>NW_028227270.1:52935638-55573138 GCF_978045245.1 Mus caroli | reverse complement strand
CACAAATGCTTGCCTGTATGTATATCTTGTGGCACATAGGGTGTTCAGAAAGGGGCTTAGGTTCCCTGGAACTTGAGTTACAGTTGTAAGCTGCCATGTGCATGCTGGGAAACAAACCTGGGCTGCAAGAACAGCCAAATGTCTTAACCACTGAGCTATCTCTCCATCTGAAATGTAGTAAATTCTAGGCTAGAATTAAAAAGGATTATTTTTTAAAATTCTTCTTTTCTTTTTACCATGTTAAATCTTTATGATAAATATTAATTTAAAGCTTATAGCATATTAAAACTATTATTATTTTTATTAGATATGTTCTTTATTTATATTTCAAATGTTATCCCCTTTCCTAGTTTCCCCTCCAAAAAAAACCCCTATTCCCTCCCGCTCCCCCTGCTCACCAACCCACCCACTCCTGCTTCCTGGCCCTGGCATTCCCCTACACTGGGGCATAGAACCTTCACAGACCAAGGGCCTCTCCTCCCATTGATGACCAACTAGGCCATCCTCTGCTACATATGCAGCTAGAACCATGAGCCTCTCTGTGTGTTTTCTTTAGTTGGTAGTTTAGTCCCAGGCAGCTCTGGGGGTACTGGTTAGTTCATATTGATGTTCCTCCTGTGGTGCTGCAAACCCCATCAACTCCTTGGGTCCTTTCTCTAGCTCCTTCACTGGGGACCATGTGCTCAGTCCAGTGGATGACTGTGAGCATCCACTTCTGTATTTGTCAGGCATTGGCAGAGCCTCTCAGGAGACAGCTACATCAGGCTCCTGTCAGCAAACTTTCATTGGCATCCACAACAGTGTCTGGGTTTGGTGGCTGTATATGGGATGGATCTGCAGGTGGGGCAGTCTCTGAATGGCCATTTCTTCAGTTTCTGCTCCACACTTTGTCTCTGTAACTCCTTCCATGGGTATTTTGTTCCCCCTTCTAAGAAGGATCGAAGTATCTACACTTTGTTCTTCCTTCTTCTTGAATTTCATGTCAAAACTATTATTTTTTTAAACTCTGTGATTCCATCTGTTTGGAATGTTCTCAATAGGAGCTCCATAGAGATAGGGAGTATATTTGGTTGTATAGGACTGGAGACAATGTGAGGAAATGGAAGGCGATAGTTATATTATCATGAAGGAATAAAAAACTATATACTACAGTTGACTGGACCTATGGTTACACAACTTTGTGAATATACTAAGAGCCATTCAAGCTAATTAAAAAGATAACTGTAATATGCAAATTTTCCAGGATTCATCTCTTTTATAATATGTTGGAAAAGTATAATTTCATCTAAAGTGAAATTTTTTCAATAGATAGTTGAAACTCATGTAAAATAGCAGCCACCTAGTGCAATCAATGCAAAATCAACCATCACAGACCTGCAGTGAGAAGAAAATATCAGACGGAACCTTTTGATTTCAGGTGATGAACAACTAAACAGTTATTTTGAATTTAAAATTTAAAACTCATACTGACAATGACCCAAATGTCCTGAAATGTCATCAAATGTGTTTGTGTTTTTTTCTTTTTTACCCTAGTGGTTTCAGTAAATATATCATCAGACAGAAAAGAATATTTTAAGTTTTCCTTTAAGGAAGGGAAATGCCTTGGAAGTACTTACTGAGATTCTGTTTAACAGTGTATTCAGGAACATCTTTCATGTGATGGTGAGGATGTTGGTTTAGCTGTTTTTTATTCATTTCAATTAATTTTGTATTTTTCAGTTGTTTTACACACACACATACACGCACACGCGCGCGCGCACACACACACACACACACACACACACCCTAAATATCCAACCTGTTCAGTTTGTTTAATGCTACTTGTATGCATATATTTTCAGGGTTGACTGCTTGGTATTGGAGGGCCATTTAGAGGGCTCTTGCCTGAGGAAGACCATTTCTGCTTTGTGAGCTTTCCCCTTCCACCGTAGCATTTCTATGGACACCATCCTGTTCAGATCTTGCTCATACAGCCAGCTGTGCTGCTGAGACTTCCTGGATGCAGCTTCCCTGATGTTTATAGAGATACAATCTTGTATCAGACTTCTTGTTCCTCTGACTTTTACAATCTTTTTACCTGGTCTTCCTGAAGCCTTAGGTGTAGGGGTTGTGTTATAGTGACATCAGTTGGGGTGGCCTACCACAGAATTACCTGGTCTCTGGGTCTCTGCACTTTCAGTGTGGTTTCCTGCAACAGTATCTATCTGTCACAAGAGACGCTTCCTTGTTGAGGGCTGACTGGTACACTGTCCATCTAGACCCTGGCATAAGATGTCTTGTCTGTTTCCTGTGGTGGTTCTCCACATAGTTGAAAGGGTGGCTTCTGGTCTTGGTGTCTCATTACCTGTTGTTGAGCTGGCTAAACTTTCTAAGACTCAGTTTCATGAGCTTCCCATTGCTGATTACAATGAAATCTTGTATGGAACTCAGTTATAGGAACCTGATGTGGAGTAGACATCTATAGCTATTATTTATTATTATTATTATTATTATTGTTATTATTGTTATTGTTGTTGTATGTTTATTTAAATAATAGTCAAAGTGCCTTACAGGGTTACACATAAATGTATTTAGTGGGTGGTTGTTATGTTCCATGGGTGACATGTGTACACATCTGAAATCCACTTTATAGAGAAATTTATGGATTCACCAGACTCCTGCAGGTTCCTCAGTAGGAACTATTTGGTCTGCCTAAATTTATACTCTACAGATTCTAATTACTATGATATAGCCTTAAGTGATGGCACTTAGAAAATGATCTCAGTCCAACAACTTTTCTTAACCATATGCACAATTCTAATAAATGTTTGCTGACCCACGGAAATAACAGATTCCTTTAGGTTTTCAGTAACTGGAAATGTAAAAACTAAACGTGTGGAATTAAAACAGAGTGATTTCTTAGTACTCTCAGACTGTTGATTACACTTTTTGCTGTGAGAAAAGTGGAATGTAAAATATTTTCAAAGGGGGCCGAGGAAATGGTTCTGACTACTAACGTCTCTTTCTGCAGACTTAAGCTTGGTTCCCTGCACCCACATGGGGAAGCTCACAATTATCTGTAACTCCAGCTCCAGCTATCTACTGCCTTTGTGGGCATCTGCACTCACATGTGCATGACCATACGCAGATGCATATTAAAAAGAAGTATGTCTTTAATAAAATAAAAGATTTACAAAGTGCAGTATCCTCCTGAAAGCTGGCATTATGGGCATGATGTTATATTTTCAGACTTATATTCATATATTAACCCTTTTGTTCTGTACTTTATCAGGTGGATAGTTTATGCTGTGTAGCAATTTTCTCGAAATTGAAATGTTCCCTTCTAGATACAGGTTTCTTAAGACTTAGGAAGTTCTAAAGGGAAGTTCATTAAGACTCAAAAAACCCAAACAACTCAAAAGTCTCAGGAAGTCCTGGAAACTTGCAAGATTCATAAGATCCCACCCTCCTCAAGTATTTACCAACAGTAAGGACTGCTGAGAAAAGGCTCTCCAGGTTGCCAAGGTACAAGGAAAGTCATGAAGAGAGCTCTAGGTTTCCAGCTTTCCTGAGCTGTCGCTCATGATGGGGTGAGCTTTGGTCATTGATTCTTGTTTCTGTAAGTAGCTCCTCATCCACACTCCTGGAAGTAACCCAAATAAACTCACTGATTCCCTAAATTAGATTTTATGATCATCATACATTGTAGACATTTGTGCACATATGTAATTTAAATAATCATTTCCAGGAATAATGTTTTCAGGAGTGTTTATTCCATTGACGAACTTTCTAGTAAGAGCAATGAAGGGTCTGACATTCTATGTAATGTATAAGCTGACAAGTGGGAATGCTACAGTTGTATGTTAATATTTTAAATTTTAGTAGAAAGAACTAAAGACTCTTGGCATAGTGTGCTTAGGTGTGACTGGTGCTGTTGATTTTAAGCCCTGTCCCAAATCCCTAGAAAAAATGATCAGAGTTGTCCTTTAGCATGTTCATATGTAGTTTGCCTCCTCCATGGGAATTTCTAATTTCATGTTATGGTTCCCATCATCCTAGGTTCTTCAAAAAGGAATTATGAAAGCAAGATCATTGAATAAATTTAATGCCTCGTGTCTTCAATTATAGGAAGAGTTCTGTGCTCTGGTAGAAATGAGAACAGTCCAGGAAACAGTCATATCTTCTGTGAATATCATCAGAAGCAGGAGTTGCTTTGTGCCTGACTCAAAAGAAGTAATTTTCACAAATCCATAGCTCCACACGATGGAAAATGCTGTTTTTATTTTGATGTTGAATCTGTAACTGCAGCAGCAGTGGTGGTGGGAAAAACTTGGAACAAATCGACTCATCTCCTACTGATAATCAAATAACAGTGAGAATTCACATTCTCCTTAGGCCAGGCAAAGCAAGCAAAGAAACCCTTAGAATTTCTTCCCATTGTGGGGCTGAAACAACTGGCTGATTTTACCACTTGAATGATAGTGGTGGGACTTGAGCTGTGCATAGGCTCGCTAATAGTAACAAAACAAAGTTAGAAATTTGACTTTTGGAGAGGAAAAAAAATGATGCTTTAAATATCCTCTAATTATATATTGCCCTTTGGAAGCATGAGGGAGAAAAGAGATACTTTTTTGAACATTATAACAATAAATATCCTGTCTGCAGCTTGCCTAGTTTTATAACTGTTGTCTTATCATGTAAATGAAAAGATAAAAGATGTTATTTGGCTAGGGGTGAGCCCTGTGGTTCAGCTTTTGCTGAGTATGCATGAGACCCTGGGTTCATCCCCAGCATTGTAAAATGGAACAAAAATGTCACACCCCTGTGGGTGGCTGATACAGCTTCTTCTTTAGTTCCACCATGCTCTGAACTCCTACGATGATTATTGTACTGTGAAATTTAATCACAGACTTCTTTTCTATCACAAAAAGAAAATTCTAGAGCTTGAAGTAAACTCTCTCATCATGAAATCAAGACCTTCATTTAACTAAAAGAACCCAAGAAATATTAGGGATTAATACTGTTTTATAAAGCTCAGTGGGAAGCCAGACCCAGGATCTTATCCAAGCTGGAGGCAAATCTTTGAAAGTAGGGGGAGGGGTGTCATGTCTTCCTTGAAGGGTGTGAGATCCCTTAGAAAAAGAGCTAGGCCTTAGGCTAAGACCTCCAGCATCCTCTCCAGAGGCTGGAGCAGAAGCTAGGCTCAAGGCAGCTTCCCAGTGAGTACCACTGATTGACACATGCTGTCCTGGAAGCCATAGTCCATGAAATTAGACCCCATAGAATCTTGACATGCCCAAAATGTCTAGGCTATTGAAAAAAGATTCCATAATCATTATTGATGCAAACTAAAACTCAGAAAGGGTAGAGAAACCATGAAAACTTCAGTAAAATTTATGACTTAATTTGTGTAAACCATCAAATAAGAGCAGTAAGATGTTTTCATTCTCAGAGGGTGTGATGGGTAAGCTTGATCATCATTTTGATAGGATATGATACCAATTAAAAGACACACTTTTGGTCTAGTCTGTAAGAGTATTTCCTGGAAAGACCTATTCTAGAGTAGACAGAACCTACTAGCAGTAGCACAGATACTAAGAGGTCTGAGAGAAGAGCAGAGGTACTTTTGCCTGCTTTGTTCCATTCTTCATTTGTGAATGCATATACTCTGTTGCTGCCTCACCGATGCTGTTCTTCACTAATATCACAAACCAGCTTCAACACAAACCAGCTTCCACAGCTTGAATGTATACTGAAACCCAATGGCTTTCCTGAAATTTTCCAGGCCTTCAGCATCAGATTGGAACTGCTGAAGCATCCAACTCACAGATCAGTCACTACTAGGTTCCCAGCCTCTCCAGCATTCATAGTGATTTCTGGGCTATACAGACTGTGATGGTTAGTACTGTCAACTCTACAGAATCTAGAATCACCCAGTAGATGGCCCTCTGGGCATGCTTGTGGGGTATTGTCTTGATTGGATTAACTGAGGTGGGGGAGACCCGTCCATTGTTGATAGTATCATTTTATGGCTGCAAACCTAGACTGAACAAAATGAAGAAAGTTAGCTGAAAGCATACATTCATGACTCTTTTCTTCTGACTTATTCTTCAAGCTGTTGCTTTGCTTTTTTTGGTCTGAGGGGACTGTACCTTGAACTCTGAACTAAGTAAGCTCTTTCTCCTTTAACTTGCTTTTGTGAACTATTTAATCTTAGCAACAGGAGAAGAAACTATGACATATTATGTAACTCAATCTATAATACTTATTTATAATATAGGTTCTGTTCCACTGGATGACACAGAGGATAAACAGATTAACACTAAGCTCAGACTGTGATTTCAAGTCTCCATGATGGAAAAGCAATGGCAACAAGGATGAAGACTCTTGCTCCATCCCTTTGTGTCTATGTAAAATCTGGATCACCTCGGCATCCATACTGGATGTTCCCTAAATCAGAAACCATAGACAATGCAAGACTCATCTGCCTGGCTGTTCCCTAGCCTAACATCTCCATCATGCCTGCCTGCTTCCTAGACTCTGGTCTGGGAGTAGCTTTACATCTTTGTAACATCTGCATTTCTCACAATCTTTACAACATGAGCTTGATATTTGGCCTTTCTTAATTCACAAGGACAGTTAAAATTGAGACTCAAAAACTGTCCGTTGAACTCAATGTTGTCAATGTGGGTTAATACTGTTGGAGTTATTCCTATTGTAAGAGCATTATAGGAGACTTAAAAATATGTGTTTTCCTGAAAATGACATTTTGTTTTCTGCTACTTACAGTTGATGTCCCTGGCACTTACCTGTTCATTCATACCACTTACCACCTCCAGAGAAAATGCCCATCCAGAGAAGTGGTTCTCAACCTTGCTAATTGCAACCCCTTAAATATGGTTCCTCATGTTGTGGTGACCCCCACCATAAAATCATTTTCATTGTTACTTCATAACTGTAATTTTTCCTACTGTTATGAATCACAATGTAAACATCTGATAGGTAGGATATCTGATATTTGACCCCTGTGAAAGGGTCATTTGACCTCCAAAGGGGGTCTCAACCATAGGTGAAAACCAATGATCTAGAGCCCAGGGGCCATGCTTTATTAAATAATAAATGAGTTCTTTCTTTCTTTTATTCTTCCCTCCTTCCTTCCTTCCTTCCTTCCTTCCTTCCTTCCTTCCTTCCTTCCTTCCTTCCACTCTTTCTTTCTTTCTTTCTTTTCTTCTTTCTTTCTTTCTTTCTTTCTTTCTTTCTTTCTTTCTTTCTTTCTTCTTTCTTTCTTTCTTTCTTTCTTTTTCTTTTTTTAAAAAATCAGGTTTTCAAACATTTTCTCCTTTTAAAATTTGTTATTTTAATTTTTTCATAAGGCTTTTCAATTCCTGTTAATCGATTTTCCACTGCTCTAACAAAACATCTGAGGCTGGGTAAAGAAGAAAGGCCTGTTTAGCACACAGTTTGCTGTGATGTAAGAGTAGACAATGTGGAGTCAGCTCTGGTGAAGACTCTGCTGGCTTCCTTAGATGTGGTGATAACATCAACTCTCTCCTTCCACTGTGGAGCCACAGTCTCTCTTGTTTCTGCTGTTGCACAATGTGCTGCAGAATAGCTTACCCATTGGCTTTTAGATGATAGCCTATCTCTGCCTCCCATCTCACTATGGATATGCCAGGATTACAGACGTGCACTGCTACAACCAGTTCTTCTCCTGGGTTCCAGGGAGCAGACCAAAGTCATTTGATTTGTGTCATCTCCCTGGCTAAAATTTGAGCAATTCTGTTTCAAAATTAAAATTTTAACATTCATTTTTCTAAGTTCCAGATATGTTTGATAGTGTGAAGAAATGTGAAGATATGAAGAAATACTTATGTTTTAAGAGTTAGCATATATGTATAGATTATTGTT
The DNA here is from genome assembly GCF_978045245.1 of Mus caroli. Lineage (NCBI taxonomy): Eukaryota > Metazoa > Chordata > Mammalia > Rodentia > Muridae > Mus > Mus caroli. The sequence continues at coordinate 55,565,251 of NW_028227270.1, read as the reverse complement.
AACTTATTATTCTTAACTCCTGAGTGAAATATAACTTGAGATACAAAGTTTAAGAAGCTCAAAATATTTTAAAAATCACTCAAATATTGTCCACAAAAATGGAGTAATGGAGTGTGTAAGATGGCTTAGCAGGTATGAGTGGCTGCCTGGCAAGCTTGAGAACTTGAATTCAATCTGTAGAGGCCACATGAAGGTCAAAGGAGTGAACTTACTCCTAAGCTGTCCTCTGATGTTTATACATGCACCATAGCACATATGTACCTCCAATAATGATAATGAATACATTTTGAAGATTTAAAAATTAGAAATATTTAATGATAATTTATTGGAAGTAATTTTCATAAAAGTAATCGACTATTATACAGATCCCTTCTGAGGTCTTTTTAGGTTTCTTTATAGACTTAGGGTTTACATAAAGTAAGGACACAATGTGTTACTTTGTACAGACTCTGACGAAGTAACCATGTTTTGTGATAGTTCCTTAGAGATGCTGGCTTCAGTTCCATTGCCCAGAACATTTCAGTTATGGGGAGCATCATCACCTTGGAGACATTAAATGCTTGATCTGAAAAAAAGCTCAGATCATTTTCCACATCTGCCTTCAGAGGAAGTTTTTATTTTTATTTTATTATTTTTTCACATGTTTATTGGCTATTTTTATTAGATATTTTCTTTATTTACATTTCAAATGCTATCCTGAAAGTTCCCTGTACCCTCCCCCACCCTGCTCCCCTATCCACTCACTCCCTTGGCCCTGGCATTCCCTTGTACTGGGGAATATAAAGTTTGCAAGACCAAGGGGCCTCTCTTCCCAATGATGGCCGACTAGGCCATCTTCTGCTACATATGCAGCTAGAGACGTGAGCTCTGGGGATACTGGTTAGCTCATATTATTGTTCCACCTATAGGGTTGCAGATCCCTTCAGCTCCTTGGGTACTTTCTCTAACTCCTCCATTGGAGGCCCTGTGTTCCATCTAATAGATGACTGTGAGCATCTACTTCTGTATTTGCCAGGTACTGGCATAGCCTCATAAGAGACAGCTATATCAGGGTCCTTGCAGCAAAATCTTGCTGGCCTCTGCGATAGTGTCTGGGTTTGGTGGCTGATTATGGGATGGACCCCCCAGGTGGGGCAGTCTCTGGATGATCCATCCTTTCATCTTAGCTCCAAACTTTGTCTCTGCAACTCCTTCCATAGGTATTTTGTTCCCTATTTTAAGGAGGAATGAAGTATCCACATGTTGGTCTTCCGTCTTCTTGATTTTCTTGTGTTCTGCAAATTGTATCTTGGGTATTCTAAGTTTCTGGGCTAATATCCACTTATCAGTGAGTGCATATCTAGTGACTTCTTTTGTGATTGGGTTACCTCACTCAGGATGATATCCTCCAGATACATCTATTTGCCCAAGAATTTCATAAATTCATTGTTTTTAATACCTGAGTAGTACTCCATTGTGTAAGTTCACCATATTTTCTGTATCCATTCCTCTGTTGAGGGACATCTGGGTTCTTTCCAGCTTCTGGCTATTATTAATAAGGCTGCTATGAAGATAGTGGAGCATGTGTTCTTATTACCAGTTGGAACATCTTCTGGGTATATGCCCAGGAGAGGTATTGCTGGATCTTCCGGTAGTACTATGTCCAATTTTCTGAGGAACCGCCAGACAAACTTCCAGAGTGGTTGTACAAGCTTGCAATCCCACCAGCAGTGGAGGAGTGTTCCTTTTTGTCCACATCCTTGCCAGCATCTGCTGTCACCTGAATTTTTGATCTTAGCCATTCTGACTGGTGTGAGGTGGAATCTCAGGGTTGTTTTGATTTGCATTTCCCTGATGATTAAGGATGTTGAACATTTTTTCAGGTGCTTCTCAGCCCTTTGGTATTCCTCAGCTGAGAATTCTTTGTTTAGATCTGTACTCCATTTTTTAATGGGCTTATTTATTTTTATTTTTTATTTCATTTTTTATTTTTTATTTGGTTTGGTTTGGTTTTACTGCCTGAATGGGTGAGGGGTAGCTAATAGTAGTTTATTTTTGTGCTAGTTGGAAATTAAAAAGGTTTTTTTAAGGAAAAAAATAATATTTAGGCATGTCTTTTTGGAAACAACCTTCTGTTTTATTTTTCTCATCTGAATCAAAAGGCAAACAATGTATCATTTTACTTAGAATAGGCACATCAGCTAGCTGTGATCATCCTGGCACAAAAATCATTTCTATAAAAGATAGAAATGATTTTGCCATTTAGTTCTTTTGTTTATCATTAAGTTAAAATTCTTGGTATTTGATTTAGCTGTTAAAAATAAATAAATGTTAAACTAAATATTTCATAGACAAGCCTAGTCAATTACTTATTCAAAATTACTAAGATTACTTCTTCCTGGAATTTTAATATAAAGTCACTTTGCTATTTATCTTCTTTTGCTTATTCATATTTTAAATTCATATTTTTCAACTAAAATAGAAAAGATTTCTCCATTATAATTGTAGCAATGCAATTTAAAGGAGAATAAAATTCTGTTTTTAAAGAGCTATCTTCAGATGAGCAAGAACCTGTTCCATGTTTCAAAGATTAAATATCTCGAAGAGAAATATTATTTAAAACATCATCTTGGGTCAGAAATTCAACCACTCAGTCACATAGATGAATATGAGTAAATCAGTAATTCTCAGTATAACAAAGAAAACTCAAGCTTAAAAGGAACATTTAAAAACTCATTTGTCAGACCAGCCCTGGCTATGTTGTTTGGAAAATGTCCTCTTGAATATCTCTTCTTCCAGACTGAGTGTGTTTTATTTTTTCATTATGCACAGTCAGATTCCCCAGGAACAGCATCATAGACTGAAAACTCAAGGAGTGTGGAGAAATCCAGTCACCCTTTCTTCTATCACCCCACCCTACTCCACCCCACTCCCAGTCAGAGTCAGACATGTCTTCCATCTTGATAGTGAAGCCATCTAGATGTTCCTGACCCTTCTCCCACACATATGCTGATAAAGCCAAAAGGTGATTTTAGGCTGCTAGAGAATTTATTTGTATGCATGTTAACCCATGGCAGTGTGTGCTTTGCTGGTCACCTTTTAGTGATTACTTTAATGTTCACAAAGTTATCTTGTGTCAGGAGCCATCGTAAGACAAGCTAATAACTAGCAGGCGATCTTCCTGAGATGACCATCTTAGATTAACCTCTATCACAGAACTCTGGTAGGCAAAGCCCATGAGAAAATCATTTTAGGAAAGATTCCTGCTATTAATATACTTTTTCTGTTATTATTAAACATATGTAACAATCACTAGGTATTTTGAGCAGATCTCTGCAGATTTACAAAGATATACTGTCTTGTAGTGATGCTACATAGACAAAGAGATGACTTCTCAATTCTTTAAGATGATCCTATAATCACTTTTTAAAGTATTTCAGAATGTCCCCCCTTTCTTCCAGGGACTTCCTTAGAGCTGTAAAGTTCCTGCTGAGATAGAACAAAGGCCACATTACTCAATCCCCTGCTGTTAGGCTACAGGTGTCAATAGCCTAAGGCAGCAGATTTTTACCCTCAGAAGGAACAAGAAAGTTTTTAACACATTTTAGAAGTTATCATCAGGTCCCTTGCAGTCCCTGCCAGCACCAGGGTAGCTTGGGTGCGGAGTCTGCTGACACCTGCAGGGTACCCACAAGACCCACCACGGGATCTTAAAATCTCTGGTAAGTGGAACACAGCTGCTGCTCCAATCCAATCGCACGGGACCTGAGTCTGCATTAATTAGGGAAGCAGAAAACCGAGCCTGATCAAGGGCACAAGTCCCTTCAGGTCCATGCAGACACCAGGTACCTTGGGCGTGGAGTCTGTGGACACCCGCAAGATATACACAGGACCCTCCATGGGATCTTAAGACCTCTGTGAGTGGATCACAACTTCTGCCAGAAGGCAGGTTTGAACACCAGATATTTGGGCACCTTCCCTGCAAGAGGAGAGCTTACCTGCAGAGAGTACTCTGAACACTGAAACTCAGGAGAGAGCTAATCTCCCAGGTCTGCTGATAGAGGCTAACATAAACACCTGAGGAACAAGATCTAACCAGAGACAACTACAACAACTAACTCCAGAGATTACAAGATGGCGAAAGGCAAATGTAAGAATCTTACTAACAGAAACCAAGAGCACTCACCATCATCAGAAAGCAGCACTCCCACCCCACCCAGTCCTGGGCACCCCAACACACCCGAAAAGCTAGACCCGGATTTAAAAGCATATCTCATGATAATGGTAGAGGACATCAAGAAGGACTTTAATAACTCACTTAAAGAAATACAGGAGAACACTGCTAAACAGGTAGAAGACCTTAAAGAGGAAGCACAAAAATCCCTTAAAGAATTGCAAGAAAACACAACCAAACAGGTGATGGAATTGAATAAAACCATCCAAGACCTAAAAAGGGAAGTAGACACAATAAAGAAAACCCAAAGTGAGGCAACACTGGAGATAGAAAACCTAGGAAAGAAATCTGGAACCATAGATGCAAGCATCAGCAACAGGATACAAGAGATGGAAGAGAGAATCTCAGGTGCAGAAGATTCCACAGAGAACATCGGCACAACAATCAAAGAAAATGGAAAATGCAAAAAGATCCTAACTCAAAACATCCAGGAAATCCAGGACACAATGAGAAGACCAAACCTACGGATAATAGGAGTAGATGAGAATGAAGATTTTCAACTGAAAGGGCCAGCAAATATCTTCAACAAAATTATGGAAGAAAACTTCCCAAACCTAAAGAAAGAGATGCCCATAAACATACAAGAAGCCTACAAAACTCCAAAATAGACTGGACCAGAAAAGAAATTCCTCCTGACACATAATAATCAGAACAACAAATGCACTAAATAAAGATAGAATATTAAAAGCAATAAGGGAAAAAGGTCAAGTAACATATAAAGGCAGGCCTATTAGAATTACACCAGACTTTTAACCAGAGACTATGAAAGCCAGAAGATCCTGGACAGATGTTATAGAGACCCTAAGAGAACACAAATGCCAGCCCAGGCTACTATACCCAGCCAAACTCTCAATTACCATAGATGGAGAAACCAAAGTTTTCCACGACAAAACCAAATTCACACATTATCTTTCCACGAATCCAGCCCTTCAAAGGATAATAATGGAAAAAAAACCAATACAAGGACAAAAACCACGCCCTAGAAAAAGCAAGAAAGTAATCCCTCAACAAACCAAAAAGAAGACAGCCACAAGAACAGAATGCCAACTCTAAAAACAAAAATAATAGGAAGCAACAATTACTTTTCCTTAGTATCTCTTAATATCAATGGACTCAATTCCCCAATAAAAAGACATAGACTAACAGACTGGCTACACAAACAGGACCCAACATTCTGCTGCTTACAGGAAACCCATCTCAGGGAAAAAGACAGACACTACCTCAAAGTGAAAGGCTGGAAAACAATTATCCAAGCAAATGGTCTGAAGAAACAAGCTGGAGTAGTCATTCTAATATTGAATAAAATTGACTTCTAACCCAAAGTTATCAAAAAAGACAAGGAGGGACACTTCATACTCATCAAAGGTAAAATCCTCCAAGAGGAACTCTCAATCCTGAATATCTATGCTCCAAATGCAAGAGCAGCCACATTCATTAAAGAAACTTTAGTAAAGCCCAAAGAACATATTGAACCTCACACAATAATAGTGGGAGACTTCAACACACCACTTTCATCAATGGACAGATCCTGGTAACAGAAACTAAACAGGGACACAGTGAAACTAACAGAAGTGATGAAACAAATGGACTTAACAGATATCTACAGAACATTTTATCCTAAAAGAAAAGGATATACCTTCTTCTCAGCACCTCATGGTACCCTCTCCAAAATTGACCATATAATTGGTCACAAAACAGGCCTCCACAGATACAAAAATATTGAAATTGTCCCATGCATCCTATCAGACCACCATGGACTAAGGCTGATCTTCAATAACAACATGAATAATGGAAAGCCAACATTCATGTGGAAAATGAACAACACTCTTCTCAATGATACCTTGGTCAAGTAAGGAATAAAGAAAGAAATTAAAGACTCTTTAGAGTTTAATGAAAATGAAGCCACAACATAACCAAACTTATGGGACACTATGAAAGCATTTCTAAGAGGGAAACTCATTGCTCTGAGTGCCTCCAAAAAGAAACTAGAAGTTCTAGCTCTCTAACTATAGTGAAATGCTGATGATAACTTCCTTTTTTTAAAATTAGGTATTTTCCTCATTTACATTTCCAATGCAATCCCAAAAGTCATCCATACCCTCCCCCCCCACTCCCCTACCCACCCACTCCCACTTTTTGGCCCTGGCATTCCCCCATACTGAGGCATATAAAGTTTGCAAGACCAAGGGGCCTCTCTTCCCAAAGATGGCCGACTAGGCCATCTTCTGCTATATATGCAGCTAGAGACACGAGCTCTGGGGGTACTGGTTAGTTCATATTGTTGTCCCACCTATAGGTTTGCAGACCCCGTTAACTCCTTGAGTACTTTCTCTAGCTCCTCTAATGGGGGCCCTGTGTTCCATCTAATAGCTGACTGTGAGCGTCCACTACAGTGTTTGCCAGGCACTGGCATCGCCTCACAAGAGACAGCTATATCAGGGTCCTTTCAGCAAAATCTTGCTGGTGTATGGAATGGTGTCAGTGTTTGGAAGGTGATTATGGGATGGATCCCCAGGTATGGCAATCTCTAGATGGTCCATCCTTTCATCTCAGCTCCAAACTTTGTCTCTGTAACTCCTTCCATGGGTGTTTTGTTCCCAATTCAAAGAAGGGGCAAAGTGTCCACACTTTGGTCTTCGTTCTTCTTGAGTTTCATGTGCTTTGCAAATTGTATCTTGTATCTTGGGTATCCTAAGTTTCTGGGCTAATATCCACTTATCAGTGAGTACATATCATGGGAGTTCTTTTGTGATTGGGTTATCCCACTCAGGATGATGCCCTCCAGGTTCATCCATTTTCCTAGGAATTTCATAAATTCATTGTTTTTAATAGCTGAGTAGTACTCTATTGTGTATATGTACCATAATTTCTGTATCCATTCCTCTGTTGAGGGACATCTGGGTTCTTTCCAGCTTCTGACTATTATAAATAAGGCTGCTATGAACATAGTGGAGCATGTGTCCTTCTTACCAGTTGGAACATCTTCTGGATATATGCCCAGGAGAGATATTGTGGGATCCTCCATTAGTACTATGTCCAATTTTCTGAGGAACCACCAGACTGATTTCCAGAGTATTTGTACAAGCTTGCAATCCCACCAACAATGGAGGAGTGTTCCTCTTTCTCCACATTCTTGCCAGCATCTGCTGTCACCTGAATTTTTTTATCTTAGCCATTCTGACTAATATTATTTGGGAATTTGATGTCAGGAGAGTGGGGTATCTAACAAATCCTGATATATGACAGTGTACGAGAGATGGTGGTCTACCAAGTTATCTTATAACTTGAGTATGGGTGAGCTCAGGGCTGTGTGTGTCTTCCTGAGACATTTACCTAGTACCATATTCTGACCTTGAGAACCCTGGGAACTCAGTGCCAATGATCTTTTAGTGGTTAGGATCACCCAGGCCATCATGAGATTATCAAGGTTTCTCTGTGACCCACACAGCAGGAGGCTGTCAGTCTTTGTGGTGAAGAGCAAGAACCCTTTGAACTTCATCCATTCATGACCAAAGTTTTCAATTGAGAACATTTTCACAGGACCTTAACTGTGTCTCTATTTGTAATACTGATATGTCCATCAAATATTTACTTCAAATAATCCATCATTTGTTTTAAAACAGTATTGTGTACATATTGCTTTACTACTTATTAAAGATGAAAACCATCTTCACACAAGTGAGATACATACTCTGATTCAATTTTACATAAATAATGAAATGTTGGATGAATGTTTGACAAGGATCCTTGATACCTACAAGTTTATAGATGGTGAAGCTATGCGGGTATCCAGTCAGGGTCTGAGGCTGTGTCAGACATGGTCTGACACCTGTTAGTATATATATATGGTGGCAGTGAGTGGCAGCTGAGATTTAGGGTTATATAGTAGGATGGCAGTTGTGGTAGAAGGGTGTCCAGTAGGGCCTGATACCTTGAATTGTATGTGGGTTGTCAGTTGAGGGAGTTGTGCAGGAGGCCTGACACCTGTAAGTTTAGAAAGGATGACAAAATTGCTAAGTCTAGTTAGTATGGCTTAAAAATAAATATTTTGCTGTCAGTGTTGTAGGGACCATGTTCAAGAAAACCTTACTCCTATCACAGGATGCTGGGTAGTGTCCAATAGGGCAAGGTAACATTGTATGGAGGGTTGATAAAGGTTGTCCAAGAGAGCCCAGTGCATAACAATGTGTATGTGGTGGCAGAGACAGGGGAAGTATCCAGGAGGACCTGATTCCTAGCAGTCTCTTTGTGTGTGTGTGTGTGTGTGTATACTGTTGTCATGTAACCTAATGTGTACCTGAAACATGGCAGAGGACTACCATCATGGGAAAACACATAAGAGTAAATGTTGGTTTGGGATGAAGGAGTGAGAGGACTTGATACCAAGAGGTATGTTTGAATTTGCAGAGTCTAGGGATAGTGAGCCCAGCAAGGCCAGTCAAACACATGTGGCTTTGGCTTCAACAGAGGGGGATATCTTGCGAGGTCTGCTTCTAACAGTGTTTGTGGGTAAGAGCAATACATATCCTGACACCATGATGTGTGTATGTGGAAATGACCCCCATTGTTCAGTTGGGCATGATGCTTAGTGATCTATGTGGGGTGCAAGAAGAACATGTGTCTAGAAGGCTCTAATATCCAGCATTGTATTTGAAATGGCAGCCTGGGAGTGTTGTCCAACAAAGCCTGATTTCTAAAAATTTGGGTTGGAGGGCAGTACATGGGAGGCCAGCATGGTTCAAATAACACCAGTGTAGTTTGCGTGGCAATGGTGAGGAGCTAACACCAAGGACCATATGTTAGTTTGGGAGAGGGCATAGGTCACTGGAGCCTAGCACATAGTTGTGTATGTATGGCTCTAGACTATTGTGCAACCCATCCTCACACTTAGACCCTGTGGTGATGGACAGCATGGAGGGAGTGTCAGGCAGGGGATGATTTCCAGCAGGGGTTGTGGTCGTGATGAGGTCTGCTAGAGGGACTGACACCCTGCTGGGTCTTACTGGGTTCAGCATTTCAGTGCACTGAGTGTAGGTATTCTCTGTCCTCCTTACTAGCCTACGGCATTCTCTGGCTTTAATAAAGAGCTGCAAGCCTATATCTGTGCAGAATACAGAAGGTGGAACTTATGGGATGAGAGAGGAACTGTGGGAAGAAATCTGAGGTGGGAGGGATTTTCCATCCAGAAATGCAGGAAGTCAGATGTACTGAACATGAGGTTATGGGACATGTGGGAAATGTGAATTAGAATAAATTGGTTAATGAAGTTATACATGCTTGTTGTGGGGTAGCAAGCTAAGGCCCAAGCTACGATAAACAAATATAAGTTTCTGTGTCATTATTCAGTAGCTAGAGGTTTGAGAGTCCAGTGACAGTTCTGTGAAGAAGTTCAGCAATTATCAGTGAGTACAGGCTTGGGGGTGGCTTGCCACGTATCAGTACCTGTCGAGTGTTTTCAAAAGGAATGTGGTTATACCAGGGCTGTTCATTAGCAGTGCCTGCAGAATGTGTAGAAGACCAGAGGGTCTGATAGCTAGATGCTTCTGTGAGGTGTGAGGTGTGTAACAATACTCTATATCCAGCTTTTTTTTTTTTTTGGATTGCAGGGGGGACAAGCTGAACCTCAAATGTTTCATACTCAACGCAGCACATCCATCATATACTGCTATGTAACAGGCCCTCCTGGATGCCATCAGCCTGGCACTGTTTTACTACATTGTAAGAGTCTGTGTTTGTGCCATGGAGGCATGTCAGTATGTGGTACTGATATGGAGGTGTCCATGAGAGTCTGATGAAACACCTGGCTTCTGGCTGCCCCCAGTGGTGTGTGTAATAGGTCCTGATTTCTAATAAATTCTGTGGGTGGGGCGTGTGGATGCTTAGGATAGTATAAGCTGCTACAAGATGGCAGGGCACATAAGACTGAGATGATTTAGCCTGCACACAAAGTAGGAGTTTTGCAGCTAATGATCATTGATTGGGAAAGGGTTTTGCAGGGGCAGTATGGGGTAGTTACCAATTTTCTCTAGATAATGTTTTTGAAAGTGTGAGCTCTGTTGTGCATTTTTGCAAACACCAGTTTTCAGTGGTGGGGTCAGCTGTATTTCCCCTGCAATCCTTAAACAGCTGGCTTCTTGGACATGTGAGCTCAGTTTATGGAACCTGCTTTTGTGGAGATTCTTTTAAGAATCATCTACCTTGCCAGGAAGTATGGCCCAGGCCTTTAATCCCAGCACTTGGGAGGCAGAGGAAGGCAGATTTCTGAATTCAAGGCCAGCCTGGTCTACAGAGTGAGTTCCAGGACAGCCAAGGGTATACAGAGAAACCCTGCCTTGAAAAACAAAACAACAAAAAAGAATCACACACCTTCTTTTTTCTCTCAGGAGAGTGGAACGAAGTCAACCTCTGCTTTACTCTCATATTCTATGAGTCTGGACGTCATGAACGAGGAGGTTGGGAGGTGAGAGCTGGCCTGGCTGGAGCATCTGCCATAGATGGGATTTGGGAAACAGCATTCCTGTGACTTGTTTGCTGACTAGTAACTAAAAAAGACCAGGAGGCTCTTTGATAAGTGGTGGGTGCTGTCCTTGGGTGCGTTCAGGGAGAGGAGCTTGTAGAGAGGTTGTTTATATGGGAAGCATGAAGGACAGCCACTACACCCTGCTGTCAGCTGCTCTGCTAGATGTGGTGGCCTAAACAGCTGTTGCAGCAGGCTATGCACTCATCCAAATGCTGATTATTCCTGTCTCCAAGTTGGTGTCAAACACTATTCCTATTCCCTGCACGCCCGAGTTTATTGTAACTGGCATGGGAAGAGGACAGGCCTTCTCTTGGCTGTCCCTCATCTTCATGAGCAGAGGCCTGGGAAGTCCAGCTGGGAGGCTGCAGTGGAGCCAGGCTGTCAGCCATGCTTGAAGTGTACTAGTGTAGGGATCACCATGCCTCTGGTCACCCTCATCTCATGTCTTCTGGACCCGAAAGCTGGCATATCTCTGTGTAAACCGCAGCTCTCAGCCCTGGGTTGGCAGGGTCCCACTGTCCTGTGCTTGGCATGAGCATCAGTGCTCTGGAAGAGGCTGCTCTTCCTTCCTCTGCCATATTTATCAAAAGCAACCAGGTTCAGGGAAGGGGAAGCACTCACCCAAGGTCTCTTAAATTCCAGGTCTGTATCTAGCCTCCTGTATCAGACTCATCTCCCTCCTGACTTGCTCATCTAAAAGTGTGGCTATGGATTCGAATCCAGCCTTCCGTGCTGGTTATGCCAGGTGTGCCAGAGATTTGCTTGCCAAGGGACCAGGAGGCTCTGCTCTTACATGTTGTAAAATGCTACTATACAACAGCATCCAGGTGCTATTGCTTCCAGGTTCATGTCTCCTGATGAATCCCAGGCTTTTGCACACAAGCAAAGAATTCATATTTCTCTCAACAATTAATTAAAGAGTAGTAGAGGAAGAACCAGGTCTCCTAGTAATCCCCACTTCTCAACATAGACACATTGGACACCTATTCTCTATGAAAGAAGGCAGGCTGACACTGTGATGGTCTGGAGATCCCACACTCAGAGTCCCAGGCTATGAGTCAGGCCTGTTAAAGACTCTCCTCAGAGTCCACAGACAAAGAGATGCCTGGGTGGGCATTTTATGTAAGTATCTTTCTGTATACCTAAAAACCAGGGCAGGCCTTTTGAAAACAGACTTTGATTACCTTGTGTGATCCCAGATTTATATGTAGATATAAGAAACTCCTGAGGACATAGTGACAGGTCCTGCTGCACTGGTTAGTGCATACACATTAACTCTATTCCCAGGCCTGAGGGTCAGACAGAAAGTTATGCCAGCCTGAAGGGAGTTCCAGATGCATCCCACAATAGGAACAAAGTGTTTATTGCTCCTGACTGAGAAGTGCCATTGCATCTTGGTTCTTGAATTATGCAAGGTGCATGTGCGTGTGGTTGTGCGTGTGTGTGTAAAACACTTTAGCTCTTTCACAGCATTATCTCAGGGGACAGTGTATCTGACATTTTCTTTTTTTTTTCTTTATATTTTTTTTTATTGCGTATTTTCCTCAATTACATTTCCAATGCTATCCCAAAAGTCCCCCATACCCTCCCCCCCCACTTCCCTACCCACCCATTCCCATTTTTTTTTTTTTTTTTTTTTTTTGGCCCTGGCATTCCCCTGTACTGGGGCATACAAAGTTTGTGTGTCCAATGGGCCTCTCTTTCCAGTGATGGCCGACTAGGCCATCTTTTGATACATATGCAGCTAGAGTCAAGAGCTGCGGATGTGAGGGCAATCTGGTTGCAATATCTGTCACCCCATTGATCGCCAGGGTTGATTTGGCTGATCTGGCTGGCTAAGCGGGTGTCCTCCTCCTCCCTCACAACTCCATGTGCATCCCTCCCGAAGCTGCGCATTCAGTCGAAGAGGACGACCTTCCCCGAATAGAGGAGGACCGGTTTTTGGTCAAGGGTATAGGAGTAGCTGCGCTCCCCTGCTAGAGCCTCCAAACAAGCTCTCAAGGTATCTGACATTTTCAATTACCCTGGTGGTGAGGATTTCTGGAGAGCTTTGTTCTGTTCAGTTTTTTGGTTTCTGTCCTTTTTTTTTTTTGGTGGGGGAGGGGCTCTAGGGTTGTTCTCAATGGAGGAACAGACTTTGCCCTGAGGTTCATGTGACACTGTCCTTTATGTTCTGTGAACCCACGTGGTGATGGAACAACCTCCCAAAGAGGTGGGCTGAAAGGAGCTACCACTAAGAGGAAAAAAGATGAGCATCCACATCAGGCTTGCTAGTGAGGTGGGTCCCTTACCATGCCTTCTCATCTTGTCTGAATCACTTAGGCTGGGTCCTAGGCACTGACTCTCTCTCCCCACTGTTTGGCTAATGGACGCCTTGGTGCTACAAGAGTCTGGATTCTGAACCTCCCAGGACCCTGTGCAGCACTCCCTGGACAGTGTGTAGTGATTGAGACACACAGACCCCAGGCCAGCACATGCCCTATGGAACACCTTAGAGAAGCAAGACTCTCCCCTCTTTCATGTCCTCTTATTTCCAGGCTCTGCCAAACATGCACATTCTGCATAGGAGAGAAAACACAGCACATTTGTCTTTAGGGACTTGGCTTGTCACATGGAGCAGTATCCGTACTTCCATCTACTTTCTGGAAAAAGACAAAACGACATTCTTAAGGCTACACACTTTTTTTTGTCTTGATTATACTTCACATGTTTTTATTTAAGAATCTGTGTATTTAAGACTCATTCTATATTCATGAATGAAGTGATCTTGATCATGAATATGATTTTTTTAAATGTGTGTTGAACTATCGTGAAGTATCAAGCAGTCCTGTTAGGTTTTCACATTTTTACATGGAAATTTTGACATAATATTTGGTTATTGTAGTTTTAATTGCATATGTGTGTCTGCACACATGTGAAAATCAGAGGACAAATTGTGAGGCCAGATCTCTCAATCCACCATGTGGGCTTGAGAAATAAAACTTGGGTCATCAGGTCTGGTGGTAACCAACTCTATCCATTGAAGGTCCACCTATTTTCACTTTATCTGATCTTGGTTACAGGGTAACATTGGATTTCTGGGACCCATTGGGAAGTGTTTCTTCCCTTCCATTTTATGTAATTATTTTAGGAACTTTGGTGTTCTTTAAACACCTGGGAGTTTTCATTCAAGAGTATTTGTGGTCTTGGGCACTTTGTTGATTTGTATTTGTTTATTAATATTTCTTCATTGCCTTTTACTGATCTATTCAGGCATTTTATATGTAATTGGAAATTTACCCATTTCTCCCTCATTCACAAGGGATTGTGTCATAGGTTTGCTCTATCTATTCTATAGATTCTTCGATCTGTTCTAATGGTTCTTAAAGCCTTATTGTATCTGCTACAGTATTTCTTCCAAGTATCTATAGTTTTATTCTCTATCATCTCATTTTAGTTGTGGTAATTCTTCCTTAGTTTCACATGATTTTCCAAGGACCATTTATTTTTTCATTGTTCATTTTGGTCTGTTTGGTTAGGTTCTGCTACTGCTTTAGGGTTTTTTGTTTTGTTTTGTCTTTGCTGTTATTTTTCTATGACCCTGAAGTGCACCATGGAACCATCTCAACTCCCTCTCACTTTTCCATGTATTTTCGAAATGAGAGCAGTAAATCCTGTTTCGTGACCTGTTTCTCTTGTGAGAAATATCATGGTTTTCATCTCAGTGTTTTGTCAGCTGGTGTTAGGATGGAAATTGTCAAGCAACATTCAGGCAAATATACAGAGCAGGCAACAATGAAGCTAACATGTAGGTCCTCCAAAAGTGTGCCCCTTTCAGATCATCTCATCTTCATGACCCTTGATGAAGACTACTTTCCTGAGCTGTCGGATCTCAACAAGGAGGTGTAGGCCACTTTCAGAAGACAGGAAGGGGATAAGAAAAATGACTAAGTGAACCTGACTGAGATAGGCATCCAAATATAATGAAGCTGTTCCACATAATCAAAACCAGAAACCATATCTTTATGGTGCTGGAACAGGCTGCCGAGGGAGATCTGCTGAACCACACTGAGAAAGTAGGCTGTGTACAGGTGGAACAGTCATAGCATGTCCTCGCACAGATGATGTGTTCTGTTCACTAACCAATGAGAACAGCGTTGCACACAGCAACATCACATTGTGTGAATTTGGCCTGGCTATTAAGTGTCCTGTAGAGAGAAGTTCAAGTACTGTGGTGGGATAGTGTGGTATGGTGAGGCCAGATTACCAGCATATTATGTGTGGCAGGGAAGAACTTGCCAGCTGGAATTGATCATAGCACTCTGTTGGCCGGTGCAGTTGCATGTGAAATGCAACAGGGCCTAATAACCGAGATACTTATATATGTATTGAGCATGCACCTCCCTCCCTGTTAACACCCTATAGATATTTGCTAGCTCAAGACATGTAGGACACTCAATAGATTTCTAGATAAAAGTCCTGGCTGGACAGTATCTCTTCTTCTGTGGCATGTACAATGCCAGGTACCAGAACCTGCTAGACAACCCCCTGATGATAGTGTCACCTGAAATACAGGGATAGGTGTCAGGTCCTGCTGGACATTCCTCCTCCTGTAATGACCCACATATCATGGTAGAGTAAGGTCCTGCTGGACACCTCCTGCCCTGACATATTAAAAGAAGTAAAAGTTTACCAGATTAGGTGTCAATAGCATTTCTTCCCCTGGGGAGAATTAATATCTACCCTCCTTCCTCAGCTCCCAGTGACACATGCAGACAGCATCAAGTCTGGGAACCAATGAGTGTATAGGGTTCACTTAAAGAGCTTAGGTTGGTGGTTACCCACAGAGGTGTGGGTGTTTCCTCCTGCAAAACTGCACCAGAAAAGTTAGTACCCAGTGAGTTTGATGTCTTCTACGTACATCTATGTAAGTTGGAGTTCCCCTCCCCTAGTCTTCCCTGGGATATACACTTCAGACCCTTGCAAGGCCATGTGCAACTAGGGAGGAGTTGCCTACAACACTAATGGGTGGCAGTAAGGACTTCCTTCCTGGTTTGCACATTCACCTCTTGTATTTGTACACCAATCTCTTAGAGGGAAATAAAGGAAAGGTTTACACACACACACACACACACCACACAATACACATACACAAATACACCTATCACACAAATATACACTACACATAGATGACAGAGCACATAGAAGTTCTTCTCTATTTCTATGTACAAGGGTTTCACTGCAATGCTTTTGACCCAGTTTTGTCCCAAAGCCCATATCACACCAGGGAATGGAGTTTCAGTGTGAAGTGGGCTGGAACAGGGATAGCACATGTCCATCCCAATAGCAGATCTTATAGGAAAATTGCGGAGAGGAAATCTCTGAGAAGTGAGCAAAGTAGCTGGTTAGCTGTTCAATATGCAGCAGTCAGTTGTTTTTCTGTATAGCAGAGAGAACTCTAAGTTAATGTTATTTGACCGGGTGTAATAGTACATCTATTTTTACTTTCCAAAGCATTGTTTGTTTTGTTTTGTTTGGAAGTTTTTCATACAATATTTTATTCATATTCTTTCCCTTCCTACTCCTTTTCCCAGAATTCTCCCTCACTATACATTTACTTATATATTTTTACCTTAAGGAACACAAAACAAATCCACATAAATTATAGTGGTCTAGTGGCCATATTTCTAAAACATAACTTGCATTTAGAAAAATATATAATGCATGTCGGAAGCCCTACAAAGTTTTACAATATTATGAAAAGATACATCTAATAGTTCTAAACTTAGAGCTAGCATGAGCCAGGCATAGTGGCACACACCTTTAATCCCAGAACTTGGGAAGCAGAGGCTGGCAGATTTCTGAGTTCGAGGCCAGCCTGGCCTACAAAGTGAGTTCCAGGACAACAACAACAACAAAAAAATACTTTTAAACTTAAAATAGTAGCATCATGTTCATCTTTAAAAAGAATCAAGTTTGGTGCTGGAGAGATGGCTCAGTGGTTAAGAGCACTGACTTCTCTTCCAAAGTTCCTGAGTTAAAATCCCTGCAACCGCATGGTGGCTCACAACCCTCCATGACAAGATCTGATGCCCTCTTCTGGAATGTCTGAAGACAGCTACAGTATACTTACATATAAAAACAGAAATCTTTGAAAAAAAATCAGTTTTGTAGTGATACTGGTTATTGTAAGTGATACACACTGTAATGTAATGAAAACGAGAATTCAATATACTATTAAAAGATTCAAAATAATCATGAAAAATTTAAGTTTTTTTTTCTCCTTAGAATTTGACAGCTATGCAAAAATAAAGGGGAAAATGAAATTCTTTTGAGGAATGAACTAGTTAAAGTCATTTCTTACAATATTAGGACATATGGGACTGGAGAGGTGGCTCAGTAGTTAAAAGCACAGGCTGCCTTGGACAGGACTAATGTTCAATTACCTGCACTCACATGGTGGTACACAGCCACCTGTAACTCAATTTCCAGGGGATAGGATAATTTCCTGCAAAGATATACAACCAATGAAGGGCTCACAGCCAAAATATATGCTCCTCTAAACTGCAGAGAAAGACTGCTGGGAAATTGGGAGAGTGCTCAAGGCTCAGCATATGTAATAAATCACAAATATAAACAGTCCCCAAACATACTAAAAGTTTCTAACCCCACTGGCTAATGCTAGTTACTGAAGTGAGTGGACTTGGGAAAACAGGCTTCAAAGGACCAGAGACTAAGCCCAGCCATGTGCCAGAGGAAGCCCCTGTACTCCTGAGCTGGAGCCCAAGGAGTACACAAGCTATTAATACCAACATGCATGGAGGAACCTTTCCCTGCTCCATCACTGTAGGACAGAAACAGCTCTGCTCAAAAGCAGGAATGTGAACCAGGTGTCATTTCCTTTCTGGGAAGGAGCCATGAGCACAGAAGGATGAGCTCGAGAAAGAAAAAGATTTTTGTCGGAAAAACCCAAGTTTATTACCAGGAGGCACGGGGGAAACGATGACTGGGCAGATGGGGCATCTTTTAGAACCTCCTGGTGTGTGGAGGCATGGGTGGCCTGAGCCACCTGCTCCTTGACCTATTCTGGTCTACTGGGTTTCAGAGGCTCTCTGGCCAGCAACACCTGAGTGCCACTGGATTCCAGTTCTCCTTGATATTGACTGGATGGTTCTCTTTGGAACTTATAGGGCAGCCAACACCCATTCCTTTCATTGTACTTTGATGTGGGTCAAAGGCTTTATGGGTAAAACCAGCCTTCTCTTTGTCTCCAATTTGTGTGTATCTGAAGGAATGTTGGTGTCCCTCAGGACTTCTATGTGAACAGTGCCCTAATCCAAACTTGATCCTAATTTTGCCAGGTGTACAGGCTCTCTGGACAGCAAGGTCTGGCTTGTGCTTGTCTCCAGTTACCCTGTACCTACATGGATTTTCATTCCCTTTGGGAGTAGGTAACAGCTTAAAGGCCATTTCTTTCTTCACTTGCTTTGGATGTTGTTCATAGGCTCTCTGGGCATCAACTCCTGAGTGTACTTTGTCTCTACGTCTCATGTATGTAAATGGACGGTTGTGCTCCTCTGAGCTGGCATGGCCACAGCTCATCCTGCTTGCTGCTCTGTTATGGTGTGTGTTATACAGACTCTCAGAGGTCTGGGATGAGGAACCCAGCTTGGATCTCAGTGATTCCACTTTACCCCACTCTTTTACCTTTGATTGCTTCCCTTCAGTGTTCTCTAAGATCTGGAACAGAATATTCGCTAGGCATGTAATTTCACCTAGCATTTGATAGATGGACTCTTTTGTTGTTACAACCTTCTGTGTCTGCTCAGTAGCTGGTGGGGAGCTAGAATTCTTCAGAATATCCTGCTGTCCCTTGCATTTTGTGCTAAGGTTTCGACACAGAAAAGCATTACTTAGGATTTTCTTCGGAGAGGTCTTAGACATAGCCTCTCCTTTTTCTGGTATCCAAGTCTTGGCTGTATCCTGGAGCTCGGTGGAGCTCGGGATGGAATGTCTTACTCTCACATGCCTTTCTCCCTGACGTATGCTTGTAGATCTTAGAGTGCTCTGCCTCTCTTCATGGAAGTGAAACCCATTGAGATCTAGCACTTTGTTCTGATCCTTTGGAACACTGATGTTGCTCTTCTGTGTTGCATGCTTGGCCATTTTGGGATCAGTACTTGGCGTCAGACTGCCTTTTCCAATGCCTCAGATGGTCCTGATCTGTTGGGGATTTGCTGCCTGGAAGTAGGAAGTAGGTCTCTGAACACTCAGGTATCTCAGCAATGGATCTGGATGGGACTTTGTGGCCCCATGGCTGGAAGCAGGTGGAGGGGCTCTTTGGTTGTCCTGAGCCTCTGCAGTTGAGTGTATAAACTCACCTCTCTCTACCCTCACAGCAGATCCAGTTTTCATCCTTGTCCCTCCTGGATCCTGGTGATGCAACTTTTCCAGGACTCTGGGAGCCTTGGAATCACAGATGGGTGAGGTGGGATACACAACCTGGGGGAGGTTTGAGGCTGGAACTCCAGGTGGGGTCAGATTCCTTGCCACAAGCATCTGCAGATTGGGTCTCCTGTGTTTCATTGGAAGGTCTGTGATGTGTGATGCTGGCTTAATTTTGGTCTTTGCCTCAAGCAGGGAATAGTGCTCAGCTGGTTTCATGTAGGGCCACTTTTCTGTCCTCAGTGCACGTTTCCTGGGTCTCAGCTCCTTCCCAGGGCTGCTGCTTACTGTGCCAGGCACCTTTTGTGCCCCAACACCAAGGTCCTTTTTGATGGTGTTATGCACATCACATTTTGCTATGTTCTTCTTTAAGGGCAGCCCTGTAGGCACAGGCCCCTTCCGTTTCCTGCATTTGTAGGGTTTGGCTTTGAAGATGGAGGGCTGGGCAGTCTGAGAGAGTTGAGGCCTGTTCTTGCAGCAATGAACCGTGGTTGATGGGAAATGTCCCTGAACCTTGGTTGGCTTCCTGTAGGGGAGGAATCTGAATGTGGTTCCTTGTTGTTCTTTCCAATTTGTTGCATTTTGGTTACTCCCTCGCTCCTTGTGGTGCTGAATTCTCTGGCCATGCTCAGGATGGATGGTGGCTGGCCCGATAGCTTTAGAATAGAGAAAGCCCTTGGGCAAGTTCTCAGCGGGCTTGCTAAAAACTTTTTGAAGTTTTTGATCATCATAACCTTTGGTGTCTTTTGAATACAGTCCATGTTTTGCAGGCAGGCTTCCAGCTGGTAGGCTTGCCTGTAACCTTTTCTCACTGGTAGGACATGACACTACATCAGCCCTACTTTTGAAACAAGGAGGTGGTTGTTTTGGAGTAGATCTTGGGAGGATTTTGTTTTCTTGGATTGGTTTCTCACCTACCAAGTTTGGTGTCACAAGTTGGTGAGGTAAGGGCTGATACTGGGAATGCTGTGGAAGTCCTTTAGCCTAGGATGGAGCTTCGTGTATTTGTTTTGGAGTAGATCTTGGGAGGATTTTGTTTTCTTGGATTGGTTTCTCACCTTCCAGGTTCGGTGTCACAAGTTGGTGAGGTAATGTCTGATACTGGGAATGCTGTGGAAGTCCTTTAGCCTGGGATGGAGCTTCGTGTGTTTGTTTTGGAGTGGATCTTGGGAGGATTTTGTTTTCTTGGATTGGTTTCTCACCTACCAAGTTTGGTGTCACAAGTTGGTGAGGTAATGGCTGATACTGGGAATGCTGTGGAAGTCCTTTAGCCTGGGATGGAGCTTCCTCAGGGTCACTGTCATCACTAAACCTCACAGATTTACGTCTTCCCAAGGAAGGGCTTCTGAGCTCATGGGCAGTAGCCACAACTGATTCAGAGTCAGTAGAGAATGTACCCCAGAAAAATGGACTGAGATTGTTTTGTGAAGGATGCTCTAGGACCCTGAGATAAGAGGACAGCTGTGAGAGAGGAAGAGGATCCATGTTCTGTCTGGGGTTCGCAAAGGGTTGTGGTGTGAAGTCCAGGTAACATTGCTTGTTGGGACTGCCAAAGACAGGAGGCAAAAGCATCAGCCCCAATCAGAGGATCAAGAGGCCCATCCGTCTGTGTAAATATGGCACCTCCATCGCCTACATATCCTATGCCCCTTAGTCTCACATCCAACAAAGATGCCTTCGAATCCCACCCTGCATAGCATATTCAGAATGAAGATGCCCAGACCCTGAGCCCACATCTGGTATGAAAATTCCATAGGACAAAGATTCTTACATTTCCATAGGTTGTGATAGAGTCTTGGTATCTTCCTCCTCTTTTCCTCCTTCCGTACAACCTGGAGATAATTAAGTAGGATCAGGATGAGGAATGAAAACACACAGGAGTGAGGCAACCTCTTGTGACTCCCCATGCTAGGACCCTAGTGCTCAAGCACCATAACACAAGGACAGAGAACTGAACCTGAGCAAGGGGAATGGAGGGGCCTCATCTCTCCATGTACACTTTTCTTGCCCCTACCTCAACCTTTATAATTTCACTTACAACATTGTAATAGCCACAGGATCTGAAAGAGAAATGCATTTGAGAGGTTGAAGCTACCTGCTGTCAGGTGAACCTGAGTCCCCCCCATCCAGGGTCACAGCATCATTCTAGTGCCTTGAACAACACTCCCATGTGTAGCACCCATCCCAGGCCAACCACAGCTCCTTTCTATCCCAAAACCTGGGGGTTCCATGATTTTCCTTTCCAGAAGCCGCCACGTCTTTCTTGCATACCATGTCCTCTTCACTAAAGGCTAGGTCAGAGGGAATTTCTCTCCTCAGGAAAGCATAAGCCTACCTTTTCCAGGAGCAGTTTTCTTACTCGTCTTCTTCTGCCCCCTCTTCACATCCTGCCAGTTAAAAACAACACAAATGAGCTGGAGACCTTTCTTCCTTCTTCTGGTAGACAAGCTTCCTGCTCTCTTTGGTCCTCAAATACATGAAATCTGCATTTTCTAGGAAGTGTTCTCTCATCCATCCTTGACTCACTCATACTGTGCATAAACACATTTCCTTGTCATCTTGTTGGAAAAACAGAAGAAGGCACTGTCCATGCCACAGTTACCACAGATGTCCACGGTTAGTGTTCATCCCACAAGCATCTACCCAAGGCTGAGCTCTGCATCTGTGTCTGGGATGTCAGGTGATACCTGCTTTCTCAGAGCTGAGGAGACTGAAGCCCTGACCTGAGGCCCTTGGTCTCATCACCTGCTTCACATCAGCTCAGTACAATCAAAAGAAGCGCCTGAACAGAGGACTGATGATCTTCTCTGAGCTTCTCCTGTTCCCCCCCCCCCAACTCTGAAATGCAGTCTGTTCATGGAGCCTCACTCATCCTTAGTGGCCTCTCTGTCACCATGTACAGGTGGTCTGTGAGCTTCCTGAAGACACCTCAGGACCACTCTCACCTCTGCCCTGCCTGTCAATCCCATCAGACTCTTTCTAGAGATTTCCTCTTAATGTCTGTAGCTAAACATAAGCTACTTTCTTTGTCTTTCTTCCAATCTTCTCCACCCTTTTCCTTCCACCCATTCTATCCCCTAACAGTTGATAGTAAAGGGGAGAAAACCATAGAGGGGAAATGGATAGTCATTATTAGAATACTTTCTGCTGATTGTGGGGCGGGGGTTGAGTTCCTTGGGGATATTTCATCTTCACTGTCAATATATCCTATTTCTATTTCTTCTGTCTTCTGTCCACATAACTGCTGATCAAAGTACAAACACAAGCAAGCAATAAAAACCAACATCAAAGGACAACCCACCATGTCTCCCAGGAACTAGCATTTATGTAGTCTCTGAAACATCCCCAGAATCACTAAAGCTACCAGAACAGAGAAACTAACATCTGCTAGCAAAATCGTGCCCTGTCTTGAACATCAGACAAGTCATACTCAGCTACTGTGGATATTTTGAAGCAGCACCATATCTCATATCTGAGACTAAAACAAAAGATTATATTCTGTTACTTTTTTTTTTAAATGTCACTAAACCAGCTTTCCTAGAAAACGTGAAAGCAACAGCCATGAACAACAGACTGCTGCTCCAGTGTGTGTGAACTAAGGTTCTCCTCACCTGTGGTTTGTCCCATTCATTCTCAGATGCTGGTGACACTGGGTACTCCTTCAGGAAGGGGATAAGTAGGAAAAAGAGCCCAACTCCACACATAAAGCCAATGGTCATGTCCATTGCTATGTCCATGGAGCTGGGGCTCATCCATGAATCAATAATGCTATTCATCAGAGAGAGAAAATTCTCCATCTTCTGAATCGCAATGCAGCTCTCAGGCTACTGAGTCCTTGAGTGCAGTGTGAGATGTGTCAGGAGGGCTCAGGGCACATCACACAGGTGTGGCCTCTTCATCACAAAGGACTGCTGGCAGTAGAGAGGCTGCCACAGCCCCTCCCCAGCCTCCAGGAGAAGGTCACCTCCTGTGTCCTTTTCCTGCTTCCTTTTTCCCAAATCCTGCTGCTGAGTCAGGCATAAATAGACCTCTGGCCATGTGTTGTTCCTTATCCCTGAGTATCAGTGCTCCTCTGTGTAGGCATTTGTTTTGTTCAGCCTACTTTAACAAGGGTTAAATTCCCTCTAGCCCACAAACCACCAGATGAAGTGGGAAAGAAAGGTTGTTAGGATATGTGGGAAGCAGACCTGTATCGAAATCGTTCTACTGGGCAACTACAAACTTTGTTGGTCTCAGTCCAGTTCCCTAGCAAACACCAAACAGGAGTCAGTTCCTGCAGACCAGACCACTGGGCAGACACCACACAAGAGTCAGTGAGGGCAGTTGAATGTAGACGAATCTGTGAGACTGCCAATGAGGTCTGAGTTCAAGGAAGCAGCAAAATCCTCAGGAATCTCAGTAGAAGTTCTTTGGTGAGTTTCTCTGTAAGAGGACTCCATGGGTGAAGCTCAGCAATTGTAATGTGAACCAATACAAGCTTTACACCTGCAATGAGTAGCAAAATGGAGCGAGGCAAACCAAACCTCAAGCTCCCACTTTCTGTGGGATCATATTAATGATCCATCTAAACATTATTTGTCATTTCATATGTTTCCTATAGGAAACATTCTTTCACCTGTGTCTGCTTCAGCCAAACATTCTTTCAGGTGTATTTCAGGTGTCAACCAGAAAGTTACATTGTATGTTTGCCTCCTAGAAGATACCTACATGAGTAGATCAGATTCTTAGTTTTTGACAACGTGAGCTTCTCTGTGGAACTTGAGTTGTTTCTTTGATATTGTCACTGTCAAGCTGTCTTCTGTCTGCAGAACCCTATCTGTTCATTCTGTGATCACAGATTGTCTCAAGTCAGACACAAAGCTTCCTTTTGTCACTTATTTATTTAGATTTGTTACTATTTAATATAATCAAAACTAATGTACCTTTTTGTCTTCGGGTACAGAATTTTATGAAAATGAAATTCATTTCCTAACCATAAGAATGCATGTGGCTAATTAAGAACCAAACCGCCTATGATAGTTTGAATGCTTAGTAGTATTTAGATACTTTCCTTTAATATTCAAATTTTCAAATTAGCAAACTCTAATAGAATTTATTTAGGTATTTTTACAATGCCTAATTGTCTTGCCATTGGGAGTAGGACCACAATCACCATGGATGTGCATGGATGTCCTTGGAAGGATGGAGACTGCATCCTTTGAGTCCATGCTCAGAAATATTACACCAGAGCCTATGGTAGTTCTATTTTCAGGAAACTCTGTACCAATATCCACCATGGCTGTTCTAGTTTACACACCCAATTGCAGCTTCTGACATGTCCCTTCCCTCATCGTTGCTAAAATTTCTCCTTTTTTTTTTTTTTTAATCTTAGGCGTTGTCATTAAATAAAATGGTATCTCAGTGTTGCCATAATCTTAACTACCTGAAGGCAAAAAATATTGAAGTATTCCCTGTTGAGAATTCTCCATTATGCGCTGTACCTTATTATATGATTGGGTTATTTTGTCTGTTGCTATCTAATTTCTTGTATCTTTATATATTCTGAAACTTAATTAACCTGAAAAGCTGAGAATGTTGAAGTATTGGTAGAGTAATTATCATCCCCTGTGTATTACCTTTTAAAAACTATTCTTTAGTCCTTTATTGATTGGTTTAATTTTGATATTTAGTAAACACCATTGTTTGTAGATTCTAAATGTTCAGGCCACACACAGAATTTCATTGGTGGGATGATCTCTGACCATCTATGCCTGAGATGCCAGCTTCTTTTTCTGTACAAGACCTTTTAATTTCATGTTATTCCATTTTCAATTTTTAGGCTCTTTTCTGTGCTATTTGAGTTCCTTTATTCCCAT
Source organism: Mus caroli (assembly GCF_978045245.1). NCBI lineage: Eukaryota > Metazoa > Chordata > Mammalia > Rodentia > Muridae > Mus > Mus caroli. The sequence goes on along the minus strand of NW_028227270.1, from coordinate 55,540,239 downwards.
TAAATTTTTACTCACTTTACATCCTGAATGTAATCCCTTCTTCCAGTCCCACCCTCACAGATCGCTCTGCCCATTACTCCCTTTCCTTCTCATCAGAGAGGGCAGACAACCCCCCCCCCCCTGGGTACCAACCAGCCTCAACAATCAACTGGAAGCAGTGCATCCTGTGCCACTGAAGCTCACCTAGGCAGTGCAGTTGAGGGAAGGGAATCCAAAAGAGACAACTCCTGCTCAAATTTTCAGGGACCTGCATGAACTCTAACCTGCACACCTGCTACAAATGTGTAAGGGGCCAATTTCCAAACTCTGCGAGCTCTTTGGTGGTGATACAGTCTCTGTGAGCCCCCATGTGCCCCAGTTAGTTGACTATGTCAACTAGGTCATCTGGTAGTGTCCTTGACCCTTATTGTTCCCTCAATCCTTACCCCAACTCTTTCACAATACTCCCCAATCCCTGCCCAATGTTGGGCTATGTGTTTCTGCATCTAGTTGCATCTGCTACTCCTCCAACCCCTCACCCACCCTGTTGTTTCCTTCCATCTACCTCTGATGTCTATTGTATTACTTCTTCTGAATGTGATTCAATCATCCTCTCTTGGGCCCTCCATGTTCTGTAGTGTCTCTCTGACTGTTAATTGAGGAATTTTATATTTTGTAATTAATGTCCACTTGTTATTGACTACTTACTATGCATGCCTTTCTGAATCTATGTTACATCACTCAGGTTGATATTTTCTAGTTTCATCTATTTGCCTGCAAATGTAATGGTGTCTTTTTTTTTTATTTATTGTAAGTATTTATTATAAGTATTAGTATTAGTACTTAATCATTTTACAATCCAGTTGTTATCCCCTTCTCAGTCTGCCCTCTGACAGTTCCTCACCCCATTCCTCCTTCCACATCTCCATGAAGATATTGCAACATCCCAGCCCACCCCACTCCATAGGGACTCAAGTGTCTCAGGGTTAGATACATCTTCTTCACTGAGGCCAGACCAGGCAGTCCTCTGCTGTATATGTGTTGGGAAGCTCATATCGGTTAGTGTATGCTGCCTAATTTGTGGCTTGTTGTCTGAGAGATCTTGGGGGCCCAGTTTGTTTGAGACTGCTAGTCTTCCTATGGGGTCACCCTCTTCCTCAGCTTCTTCCAGCCTTTCCCTAATTCAACCACAGGGGCCCCAGCTTCTGTCCTTTGGTTCACTGTAACTGCATCTGACCCTTTCAGTTGCTTTTTGGGCCTCTCAGAGGGCAGCCATGCTGGCTTCTGTGTGTAAGCATACCATAACATCAATAAGTGTCAGGCTTTGGAATGTCCCCTTCAGCGGTATACCAATTTGGGCTGGTCACTGGACCTCCTTTCCCTCAGTCTTTTCTCCATTTTTGTTCCTTCGTTTCTTTTAGACAGGGAGAGTTCTGAGACACAGTATTTGACTGTGTGATGACAACCCCATTCTTCCACTTGATGCCCTGTATTCTACTGGAGGTAGACTCTACAAGTTCCCTCTCCCCACTTTTGAGAATTTCATCTAAGGTCCCTCCATCTGAGTCCTGAGTGTCTTTCATCTTCCAGGTCTCTGGTACATTCTGGAGGGTTTCCCCACCTCCTACCTATTGTGTGGTTTGGGTTTCAGAGTAATTGTGGCTTCATAGAATAAATTAAGTACTACTGTTCCTTCTGTTTCTATTTTATGGAAGAGTTGGAGGAGTGTTGGTATGTAGTTCTTCTTGTAAGGTACAGTAAAATTCTCTGCTGAAGAGGGCAGAGGGCATGGTACCTAGAAGTTTATGTGCTAGAGTGCTGTGTAACAGTACTCAATAGCCAGCTCCTTTATGGATTGCAGAGGTGCCCAGCTGCTATGATTCCTGTTCATCCACAGTAAATGCCACATGTTCTGCTGTGTAACAGGCTTTCCAGGATGCCCTCCCAGGGAAACTGTTTCATTACACTGAAAGGGTCTGTGCTTTGGAGGCCTGCAAACTAAAAGTAGGTATGTGGCACTGACATGGAGGTATCTGTCAGAGTTTGTTGAATCACTAGGCTGCTGGCTGCCCGAAGTGATGTGTGTAACAGGGCCTGATATATAGCATGTTATGGGGCATGGATGTATAATACGGTGTACGCAGGTACAGTTAGGCAGGGCATATCAGGGCCAGATTAATTAGTGTGCAGGCAAACAGCAGTTTTGCACCTAATTATCTAGAAGTGGGAAAGGGGTTTTGGAGGGGCAGGATGGGGTAGTTAGCTGTTTTCCCTAAATAAGCTGTTCTATACAGATTGGGTCTGTTTTCTCTTTTTGCAACCACCAGTTATCTGGGATAGGGTCAGTTGCATTTCTTCTGTAATCCCCAAATACTAGACTTCTTGGACATGTGACATCAGTTTAAGGAATCAGCTTTCATGGAGGTCCATTTAAGAATTACATATCTTTCTTTTCACTAGGGAGGGAGGAATGAAGCTAGCCTCTCCTCTCCCTTAATATGCAAAGAGACAAGACATAGTGAAAGGGGAGTTTGGGAGTGAGAGCTGGCCTGGCTGAATCATTCTATCATACACATGACTTGGGAAAAAGCATACTTGTACTAGGTGGTTGACTCGTATCTAACAAAGAACAGGGAGTCTTTGACAAGTGGTGGGTACTTTCCTCGGGAGCATGGCAGGGAGGGGAGCCTGCAGAGAGGTTTTCTAGTTGGGATGCATGAAGGGCATCCACTAGACCCTGCTCTTAGCTGTTCTGGGAGATGTGATGGCACAAACAGCTGTTGCAGCAGGCTATGCACTTATCCAAATGCTGATTATTCTCAGCTCCTAGGAGGTGTCAAGGCTATATCTTCAGTTCCCTGCAAGCCCAATATTTCCTTACGTATTCTGGGAGAAAAACAGGTCTCAGTCTTCCTGTTCTTCATCGTCATGAGCAGAAGGGTGGGAAGTCCAGCTGGGAGGCTGCATTGGACACAGGCTATAACCCATGCTCTTCTGCACTGCAGCGGATGCCTGCTGTAGGCTGTGTCCTCCTGGACTACTCTAAACCAAACCCTCATGGGCTGCAGTGGAGACCACGTGTACGCTGTGCTGTCCTGGGTTTCACAGGTGTCCCTGCTGGATCCTCCTCCACTGTGAACTGAGCCTAGGACAGCCTAAGGAGAGAGTTTGCTCTCCAGTCTCAGAGGGACCAAGGTCTGCCAATGAGAACAGGAAGAGTATACATTCATGGGGAGAAGATGTCAGTGGGCAATGTTGTCATCCCTCCCTCTTCATGGACTTCCCGAATTTATCAGAGTTCCTCTGGAGCCAGGAAGTAGAGCACACCCTGGATTATCACACCTAGACATTTACTATCATTTTCCTGACCCACATCTTTTGTGAATACACTTATGCTCTTATGAACAAAGATATGGCCTCTGTGAGTTCATTGTCAATGATGTAGATATCTGTCTTCATGAAGTGAAATATGAAGAAGAGACTTGAAATGTACTCATGAAGGGAGCACTTTGCCTCTGGTCACACTTATCCTCAGGGTGTCCTGTTTGTCCTTTGGACCTGAAATTTATCATAGCTCTGGGGGAACTCCAGTTCTCTGTCCTGGATTGGCCAGGAGCCCAAAGACCAGTCCTGGTCAAGAACCTGGTCTTCCTAACTTTGCCACATTTATCAAAAGTAACCAAATCTAGAACAGGACTCACCCCAGGTCTCTTAAATTTCAAGTCTCCTGTAGGAGATTCATCTTACTCCTGACTTCATGGTGTACTAATGTGGCTGTGGATTCCAAACCAGCATATAGTGCTGCCAATCCCAGGGGCACCAGAGTTCTGCTTACCATGGCAGCAGGAGGCTCTGCTCTTACATGTTGCAATACTCTGGTATACAGCAACATCCAGGTAGGTCTGCTTCCAGCTCCATCTCTACTGGTCTAATTGAGGTTCCTGCACAGTCACAAAGAGATCATACTCCACCCAACCCTCAATTAAAGGTAAAGACAGGAAAACCCAGGTCTCCTAGTAATTCCCCTCTTTCTAACACAAGACGCATTTGAGGCATAATCTCTGCTCTGACAGAAGTCACTCTGAGACTGTGATGGTCTGGGGTTCCCATACTCAGAGCATCAGGCTAAGAACCAGGTCTGTTAGAGAGCCTTTCCTTAGAGTCCATAGTCTCCACTTTGCCTGGGAAGGAATTCTATATATGCATCTTGCTGGGTTCCTAAAATTGAGGGGTACACCTATTGAAAGCAGAGTTGGACTTCATGTGTGACCCCAGGCATATAAGCAGTTATCAGAAAATCCTGGGGACAAAGTGACAGCTCCTACACATTAACTCTACTCTTTGTCCAGACCTAAGTATCATGTAGAAAGTTATGCCAGCCTGAAGGGTGCTCCAGTTCCATCCAAGAACAGGAATGAAATGTATATTGCTCCTTCCTGGTTACTATCTTTGCATCTTGGGATATTTAAATGTATGGTGTGTGTGTGTGTGTGTGTGTGTGTGTGTGTATGTGTGTGTGTGTGTGTGTGTGTGTGTGCAGTGACCCTGGTGATAATGATTTCTGGACAGATTTGTCCCTTCAAGTGTGGTTTTGTTCTTCCTCCTCCTATTCTTCATCTCCTTCTCATTATCCTCCTCTTCATACTCCTTTTTCTTCTCCTCCTTCTTTGAGATTGTATGATTGTACTATATCCTTCTGTGCAGGAAGAGGCTCGAACAGTTAGAGTGACACTAGCCAAAGATGGCAGTGAGATTTAGACCTGGTGACACAAGAAGAATGCAAGTAAGGCAAAACAGGATAAAAAAATTAAAAGAAAATTCAGGAAAAACTTTAGGGATACTGGTGAAAGAGTAGGGTATGTTTGAAGCAACCTATCAGAAATGATTATTTCTGTGACATCATTTCTCCAGGGAGCACCTGGGTGCCCTCACCTTGAACATCATGCATGACATACAGTTCACTCAAGTGGCAGGAGAGGTGTTGAGGGGAATCCTGGGGCAGTTGGTCACTCAGATAAGTTGAGGACTTTCCAAGTACACAGGCAAGTAACACTGGTTGACATCGTGATTCTCTGCATCCTGGTCTGGCTCCATTGCCATACCCACTCCAGTGGAGTGTGCATGACAAGTCCAAAAGCTTGGCTGTAGTCCTGAGATACAAAGTTTCATAAAAACTGGTCTCCTGTAGAGTCTTTGTCATTCCATAACAGGGATGTGGTCCAGATATGTCCTGGCGATAGTTGGTGATAGGCTTAGAGTGCTTTTTTTCAGTATTGTTTTATTATAGGTGCCCCCAAGGAATGATTTGACTTATTCAGACAAAATGCCTTCAGTGTTGAAAGAGATAGTGAAACAAATCAGGCATTGCAGTTTACTGGGTAAGAGTAGAAATCTCAGGGCAAGTTCTACAAAGTAAACAGAATAACAGCCCAGTCACTCTCATATGCAGGAATTTACAATGGTCTAGGAAGTAGGAGGGTTGTGGTTTAGGAGGAACTAGATTATTGCATTATTCATGAAAAGTTTAGCAAGAGCAGAAGCCCCCTGTTGGTGGTTTATACAATAGACTAGAATTGTGACTAGGTTAATAAATCCTCACCAGGCTCCTAGAATAGCTGACTTTAGATAGGGCCGCTTTTTATCTCATTTGTAACCACTGCCTGTTTCCTGCCAGTCTTTATGTATGCATTACTCTGTTTTGTGTAAAGAGTCATTATGCATCAGATGACCTCAATGTATCACCTAACTTCCTTGTTTTCTTCTGTAATATAATTCTGATACTCGCTTTGAGAAATTACCTTCAGTTCCAAAACTCTCTGGTGTTCATGTCTGTTTGTCACTCACCAACTCCTTTCCCACCTAAGTACCAGAACCCTGATTTCTCCAGAGGGCTGAGGAGCCAACTGAGCCAGCCTGTGGCACTCCATGACAGGTTGGGGCCCTTCTTTTCTCCAGGCTTTCTGTACAGTACCAAATGATGTTTCCTCATCTGTATTAAGCAATTCCATTTCAGGGATGTCTTGAGATGAATCTGCAGTTTTATGGTAGGGAGCTTGTAGGGAGCCAATCGACAATGGCTACCCCATGGAAAGAGCAAGGTAGAAAAGATAATAAGCAGAATCCCCAGAGTGAGTGGAAAGAGGAAAGATGGCTAACTTCCCACCTACTAAGGTGTTGGAGAAAGGAAAGTCTGCACTGACTGCTCAGCCTAAGGTTTACTCTAACCCCAAGTGTAACTTTCTCCTGGATGAGTTTAAGTGCAAGCTGTCCCCTGAGGTCATCCTGTGTGTGGCATTGCCATATTTTGGCATCACTTTGGTAAGGATGGCTGGTCCATGTGGAAGCTGAAGGCTGCTACCCTACAGAACTTCCCAGATCTCCATGAGTTGCAACCTCATCACTGCCTTGTTTGAGCTCCCGGAGAAACTGAGGAGGTCCATATACCACCAGGTGGAGTACACTGATAGATAGCACTTGCAGTGCTAGTAGACAGGCCTTGCTTTACAACTTATGCACTGTGTCAAATACATTCCTAAGTACTGGGCCATGAATGACTCCCCACCAATACTTTGCCAGTATTCTCTGCAATCAACAACAGCAGCTTCATTTCTGGGTTCAGATCTTCCAAGGGTGAGAGATTGTCTGTCTGCTGAGTCTCGATTGACATGTGGAGCATGAATAATTTACATAACAGACAATGGAGTCTGGCATCACAGGACAAGAAGACTGCTTTAAGAGTCATTTTTCTGGGAAAGGGTCTTTCAAAGTGTGGGCAAAGCCTTCAATCAAGGCAACATTATCATGTGAAAATTTCTTGCAATTGCAGTGCCATTTACTTATGCACTGCACCTCCTTCTACCTGCATGAACTAATCTTTTCCTGGCTGGCTTCTGATCAAGGCATAAAACTCTTAGCTTTTTTTGCAGTACTATACCTGTCTGAAAGATGACATGCTTCTGGCCTTGATGATAATGGACCATACCTCTGAACCTGCAAGCCAGTCTCCATTTATATAAGTTGCCTTGTTCATGGTGTCTCTTTACAGCAATGGAAGCTCTAAGACACTCACCTTTCAGAGAGATGGGGGCTATTAAAAGGAATCATTGAGAACACACATAGACATTTTTGTGTCCAAGTGTGTACTTATTTTAAATGAAATTGTAACACTTGGGTTGATAATGATTCTCCCAAGGGCTACAGTTAAAACAGCCCTGATGCCTGGGAAATCTCCCTTTCCCAGAGCTCAAGAGTCTCCACCAACAAGATGAGCTGTCACTATTGCTCTTTACTCTCTCCCTGAAATTGAATCTCAGACCCTGGACTTATACACGCATACATATGCAACAATAAAGGAAAACATGAGTTGGGTGGGGGATGGGGAAAGCTGAGAGGCTGGGGCATGACTGAAGTGGACACAGTTCCCCTGTACAGAGTTCTCAAAAATATATGAAATCATTAAATTAAAAGAAATCAAAAATGGAAGGTTTGGAAGAAACATAGAAAGTGCACATGGACCGTGAGGGCTAGTTAGCAAGGGATTGAAACTATTTTCCAAACGTACTGGAGAAGTCATGAAAAAATTGGGGAAGTTGCTACAGCTGAGAAAAAAAAATTCTGGATTAAACTTATCCATCACTAAAGCAGTGCAATGAATGATCAGAAAAGGAGTGGAAAATAACATTTAATTTTAAGATACTTTGAGAGCAAAACCAAGTATGACAAGCCATGACTATTTTATGATAAACCTTTGGAGTTCACTAGTTAATGGTATTAGCACACATGGCAGGGCAGATAGCATGAATGACAAGGCTCTGAGTTCTTAGCTTAGAATTTAAATCTGTGAAAAAATGCTTTGCCTACTGAGGTCAATGATTTTAAACTATTTCCATGACCCACCCTCTAAAGAAAAGTCAAAGTTACTGTCCTTAATACATCACAGAGTGCTGACAAGGATCTCTGTCCAACTCACGTTTAGAATGTCTTCTTTTCACCTTTGACAAAAATCTTTCTTGGTGTGTTGGAGCTGGCTAACATCATTCTGCAAGAGCCTATTGTCCTGTTTTATGGAATTTTACCAATCAGATGTTAATCAAAGTATTCACATCTTAGAGTTAAACAAATTTTCCAAGTGAGAAGTTTGCTTCATGTTTCTTTCAGAAAGTCTATTTAGCTGCACATCACCAGACTTACCCTTCAAAAGTCACCCTGTCATTCTCAGATCAGACTTTCATATGCTCACAGTGAGATGCCAGACGATACTGAAGCAACATCCATTATTACCTTTTTAGTAAGGAAAACAGCAAGAAAATGTTCAGAATTGAAGGTTGAAAACTTCTGTCCTTAATAGTTATTTAAATATTCTAGTAATAGTTTTACTATTACTAGACTGTATATATTCAAAATATATCATATAATGTATAATATAATATCTGTTTTGTTGTTTGTGACAGAGTCTTATAAAGTTTAGGTGAGCCTCACTTTGGCATGTGTTGCTGAGGATAAGCCTGAACTCCTGACTCTCCTGTCTTCTCCTGCAAAGTGCACTGCTATGCAGCTTTGGACCATGTGTACGCATATAAAAGATGCATTACAGTTAAGACATGGACTTAGCTACAACCACGGACACCTCATACTTCCCCTTGCACTCTTTCCTGTCTGCACACACTCATATTGTCAACCCAAATCATGTTTTCTATCCAATATTTTGAATTTCTATTGTTATTTATTTTATTTTTATTTATATCCCAAATGCTGCCACCTCTCAGTCTCTCCTCCCAGGGTTTCTCCCCCAATTTCTCTTCCCCTTCTCCTCTGAGAGGGTGGTGCCCACCCTGGGTATCCCCAGATCCACCCTGGGTATCCTCAGACCCTGGTGCATCAAGTCTCTGCCAGTTTAGGTACATCCTCTCCCACTGAGGCCAGGCAAGACAGCCCTTTGGGAATTTCTTTTAAGATTTATCATCTATACCTGTCTATCTCTCTATTTCTCTATCTATCTATCTATCTATCTATCTATCTATCTATCTATCTATCTATCTATCTATCGTCTATTATCTGCTTGTGCTTATGTGTTTAACTCCTGTCAGTATGCCAGAAGTGGGTGTCTGGGGTCCTTTTACATCACACTCTAACTATTCCTGAGTCAGGATCTCTTCCTGAAGCTGAGGCTTGCATCTAGGCTAGGCTGGAATCCAGATAGTTCTCCAGCAATCCTCCTCTCTCTGTCTCCATAGGAGCTGGAGTTACAGGTATTTATGGGGACACATGGCTCAGAAACAAGTAAACCATGGAGGTGTGAGCAGATGAAAACTCATTTAGTTCAATGCTAGAATTTTAACTATACAACAAAGCACTTAAGATTTATTTATTTAAAGGCTGCAACTTTCAGCTCTTTTCCTGCCAAGATATCATAATCGAAAGATTTGATGTTGTTATAAATACCAAGAGGTATCTACTTTTGTGTTTCTACAAGTGCCATAGATGTGAAATATTTCATAGTAGGGAATATTTTAAGCCAGACATGACAGGTTTTCTGGCATTTCCTATACATTGCTATAAATAAATTATCTTTATCCTTGTGCTTGGTTACTAAGGTTTGTATTCACGTACATTAAGTAGGAATGAGAGCTAAGCTACAATGAACATTTTTTTCCTAAAATATATTGACTCAGGGAATATTTTATGAAAAGACCCATTTTTAAAGTAAGTTTCAATTATATTTCAAAAAAAAAACTAAAAGGAGGTTTTAGTTGTAAGCATAAAAAGATGAAAAATTTTACTCATATCAACTCTGAATCCTGATGGCCAGGTGTTTGGTTTTCTACCTTGACGGACATATTTAGTAGACTCATTTACTGTAAAATATCAGTTAACATACTTTTGCCCACAATATGTCTAGAATGCCTACCTTGTGAAGAATTCTGATCCATAATCCAAAAGGTGCGTTTCAAAACGTTTCAATCTAGAGATAACTAATTCTCAAAATTCCCCTGAAAGTTACATAATCCTAATCATGATGAATAAGATAGATGACATTCTTACAGAACATGTGCATGACAATCTCTTGAATGTTTAGTGATCATCTAACACCATGACATGCACCCTATATGGTAATTAATGCAAGAATACTTAGTGGCTGATAGCTGAGCATCCCCAAATCTCTTCATTAAAAGATCCTTGATCAAATATTTCCTTAGAAGATGTCCACTGACCATCAATCCAGTGTTTCCAGATCAAATTTGCTTTATCAGGATGTTCTGTTATGGTATGAGGTACTTCTTTAAAAAAAAAAAAAGACAATTGGTCACTATAGAATAAATCTTAGTGAATATGCTACTTGTGACTGGTGCAATTACCAAACATTCTTTCTGCCTTTATTACTTGGGGGAAGTGGGTCCATGTAATTCTCTGGCCTACTGGAAAAGCAGTCCATACTCTTCCTGTCCTTCCATCCATCTGTTTTCCTGACTCTCTGCAGATAAAACTCCATTTTTTTTTAACCCAAATCCAAGTCAGGTGATTTCACTAATATATCCACTGTTGAAAAATAAGAATAAATCAAACTTCTACTATCTTCTTTCATATTGTGGCTTCCTGCTAATTGAATCTACAGAAAATGAGATTTAACGTAATAATGAATACCCTCAGAGTGACATTTGCCCACTAATATTTCCTATGCTCAAATGTCATACAAGTTAGCTTTGCTTTGTTTTTATTTTAGGCAGAGTTCTGTCGATTATCACAGGCTATGTCTGGATTCACAATCTTACTGACTTAGCCTCCTGAATATCAAGGTTACTGGTCTTTTACCACACTCAGCTTCATACATTACTCTTTAAAAGGTAATTGTTTCAATTGTTTCAATATTAAAAATGTATAGAATACCCAAGGAACTGTAGCAGTAATTTCACCACCTCTGTAACACTTTAGGAGAGTTTTTTAATGCATATGACTAGGTTAGGGGCTAGACAAAGAACTTAGCCTCACCAGGTATATTTGTTTATGGGCCTTTCTTCAAGTTATACCATTAGCACAGGATTGCATTGGTTTGGATGGAAAACATTCTGTAGGCTCTCTTAGTCAGGGATTCTATTCCTGGACAAAACATCATGACCAAGAAGCAAGTTGGGGAGGAAAGGGTTTGTTCAGCTTACACTTCCATACTGCTGTTCATCACCAAGGATTTCAGGACTGGAACTCAAGCAGGTCAGAAAGCAGGAGCTGATGCAGAGGCCATGGAGGGATGTTCTTTACTGGCTTGCTTCCCCTGGCTTGCTCAGCCTGCTCTCTTATAGAACCCAAGACTACCAGCCCAAAAATGTCACCACCCACAAGGGGATCTCGCCCGTTGATCACTAATTGAGAAAATACCTTACAACTGGATCTCGTGAAGGCATTTCCCCAACTGAAGCTCCTTTCTCTGTGATAACTCCAGCCTGTGTCAAGTTGACACAAAACTAGTCAGTACAGTGGGCAAAAGCTCACTATCTTCTGTCATCATTTTGAAAGGCAGTTTGGCATAGTTTTATCCAGTAAAATGTGTTTTCACCATGTGATTCAACAATGCCATCCGTGGGAATTTACCTAAATGAGTTGCAGGCATGTCCACATTAAAAACAAAAAACAAAATAAAACAAAAAAACCTGAATATAAAGTTGTATTGTAGCTTTATACATAGAGTAGTCCCAAATTGGAAACAACTAAGTTGTTCTTCAAAAGATGAAAAGGGAGACAAACTCAGCACTTCCATATTGGAATATTAGCATTAAAACACATGGCAAAATCTTAAATACAGATTGTTCAACAAAAAGACCAAACACACTATGATTCTGACTGTAGGATGCTCCCAAAGGGCAAAACTGCTGACATCAAAACAATTAGTTGCCACATTGCATGTGCACAGGTAGGTGGAGAGAGATAGAAATTTGAAGCTAGTGAGTTCCCTCTGCATGATATTGTACTGGTTGTGTGACATTATGCATTGCTTCAGAACAAATGCAGAACAGTAGCTAAATAGAGCGACTCTACAGCATTTTGTACAAAATGGGGGGAGACTTCTTCCGCTGAGTCACTGTGATACCTACACAAAGCAGAAAAACTTCAGGCACAAGGCCAAGGGTTAACAAGTTTATCACGAACTCCTATGTTTGAATATAAAGAGTCAGACACATTATCTGAAAAGTTTATAATTTAATTAGAAATGCCTTAATTTTGGAGCTTCTGTGTTGTCTGCCTAGAAAATCAATAGATCCTTCATGATTATTTGAGTCAGGATGGGACACTGTTGAAAGCCTAAAAACAACCCATGTCTACTGTTGTGATGAAATTCTATGACTGAAAGCAATTTGTGGAAGAAAAGGTATATTTAACTCATATTTTTGTATACTGAAAGCAGTTAGGGCAGGAACTCAAGCAGGGCAGAAGCCTGGAGGCAGGAATTGATGCAGAGGTCATGGAGGAGTGTTGCTTACAGACTTGCTCCTCATGGCTTGCTCAGTTTGCTTTTTTCTATTACAGGGAGGAAACCAGCAGAGAGGACCACAATTTATAGCCAATCATAAGTCTTTATTTCATCTTTTTTCCAAATACACTCATGTATTTGGGTCCTAGGTATGGTTCGAGAAATTTAGGCCAAGGGGTTTTTAAAGACAAAACCACATGCTGGTTTCTGCTCCAATCCAATTGCGCGGGACCTGGGACTGCATTAGTTAGGGAAGCAGAAACCGGCCTGAGTAGGGCCACAGGCCTCATCCGGCCGGATCAGTGCCGGGGTAGCAGGAGCGCAGGGTTGCCTGACACCCGCCAGCTACCCACGACCCCGCCGCAGGATTTTGGGACTGCTGGTGAGTGGAACACAGCTTCTGCTCCAGTCCAATCACGCGGGACCCGAGACTGCTCTGGTTGGGGAGAGAGAAATCCGGCCTACATAGGGCCACAACCCTCTTCCGGTCAGAAAAGCACCTGGGCAGCTGGGGCGCAGGGTCGGCTGACACTCGCCAGCTACCCACAACACCCACCACAGGATCTTAAGACTTCTGGTGAGTGGAAGCAGAAACCGAGCACAGCTTCTGCTCCAATCCAATTGCGCGGGACCTGAGACTGCATTAGTTAGGGAAGCAGAAACCAGCCTGAGTAGGGCCACAGGCCTCATCCGGCCGGATCAGCGCCGGGGTAGCGGGAGAGCAGGGTGGCCTGACACCCGCCAGCTACCCATGACCCCCGCCGCAGGATTTTGGGACTGCTGGTGAGTGGAACACAGCTTCTGCTCCAATCTTTAAACAGTGACAACGGTAATAACTAACCCCAGAGATTACCAGATGGCGAAAGGTAAACGTAATAATCTTACTAACAGAAACCAAGACCACTCACCATCATCAGAACCCAGCACCCCCACTTCGCCCAGTCCAGGGCACCCCAACACACCGGAAAAGCTAGACATGGATTTAAAAGCATATCTCCTGATGATGATAGAGGACTTCAAGAAGGACTTTAATAACACACTTAAAGAAATGCAGGAGAACACTGCTAAACAGGCAGAAGACAATAAAGAGGAAGCACAAAAATCCCTTAAAGAATTGCAGGAGAACACTGCTAAAGAGTTACAAATCCTTAAAGAAAAACAGGATAACATAATCAAACGGGTAGAAGTCCTTACAGAAAAACAGGAAAACACATCCAAACAGATGATGGAAATGAACAAAACCATACTAGACCTAAAAAGGGAAGTAGACACAATAAAGAAAACCCAAAAGGAGGCAACACTGGAGATAGAAACCCTAGGAAAGAAATCTGGAACCATAGATACGAGCATCAGCAACAGAATACAAGAGATGGAAGAGAGAATCTCAGGTGCAGAAGATTCCATAGAGAACATCGGCACAACAATCAAGGAAAATGTAAAATGCAAAAAGATCCTAACTCAAAACATCCAAGAAATACAGGACGCAATGAGAAGACCAAACCTACGGATAATAGGAGTGGATGAGAATGAAGATTTTCAACTCAAAGGACCAGCAAACATCTTCAACAAAATTATAGAAGAAAACTTCCCAAATCTAAAGAAAGAGATGCCCATGAACATACAAGAAGCCTACAGAACTCCAAATAAACTGGACCAGAAAAGAAATACCTCCCGACACATTATAATCAGAACAACAAATGCTCTAAATAAAGATAGAATACTAAAAGCAGTAAGAGAAAAAGGCCAAGTAACATATAAAGGCAAGCCTATCAGAATTACACCAGATTTTTCATCAGAGACTATGAAGGCCAGAAGATCCTGGACGGATGTTATACAGACACTAAAAGAACACAAATTACAGCCCAGGCTACTATACCCAGCCAAACTCTCAATTAACATAGATGGAGAAACCAAAGTATTCCACGACAAAACCAAATTCACACATTATCTCTCCACGAATCCAGCCCTTCAAAGGATAATAACAGAAAAAAACCAATACAAGGACAGGAACCACGCCCTAGAAACAACAAGAAGGTAATCCCTCAACAAACCTAAAAGAAGACAGCCACAAGAACAAAATGCCAACTTTAACAACAATAATAACAGGAAACAACAATTACTTTTCCTTAATATCTCTTAATATCAATGGACTCAACTCCCCGATAAAAAGACATAGACTAACGAACTGGCTACACAAACAAGACCCAACATTTTGCTGCTTACAGGAAACTCATCTCAGAGAAAAGGATAGACACTACCTCAGAATGAAAGGCTGGAAAACAATTTTCCAAGCAAATGACAAGAAGAAACAAGCTGGAGTAGCCATTCTAATATCTGATAAGATTGACTTCCAACCCAAAGTCATTAAAAAAGACAGGGAGGGACACTTCATACTCATCAAAGGTAAAATCCTCCAAGAGGAACTATCAATCCTGAATATCTATGCTCCAAACACAAAGGCAGCCACATTCATTAAAGAAACTTTAGTAAATCTCAAAGCACACATTGCACCTCATACAATAATAGTGGGAGACTTCAACACACCACTTTCACCAATGGACAGATCATGGAAACAGAAACTAAACAGGGACACAGTGAAACTAACAGAAATTATGAATCAAATGGATCTGGCAGATATCTACAGAACATTCTATCCTAAAACAAAAGGATATACCTTCTTCTCAGCACCTCATGGTACCTTCTCCAAAATTGATCACATAATTGGTCACAAAGCAGGCCTCAACAGATACAAAAATATTGAAATTGTCCCATGCATCCTATCAGATCACCATGGACTAAGGCTGATCTTCAATAACAAAATAAATAATAGAAAGCCAACCTTCACGTGGAAACTGAACAACACTCTTCTCAATGATACCTTGGTCAAGGAAGGAATAAAGAAAGAAATTAAGGACTTTTTAGAGTTCAATGAAAATGAAGCCACAACATACCCAAACTTATGGGACGCAATGAAAGCATTTCTAAGAGGAAAACTCATAGCTCTGAGTGCCTCCAAAAGGAAACTAGAGAGAGCACACATTAGCAGCTTGACAACACACCTAAAAGCACTAGAACAAAAGGAAGCAAATTCACCCAAGAGGAGTAGACGGCAGGAAATAATCAAACTCAGGGGTGAAATCAACCAAGTGGAAACAAGAAAAACTATTCAAAGAATCAACCAATCAAGGAGCTGGTTCTTTGAGAAAATCAACAAGATAGATAAACCCTTAGCCAGACTCACTAGAGGGCACAGGGAAAGCATCCTAATTAACAAAATCAGAAATGAAAAAGGAGACATAACAACAGATCCTGAAGACATCCAAAACACCATCAGATCCTTCTACCAAAGGCTATACTCAACAAAACTGGAGAACCTGGATGAAATGGAGAAGTTCCTAGACAGATACCAGGTACCAAAGTTGAATCAAGATCAGGTTAATGATCTAAACAGCCCTATATCCCCCAAAGAAATAGAAGCAGTCATTAATAGTCTCCCAACTAAAAAAAGCCCAGGACCAGATGGGTTTAGTGCAGAGTTCTATCAGACCTTCAAAGAAGATCTAATCCCAGTTCTTCACAAACTATTCCACAAAATAGAAACAGAAGGTACTCTACCCAACTCATTCTATGAAGCCACAATTACTCTGATACCTAAACCACAAAAAGACCCAACAAAGATAGAAAACTTCAGACCAATATCCCTTATGAATATTGATGCAAAAATCCTCAATAAAATTCTTGCCAACCGAATCCAAGAACACATCAAAACAATCATCCATCCTGACCAAGTAGGTTTCATCCCAGGGATGCAGGGATGGTTCAATATACGGAAATCCATCAACGTAATCCAGTATATAAACAAACTCAAAGACAAAAACCACATGGTCATCTCGTTAGATGCGGAAAAAGCATTTGACAAGATCCAACACCCATTCATGATAAAAGTCTTGGAAAGATCAGGAATTCAAGGCCCATACCTAAACATGATAAAAGCAATCTACAGCAAACCAGTAGCCAACATCAAAGTAAATGGTGAGAAGCTTGAAGCAATCCCTCTAAAATCAGGGACTAGACAAGGATGTCCACTTTCTCCATACCTATTCAACATTGTACTTGAAGTCCTAGCCAGAGCAATTCGACAACAAAAGGAGATCAAAGGGATACAAATTGGAAAAGATGAAGTCAAAATATCACTCTTTGCAGATGATATGATAGTATATATAAGTGACCCTAAAAATTCCACCAGAGAACTCCTAAGCCTGATAAACAGCTTCGGTGAAGTAGCTGGATATAAAATTAACTCAAACAAATCAATGGCCTTTCTCTACACAAAGAATAAACAGGCTGAGAAAGAAATTAGGGAAACAACACCCTTCTCAATAGTCACAAATAATATAAAATATCTTGGCGTGACTCTAACTAAGGAAGTGAAAAATCT
Organism: Mus caroli; assembly: GCF_978045245.1. Lineage (NCBI taxonomy): Eukaryota > Metazoa > Chordata > Mammalia > Rodentia > Muridae > Mus > Mus caroli. The sequence goes on along the minus strand of NW_028227270.1, from coordinate 55,523,362 downwards.
GTATAATAAAAACTTCAAGTCTCTGAAGAAAGAAATTCTAGAAGATCTCAGAAGATGGAAAGATCTCCCATGCTCATGGATTGGCAGGATCAACATTGTAAAAATGGCTATCTTGCCAAAAGCAATCTACAGATTCAATGCAATCCCCATCAAAATTCCAAATGAATTCTTCAACGAATTAGAAAGTGCAATCTGCAAATTCATCTGGAATAACAAAAAACCTAGGATAGCAAAAACTCTTCTCAAGGATAAAAGAACCTCTGGTGGAATCACCATGCCGGACCTAAAGCTCTACTACAGAGCAATTGTGATAAAAACTGCATGGTACTGGTATAGTGACAGACAAATAGACCAATGGAATAGAATTGAAGACCCAGAAATGAACCCACACACCTACGGTCACTTGATCTTCGACAAGGGAGCTAAAAACATCCAGTGGAAGAAAGACAGCATTTTCAACAAATGGTGCTGGCACAACTGGTTGTTAACATGTAGAAGAATGCGAATCTATCCATTCCTATCTCCTTGTACTAAGGTCAAGTCTAAGTGGATCAAGGAACTTCACATAAAACCAGAGACACTGAAACTTATAGAGGAGAAAGTGGGGAAAAGCCTTGAAGATATGGGCACAGGGGAAAAATTCCTGAATAGAACAGTAATGGCTTGTGCTGTAAGATCGAGAATTGACAAGTGGGACCTCATGAAACTACAAAGCTTCTGCAAGGCTAAAGACACCATCAAAAAGACAAAAAAACCACCAACAGATTGGGAAAGGATCTTCACCTATCCTAAATCAGATAAGGGACTAATATTCAATATATATAAAGAACTCAAGAAGGTGGACTCCAGAAAGTCAAATAACCCCATTAAAAAATGGGGCTCAGAACTGAACAAAGAATTCTCACCTGAGGAATACCGAATGGCAGAGAAACACCTGAAAAAATGTTCAACATCCTTAATCATCAGGGAAATGCAAATCAAAACAACCCTGAGATTCCACCTCACACCAGTCAGAATGGCTAAGATCAAAAATTCAGGTGACAGCAGATGCTGGCGAGGATGTGGAGAAAGAGGAACACTCCTCCATTGTTGGTGGGATTGCAAGCTTGTACAACCACTCTGGAAATCAGTCTGGCGGTTCCTCAGAAAATTGGACATAGTACTACCGGAGGATCCAGCAATACCTCTCCTGGGCATATATCCAGAAGATGTCCCAACCGGTAAAAAGGACACATGCTCCACTATGTTCATAGCAGCGCTATTTATAATAGCCAGAAGCTGGAAAGAACCCAGATGTCCCTCAACAGAGGAATGGATACAGAAATTATGGTACATTTACACAATGGAGTACTACTCAGCTATTAAAAAGAATGAATTTATGAAATTCCTAGCCAAATGGATGGACCTGGAGGGCATCATCTTGAGTGAAGTAACACAATCACAAAAGAACTCACACAATATGTATTCACTGATAAGTGGATATTAGCCCAAAACTTAGGATACCCAAGATATAAGATACAATTTGATAAATGCATGAAACTCAAGAAGAATGAAGACCAAAGTGTGGACACTGTGCACCTTCTTAGAATTGGGAACAAAACACCCAGGGAAGGAGTTACAGAGACAAAGTTCGTAGCTGTGATGAAAGGATGGACCATTTAGAGACTGCCGTATCCAGGGATCCATCCCATAATCAGCTTCTAAACGCTGACACCATTGCATACACTAGCAAGATTTTGCTGAAAGGACCCAAATATAGCTGTCTCTTGTGAGACGATGCCGGGGCCTAGCAAACACAGGAGTGGATGTTCACAGTCAGCTATTGGATGTATCACAGGGCTCCCAATGGAGAAGCTAGAGAAAGTACCCAAGGAGCTAAAGGGATCTGCAACCCTATTGTTGGAACAACATGATGTACTAACCAGAACCCCGGAGCTCTTGTCTCTAGCTGCATATGTATCGAAAGATGGCCTAGTCGGCCATCAATGGAAAGAGAGACCCATTGGACTTGCAAACTTTATATGCCCCAATATAGGGGAATGCCAGGGCCAAAAGAATGGGAATGGGTGGGTAGGGAAGTGGGGGGCGCTATGGGGGACTTTTGGGATAGCATTGGAAATGTAATTGAGGAAAATATGTAATAAAAATATTAAAAATCAAAAAAAAAGAAAAAAAAAACAAAAAAAAAACCCACATGCTGGTATCTCTGCAGGTGTAAGGGGATGGGTATCTTTGAATAAGCAAGCGTTTAGCAGAAGATAAGATAAGCAATTAACTGGATGGGGTTCTGCACAAGAAGCTAATTGGTTAGCTAAATGGGGAGGTTTGCACAAACTAAGATAAACTAGATATGGCCTCTTGACCTTGAGTTCCTAGAGCAGAGCTGGGTAATTTTCCATGGGATTCTCCTTCAAGGAGCTCAAATTCTAGTTAAAAGTGAAATGGTCTCAGCAAGAATACAAGATGGAATGATATCTGCCTTGTCTTGCTCTATACAGCACCCAAAACCATCAAACCAGGGGTATCCTCACCTACAATGAGCTGGGCCCTCTTATATCGATCATTAATTAAGAAGAAGCCCTACAGGCTTGTCTACAGCCTGATCTTTCAGAGGTGTTTTCTCAATTGAGGTTTCCTTCGCTCTGATGACTCTATATTGTGTCAAGTTGATATAAAAACCATTTGGAACAATCTTAAGTGTAAACTATATTTTAACAGTACTGTAAACTTTGAGTTTGAGTTTAAAGAAGAGAAAAGAACAGCCAGTTGCAGAGAAAACTGACAATTACATACTTGTTTTAGGTGTAGACACAGCGAGAAGATGTTTTAGGAGTGAAAAACTTTTTGCAGTAAATAATTCAAGATTGTGACCTAAGCATAAATCTTAAATATTAAATGTTCACAATTATGGACTTATTTTATTCATGTTATTAACTATATTTATGTATGTAATAAACACAAATACTCAATTGTTCAATTTAAAGTTTTCAATGTGAGTTCTTAGTGTATATTAGTAAAATTAGTAATGTTATATTAGCATTTAAAATAATGTGCCCATGCATTTAATAACTTATCAATTTAATAAAGCACGGGGTTTCTAAGTTAGAAAATATACACTCATTATCAAGGGTACCTGTTCCTCTTGAGAGAAATGTTAGAAGCAGGTCTTTGTAGTGGGAAGAGCTTCTCTGGTCAACAGCATACTGAGAGTGTGAGCAAAACTTTAAGGTATGGGATATTGTTTGAGAAAGTCCTAGGGATAATTTCCATAAAAAGTCATTGAAAGTGAAAGACAAAATGGCACTTACAGCCGAGAAACTAAATCATAAATGATCTTTAGTATTCCCTATACCTTAACATTACTTTTGGTTCTTTTCATAACTATTTTAATTAAGCAGTTCACAAATCAATATTTTAAAAGTTTCCATTTCTCACCAATTTCTATGTGCTCTTCTTGATAAATCTTAAGTGCCTGAAAACCCTAGTTTTGTCAGGGAGTTTTCAGATTGATTCAGACTTGCTAGGACAAAATCTCAACATTACTGCTGTGATGAGAAACAAGAGAGATGTCTTTGATTGAGTTTTATTACTGTGAAGAGATAACATGACCATGCTAACTCTTACAAAGGAAAACATTTAATAGCTAGCTTACAGTTCCAGAGGTTTACTCCATTATTGTCATGGTGGGAAACGTGTCTGCATGCAGGTAGACATGGTGCTGGAGAAGGAGCTGAGAGTTCTTGATTCATAGGCAGCAGAAGTGAAAGTGACTTGAGATTCTGAGACTTCAAAGCCTCCCCCCTTCCTCCCACAGAGACATGCTTCTTTCAACAAGGCCACACCTCTTAAAAGTGCCACTTCCTATGGGCCAAGCATTTAAACACATGAATCTATGGGGGCCACTCTTACTCAAATCACCACAGCAGGCACTCATTTTCCTGGAGACGTTGCTGGCCACAGGTAGCAACTCTAGGGAACTGCAAACCCAGCTTCTTCCCCAGAGCATGGTGGGAGGTCTGCTAAATGCAACAGCAGCTCATTACGTGAAGAGTCAGTTCCATGAGGGGCTTCTCAGAGTCTCACAGAACACCCTCCCCATCTTCCCATCTACTGATTTCCATCTATTACAAGTTGGGCTGTTTCCAGAGGCATCACCCCATTTACAACAGAGATTCCTAACAACGTTTGAATGTGTCTAGACTGTCTTCTGAGGAAAGCTCCTGGGACAATTGAGGTGGGGATGTGGTAATAGTTCCAGAACTTTCTGTTGAACTCAAAAATACTTAGACAATATGGGGTGAGGCTTTGAAAGCATAGTTTTAGTACCTTCTCCATTTGATTCTTTTCTTTAAAAAAGATTAATGCAGTCAAATTCTTCAAGTTTTTCCCTTTAGCAAAGACTGGATGTGCCAGGATGTGGGTCCTCCACTCTCTTAGAGGAGAAGGGGAGAGGGGATTGGAGGAGGGACTGTGGGAGTGGGGGAGTGGCAAGGGGGACAGCAATCATGAAAAAAAGCAAAGCAAAGCAAAGCAAAGCAAAGCAAAGCAAAGCAAAGCAAAGCAAACCAAACCAAACCAAACCAAACCAAACCAAACCAAACCCCAAGGTTCCAAGCTAAACCTGCAGTGTCACTGCTTTGGAAAGCCCCATTTCCTATCTTTTGGGGCTGAATACTCAGCAGGTGTACCACAGGCAAATACAAAAATTCTCAATGATCTGAGGTTCTATATTATTCATAAAAGTGGAAGAGAAGGTAGATATATTACTGAGCTCCTCTAATAATGCATTTGTGAGCAGAGTACCTACTGTCTTTCCAAATGAATTCTCTTTCTTCCTTATGATCAAATTCACCGTTGATCATTTTCAAGAAGTCATACCTTTAAAAAAATTTTTTTAAATCATCTCCCCAGAAGGAAAATGTCATTTAATGAAGTTCTTAATGCTGAAGGTTTCTAAGTGGAATGTTTGTGTCATTCTAATGCAGGAGAAACTTGAAGTAATAAAAACTGGTGCTATCAAGGACTTACTGATAAACTTGCTTAGGAAATATTAAGTTATGCAAAGAACAGGTTATCTAAAGAAGCACTGCCTTCATATGACTGTACTATAAATGGTATACTTACTAGACTTAGAAACCGTAGGAAAGAAAACTTTGTACTATAAAGTTTAGGATTGCTGAGAACTTTTTGTTAATGTTTAATCATCAAGATTGACCTCCTTTTAGGCTCCATTCCCATAACAAAAGGAGATAACCCTAATTAATAATCAGCTATTAAGTCCCCCCACCCCCACTCACACACACAAAGAACAGGCTTTTAAGGAGCAGCTCAAGGGGGCAGCGCAGGGTTAAACCCATCATCTCCTGGTCTGCCATTAAGTCCACTGTAGGAGGAGCGGAATTCTGTCAGGTGGGCAAGACTAACCTGGGTAACAGTTGTTGGAAAAGAGCAACACTTACGAAACAAACCTGGCAGTATCTTTGCTGTGTAAATCTCCCGTCTGCCCAAGTGGGCAGACTTGAAGTGTACTTCCTGTCTCTGTTTATATTGTTCAAAGTGTAACCTGGGGCTGGGAACTAAAAGATATTTAAGCATGACAGCATAAATAATATGCATAAACCTATGGTGTATATCAGCTAGTGAAATCTATTTACTGCTAGATTCTCTTTGGGCATTAGCTAGAATCAGACATGTGCTACATTGAAGGTTTTTTCTTTATTAATCTCTAGCGAGTAGAGTAATTCCTCACTGGGATTAATACTATAACAATAGGTAGCTTATTTTCTTATTTGAAAAATTTTGGGGAAACTACTTTTAGTTTTCTATCATAGAAGGGTGTAACTTGCAACTAACCTCTATGTATCCAAAGAATGTTTAGGATTTTTATTACAACAGCAGAAAAACTGAAAACAGACTTTAGTTAGCTTATTCTTAAACATTTGTTTTCAGACAAAACTTTAGACATGTACATTCACATAGTTTTGATCTAGCAATTAGTAAAGAGTTATCTTTATTTACGTTATGATAAACCAGTACAGAATGAATTTACCTGTGTACATTTGTGCAAATTAGGAAAAATCACCTTATAATTTGTTTTACACAACTTTCCTTAAAATAATTGTTTTATTTCAAAAATGAATGTATTTTATACAACTTCCCTTAAAATAGTTTCCCTATTATTTCTCAAAAATGAATTTATTTTCAAATAAAATGGCAAAATCTGAAAGCCATCTTGGAAGACTGTTAGTAGATGACATATCAAGGCAATTTGATGACTTAGTTTTGTTGTCTTGCTGAAAGTATGGAAGAGTGGGCTGTGATAATTTATCTTGTTGAACACTGTGAAATTCCAGCTTCTAAAGTTTTCTGTGAGATAAGAAATGCATCTGTAAAAGTTATAGTGACTACATGGTGCTTATATTGGCTAATAACTATATTTTTGTAGACCGTGTCTTTATTCTAAGAAGGCTCATGAGAAAAAAACACACAGAACATATATTATTTATGAAGTTGTGTTTCCCACATATTACCATATATATAATCACACATATATGCAATAATACAACATAAGTAGAGAACCGCCCTCCACATAAGCATCAATGAAAATGAGAATACTAGGAGCAGACTTGAGACAGAGGAGATTCACATCCCTTCTTTCAAAAATAACACAAATGAGATAGAAATTCCATTATGAGTGCTAGTGTTGAAGTGGGATATTTCAAACTTTCCCAGATATGGATGAGCTGTTCAACCTCGTTAGTCCTTCACAGACAATCAGTATCTGGATCCTAGTGAATGTAGCATCATTGACTTTACTATAACTGGTACAAACTAGTTCATTCAATTAACAGATAACACTGCCTCATTATTAGTTCCTGCAACTGTCTCCATGAAACTACTTCCATCCTCTGTTTTTAGTGTGTGTAGAAACTGTAGTGAGACATACTTAAGTTATTACTTCATACTCAAATTGTAAGAATCTATGAAAATAGGTTTCTGTGATCACAAACTTGTGATTACAGTGGTATGTTTAATGCAGGTCATGTAAGTGCTATCTTTCCTTGGAGTTAGCACTCTTCAGTTTACACTATACAACTGGACAGAGAGGATGATATACAGTATTTATGCCCAAAGCAATTCCAACTTTGGAAAAGGATTGGGGGTTCTTAAGCTGGAGCTAATTTGTCTAATAAATTGAGAAGATGTACCTATTCAGTATAGTCATAGAAATTCAAAGGATATTGATAACAACTTTTAGAAAAATAGAAATACAGAATAATAAAGAAAAGCTGACAGCTTCGTTCACTAAATAAGTTGGGAGTAAATAAGTTCTAGATTATATTTGACTTGGGTGTTGTTGAGTAAGAAGCAATATTTATGGCTATAAATTTAGTTTAAAACATGATCATAATTTATAAAAACCTATAAGTACAAATCACAACGAAAACAACATCCTTTCTTAGTGGCTAGTCACTATGGATTCATTTTGTTACCTATTAGTTTTTTGTCCCATTACAAAAACCAACATTAAAATTTTGTAACATTCAATACCAGTTTCGACTTTGAAATTTATCAAAATGATTAGAAACAGTTGGCTAGTAAAAAGCAATGTACCAAAAATATTTCCAGTTCTCTTTGTATTGGCCAGCAAACAGGAAAGTTGCTGTCTTGTTTGTTTGTTTGTTTGTTTGTTTGTTTTAAACAGGTCACTTGACCCTGCATTCCAGAACCATGGAGATGCAGGCTATTTAGCTCTATTTTATACACGTTGGCAGAAGAGCAACAAAGAGATCCCAGATAAGCTTTCAGGTAACAACAACAACAACACAAAAACAACAATAACCAAAACCAAACAACCAACAACTGTTTAACTTTATCTGAATGAGAGTTCTGTCCCATTTTCTAAGCAGGACCATAGCTTGACGACTACTTAGTTTCTCAGCTAAAATTCGTAAATGTTACACAAATTAAAGCCCTATTTAGAAAAGAGCATTCCACCTGGGAAAACTACTCCGCCATGATTAATGACCACATTCCCTTGCTAGTAAATTGCTAGGAGGGAGAGTTTTGCTGAGGAAGGGAGCCAGCCTCCCGGAAACCGAGACTGTTAGTCCTCTGTAAACTGGCACTGGACACTCCCTGGCCCAGGAAGAATGGGGTTGCCAAGAGGCAGGCCAGCCATAGTAGACTGCTTCTGTTTAAACTCATATTTCACTTTTGAGAGCAGTCTTAGCATTCTTCAGTTTTTGAAACTGTTGACTCGTTTTTTTGGTGTAATCTTCTCTGTTGATGAACCCGTATGGCTATGGCAGACACACAGAGCAAAATAAATATCACAACTGCTGTTATTCCTGGAGAGAGAAGAGGGAAAACACAAATTAGAATACTAACCCAGAAATGTTCCTGTCTAAAGGAAGAACAGGGACAAAAAATGGCCAGCCAGGGACTGCCCCACCCAGGGATACATCATATCGGCAGACACCAAACACAACACTGTTGCCGTGGTCAAGAGGCGCGTAGTGACTGGAACCTGGTGTGGCGGTTCCTTGAGAGGTCATGCCAGCGACTGACTAATGCAGATGTGGATGCTTGAACATCAGACCGAGCTCAGGGAACCTGGTTGGGGGAGCTGGTGGAAGGAATGGAGGGGCAGAGGGAGATTGCAACCCTATTGGAAGAACAACATAGGCTGGCCTGACCACCCAGTTCTCCCAGAGACTAGACTACCAACCAAGGAGTGTATCATGAGGGATCCATGAATCCAGAAACATAATGTAGCAGAGGATGGCTTTGCCTGACAGCAATAGGAGGGGAGGCCCTTGGTTCCGGGGAGGTCTGATGCCTCAGCGTAAGGGGATGCGGAACGGTGGGGCAAGAAAGTGTGGGTGGGTGAGTGAGCACCCTCATACAGGCAAAAGGGAGGGGGAAGGGCAGATATGGGATGGAGGATTGTTGAAGGGGTAGGTAGCCTGGAAGTGGGATCTCATTTGAGATGTAAATGAATGGGATGATTAATAATAATAATAAAAAGAATACTGAGCCCTGAGTGTGGCTGACGGCACTGATCAGTAGGTTAGGTCAAACAGAATCAACTCTGTCAAAAATTGGAGCTCCAAGCCCCAGGATTTAAGGTCATGTACTTCTATAACAGTTTGATGCCATTCTCAGTTATTACTACTTTGGGATAGACTTGTTGGACTTCTTCCCTTAAGCATGATTATATTTTAGCAAATTCTCTTTGAATTAAAAGAAGGCACATAGACAAGTTTTAAGCCCTTCAGTAAACTGGAGGGAAGTTTTAAAAAGCATCTAGTGCTTAACACTAAAGTAGAATGAATGCTAGTTAGTCTAATTAAACAGGTACATTTTTACTGATGTGTGTGTGTTGTGCAAATGTGTCTGTACCATAGTGTACATGTTCAAAAGACAATCTTGAGGGCTCATCTCCTACCTTTTCCAAGACAGGGTTTCTCATTGTACATTGCTGTGTATGTCAGACTAGCTGGCCTATGTACTCCTCTGTCTCAGCTTCTTTTAGGAGTGTAATGATTATAGACACATGCTATTGTCTCTTTTAGGTAGGTTCTGGAAATAGGAACTCAGCTCCTCATGCTTCCATAGTAAATGCTTTATCTACAGAGACATTTCACCAACCTATGAAATTGTTTTACATACATTCTATGAAACTACACTTTTGAGATGGTAGTATAACAGTAGACAATCTTTATTACCAAAACCTATTACAGTGACATTTATTAAGTGTATGTGAATACTTGAGATTCAGGTATAAATGTTCTAAACCCTTAACCCCCCCCCCCAGGAATAGCAGTGACTCTCAGACCTAGCTATACATGGAACCAGCAGGAAGTCAGGGTAACTGAGTGGGAGACCTCAGGACCACTAATTAATCTTAGGTTATACTCCACAGGTAGTATACTAAAACACAAGCCATGGCTTAATTACTTGTAATTCTGCCAGCACAGTTACCTTCATATTAAGAACTTTATTTTGTAATTGTTCTTTTAGAATTACCAATATTACACTAAGAGTGTCTAGAGAAGGTAATTCATAAACAGTAACTCAAGAAAACCCAATAATACTCAAACACAGCTCTTTGACCTCACCCTTAAACATTGATTCATTTTCTATTGCACTACTTAACTCGCTGTCAAACTAGTAAAAATGCAAAGATCAGATTGGCTTAAGTCTTTTTACCTCCAATGACCCCAGGGTCACTCCTGTCTGTGTTAGGAAGGGGCTGTCTATCTTCTGCGGATCCAGAATGACCTGCAGAAGAAATGGGAGAGAGGCAGGGGACTTGTAAACACTGTCAGGAGGAGCAGATTGCAGTGTGTGTGTGTGTGTGTGTGTGTGTGTGTGTGTGTGTGTATAGGAAGGCTGGTGACATAGGAGACTACACACACCTGCACCCATAGAGGGCCCTGGAGACAGTTTCCTCTCTGCAGAACCAGGGCCTTCTGCACAATGAGCTGCAGCTGCCACACTGCCTTGAATAGTGACTCTAGCCCGGTTCTGATTCAGTGCAGCCTTCAGTGGGACTTCCAAGCCAAATCTCACAGAAGAGAGGCAGCCTGTGAAGCCCTGAGCGGCTGCCTGCTGTGTTTCAGGGTCAGCATCCAGGGGTTCTGTAGGCAGGAGAGGGGGACATGGTCAGGATCAGGGGCAGAACTGGAGCAAGCATTCTCCTGGTCACCGGCTTCTGGATAGTACAGCCTTCTGTTGTTTGACCATGCTCATCAGAGGCAGCTTTTTAACCATAGTGGCTCCCAGAGGCAAAGCTAGCTTAGTAATAAACTTCATAAAGGGATGACCTTGATCTTTGCTTGTACACTGCAGTGGATTATAGCTGTGCACTACCACACCCAGTTTGAAATTAATTAATCGACCTTAGTTCATTTGTTTTCTAAACCAGATCATTAAAACACAGTTAATTTTTTAAAATTACATTTATCTATTCTTTTCTTTTCTTTTTTTTCTTGGTGACAAGTGCATGCTGTGGTAGTCAGAGGACAGCTTTCAGAAATCAGTTCTCTCCTTCTGTCATGTGGATCTTGAGGATGGAACTGAGGTGGTCATATTCATTAAAATACACTGTTAATGGAACTCACAGCCAATGATTTCGCCATTTAAAGTAAACTGACTCCAGGAAATGAGGACAGAGCTCTGGAAATACTAGTTCATTGTTTTGGCTTATCTTATTCAGTCTTTTTGTTGTTGTTGTTGTTGATTTTGTTTGTTGTTTGTTCCTTGGAGGTAAGATCTCACTATGTAGTCCTTACTGTCCTTGAACTCACAGAGATCCACCTGCTTCTGTCTCCCAAATGCTGATATTTAGGGCACACGCTACCATGGCCAGCTAATTAATTGTTTTGTAGAATGATATATACAGATTCATGACATTTATATTTTCTTAATGAATTATACCTTCTTAAAGATTCAAGAAAGTGTGTGTATGTGTGTGTGTGTGTGTGTGTGTGTGTGTGTGTGTGTGTCTGAAAGTGTTTACAGAGGCCAGAGGGGGCATCAGATGTACTCTGTAGTGACAGGTGGATGTGAGCCACAGAAATAGGCGCAGGAGACTGAACTCTGCAGAGCAGTGCATGGTCTTAACTGCTGAGCCATTTCTCCAGCCACTAAATGTACCTTTTATCAGCAGATAATGTCTAGCCTTGGCTTATTAAGTTGCTCTCATATTAAGCTATCTGGTCTAACAGCATTTCTTGAATGTATTAGCTTTTACTTGTTAGTTTTTGGCATAACACTTCTTTTTTTAACATTGCAAGAACATTTGACTATTTTTAAACATAACTCCGTTATGACAATTTAATCCATTCACATTTAGTGTAGTGACTATAACAAAAAAAAGCAGACCTTCCTGGCCTCTCTACTTTGCTCACTCAACTTGTGGTCCTGCATCTAGATCCCTTCCAGCTCTCCTTTTTCTGCTTTGAAACATGTTCTTGAATATACTCACCTTTGCATAGATATCTTATTATGTTTTCCCTTAACATTCTTAGGGTAAGTATAGACTTTGTGCCAGAGAAATAGACCTCTAATCATTGAATTTGAAAGATCGGCATTTGAGAAAGTAGATAAGATGTATTTTAGGTAGGGCTGTCTCCCCAGAGTACTGTCATGTATAGTAATAGGTCCTGACAAGGTACCACCTAATTGAATCAGAATAAATAACTAGAGAAATAAGAAACTGGACAATCTTACACATGGTGCAATTAGTTTGACACATGGAGCCATTGTGAGTCAAATCAAGTAAAATTAAGTAAAATAAACAATTCAATCCCTATAAAAAGCAGATATTTCCAAAGAAGATGACACAGGGCAGGAAAAAGGCAGGTCATGTTCATAATCACAGAAAGTTTCTAGCATTTAAAGATCTTACACCACAACAGATCTTCACTGGCTCCCAGGTAGTAGATTACTTTAGGAAAGTCTCAGTTTTCTGTTAAAGACACGTCTACAAATAATTTAGTCTAGGCGACTTACTTTAAGATAAGTTAAAGAAAGGTTAACTGAAATATTTAACCCTTTATCTCCCTTTAAGATGTAAAATCTCATATCTCACTGAATTTTAAAGATTTCTTATGTGTTTTTACCTGTGATATGAGAAAGACAGGCTGTTTTTTTAGTGTCTCTGCAAGTTTTTATCAAGTATCAAGCCATCACAGGGGGATATCTATTCTCCTGCCACCTGTCTGCCTACATTCATCAGACCTGAAGCTTCTGAGCCATATACAGCTACATGTCTGAAAGCATACAGCCCAAGGATACCCATGAGAGGCTTGAGACACCAGGACCATGGAGGTTCACCCTCCTCTCAATACCTACTACAACAAGAACATCCAGGGACCAAAACCATTCAGATGGCTAAAGGTCCTCAAAAGAACATAATCAACAAGAGTCAGGGCAATATTGGCACCTTCAAAGCATAGCTACTTCACTATAGCAAGCCCTGGATAACCTAACACATGACTGAAAAACAAGAAAATGACCTTAAATCCAGTCTTATAAAGATGATAGTTTATATCAAGTAAACCAAGAAATAAAAGACTGGATAGCACTTTATCAGGTTATTGGTCTATCTTATTGTAAGTTAAAGGAGCAAAGAATACTTTGAGTTTTAATATAAACATATAATCTTGCATAATTTTTAAGATATTTGGAAGTAGCAAAATACTTAGAGTAGAATTCATCCTAAAATAGTTGTCTAAAATATGAACTGCTTTATTGCTCTTTTGAGTATTATTTCTATTTCAAAGTACTAACAAAATAGAAAAGCTGAATATTCATAATTTAGAGGGAGTCATTTGCATCAGGTTCTATGCTTACTTGCTTAATTTTAGTTTAATTTTTTTGTTTGTTTCTGTTTTGGGCCTCATTACACAAGCAGGCTAGCCTCAAACTTGTTATCTTCCTGACTTTGCTTTTCAAGTACTGGGATTATAGGCATGTACCACCATACCTGGCTTTGGGCCTAAATTTTTTCAAATATACTTTATTTGTATGAGTGAGTGTACTTGTGTGTGTGTGTGTGTGTGTGAGAGAGAGAGAGAGAGAGACAGAGAGACAGAGAGACAGAGACAGAGACAGAAAGAGAGAGAAAGTGTGTGTGTGTGTGTGTGTTAGTGTTTCTACTACTTTGAGAAAACACCATGATCAAAAGGAACTTGGAAAAGCAAGAGTTTATTTCATTTTCTACTTCTACCTCACAACCGATTGTGAGGTAGAAGTAGGAGTTAGGGCAGAAATTCAAGGCAGGAATCTGGAGGCAGGAACTGAAGCAGAGGCCATGGAGGAGTACTGCTTACTGGCTTGTTCCTCAAGTGTTGCTCAGTCTGCTTTCTTCTACCACTCAGGACCACTTTTCACGGGGTAGCACTGCCTGCTAGACTGGGTCCTCCTTTATCAATTAACAATCTAGAAAATGCTCCACAGACTTGCCCACAGGAAATCTAATGGAGGCATCTTCTCCACTGAGGTTCCTCTTCCAAGACAACTTGTGTCAGGTTGACATAAAATTAACCAGGACACCTTGGAAGCCAGGAGATGTGCTAGAGCTGGAGTTATAGACAACTATGGTCACCTGCGCATGGGTGCTGGGAACTGAACTCAGAATTGTAGTGTTGGGATTATAGATATGTGGGGCTGTGTCCAGTTTAAAATAGGTGCATTTCTTTACAAAAAAAATCCTATCCCTTGGCTATCCTTATATCAGATTTAAAGTTGAGCTGGGCTTAAAATATTGCCTTGTCTGTACCATAACCAATTACTACATCTTCCTTCCATATAATAGACAGTTATGAATGTGATTTAAAATCATCAAAGGCATCTGAACAAACAGATTTGGGAGGAGCCCATTCTGTATTTACCTGTTGGAAAAAATTGATCATTTCTTTCTCAACTTCAGCACACAGGTAGTTTTATTATTTGATGGAGGTCTTTTGTAGAAAATATTCACTCTCAGTGTAGGGTTTCTACCCCACTTTTGACCATTTATTTCCCAAATAAAAGACACACAACCTTTATAATTACAATAAGCCTTTATCAGCATAAGAACTAGACAGGTATCTATCCTCTATGCTATTATGTCTATTTCCCAGCCAATAATCCTATTATATAATTTGCCATGTTTAGTCTAGGTTGCTCGTAAGTCCAATTATCCAGCCCACATGACCATTATTTTAAAATTCTTACCCCATGGTGGCTTCTCTCTCTACTTTCTTTTTGCCCACCTTTTTGGTTCTCCTCTGATCCCAAGCCTGGGAACCCTAAGCCTCACCAATGTATCTTCTGCCCAGTTACTGGCTGTTGGCACCTTTATTCATCAATCAGGCATAACTTGGGGAACAAGGTCACATGGCATCACCTGCTTGCATGTGTGGTCTCTAGGAGCAACCAGTATTTAGCATAGCAAAAGACCAAATCTCAACAGAGGACCCTGGAGTTGATGCTGAAACTGGCTCTTCTGGTGTTTTCACTTTTCAGGAAGTGTCAGCCTCATTATGCCTAACTGTGACTGCTAAGTGAGGATCTTCAAGGGATGACTCTGTTCATCTGCCAAAAGGCACTTAGCCATGATTGTACATGCATTCAACACGAGTACAAGCTGTACCTTGATTGCCACTCAGTGTGAAATAATTATTAAAACCAGACAAAGAGCTTCTTTCAGCATAATGAATGCATCCAGACTATGACATGACACTTATGATGTGATAGCTTTTCAGGAAAAGCTCGTTCTTCCACTTACCTAAAACCTTTCCCAATATGAGCGATTTGACAGCATTGAATTCAGTCCCTGAGGACAAGATGACTTGCCTCTTTGTACTCTGATTAACCTATGAAATATGCCACAGGAAATAAAAAGGAGAGAGAGAGAGAGAGAGAGAGAGAGAGAGAGAGAGAGAGAGAGAGAGATTAAGTCACTTGTATGTGCTATCAGAAAGCCTTAAAAATTCCCCTTTAGCAGGATATTGAGGGAGAAGCATAGCCTCTCAGACCTGGTCCTCTCCCTACTCTACTTTTCTTCATAACTGGCAAAATCCAAAAAGGATGTAAACAGTTGTTTTATCTTTATTTTATTTTTATTTAGGTGTGTGTGTGTGTGTGTGTGTGTGTGTGTGTGTGTGTGTGTGTGTGGTGGTGGTGGTTGTGGTGGTGTATATGCCAGAGAGTTCAGTGCCTGTGGAGACCAGAAGATGACATTACATCCCTTGGAGTTGGAGTTACAGTATGTGTTTCCTGGCAAAAGTGCTGAGAACAAAACTTGGGTCTTTTTCAAAGAGCAGTATGTGCTTTTAACTGATAAGTACTCTGTCCACCACAGAACCAATTGTTTCTAACTTTAAAACTCATTGTCCAGAGAACATGGCATATGCAGTTAAAAATCAGTTTTATGAACAGACTTAAAATATATTTTCCTCAAAACACCAGAGAAAATTAGGTTACTCTGTTTCCTCATTTCTTCCCATTTTTGTGGGTTTCTTGTGTTTAAATTGTTGCAGTATCCTTTCTCTTATAACCACACAGAACATGTCACCATTGAAATAGTAGTGGGAAATTCAACGTGTATTCACCATGATAAACTAGACATTTCTCTATGAGATAAAGTGAAACAACAAAGAAGAGTTTGACATTTCAAAGGGTCAAAGCGTAATCAGTTTGAAAGAGTGACGGGCAAACAAAGAAGTCAAATTAACACCCTTTCCCTGCCTCCACATTTTGGCTACATTTGGCTTTCCATCCTTCACTTATGGAGAACATGGAACTGATTGCTTTTTATTAATGTTCATTATCGATTTCTTGGTCTTTAATTATTGATTCTTCTAGCCTTCCAGCAGTTATTTTTCTTCAGCGTTGCTAGCTCACCTCTACAGAGACTACTGCTTCTTCTCTGTTAATCGTCAGCTGGTGAAAGTGACCGTCTGCTAAGTTTCTAAGGTCAAAGTTGAAGGCATCTGCATTCCGATGTCTGTCCAGCTTGTACCTCACCTGCAAACTTCCTAAAGAGGAAAATAGTGTCATTTTTGAACTATAATGCCATTTTTTAGATTCCTTGGGGTAAACTTTAGAGCATTTTCAGGATTATTTACTGAATGCACCTTTGGATGTATTTAGCATTGACTTGAAAGCACACAAAAGTTACTGTTCCTAATATAATGATTACTTCAGTACTTTATGTGGCCAAACTGTGAGTTCAAATATGACATATTTTAAAGAGAAAACCATATACACCGATATAAGCAATTTCTCCAGATTTCTTAAACAGAGGGTTTAAATAACATATATGAAAATTCAGAACTCAATCTAAATCATGACAATGATATTTGATTGTGGAAATTATAAAACTATGTGCTATACTAAATTTTGCTTGGTTACAATAGCTATAACAATGACTTTAATAAATTTATTTCATTTAAAATTCATCTAAGAATCAAACTTTTTCTAAAGATCTTTTAAATGACTAAAATACAGAAAGGGGATTTTGTTATAAGACAGATATGTCCATACTACATAGACTCACCCTAACTGTACACATCCTACAGCTTCTTAAGTCCTTGATTTTATTTTCTTCTAAATTAAATATTTTAGACCTAACAGACTTATACCTTTGTTTATCACCCAATTGTGAAAACTTGGACTGCTCAAATTGCCACTGGTAGAAAGAATGTCATTTGCTCTAACTGGCTTCTCCATCACTAATGAGATAAAGAACAATTGTCCTCATTGGTTTTTATAGGAATTAACTTTTATATAGTTTTATTATATCACCTACATTAATGACCCTTTAATTAACCTAGAATAAGCTGAAGATAACGCCCAGCATCCAATATCTTTCAAAATAAACTTCAAAACAAACTCAGATCATGTGGTATTAGAGCTCTTTTCAACAAGTACTTCATACCAAATCTAATCTATACAACTATAGAAGCATCTTAGCTTGCTGACTTGGCAGACTGACAGTGAAATGAAGGTAGACTAATGTACTTTTCACTTAAGCATCTAAGATGTCTGATTTTCTGCTTTTCTCCCTCTGTAAATACAAAGACTTGGTGAGTGGGGGGGAACTGTTTAGTGAAATTTTTAAATCTCCCACAAGGGGGCTCATCCAATCAGCTTTCTTTTCTTTTTTGGATTATCCAATCTCCTGTAATAGTCCAAAACACCCAATTCTGAAGGGAAGGGCAATTTATTACCTTCTCAAACATATTAAAGTTTGGCTTTGTCATACAAAATTGGCTTTCTTCATTTGTGAAGAGTCTGACTTTGCGTGCTTTACTGTGTGTCTGTTCCTGGTTTCATTAAAATGTATTTGCTTGCTTGGGCTATGATTGGTTTCCTGAAGAAAATGAACCAGATCCAAGTCCCCCTAGATAGTAACAGTAGCTTCTATGACATCCACTGTGGATAGCCCTGAAATACTAAAGTGGAAGCCATGCAACTTTGTCGTTAATGAATAGAGCTTGCAACTCTATTTTCCTAATTTAGTGTTTTGATTGCTTGTTATTATTTTCTTTGGTTTGTTGTTGCTTCTTTCCTTATTTCAGTGCATTCAAAAGATACTCACCATTGTTGGCCAGGATAATGGAAAGGTATTCCTCATAGAAAGAGGCCACATAAAGCAATAAGCATGGTGTCTGTGTGGTTCGGAAGCTCAGCGTGATGGTTTCTCTGGACAGTATGACATCCCCATGCAATGAAGAAGCCAGGTAGCTGGTGTTTGCACTCAGGGCGGAATATTCTTGAAAATTATAGGTCACTGAGGAACCCATCTCAAAATATGCAGAAATCTCTAGAATGAGAAACATATTTGTTATGTTTGGAATGCAACACAAATGCCAACTGACATATATTTAAAGAATGACTCCAATCTGTAAATATTCTGATGGATAAAGCTGCTACTTTCCCTTAAGTTTTTTTTTTTTAACTAAATAAAATGTTTTCCTGGTTTGATTTTCTCGATTTTCAAATGTTAAGGAAGTGAAGTCTGAAAAAGTAACAATTCTTGATATATCAAAAGTCTAGAATGGGCAAGTATCAGAAACTTTGAGTTACCCTGGCAACTCTAGGATGAAGCCAACATATATGATATTCTGACTGTGTTCTTGGGTTCATTTTGCAAGAATTTTATTAGGAATTTTTGCATTTATATTCATCAAGAAAATTGTTCTACCTTGTTTTATAATGTCCCTATTTGATTTTGGTAGCAAAGTAAATAAATGCTAGTGTTATAGAACTGACTTTGCCATTGGGATCTGGGCCACCTTTTTCTGTCTTCTCGTTTTCTGGGCCAATCCCCCTGTCATGGCTCTTTTAGATTGTCAGTGTCCAGACTCCTGCTCACTACCACTGCTTTGCAGGTCTGTATCTCATCTGGGGTGAGGAAGATTGAAATAAAAATACTTGACTTGTGATTCTTGTTTGCAGGCCCCTGTCTCTCCCAAGTTGGCTCCAAAAGATGCCTTCACAATCATGTAGAGCAACAGAAAGAAATTCTACTCCACTGCTGACCATCCATCAGAATAATCATGGTCTCAGCTAAATCAGCCTTGTGTTTGAGGTTTGGGGGTACTGTGGGATTTTCCTGCGGTTGCCTGGCTGACCTTTGGATAAGGCTTCTGCTTCCTCCCTGCTAGGGAACCCTGCTGCTGTTGTGTTTGGTTGGCTTCTTTACACAACATCACCTTTCTTTTCTTCACACTTTTAGCTGTCCTATTACCACCTTTATAAATTTCCAAAATCATCCATCTCTTTTCCTCTTTGGAATAGAGCTTGTTTTCTTATTTTGACTCTTTTACTTTACCTGGTCACATGGGAGCAAACTTCTAGTCCATCATTGTAACTTAAGTCCTAGGAAATTTTTTTCCGTGACAAAGATTTCTCAAATTTACTATTCAGTGTTAAGTAGAAAACAAAATCTTATCTTAGGTGATCTTTGCATTTGTGATGAGAGAAAAGACAAAGCGTTTCAGTTTCTCCTAAAATATTTTATAAAGGATATGTGTTAGCTACTGTTTTGTTCTTATTGCTGTGATAAAATACCAAGACTGAAGGTAAGGAAAGAAAGATTTTAGTTTTGATTGTATTTGCAGAGAACTAGATGTCATGGCAGGGAAGCCATGATGATAGAAGCAGGGAGCTGAGAGATCACACCTCATTTCCACACTTAGAAAAGAGAGAGAGAGAAAGCTGGAACTCGGCTAGGGATATAGGTTCTCAAAGCCCACCCTCAGTGACATACTTTTTCCAGAAATGCTCCATGTCTTAAATAGCATTGTCAACCGTGGACCAAGTGTTCAAAGGCAAAAGCCTATGGAGGACATTCTTATTTCAAACCACCAAATGTTGACACCCTAGTTTTGTGTCATATTACTCCAAAGATATATTTAGTACAGAAATATCCACATATACATGCATATATGCATGTGCAGGCACACACACACATGCTTAATAAAATGAAGATATTGAGAGATGATCTTTATCTTGCAATGAAATTTTATCTTCCTATTTCCATAAAACACAAGAGAATCATTAAATATCCATATTATTAGTTTAGATCATGAAATTTAAGGTCCTGTAATGTAGCTCAGTTGTGGAGTACTTGGCTGGCATTCATAAAGCCCTGGCTTCAAACCATAGCATCACAGAATAGATAAGGAAAGTATAATAAAATAAAAATGTAAAATGTATATTTGGGATAGGAATATATCTCGGTTGATAGAGAGCTTGATTAGGATGTGTGAGATCCTCAGTTCCATCCCCAGAACTTAGAAAGTCGAGGCATAATGATGAAAAGCTCAGGCCTTCCTTGGTTATGCAGGAAATTTGAGATTGGCCTGGGCTAGAAAACATGTCTAAAGTCAGAGTAATTATCATTTATAAAACAAAAAAATATTAAAAAGGAGAATTTAGGTATGAAATATTCTTCTTTTTTTTTTTTTTTTACCAGAGAGCCATTTCTTATTTACCCACAGCACAATGTCTATGTCGAGTGTAATTTTAGGTTATGAAGTAATATTAGAATGGCCATCACAGACAGATCTTATACTATAATGTATTGAAGTAGATGAATGGAAGTCTTTTTAAGGGTGCGTTTCAAAGCTTTTCAATCTAGAGATAACTAATTCTCAAAATTCCCCTGAAAGTTACATAATTTTTATAGCAAATAAAGTTCCTTATACTGTTAAACACATACCAAGGATGTGTAAAACAGTGAATTTGATTTTAATGATTGGATATTCCAGGGAGTTTCATTAAAGTACTTTTAAGCATATCCAAGAAGTTAGTAAAGTGGTATACTCTAGACTCAAACCAGCCCCTTTATTTAGAATGAATCAGAATTAGCAGCAGAATTTGTTATATCCCAAATTGCTCCTTAAGGACATTTAAAACACCTAACAACCAATGTTTGAGGAGTCCTATTAAGGTCATGTCATATTTAATTAAATGTACCTTCTGGCCTTTACAAGCACTGCACTCATGTGCACAGACACAAACATATACATATAATTAAAACTACGTAATTTTTTTAAAAAAAAAAGCCCTTTATATCACCTCGAGTTTAGTGATAGGTGACAATGATGCTTAGATGATCTGAAAACCAGAGCAATTTGAGGACAGAATTCTGGAAATCAGATGATTCTGAGAACATCAACACTGAGCAAAAGACAGGGGTAGAACTAAGGGCCTCCAAATAATAAACCCAGAGAAGGCTGATCTATGGAACAGCCTTAGTTTTCTAAAGATATTCATAGTCAAACAACGACATCACCTTATACTGTCTTTATAAGGACTAACACCAGAGGAGTCCCCCATCTTCTCCATGATTTATTTCTTGGACATACCATGTGAGCACAGTGGCCCATCGTAGGCAGAGAAGGCACAGTCACAAGCAATCCCCCTGTGTTTCTCTTGACACTTTCCTCCATTGCGACACAGGTGTCCATAGCTGCTGCAGTGACCTGAACATCCTGGCTCCACTCCTGGTGTCATTACAGCCCTTTCCTCCAGGTCTAGTGCCATTCCATTCACCTGAAGGGACCGGATACATCCCAGGAAGCCCTTCTGCCTGCTGGCCGTCCCCCCTACAAGGGAAGCACTGCAAATACAAATGTGTTCCTTGGTATTTTATTTAGGATTTTCTGTCCATGTAAACTCAGACCTTATGGAGTTAGGCAAGAAAAAAAATTGAAATTTGTCAGAAACATTGTTGTCATTGAAAACATACTCATTCATTGCATATCAGGAAACCTTACACGACACTGAATAAGACATTATTCAGCTTATAAAAATATTGACATTGGTGAACATTCATTATGAAATATCCTTTAGTTTCACAAAATACAAATCACATTAACATCATTTCAATTATGTTTATGAACAGTGATACACATCATTATGGTTATATGTGACATTTCAAAATCTTCACAATAATGTAAATGTATTCTGTTAATTTTTCACTTGGGTCAAAGCATAGGAAGAGACTGAGAAGCAGAGCTGGGAAAGCTGGAGGAAATGGTACTGACTTATCCAGCTGTCCTTCACACATACCTGTCTCCAAAGATGCAGTGTTGAACATATACTAAATACATCATAAACAGATGGTTTATCATATCAAACTTGAATGCTAAAAATGTATTTAGAGAAGCTCCCAATACTCTCAGGGCTAACATGTTTTCGTGCTGTATTATTCTGTGAGTTGTGAACTCCAGAGCTCCCTTACAGAGACTCTCATACAGTTGGTTTATGGCAGGGACCTGTGCTCATGAAGCCAGCAATCCCTCCACTGGCTCCTACAATGCCCTATGTGCTAACACACTCAGCCTCCAACTTGGCACAGCTGGGGGTGGGTGGTATTAACCTTAAGAGGTGAAACCTGGTAGGAACTTTTTAAATTATTGTAGGCATGGCATCAAATGAGATTGTGGGCCCCTGGATAATTCTATACTTACATTCTGACTTGGGGAGAAATTTCCTTGTCCTCTTGCTCCCACCATGTTGAGCAAAAACTAAAGGCCTCAAAAGCCCTAACACAATGGGTCTATTTGTGGACTGAAATTCAAAGCTCCGAGTCTGGAAGGGACTCACTTTTAAATTTTGTTTACTACATCATGTATGTATGTATGTATGTATATATGTATGTATGTATGTATGAATGATGTATAGTAGGTTGGGGTGGCATGAGCTGTGGTGCACATTTAAAGTTCAAAGGATAATGGGTGCGTCTCAATTTTCTCCTACCTGTGTGTTCTGGGGCTAGAAATCAGATCATTAAAAGTGGTGGCAAGTGCCTTTACCTTTTGAGCCATCCTCCTGACCCTGAATCTCTATACGGTGATTAGCTAAGGTATTTGTTTCAGTAATGGAGATCTAATACACTCACTTTGTTGTTATTTTCCTTCCATCAGGTAGTTTGATGGTTTCAAGTTCTCTGAAGAAGGATAATCTCACCTTAACTTAGGAACCAATAATGCTTAAAGCTATGTCTTATGGATTCATAGTATATTAGCATTCCTTGTGAATACAAGCACACATGCAGACATGTGCACATAAGTGCACACATACATACACATATGCTTGAATTCATCATTAGCAATTAGTACCTAGAAATTTTATATAATTTCTGTAAAGCAGTATGTGTAGTTATTTATGACTTAATCATGCTTCTAATTAGATTGTGCCTTTATTAGTTGTAAGATGCATAAATAAGTGAGAGCTTATTGCTTGGTTTCTGAGACTGGAGTAGTCTGAAAAGCAACATAGCAAAATATAGTTTCCCTTATAAGAAAAATAACATTAAAGTAATAAATAGGCAAACTAAAGAAAAATAACATTGAAGTAATAAATAAGCAAAATACAGTTTTTTGATAACAATAACATTAAAGTAATAAGTAAGCAAACTAAAGAAAAGCTTACACTATCCACAACTCTGATCTTTAAGCATATGAACTATAAGAATAAAGTAATAAGACCCAGTTATAAATAATAATCACAAGACATAGCAGTCTGATGATGGGGGTGATGACAGAGACAGGGGATGCAAGGCCAGGATCCTGAAAGGCTTCCACATAGGAGAGAAAGCATGAGATAATTGTTGTCTTAATTTAGGTTTTATTGCTGTGAGGAGACAACAAGACCACCACAACTGTTATAAAAGAAAACATTTAATTTATGGGCTGGCTTCTAGTTTCAGAGGTTTAGTTCATTGTCATCATGATAGGAAGCATGGCAGAATGCAGGCAGACTTGGTGCTGGAGGAGCCAAGAGTTCTATATCTGGATCCATAGACAGCAGCAGGAGACTGAATTCCACACTGGACAGAGCTTGAGAATAGACCTCAAAGCCTGCCCTGCCCCCACAGTGACATACCTCCTCCAACAAGGCCACACTTTCTAATAGTGCTACTCCCAAAAGACCAAACATTCAAACACATGAGTGTATGGGAGGCATACCCATTTAAACCACCATATTCCACTCCCTGGCCCCGGCTTGCATTCAGCCCAAGTTCAAAAGTCCCTATAGTCTATACCAGTCTCAAACTTGTTTAAATGTCCAAAGTTCAAAGTCTTATCTGAGATTTATGCAATCTCTTAACATATCTCTTTATCCTATAAAGTACTACTACTACTACTACAAACAAAACTGGATCACATTCTTCCAACATATAGAGACACAGGACATACATCACCATTCCAATACATAGAGAAGGGAGCATAGTAAGGAAATACTGGACCAAAGCAAGACAGAAAACCAGCTGGGCAAACTCCAAATTCTGCAACTTCATGTCTGATATCGAAGCGCTCTTCAGTTCTCCAACTCCCCATTTCAGCTTTGTTGACTGCAAAACGCTTCTTTCTCATGGGCTGGTTTCACTTCCTGTCAGCAGTTTTCCTCAGCAGGTATCCCACTCTGGCATCTCTAACCACTTGGGGTCTCCAAGGCAACCCAGGATTCATTTTTACAGCTTCACACAACGGCCTTTCACAGCTTTACAAATGACCCCACTGGGCCTTCATGCAGGAACACTCTTGCAACACACCTCAGTATCTTTTCTTAGTCATAGAGGGAAATTCCATCCTTGATTCTAAATCCAGAACCATATGGTCAAAGCTGCAAAATTCTGCTGCTTGCTGGGGCTGGAACATGGCCCCATTGTTCAATTACAACTTCACCAGGTTTCTGGTTTTGATTATTTCTTTTACTGTTTAATTTTGGCTGTCTTGGAACTTGTTCTGTAGACTGACCTTGAACTTAGACATCTTGATGCCTGTCTCCTGAGTGCTGGAATTAAAAGTGTGTACTACCATGCCTGGATCTAAGCGTTCCTTTAATTTGTTTTTAAAATGAGATGGAAGTTTAGGAGGATGGGAGGTCACCATTCCCTAAATTCTATTCAATCCCCTTGAACACAGGATTTAGCTCCATTCCACTTCCTGGTGACCCTTTAATCCTTAGATCATACATTTTGCAATTTTTCTTTCTTAGATTGCTATGTTTCATCAAAACATAAGGGTGAATCACAGACTAGGCTGTTTTGAGATTTCCTTTGCCAATGCAGTTCATCTGAATCTCTTCACCTTTGCCTCAGGCAGACTCTTTATATAAGGGCAAAACCAACCGCATGCTTTACCAAAATATCACAAGAACAATCTCTAGGCAGCATACTAAACTTATTTTCCTCTTAAACCTCTTGATCCAGGTCCCCACAGTTAAAAATCACCCTCAGCACCACTGTCTTCCATGTTCCTACTAGGATGGCCCATTAACCCCACTTAAAGCATCCTATTCCTTTCCACTCCAAACTTCCAAAATCCACATTCCTCTGAGCAAAACCATGGTTATGCCTGTCCCAGTTTCTGGTACCAACCTCTGCCTTAGTTTGAGTTTTATTGCTGTGAAGAGACAATATGACCATTGCAACTCTTACAAAGGAAAATATTTAATTTGGAGCTGTCTTACAGTTTCAGAGGTTTAGTCCATTGTCATCATGGGGGGAAGTATGGCAGCATGCAGGCAGATCTGGTGCTGGAGGAACTGAGAGTTCTACATCTTGATCCCATAGGCAACAGAAGGAGACTGGATTCCACACTGGGCAGAGCTGGAGCATAGGAGACCTCAAATCCCACCCTCACAGTGAAACACTTCCTTCAATAAAGCAATACCTCTCAATAGTGCTATTCTCCATGGACCAAGCATTCAAACACATGAGTATTTGGGGACCATAACTATTCAAATCACCACAGTTGTCCAAGTAAAGCACTTGTTGCACAAGTATTAGGACATGAATTTGGATTCCTAGCATCCACATTAAAAAAAAAAAAAAAGCTAAGCATGACAGTATGCATTTGTAATCCTAACACTAGGGAATGGAGACAGGCAGTTCCCTGGTTAGTATTTTTCTGCTACCTTTGCCAAATTGGTATGGTGTAGGTTCAATGAGATCCCCTGTTTCAAAGAATGAAATATAGAGAAACTAAATAAGACACATGACATTGACCTTTGGCTTCAACCTATACAGACACACTGCATAAACATACACATACATAACACACACCCATTGATTGATAACAGCACTCACCAATGAAGAGCTGGCTGTTGAGTTGTAGTCGAACATGTCCATCAGCAGGAGTGGACTGTGTCTTCTGAGGGAGTTGGTCTACCTGAAGAGATGCACCCTTGACATTCCTTTCTGCTCTCACATGATGCCACCGGTTGTCATTAAAGGGAGTTGGTGACTGTATAGTGAGCTCACAAGGTCCATTCCCAACATCAAAAGAAAAGGTCACTTCTGTGGGAGCTAGAGACATTATAGAGCCATAGTTTTCAAGTTAATTCATAGTGAACACACATAGTCTAAAATAGACATTAAAAAGTAAAACATGATGTATATGTTCATTATAAATAGAGACAATGACATCCATGCAGAAAAAAAAAAAAAAAAACTGACTCTGAGTTGGAGGAGGGGCAAAATAAATTTGTATCTCAATAAAAAACAACACAAAGTAAGTCTAATTTTGTCTTTCTTTTCTTTTCTTTTCTTTTCTTCCTTTCTTTCTTTTTTTTTTTCTTTTTGGAGTTTACTAGTCATTCATGCAAAATTCTAACTTGGTCTTACTTAGTCCTAAATAAAGTTATGTGCCCATGACTAGAATAACAAATAGAATTTTGTTTTTTCATCTATACATAGTTTTATTTTAAAATATTTGAAAGCCTCATCTAATGTTTAAAACACTAAATAAAATATTTGGCAGTTATAAATTAAGCTTTGGATGAATAAAAATATTCTATCAAATATTTTGTAATTTAGTAAGCAATTTGATGAATTTGATTTGAACTTCTAAATGTACTCAGATATAATGAAGTAAAGCATAACATTATGGGTTATTATTTATTGCATGCTTTATGGTTTATTACATGCTTCTTGCTACGTAGTTTGGTTTTTTTTCTTAAGATATGATTAACTGAAAAATCACAGAATTAATTATAGAGTTCAGTATGAACTCTAATATGCAATTTAGAGTTCAAATGTGGTAAGAATGCTAATACTTTGAAATTTTGCTGTTAGCTTTCATTGCTAAATAATGAGTATCTCAAGACCCGGGTCAGGATCTTACCACGCAACTCTATTCTGATGAAGTCAGTGATTCCCAGATTCTCCATGAACACACCAGAGGAAATGGTGGTCTTAAAAAGGAACTGCACATCAGCGGTGAGCTCTCCATGGAAGGTTGGGAAATGAAGGTATGAAGCCTCGGTGTTGAAGGAAGCTGAGTTCCAAAATGACTCTGGTTAAAAACAAAAGAAAAAGACAAAATGCAAAAATCATTAAGCATGCTTATTGCTAGAGCAGCTAATATTAGTTAATAAAAACAAGCTTTTAGTTGGAGTTCTGGACCTTCATGTCATAGTGTTATAATGCCAACATACAAACAAAGACTATATTGAGGATTTAGACTCTGTGAATGGCTCACAGATAGATGGTTCAGAGGGTATGGCTACTTACCTATGAAACTTCATGATCTGAAACCCAGAAATCATGTAAAGATGGGGTAGAGCCAATTCCAAAATCTTGTCCTTTGGCCTCCACACATGCACATGATACTTGTATGCCTTCCTAAACATCATAAACACACACACACACACACACACGGCAATAGTAATAAATAAAGTTCACGAAAAGATTCTGTTTTATATTTTATGGGTGTCTTGATTTTCAGAAGAAACTCAGGACTTCTGAATAATGCTACATGCTTCTTGTACACATTGTGAAGGGAGAGAAGAAGGGGGAGGGGAGGAAAGAGAAAGATATCTAAGGTAGAATGGGTGAGAGAAAGAAATGGAAATGTTCTACAGCACGCCAACCCCAAGATGCTTCTCTGAAAACATATAATAGAAGAAAAGTAAAATCCCTGAGTTACATACAAGAACAATCAAAGTCATCTGCTGGTGAAACAACCAGGAATAAGGTATTTAAAAAAGAGATTCTAAAGGAAGAAGCAAAATAGAGATTCAAATGAGATTACCTTAATAGAAAAATTGTAAATATCTAGGAATAGACTTAACATGGTTGATATTAAGTCCCTGATATGGAGAGAGAGAGAGCTTAGATAATAACATTAAATGTGGAAAAGAGGGACTAAGCGCTTAAAGCTACTGGAGAAAGCAGGAAATGTTTGGAGGGCAAAGAAGACAGACATAGCAGTACGAAGTCTCAGATATAGAGAATCCAACATGTGACACAGAGAAATGTATTAAAAAGCATTTTGAAATCATTATTCTTCAAGATGATCATGACATTTAATTTAAAACCACTTTAGAAAATTTTGTACATAGAATAGTGTATTCTGTATGAAAGGTTTTTTCTAAAATCAAAGTATTATTATTATGTGTTGCAGAGCTCAGTCCTCTGCACCAATCAGCCAGCACCTGCCCAAGATCAGTTGTGCCTATAACAAGAGACCATCACAGTCTGGTCTATGGACTATTGATATTCTCTCATTAGAAAAAGAAAATGTAGAGGGTCATTAGACTCACACCTGAGATTCCAACCACTGTTTCCTACAATCGTATGCAATCTTCCCTAATTGCCCATGGATTCAGGCTCTCTGGTAGTACTGGATTTACAAGCTTGGGGAAGGTTATCTAAAGGGGATCTTAATCTATTGGGGCCATGGGAAATTCATTATCTACATTGGGTGTGCTCTCTTCTGGTTTAGTAGCTTTAGGGTCACCCGTACTTTGTAAATATATGCCAATAAACTCATTTGTTCCAAGGATCAACATCAATGGAATCAAACTGTTTTTTATGGGACTTTATAAGAAGCAGGTTTACAAGATTCTCAGGGAGAAAATTCTTTCAACAGTAGTATTCCAGTTTCATGGATACCCATAGAGCTAAAAGACATTATTCTTTATAGCACAAGAAGTGACACAAGCATCCAGCTATGACCATTGGTTGTCCAATCCCTAAGTCTCACAGTGATGTGCCTATGTATGTGATCACATCTATGTGCATATTTTATCCACAGTAGGTTTACATCTCAGTCGAGGATCTCTGGGATACCACACAAGACATTTTGTAGAAAGCAGCTCCCAGGTCAGTCTTCTCTTCTTTGGGAGATACATAGTCAGAATTCATATTGTATTCAGTCTTGACTCACTCAGGTGCCTTCTCAACTAGTTACAGAAACCTCTTGACATAGGGAGTGTATGTGCTGTACAATATGGCACACTCAGCAAGAATATACAGCAGTGCTCAGGAATCATATTGCTCTCTCTCTCTCTCTCTCTCTCTCTCTCTCTCTCTCTCTCTCTCTCTCTCTCTCTCATCTTCCAAATATTGAAGTACAGAAGAAAATAAAAATAAATTTGGTTACATTACAAGGTAACAATGTTAATGGATAACAAACATTTTAAAACAAGTTTTGGTGAAAGTTCATGTACTAAGCAATGAATAGAACCCCCAAGGAGTTCTAGGACTATCATGACTGCATCATAGGAAGATAAAGGAAACCTTGGCTGTGGAATGCAACCATAGGTAAGCCTCCTACTGCATGAAAGAATATGCTAACACTCACTGTCACATAATGGTGAAGTAGTATTACAGAAGCCTGAGAAAAATAAAGTTTAACCCAATGATCTATATTACCCAAGCTGTCCTCAGAATATAGGTGTAATAAATGAAAACTTCCCAAGCAGTCACAAAGTTAGAAAATAATAAATGAACAATAAAGCAGTCAACTAAATAATAGTGTCAAATAAAGATAATTCACTCACTATAAGCTTAGATAGGCAGAGCATCTCTAGTGTAGAATCTAAAATAGCGCATTCACCAAAGTTTCCCAAACAATATATGTGTGTGCATGTTTATGTGTATGGCAGGTGTACTAATGAATAAGGGTATATATAAACACATGTGTGGATGCATATGGAGGTCAGAGGATAGCTATGGATTCATTCCTTAAGTGCCATCTATTTTGGAGACAGGGTCTCTCTCAATGGCTTGGAATTTTCCAAGTAGTCTAGGCTAGCTGGTCACCAAGCCTCAGTGATCTCTCTTGCTTCTACCTCTCTAGTATAGAGAGTATAAGCTCTGTGTACTGCCATATATGATTTTTTTTTTACGGGTTCTGGGGAAAGATCTGAGGTCTTCATGTTTTCAAGGAGTTCATGTTTTACCAACTGAGTTCTTTCCCTAGAACCTAAAGTCCTAAATGTTGTGATCCCAGATTTGAAAACAGGTCCCCCAGATTTTATTTTGAGGGTATTCAATAGTGAAGTGGGGTACTGATCTCCAGGGCTGACAAAGCTTTCACACCTCAGCTTAGTATGCTTTAGATCTGAGATGCTCCCCAACATCCTGAACGTTAAAGGCTTGGTTACCAGCCTTTGGTGCTACTGCAACCTTTAGGAGGTGTGGCCAGTGAAAGAAAGCTATGTCAATGGGGATGCACCCTTGAAGAGGATTGTGGGCCCCTTCCTCTCTGTTTGCTTCTTGGCCACCAGATTGGATCAGTATCTTTATTGTACTACATGTTACTCCCCACAGGAGCAAAATCAATGGGGCTGTCAGATGAAACTTCCAAAAACATGTGCTGAGAGAAACATTTTCTCTTTTAAAGTTATTTATATGAATCATTTGCTCATAGCAATAGAAAGACAACAAACAATGCTTTCCTACCCTGGCCCTAAGATTGCCTCTACTTCTGTGACCAAAATAAAGATACTTGTCTACCGAATAACAAGAATGTGTTATTGTAAAAAATAGAACTGTATACTTACTGTCTCCCTGGCATAGCAAAGGCCCCAGTGTATAAGCAGCTTCGGAGTATGGTCGGCCTGTGTCTGTCACCACCATTTCAGTGACGGGCAGGTGCTCCTTATGAGACAAGACTATTGTGTCACTGGTCCTAAGAAACAATAATCCAACTCTGAAAATTATTTGAATTAACATGAAGATACAATTACCTATGATGTTATTATATTATATTAAGAATATTATCTCTTGAGATAATGAAGCAATTACTGCTCTTTCAAGATTAGTCTCAGAATAATATTTAAATGAGTGTTAATTACAGTTACAAAAATTAATATTTTAGATTTACACGTGTTAAAAGATTTTATCATTGATTTTTTTAAATGTCTTTTTGTGGCGTTTGTGTGTTCATCTTATAATTTTTTTAATTTGTAAAACTAAGCTGACAGATTAGAAAACAAAATAAATGCAATCCCTCTGTAAGTGATACACAGATTAGTGGCATGCTGGGTCCACTCAGTGGACAGACAGCACTCACCTCCTGTTGACCCGGTGCTGTGCCAGGTATCAAACACACATAGTGTGGTACAATATGTAATGAGTGTTTTGGTTATATTTATGGTTGTGTGCAACATGTGTGCCTGGTGCCTGTGGAAGTCAGAAGACAGTGTTGGATCCCTGGAACTGGAGTTACAATGATTGTGAACTACCATTTCAGTGCTTAGATTTAATTTTAGGACCTCTGTAAGAGTAACACTTGTTCTTAACCACTGAGCCATCTTTCCAGCACCAAATCAAAATTCTTAACTCTCATATGCAAAACTAAAACACTTGTGGAATCTTATAGTTTAAAATTTAAAAAGATAGATGAATTAAATATTCTGGAGTGTGTAAAAATATTTAATGGTGATGAAAGGTTATTTTTTTATTAAAAATAAGACCTCAAAACTTCTTCAATAGAAGTATTTCCCCATTCACCCTATTTTTTTTACTTATTCCCTATTATTTTCTGAAGTATATATTACTTGTGAAGCATGCTTAATTTGAAAATCCAAGTGATACGTATTCTAAAATGTGAAAATTATTGAATTCTGGTATGATACATAAAGTGGAAAATTTCACACCTGATGTCTTGTGATAGTTAATACATAGGTGCATTCTAAAGCTGAGGGGGTTTGCAGCCCCGTGGGGTGGGGGAGCAACAGTGTCAACCAGCTAGACACCCCCCCCCCGGAGCTCCCAGGAACTGAACCACCAACCAAAGAGTACACATGGAGGGACTCATGGCTCCAGCTGCATATGTGGCAGAGGATGGCCTTGTTGGACATCAGTGGGAGGAATGGCCCTTGGTCCTGTAGGGGTTCAATGCCCCAGTGTAGGGGAATGCCAGGGTGGGAAGGCAGGAGTGGGTAGGTGGGTGGGGGAGCATCCTCATAGAGGCAGGAGGAAGGGGGGATGGGATAGGGTGTTTCCTCAGGGGAGACTTGGAAAGAGGATAACATTTGAAATGTAAATAAAGAAAATATCCAATAAAAGAAAAAAAAAACCACTGCCTAAAATTACCTTCAGGTCATGTGTATAAGGTGTATAGAAATAAAATTCATGCTTAGACTTGGGTCATATCTCTAAGATATATCACTAAGTGTGTGTAAGTAATTCAAATCCAAGAACACCCGAGACCCTCTGAAACTCCCCACACTCTTCTTACAACTTCCTTTGCAAACATATTTCCCAAAGGTTGGGGCAAAATTTCAGAATGATTGTATTCCATCTTCTTTTCGGAATAAGATGTGACTTTTCCCATTTCTGTCCTAAATTTTCCTTTCATTCCAGTCCCAGGCCTATTGCCATATAACTGTAGCTATTGACACAGAAGTGTTAGCTATTAGTCCAGGGAGATGAGCATACTAACTAGCCAGGGATGTAGCAGACCTGGGCTCTCCTTGGTTGCCCAGACCCCTCCCTTAATAGAAAAGAATGCCACTCCATAAATGCTTATGTTCTCTGTATGATGTGCTTTTCAGGTTGACTGCTCCAAATAAATGTTTGGTCTACAACAAAATATCCATTGAGAAATGATACAATGATCTGTCTGATCATATTTCATTCAAATATATTTTAACTTGTTTGAACAAAGGTTATTTTTTTTTATTTCAGCTCACATGATAATTATGCACAAAATGCTGCTACATCTATTTACTTATTTGTCTATTTATTTATTTTTGGTGCAGGGAAATCATGTAGAAATCACCATTCATTCTGGTCAGCATCACAATTGCAGTGGTATTGAGAATCAATGCAGTTCCCTTCGAATCCACAGGTACACTTTTGAGGATCAGGAAGAGAACCTCCCCAGTAAGTGTATGTTTCATTGCTTCTTCCAACCCACCAGCTCAGGGAGGTTCCATCTGAAAAAACAAGGATGAGAAAGATGACATCTATGCTACTCCATTCACCACCATTCCAATACAGTTCCTTTATTTCCAGGCTTAACAAGTGTGGTTGCTGTGTGTGTTCAGGTGTGTAAAAGAGATATAGGTAGAGAGAGAGAGAGAGAGCAAAAGATAGATGGATGGATGGATAGATTGATAGATAGATAGATAGATAGATAGATAGATAGACAGATAGATAGATAGATAGATGATAGAAGATATGGAAATCTTAATTTTATCACAACAGGAAAAGGTTTTTCTAAAGAATACTCATTGAATTCCCTCTCCCAATGTTTCAATATACAATGTCATTTATTCTCACTTATTTTTCTATTATTATAAAATGAGTTCTTATTTTCTTTGTGCATGAGATTGTACATTCTCTAGAAGGGAATGTAAATTCAAGCCATTGAAAGAGCCATCAAAACAAAAGCCAGACTAATTTACAAAATGAAATGATCCTGTTTGAAAAAATGAGATGTTCACCAAGACAGATTAATGTTTGTACAGAGGCTCAGATCAATCTTACCAAGTTTTTTTTTTTCTTGAGGACACTCATATATATTAAGCATTTGGGAAGATATGATTTTTCTGTGAGGAATTAATATATGCTTTTACATGTATGAGTTTTTCTTGCATGTGTAGTCTGGCTATCTACTTGGAGGGTCAAGAAATGTAATGGATGAGTCTTCTTTATGGCTTAGGTAATATTATTCTCAGAAACCAAGTGACCTAGTTCTGTCAGTGGTAGAGGTGCTCAGGCTATCTCTCAGCACTGGATATGACTAAACGACAGATTCAGACACTGTATTTGTTCTTTAGAACCATGTACTAAGACAGAAAATGCTACTTGGGATTTTAAAAAAAGGGTGCATTCTGTAGTGCAGGTAGCGTGATTATAGAACTAGGCAGCAAGAACAATACTCAGCAGCAAGGATGAACATGGAAGACAAATGGCAGTCATCACAAGACATGAGATCACAAGGAGCAAAGGAACTGGGCTAACTCAAGATAAACATCAACACATACTGTGCTTTGTTTGGTGCCATTTTTCAAATGTATATGTTGTCTTTACGGGGCCTTGAGTTAGGATCCGGAATTTTTTCAGCTTCTACATTATCCTCTATTACAACTGAACTACAACTCATTCATCAATAGGATATCTAGTAATCACTATTACTTTCACCCAATCACCCCCTCAAAAGAAAGACATGGAAAGTTAAAAGTGGTTCTGTTTAGTTTATAAAGAAATAGATATCTAGAACATCAAACACTTATCACTAGGAAGTCATAACTATTCAGAAAGTAATGTTCTTCTCTGAATACTATTTTTTTCTTAAAACAATGTCCACCACTGCACTTGTATGGATGTAGAGTAAAATCTTATTATATCCTAAATGTACAAGAATAAATTTGCATTTAAAAAGGGAGACCATTTTGAGAGGTAGTTAATGTCTTTCAGTTTGTTCGAATGCTAAAGCAGCGGTTCTCAATCAGCAGGTCAAAATCCCTATGGAGGTTGAATGAGACCAAAAAAACCCAAACAAACCAACCAGATATGCACGTTGTGATTCATAACAGTAGCAACATTATAGTTATAAATTATCAATGATAATAACTTTATGATTGGGGGAGGGGTCACCACAACATGAGGAAGTATATATTAAAGGGTTGTAGCATTAGTAAGGTTGAGAATCACTGCTTTAAAGTATTACAGAGAACTTAGGAACACCAGCAAAACCTTCAGCATCCATGGGAA
Source organism: Mus caroli (assembly GCF_978045245.1). Taxonomy (NCBI): domain Eukaryota; kingdom Metazoa; phylum Chordata; class Mammalia; order Rodentia; family Muridae; genus Mus; species Mus caroli. The sequence continues at coordinate 55,488,384 of NW_028227270.1, read as the reverse complement.
AGTCCTCTGTAGGTCCCACCCCTTACCGAGCAGCTAGCTATTGGCAGTGGGTAGCTGCTGAGGGAGGGAGAATCATTCTTTTTGAAGATGTGACTACTGTAGGTTTTCCATGCTCTGGTTTATGGCATCACACCCTTACACATATGGACAACACTAACTGAACTTAGTTATATATTTAAAAAACAAGAGACATGAAGTCAGGACAGGAGTGTTTGGGGTAGAAAATGGGAAGGATTGGAAAGTGGGGAATAGATATGATATTTCACTTTATACATGTATACATACATGTATGACATACATACATGTATGACATTTTCAAAAATGAAGAAAGCTTCTCAAAGAGAAGAAACTAACATAGGTTCACACTGATATCTGAATAAATGAATATTAGCAGGAAATAAATAAAGTCAAAACAAAATACTGATATCTAAATAAATGAATATTAGCAGGAAATAAGTAACGCCAAAACAAAATATTCTTTCTATTCTTTATTGATACAGAGGTAACAGTTAATTCAAAATAATACATGTCTTAGTTAGGGTTTCTATTCCTGCACAAACATCATGACCAAGAAGCAGTTGGGGAGGAAAGGGTTTATTCAGCTTACATTTCCACATTGCTGTTCATCACTGAAAGAAGTCAGGACTGGAACTCAAGCAGGTCAGGGAGCAGGAGCTGATGCAGAGGCCATGGAGGGATGTCCTTTACTGGCTCGCTTCCCCTGGCTTGCTCAGCCTGCTATCTTATAGAACCAAGACTACCAGCCCAGAGATGGTCCCACCCACAAGGGGCCTTTCCCCCTTGATCACTAATTGAGAAAATGCCTTACAGTGGGATCTCATGGAGGCATTTCCTCAACTGAAGCTCCTTTCTCTGTGATAACTCCTGCTGTGTCAAGTTGACACAAAACTAGCCAGTACAATACATCATTGAACGATTGGGTAGAAATAAATATTATGGGTAAATTAAATTAAATGATTGCAATGTTATTTCTGGTCTGCTCCTCCACCCAGGCCAGATTGATGGCCTGAATCTCTTTCTCACCTCACTGTCTCCCAGGAGGTCTGCTGCAACCAGGCACACAGGTGAGACTCTCTCCAAATACCCATTCCATCTGGGACACACAGAGTCAACTTGACAGGGACCTACTCCCTCTACCCAAGCTCCATCTTCCTTCTGGTCTGCTCCTCCACATGGGACAAATCAGTGGACCCAATACCTTCCCACATCCCACATCCCACAGCCTGCCTGTTCTCATGAGGTCTGCAGTAAACAGAGACACAGACTGCCTCTCTTCCAGGAGGTCTGAAGTATCCAGGGACACAGTCCTTCTGGTCTGCACGTCCATCTGCAACTGCAGCAGATCCTGCCACCAAAGCCTACCTGTCTCCCAAGAGGTTCATCCTAACCAGGAACACAGGAAGTTTGCCCTAACCAGGGGCACAAGATGCCTCCCTAATCAGAGACAGCACTGCTTGCTTCCCAGGAGGCCAGCTCTAACCCAGGTCACAGAGTTCTACCTGCCTCCAAGGAGGCCAGTTTCAGTCAGAGACACCCAGGCCAGTTAACACCAGAGATAACCAGAGGCAAGTGCAAGAACAAAAATGGTAGAAGCCAATACAAGTCAGCACCACCAGAACCCAGTTCTTCCACTACAGCAAGCCCTGGATACCCTAACACACCTGGAAAGCAAGATTCTGACCTAAAACCCCATCTCATGAAGATGATAGAAGCCCTTAAGGAGGATATAAATAACTACCTTAAAGAAGTACAAGAAAGCTTCTGGTTTCCACCTGTGCCCCAAAGCTGACCCTGTGCCACAGCTCTCCATACCCAAATTCCACCTAGATAGAGCTGGTCTCTCAGGAGTACTGACACACAGGCTTACAGGAGGGACAAGCCACAGTCAGACACAGTAAGACCAGCTAACACTACAGATAACCAGATAGTGAGAGGCAAGTACAAGAACATAAGCAACAGAAACCAAGGCTACTTGGCCTCATCAGATGAGAATGAAGATTTTTCAACTTAAAGGGCAAATAAATATCTTCAACAAAATTAGAGGAGAAAACTTCCCTAACCTAAAGAAAGAGATGCCCATGAACATACAAGAAACCTACAGAACTCCAAATAGACTGGACCAGAAAAGAAATTCCTCCCGACACATAATAATCAGAACAGCAAATGCACTAAATAAAGATAGAATGTTAAAAGCAACAAGGGAAAAAGATCAAGTAATATAAAGGCAGACCTATTAGAATTACACCAGACTTCTCGCCAGGGACTATGAAAGCCAGAAAGATCCTGGGCAGATGTCATACAGACCTTAAGAGAACACAAATGCCAGCCCAGGTTCTATGCCCAGTAAAACTCTCAATTACCATAGATGGAGAAACCAAGATATTCTGTGACAAAATCAAATTTAAGCAATATCTTTGTACTAATAAAGCCCTACAGAGGATATTGGAAAAAAACCTCCAACACCAAGAGGGTAACTACACCCAACAAAACACAAGAGATTAAACATCTCACAACAAACCCAAAGGAAGAGAACCATACACACATAAGGCCACCACAACAAAAATAACAATATCTCTCAACATCTGTGGACTCAATTCCCCAATAAAAAGATATAGGCTAATAACTGGCTATGTAAATAGGATCAAGCATTTTGCTGTGTACAAGCCACAGTTACTCTAATACCTAAGTCACACCCAACCAAGAGAGAGAATTTCATACCAATTCACTTATGCATATCAATACAAAAATACTCAATAAACTTCTCAAAAACTGAATCCAAGAACACATCAAAAACATCATTCACTACCACCTGGGCTTCATCCCAAGAATGCAGGGATGGTTCAGTATATGAAATTCCATCAACATAATACACTATATATATAAACAAACTCAATGAAAAGAGTCACATAATCATCTCATTAGATGCTGAAAAAGCCTTGACAAAGTACAACAAACCTTCATGCTTGAAGCCTTGGAGAGATCAGGAATTCATGGCACATGCTTAAATATAAAAGCAATATATAGAAAACTATCCGGGCGTGATGGCATACGCCTTTAATCCCAGCACTCAGGAGGCAGAGGCAGGCAAATTTCTGAGTTTGAGGCCAGCCTGGTCTACAAAGTGAGCTCCAGGACAGCCAGAGCTATACAGAGAAACCCTGTCTCGAAAAACCAAAATGAAAGAAAAAAAAATAAAATAAAATGAAAAGAAAAGAAAAGAAAAGAAAAGAAAAGAAAAGAAAAGAAAAGAAAAGAAAACCAACAGGCAACATCAAATTATATGGAGAGAAACTAGAAGCAATCTCACTAAAATCAGGGAGCAGACAAGGCTGCCTGCTCTCTTCCTATCTATTAAATATAGCACTTGAAATTCTAGCCACAGCAATCAGACAACAAAAGGAGATTAAGGGGATATAAATTGGAAAGGAAGAAGTCAAAATATCACCCCTAAAATTCCACCAGAGAACTCCTAAAGCTGATAAACAACTTCAGCAAAGTGTCAGGATATGAAATTAACTCAAACAAATCAGTAGCCTTCCTTAATACAAATGATAAATAGGCTGAGAAAAAAATTATGAAAACAACACCCTTCACAATAGCCACCCAACCATTGGACTAATGTTGGAGACTCCTACAGAGGAATTAAGGGAAGGATTGAAGAAACTGAAGGGGAGGGTGACCCCATAGGAAGACCAGCAATTAACCCAGACCCTTCAGAGCGCCCAGATTCTGAGCTACAACCAGGTAGTATACATGGGTTGGACTGAGGCCCCTGGCATATATATAGTAAACGACTGCCTGGTCTGGCCTCAGTGAGAGAGAATGTGCTTAATCCTAGAGAGACTTGAGGTCCCAAGGAAGGAAGATGCCCAGTGGGGAGCAACCTCTTAGGTAGAAGGGTAAATGGGATGAGGAACTGTGGGAGGGGGGACTGGGAGGGTGGCAATGGTTGGAACATAAATAAAAAAAAATAATTTTAAAATGATTGTAAAGTCATGGGGTATAACAGAGAATCAGCATTATCAATGAGGTAGATTAGGACTATTTGAAATTAGAAATAAATTAGTTATGAAATGTAATTCATGTCCAAAGGCAATCAATTCAAAATTAAAACAAAAAGAAAGTGTGTTAGAAGAGAAAAAGAATGGAATCAGATACCCAGTTAAAACAAGATAAAGAGAGGAAGGATTTCAGAACAGAAGTTGTGGATGGAGAAATGGCTCAGCCATTAATGTTTAAGTTCACAATCAAACAGAAAGGAAAAGAAAATTAACAGAATAGGCTGTAGTGGTACAGGCTTGGGATCCTAACACCTGAGAGGTAGTCTCAGTTGTATCAGGCATTCAAGGTCAGCTTTGGCTATCTCAGGTTCTTTCTCAAAAAGAAACAAACAAAAGCAAACCAGGGACAAATGTTGAGGTTTGATTATGGTTTGACTCCCAAAGATTCCTGTTAGGGATGCTGGATCTTCAGCACCCAGTGTGACAGTGTGAAAACTAGTGTGTCCTTGAAGACGTGAGGTCTAGAGGGGGGGCCTTGGGTTGCTTCTTTTGGAACTGGTTAAGATGGGTCTCATGGGACCTCATGTTAAGTCTCGTGCAAACAAGTTGTTCTAAGAGAAAGGCTGACCCTTGAACCTTTTGCTCTGGCTTCTTGTTTGGTCACGTGATCTCTTGTTCCTTGCAAGAGACCCTCAGACACTCCCATCATATCACAGTTGGTCTGTCTTGGTGTTATATAGCAAGAGAGACCTCATCAGATTTGAGTGAATGCTGGTGGCATACCCTTGAGCTTCCAGAACTATGAGCATTTTTCCTAATGCTATTCAGCCTTATAGTATACCACCTTGGTATAGAGATAAAAATAGACTAATACAACAACAAATAAAGGTTATAGTACCTAAATATTAATCAAAGCACCAAACACTTTAAGCATGAGTGTCTAATATGTCAATTAAAAAACAGAGTGTCAGAGTAGACAAAAACAAACAAACAACAACAACTCACAAAACAAATACAAAAAGATGAAACTATGTGCTCTCAACCAAAAATCCTTTTAATGTAAACAGTGTTAGAAGCAAAGAGATCTATAGTACCCTAACACAATTAAAATAAAGCTGGAGGTCATGGAGATGATTCAATGAGTAAAGTGCCAACCACACAAGCATCAGGACCTAATTTCAGATCCCTAGAATGCATGTAAAGGCTGGGTATGGTCTGTAATCCCAGCAATGAAGGGTAGATAGATTCACTGGCTTGCCTGCCTAGCCAATTGATGAACTATTATGCCCAGTGTGAGACTCTGTCTCAAAAAATTAGTGGAGAATAATCAAGAAAGACACTCAAGTGTTAATTTCTGATCTGGACATGTAGATGTACACATGTTAATGAATTCCCCCATAAGCTAGAGTATCTATATCAATTTCAAAGACAATTTTGGCAGAAGGAAAATCATCAGGAATAAAGAGAAATGACATACAATGAAAAAGTGGGGCCACAGGATCTTAAGACTTCTGGTGAGTGGAACACAGCTTCTGCTCCAGTCCAGTTGCGCGAGGGACCTGAGACTGCATTGGTTAGGGAAGCAGAAAACCGACCTGTGTAGGGCCACAAGCCTCTTCCGGTCTGACCAGCACTGGGGTAGCTAGGGCGCAGGGTCGGCTGACACCTGCCAGCTACCCACAACACCCGCCACAGGATCTTGAACTTCTGGTGAGTGGAACACAGCTTCTGCTCCAGTCCAGTTGCGCGCTGGACCTGAGACTGCTTTGGTTGGGGAGGCAGAAAACCGGCCTGAGTAGGGCCACAAGCCTCTTCCGGTCTGACCAGCACCTGGGTAACTAGGGCGCAGGATCAGCTGATACCCGCCAGCTAACCACGACACCCGCCACAGGATCTTAAAACTTCTGGTGAGTAGAACACAGCGTCTGCTCGAATCTTTAAACAGAAACAACGATAACAACTAACCCCAGAGATTACCAGATGGTGAAAGGTAAACGGAATAATCTTACTAACAGAAACCAAGACCACTCACCATCATCAGAACCCAGCACTCCCACTTCGCCCAGTCCAGGGCACCCCAACACACCGGAGAAGCTAGACGCGGATCTAAAAGCATATCTCATGATGATGGTAGAGGACATCAAGAAGGACTTTAATAACACACTTAAAGAAATACAGGAAAACACTACTAAACAGGTAGAAGACATTAAAGAGGAAGCACAAAAATCCCTTAAAGAATTGCAGGAAAACCAGACCAAACAGGTGATGGAATTAAATAAAACCATCCAAGACCTAAAAAGGGAAGTAGAGACAATGAAGAAAACCCAAATTGAGGCAACACTGTAGATAGAAACCCTAGGAAAGAAGTCTGGAACCATAGATGCGAGCATCAGCAACAGAATACAAGAGATGGAAGAGAGAATCTCAGGTGCAGAAGACTCCATAGAGAACATCAGCACGACAATCAAAGAAAATACAAAATCCAAAAAGATCCTAACTCAAAACATCCAGGAAATCCAGGACAAAAAGAGAAGACCAAACCTACGGATAATAGGAGTAGATGAGAATGAAGATTTTCAACTCAAAGGACCAGCAATTATCTTCAACAAAATTATAGAAGAAAACATCCCAAACCTAAAGAAAGAGATGCCCATGAACATACAAGAAGCTTACAGAACTCCAAATAGACTGGACAAGAAAAGAAATTCCTTCCGACACATAATAATCAGAACAACAAATGCACTAAATAAAGATAGAATACTAAAAGCAGTAAGGGAAAAAGGTCAAGTAACATATAAAGGCAAGCCTATCAGAATTACACCGGATTTTTCACCAGAGACTATGAAAGCCAGAAGGGTCTGGACAGATGTTATACAGAAACTAAGAGAACACAATTTCCAGCCCAGGCTACTATACCCAGCCAAACTCTCAATTACCATAGATGGAGAAACCAAAGTATTCCACGACAAAACCAAATTCACACATTATCTTTCCACGAATCCAGCCCTTCAAAGGATAATAACAGAAAAAAAAAAAAAACAATACAAGGACGGAAACCACGTCCTAGAAAAAGCAAGAAGGTAATCCCTCAACAAACCTAAAAGAAGACAGCCACAAAAACAGAACACCAACTCTAACAACAAAAATAAAAGGATGCAACAATTACTTCTCCCTAATATCTCTTAATATCAATGGACTCAACTCCCCAATAAAAAGACATAGACTAACAGACTGGCTACAGAAACAGGACCCAACATTTTGCTGCTTACAGGAAACTCATCTCAGAGAAAAAGACAGACACTACCTCAGAATGAAAGGCTGGAAAACAATTTTCCAAGCAAATGGTAGGAAGAAACAAGCTGGAGTAGCCATTATAATATCTGATAAGATTGACTTCCAACCCAAAGTCATCAAAAAAGACAAGGAAGGGCACTTCATTCTCATCAAAGGTAAAATCCTCCAAGAGGAACTATCAATTCTGAATATCTATGCTCCAAATACAAGGGCAGCCACATTCATTAAAGATACTTTAGTAAAGCTCAAATCACACATTGCACCTCACACAATAATAGTGGGAGACTTCAACACACCACTTTCACCAATGGACAGATCATGGAAGCAGAAACTAAACAGGGACACAGTGAAACTAACAGAGGTTATGAAACAAATGGATCTGACAGATATCTACAGAACATTTTATCCTAAAACAAAAGGATATACCTTCTTCTCAGCACCTCATGGTACCTTCTCCAAAATTGACCACATAATTGGTCACAAAACAAGCCTCAACATATACAAAAATATTGAAATTGTCCCATGCATCCTATCAGATCACCATGGACTAAGACTGATCTTCAATAACAAAATAAATAATAGAAAGCCAACACACACGTGGAAACTAAACAACACTCTTCTCAATGATACCTTGGTCAAGGAAGGAATAAAGAAAGAAATTAAGGACTTTCTGGAGTTTAATGAAAATGAAGCCACAACATACCCAAACTTATGGGACACATTGAAAGCATTTCTAAGAGGAAAACTCATAGCTCTGAGTGTCTCCAAAAAGAAACTAGAGAGAGCACACATTAGCAGCTTGACAACACACCTAAAAGCTCTAGAACGAAAGGAAGCAAATTCACCCAAGAGGAGTAGATGGCAAGAAATAATCAAACTCAGGGGTGAAATCAATCAAGTGGAAACAAGAAGAATAATTCAAAGAATCAACCAATCGAGGAGCTGGTTCTTTGAGAAAATCAACAAGATAGATAAACCCTTAGCCAGACTCACTAGAGGGCATAGGGAAAGTATTCTAATTAACAAAATAGGAAATGAAAAGGGAGACATAACAACAGACCCTGAAGAAATCCAAAACACCATCAGATCCTTCTACAAAAGGCTATACTCAACAAAACTGGAGAACCTGGATGAAATGGACAAGTTTCTAGACAGATACCAGGTACTAAAGTTAAATCAAGATCAGGTTAATGATCTAAACAGTCCCATATCCCCTAAAGTAATAGAAGCAGTCATTAATAGTCTCCCAACCAAAAAAATCCCAGGACCAGATGGGTTTAGTGTAGAGTTCTATCAAACCTTCAAAGAAGATCTAATCCCAGTTCTTCACAAACTATTCCACAAAATAGAATCAGAAGGTACTCTACCCAACTCATTCTATGAAGCCACAATTACTCTGATACCTAAAGCACATAAAGACCCAACAAAGATAGAGAACTTCAGACCAATTTCCCTTATGAATATTGATACAAAAATCCTCAATAAAGTTCTCGTTAACCGAATTCAAGAACACATCAAAACAATCATCCATCCTGACCAAGTAGGTTTCATCCCAGGGATGCAAGGATGGTTCAATATACGAAAATCCATCAATGTAATCCAGTATATAAACAAACTCAAAGACAAAAACCACATGATCATCTCCTTAGATGCTGAAAAAGCATTTGACAAAATCCAACACCCATTCATGATAAAAGTCTTGGAAAGATCAGGAATTCAAGGCCCATACCTAACCATGATAAAAGCAATCTACAGCAAACCAGTAGCCAACATCAAAGTAAATGGTGAGAAGCTGGAAGCAATCCCACTAAAATCAGGGACTAGACAAGGCTGCCCACTCTCTCCCTACCTATTCAACATTGTACTTGAAGTCCTAGCCAGAGCAATTAGACAACAAAAGGAGATCAAGGGGATACAAATCGGAAAAGAAGAAGTCAAAATATCACTTTTTGCAGATGATATGATAGTATACATAAGTGACCCTAAAAATTCCACCAGAGAACTCCTAAGCCTGATAAATAGCTTCAATGAAGTAGCTGGATATAAAATCAACTCAAGCAAGCCAATGGCCTTTCTGTACACAAAGGATAAACAGGCAGAGAAGGAAATTAGGGAAACAACACCCTTCTCAATAGTCACAAACAATATAAAATACCTTGGCGTGACTCTAACTAAGGAAGTGAAAGATTTGTATGACAAGAACTTCAAGTCTCTGAAGAAAGAAATTAAAGAAGATCTCAGAAGATGGAAAGACCTCCCATGCTCATGGATTGGCAGGATCAACATTGTAAAAATGGCTATCTTACCAAAAGCAATCTACAGATTCAATGCAATCCCCATCAAAATTCCAACTCAATTCTTCAACGAATTAGAAAGGGCAATCTGCAAATTCATCTGGAACAACAAAAAACCTAGAATAGCAAAAACTCTTCTCAATGATAAAAGAACCTCTGGTGGAATCACCATGCCTGACTTAAAGCTGTACTACAGAGCAATTGTGATAAAAACTGCATGGTACTGGCCAATGGAACAGAATTGAAGACCCTGAGATCAACCCACATACCTATGGTCACTTGATCTTTGACAAGGGAGCAAAAACCATCCAGTGGAAAAAAGACAGCATTTTCAACAAATGGTGCTGGCACAACTGGCGGTTATCATGTAGAAGAATGCGAATTGATCCATTCCTATCTCCTTGTACTAAGGTCAAATCTAAGTGGATTAAGGAACTCCACATAAAACCAGAGACACTGAAACTTATAGAGGAGAAAGTAGGGAAAAGCCTCGAAGATATGGGTACAGGGGGAAAATTCCTGAATAGAACAGCAAAGGCTTGTGCTGTAAGATCGAGAATCGATAAATGGGACCTCATAAAGTTGCAAAGCTTCTGCAAGGTAAAAGACACCGTCAATAAGACAAAAAGACCACCAACAGATTGGGAAAGGATCTTTACCTATCCTAAATCAGATAGGGGACTAATATCCAATATATATAAAGATCTCAAGAAGGTGGACTCCAGAAAATCAAATAACCCCATTAAAAAATGGGGCTCAGAACTGAACAAAGAATTCTCACCCGAGGAATACTGAATGGCAGAGAAGCACCTGAAAAAATGTTCAACATCTTTAATCATCAGGGAAATGCAACTCAAAACAACCCTGAGATTCCACCTCACACCAGTCAGAATGGCTAAGATCAAAAATTCAGGTGACAGCAGATGCTGGCGAGGATGTGGAGAAAGAGGAACACTCCTTCATTGTTGGTGGGACTGCAAGCTGGTACAACCACTCTGGAAATCAGTTTGGCGGTTCCTCAGGAAATTGGACATAATACTACCAGCGGATTCAGCAATACCTCTCCTGGGCATATATCCAGAAGATGTTCCAACCAGTAAGAAGGACACATGCTCCACTATGTTCATAGCAGCCTTATTTATAATTGCCAGAAGCTGGAAAGAACCCAGATGCCCCTCAACAGAGGAATGGATACAGAAAATGTGGTACATTTACACAATGGAGTACTACTCAGCTATTAAAAAGAATGAATTTATGAAATTCCTAGGCAAATGGATGGATCTGGAGGGCATCATCCTGAGTGAGGTAACATATTCACAAAGGAACTCACACAATATGTACTCACTGATAAGTGGATATTAGCCCAAAAACTTAGGATACCCAAGATATATGATACAATTTATTAAACGCATGAAACTCAAGAAGAACGAAGACCAAAGGGTGGACACTGTGCCCCTTCTTGGAATTGGGAACAAAACACCCATGGAAAGAGTTACAGAGATAAAGTTTGGAGCTGTGAAGAAAGGATGGACCGTCTAAAGACTGCCATATCCAGGGATCCATCCCATAATCAGCTTCCAAACACTGACACTATTGCATACACTAGCAAGATTTTGCTGAAAGGACCCAGATATAGCTGTCTCTTGTGAGACAATGCCGGGGCCTAGCAAACACAGAAGTGGATGCTCACAGTCATCTATTGGATGGATCACAGGGCCCCCAATGGAGGAGCTAGAGAAAGTACCCAAGGAGCTAAAGGGAACTGCAACCCCATAGGTGGAACATTATTATGAACTAACCAGTACCCCAGAGCTCTTGACTCTAGCTGCATTTGTATCAAAGATGACCTAGTCGGCCATTACTGGAAAGAGAGGCCGATTGGACTTGCCAACTTTATATGCCCCAGTACAGGGGGATGCCAGGGCCAAAAAGTGGGAGTGTGTGGGTAGGGGACTGGGGGGGGGGGAGTGTATTGGGGACTTTTTGGATAGCATTGGAAATGTAATTGAGGAAAATACCTAATAAAATAAATAAAAAAAAAGAAAAGAAAAAGGGGCCAGTTCTCCTATGATACATAATAATTTAAATGTGAATTCTTTTTTAACAATAGAGAATCAAAGCATAACAGTCAAAGACTGACAGAATTCCAAGGACATGCAGACAAATACATTCTAATATCTGTCGACTTGAATACCCCATGGTCATAAGCAACAGATCCAGTGGGCAGAAAGCTAATGCTATTTGTCAATACAAAATTTCCCTATATTAAAAATGCATGCCACTAGTTGTACGCATGCCCAATGAACATTCCTTAAGATATCAGGGTTGTTCTTTACTGCATTTTGGTCCATTCAGAGCCTGATGGAATTAGGAAAGGCTTTGAGTAACCTTCCAGTAAATGACCTTGGCCTTTTTCTCCTGGAAATGTATTGCATCCTACAGCCTGCAGAGGTGCACTTTTGCCCTATGTACCCTTTCTGCATCACGCTGGGTCCTTACCTCCTGTATCTGAGGGCCTGGAGGTCCTGCATTGTAGGTCCACCTGTTGCTCACAGTGCTCTGCAACATCTACCACAGCATGCAGCTGTGCTGCATTGGCAGCATATGAGAAGGTTGCAGAATGCTTGTGTCCTTCTGGACCACCTATGACTGTCACCACATCGGGCCCTCCATGCTGAACAACAGTCCATGCTGTGTCTGCTGAGAAGAAACCAGACAGAGAAGAGACATCAATAGGCTGCAGGGATACTCACAAAGCACAGACCAAAGGGATGTCAATATTAACTTGTAAAATGGTGTTTGCATTCATGTGAGTTTCTGGTAACTTTTTGAGTTGGATTTGTATAGCAATGTATAGGCAGAACTCAGCCCTTAGGAAAAAAACACTGGGAGAACTGATGATTAAGCTTTCATGACATCATTTCTAAAGGCATATAATGAAAGGATGGCTTTCTGATTTTTAAAACTGTTTACAACACAAGAACAAGGCCAAACCATGTGAGCATTTTTTACTATTTTAATGGTATCTTCTTTGTGTGTCTATTGCTCTCATTAGATAAATTTAAGGATGACACAGTATTTCTACTTCTTAACATTATACAATTATCAATATTTACTTTTATATAATATTGTCAATTAAGTAGATTTTTAAAATCTACTCTGGAGTCCACCTTCTTGAGTTCTTTATATATATTGGATATTAGTCCCCTATCTGATTTAGGATAGGTAAAGATCCTTTCCCAATCTGTTGGTGGTCTTTTTGTCTTATTGACGGTGTCTTTTGCCTTGCAGAAGCTTTGCGACTTTATGAGGTCCCATTTATCGATTCTCGATCTTACAGCACAAGCCTTTGCTGTTCTATTCAGGAATTTTCCCCCTGTACCCATATCTTCGAGGCTTTTCCCTACTTTCTCCTCTATAAGTTTCAGTGTCTCTGGTTTTATGTGGAGTTCCTTAATCCACTTAGATTTGACCTTAGTACAAGGAGATAGGAATGGATCAATTCGCATTCTTCGAATTCATTCGCCAGTTGTGCCAGCACCATTTGTTGAAAATGCTGTCTTTTTTCCACTGGATGGTTTTTGCTCCCTTGTCAAAGATCAAGTGACCATAGGTGTGTGGGTTCATCTCAGGGTCTTCAATTCTGTTCCATTGGTCTACTTGTCTGTTGTTATACCAGTACCATGCAGTTTTTATCACAATTGCTCTGTAGTACAGCTTTAGGTCAGGCATGGTGATTCCACCAGAGGTTCTTTTATCCTTGAGAAGAGTTTTTGCTATCCTAGGTTTTTTGTTGTTCCAGATGAATTTGCAGATTGCCCTTTCTAATTCCTTGAAGAATTGAGTTGGAATTTTGATGGGGATTGCATTGAATCTGTAGATTGCTTTTGGTAAGATAGCCATTTTTACAATGTTGATCCTGCCAATCCATGAGCATGGGAGATCTTCCCATCTTCTGAGATCGTCTTTAATTTCTTTCTTCAGAGACTTGAAGTTCTTGTCATACACATCTTTCACTTCCTTAGTTAGAGTCACGCCAAGGTATTTTATATTGTTTGTGACTATTGAGAAGGGTGTTGTTTCCCTAATTTCTTTCTCAGCCTGTTTATCCTTTGTGTACAGAAAGGCCATTGACTTGCTTGAGTTAATTTTATATCCAGCTACTTCACTGAAGCTGTTTATCAGGCTTAGGAGTTCTCTGGTGGAATTTTTAGGGTCACTTATATATACTATCATATCATCTGCAAAGAGTGATATTTTGACTTCTTCTTTTCCAATTTGTATCCCCTTGATCTCCTTTTGTTGTCTAATTGCTCTGGCTAGGACTTCAAGTACAATGTTGAATAGGTAGGGCGAGAGTGGACAGCCTTGTCTAGTCCCTGATTTTAGTGGGATTTCTTCAAGCTTCTCACAAAGAACTCAAGAAGGTGGACTCCAGAAAATCAAATAACCCCATTAAAAAATGGGGCTCAGAACTGAACAAAGAATTCTCACCTGAGGAATACTGAATGGCAGAGAAGCACCTGAAAAAATGTTCAACATCCTTAATCATTAGGGAAATGCAACTCAAAACAACCCTGAGATTCCACCTCACACCAGTCAGAATGGCTAAGATCAAAAATTCAGGTGACAGCAGATGTTGGCGAGGATGTGGAGAAAGAGGAACACTCCTTCATTGTTGGTGGGATTGCAAGCTTGTACAACCACTCTGGAAATCAGTTTGGCGGTTTCTCAGGAAATTGGACATAATACTACCAGCGGATTCAGCAATACCTCTACTGGGCATATATCCAGAAAATGTTCCAACCAGTAAGAAGGACACATGCTCCACTATGTTCATAGCAGCCTTATTTATAATAGCCAGAAGCTGGAAAGAACCCAGATGCCCCTCAACAGAGGAATGGATACAGAAAATATGGTACATTTACACAATGGAGTACTGCTCAGCTATTAAAAAGAATGAATTTATGAAATTCCTAGGCAAATGGATAGACCTGGAGGGCATCATCCTGAGTGAGGTAACAAAGGAACTCACACAATATGTACTCACTGATAAGTGGATTTTAGCCCCAAAACTTAGGATACCCAAGATATAAGATACAATTTGTTAAACGCATGAAACTCAAGAACGAAGACCAAAGGGTGGACACTGTGCCCCTTCTTAGAATTGGGAACAAAACACCCATGGAAAGAATTACAGAGATAAAGTTTGAAGCTGTGATGAAATGATGGACCATCTAGAGACTGCCATATCCAGGGATCCATCCCATAATCAGCTTCCAAACACTGACACCATTGCATACACTAGCAAGATTTTGCTGAAAGGACCCAGATATAGCTGTCTCTTGTGGGACAATGCAGGAGCCTAGCAAACACAGAAGTGGATGCTCACAGTCATCTATTGGATGGATCACAGGGCCCCCAATGGAGGAGCTAGAGAAAGTACCCAAGGAGCTAAAGGGATCTGCAACCCTATAGGTGGAACAACATTATGAACTAACCAGTACCCCAGAGTTCTTGACTCTAGCTCCATATGTACCAAAAGATGGCCTAGTCGGCCATCACTGGAAAGAGAGGCCCATTAAACTTGCAAACTTTATATGCCCCAGTACAGGGGAATGCCAGGGCCAAAAAGTGGGAGTGGGTGGGTAGGGGAGTGTGGGGGGGAGTGTATTGGGGACTTTTTGGATTGTATTGGAAATGTAAATGAGGAAAATACCTAATAAGAAAAATCTACTCTGATTCTGATTCTATGTATAGGTGTTATACAAATCTAAAGGCTGTTAACATACCTGTCATATTGCAGTACACAAGAAATGGTGCCAGTGGTCCACTTCCATCTACATCAATGTAGTAAAGACCAGAAGGGCTCCCTCTGTGCCTGTGGGCTTCACAAGACTGTTCATAGATGGCTGTAGGAGAGAATACCACTTATCAGAAACACAGTTAACCCCTTAATATTTTCAATTATTGTCCAGAGGCTTCCATTTCTAAATTATAGATACATGAACTTTATGATTCAACATAGTTTTATTAATATATGTGACATTACACTTGATTAGATAAAAGAAGTATGATCAAATTTTTTATATTAACATTTTTGTCAATAAGGTAGCAGGAAATTATTAAATCACATTAAGTTTGTGTTCAATATTAGGTGTTAGTGAATATTTGGCATATGTTTCTGTTTTTAGTAAAATAGTACATCAGTTATTAAAAGTTAGGATGTCTTAGGAGATAAGAGCATCTGCTACACAAGAGGAGCCCCAGAGTTCAAGTTCCCAGCACCTAGTTAAGAATCCAGGTGTGGGTGAGCATTCCTATAACCCCAGTGTAGTATATGGTGGAAACAGGTGGCTCAATGGGGCTACAGACTAACTCTACGTTCAATGAGAGACCTGTCTCAAGGAAGTATATTAGTGAAATAGAGTAGACACTCAACATCCTCCTCTGGTCTTTGTGGGCTGGGCACCCATTGACGCATAAAATGGAGGTTGCACTGGGAATGTGATACTGCCTTAAGAGGAAATTATTTGGTAACATATGGAGATTGTACTCTCTCTGTGTACGTGTTTTCTTTTGCTTTTAAGTTAAAGATGAATATTTTGAAGCACAGTATGAAAGAATTAGGAGGCAGTCTGGGGAAAATGGTAGCTCCCAATCCTACAAGCGGTTGATTCACAATTCTATTCTAACACATGACAAGCATCCTTCAGAACTAAGTGCCAACATTAAAGAAGGAAAATTTATTCTAACTGTAATAACCTAACATTCAACAAATATTAGTTATAACCTACCCAGGTAATATGGTATTATCCAACAAGTTCACGGGAATATATCTTTAAAATAATTGAGTAATTATTCCCTTAGCTTTAAATGAATATTTTAAAACATGAATACAACTTATAAATGAACAACTCTTCTTCATTAAAAAATAATTACATTGAAAAGAAACTTTATTAGGCATTTTGAAAATGACAAATAACAAATAACATGGTAATTCAAACTCAAAACAGGAGAGAAAATATTTTGATGAAAATATTTTTATATAATATTTTATTTATTCTGTATAATTGAACATTTTCATTTGTGCATACAAATATGTTATCAAGATATGGGATTCCTAACTTTTAGCTTAAATTAAAAAGAGAAAAGAAAAAGAGAGAGACCAGTAAGATAACATTTGACCTACAGAAAAGACCTATTCAACAAAGCTAAGAATGTATATGGCTTCTTGGAGAAGGGATTTGATGAATGTCAATTGTGTTGGTTTCTTTCATTAGAGCCTCAAAGGTCAGGCTTTTGCTGTACCAACAAGCTCATTTTAGTCTTTGAAGACAAATGAACTAAACAAATGAACTGTGCCAAAAAAAAAATTGTAAAGGGAATAGGGTGCATTTATATAATTGTTATAAGAATATTGAATTTTCGACATTTGTCTTCATAAATGTTAATTCAAAATATTTTCAAATCATCAAGAAATGTCAAGGAAAACAACAAAAATTGTGTAATATTGGTGCATAAAACTAAAATTAGTTCAAGAGATCATCATCAATTTGCCTCAGATTTATCTGTTTAAACTAGGCTACTGGCAAGCCCTCTCCCATGTTGCCTCACATACTGGCCTTGAAACATCATTAACCTTTAGTGACCTTCCAAACAACAGACCTTTCCCCCATACTATCTTACCCAGAGACTTCTGTGACTATAGCCAGTCTTTTTTTTTTTTTTTTACAAAATAATACCAATCATAATTCCCACTAAGGAGTAATGATTTTCAACCCTCTTTGGTTTAAGGCTGAACATATAATTGTCATTTAATAAAACCTTGGAACATATTTTCAAGATTGAGTTCTTGGAGTGCAATCCAAATTAGCCCCATATAAATGTAATTTTCTTTTATCTTGATTAGACTGACTTTATTCTTTGATTTTAAGAATATTTGAAGGTAAGTTATGGGTGTTATTTTGCTCTCATTTCATAAAATGGAATACTTAGAAAACTCTTTAAAAATGGGTGTTGATGTCTGAGTATGCATGTATGAAATGTGCTAAAACTTATTGTAAAGGGAATAATTATGTGCATTTATAGCATTATCATAAGAACAACCTCAGATGTACTTCCTTAGGTACTACTCACAGTCTACTTTCTTGAGACAGGGTTTCTTGTTGGCTTGGAGATCACCAAACAGGCTGTACTGGCTGGCCAGTGAACCTCAGAGATCCACCTTTTTCTGCCTTTCAGTGTTGAAATTACAAACACTGGCTACCATGCTCAGTTTTTACTTTGGTCCTGGAAATTGAAGTCAAGTCTTCATGCTTACAAGGCAAACAACTACACTAAATGAGCCATCCTCTCAGCCAATAAAACTGCTTTTTGTTTATAGTGTGCAAAAATAAATCTTAAGTCTGAACAACTTTAAGGTAAACAATGTGAATGTTATCCTAGAATGGCCCCAGAGTAAACTGTTGAAATCATCAGTGTTTTTTCAATAAATGTCATAGGTTGGAACATAATTCAGATGTATTACTTACTGTTTTATCATTTTTCCCATAAATGTGTATTTAATTGTACAAGTACTTGTAGTTGTCTGACAGGATTTATACTCATGGTTAGATTTTTATAGTAGGCTTAGCTAGAGAACACATATCAAGGAGAATAATTGAAACTTTTGTTTCTTTGAGTCCCTTGACTTTTTAAATGACAAAGAATACATGGATTACTGTAATTGTTAAAATCCACAGTTATCAATGACATGATTAGATCATGTTAAAATTTAAATATTTGGGGCCTAGAGAGATGGATCAGTGGTTAAGAGCACTGGCTGCTCTTTAAGAGAACCAGGATTCCATTCCTAGCACCCACATGGCAGCTCACAACTGACTGTAACACCAGTTCTAGGGGACCTGACATCTTGACACAGACAAAAACGCAGGCAAAAAACGTCAATGCACATAGAATAAGAATAAATAAATCATTTAAAAATTAAAATACTTCTCCTTTCAACCTTTTGGTATTTGGGGAGTTATATTTGAATTCAGGCTATAGGCATGCATTATTAGTAAAACTAGTTCATGAACTGTACCATGTAAGGGAAGATGCTGGATATGGAAGAAGATACAAAGGAGTAAAAGAAGAGAACACGACTTGATGTTCAAGACTAGTTTTAGAGAATAGACGTTCTATGGAAGTAGGTCTAATCCCTCTGGCAGTTCTGTTCCTTTGTTGAGTTACTCACACCTTGGTTTTAGAGAAACTCCTACAAAAAGTAAAGTGTCTGTGAAAATAGAAGTCTTTCTAATCCTAACATGTGTTTGATGAGTCAGTCTTCAGGAGGGTTGGGAGTAGACTGTCTTCTCCCTTGCCAGGTTCATGTAGAATTTTGCTACTGGAAGCTCAGGGGTCTCCTCTAAAGCTACTTGCATCCCTAAGTGGAGATATAGCAATTTATACTCTGACTTCTCACTATAGTTCTTGAAAAAAAATCTGGTAAATCTCATGGAGTTGTGAAAGATTTTGGTAGGTACTCGATGTGAATACGTGGCTGGTGGACTGAGGACTTGGTGTCTGTGTTATTCAAACTACCACAGTTTGAATAAGAATGGCCCCACAGGCTCCTATGTTTAAACACTACTCAAACTCCTTGGGAGTGATCAAGAGATGAATACATATAGAGATGACAGGGCTTCAGCTTAGCTTCATACCATCTACTGGTGGACCCTACTTGAGTCATTATCTGTCTGTTCATCGATTCATTTGTTTGTCCATCCAGACTTGGATGTGCACCTCACCTCCATTGTTCAGAGAAGCTGTACCTTGTATCTGAAGCTAGGCTCGAGCTTGGGTCTGGCTTTGTAAAACTTTCAGCAGCTCTCTATTCATTGTTCATTAACATCTTGTCTAACCACTTTCAGTGATACTCTTTGTGTCTCTATCGGATCTCTACCCCTGCCTCTAGGAAGGTATTTTTGAATTTATTGAATTTTGCTATGACCTTTTTACCTCTTTGTAAGCATTCTGTGACCTATAATGCATATGTAGACATATTTACTGCTTGATGTGTAAATTAAGGCTGGAATAAAAGAACTTGTTCTTGCCTACAAGCAGCTATCAAGAAAAATCAGGATTTCTTGGTAAACTGCAGTTAAAGAAATCAATGTAGCTTGTGAATTTACTGTTAATCAATAATTTCTAATGTTCGAGAAAGACACAAACATGTCCATCTATGTTTCTTACCTCACATATTTCCACATATACCTTTCCTGGGAGTCCAGTTCAGTAGATTTGGGTGAGTCCTGAGAGTGTATATTTGTTATAAGTTCCTGGTTGTTTCTGGTACTACTGCTTAAGGACCACCTTTCAAGTGACGGTTCACCTAGAGTGAAAGTTCTGTAAACAGCTTCCTTAGTTCAAATCATCACCATGTCACCAAATAACTGGACGTTGAACTAGTTAATCTCTTCCTCTCCTAGTCATTACAATGAAAGCAACAATAGTCTTTTATTCTTGAATTTCTCTAGAATTTAATTAGTTAATTTATGGAATTCACTAGAAAAGGACAGACATACTTAAGAATTCAATAAGTACACACTTTATGATTCATTATCATCTCCACCAAAGAAAAATTACAGTTTAAGAGACTTTAATGGCCTCCTCTAAAATTTTACCGTGTAGCACTTCTATCCAGAGTTTTTATAAAATCCTTAATTGTATTACATTCAAGCTTGAGAAAGCTTGGCAAATGATTATTTTTCCATCTTTCTCTGACTGAAAGGATTGTAGGAATTAAATCCCAAGCAAAGGAACAAACTGTTACAACATGCATTCTTTATTTTATTTTATTTTATTTTATTTTATTTTATTTTATTTTATTTCTACCATGTACTATACAGCCTTTAAACCTTTATTTTTCGTGTGAGGATTTATTTGCCTATATGTATATATGTGAGAGTATGTGTGTTCACATGTGTGTGAATGTGTACGTGCCTGTGGAGGCTATAGGCTGACTTCAGTTTTCTTTTTAACAGTTCCCCACTTTAGTTTAATTTTGTATTTTGAGACAGGGTTTCTTTGTGTTTCCCTGGCTGTCCTGAAACTTGCTTTGTAGACCAGGCTGACATTAAATTAAGAGATCCACCTGCCTCTGCTTCCTGAGTGCTGGCATTAAAGGCATATGCCACCACACCCAGCCAATACTTTATTTTATAAGATCAGATTTCTCACTCAACCTGGAGATTCCCATTTGATTAGATTGGTTGGCCAGCAGTCCCAGGGATCCTCTTGTCTCTGTCTCCCTAGTACTGACATTTCAGGCAGACTGCCATGTCTCTCCTTTTATATGGGGTTGGCGATCTCATGTATTCATGTTTGCCAAACAAGTACTGTCCCACCTAAGTCACCCTGTTCTATATACTATCCTACTAGATTACTTTGCTATTGCTGACAAGGTTCACTTTTGCTGTACTTAGTATTTCATATTTGCTTGTGTTCTCCTGCTGTCCTCATGTTAGATGATGTTAGGTGCTGAGGCTGTAGCTCAGTGGCACAGCATTTGTCAATCATGTACAAAGCCTAGGTTTAATCTGTAGCATCAAATTAGCAAATACATAAACAATAAATAAAGTGGCTTAAAATAAACCAGACAAGAGTTGTTGCTACAACACTTATTCTAATGTCTGCATGCTTGACAATATGCAGATAAACATAACTAATGAATAATGTAACAAAATTACCAAAATAAATAACAAAAAGACAAGGAAGTCACAATGACGTAAGGATTGAGTTGTGAAGCTTACAGGAATGGCAGGTTGTTCCAGTGTAGCCCGTGCCTTCACAGTCACAGGAGAAAGTGTCCCATGACTGGGTACATCTACTCCCATGTTCACAGTAGCTGGGCAAACACCTATAAGAAAACAAACATAATTACCATACCTCATGGCTAACAGCGGGGTGTGCAGAGAACTGGGAGGGAAAGATGGAGTGGAAACTACAGTTGGGATATAATATACGAGAGAAAAATAAATAAATAAGTTTAAAAATGTATTTGTAGCATATAGAGAAAATTCAGCATGACCAGTGAACACTGAGTCTGCCATCAAGGTTTCTAGTAATAACAATAATTTTAGATAATGGATTTTGTTGCATATGACAGCTTAATTTGAAACGTACCTTATTTTTCATTCCCCATATCAACATACTAACATTATATGTTTAGCAAAATTTATTTCATGAATAAAATAAAATCCATTAAAGCCCAATTTAGTAATTGTGAACATTTTTAAAGAAAGGAGTTGCAGGAGAGGAGAAAGGACAGGGAAGTTTTCTGTATTATAGCAATGTGCTTTGAGAAATATTGAATAAATTTTTAAAAGGCATGCTGTTACCTTTTACCTTTAGAATAAGCAATCAATTTTAAAGAAATAGTGTTGCTAAGACGTCAGTACTACTGTCAGATCTGTCTCTATATTCAGTACAACCTCTCACAAAATCTCAATGACTTTTTGGTATCATTTTTATAAATTTGGGGAAATCTACTCTAAAATTTAAAAGAATTACTAGGAACCCCGAATAGCCAAAACAACCAGGAAAAGAAAGAACAAAGTGAGAGGTGCCTGATACTCCCAGAGTCTTCTGGATCTAAACAAATCATGTCTTGTGAATCGTTGGCAAGAAAGCTAAACAATAACTTACAAATGGAAAAAACAATCACACACACACATCTCTGTTAGCTGACAGCTCTCATCATTTACATTCATGTCTGTCAGATGGCTCTTATGAGCTGCATTGATGGCTGAATTGGGCTGCACATTGCCTGTCAAGCAGGCACACTGCTTAGCCAGTGACTAGAGCCTTCCCAGCACACTTCTGTGACCAGAGTCTAGTTTCCCAGTGGATGCAGTCTCGGGTCTATTTCAATAATTCTAGTTTCACAGGCAATTGTGAAAGCAACTGGAACAATCTCCTATACAATGCACCTTGATCTTCAAATTATTATTATTATTATTACAAAAAACAACATTCACAGGCAAAAATATTTTGTGCCAAATTAAGTTCCTATGGGTGAATTTTTCATTTGGTAGGAATTATGTTCTTTTAATACATCACCAGGCATGATTATAAACCAAAACTTGCTTAGCTGGCAATTGCACAGTTAACATTTTAGTAGTGAAATTAACTTTTCTCCATGAAGTAGAAGGTAATAAATCTTATTTGTAGCTATATAAAATTTTAACAGCATCACATTAATCTTCATTTTTGGCTTATTTTGGTTAACATATAACAATAATTAATTGTACAGATTTTTGAGGTATTGTGTGGTATCTTCATTCATTATCTGTATTGTTTGTTGTTGGCAGAAGACATCAAGGGGAAGGCACTAAAGCACAGAATTTATAAAAAATAATATTCTTTCAGATATGAGCAAGTGATTATGTTCAGCCAAAATTATTATAGATATAGACTACAACTGAGGGCAAGATTTTTTTTTTTTTTTAATGAAACAATCTCTTTGTCTGCCAGCCTGGCTGTCTACCTGTCTGTCTGTCTTCCCTACGCCCAAGTCTCTGTGTGTGTGTGTGTGTGTGTGTGTGTGTGTGTGTGTGTGTGTGTATGCTACACACATGTGAATGACAGAGGATACAAGGTGTTTGTTCTCATCTTCTACCTTGTTTGAGACAGGGTCTTTTATTCATCCCTGCAAATGACAGGCAAACTGGCCCATGAGCTTCAAGAGATTATCTTGTTTCTGCCTTGCATCTTGCCATAGGAACACTGGGGTTACAGATGTGCACTCTGGATTTTTAATTTGTGTAGGTTTTGGGGATCTAAACTCTGGTCCTCACATTTGACTGACAAGTGCTTTACCCACTGAGCTATCTCCTAGCCCTAATTTTTAAAACCTCAAATGTTTTTCACGTCTTCTCTATTCTTCACTAAGTCTGTTACTACAAACAGAGGTTTATTCATTTCTGTGGCTCAAACTTCTTGAATATTTACTCTACATTTATTCTGCAGAAGAGGCAGTTTTGTCTGATACTGAAATTGAAAGAGAGCAGCCTTTTCAATTCTTCTGCTTCATAGTGTTATGAATTACCAGTGCAGAGATACAATGACCAGGCTTGGTAACTATGAACCTGGGACTACTTTGAGTTAAAGTTCAAAATAGGATGTATCATCTTAAAAAAAAAAACTTTAAAATATTTTATTTTGTGTGTATGGGTATTCTGCCTGCACTTATATCTGTATTCCACATGGATACCTGATGACCTCAGGAGCCAGGAGAGTCAGAATTGGAGTCAGAATTGGAACTGAAGTCACAGATGGCTAGGAGTTGCTCTGTGAATGCTGGGAGTTGAGTTCAGGTCCTATGGAAGAGCAGCCAATGGTCTTAACTGATGCATCTCTCCAGCCCAATATATTAAAAATAGATTTTATTTGTATGTATGTGTCTGGGTGAATATATGCTACACAAGTGCATCTGTGTCAGTAGTTAAAGGTGGTTGTGTGCTGCCAGACAAGGTGCTGATAACTGAACTCAGATTCTCTATAAGACCAGTATGAACTGGTAACAGCTGAGCCATCATTACAGCCCCATGAAATTCCTCTTCTGATAAAGTATTGTCATTTGAAAAAATGTTAACACAATGAGATATGCAAAAGTGTCTGTCTAATCTCCACTGTAAATGTGACTATGCTATTTCCAGCTTTAAACTTTGAAAGGAGGTATGCTAAAACAGCCTAGCAAGGCTCTTACCGGTCTATGATGCCACAGGAGTCTATCTGGAGGTCACTGAAGCTGCCCAGCACTCCCTGCTGTACTGCAATAGGATCCACTACTTTGTCACCAACAGAGATGAGCCTCAGGCAGCCCTGGAAGCCTCCAAAATAATGTTCACATCCAAAGCTAGAGCTGTTGTTGGGACAACCTGAGTACAAGCACACGGATAGGAGAAGATCAGGGACCACTGTAACTGTTGTATCATATCAGTTATGAGGACTGAAAGTTTCTGTTTCTTGACCCTTGAGAAATGAACTTTGACTTGACCTGACACAATGAGAGCCCTCATCGGAAGAGGGGCCAATCTAAGAGCACAAGTTAGAACAGATCAAAGGTAAGGTAGTAACTAGAACTGAGAACTTTAAAAACTGGAATAAAATTAAGATAAAACATAAAATTAACAATTTTCATAGCTGTCATTGTTGCACATACAAAGTTTGACTTCTTTTTAATACCTTGTTAAAGTATTAATACATTTTATCATCATTTTGTATACATGAAAGAAATAAAAATGGAGATAAAATTAGAATAGTTTTAATCAGAGGCTACACTTGATTTAAGAGATGCTGGGTTCTTGAATCATACTAGCTACAAAAATGTGAAATATCCATTCATGTTTTACATGTTATCATTTATGTGCATTTGAGATTGTTTTAAAACATTTTGTATTCTGACTTGATAGAAGTGTTTACATTGGCCTTTCTAGTAATTTTAAAAATTAAGTTCTTTAATCATGTGTTAATCAAAAGGCTATATTTTATTTTAACACCAAAAATATTGGGAGCCACCACATAGTTAGAATACATGGTGGTAAATAAAAATCACTAATATAGAATCTTCTGTGAATATAAAGGAATAAAACAGACACTTGGCTATTTCTGATATTATAAGTAAAATATTAAGTCTTATTATACCCTTCAAGTTATTTGCAGCTGAGTTATAAATGCCAATGCTTGTGACACAGTTTCCTTTTATTATATGGGTTTCTGGAAGTGCAACACTTGTATAAAAAGCATGAGCAACAGGTTGCATCTGGTTTTACAACCTGTAATCCCAGTTATTTAGGAGCCTAATCACAAGTCAAGCTCTATCTAAGATGTGCAGTGAGTTAAAAGAAGAAGAAGAAGAAGAAGAAGAAGAAGAAGAAGAAGAAGAAGAAGAAGAAGAAGAAGAAGAAGTATTGAAATAGCATAATAAACTTTCTGAAGCTATTTCTTCTTGCTTGAGAAGATATAATGTTTTGTGTTCTTAAAAAACCCAAATATGTTTATTTGAGGAAAGAAATTATTTATTTCTTAGTATTAATTGATTTAAATGTATATGTTAACATGCCTGTGATGAGAGGCAGTGGAGATTATGTGGACCCACTGTCTGTCAACGTGGTTGAATTGCTTTCACTTACCTCCAAAATAGTAAGTGTCGCCCAAAGGAATCCCCACAGACATCAGGGTCTGAGCAGAGGTGTCTCCATCTACCAGAAGGCTTAGGTAGCTACCCTGAGCAGACACGGAAACTGAGTGCCATAGCCCATCGTTCAGTACAGCACCTAGAAAAATAACTAGTTACAGACATCTAAATTTTGAAAAGTGCAACCACTTATTCAGATCACTGAATAAGTCAGAGAAGAGCATGATTTATGTGTAGATACATTACTGAGGAAAACAAATGCACCATTTTCTGTAATGAAATGAATCCATTTATTATGACAACACACGAAGAAAACATTATCTCCTCTAAGGAATCCCTGCAGTAAATGCTGATTATGTATGTGCTTAGAGTCTCACCTTAAAATTAGTTTTATATATATATATATATATATATATATATATATATATATATATATATACATATATATATATAAAACCAAAGTCCTTACCAGTGGAATTCAAATGCAATTTAGTTTAGACCTCAAATGGAAAATTTACTGGCTTCATTTAATCTATCAAAAAGAAATTATTTTAAAGAGTTAGAGGGATGTATTTATAAACTGAGCCAAAGGCAATTGTGATAGGTTTTGAATGAGGGCGAAAGATCACTGAGCTTTCCACGAGGGAAGTGGCATTCAGACAAGAATTGCGACTTTCACCATGCAAGCTAGTTCATAGCTGTCAATTATAGGAAACTGACAGCTAGGCAAAGATTAATGTTTTGTCCATACAAATGCAAATTATTAGGCCTATACGATATAAATGGTTGTGGAACTGATTTATGTCTGTCCATAAATTCATTTTTGCATTACTTATCTTTCAATATGCATGATACCTAGAGTTCTTCTTTTAACTGATTGTGACATCTTACGCATTTGGTCATTAATTAATAAGGCCTATTCATGTATTAAATAATAATGTATGTTCAAGTCTGAATGAACACATTACAATGATAGGTCTGACTTAGATACTTAAAATATCTTTATTTATTCTTTCATTTATTTTTTTAAGATTGTGTGTGTGTGTGTGTGTGTGTGTGTATTGTGTCTGCTCCCTCTGTGTGGGTTGTAGAGGCCAGAGGCTGGAGTTACTGGCAATTGTAAACCCTTTCTCATGAGTATTGAGAAACAAACTCTAGTCCTCTAGAGAAATAGCAAGAGCTCTTTACATCTGAGCCATTTCTCCAGTCCACTCCTATAATTTATACTAAAGAAAATCAGATTCAATAGAATTCATAAACATTTAAATTAGAAGTTATTAAGTGAATTAAGACATGGTTTATAGCTAAGATACTATTTTAAACTTGCTTTCATATGATCTTTTGCCAAGAATTACAGCATTTTACATTCAGAGGCAAAATATCACCATCTCAAAGCTACAAACTAAAGCAAAGTATTAGTTGATTTAAGATATTTTATTAGTTTTAATTATAGTTAATGTGTAATCCAGAACTGCAGAAAATACCGGCTCAGCCCTATATGGCATCAAAAATACAAGAAAAAACCTACAACAGTTGTCAACTTGACCAGCTTGAGAGACACCTATAAATGGTGGCATGAACCTCTTGTTATGTCTTTGGGGTCATTTCTGGAGAGGACTGACATGTAAGACACTGGTGGGAGACTCTGTGAATGTGGCTGACATGATTAGTGAGCTGAAAGTGAAGAAAAATGGAAATCGAGGAAGCTAGCCCACCCATGAACGAGTGGCCGTGTTTCTTGCTTGCCCTTGCCCCTCCACTGATTCTTTCACCTTTCAATGTGGACTCAGTGTCAGCAACCCTCCAGGAAGCTTCTATGTTCTCATGACAGGGATTATGGACACTTTCAGTTTCTTAGATAGAAGAGCTACCTGGTTTCTATGTTTTCAGGGTACATAAGGCATTTTTGGATCATCTAGCCTTCTATTATTTCAGTCATCCCAATAGATTTCTTTTTATAATACATACATATATTGGTTCTGTTCTACTAGATTACTCTGAGTAACACACAGGCTGACTGAGGAAATGAACCAAACACCAATCAGTAAAAGAACAAATCTTCTTATACTTTGTTGGCACCTTTCAGGACAAAGTGATGGTACCCATCATCCACTGTGTTACAGAATATCTCCCCATCAAAATAAAAATAAACAAAACAAGGGAAGGGGGCTGGTGAGATGGCTCAGTGGGTAAGAGCACCCGACTGCTCTTCCGAAGGTCCAGAGTTCAAATCCCAGCAACCACATGGTGGCTCACAACCATCCGCAACGAGATCTGGCGCCCTTTTCTGGAGTGTCTGAAGACAGCTACAGTGTACTTACATATAATAAATAAATAAAATCTTTAAAAAAAAAAAAACAAGGGAAGAAGTTAAGAAGCAAGAAAAAAGGAGGTGTCTCTGTTTTGCCTAATTTATGAAGTTCCCCTGTATTTCTTCTGTATGGAGGTTGGGTTAGTCAGAAAACAGAGCCTGAGGATATTACATCCATCTTTAGGTATATTGGGATTTTATCTGCAAAAACATGCATTTTTATTTTTGTATCTAAACATTTTGGGTCAAAAAGTCATTATTGGCTGCATATCACGCATATAAATAGTCCTGAGTAGTCTGAAGAGGAGAGATCAACCCCATGTCTTCAAAAAGAAATATCTTATTCCATCCTCTACTGATCCTACAGAGCGACTCTGAGTTCTCTTGGCTGTTTGTGAGGTTTAGGGATTACAGGATTACCTGCTGTGATGTTCTTCAAGGGTTGACCAGGCTCAGAAAGGTTCAGTATGAGTTTTCCATTCTTAAGAAACAGGACCAAACCTCCTGAACCATGCCCCACTTGGCTAAAAAACACACGTCCTGCCTTGTTCCACGTTCGAAGCTGAAAAGCGAGGGACATTTTATCTTCTCTTAAACTACTTGGCAAAGCCAGGTAACTCCCAGAACTCAGAAAAGTCACTGGAATTGTCTGTGGTTGTGGGCATGTGAAGGACACATTTCCCTATAAATAAAACAGAAGCACAGGTAAAGAGCCTTGTAGTAGTGATTCTACCCCATGAAAGATAGAGTTGGTAAAGATGCACATAGATTTTTCTATCCTAGCTTTTTTGGGGGTTGGGGGGTGAAATTCTTCACTTTCTAGTTGTCGGATTTTTAAAGATATTCTTAGTGTATATTATTATAATTGTTCATATGCTAACTATAAGAAAATTCATTCTTTGCTTTTTGGTATTTTAATCCTGTTATGGGATGGTGACACGGCTCAGTGATTAAAGGCATTTATCAACAAGCACCTGAGTTACCTGAGTTCAATCTCTGGGACATGGGGAAGAGAATAAATTCTTTCAAGTTGTACACACACACACACACACACACACACACACACAGAGAGAGAGAGAGAGAGAGAGAGAGAGAGAGAGAGAGAGAGAGAGTAAATATAATATACTTTAAATTCTTGTATTGTAAGAAAACATTCACTTATCAGTGAGTGAATATCATGTGTGTTCTTTTGTGATTGGGTTACCTCACTCAGGATGATATCCTCCAGACCCATCCATTTGTCTAAGAATTTCATAAATTCATTGTTTTTAATAGCTGAGTAGTACTCCATTGTGTAAATGTACCACATTTTCTGTATCCATTCCTCTGTTGAGGGACATCTGGGTTCTTTCCAGCTTCTGGCTAACAGAAATAAGGCTGCTATGAGTGTAGTGGAGCATGTGTCCTTATTACAAGTTGGAACATCTTCTGGGTATATGCCCAGGAGAGGTATTGTTGGATCTTCCAGTAGTACTATGTCCAATTTTCTGAGGAACTGCCAAACTGATTTCAAGAGTGGTTGTACCAGCTTGCAATCCCACCAGAAATGGAGGAGTGTTCCTCTTTCTCCACATCCTTGCCAGCATCTGCTGTCACCTGAATTTTTGATCTTAGCCATTCTGACTAGTGTGAGATGGAATCTCAGGGTTGTTTTGATTTGCATTTCCCTGATGATTAAGGATGCTGAACATTTTTTCAGGTGCTTCTCAGCCATGATATGCACTCAATGATAAGTAGATATTAGTCCAGAAACTTAGAATACCCAAGATACAATTTGCAAAACACATGAAACTCAAGAAGAAGGAAGACCAAAGTGTGGATACTTCTATCCTTCTTAGAAGGAGGAACAAAATATCCATGGAAGAATTTACAGAGATAAAGTTTGGAGCAGAGACTGAAGGCATCCAGAGACTGCCCCACCTGAGGATCCCCTTTTTTCCCCAGCCCTCTTCTTTTGATGAAAATACTTTAAGATAGGGTGGAGATTGTTAGGGTATGGGAGAGGTTCTTCTTTTCACCAAAGATTGGAAAAAAAAAAAAAAGGATTCAGATTCATCAAGTGTAGCATGAGGAATCTTGACATGGATTCCCATTCGCTAAATGTTTCACTGTGGGTAGTTTCTGAGAATAGTATTTCCAGGGAAGCTGACATCACTAACTTCTTGTCTTCTTTTCTCCCTTTATTCAGGAAACACATTTTTTATTTCAGTTTCTCCAGGATCTCTCTCTCTCTCTCTCTCTCTCTCTCTCTCTCTCTCTCTCTCTCTCTCTCTCTCACATATCTATATCTCTCTACTGTTTCACATCTATATTTATCATTCTCTCTATATAATCTTTCTGTCTATTATCTCTCTCTCTCTTTCCCTCTCTCATCTATCCACAGCTACCTATCAACTTTTTATTTATCATCCTTCTCTCTTCTATCTATCTATCTATCTATCTATCTATCTATCTATCTATCGTTTATAGTGTTGTTGCATATATAGAGGCCAGAGGTCAACAATCTCTAATTGTTCTCCACTGAATTTTTTAAAAAATATGGTTCTTTAACTGAACCAAAAACTCACTAAGTTAGACTGGTCCTCATACCTCTGAGGCTTCAAACATTGTTACTAACCTTTCATGCATCTCAATGGTGTTGTCATTTGGGTTATCTCAATAGGTTGCTAGTAGTATTCAGAGTAAGTTTCAGGCTTATCTTTTTATTTATTTTCCCCATTTTCATTGGAAGTTTCATGGGCTCCATGGTTACTCTATCTCTATTCATATACTCGCCCAAATGATATATATATCTTATGGCCCGTTGACCTGCAGCCAGAGATATATTCAGAGTTTTGTCCTGTAACCCATATAAAAATGCATAGTAGCATGTAGCAGGAAATAAAGCACTTAAAAAGTACAGTGGGGTTTTAAGATTTGCTGACACTAAGAAGGAACCCTACCTATAATTTTAAACTCAGATATTTTTAAAATTTAAATCATATAGAGAAGTTTGTTAACTTAGTACGTGGAAGCATTTCCAGTAGATTAGGGAATGGGCCATTAAGGATTTCCATTGCAAAATAATTGGGCTCCTGAAAATAAAAATTTCCCAAACTCAGAAGACATGCGAATTTTGATCTATATTGCAAAAATAGGATATTTTAATTCATATTAAAATGAAACAATTGAGTTCCGTGAAGCAAATATTCTCCTAATTATTTTTCTCTCTTTCTCCCTGTTTAAAGATTCATTTTATTTTGTTATGTGTATATATTTGTTTTATATATATATATATATATGTATATATACATATCTATGTATGTATGCATGTATATATATTCACATACACACACATATATATGTATATGTATATATATATATATATACACACACACATACACACACATATATATGTATGTATATATATGCGCACATGAGAAGAGGTGCCTGTGGAGGTGAGAGGCATTAATCCTTTGGTGTTGAAGTTACAAGTAGCTGGCTGTAGGCCATCCAACATGGGTGCTGGAGACAAAGCTTGGGTCTTCTGCAAGAGTAGTATGTGATATTAACTACTGAGAAATCTGTCCACCCCCAATTTCTTTCTAATTTTCCACATAATAAAATTGTTATATTACATGGCAGATATTTAAAAATATGAACTGATTTTTCTAAAGCATTGCATTAGACAAAGCCCTAAAAAGAATCAGTCTCTCTGTACTGTCTCCTTTTATGTCAACAAGCTAGATTCATCTGAGAGAAGGGAGCCTCAGTTGAGAAAATGCCTCCATAAGATTGGGCTGCAGACAACTGTGTAGGGCATTTTCTTAATTAGTGATTGTTGTGTACGAGCCCAGACCATTGTGTGTGGGGCCACCCTTGGGCTGGTAGTTCTGGATTCTATAAGAAATCAGACTAAGCAAGCCACAGCAAGCCAATATACAAGACCCACCTATGGCCTCTACATCAGCTTCTGCCTCCAGGTTCCTAACTGACTTCCTTTGACGATGAACAGTGATACTGAAGTACAAGTCAAATAAACCTTCTGGTCATGGTGTTTCATTACAGGCAATAGAATTCCTAGCTTGCGCTCTCTCCCTCTCCCTCTCCCTCTCCCTCTCCCTCTCCCTCTCCCTCTCCCTCTCCCTCTCCCTCTCCCTCTCCCTCTCCCTCTCCCTCTCCCTCTCCCTCTCCCTCTCCCTCTCCCTCTCCCTCTCCCTCTCCCTCTCCCTCTCCCTCTCCCTCTCCCTCTCCCTCTCCCTCTCCCTCTCCCTCTCCCTCTCCCTCTCCCTCTCCCTCTCCCTCTCCCTCTCCCTCTCCCTCTCCCTCTCCCTCTCTCTGTCTCTCTCTCTCTCTCTTCCTTACATGTATGTATGGGTGCACTCACCTAGAGTGCATGTGGATGCCAGAGGTCAGTGTTATAATTTCTCTCTCAATCACAGTTCCACCTTACTTTTTAATCCAGGATCTGTGACTGAACTTAGATAAAGCCATTTTGGCTGCCTTCTGGGCAGTGAGCTCCTGACTCGACTTGTCTCCGTGCCCCCATGCTAGAGTTATAGGCATGAACCACCACACTCAACTTTTGCCTAGGTGCCAGGAATCTGAACTCTGATCTTCATGCTTGCATAGCAGACTTTATCCATTGAGCAATCTCCCCAGCTAGGAACAATTCCTAAGTGCAAAAATGTGTAATAATTCCTTTGCTCTTCTTCCTTCTTATAATCTCTTACCTTAATTAGGATTTGTGATTCATGTTTCTTGGCTAATTTAATAATATTGACTCCGTTATAATAGATATTTTCTAAACATCCATGAAAATTTTTATGTGGGAATGTCAGGAAATGCTCTCCAGGCATCAGGATTTCTCCAAAGCTGATCTTAGAAAGAAAAACAGGAAATAAATAACATTGTTTAGTGATTTTTGTGATGATCTTTTTAACTGTTTTTGATGAACAGATGTTGCCCTTATGCAACTACTTGTCTCACTATAGATTTTCTTGTTTGCATGTTTTACATAAACTATCCTGTTATCATGATGTGTTTGATAGCCTAATTTCTGATTACATTTGCATGTAAACTTAAAGGAAGTGACCTTTTCCCACCTAGAAAATAACTGCGGCTTGATGAACTTAATGCTTAGTTTCTTAAGAGAAACTGTGTAGATTGGGCTGGCTTTGAACTTGTAGAGATATGCCAATCTCTGTTTCCCAAGGCTTTGGATTTCAGATTGCAACACCTCAACTAGCTTTAATTAATAATTTTTAAAATTAAGATTTGGCCTGAATCCCATAAAATACAGTTATTGCACTGAATACTCTCAAATTAAATCATAATCGAAGTTCATATACTATAGGACTGGGTCTTCTGAAAATGTTACATGGCAAAACCATCTGTGCTTAATAGATATCACAGTTTTCCTGGTGTGTTGTGACCCTTTCAACACTGTCTTGTGAAGAACTGGAAAGATTCATGTTATTTAGCAGTGTGATTTGGATACGTATTGGAGAAAACTGCTCAAAAAGTTAAACCCTTTTAAAAGCTAAGAGATTGTTTATGTGTGTAAGCATTTGTCTCTCTGAATTATGACAAAGTGGTATTTCTGTATAAGATGCATGTTTCCATATTATTTCAGCTAAATTCCACAATGTCTAACAACCTCAAAATTAAGATCCAAGTAACTGGATTCCTTGTTCACATGAACATGATGCATGTATTTGTCCAGGGTGAAGTTCACATGCATATTTTGGAGCTCAATGAGTACAGAGTGCCAGTGCCAGTCATCCAGAAGGCTGCCTAAGGTGAAGTTCATGATAGAATTAACAGGGGGCAGGTTTCCATCGCCTTAGAAAGGAAAAACAAAACACTGGGTTAGTTCTTTAAGAATCACACTTCCTATTTGAAAAAAATCAGCACTATAATTTATATCCATCCTTTCATCTCAAGTAAAGACCATGTGATTTTCTCTTCCTCTTGAACATAAAATCTTTACATGCATTGTGATTTGTTTAACTTTAATTATGTGCATGTGTTTGCATCTGTGTGGGGTTATGCATATGTGTGAATGCCCATGGAGGCCAGAAGGGGAAGTAGGATCCCCTGGAATTATAGGCACTTGTGATCTGTCTGATGTAAACCACAGGGCCCCCAATGGAGGAGCTAGAGAAAGTACCCAAGGAGCTAAAGGGATCTGCAACCCTATGGGTGGAACAACATTATGAACTAACCAGTACCCCGGAGCTCTTGACTCTAGCTGCCTATGTATCAGAAGATGGCCTAGTCGGCCATCACTGGAAAGAAAGGCCATTGGACTTGCAAACTTTATATGCCCCAGTACAGGGGAATGCCAGGGCCAAAAAGTGGGAGTGGGTGGGTAGGGGAGTGGGGGGGAGGGTATGGGGGAACCTTTGGGATAGCATTGGAAATGTAAATGAGGAAAATACCTAATTAAAAAAAACTTAGAACATCTGAAAGAGCAGTATACATACATACTTAACAACTGAGCCATCTCTCTAACCTGATGATTTATTTATTATTTTATTATTTATGGCATTCACATTTTTCCTTGCTCATCATCAAGAGTATCTGAGGGTTTATGTGCATCTTATACTGGAGATACATATATGCTATATGCAGTTCTTAGCAGTTCTATTAAACTTGCATTTACACTTCTCTGTGATGTTTTTACTTTGTATTCATCATTCCAGAATAATTATAGCAGTATTTCCTTTAATTCTCAAAGGCATTCTTGCTTGAATGATAAATTATATAATTCCTTTACCTAGCTGAAAAGATCAAGTATCAACAGATGTATTTCCATCTAAACAGATTGTTTAATTACAAGTTCTTTTTACCTGAATTAAGATAAACGACAAGCTTTCCTTTGTTTAATTCCAAAACAATATGTGTCCCATGTTGTCCTTTTCCATGGAATATAATCCCGCTGTTCTGCATGGCTTTAAATTTCAAAGAAATAACCTCTCTTACTGGTCTTATGACTCTGTTATCAAATTTGTAGAGCAGAGAACTTTGTCCATCAAAATAAACCACATCAGATTCTAGGAAAGAGGATATTGACAAAATAATATATAAACATGATAAATATTAAAATATGTGTCATGATATATCATAGTACAGAGAGAGAGGGAGAGAAGGGAGAGGGGAGGGGGAGGGGAGGGGGGACAGGAAGGGGAGGGGGAGAGGAGGGGAGAGGAGGGGAAGGGGGAGAAGGACAGAGAGAGGGAGAGGGAGAGGGAGAGGGAGAGGGAGAGGGAGAGGGAGAGGGAGAGGGAGAGGGAGAGGGAGAGGGAGAGGGAGAGGGAGAGGGAGAGGGAGAGGGAGAGAGAGAGAGAGAGAGAGAGAGAGAGAGAGAGAGAGAGAGAGAAGAGAGAGAGATATGCTAGTCCTATCTCTCTAGAGAACTATTACCAATAAAGGTTGACAAGTCCCTGATGTAGTGACCATTCAGTGCTTTACTGAGATCACAACTTCAAGAGAACCATTTTGGGTCTTCTTGCTACAGCCTATCAGAACTGTAATTCTGACATTCCTTTTGGACAGTGTCTTACAACTTAACTATGTAGGTCAAACAATCCAGTTCCTCAACAAACAAGTGTGTTTTAGGAATAACATCTGTGAGAAATAGCTGAAAATTGGACATTGGACTCAGAAATAATTGATTTTACCCAGAAAATCTACTATTGTTTTCAAAATTTAAAAATGAGAAAAAGATGTAATTGTTTTTGAAAAATGTATTTGTTCATATAATAAATAAATAAATAAAGCTGCACAAAACACAATAAAATATAAAGCTACTGAGAGCTATATTCAAGCCAAGATGGTATATTATTTATCTTACTGATTTCATCAATGTATCACTTAAAAACAGTAATATATAGCTATCCATTTCATCCAAAATATGCCAAATAAATGCAATCAATCATATAATCAATTTATTTTATTACTTATTATTAGAAAAATTAGAAATCAAATTTTTTTCATGTTGGATTACTGTACTTTTGTGAGATTAGCATATCAAGCACATAATGAATACATTTCACTGTACATGTAAACTAAACAATTACTCCATGTTATACAGTTAATTTTACATGCATGATTAAGATGCAAAGCTCTTGTAAAATTCAAATGGCATAACTTGTGGCTATGAGACAGTAACAAGCCAAAGGAAACTCTGAAACAACTGAGCAAAGGTTTTCATATCTTAGCAACATCATTATCGCTATTTTCCTTTATCTCCAGAAAGTGTTAGACGTTTTATTTTACCTTTTTAACTTTACTAGTAAAAAGTTTCCTTCCTGAATATGCCTTGTCATCTCAACTTTTTGCTTTGTATAATTTGTCTCATTCTCATCATGACTACTGTTCCTTTACAACAATGTAATATCTTCTAAGGATATAGCATTGATACAATGATAATAATGTCTTTGAATACTTTTCTTCAGACAAAATATAATAGACAAAGCAAAACCAAAAGGCTTTTTTAGGGAAAGAATCTTTGAGCAGTGACCTTGCAACCTGTTCTTTTAGTAATGACTGGATTTCTGATTGTTATTAAAAATGCTTATATCTCAAAATTTAACCACATATTCTTAGCTCATTATGTATATGCTACTGGAGGGCATCATCTTGAGTGAAGTAACACAATCACAAAAGAACTCACACAATATGTATTCATTGATAAGTGGATATTAGCCCAAAACTTAGGATACCCAAGATATAAGATACAATTTGATAAATGCATGAAACTCAAGAAGAATGAAGACCAAAGTGTGGACACTGTGCACCTTCTTAGAATTGGGAACAAAACACCCAGGGAAGGAGTTACAGAGACAAAGTTCGTAGCTGTGATGAAAGGATGGACCATTTAGAGACTGCTGTATCCAGGGATCCGTCCCATAATCAGCTTCTAAACGCTGACACCATTGCATACACTAGCAAGATTTTGCTGAAAGGACCCAAATATAGCTGTCTCTTGTGAGACGATGCCGGGGCCTAGCAAACACAGGAGTGGATGTTCACAGTCAGCTATTGGATGTATCACAGGGCTCCCAATGGAGAAGCTAGAGAAAGTACCCAAGGAGCTAAAGGGATCTGCAACCCTATTGTTGGAACAACATGATGTACTAACCAGAACCCTGGAGCTCTTGTCTCTAGTTGCATATGTATCGAAAGATGGCCTAGTCGGCCATCAATGGAAAGAGAGGCCCATTGGACTTGCAAACATTATATGCCCCAATATAGGGGAATGCCAGGGCCAAAAGAATGGGAATGGGTGGGTAGGGAAGTGGGGGGCGCTATGGGGGACTTTTGGGATAGTATTGGAAATGTAATTGAGGAAAATATGTAATAAAAATATAAAAAAAAAAAAGAAAGAAAGAAAGAAAGAAAGATTAAATAAAAAGGATAAAAAAAAAAGAAATAAAAATCTCAAGCTTAACAGTAAATAATACTCAACTCTGTTCTGTAAGGTAAACACATGATTACATGTAGCTGAGCAAACAAAAATCATGTTTGGGATAGAGAAAGAGTTTGCTTAGCAGCAATTAACTTTCAGGTCTTCTCTCAGATGTGACCATTTCACCCAAGGAAACTAGAGAAAACTGTTTTGTTGTGCAGGTTGAAAGCCACAATTCTGATTACTATCCCAACCCCAATCTCAATCCCAATTTGAAAATGGATGCCCAGAAAATGCTTCTGCTAAGCCAAGAATCCATAAGAACAGGTAAGGGGAGTGAAAATGTTGGTAAGCATACTAATATTAATGGAATGTAAAAAATTAGATAAAACTGCAAAAGGACATCGCAACTAGGCAATATGATAAGCAAAGTTCTTAAACAAAAACAGGGTGTTTAATTAAAACTCATTCCTGTTAACATAGACCATAAGGTTTGTACTGTTAAAATAAATAAAATTAATGTACTTGAACAATGACTATAAGAAAATATTGGATAATTTAGAGACTTTTTCTGCAGAAGGTACTTTCAGTTGGAGTTTTACTGGTAAAATAATACTCATTAGTGGTAATTTATGATCTATTTGCATTTAAAAATTTGCTAGTAGTTACTTATATCCTACAGCTTGTGTTTGCAGAAGCTAACAGTACCTATAAGTCCTATGATAGCTTCAAAGAGTCCACTGGCCCTTCTTAGGTTCGGGCACACAGCTCTGATGTCTCTGGTATCGACCTTGAGCCCAAGGAATGGGAGAAATAGTTTCTTATGAAGGAAAAGCCCCATCAAAGAGCATGCTCTGCTTTGAAGTCAGTACACCTGAAGTTGTTTCACAGTAATTGGAAGACAAACTAATTTCATAGCATCAAAGAGAAATTGTAAATATCAGACAACATAGCTACTACAACAGTGGGAGCAGTTAGAGATTCAAGACAACACTTTGGTGAAAGAAAATGACCAATGGGAGGAGGAAAAGGAAGTGGATGGTAAAACATCACCATTACATTTGATACTTCATAGAAATACAAACCATAGAAACAAGCAGAATTAGGAAGTTAATAGGAAGTTAGGGATTGTATAGGAAGGGTTTTAATAACAAAATAGAGACATAAAATATTTTATGGATGGTAGGTTATTAATATGCCTCAGAAATTAACACTCTACATGACGAAAGCAGAAATCAGCAGAGAATGGGAGCGAGCACCTGTACATGAGAAGGAAGTGCACCCTGGCACATCCTAAAAAGCCCAAGATTCTCTCATCCAATCGATTCACTGCTTCTTCTCTAGTTCTACATGGTCATCCTTCATTTTTTAAACCCATTTAGTCTACTTCATATTTACTCTTACTCATTTATTTTTGAGACAGAGTCCTATGAAGAATAGAGTGACCTCAAATTCACTATGTAACCGAGAATGACATTGGACTTCTGATCTGCCTGCCTCTACTTCCCCAGTGCTAGGGTTACATGCACATGACATCATAACTTGTACTAGAGGTAGAACACATGGACTCAGGTATGTTAGGCAAGCACTCTGCCCATTAAGTTACATCACAGTCAATTATAAAATGAATTAAAGCCTAGAGAAAGACTACTTGCACCAGCTAAGGAATGGATGAGTTATTTCCAAAGCAGTGCTCCCCTTGAACAAAGGAAGTCTGGGTATTTCACTGAGGAATTCTGTACATATTCATATAGAAAAGTACATTAATACTAAACACATTCCCAGCATACTCAGTTTACAGTCAAATCTCAAGAAGAAAGGTTGGCAGTCACAGTCTTAGGCATGCTTAGCTCCAGGTTATGTAGCTCCTGTTTAAAAGTTAAAATGGGGAAGAAGAGTTTTGGATATACTCAACTGGCACTGTGAAAATGACTAACAGGAAGTCTGTGGGTTTGCTCAGATGTGTCATAAAGACAGTTGGCATACAAGTATACTTCTAGGTATGCTTAGCTTGTTCATATGACTGTAGATGGAAATATCTCTTAGCATGGTCAGCTTTTGCCAAGAAGATAGTGGACAGAAATGCCTCTAAATTCAGTGTGTGGGGGTCTGTTCAGATTCCCCCCCAAAAAAATTTTTTTTCTGATTTATTAAGATGCACAAATACCTTTCCCCCCCCTCTCCATGTGCTAACATCATCCAATGGCAGAAAACTTACTCTGTGCAGTTATATTAATATTCATGTGCACAGTTTAAATTTTGTTTCATTTTAACAATAATTTAAAACATGTCTATAATGTTAAGAAATAGTATAATTGCATTCAAGATCATCAGATAACAAACGAACATTGAGTCATGTCAGTTCTGCTGCTTGATTTTTATATTAGTGCTGTATTCATGTCTGCACTATCTCGTTTTATTTTGATTACAGTTAATAGATGAGAAAAGAAGCTGGTGCAGAAATGTAACTTCCCAGTAAATGAAGATCAGAGGAAGTAATAGTGTGTTGTAGAGCTAAAGCCTTCACAGTGACACTGAGAGAGAAAAGTAGAGATAGTATTGTGACATGGTGTTGTAGGTGCTTCATGCTAGAGGTTAGTCCCCAAACACTAGAACTAAACATGACCCAGAAAAGTCTCCAAAAGTCAGTGTCATCTGTTATTAGTTAGAATTTAGTTGCTTCATGGAATGCTTACAATGTTAGAAGTATTTTATTAAACTCTGGGAATCTAAAGATAAATGAATTTTGAGTTGAGTCTACCTCTAAATTCAGTGTGTGGGGAGGATGTTCCTGTGGGTGGCTTTATGCATACTGATCAACACCAGGTGTCTTCCTCTATCGTCTGTCACCTTATTTACTGAGATAGATTCTCTTCACTGACCTGGTAATTCATTTGTTGGCTAGACTGGCTGATCAGTGTGCTCCAGAGATTTACCTGTCTCTGTTCTCTGTCTCCAGCACTGGGTTCATAGACATTCACTGTACACCTGCCCTTTTATACTAGGGCTCCAAAATTAGACCCTTATTTCATATCAAACATTTTTCCCACTAAGCAATCTCTAAATTTAACTATAAAAAAATAATTAAAGCCTATATTGTCATAAGTAGTTAGTAGAAGTCTTCTCATAAAACTCGGTTTTAATTATACAATTACTAAAAAAGTCTAGAGCAAGTAATTTTTAACTGACGCTGGCTTTTACAGCATCTCATGCAGATGTTTATTTTACATGGAAAATAACTATCACTTACTGTATGAACACCCATATACTTCTATCCGCATCCCAATCCTGCCTTTAGGGTTCCAGGTTAAGGGGAGGAAGCGCAGGAACCTGGTGTGGAAGGAAGGCTGGAGACTGTATTGTACCACACTGTCTGCATTTGTGTTTCCTGGAAATCCCTGTAAAAAACAGAGAGGAAGGGTCAACGTATCTTCAAGATCACTTTTGTATTGTCATAGCTCATATCAATGGTGGCATGTGTTAACTCTGCCTATATCCAAAAGGCTGTCTTCTTTCAAATAGTTTTGCTAATGTTTAACATAGATATAGCAATTTTGTTTTGCTTTCTCAATTATCTACTATTTGCTACATCCACTCCAGTAGTGACTTGCTTGACAGGTTTAGGAACCTGGACACAGTCCCGAAGTGAACAGTTTCACGGAAACTTATTCTCCTGGTACTGTGGCATCCCATAGCACATATGCTCCAATTTTGCCCTTGCGAATGGATCTGTGTGCTTCCTTTCAGTATTGTTTTGTTATAGGTACCTCCAAGCAATGACCTGTCAAATACCTAAGCAAAATTGAACTTAGCTTCCTGGCCTTCACCAATGCCCTAGGTAGTCCTTGAGCTGACCATGGGCTTGGAATTCAGTAAGAATGTTGCCTATTCAGTAACATTCAGAATTGCCTTTAGTATTTTAAGAGAGATAGTGAAAGAAATCAGGCATTATTATCTACTACATAGAGTTAGAAATCTCAGGGCAAGCTTAGCAAAGTAAGTTTAGAATTCTTATTATAGTTATGTATGGAAGACTACATTACTTATTAGTAGAAAGTCCCCCCACACTATCACTTAGAATAAAAGCCAAGTCGCTCCTATATACAGGAATTTACAATGGTTTAGGAAGTAGATTAGGCTGTGGTTTTAGAGTATTGCATTATTCATGAGATGGTTAGCTAGAGTGGAACTCCCTAATTAGAACCATGACTTGGGTGTGAAAGCCCTTACCCTAGGAGTGTAAAGATCTCACACCTGGCTTCTGAGACTCTAGCTGACCTTAGATAGAGATGACTTTGTCTCAATTGTTTTATTGCCCAGTTCCTGCCAGTCTTTGTCTTTACATTCCTCTGGTTTGTGTAAGAGTCATTAAGCATCCGGTAACCTCATTTGTACCTTGCCACCTTGCCGATGTGTCACCTAACTTCCCTATTTTCTTCTGTATAAAAAGTGTGATGCTCAATTTGACATTACATTCAGATCCACACTCCCTTGTGTTGAGTCTGTTTGTCACCCCATTCTCGCCAACTCTATGCTCATCTGTCTGAGACCCTGATTCCCATGGATTGAGGGGGGGCCAACTGGGCCCTGTCCGTGACAACTATTGCCTAATATTCTTTTGGTTTAAGATACTCTAAATATCAGCACCATTAAAACATTTATAAGCATTTTAATGATGGTGGTTTATGAGCACTATCGGGCTTGCTCTTCTGAAGTTTTCATTTCATACATTCCTCCACAACTATCTCCAAGCAGTAAAGCTGTTCTCATAAAACTACATCATTATGAAATGAAGCACCACAGTAATCAATGCCTAAGGATTTTTACCATGAATCTTAGAGAGTGGCAATAGAGAGCTAGAAGGGACCTAAAACATTATTCTAGCCCTACTTCCTTAAGTTAAAGGTGAGGTGATACTAAGAGAGGAAAAATATAGATAAGTATCAGATAGGTCAGATAGGATTAGACTAAATCCAGGGTCCTTTTTTTATAATCACAACATTGACTCCATGTTATCATCCTGAATCCACTTGCACAAATACAAGTCAAGTGTAAGATTTCTACATTGCTAACATGGTTTCTGAAGCTTTAGATGGGCAAGTATCCAGTGAGTTTCTGTAAGAAATACACCATAATTATCTCTACCCAGGTCAGCCAGGAGTGCTTTTTGCCAAGTCATGCTCTCTGAGCACTGTGAAAGACCAGAGTGAGGAGAAAGGAGCTTGTTTACAAATATTTTCGCCTCATATTGAGGTAGTGGTGTGTGTGCGCATTCGCGCGCGTGTGCGTGACGCTATGGCGTTTGAATCGGGTTAGTTTGGATCTGGATATGGCATATTATCATATATATGTGAAAACATCATACTGAACCGATTAATATGTACGATTAATACATGTTAATATTGAACATTTGAATAGCGTGGGAGGAAAAAAGAGATCATTACTCCATAACTCTTAAATTTATTTCAATTCATAATGACTCCTGAAATAAATAAGGTAAAATTTCTGCTCGCGAGCATTTGCAGAAACGTAAAGACAAAAAAGAATCAGCACTAAATATTAAGCTCCTTCCTTACAGGGATTTTCTGTTGTGTTTCTCTTCACAATTCCATTTACCTGAGCTTTTTAGGAATGTATGAGTTACACATGAAAAAACAAAAAAAGTCCAAGTGTGGGTGGAGATAAGAGGTTTATTATGGAGTAGCTTCCCAATGAGTGAAGACTTAAATCAGAATACTGAAAGTTAAACATACAACTATAAGGCTATATCAGTAAGGGACTTTTATGAAAATGAAATTAGAGAGTAAAAAGTATAGCTTCTAATACTCTCTTGTATTATAATGGCTTTCTGCCTGGTGCATAAAGTTAAAAATAAGTTATCATAAATACATGTAACAGACCACTTCAACTAACAGTTAAAAATGTTATCTACTCTTTATCAGCACAGCCCAGCCAGAACTCTGGAGGAAGCCAGTGCTACCAGAGTCCACTTAGCTGCCAGGACCCAAGGTAAGCCACCTCCCCGTGGACTACCACCACTTCCTATGTGCCTGTCTAGCCCACCCTCAACCACCCCTTCATCACCATATCCCAGGCCAAAAATCTGTTAGAAGAAGCTCTTTGCTCCACCAGAGGTCTCAGCAGCCACCAGAACTTCAGCAGAGACATTCTGATTGACACCCTGGGTATCAGAAATCAAGCCCCCAAATCACATGGAGATCTTCCACCCAACCACAGGCCATTCCATCCAGAAGACCAGAGAGGAAACAGAAAACAAAGAAAAAAAAACACCCATTCAACAATGACAAACTCAGAAATCAGCACCTAGACCTATAACCACCCCAAACTTAGATGCTTGTGTAAGAACACAATCAACAACAGCCAAGGCAATATGTTACCACAAAAGGCTACTTCTCTTATGACAGCAAGCCCTGAATATTCTAACACAGCTGAAGCACAATAATATTAAAACCAACTTTATGAGGCTGATAGAGGTTCTTAAAATAGAAATAAAGCCCTTAAAGAAAGCCAAACAGTTGAAGGCACTAGGCAGAACCAATGAACCCCACAGAAGATGGGGAAGAAGGATTCTAGGAGCCAGAGAGGTTGAAGACACCAGGAGAACACAATCTACAGAATCAATAAGCAGGGTTCATAGGAGCTCACAGACACTGAAACAACAATCATGGACACTGTATGGTTCTGAGCTAGGTCCTCTATACATACATTTTGAGTGTGAAGCTTGGTGTTCTTGTAGGATTAGGGTGTTAATGGATGTTTTTTAATTTTTTAATTAATTATTTTATTTATTTACATGCCAAATGTTGCTCTCCTCCCCATCCCCCTTTCCAGAATTGGTCACCCCATCCTCCCTCTCTTTTGCCTCTGAGAGGGTGCTCTTCCCCCACTCCTGGCATCCCTCTACCCTGGGGCATCAAGCCTCTACAGGATTAGGCATATTCTCTCCCAGTGAGGCCAGACAAGGCAGTCCTCTGTTACATGTGTGTTTGGGGTCTGGACCAGCCTGTGTTTGCTTTTTGATTGGTGGCTTAGTCTCTGGGAGCTCTCAGGGGTCTGTGTTAGGTGACACTGTTGATTTTCCTATGGGGTTGCCATCCCCTTCAGCTCCTTTGATCTTTCCCTTAATTTTCCCTTAGGGT
This sequence comes from Mus caroli, assembly GCF_978045245.1. NCBI lineage: Eukaryota > Metazoa > Chordata > Mammalia > Rodentia > Muridae > Mus > Mus caroli. The sequence continues at coordinate 55,443,726 of NW_028227270.1, read as the reverse complement.
TCCCTGACCTCAGTCTAATGCTTGTCTGTAAGTATCTGCATCTGTCTCAGTCAGCTGCTGGTAAAACTTCTCAGAAGACAGCCATGCTAGGCTCCTGTCTGCAAGCACAACATAGGATCAGTAATAGTGTCAGGGTTTGGTGCCTGCCCATGGTATAAATTCCAAGTTGGGCTGATTACTGGATAGCTGTCCCTTCAGCCTCTGCTCCATATTTGTCCCTACATTTCTTTTAGACAGGAACAATTCTGGGTCAAAATTTTGGAGGTGGGTTGGTGACACCATCCCTCCACTGGAGCCCCTGTCCATCTACTGGAGGTAGTCTCTTCAGGTTCCATCTCCTCACTTTTGGGCATTTCAATTAAGGTCACCCCCATTGAATCTTGGGAGCCCTTCACATCCCAAGTCTCGGAATTTCTAGAGCTTTCCTCAACCCTCACCCTCAGCAGCTGCATATTTCCATTCATTCTCCTAGCCCTCTGGGCTTCAATTCTGTCTCCCCTACTCCCATACTTGATCCCGCACCCCTTCCCCCTTTTCCTCCCCTCTCCCACCCATGTTCCTCCCTCACTCTGTCTCCTGTGATTATTTTGTTCCCCCTTCTAAGTTGGGATTGAAGCATCTTCACTTGGGCCTCCCTCCTTGTTAAACTTCTTACAGTCTGTGGATTGTATCTTGAGTATTCTGTACTTTTTGTCTAATATCAACTTATCAGTGAGTACATACTATGCGTGTCCTTTTGGGTCTGGGATACCTCACTCAGGATGATATTTTCTAGTTCCATCCATTTGCCTGCAAAAATCATGATGTCTTTATTTTTAATAGCTGAATATTATTTTATTGTGTAAATGAACCATGTTTTCTATATCCATTCTTTGGTCAAGGAACATCTGGGTTGCTTCCAGTGTCTGGTCATTATAAATAGGGCTGGCCAGCCTGGTCTACAAAGTGAGTTCCAGGACAGCCAGGGCTATCCAGAGAAACCCTGTCTCGAAAAATCAATCAATCAATCAATCAATCAATCAATCAATCAATCAGGCTGCTATAAGCATAGTGGAGCATGCATCTTTGTGGTATGGTGGAGCATTTTTTGGGGTATATGTCCAAGAGCTTGCTATAGCTGGGTCTTCAGGTTTTCAATTTTCTAAGGAACTGCCAGATTGGCTTCCAGAGTGCTTATACCAGTTTGTAATCCTATGAGCAATGGAGGAGTGTTCCTTTTTCTCCACATCCTTTCCAACACATGCTGCCACTTGAGTTTTTGATCTTAGCCATTCTGACTGGTGTAAGGTGGTATCTCAGAGTCATTTCCCTGATAATTAAAGATGTTCAACATTTCTTTAAGTGCTTCTTGGCCATTCGAGAATCCTCTGTTGAGAATTCTCTGTTTAGCTCTGTGGCCCATTTCTTTTTTTTTTTAATTTTTAATATTTTTTATTACGTATTTTCCTCAATTACATTTCCAATGCTATCCCAAAAGTCCCCCATACCCTCCCCCCCAACTCCCCTACCCACCCATTCCCATTTTTTTGGCCCTGTCGTTCCCCTGTACTGGGGCATATAAAGTTTGCAAGTCCAATGGGCCTCTCTTTCCAGTGATGGCCAACTAGGCCATCTTTTGATACATATGCAGCTAGAGACAAGAGCTCCGGGATACTTGTTAGTTCATAATGTTGTTCCACCTATAGGGTTGCAGATCCCTTTAGCTCCTTGGGTACTTTCTCTAGCTCCTCCATTGGGAGCCCTGTGATCCATCCACTAGCTGACTGTGAGCATCCACTTCTGTGTTTGCTAGGCCCCGGCATAGTCTCACAAGAGACAGCTATATCTGGGTCCTTTCAGCAAAATCTTGCTAGTGTATGCAATGGTGTCAGTGTTTGGAAGCTGATTATGTGGTGGATCCCTGAATATAGCAGTCTCTAAATGGTCCATCCTTTCGTCACAGCTCCAAACTTTGTCTCTGTAACTCCTTCCATGGGTGTTTTGTTCCCAATTCTAAGAAGGGGCAAAGTGTCCACACTTTGGTCTTCATTCTTCTTGAGTTTCATGCGTTTAGCAAATTGTATCTTATATCTTGGGTATCCTAAGTTTGGGGCTAATATCCACTTATCAGTGAGTATATATTGTGTGAATTCCTTTGTGATTGTGTTACCTCACCAGAGGAATGGATACAGAAAATGTGGTACATTAACACAATGGAGTACTACTCAGCTATTAAAAAGAATGAATTTATGAAATTCCTAGCCAAATGGATGGACCTGTGGCCCATTTCTTAATTGGGTCTTGCTAGCTCTTGGAACCCTTTTCCTCCTACTGTGTTGCCTCCTCCAGCCTTGAGATGAGGGTTTGTGGCTAGTCTTATTGTATGTTATGTCATGTTTGATTTCTAGCACTGGCAGAAGCAGTTCTTGAGGATTGTCTTCTAATCTCCACAAAAGCAGCACAACTCGCACGCATCTGCATACTAGGATTCCCTGAGGAAAACGGTTGTACCTCAGCACTGTGTCTTCGGACTTGGTGGCTTTTTCTGTTGCTCTCTACTGCAAACTGTTTTTTTCCAATTCATAAAGCTCATCTGGTAAAAACTAACTATAAAGGTTAGAATAAATATTAATAGGTATATTTATCGTTCTGCCTTACCACCTGCCTCGAGGAATGTGCTCCGGCTAAGTGGCTGCTGTGATTCAGGCAGAGGCTGGTAATGTCTGGTGCTGTGGTTTGAATATCAAATGTACTCAGTAAGCTTATGTGCTTGAACACTTGGTCTCCAGTTTGTGGTGCTGTTTGTAGCTTTGTTGTAAGGTTGTAGGATCTTTAGGGGGTGGAGTCTTGCTGAAGGAAGTGGTCACTAGAGAAAGATTTTGAGTTTTGTTTGTTTGTTTGTTTTGTTTTGTTTTGTTTTGTTTGTTGTTGTTGTTTTGTCCTACTTACAGTTCTCCCTACTTCTTGACTGCAGATGACATATTACCAGGTAGTTTTCTGTTCCTGCTTCCATTCTTTCCCCATCTGTTGCCAAGTCTCTCCCCACCCCACCTCCATCTCTCTACCCATAATGGAATGATCCCCTGGAAATGCAAATCAGAAAACAAACAAACAAACAAAAACCAACCTTTCTCCCTTAAACTCTTTTCCCGAAGTATCTTGTCAAAAGTGGCTAATGTGTCTGGTTGCTGTTGTTGGTTCACTCACGGGGTAACATCCGTATCCCACTACTTAACATTCTCACCCGAGTCCAAAACCTAGGACATCCAACTAAACCAGAAACAGCAGCTGTGTGGGCATTTTTTTTTCTCAAACATTAAAATGTAAACAATTAAATAAATTTTGTCAGTGGCTGACAAGGTTTTTTTTAAAGATTTATTTATTTATTTTTATGTGTATGAATACACTATAGCTGTGAAGATTGTTGTGAGCCTGCATGTGGTTGTTGGGAATTGTATTCAGGACCTCTGCTCGCTCTGGCCAACCCCACTTGCTCAGTCCCTGCTTGCTCTGGCCCAAAGATTTATTTATTACTATACATAAGTACACTGTACCGGTCTTCAGCCACACTAGAACAGGAAGTCAGATCTCATTACAGGTGAGCCACCATGTGGTTGCTGGGATTTGAACTTAGGACCTTTAGAAGAGCAGACAGTGCTCTTACCCTCGTGAGCGGTCTCGACAGTTCCAGGCTGACAAGTTTTTAAAGTGTTTGACACATAGAGCATGCACACCACCCACCTAAGGAAGTAACAGAAGCAGAGTTTTTATTGTCCTCATATGCAAAATATTCTTTTTCTCTCATTTATTTAAAAATACAAACAGGAAAATATACTTCTGACTGTTATGATTATGGCATCACATAGTAAAGGGATTTAGTTACTTAGTTTTCATAGAACTAAAATAAATTGGTTAGCTTTTGTGATTGGCTTTGTTACTTTGACACAATTTGGAATCACCCGGAACACCCGGGAAGGGAATCTCAGTGGAGAACTGTCTAAATCAGGTTCACCTGTGGGCAGGCCTGTGAGACATTTTCTTTGTTGGTTTAATTGAGGTGGAAATGCTCAACTTTAATGCAAACAGCAGATTTTCATGGGCTGGATCCTGGACTGAATAAGCTGAGTGTGTAAGTGTTCATGTGTTAATTCATTGCTCTCTGCTTTTGACTGACATGATGTGATTGGTAAAGTTTTTGCTGCCTTGGTTTCCTCACAGTGAGGGCTTGTAACCTGGAATTGAGCCAAAATAAACTCTTTCTCCCTTAAGTTGAATTGGGGAAACAAAACTAAGACAGCATTTGGGGAGTGTTAGACAGACATAAACTAATATGACTGGAGCATATTAACCATTGATTAATATTAAGAGATCTTAACACAAAAATCAGACATTTACTACATATGATTAAAATACATTCTGGGAATTAAGCTACAGTTCAATGTATAGACCTTGTCTAGCCTGAACACAGCATAGATTTGATCTCAGAACTGTAAGATAAATAAATAGAAAATGGATACACATATATTTAAATGCTTGAGTATATTTAATTTTATTCTGTATAATATAAATTACTATGTATTTAATTTTTATTTTGTATAATCATTGAGTTTTGAAGGCTGGTATTTCAGTTTGACTGGATACTAATTTGTTTAACAACACACAAGTTTACGAGGATCTGCTTTGAAGAGAGAGAATCTAGGCAAGTATTTACTGAGATGGCATTTAGAACTTATTAATAAAATAACCCAACAATAAAAATACTTTGAAAAAGTACTGTAGTCTTCTATTAAGGACAGAGTTTGTTTTGAGAGATTACATGACAGACTTTTTGTACAAATTACAGAATAATTTTAGATATAAAGGCCTATTTCTGCCTTGTTTTGTCAGGTCAGAAACAAAGGCTACGGAAGAATGGGGCTAAGTATGTTCTGTAAAACCACAGGTGTGAGCAGTTTTGAAGAAACTTAATAAATCTTCATTTAGAGATAAGCAGTAGATAAGATTCTTGAAAGTGCAAGTTTAGATGTCAATGGTTCTTTAAATTCTTTTCTGTTTTTCCTTAGACAGGTGACCTTGTTGGGACTCATCACCAATTTGTTTTTATATAAAATGGAAAAATAATAGTTACCTAAAGCCAGTTAATGTATGCAATAAACCCATACGATTACAAGTACTTTCTTTATAACATTGCTACTGTGTGTGTGCATCTGTGTGTACATGTGTATGAGTATGTGTGTGTGTGTATACATGTGAGTATGTGTTCCTCTTATTGAAAGATAAAAAGGTCTCTTAGATTTGATGTGTGTTTTGTGGCTGAGGACATCACAACTGAGTTTTATCCAGATATGAATGTGAACATTTTCAGATGACATGACCATCATGCCTAGAGCTTGTTCCTAAATGTATAAGTGGCAGTTACAGAAATTTATGACTTGGAGTCCACATACACTCTGTAAAAATGTTTCCAAATGACTTAGAAATTAATGAAATTCTTGAGAAATTTCCAAACTCTCAATTTAATTTGTTTCTCAAGGTCACATTGATTATGCCTAACCCTTAGGCAGGGTGGACTCTGAAGCTCATTGTCTATTTCATAGGAAAAATTAAATTCATCAATATTCTTATTATCTTATGTTGGGTAGGCAGGCTCAGTTTTAAGTACAAAAACTTGCTCTGTGAATGGAGTATTCATCAAATGTTACTTTCAGAACCTTCTTACAGGTTGCTTATGGTGACACATTTCTTGGTGAATTTTTCAACAGAGAGTCGAGGAATGTGCTTCAGTGGAAGATTATGCTCAAGGTTTGGCTCGGTCTCCATCACCTCAACATTTCCATCAAATCTTTACTGTAAATTAGTTACAGAAATGAATTCCTATGTTTCTAGTACAAACATTAAGTCATGTGTCACTCCTTTGCTAAGAATTTTCAGTTGCTACTCATGAGGAGGCTAGAAATTTTGTATAAAAGATATCAGTTCTGCCACAACTTTAGTTTTATTAATAGGTTTCAAACTCTTTAATACAGTAAATGAGATTCTTATTTCAGTATACTGTTAGTGTTTTAAGCTGTCATGGTTACATGGCAGGACAATGTCTGGGTAATGAAGTGCCTACTGTCTGCAATGATATTTGATTAAGATACTTTGTAATATTTAAGCATTATTTGAAAAAAAGTATATCGATGATAATTATAGTACAACAGAATGCAATTATTTTGATTATGCCCTAAAAACATTCTATGAAGCAATTAAATAGTGTTTTTACAGGTATTAAAAATAAGTATATTTATCACCTTAGTATGAATAATTATTTTTATGTAAAAGCTAATCAATAGAAAGCTAAATGAAACATATAAGACAACAGTGTAGATAAACTTAAATTAATGCAAAGAGAAAGCTACTTTTAAAAATACATAGGAATAAAATAAATTGGATTTGGAAATTGTAGGGACAGAAAGGAATGATTAATGAATAAATAAATGAATGAATAAGCACTAAATCCATAACAGGGCCATATTATCTAGAAGTGAGCAATCATTTCTTATCCATTACCCACAGAGGAAGGTGGTTCACCAAACCCTCAACATCTACCTAAATTAACAAGCAAATCTACAAAAAGTGTCTCTGTGGGGCGCCGCTGTCTTCCGGTGCTGAGTCATTTCCTCAGCACCAACTAGTAAACACCTAGTTTGCGCCTGCGCTGGAAATCCCCGCCCCGGGCAGCTCCGCCTCAGGGATGGGGTGATCAGTGTTGAGCCAATCATGGCTTGCTACGTCCGAGGCGGGGAGAATTTCTTATAAAAGGGAGGGGCTCGGACTGCCTGGGGTCTCCGGTTGTGAAGCTTATGCTCTCCCTCTCAAGACGCATAAAGCTTGCTGCAGAAGAACCCTATCGTGTGTGGTGTCCTCATTCGCGGGCGATTCAGAGAACACTCACATCTGGTGCCGAAATCCCGGGAAAACGAAGAACAGAAGAACATCGCGAGCACCGTCGGAGATCCCTCGGTGACGGGGAGGGTCCAGAACTGCAGGAACTACGTCTCGGAAAGGTATGCCTGAATTTTACCTGACCCTTTCACACTCCCTTCAACTAACTGGGCCGTGGGAGGGATTGCCCGAGGCTTTAATCATCGTCCTCGTGGCCTTGGTTGTATGGTTCCTAGCCCTCTTCTTTTGTGAACATAGAAGGTTGTGTTAAATTGAAGTTCTTAATTGCAGTCTCCTTTAGAGTATCATGGGGGCTTCTCAATCAGTACAAACTTCATTAAAAGAACTTCTCAAAAGAAGGGACCTGAAGCTTGGGGATAGAGTTCTTCGCCGCTTTGTTGAGGAAGTTGATCGAGTAGCTCCCTGGTATGCGGTGTCAGGATCTCTGACACTGCCGTCATGGAATAAGCTAGGCAACGATCTAGAAACCTGTTCAGACCTCAGGTTGGGAGTTAAGGCCATATGGAAACTAGTTAAGAGTTGTCTTGAAGATGAGGCCTGTGAAGAGGAGCGAAAGAAAGGGCAAAAGGTTTTAGAAGCTATGCAGGAAGGTATGTCAGAATCCGAGCGTAGTGAGAGGATGGGTGTGCGCACAAAAACCGTAAAAAAAGCAAAAAAGGGAAGTGAAAAAGGACCTCCCGGGAGAAATAGAAAGGGAGAGAAGGGGAGCAGCAGGCCCGGGTTATATCCGACCCGAGAACTGGCTGCCCTCCACCTAAGAGATACCTCGGATTCTTCTGAAACCGAGGACAGTAAACTGACCTCGGAGGAAGAGGGCGAGTTAGAAGAAGAAGCAGTTAGATATAAAGGAGAAAGGTATCACCCAGATGAAGGCGGGCGACCTAAGTCAAGTAAGCCCGCGTCCGGTGTCTCCTCTAAGGATAGGAGATTGTTGGCTGCCGCCATTCCCTCCGCTCCCCCACCTTATGAGGCCCGGTCATCCACAACTTCCTTTTTTCCCCAAAAGATCCTCCGCAAGCTACAATTAGCGTTTCCTGTTTATGAACAAGAAGGGGGGAGAATCTACGCTCCTGTAGACTATAGTCAGATAAAAGATCTTGCAGAATCAGTAAGAAAATATGGTCCCAATGCTAATTTTACTGTTATGATTCTTGAAAGAATGGCACAAACTGCCATGACACCTAGTGATTGGCAAATGGTGGTTAAGGCCGCCTTGCCTACTATGGGACAATACATAGAATGGAAAGCCTTGTGGCATGAGGCAGCCCAGTCCCAGGCCAGGGTCAACGCAATAGCCCTTACGCAAGAGCAGCGGGATTGGACATTTGACCTTTTAACAGGCCAAGGCCCGTGGGCCGCAGATCAAATTAATTACCATTGGGGGGCGTACGCCCAGATTTCCAGCACAGCCATACGGGCCTGGAAGTCACTTAATCGCAAGGGAGAAACCACCAATCAGCTTACAAAAATTGTTCAAGGGCCCCAGGAGCCCTTTGCCGACTTCGTCGCACGCATGATGGAGGCGGCAGGAAAAATCTTTGGGGACCCAGAGGGGATAGGACCCTTTATTGAGCAACTGATTTTTGAACAAGCCACCCAGGAATGCAGGAATGCCATTGCTCCTAGAAAATCAAAAGGGTTGCAAGAATGGCTAAGAGTGTGTAGAGAGATTGGAGGTCCACTTAGCAATACTGGCCTCGCGGCCGCCATCATGTTAGCACAAAAGCATCCTCCACAAAAGAAGACCGGTGAACGGACCTGTTTTAATTGCGGTAAGCCTGGACATTTCAAAAGAGATTGCAAAGCCCCAGACAAGAAAGGGGGGGTCTTGACCCTCTGCACGAGGTGTGGTAAAGGGTACCATAGAGCAGATCAATGTCGCTCAGTGCGAGATATACAGGGAAGGCTTTTGCCTCCATTAAATGTTCCTGCTCCCAATGTGTCAAAAAACGGGTCATTGGGCCCACGGTCCCAGGGCCCTCAAAGATATGGGAACCGGTTTGTCAGAACCTCCGGGATGGCGGAAGAAGCGACCCAGGAAGACCCACAAGGGTGGACCTGCGCGCCGCCTCCGACCTCCTACTAATGCCCCAAATGAGTATCCAACCAGTACCTATAGAGCCAATGTCACCTTTGCCCCCTGGGACCATGGGCCTTATCCTCGGACGAGGATCACTCACCTTACGGGGCCTAGTGGTCCATCCTGGGGTTGTTGACCACCTACATTCCCCCGAAATACAGGTCTTATGTTCCAGCCCCAGGGGCGTGTTTTCCATCAGTGCAGGAGATAGGATAGCTCAATTGCTGCTCCTCCCCGACACCCTCTGGGAGGGCTCCCCAGGCCCCAGTCCCAAAACGATGGGGTCGTCAGGAACTGATTCAGCTTACCTTGTTGTATCCCTGAATGAAAGGCCCAAACTCTGCCTCGAAGTAAATGGAAAAAGGTTTGAAGGTATTCTTGATACCGGGGCAGACAAAAGTATTATATCCACGCACTGGTGGCCAAAAGCTTGGCCCACTACAAAATCGTCCCACTCTCTACAAGGCCTGGGATATCATTCATGCCCTGCCATAAGCTCAATGAGTTTGACTTGGAAGGCTCCTGAAGGACAAAAGGGTAAATTTGAACCTTATGTGCTCCCGCTCCCAGTAAACCTTTGGGGGAGAGACATTATGCAACATTTGGGCCTAACCCTGTCCAATGAAAAAATTGTGTTGGGGGAAGGTTTGAACAAGGCAAAAAATATGATGCTAAAGATGGGTTACAGGACAGGCAAAGGATTAGGACGGTCAGAGCAAGGAGGAATTGAGCCTATTTCACCAGTAGGAAATATAACCCGACAAGGACTGGGTTTTTCCTAGGGGCCATGGGGACGGTTCGGCCTATACCGTGGAAAACAGAGGACCCGGTGTGGGTCCCTCAATGGCCCCTATCCTCTGAAAAAATGGAGGCCGCAATACAATTAGTAAATGAACAACTAAAATTGGATCATATAGAACCTTCTACCTCCCCCTGGAATACTCCCATATTTGTTATTAAGAAAAGATCAGGGAAATGGAGATTGCTCCATGACCTTAGAGCCATTAATGAACAAATGCATTTGTTTGGCCCTGTGCAAAGAGGCCTTCCTGTGCTCTCCGCCCTGCCCAGGGGTTGGAATTTGATTATAATAGATATTAAAGACTGTTTCTTTTCTATACCTCTATGTCCAATAGATAGGCCCAGATTTGCTTTCACCATACCCTCTGTTAATCACATGGAACCCGATAAAAGGTACCAATGGAAGGTTCTACCACAAGGAATGTCCAACAGCCCTACTATGTGCCAACTTTATGTGCAGGAGGCCCTTTCTCCAGTAAGGGATCAATTTCCCTCGTTAGTCATGCTCCATTATATGGACGACATCCTTCTGTGCCACAAGGACCTTGGCCTGCTTCAAAGGGCCTACCCCCTTTTACTTAAAACTTTGAGTCAATGGGGACTTCAAATAGCTGTAGAAAAGGTCCAAATTTCAAATACTGGACAGTTCCTGGGTACCATGGTGACACCAAATAACATCATACCTCAAAAATTAGAGATAAGAAGGGACCACCTCCATACCCTAAATGATTTTCAGAAATTGTTGGGGGACATTAATTGGCTTAGACCCTTTTTAAAAATCCCCACTTCGGAATTAAGATCTTTGTTCAATATCTTAGAAGGAGATTCGCACATCACGTCCCCCCGAACATTGACTCCAGCTGCTGATCTGGCCCTACAAAAGGTGGAAATAGCCCTGACACAAGCGCAGTTGCTCCGTATCGAAGAATCACAACCCTTTAGTCTGTGTGTCTTACAAACTGCCCATTTGCCAACTGCCGTTCTTTGGCAGAATGGGCCCCTGCTATGGGTTCACCCAAATGTATCCCCAGCAAAAATAATACATTGGTATCCTGAAGCCATAGCTCAGCTTGCACTCAGAGGCTATAAAGCAGCCATCACCCATTTCGGGCGTAGCCCCCACCTCTTGGTGGTGCCTTATACCTCTGTGCAAGTTCAGACCTTGGCCGCCACATCTAATGACTGGGCTATACTAGTTACAACTTTCCCTGGAAGCATAGACAATCACTATCCCAAACACCCGATCCTACACTTTGCCCAGAGCCAGTCAATTGTGTTCCCGCAGGTAACGGTAAGAAACCCAATTAAGGAAGGGCTCATGGTGTATACCGATGGCTCCAAGAATGGTGTAGGGGCCTTTGTGGTCAATGGCAAAATATGTTCCAAACAATATAAAGAAGCATCACCTCAAGTAATAGAGTGTCTAGTGGTTCTGGAGGTATTAAAAACCTTCTCTGAACCCCTCAATATTGTGTCAGACTCTAGTTATGTAGTAAATGCAGTAAACTTGCTGGAGGTGGCTGGAGTAATCAAACCCTCTAGCACTTTAGCACAAATTTTTCAAGAAATACAATCAGTGTTGCTTCAAAGAAAATTCCCAGTTTTCATCACTCATATCAGGGCTCATTCAGGCCTACCTGGCCCCATGTCCCTGGGTAATGACTTGGCAGACAAAGCCACCAAATTAATAGCCACAGCCCTGTCATCCTCTGTGGAAGCTGCAAAAGGATTCCACAATCGCTTTCATGTAACGGCAGAAACGTTGCGCCGTCGCTTCTCCTTGACTAGGAAAGAAGCTCGTGACATCGTCACTAGCTGCCAAAATTGCTGTGAGTTTCTGCCCCTCCCTCATGTGGGGATCAACCCCCGCGGCGTTCAGCCTTTACAAATATGGCAAATGGATGTCACACATGTCCCCTCCTTTGGCAAATTACAATATCTTCATGTGTCCGTTGATACCTGCTCTGGCATTATTTTTGCATCTCCCCATGTGGGAGAAAAGGCAACACATGCGATCCAACACTGCCTCGAGGCTTGGAGCGCTTGGGGACAACCTAAATTTATTAAAACTGATAACGGACCAGCTTATACTTCACAAAAATTTCAAAGCTTTTGTCGCCAAATGGGAGTAACGCATCTAACTGGTATCCCATATAACCCACAAGGTCAAGGCATTGTTGAGAGAGCACATCGGACCCTTAAATCTTATGTTGTTAAACAAAAAGGGGGCGCTGATGAAGCTATACCCCGTACGCCAAAAGTGTCTGTGTCATTGGCACTATTCACCCTCAATTTTTTAAATCTTGACGCACACGGCCATACTGCGGCAGAACGACATTGTTCTGAACCAACTAGACCCAAAGAATTAATAAAATGGAAAGATGTCTTAACCAACAAATGGAGAGGCCCGGATCCTATTCTAATAAGATCCAGGGGAGCTGTTTGTGTTTTCCCGCAGAACGAACAAAATCCATTCTGGGTCCCAGAAAGACTAACACGATCAATACCCCAAGATGATGAAGATCGCCCTGCTGATATTGGGAATCACCCTGCCCCTGCAAGTGACATCCAAACGGGAGGAGCTCCGATGGGGAATAATGTCGACGTTCCCGCTGCCAATGCCAGTGACACATGATGCGCAAGTATTCCCCCGCTTGTTTGTGACCGAAGATACCTTAGGTTTACCATATTTACCATGGGACCCACAAGCTGAACGGGTAATAGATAATAGAACCTTTATATTTAAAGGGAGCTTGTGTTTCATCAGCGGCAACCCATCAAATTACTGTATTGGGTTATTGTCACAGGTCTCTACACTCATTTCCAATGTATGGGCCGCTAATGGAACCCACTGGTGTGCAAATGCAACTTCAATTATAGCAGTTTGGCCTAAAAGCATTATCCAACTTGTTAAACAACCCAAATTGGCACCCTTTTGCTCTACTAAGGAAGAGACATTGTCAATCTTACCATGGTCCGGTTGCCAATCTCGCAGAACAGGGACTATTGGGAATCACTTTACCTTTTCTCCCCCTCTGGCCAATGGATCATTCCATATTGCAAAACTCAATGGTCTGGATAACCCCAGGGCCACCGGCAACCCTTTTGATTTGTGGTTGCTGTGCGGCCTTAATGGCAGTTGCACAGATTTAACCCCCATAGGCTTTGTGCAAGGAGCACGTATTAGAAAGGGGGTATTGTGCTCACAGTCATTTGACGATGAGTCCCCCTGGGCCTTCCAACAGACTAAGGATTTTGGGCCGGTGCCTGTATGCGTTTGGCCCCCTTTTTTATGGGTAGTTAGTAATTCCACCAGCTCACATGATTTTAGTCAGTTAAATTGTAGTGAGAATGCCTGTTATTATGTGATGTGCTGGAATGCTACTAAATTTCCTTTAGCTTTGATAATGCGCTTGCCCCGATTTATTCCGGTCCCGGTGGTGGCGCCCAGCTCTTTGGCCTTGTTTAGAGAAAAAAGAGATTTTGGAGTATCGGCAGTTATAGTTGGTACCTTAGCGGCAGTGGGGATCACTGCCTCGGTTACCGCCTCTGCGTTAGCTTTGAGCGGGACAATACAAACGGCCGATACCATCAACCAACTCTCGGCCTCAATCACTGTAGCCATGGATAAGGGGCATTTCGCATACTCCCAATTACAGGGGGCTCTGTTATTGGTGAACCAACGTATAGACTTGGTTCAAGAACAAATAGACATTCTTTGGCAAATTGCCCAATTGGGATGTGAAATGAAACTGCCAGGCCTCTGTATTACCTCCATACAATTTAAAAATTTTACCCGTGCTGCAAACCTTTCTAAGAATTTGTCCTTACAGCTGAGAAATAATTGGTCGATGGAATTTGATCAGACTCTCCAAGAGCTTCGGATGGCTATAGTAGAGATCAACTCCACGCGACTTGATTTTTCCCTGACTGAAGGCTTCGCGTCCTGGATTTCATCGGCCTTCTCTTATTTTAAAGAATGGGTGGGGGTGGGCTTATTCGGAATCCTCCTCTGCTTTGGACTAGCACTTAGCTTATGGTTAATTTGCAAATTATATAAGAAAAATAATAGAGACAAAATTATGATATCCCAGGCGCTTGCTGCCCTGGAGCAGGGGCAATCTGCACAGGTATGGTTGGCGGCGCTTAAACAAAATTGATTTGCACCACTGGTCGCTGGCTGCCCACGCTTTAGCGGGTGAGCTTCAGCAGCCCTAGAGGATTGTAGAGCAATGCATCGCACAGGTGGTCCCCCCGTCCCACCTGGGGAATATGCCGTCTAGTGGGGGTTTCCTGCCCTAGTCTTCCCCTCCTCGAAAAAATGGCAGAGGGACAGGTCGGAGCAACTTCGGGTCCCACTCAAGCCTAGTTGTTGCTTGCGGACATAGTTCTTACATCTCTGAGTAAGAGGATTCGGCCAATGTTCCCGTCCTCTCATACTGGGTGTCCAGTTGGTTTTATTAGACAAAAAAGGGGGAGATGTGGGGCGCCGCTGTCTTCCGGTGCTGAGTCATTTCCTCAGCACCAACTAGTAAACACCTAGTTTGCGCCTGCGCTGGAAATCCCCGCCCCGGGCAGCTCCGCCTCAGGGATGGGGTGATCAGTGTTGAGCCAATCATGGCTTGCTACGTCCGAGGCGGGGAGAATTTCTTATAAAAGGGAGGGGCTCGGACTGCCTGGGGTCTCCGGTTGTGAAGCTTATGCTCTCCCTCTCAAGACGCATAAAGCTTGCTGCAGAAGAACCCTATCGTGTGTGGTGTCCTCATTCGCGGGCGATTCAGAGAACACTCACATGTCTCCAGCATGTGGTTTACGGTATCTTTCTGAGGAGGTTTCCACACTTTGTCAAACCCTATTCCTTCCACTGTTTTCCAGGCATGAGCCTGGGATGGAATTAAGGAGCTAGTGTAGGGTACAGCTTAGATATGGCCATAATTTTCAACAGGATGGAGTTCTGAATGCTGTGGTTTATGTGTCCTCTACAGAATCTATCTGAAAATGTATAACAGTATTGTGGGTGTTGTTATGGTAGAGTGGGTTAGCAAATTTAAGAGTGGGCTTCTGTTAGGAAGAGTGAGTTTGGGCCATGCTTTCTGTCTGCTTCGCTTGTTGGGTTGCCTTTCCACACTGTCATGATGCACCACAATGGTTTTTTGTTAGATATCAACAGCATGCCTGAGAACTTCTGTAATATTTAGAACTGTAGCCAAATGCACCTTTATTGTTTGTCAGTTACCTATAATACAATATTTTGTTGGCCAAAACCAGACTGTCAAAAAAAGTTTTTGGTATTGGAGTCTCCAGTATGTTGCCACTCATTCATAAAGGGTCCAAAGTTTTAGACTGAGATCTAAGGCAAATGCAAATAGAATTCACTGGTTCTATTACTGTGGGAAAATGATATGATTATGCTATTTGAAATAATCTGTTGTCTAGGGGAGATGACTTAGTGTTAACAGCACTTGCTGCACAAGCAAAGGACCTGGGTTTAGATATCACATAAAAAGTGGGTGTGGCTTTATACCTCGACCACCAGCAAAGTTGAGGGTAGAGACAGGAATCACTGGGTTTGCTACAGGTCTCCACATTCAGTAAGAGGTTGTCTGAAAGTGTAGGGCAGGGAGTGGTAGAGCAGGATGCCTGACATCTTCCTCTGGCCTTCACAAGACACACATAGACATATTTGCCTGCAAACACACATATGCATATGCCACACACAACCCTATACCCAGAAAAATTAAAAACAAATAGCTAAATGATTAAAGTAACAAGTGAAGTAGAACTAGGCATTTAATCTTCCATATATACCAATGACAACTACATATATAATGCAGATTAACTATGTTTTCATACTTTAAGCAGCCTTGTTAAGTGTTAAAATGTTTTTAAAAGGCAGCTAATTTATCTAACCAGTCAATAGACTTAGATGTCTGACATGACTATGTCATCAGTATAATTCTTTGTGTATTTTGACTGTCCAGGAAGTCACACTGAAGCCACATTGGATCCTTTAATGGCCATCCTAGTCTGGCACTGAGAAGACATTACTTTAGAGTCTGCATTTCTCCAGGTGGTCTTGGAGTTAAATTTCTGCTGTGCTAAAATTTATGGCAGCATTACCAAAACTCACACCCCTTATGCTAACCCCTTGTTTTAAATTTCATAGGCCTTATTAGTACTTAACAGATAGTAGAAACCTGGTAAATACTTTGCTCAACTGTTAGTGCCAGTCTTTAGACTACTACATTTAGCCCCCATCCTCTTTTGGTACATGCCAGCATCTAGCTTTCTTTAGCTAGGTGAGTCACAGCCACTTACTACAACTTCATCTGTACATTCACCTCAATCTAGACTATCAGTAATTTCTCATCTGCCATTGTCAAATTTATTTAGTTAGAATAATTTATTTTTATCCCTGATTATCTCAAGCTGCTGTCAACTAGTGATATGTATATTAAATCAGTTTTTGGAATGTTTTTGTTATTTTAATTGCAAAATGTAGTTACATGTTTACTCCTCAGTAATTGACCAACAGCTTTAATTATCCATGAACTTTTGCATAATAACTTATGGATTTTTAAACTAGA
This sequence comes from Mus caroli, assembly GCF_978045245.1. Classification (NCBI taxonomy): domain Eukaryota; kingdom Metazoa; phylum Chordata; class Mammalia; order Rodentia; family Muridae; genus Mus; species Mus caroli. The sequence continues at coordinate 55,427,331 of NW_028227270.1, read as the reverse complement.
TAGATGATCCCTGTAATTTTTTCCTTTGGATATTAGATATGTACATTAAAATGGCTATGATTAGTATGCTATTATGCTAAGCAGCTTGTGGCCTAGACAGTCTAGAATAGAGATAACAACAGTTACAATATGTACTGGCTGGTTTTGTATATCAACTTGACACAGCTGGAATTATCACAGAGAAAGGAGCTTCAGTTGAGGAAATGCCTCCATGAAATTCAACTGTAAGACATTTTCTCAATTAGTGATCAAGGGGGAAAGGCCCTTTGTGGGTGGGACCATCTCTGAGCTGGTAGTCTTGGTTCTATAAGAGAGCAGGCTGAGCAAGCCAGGGGAAGCAAGCCAGTAAAGACCATCCCTCCATGGCCTCTGCATCAGCTCCTGCTTCCTGACCTGCTTGAGTTCCAGTCCTGACTTATTTCAGTGATAAACAGCAGTATGGAAATGTAAGCCAAATAAACCCTTTCCTCCCCAACTTGCTTCTTGGTCATGATGTTTGCATAGGAATAGAAACCCTGACGAAGACACAGTAATTTTAAAAATGCTTGCTCAGTATTTTTCATTCTCAGTTTGAACCATTAAAATAATCTAAAAGAATAAGTATTTTATTCTACCACATTTTTACATTGTCATGCATAGGATATTCTAGAAAAGGATCATGTCTGGGAAGTATCTACTGCAAAACATTACTTCTTTTTTTCTTCTTTTTTATCATTATGATTTTTTATTAGATATTTTCTTTATTTACATTCCAAATGCTATCCCAAAAGTTTCCTATACCCTACCCCCGCCCTGCTACCCTACTCACCCACTCCCACTTCTTGGCCCTGCCATTCCTCTATACTGGGGCATATAAAGTTTGCAAGACCAAGGGGCCTCTCTTCCCAATGATGGCTGGCTAGGCCATCTTCTGCTACATATGCAGCTAGAGACACAAGCTCTAAGGGCTCCTTCAGCTCCTTGGGTACTTTCTCTAGCTCCTCCATTGGGGGCCCTGTGTTCCATCCTATAGATGACTGTGAGCACCCACTTCTGTGTTTGCCAGGCACTGGCATAGCCTCATACGAGACAGCTATATCAAGGTCCTTTCAGCAAAATCTTGCTGGCACATGCAATAGTGTCTGGGTTTGGTGGCTGATTATGGGATGGATCTCCAGATGGGGTGGTCTCTGGATGGTCCATCCTTTCGTCTTAGCTCCAAACTTTGTCTCTGTAACTCCTTCCATGGGCTGGAGAGATGGCTCAACCATTAAAGGCTAGGCTCACAACCGAAACTAATACTTCTTAAGTCAGCAGCATTGGTGAACAATTCTGTCAACAGTGGCAATAAGAAGTAAATCAGACTAAATTTAGGCACTGTCTGTAACTACAAGGTCATCCTATTGATTTGTATGTTCAGGATCTGGTAACATCATCTGGACTCCATCAGTCTCCATCAGCTTTAATCAGGTTAGTGCAAGATGAAGCACTAGCAAGTTTTATGTCTTATGATTTTGTGAAATAACAGCACTAATATGGAATCCTCAGTGTCTTAGAGCCAAAATGGAGTTTTTTAAGCAAGAAGTTCTGCCACGTCTTACCATCCCAGACCTAAAGCTGTACTACAGGGCAATAGTGATGATAAACAAGACAAAACAAAACAAAACAAACAAACAAAAAAAAAACACCACCACCACCACCACCAACAACAACAGCAACAAAACTGTATGGTATTGGTACAGAGGCAGGCAGGAAGATCAATGGAACAGAATTGAAGACCCAGAAATGAACCCACCCACCTATGGTCATCTGATCTTTGACAAAGGAACTAAAACCATCCAGTGGAAAAAAGACAGCATTTTCAACAAATGGTTCAGGTTCAACTTGAGGTCAGAATGTAGAAGAATGCAAATTGATCCATTCTTATCTCCTTGTACAAAGCTCATATCCAAGTGGATCAAGGACCTTCACATAAAACCAGATAAACTGAAACTTATAGAAGAGAAAATTGGGAAGAGCCTTGAACACATGGGCACAGGGGAAATTTTCCTGGACAGAACACCAGTGGCTTATGCTTTAAGATCAAGAGTCAACAAATGGGACCTCATAAAATTGCAAAGCTTCTGTAAGGCAAAGGACACTGTCAAGAGGACAAAATGACAACCAACAGATTAGGAAAAGACCTTTACCAACCCCACATCCGATAGAAGGCTAATATCTAATATACACAAAGAACTCAAGAAATTAGACTCCAGAGAACCAAATAACTCTATTAAAAATGAGGTACAGAGAGAAACAAAGAATTCTCAATGGAGGAAACTCGAATGGCCGAGAAGCACCTAAAGAAATGTTCAACATCCTTAGTGATCAGGGAAATGCAAATCAAAACAACCCTGAGATTCCACCTCACACCAGTCAGAATGGTTAAGATAAAAAAACTCAGGTGACAACAGGTGCTGGAGAGGATGTGTAGAAAGAGGAACACTCCTCCACTGCTGGTGGAATTGCAAGCTGGTACAACCACTCTGGAAATCAGTCTGGCAGTTCCTCAGAAAATTGGACAGTATTACCTGAGGACCCAGCTATACCACTCCTGTGCATATACCCAAAAGATGTTCCAACTTGTAATAAAGACACATGTTCCACTATGTTCATAGCAGCCTTATTTATAATAGCCAGAAGCTGGAAAGAACCCAGATGTCCTTCAACAGAGGAATGGATACAGAAAATGTGGTACATTTATACTACTCAGCTATTAAAAGCAATGAATTCATGAAATTCTTAAGCAAATGGACGGAACTAGAAAATATAATACTAAGTGAGGTAACCCAGTTACAAAAGAGCATACATGGTATGCACTCACTGATAAGTAGATATTAGCCCAAAAGTTCGGAATATCCAAGATACAATTCACAGACCACATGAAGCTCAAGAGGAAGGAAGACCAAAGTGTGGATGCTTCAGTCCTTCTTAGAAGGGGTAGCAAAATACTCATGGGAGCAAATATGGAGACAAAGTGTGGAGCAGAGACTGAAGAAAGGCCATCCAGAGACTGCCTTACCTGGTGATCCATCCCATATACAGTCACCAAATGAAGGCACTATTGTGGATGCCAAAAATTGCATGCTGACAGGAGCCTGATATACTGTCTCTTGAGAGGCTCTGCCAGAATCTGACAAATACAGAGGTGGATGCTTGCAGCCAACCATTGGACTGACCATGGGGTCCCCAATGGAGGATTTAGAGAAAGGACTGAAGGAGGTAAAGGGGTTTGCAACCCCATAGGAAGAGCAACAATATCAACCAATCAGTCCTCCTACTTCCCCCCCCCCGCCAGAGCTCCCAAGGACCAAACCACCAATGAAAGAGTACACATGGAGGGACCCATGGCTCCAGCTGCATATGTAGCAGAGGATGGCCTTGTTGGACATCAATGGGAGGAGAGGACCTTGGTCCTGTGAAGGCTAGCTGTCCCAGTGTAGGGGAATGGGAGGGCAGAGAGGTGGGAGTGAGTGGGTGGGTGGTAGAACACCAGCATAGAAGCAAGGAGAGAGGGGATGGGATGGGGAAAGTTGGTGGGGGAACCTGGAAAGGGAATAACATTTGAAATAAAGAAAATATCCAAACAAACAAACAAACAAAACCCAAAAAACAGCAAGTCTTTTCCAGAAGACTAGAACTCAACAACACAAAAAGGAAGCAACAGGCCTGTGACAGAAGCCTTAGTTCAGAGTAAGCACATCACTAGCAACTGATAAATCCTCCATACAAAAAAAGGAGTCATTTGTTAATTTAGGAATTCTGAATACAAATGAGGAAATGCTGAGGGGATAAGAAGGGTTTGAAATACTCCTTCAGTTTTTTTTTTGTTTTTTTTTTTGTTTTTTTTTTCTACAGTAAACATGTTGCCGATACTTTCGGGAGAATCTAAACCAGGCACTTTGTCTTTTAGGAATAGTTAGGGAAGGTCTGGAGACATATCTCAGTCAAGAAAGTGCTTACTGCATAAACATGAGGGCCTGAGTTCCAGCCTTAAACGAGCATGAAAAGGAAGGCATGTGATTGTCACCCTGATCCTCAAACCAAATAAAGATTCAACAAAGAAAAAGAACTACAGACCAATTTCACTTATAAACTTAAATACAGAAATACTCAATAAAATACTTGCAAAATAAATCCAAGAACACAACAAAAAAATGATCCACTAGGATGAAGTAGGCTTCATTCCAAAGATGCCAGGATGTTTCTCCATATGAAAATTAATAAATGTAACCCATCATATAAACAAATGAAACCAAAAAAATGCACATCTCATTAGATGCAAAAAAGGCCTTTGGCAAAATCCAATACCATTTTGTGATAAAAGTACTGAAAAGATCAGGTATACAAAAGACACACCTAAACATAATGAAGGAAGTTTACAGGAAGCCTATGGACAACAGCAACTTAAATGGAGAGAAACTCAGAGCAATTCCACTAAAACCAGGAACAAGACAAGGAAGGTTTTCCACTCTCTCCATACCAATTTAATATAGTACTTGAAATCTTAGCTAGAGCAATAACACAACAGAAGGAGATCAATGGGGATACAGATTGGAAAGGAAAAAGTCAAAGTATCTTTATTTGAAGATGATAAGATAGAATATATAAGTGACCCTAAAAATTCTACCATGGAACTCCTATAGCTGATAAACACATTCAGCAAACTTGTTGGATACAAAATTAACTCGCAAAAATTATTAGCTGTTCTATATACAAATGACAAATGTACTAAGAATAAATCAAAGAAACAAAATCTTTCACAACAGTCTCAAATAATATAAAACATATTGGGATAACTCTAACCAAGCAAGAAAAAAGATTTGTATGGAGAAACCAAAATAGGAGGCTCAGTTGGGAAGAGGAGGAGAGTTAGGGTTGAGGGAGGAAATGTGGGTAGATATGGCTGGAATTGGGGGACTCTTGAGGAATGATGTGGTGTGAGAAGCAGGTGTGGCAGCAGTCCCCAAGGTGCCAGGGACTGCAGCTAAGTCTTATGACTTGCACCTGACTTCCTCATACACCTAAATATAAGCCACAAACATCATGAGAGCTGCGCAGGTGTACCAGGATACTGGCGAATCCATTTTGGTGGAGATATGCCCCTGCTGCCCTGATTAGCTGAAGCTGCTTACCTGGTGAAGTGACGTGGCCTGCTGTGAGTGGATGGGAACAGAGAGTATATAAGAGTGAGAGGCCCGGGGTTCAGGGGAGATATAAACAAGAAGAAAGATGAAGACTGAATAAACTGCTGTTAGAAGGACTGGTGGTCGTGTCGTTCTTGCTGGTCGAGAGCGGACGCGACAATATGGAAACCTATTGCAATGAAAACTTCCTAAAACACACGGAGGTGATTCTAATGAAGTCTCTAAATAATAAGGGAGACAGAGTTCTAGTTGATCACCGCTTATCACCAAATGAAGCTTCCAGTAGAAGGATTGAGTTGAATTCAATTAAGTTGTTGGCCAATGGATCTCATGGAAATCCCCAAACAATCCAGGCTGTTACCAAGAGAATTGGTTACTCTCTACAAACCTATATAACACATTGAATGTGAAGGGATCAGACTGGTGCCTGCCTGGAACCTTCACCGCTGTGTTCTAGCATCCTTGGCATGGGTAGTAGGTACTTTGCAGGCAACCAAAAAAAGAAATGTAAGAACCAGCCCAGCCACAAAGCCTTTGATCTATAATCTGTCCTGTCTGCAAAATATGTTAGGGCAATGGAGGCACAAAGCTTGTGGCAGTAACCAACAAATATCTGATTTGACTTAAGACACACTCCATGAAATGGAACCCATACCCAACACTGCTTGGATGACCAAGCACCAAAGACTAGACAGTCCAGAGATCTAGGGTTAAAAACAAATATTATTGTTCTGAAAAAAAAAAAAGGAGTAACAAGATGACTGACTCCTAATGATATTCTGTTATACTCAAAGGTCAGTGCCTTATTCAGTCATCATCAGAGAAGCTTCCTCCTGCAGCAGATGGGAACAAATACAGGGACCCAGAACCAGACATTATTCAGAGAGAGAGAGAGACAGAGACAGAGACAGAGACACAGAGAGACACAGAGAGACACAGAGAGAGACACAGAGACAGAGACACAGAGACAGAGACAGAGAGACACAAAGACACAGACAGACAGAGACAGAAACAGAGACAGAAAGACCTTGGAACACACTACTCTAAATGTGATGTCTTTATCAAACCCACCCAAATCCATCCTTTCAGTGCTCAGGTAACACTGCAGATGAGAAGGGGGAAAGAGTGTGAAAGCCAGAGAGCATGGAGGACACCAGGAGAACAATTCCCTCCAAATCAACTGAGCAAAGGTCCTATGAACTCAGAGAGACTAAAATAGCAAACATGGTGCCTACATGAATCTGTACCAGATATTTTGTGTATATAGTATATCTTTTTTATTAAACAGTTTTTAAATTAATATTTATTTATTTACATCCCAAATGCTGCCCCCCATCCTGGCACCTGCCTCACAGAGTTCCAGCTCCTCCCCTCCATGATGGGAAGCCCACAGGAGAACCATCAGCGTCAACTAACCTGGACCTGTGGAAGATCTCAGAGACTGTGCCACCAACCAAAGAACATACACAGGCTGGAATGAGGTCCATATGTAGAAGACATGCAGCTCAGTCCTCAACAACTATAATGGATGTTCTACTTAAAGCTGTATTATAGCTTTTAATTTAGGGTTTTCTGTTTTGTTTGTTTTTGTTTTTTTCTCTTTTGTTAATGTATTTTTCTTAATTTTTTATTATTTAAATGCATTTTATACATCAAACATATTAATATTGACTATTTTGAGGATAATACATAAAAATTTGTTCAACTTTATATTCATATCATTTCATACCCTAAAAATATCATTAATGAATACTTAATACTATCCATAATTTAAGTTCCTACATCTATCTAATGTTGAATATTAAATTGTTTCAAACATACAAAATATCTTTTGGGAGTTAAGCATAGTAAGGAAGCATAAAATATTAAAAATGAATCATTAAGAAATATACTCAAAAGCACTTATATGATACCACTAACATAGAGAGTATTTCAAATGCATTATATATATCTGTGGACATTGCCTAACAATCAGTTTACTTAAAAAAGATTATCAGTGTTTCAAGGAGAGAAATTATTTTATCAGTATGTATATTTTTTAAGTTTCAAAATTGCAAAAACTCTTTGAAGTTAAACATTAAGAAAATGCTAATTTCAAGCACACTGAGAAAAATTATCAATAATATTTCCATCAAGTTTGTAGAACATGATTTTAATAATTTATTTTTTAAAGATTTATTTATTTATTTTTATGTATATGAGTACATTGTAGCTGTAGATGGTTGTGAGCCTTCATGTGGTTGTTGGGAATTGATTTTAGGACCTCTGATTGCTCTGGTCAAACCTGCTCGCTCCAGTCGGCCCCACTCACTCAGTCTCTGCTCAGTCTGGCTCAAAGATTTATTTATCATTATAAATAAGTACACTGTAGCTGTCTTCAGATGCAGCAGAAGAGAGTATCAGATCTCATTACAGGTGGTTGTGGTTTCTGGGATTTGAGCTCAGGAAGCAGTCAGTGCTCTTACCCGCTGAGCCATCTCACCAGCCCCGATTTTAATATTTCCAACTGATGATATTCAACAAACAGAATAGTTGTTTTAAGATACACTTCGTTGTTATGTCTCCATTTTCATTTCTTTTTTATGTCTCCCTTTTCATTTCTTTTTTTTTTTTTTTTTTTTTTTTTTCGGAGACAGGGTTTCTCTGTATAGCCCTGGCTGTCAACTCACTTACAAAGAGTTACCAGGCTGGTCTCGAACTCAGAAATTCTCCTGCCTCTGCCACCCGAGTGCTGGGATTAAAGGCGTGCGCCACCACACCCAGCTCCCTTTTCATTTCTGACTTTGTTAATTTGGATACTGTCTCTGGGCCCTCTGGTTAGTCTGGTTAAGGGTTTACCTCTCTTGTTGATTTTCTCAAAGAACCGGATCCTGGTTTGGTTGATACTTTGTATAGTTCTTTTTGTTTCTATTTGGTTTGATTATTTCCTGCCATCTACTCCTCTTGGGTATACTTGCTTGTTTTTGTTCTAGAGATTTCAGGTGTACTGTCAAGCTTCTAGTGTAACCTCTCTTCAGTTTCTTTTTGTTTGTTTGGTTGGGTTTTTTTTTTGTTTTTTGTTTTGTTTTGTTTGTTTTTGTTTTTGTTTTTGTTTTTTTTGGTTTTTCAAGACAGGGTTTCTCTGTGTAGCCCTGGCTGTCCTGGAACTCACTTTGTAGACCAGGCTGGCCTCGAACTCAGAAATCTGCCTGCCTCTGCCTCCCGAGTGCTGGGATTAAAAGGCGTGCGCCACCACGCCCGGAAGGAATTTAGAGCTATGAGTTTTCCTCCTACCACTGCTTTCATTGTGTCCATAAGTTTTGGTATGAAGTGTCTTCATTTTCATTAAACTCTAAAAAGTCTTTAATTTCTTTCTTTATTTCTTCCTTGACCAAGTTATCATTGAATAAAGTGTTGTTCAGCTTCCATGTGTATGTGTGTTTTCCATTGTTTTTGTTGGTATTTAAGACCAGCCTTAGTCTGTGGTGATCTGATAGGGTGCATGAGATTATTTCAATCTTCTTGTATCTGTTGAGGCCTGTTTTGTGACCAATTACATGGTCAGTTTTGAAGAAGGTACCATGAGGTGCTGAGAAGAAGGTATATTCTTTTGCCTTAGGATGAAATGTTCTATAAATATCTGTTAGATGCATTTGTTTCATAACTTCTGTTAGTTTCACTGTGTCTCTGTTTAGTTTCTGTTTCCATGATCTGTCCATTGATGAGAGTGGAGTGTTGAAGTCTCCCACTATTATTGTGCAATGAGGTGCAATGTGTGCTTTGAACTTTAGTAAAGTTTCTTTTATGAATGTGTGTGCCCTTGCATTTGGAGCATAGATGTTCAGTATTGAAAGCTCATCTTGGTAGATTTTTCATTTGACTGGTATGAAGTGTCCTTGCTTATCTTTTTTTGATAACTTTTAGATGAGAATTGATTTTAGTCAATATTAGAATGATTACTCAGCTTGTTTCTTGGGATCATTTGTTTGGAAAATTGTTTTCCAACCTTTTACTCTGAGGTAGTGTGTGCCTTTGTCATTGAGGTGGGTTTCCTGTATGCAGCAAAGTGCTGGGTCCTGTTTACGTATCCAGTCTGTTAGTCTATTTTTTTTTAATTTGTAATATTTTTTATTACATATTTTCCTCAATTACATTTCCAATGCTATCCCAAAAGTCCCCCATAGCGCCCCCCACTTCCCTACCCACCCATTCCCATTCTTTTGGCCCTGGCATTCCCCTATATTGGGGCATATAAAGTTTGCAAGTCCAATGGGCCTCTCTTTCCAGTGATGGCCGAATAGGCCATCTTTCGATACATATGCAGCTAGAGACAAGAGCTCCGGGGTATTGGTTAGTTCATAATGTTGTTCCAACTATAGGGTTGCAGATCCCTTTAGCTCCTTGGGTACTTTCTCTAGCTTCTCAATTGGGAGCCCTGTGATACATCCAATAGCTGACTGTGAGTATCCACTCCTGTGTTTGCTAGGCCCCTGCATAGTCTCACAAGAGACAGCTATCTTTGGGACCTTTCAGCAAAATCTTGCTAGTGTATGCAATGGTGTCCACGTTTAGAAGCTGATTATGGGATGGATCCCTGGATACGGCAGTCTCTAGATGGTCCATCCTTTCATCACAGCTCCAAGCTTTGTCTCTGTAACTCCTTCCATGGGTGTTTTGTTCCCAATTCTAAGAAGGGGCATAGTGTCCACATTTTGGTCTTCATTCTTCTTTAGTTTCATGCGTTTATCAAATTGTATCTTATATCTTGGATATCCTAAGCTTTGGGCTAATATCCACTTATCAGTGAATACATATTGTGTGAGTTCCTTTGTGATTGTGTTACCTCACTCAAGATGATGCCCTCCAGGTCCATCCATTTGGCTAGGAATTTCATAAATTCATTCTTTTTAATAGCTGAGTAGTACTCCATTGTGTAGATGTACCATAATTTCTGTATCCATTCCTCTGTTGAGGGACATCTGGGTTCTTTCCAGCTTCTGGCTATTATAAATAGGGCTGCTATGAACATAGTGGAGCATGTGTCCTTCTTACTGGTTGGGACATCTTCTGGATATATGCCCAGGAGAGGTATTGCTGGATCCTCCGGTAGTACTATGTCCAATTTTCTGAGGAACCGCCAGACTGATTTCCAGAGTGGTTGTACAAGCTTGCAATCCCACCAACAATGGAGGAGTGTTCCTCTTTCTTCACATCCTCGCCAGCATCTGCTGTCACCTGAATTTTTGATCTTAGCCATTCTGACTGGTGTGAGGTGGAATCTCAGGGTTGTTTTGATTTGCATTTCCCTGATGATTAAGGATGTTGAACATTTTTTCAGGTGCTTCTCTGCCATTTGGTATTCTTCAGGTGAGAATTCTTTGTTCAGTTCTGAGCCCCATTTTTTAATGGGGTTATTTGACTTTCTGGAGTCCACATTCTTGAGTTCCTTATATATATTGGATATTAGACCCTTATCTGATTTAGGATAGGTAAAGATCCTTTCCCAATCTGTTGGTGGTTTTTTTTGTCTTATTGATGGTGTCTTTTGCCTTGCAGAAGCTTTGCAGTTTCATGAGGTCCCACTTGTCAATTCTCGATCTTACAGCACAAGCCATCGCTGTTCTATTCAAGAATTTTTCCCCTGTGCCCATATCTTCAAGGCTTTTCCCCACTTTCTCCTCTATAAGTTTCAGTGTCTCTGGTTTTATGTGAAGTTCCTTGATCCACTTAGACTTGACCTTAGTACAAGGAGATAGGAATGGATCGATTCGCGTTCTTCTACATGAAAACAACCAGTTGTGCCAGTACCATTTGTTGAAAATGCTGTCTTTCTTCCACTGGATGTTTTTAGCTCCCTTGTCGAAGATCAAGTGACCGTAGGTGTGTGGGTTCATATCTGGGTCTTCAATTCTATTCCATTGGTCTATTTGTCTGTCACTATACCAGTACCACGCCGTTTTTATCACAATTGCTCTGTAGTAAAGCTTTAGGTCCGGCATGGTGATTCCACCAGAGGTTCTTTTATCCTTGAGAAGAGTTTTTGCTATCCTAGGTTTTTTGTTATTCCAGATGAATTTGCAGATTGCACTTTCTAATTTGTTGAAGAATTGAGTTGGAATTTTGATGGGGATTGCATTGAATCTGTAGATTGCTTTTGGCAAGATAGCCATTTTTACAATGTTGATCCTGCCAATCCATGAGCATGGGAGATCTTTCCATCTTCTGAGATCTTCTAGAATTTCTTTCTTCAGAGACTTGAAGTTTTTATTATACAGATCTTTCACTTCTTTAGTTAGAGTCACGCCAAGATATTTTATATTATTTGTGACTATTGAGAAGGGTGTTGTTTCCCTAATTTCTTTCTCAGCCTGTTTATTCTTTGTGTAGAAAAAGGCCATTGACTTGCTTGAGTTAATTTTATATCCAGCTACTTCACCGAAGCTGTTTATCAGGCTTAGGAGTTCTCTGGTGGAATTTTTAGGGTCACTTATATATACTATCATATCATCTGCAAAAATTGATATTTTGACTTCATCTTTTCCAATTTGTATCCCTTTGATCTCCTTTTGTTGTCGAATTGCTCTGGCTAGGACTTCAAGTACAATGTTGAATAGGTATGGAGAAAGTGGACAGCCTTGTCTAGTCCCTGATTTTAGAGGGATTGCTTCAAGCTTCTCACCATTTACTTTGATGTTGGCTACTGGTTTGCTGTAGATTGCTTTTATCATGTTTAGGTATGGGCCTTGAATTCCTGATCTTTCCAAGACTTTTATCATGAATGGGTGTTGGATCTTGTCAAATGCTTTTTCCGCATCTAACGAGAAGAGCATGTGGTTTTTGTCTTTGAGTTTGTTTATATACTGGATTATGTTGATGGATTTCCGTATATTGAACCATCCCTGCATCCCTGGGATGAAACCTACTTGGTCAGGATGGATGATTGTTTTGATGTGTTCTTGGATTCGGTTAGCAAGAACTTTATTGAGGATTTTTGCATCAATATTCATAAGGGATATTGGTCTGAAGTTTTCTATCTTTGTTGGGTCTTTTTGTGGTTTAGGTATCAGAGTAATTGTGGCTTCATAGAATGAGTTGGGTAGAGTACCTTCTGTTTCTATTTTGTGGAATAGTTTGTGAAGAACTGGGATTAGATCTTCTTTGAAGGTCTGATAGAACTCTGCACTAAACCCATCTGGTCCTGGGCTTTTTTTGGTTGGGAGACTATTAATGACTGCTTCTATTTCTTTGGGGGATATAGGGCTGTTTAGATCATTAACCTGATCTTGGTTCAACTTTGGTACCTGGTATCTGTCTAGGAACTTCTCCATTTCATCCAGGTTCTCCAGTTTTGTTGAGTATAGCCTTTGGTAGAAGGATCTGATGGTGTTTTGGATATCTTCAGGATCTGTTGTTATGTCTCCTTTTTCATTTCTGATTTTGTTAATTAGAATGCTTTCCCTGTGCCCTCTAGTGAGTCTGGCTAAGGGTTTATCTATCTTGTTGATTTTCTCAAAGAACCAGCTCCTTGATTGGTTGATTCTTTGAATAGTTCTTCTTGTTTCCACTTGATTGATTTCACCCCAGAGTTTGATTATTTCCTGCCGTCTACTCCTCTTGGGTGAATTTGCTTCCTTTTGTTCTAGTGCTTTTAGGTGTGTTGTCAAGCTGCTAATGTGTGCTCTTTCTAGTTTCTTTTTGGAGGCACTCAGAGCTATGAGTTTTCCTCTTAGAAATGCTTTCATTGCGTCCCATAAGTTTGGGTATGTTGTGGCTTCATTTTCATTGAACTCTAAAAAGTCCTTAATTTCTTTCTTTATTCCTTCCTTGACCAAGGTATCATTGAGAAGAGTGTTGTTCAGTTTCCACGTGAATGTTGGCTTTCTATTATTTATTTTGTTATTGAAGATCAGCCTTAGTCCATGGTGATCTGATAGGATGCATGGGACAAGTTCAATATTTTTGTATCTGTTGAGGCCTGTTTTGTGACCAATTATGTGGTCAATTTTGGAGAAGGTACCATGAGGTGCTGAGAAGAAGGTATATCCTTTTGTTTTAGGGTAAAATGTTCTGTAGATATCTGCCAGATCCATTTGATCCATAACTTCTGTTAGTTTCACTGTGTCCCTGTTTAGTTTCTGTTTCCATGATCTGTCCATTGGTGAAAGTGGTGTGTTGAAGTCTCCCACTATTATTGTATGAGGTGCAATGTGTGCTTTGAGATTTACTAAAGTTTCTTTAATGAATGAGGCTGCCTTTGTATTTGGAGCGTAGATATTCAGGATTGATAGTTCCTCTTGGAGGATTTTACCTTTGATGAGTATGAAGTGCCCCTCCCTGTCTTTTTTGATGACTTTGGGTTGGAAGTCAATCTTATCAGATATTAGAATGGCTACTCCAGCTTGTTTCTTCATACCATTTGCTTGGAAAATTGTTTTCCAGCCTTTCATTCTGAGGTAGTGTCTATCTTTTTCTCTGAGATGAGTTTCCTGTAAGCAGCAAAATGTTGGGTCTTGTTTGTGTAGCCAGTTTGTTAGTCTATGTCTTTTTATTGGGGAGTTGAGTCCATTGATATTAAGAGATATTAAGGAAAAGTAATTGTTGTTTCCTGTTATTTTTGTTGTTAAAGTTGGCATTCTGTTCTTGTGGCTGTCTTCTTTTAGGTTTGTTGAGGGATTACCTTCTTGTTGTTTCTAGGGCGTGGTTCCCGTCCTTGTATTGGTTTTTTCCTGTTATTATCCTTTGAAGGGCTGGATTTGTGGAGAGATAATGTGTGAATTTGGTTTTGTCGTGGAATACTTTGGTTTCTCCATCTATGTTAATTGAGAGTTTGGCTGGGTATAGTAGCCTGGGCTGGAATTTGTGTTCTTTTAGTGTCTGTATAACATCTGTCCAGGATCTTCTCGCTTTCATAGTCTCTGGTGAAAAATCTGGTGTAATTCTGATAGGCTTGCCTTTATATGTTACTTGGCCTTTTTCTCTTACTGCTTTTAGTATTCTATCTTTATTTAGTGCATTTGTTGTTCTGATTATTATGTGTCGGGAGGTATTTCTTTTCTGTTCCAGTCTATTTGGAGTTCTGTAGGCTTCTTGTATGTTCATGGGCATCTCTTTCTTTAGGTTAGGGAAGTTTTCTTCTATAATTTTGTTAAAGATATTTACTGGCCCTTTAAGTTGGGAATCTTCACCCTCCTCTATACCTATTATCTTTAGATTTGGTCTTCTCATTGTGTCCTGGATTTCCTGGGTGTTTTGGGTTAGGAACATTTTGCATTTTGCATTTTCTTTAACTGTTGTGTCAATGTTTTGTATGGCATCTTCTGCATCTGAGATTCTCTCTTCTATCTCTTGTATTATTTTGGTGATGCTTGCATCTATGACTCCTGACTTCTTTCCTAGGTTTTCTAACACCAGGGTTGTCTCCTTTTGTGATTTCTTTATTGTTTCTATTTCCAGTTTTAGATCATGGATGGTTTTGTTCATTTCCTTTGCCTGTTTGATTGTGTTTTCCTGTAATTCTTTAAGCGACTTTTTGTGTTTCCTCTTTAAGGGATTCTAGCTGTTTGTCTATGTTCTCCTGTTTTTCTTTAAGGTAGTTATTTATGTCCTTCTTAATGTCCTCTATCATTACCATGAAAAGTGATTTTAGATCTGAATCTTGCTTTTCCAGTGTGATAATGTATCCAGGACTTGCTATGGTGGGGGAATTGGGTTCTCATGATGCCAAGTAACCTTGGTTTCTGTTACTTATGTTCTTACACTTGCCTCCTGCCGTCTGAATATCTCTAGTGCTACCTGTCCTTGCTATATCTTACTGGAGCCTGTCCTTCCTGTGATCCTGGTTGTGCCAGAACTCCTCAGAGTTCAGCTGTCTCAGTGATCCTGTGATTCTGGGATCCTGTGATCCTGAGATCCTGGGTGTGTCAGAGCTCCTGGGAGTCAAGCTGCCTCTGGGACCATGAGATGCTGGTGTGACCAAGCTCCTAGGATCCCGTGGACCTGGGTGTGTTAGAGTACCTGGGAGTAGAGCTTCCTCTGGGTGTTCTGGGACAAGCTGCATAGTTCGAGCCCAGGGTCTGCTCAGGGCACTGGCCCAGACTGGAAGGCTGCTTTTGTTTTTTTAATGGGAATTCTGAGAGTATGAATGAGTGGGTCTCATTCTTATGTCTTCTCTTTGAACTTCTGTCTTTGTGTTGATTTGCCTTGTTCAACTTTAATGTGTTGTTTTGTTGTTGTTATTTAGCTTATTTTTATTGCATTAAAAAAAAAACAGGGAATACTGCCGTACATTTGCATTCTTAGAGCTGGGGAGACAGATACAAGTGAATTCCTGGAGATTACCAGCCAGTGAGCCCAGGCTACCTGCCAAATTTTAGACTACGAGTCCCTGTCTCATAAAACAAAGTGTACAACTCCTAGGGAACAACACCAGAAATTGAACTCTGGCCTCCATATGCACATAAATGCACATGCACTCCCCCCCCATACACACACAGATCATCAATGACACAGTGATTGAAATCTCAAGCCTCATTTTAACTGATGAACTTGGGGTTTGATGATAGTTGGCTTTTATTTATAAAGAACTGACTGGAATGGAATTGTTTTCATTGGTCCATCAAAAGTGTTTCAAATATTTGAATTATGTTTGATTATATTCCAAATTACCTGGGGATGCTGTATGTCCTTGGGAAGCTGACAATTTTAGTAAGTTAAATCTTCTTCTTTACAAGCACTGAAGTGTCAGCAGCTGTGAATGAATCATCTACACCCTGAATTAGTGTGAAGCCTCAAGGTGAGGAAAATTACTTTGCATTCTCTCATAAATATCTAGAGAATATAAGAGATGAATCTTTAAATCCTTTGGGATTCTTGCCACTAAACTAAAAGCTGTCACCAGTAAAGGCAAAGAGAACCCTTGGTATTTCATTTAAAGTTAAAGAAAAGAAATAGAGCATACTATAAAGTCAGTCTCTGCAAGACTGACTACTACAGCTTCCACAAGAATACCAAGCATATTTATTTCTGTAAGATCTTACATCTGTCTATAATCAGCTCTTTCTTCCTTATTAAAATTTCCTTCCTTTTTTACAGGTAATATGAAAACATGAAAAGATGCATGTCCCTTCTTTATCTTACCTCATTCCCCCAACTCCGTTTGTAAATTACAGGTTCTTTTACTTAAGCTACAGATAAAGAATATTGGCTTGCATGGAGCCATGGACTTTCTTTCTTGTAAGCTATAACAATAGGGTTGATATTTTTACTAACATTATGTATTTGATCCCTCATAAGTGATTTTGCTTCTTATAATATTTTGTTATCTTCCTTTTCCTTTTTGTTCATTTATTATTTTACTAATTTTTGAGAAGATGTGTTCAATTACAGAACCCAGGGATAACATGCAAGATCATTAGGCACAATGATTTTCTGACCAGCATGTTAGGTCATGAAAACTTTATCATAGCAAAGTGAGAGCATGTGCACCCTGAAACCATCCTGTTCCCATTTTATTTCAGGAAACTCATATTTACCAACTCCAGTGCCTTGCTTCATGGGTAAAGGCAGACCTGATCAAGAATTATGTAGATTAGACAAATGCAAGTTTGTTAAGAAGTACAACTGTAAAACTCAAAGGTCTGAAAGAAATCAAAACATACAGCTCCTGGGTTGACCAAAGAGAAAATAGTGGGACAGGAAACACTAAGACAAGAACAGAAAAGTCTGAGTTTCCCCTTTGTAATTCAGAGGATCTCCCATAAGGTGTCTTTGTCATTTGCCAATGATTTCCTGAGAGAAAAACAATCCTAGAGGAGGTAATAAAGCTTCATTCACACCACATTTTGCATCGTCTAACATTCTTTTCTTCCAAAATATGAGCTCTATAACATAGTAGCATATTGACTTTCTGTGAAAACAATTCTCTTCTTTATTGTTGCCTCCCAATAAAGTATGTGCCCTTCGTGTGTAGTTCTTGATTTTTATTGTTGTTATGTTTCCCCCAATTAGGATGCTGATACTCAGACCTTAGTATCCTTTTCATAGAATTTTTCCACCAAAAATTTCTGGTAAAAATTTTGTATTAAAATCGTTGGCATTTCATCTAGGCTCTGCCCCACAATTTCTTGGTGACAGCCAGGTGTGCCTGACTCAATATAAAAGAGACTGATTGCCCCCTCCTCACTCTCTTGTTCTCTTCTTGTTCCTGCTCCTTTAACATATTTTCTCCTCCCCCACCTCAATGTGTACTCCTCTTCCTCCTCTCTCTCTCTCTCTCTCTCTCTCTCTCTGCCTTTCTCTCAACTCCCTTCCTTCCCCATGCCCTGAATAAACTCTATTCTATACTATACTGTTGTATCTCAGGGTGAAGGGATGCCTCAGCATGGACCCGCAGAGGCACCTTCTTCCCCCACACCTTACTGCACCTCTCTCAAACATATCCCTGGCTTCTCTCTATAACTTTATAAAACACAACAAATAGTTTAAGTGTGTGTGTGTGTGTGTGTGTGTGTGTGTGAGAGAGAGAGAGAGAGAGAGAGAGAGAGAGAGAGAGAGAGAGAGAGAGAGAGAGAGAGGTATGTGCTGGCACATGTGTGTGGGTATCCACAGAGGTCAGAAGAGAACATCTGATCTGATCCCTTGGATCTGGAGTTGTGAGCCACTTAATATTGATGCTGGGAACTTGGGTCCTCTGCAGAACAATGTCTCTCCAGCAGCCCTCCACTACCACTGGTAAACATTGAATGTCAACTTCACAGAATCTGGTGGGAAAATCTCTGGGTGTGTTTGTTAAGCAGTTCTTAATTTAGCAGAGGTAATAAGACCCACTTTAACTGTGGGTGGCACCATTCTATGGGCTGAGTTGAGGTGGAGGCAAGGTCTTGAGCTGAATAAAAAGGAGAAAATAAATGGAGCACCACCATTCCCATCTCTGTCTGCTTTCTTACTACAGTTTTAATATGATTAGCTGTCTCAAGCTCTTGTACCATGATTTTCCCACAATGATAGACTGCATTCTCAAAGTGCTAGCCAAAATAAATACTTACTTCTCTAAGATTCTCTTGTCATATATTTTATTAAGACAGTGAGAAAAATAGCTAAAACAAAACTCCCAGCAGTGGAATGGAGAGAGCTACAAGAATAGCAGGGGGCCAAAGCTACATTCTAGTCTTCCCTTGGGTTGAAATAAAATTAGAACATGCTTCAATGAATAACATATAAAACAACAGGAGCTTTAGTGCACCTGGTGGCATTGTTAGAAGCAGCTAGATCTCAATATTTCTACCACAAGCCCCTCTTAGTTTTCCCATGCACAGAAAATAACTCAATATTATAACAGGTACTGAGGAAATGTTCTTCTTGAAAAGCACTGGTTACTCACAAGGAAACTGTGATGGTTTATATATGCTCGGCCCAGGGTGTGGGAGTATTAGAAAGTGTGGCCCTGCTGGAGTAGGTAGGTCACTGTAGATGTGGGCTTTAAGACCCTCATCCTAGGTGTCTGGAAGTCAATATTCTGCTAACAGCCTTCAGATAAAGACATAGTACTCTCAGCTCTTCCTGTACCATGCCTGCCTGGATGCTGCCAAGCTCCTGCCTTGATGATAATGAACTGAATCTCTGAACCTGTAGGCTAGCCCCAATTAAATGTATAAGAGTTGCTATGGTCATGGTGTCAGTTTACAGCAGTAAAACCCTAACTAAGACAGTAACTAAAAGCAAGCTAAAGGCCGGGCATTTTAAACTTTCATTTCCAACTGTGTTTTCTTTGAGTAAGATCTTTGTTTAACTCTATCATTGTATAAATATGGGTGAAAACATGTCTTTTTTCTTCAAGACTTTAGGTATAAGAGTATCTAACTATGGTAATTTGCTGTCAGCTTTTAGAATATTCTATTCCAAATGACCGAAGATTCACCTGAAAGTCTTTAGTCATTGTCCTACCCTTTTAGTGTTGAATCTTAAGAATAGCTAGACCATATGTACAGATTATATCACAAAGAGATCAGCCACAAGAGGTCACTATCCTTTAATGGGAACTAAGTAGTCCACTTGAAAGATCAGGGCTAATCCAGGATCATCTTTAAGCATGGGAGCTGAGATCACGCTCAGCCAGACAACATACTGATCAAGACTGCTAATTATGCCTCCCCCTCAATTCTTCTTCTGATTAAACCTAACACTTGAGGCTGTAGACATGGCATGATAGTTAAGGGAACTGACTGCTATTCCAGTAGACTCAGGTTTGTTTTCCAGAAGTCACATGACAGTTTGAAACTCTCCATAACTCCAGTCTCAGGGATCTGACATTTTCTTCTGGCTTCCATGGGCACCAGACACACACGTGGTGCACAGATATTCATACCAGAAAAGAACTCATTTACATAAAATAAAAATCGTAAGAGAAAGAATTTCTATATATATATTTAAAAACAGACAAACAAACAACCAACCCAAGATACCCAAATCTCATGTCCATACCCCATGTCCCTGTTGCATAGCAGTTTCCTTCAGGTTGATACATTACATCTGCAGGCGGTGTCTTTGACTTCTGAGAGATACTCCCAGACCATCTGAGCTGTCTAGAATAGACACAAACCAACTTCATGAGCTGCCTGAAAGTTGCTCGGTGAGCTCTGGGTTTCTAGTATCCCCCCACCCTCAAGGGGTGGTCTTTTGGTGGTAAAGCTGTTTTCAAATAATTTCTCCTCCTATAATTAACTCCTGGTTTATCAAGATGGATTTTGACAATGCATTTGCTTTAGTATGTCATGAAGGGTCTATCTGAAGTGAGTAGACTTGGTTTTTTTGTCTCTTTGGGAACAGAGTCACACCAAGTTCAGCAAGATTAGATCGGGTCAATTTTCCCCTGTAGTCCCCACAGGCTGACCTATTATTTTTTGCAATGATTATGTGAAAACCAAGTTCAACATTTTACCTCTGCAAAGTGACATGATATTTAAAATGAAATGATTGATATCTAAAATAATAGTTATATGGAATTTTTTTGTTCCCTAAAGTTTTAAAGTTCTAAATACAGTTATTTACTTAATTCTCTGTATTTCTTTAAATGTACCTAATCAATTATTTCAGTATTATGTGTTTGAGTATGCCCTCATTTATTCAGACTTGAAAAGGGATCAACTCTAAAAGACATAGCATAAATGCTTATAACATTTTAGGGGAAATCAAATGGACCATGAAATTGAAGTTAAGCTCCAAGACCTCACATTCTGATGACAAAGAAGAAAGATAAGTAATTATAGGGGCAAAAATAATCTGTCTTGGACTTAAAAAAGAAAAAAGTGTCAAAGTCAAATGGTCAATAAAATATAGCTAATGGAGACAAAAGCAATATGTAAGTTCTATATGATTTTTGTTAGATGGTGTTATATGTCTCTATTCCATCTGGTAAAATATGACTCTATAATAAGGAAGAGAACTTCCTGTATATTTAACTTTTGACCTGCAATCAACATGTTACTAGAGATAGACTATTGATAAGTCAGTTTAAATTTTTCTAATATAATTCCTAGGACACACACACATACTTCTTTGAAGAGTTTGTTCAAGAGATTAAACTTCGTGATTTTGAGGTTGAGATTATCAGTTGTACTTACAATGTATGCTTAACATATGTGAATAAGGAGTTAAGATGTTTGCCATCAAGCCTAATGACATGAATTCAATTTGCAAGTCCCACATAAAGGTTGAAAGAAAGAATCAACATCCAACGGATGTGCTTTTATCTCTACATGTACACCATTGTATTTGAACCCTAATGATGTACAAACCCTAACATACATACATAAAATAAGCAAATAAAAATATATGTCCATATGAAAATATACTAGTAATTTTATTAACCACTAAAATTCATATGGTCAGATATCATATTTGAGAAAAAATAGTTTAAAAAACAACTACTTAGAGCAAATAATCCATGGCTCAGAAACAATTTTATCCACAATCTATGTGAAATCACTTTAAATTAGCTCAAATAGCAACTGCAGAAAATTCAATAATGACCTAATCAAGAAGATACATTTATCAACTAAATCTTAAATAACAATTCTTTCTTAAGCCAATTTTTATGACTTTGGTTCATTTTGATATTAAGAAACAATCTAATAAGAGAAAAATCAAAATTAACTTATTCAAGTTTTCCTTCTCAAATCACAACTTTTAGACATGCCTTTATTGTGGTTTAAGCCTGCTTTCTAAAAGTTCATGTATGTGAAACTTAGTCCTCTAAGCAGCAGATGCTGGTAGGATGTTTGCAGGTCATGGAGGAGATTACTACAGAAGAGACCATAAGACCTCAGTTTCTATAGCTTCCTATTTATAGGAGGGACCATAAGATCTCAGTTTCTATAGCTTCCTATTTTGTGGTTTATGCTTTATTATGCCTCTAATAAATAAGTTGCTGCTTGGAAAAAAAAAAAAAAAAAGAAGGCTCTCTCCAGAAATGGACTGGTACAATGCCATGCCCTTGAACTTCCAAACTTATGCTACTGTTATTGTTATTGTTTGTTTGTTTGTTTCAATCTCAAGTTTAGTGAGAATTGCAGTCTTAAGGCAAATCCCACAAGCAAAGAATTTAAAGCAGAAATTTTCTCCATGGCCATGAAGTTTTTATAAATAAATAAGTAAGCAAATAAATAAATAGTTAAATAAGCTGCTTTCATTTATTTCATTGGTGTATAACAAATCAAATGACCTAATGAGTCTTACACTGTCTATAAGAGAAATATTAGCACGTTGTTTGTTATTCATTAACATCCTAGCATTTCTCAAAGAATATCAGCTTTGTTCTTTAAAAACCTATTAATTTAAATTTAAATACAATCTACCTAGAAATATGTCTGATCTGCTAAAATCAAATGATAAGTCTCGATAAAATTATGTCCTGAAGCTATTTTAGTGATAAGCAGAAATTCTTTACTTGCCATTTAAATGAATCCATAATATAAATTACAATAGTCATATTATCAACAATAAAAAGTCAAATGAATGCTAACTGCATGCAAAAAGTTCAGTGCTGTGGAGGGAAAAGCAAAGCAAATGTCCATCTAGGAAGCCAAGTGAAAACAAACATGCAGCCTTGTCTCTCCTCCCTGTCTGCATCATGTGTTAGCACTTCCTTCTAAAAGCCACCAAGCTACCTTCCAGAGCATTGCCCATCATCTCCAAGGACTCAACAACATCCAGCATATTCTACTGACTCTCTAGAAGATCTGGATGTCAAACAGAGGGCTCCAGTTTCTATCATGTTGGTGTGATATTTCCTTCTATGGGAGTAAAGGGTCATATTTTATTGTTTTGTTCAGTGCATGACAAATGTGTGCTCTGAAGCTTCATTCTTTTCATTTCTTCTTATTGTTTTATTTTGACTATTGAAAGACAAACCTGAAAGTGTTATTTATAAGCTCATTAGTCAACTCCTTTTAACACAGACATATTAGGGCTGGGGATATGGTTCAGGGGGTTAAAGTTCTTGCTTTGCAAACATGAGGGCTACGTTAGCATCCTCAGAATCTATGTAGGTGCCAGGTGGGTGTGGTAGTCCACCTGTAATTGCATCCTGGGAATGTAAAGGCAGGGGCTCTCTAGATGAAGCTGACGAGTAAGATCAGCTACAGCAATGAGCCTTAGTTTTGAGTGAGGGACCTTGCTTCAATGAATAATGAGGAAGAGTGTGAAATAATTCACAATACCAACTTGGGATTCCACATGCACACACATACATGTGTGACCACACACATACAAACATGTATATACAAACTCTTGCATGCTATAACACACATAAAATTGTAAAAAAGACAATGACTTAACAAACCAAACAAAATTACAAGTACACATTTTGTTTGAAAATTAAAATGATAAATGTTTGAAGAGGTGAAAATGCAAATTACCAATCAGTACCAATTGTGGACATGTATAAAATGGCCACATTGTAGTCCATAAATATGATGTGTCAAATAATAAAGAAGAAAGAAATTGAAAATAATGAATAGGTAGTAAGATTACAACATAGAAGCTACTTGTGGTTTGAATGGGAAATATTTCTCCCATAGACTTATATATTGCACATTTGGTCTTCATAAGATATAATATGTACACCATACACACACACACATATACACACATTACCACTAATAATAATATTTATTATGAATTAAAAACAAGGTTTCAAGTGACTAATGAGGACAGCTGACATCAATCTCAGCCCTCCACATGCACCTGCACACACACGTGCATCCATACAAACACATACATACTGCAACACTCAGTTAGATTGAATATTAGTCTAGTTTTCTCCTGCACAATAGGATGACTATAGCTAGCTCACAATGCTCTAAAAATGGCTAGCTGGAAAACAAGAGCAAAAAGTCTTCAACACAAAGCAACAAAGAGATGGAAACATTAATTACCTTTTGTTAATCAATACACATTGTGTTCATATACAGAAGATGCTTCTAATTGATTTTATCTTTTACCTTTTGCTTAGTGGAATTACCTCTTTTTGAAAGATACCTTTAGCCAAAAATAAATAAATAACTTAACTAATTAATTAAAAAGAAAAAGAAGGGACAGGGGAGTAATTGTCTTTTTGGATAATAACCCTGATTGTGTTTTCTTCCATTTTCACATTTTCAGTCCATAATCACCCAAACACTACTTTTATGATTTTTTTAAAGTCTCTGTTTTGTTCAAAATGTGTTTCTTCTTCATGAGAACTTGAAGTTCTGTCTGTGAGCTGCCTCTGTCTTCTTTTGTCTATGAAATGGAAAACTTAGATATCCCACTATTCCCTACCACCACCACTACTTTTCCTTCTGCCCTCTCTTGATGTAGTAGAGGGCAGACACACGATGGGTCTGTAGTCAGTCCTGTGTTTGGGACCTGCCACAGATGGTAATATTTGCTGTATAACTGCACCTTTTAAATGAAGATGACAAAGTAAGCTTTGGACAAGAACTACTTCCAAGTGTACTGTTCTCAGTTTGAGATACAAGGTTTTGCAATAAAATGAAAATATAGGGTGAGGAGATGGCTGAGTGGGTAAAGCATTTGCCACGTAACCCTGAAGGAACTGAGTTCAGATTCCCAGCACCCATGCACCGTTAGGAACGGTGGCACATTGCAGAATATTTGATCACACTGAAAAGCCCAAGGCTGTGTTGTTTACTGGAAAAACCTGTTTCTAGTTTCAATGTGACTCTGCCCGCTAGCATATACCTTTAATCTGTTCAGCTGGAATACAGACATGCCCTTAGTACACACCTTTAATCCCAAACAGTGAAAATAAAGTTAGTTTGTAGAATGAAGCACTCATGCTTGAAAGTGATGTCTAACTGAGTAACAGACAAAAATGACAAATCAAAGAAAGATTTGACAGAATAGGATATGCTCAATTCTCACCAGAACAGAGAGGAAAGAGATGACTTAAGAGCAGAGCAGAGGAAGAGGGGTACAGTTTTGCAGAGACAGGTTACAAAGAGAGAACAAGCTAGACACAGATGAAGACAGAATGAACCAGAGAATGAGAAGGATCCAGAAGATTAGAACAGATTGCCAGAGTCAGTTTGAGGCCAAGCAGAACAAAAAGTCAGAGTGGGGGAGGGGGAGATTGAATCAGTCAGTTTGGAGAGTAGTTGAAGCCAGAACAGCTGAGTTGAGCCAGCCAGCCAGCCAGAGATCAGAAAGAACTAGGAAGGGATGATCTTATTCAGTACTAAGTCTCAGAGGCTGAAAATATTCTAGGCCTAGACTTCCAGGAGTGGGCCTAGGTTATCAGATGGAGACAGTAGGCCTTGGAGATGATAATTACATCAGGTGAATAAAATATAGAATTACAGTGGAAGGTGTCTGTAATTTCAGCACTGAAGAACAGCTATCACTTGGAGCCCATTGATTGGCAAACCAGGCTAGTAATTAGTGAGCTCAAGGGTCAGTAAGAGACCCTGTCTCAAAAGTAAAGTGGAGAGTGACTGAGTAAGTCAGTCCATGTTAAGTTCTGGCCTCTATGAATGTACACACTTGTCCACATACACTCACATACATTTATTCTCACATGCAAATGTACATAGACATGTTCTCCACAAGCAAAGTATAAAAATGATACGTATCTAGTGATCCCCTTCTTTCCTCTTCCACATATACATCTGTCTCTGTGATCTGTCTGTCCATCTATCTACCTACTTAAATATCTGTATCACCTATCTATGTCATCTATCTCTATGTATAAAAACTATCGCTTTTCTCTCTCTCCCTCCTCACTTTCCTTTCTCTCCCCACCACCCACACAGGCATTACAAATCTGCCTACTTCTTACAGCCAATCATGTAGAACTTTGAAGTCTTTCTCCTACCCTTGGACACCTTCTGCTGTATTCTATATCTTAAATATTCCTGTAATGCCCACAGGTTAAGGCCTGGCTTCTCCAACTATTTACAACATTACCACTTTTGGAAAGTAAGCATTCACAGCCATGTGGTATTATTCTCCCATTTATCATATCTCCACAAGAGCGTGTTGTTTCCCAGAATCCTCTCCCTGGCACCAAAGGGCCCTAACAGTTTCTATGTAGTTGTTTTCCTACAGATCTCCCCTCTTTCTTCTGGGCTTGTATGTTCTTAGCTTTCCTTTTCTTTTTGCCGGGAACACATTTTGAGATCAATGATTGTAGAATTGATTATTAATTAATACATTCTGGCGAGATGTTGCTACCTGCCTCAGTGGTTTATGTTCCCAAATGAAAGGCACACACACACAGCCTTTATTTTTTAATATGCCTTAAGCAGCACAATAGCTTGGCAACTGCCTAGCTTCTATATTGCTAGAATCTACCTCTTGCTGATAATTCTGAGTTAACTATTTACTAATCTCTAGGTTCCATCTTAGCTGCTCTGGACTCATTTGTTCAGCCCTCTGGGCAGTGCTTTCTTGGCCAAGAGCCCAGGATGCTTTTCTTGTTTCTCTATCCCCTTGGCAGCCTCTTGGTCCCTCTTCTGTGCGCACTTTCCTAAAGTATTGCCAATATCCTTCTTCCTCTTCTCTCAGTCCCAAGTCAGGGAACACTAAAATCCCACCTCTGTCTGTCCTCTCCAGCTATTGTCTGATGGCATCTTTATTTACCAATCAGAATTAACTGGGGGCCAGTTCCCAGAAGCTTTGTGCAGACCCTCTCGATTTTGGGGGACCCCTTTAGCATTAAAATACAAGCAGCTACAAATGATGGAGGAGTTGGGTTCTTTTTCCAGGATGATTTTAGAAATAGTCTGTTTAACCACAACAAAACAGCAATTCCAATTACTTTGTGAACTACTTTCTGTCAATAATTAACATATAGCAAACTAATAAACACGAATCTCATGAATTATATATCCTATTTTCTCAAGCTAAGTTTCATAACACTAAATTCTGCTTTTGTAATTTCAGCCTTTGCAGTTTGTTTATGAAGTACAGTTTCAACCTGTATTAGCATTCTCTAGAGTGACAGAACTTATGGAATGAATCTCTTTCTATATGGAGACAGAGAATTTACAGAGTCATTGCAGGCTATGATACATCTAGTCCAACAATGCCCGCCTATGAATGGAAGTTCCAAGAATCCAGTTGTTCTGTCCACAAGGCTGGATGTCTCAGCTAGTCTTCAGTAAATGCCAGAATCCTGAAGAAAGAGGCTTTAACACCAAGGAAGGGATGCACTTGCTAGCAAGGTGAGAGCAAACAGGCATAGAGCAAACACATCCTTCTTCCATGTCTTTATATGGAATTATACATCATATTTTCTCAAGTAAGTTTTGCAATACTAAATTCTGCTTCTGTAGTTCGATTAACAGTTCGATTCTGAAATACAGTTTCCACCTGTATTAGCTTCCAGCAGGTGTAGCACAGATTAAAGGTGAGTCTTCCCGGCTCAAAAGAACTGGATTAAAGATGTGTTTTACTGCCTTCAAATTCCAGATTAGAAATCGATCTTCCTACTTCAAATTAATCAAAGAACTGTGACGGTGTGCCCTTTCAATTTTTGGTTTTATTTAATTCCAGATGTAATCAAGTTGACAGCCAAGAATAGCCACCACGCCACCTATATGAAATCCTGAGATGATGGAAGGTGCCTGTGTTATGTCCTGTGATTGCTCAGAACCTATTTCTAAATGTTTCTCTCTGATATTTGAGAATGGTTAGATGGTTACATTTACATGAAACTGTTGAGTATATTTTTGATACTTTAAATAGTTGTGAAAATTTAGATTTCTGAGATTTTTAGATTTCAGATTTTATGAGTGAGGCTTTTGTGATTGAAGGATTTTATAACTTCTTTCCTTAAGTCTTCTTCTGCTGGCTCCTCCTGCCACAGCAAGCCTATGAGACTGTTACTGTTCTTTTCAGTTTGGAGATTAGCAAACAGGCTCAAAAGGACTCCTCAGAGCTGGTTCCTTTTATGGTTTTGTTTTCAAACCAAAAATCTTTCAGTTTGGCCTACTCAGAGTCCAACTGTCAGCCTATGAGAAATCAGGTTCACTCCCAGATCTGTATAACCTCAGAGAACATTTCTAACCATCTCAAGATAAGATTGAGTGAGACCCTTTTAGTTGTACACAGTGTGATTTCCCCCTTCTATAAGCTTCCAGAAACCAAGCTGCTGTCAATTTGTGTGTATATGTGAGCATGTATGGACATATGTGTAGGTGTGTGCATGTTTGTGTGCACATGCATGTACACATGTGTGTATGTGCATGTGATGTGTGTGTATGTATGTGCACATGATATATATTATACACATGGCACACTGATCGGGCTCATGGGTCCAATTTTCTCCACTTCCCTCACATTGGTATTATAAGTATACACTACATGCTCAATATTTTTTTGTTTTTAAACATGTTGCTCTGAGTATCAAATTCATGTGTATACTTGTAGGGCAAGCACTTTACTAAGCTATATTTCCAGCCCAAGTAAGCAGTCTGTTGGGGGCCAACAAGCTAATAACTAGCAGGTGATCTTCCTGAAATGACTTTGATTAATATCTGCAACAAAACTCCAATATGCACGACCCAGCAGAAAATCATTTTAGGAAAATATTTCTGCTATTAATATGCTTTCCCTGTTATTATTAAACATATATGACAATCACTAGGTATTAACCCACGTCTTTTGAGCAGATCTCTGCAGATCTACAAAGATGTACTATATTGTAGTGATGCTATGTAGACGAATGGATGACTTCTTACTTTTTAATAATGATCCTATAAGAATTCCTAAAATTACATCAGTATTTACTAGGCTCTTTTATAGTGGGACTGCTATCAAATCTCTTCTGATAGTCAAAACTGCAATGAGAACTCTGCCAGTCTCCCATGTATGCCAGTTGATTGCTTCTAGAGAGTAACCAGACTTTCAACTACGCAGAGCACAATCCAAGAGGTTGTAAAACCATTAATCAAAGGTCATCAAAAGGGAACTAATGATTTATTTATAGGTCCTAGGATAGAAGATAAAATATTGACTAGGTTATCTGTACAAAACTTCACTAATAACTTAGTTATGGTTTTTAGCTCTCAGTGAACCTGTGGAGTTGTGACAGGTGGCGGATGTTTAGCCAGATAATTACTCCTGATGGATATGCATGTAAACACGCATTGTTGTAAAACTTCTTATTTGATTAATTTGTATAAACTTGTGATGAACTTTTTAACATGTGATCATGTATTGTGAAAGATGTATAAGTGCTGAGGACTAAGAGAAGAGACAGAACTGAGCTGAGGAGAACACTTCTTAGACAAAAAGAAGAATTTTCCCTTATCTCTCTGTTTCATTCATTCCACTTTTTCTCTTTTTTTCTTAGATAGCTTTCATAGGAAACTTTTTACAACTTAGTAATAAATGCTATATCATTTTTCAAAGTGTCCCTTTTTCTTCCTGTGACTTCTACTAACAGGCTGAAAAATTAGAGCTGCATAGTCCCTGCTGAGATAGAACAAAGGGCACATTACTTAATCCCCCGCTGTTAGGCTACAGGTGTCGCCTAAGCCAGCGAAAGAGCAAAAGGTTTTTTAAAGGACTTTTTAGAAGTTATCATCAGCATTTCAGTACAGTTAAAGAGCTAGAGCATCACTCAATGTTTAAAGCCACACCAGAGTCCTACTCTGTGCACAGGCTCAACCCTCTCCAGGCTGGGAGGCTCCCAACAGTGGTCAGTTTTGATTTTTCATAAACAAGGTTTAAATTAACATCCTGGTAATTAAAGGACAGGATTACACTTGGTTATCTCTGTTTCAGACAGGTTCCTAATAACAGTTTTTCTAATTTGTAACTTTTCTTACCTATACATGGGGATAAATTTTAAGCATTCATTCAAGCAATGACTGATGAGGATATACCATGTGTTTTTTCTTTAGGTCTACAGAAGCATATCAGGTTGCTATAATAAAGGTATAATTACAGTTTGTTTCATAGTTGTAATGTTTTTCTTTAACTGGATTTTTGTAAGATTTGGAGATATTTGAAGATAGAGCATATTCCTGATTTTAAATTAATATACCTTCATCACCACCACCACCATCATCACCACTCTCAGCAGTAGCAACAGCATAGGCTGTGTGCATTGGGTTCATTCCATGAGCTTCCTTAAGGCCTTTGCTTATATATGGCCCTCATTTAAGTCGTCATGACAACCAAGATTACCCTAACCTACATTCAATTGAAACACAAGATTGATTACAAAGCTTATATAAAAATAATGGTTTTCTACTATTTCTCCTCTATATTATTTTATAGATTTGAGATTTGAGGCTTTAGGAGAAAATTACATGATTTTAGCAGAGATATTTTCCTATGTTTTATCACAAAGCTTAGTAACACAAATTTTAGTGCTGTATATGTATTTTTATGATATTCTTTACAAAAGATAAGATTTATCTAACAAATACATTTAGCTTAGCATATTTTACAATTGGCTTCCCCAATTTTATAAGAAAAAACAAAATCAACTTCCTATTTGACTCATGAAAAATATAATTAGATGTATGCTGAAATGATAACCTTTAAAAATACACCCCACAAATCCTGTATTTTGTATGCCTCCATCAGTATGCTTACTGTCGGAAGTCTGCAGGACTTTTCAAGCTCATGGTATCTCTTATTAAAGTTTAGACATACTTTTGGAGGAATTGTTATCAGTCAATGTCTTTTTTTATTAACTATATCAAAATATTGGTGAAATCAGAATGCTGTAAAGCATTATTCAATTAGAACATAGTTAGTAAACAGGAGAGGCCTTAGAAAGTTTATCCTTCACATGACAGCAACTGAATAGGTTGAAATAGAAGAAATATGCAGACCAACAAATAGGTAAATGACAAGGAAAAGTGTAAATGATGAATTTTTTGCAATGGTCTAGTTCAGTTTGGGAACAGAAAGCACAACAGCGGCAAGCAGTTCATGAGATGAGTGTTTCTAAGAGCTGTGTGGCTTCCAATAGATCAGTCTTTCCTGTAAGTACATTTGAGAGAATAGTCTTGAGCAATAAAAAATCCTGAGCAAGTTAAAACAATAAATATACCACACTGTAATGCAAAGGACATTTTACTGATTTATCATTGCATTCCCCTCATGCATGCTGTTCCACGCCTTAGTTATAGATAACTGGTCTTCTCTAAAATTCCGAACGAGCCTGCTTTTCTTAAGAATTTTATGGCTGCTTATGTAGTGACTCCAAATAAAAGCAGTAAAAACAGTGATGTTTTTCTTCGACTATAAACACTGCAAATGCAGCTGAAGTTGTGAAGTATATAATCTTCTTTTTGGTTTCTTTATGCAGATTTTGAATTTTATAATCACTTAAGAAAATATTATGCATATTTTCTGGCAGGTTTTTATTGTCACTGGAATACTTAACACAAATAAACCCTCTTAAATTTTAAGTGCACAGTACAATATTGTTAAGTATAAGCATAGTGCTGTACAGCAGCTCTCTAGAGCTTGTTCATCTCATATAACCAAAGTTGCATACCTAAAAAGACAAGTGTGGTGAGGAAGTGGAGGAAAGGAACCCCTTGCGACTTATTGGTGTGAAATGTACCGTATGAGATGGCGTAACTTCTTAGAAGTTGGTAATGGAGTTGCTATATTCAATTCTATTGAAACTCCTTAGAGGATTTGCTAGCATGAAATCTGAGAGAGAAAAAGACAGAGATGTTATCTTTCTTTTTTACACTTTTCTTGATGTCTTTCTACCTTTCTTCATTCTAAGAGGCTCTGGAGAAGACATCTTGACCACAGGCATACTGACACCTCCCCTTGAGGAACACTGTTGATGTTCCCTTTGCCTCCAGTTTGAAAATGAAGGCAGTAACATTCTAGACATCAGTTCCTTAGACGATTGAAAAGAGAGCTTCTGTGTGATTAAGAAACAAAAACCAAACCCACACTTCTGAGTTACACACATACCTAAAATAATTAGGTTTTAAAGGTCTGTCTCCTTTCCGCTCGTGTTTATAGCAGCATTATTCACAACAGCCAAGGTGAGGAAATGATAGTCATGCCCATCATCTTAAATGGAAAGTGAAGAAGCTATGACAGGCTACATCAATCTAACAAATTTTAATTTTCACAAGACATTATCAGCTCAAGTCTCATAATCTGAAAATGTAACTGAACACAGGCTAGTGTGCAGTGTCTTTAAACATTGTCTTTGTGGCCTCAGACGACTTCTATCACTATGTCTTTCAGATCCCCAGTGCCATGGCAGCACCTGGGCCCCATGTAACCTATGCTCTATAACTCCTGACTTCTAAGTTAGACTCAACAGAAGAACCACTCTAAAACTTTGTAGCTTCAGGGCAGCCATGGAGTAGACTAAATACACTGGCAAACCTTTCTTCCTTCCTTCCTTCCTTCCTTCCTTCCTTCCTTCCTTCCTTCCTTCCTTCCTTTCTTTCTTTCTTTCTTTCTTCTTTCTTTCTTTCTTTCTTTCTTTCTTTCTTTCTTTCTTTCTTTCTTTCTTTCTTCCTTCCTTCCTTCCTTCCTTTCTTTCTTTCTTTCTTTCTTTCTTTCTTTCTTTCTTTCTTTCTTTCTTTCTTTCTTAATTGTTCACTAAGCTCAGCTCTAGACAGTGCCCTGTGAGTACATATGTTGGAAATGTCCATGAACCAGACAGGACTAAGCTTTCAATGGGTGATGGGGATTTCCCTCATCCTGAGAAGCTGAGCTTCTAGATTCATTATAATATGTGATCCTCTTAAAAGCAGGAGGAGGCCGTTTGGGGGACATTGTAGGGAAAATGGTTGTAATTCAGAAGATCTAAATGAGTTCAGGACACATCACAAATCCAACTGTGTTGTAAATCACTTGGTATTCTAGAATGTCTCTATCTTCATTGTCAAAATGGAGGCAAAGGAGAGGTATCAGTATGCCTGCGGTCAAGATTTCTCTTCCAGAGCCTCTTAGAAGGAAGCAAGGTAGAAAGACAGCAGGAAAAGAATAAGAAAGAAAGACAGCATCTCTGGGTTGTTTTGTTTTTGGTTTTGGTTTTTTTTTCCCTCAGATTTCATGCTAGTAAATTCTCTAAGGAGTTTCAATTGAATTGAATACAGCAACTGGGTATTCTATTACCAATATGCCTAGAGATACCATAGAAATCACAGCAAAAATCTAAGTCTTAACCCATCATTTATTCTTTTTAACTTGCATAGCAATTGTGCCTTGAAGTTATACTAAACTCTCCCAGAATTAAATGTGTTTTCATTATAGAAAAGAAATTTTAAATAGAAGAATATAGTAAGAAACAATATTTGAAGACCATGTGTTAAGTCTGAATGTACGCAATTTAGTAAAGTAAGATTATTTTTTTAAGAAAGGGTAATTCTATGTACCTCAGAGTGGCCACAAATTCACAAACCTCCTGCCTCAGCCTCCTAGGTGCTAGAATTACAGACACCCCACAAGCCATATGTTTTCCTTGTCTTTTATTTCATTATATAGAACTAGGGGTTGATCTTAAGTGTGAAACAGGTGCTCTAACACTGAAGTATACCACTAGCTACATTTACTTTTGATTTTAATATGGGATCTCAATGAGTTGTTCAGGCTAACCTTGAAGTGGCTGTGTAGCCCACACCAGTCTTAAATTCGTCTTCCTCATATTTCAGCCTCCCAAGCGGCTAGGGTTACCTGCCTGTATCACTGGGCACCTATTGCTAAAAAAAAAAAGTTACCTTTTCAACCTATTCAGGTCAAACAAGCATTTGTTTCCTGTTCATTTTTTTCTATATTCATTTTTAGATCTGACTGCAATCCTCTCCCAATATTATATCTGTTTCTCAAAATGCTTGTTACAAGAGGTAACAATATACTCATTTACTCTTCCTTATATTATTTGTGTAATAAGCACTTGGGAGGGAGAGTTGAGAAACAGATGATTGAAAAGGATAAAAAAAAAATGCAAGTTTCTACAATAGCCTTAGATACTGAGTAACATTTTATTCAAGTTATGAGGTGTCAGCAACAATGCAACAGAGTAGCAGTCAAGGGACTACTTAACTGTGTAGAGGCATCCCCCTGGGACAATGGTTCTCAGGGTTTATCCAGCATGTGAGTTCTTTGAAGGTGAATTTGATTTAACTTTATAAATTGTTGCTACATGTCCACACTTCTTATAGGATGGCTTCCGAAGGAAAATTTTTTATCCTTAATTGTGAAATTCATATCTGTACAGGAAGCAGGGGCACATTTTGCCCAGCATGGAAGTCACCTTCCTTCATGAATTTCAGAAGACAGCAAAGCTTCTCTATATTATCTTGTATCACTTCAAGTGAACTCAGAAGATGAACCTTCCTCACACCAAAACAAAACAAAACAAAAAAAACAACCAAACAAAACCCAACAAGAATAAAAAACTGAAAAATAGAAATAATATAGAATTAATAGTGTTGAAATAAAGAGGACAAAACCAGAAAGCAAAACAAAGCAATTTAATCCCCAAAGCGGTTTAAATGGGGGCATTTTCTTTTTCACTTTTTTTTTTTTTTTTTTTTTTTGAGACAGGGTTTCTCTGTATAGCCTTGGTTGTCCTGGAACTCACTCTGTAGACCAGGCTGGCCTTGAACTCAGAAATCCGCCTGCCTCTGCCTCCCGAGTGCTGGGATTAAAGCGTGTGCCACTGAAAGACCCACAACGTGAGGACTCCCTCACGTTCTGACTCAGGAGAGGCGACACCCCAAAATCACCCACAAGAAACGATCTTGCTGCAACTGCAAGAGGATTTTTATTCGAGAGCGTTCTCGGGCCCATGGTCATACACCACGCAGGGGTAGAGGACCATGGCGCCCTGAGTAGCTGAGTAAGGGGGTATTTAAAGGAAGAAACCACAATTCATGGAGGTGGGGAGGGCGTTGTTGGAAAATACCAAAAATACCAGTTAAGAGTCACAAGGAAGTATAAAGTCACAAGTGTCAGGTTATCTCTCAAGACAGTTTCTAAGAGCCCCTAACAATCTAAGAGCCCCTAAAGATAGCACATTTGCATTGCAGGTTCCAGTAATGGTCAGGGTGTCATTCTTTGAATTGAACCCAGGAAGCAGGTGGGTGGAGGAAGGAATGTCGCTATCTGTTTTATGACCAGTACCTGGAGCACTAAGCCACAAAGGCTACACTCCCAAGCCTGGGCCCAAAAGCCTCGAATTTTGTTTTTACTTTGCTATACTTTTTTAATACTTCTTCATTCCCCCCCTTTTTTTTTTTTAATAGTTCTAATCTTAGAACTAGACACTATCTTCTCCCTGACATAGTTGATCCTTTAGGGCATGGTACTGTTATCTCAAAACTAAAAGCCACACTGCATTAATTCTTGTTTTAATAAAGGTGACTTGCCTATTTAACACACATGGACCTATAATTAAAAGCAGAAGAAAAATCAAAAGGGGTCTCATAAAGGTAGATAGTAGGGTGGTCAAGAGTACAAGATAAGGGCCTTTCCACCCGAGTCTCAAGGTTTTCTGCGTGGAGACGTCTAGCAGGTCTTCTGGAGCAGGCCTTCTGGAGCTGCTTTTTCACTCGCTGTCTCACTCACTGGAGCACCTTGAGCCTAGAGAACAAAGGCTGGGAAAGCAGCATGTCAGCACTATGTACAGAGGCTATTTTTACCAGTGGAGGGGGCCCCCTATAGAGTAATTCATAAGGGGGTCAGTCTAAACTGTCCAGGGGTGTTTTTAACCCTGAAGAGCAAAGGGTAGGAGAGCTATCCAATCATTAGCGCCAGTCTCCGCTGTCAATTTGGTAAGGGTCTCTTAATGGTTCTATTTATTCTCTCTACCTGTCCTGAGCTTTGGGGCCTGCATGCACAATGTAACTTTTAACTAATCTCTAATATCTTGGCCAGTCCCTGATTTACCTGGGCAACAAAGGAGGTCCATTACCTTGGGAAGATTTCTTTTAGGATCTTTAGTCCTGGTAGGAAAAGCTTCTATCTTGAAACGGTGTCTATAAACACTAACAAGTACTTGTTGCAATATCTAGCTGGCTTAATTTCTGTAAATTCTACCTCGTCATAGCACAGGCCTTGCAGCTTTTGGCTATTTCTTCTGTCAAGTCAGAGAGTCCTGTAACATAGCAGTCAAAGGACCTAACCACACCTTTTAATTTCTTGGCCCCCAGGCGAGTCAAATACTGTCCATAACTTGATAGTGCTCAGGGGTGTATCTAAAGCTGGTCTCTCTGATGTCATAATAATCTTTAGGCTCCTTGACTGCCAGGATCATTGCTCCTTGAGTCACCTGTTTGGCAGTTAGATCTGCTATCTGATTTTTTTTAGCCACAGCATCTTAGGTCTTTCTCTGCAGATGTCAACAGCCCTCTTTGTCTGTATATTGCTCCGTACAGTGGCAAAAGCATACCTGCTGTCAGTGTAGACTTTTCTTTTGCCATTTATGGACCTTGTCTCAAAGTCACAAGTTCAGCTTTCTGGGCCGACGTCTCTTCAGGGAGGCTGCTGGCCTAGATCACTTGCTTTCTGTCCACCACCATACTGCTGTCCCCGCCTTCTGCTTACCTTTAACCTCGAGGCTACTGTCATCAGTGTACCAGCTCGAACCCTCAGGCCAAGGCTGATCTGATCCTTCAGATCATTTCAAGTACCAGTTTCTCAGCACAGTGATGAGTAGGTGCAGTCTCACGCAGTGGGACAGCAGGTGGAACGAAGCGAAGGTCACTCGTTCAGTCAACAAAAAGTTCTGATGTGTCACAGGAGCGTTGGTAGTCATCCATCAGTCAGGGGGCTTTTGGATAATGCTTTCAAGAGCGTGGGATGCCATTACAGCTAGTTACTGTCCCAGAGTGAGCTTATCAGCATCCTTGACAAGCAGATTATGGCAATAATAGCTTACAGGCAAGAAAACCACCCGCTGGCAACAGGGTGTAACTTCTTGGTTAGGTAAGCCACTGGCCTTTTTCAAAGTCCCAAAGTCTGAGAAAGGACTCCTCTGTTGACCCCTGATCTCTCTTCCACATAAAGAGTGAAAGGCTTGGTTAGGTCAGACAAAGGCTGGCCATCAGTAGGGCCTGTTTTATTTCTCTAAAGGCTTTCTGGCAATCCGGGATCCACAAAACACCTCCCCTTTCTTGGTTAGGGGGTACAACAGGGCAGCTAAGGTCGCCAACCCAGGTGTCTAGAGTCTGTAGAAGCCAGCAGTACCCAAGAATTTTCTTACTTGCCTTAGCGTAGTTAGCCACTACTTCCCGTCTCGAAGGGTGTATCTCAAGTAAGTAACTTCAGTTTGACATAGCTGAGCCTTTTTAGCTGAGGCTCGGTCTTCAGTTGCCCAGGTTTCCTGTCTAGATCCTGTCTTTTTCTTTCTCTCCTATTACTGTGGCCAAGATTCTAGTCAAATTTCTCTCTTGTCTACGATCCCTCCTGTTTTCTCTTTCTTCTGCCTCCCGCCTCTCTCTCTCTCACACACACACTTTCTCTGCCTCTTTCACTAGACTGCCTAACTGTCTCCCTCTTTTCTCTGAAGCTTCTTTCTGATATCGGGGGCCAACTGCCTTATGAAGGCCAGCCAGGCCACTGAGGCCTTCTGGGCTTCCGAGGTAAGATTAAAGGGAGTGAACTGCCTGAAGGCTTCCATAAGTCTTTCAAGGAACATTGAGGGAGGTTCGATCGGCCCCTGCATTACCTCTTACCTTAGCCAAATTAGTGGGCCTGTCTCGAGGCACCTTGGAGACCAGAGCCTGGCGTTAGATTTTCAAGCTCTCCTTACCTTCAGCCATGTCGCAGTCGCAACTGGGGCGAGTCAAAAGGAATCCCATGTCGATCTCATTTTGTAGCTGTGTAGACCTCCGTTGGCTTCCGGGCCATTTTTCTAGCTTCTAACAGAATTCTCTCTCGCTCTTCGGTTGTTAAGAGCATCTGCAACAGCTGTTGATAATCATCTCAAGTAGGCTGATGAGAAAACATAAGGAACTCTACCAACCCTGTGAGGCGTTGGGGATCCTGAGAAAGGGGGTGGTTAGTTTTTCAGTTATAAATACCAACAGAGGAAAATGACCAGTACTGAAGGGTTTAAAGTTTGGGCGGGTCCACCAGAGTCCGCCCGGACTCTGTGCTCTGCAGTTCCATGTACCCGCAGCGGTCCGCCTCTCGACACCCCGAGGGGTTTAGGGTTCCCTCGGCAGCTGGGGTTGAGGCTGTGGATAAGGGGAAGGTTGTGGACTAGGCCACTCAGGAGGCTTCATAGGGAGCCGAATTGGCTGGTGGCTGCGATTTGGGAGAAACCTTTAATTTCTCTTGTAACATAAGAGTACAACCACAATTTTGAGAAGCAAAACCCAATTTTAACAGTGAAAACAATCTATTTTTTCTTTAAAAGTGAACTCCAAAAACATTACTTGCTACAAATTTTGGTGGCCTGTTCCTGCACACAAACACAAGAAGGTGTAGCCGCCAATATTTCAAAAAGACACTACCCTAAATCTTATCTTTTATAAATCGGATTTCTAGGATAAGAATTACATAGAATATTACTCAATTTAGGCGTATCTTTAGAGACCTGTTCCCATGGATTGTCTCATGCTGCATGTTGTAGTTCTAGATTACTCTAACCCAGAGTTACCAGTTTTAAGTCAACTTTTTGTTACCAATGTTACAAATTTTTAATCATAACTAATAACTTATGAGCCACTAATCTATAACCAAGACATATAAAAACATATTTATACTTTTGAAACTATTTAGAAACAAAAATGAAATGGCCGCATACATTTGCTCATTTAAACCAAACAAAATTCTTAATTTTTCTAGCTGTAATTTCAAGAGAGGAGCACCTTGTCACCTGATGAATCTAATTATCACAAGCACAGAGATTTTTGTAGAACTTGAGAAGCTGCTGGTCCCTATAAGAGCAGCGTTTATAATCAGCTCCTAGCAGGACTTCTCTAGCCACACTAGATTCCTAACTACAGGTGCAGGGCTTCAAAGACCAATTAATACTGTTTATTTTATTTTATTTTTTACCAAATTATCCCCAGATAGTCGGAGAGTACTGCTTTTCTCAAAACCCATTCTCTCACATCTCAGGTGTAAACTATCTCTAGTCAGGGTATAAAGCACCTATGAGAATTACCTTTGCTTTTCTAGATTTTCACATAGCTCTAAACACATACACAAAAACACATAAAACAGAAACCAACAGATCCAGACACATTTGACCCTTTCTTGTCCTCTACAAGCAGGCAAAAGAATTAGACGATTTTGGAGGGGGAAGCTTCCGCTTCAACAGAACTAGGTCCCTTTGACCGATCCGGAGACGGCCAGGCGTCCCTGGCTCTCCTTACCTCCCAGGGCGTCCCCTGGGGCCACAGCCTGTGGTCCTCCTAGCACGTCTGCCGACCACAGTCCTCCGGTCCTTACGGCCCAAAAGGACAGCTGCAAATACCGACCGCGCGCGCATTTCAGACCCCATCACCCCATCGTCTACAAACACCAGCATCCATTTCTACCTAGACGGCCAAAACCAGAGAAGCACACTTGTTCCTCACTCTGCCAGGTGTAAAACCAAGGCACGAGGTGGGACTCGAACCCACGATCTCGCAACCCGAAAACCAAGACACAAATTTCACTCTGCCAGGTGTAAAACCAAGGCACGAGGTGGGACTCGAACCCACGATCTCGCAACTCGAAAACCAAGACACAAATTTCACTCTGCCAGGTGTAAAACCAAGGCACGAGGTGGGACTCGAACCCACGATCTCGCAACTCGAAAACCAAGACACAAATTTCACTCTGCCAGGTGTAAAACCAAGGCATGAGGTGGGACTCGAACCCACGATCTCGCAACCCGAAAACCAAGACACAAATTTAATAAACTCAGATGGATCCGAACTCAGACTTCGCCATGCTTCAGAAACATAGGACAAGACACAAACAACCCAACACAACAAGCACATGTTCCAATGTTCGTTTCAGAAAACAGACACTCAAAACAGAGACACCGGCCGGCACACACACAAAAGGGGATCCCCATACCTCCAAGTCGGTTCTCGGGTGTGAGGGGTGGTCGCGTTTCCCGGCCAATGCACCAAATGAAAGACCCACAACGTGAGGACTCCCTCACGTTCTGACTCAGGAGAGGCGACACCCCAAAATCACCCACAAGAAACGATCTTGCTGCAACTGCAAGAGGATTTTTATTCGAGAGCGTTCTCGGGCCCATGGTCATACACCACGCAGGGGTAGAGGACCATGGCGCCCTGAGTAGCTAAGTAAGGGGGTATTTAAAGGAAGAAACCACAATTCATGGAGGTGGGGAGGGCGTTGTTGGAAAATACCAAAAATACCAGTTAAGAGTCACAAGGAAGTATAAAGTCACAAGTGTCAGGTTATCTCTCAAGACAGTTTCTAAGAGCCCCTAACAATCTAAGAGCCCCTAAAGATAGCACATTTGCATTGCAGGTTCCAGTAATGGTCAGAGTGTCATTCTTTGAATTGAACCCAGGAAGCAGGTGGGTGGAGGAAGGAATGTCGCTATCTGTTTTATGACCAGTACCTGGAGCACTAAGCCACAAAGGCTACACTCCCAAGCCTGGGCCCAAAAGCCTCGAATTTTGTTTTTACTTTGCTATACTTTTTTAATACTTCTTCACCACCACACCCGGCTTTCTTTTTCACTTTTTAAAACAACTGTAAATCAATGTTTTTCATACAATATATTCTGATCATCATTTGCCCTCCCCTCATCTTCTCAAGCCCTTCCTACCTTCCCGCCCATCCAACTCCATGTCTTTTGTTCTTTCCGTATTTTTTAAGAAGATAAAAATAGCCATCTTGCTGAAAGTAATCTACAGATTCAATGCAATCCCAATCAAAATTCCAATTAAATTCTTCATAGAGTTAGAAAGAACGATTTTCAAATTCATCTGGAATAACCAAAATCCCAGGATAGCGAAACTCTTCTCAACAATAAAAGAACTTCTGGGGAAATCACCATCCCTGACCACAAGCTGTACTACACAGCAATCCAAAAAGTGGATATTGCACCCAAGATGCAGTTCACAGGCCACATGAAGCTCACAAAGGAAGACCAAAGTGTGGCTGCTTTGGTCCTTCTTAGAAAGGGAAACAAAATACTCACGGGAGGAAACATGGAGATGAAGTGATTGAACGAAAGGCCATCCAGAGACTGCCCCACCTAGGGATCCATCCCATATACAGTCACCAAAAGCACACACTATTGTGGATGCCAACAAGTGCTTGGTGATAGGAGGCTGATATAGCTGTTGCCTGCAAGGCTCTACCAGAGCCTGGCAAATAGAGAAGCAATGCTCGCAGCCAACCATTGGACTGAGCACGGGATACCCAGTGAAGGAGTTAGAGAAAGGACTGAAGGAGCTGAAGGGGTTCACAACCCATAGGAAGAAGAACAATATCAACCAACCAGACCCCCATTGCTCCCAGAAACTAAACCACCAACCAAAGAGTACACATGGAGGGACCCATGGCTCCAGCCACATATGCAGCAGAGGATGGGCTTCTCAGACATCAATGGGAGGAGAGGGAGGCCCTTGGTCTTGTGAAGGCTTAATGCCCCAGTGTAGGGGAATGTTAGTGTGGGGAGGTAGGAGTGGGTCGGTGAACACCCTCATAGAAGCAGGGGGAGGGAGGATGGGATAGGGGGTCTTAGAAGGGGAAGCCAGGAAAGAGGATAACATTTGAAGAGTAAATAAAGAAAATATCTAATAAAATAAAAAAAGAAGAAAATAAAAAAAAATAAACCAAAATTAAAACAAAACAAACAACAATAAAACAAAGTAAAAGCTTGAAAAACATACACACATACACACACACCACAAAAACACAAAAGTGGAAACCATAATATACAAGCAAAAGATAAGAAAGGTTAAAAATGTCCAAACAAAGCTATATGATACCAAAACAATTTCCCAAACTGCCGTTGAGCTCTTTCTATGTTGGTCATCTACTGATGGGAATGGGGCTCATCCTTAAGTGTGATTTGTGTACTCAGCCAGACTCCACTGGAGAAAACTAATTTTTTCTTTGCATGCAGTTGAAAACTGGAAACTTCTTTAAAATGAAAATTTAGGCATGGTGGCTCACATTTGTGCCTAAGACTCTGGGAAGCTGAAGCAGAAGGATCGTGTATTCCAGGCCAACCTGGATAACATAACAAGATGCAAAACAAACCCAAAATAGTAAAGTTCTAAAATGGTCAAACAAATTCTAAGTAGAGGGAACTGAGTGTGAGAGATGGTAAAGTAGACAGGAGCCTTCAGCTCTCCTATCTCTTCTCTCCAATCCTTTAGGGATGGCTATGTCCCACTCCTCCCTCACAGTCCTCACTGGCCACTACCTCCTAGTCTTTCTCTTTCCTGCTTGGTTCTCAGACTTGGGGATATTTATCTGGGACCAACCACTTGGGGCTCACATTTCTTACAGGAGGGCTTCTGAAGGAAATATTTTTTTTTATCCTTGTGAAATTCGTATCTGTATAGGAAGCAGGGGCACATTTTACCCAACATGGAAATCACCTTCCTTAATGAATTTCAGAGTTGGTAAGAATAGCCTTGGATAATCTGAGATCTGTGTTGCCACGGGAAACCCTGAGCAAGGACTGAGTCTGAGCTGGGACAGCAACAAAACCACCCCAGAACTCTGAGGCTGGCAAGTCTCTCCAGGCCATGGCTAGACTGCAAAATCTTGCACCACAGGTCTGCTGATTAGATTGTCAGCTTTTGTGTTCTACATTCCTGTGTAATATATCTTCATCCTCCCTTACAATTAATTTCTTCCAAATACGGTGCCCTTGTTCTTTCATAAGGAAAAAAAGGGAAAGAAAGGGAGGGAGGAAATGAAAAGGGGGAAGAAAGAAAAAAGAAAAGAGACTCAATGTTATCTAAGAATACTCCAGTGTAGTCAAGAAAATTAAGACTGTGACAATCATCCAATTGGACAGCCAAGATTTCTAATTCATAGTCTCTTACTAGAACAACTTGAACGCTTTCACCCAAGTAATGCTGTGAAAGAGTAAATAATATCATACCCCTAAAATGTTCACCAGAGTGCCTGATACTCAATAAAAATTCAGCAATATTGTGTGTCAGGTACCATTGTTCAAGATGTTTAAAATTCAGACCATTTATTCTTTATCTAATTTATTAGCACTCATAGTCTTCATGAGGCCCTGGGCCTCTAAGACAGAAGAAAGGGAGCCAAATGATCCCCTTTCTTGGTTCTTGTCTTCAATAGTAAGCTGCCCACACTCCACTGCTTGAAATCATGTTGAAATCTACATGGTATTGTGGCGGGACTTAAAGTGAGGCTTTAAAGAGGTTACTAGGTCATTAACAGGGAGAAATTTCTATCCTGTGGTACTTCATTAGTTACTTCCAGGTTAGGCTGTTATAAAGCAATGTTACCGTATGGGTTTTTGTTTGTTTGTTTGTTTTTGGCCTCTTTTGTACACATCTATGTGCTCTCTTGCTTTTTGATGAAAAGAGCTTTGTGGGCCCCAACCAGAAGCTGAGCAGATATCAGAGTCATGATCTTGGACCCTCCAGCCTTCAGAGCCATGAGCTAAAATAATACATATTATATAACTATATATCCAGTCTATATATCTCTGTATATCATCTACATCTATACTATCTATATAGCTATCTCTACCTCTATATCATCTTTATCTCTATCTCTCTAACCTGTATCATCTATATCTATATAGATATGTTGATATAGATATAATAACAGTATTCTTTATAACTCACTCAGCCACAGCAAAGCTGTTACACAATAGAAAATGTACTATAATACTCAGGTTTTCTCTCTAGAGTCCTCTTCATTTTTTTATTCATGTGTCTCTTGTTTTGCTAATTCATGCCTCTTCCTCAAGCATTTAGATTTCTAAAATGAGTACCATTATTTGCTGTGTCCTTCTTATTTTTTTCGTTACCTCCCTTTCTTTCCTAAATCCATTACAATCAGGCATCTATCTACTGTCATCAGTTAACAAAATCACTGATAACATACATGTCATTCTGTCTATAGATATGTTTTGTTCCATTTTGACAGTGATTCTAAAAATTATGTGGTCTAGTAATGTATACACTATTCAAGGATGTCAAACAA
The DNA here is from genome assembly GCF_978045245.1 of Mus caroli. Lineage (NCBI taxonomy): Eukaryota > Metazoa > Chordata > Mammalia > Rodentia > Muridae > Mus > Mus caroli. Next base: position 55,383,550 of record NW_028227270.1, on the reverse strand, counting down.
CCAGACCGAGTTCACAGAACAAACAGTTCCAATGTTTGAATGTATCTGACCTCTCTCTCTCTCTCTCTCTCTCTCTCTCTCTCTCTCTCTCTCTCTCTCTCTCTCTCTCTCTCTCCACCCCTACTCCTGGCAAGACAGAGACTTTGTAGACCAGTCTGGCCTGGAACTCACATAGATCTGCCTCCCAAGTAGTGCAATTAAAGGCAAGTGCCACCATTCTTGCTGTATCATCTCATTTACCTGGCCTGTGTATTGAGGCTAAAACTCTTTCCTGCTTGATTTGACATTCCTAGCATTCCAATGGGTGTTGAGTTGACAGGAGAAGTAGTAATCAGAAATCCATGAAAGGGCATAGCTTGCATGCGGAGGTAGTGGGCAGTTTGGTGCTTCTCAATGGCCTTTGTCCTCTAACACATTAGTTGGAGTATCTGATCCAAGCATTTCTACTGTGCTACAACACATGGACTCTGGCTAGTAAAGAGCAACAGAGAGAAAGGAGAAAATGGAGGAAACAAGACAGAATGAGAGAAGGGAAGAAAACTAAACTCTGCAGGTATGGCAAGAAGGAACTCCTTGACTGAAAATATGGTCCCATGGTAACCCTAACAACTAGTTTCAAGCACAATTGCAGCAGGTATCCCATAAAGGACTGGGTAAGTAAACAGAACAGATTAGATTCCTGAGAACAAGTTTAGATGTACCTAGAACTTTCCAGTCTGACTACAGCACATATGAATAGTTTCCTTTCAGAAAAATAAAAGTTCATAATGTATTTTGTCTCAGATCTTGAATAATTTAACTTGGAGAAAAATCTTATAAGACTAAGATTCTGACTGAAAAAATATAAGATATGTATGTATAATAGTCCATATAGAAATTCAACATATGAATTCAAGTATTTGTATAAAGAGAGGTCGTGTGATGTAATAAGAACTCATTGTACTGTTACAGGGTGCTTAACTGAGAATTGTCATCTCTGATACCTAAGCATTTTGCATATCAGTTTCCTCAATTAACTAATTAGGGAAGTGATTCTGAGTAAAGGGTGGAAAGCCACTATTAATGCAAGTTGGTTGACTATTTTAGTTTTTGTTTTTCTGGAAGGAAAGTGTGGTAAATATATGGCCAGAGTAATTTTGTGTTAAATTCTTGAACACTTTGCAGGAATCATTGCAAACTTTCTTACAAAATAAGCATAAGCTTTTTCTGAAAGTGAATTTACTTTTCTTCTCAGGCACAAGTTTGCCTATTGAAACTTTTGCATAGTAGAGTACAATAGCTCCCTGGGGAGTCTCTTTCCACTGCTCAAGTGATGGTTTTTTTCTTTCTCTCTTAAAAAGAATGACATTGTGTTTTAGAACGTTCCAGGCTCTGAAATAAAGACAAGCCATCTGAATTGAATGACTAATGAAGACATTAAGTAATACAAAATAAGAGGTAGAGTTCAAATCCCAAACATATTTTCAATTTTAGATTGCAGGACAAAACTAATTTCTTTTTACATTGTTCCTGATTGATGGATGAAGTTCTGAAGCCCAGCGGTGCTATCTCTAAGTTCCATCTTTTATTTTCCTGTCACAGCTTCAGAAGTGATGGCTTCTCACTAGAATGTTTCCCAAAGGATGCTATTCTTCTGTACCCAACATTTACTGCATTTATAATTTTTTTTCCCTGAGGCAGGGTCTCATTATGTAGCCCAGGCTGGTCTCTAATCCTCAAGCTTTCTGCCTCATTTTCTGGAGTGCTAGGATTACATGTACATACCACCAGAAGGAATAGTATTTTAATACTAGAAAGAAACTGTTTTAGGCCAATCCTGTTGATATATGCCTTTAATGCAGAGTAGGTGGATCTCTGTGAGTTCAAAGCTACCCTGGTCTATGTAAAGAGTTCTAGGACAACCAAGGATGAATAGTGAGATCCTATGTGTAAAAAAATTGTGTGTGTATCCCAGACTATACCCCAGAGCTCCTTGGCTACCCCTCCCCTTCTCTCTGAGGCCTGCTGTCAATTTTGACAGAGTATCGATCTCTGATCAGTACTGCCACTTCAGTTCAAATAAAGTCAGCTTTCTTCTTTTGCAAATCTTTGTGAGCCCTTATTTCAATTTTCTGGGTAGGATGCTAAAAACCTGAAAACACCTGGTCTAGATCCTGACCACCTGTAATGCCAGAGTCCCTCAGACAACAACTCATTCTGTAATTGGGACAAAAAGAAACACTTGTTTGTTTCGAAGTTTTATTTTGTGGATTTTTTTCTTTTTTTTTTTTTTTTTTTTTGCCTTTCTTTTATTATCTGGGCAGAATTCTAGTGTCTGTCTCATGAATTTTTTTGTGAGGACTTAGATGGAAAAATATGAAGAAAGCACAGAAGAAATATGTCTGGCTTCTCTACGCACTCTAGACATACTGCAATACTTACATTTTGCAATTTTCTTTATATCAGTTTTTTTTTTTACCTGAATCTTATGCTAAGTAATAGTACCCATGATATCATAGGTGAATCATAGGTGAATGAACATTATATTTTCTTGTAAAATACTTTAAACAATACCTAATTGTAAGAGTCAGGTAAAATAATTTTGTACTGGTATAGCTTGAAGTTCTGCCCTTTGAAACGGAGCAGACGCAAGTGTTTTAGTGTGCTCCACTTTGATTGGAAGAACAGAATATCACTGCTCTCATTTCTTTTCTTCCGTTTGTCAGCAGGGTACAATATCATTTCATACATTTATGTGCAGCCTTCCTCATGTGGATCCACCAGAAATTTTCTCCTTTTCACATGGCTTTTCACCTTTGTCTATGAGTGAACAAAGGGTGTGTGATAGGTCGGGAAATTAACTGTCACACATATCAGAATCCTGCTTCCTAGATTGCTATCTTCTGAAGGCATTTTCTTCAACAAATCTAATTTATTACCAACTTCACTGTGACACGGGTATTGTGCTTTGTGTATATTTACCTACCCAGTGCAATTTGACATAAGCAAATATTCTTCCCAGATCATCACATGCTGCTTCTGAGGACATTTTACTTTAGAATGTTTAACTATACAAAATGCATTTTTATAGAGTGAGAGAAGCATCCAGCATTAAGTTTTTCTTTCTAGATGACTGTCCAGTTATCTCAACATTTTTTATTGGCTAGCTCCTATTACTATTTTCTCTAAAATATGGTAATTTGTGCTTGATATGCCAGCACATGTTTTTCTCCTCCACTGATCTTATTGATGGATCTAGCATCCACAAGATTAGATTGTGTGAAATGGTCCTCTTTTGAGATATTTCTTCTCTCAACATCATTTGCAGAATTGCTTTACCTGCATAACCATTTATACATTTAAGCACAGTGTGTGCCAGTTTTTATTTTTCTAGACACTTAAAACTTACCTTTAATCATGTAGAAGAATGCGAATTGATCCATTCTTATCTCCTTGTACTAAGGTCAAGTCTAAGCGAATCAAGGAACTCCACATAAGACCAGAGATACTGAAACTTATAGAGGAGAAAGTAGGGAAAAGCCTCGAAGATATGGGCACAGAGGAAAAATTCCTGAATAGAACAGCAATGGCTTGTTCTATATGATCGAGGATTGACAAATGGGACCTCATAAAATTGTAAAGCTTCTGTAAGGCAAAAGACACCGTCAATAAGACAAAAAGACCACCAACAGATTGGGAAAGGATCTTTACCTATCCTAAATCAGATAGGGGACTAATATCCAATATATATATAAAGAACTCAAGAAGGTGGACTCCAGAAAATCAAATAACACCATTAAAAAATGGGGCTCAGAGCTAAACAAAGAATTCTCACCTGAGGAATACCGAATGGCTGAGAAGCACCTGAAAAAAATGTTCAACATCCTTAATCATCAGGGAAATGCAAATCAAAACAACCCTGAGATTCCATCTCACACCAGTCAGAATAGCTAAGATCAAAAATTCAGGTGACAGCAGATGCTGTCCAGGATGTGGAGAAAGAGGAACACTCCTCCATTTCTGGTGGGATTGCAAGCTTGTATAACCACTCTGAAAATCAGTCTGGCAGTTCCTCAGAAAATTGGACATAGTACTACCGGAGGATCCCGCAATACCTCTCCTGGGCATATATCCAGAAGATGTTCCAACCGGTAAAAAGGACACATGCTCCACTATGTTCATAGCAGCCTTATTTATAATAGCCAGAAGCTGGAAAGAACCCAAATGTCCCTCAACAGAGGAATGGATACAGAAAATATGGTACATTTACACAATGGAGTACTACTCAGCAATTAAAAACAATGAATTTATGAAATTCTTGGGCAAATGGATAGATCTGGAGGGTATCAACCCAATCACAAAAGAACACACAAGGTATGCACTCACTGATAAGCGGATATTAATCCAGAAACCTAGAATACCCAAGATACAATTTGCAAAACACATGAAACTCAAGAACAAAGACCAAAGTGTGAACACTTTGCCCCTTCTTAGAATTGGGAACAAAACACCTATGGAAGGAGTTACAGAGACAAAGTTTGGAGCTGAGAGGAAAGGATGGACCATCTAGAGACTGCTGCACCCGGGGATCCATCCCATAATCAGACTCCAAATGTAGGCACCATTGCATATGCCAGCAAGATTTTGCTGAAAGGACCCTGATATAGCTGTCTCTTGTGAGGCTATGCCAGTGCCTGGCAAACACAGAAGTGGATGCTCACAGTCAGCTATTGGATAGAACACAGGGCCCCCAATGGAGGAGCTAGAGAAAGTACCCAAGGAGCTGAAGGGGTCTGCAACCCTATAGGTGGAACAACAATATGAACTAACCAGTACCCCCAGAGCTCGTGTCTCTAGCTGCATATGTAGCAGAAGATGGCCTAGTTGGCCATCTTTGGGAAGAGAGGCCCCTTGGTCTTGCAAACTTTATATGCCCCAGTACAGGGGAAGACCAGGGCCAAGAAGTGGGAGTGGTTGGGTAGGAGGGGGTGGGGCAGAGTATGGGGGACTTTTGGGATAGCATTTGAAATGTAAATGAAGAAAGTTCCTAATAAAAAATTGGAAAAAGAAAAAAAAAAACCTTCCCTTTATATTTCTTTGACATTTGGTTGTTAAGGCTTGAATTAATTTTTCAAGTGGGTTGATTTCAAGAAAGATAATTGATAGGATTTCAGACTTCTTAAATTTACCATCTTATTTTATGCAGTCACACATATGCCCAGGCAATGAAAACACAACTCAATTAATATGAGTACATGCTGCGGGCCTAGATTGGGCAGATCTACTACTACACTACCGTCTTCCACATCTATGAGACTCCTTATAACTTGCGGTTTCTCCAGGATATGTGCTTCTGCTCTGCTTTTATTCTTCTTACTCCTCCTCTGTGTCGTCTCCATTTTCTCCTTCTCCTTCCCCACTTTCTGCTCCACCTTCCCTATATCTACTCAGTCATCAGCTCTCCTTTATTTTACAAATTAAGGTGGGAAGCAGGTTTACAGTAAATTATCTGAGTGCTGACTCATTCCTTGTTCACAACCTCTAGCAGGAGAAAAGAATTAACATCAAATATAATTAGCCCCAGGGCTATCCACAACCCTGGGCTTGGTGGGGATGTGATGAAAGGCTGTCAAATCCACAAGGCCTTTGGAGATGTGTCTGGCAGGATCTGCTGAAGGGTGGCAAGTTGAGAGGATATCCTGACAGTAGAATGTCAGTAGAAAGGAATGGATATTGACTATTCTAAGGGTTTGAGCACAAGTGGCTTGTGCATGCTGGGATATTTACTGAGAGAAACCTGGGGCCGGGGCGTGGTGGCACACGCCTTTAATCCCAGCACTCGGGAGGCAGAGGCAGGCGGATTTCCTGAGTTCGAGGCCAGCATGGTCTACAAAGTGAGTTCCAGGACAGCCAGGGCTGTACAGAGAAACCCTGTCTTGAAAAACAAACAAACAAACAAAAAAAAGAAACCTGGGAATGACAGGCTTGGTATGGTGAAGGTGTGGAAAGAAATAATTTACTATCATGCTAATTGTTTTGTCTAATTAACATTCAAACAGAAGTGGAGTAGAGAAACCACTCGAATCTGTGTCAGGACTCAATAATTGCCCCAATATGTCCAATTACAGCCTGTAGCAAGTTTCAAAATGAAAGAAAAGGTTATCTATTTCCTTATAGGATTTTAAAAAGTGTTCACAGAACAAGTGAACATACATATAAGGGAAGAGAGCCTGTCAACATGTCAATATTTCTAACCTGGCACTTTGGTTTGTAGGATGTTATTGAACACAGTCATCATGATCCTAAGATATGTCACTAGCCTTGGTAGCCTGGGGCTTTAAACACTTTTTCCTCCTTGATCCTGAACGTTTGTTTTCACTAGGCTTGTATTACTACTGAAAAAATATCATTTGCGATGGTTACTATTGACTGTTAATTTGACATATCTAGAAACACCCAGGAAACAAGCCTCTGGGCACACCTGTGAGGGATTATCTAGATTAAATCAAATAAATAGGATTGAAGGTTGCAGATAAGGAACTGCAAATTTTTAGTAACTGAAAATATTACTGTGGCTAATGGTTGGTTGATCATTAAAATAAAATAAAATTCACTAAAAATAGAATAAGGAAACCCAAGAAACTTATAAGGCTATATAAGAAAATTTTAATGTGTCTTTAACATATGAGTGAAAACTTGGGTTCTTAGAAGAGACAATTACATCCTAAGGAAGAAAGTTAATATAACAATTTAAGGCAAGTGATATAGCCGTAGTCTGAGTTTATATCAGGAAATAAGGTAATTGTTTTTAAAAAGATGATTTTTACATGAGCAGTGTCAACATTTTAGGTATCAAAATAATCTTTTCAAGTAAACTTATTTTTAGTTTTATCTACTAATAATTAAAATGAATGGCCAGATAGAAGAAATTTCTATAAGTGAAAGACCCACAACATGAGGACTCCCCCACATTCTGACTCAGGAGAGGCGACATCCCAAATCACTCATGAGAAATGGTCTTGCTGCAAACTGCAAGAGGACTTTTAATTCAAGAGCGCTCTCGGCCCACAGTCATACACCACGTAGGGGTAGAGGACCATGGCGCCCCGAGTAGCTGGGTAAGAGGGTATTTAAAGGAAGAAACCACAACTCAAGGAAGTGGGGAGGGCGTTGTTGGAAAATACCAAAAATACCAGTTAAGAGTCACAAGGAAGTGCAAAGTCACAGTAGTCACAAGGAATACCAGGTAATTGTGTGGGGGTTATTTCTCAAGACAGTTTCTAAGAGCCCCTACAACAATAGCACATTTGCATAACGGGTTCCAGCAATGGTCAGGGTGGGTCAGGGTGACTTTCTTTGAATGAACACTCCTTGAACCCAGGAAGTGGGTGGGTGGAGGAATGTCACTATCTGTTTTATGATTAGCATACCTTGGAGCATTGAGTCATAGAGGTCACATTCTGAAGCCTGGGCCTAAAAGCCTAGAATTTTGCTTTTACGTTATATTTTTTCATAAGCAATTTATTATTTACACATCAATAAGAAAACTAGAGAGGTGCCAAAACCATCTCTTCTCATTTTGAGAAAAGGAAGCACTGATAAGTAGAGGGACATAGTGCATCAATATTGCTGATCTATAACTCTCATAGACACATGGAGAATATCGCTGAACTACTTTACTTGTTAGCTCTTTGCTATCTCAGATGCTCCTTCAGACCCAATTCCCTTGTTTACAGGGTACTCCCCTTATGTATCTTTATGCCATTTTCTTTCTGTGTGTCCAAATATACTCATATGGTGAAGACACCATTAACAGTGGATTAGAGCCAAACCTACTGACCCCATTTTAAGTGGTCACCTACCTAAAGCCCCAATTCCCCAATAAAAAGTCACAAATATGAGGTACTGCAAGTTATGAATTCAGCATATCTGGTTTGCTGAATAGGATTGCTATTCTACCCATGGTGAAGATGCATGGATGAGAGACACTGCCAAGACACCCAGTAAATGCTCACACAGGGATGGTGCATCAGAAGTGTGGGTCATCACTCAAATAATGAGAGGCACACTCTTACAGGGGATGAGACTGAGTTATACCTGCTGTTTCTACAAGAACCTTACCCTTTTCATCATTTCCTCACGGGCATATTACCTTCTAGAGTCAAAGGATAAAAAGCAAATGATGTGGTCAATGGGAAGCAAAGTAGATTGCTTCCTGTTGAACTGTGGAACTGAACAACAAAATCATTCATGATTTTACTGTCACTCATATTTTCTTTGATATTGAAGAAAAAATTCAAATTACAAATGCTATGCAGAGCTTATAAGATCCATCTGTTTCAGCATTACACTTACGAAGAAATTGTTCCCAAATTTCTTTTCTTCTTTTCTTTTTTTAATGTTTTTCTCTTCTTTTTCCTTTTTTATTGGATAGTTTCCTTATTTACATTTCAAATGTTTTCCCCTTTCCAGGTCTCCCCTTCAGGACCCCCCTATCCCATCCCCTTCCCCCACCCCCCCACCCCCCGCCTCAAGTTCAGAATACCCAAGATTCAATTCACAGACCATATGAAGCCTAAGAAGAAGGAAGACCAACATGTGAATGCTTCAGTGCGTCTTAGAAGGGTGAACAAATTACTCACAGGAAGAAATATAGAGACAAAGTGTGGAGCAGAGACTGAAGGAAAAGCCATCCAGAGACTGCCCCACCTGGGGATCCATGCCATATGCAGCCAGACTTATTGTGGATGCCAGGAAGTGTTTGCTTCCTGATATGGAAGCCTGATATGGCTGTCCCCTTCAGAGGCTCTGCCAGAGCCTGACAAATACAGAGGCCGATGCTTGCAGCCAACCATTGTTCCCAGCATTTTCAATGTCATCAATCAGTGTAAAGACTGAAAACACTTTTGAATATTTCCAAACACAATTTAGTATATATATCGTTAAAAACTAAACGCATTTACAGTATTCAGAAACTTTTAAAAAGTGAGTCCTTAAAGAGACTCGAGCATAGAATCAAAAGCAGAACTAAAGTCATTGCTGTGCATATTCTAGCTGATCCAGCTGAGATCAGTAGATCATAGATCATAGTAGATCCTAGAGTTTCAATGCGACGTGAAAGCTAGTAAAGAACACATTGTCCTCCAAGTTCAAAGCATATTTCCTGAACTTGTCAAACATAAATTCTAAATTTTATTCATTTATTAAATTTAAATTTTCAGTGTCTTTAGAAAAATGAGATTAAGTGATAAGCTAGAAAAGAATTCATTCAGGACACTAAAGCAAAGTAACACAGAGCCACTGATGGTTTTGTTAACAAAAGAAAAGGAGCTATGAATTTTATATTATTCCTAAACTTCCATCCATCTTGTATGTCTATATCTTCTGCTTTTGAACTCTTACCCCAAAAATATCTTTCCTCAGATTAATATTATAATTTAGTTAATACAGAGTTCATACATGGGCCAAAATATCATACTTTTCCCTATGAATATGTGCAATGATTACATACTAGCTGAAAATGAAAGAACCTAGTGGGGAAACTCCCACTCAACTCCCGATTCCCCGTGCACCCAAGAATCACGAATAGAACACAACACCTTGATGTAACAACACGAGGTATTTTAATGGCGGAGCTCCGGGTTGAAACGTATCTCACACAGGAGCCAGTGGATTCGACCATGAGGCTTGGAAGCTAGGGGTTTTTATAGAAAAGGAGTGGGGCTGGGGGAGGAATTGGTGCGGTTTCACATGATTGGTCCATTTAAACATCAGCAGCCTGTTAACATTTAACTTAGGTCAGAGGGGTGGGAGATAGGGAGGCAACGGGCCTGCCCGGGCATGTCCTGGCCTGTTCTGCTATGTTCTCAGCCCCAGGTTTCAAAGCTCACAAACAACTCTTTGGGCTATTTGACATAAATTACATGAATCACAGGTCTCAAGTTTTATTTCCTTTCGAAAACACTGCTTAGCTGATAGTGTGCAACAACATATAGCTATTATTATCAAACATACCGAGATGCTTTCTTCTTGATGATACTGTTTCCAGTTCCTTCCACCATCACTGAACATCAGGAGGTAACTGGTCACCCAGTCAGAACTCCCGTATCCACCCTGGGTGGCCACAGCAGTGACCTCCATTCGTTCTCCAAGGTCAATCTGCAGCCACTGATATTTATTTGATACAAGCGGTGTCCATCCACCAGCTCCTTTTTGGAACAAAAAAAAAGTAGAAAAAATATAAGATGAGGAAATTCCTAAAGATATATATGTGTGTGTGTGTGTGTATGATGGGGGATTGAAACTTATAAAATGTAAATATATAGTAAATTTAAGATGCTTATAGATTCTCATTAAAACAAGAGTCAGAAGAATTATAAGCAAATAAATGGGCTTTGCATTGTTTTTATAGTTGCCTAGGTGACATATGACACCCAGTGGTACAGCTCTTCCCAGAGTTACCCTTTGCCAAGACAAGATACTAAAAAGCTACAACAGGAAATACGGTGTTGAGTATGATATAAACAAAAGTACTTATACATTTATTCAGAGAGACATTTGGGAGAAGCATTCAAGAGGACGGGATGGGTGGTTTTTCCTGTGAGAAACCACAAGTCACCTTTCTAGTACTGCAAACAGTTAAAATGAGAAAGAGAGGTAGTAAGACTTTTAGCATCCATTCTGACCCATACACTTCTGAGTGAGATTGTACTGAGAAGTCATTGACTTCTCCCACATTTTGTGCCTTTTGATGAACAGCACAGGCTAATTTTTAAGAGCTCTTATTTTCCTAAAGACACATCTGGGGACTGTGACAGGGACGCCAAGCTCTGCCAGTGTTTTATTCTTACATGATCACATTTTGCCTGCTGTTTTTCCCCAACTTTTAAACTTCAGTGCTCCAAGGAAACAGTTGAATTCTTCCATGTGTTTTACAATTTAAAGCAAGGGAAGGAAGAAAAATGGAAACTACAAGTCTTAGATCATGTGCGGAGAATGTTAAATGTTTTTATGCACATATAGGTTCCCCACCAAAAGCATCTAATAGTTTGACCTTATTGTATCTATTTTATTAATGAAAACAAATAACTGACTTGCACACATTTACAAAATATTTTTTCAAAAATCTGCCCATCTTCATGTATTTTTCTTACCCTATACAAGGACATGTTTATGCGATTTATTAACCACTTTATGTTTTTTTATAATATACTACTGGTTGAATTAAGTTTCTATTTTATAATTTTTTCTGGCTCTGTGTTATTGTGCATATGCTTTACGTTAAACTGTCTCATTTTACTATCTGAAAACTGTAAAAGCCACAAACTGAGTTAAAAATCCCACTATAGAAGCTTTAATTTTTTTTTTTTTAAAGCACATATCCTACGGAAGATAGGAGTGTCCCAGAGTATGTGTTGACTTTGTCATGTGGTGCTGTTTATGAAATGTCCTAGTTAGGGCTACTATTGCTGTGATGAAACACCATGACCAAAAGCAAGTTGGGGAGGGAAAGGTTTATTTGGCTTATACTTCCATATCATAGTCCATCACTGAAGGAAATAAGCACAGGAATTCAAATACAGCAAGAACTTAGAGACAGGAGATGATGCAGTAGCCATGGAGGGGTGCCGCTTACTGGCATGCTCTTCATGGCTTGCTCAGCCAAGAATTCAGAATGACCACCCCAGGGATGGCACCACTCACAATGGGCTAAGCCCTCCCACATCTATCACTAATTAATAAAATGCCCCACAGGCCTGCCTGTAGCCCAATCTTCTGGAGACATTTTCTCAATTGAGGCTCCCTCTTCTCTGATGATTTTCCCTTGTGTCAAGTTGACATAAAACTAGCCTGCACAGGAAAGATTAGGAAGTGTGGCCTTGTTGGGGCATGGGTGTCACTAGAGGTGGGCTTTGAGGTTTTAAAAGCTCATTCTAGTCCCAATTAATATTCTCTCTCTCTCTCTCTCTCTCTCTCTCTCTCTCTCTCTCTCTCTCTCTCTCAGATATAAACTCTCAACAACTGCTTCAGAGCCATACTTGCCTACCTGTTACCATGCTCCTGGTATCATGGTCATGGATTCTAACACTGTGGAACAATAAGCACCCAAATTAAATGTTTTTTTAAAAAAATGAACTTCCTTCATTATGGTGTTTTGTCATGGCAATAGAAAAGTAACTAAGTCGAAAGTGGTACCAGGAAGTAGTATATTGCTCTGACAGGACTGATCTTGCTGCTTTTTGGGCAGAGACAATGAAAGACTGGGATTTGGGACTAGAAAATGGTTGAATGCTGTTAGCAGGGTTTAATGGATTTTCCTAGTAGGAGCTTGGAAGACAACTGAGAGTAATATGGACTATGAAGGTCAAGATCAAGAAATTTTCAGGGGGGAACAATATTGGCAACCAGGCTAGACCATTATTTTTATATTTGGGCAAAGACTATGTGGGTGCTTTTTGACTTTGTCCTAAGAATCTGCTTAGGGCTAAACTGAAAAGTTTGGGGCTAATTTTATTGACAGAGGATATTTCAAGAGATTCTTACATTGACTCTGTTACCTGATTAGTGATCATTCTCATACAAATCTACAATGAAAAAGAACAAGTATGACAAAAAAGAAATATGAAATGTACAGTTTGAAAAGGAAAGGAGAATAAGGAAATGTAATTTCTTGTACTCAAAGAGATGAACTTAAAGAAATGGTTTGGTATTAAATGGAAGAAAAGCAGTAGTACACAAAGGCCAAGAGCCCACTCAGCCAATCCTAAAAAGGCTCAAGGTATTTCCTTCACCCAAAAAGCAACTAAAAGGGAAGCGTTATAAATGTAATTTATAAAATTTTCATCCCAAGCAACCAGAGGAACTTGGCAGCATCAGCCATATGGTGGTATTGCTTTAGAGTTATGACTGGTACAGGAATAAAGGAGTTACGGGATCTTTCGGTTAAGAAAAGATGCTGAAGCCAGGTGTGTGGCAGGGGAGTGCATATATGGAGGCTAGGAGACACTGTTGTGTGAAGCTGTGAGTGAAGCCTGAATTTTATTGGAAACCCCTAGATGTTGAAGATGCCAGAGCCATAGGATACATGACAAGGAAAGATGCAGACATGGAATGTAAGAGAGACAGATGTGTTTCGTTCAGCAAAGCTAGAAGAATGAAATAATCTAAGCCTCATGGCTTCAGAAATGGAGCTACAGGATTTTCAGTTTGGTTTATGTGAGATCAGTACTTCCTTATGGCTCTCAGCATTTCTCACTTTGGGGATGGTGAGGTATATTCTGCTTCATTGTCTGTTGGAAGCACATAATTTCCATTTGCAGTTTTCAGGGGGTCACATTGGGAACTTGACTATAAAAGTGATTAATTGTTGTAAAGCAGCCAAACATTCTTTGCCAAAATATCACAAGAATGAGCTAGCCCTGTTGCCAATATTGCTCCCTCTGAAAATTTATTGAGCTGGGCTTTCATAATTCATAATATACCAGCACTGCTACCTACCAGCATCGACTAGAACAGTGTATTAAACTCTGCATACAACATTCAACCATTTTCTAGTCCAAAGTCCAAAAGTCTTTCTCATTCCTCCAAAAAGAATTTTTGAAATGTATAAACCAGGAGGGTTAGAGACAGGAACATGTACACTGTGAAGAGAAAGTTGTCAATGCAATGGCCAGGACTGCCTCCATTACTGAACATTTTTGTGTAGGGAGGAATGAAATCACATCATCTTTAGAAGAAAGAAGACAGCTATAAAAGAATGTGGTGGCAGTCCTGAAAACAGAGTATGAGGAGATTGTTGTATGACATCAATTCACAAGTGTAATGGACAGTTAAGGACATAAAGGCAGAATGGGTCATCTGAAGCTCTTTTTAGATTTCATTGCTAAATAAAACATAATTTTGCTATGAAAGTGTATGACTTAAAGTGAAATACAATCCAGGAATTCCAATTGATGGAAGTTTATCTCCACTCTCAAATTTAAATGTTCAAAGACATGCTATTCATATTAGAAATAAGTTAAGAGCAATCTAAGCAGATAAACACAGGCTGATTTAGATGTATCTGAGACACACCTAGAACAAATGAATTTCTTGTTCAGTTCCATTCTATTCTTTTTCATATTGCTTATTCTACTTACCAGCTTGGATGACTCCTTTTATTAAGAAAGTGATGAAATGCTTACCCTTCTATTATTTAATGCTATTATAGCTGGAAACGCAGGGGTGAAATACTTAGAAATAACAATTTCAGTGAATCATAAATTAACCATTTGAATGTATGAACTGTTAGAGCGACTGAAAGCCTTCAGTCAATCTTCCTTCAAAATATTTACATTTCTGTTAAGTATATAACATAGTTAAACAATCATTTGTTAAATTGCAGTGAAAGCCTTATATGAAGAGAGTGTGGGAAATGCTGTGGTGGGCAGAATGATAGGAGCTTCTAATAGTTAATGAATGCTCATATGCTTAAAAAACATTTAAGGATCATTTTTCAATTTTAACCTATGATGCTAAATTTCTACTAGGAGTTATAATTTCTTTTTAAACATTATCTCTCTCATCATAGACACACATGCACATTATGTGTATATATATATATATATATATATACACATATCTGCATGTATGTATACATGTGGGAATGTGCATTGGAGTACAGAAGTCTAGAGAGCCTCAAGGCATCAAACTCCCTGGAACTGTAAGCTATCTGTATGGATGCTGGGAACTGAATTTGGGTCCTCTGCCAAAGTAGTATGTGCTCTTAACCACCGAGCCTTCTCTACAGCTGTGCAGCTATAATTTCTAACATATGAAATAATTTTTATATCCAATGGCCCTTATAAATATTCAGAACCATGTTTTTAAATTATCACAGCATTAGGCCACTATTTTTCTGCTTCATGGTAAAAAATAATTTGTCAAAGTTTTAAGGAAGCAAGATTAAGTGCCTGGATGTTTCAGATGTGGAAGGAATAATACCCAGTGTGTCTTCACTTGATTTGTGTTTGAAAATGTGTGCATTTCTGAATTGTCCTTTTTAGAAGAGATTAATTCCCGTACAGCAATACTGACTTCCATTCTAAACTGTCTACCTGACTCTGGCTAGACTCTTCCTATCGAAATTCATGACTGTTGGCACATAGAGCTTTCCTGAGTAGTTAATAAAGTATTACTTCTGGCTACAAATGAGAGATAATGGAAGCACTTACTGGAAACAGAAAGGGAGTACAAAATATGTACATGCATCAGCCCAGCCAATGTCAAATTGCTTCTGGTAAGAGTGTCCATCTCATTTCAACTCCTTTCTTCCATTTCACATGAACAGAGGAAAGTACATGTGAACAGAAGTGGAAACAGTCTCGTGTAAAATGCTACTGGGATAATCAACATATGTTCATAATCAAATGTATAATAAAATAATTTTCATAAAAGAATCATTAAACACTAACGTGTCATAATAATTTCAACTCTATGTTGCTTTGAAAGTCCTAGAACTCACTATGCAGAGTAGGCTACCCTCAAACTCATAGATATTGGCTTGTCTCTGCCTCCTGAGTGCTGGTACTAAAGGCCTTCACCACCACACCTAACCATTTTAACTTTTTGTTTCTTTGTTTGTTTGTTTTGAGACATTGTTTCTCTATGTAGCCCTGGCTGTCATGAAACTCACTCTGTAGACCAGGCTCGCCTCGAATTCAGAAATCTGCCTGCCTCTGCCTCACAAGTGCTGGGATTAAAGACGTACTCCACCACTGCCAGGTGTCCATTTTAACTTTTTAAACTTACATTTGTGATCTTGTGTGTGTGTGTGTGTGTGTGTGTGTGTGTGTGTGAATGCAAACACATGTGTATGCATGCCACAGTATGAAAATTGTCCTCTGGCCTCTACTTGCACAGTATTCTCTCCTTTTCACTTGGGAACTGAACTCTGGCTGGCAGACATGGTAGGAAATGTCTTTACCCTATTGAGCCACCTCACTAGCTCCAGAGTCTACAGTTTTGCTTTTTAAGTGTTTATTTAAGTAACTTTGAATCATATAGTTTTTCTAAGGAAACTAGAAGAATGAAAAGTAAAAGCCAATTCTCTCTCTCTCTCTCTCTCTCTCTCTCTCTCTCTCTCTCTCTCTCTCTCTCCCCCTCCCTATTTTATTCCTTTTTGTATTTTGGAATATAGCACATTTTAGAACCTTTGGATTTGCAAAACACTTATTAATTTGCATTTCTAGGAACTATCAAAGTAAACTTGATAATCAAAAATGTAGGTTTAATGGTGAAGCTTGAATTACAAGGAATGTATATGGTGCCAATTTTTCTGCAGCTGGATGGCAACATATATATTATATGTGTAGCTATTTGTGTACAATTATTTTATATAGGTTCTTTAAAATCATAAGCACAAAATTAATTGTGACTAACTTTTCATCCTTGTTCTTTAGAAAGCAGAGGAAGACAAGCTAGACAAAATAGCAATATTGACATACTCACATGCCAGTCAGGAACCTTGAGAGTTCAACTGTTGTTCCCATAAATTAAGAGACTATCAAAGTAATATGTCTGACTTCTAAGGCCTTCAAGAGCCACAATTTCTTAGTTTGCTGTGTTATTCTTATCATTTCTGTACAGCGTTCATCATTCATCAGACTCAGGGAGGACTCTGACTAAAAGGCTGAGAAGAATTTTAGGTGGGTCAGACGTGAGGCCAGAACTCTATCTTGTAGGCCTTATGCTTAGATATCAGGTCATCTGTGCTGCGCTTAACTCTCTTCTACTTATCTAATTCTCCTCATACCTCATCAACCTTTGCTCTCTTCCTGTTATATCCTCTTTTTAAAAGTGTATTTCACATTATCTTATCTAATTTCTTTAAGTGTCCGAACAATGTATGAGTTCATTTTATATATAATAATACCTTAAACCACAAACTTCTTGCTCTTCCTTAGAAAAAGTTACAGATGAATTCATCTAAATTAATTATAGAATATCTGCCTACAGCTTTTTCATACTAAGGAAGAGGAAGTAATGAGATGAGACACCTGGAATTCTTTATGGAAGCTCTGGCACATAGCATTGTTAATTCTAAATACAAATGTGAAAACTAAATAACTTTAAGCATAATAGAAATATATAAAATGGGCTGGGGAGATGGCTCAATCAGTAAAGTGCTTATTGTATAAACAAGAAAAACTGAATTCCTATCCCTAGCTCACATGTGAAAAAGGCAGGCACCAAGCTGTACACTTGAAATTTTAGCAGTAGAGAGGCAGAGAAGGAGCTTGAATACTCAGCCAAATCTATCTGTGACCTCCAGTTCAGTGAGAAGCCTTGCAGAGGCGGGGAGAGAAGACGGGGCCAGGTGTGGTGAGTAACCCGGTTAATCCCTTTGTGCAAGAGGTAAAAGCAGGAGGATCTCTGTGAGTTTGAGGTTAACCTGATCTACATAGCAAATACCAGGCAAGCCAAGACTACATAGTGAGATACTGAAAACATAGTGTTTGTCTGAAAAACAAATCAAGATGGGAAGCAATTGAGAAAACATCTCAGTGCTGATCTCATCATGGAAGCCTATGTGCATGCAGAGAAATCCACACAGACAAAAAATATACATGCATACACACCAGAAATGAGAGAAGAAAATACAACACTTAAAAAGTATCATAATAAAATGGAACACAACCTTAAAAATATTCTTCCTAATTTTCATCTCTTTGATCTCTATGATCAAAGATTTCTGACTTAAGCAGTTTATATGCAAGATCAACATAAATTTCCTAAAAACTATGATATGGAAAGAGTTGCCATACTGATCACTACCACCATCGACACCATTTTATTTTCCACAATCTGAACTGAAGGGAGTTCAAGTCCCCTGGTATATGTGAAACCAAATAAAATTGAGCCTATACAATAGCTATGACCTAACCAGCTATATATTAAAATGTATACAAGGGATATGGAGATAGCTCAGTGGGTAAAACTCCTATTACACAAGCATGCAGACCTTAGTCAAGATCCCCAGTACCCAAGTAAGAAGCTGAGTGTGGTAATGCAGAAAGGAGAATGCTGAGGGCTCACTGGTCATCGACCCTACCTCAAAAGGCAAATTCTAGGCTCATTTAGAGTCTCTGGTCTCTAAGTGTAAGATAGAGAGCAATAAGACATCTACCTCTGGTACTTAGCTTGCATATGCTCACGTGTGGGTAAAGCCCCACCCTACACATGTGTATACACACCTAAGGTGCAGACAGGCATGAATATGTACACACACATAATATTTACATAGACATAAAAGGGAAGATATGTATGCATATATGCAAAATGAATATTCATTATAAAAACAATCCCAATTGTTGTAATTTAAAAGTATTAGGTGTAAAATTATACTTTAATTTTCAGTGAAGCAAATAAAGTTCTCTAGGTTCACAATTACAGAAGCAATTACAAAGACCTATTGATTTGTCTTACAAGAATAACCAGCATGCACAAAAATAGATTTCACTTCTAAAACAAAATTTAACACTGGGATAGTTATTTCACAATAAGGCATAATATGGGAAATATATTCATCTTATTCTTAGGGTTTCTTCCTTTGAGTTTTTTTTTTCAACCAGTATCAGAGTACTGACAGAGTGATGATCAATTTAAATGAGACCACAAGGGGATTCAGTGTACATCACAAGAACACCATGGGTTGCCATAACTTAGTTAAGCTTCTTTAGGACTTTGATATGTCTTTGGTAACACTTGACATTATTAGCTATTGTTTCATGGCTGACTCTGGAGTTTTCTACGATGAAGTCTTAGGTTGAATCCCACATTACTTGGTCTATCCTTGTAAGGTTCTGGGACAGATTTGTAATGTACCTAGTAGATTTTACTCTCACTATTAGCACTCTCAATTAGTTTTGTCCCTGAAGCATTTGCTAAATACTAGCTATTTAGGATCAGACCACACAACGTTTTATTGTTCTAAAATATACACAACATAAGAAATTTAGGCACATAGTTAAATGACATTTAGTACATCGAAGCGCTCAGCCATCACTACCATTTATCTCTAGAGTTTCTTCTGTCTTCTCAAACTTTGTACCCACTGATGAGTAACCCCACCTATGCTAGCTGCTGTCAATCACTCTTGTATTTTCTGTCCTTGGACTCTGACTAACCTGGGCACTTCATATAAATGGAATCAACAGTCGTGTGGTGTTCTCTAGTTTGTTGTTCTTTAGTTCATGCTTTAGTTTAAGGCATGATGCCTTTAAAGTTCTTCTCCATTGTAGCCTGGTTCTAGCATGGTCAGAGCTCCAGATACTCCACGTGTGGATCACATTTTGTTTACCTAGTCTTCCACAGTCAAACATTTAGGTCAGTTCGGCTTGTTTGGCTCTTGCGAATAAAGACTGTTGTTTTGTGTACACCATATCATGTGCTAAGTGAACTACACAACTTAATACACATACAACCTATTTCTCATAACTTAATTGTCTCCCAAAAGATATAATGTACAAATCTTATAATTGTGGAATCAGTCTTGGGAAGATAAAGGAATTTACCCAAAGTCATACAACCAATAAAGAGAGACTGAAACAAAACAAAACAAAAACAGAGCTCTATGATTCAGTTTGTTCTTCCTCATTAGGGGTGAGATTACTCCCTTCCTTCAAGAAATTTGGAATTTGACAAAGAAAAAACCTACAAAATAATGAAGTAAGTCAGAGGGCATGTGGTGTTATGAGAGAGGGTTTTTATTTTTCTTTTTTCTTTTTGTATGGTGGTGAGGGGAATGTTTGTCATACTTAGCTTACATGGATAATTAGTCATCCTTAACTGGCAAATTTGAAACTCAAATATGGATTAGGACCTGTTTTTATACAATTAGAAAGTTAAGAATAATCTTAAAAGGTTTGAGGAAGGGCACAGAGGCAAAGATAAGAAAAGTGAGAGACTTTTTGGGAGCCTCAAACATTTCTATCTGTCTCAAAATAGAAATTTTCTAGGTCATGTTTTGAAGGATGGTGAAATTTTTGTTGATAAGGTTGAGTAGGAAATAGGATGTGTTTCATCAAGGACACGATGTAGGATTTTAAGACCATGAAATGGGAGTTAATCCTCCTGAAGGATTCTAAATTTCTAATGATGCAAGACCAGGTGTATGCAGATAAGACTGATGAAGGCCCAAAGGACTCAAATAGCACAACAGTTGAAGAGTGGTAGAGCCTGGTTGTGGAGGGCCACTCACACAAAAGAGCAGGATGAATAGTCCCTGCTAACATAACTGATTGGTATATGTGTGGGTCAAGGATCTCAGAAATTTGGAAAGGAATTGTCACAATTTTAATCTCAAAAATAAACCAGGGCAGAGGGTATGGCTCACTCAATAAACTGCTTGCCTTGTAAGCACAAGGATCTAGGTCAGGTATGGTGGGTGGTGCATGTTTGTAATCCCAGCACTGGAGCACTGGGAAAGTGAAAGAAAGTAGATCCTTAAGGGGTCACTGGAAAGCCAGTCAGGTCACTTGGAGAGTCACAGACTAATGGGAGACCCTGCCCTCCCACTCAAAAAATAGTGGATGGTGAAGGCTGCCTGAAGAACAATAACACCAGAAGTTGACCTCTTGTCTACACACACACACACACACACACACACACACACACACACAGAGAGAGAGAGAGAGAGAGAGAGAGAGAGAGAGAGAGAGAGAGAGAGAGAGAGAGAGGCAAGTACATGTATAAATATGCACTAGCATACCAATGTGTCCTAAAGTTTATGAGTGATGTCAATGAGTAACTCACAGTGATGATAGAGAAACTGGTATGTGCAAATTTCCTAAAGCATATTCAGTGACAGAGTAAAGGGTATCAGGCTTAGAGCTATGAAGGAGAAAATAAAGGAGAAAAATCTAATTCATAACCAAAGGCTTCTAGGGAGGGCAATGAGGTTTTGCCAGGTAATTCCAAATATTTTAGAGCTATAAAAATCTCACAGAGTTGTTTTACATTCAACACACAATCAAATACTGAATTGATCCAAATACAATACATAAATTCTGAAGTCTGGTTGCATTTTATCTTAGGAGAATGTGATCAACTGTGTGTGATTCCATATCTCTGATGTCCTTGGATTTCACCTAAGGCGAAATCTCATCCTCACAGAGAATGTGAAACTTTTTGGCACAAGTATTTTGCAGTGAGTTTTCATGTTTTTAAGAAAACAGAAACATCGACCCAATGCCATTCTAAAGTAGAAGATGTAGAAGTGAGCATCCAGACTGTTGAAGACATTGAATATTGACTTTACTATCGAGCATATCAGTTTAAATCTCACAATCACATAGTCAAGAGGGAAAATATTTCATTTTTTATCACCCAGGGAGTTATTAAATGGGAGCTCCAGCTCTGGCTGAGCCTGAAACAGGTCACAAAGATGATTTCCAACCAGCTCAGGATATATGTGGTCAACCTTTCCTGTAGTTGTTCATTATGCTCAATTCTGCTCCAATGAACCCCACCATCATCAGAATATGGTACGGACAGGGGGCAGGCTGCCTCCTCTGTAAGAGACACTTCCATGTGGACACTTACATTTCTGAACTTAAGTGGAGCTTTCAGATAAGTTGACACTGGAAGACCAAGTACAAGGCCAGAGGTCTCAGGGAACTTGTTATTTAAGCATGAAATGTCCCCCATAGGCACATGAGTTTTGATACTTGGTATTCAGTCACTATTAGTGCTTAGGAATGTTGAGGAGCCTTTAAGGTGTGCAATTTTCCTGAAGAAAGCCAGTCACTAAAGGCAGGCCTTGATATTTTATAACATAGACCTACTTCATGGGTGCTTCTGTTTCCTGAGTTTGGATATAAGGTGACTACTGCTTCCCTTTCTTGCCACCATACCTTCATCACCATGATAGACTGTATCCCTTCAAATATTAAACCAAAATAAGCCCTTTCTCCTTTAACTTGCTTCTGGCCAGGTATTTGGTCACAATAATTACATAGACTTGTGCTAAAGTCTAACCCTGTTGAGATTTCTTAGTCTCCGGTCCTTTAGTCTTCTTCACATTAGTATACCAAAATACATGAGATAATTACTAATAATTAAAAGAAAAGAAGTTCTGGCCCACAATTCTGAGAGTTTAAGCCCATAGTCAAGTGACCCCATTGCAGTTGACCTTTGGCAAGGAGCATGTAGCTGAGAAAAGTTTACTTCATGAACCAGGAAGCTGAAGGAAAGAGGAAAAGACCAAGGTCCTACAATCCCCATAGCAACATGCCTTTAGGGACACCTCCCAGATAGGCCTAATGCTCTAATGATTCTACCAGCTCCTTGCAGTACTACCCAAGGTACCAAACTGCTGGGGTGCATTCATGTAAAATAAAGTACAGCAGAAAAATGAGCACATCTTTATGAGCAGTTCACTTGCCCAAAACACAGCAGTGAGGATGGCAAGAAAACCTAACTCATGTTCACCTTGGTTCCTTTTCCATTTTATTTTTTTCCTCCTCAGATCTGGGAGATACTTTTGGTCTGGGAGATACTTTTGGTCTTTCTATTTGAGGATTTTTCTGCTTTTGCTCATATTCCACATAGCAATATCTTTTTTTTTCTGGGTAGAATGACCTGTAACTTTGCTCTTGATTAAGAGCAAAGACAGAATTTCAGGGCACTGGTGAAAAAACTCCAATGAGCTTTGCATCCAGAGTATGTTATCACACACAGATGATCATTATAGAAATTAGGAATGTCTTGAAAGTTCCTTTCTTATTTGTACAGCAAACATTTACATTATGGGCTTTTTCACTAACTCCAAGTACACAGTAATATGAAACAGTATAGATTTTACTTATCAGCTTTTTCCTATAAATTAAACATGTTCATACATACATACATACATGCATGTACACATATGTACATGCATACATACACTTATATACACAAATGTAAACACACATACATAAACACACATAATACATATATATGCATACATAAATATACATACATGCACATATACATACATACATGTACACATAAATAAAACTAACTAAAATGTAGATCAGACATGAGGCTATTAAAGTAACCAAGTAGAACATTAAGGGGATGAAATGAATCAAAATCCATGGAAATGGACCAGAAAAATGTTGTAAATGAACTTTTTAAATAGAAAACTCGGAATTTGGCACCTGGTCAAGAAGGAAGACTGGAGAGAGGCGTGAATTTACTAGAAGTGCCCCTGGTCCAATTACACTTCATTCTCCATGGAGTGTAGATTCTACTGTAACAAACTGATACTTGGATTATAAAATTAAATTACATTTATTTATGCATACATATGTGTGTCTGAGTATCTGGGTGTGTGAGAGCACCCAGGACATGGCTGAACGTGGAGGCCAGAAGATGACTTGTGGAAGTCAGTTTCCTCCTTCCACCATGCATGCCCCTAGGATGGAACTTGGGACTCAAGCCTTGACTGCAGGCACCTTAGCTCACTAAGCCATCTCACTTGTCTGACACTTGGAGTTTAAAAAATTAAACACTGAGCATTTTTCTCTCTTTGTAGTATACATTCATTTCCAACCAAGTAGAAAGTATTTGCCTTACTGACTCTGGCTTCTATCCTACAGATCCCTGTTTACCTCCAAAATACATACAGTTTCTGTATGTGAAAAATTAGCACCCAAAATGCTTTCTATACATATGGGAAAACCAGTAATTATGTTGTTAGTTATTTAATAAAGGTGTAAATATATACATTGTTTGTAGGTTGATCTAATACAGTTCCCCTTTTCTGGATTAATTATTTGTACATATATGAGAATGTACACCTTCATTCCTGGAAGGCTATGTGCTATGTCTGCAGAGCCACACAGAGTATTTCTAGTCCAGAACAACTGCCACAGTCTGAAGTTTTTTGTACTTCAGTTCATCTTACAAACAGTTTCCTGTGTTTCAATCCTTCATCTTCAATACTGGTCATTTTATACAAGTATTTTTAAAAATTCTGATTAAAATACTGGTTTCCATGTTCTAATCACTGACATTTACAATCACACAATAATCTCTCTGTGTTATAGGATAAGTATGGCCTTTAATCTATAAATAGGCTTCATGACTGGTACTATTCTTAATAGTCTTAGATTTCTGATTATATTTTGTATGGGATTATTGTTTGTTTGTTTGTTTGTTTGTTTGTTTAGACAGTTTCTCTGTATAACCTTGGCTGTCCTAGAGCTCACTCTGTAAGTCAGGTTAGCCTTGAACCCAGAGATCTGTCTGCCTCTGCCTCCCAAGTATCAGGAGTAAAGGCATATACCTCTACTTCAGGCTTCTTAAGATTCTCATTTAAGCATCATAATAAGAGCTATATACATGATTTTAGTGTGGTGTGAAATTACATGTTCCAAGGACTTAAGAGATTAAATGGCATGTTTTCTCTCTTTAGATCAGTATGTATTTATGATGTTTTTTCATAAGTGTCCCTCAAAGGCCTGTGTGGTTTTAATTGGTCCTTAGGGTGGTACTGGTGGGAGGCAGTGGAACATTGGAGAGGTTAGGCATTATGGGATGTCATTAGCTCATCACAAGTGTGTTCTGGAAAAGGACTGTGAGATCTAGGTACTTCCTTTCTGATTCTGTTCCCTCGTCATAAGGTGAGTGACTTTGCTCAAACAGGTGTTCCATTAGGATAAGCCACCACAGAGCCAAAGCAGATGTGAGCCAATCAATAATGGCTCTAAAATTCTGAGCGCAGAGAAATCTTTTCTCTTTATAAGTTCCAACATTTTGTTATATTGGCAGAAAGCTCACACCCTTCATGGCCTAGAGGTAGCCAAAGCAGTGTTTTCTAAGAAATCACCATATGCTTCTTTGTGTTAAAACAGTGGCCCCGTGAGATACAAAACACAGGTCCCAACAAGTCCATTAGGAAACCTCAAAGGTATTCTAACTTCAAGTTTCTAACAGAAGTAAAGACGTGCTTTCCCTAAGACTGAATGTTTAAAATGAAATGAAGTTTTAGCCCAGAGGAAGTCTCATTTGAACAGGATCCAAAAGCACAATTCAGGACAGAAGCTGATGGGCTGTTGATGCAACACTTTTCTGCTCTGAGGACATTAAAACGACAACAACAACAACAACAAACAACAACCACTAAACAACCAACCAAACAAAAACACTGTCTTCAAAATAAAAGTAAATAGAAAAACTGCGGGGAGAAAAATTTTTTAGGTATCT
The DNA here is from genome assembly GCF_978045245.1 of Mus caroli. Classification (NCBI taxonomy): domain Eukaryota; kingdom Metazoa; phylum Chordata; class Mammalia; order Rodentia; family Muridae; genus Mus; species Mus caroli. The sequence goes on along the minus strand of NW_028227270.1, from coordinate 55,358,341 downwards.
TGTATTTTCTTCCCTTAAAATAAATTTAAGTTTACTCTAGCTTATCAATTTTTATAAAAATAACACAGGGCGAGATTGAAAGACTATCCCAAAGAAATTTCTTTTCCCTATCTTGGAAAGGATTAACTTTATGAAAATCAGCATAAGAAGCAGGGGCTCTGAATAATAGTAACGTAAACTTTGGCTGAACTTGTTAATAAAAATACCTCCAGGAGAGGGTCTGAAGAGTACAAATAATAAGTCTCTAGTCAGTGCACAAAACAATACACATAATGGCTATTTCAGCTTAAACACAAAATAAAGTTTACTAGCTGTTGAAACTGCCTAATGTAAGACATAAGTTTTACACAAATTCATTTTACACAGACATAACTCTAGCACACAAGGGCAGACCTGACACAGAAGGTGAAACCAATTCACCTCTGAGATTATCTGAGAACTGGACAAAATATGGACCATTTTATTTTATTTTTTTTAAATTTTTTCAACACCTATTTTAATGATGGTTCTTTTTTTTATTTAAATAGGTTTATTTTATTGGTTTTTTTTTTTTTACATCTTTTCCTCAATTACATTTCCAATGCTATCCCAAAAGTCTCCCATACCCTCCCCCCTACTTCCCTACCCACCAATTCCCATTTTTTTGGCCCTGGCGTTCCCCTGTACTGGGGCATATAAAGTTTGCATGATGGACCATTTTATTAACAAGCATAATGAAACGAGGGATGATGACTTCATAATTAATTATGTCCTGGAAGTCAATTACTGATGATGGAGAAACCATGCCTGGAACTACACGCATTTATCATATAAAGATATTACTTTCCTAAAGCACAGAATATATTCGCTGCAAATATTAAAGATTCCCCTTATTCTAGAAAATCGTTTGAATTATTCTACATTGTATGCTTCAAACCATGTGTTAATTTTCAAAACTTTTCATTATTGTCCTCCAAAGTTACTTTAAAAATGGATATAGGTTAGAGAGATGGCTCAGTAAGATAAAGTATTTGCCATGAAGGCATATAGATTTGAGTTCAGTCACCAGCACTTTACTCAAAAATCTAGGAAATGAAGTCTGTGTCTGTACCTGCAATCCCAGCACTGGTGAAGCAGACACAGGAGGATCCCCGGGCCTCACTGGGCAGCCGGTGTAGCCTACCTGATAAACTCCAGGTTCAGCGAAAGATTCAGTTTCAAAAATGAGGGGAAGAGTGATAGACTAGGACAGGAGATAGCAACCTCTGGCCTCCACACCCATGTTCATGCACACACACATATTACATACATGTACACAACACACAAAAATATAAACAAGGAATAAAGCATATGATGTTGACGTAATTCACTGTTTGGTTTTCATGCCTACATTCTTTTATCTAGTCATCAACACATTTTCTCCAATCCTGATAAAAATCTTCTTATTCTGAGGCTTTGTCCATTTATTTTAGATTTTATTTTTGCAGAAGTATGCCACATAGTTACTTTTACCTTCAAGTCAAGCAGTATGGAAGGTATAGGAATGCAAACCAATTTTGAGCATCTTAAAATTTGTGGCAGTTCAGTATTTCTTCAAATAAGCTGATATATTAAAGGCTCAGAGCTGTAATGTTTCCATGAAATTTCCCTGCAACACAACTGAGATGCTGAGCTGACCAGATATAAATTCTAGAGTAGGACTTTATCTCTTATGTTTGATGCAGTGAATGATATTTCACAAAAGTATAAATGACTTATATTTTCTAGCATTGATAATTTCTTCCCCAAGTTTCCATCATTTTATTTTTTTCTATAATGCTTGAGTTGCAAACAAGACTTCATTTGGGATCTGGTATTTGACTATACAAGGCTTTTTATTGTGACAGAATAGTTGGATGAATGTAAGATAAATTGACAAAGTTCCAAAGCCTAACTAGCTGTCCCCAAACTGTCTATCAAGTTGCTATAGGGCATGTACATCTTCATCATGGATACCTAGGGAATAACTCTGCTCAAGACCAGGAAACTGGAGATTATAACTCACAGATTCTTTGAGAGCTGTGTTTTAGCAGGGAGACCCTGGAGAGAAGATGAGCTAGCTACGTTTTTATCAGATAAAGACAGATACAAAGAAGGCAAGATAGAGATATCTAAGAGTTATGCTACTTTGAATGTCTAGAAAGGAGAAGACATAGCCCTGATTCCAGAAGTACAGGGATAACAATAATTTTCAAATATGGTGATATAAATTAGCAGACAGAGATGCGCCCATCTGGACCTCACTGTGAGGATATCTAGAGTTTCCAGAAGAGTGTCTATGGAACCGTAGTTTAAGATGCCCACTATGGAAAATTTGGGGCTTGTATATTGAGATTTGGTAGGTGAAACGTATTACCTGGTGGGCACCAGGCCATTTGGGACCCACTAAAAACCTATAATCATTTTCAAACCCACTGCTCACAAGCTAGCTTAGCCACATCTGAATAACTAGTTCCTGAACTAAATCACTACTTCATATTGGTCGTAATTCATTAGCCTCTTATGTACTTTTAACCATCATCAGATCATGTTCAAATGTGAACTTCAACTTTATTGCTTCTGGTAAAAGAAAGTGGGTGGGAGAGATACGTCTCCTGTCCAGGTAAGTGGTGGCTTATTGTACCCTACCCTCTGCATACTTGGCACTAGCTTAATTCACAATTCTATCCTTAAATTTCAGAAGATAAAAATTAATAAATGTATAGCTTTTTGGAAAGATTGCATGATTATTTGGTTACTTTAAATAACAGCTTTCTATATTGTGGCATAGTCACCAGCAATTCCACATGCTTCTTCATATAAAAGGATTCTTGCCTATTCAGTTTCAGCTGATATCTCCACAAGTAGAATCAAATAGTCCAATCTTAACAAGTAAGATATTATACCTGTGAAGAGCTATGAACATAGATTGAGGAGCTCTGTAAAGACTGGGAAGGATTACAGGAAAGCCAAGGGGAAAATGTGAACTGATTCTTGGGTATGGACCAAGACATCACCCACTGCTCCTTCTTGGTACTTTCCAACAGGGCAAGATTTTAGTAAAGCTCAACAAATGTTTAGCATCATATGTTGAAATCTTTTTTTAAGCACAAGGGATTTGTCTTCATCTTCTTTTTGTAGTTAGTTGATGTCAACTTTGAGATAACTGTTATAAGAATTAATCATTTAATTCTTAAACAGTTAAAACTGCTTCAGAAATAGAAAACTATTAGATAACAAAATATCTAAAGAAAACTTTGAAATAATTATATATAACACTTTGATCAACAGAAAACAATCATCAAGAAAAATCCATCAGTTTTCTTTTTACCAAGACTTGGCCCTTCCTTGAGTATGGTGACATCACCTGAGCATATCTGAAATGATTGTCAGATACTAGAATAATAAGAACTTAATCAGTTTCCAACAATGAAACAGTCACCAAAAATAACTTTCACCATAATTTTAAAAATGGTCTCTCTTGAGGTTTAAGAAGTACATAGTAGATATTCACTGCATCACTGAGTTCAGCTCCCACCCAGGAGTCATCTTTAAAATATATATAGGCTACATAATATTTTTAATGTCTGTGTGTCTTACTTTGCTCCTACCATTAAAACTAATTCAAGGCAATAGATTCTATGTCTCACAAGGGTTCAATAGTGGAAAATAAAAAACAAGCAAAACCCCAATAGACAGAATATTGCTTTTTAAGTGTATTTGGAATCTTTTAATTTTACTTAAATGGAGCATGAGAGAGAAATGGAAGGGAATGGGAAGCATTTAGTCTCTGGAATCAATATGATGCTACTGTACTTTGAAACACTCATTAAATGTCTTCAAATTTTCTTTGTTCAAGTATACAATTATATATTCAAAAATACTTTTTTTTTGTACAGATATCACCTGCACATGGAGAAACACCTTCAAAAAGGACACTACCACTTCAAGGGGCTGCTAATTGTAGACATGAATGATCATTATTTCCTGCCCTGGAATCCTACCTTCTCCTGTAAATGTCACTCTGGGACCTTTCAAAGTAATGGCACCTATTTTGGTGTTAAGTGTGTACTTTCAGTCTATAACATATTATTACATATTTGATAACAACAAAGCTAAACAAAACTAAAGTGCGAAAGGTCTCAACACAAGCAAATGACCGTTGCAGGGAAACAGATGTTAAGTGCCCTGATTAGAGACATTTGTACCTGCATGCTACACGGAGTTCTGGGTTTGTGATGGGGCCAGCATTTGAAAGGGGCCCAAGTAGCTCTTCACCACTAAGTGGGGAAATGGTCCCATCACTCCAGAGAACTTCAGAAAACGCTACATACACTTACAAGATGTCCAGCTGTCTGAATTTGGCTGCAGGTGCAGCAGAGCCTCTCCCATCTGTTCTGGGGTTTGAGCTGCTGTTAAGTAGCCAGGGTTCCAGGGCAGGGGATCCTAAAGCCCAGAACCCAGAGCAATGAGGAATGCAATAGGAAACCGGAAGCAATCCCTTGACACCTAAATCCTTCGGTGCCTAATTCTAAGGACTTCTGAATTTATAAAGCCCCCCTTAATACATTTTTAAGTAACTTCAAATTCTTAATAAATGTATACATTCTTTAAAAAGGAAAAAAAAAGTAAAGTTACTTAAAAGGTGTAGATGTTGGTCCTTTAAAATGTGTCAATGAAAATTTGTTCATTAGTCACTGTCCTCATTCTTCACCCTGGAGTTTAAGTAACAGCCACAGATGCTATCATGGTACCTTCCATGACCTGGGGACAGATTATGAGGCTGTATAACTCATATTCTGAAGGCTATATGTTTTTAGTCTGGTATTTTATACTCCACTGGAGAACTACTTTCATGTCTGTGACACAAGGTCATTTATTTATTGGTTTTCAAATTTATGATCCGAATACTTGTTCAGTGGTTCTTCTGAAGATCATTGTAAATCTAATAATGGTTAATTAAAACTCTAGTGATAATCTACAACCTCCAGTACATCACTTCCAAATTGAACATCCTTTTTTGAATATCACAAGATAAGTTAACATAATAGAGGGAACAATATCAAAACTAATTAAAAATGACAACAGTGAACTGTCATCAACTCGGTTGATAGCGAACTAAAGTAATAAAAATAATAAAGAAGGCCTATTCTTTCATTTACATGAAAGTAAATTTTATTAAGATTGATATCAAGCTTTAGTGTTGTATAAGCTGCAAGAATTTGAACAAGAATAAGAATATAAACATTCCCTGTGATAGAGAATCCTCACAGCCTTGGGCTGAACTTTAATACAAAATTTGATTTGACATCAGGAAGCTCTATGGCTACAGGGAGCTCTAGGGATTTACTCAAATAATCTTCATACTAACTTTTGCCAGGATTGTGCATTGTCAGTGCCAAAGTTCACTTTTTATACAACGTGTTATCTTTTTATTATTGTAACACAATAATGAGACAATTGACTTAAGAAGAGAAAAAACTTACATTACCTCACAGTTTAGAAATCTCAGTCTATTGTTGTTTGACCCAATTAGACTTTTGGTCATGGCAAAACAGTAAATCATTATGAGACCATCATGCGGGGAAATCTCTCCTCTTATAGTAGCCAGGAAATAGTGAGAGACATTTAAGCAATGCTTTCATTATTTAACATTTTTTCTGTGAGGCCCTACTACTTAAAGAGTCCATATTTATGCAATGGTGCCATAGGTTGGTAATAAGCTTTTAATAATGGGGTCCGTAGAGGACACTTATCCAGACCACAGCATAGAGCAAATTAACATCCGATTTCCTACAAAAAGAATATGTAAAAGAAAACATGCTCCTTGTGAGATGGACTGACAAATATAACTACAAGATCTACCATGGAGTATGAATAAAATATTATTTGCTTATTCTTTTTTGGTGTATGCAGAAAAGAATCAATCCATGAAGAGAAACTAAGAATTGTAGTTAAAATATAATTTTTAAAAATGTTCTTATTCCAACTTTCTTGTTCAAATAAAATTAATTAAATAATCTGGAGGCAAAACACACAAGAAATATATAACTATATCTATCTATCAACCGTTCTATCTATCTATCTATCTATCTATCTATCTATCTATATTAGGAAAAAAGAAAAAAAAGCAAAGTTAAGACAAGCAAAAGAACTAGTGATGCTGAAACCTTCAGTAAATCCTTAAATGTTGAAAGATTAAAATGTTCAAATGCTTGCACACAGAAGGGAGGTTGTTTGAAGGGAGGATCAGCCAGACCAGGGACCCCAGGGATCAATTTCTCATGCCAAGTTCAGCTTCGAACTTTCTAGTGTGAATAAATGTGCTTATTTGGAATTTTGTTTCCTCCTACAAAGTGTCAATTAATTATGATTATTTTATTAAACAAAAATAAAAAAGATTCACCATGGATCAATATGAAGCAGAAATCACACTCACCATCTCTTCTATTTAGTCTTGCAAAGCCAGGGCCATGACTGCTGGACAGCTGTGAGGAGCTGCTGAAGGATAACTGAGGCAAAGAAGAAGCCAACGGAGCATCACAATTGTCTGCCAGGGGAAAGCACAAAGGTATATTAACACAGAGGCCACAGCTTAGGAACATCATAGCTTAAAAGATAGTATGTACTCTGGGGAGATGGCTCAATCAGTAAATGGCTTGCTGAACAAGTATGAGAAAGACCCAAGTTCAGATCCTAAGCATCCATGTAAAAACCAGATGTGTCAAGAAATGCCTGTAATCCCAGAACTCAGGAAACAGAAACAGAATTGTCCCTGTGGATTGATGGTAAAATAGTACTGATCAATATGTGGGCTCCAAGTTTAGTGAGAAAAAAAAAAAGGTGTTACAGTTGCCAACAAATACCTGCACACACATGAACACAGTGAATATTATTTAACTAGATGTCTCAAGTTTCTATCATTTTGACTTCCCTGCAGAAAAAAAAAAAAAAAAAAAACCTGTAACCTGGAATTGGGAGCTAAAACAGACCTTTAATCCTTTAAGTTGCTCCCCCACCAGGGTATTTTATCTCAGCAACAGATATGAAACTAGTACACCTAAGTTGAGAACATGAGCTAAGGAAAATGGACATAAAATCCAGGGCAAAATCTTAGACATATAATTTGCCTAAGTGAATGTAATTATATAAAGAATATTAAAGTATAATATTTTTTTAAAACAAAATTCTTTAATCCTTTTTTACAATCCAGTCTTCATCCCCCTCCTGGTCTGTCCCCCACCACCATTCCCCATCCCATACCTCCTCCCCCACCCCAACCCCTGTCTCCAAGATGATGTTCCCACCCCACCCCCGACTCCACCAGACCTCGAACTCCCTGGGGCCTCAAGTTTCTTGAGGATTAGGTGCATCTTCTCTCACTAAGGCCAAACCGGGAAGTCTTGTGCTGTATATGTGTCAGGGACCTCATATCAGCTGGTGTATGCTGCCTGGTTGGTGGCTCAGTGTCTGAGAGATCTCAGGGTGTCAAGGTTAATTGAGACTGCTTGTCTTCCTATGGAGCCACCCTCCTCCTCAGCTTCTTCCAGCCTTTCCTTAATTCAACCACAGGGGTCCCTGGCTTCTGTCCATTGGTTGGGTGCTAGTGTCTGCATCTGACTCTTTTAGCTGCTTGTTGGTCCTCTTGGAGGGCAACCATGCTAGGCTCCTATACTGTCATTGTTAAGTTGAATTAAGTTTTGCTTAAAATTATCACTCTACATATTTTAACTTTGACTTAAAGTTTTTTTCATACATAGTGAACTCTAACTGAACTTGCTATATTATTTGACCTGCTCATATAGTCAGTGAATTATAACAACTGAATCCCCCGGTCAAACAAAGGCTAAAGACTGCCAAAATATGGACATAATAGAAAAATACCAATAGTAGTCACTCAGGAAATTTTTGTATGTCATTTCTTGCTCTTGGATTATAAATATAGCTTAAAACTTTGTTCACTGGGGCATGAGGGTAATTCTAAACCATTTCCAATTACTGTTTAATTGAGAAAATGGTGTATGATTGTATGTACATATTCACATGCAATGGTTGTGTATGTGTGTGTGTGTGTGTGTGTGTGCATATAGAGGACTTAAGTTGATGGTGTGTGTGTGTGTGTGTTGCTAACAACTCCTCTCCCCTTTATTGAGGTAGGATCTCTCATTGAATATAGAACTTGTTGATTGGCTGATATTGCTCTAGAAATCCCCTACCTCTGGTTCTTGGGTGTTGACATTACTGGCTGCAACCATGCCCACCCAGATTTTTATGTGGGTTCTGGAATTCTGAACTCTGATCTTTATACTTGCTTAGCAAACACCTTGTCAACTAGCCTTTCTCCCAAGTCCCTGATTAATAAAATAGTTCATTGTTCAAATAAACTATAAATTCAAATGCCTAAAAGTTTACATATAGTGCAATTAAGACAATGACATGTCTTAACACGTGACAACAGAAAAAACTCACTACATTACAGTTTGATCCTGCATTTCTCAGATGAAATCCTTCCTTTAATCAGAGTGGCTTAATCACCATTTACTGAATGGAAGTGCCCAAACCAATTAACACTAGTCATCCAATGTCATTGAAACCTTGTGTTAGAGTGCTTCTTCCCATGTTATTTATTCGACAATACTTGTAAAGAGAATCTCTTATAAACATCACCTGTCAATAAAAAGCTTATGGCCAATGAGCTAAGGTGGGAAATAGGAGGTGGGGCATACAGGGAAAGAGAGAGTTCTGGGAAATAGGGATATGGGAGATTCACCTCAGAACACTGAGGGAATACACATAAGTAGACAAGAAGAAAACAGCCACTTAGCCAAACACAAGTTAGAATAAAAGGGTAACTGAATTATGAGCTAGTCAGAGAATGAGCCAAAGCTTATAGCTACACATTTATTAATAAATAAGAAGTCTCAGAGTTGCTATTTAAGGAACAAAGAGCCTTTGTGAAAAGGCTCAAGGTTACATTGTGTTACAATACCCCAGCTCACCCTGCTATTTATTCCTCAACACTTGTTACTCCAGGGCTCAAATCCAGCTTCCAGCTCTGTCCTGAAGCCATTAGGATGCCAACAGAAGCAAGAGTTAAAAGGTACATTAGGCTTAAAATGAAGTCAGGAACACTAAGGCAGAAAAATTAGAGGGCTTGCTGCTGAGTATGAAATAGCCAAGTGAACCAGAGAAAAGGAAGGACAGGGTTCTGAGAAAACAAAGCCAGTCTCAGCAGTCTCTCACTGGCTGCTGTGGAGCCCTTGGTTGGACCAAGGGGATCGATCTGATAAAAGAATGTGGATTCCCACTGGCTTAGCCCATGATGTACCCAAATAATTAAGCAATCTCAGTAGAAAGTGAAAGTCTTTTGTTCTTTCTACTTTTTCTACCATATATCATATAAAAAGACTCTAGTCATTTAGCTACATGACAACCCTCTCCTGAGACCCTTCCAAGAAGAATTAATTTCTCTTTACAGTAATCCTCCTTCTTTAAGCTTTCTCTCTGACTTAAGCCCTCTTTTAGCCTCACCCTGAATTGTCCATAAAATTAACTCTTCAGATTTCCAAAACAAAGGACCTGTAGGCACTGACTCAGTGAAAACTTTGATGATGGTAAATGTCAGGCACCATAGCCTCTAAGTTAAATCCTAGAGACAAGAAAGTATTTGTTATACATATGTAAGGACCCAAAATTCTTCCATGTATACATGCTAAAATGCTGAAGTATGTTTCAAACAAAATGAAAAACAGAAGAAACACCTCATTCACGGGGAGTCACATAAAGCAACAGGTAGGGAAGAACAGATGAAAAATGACATTTCCTGAAGGGGACTTGCTGTGGTAACTGGTAGCTCTGGGGTAAAGGAGAAAGATGATGGTGACTTATTGAGTGTCTGCTCCCTAGATCATAACAGGAAATCCCTTGAGATGCTCTGAGTATCTAAGACATGTGGGAAAGTGTTGATTGCCGAGGAAGGCTAAAGGGAGTACCAGGAGTTATAGTTTGTCTCCCTTTCATTTCAAGCAGTGTTTGAATTCGTGAAGCATTTGTATACTAACATATCATCTGCAAATAGTGATACTTTGACTTCTTCCTTTCCAATTTATCTCCTTGATCTCCTGCAGTCATCTTATTGCTCTAGCTAGAACTTCAAGTACTACATTAAATAGATATAAAGGGAATGGAGGACAGCCTTGTCCTGTTTTGGATTTTGGTGGAACTGGTTTGAGTTTCTCTTCATTTAATTTGATTTTGGCTATAGGCTTACTATAAATTGCCTTTATTTTGTTTAGATATGTCCCTGGTACCCCTGGTCTTTATAAAATTTTTGCGATGAAGGAGTATTAGATTTTGTTAAAGGCTTTTTCAGCTTGATAACCATGTGTTTATGTTTTTGTTTGTTTGTTTTTCTTTCAGTTTGTTTATATGATAGATTACATTGACTGGTTTTCTTTTTTCACATTTTAAAACATTTATTTTAAAAAGTATTTTTAATTTTTTTCCTCCTTAAACATTTTTACTATTTATTTTATTTATTTACATCCCAAATTTTGCCACCCTCCTGGTTCCTTCTCACAGAATTCTTCCTCCATCCCCCTCCCCTTCACCTCTGAGAGGGCACCCCTCTGTTATCTCCCCTCCATGGTGCATCAAGTCTTTACAGGACTAGGCACATCTTCTCCCACTGAAGCCAGACAATGCAGTCCTCTGCTACATATGTTGCCATCCCATTCAGTTCTTTAAATCCTTTCTCTAATTCTTACATAGGGGTCCCTGTCCTCAGGCCAATGCTTGGCTGTGAGTATCTGCCTCTGTCTTAGTCAGCTGCTGGTAGAGCCTGTCAGAGGACAGCCATGCTAGTTTTCTGTTATGCATGTCATTTTGAGTCTGGGCTACCTCACTCAGGATGATATTTTCTAATTCCATCCATTTACCTGCAAAATTCAGGATATCTTTGGTTTTAATAGCTGGATAGTCTTCCATTACATAAATGAACCACATTTTCTGTATCCATTCTTCAGCTGAGGGACATATGGGTTACTTATGAATAAGGCTGCTATGAACATAGTGGAACACCTGACCTTGTGGTATGGGGGAGCATCTTTTGGGTATATGCCCAAGAGTGGTATAGAAAGGTTTTCAGGTAGAAATATTTCCAATTTTCTGAGGAACTGCCAGATTGATTTCCAGAGTGGTTGTACCAGTTTGCAATTCCACCTGCTATGAAGGAGAGTTCCCCTTTCTCCACATCCTCACCAGTATGTGTTGTTGCTTGAGATTTTTCCAATTTGTATCCATTTGATCTCTTTCAATCGTCTTATTTCTCTAACTAAAACTTCAAGTATTATATTGAATAGATATGAAAAGGGTGCACAACCTTGTCTTGTCCTGATTTTAATGTCCCAGAGACCTAGGGTAGAACTAAACCTCTTCTCAAATTCAATGAAATGATTCCTAATAGTATATTAGGCTATACTCATTGATAGGTACCCAATCCAATTGTCTTCAGAGAGACTTCCTCCAGCAGCTGATGGGAGCAGATGCAGAAACCCACAGCCAAACAATAGGCAGTGCTAGGGGAATCCCATGGAAATGGTGAGGAAGGACTGTAGGAGCCAGAGGGGTTGAGGACACCAGGAGAATACAGCCCACAGAATCAACTAAATAGGGATCACAGGGTCTCACAGAGACTGAAGAAGTAATCTTGGAGCCTTCAGAGAGCTGCACTAGGTTCTTTGCATATATACTATGGTTGTTTAGTTTAGGGTTTGGGGGAGGACTCCTAACAGTGGAAGTGGGGGTATCTCTGACCTTTTATGCCTGTTCTTAGGACCCCTTTCCTCCTAATGAGTTGTCTTGTCCAGCCTTGATGTGAGGGTTTGTGCTTAGTCTTGTTGCATTTTTTAACACCATGTTTCGTTGATTATGACCGGGAGGCCTGTTCTTTTCTGAAGAGTTGCAGAGGAGCAGCAGATCTGAAGGAGAGGGCAGGAAAATGGAAACTGGAAGGAGTGGAGGGAGAGGAGGCTTCAGTAGGGATGTACTGTATGAAATTAATAAATAAATAAGAATTAAAATGAAGAAGCAAAAAATAATTGTTGAAACAAAGATGGGATGAGGCTATTGAATTCTTCTAGACATCCTGACATCTAAGAAACTTGAAGACCATGAAGGTATAAGCAAACATACTGATTTTTAACACATCAAGACCAAGAACTTTATTCTGTAAGAACAATTAAAACAGCTTAAACAAGTTAGAGACAACCACCAAATGACACCTCAGAATTTCTTGTGCCAAGAATAGAATCCCGAAAATAGAAAAATGTTTGAGATCTCAGAAGTATGTGTTCAAAATTCCAGGAAAATAGTATGTATAATCTTATGAAGACACGTCTTGTGTGCCTCGTTTGCAACTTTATTATTTCAAGGTATATAAGTCTAGAGGAGAAAATAGGACTTGAATATTCTAATTGGAAAAGGTAACATCTGGGCACACAATGGAAAATTCTCAATTAAATTGCCAAACTGGTGATTTTACTTATGAATACTGGTTATGTTCGTGGTATTGTGCTGCATTCTGGTCATATAATACCTCTAAGATATAGTACATTCTTGTGAATGTGACTTTTTTTTTTTAAATAAAAGTAACCCATGCCCAGTGCACCAAGAGGTCCATCAGGGATTTGTGGATATTTTTTCATTAGATAATTGATAACAATAAAAAAGCATGGTTGGGATAGGCATCACACTATTCTACAACATTCCAGGGGAAATGTATTATTGTCACTCCAGGAAACTGACAGAATATGCAAAGCTTCATTGGCACGCGTGCATGCACGCACGAGTGCACACACACACACACACACACACATCAATGTCTGACTGAGGGAAAACTGTTGTAGATTAGGATAAAAGGGAAGGGGAATCATTACTCAGAAAACAATAAAGAGATCAGCTATGAAGATTCTGATTTGCTTTTCTTAGGACTTTGAATTAAATATTGAAAAAGTCTATCCATGAAATGTATTGCAATATTGAATGAATATACACACTCTGCAAACAAAGACATTGACTATAAATAACACTGGGTAAGTCACCTTCTGAACCTTGGGTCATTGTCTTCTTGATTCACCTTTGATTTAGTGCTCAGCTACCCATCTCCTCACAAGTGCAAAATGGTGGCACTTTTTAGATTCCAACCCCCCACCCCCACATTCTCTTTTATTTGGCTCATCCCAGGATACCTGAAAATCTCTACTACCATCTCTATCCTCCTTTTTTTTTCCTAGCCCTCAATCCTCTTTTATAAGTCAAATTTCCAGAATAGACTACCTGCACATATGCCTAAAACAATCTAAGCCCTTATGCGGAAGCTCTAATTAGGACAACAGATTTTTCACAAGTGAATATGGCTGGCATTCTAAAGTAATTTATATTAGTAAACGCAAACATATAGATGCTACAGGGAGCAAAGAAGGAAAGCACATCTGCACAGTGTGCAATGTGCACAAGCTACACACATATACATACACACACCAACCTCCTACCTCACCCCACATACATACATATAACACACATACACACATTCGTGCGCACGCAAGCACACCATCTCCCCCACATACTACATATATATGGGCACACTGTCCCTCTCACATACCACACGACACATAAACACATCATACCCAAAACACGTATATATGCACACATACCACACTCCACATACACACACCACACCACACATATACATACACCACACACACACACACACACACACTACAGCACACATGAACTTGATAAACTCTAGTGTCTAATGAGATGAACTTTGTCATAGGATTTTATCTGCAAGGAATCTGGATGAAATGTATGGCAGTAGACCCAGCCCTGCTATTGAACAGGAGAGCTGCTTGCCTCTTCTCAAGATAGCATCAGCTGTAATACTTAAAACAACAAGTGTCTTTTACTACATAAATCATTTGCTAATATATAGGTAATAGCTCCTCACTATTTCCTACTTCAAGTTACAATTATAGTCACAAAACAGATCATTTCACAGATAAGTTCCTTATCAAGTGCTGTAAAAAGAAATCTTTGCTATCTTTTCCTAATTAGACGCTAAACACTTAGCTCGTCAGTTTCCTAAGAACCAGTAAAAGACTCCCGAGTCAAAGAAAAGGACCTTATTAAATCACAGCAAAGCAAACACCACGGGCATCAGTGTGTCTCCATGAATTCTCTTGCTTTGAAGTCCCAAGAGGGATAACAGATAGATATATATGCATGGACATCTGTACACACAGATATAGTGAGAAATCTGGAATTTTGGTTTATTTTCTGAAAAATACAGAAACATTATAAGAATATGTTTTCATTGCAATCCCAGGAGTGTGGATACGGGCTTGCTTTAGACTGTCCATAGCAGCCGACTGTGATTTGCTTTATACTCTATTAGAGAAGTGGTTTTGCCAGCAGGTAGTTTCTGCAACTATGTGATGTTTGGGATTTGGGGAAAATTTCAGAGGGTATATACACGCTAGAGCCCCAGTAGGCATGGTTGGTGGTTGGTATAAGTTAGATGAGTTGGTGGCGTCTTGTTAAAGTCGTCTTGAACAAAGAAGCTGCAGCAAGAAGAAATTAGATATTCTGTTAGCAAAAATCAAGCTTGCCCCAGGGAACTTGAGGCCCTTAATTCCCTAAATAGCAGTGAGTAGTCTAATGATAATGTCACCCCCATTTAGATTCCTGACTTTATTCAGAGATCCTTTTTCTCCTCCCCTCTATTCTTGCCCCCCCGCCCCCCCCCCCACACACACACAGAGTATCTAAGGTCAGCTACACACAGTGGGTTGCAATGAAAGAAAGGAGCCCTGAGTGGAGGAAACTTTTTTCTTTTTTAAATCATCAGGAAACACCTCGTGCCCTTTGCTGTGTGTTCTGCAAACCACCTTGAAAAGATGGTGTCTCACTAAAAAACGTGTGAAAAAACATTTAGAGAGCCCTAGAGAATGGTTTGCCAATGCATGTAATCAGTCTTTTGTAACAAATTTTATTTGTTGTTTCCAGTGGAAACAAACAGTGCTGTTTATTCAGTGTAATTCATTATCACATTAAAATAAATTTTTAAGAGGCCAAGTTTTATTAATAAGTACCTTATGCTGATTTTTATGCATAAAACAGCTAATCATTATCACATGGTTGCTCATACTATCTGAAAATCTATGTGGTGCTTTTACAGTTTTACCATAATTTTAGATCATCTGGGCTCCTAAAATTGTTAACAGACAATGAGAACAGAAGGAAGTAAATTGGTTAGTTTTCTTAAAGCTAAACAACATCTTTTTCTGTTAGAAAATCTGAAACTTTTCCTAAGTTTTAACAGTGTTTGCAAATTTTAGGCTTTGTAATAAGCTGTGCTATAAAATTTCAGAGGCTCTAAGGCTTTCTTAATTAGCTGCAAACATTTTCCATGTGCAAAACAGTTCAAATTAGCACAAGAATCATACCCACACAGGAAAAGACAGTTTTGTAATAGTATATAAATGTTTATTTTCCATTATATATTGCATTCTATACCTATAATATTAAGAATATTGTGGGCTATCATATCATAGTTAGCAGATATATTAAATCATTTTAGAAACTATCTTACATTTTCTTTACTTTTCAAATAGAAAAGAAATTATTTTATACAATGATAGAGCAGATTTGGCAGAAACACAATGATATTATAATCTGATGTTTCCAAACACCACACCTCACTGGTACAAGGAGGCTAGAAATGATAAATTTAAAAGTGTTTTTGCCAGGCGTGATGGTGCATGCCTTTAATCCCAGCACTCGGGAGGCAGACAGAGGCAGGCGGATTTCTGAGTTCGAGGCCAGCCTGGTCTACAAAGTGAGTTCCAGGACAGCCAGGGCTACACAGAGAAACCCTGTCTCGAAAAAAAAAAAAAAAAAAAAAAGTGTTTTTAAGTCACCCAATATGGGCTCTGGGCACCAAACTCAGGTCCTTTATAAGAGCAGTACTCCCTCATAACCTCTGAGATATCTCTTCAGCACTAAATTTGTTGAATTTGATTATATTGAAGTAATTCTGCTGTATCATGATTCCTTTAAATTCAGTCTTGCATGTTTTTAAACAAAGAAGCACACAATTTCCAACAATCTCAACTCACACATAAGGCAGAAACACTTTTCTCATATACTCATTACTCCTGAACACTTCAGTGAACATCTACAACAAAGATATTCTATTGAACCACAATCAACCATCACCATCATGTTGGGTATAGTTCCAGTTTCACTAGCTCCTGACAACATCCATCCTTCACAGACTTAAACATCTCCAACCCCGCATCGTGCCCAGCATTTCTTTTCTAGTGTGTTCTTCACCTTCAGTCTAGAGCGCCTTTCCTCACTCTACCTCTGACAATTCAGTTCAAGGACCAGCACCAGGGCTACTGCCTCATGTCCCCATCATTGCCTCAGGTGGGAACATTCCCTAAGTGGGACTCTTGGAATGTGTAAAATGGAGAAAACGAACTGAATACCAGCATTAATCACTCTCTTCTGATTGTGATCACAATGGGACCATCTGCTCTGCTGCCTCCATTTCCTCTCTATGAGGATGTCTTAGTTAGCAATTTACTGCTGTGAGCAGATACCATGACCAAGACAACTCTTTTTTTCTTTTTTTAAAAATTTTATTAGATATTTTCTTTATTTACATTTCAAATGCTATCCCGAAAGTTCCCTATACCCTCCCCCCGCCCTTCTCCCCTACCCACTCACTCCCACTTCTTGGCCCTGGCATTCCCCTGGGGCATATAACGTTTACAAGACCTAGGGGCCTCTCTTCCCAATGATGACCGACTAGGCCATCTTCTGGTACATATGCAGCTAGAGACACAAGCTCTGGGGGTACTGATTAGTTCATACTGTTGTTCCACCTATAGGGTTGCAGACCCCTCCACCTCCTTTGGTACTTTCTTTAGCTCCTCCATTGGGGGCCCTGTGTTCCATCCTATAGATGACTGTGAGCATCCCACAACTCTTATAAGGGCAACATTTAATTGGGGCTGGTTTACAGGTTCAGAGGTTCAGTCCAGTATTGTCAAAGCAGGAACACGACATCATCCAAGCTGGCCTGGTGCAGGCAGAGCTGAGAGTTCTACATCTTCATCTAAAGACAGCTAGCAGAATTCTGATTTCTCGGTAGCTAGGACTAGGATATTAAAGCCCAAGCCCACAGTGACACACCTATTCCAACAAGGCCACACCTGTTCCAACAAAGCCATACTTTCAAATAGTGTCACTCCCTGGGCTCAGGATATACAAGTCATCACAGAGGGATTACACCCGTGAACTGGGAGACAAATTTATTTATTTTGTCCAGACATTTTACCAAGGCAGGAAAAAAAAAGCCTAAGACAAATACTATTAATATTAAATAGTTTAATATTAAAACTAAGTCTATTAATCATTAGCAAAATAATTTTAAGAATGATAGTATTAAAACATCAAAGTTTAAGCTTCCAGTAAAATAATTATTCTTATACTATAGTGGGCAATTTTCCTGACATGCATCCTCATAGCATATAAATAAATTTCTCTTTAAACAGGGCACTCTGTGGCTCATTTGTCCTTTTCCCAGACTGACATATGATCTTGAGAAACAAAACAATTTAGTTTAGCTAAGCAACGACTAAACCAACACACTCAAAAGTTACTCTGTCTCAAGCCACAAAACCATTCAAAAGACTTACAATGATTTCTATCACTCAACATCTCTGGCAGCGCACTCAACTATTTTGTTACATATTTTTAGGTTTGGCACCCAGAGCTGAATTCTTTTCCTTACTGTTTCTATTCTCTTTAGGTAATATATGTGCAATAAGTGACCTTTCATTGACTCCTAGGTATGAGGTGACTGGATAGGAAAGAGAACTCTAAGATTATGAGAATAATCAGACTCATTGATGGATACCAATTTTGATCAAACTAAGTTAAATGAGGCTACATTGTACTGCCACACTTCTCTTATGGTCACCATGATGTCCTGGTGTGAAGAGAGAAATGATAACAACAGCAAGGAGAGATGAAACCAGGATTTAGTTCCAATCCCTAGTAGCAAGTGAAGGAATGAAGGGTAGAGGCATCCACACATATAAAACACAAAATTCTAACTAAGGGCCTAATCTTACAAATTCTGTAAACAAATCTACTTTCTGAAAAAAAGCAGGTGACTCACAAAGTATTTTTCTCTTATCTCTAGGTATATTTCATCTTCAGAAAGATAGAGTGTGATGCAGAAAAATTCAGAATAGGCATTAAACAACAACAATAACAAAAAAGCAGATAAGAAAAGGACTACTCAGATTGAAGATAAGACCAGTAGTTCTCTTTAGGCCATATCTTAAATTTTCCTACTTAATTGTCAGTTCAACTTACATTCAAATAAAATATACAGAATCTCTAAAGTGATGTGTTTGCACACCCTTCCCATGATTCCACTTCATGTCATTAGCCATGGAACACCCTAGTAGATGGCTACGTTTGCTTCTGGAAAGACAGATGAAAACAGTGTGAACAAGTCATGATGTCTACACCGAAAAGAGGTTTTCAGATGCCTACATTGACTTTTTTTTTAACTGGTACTCAAGATGGTCTCACACATATATAATACTTTTGGGTATTATATAGTTTAATCTGGAAGAATTTTTCAGTCTCAAAGATAATTTAGAATAAATAAATGTGCATTGAATATGAGAATACTAAAAGCTGGTCAATTGAAAAAGAAAATCTCACATTTGCACTGAAATTTTCAGTGTTACCCAGTGCTGGCCTGGATCAGCCAAGTTCACCGGTAGAACAACAATATGAACTAACCAGTACCCCAGAGCTTGTGTCTCTAGCTGCATAGTAGCAGAAGATGGCCTAGTCGGCCATCATTGGGAAGAGAGGCCCCTTGATGTTGCAAACTTTATATGCCCCAGTACAGGGGAATGACAGGGCCAAGAAGTGGGAGTGAGTGGGTAGGGGAGAACGCGGGGGGGGGGGGGGTATAGGAGACTTTCAGGATAGCTTTTGAAATGTAAATGAAAAAACTATCTAATAAAAAATTGGAAAAAAAAAACCTAGAAAAGGTAGTGCTGCTAAGGCCTTCTTTTTTTTTTTCTTGTAAGAATTTTTATTCAGCAATTGTATACTTAAATGTAAATAATTAAACAATAGTGAAAAGAATATTAAAGATAGAGAAAATTAAAATACAATTATTTTGGATTAGCTGACATATAACAGTCTTTTATATGAAATGTAAAGAAAATGAGATATAAAATGGAAGCTGTGATGATTTAAAATTAGGGATACAGGATGACACAGAGACAGACAAATGAAAATGCTATCAAATTAAATATGATACAATAAAATAAATTATATGAAAAATACATACGACTGGGCCTAGCAATGCACATAGTCTGTCTTTTATCCCTCATTATTATCAGGAATAGACAAAACCGAATATTCTACTTTCACTCTCAAATCTGATGCTAGATCTTCATTACTCCTTAGGCAAATCATGAAATAGCTATGTTTGGGGTCTATACAAGGTGGAACTTCACTGGAGAAAGTAAATCATTAGGGGCAGGACAGGAGGTTGTATTTCCTGGCCCCGAATCTTGTTCAGTAGTCTCTGCTTCTTGACTCTTGGGTGCCATTTAATCAGATATGTCACACTCGTGCCAACATGCTTTTCTCACTGAAATGGACTGTACATCTTCAAACTGTAAGACAAAATACACCTTTACTCCCTTAAGCTATTTTCTGCCAGATATCTAAGTATAGGAATAAGAAACACAACCAGTACAGGGTACAGCTGGAAAATCTAAATTCAGTTTATAACAACAGTGGGAATAAAACCTCAAGGGTAGTCCTTCCAGCTCTGCTAAGGCCTTCTTGCCTCTGTTCTCTTTTTCTCAAGCCGAGACTCTTGAAGCTCTTTATCAAGTAGTAAAAGTGATCTCTAAGCGATTTATCATTATGTGTTTTGCTAGCTGGTTGTTGAATTACTTTATTGTGATTTTATTCCCCTTATAAGCGCTTCATTTCTTCTTCATAGGCCCTGTCATAGGACCCTTCAAATTTGGTTCTGTCTGTGTTTTATTAGCAAAGCCTTCCCATGAAACAAAATTAAGCTTTTAACTTTTTTTTATAATTTATACCGAGATGGGATAAATTTTGTAAATTAAGACTGTTGGATGAGAAAGGCCTGAGTATAGGTGTTCAATACAGGGACTGCACTATCAGTCGTGGGCATTATCTCAGCTTGAGGATTCGGGGCACGAAGAACTCTGGAGTATGGCAGACTTCATAAAGAAAGTTGAGGTGAACCCTGAGAGCCGCCTCCAGGGGATCCTGCCCTTCAGAGATCTGCATTTCTAAATATGACACCTAGCTTTTATTAGCTGACTCAATGAGGTTTGGACTGAGAGAAGTGAAAGCAGAAAGGAGGAAAAATGTGAATAGTTCCAATCAGGTGGTGACACGGATGGTCGTGGTTAAACCAAATGGGTAACAAAACCAAACCAAAAGTGATGAATCTGGGAAAGGGACCAGTAGGAAAGGGGTGTGATTGACGTCATTGTTAGGCTATCAGGTAAAGTTTCTGTGGGGAGAGGAGCCAGAGTGCATTATATGCATACATGGGACTGTCAAAGAAAAAGAAAATTTACTTTTAAAAAGTTATTTTTTAATTCAAGGAGGAATATATTTTTAAAATTCTAAACTCATAGCTAAATTAAATCAGTAGAATTTTAATTGAGGCATAATTTTACATTTTCGTGAAAGATAAAAATAAAAGTATTGGGTTTTTCTGAACTATCTGGATTATTATTACTCCACTAGAATACTGACCATTCTACAAATAAAAGCATACTAGATTTTTGCCAAATCAGAAACACAGCACTCAGTGACAAAATTTTTAAATGTAAATGTTGACACTTAGAGAATGACTAGCAAAGTTTTGTCTTTAAACAATAACTTTTACTATTAGAAACAAACTCTTCTATGAAGAGAATACCCACGTGTTTTTGTTTTTTTTTTCCCCTGAGCAATTTGAGCAGGGTGCCAAATTTGGCCTATAAAATTTAGGCTGATCTATAGCTGCTCCATCCCTGCAGTATTTAAGAGTTAATTAGCATCTTAAGTCTGAAGCTACCAAGGTCTGCAAAACTGTATGCTGGTAGCAGCTAAACTGATGCAGGATGATGTAATGCCTGCCAGTCATTTCTCTGATGGACTTAATTATTGGAAATTGTTCCATTCAAAGGGAATAAATGATAGTGTTGGCCAATTAATTCCTAACACATTGGTCTTTCTGTTTTTATGAAACATTCACTCCCTTAGTGGTTATTCAGATATATAAATAAATTCAAATACACACTATGTATTTTAGACCCTCTCAGACGATGAAAGTCTATTGTAAATAAATTTTAGTTTTTCAGGTTGCAACTGAATAGGGTTTATCTGAAACCCTATTTTTATTTTTCACCAGTCCTATGCTCTGCTATTCGGGTCCAAATTAAACCAGGAATTAAATGCAAAGTTTTCCAGATAGCCTAAAGCAAGTTTTAAGCATTTTGCTGTACTTACGTGGATCTCCTGCTGCTACTAGGGGCAGGGTCTGAACAGACAGCAGCAGCAGAAGCAGCAGCACATCCAGGAATGCTCCGTTGACCCGGGCCATGATCACTTTGGGCTCCGGAAACTCTAAAGAGAGCGGCAGCTGCTTGGGTGGCTTCAGTGTCCTGCCTGGCTTCTGACAGCCCTCCCTGCTTGCCGGCTTTCCTCTTGCAACTCACAGGCTGCTATTCCCCCCCTCTGGCAACGCAGAAGCCAGAGCCTCTGCTCCAGCTGCACACAATCCCGATTCCCGCGCTGCGTGTGTAGGGACCGCCACCTTGCGACGACAGCCTCTCCAGCTCCAGACTATGTGGCTCCCTACCTGTCCCAGAGGTATGAGCCCTGGTTCTCCCAACTTTAAGTCCCTGAAGGTGGCAGATATCAAATGCTAGTCTTAGAGGATATAGGAACTTCTGCTCACTGTCTTTGTAGCTATCCTCAGTTCATTCATGCAGCTGCGTCTCTCACCTGGATTTATGCACTGGACTCTGGGGAGCACCTGACTCATTTTTGAACACACACACACACCTGCCATACTAGGACAGCTGTTTGCGAAGGCCAGGTGTTATCACCTTGGTAACGGACTGCAGAGATGCAGAGAGTGCATCTAGGGAAGACTCTGCTCTGTTTCATCTCAAAAAACAATGGGCCAGAAAGGACTCCATAGATGGATGCATACAGAAGCACACAAGCGCTCTATCTGAAAGCTCATGGGTCAAACTGCCGGTAGGCAAGTCTGATGAGACTCACTTGTTAACAGGGTTTTTGTTCTGTTGTCCCTAATGTCTAAGCACCTGCCCCCACATCTTTTTTCCATTAAATTTAATCTTTGCCAGCAATGCACTAAAATATTTTTTTCAGCACATGATTTCTTTTTCTTTTCTTTTCTTTCTTTTTTTTTTTTTGCACTAAAATATTATTAATCTTGATTTCTAAGTGCCTCTTGAAGTTTTCACCTTGAGGTAGATGCCTTACTACCTTCATCTTGGTCAGGTCGTCCAGTAAGGTACATGGTAAAGATCCGGTAAGTGTGCACATACACACGTGCACACAAACACGCACACACAGAAAGTTGTGTAAACATGTCATGACACTTGAAAGTTACTTGTTAAAACTTAAGAGAGTTTACTCTGGCTTAGGCATTCCCTCCTTGAATGGTAGGACCGGTGTTTCATCTTTTTAGTAGGATTTTACTCACATATTACTTTTTTATGGCACGATGATCTCATAAATATTTACAGTTTGAATTAATTATATAAAGCTGCTTGTACATTATAACAAATACATTCGTTTTGGGGTTTTTTTTTTTTTTTTTTTGAGAGAGAACCAGGTCTTCTTCAGTTCTCTCCAGCTCTTGATTTTCTGCTTCTTTTTTTTTCTTTCAAGATTTATTTATTTATTATATGTAAGTATACTGTCACTGTCTTCAGACAGTCCAGAAGAGGGAGTCAGATCTCGTTAAAGATGGTTGTGAGCCCCATGTGGTTGCTGGGATTTGAACTCTGGACCTTTAGAAGAGCAGTCGGGTGCTCTTACCCACTGAGCCATCTCACCAGCCCCCATTCATTTTTTTAAAATAAATTCTTATCCGGAAATAATGTTTCTGGAAATGAAGAAACTATTTGTAGAAGGAAAAAAATGCAATATACTAAGTGTATTCCAATGTATGTTAGAATTTATAGTCCTTCAGTTTTAAGTTCTGAAGATTACATTGGAATCCCTAAAAATGCAGCCACGTTTGCCTGCCAAATCCACTGGCACTTTCAGTCCTAAAATGGAATTCTACTCCAAAAATGTGTTGTATCTCCTAGAATTATTTTTTAGAATATCTTTCTAAGCAATGCAATGTGATCTTAATATAAATTTTCAAGTGTACGATTGGATTAGTAAAGATACAAGACAGAAATCACTCAGATGATTTACAAATGAAGAAAGTAAAGGCTAAGACTACGTATAGGTCAGCTTCGCATTACAACAGCATCTGAGACACTTAGGAAAACATTTTGACTCAGGAGTCTCTGACTGCTGTTGTCCAGGGCTCTGAGACCAGGCTTTCCTTCCATTTCTTTGAAATGAAAGTTATTTTATTTTCTGAATATTTTGTGATGATTATATGAGAGTAATGTATGCAAAGTATCATTGCCTATAAATAATATGTGTTCAGTAAATTAGTTATATTGCCATTAATTAAAAGAAACATAACCCCTACAAATAACTTTTCAAAGATGGATAATAAGCAATATAAAAGAATATCTTATCAAGAGGTGTTTTTCCATCACTGCTGCCCAATTAAGTATAATTTTCTTTGTCTCGAAAGGGTATCCTTAAACGCTGTTTCCCAGTAGAATCTTTGTTAAATACTGGCTGTTCAGACTTTTTATGCTTCTAGAATTTCTCATAGCACTGTAGACCAGAACTGTACTAGAACAGTTTCCACATGAATAATAAACAAGGTGCACAGGGTGTGGTTCAGAGTGTCTGTGCCAATACAATTATTCCCCTCGTTGTCCAATGTGGATCTATAAAAGTTTAATATCCTGCAGTAAACACCTAAGTATACTTACTATTAAATGTACATTCCTAATCTAGTAGAAATACTACTTGTTTTGTTTCATGGAATTTACCCTGTCTAACTTGTTATTGGTGTCCACAAAATTTATAAAGTGCCAATTGATGAATATGGTGTCTGGTGATGTATGATGTGGCATTTTACTAAAAAAGAAAGAGCCTCCGACTGTATTCCAAAAGACAATAAAATCTGCTTTAAAGCTCAACACTCCCAAGTTTCACCTTAAATGAAATTCAATTCCATAAAGAGTCTTTTTAGGGAACCTTGAAGACCATTGCTGCTGGTCAAGTCACCTGTCAGAAGCATCATTTTGATCATTAGTAGGGTCATTCTGTACCTCCTTCAGCTATAAATGGATTAATTTTGATGTTTTATTAACTCTTCAAAATTATCCCTTTAACCTACCTTTCACTGTAAGGTTTACATAAATTGTAAGATTTTATTCACCCGTAGGACATGTGTTCAGTGGGTAAATCTGAAGAAGCCATCTTTATCATCTCTTGAGAAATGGTAGTAGGAAGCATTTATAAAAGTCTTCTGCAGACAGTACATATGAATAGCTAATCGGCACATAGGACCATACTCATGCAACAATTCTAGTTAAGAATTATTATGATGGCAAATGGAAAGCTTCAAAGCACATGAGCAGAAACAGTTGTTTAAAATCTGAGAATGAAATTTTAATCATATAAATATAACTAGAAATTAGAAATTTTTTCATCACAGAATGTAAATATTCATTCTTGAAAATTTTAAAGTAATCAAATAAGAAAGCAACAAACTGATGATCTTCTTAAAGCCATGAAGCAAGCATTAGATATTCCAATATGACTCGTGATTGTCTTATAATTAAAAATATAATTAAACAAAGAAAGGTCTCAGACTAACATCCACTGAAAATTGGATAAGAATTTCATAATTATGAGTTGAGGTAAAATAAATTTGTGCTTCATTTTCTATAAAAATTGAAGGAAAGTTATGAAAGTATGCAACTATATAATAAATTTTAGCATTAAAATGAAAGTAATATTGTTAAAAACTTAATGTCCTGGCAAGGACATCTGTACCCATTTATGCATTAGATTTATATGCTCATGTGAAACAATATTAACAAAATACATGAAGCACTGTTTTTGCAAATATCAGACCTCCAAAAATAAAGGGAATAATACTGAAAGACAGGAACTAAGCAAAATTTCCCATTTGACTGCCCTTACTGCTTGAAGAGGTTTCAGACCACAGCACAAACAGGAAGGCAGCAGATTCAAGAAAGCCCCTGAGTTAAAAAAGGCAGTGTAGGTGAAACTTATAGAGGAGAAAGTGGGGAAGAGCCTCGAAGATATGCGCACAGGGGAAAGATTCCTAAACAGAACACCAATGGCTTGTTCTGTAAGATCAAGAATCAACAAATGGGACCTAATAAAATTTCAAAGCTTCTATAAGGCAAAG
The DNA here is from genome assembly GCF_978045245.1 of Mus caroli. Taxonomy (NCBI): domain Eukaryota; kingdom Metazoa; phylum Chordata; class Mammalia; order Rodentia; family Muridae; genus Mus; species Mus caroli. The sequence continues at coordinate 55,332,648 of NW_028227270.1, read as the reverse complement.
GACACTCACTGTCAATAAGACCAAAAGGCAACCAACAGATTAGGAAAACATCTTTACCAATCGTAAATCTGATAGGAGCCTAATATCCAATATATGCAAAGAATTCAAGAAGTTGGACTCCAGAAAACCAAATAACCCTATTAAAAAATGGGGTACAGAGCTAAACAAAGAATTCTCAACTGAGGAATACTGAAGGGCTGAGAAGCACCTGAAAAAATGTTCAACATCCTTAATCATCAGGGAAATGCAAATCAAATAACCCTGAGATTCCATCTCACACCAGTCAGAATGGCTAAGATCAAAAACTCAGGTGACAGCAGATTCTGGCAAGGATGTGGAGAAAGAGGAACACTTCTCCATTGCTGGTGGGATTGCAAGCTGGTACAACCACTCTGGAAAACAGTTTGGCGGGTCCTCAGAAAATTTGACATAGTTCTACTGGAAGATCCAGCAATACCTCTCCTGGGCATATACCCAGAAGATGCTCCAAAGTGTAATAAGGACATTTGCTCCACTATGGTCATAGCAGCCTTATTTATAATAGCCAGAAGCTGAAAAGAACCCAGATGTCCCTCAACAGAGAAATGGATAAAGAAAATGTGGTACATTTACCCAATGGAGTACTACTCAGCTATTAAAAACAATGAGTTTATGAAATTCTTAGACAAATGGATGTGTCTGGAGGATATCATTTTGAGTGAGGTAACCCAATCACAAAAGAACACACATGATATGCACTCACTGATAAGAGGATATTAGCCCAGAAACTCAGAATCCTTCTTAGAAGGGAGAATAAAATACCCGTGGAAGGAGTTACAGAGACAAAATTCAGAGCAGAGTCTGAAGGAATGACCATACAGAGATTGCCCCACTTGGACATCCCATAAACAACCACCAAACCCAGACACTATGGCAGATGCCAACAAGAGCCTGCTGACAGGAGCCTGATATAACTGTCCTCTAAGGGCCTTTGCCAGTACCTGGCAAATACAGAAGTAGATGCTCACAATCATCCATTGGACGGAGCACAAGTTCCCCAACGAAGGAGCTAGAGAAAGTACCCAAGGAGCTGAAGGGGTTTGAAGCCCTATAAGGAAGAACATCAATATGAACTAACTAGTACCCCCAGAGCTCCTTGGAACTAAGCCACCAGTCAAAGAAAACACATGGTGGGACATGTGGCTCTAGCTGTAAATGTAGCTGAAGATGGCCTAGTCGGTCATCAATGAGAGGAGAGGCCCTAGGTCCTGTGAAGGTTCTATGCCCCAGTATAGGGGAAGGACAGGACTGGGAATGGGAGTGGGTGGGTTGGGGAGCAGGGGAAGGGGGGAGGGGATAGGGGTTTTTTGGAGGGGAAGCTAGGAAAGGGGATAACATTTGAAATGTAAATAAAGGAATTATCTAATAATAATAAAAAAGGCAGTGTGGGAATATGGAAATCTAAGATGTAATTTACAAGAGACACAAGACCTGCACAAAATGAGGATATCACAAGGGAGCAGAGAGAACCCCCCTCAAGAATTTTGCACTGTAGCAAGCAATTGCACCCATAATCTGCAAAAGCTGTTTAAGACCAGAGGAATGGCAAGTCAAAGGATTTGGAAAAACATTATTCACCACTCTTACAGGATCAGTAACATTGTCCATTTCTACCAGCTACACTAAAAAACCCTCATCTCACTATCTGTATTCATTCTCTTTACCCTGAGAATTTCTGTCATTTAAGAGATTGTAAAAGCATGGCATTTTCCCCAAATAAGTTAATCACCAAGGCTTGATGCTAGTTATAGGAAAAAGATAGGTACCATCCCAAAAAAGTCAAAATTACACTACTTTGTTTTCAATTTAAAAATTACCAGACACAGACAAGGAAGATGGCTTTATAGGTGGGTAATTACCTAAAAAGGAAACATACAAATCATAGAACTGAAAAATACCGTAACTGAACCGAAATCTTTGATAGAAGATGTAAGCTTTAGACTAGATCAAACAGAGGAAAGAATTACTGAGCTGTAAGGTAGGTCACTGGAAAGTACCCACTGTGATTAATAAAAGAAAGAATAATGGAAAAGCTAAAGAGACATTCAAAACAACATCAAGTAGAGTAGCATAGGCATCAGAAGGGGAAAAAAAAAGAGGTGGACAGGGAGGGACAGGAAGCACACTAAAAAATACAGTGGCAGAAAAACTCCCAAGAATGGGGAAGGTGCTGCAACTCCAGATCTATGAAGCTTAAAGGACAGAAGAAACCCACACCGACACACATCACACTTAAACTGTCACAATTAAAGAAAGAGGCTTAAAGGCAAATTATTCTAAGACAAAATCTTATTTTTCCTCACAAATAAAAGATAACAAACCTTTTCTCTTCCTAAGTTGATTATCTCTGTGTTTGTCACAGTAACAGACAGCTGAATTAAGACAGATACGCTATCTTTTATTTGTGAGAAAAGTAAGATTGAATAATTTTAAGGATTTACAACAAAAATTTAAATATAATTTTAAAATTTATTCTCATTTGTGGCAGTTATAAGGAAAAGTATTGATTGAAAAGGGGAAACATCACCTAGAGATAAACTAAACTACTGGTGAATGACATGAAAGGCTGTGATGAATACTTCTCAGTTAATCTGTGTGAAGGAGGCTAATCAGATGGATGAAGACTACAAGAACTGAAGCAAGGGGGTAGACCAGTCAGAGTCAGCAAGGGGCCCGCCCTTAAGCCAGAGAGAAAAGATTCCTGGTAACAAAGATTTTTTTTTCTTAATCCCCTGCTGCTATCAGCAGGAGTTAATTGCCAGAAACTAGTGGCTTTTGGCCATAGAATAGCTAAGAGTTAAAGAAAGCAGATTCCAGCCCTTAGAACAGTAGGAGAGGTACAAGGCCAGAGGTCCCCAGCCTTTGATCTTGGTTCCTGAAAGCTGGGGCTGACTCCCAGCACCTGTTTCTTTCAGAACATACCTTCTTCTTTCAAGTAACAGATAATACTGTCTCTGATGCACTTTAATGTTTTAATTTCAATAACATTTATTTTTATTGTTTTCTTTTAAATTGTATTTTTTAGACATTTTTTAGAATTCATGTTTGCTAAATAACAGAATATGTTAATGATTAAATCTGTTGTTTCTAACTGTATTCAAACATCTGTCCTAAAACTGGTAGTAAATGGAACCAGCAGGATCCAGGGACACAGGAACCCCTGCCAGGCCACAGGTTCCTTTCAGTCTGAGCCAGTAACCTGAGCAGACCTTGAGCACTAGCTCTGCACCCAGTCCCACAACACCCAGAAGAAGCTCTACTCTCAAGTGCTCTAACACACCCAGGACCACAGGTGTTCTAATACACCCAGGATCACAGGATCTCATAAGCTTGATCACACTAGGATTTCAGGATCCCAGAGACAGCTAGATTCCCAGGAGCTCTGACACACCCAGGATCTCAGGATCACGGGATCCCAGAATCACAGGATCACAGGAGCAGCCGGACTTTGAGGAGTTCTGACACAAACAGAATCACAGGACAGATAGGTTCCAGTCAGTGACAGTGAGAGCACGTAGCACTAGAATAACCATATGGCGAGAGGCAAGCATAAGAACATAAGCATCAGAAACCAAGGTTACTTGGTATCATCAGAACCCAGTTCTCCCACCATAGCAAGTCCTGGATACACCATCACACCGAAAAAGCAAGACTTGGATCTAAAATCACTCTCACAATATTGAGAGTGGAGTTTAAGAAGGACATAAATAACTCCCTTTAAAAAAATACAGGAGAACACAGGTAAACAGGTAGAAGCCATTAAGGAGGAAACACAAAAATCCCTTAAAGAATTACAGGAAAACACACCCAAGCAGGAGAAGGAATTGAACAAAACCATCCGGGATCTAAAAATGGAAGTAGAAACAATAAAGAAATCACAAAGGGAGACAAGCCTGGAGATAACCTAGGAAAGATATCAGGAGTCATAGATGCAAGCATCACCAACAGAATATAAGAGACAGAGGAGAGAATCTCTGGTACAGAAGATACCATACAAAATATTGACAGTTAAAGAAAATGCAAAAAGCAAAAAGCTCCTAACCCAAAACATCCCGGAAATCCAGGACACAACAGAATCTAAAGATAGTAGGTATGGAAGAAAGCAAAGATTCCTAACTTAAAGGACCAGTAAATATCTATAACAAAATTATAGAAGAAAACTTCTCTAAGCTAAAGAAAGAGATGCCCATGAACATACAAGAAGTGTACAGAACTCCAAATAGACTGGAACAGAAAAGAAATCCCTTCTGTCACATAATAATCAAAACACCAAATGCATAAAACAAAGAAAGAATATTAAAAGCAGTAGGGGAAAAGGGTTAAGTAACATATACAGGCAGACCTATCAGAATTACACCAGACTTCTCACCAGAGACTATAAAAGTCAGAAGATCCTGGGCAGATGTCATACAGACCCTAAGAGAACACAAATGCCACCCCAGGCTAATATATCCAGCAAAACTCTCAATTAACATAGATGGAGAAACCAAAGTATTCCATGACAAAACCAAATTTACCCAATAGCTTTCCACAAATCTAGCCCTACAAAGGTAATAGATGGAAAACTCCAACACAAGGAGAGAAACTACACCCTAGAAAAAGCAAGAAAGTAATCTTTCTTCAACAAACCCAAAAGAAAATAGCCACACAAACATAATTCCACCTCTAACAACATCAACAACAACAACAACAAAAAAAACAAGAAGCAACAATCACTTTTCCTTAATATCAATGGACTCAATCCCCAATAAAAAGACATAGACTAACAGACTGGATACATAAAAAGGACCCAGCATTTTGCTGCATACAGTAAATGCACCTCAGTGAGACAGACAGACACTACCTCAGAGTAAAAGCCTGGGAAAATTTTTTCCAAGCAAATGGTCCTAAGAAACAAGCTGGACTAGCCATTCTAATATTGAATAAAATTGACTTGCAACCAAAAGTTATCAAAAAAGAAAAGAAAGGACACTTCAAAACTTGTCAAAGGAAAAATTTACCAAGATGAACTCTTGATTCTGAACATCTATGTTCCAAATGCAAGGGCACACATATTCATAAAAGAAACTTTACTAAAACTCAAAGCACTCATTGCACCTCACAGGATAATACTGGGAGACTTCAACACCCCACTCTCATCAATGGACAGATCATGGAAACAAAAACTAAACAGAGAAACAGGGAAACTAAAAGAAGTCATGAACCAAATGCATTTAACAGATTATTTATAGAACATTTCATCCTAAAACAAAAGAATATACCTTCAGCACCTCATGATACCTTCTCCAAAACTAACCATATAACTGGTCACAAAACAGGCCTGAAGAGATACAAGAAGACTGAAATAATCCCATGCATCCTATCAGATCACCATGGACTAAAGCTGGTCTTCAATAACAACAAAAACAACAAAAAGCCCGCATACACATGGAGGCTAAACAATGTTCTACTCAATGATAACTTGGCCAAGAAAAAAATAAAGGAAGAAATTAAAGACTTTTTAGAATTTAGTGAAAATGAAGGTACATCTCATTCCAAAACTTATAGGACACAATGAAAGCAGTGCTAAGAGAAAACTCATAGCTCTGAGTGCCTCCAAAAAGAAACTGAAGAGAGCTTACACTAGCAGCTTGACAGCATACCTGAAAGCTCTAGAACAAAAAGAAGCAAATATACCCAAGAGGAGTAGATGGCAGGAAATAATCAAACTCAGGACTGAAACCAACCAAGAAGAAACAAAAAGAACTATACAAAGAATCAACAAAACCAACAAGATAAATAAATCCTTAGCCAGACTAACCAGAGGGCACAGAAACAGTATCCAAATTAACAAAATCAGAAATGAAAAGGGAGACATAACAACAGAAACAGGAAATTCAAAAAATCATCAGATCCTACTACAAAAGCCTATATTCAACAAAACTGGAAAATCTGGATCAAATTCACAATTTTCTAGACAGATACCAAATGCCAAAGTTAAATCAAGATCATATAAACCATCTATATAGTTCCATAACTCCTAAAGAAATAGAAGCAATCACTAAAAGTCACCCAACCAAAAAAAGCCCAGGACCAGATGGATTTAGTGCAGAATTCTATCAGACCTTCAGAGAAAATCTAATAACAATACTCTTCAAACTATTCCACAAAATAGAAACAGAAGGAACACTACCCAACTCTTTCTATGAAGCCACAGTTACACTGATACCAAAACCACACAAAGACCCAACAAATAAAGAAAACTTCAGACCAACTTCCTTTATGAATATTGATGCAAAAATACTCAATAAAATTCTCGGCCCCAGTCACTGAGCCGCTGCCGAGGACTCAGCTGCCTCACCGAGGAAAAGGAATCGTATCGTATGTCGGCTATCCAGAACCTCCACTCTTCCGACCCCTTTGCTGATGCAAGTAAGGGTGATGGCCTGCTTCCTGCAGGCACTGAGGATTAAACCCATGTAAGAATTCAACAGAGAAACGGCAGGAAGACCCTTACCACTGTCCAAGGGATCGCTGATGATTACGATAAAAAGAAACCAGTGAAGGCGTTTAAGAAGAAATTTGCCTGCAATGGTACTGTAATTGAGCATCCAGAATATGGAGAAGTAATTCAGCTACTGGGTGACCAGCACAAGAACATATGTCCGTTCCTGATAGAGATGGACTGGCTAAGGACGATCAGCTGAAGGGTCATGGTTTTAAGTGCTTGTGACTCTCTGAAGCTTAAGTGAGGATTTCCTTGCACTGAGTAGAATTTCCCTTCTGTCCCTTGTCACAAGTTTAAAAACCTCACAGCTTGTATAATGTAATCATTTGGGGTCCGCTTTTAACTTGGACTAGTGTAACTCCTTCATGCAATAAACTGAAAAGAGCCATGCTGTGTAGTCTTGAAGTCCCTCATTTAAACAGGTTGAGCAGTAAGCCCTGGCAGTGTCCACCCTGGAACAAAGCAATAACAAGGTTTCAGCCAAGCCAAGAACCCCAAGATCGCAGGAGGCTGTCTGTCCAGAGGCTCCTTGGGGCTCCCTGGACAGAGTCCCCTGCCCTTGGAGAGTGTCACTACTTGAACAGCCCAGTAACACTGGGTAACACTGCCCCAGCTATGTCACTAGAGGGAGGCTCTGGCCCTGGTGTCTGACCAGGTAGAATTCGGAAAGGGCTGCCTTTCCAGAGAAGTCATGGACACTTAGTTCACCACCAGGGTGGTCTTTTGAAGCAGATGAGGTGTTGCAACATGAAGGGTGAGGCCAGCCTGGCATCAGTTAAACTTATGACAAGGGAACAAATGCCAAGCTGGTGCCATTGGTCGTGTGGCTAGCTGTAGAGGCTTCAACTCAGTACGAGCCACTGCCCAGTGCCATGTGAAGGAACAAACTGGTCTTTTGGTTTTCTTTCCCCCTCCAGTTTTAATGTTATGTAATGTATTTAAATCCTTATTTAAATAAAGCTTGTTTTCAGAAATAAAAAAAAAATTCTCAAAAACGGAATCCAAGAACACATCAAAATGATTATTCACCATGACCAAGTAGACTTCATCCCAGGGATGGTTCAGTATATGGAAATTCATCAATGTATTCCACTACATAAACAAACTCAAAAAAAAAAAAACCACCACATGATCATTTCTTTAGATGCTGAAAAAGCATTTGACAAAATTCAGCATCTCTTCATGTTAAAAGTCTTAGAAAGATCAGGAATTCAAGACCCATACCTAAACATAATAAAAGCAATATACACCAAACCAGTGTTCAACATCAAACTAAATGGAGAGAAACTTAAAGTAATCCCACTAAAATCAGGGACTAGACAAGGCTGCCCACTCTCTCCCTATCTATTCAATATAGTACTTGAAGTTCTAGCTAGAGCAATTAGAAGACAAAAGGAGGTCAAAAGGATGCAAATTGGAAAGGAAGAAGTCAAAATATCACTATTTGCAGATGATATGATAGTATACTTAAGTGACCCCAAAAATTCCACTAGAGAACTCCTAAAGCTGATAAACAACTTCAGAAGTGTGGCCTGATATAAAATTAATCAGTACCCCTCCTATACTCAAACAAATCAGTACCCGTCCTATACTCAAAGGATAAACAGGGTGAGAAAGAAATTAGGGAAACAACACCCTTCACAATAGTCACAAGTAATATAAAATACCTTGGTGTGACTTTAAGTAAGCAAGTGAAAGATCTGTATGATAATAACTTCAAGTCTCTGAAGAAAGAAATCAAAGAAGATCTCAGAAGATGCAAAGAGCTCCTATGCTCATGAATTGGCCAGGTTAATATAGTAAAAATGTCCATCTTGCCAAAACCAATTTACAGATTCAATGCAATCCCCATCAAAATTCCAACTCAGTTCTTCATAGAGTTAGAAAGAACAATTCTCAAATTCATCTGGAGAAACAAAAAGCCCAGGATAGTGAAAACTATTCTCAACATAAAAGAACTTCTGGTAAAACCATCCCTGACCTCAAATCTATATTACAGAGCTATAGTGATAAAAACTGCATGGTCTATTGGTACAGTGATAGGCAGGCAGATCAATGGAATAGAATTGAAGACCCAGAAATAAACCCACACACCTATGGTCACTTGATCTTTGACAGAGGAGCTAAAACTCCTCCAGTGGGAGAAAAAAGACAGCATTTTCAACAAAGGGGGCTGGTTCAACTGGTGGTCAACATCTAGAAGAATGCACATCGATCCATTTTTATCTCCCTGTGAAAAACTCATGTCCAAATAGATAAAGGACCTCCACATAAAACCAGATACATTAAATCTAATAGAAGAGAATGTGGGGAAAAGTCTCTAACACATGGACATAAGGGGAAATTCCCTGAACAGAACACCAATGGCATAATATATAATATATATTATATATAATATATGCCTGAATGTGCACATGTACACAACAACACACATATGTGGTGCCCACCAAATCCAGAAAAGGGTGTCAAATTTCATGGAATTGGAGTTATAGTTGGGTACAGCCATGTGGGTGCTAACAATCAAACCTGGGTTCTTTGCAAGAGCACAAGTGTTCTTAAGCACTGAGCAATCTAATTTTTTTTAATGTGTGTGTCTGTGTGTCTATGATTGTGTATGCACATGTGTGAGGGTGTGTGGGTGTATATATGTCTATAATTCTATATGAGTATGTGTGTGTGTGTGTGTGTGTGTGTGTGTGTGTGTGTGTGTGTGTGTGTGTTAGAAGAGAGCATTGGGTATCCTCTACCAGTTTTCGATGTACAGTCTCTCCTTGAACTCAGTGTTTGTGTTTTCTAGTCAGGCTTGTGTCCAGTACATCCCAGAGATCCTCTTCTGTGTACTCCCCTTTGAGCTGAGATTATAAGAGTGGCAGACATGCCTAGTTCGTTATGTGGCTACTGGTATCTGGCCTCAAATCTTCAGGATTGCTCAGAAACTGCTCTTAACCACTTGAGCTCTCTATCTGCCAATCTAAGTTTGTTTTTGTTTTTTTTTAAAGGAGCATAAAACTGATCTTAAAAGACCACAATCAAAGATCTGCAAATGAGAAAAGGAACCAGGTAATATATGAGTTCCTGGGGGTGGAGTGGGGGAGGGGGCAGTTAATAGAACATAAAAAATGTTGGAGTAGATGGAAGCACCCAGGAGGCTGAGGGAGAATTTGTCTATGTTGCCCCTCCCCCACTCTCAGAAGCCCTTTGTGATGTGGAGTCCTGGCTTTGTGATGGATAGTCTCCAGTTCTGTGTTGTGGGCCTGAGTTATCCTTTAGCTCCAAGGCAGAACTCCCAACAATGGGATTCAGATGGAGAACCTTCCCTCTCTTCTGGAAAGCATTTACACCACATGGCTGAGCCTCAGCTCCACGATATGGGCAATGGACATGATCCTTGCCTTTGTGTGTGGACTGGGGCTCTACCACCTGTTACTTCCTTTTCTTGAGAGTCATCTGTCTTCACCTCCATCAAATATAAAGTTCACCAGGAAGGTGAGAAACTCTCAGTCTAATAGAGAATTCTCTCTTCCTCTTTTGTCCTTCTCTCTTCCCTCCCTCCCACCCTTCCTGTCTCTGCATCTCTTTCTTAGTTTTTAAGTTAGCATACAAAGAATTGGTTTGAGTAATAGGATCTTCAAACAAAATTTGTTTTTCTTGATTGTCTGATGTCTTCCACCCACCTCTCCTCCTTTGTCTCCCTCCTCACCTTGTACTCCTCCACTCTCCACAAGCTTCCTTTTGGCTTTCATATCACATGCATCTTTTCACCCACTTCTCCTGCATCAACACCACATTTTATTACAAATTTCCACTTTTCCAAATCAAGTAGACAAATAGGTGGCTGGGAAGAAATCTCCAGAAAGAACATAAATCTATTCTCCTGGGAGCAGGTGGGGTAGAGTTGAGAGCAGTCACCATAGCATCTATCTGGAGCTCACAGTATGTCTGTTGGGGTGTGCTGGTATGCTACAGTTTCATGTATAGGATCTGGATTCTTGAAAGAGTAGTGAATCTCTGGACTAGGACAAGCATTGAACACTGGTTCATATGTCCTCTTTTCCTGTATGAGCCTTTCCTCTGTGATGGGTTATCTGAGGACTGCGCTGGGCCTCAAAAGGCATTAGATAAGAGGCCAGAGCTCAAGACATTTAGCTTAAAGAAGCAGAATTCTACATGTCACCTATGAAGCAGCTTCAGGGATTTGGCTCTTGAGCCGAAAAATGACAACTGTAGACATCCATGGTTGGTCTCACAGTAGAAAATCCTCCCTCCATTGTGTGTGTGTTATACATTTGTGTGATATGTATTTGTGTGTTTTAGGTACATGTGTATAATATGAGTTATGTGTTGTGTGTGGTGCTTATGCGCATGTGAAGGGGGTGCATATGTTTGTGCATCTATTATGAGGACAAAGAAGAATATCAAGTGCTCTCTATAACCCTCTCCTTATTTTCTTTAGACAGAGACTTTGCAACCCTAGTGCTATGGGAGTAAGTCTTTGAACTCATTTCTAAAATGTCAAGTTAAAACAACAACAAAAACAGAACCACCATCCAAGTTTGGTGGCACATTTCTTTAAACCTGGTACTTGAAAGGCAGAGAGTTCATTCAAGTCTAATGTGGTTTCTTTAGTGAATTCTAGGGGGTGGAATCTGGGACTGGAGAGATGTCTTAGAAGTGTTAAGAACACTTGCTGTTATTCCAGAGGAATCAAGTTTGCTTCCCAGACCACATATCACAAACCACCTATATTCTAGCTCCAGGAGATCCAACACACCCTTCTGGTCTCTACTAGTGACCAGACACACATCACACACACACACACACACACACACACACACACACACACCCCATAATGAATTTAAAATTCACGAGTATTGAATATCTGCAGCGTCTCTAGAGAAGATTGAGAATATTTCTCTCTGTATCTCATTTCTCAGCCTCAGATACAGATGACCTGGCAGAGCCAGTTCAAGAAAAAGTTTAGGAGTCATTGTAGGAATGATGCAAAAGGTAAGTCAGTCTCTGCCATTCACTTGCTTATGAGGAGCTAACACCATGTTTCCCAGGTGAGTTACAGGGGCCTAAGAGGGAGGTTCCTGGGAAGGAAATTAGAATCCCATACTCAGGTTCCTGGATTAGAAGAAAGCTATGATACACCAAATGGTAGGTGTCCCTAACAAGAAGGTCTCTAGACTCTTAGGAGCAGTGCTGCCAGGATTTGGAGGTGAGACCTTGAGTAAAGTTGATTCTTTCTTGAGATGACCCAATCCTTTCTCCCATATGTCAGCTAGGAGGATCAGGGAGGGTGACAGCTATAGGAGCTACTTACAAATGATTAAGTACTGTCTATCCATGTACCTTGAAAGCTCTACAGATCATGGATCATATGACCTGAAAGCTCTACAGATCATGGATCATATGACCTTGAATGCTAATGAACAAGCTCTGGAGTCTAATCTTATCATCTTTTCTAATGGTATACCCACAAATTTAGCTTGCTTATAATAACCTTATGCCCTACCTTCCACCATCATAACCCACTGTCCTAATTTCCAGCTTGGGGAGAATGCCTGAAAAAGCTGAAAGAAAAAGAAAAGGATAAATTATTTCTAGAAGAAATGAGCCCAGGACACCATTTGAACTCTTTAGGGAATATATTTAACTCACCAAGCGCTAAACAAGACAGCACTACCCTGTCACCCTTTTGGAACCTGAAAGAAAAATCAGAAGAGCAGATGGCCACTCAGAAACTGTCTTATCCCAAGCTCTCAGAAGACCATTTTCAACAGAAATATGACCAGCTTTTCTGGGGTCTCCCTTCTCTCCACAGTGAGTCTCTGGTAGCTGCTGCCTGGATCCCTCAGACAACGTCAACTCTCCCTTCTCCCTTTTTCTTATTCAATGTCATCTCAAGTGTTTATCCAATTCAACTGCAGGATAAAATGTCACCAATGCTTCCCCACACACATCCTCTGTCCTATCTGGACCTCCAATCTCCACCCTTAATTCTGTCTCCACTTGAATTCCAGACCCCAGCTTTGAATCTCCCAGTCCTAGTACCCTCTTCTCTATCCTATAATAGGGATTTTGGTACATCTTATTCTCAATCACAAAGTAAGCCACAATACTTCTCAACTGAAATAAAATACAATGAAAGGCCCTCACTGGCAAAACAAATAGAAAATAGATCGACTTTACCCTTGATGGTCCAGAAACCTCAAGAAGCCTATGACATCTTGGCCTCCAACCCTTCCCAAGACTGGGTAGTCTCCATCCTTCCTGGTAATTTTCCCATCAGCTGTGAGCTCCGGGAGAAACTGGAGCAACACATTCAAAAGTGGCTCATTCAACACCAATGGAATTTTCCCCATAAGATCCAAGTGTCTGAGAAAATGAAGGAGCTTCAGAACACAGTAATAGGAAATTGTCAAACCAGAGACAAGCCTGGCACCTCACAAGCCCTTGGTGAACACAGCAATGAGGGCCAGAAGAGAAAATTCCAGCTAGAAAAGGAATCTGGCAAGAATCTGGGACCTATTCTAGGAAAGATCTCAAAAGATCCAATCAGGGGCTTGGAAAAAACTACAGCAAACAAAGATTTAGAAAACAACTTGAAAGCTCATTTGGGTACAAAGTCAAGGCAGATAGATCAAGGTCTGACCCCTCTAAGTATGCGACAATCCTGGCTTGCTGTGGATGATAGTTTTTACGAGATGGAAAACAACAATTTAACATCCTTAAAGAGTTCAGCAAAGTCCATGTGCTCTTCAGAGAAGCTTGCCTTTCTCAAACCAGAAACTCGACAGGCTCTGGAGACACATATTGTAAGGTTTTGGGCAAAGCACAGGTGGGGTCTACCCCTTAAGGTACTCAAGCCCGTAAAACTCTTTCAGTTAAGTATTGAGTCCTTGCCTGTTGTACTCTGTGCCCAGACCTCCTCAACCACTTCTGTACATAGGACCAGATCAGCAGCTGAAGTAGTCAGATTCCTAGGAAAACCGTGCTTGAGGCAGATGATACTTGAGGATTCTTCTCCATCACCAAGGAATCTTCTCCTTGTCTCATCTCCTTCCTGTAAGAGGGCCATGAGAAGGCTTCCCTTTGGTGTTGACCATGAGCCTTCTACAGCCCGGCCAACCAAACCAGAGTGTGGGCATGTTTCAGAAGGTCTCACTTATAATTTCATGGACACAACCTCTCAGAGTAGGACTTTCTTCAAGAAAGAGATAGAGACTCGAGAAGTCGTTTTACTGCCTAGAAGGACTAGTGACCAAAATTTGGAGGCATACAAACATCAGGAAAAAGTTGTTAGTGAGTTTCCACATAATGTGGAGACAGAATTAGCAGGCCAGCCACAAATCTATACCACTACCGTGCTCCCTCCAAAACGTTCCAGGAGCATGCCTCTTCCTGTAGACACTTTGACTTCACGTGTATTAGGTGACATTGTGGTGGCAGACAGGGGCAATAGCCTGGTGCAGCAAAGACCCAGTACTCCAAAGCATCTAGTCTCACAGAAGAGCCAAATCAAGATGTTGTCCCCTACTTATCAAAGTGAGGGCACTAAGAGACAGAGTGAAATAAAGTATGAAGACAGACCTAAGTTCACCCCAGTCACGGAGAAAAAAGCCAACTTTGGCAGCCAATACTACCAGACCCTTCCAAAAACCGCACAAGTGCTTCCAGGAAGGCTCCCCCAAAGACATTTGGGTCGCTTTCTACAGTGGATTCACCCCAAGAAAACAATCAAAGGGCATGAATTTCATCCCCTAAAAGGTAATCCTACAGCAGCCATTGCCCAGAACCAACAAAGGCAAGTGAGAAAAATACCATATATGGACAACAATGTGGCTGAGGCCCAGGAACTTATGACAACTGTTGGACAGATGTTAGAAAAGAAAATGATGCTGCAACATCAACCCTATGCTTCAAAATTCAACCAGCACAGGGAAGTTCCTCCAGCCCCCACGTCTCGGTTTTCCCATGGCCACATGCCAGTCTCCTGCTTACAGCAAAAGAGAGCACCCAGTTACCCTGGCAGTTGCTCATGTCAGAGGTGTTCTGTACAGAACAGGCACATCAGGAACCAACTGCCTCAGAGAAGTGTACGCTTTAGCAAGAAACCACAGAACCCACGGAACCCCAGCCACAAGAAACCACAGAACCCACGGAACCCCAGCCACTTGTCCCGTAACACAGCTTTGAACCTAGTGAATTCTCAGAATAGAACAATAGTGCCAGGAAATTCAAATCACCATCTTTATTGTCCTAGGCACTGTGCCCTCCAGAGAGATGTCCATAGAGAACTAGGACATTCCTCTGTAGTTTTTCCTAATAGGAAAACATAATTGAAAGAAAAAGATTAGTGAATGCAAAAATTATTTTTCTCATGTTAGTACATTCAAGATACTTAATGTAGCCCAAAATACATGTTTTTTCCCCCATAAAAGGGTAATGGTTTCTGTCTGTTCCATGTTTTATATTGGCCTTGGCTTCCAGCAGTGGGGTGATTGACAGATATAGTACAAGCCCACTTCCACAGAAAATCTTACCATCAAAACACTGTTGCCAGTGTTAAGGGAGACAGTACTGTTGGTAAAATGCCTGTTGCAAAAACATAAAGACCTGAGCTCAGATCTCTATCATACACATACAAAGCCAAACATGGCGGTGCACAGTTTTAGACCCAGTGCTAGAAAGAAAAAGAGATCCCTGGATATCACTGGCTAGATGGCTACTCCAATGAGTGAACTACAGGTTCACTAAGTGACCTGTGTCCAAAGGGATAAAAAGAGCTACTGATGAAGATAATCAAAATTGACCTCTAGTCTTTACACACATATATATGTTGTATACATGCATGTCTACCTGCACACACATGGACCCACACACAAAGATGCTGGGATACAGAAAACAGAACATTCCATTTTATAATCCACCTTTCCATTGCTTTATCTTAACCTTAAACTTTAGGCAGATGCAAAGACTGACAGAGGCATCTTAAGCTTCCAAATTCTTCCAGGGGCTCCAGGAAGGGCCAAAGCTAATTAGCTTTTCTTGTCATAAAATAGGCATCTGTTTGTGTGGAGGCAAGGTATTCTGTTGTGCTCTGAGCTCAGAAGCGGGAGAAAGCTTTCCCATAGATCATGTCTGCCTCTGGGAAGCCTCTTCTCATGGCAAAAGGTAGGGATAGTGATAGATCCCGTAAATTAGCCTTAAAGAAAATTTAACCATTTGCTAGACATCTCCCTGCATTCCCCATGCTGTAGAATAGCAGAGGAAGGCCCTTTCCAGATCAAGGTGATGATAACATTCAAAGAGACCACTGAAGGTCATATCTACCCCAGAGGATGAATAGTCCTGCAGTTCACTTACCTTAGTTAGCTAGCTCAAATTCAGGGAGGTATTTCAGGTGAATGAAAGGGGACATAATTGAGAGTTTGGAATTGTAGACTGGGGGTAGGATATAAAGAATTGAAAATCTTGGAACCAAAGAAGGATGAAGGTGGTATAAATGTGCCATGAACAAGGAATTCTTGTTATTTCCCTGCTACCTAGAAGCCAAGAGGAGGAGGACATTTTATTTAGGGGCCAAACCGTTCATCCTGGTCACACGTGTATCCCATCTGTGATCCTTGGTCTCAGACTTAGAAAAGCCACAAACAAAACAAAACAAAAAAGACCAGATTGGAATAAAAGCAAATTGGGGAAGATAAATTTATTAACCTTGCATATAACCACATCTCTGATCCTAGAAAGGATGATTTTACAATATACATCAAGACTTGGAATCTTGAGATCTTGTAAGATCTCAAGTCTGTTGTGTATATATATAACATACCAGGGCTACTACAAGTAGAGAGGTGAAATTTTACAAGGGTAGAGGGGATGGCAACTTTTGCTCTGCAATTTTTCCTTGTTTAGTCCAGAGACCAATAGGAAAGAGACGATCAGAAAGGGTATGCACTGCCAGTAGCTCCCCCCCCCCCCACCGCCCCCATGTACTATGGTACAGGAAATCTATGTTCTACTCTCTGCTTCTAGTATTCCTTTCTACTAGGCCCCATCTAGTGAGAATGTTGGTTTCTTTAAAAATCCAGTTATGAATATGTTTTTGTTTTAATTCCAGGTGTGGGGGGGAAAAAAAGAGGCGGTTTCACAGCAGGTGATTATGATTGGCTTTGTGCTCTAGCAGGGGCTTGGCTTTTCCAGCTGCAGATAGGTTCTGCAGGTGTGTGATGTTTGGAATTCTGGGAGCTTTTCAGAGACTATACATGCCAGAGCCCTGAGAAGGGCCAGGGGCCACAAGCTGAGGAGACTGCTGCTCCTAATGCTGGTGGTGTTGGTGGTTCCTGTTGCTGTGGTTTGTCAAGTGGTAATGAGTAAAGAGACTAGAAGAAGCAATCAGATATCCTGATGACAAAGATTGGATTTGCATCAAGGAACCTGACATGGAACTTCCAAATCAACAGAAAGTAGTCTAAAGAGGTCTATGCCCCTTCCCCCCTCTTTCTCTCCTACCTAGTGTTGGGCAAGTGGAAGAGATTAGAGTGGAATAAAGGTTGGAAGGGTAGTAGTTATGAGAACCCAATAAAGCAGCACTCCCAAGCATACCTATAAGTGGTGCACAGATGTAGGACTAGAATGGGAAACCTGGTTTCTAATGACATAGAGGAAGCAGCAAGGGAGGAAGGAAGGAATATTCTGTGTCAGGAGGTAACTATGGCTACTACAGCTGGGCTCACTCTTGCTTTGCTCCTAGATGAGATTTTCTATATTTTCTTATTCTTCCTATATCCTGTCTCAAAAAAATCAAGAGAATAGCTGGGCAATTGGAAAAGCTGCAAGTGGATATCAAGGGGTCTGAGAAACAAACAAAAATGGGTGAAAAGGAAAAACCAGAAGAGTACATTAAGAGAAAAACCATCCAGTAGAAAGAACAGGTGGACTTGATTTAATTAATTTCCCCAAAATCCTAGAATTCAGAATGGACACTTCAGAAGGTTTATACACAATTTATAGGAATTGGTAAATTATCTCAAATAAAACAGTGTGTAGTGGATTAAATGTGTGAAACCAGAAGGGCAAAAGGGGAAGTTGGGACTTTATGTGGCTAACATACTCATGAATTTATGGGTATTGGATCTTTTACAACAATGGGGTATTCAAATTAATATTCCTGAAATCCCAAAGACAGTTCATAATGAAACTATGGGGGAAATGATAGGTGCTCCCGGGGAAGGTATTGATACTTGTCATCAAAAATAATCACAGGCTGTATCAATTGTCCAAACCCCAGGACACCACATGGATTGAGTTTCCAAATTTATAAGAGAGGCAACTGCTGAAATAACCATGGTCATACCCTTAAAAGGGTTAACTTACAAGTCTGTGTGGGAAGATCAGTGGCCTTTAGGAAAGATTGCAATCACTTAAATAGCTGGTACAACAGCAGCTGAAGGCTCAACATATAGAAGAGTCTACTGGCTCATGGAATTCCTCTGTGTTGTTATAAAAAAATAAAATAGGTAAATGGAGAGTGGTGAATAGCACAGTTCAACCAATGGGTCCTTCACAGCCTGGAATTCCTTTACTTTCTTTATTGCATAAGTCATGGTCTATGATAGTAATTGATTTAAAAGATTGCTTTTTCACAGTCTTTTTCCATGAACACGGTAGGGAAAGATTTCCTTTCTCAGTACCTACTTATAATAGTGGTCATTGGAAAGTTCTTCTACAGGGAATGTTAAATAGTTCAACTTTGTCAATATTTTGTGAAACAACCACTAGAAATAATTCCCAGACAATTTCCTTAATCTATTATTTATCATTACCCGCATGATAATTTGTTGGATGATTCTGATGCAGATACTTTGGAGAAAATGTTTTAGGAAACACAAAGAATTTTGCTGTGCTGGGGATTACGTACTACTGAAAAAAAATACATAGAGGACATTGTATTAACTATTTGGGTCATAAAATAAGTTAACAAAACTTGGGCCAGAAAAGGTACATATCCATAGAGGTCAGTTGCAAACTCTTATTGATTTTCAAAAATTAATTTGAGATACTGACTCTGGCCTACAATTGAATTAACTACTCATGAGTTAAGTAATTTGTTTCAAATGTTACAAGGAGATTTGGTCTTATACACTCCAAGATGGTTAGTAGCTGAAGGAGAGAGAGAGAGAGAGAGATTTGATAAAATAGAGACCATAAAATGCATATGTGGACCAAGTTGATCCTAAACTTGATAATATTTTGGATATTTTGCCTTCAACTCATTCTCCTTTGGGGCTCATTATGCAAAGGGAAGATAGTGTTATGGAGTGAATTTTCTTAGCACATAAAGTAAAAATTAATGACTTACATAGAAAAGATTTCTGAATATATCATAAAATGTTGACTATGATTATGTCATTTGTCAGGAACAGACATGGCTGAAATTGTAGTGACTTTTACTAATGCCGAGGCTATGCCATTAGGGGTAATCAATGAAGATTGACAAAGAGCTTATAGTAACTATTTGGAAGAAAATAATAACAAATAACCTAAATGCAAGCATCTATAGTTTATAAAAAAGAATTAGATTATCCCACCTATTGTAAGGGAACATCAATTCCTGAAGCACCTACATTTGTATCAGCAATTAAGTGGGGAATGGCAGGCTATAAATCAGAAAAAACAAAATTAAGCAAAGCAATCCAAAGCCCACATACCTCAGTTCAAAAACTGAGAGAGTTGTAGGCTCTCCTCCAACCCTCTTAATTACTGACTTTCAGTGTGCACAAAGAGTTGTTTTCCATATAGAACTGCTGGATTTGGCCCTGAGGTTTCAGAATTAACCTTATTCATGCAATTGCAACAGGCAATCAGAAATAGAAACTACCCATTGTATATAACACATATTTAGGATCATACAGGCTTGCCAGGTCAATTAGCACAAAGAAATGAAGAAATGACCAATTATTAATAGGAAATGTGTTAAAAGCCCCAAAATTTCATGTAAAACACATTCTAACAAGAGTTTTAAAGAAAGTTTTCATTCACTTGGCAACAGGTCAAAGAAATTTTAAGAAAATGTACTATTGTTCTCTGAATAACCAAATCCCATTACCCACTAGAAGTAACCCCTACAGATACCAAAGGAGTTAAATCTAGCATATTAGCATATGTATTTGTTTCATTTTGCAGAATTTAAAAAAGTAAAGTTTGTAGACCATACCATTGATCCATATTTGGGGTTTTAATGGGCAATTGCTTTGAGTTCTGAAAAAGCTGATTCTATAATTACACGCTTATTGGAAATAATGGAGATTATGGGGATGCCTGCACAAATTAAGACTGATAGTGAATGTCCCTACATATGTCTTCAGTAAGATGAAACTATTCTTTGCATATTACAAAGTACAATAGCATATACCGCACAATTCTACAGGGCAAGCAGTTATGAAAATATCTAATTACACTTTTTCCCAATTTTTTATTAGATATTTTCTTCATTTACATTTCAAATGCTATCCTGAAAGTCCCCCATACCCTTCCACCCCCTGCTCTCCTACCCACACACTCCCACTTCTTGACCCTGGTGTTCCCCTGTACTGGGGCATATAAAGTGTGCAAGACCAAGGGGCCTCTCTTCCCAATGATGGCAGAATAGGCCATCTTCTGATACATATGCAGCTAGAGACACGAGCTCTGGGGGTACTGGTTAGTTCATATTGTTGTTCCACCTATAGGGTTGCAGACCCCTTTAGCTCCTTGGGTACTTTCTCTAGCTCCTCCTTTGGGGGCCCTGTGATCCATCCAATAGCTGACTGTGAGCATCCACTTCTGTGTTTGCCAGGCACTGGCATAGCCTCACAAGAGACAGCTATATCAGGGTCCTTTCAGCAAAATCTTGCTGGCGATTCAATGGTGTCTATGTTTGGAGGCTAATTGTGGGATGGATCCCTGGATATGGAAGTCTCTAGATGGTGCATCCTTTCGTCTCAGCTCCAAACTTTGTCTCTGTAACTCTTTCCATGGGTGTTTTGTTCCCAATTCTAAGAAGGGGCAAAGTGTCCACACTTTGGTCTTCTTTCGTCTTGAGTTTCATGTGTTTTGCAAATTGTATCTTGGGTATTCTAGGTTTCTGGGTTAATATCCGCTTATCAGTGAGTATATCATGTGAGTTCTTTGTGATTGGGTTACCTCACTCAGGATGATATCCTCCAGATCTATCCATTTGCCCAAGAATTTAATAAATTCATTGTTTTTAATAGCTGAGTAGTACTCCATTGTGTAAATATACCACATTTTCTGTATCCATTCCTCTGTTGAGGGACATCTGGGTTCTTTCCAGCTTCTGGCTATTATAAATAAGGCTGCTATGAACATTGTGGAGCATGTGTCCTTATTACCTGTTGGAACATCTTCTGGATATATGCCCAGAAGAGGTATTGTGGGATCTTCCAGTAGTACTATGTCCAATTTTCTGAGGAACCACCAGACTGATTTCCAGAGTGGTTGTACAAGCTTGCAATCCCACAAACAATGGAGGAGTCTTCCTCTTTCTCCACATCCTCGACAGCATCTGCTGTCACCTGAATTTTTGATCTTAAGCCATTCTGACTGTTGTGAGGTGGAATCTCAGGGTTATTTGATTTGCATTTCCCTGATGATTAAGGATGTTGAACATTTTTTCAGGTGCTTCTCAGCCATTCGGTATTCCTCAGGTGAGAATTCTTTGTTCAGCTCTGAGCCTCATTTTTTAATGGGGTTATTTGATTTTCTGGAGTCCACCTTCTTGAGTTCTTTATATATATTAGATATTGGTCCCCTCTCTGATTTGGGATTGTTGGTGGCCTTTTTGTCTTATTGACGGTGTCTTTTGCCTTACAGAAGCTTTGCAATTTTATGAGGTCCCATTTGTCAATTCTCAATCTTACAGAACAAGCAGTAGTTGTTCTATTCAGGAATTTTCCCCCTGTGCCCATATCCTCAAGGCTTTCCCCCACTTTCTCCTCTATTAATTTCAGTGTCTATGGTTTTATGTGGAGTTCCTTGATCCACTTAGATTTGACCTTAGTACAAGGAGATAAGAATGGATCAATTCTCATTCTTCTACATGATAACCTCCAGTTTTGCCAGCACCATTTGTTGAAAATACTGTCTTTTTTTCCCCTGGATGGTTTTAGCTCTCTTGTCAAAGATCATGGGACCATACATGTGTGGGTTCATTTGTGATCTTTCCAAGACTTTTATCGTGAATAGGTGTTGGATTTTGTCAAATGCTTTCTCAGTGTCTAAGGAGATGATCATGTGTTTTTTGTCTTTGAGTTTGTTTATATAGTGGATTATGTTGATGGATTTCTGTATATTAAACCATCCCTATCATCCCTGGAATGAAGCCTACTTGATCAGGATGGATGATCGTTTTGATGTGTTCTTGGACTCGGTTAGCGAGAATTTTATTGAGTATTTTTGCATCGATATTCATAAGGGAAATTGGTCTGAAGTTCTGTATCTTTGTTGGGTCTTTATGTGGTTTAGGTATCGGAGTAATTGTGGCTTCATAGAATGAATTGGGTAGAGTACCCTCTGTTTCTATTTTGTAGAAATGTTTGAGAAGAGTTGGAATTAAGTCTTCCTTGGAGGTCTGATAGAACTCTGCACTAAACCCATCTGGTCCTGGGCTTTTTTTTTTTTTTTTTTTTTTTTTTTTTGGTTGGGAGACTATTAATGACTGCTTCTATTTCTTTAGGGGATATAGGACTGTTTAGGCCATTAACCTGATCCTGATTTAACTTTGGTACCTGGTATCTGTCTGGAAATTTGTCCATTTCATCCAGGTTTTCCAATTTTGTAGAAGGATCTGATAGTGTTTTGAGTTTCTTCAGGATCTGTTGTTATGTCTCCCTTTTCATTTCTGATTTTGTTAATTAGGATGCTGTCCCTGTGCCCTCTAGTGAGTCTGGCTAAGGGTTTATCTATCTTGTTGATTTTCTCAAAGAACCAGCTCCTCATTTGGTTGATCCTTTGAATAGTTCTTCTTGTTTCCACTTGGTTGATTTCACCCCTGATTTTGATTATTTCCTGCCATCTACTCTTCTTGGGTGAATTTTCTTCCTTTTGTTCTAGAGCTTTTAGGTGTGAGGTCAAGCTGCTAGTCTGTGCTCTCTCTAGATTCTTTTTGGAGGCACTCAGAGCTATGAGTTTCCCTCTTAGAAATGCTTTCATTGTGTCCCATATGTTTGGATAAGATATGGCTTCATTTTCATTAACCTCTAAAAAGTCTTTAATTTCTTTCTTTATTTCTTCCTTGACCAAGGTATCATTGAGTAGAGTGTTGTTCAGTTTCTCTGTGAATGTTGGCCTTCTATTATTTATGTTGTTATTGAAGATCAGCCTTAGGCCATGGTGATCTGATAGGATGCATGGGACAATTTCAATATTTTTCTGTTGAGGCCTGTTTTGTGACTAATTATATGGTCAATTTTGGAGGTGCTGAAAAGAAAGTATATCCTTTTGTTTTAGGATAAAATGTTCTGTAGTTATCTGTTAAGTCCATTTGTTTCATAACTTCTGTTAGTTTCACTGTGTCCCTGTTTAGTTTCTGTTACCAGGATCTGTCCATTGATGAAAGTAGGGTGTTGAAGTCTCCCACTATTATTGTGTGAGGTGCAATATGTGCTTTGGGCTTTACTAAAGTTTCTTTAATGAATGTGGCTGCCCTTGCATTTGGAGCATAGATATTCAGATTTGAGAGTTCCTCTTGGAAGATTTTACCTTTGATGAGTATGAAGTGCCCCTTCTTGTCATTTTTGATAACTTTGGGTTGGAAGTCGATTTTATTCAAAATTAGAATGGCTACTCCAGCTTGTTTCTTCAGACTGTTTGCTTGGAAAATTGTTTTCCAGCCTTTCACTCTGAAATACTGTCTGTCTTTTTCCCTGAGAGTACATATCATTTGAGTTCTTTTGTGATTGGGTTACCTCACTCAGGATGATGCCCTCCAGGTTCATCCATTTGCCTAAGAATTTCATAAATTCACTCTTTTTAATTGCTGAGTAGTACTCCATTGTGTAAATGTATCACATTTTCTGTATCCATTCCTCTGTTGAGGGGCATCTGGGTTCTTTCCAGCTTCTGGCTATTATAAATAAGGCTGCTATGAACATAGTGGAGCATGTGTCCTTCTTACCGATTGGAACATCATCTGGATATATGCCCAGGAGAGGTATTGTTGGATCCTCCAGTAGTACTATGTCCAATTTTCTGAGGAACCGCCAGACTGATTTCCAGAGTGGTTGTACAAACTTGCAATCCCACCAACAATGGAGAAGTGTTCCTCTTTCTCCACATCCTTGCCAGCAGCTGCTGTCACCTGAGTTTTTGATCTTAAGCCATTCTGACTGTTGTGAGGTGGAATCTCAGGGTTGTTTTGATTTGCATTTCCCTGATGATTAAGGATGTACTCACTGATAAGTGGATATTAGCCCAGAAACTTAAAATACCCAAGATATAAGATACAATTTGCAAAACACATGAAACTCAAGAAGAACGAAGATCAAAGTGTGGACACTTTGCCCCTTCTTAGAATTGGGAACAAAACATCCATGGAAGGAGTTACACAGACAAAGTTTGGAGCTGAGACGAAAGGATGCACCGTCTAGAGACTACCATACCAGGAATCCATCCCATAATCAGCCTCCAAACGCTGACACCATTGCATACACTAGCAAGATTTTGCTGAAAGGACCCTGATATAGCTGTCTCTTGTGAGGCTACGCCGGGGCCTAGCAAACACAGAAGTGGATGTTCACAGTCAGCTATTGGATGGAACACAGGGCCTCCAATGGAGGAGCTGGAGAAAGTACCCAAGGAGCAAAAGGGATCTGCAACCCTATAGGTGGAACAACATGAACTAACCAATACCCCCTGGAGCTCTTGTCTCTAGCTGCATATGTATCAAAAGATGGCCTAGTCAGCCATCAGTGGAAAGAGAGGCCCACTGGTCTTGCAAACTTTATATGCCTCAGTACAGGGGAATGCCAGGGCCAAGAAGTGGGAGTGGGGGGGTGGGGGGAGGGTATGGGGGACTTTGGGGATAGCATTTGAAATGTAAATGAAGAAAATACCTAATTAAAATAAAATTTTAAAAAAAAGGACACACATACACACAAAGAAACCAAGTTTTCCTTTCTGCCTAGTCCTATATCTGGGTATCACTTGTAGGCACATTTTTTTCTGTGGCTGCTTTATTTAGTTCTTATGTTCACCACCCTTAAAACTCTTATTCCATCCTAACCTTCCAACTGCTCAACACTGGGTAGGAGAGGTTAGAGGGGAAAGAGGATGTAGACATTGTTAGACTATTTTTCCTGCTGATTAGGGGTACGCATGCTCCAAGGAGGCTATTGCTGCTGGTTCCAGCTGCTGTGGTTTATCAAGTGGTTGTGAGCAAAGAGACAGGAAAAAGAAATTTGATACCCTGATGATGAAGATTGGATTTTCCCCAAGGAGTTTGATAGCTATAATCAGTAAGAGGTAGTCTAAAAATATTACACCCCCTTTCTCCTCTAGCCTTCTTTCTCTCCTACCTACTGTTGAGGTTTGGAAGGGATTAGAGTGGAATAAGAATCAGAAGGGTGGTAGATATAAGAACCCCCAAAGCAGACCCATCCATAGCATGCCTATACCTGTCTGTACAGTCAGTTATATTAGAAGGAAGCAGAACCATTTACACAGAGAACATGTTCCAAGTTGTGCTATACACAAGACACAGAATAGATACATCTTAGAGGCCTCATACATGGTGGACGACTGGTGGCATGTTTTTGTGTACTGTGTAAAGATTATTCACACATTATTTAATACTGATTTCTCTGCCTCCATATTTTGTTGCAATCTGGACATGTAATTATAATGCTTATTCCAAGTATCTCCTGTTTCAAGTTTGTGCAAGCATTGGTCCCCATTTTTTTATCTGACTTGTCAATAAAAGCTGATCATCCAATGACTTGGCAGAAGAGAAAATGAGGCTGGACTTCCCCAGTCAGGCAAAAGGGAGAAAGAGAGAGCGGGAATAAGGAATTCACCAAGAGGAAAGGGTCTCAGAGACATATGGGACAATATGCCTGAAGGCCAGAGAGCCAGACAATACTAAAATGCAAGTATCTTGAGAATTTGGGCTGGGAAGTAGACAGTTTAGCTTAGAGGATTATAATAGATCAATTATTGCCCAGCTACTATGCTGTAAAACTTGATTAAATAAATCTAATAGTCTTTCTCATTCATTTGGAAGCTAGCCAGGGATAAAGAAAAACTGCTACTTAAAAAAAAAAAAAACATTTACAGAGAGTCTTGCATCATATCATCCTGATGACAACAGAAATGAGCCCTAAAAATCACATATGGGACTGGGCTGGTACATAACTATATGTAGGGATAGTATCCACATGCCCATGGGGTCTTGGTGTTGGTACCACAGCTTTTTCTTGAAGATGGACAACCAAGCTTATAGAGTGGTACCAGCAGTAATAATGGATCTGGGGTTGGCAGGAGGCGTCTGTGACTTGAAGCAGAGTAGTTTTCTGGACTACAAAGGCTAAGAAGAGGGTAACATAGAGCTGGACCCTGACCTCAGAAGAGACCACAGCTGGCTGCTCTAGCTTCTCTCAGGACACCAAGAGGTGAGTTCTTTGAAGTATGTAGAAACTAGACCAAGATCCGATGGTTCTTACCAGTAAAGGCAAAACACTGACTACACTGATGGTCCAGACAGGAAACATTAATGCTCCTTCATCCTCCATAAGGTTCAGGAAGGCCATCAAAGGTATATAGAAGCTTCCCAGAGAGACTTCAAACAGACATCAGATAACTCTCACTGCTTTACATTGTTTTGTAATCTGAAACGTCTCATAGTGACTTTTCTGCAGGGACCTCATACAATCCAGCTATCAACCTATACAAGCCCCACAAAGACCCCACACAGATGTCTCAGTCACACAGAGGCCTCAATTTTATATTTGTACCCCTTCTTACACAGATACATTCCAATACCTCATACTTAAACCTCCATAAATACCTTATATAGACACCTGTCCAAATCAGCAAGTAGGAAGCCACGGGGCTTATTCACAGAAACAACTGAGACAATGCAAATACCTCCCAGATCCTAGAATATTCCCAAAGACACGCCTAGTCAACATACAGAAGTTGCAAACCTCAGACTACCCTCAGAAATTCCCAATTAGTACATAGACCCTCTCTATATAATTAAAATGGTCTTTTAGGGTGGCTTATTGTGATTTGCTGTCTCAGAGGCTACTGTATGATTCCTTGCTCTGGGCTCAAGGCTCCTGCATCTTTCCAGGCATCCAGCTGAACTCAAAGAATTGATGCTTTTTCTGGACACAATCCCAGACAAATTTCTCATCTATGGGTTTCTGTAAGATGTCCTCTGCTTTCTGCAATATTGGTGTGCTTTCTCCTTCAATAATGCTGGGCACCAGATACAAGCAGCACTTTTATTTCCTCAGATGTGGGGATAAGAGTTGTACCCAAGCAAATACACAGCTTGGGCCAAGTCCAGAGTGTTTCTCTTTTCCAACTACCCCTAGGCCTAGACCCAGAAGCTTCTAGCCTCTGTACAATCTTCCAGCCTCTGTCTGCTAACCTAGGCCTCGGGTGTTTCAGCCTCTGAGACTTACTTCTGAATAACCTCACCCTTCTTAGTTCTTTCTGAACTTTGGATGACTGGTTCCACTGAGCTGTTTTAGTCCAAACTCCTCTCTATACTGAGAGATTCAAACTGCCTTCTCTTGGTTTCTGACTGAATTGCTTCGCTTGGCATCAAATTAACTATGGCAACATGTTCTAATATTCAGGCTCCTTCTCATTCTCTGGCTTGTTCTATCTTCCAATTTGTCTCTGTAAAATTGCCCTAGTAAAGCTTCCCCACTCTCTGTTTCTCTCTGTGTGCTGCTCTCTTAAGCCACTCCTCTTTCCTGTCCTCAAGAGAGCTGGGAATATCCCATCTCTGACTCATTCTGTCAAATCTGTCTCTGATTTGTCACTCTGTCTGCCCCTCAAATGTCGCTTTCAAACATGGTTGCTTCTTCTATAAACTAACCTTACTTTCATTGTTAGGGTTTAAAAGTATGTACTCAGGGTGTGTCTGTATTCTAGCCAAATCACATTGTAATCCAAAGTGTGTCTGTATTCCAGCTAGAACACCCAGACATAGAAGATATTATTCATATATCTAACAAAGAAGCTGAAGCTGTACCTTCAACTTTCCCCAAAGAAAACCCTAGGTCTAAATGGCTTCAGGAAAGAATTCTGACATTCAAGGAGAAAAAAATTCTATAATTGTTTTCATTCAAGTAAAAGAAAGAAAGACAGACAGACAGACAGACAGACAGACAGACAGAAAGAAAGAAAGAAAGAAAGAAAGAAAGAAAGAAAGAAAGAAAAGAAAGGAAGGAAGGAAGGAAGGAAGGAAGGAAGGAAGGAAGGAAGGAAGGAAGGAAGGAAGGAAGGAAAAGAAAGAGAGAGAGAGAGAAAGGAAGAAAGAGGATAAAATCCTTTCTATTGATGCTTTGTACATTTTCAGACTTGGCCTGCATGCTAATGTAGTCAACAGCTAAGGGGAAGGGTTGTAGACCCTCTATAAGCATGACTATGGGCAGATTTTAACGTCTTTCTATAACTAGTGGAATAAAAAATTAGAATGTTTTCCTGAAATGTAAATACTGTTTAGAAATAAAAGAATACTATTATATATAATTTAGTGTATCTGGCTTTATGTTGAAGTCCTTAATCCACCTGGACTTAAATTTTATGCAGGTTGATAAATATAGATTTATTTTCATTGTACATGTAGATATCCAGTTAGACTAGTACCATTTGTTGGAGATGCTTTCTTTTTTCTATTATATGATTTTGGCTTCTTTATCAAAAATCAAGTGTCCATAGGTGTGTAGGTTTATTTTGGAGTCTTTGATTTTATTCCACCAATCAACGTGTCTGATTCTATACCAGAACTATGTAGTTTTTATCACTATTGCTCTGTAGTGCAGTTTGAGGTCAGGGATTGTGATTCCTCCAGGAGTTCTTTTATTGTTCAGGACTGTATGACTATCCTAGGTTTTTTATTTTTCCATATGAAGTTGAGAATTCTTCAACATTTTCAAGGTATAAAATGAAATGTGTTGGAATTTTGATGGAGTTTGCATTGAATCTGTAAATTTCTTTTGGTAAGATGGCCATTTCCACTACACCCTTCTTAACTTTCCATGAACATTGGAGATTTTTCCATCTTCTGATAACTTCAATTCCTTTCTTCAGGGACTTGAAGATCTTGAAATACAGATCTTTCAATAGCTTGGTTAGAGTTACCCCAAGATATTTTATATTATTCCTGGCTTCTGTAAAGTGTGTTGTACGCCTAATTTCTTTCTCAGATAGTTTATCATTTGTATAAAGAAGGGCTATTGATTTCTTTGAGTAAATTTTGTATCCAACCACTTTACTGAAGGTACTTATCAGCTGTAGGAGTTGTCTGGTAGAATGTTTAGAGTTGTTTATGTATACCATCATATCATCTGAAAGTAGCAATACTTTGACTTCTTCTTTTCTAATTTGTATCCACTTGGTCTTCTTTAGTTGTCTTACTGCTCTGGCTAGAACTTCAAATACTATATGGAATGGACAGGGAGAGAGTGGGCAGTCTTGTTTTGTCCCTGATTTTAGCAGAATTGCTTAAAGTTTCTTTATGTTGGCTTGATATTGACTACTGGCTTGCTGTATATTATTTTTATTATGTTTAGGTATGTGCCTTGTATCCCTGATCTCTCTAATACTTTTCACATGAAAGGATGTTGGATTTTTGTCAAATGCTTTTACAGCATCTAATAAGATGATCATGTTATTGTTCTTTCAGTTTGTTTATATGGTGGATTATGTTAAAGGACTTTCATATATTGAATTATTTCTGCACCCCTGAGAAGAGTTCCACTTGATCATGATGGATTATATTTTTTCTATGTTCCTGGATTTGGTTTGCAAGTATTTTATTGTATATTTTTTCATCAATATTCATAAGAGAAATCAGTCTGAAGTGTCTTTCTTTGTTGAGACTTTGTGTGGTTTAGGTATCAGGGTGATTGTGGGCTGATATGAGTTTAGGAGTGTTCCTTCTGTTTCTATTTTGTGGAATAGTTTGAGGAGTATTGGTATTAGCTCTTCTTTGAAAGTCTGGTAGAATTCTGCATTAAAAGCATCTGGCCCTGGCCCTGTTTGTTTGTTTGTTTTGTTTTGTTTTTGTTTTTGTTTTTAATTTTTGGTTGGGTGGATTTAACAACTGCTTCTTTTGCTTTAGAAGTGGTAGAGGGCCAAGAAGTGGGAGTGGGCAGGGTCTGGTTTTGGGATAGCATTTGAAATGTAAAAGAAGAAAATACCTAATTAAAAACAAATCAAAGTAAAAAAAAAAAAAGAAGTGGTAGGGCTGTTTAAGTAGTTTATCTGATCTTGATTTAACTTTAGTAAGTGTTATCTGTCTAGAAAATCCTCGATTTCCTTAAATTTTTCATTTTTGTGTAGTACAAGCTTTTGAAAAAGACCTAATGATTCTTTGAATTTCCTCAGGTTGTGTTGTTATGTCTCCCTTTACATTTCTGATTTTGTTTATTTGGATACTGCCTCTGTGTCTTTTGGTTAATTAGGCCAAGGATTTGTCTGTCTTTTTTTTTTTTTTAATTTTATTAGATATTTTCTTCATTTACATTTCAAATGTTATCCGGAAAGTCCCCTATACCCTCCCCCTGCCCTGCTCCCCTACACACTAACTTCCACTTCTTGGCCCTGGCATTCCCCTGTACTGGGGCATATAAAGTTTGCAAGACCAAGGGGCCTCTCTTCCCAATGATGGCCAACTAGGCCACCTTCTGCTACATATGCAGCTAGAGACACGAGCTCTGGAGGTACTGATTTGTTCATATTGTTGCTCCACCTATAGGGTTGCAGACCACTTCAGCTCCTTGGGTACTTTCTGTAGCTCCTCCATTGGGGACCCTGTGTTCCATCCTATAGATAACTGTGAGCATCCACTTCTGTATTTGCCAGGCACTGGCATAGCCTCACAAGAGACAGCTATATCAGGGTCCTTTGAGCAAAATCTTGCAGGCATATGCAATAGTGTCTGTGTTTGGTGGCTGATTATGGGATGGACCCCTGGGTGGAGCAGTCTCTGCATGGTCCATCCTTTCGTCTTAGCTCCAAACTTTGTCTCTGTAACTCCTTCCATGGGTATTTTGTTCCCTATTCTAGGGTGGAATAAAGTATCCATGTGTTTGTCTTCCTTCTTGATTTTCTTGTGTTTTGCAAATTGTATCTTGGGTATTAAAGGTTTCTGGGCTAATATCCACTTATCAGTGAGTGCTTATCAAGTGACTTCTTTTGTGATTGGGTTACCTCACTCAAGATGATATCCTCCAGATACATCCATTTGCCTAAGAGTTTCATAAATTCATTCTTTTTAATAGCTGAGTAGTACTCCATTGTGCAAATGTATCACATTTTCTGTATCCATTCTTCTGTTGAGGGACATCTGGGTTCTTTCCAGCTTCTGGCTATTATAAATTGGGCTGCTATGAACATAGTGGAGCATGTGTCCTTCTTACCAGTTGGAACATCTTCTGGGTATATACCCAGGAGAGATATTGCTGGGTCTTCCGGTAGTACTACGTCCAGTTTTCTGAGGAACTGGCAGGCTGATTTCCAGAGTGGTTATACAAGCTTGCAATCCCATCAGCAATGGGGGAGTGTCCCTCTTTCTCCACATCCTTGCCAGCATCTGTTGTCACCTGAGTTTTTGATCTTAGCCATTCTGACTGGTGTGAGGTGGAATCTCAGGGTTGTTTTGATTTGCATTTCCCTGATGATTAAGGATGTCGAACATTTTTTCAGGTGCTTCTCAGCCATTCGATATTCCTCAGTTGAGAATTCTTTGTTTAGCTCTGTACCCCATTTTAATGGGGTTATTTGAATTTCTGGAGTTCAGCTTTTTGAGCTCTTTGTATATATTGGATATTAGTCCCCTATCATATTTGGGATTGGTAAAAATTATTTCCCAATCTGTTGGTGGCCTTTTTGTCTTATTGACAGTATCTTTGCCCTACAGAAGTTTTGCAATTTTATGAGGTCACATTTGTAGATTCTTGATCTTACAGGTCAGGCCACTGCTGTTCTGTTTAGGAATTTTTCCCCTGTTCCCATATCTTTGAGGCTTTTCCCCACTTTCTCCTCTATTAATTTCAGTGTCTCTGGTTTTATGTGGAGGTCTTTGATCCACTTAGACTTGAGCTTTGTACAAGGAGATAAGAATGCATCAATTCTCATTCTTCTACATGATAACCACCAGTTGTGCCAGCACTATTTGTTGAAAATGCTGTCTTTTTTCCACTGGGTGGTTTTAGCTCCCTTGTCAAAGATCAAGTGACCATAGGTTTGTGGATTTATTTCTGGGTCTTCAATTCTATTCCATTGGTCTACCTGTTTGTTGCTGTACCTGTACCATGCAGTTTTTATCAAATTGCTCTGTAGTACAGCATGTAGGTCAGGCATGGTGATTCCACCAGACGTTCTTTTATTGTTGAGAATAGTTTTTGCTATCCTAGGTTTTTTGTTATTCCAGATGAATTTGCAAATTTCCCTTTCTAACTCAATGAAGAATTGAGTTGGGATTTTGATGGGGATTCCAATGAATCTGTAGATTGCTTTCGGCAGGATAGCCATTTTTACTATATTAATCCTGCCAATCCATGAGCATAGGAGATCTTTCCATCTTCTGAGATCTTCAATTTCTTTCTTCAGAGACTTGTTCTTAGCATACAGATCTTTCACTTCCTTAGTTAGAGTCACACTAAGGTATTTTATATTTTTTGTGACTATTGTGAAGGGTGTTGTTTCCCTAATTTCTTTCTCATCCTGTTCATCCTTTTTGTAGAGACAGGCCACTGATTTGCTTGAATTAATTTTATATCCAGATACTTCACTGAAGCTGTTTATCAGGTTTAGGAGTTCTCTGGTGGAATTTTTAGGGTCATTTACATATACTATCATATCATCTGCAAGTAGTGATATTTTGACTTCTTCCTTTCCAATTTATATCCCCTTGATCCCCTTTTGTTGTCTAATTGCTCTGACTAGGACTTCAAGTACTATATTGAATAGGTAGGGAGAAAGTGGGCAGCCTTGTCTAGTCCCTGATTTTAGTGGGATTGCTTCCTTCTTCTCTCCATTTACTTTGATGTTGGCTACTGGTTTGCTATAGATTGCTTTTATTAAGTTTAGGTATGGGCCTTGAATTCCTGATCTTTCCAAGACTTTTGTCACAAAGGGGTGTTGGATTTTGTCAAATGCTTTCTCAGCATCTAACGAGATGATCATGTGGTTTTTGTCTTTGAGTTTGTTTATATAGTGGATTATGTTGATGGATTTCTGTATAGTAAACCATCCCTGCATCCCTGGGATGATGCCTACTTGGTCATGATGGCTGATTGTTTTGATGTGTTCTTGGATTCAGTTTGCAAGGATTTTATTGAGTATTTTTGCATCTATATTCATAAGGGAAATTGGTCTGAAGTTCTTTTTCTTTGTTGGGTCTTTATGTGGTTTAAGTATTTGATTTGAGCCATGATTTTGACGATTTCCAGCCTTGTATTTCTCTTTGGTATGCTTGCTTCTCCCCTTCTCCTCCTTCTCCTCCTCCTCCTCCTCCTCCTTCTCCTCCTTTTTGTAGAGCTTTCAGGTATACTTTTAAAGTATGGGTATGAGAACTTTCTAATTCCCTTGTGGAGGCACTTAGTGCTATGAACCTTCCTCTTAGCATGGCTTTCATTGTGTCCCATAAATTTGGGTATCTTGTACCTTCATTTTCATTAAATTTCAGAAAGTCTTTATTTCTTCCCTGACCCAGAGATAACTGAAGTGAAAGTTGTTCAATTTCCAAGAGTATGTAGGCTTTCTGGTGTTTCTGCTGTTGTTGAAGTTTAGCTTTAATCCATGGTGGTCTGATTAGATTCAAGGTATTATTTCATTTTTAAATTAATTAATTAATTCTTTTTACACTCCATATTTTATCCCCCCCAACCACTCTCCAACTGTTCCACACTCATACCTCCTCTCCACCTCCTGTCTCCACTTGGATGCCCCCAACCCCACCCCACCTGACCTCCAAACTCCCTGGGGCCTCCAGGCTCTTGAGGGTTAGGGACATCATTTCTGAATGAATACAGACACAGCAGTCCTCTACTGTATGTGTGTTGGAGGTCTCATATCAGCTGGTGTATGCTGCCAGTTTGGTGGTCCAATGTTTGAGAGATCTCAGGGGTCCAGATTAATTGAGACTGCTGGTCCTCCTACCGGATCGCCCTTCTTCTCAGCTTCTTTCAGCCTTCCCTAATTCATCAGTAGGGGTCAACTGCTTCAGTCCATTGGTTGGGTGCAAATATCTGCATCTGACTCTTTCAGCTGCTTGTTGGGTCTTCTGGAGTGCAGCCATGCTAAGTCCCTTTTTGTGAGAGCTCCATAGCCTAAGTAATAGTGTCAGGCCTTGGGACCTCCCCTTGAGCTGGTTCCCACTTGTGCCTGTCACTGGGCCTTCTTTTCCTCAGGCTCCTCTCCATTTCCATCCCTGTAATTTTTTCAGACAGGAACAATTATGGGTCAGAGTTGTGCCTGTGAGATGGACCCTCTTTCCCTCATTTGATGTGCTGTCTTCCTGCTGGGGGTGGGTTCTTTAAGTTCCCTCTCCCTATTATCGGGCATTTCATCTAAGGTCCCTCCCTTTGAGTCTCAAGTGTCTCTCGCCTCTCAGGTCTCTGGTGCATTCTAGAGGGTCCCTCCAACTTCCTATCTCTGGAGGTTGCCTATTTCCATTGTTTCTCCTGCCCCTCAGGGCTT
This sequence comes from Mus caroli, assembly GCF_978045245.1. Taxonomy (NCBI): domain Eukaryota; kingdom Metazoa; phylum Chordata; class Mammalia; order Rodentia; family Muridae; genus Mus; species Mus caroli. The sequence goes on along the minus strand of NW_028227270.1, from coordinate 55,298,174 downwards.
CAGTCCTTTTCCCTCACCCAATACCAAATCAGATTTCCCTCTCTCCCCAACTCCCTCCCCTCCCCTGTCCACTTTCTCTCACAGGTTCCTCCATCCATCCCTACTTGTGATTGCTTTCTTCTTCCTCCCAAGTGGGACTGAGGCATCCTCACTTGGGCACTTCATCTTGTTGACCTTTTGGAGTTCTGTGGACTATATCTTGGATATTCTGTACATTTTATTATTTTTTATTTTTTATTTTTATTTTTGGCTAACATCCACTACTTATAAGTGAGTACTTACCATGCATCTCCTTTTGGATCAGAGTTACCTCACTCAGGATGATATTTTCTAGTTCCATCCATTTGCCTGCAAAATTCAGGATCTCCTTATTCTTAATAGTGGAGTAGTATTCCATTGTGTAAATAAACCACATTTTCTGTATCTATTCTTCTGTAGTGGGACATCTAGATTGTTTTCAGCTTCTAGTTATCATAAATAAGGCCACTATGAACATGGTGGAACACGTGCCCCTGTGGCATGATGCGGCATCTTTTTGGGTACATTCCCAAGACTGGCATAGCTGGGTCTTCAGGTAGATCTATTCTCAATTTTCTGAGAAACCTCCAGGTTGATTTCCAGAGTGGTTGTACCAGTTTGCAATCCCACCAGCAATGGAGTAGTGTTACTCTTTCTCCACATCCTCTCCAACATGTGTTGTCAACTGTGGTTTTGATCTTGGCCATTCTGGTTAGTGTAAGGTGGAATCTCAGGGTTATTTTGATTTGCATTTCTCTAATCACTAAGGACTTTGAACATTTCTTTAGGTGTTTCTCAGCCATTTGAGAATCCTCTGTTGTGAATACTCAGTTTAGTTCTATATCCCATTCTTTGATTGGGTTGTTTGGTTTTTTGGTGATTAGCTTTTTGAGTTCTCTATATATTCTGTATATTAGCTCTTTATTGGATGAGAGATCTTGCACTAATAGAACACATGAGAGCTCCAGAATAAAAAGAAGCAAACTTACCCAACAGAAGTAGAAGGCAGGAAATAGTCAAACTCAGGGCTGAAATCAAGCAAATAGAAACAAAACAATACAAAGAATCAACAAAACCAGAAGTTGATTCTTTTAGAGAATAAACAAGATAGATAAACCCTTAGCCCAACTACCTAAAGGGCTGAGAGGCAGTATCCAAATTAACAAAGGGAGACATAACAGAAATGGAGGAAATTTTAAAAATCATCAGATCCTACTCTAAAAGCCTATACTCAAAAAACCCTAGAAAATCTAGATGAAATGGATGGTTTTCTAGACAGATACCATATACCAAAGTTAAGTCATGAGCAGATAAACTATCTAAACAGGCCTATATCGCACAAGGAAATAGAAGTCATTAAAAACCTCCCAACCAAAAAAGCCCAGGGCCAGATGGATTTAGTGCAGAATTCTACCAGACCTTCAAAGAAGACCTGATACCAATTTTCCTCAAAATATTCCATAAAATAGAAAGAGAAGGAACACTACCTAACTTGTTCTATGAAGCCACAATTACTCTGATACCTAAAATACACAAGGATCCAACGAAAAAAGAGAACTTCAGACCAATATTCGCTTATGAATATCAATGCAAAAATACTCAATAAAATTTTTGCAAACCAAATCCAAGAACACATCAAAACCATCATTCACCACAATCAAGTAGGCTTCATCCCAGGGATACAAGGTTGGTTTAATATACCAAAGTCCATTAATGTAATCCACTATATAAATAAACTCAAAGAAAAAAAATCACATGATCATCTCCATAGATGAAGAAAAAGCATTTGACAAAATACAACAGCCCTTCATGTTCAAAGTATTAGAGAGATCAGGAATACAAGGCCCATACCTAAACATAATAAAAGCAATTTACTGCAAATCAACAGCCAATATCAAATTAAATGGAGACATATTTGAAGCAACCCCACTGAAATCGGGGACAAGACAAGGATGCCCACTCTCCCATTCTATTCAATATAATACTTGAAGAGCTAGCTAGAACAATAAGACAACAAAAAGAGATCAAGGGGATACAAATTGGCAAAGAAGAAAAGGTATCCCTATTTGCAGATGATATGATAGTATACATAAGCGACCCCAAAAATTCTACCAGAAAACTTCTCCAGCTGATAAATAACTTTAGCAAGGTGGCCGGATATAAAATTAACTTAAATAAATCAGTAGCCTTCCTTTATACAAATGATAAACAGGCTGAGAAAGAAATTAGGGAAGCAATTCCCTTCACAATAGCCACAAATAATATAAAATATCTTGGGGTAACTCTAACCAAACAAGTGAAAGACTTGCATAACAATAACTTCAAGTCTCTCAAGAAAGAAATCAAAGATCTCAGAAAATGGAGAGATCTCCCTATGCTCATGGACTGGCAGAATTAACATAGTAAAAATGGCCATCTTACTGAAGGCAGTTTATAGATTCAATGCAATCCCTATAAAAATCCCAACACAATTCTTTAAAGACATGGAAAGAGCAATTCTCAAATTCATCAAAAAAGGCAAAAACCCAGAATAGTGAAAATAATTCTTAACAATAAAAGAACAGCTAGGGGACTCACCATCCCTGACCTCAAGCTTTACTAGAGAGCAATAGTGATAAAAACTGCATGGTATTGGTACAGAGACAGACATGTTGATCAATGGAATAGAATGGAAGACCCAGAAATAAAACCACACACTTACAGACACTTGGTCTTTGAAAATGAAGCCAAAAATATACAATGGAAGAAAGAAAATATCTTCAATAAATGGTGCCGGTCTAACTGGCGGCTGTCTGTATGTAAGAGAGAGAGAGAGAGAGAGAGAGAGAGAGAGAGAGAGAGAGAGAGAGAGAGAGAATAGAATCATATTTGTCACTTTGCACAAAGGTCAAGTACAAGTGGATCAAGGACCTCAACATAAGACCAGATACACTGAATCTAATAGAAGAGAAAGTGGGAAAGAGCCTTGAACTCATTGGCACAGGGGGAATTTTCTAAACAGAACTCCAATGGCTCATGCTCTAAGATCAAGAATTGATAAATGAGACCTCATGAAACTGGAAAGCTTCTGTAAGGCAAAGGACATAGTCAATAAGACAATCAGCAACCTACAGACTGGGAAAAAATCTTTTTAATCTGTTGAGGCTTCCATTGAGACTGGCTATAAGGTCAGTTTTGGAGATGAATTCATGAGATCCTGAAAAAAAAAAAAGATATATTCTTTTGTGTTTGGACGAAATATGCTGTTGATGTCTGTGTTGGGTCCATTTGATTCATAATGTCTGTTAGCTTTATTATTTCTCTGTTTAGTTTTATGATGACCTGTGCATTGGTGAGAGTGGGTTGAAGTCTCTCTCTATTAATTTGTGGGGTTTGATGTGTGATTTAAGCTTTAGCAATTTTTTTTTTATTTTACAAATGTGGGTGTTCTTGTGTTTGGCACACAGATATTCAGATATCATCTTGGTAGATTTTTTCCTTTTATTTTTCCCTTATCTCTTTTGATTAATTTTGGTTGAAAGTCTATTTCATTAGATATTAGAATGACTACTCAGGCTTGTTTCTTGAGTCTATTTGCTTGGAAAACTTTTCTCTTGTCCTTTACTCTGAGATGATGTCTATCTTTATTGCTAAGTGTGTTTCTTGTATGCTACAGAATGATGGATACCGTTTTTACATCCACTCTGTTAGCCTATATCTTGTTTGGGAGGAATTGAATCTACTGGTGTTGATAGATATTAATGACCAGTGGTTGGGTTTTTTTCCTGTTACTTTGATGTTGGTGGTGTTAGTGTGTGTGTGTGTGTGTGTGTGTGCTTCCCATGTTTTTCAGTGGTATGGAGTTACTTATTTCCTGTGTTTTCTTGGATGTAGTTATGCTCCTTGGGTTAGAGTTTTCCTTCTAGTATTTTTCTGTAGCACTGGATTTGTGGATAGATGTTATTTGATGTTGGATTTGTCTTGAAATATTTTGTTTCTCTATCTATGGTGATTGAGAGTTTTGTTGGGTACAGTAGTCTAGGTTGGCATCTGTGGTGTTTTAAGAGGTTGAAAGACATCTGTCCAGGCTCTTCTATCCTTTAGAGTCTCTGTTGAGAAGTTGGGTGTAATTTTGATTGGTCTACCTTTGTTTGTTACCTGACCTTTTCCTCTTGCCACTTTTAATATTCTTTCTTTGTTCTGTAGATTTTGTGTTTTGATTATATGTTGTTCCTATTCTCTCCCTGATGTTTCCAATCTCCAGGATTCCCTTAGTTTGTGTTTCCTTTATTGCTTCTATTTCTACTTTCAGGTCTTAAACAGTTTACTTATTTCCCTTACCTGTTTGATTGTATTTTCCTATATACCTTTAAGGGATTTATTTGTTTCCTCTTTAAAGACCCCTACCTGTTTGATTGTATTTTCCTGTTTCCTTTATTGCTTCTATTTCCACTTTCAGGTCTTGAACAGGACATCAAATTTCAAAATCTTTGAGGAGTAATTAACTGTGAAGGACTGGAAAACTCATGAAAATTGAGGATGTTATATGACTCTAGTAATATCCGGTGTGTAGTCTCAGTTGATCACTCACACTCAAGGAGAGAAAAATATTTATTGAACTCAGCTGTCAGGAATTTTCATGGAAGAAGTCTTTCTAGGTTGTGGTAAAATTGAAAAAATGTAAGGGACAGTGGCCAGGGTACAGGAAGGGGCAGGTAGATCTGGATGGTCACATCCTGTGGAGACATAAGGGCCTTGGGTAAGATGGAGTAAGGATGCATCCTCACTCCACTGGGGAGTTCTCAGATGAACCTCCCTACATACTCTCCTCGTGACAAGAACACTTTCTTGGTGCTGTTGTCAGGACTACTCCACTCATCCCTCCTGGAAAGCCCTGTTCCTTCTTAGCTCCAGCACAAGGTACTACCTCCAGCACTTACTTACCATCTGCCTGTCTCATCCCCTCTTGCATTCCAGGAAAAAGGTACTGCCCCATGTCAGGGTTCTGGAGAGATTGCATAGGACATTCTTGCCCTGCTTTGTAAGAGGCCAGTCTGTGTATGGAGAAGCAATTTAGCATATCATCCACGAGGCAGACAGGACCACCTGTGGGATTAGAAGGTGGTTAGTAGGAACATCTCATACTCCTCAAGAGAGACTTTTGTTTCTGTGGAACATGGCTGCAGGATTTCAATCCCAGGAATGCTACTGTACACTATCACAATAAACTTCAGAAATCAAACATGTAGAAAAAGATGCTAGTTTGCTCTCCCCTCTCTGAGAATTGTGGAGTAAGCTCAAGTTACTTCAAGGTATTAAGGAGATAAAACCACTTTATTTAGTTGGATGACATCCTCCTGGTAGGTATCATGATCCAGGCAGGACCAGATGTGCTAGCTTTCCCAATATAATAACATAATTATCTCATGGCAGGCTCCTACTTCTGACTCATGTTTGACAGTTATAGTTTGGATATGAAGTGTTCCTATAAAAAGATTCACCTATGGAAAACTTAGTTCCCAGATAAGTATTACTACTGAGAAGTAACTGAATCCTGAGAGTAATAATCTCATCCATAGCTGGTGGGATCTAGTTGGAGAAAATATATGTGCCTTTGAAGGCTGTTTCCTGTCCTCCTACTACCCGAGTCACTGTTAAACTGATATGAGATAAGCAGCTCATCTCTACCACGTGTTCACTACCATGATGTTTTGTCTTATTACAAATGGAAAGAAATGGAGTTAGCCAAGAATGAATTGAAACTCTAAAGCCCCCTAAGTTTTTTGTTTTAGGTACAAGTACACTGAATAGCTTCAGTTAGCACTGAACATGTATCATCATTTTCCCTCACACTATCCCTTCACATGTTATTTTTAAAAAAGACAGGAATAGAAAATTCAGGATTAAGAGTTATTTTGCTGTTCCTCCTAGGGGACTGCAAACCCCTTCAGCTCCCTGGGTATTTTCTCTAGCTCTTTCATTGGGGACCCTGTACTCCCTCTAATGGATGACTGTGAGCATCCACTTCTGTATCAGTCAGGCACTGGCAGAGCCTCTGAGGAAACAACTATATCAGGCTCCCGTCAGAAAGCTCTTGTTGGCATCTACAATAGTGTCTGGGTTTGGTGGTTGTTTATGGGATGGATTCCCATGTGGGGCAGTTTCTGGATGGTCATTCCTTCAGTCTCTGCTCTGAACTTAGTCTCTGTAACTCCTTCCATGGGTATTTTGTTCCCCCTTCTAAGAAGGACCAAAGAGTCCACACTTTGGTCTTCCTCTTATTGAGTTTCATGTGTTTTGCGAATTGTATCTCGGGTATTTTGAGCTTCTGGGCTAATATCCACTTATCAGTGAGTGCATTTCATGTGTTTACTTTTACTTTGGGTTACCTCACTTAGGACGATATCCTCCAGATCCATCCATTTGTCGAAGAGTTTCATGAATTCATTGTTTTTAATAGCTGAGTAATATTCCATTGTGTAAACGTACCACATTTTCTATATCCATTCCTCTGTTGAGGAACATCTGGGTTCTTTCCAGCTTCTTGCTATTATAAATAATGCTGCTATGAACATAGAACTAACCAGTAACCCCAGAGCTCCCTGGGACTAAACCACCAATCAAAGAAAACACACAGAGGGACTCATGGCTCTAGCTGCATATGTAGCAGAGGATGACCTAGTCAGTCATCAATGAGAGGAGAAGCCCTTGGTCCTGTGAAGGTTCTATGCCCCAGTGTAGGGGAATGCCTGGGCCAAGAAGCAGGAGTGGGTGGGTTGGGGAGCAGGGGGAGGAGGGAGAGGATAGGGGATTTTTGGAGAGGAAAATAGGAAAGGGGATAACATTTGAAATGTAAATAAAGAAAATATCTAATTAAAGAAAGGATTTCTCAGTAAAAAATTTTAAAAAGAGAACAAAATTTTATATATTTGTATCAAAAAAAGTTATTTTGCATGTTACAGATTTAAAAACTGATTTTATGTTGTCCATGTTGAACAAACAATTGGGCTGAAATTCTATCAAATTAACCAAATGTGCTCTTGGCCAAGACTACACTGCAGCATATTCTTTTCCTAAATGTGAATCTACTGAGTGCCAAGCATTTGCTGTAATAAAGTGTCACTTTCCACTCAAATTCAAAAACATATATCTTAGCTGGTTCAAAAGGCTAATGGTATGCAAAGCAGGAACTGTGACTGATAATTAGATGAGACAGGATGTTCAGAAGCCAGAGATATGTCTTATTTTACGAGAAAGAGATGAGAGAGTGAGGTAGTGATATAGGGGTGATGATGAGACAGACAGACAGACAGACAGATAGATACATAGATACATAGATGGGGGGGGGAGGCATGTTCAAGATTCTCAGTAATTGTTCAAGGTCTAGAAACAAGGTAAGATTAACACTAAAATATAACACGCCAGGTAGGGTCTAAGAGCATCAAATTCACACACCAAGAGAATACAGACAGTAGAACTCATCAGGAATAATGAATCATTGATTCACAATAGTCTCATCTAGACACAGTTCAGACACTATTTACATATACTGGTAGTGTTCACAGAATTCCTGTTACACCTTCATTTTCAAAACCACATTTTACAGTGAGTTAGATTAGAAATAATTATTTTCTTACATATTTTTCTTAAAATTTTACATAAAACCATTAGCTTTGGCATGTCAGTTCTAGCTAAAAATGTTATCCTCCATTCTGAAACTCACATATCCCCAGGAAAATGGATGTGGATTAAAATATTTTTGAAAATGTCACTTACTCAAAATATAAAATGTTAATCAAATCATGAGATATTTGATGACACTAGTGGGAAAAGGCTTTTGTGTCTTCCAGAAACTTTGCTGGTTTTCTTTTCTTTTTTTTTTAATATTTTTATCAGGTATTTTCCTCATTTACATTTCCAATGTTATCCCAAAAGTCCCCCATACCCTCTCCCCACTCCCCTACCCACTCACTCCCACTTTTTGGCCCTGGCGTTCCCCTGTACTGGGGCATATAAAATTTGAAAGTCCAATGGGCCTCTCTTTCCATTGATGGCCGACTAGGCCATCTTTTGATACGTATGCAGCTAGAGTCAAGAGCTCCGGGGTACTGGTTAGTTCATAATGTTGTTCCACCTATAGGGTTGCAGATCCCTTTAGCTCCTTGGGTACTTTCTCTAGCTCCTCCATTGGGGGCCCTGTGATCCATCCAATAGCTGACTGTGAGCATCCACTTCTGTGTTTGCTAGGCCCCGGCATAGACTCACAAGAGACAGCTATATCTGGGTCCTTTCAGCAAAATCTTGCTAGTGTATGCAATGGTGTCAGCATTTGGAAGCTGATTATGGGATGGATCCCTGGATATGGCAGTCTCTAGATGGTCCATCCTTTCGTCACAGCTCCAAACTTTGTCTCTGTAACTCCTTCCATGGATGTTTGCTTCCCAATTCTAAGAAGGGGCAAAGTGTCCACACTTTGGTCTTCGTTCTTCTTGAGTTTCATGCCTTTAGCAAATTGTATCTTATATCTTGGGTATCCTAAGTTTCTGGGCTAATATCCACTTATCAGTGAGTACATATTGTGTGAGTTCCTTTGTGATTGGGTTACCTCACTCAGGATGATGCCCTCCAGGTCCATCCATTTGCCTAGGAATTGCAGGAAAACAAAACTTTGCTGGTTTTCAGTGAAGTCTTCTGATTGAGGGGTTGAGTTTTTTTCCTTATGTGAAACCACTAGTGCACAGTAAGTTAAATCTGTAAGGAATTCAATAAGGTTCTATCTCACTCTAACAGAGTTGGCTGAAATATGTTCATTTAACTAACAAACCAAACCTATAAAATCTAAATAGAACACAAAGTTACTCTGTCGTTAAAACTATGTCAACTGGTAAAGCCTTTGAAGTGAGGAATTATGTTCCAGCCTTTCCACCTAGTTCCTTTCACTTTAAACTCAAGATGAGAGTTCTTCAAGGCTTCTCCCCAGTGTGAATTCTCTGGTGTGCACTAAGGCATAATTTCAGGGATGTCTTCCCACATTTATTACATTCATAGGATTTTACCTCTATGTGAATTCTCTGATGTACTGAGGGTCAAAGTTTAGACAAGTGGTTTTCCACACATCTTACATTCATAGGTTTTCTCCACCATCTTAACTCTTTGATATAAACTTATATATAACTTCTCAGAGAAAGTCTTCCCACCTTCATTACATTTGTAGTGTTTCTCCCATATATACATTCTGTGGTGTGCTCTGAGATTAAATATCTTGGAGAACATTTTTTTCACATGCATCTTATTCAGTTTCTCTCCTATGTGAACTCTCATGTTCTTTTCAATTGTCCATCACAGAGAGTGTCTCCTTATATTCACTACTTTATCATGATAGAGTTTTATGTCTGGATATATGTTTTTTTTTTATGTCCTTGACATGTGACATGAAAGATTCCTCACAGCCATGGCCACCATGAGTTTTTTCCTTTGTTAAGATTGAAATATTCATTGAGATTTGACTTTTGACAGAAAAATTTCACATGTGTATTACATACATAGTTTAAACACCCATATGACATTCAGCATGCTAGATTTGAACAGCATTTACATTTGAATAAACTAATTTCCTATATTTCTTACACTGACTCTGATGCTGAATAGTATATGCTTTCTGCTAAAAGGGTTTCCTACATTTCACATTTCTCTTGAGTTCCCTGAGGTATAATTTTTAATATGAAGGCATTTGTACACCCACTATATTTGCAGATGGAATCTCCATTTTGTTTTTCCTGATGTGCTACATTGGCTAGTCTGTCACCCAAATTTTTTGTCACATTTTCTGTTTTCAAAGCCATTCTGTCCTATAGCAAAATTCAGATTTTGTATTACAGGTAGCTTTTTATTAAAATTTTCCTTGTGGCTATCCTGTTACAGTTAAATGCAGAGTTTATTTTTATAGTCTTCATTAAATTCATCATCTTTCTAGGTCTTTTCTCCTATTGAAGACTTCTCAATTGTAATACAGATACTCTTATCATATACAAAGTTTCCAAAGTCCGTATATTCAAAAGATGGTTCTAAAGTATAAAATTTATATGTTGATCTTTCCCACAACTGAAAGCTTTCATGATTCCATTATATTAATAAGACTTCTCACTAGTATGTTTAATCCCTGTAATAGTTAGGATTTCCATTACTGTCAAGAGACACCATGACCAAGGATACTTTTATAAAGGACAACATTTAACTGGGGCTGGCTTACAGACTAAGTCAGTTATCATTGTGGGAAGCATGGCAGCCTCCAGGCAGTCATGATGCTGGAGGAGCTGGGAGTTTTGCATCTTGTTCCCAAGGCAAACAGGAAAAGACTGGCTTCCAAGCAGCTAGAAGGAGGGGTTCTACGCCTACTCCTCCAACAAGGCCACACCTACTCCACCAAGGGCACGCCTCCCAATAGTGTCACTCCCTTAGCCAAGCATATTCAATCCACCACAATACCAAAAAAGTTTTTTTTATATACATTCTTATTATTAGTTTTCTCTTTTAAATAGCTTTCTCCACCAATAAATAACTTGGAAATAACTGGAAAATTCATCTTATCCAATTCACATTTATAGGCCTTGTCTAGATTAAACTGCTTTTCTAAAGCTTTCTGTCTTCTTTTATGTGATATAACTTCATCAACAAATATCACTGGCCACAAAAGCTTTTCTTGTTTTCCTTGGTCTCCCTTGATGTGAATGACAAATTTATGAGACTTAAAAAATCTTATATTTTTTAGGAACTTATAGCCATTCACATTTTGCTATATATTTTATTCTTTTGATTCTTGTAATACTTTAAAGATTAAATAATTCATACACACAGAAAGGAATAAAGACATTTTCTTTTTGCTCAGACTTTTCACAACAAAAACAAAAGAAAAATCGATATTATTTTCAATAATAGTCAAAATAATAGTTCTTTTCCTCCCAGGTCCTCCTTTTCACAAAAATTATTAGGTAAGTATGTCAACAAACCTATGGCAACTCTACAAAATGTAAAAAAAAAAAAAAAAAAAAAAAAAAACAAAACAAAACTGGACCTTGGAACTTGAAACAACACAGTGGAAAACTTCACATGTTATTTCTGCTTCGCATAGCTGCTGTGCTGTGTGCTTAAGAAGCTCCAAAGCTAAAGCTAAAGTAAACAGAGCAGAGAGCGGGGGGGGGGGGGTGGGGGGGGGGGAAGCAAAGCTTGTTCTCTGTAACCAATGATATGACACAAAGGTCACCTTACAGAGCATAAACTATTTTTTTGACAAAGTTATATGCTCAAAAAAAAAAAAAAACCCTCCTTTACCACACAGCTTTTATATATTTCCTTCCATAAACCAAAGAAGGAACTCGCAGGAAAAAACTATGACAATCAATAAAAACCTTCCATTTTTGGTACACACTGGGAGAAAATCACTACCACCACCATTAAATTCTTATCTAATTTACAAAACAAACTATATTTGTATTTTACTACAAGAACAAACAAGCCACTTTTGGATGCTAATGGAAATGCCTAGAAGCTATAAGAAAGAAAAGCACTAATTGCTTGAATGAAGGCAGAAGATGTGAGTTCAGTTCCTAGTGCCCAACTACATAGAACTCCTTGTTCAGAACTGACACCCGTTTCTGGCCTCTCTGGATGGACACACACACACACAATGAAGCAGAAGTTGTGATAAACATACTTAGACCATCTGAGGACAAAATAAATTAGATATCTTTGGGCTTACAATCTTCTCAAATGCATATGAACCATCTGTGGTGATAACATCGTAGGCTATAAGAGAAATCTTCACAAATATAAGCAGATAATCACACAGAGGATAACCAGTCCAATGAGAAACTGAATTATAAATTAGCAAATATTTAAAGAAATATAAAATACCAATTGCAACTGAAAGAAAATGAATTTCCAGGTGCATGTGTGCGTGTGCACACACACACACACACAAAGATATTTTTTAAAATATCTTTGTGTATGTGTGAAAAAACTCGAACACAAAATGTAAGGAATCTTATATGTAAGATTATACCTATAGAACTGCCCAGGTGTAAATTGATAGCTTGAATTTTTTTTCAATGTTAGAACAAAGAGATCTCTGGTCAGCTGTTTGATCTTTTAAGAAACTAGACAAAATAGAATTGCAAATCTAAAGGATGAATGAAATTAATACAAATAAGAAAAGGCAAGGAAACAGAGAAATCAAGTAAAATACTTTGAAAAGTTTTTTTAAAAAAAAACTTCAATGAAAGTTTAAAAGGTTATCAATTATCACAAATAGAAATGTGAGAAATAGCCAGGCATGGTGGCGCACGCCTTTAATCCCAGCACTCGGGAGGCAGAGGCAGGCGGATTTCTGAGTTCGAGGCCAGCCTGGCCTACAAAGTGAGTTCCAGGACAGCCAGGGCTATACAGAGAAACCCTGTCTCGAAAAACCAAAAAAAAAAAAAAAAAAAAAAGAAGAAGAAAGAAAGAAAGAAAGAAAGAAAAAAAGAAAGAAAGAAAGAAAGAAAGAAATGTGAGAAATGGTACAATTACTGACTTGCATTAAAAAGACAATCAGAAGCATTAATAAAATGTGAATTTTTACTTTTGTTTCAGTATAACAAATTACCAACATGCTGAATGGCTTAACCACAAATGTGGAATTTTCACAGTTCTAGAAGCCGAAAGTCCAAAGGAAAGTGCTATCATGACACATTGTAATGAGGGTTATAGACTCTCAATTTTGTATAATTTTGTGACAGGAGAGCTGGGTAGTTATTTGACCTCTTCTTATATGGGCTGCTTCTCTCTTGAGCACTCTACTATTGTGATCTAACTACCTTCTGAAGATCTTATCTCCAAATAGCTCACAACAGGACCAGGACTTTAAGCCTTTGATGTATTTTCTTAATTAGTAACCAATATGGGAGGCCACTCCCTCCCATGTTGTGGGTGGAGCCACTCCTGGGCAGGTAGTTCTGAGTATAAGAAAGCAGGCTGAGAGAGCTATGGAAGCAAACAGAATATAGCACTGCTCGCTCCAAGGCCTCTGGTTTTGTTTCTGCTTCCAGCTTTCTACCTTGAGTTCTTGTCCTAAATTCCCTCGGTGGTGGAATATAACCTGAGAATTGCAAACTGGAATGAACCCTTTTCTACCCACATTACTTTTGGTTATTTTTTTTTTTCATAGTAGAACTCCTAAGACACAAGGTTTTGTTCCTCCTTTTTCATGTGTTGAACTTTACAGAAACTTCATTTGTGTGTGCCTACACACATAAATGTAGCTTTACATAGTTGTTGGGCCATGACAATATACATTTTCTCCATCTTTCTTCCTGCTCATAATTTTTCTGTCTTGTTAAATCCTGTCATGAGCCTATCTCTCATAAGCTTCTCAGATTCCAGCTGTGTCTTTAAGCCCTATGAACAAATGTTTGCTTTGCTCCATATGGATAATCAATATTCTTTCCTTATTGCTTGCACTGCCACCTAAGAACAAAGCAAATGTTTTTCTTTGAACTTTCCATTTTGTTTCCCTAATTTAAGTCCTCACCCAACTCCTGACTCCATACTACTTAGTGGTCAGAGCTTTTAGGTAAGCTTTGGGCTCCAGAAGAACAAATTTTCCTGTCTTCTGCTTCTTTATAAGTGGAATTTTCTGTTATGCATTAAATCTTCACATATACACCCTACTTGTGTTTACTATGTAAAAATTTCCCCTTCATCTTTGTTAATGTTACCTAAAATTTGATCAAATTTGTCTGTTTTTTATTCTAAGAAATAGTCTTATTTCTGAGCTTTATAGTTTATAAATTTCTAATTATCCTTATAAATCCTTCTGCTTTTTGATAGTATATATTTTAGTTATTGTTTTTATTAATACAAGACTACAAAAATGACTAATTTAACTACAACTGACTTGTAAAATATGTATTTTTGTAAATATCTTACAATTTTGATTTAATTTCCTCTATACATTGTTAAAATTGTTTTAATGTTTTATGTAGGAAATTTTTGTTCATGTTATCTCTGTATTTATACTATGTGGACAGAACACAGTTTGTTGCCGGGGGTGTGTGGTTAAAGCAAGATGCAGGGTCAAATGCAGGTGTAGCTTTAAAGACTGATGGTCTCTGGACATTCTAGTTCTTTAACTATACTGAATGCTTGTTGGTAACTTCTAGAGAGTCCTAAAAGGATGAAGTAACCAGGACAATAGAGAGAAGATAGACAGAACCATGATGGAACTTGGGAAGAACCATATAAATAGATGAGAGCAGGCACTTCAGAAGATAGTTTCCAGGAATGTCAAACAGGGCCACATGAAACTTTTCTAGGAAGAGTAAGAAAAGTAGAGGCAGGTGTTGCAGAAAAGTTTAATACCCATCATATTTGATTATAACTAGGTCCAGGGAGATCACAGGAAAAATGCAAAGAAACCAAAGTATGACAGAGATTTGAAGTTGAATGCAAAGCTTAGAAATATTTAAAAGAGAACAGAATTTAAATCATCCATTGAGAAACCTAATTATCATTGATACTTGAAGTGTTTACAGAGAATAATTAAAGACATCAAGATGATAGGTCAGAAAATGCATATATAAAGCTAGGAGTGTGGCTCAGTGTCTTATACTCATGACGAACTGGGTTCTACTTCCATCATGAAAAAAAAAGAGTCTCAACTTATCAAAGATCTCATATAAAAAAATGTGCAATCAGCCTTATATCTTTCTATTGAAGATATTGAATATACTGAAGCAACCTTCTTTATTACTTCAGCAAGTTGTTAAGTAAAACACCTACTTTAAAAACAAGTATATGTATTTACCTTCAGATTTCTCATGTATGTAAATCCTTACTATTATCTAGCACTGCATGATGACCACTGGAAAAGCTCTCAGCTATAAATGTGAAGTTCAGTCATATCTGAGGATCTGCATCTGTTCACATGTTACTTTTGACTCTATTGTCTGTCTGTATGCTTATGGAAAAGTGTCTTATCCATTTATTTTTCTCCTTTTTTATGCGTACTGGCTGGTTTTGTGTCAACTTGACAACATGCTAGTGTCATCAGAGAGGAAGAAATATCAGTTAGACAAATGCCCCCATAAGATCCAGCTGTGAGAGATTTTCTCAATTGATGGGGAAAGGGCCCATCCGTTTGTGGGTGCCAGCCTGGGTTCTATAAGAAATCAGGCTGAGTAAACCATGATAAGAAAGTAAACAGCCTTATTTCTTATAGAACCCCATCCATGACCTCTGCATCGTCTCCTGCCTCTAGGTTACTTTCCTATTTGAGTTCCCACCCTGACTTCCTTTGTGGAAGTATAAGCCAAATAAACCCTTTCCTGCTCAACTTGGTTTTCGGTCATGGTGTTTTGTAGCAGCAATTGTAGCAGCAATAGAAACACCAAGACACTATGTTAATATTTAGACAAACATTTATAAAATCTATTATAAAGTCAACTGGTTGTTGAAAGCCAAATTCACTTGTTCTTAGCAGAATGTGGAGAAATGTGCAGGTTCCCCTAGGAGGAGAAAATATGAATGAGAGGCATAGTCTGCCTCATGGTCCCTATATTCACTTTCCTTGTGAATCTCTCATTTCATCTGAAGACGCAGTCCCTATCACCCTGAGAAGGGATAGGAGGGTTGACACAGAGCAGTGGCAGCTGGATGCATACCTCTCTCCTGTGGGCTTTCACTTTTTCAAGTAAGATAAAACTGCTTTTTGTTGATTTATTAGCAACACAAGTTCCTTCTAGACTGACAAAAACTAAAAACAACAGAGAACCAGTTAAAATAAGCTTAGCCACCAAGAGATGAAACTCTCTACCTTCACTAAGATAAATCTTGTCACAAACACCACTCAGCTTTCTGAGATTTTAGTATCTTATTTATTTATTTAGTTAGTTAGTTACTGTTGTTAACCATTCCATTCGTTTACATCTCAAATGATATCCCCCTTCCCAGTTACCCCTCCATAACCTCCCTCCCACATCCGACCTGGGAATGAGAGAGGAGGGGGGAGAAATAAAGGGGGCAGTATCGGGTACTGGAGGGGACAGGAGAGAAGTACAGAGGGTCAGGAAATCGAATAAAAATATGTAGTGATGAGGGATGAGGAACTGGGGGTAGCCATTGGAGGGTCCCAGACACCAGGGAATTGAGAGGCTCCCAGGACCCAACAAGGATGACTTTAGCTGAAATTTGGGCAGTGAAAGGGAGATCGAACCTGTAGAGATCACCTCCAGTAGATAGGCACGGCCCCCAGTCAAGGGATGGGGCCACCCACCCATCTCGAAGTTTATAACCCAGTTCCCAGTTCAATGTTCCTGTCCAAAGGAAAGACAGGGACAAAAAGATGGAGCAGAGACTGAAAGAAGGGCCATCCTGTCTACAGTCACCAAACCCTAACACTGTTGCTGTTGCCTAGAGGCACTTGGAAGATGGGAACCTGGTGTGACTGTTCCCTGGGAGGTTCTGCCAGTAACTGACCAAAGCAGATGTGGATGCTTGGAGCCAACCAACCATCAGACTGAGCTCGGGGACCCTGTTGGAGGAGCTGGCAAAAGGACTGGAGGAGTGGAGAGGGATTGCAACCCCATAGGAAGAACAATGTCGGCTGGCCGGACCACCCAGTGCTCCCAGGAACTAGATTACCAACCAAGGAGTGTTCAGGGAGGAATTCATGGCTCCAGATACATATGTGGCAGAGAATGGCCTTGTCTGACATCAATAGGAGGGGAGGCTCTTGGTCCTGTGGAGTTTGCCCCAGGTAGGGAGATGCTGGAGCAGTGGGGTGGAAATGGGTGGGATAGCACCCTCACAGAGGCAAAGGGGAGTGGGGAGAGGGTGGGTGTGGGAGTTTTTAGTATCTTTATACTCTGAGTTGGAATTTCCACAAAGCTCTAAAGATGGACTATTTTATGACAGAAAGACAAATCTAAACTTTTCATTCAGTGGCACTAATGGGGAGACTGACAGTTTAACACTCGGCCAAGGCCATATACCTGAGCTTAAACATTGTTGGCATGCAGCATAGAGATTCTTCAAAGAAAGAAAACTGTATTTAAGGAATTAGAAGAAAATATGAAGACATTGACTTGATACAAAGAATTTTAGTAATAAACTGGGGGATAAACAGCACAGTTTAACTGAAATATTAAGCAGGGTGGACTAGTAAAAACTTGGAGATGATAGAAGAAAGAAGATGAACTTGGAGAGAGATCTCTGTATATCTTATTTAATATGCAGAACAGAGGAAGAGAAAATTGAAAAATGAACGGAACTTGAGAGATGTATAGGATAGCACCAAGTGTTCCTTTAATGAGAATAGAAAGGGAAGAGTGAGGGAGTGGAGAGATGACTCAGCAGTTAAGAATGAACAGTAGCTGCTCTTCCTGAGAACCCATGGCAGCTTACAAATGTCTGTAACTCCTGTCCCATGGGATCTGACACCCTCACACAAACATATATGTAGTCAAGTCGCCAATGTGCATAAATTAAAAATAAATAAAAATTTTAAAAAAGGATGAGCAAGAAAAGAGGGTAGAAAATAGAGGGATAATTGCTTTAGATTTCCAGAAACTGATAAACACTCTACAGTGTAGTATAAACAATATAATGTAAAGAAATGCAAACAATCTATACATCCAGAACACCTGATAAATAAACCCTTAGTGTAATAAGCATTTACTTGGAAAACAGGGATAATGAGAAAATCTGAAAAGTAGCAAGAAAAAGAAAAGTAAAGATAGAATTTATGGTTAAGTTCTGTGAGCATAATAGGTGGCTGAAGTCAGTGGGATAAAAAAAAAATGTCCAAAATGAGTCAAAGATATTCTCACCTATAAGAAGAAATTGTTCGCAAGGCTCTTACTCAGATACTATAGGGGGTGTTGAGGAGGAAGGGAAGCTGCTGTGTTGGTAACAACATAAATCTGTTATTTTTAAATACTTCCATACAGGGTACAGTGTGTGACTACAGCGGAACTAAATTAGATATCGACAGTGGAATGAAGCCTGTGATGTCTCCAAATATGTGAAGTTAAATCAGACAGGAAAGAAATTTCAAAAGCTGGGTGATTGTTCTGCACCTTTAATCCCAGCACTCTGGAGGCAGAGGCAGATAGATCTCTTGAGTTTGAGGCATCCTGGTCTATACTATAGACCAAGTTCCAGGACAGCCAGGACTACAAAGACAAACTGGTCAAAACAATCTTTTTTCAAGTTAAACTTAAAATACTTCAACTAAATAGAAATGGAAGTTTAACATGCCAATATTCTATGATCTGTAATCAAAGCTATGTTTGGAGGAAGCTTATAGCTTGCATGACTTTTCTAGTTTTCTGTAATGGAAAGCACTAAAAAACAAGATGGAAAAAAAACAAAACAAAACATGAAACCAACCTGCTTAGTCTGAGTAAATGAAGCATACCTGTACCTAGTCTGGCCAAGAAAAACAAGGTGAATAAGTGGCTCTCCTGAGAAATTTTATTCCAAACAAATCAGACAACTTAGCTGAGTCAGAGAAGTTCCTAGAAGGATAAAATTATCAAGACCAAGGAGGGAAATACGCAGATATATCTGTAACGTGGGACATTAATTAAAGTACAGTTTCATACAAATGAAGCCAATCCAAGGACTTCATGATAGCTAGCTATAGCTACATACATTAAAGGACAGACAGACAGACAGACAGACAGACAGACAGACAGACAGACAGATGGATGGACAGACGGATGGATAGATGGATGGACAAAACCTTATAATTTAGTAATTTCATGTATCCCACTGATTTGACAAGGACTTGATAATTGAATTGAGGAGTGTTCATTTGCAGTCCTCCAGATAGTACCTGAGAATGGAGTTATGTGACAGCTTCTGAACCTTTGTATTACGACCTCAGTAGGTCATCAGTTGAAGAGCAATGCTGGCTGGGTATTCTAGTAGATAATTTGGGATTCCTTATAGCACAGTAAAACTCAGCTAGTCAAAGTTTTGGTGTGAAGCCTGGATCTACTGGAGTTTTTCTGCATCCCATAACTTCAGGAAAACTTACAAGGTTTCTAATGACCTAATCCTAGAATTCATGAAGTCCCACCTTGACACTCTGCAACAAGTCCTAACATGACCTAACAGTAGCTCAGTGACTCACATAGTCATCTAGGATGAAAAGCTCAGATGCGTCTTTGAAGTACATCCCAGCCCAGGATGCTAATCCTGAACAAGAGCCCCATATCTAAATGTCCTAAGAGGAGGTTATGAGGCTTAGATGACAGACTATGAAGGCTGAGTGTATACACTCTGCAAGCGTGAAGACCCGAGTTCAATCCCTAACACCCATGTAAAGAGCATACTGTAGCAGTATATACCTGGAACTGGTATAGCACAGTATAGATAGTATCCAGAGGATCTGTGGGGCTTGCTAGCCAGCCACTGTAGCTAAACTGGTGAGTTTCAGACCTATTGAAAGACACCATCTCAGATACCCCATGATTAGGTTTGGGGCTTTAGCTCAGTAGTAGAGCACTTGGCTAGCAAGCACAAGTCCCTGGGTTCTCAGCTCTAGGAAAAAAATATGATTTAAGAAGACATTTGTGTCTTTGTGTCTACCTACCTCTAGTCTGCACGCGCGCGTGTGCGCGCGCGCGCGCGCATACACACACACACACACATGACAAAAATTCAAAGGAAAAAAAAGAGCAATTTTCCACTCCAAAATAGATTGAAACTAATATGAATATTTAGATTGAGACTAGCATGAATATGTTGTCTTAATTTCATCCCATGTCTGGAAGCAAAAATCACTTAAGCATAGTAATTTCCTTTCTTGTCATAACTGATTGAACCAATTAACTTTACATTTATTTTCATTTAATTTTCCTTCAAGATTTGAAACTTTTCTCCTAATTTTTGATGTCTTGACTTTAACAGTATCCAAATTGTAATTTTATTCCAGTTTTTACTTTTTAGGCATTATCAATACTGTAGAGAGAATCTCTTTTGTTTGTATGGATGTGGCATGTGTCAATGGTAAGTTTGATGACATATGGCTTAGGCAGTAAATGGGAGATGAGACATCTGAGAGACAGAGCAGATTCTGGAAGAGTGCCAGGTGAAAGATTCACCCAGGAAGATGAGACAGATAGGTGCCTAGTACCTGAGCACAGGTAACCAGCCACATGACAAAATGTAGATTAGAATAAGTGGGTTGTTTTAAGCTATGATCTAGCCATAGGAGAGCCTAGTTATATGGCCAATGTACTGGTGAATATGCTTTGAGTCCAAGTCTTATTTCTGGGAGCACTGGGCTAGGAGGAAGAAAAAGACCTAACTCCTACACAACACTTTCCTTTGTTAATTCTTTTTTATGTTAAAAACATTTTTTTACTCTGATAATGTTTAATTAGAAGCAGTTTAACATACCAGCTAATTTATCTTTCTTTCTCTATGAATTCCATTGGCAAACCAATCCTGTAATTAGTACGAAGACACGTTTTTTACATGTGTATGTTGGTGTACATGAGTGTTCACATATGGTATGAACACAGGCCAGAGGTTGATGTCCCGAGTTTTCCTCTGTTACTATCTACTTTATTTTATTGAGGGAGGGTCTCTCATCACTGAACCCAGAGCGTGCCAATTCTAGCTAGCTTAGCTGGCCATTTTGCCTCAGGAATTCCCTGTTTCTGCAACCTGAGTGGTTGGATTGCAAGAGGATCTCATTCCTTTCTTGTTTGTGCTCCAGGGATCCAAGCTCCAGTTCTCATTCTTGCAGGGCAAATGCTTTGTCCATGGAGCCATTTCTAGGTCTAGTCTGAGAAACTTTCTATAGTCTGTTTCAGTCTCACTGGAAGTCAATTAGGAAGAATGGCTGTTCTAGCTGGCCAGCGATGGCGCACACCTTTAATCCCAGCACTTGAGAGGCAGAGGCAGGCAGATTGCTGATCGAGGCCAGCCTGGTCTACAAAGTGAGTTCCAGGACAGCCAGGGCTACACAGAGAAACCCTGTCTCAAAAAAACCAACCTCCCCCCCAAAAAAAAACCCAAATAACCAAAAAATGCTGTTCTTTACAGATTTGTACAACCACCTGGAGGTATAATAAAGTTGAGGCAAGTTTTCCTCTTTCATCTTTATAGAAATGAAGGTTGGAATTTCCTAGTTTCTTTTCTCCACTTAGATGAGTGATGTTAAGGCTTTTGACAGCTTCTCATCTGTACGATAACTAGCATTTTCAATGTTGTACTATGAGGAGCTGAGGAGGAATAACCTTTTCTAGCTTCTATTCAAACACCACTTGGAAGAAAACAGAATTACAAAATCCTACTAATGGATTGTTTTCTAAATGAGAAGGATGATGAGTTTTCACCATCTGGTATGAAAATGAGGTGTTGGATTGGAACAGTCAGCAGACAGTGTGTGAGTTTTCAGCAAACTTAAACTTGTTTTTCTGGCTGAAAAAGTTCCAGAAGTTTTTGTGTAAAGATGATCATGATGTGAACTAATAATTTATAAATTTATTTAGTGGCTTACTTAAAGTAATGCTTGCACTTCTGATTTGCCAAGCATGACTTCACTTGCTACTTAAAACAGAATGACTTGGAGAAATAGATAAAACAGGCCATTGCTCTTAACAACCTGCTGACTGACACATCTGCTTTTATAAAACCTTGCTTGCTTGCCAAACCCACCTTATGGATTTAGAATATAAAATGGGATTACAAACTGGACCCAGCATCAGAGCCCTTTAGGAGCTATCCTGGCTTTGGTCCACTGGTGACATCTCTCTTCCACTCTCATTGATGTGGTGTCATTCCCCTACAGGTGATGGAATGTGGGAGAATGGAGCCAATAAGTGATGCACACTAGAGTCTGATGCAATAGCCAATTTTATTGAACATCAGATCACTTATACTTGGAAGGTTAAGAAGATCCACATGGCCGGGCGTGGTGGCGCACGCCTTTAATCCCAGCACTCGGGGAGGCAGAGGCAGGCGGATTTCTGAGTTCGAGGCCAGCCTGGTCTACAAAGTGAGTGCCAGGACAGCCAGGGCTACACAGAGAAACCCTGTCTCGAAAAACCAAAAAAAAAAAAAAAAAAAAAAAAAGAGAAGATCCACATGAGTAAAGTGTCTAATCACAAGGGCAAGCCACATGTGGCAGACAAGCCATACATGGTGGGTAAGTCACATATGACAAAAGCATGCTTTTCTATAGCACCATATAAACAAATAATAGTCAGTTGTAATGAATAATCTGAAGTAAACTCACTCCTCTCTGCTATACCTGGAAGGGGCACAAAAGCATAATCAAAGAATAAGTCCATGTTTTTGAAGAAAATGAGGTCACAAAATTTTTGTCTTGGTTTCTTGGGGTTGTTTTTACAGGCTCTCAGAACACTCTTCACCTGACACATTCTTAGACTCTATTCCAACAACTCTCTCCCCCCGCCTTTTTAATTTTTAAACACAGGCTATCCAGAATGGTTTTGATTTGAGATGTTGTAAATTAATCTAGTTGCCATTTGATGCATGAGTATACTATAAGCAAGCAAATTATAAACATAATGAAAATATTAGGACAATGAAAACACTCTGTGTAATACTCTGCCACCAAAAACAAGAATGCAAACTATATCCATTATTATTGATTGTATTATTACATTGATCAGAAAAATCTAAAAAAAGAGACGCATGATTAAGCCCATGATTAATGCTATGATGTGTTATGCAAATAGAAAGTAATTTAAATCCAAAAGAAACTTAAACACAGTTCCTTCTTCATATAAATAAATATGTTATGATTCCAAAGTCCAGGAATAAACACAGATTCATTCCTAAAGATAACAGGAGCTGGATCTATCCTATCTATAAGTTGAAGCAAAGGAAGTTGAGGAACAAAAGACCAATACACATGCTCACCACACATGCACAGATCAAAAAAGATTCTCGGGTTGACACAGGGTTCTGTGTGTTTTATAGAATTACTTCCCCCTTGGTGCACAGGGCCTTAACTTGGTCCCAGGTAGACAGACTTGACTTGTGTTGATGCAGTCAATATCTCCTTTTATCTTTTAGGTGGAAGTTTGCTGTCTTTCTGGTGACTTCAACTGTCTCCTTGCCCTCCACCATCATCCTTGATGGCCTGAGGCTGGGGTGGGGTTGGGGCAAAGAGGAATCCATAATCCTTCAGTGGATCCATCTGCAATGACAGATGCAAACCCCTTCCCAATTTTGTTTCAGCCAACTGAGCTTCCAAGTTTTTAAGGGCTTAAACCACACAGGCCTGTCTAAAGGCAGTTCAGACTGTTCTGTAGAGAAATGTTTCTGAGCTCTTGAACATATATCACTTTGATGAAAATTTTAAAAATTAAGAATAAATAAAGAAATTGCAAGGATATCCTTTGGTCCTCCCCCATCTTTTAATTTTTAAATAATTGTTGTTTTAGTGTTCAATGTGCTCTTTCAATTATGCCCTGGCCTTGAGAATTATAAGGAATGCCTGTAATATGATTATATAATAAACAAGTAATAAATTAGATAGATAGATAGATAGATAGATAGATAGATAGATAGATAGAGTTATAGTCTTCATAGTGATGTAGGTTTTTGGGGCTATAGGATCTTTCTCACCTCCGTTATTATTGAACCAAAGACCTAGGATGCTAGATCCTTGTAATCCCCAAAGATAAAACTAGTGCATTGGTTCTGAGTACCTTTTCCCTCAACTAATATGTTTAGAGTGGTTTATATTGAAGCTGGAGGATTACAGGTTTGATGTTAGTTTGGGCTGTGTAGAAAAGAAGGGGGATGAGGCTGGTAATGTAGTTCGTGGCACAACACTTTTTCAAGCATATGTGAGGCCCTGGTTTCCATCTACAGCAACACACACACAAACACACACACACACACCTATAAGTAACATAGTGGAGGCCAGAATAAACACCAATGTGTTGAGTTAGATAGAGGCATACCTTATCAGGCATGGTGGCTCATGTATGTAATACCAGCATTTGGGAGGATGAGCGAGTAGGATTGCTGTGATTTTGAAGCTAGCTTTGTCTACATAGTGAATTTCAGGTCAGCCTGGGTTACAGAGTGAGTAAATGAATGAAGAAAAGCTTTTACTTTATAAAGGTAATTGAAGAGAGAAATCTTGTGGCAAACTACCAACAGACATAATGTTCTAGTTCTTAACATCTATTACAACCGCAAAGTTTACATAGGCTCTCCTTGGTGAGGGTTTTACAGTTGTATGTCTCAGGAACGTAGCAACACCTTAGCTTCACACAGCTTGTCGAGAACTCATTACACAAATCTTCAGTTTCTTTGCTCAGTTCCCGTGGTGAATTGAATAGGAATTGCCCCCCACATTCATGTGTCTGAATGCTTGGCCCATATGAAGTGACATTATTAAAAGGTATGGCCTCGTTGAAGGAAGCATGGACTTGCTGGAAAAGGTGTGCTACTGTTGAGGCTGGCTTTGAAGTCTCAGAAACTTAAGTCAGTTCTCTTCTGCTACCTGCAGACCAAGATGTAGAACTCTCTGTTTATTCGACAGCACCATGTCTGCTTCCTTCTTGCCCTGAGGATAATAAACTAAACCTCTGAAACTGTGAGCTAATCCCCAATAAAAATGTTTTCCTTTATAAGAGTTACTGTGATCATAATGTCTCTTCACAGCAATAAAACCATGTCTTAGTTTAGAGTTTTACTGCTGTGAACAAACATTATGACCAAGGCAACTCTTAAAAAGGACAATGTTTAATTGAGGCTGGCTTACGAGTTCAGAGGTTCAGTCCATTTTCATCAAGGCAAGAACATGGCAGCATCCAGGCAAATGCAGTACTGGAGTAGGCTAAGAGTTCTACATCTTCACCCCAACAGGAGAAAACTAGCTCCCATGTGGCTAAGAAGAGGGTTTCTATGCCCACCCCCACAGTGACACACTTCCTCCAACAAGGCTATATCTACTCCAACAAGGCCACACCTGCTAATAGATGCCCCACAATTTAAATTCATAGTGCATGGTGGCAGAATACAATCTGAGCAGAAGACAGGCTTGGCGTTATATTATGGGCTATGGATGATCACATTTTTTTTTCAAAAACAATTTTTTATTAGATATTTTCCTTATTTACATTTCAAATGCTATCCCGAAAGTCCCCTATACCCTCCACCTGCCCTGCTCCCCAACCCACCCACACCTGCTTCCTGGCCCTGGCATTCTGTACTAGGGCATATGATCTTCAAAGGACTTATTTTATTTTCATATAAATTGTTTTTAGTTTGGCAACCTCAAAGAAATGCAAACTAGTTAGTGCTAATTTAATCAATAAGTAGGTCAATGATGGAAGCATCCATCCTTGTGATTACCAGAGATAGCTTCCTTGTTGAAAGCCAGCTTCATTACTGTTTATAAACTTTCACTCTAGTCTTCCCACAGCTGTATGTAGGATAGTGATGTCACTCCCCAAATATGGGTGATATATTTCTCCCTTTCCTCTCTAGTAAAACAATCAGCTAAGGCAATTTTATTATCTCAGTAATTCAATATTTAGTTTCATTTCTTTTTCTCCATTTTTCTGCTCTCTGCTTTGACCTGTTTTATAAATGCTTCCCTACTCTTCTGTGTTTGGCAACCTTCCTTTCTAGTTTCTAAGGCATAAACATAAATTATCAAGTTGTAATCTTGTTTTGTTTTCCCCCAGATACTTGCTGTTTAGCAATTCCCCTCCTTATCATTTTTTAGCTATCTTTATTTTTTAGCTATCTTCCTCAATTTGTTTTTTAACTTTAGTTTGCAATACTTGGCAGTATTTTTGTTTGTTCTTCTTTTACCTACTTTCCAGAATAAAGTATTTTCTGTTGTTTCCTAATACCCAAGGAACTGATAAGAAACCTTTAATTAATACATTTGAATTTTTTCAAATTGATGGGCTAGTAGGTTGAATCTAGTCCTTCTTGCAAGCTTTGCAAGCACTCTACTCCTGAGACATAATACCCAGCCCTGGTCATGTTTTTAATTAATTCTGTCATAGGCAGGAAACAGACGTTTTAGGACATGAAGATATTTTTAATTTATTGAGATTTGATGATGGCTCACAATATGGTTTGTATTAAGAAATGTCAACTCTATTGAAACATATGTATGTTAGTATCCTTGGGTATAATACTCTCAAAATGCCAATCCAGTCAACTCTGTTTATAAATATTGAATTTCTTATAACTTTGCTTGGTTTGCTGGTTCTCTGTGTCACCGGAAGAAATATTTAAATCTCTAATTGTAGTTACAGATTTTTTTTTCTGTCTTCTGTAGTTAATCTGTTTGGCTTTGTGTATCTATGTATTAGTCAAGATTTTCTAGAATCACGTCACTTATGGAATGTCTCTATATATTAAGGGAATTTGTTGTAATGACTTATAGTCTGTAGTCTAATTAACCCAACAATGTGCAGCTGTGAACGGGAAGTCTCAGAATCTACTCATTGCTTAGTTGTAAGCAACTAGCTGAGATTAGTTTAGCTGATCTTCTGAATAAGCTGGAATCCTAAAGAAGTAGGTTCTAACAGTTGTGCTGGTAGGTGCAAGCAGGTGAAGAAGAGTGACCCTTCCTTCTTCCAGTGCCTCTAGCAGAAGACATGGCCCAGATTAAAGATTAAAGGTGTGTACCACCACACCTAGATCTAGAACTTGCTTTGTCCCAGACTGGCCTTAAACTCAGAGATCTGCTTGGCTCACTCTCCTGGGATTAAAGGCATGTACTACCTTGTCTGGGACCACGCTTTTCATGACCACTATACTTCAAGATCTAGGTCAGAAGCCTGTGTCTTCCAGCCTCGAAATCTAGATCACAGGTGTGCCCTCCATTTCTGGATTGCAGTTCATTCCAGATGTAGTGAAGTTGACAACCAGGAATAGCCATCACAATTCAAAAGAACATTTAAGATAGTACAGAAACATTTAAGAGTATGAATACCCTTTATTCAACTTCTAACCACTGGCAATGTCCTTTATTGTCAGAACATGGTCCAAACATGGAGTCATGTGAAAATTTTGAGTGCCCGTGAAAAAATGCCAAGAAACCAGAAAAAGAATTTTGTGACTTCAGTTTCTTCAAAACCATGGAATTGTTCTTGGATTATGCTTTCATGCCCACCCCACCCCAGGTGTAGCAGATAGGAGTTAATTTACTTCACGCTATTTATTCTGACTGATTATTGGTGTTTGTACATATGCTTTTATGGAAAAACATGTTTTGGCCACATGTAGCTTGTCTGCCACATGTGGCTTGCCCCTCTGATTGGACACTTTACTCAAGTGCTGCTCTAAATAACGTTGACTATAGCATGAGACTAGTCTGCCTTACCTGTTGGCTCTATTCTCCCAGTTCTCACTACCTCTAGAATGATAGAAACTTAATTCTGAAACTTATCTGATGTTAATGCTTCAGATAATACTGATAAACTTTCTTTTTGGATATTGCTATAATATGTATTTTCTCTGCTTTTACCTTATTCTTACAGTTCTATTAAAATACTTTTTAAGTAGCTAAAGTTGATTCTTGGTTTTTTTTTTCTTTTTAATTAGATATTTTCTTTATTTACATTTCAAATGTTGTCCTCTTTCCTGGTTTCCCTCCCTCCCGGAAACACCTTATCACATCCTCCCTCCCCCTGCTTCGATGAAGGTGTCCTTTCACCCACCCACCCACTCCCACCTCCCTGCCCTCAATTCCCCTACACTGAGTATCTAACGAGACTTCATAGGACCAAGGACCTCTCCTCCCATTGATGCATGACAAGACCATCCTCTGCTACTTATGCAGCTGGAGCCATGTGTACTCCTTTGTTGATGACTTAGTCCCTGGGAGTTGGGGGGGGTGGTCTGGTTGGTTGATATTGTTGTTCTTCCTATGGAGTTGCAAACCCCTTCAGCTCCTTCAGTACTTTCTCTAACTCCTCTATTGGAGACCCCATGCTCAGTCCAATGGTTGGCTGTAAGCATCTGCCTCTGTATTTGTAAGGCTCTGGCAGGGCCTCTCAGGAGACAGCCATATTGGGCCCCTTTCTAGGCATCCACAATAGTGTCTAGGTTTGGTAACTGTTTACAGGATGAGTCCCCAGATGGGGCAGTCTCTGGGTGGCTTTTCCTTCAGTCTCTGCTCCAACATGTAATAAGGGCACATGCTGTACTATGTTCATAGCAGCCTTATTTATAATAGCCAAGAGCTGGAAAGAACCAGATGTCCTTCAACAGAGGAATGGATACAGAAAATGTGGTACATTTACACAATGGAGTACTACTCAGCTATTAAAAATGATGAACTCATGAAATTCTTAGGCAAATGGATAGAACTAGAAAATATCATCCTGAGTGAAGTAACCCAATCGCAAAAGAACACACATAGTATGCACTCACTGATAAGTGGATATTAGCTCCAAAGCTCCAAATATCCAGGATATAATTCACTAACCATATGAAGCTCAATAAGAAGGAAGACCAAAATGTGGATGCTTTGATCCTTCTTAGAAGGAGAACAAAATACTCACAGGAGCAAATATGTATTTTCTTGTTGTTGTTTTTGCATAATGCAATAACCTCTGCTTTTTAATTGGAATATTTAGAGAATTTATATTTAATATTAGGATATAATTAGACTTAACTATACAATTTTTACATTTCTTTACTATTTTCCCTACTCATTCTTGGCATATTTTCCAGTAAGAGGGCTTTGTCTTACCCTCTGGATATAGTGAAGGTCTCCCTACACCCATATCCCAAAATACATTTAAGACTTTCACTGATGCAGAATTTCCTTTCTATGTTCACTTTCTCTGCACTGTGACCTAGGCAGTGTCTCAAACCTATATACTGATGCAATGATAGAACCTATCTCATTTATTTAATTTGTGCTGTGATTATCCTTTATATCCTGAAATTTGGTACTTTGAAAACTCTCATCTCTTCAAGTTCATTGTTTTTAACTATTTGTTTCTCTCACTAGGTTTTGTTTTGTTTTGTTTTTGTTTTTTTTGTTTTTTGTTTTTTAGATTGGGAGTATGTGGTCTCTGTCTTATCTAAAAGCATATAGTACTTATTTAGTAATTTAATTATCTATTAACCTTTAAAATAAAATCATCTGTAAACTAAAACTAGTTTTGTAATATAATTTCTATACTCAAATTTTATCAAAAGCATGGTATACACTCATTACAGGCATGTCAATGTGAGAACTTCTTTCTACTCGAGCTGTGCTCTGATCACTCAACCTAGATTCCAGAGTACATCATCATCTCTGTGAACTAAATTGTTGGATTTATATTGAATTTACAAACGATTTCCACTTTACTGCTCCTTTGAATTTTTTTAACTGTTTTTTTTTTATTACATATTTTCCTCAATTACATTTCCAATGCTATCCCAAAAGTCCCCCATACCGCCCCCCACTTCCCTACCCTCCCATTCCCATTCTTTTGGCCCTGGCATTCCCCTATATTGGGGCATATAAAGTTTACAAGTCCAATGGGCCTCTCTTTCCAGTGATGGCCGACTAGGCCATCTTTCGATACATATGCAGCTAGAGACAAGAGCTCCGGGGTACTGGTTAGTTCATCATGTTGTTCCAACAATAGGGTTGCAGATCCCTTTAGCTCCTTGGGTACTTTCTCTAGCTTCTCCATTGGGAGCCCTGTGATACATCCAATAGCTGACTGTGAGCATCCACTCCTGTGTTTGCTAGGCCCCTGCATAGTCTCACAAGAGACAGCTATCTTTGGGTCCTTTCAGCAAAATCTTGCTAGTGTATGCAATGGTGTCAGCGTTTAGATGCTGATTATGGGATGGATCCCTGGATACGGCAGTCTCTAGATGGTCCATCCTTTCATCACAGCTCCGAACTTTGTCTCTGTAACTCCTTCCCTGGGTGTTTTGTTCCCAATTCTAAGAAGGGGCACAGTGTCCACATTTTGGTCTTCATTCTTCTTGAGTTTCATGCGTTTAGCAAATTGTATCTTATATCTTGGGTATCCTAAGTTTTGGGCTAATATCCACTTATCAGTGAATACATATTGTGTGAGTTCCTTTGTGATTGTGTTACCTCACTCAAGATGATGCCCTCCAGGTCCATCCATTTGGCTAGGAATTTCATAAATTCATTCTTTTTAATAGCTGAGTAGTACTCCATTGTGTAAATGTACCATAATTTCTGTATCCATTCCTCTGTTGAGGGACATCTGGGTTCTTTCCAGCTTCTGGCTATTATAAATAGGGCTGCTATGAACATAGTGGAGCATGTGTCCTTCTTACCGGTTGGGACATCTTCTGGATATATGCCCAGGAGAGGTATTGCTGGATCCTCCGGTAGTACTATGTCCAATTTTCTGAGGAACCGCCAGACTGATTTCCAGAGTGGTTGTACAAGCTTGCAATCCCACCAACAATGGAGGAGTGTTCCTCTTTCTCCACATCCCCGCCAGCATCTGCTGTCACCTGGATTTTTGATCTTAGCCATTCTGACTGGTGTGAGGTGGAATCTCAGGGTTGTTTTGATTTGCATTTCCCTGATGATTAAGGATGTTGAACATTTTTTCAGGTGCTTCTCTGCCATTTGGTATTCTTCAGGTGAGAATTCTTTGTTCAATTCTGAGCCCCATTTTTTAATGGTGTTATTTGACTTTCTGGAGTCCACCTTCTTGAGTTCCTTATATATATTGGATATTAGACCCTTATCTGATTTAGGATAGGTAAAGATCCTTTCCCAATCTGTAGGTGGTTTTTTTGTCTTATTGATGGTGTCTTTTGCCTTGCAGAAGCTTTGCAGTTTCATGAG
Source organism: Mus caroli (assembly GCF_978045245.1). Taxonomy (NCBI): domain Eukaryota; kingdom Metazoa; phylum Chordata; class Mammalia; order Rodentia; family Muridae; genus Mus; species Mus caroli. The sequence goes on along the minus strand of NW_028227270.1, from coordinate 55,267,330 downwards.
GTCCCACTTGTCAATTCTCGATATTACAGCACAAGCCATTGCTGTTCTATTCAAGAATTTTTCCCCTGTGCCCATATCTTCAAGGCTTTTCCCCACTTTCTCCTCTATAAGTTTCAGTGTCTCTGGTTTTATGTGAAGTTCCTTGATCCACTTAGACTTGACCTTAGTACAAGGAGATAGGAATGGATCGATTCGCATTCTTCTACATGATAACAACCAGTTGTGCCAGCACCATTTGTTGAAAATGCTGTCTTTCTTCCACTGGATGTTTTTAGCTCCCTTGTCGAAGATCAAGTGACCATAGGTGTGTGGGTTCATTTCTGGGTCTTCAATTCTATTCCATTGGTCTATTTGTCTGTCACTATACCAGTGCCATGCCGTTTTTATCACAATTGCTCTGTAGTAAAGCTTTAGGTCTGGCATGGTGATTCCACCAGAGGTTCTTTTATCCTTGAGAAGAGTTTTTGCTATCCTAGGTTTTTTGTTATTCCAGATGAATTTGCAGATTGCACTTTCTAATTCGTTGAAGAATTGAGTTGGAATTTTGATGGGGATTGCATTGAATCTGTAGATTGCTTTTGGCAAGATAGCCATTTTTAAAATGTTGATCCGGCCAATCTATGAGCATGGAAGATCTTTCCATCTTCTGAGATCTTCTAGAATTTCTTTCTTCAGAGACTTGAAGTTCTTATTATACAGATCTTTCACTTCCTTAGTTAGAGTCACGCCAAGATATTTTATATTATTTGTGACTATTGAGAAGGGTGTTGTTTCCCTAATTTCTTTCTCAGCCTGTTTATTCTTTGTGTAGAGAAAGGCCATTGATTTGTTTGAGTTAATTTTATATCCAGCTACTTCACCGAAGCTGTTTATCAGGCTTAGGAGTTCTCTGGTGGAATTTTTAGGGTCACTTATATATACTATCATATCATCTGCAAAAAGTGATATTTTGACTTCATCTTTTCCAATTTGTATCCCTTTGATCTCCTTTTGTTGTCGAATTGCTCTGGCTAGGACTTCAAGTACTATGTTGAATAGGTATGGAGAAAGTGGACAGCCTTGTCTAGTCCCTGATTTTAGAGGGATTGCTTCAAGCTTCTCACCATTTACTTTGATGTTGGCTACTGGTTTGCTGTAGATTGCTTTTATCATGTTTAGGTATGGGCCTTGAATTCCTGATCTTTCCAAGACTTTTATCATGAATGGGTATTGGATCTTGTCAAATGCTTTTTCTCATCTAACGAGATGACCATGTGGTTTTTGTCTTTGAGTTTGTTTATATACTGGATTACGTTGATGGATTTCCGTATATTGAACCATCCCTGCATCCCTGGGATGAAACCTACTTGGTCAGGATGGATGATTGTTTTGATGTGTTCTTGGATTCGGTTAGCAAGAACTTTATTGAGTATTTTTGCATCAATATTCATAAGGGATATTGGTCTGAAGTTTTCTATCTTTGTTGGGTCTTTTTGTGGTTTAGGTATCAGAGTAATTGTGGCTTCATAGAATGAGTTGGGTAGAGTACCTTCTGTTTCTATTTTGTGGAATAGTTTGTGAAGAACTGGGATTAGATCTTCTTTGAAGGTCTGATAGAACTCTGCACTAAACCCATCTGGTCCTGGGCTTTTTTTGGTTGGGAGACTATTAATGACTGCTTCTATTTCTTTGGGGGATATAGGGTTGTTTAGATCATTAACCTGATCTTGGTTCAACTTTGGTACCTGGTATCTGTCTAGGAACTTCTCCATTTCATCCAGGTTCTCCAGTTTTGTTGAGTATAGCCTTTGGTAGAAGGATCTGATGGTGTTTTGGATGTCTTCAGGATCTGTTGTTATGTCTCCTTTTTCATTTCTGATTTTGTTAATTAGAATACTTTCCCTGTGCCCTCTAGTTAGTCTGGCTAAGGGTTTATCTATCTTGTTGATTTTCTCAAAGAACCAGCTCCTTGATTGGTTGATTCTTTGAATAGTTCTTCTTGTTTCCACTTGATTGATTTCGCCCCTGAGTTTGATTATTTCCTGCCGTCTACTCCTCTTGGGTGAATTTGCTTCCTTTTGTTCTAGTGCTTTTAGGTGTGTTGTCAAGCTGCTAATGTGTGCTCTTTCTAGTTTCTTTTTGGAGGCACTCAGAGCTATGAGTTTTCCTCTTAGAAATGCTTTCATTGCGTCCCATAAATTTGGGTATGTTGTGGCTTCATTTTCATTGAACTCTAAAAAGTCCTTGATTTCTTTCTTTATTTCTTCCTTGACCAAGGTATCATTGAGAAGAGTGTTGTTCAGTTTCCACGTGAATGTTGGCTTTCTATTATTTATTTTGTTATTGATGATCAGCCTTAGTCCATGGTGATCTGATAGGATGCATGGGACAATTTCAATGTTTTTGTATCTGTTGAGTCCTGTTTTGTGCCCAATTACATGGTCAATTTTGGAGAAGGTACCATGAGGTGCTGAGAAGAAGGTGTATCCTTTTGTTTTAGGGTAAAATGTTCTGTAGATATCTGCCAGATCCATTTGATCCATAACTTCTGTTAGTTTCACTGTGTCCCTGTTTAGTTTCTGTTTCCATGATCTGTCCATTGGTGAAAGTGGTGTGTTGAAGTCTCCCACTATTATTGTATGAGGTGCAATGTGTGCTTTGAGATTTACTAAAGTTTCTTTAATGAATGAGGCTGCCTTTGTATTTGGAGCATAGATATTCAGGATTGATAGTTCCTCTTGGAGGATTTTACCTTTGATGAGTATGAAGTGCCCCTCCCTGTCTTTTTTGATGACTTTGGGTTGGAAGTCAATCTTATCTGATATTAGAATGGCTACTCCAGCTTGTTTCTTCACACCATTTGCTTGGAAAATTGTTTTCCAGCCTTTCATTCTGAGGTAGTGTCTATCTTTTTCTCTGAGATGAGTTTCTTGTAAGCAGCAAAATTTTGGGTCTTGTTTGTGTAGCCAGTTTGTTAGTCTATGTCTTTTTATCGGGGAGTTGAGTCCATTGATATTAAGAGATATTAAGGAAAAGTAATTGTTGTTTCCTGTTATTTTTGTTGTTAAAGTTGGCATTTTGTTCTTGTGGCTGTCTTCTTTTAGGTTTGTTGAGGGATTACCTTCTTGTTGTTTCTAGGGCGTGGTTCCTGTCCTTGTATTGGTTTTTTTCTGTTATTATCCTTTGAAGGGCTGGATTCGTGGAGCGATAATGTGTGAATTTGGTTTTGTCGTGGAATACTTTGGTTTCTCCATCTATGTTAATTGAGAGTTTGGCTGGGTATAGTAGCCTGGGCTGGAATTTGTGTTCTTTTAGTGTCTGTATAACATCTGTCCAGGATCTTCTGGCTTTCATAGTCTCTGGTGAAAAATCTGGTGTAATTCTGATAGGCTTGCCTTTATATGTTACTTGGCCTTTTTCTCTTACTGCTTTTAGTATTCTATCTTTATTTAGTGCATTTGTTGTTCTGATTATTATGTGTCGGGAGGTATTTCTTTTCTGGTCCAGCCTATTTGGAGTTCTGTAGGCTTCTTGTATGTTCATGGGCATCTCTTTCTTTAGATTTGGGAAGTTTTCTTCTATAATTTTGTTGAAGATGTTTGCTGGTCCTTTGAGTTGAAAATCTTCATTCTCATCCACTCCTATTATCCGTAGGTTTGGTCTTCTCATTGTGTCCTGTATTTCCTGGATGTTTTGAGTTAGGATCTTTTTGCATTTTCCATTTTCCTTGATTGTTGTGCCGATGTTCTCTATGGAATCTTCTGCACCTGAGATTCTCTCTTCCATCTCTTGTATTCTGTTGCTGATGCTTGCATCTATGGTTCCAGATTTCTTTCCTAGGGTTTCTATCTCCAGTGTTGCCTCATTTTGGGTTTTCTTTATTGTGTCTACTTCCCTTTTTAGGTCTAGTATGGTTTTGTTCATTTCCATCATCTGATTGGATGTGTTTTCCTGTTTCTCTTTAAGGACTTCTACCAGTTTGGTTGTGTTTTCCTGTTTTTCTTTAAGGACTTGTAACTCTTTAGCCATGTTCTCCTGTAGTTCTTTAAAGTCCTTCTTGATGTCCTCTACCATCATCATGAGATATGCTTTTAAATCCAGGTCTAGTTTTTCAGGTGTGTTGGGGTGCCCTGGACTGGGCGAAGTGGGAGTGCTGGGTCCTGATGATGGTGAGTGGTCTTGGTTTCTGTTAGTAAGATTCTTACGTTTACCTCTCGCCATCTGGTAATCTCTGGAGTTGTTATAGTTGTCTCTGTTCAGAGGTTGTTCTTCTGGTGATTCTGAGTATCGTCTGTCAGCAGACCTGGGAGACAGGCTCTCTCCTCTGAGTTTCAGTGGTTAGAGCACTCCCTGCTGACAAGCTTTCCTCTTAAAGGGAAGGTGTACAGATATCTGGCGTTTGGACCTCCTCCTGGCCGAAGAAGAAGGCGGAAGGAAAACAGGACCTTTCCCAGATGCTGTGTTGCTTTGGCAGGTCACAGAAGCTGTAGGCTTCTGTGGTGCACACTCTCAGCTGTGCAGACTAACTTCCTAAGTTCAGTGGAGTCCTGGATCCAAGATGTGCTCCCTGCTCCTGAGGCAGAGGGCTCCTGTGCAGGGCAGACCACTGTCTTCCAGCTAGGAGGGTGCCGGATGTCTGTGGCCCCAAAAGGGTGCTGCCTCAGCGGCTCTGTGGCTCCCGCCTGTCCCAGAAGCTGTCTGCCTCTGTGGTCCTCAGTCTTACCTGTACAGACTAAGTTCGGCGGAGTCCCGGAGCCAAGATGGCGCTCCCTGCAGGGCAGGTCACTGTCCTCCGGCTGGGAGGGTGCCGGATGTGTGCGGCCCCAAAAGGGTGCTACCTCAGCGGCTCTGTGGCTCCCGCCTGTCCCAGAAGCTGTCTGCCTCTGTGGTCCTCCGCTCCTTTGAATTTTAAAAAGAGTTCCCATATTCTTTCCAGTAATATAAAACATAATTATAAGTTCACACCCCAGAGTAAATAAACCCTCGTTAGGTTCACCTCCTCACTGAGCCACTGTGGAGATTAAAAGCACTGTACAAATATACCACTCTGACTGAGATTTTCATTATCAAAATGAACTTTGTCTAAGTGTTAGAACCTGTACAAGTTAATTTATGAGAATGAGTTGGAGACAACAGGGAAGGCCTGAGGCCGTAAGGACCAGATTATAGCTTAATCTACAATAGTTGACCAAGAGTGGGTTGGTGGAGGCTGGTTTGTGACCAGTATCTAATAGGGTTGGCCTAGGCCCTGAATTCTCAGATCATGGATTCATGGAGGCTGTCTGAAACCTCAGCCCATTAGGGTGAGCTTGCAGTCTGAGACCCTGTGGTGAATTTGACTTGACACCAGATAGCGGATAAGGATTTTAGTAAAATGCAGGGTTCATTTCTCTCTCCTTCATTCATACAAAGTATGTCTCAGTGCTGTGCTGGGGGAGGGGAACATGAATGATGAAAAACTGTCTTCCTGCCCTCTACAGGATATCCTTTCTTATTTCTGTCCCACACTCATTTCAGTGTTTCACCTGTATTTCTTAGCTCTTATGATGGTTATTTATGTATACAGGTATTTGTTGCAACTGAAGTGTTTGAGGAGATGAGATCTGGAAAACCCCATTTAATCATTTGCTGACATTCTTTGCTGCTTCTACTGTTTTATTTTTTAATCAACATTCAATTTAATTTATTTTATTTACATTTATTTAACGTATATGAGCATCCTGCCACTGACACACCAGAAGAGGGCATCGAATCCCATTACAGATGGTTGTGAGCCACCATGTAGTTGCTGGGATTTGAACTCAGGGCCTCTGGAAGAGCAGACACTTAAGCACTGAGCCATCTCTCCAGTCCTGCTTCTACTGATTTTATTTTTTTAGTATTCCAATGTATTATGAAAAGCTTTGCAACATGACTCATGTTACCAAGTGATTCTGAAAGCAGTTACCTTTTTAATAGATGTCCCATACTGTGAAATTTCAATTAGGTCCATTGTCTTGCCTGCATCTTGACTCTGCTTTTAGACAAAATGTCACCGAGCATACATCACATTTAGTTTCACAGTGACAGGGACATATTAAGAATTGATCAGCTGTTGGGTGGTGTGTAGCAATTTCTATAAGCTTATAATAAAAGGTACATTTGTGAACACACAGCTGCTTTGGGATTGCCCAGGTGCTTTGGGAGCTCTCAGCTGCTTTTTGAGCACCCAGCTCTTTTGTACTTGCAGAAGTATTGAACCCTTTTTACCAAAACTGTTAATGAAACTCGTGAATGACAAACAGGGTCATGGTTGTGGCTCAGTAAAGTGAGTCCTTGCCTAGCATGTGTGAGGCTCTGGAGTTCCTCCTTAGCACTAGGGGGCAAAGGGTATAATATTCTATAACTGAAAATATATCTTCTATATAGGATTCAACTCATTAATTTTTTGGAAAACAGGCTTTTTTCATAACTGATTACAGTTTCCCCTCTCCCCAACTCCTCCCAGTTCCTTTTCACATCCCCTTCCATCTGGCTCCATACCCTTTCTGTCTCTCATTAGAAAACAGACGTCTAAGGACCAATAATAAATACAATAAAATAAACCAAACAAAAAAGGGGGGAGCCAAATAAATGTATATAGACTCAGAGACATACACATTCACACATATACGAATGCCATTACTTTTTTTAAATGTTTATTCAAAGGGGAAACTGCTGTTAAAAAGGAGTCTACTTGGACTGGAGAAATGACTCAGCAGTTAAGAACACTGACTGCTCTTGTAGAGGTCATGAGTTCAAATCCCAGCAACCACATGATGACTCACAACCATCTGTAATGAGATCTGATGACCTCTTCTGGTGTTTCTGAAGACAGCTACTATATATATATATATATATATATATAAGGAGTCTACTCTTTCTGTAGTTGTACATATGTATGTGAGAGTGTGTGTTTATGTATGTATATGTACATATGTGTATCTATGTGCCTGTGTAGGTATTTGTGTATGTGTGTGTATATGTGTGACTGCATTGTATTTGTGTGTGTTTCTGCATGTCTGTATATGTGCATGTTTACATGTATGTGCTTGTGTCTGTGCGTGCATATATTTGTGTTTATGTGTGTGTTTGTGTGTCTATGTATATAACTGTGCATATGTGTATATGTATATGTCTGTGTGTATGTTTGTATATATGTATGTCTATGTATATAATTGTGTGCATATGTATATATCTGTGTCTGTGTGTGCATATATTTGTGTTTATGTGTGTGTGTGTGTTTATGTGTCTATGTATATAACTGTGTATATGTATGTATCTGAGTATATGTTTGTATGTGTGTGTATCTGTATGTGTCTGTGTGTATTTTTGTATATATGTGTGTGTATCTGGAAATGTGTGTGTGTGTGTGTGTGTGTTTTGCTTCTGCTGTCATAAGCTTTCCATCATCTTTTCTCTCTTCAGATTCAGTTAGTTATGTTTGTCATATATCCAGGTGTCTAAGGTAATGAATGACACATGACAATGAGGAAACCAAGATAAAGGAAGCCAACTTGTCCATGTCCTCTGCCTAATAAGGAGTGAGCAGGCAGTTTCCCTACCACAGGCAGTTTCATATCTAGCCCTTCCACACCACATTGAAATAAATTGCTCTAGTCCATAATCAGCATAAGTTGTATTCAGAGGTCATCAGAGTCACAGATAAGCAGGAGGAGCTAAGTGTTTCTTTCCCCTAGGTGGCAGCTGGTACCTGCATGCTTCAGAACTCTGGTCTCAAGGTTTACACAACTTCCTCTGACAGTGTCACCAGTTGGAAGCCTAATATTCAAACAGATGAGCCTGAGAGGAACATTTTACACTCAAGCCATAGTTTCTAAAAATTCTCAAAGTATTGCATTGTGTCCATTTCATTTATTTATTTGTATTGATTATTTTATTTATTAACATTTCAAATTTTATCCTTCTTCCTGGTTTCCCCTCTGTAAGCCCCCTATCTCATCCCTCCCCCTCTGCTTCTATGAGGGTACTCCCAACACAAGGAGGGAAATTATACCCCCCCCAAAAAGCGACATTGTGTATTTTTTAAGTTTTCTCTTTTATTATATTTTTCTTCTTCAAAACAGTTTTTAAATATTAATATATTTTGTCATGTATTTCCCCTTCCCCAAGTCCTTCCTGATCCTCTCCACTCCCTAACCACTCAATTTTAAATTTTTTCCCCAAAACAAAAACTCAATACAACCAAAATAAATAAATAAATAAAACAACTCCCTTTAAAAACAACTACAAAAAAAAACCCAAAAGAACAACAAAAAGCCCTATGGAGTCCATTAAATGTTGGTTAACTACAGACTATGATGTCTGTCCTGGATGATTGATATACCCTGTCTCATTCTGTTAGAGAAAATTGATTTTTCCTCTCTCAGCAGGTATAAGTTCAGCTATAAATTCTTACCTCATTTGGCTAGACTTTTACTCATTTATTCATTTTTAAAATATAAAAAATACAAGACAAAACAGAAGCCATCACACTGAAGTTGAACAAGATAAACCAACAGAAGCAAAAGAGCCCAAGGGAACACACAAGTTTCAGAGACCCAGTTGTTAGCACACTCAAGAATACTATTAAAACACTAAGCTGGAAGCCATAATATATACTCAGAGGACCTGGTGCAAACCCATGAAAAAACTCAAATAACTGAGAAACACTTGAAATCTTTAGCATCCTTAGCCATCAGGAAAACGCAAATCAAAACTATTTTGAGATTTCATCCTACACCTGTTAGAATGGCTAAGATCAGCAAAACAAGTGATAGCTCATGCTGGTGAGTATGAACGATAGGAATATGCATCCATTTTTGGTGGAAATGTAAATTCATACAGCCACCATGAAAATCAGGGTGGCAGTGCCTCAGGAAGTTGAGAATTGATCTACCTCAAAATCCAGCTATACCAAGAATGCTCCATCCTACCACAAAGACTTGCTCAACCATGTTCACTGTTGCTCTATTCATAATAACCAGAAATTAAAACCAACCTAGATGTACCTCAAAAGAAGAGTGGTACATTTACACAATGGAGTATTACTCAGCCATTAAAAAAATGACATCATGAAGTTTGTAGTCAAATCAATGAAACTAGAAAAAAAAAGTCATCCCAATTGAGGTATTCTAGACTCAGAAAAATGAATATGGTATGTATTCACTTATATGTGGATATTAGCAGTTAAGTCAATGATAAACAAGTTTCAAAACTACAGAGGGCAGGTATAAAGGACTAGAGAAAACAGATATCAATAAGAACAGGAAATAAAATAGTTATAAGAGGAGCTGGAATTGGAGGATCAAGTGGGAAGGGAGAGCAGACAGGGTTTTATGGGAGGGAAGATAGGGAGAAACAGCTAAAATTAAGGAGTATTTGAGGAGTAGTATGGACAAAACATATTAAAAACTTCCTTAAATATTTACATATATGAAGGCAATCTAAATGAAATCACAATGCGGGGAGATAGGACATCTCAACTGGACATCTCTTGTGACCAAATGAAACATCCAGTATGGGGATTGGGTCACGACCAATTGAATTGTTGGCCAAAGAAGCCCCACAGGAATCCCAAACAACCCAAGCTATTGCTATAAAACCATTATAAAGATAATTGGGACTGGTGAGATGGCTCAGTGGTTCAGAGCACTTGCTTTTCTTGCATAAGACTTGGGTTTGGTCTTGGCACCCACATGGCAACTCACAACCATCTGTAAATTAAAAAGGATCTAATGCCCTCTTCTGACCTCCACAATCACACACGTGGTACACATACATATAGGTAGTCAAAACACTTATAAACATTATATCTTTACTTAAAAGTATATGAAAATCAAAGTTATGAAATTAGATGTATATTCATTTAGTGATTACTTTGATTTACGTAATTATACAAGCTCAAGAACCTTCAAAAATTATAAACTTATTCTAAAAAAAACAGTGGAAAGCAAAACTTGGAAAATGTATATGCATGACATAAACATAAGTTCTAAAGTAAAAGAGCTCAAACCTGAAATTTATTCTAGAGATCCTGTATTAAAGGTTTGTGTTCTAAATTTTGGGAGAAACCACTATCACTGATCTCAAGTTATACTGCAGAGTAATAGTGATAAAACTAGATGGTATTGATACATAAACAGACACGTGATAAATGGAATCGAATTGAAGTGCCCACACCTATGCACACTTGAGTTTAGGTAAAGAAACAAAATCATACAATGGAAAAAAGAATGCATCTTCAAATGATGCTGGTCTAACTGGATGTCTACGTGTAGAAGAATGAAAATAGATCCATATTTATCACCCTGCACAAATCTCAGATACAAGTGGATCAAGGACCTCAATGTAAAACCAGATACACTAAATCTAATAGAAGAGAAAATGGGAAACGACCTTGAATGCATAGGTACAGGAATTTCCCAAACAGAACACCAATATCTCAGGCTCTAAGATCAACAATTGGGAAATGGGACCTATCGATGTTCATTGTCAATAAGACAAATCGGCAGCAGTGCACATTCTTAACCAACGAGCCATCTCTCCAGTCCTTATCTAATGTATCTTTAAACACGAATTTAATAAAAGAATTTTATTTCTCATGTTATGGCTGAGCCTTAGTGCTTTAAGTTAGTAGTAATTTTCTACACTGAAGGTGTTAGGTTTACAAGGTTGGAATATCTATATTTCAGAAATAGCAGGCTATACAAGCTAGATGAAGTCTGCATGTTCCAGGAGAGGAAAAAAGAAATGTGTGTCACTATTATCAGGCTAAGAAAAGAAAATAAATATGACCAAAGACATTAAGATAAAGAATGAAGATGTTCTTGAAAACTGAGCTTTTAGTGAGAACAGAGCTGTATGAAGCAAGGGGCAAGGACGTGCACAGCTTGGAGACGGGAGCAACATGGAAAGAAAAATAAGATCATGGATGTCACCAAAAAGTAAGTATAGTTTTACTTTGAATCTTACATACTTGTTCTCTCTCAACATTTCTGAAGGAGAAACTGTCCGTTCTTTTTTACCAAAAAGAAAGTGTGATTGCATGAGCTAAGTTATTTATAAATATCTAATGGCTAAAACATTTTATGAGCCAGGATTCACATAACGGTTATATAATTTGAGATTTTAACTGTGTCAAACTGGGTGCCCATGAACAAACTCTGGGACTCAACGTCTTTGATTCTAATTACAATCCATGTGTTTGGACTGAGACTTTAAAAATAATAATAACAATAATAATCTAATTATGTGCAGGGGCAGGCACATAGGGGCCCGCAGATAACTAGTGAAAGTCAGTTGGTAGTTTACACAATGTGAATTCCAGGAGTTGATCTTGGGTCGTTAGGTTGTCCCCAGGGTTTATTATTACATAATTTTTATTCTTTTAATACAAAATCTATGGAAACATGTGCTTTAAAATTAATGTTTCTTATGGCTTTACGATTCTTTAGAGTTAAAAATATAATTGACAATTTATTTAAAAGATAGTTTGAACAAAATTTGTAAATCATGCTTAGGCTACCTGTATTTCTGCTCTGTCAAAAATAAAACCAAACCACAGGCTCATTATCTGATCTCTAGCCATTACATTTAAATTGTGATTCAAGGAGTTTTCATAAGGTAGACCAAGAACTGCAAAATACAAAAAGCCTCTGTGCCACTGATGAGTGTTCTTTCTAACAACAAAATTCAGAAAAATATAGGAGACCAAACAAAGCAAAGACATGTGTCTACATATCAACCCAGTAGAACAAAAGACAATAAGGAAGTTATTATTAGTCCAGGCATGATAGTTTGAGCTTTAATACTAGTACTCAAGAGGCAGAAGCACCAACAACCCAAATAACCCAATTAAAAAATGGGGCACATAGCTAAACAGAGGATTCTCAACAGTGGACTCTCAAATAGCTGAGAAACATTTAAAGAAATAGTTAAAGTTCTTGGTCATCAGGGAAATGCAAATCAAAACAACTCTGATGTTCCATCTTTCAGAATAGCTAAAATAAAAAACTCAAACGACAGCACATGTTGGCAGGGATTTGGAGCAAGGAAAACACTCCTTCATTGTTTATGGAAGTACAAAGTTGTACTACCACTTTGGAAATCAACTTGATGGTTTCTCATGAAACTTGTAATTGTTCTACCTCAAGACCAGCTATACAACTCCTGGCCATATACCCAAAAGATACTCCACCATCCCACAAAGATACATGCCAACTATGTTCACAGCAGCTTTATTCATAATAGCCAGAAGCTGGAAACAGTCTAGATGTCCCTCAACCAAAGAATGGATAAAGAAAATGTGGTACATCTACACAATAGAACACTATTCAGCTATTAAAAGCAAAGACATCATGAATTTTGTAGTCAAATGGATGGATCTTGAGAATATCATCCTGGGTGAGGTAACCCAGTCCCAAAAGGACATACATGGTATGTACTCACCTATAAGTTAATATTAACCATAAAATACTGGATATCCATACTGTACTACACAGACACAAAGAAGCTAAACAAGAAGGAAAGTCCAAGTAAGAATACTTAAATCTCACTTAGAAAAGGGAATAAAATAATCATAAGAGGCAGATTGGGGTAGGGAACTGGGTGAGAGAGGAGATGAGGAGTTGAATGGGAGGAATCAGGACCAGGTGTGCAGAGGGACAGGAAGAATTGCCAGAAAGCCATGAGAATAAATGGAAATCTGCAATTGAAGTACTGGGGATGTAGGAGGCATCTCCAGGATGAGAAAGAGACCTGGGATAAGGTCTCCCCAAGAATCAGTGTGAATATCCTTAGCTGTGACTCAAAGCATTGGGGATATGGAACATGAAGAGGCCACCTCCTGTAGCCAGGCAGGAACCCCCAGTGGAGCGATAGAGACACCAATCTACCCACAAAACTTTTTTTTTTTTTTTTTAAGTAAAGGTTATGTATAATTGGGAATTTTCCAGTGTCTCTACGTATCCTGTCATATAAAATATGTTGTTTCAGCCCATCTGGTCATAACATAATTGTAAAATAATGATCTTAAGGACATTAAAGTTTCTTTTTATGTTGTTTTGTTTTTTCTTTTCTAAATATTATGCAAACAAGACAATATTTTCATATCTTCTGATATTCAGGAATTAAAACAAATCTGATACTTCTCTCTGTAAAGACAATAATGCTTGTACCCCCCAAAAACCTATAAGCATAGATAAAATAAGGTTATAGTTACAATAGGTTATCAATTAGCCCATAAAATATTCTTGAATGTTTTTTATTTCCTCAAAAGCATTTGGGAGCTAACTTTCCTAGTTGCATTTTTTTCTTTCTTTTTAATTAGATATTTTCTTTATTTACATTTCAAATTTTATCCTCTTTCATCATTTCCCCTCTGAAAACCTCCCTATCCCCTCCCCTATCCCCTTGCTCATTAACCAACCCACCCCTGCTTCCCTGTCCTGGCATTCCCCTACACTGGGGCCCTTCACAAGACCAAGGGCCTCTCCTCTCTTTGATGTTCCATAAGGCCATATCTGCTATATATGAAGCTGGAGCCATGGGCCCTCCATGTGTACACTTTGGTTGATGGTTTAGTCCTTGGGAGCTCCGGGGATACTGATTGGTTCATACTGTTGTTCCTCCTTTGGAGCTACAAACCCCTTCAGCTCCTTGGGTCCTTTCTTTAGCTCCTCCATTGGAGACCCTGTGCTCAGTCCAATGCATAGTTGTAAGCATCCACATCTGTATTTGTCAGGAACTAGCAGAGCCTCTCAGGAGACACCTATATCAGGCTCCTGTCAGCAAGCAATTGTTGGAATCCACAATAGTGTTTGGGTTTGGTAACTGTATATGGGATTGATCTCCAGGTGGGACAGTGTGTGGATGGCCTTTCCATCAGTTTCTGCTCCAAACATTGTCTTTGTATCTCCTCCCATGGGTATTTTGATCCACCTTCTAAGAAGGACCCAAGTAACCACACTTTGGTCTTCCTTCTCCATGAGCTTCATGTGATCTGTGAATTGTATCTTGGGTATTCGAACTTTTCGGCTAATATCCACTTATCAGTGAGTGCATATCATTTGTGTTCTTTTGTGACTGGGTTACTTCACTCAGGATGATAGTTTCTGGCTCCATCCATTTGCCTAAGAACTTCATGGATTCATCATTTATAAGAGCTGAGTGGTACTCCATTGTGTAAATATACCACATTTTTTGTATCCATTTCTGTGTTGAAGGACATCTGGGTGCTTTCCAATTTCTAGCTATTATAAATAAGGCTTCTATGAACATAGTGGAGCATGTGCCCTTATTAAATGTTGGCGCATCTTCTGGGTATATACGTAGGAGTCTTCTTATAGCTGGGTCCTCCCGTAGTACTATGTCCACATTTCTGAGGAACTGCCAATCTGATTTCCAGAGTGGTTGTACCAGTATGCAATCCTACCATCAATGGAGGAATGTTCCTCTTTCTTCAAATTCTTGACAGCATCTGCTGTCACCTGAGTTTTTGATCTTAAACATTCTGACTGGTGTGAGGTGGAATCTCAGGGATGTTTGGATTTGCATTTCCCTGATAACTAAGGATGCTGAACATTTCTTTAGGTCCTTCTCAGCCATTTGGTATTCCTTAGTTGAGAATTTTTTGCTTAGCACTGTACCCCATTTTTAAAAAGTTATTTGGTCCTCTGGAGTCCAACTTCTTGATTTCTTTGTATATTTTAGATATACAAATCCTCTATTGGATATAGGATTAGTATGCCCAGGAGAGGTATTGCGGGATTCTCCGGTAGTACTATGTCCAATTTTCTGAGAAACCTCCAGACTGATTTTCAGAGTGGTTGTACAAGCTTGTAATCCCACCAACAATGGAGGAGTGTTCCTCTTTCTCCACATCCTCGCCAACATCTGCTGTCACCTGAATTTTTGATCTTAGCCATTCTGACTGGTGTGAGATGGAATCTCAGGGATGTTTTGATTTGCATTTCTATGATGATTAAGGATGCTGAACATTTTTTTTTATTTATTTTTTTTAATATTTTTATTACATATTTTCCTCAATTACATTTCCAATACTATCCCAAGAGTCCCCCATAGCGCCCCCCACTTCCCTACCCACCCATTCCCATTCTTTTGGCCCTGGCATTCCCCTATATTGGGGCATATAAAGTTTGCAAGTCCAATGGGCCTCTCTTTCCATTGATGGCCGACTAGGCCATCTTTCGATACATATGCAGCTAGAGACAAGAGCTCCGGGGTTCTGGTTAGTACATCATGTTGTTCCAACAATAGGGTTGCAGATCCCTTTAGCTCCTTGGGTACTTTCTCTAGCTTCTCCATTGGGAGCCCTGTAATACACCCACAAAACTTTTGACTCAAAATTTATCCTCTCTACAAGAAATGCAGATAAGGGGGATGGAGTAGAAACTGAATGTCATCCAATATCTGGCCCAACTTGAGACCCATCCCATGGGCAAGCACCAATCCCTAACACTATTAATGATATTCTGTTATGCTTGCAGACAGGAGTCTATGATGGCTGTCTTCTGAGAGGCTGTACCCAACAGCTGACTCAGACAGGTGTAGACACCCATAGCCAAACAGTGAATGGATTGGGGACTCTTATGGAAGAGTATCAGGAAGGACTGTGGGCCTTAGAGGGGATAGAAACTCCACAGAAAGACCAACAGAGTTAACTAACCTGGACCCTTGGGGCTCTCAGTGACTGAACCACCAACTAAAGAACATACATGGGCTGAGCCTAGGCCTCCCCACACATATGTAGTAGATGTGCAGCTTGGTCTTCATGTAGGTCCAAAACAACTGGAGCAGGGGCTATCCCAAAAGTTGTTGCCTGTACGTGTTTGGGGCGTTTTGTTAACTGGGCTGCTTGTCTGGCCTCATTGGGAGAAGATGTGCCTAGCCTTGCAGAGACTTGATGTGCTGGCACTGGAGGGATGGGAGGAATACCCATGAGGGACACGCCTGCTCAGAAGAGAAGGGAAGAAAGGTGGGGGGAACCACAATTGTGGGAGGGGGTGACAAGGACGGGGCAATGAGTGAGATATAAAGTGAATAAGTAAATAATAATAAAATTAAATTTAAAAATTATTTGTGCTCTAGGATGGTGCTATGGAGCTGGGCTAGAACTTTCAATAGGTAGAGCCTAATGGGAGGTTTTCTGAATTCGGAGTTGTTCTTTTGAAAAAGATACTTGACATTTGGGGATAGAGCCTCCCCATCTATCTTTCTGTCCTTCATCTCCTTTTCTTTCTTTGTCTCCTTGTTTTACTCCTGCTATAAAATGAATATTGTTGCTGCACACACTCACCCTGGTATGCTACCTCACTATAAGACAAACAACTGTGATGAAACATCCAAACCTGTAAGCCAAAATAAATCTTTGTAAGTTGATTTTCAGATATTTCATTATAGTAAATGAAACTAAAGTGTGCTTATCAGGATAGCTTTAATTTTGCATTGGAACATTGGCACTAGTGTATGAGCATACTCAGACATCCAACTCTATAGAATGTCTCTCAGTATTTTAGTTAAAAATCAGTAAGGCAATCAAGAAGGGAACTGTGAGGCTGGACTCAATGCTAATTATTCCTGATTCTTTAGCAAAGACAGAGCTTATTGTCACCATAGCAAGTCACTTATGAACAGTTTCCCCACAAGTGCTTTTGAACAGCCAAGAGTCAAAGCCATTAAACATGAGAAAGTAACTTCCTTGACCACACTGGGTATTATTTTTCAAAAACTACAAACCTCATCTTGTTGAAGTCTTTCCCTCTCCATCTCAGGTTAGCAGAAATAGAAAGCTGAAATTTAAATGTAAAATGCCTTATTCAGCAGGGTTGATAGACAATTACATAATCCTTAAAGTAAACTAAGGAACCAGGCAGCTTGCTGTGGTAGTGTGAGTATGTTTGGCCCTATAGATGTGTTTGAATGCTTGACTCACAGGGAATGGCACTATAAAGAGGTGTGGCCTTATTGGAGTAGTTATGGCCTTGTCACTGTGAGGAATGGCTTTAAGGACTCCTGTGCTTAAGCTCTGCCCAATGTGAAATTCCATTCTCCTTGCTGCCTTCAGATCAAAATGTAGAACTCTTACCTCCTCTAGCACCTTGTCTACATGCATGCTGACATGCTCTCTGCTATGATGATAATGGACTAAACCTCTGAACCTGTAGGCTAACCTACCACTAGTGACACAGGTCCTCCAATAAGACCACACCTCCTAATCCTCCCTAAACAATTTCAACAACTAGAGACCAAGTTTTCAGTCATATGAGCCTATGAGGACCATTCTCATTCAAACCACCACACATTTTTTACCAATAAAGCTATTTATCCCTGCTATCATTCTCTCCCAATTTAACATGACTCTCTCCCTTTCTTAAAACCCATAATTTCTACTTAGTGCTACCAGTAACTTCTCAGCTAGGGGTGGGATTTCCTGCCTACCTCCATCCTCTCTCTATGCTGCTACTCTGTATGGATTTATCTTGTGCAGGTAGTATGCATTCACTCACAGCTGCTATTGGTTTATGTGTTAAACTGCCTGTTGTGTCTGGAAAATACTATTTTGTTGTATTCATCCACTGCCACTGGCTTTTATAATCTTTCTATCTATTCTTCTGCCATGATACCTGAGCCTTTTTGTGAGGAGATGGTATGATACAGATGTCCTACTTGGGGCTGATCACTTCACAATCTTTTATTTTGTGACTATTGACCAGTTGTGGGTCACCGTTAATCATCTACTGAAAAAAAGGAAACTTCTGTCAATAGTGTTGAGAGGTGCACTAATCTATTGGTATAAAAATAAATCACTGGAAATCAATTTAATAGTATGTCCATTTAGCAGAACAATATCAATAGGTTCTCCTCTAAGGTTTATGACCTACCTAGCCTCAGGTTTTAGTCCTCTTAATGGTTCTGTCTTGTGGAGCAGGCATTAAATCTAAATAGCTGGTGGTTAGTTAATTTTATATTTGTGCCACTATTGCACCAGTGGGCCTTTTGTCAGACCTGTCATTATTGTAGCTTGCAGATTTCATACCTGGGTAAGTCTGATTATTACTTTTCCTCCCCCGTAGCACACATAGCATCTTCTAGCACTATGAAAGCTAGTCAATGGGAAAAAATATGTAATAATGGATCAAGAAAGATTGAGTGAGTGACAGAAAGGCAGGGTAGAAAAAGAATAAGAAGGGATAACTGAAAGTCTATTCAAATTTTTATATGTAATATTTTTAATCCTTTAAGAATTTCTCACAAATGAATATTTCAGAATTGAAAATATACAAGCATAAGACAAATAAAACAAACAATGTCCAAATATAAAGCTGTATAAGACAAGAAGTCTACAAAAAATATCCTTGAGTTTGTTTTGTGTTGTCCATATACTCTAAACCTGGGGCCTGTCTTGAAATGTGGTTCATATACCCAATGAGACTCCATTGGAGAAGAGCAATTTTTCCTTTGCAAGGAAGTACAAATTGCAGTCAGATAAATCTTTCCATCTCCTCTTCTGCATAATTCCCAGAGTCCTAAGGGGAGTGTTCGATGGAGACATCCCATTTAGGACTGAGTACTCAAATATCTCTAACTCTGTAGATATTATCTGCTGGTGGGTCTTTGTGTTAATTGCCATCGACTGCAAGACACTGCTCTAGTGATGAATGAGTGAGGCACTGAGCTATGGTTGCAGCAAATGTTTTTAGGAATCATGTTATTGCTGTTTCTTTAGCAGAACAGTAGTGTTTGGTTTTCCCCTACGGCCATGACCTATCAAGCCTTAAGTTCTTGGCCACCCTAGCAGTGACAGTGGGCTTTAAATCTAATCAGAGTGGCTAGTTAATTCTAAAACACCCATGACACTATTGCACCAGCATCTCTCACAGACATGGCACTGTTGTAGATCACAGGCTAATTAGTTATGTTGATGATTTCCGTTCTCTTCTGGTAGCATTCAGAGTATCTTCTAGTTCTTCATCTAATAGTTAGTACTAGATGAATGTTAATCAGTAGAAGTGAAACCTCTTATTAGGCACCAGCCCAACTTTTTCATCTTCAATGAGATGTTTAAGTGCTGTCTTCAAGAAATGAGGCTTACCTCAGTTTGTGGCGAGCAACAAATAGTATTGGCTTGAGCTACTTTGGAACGTTCTATGGGGGTCATTTTGGCCAGTGGCTCAATTAGATGTAACCCATTACTGGCACTGGAAGTTTTACTTAGTAGCATAAGATATGTTATTGTCGCTCCCCCACGTCCCCCTCCTCCAATTCTCCATGCCCTTCTCTCCTGGTCTCAGAGAACCCTGTCCTAGCGTGACCTGTTTCTGCCTGCAGCCCACTTGAAGTCCTTGGTGCCACTTCCTGTTCATGTGGGCCTCCGTGGGCTGCCCATGCCAGTCCCCCATTTCCCGGTTCCGCTGGGCTTTCCCTTTACTGGGGGTGGCTTTCTGAGCCACCCATTCGGTGCTCATCTCTGCAGCCTCTTCTATGGGCCGTTACCCCTCCCTGCGGCGGGGGCTGCCCCCAGAGGGCTGGCAGAGCTGGGCCGTACGTTTGTGGCCTTCGCCGTATTTACCTTTTGCGGAGGCAGATCCTCACGGTAATTCAGTATCGAACTGTTCAGTAGGATATCCTTCCGTTATCTCCTTTGTCTGGGAATCGACTAGCCCAGGTGAAGAGGAAGATCCTGGTGTGGATATGGATGAAACCCTGATTCACTCTCACCACGATGGGGTCCTGAGGCCTACAGTGAGACCTGGAACACCTCCCGATGTCATCGTCAAGGTGGTAATAGACAAACATCCTATCTGGTTTTTTTGTACATAAGAGACTCCATGTGGATTTCTCCTTAGATGTGGTAAACCAGTGATATGAGCTTGTCGTGTTCACAGCAAGCATGGAAATTTATGGCTCTGCTGTGGCAGATAAACTGGACGATAGCAAAAGCAGTCTTTTTTGATTGTTTTTGTTTTGTTTGTTTTTGTTTTGGTTTGTTTTGGTTTTGCTTTTTGAGACAGGGTTTCTCTGTATAGCCCTGGCTGTCCTGGAACTCACTTTGTAGACCAGGCTGGCCTCGAACTCAGAAATCTGCCTGCCTCTACCTCCTTTTTTTTCTTTTTTTTTTAATTTTTAATATTTTTTTATTACGTATTTTCCTCAATTACATTTCCAATGCTATCCCAAAAGTCCCCCATACCCTCCCACCCCCCACTTCTCTACCCACCCATTCCCATTTTTTTTTTTTTTTTTTTTTTTTTTTGGCCCTGGCGTTCCCCTGTACTGGGGCATATAGAGTTTGTGTGTCCAATGGGCCTCTCTTTCCAGTGCTGCCTCTGCCTCCCGAGTGCTGAGATTAAAGGCGTGTGCCACCACGCCCGGTTCAGCAGAGGCATTCTTTTTTTTTTTTTTTTTAAGATATTTTCTTTATTTACATTTCAAATGCTATCCCGAAAGTTCCCTATACCCTCCCCCGACCATGCTCCCCTACCCACCCACTCTCACTTCTTGGCCCTGGCGTTCCCCTGTACTGGGGCATATAAAGTTTGCAATACCGTGGCACATGCTTTAATCCCACACTCGGGAGGCAGAGGCAGGCAGATTTCTGAGTTCGAGGCCAGCCTGGTCTACAGAGTGAGTTCCAGGACAGCCAGGACTACAAAGAGAAACCCTGCCTCGAAAAAAACAAAACAAAACAAAACAAACAAACAAACAAAAAGGTTGCAATACCAAGGGACCTCTCTTCCAAGTGGTGGCCAACTAGGCCACTACAGACAGCACTGCATTTTGGAGTTGGGCAGCTACATCAAAGACCTCTCTGTGGTCTACAGTGACCTTTCCAGTATCTTGATCCTAGATAATTCCCCTGGGGCTTACAGGAGCCACCCAGACAATGCCATCCCCATCAAATCCTGGTTCAGTGACCCCAGTGACACAGCCCTTCTCAACCTTCTTCCAATGCTGGGTGCCCTCAAGGTTCACTGCTGATGTCCAATTGGTGCTGAGCCGAAACCTTCACCAACATAGGCTCTGGTGACAGCTGCTCTCTCTCCCTCCACCTGAGTTGGGGTGGAGGAGAAAGGGAGGGAGAGCTCTTGGGACAGGCCATCTGTTGCCCTGTCCAATATGAGGACGGCCTGGGCAGAGTCTTGCCCCTCTCACCCCTCACTGCCCTGGGAGCCCTGCACTTAGCTTACTGAGTCTGGATGGTCACATGGGCCAGACCGTGAAGCGCCTCACTCTTTGTGTTCACACTCCGTAGAAATGCCAGACTGGGGCAGGCGAAGGCCTAGAGGAGCCAAAACCGGCTGGTGAAGAGGTGGGACTGGCCAAAGTAATAGACATATCCCAAAGGCTCAAAAGAAGCCAATTCAACTTTGTTGTGATTTGATTTTTTAAAAACTCTTATACAAAACTGATCTAAATCTTCACTCTTGCTCCAAGGGCTGGGCTATGGGTGGGGACTGGGATTTCGGGCCACTGGATCCTCAGACTTGTCCCTCCCTTACTTTTCCTCATTTTTTTTTTCTTTCCCCAATCTCCTGATACCTGTAATCAGCATCTCCTTTCTTCCTTCCTCTTTTAAACCATGCGTTATAACTTTGAAACCAAAAGTTATGGCATTGTCTTCTCCACTATTTAATGGCTCAGTTTTTAGTTCACATATATTTTAGGAATCTTCTTCAGTAGCAGGTTTCCATATAGGCCTGTAAATGCCCCTCAGTATTAATTGACCTTCCCTGTATTCCCTCCTTTCCCCTACCCTGTTTAATCCTCTCTCGCCTCCCCCTGTATCTCTATAACAATATATGCTATTTCCCCTTCACTGGTATATCCTCTCCTGCCCCTATAGTTACTTACTAGGTGCCTAACCTCTGCAGGTATAAGAATTAGAGTATGGAGGGTAGCGGGAGCGCAGGGTTGCCTGACACCCGCCAGCTACCCACGACCCCCGCCGCAGGATCTTGGGACTGCTGGTGAGTGGAACACAGCTTCTGCTCCAGTCCAATCACGCGGGACCTGAGACTGCTCTGGTTGGGGAGAGAGAAATCCGGCCCACACAGGGCCACAACCCTCTTCCGGTCAGAAAAGCACCTGAGCAGCTGGGGCGCAGGGTCTGCTGACACTCGCCAACTGCCCACAACACCTGCCACAGGATCTTAAGACTTCTGGTGAGGGGAGCACAGCTTCTGCTCCAATCCAATTGCGCGGGACCTGAGACTGCATTAGTTAGGGAAGCAGAAACCAGCCTGAGTAGGGCCGCAGGCCTCACCCGGCCGGATCAGCGCCAGGGTAGCGGGAGCGCAGGGGTGCCTGACACCCGCCAGCTACCCACGACCCCCGCCGCAGGATTTTGGGACTGCTGGTGAGCGGAACACAGCTTCTGCTCCAGTCCAATCACGCGGGACCTGAGACTGCTCTGGTTGGGGAGAGAGAAATCCGGCCCACACAGGGCCACAACCCTCTTCCGGTCAGAAAAGCACCTGAGCAGCTGGGGCGCAGGGTCTGCTGACACTCGCCAACTGCCCACAACACCCGCCACAGGATCTTAAGACTTCTGGTGAGGGGAGCACAGCTTCTGCTCCAATCCAATTGCGCGGGACCTGAGACTGCATTAGTTAGGGAAGCAGAAACCGGCCTGAGTAGGACCACAGGCCTCATCCGGCTGGATCAGCGCCGGGGTAGCGGGAGCGCAGGGTTGCCTGACACCCGCCAGCTACCCACGACCCCCGCCGCAGGATTTTGGGACTGCTGGTGAGTGGAACACAGCTTCTGCTCCAATCTTTAAATAGTGACAACGATAACAACTAACCCCAGAGATTACCAGATGGCGAAAGGTAAACGTAATAATCTTACTAACAGAAACCAAGACCACTCACCATCATCAGAACCCAGCACCCCCACTTCACCCAGTCCAGGGCACCCCAACACACCGGAAAAGCTAGACACGGATTTAAAAGCATATCTCCTGATGATGATAGAGGACTTCAAGAAGGACGTTAATAACACACTTAAAGAAATGCAGGAGAACACTGCTAAAAAGGAAGAAGACCATAAAGAGGAAGCACAAAAATCCCTTAAAGAATTGCAGGAGAACACTGCTAAAGAGTTACAAATCCTTAAAGAAAAACATGATAACATAATCAAACAGGTAGAAGTCCTTACAGAAAAACAGGAAAACACATCCAAACAGATGATGGAAATGAACAAAACCATACTAGACCTAAAAAGGGAAGTAGACACAATAAAGAAAACCCAAAATGAGGCAACACTGGAGATAGAAACCCTAGGAAAGAAATCTGGAACCATAGATGCAAGCATCAGCAACAGAATACAAGAGATGGAAGAGAGAATCTCAGGTGCAGAGGATTCCATAGAGAACATCGGCACAACAATCAAGGAAAATGGAAAATGCAAAAAGATCCTAACTCAAAACATCCAAGAAATACAGGACATAATGAGAAGACCAAACCTACGGATAATAGGAGTGGATGAGAATGAAGATTTTCAACTCAAAGGACCAGCAAACATCTTCAACAAAATTATAGAAGAAAACTTCCCAAATCTAAAGAAAGAGATGCCCATGAACATACAAGAAGCCTACAGAACTCCAAATAGACTGGATCAGAAAAGAAATACCTCCCGACACATAATAATCAGAGCAACAAATGCTCTAAATAAAGATAGAATACTAAAAGCAGTAAGAGAAAAAGGCCAAGTAACATATAAAGGCAAGCCTATCAGAATTACACCAGATTTTTCACCAGAGACTATGAAAGCCAGAAGATCCTGGACAGATGTTATACAGACACTAAAAGAACACAAATTCCAGCCCAGGCTACTATACCCAGCCAAACTCTCAATTAACATAGATGGAGAAACCAAAGTATTCCACGACAAAACCAAATTCACACATTATCTCTCCACGAATCCAGCCCTTCAAAGGATAATAACAGAAAAAAACCAATACAAGGACAGGAACCACGCCCTAGAAACAACAAGAAGGTAATCCCTCAACAAACCTAAAAGAAGACAGCCACAAGAACAAAATGCCAACTTTAACATCAAAAATAACAGGAAACACCAATTTCTTTTCCTTAATATCTCTTAATATTAATGGACTCAACTCCCCGATAAAAAGACATAGACTAACAAACTGGCTACACAAACAAGACCCAACATTTTGCTGCTTACAGGAAACTCATCTCAGAGAAAAGGATAGACACTACCTCAGAATGAAAGGCTGGAAAACAATTCTCCAAGCAAATGGCATGAAGAAACAAGCTGGAGTAGCCATTCTAATATCTGATAAGATTGACTTCCAACCCAAAGTCATTAAAAAAGACAGGGAGGGACACTTCATACTCATAAAAGGTAAAATCCTCCAAGAGGAACTATCAATCCTGAATATCTATGCTCCAAATACAAAGGCAGCCACATTCATTAAAGAAACTTTAGTAAATCTCAAAGCACACATTGCACCTCATACAATAATAGTGGGAGACTTCAACACACCACTTTCACCAATGGACAGATCATGGAAACAGAAACTAAACAGGGACACAGTGAAACTAAGAGAAATTATGAATCAAATGGATCTGGCAGATATCTACAGAACATTCTATCCTAAAACAAAAGGATATACCTTCTTCTCAGCACCTCATGGTACCTTCTCCAAAATTGACCACATAATTGGTCACAAAACAGGCCTCAACAGATATAAAAATATTGAAATTGTCCCATGCATCCTATCAGATCACCATGGACTAAGGCTGATCTTCAATAACAAAATAAATAATAGAAAGCCAACCTTCACGTGGAAACTGAACAACACTCTTCTCAATGATACCTTGGTCAAGGAAGGAATAAAGAAAGAAATTAAGGACTTTTTAGAGTTCAATGAAAATGAAGCCACAACATACCCAAACTTATGGGACGCAATGAAAGCATTTTTAAGAGGAAAACTCATAGCTCTGAGTGCCTCCAAAAGGAAACTAGAGAGAGCACACATTAGCAGCTTGACAACACACCTAAAAGCACTAGAACAAAAGGAAGCAAATTCACCCAAGAGGAGTAGACGGCAGGAAATAATCAAACTCAGGGGTGAAATCAACCAAGTAGAAACAAGAAAAACTATTCAAAGAATCAACCAATCAAGGAGCTGGTTCTTTGAGAAAATCAACAAGATAGATAAACCCTTAGCCAGACTCACTAGAGGGCACAGGGAAAGCATCCTAATTAACAAAATCAGAAATGAAAAAGGAGACATAACAACAGATCCTGAAGACATCCAAAACACCATCAGATCCTTCTACCAAAGGCTATACTCAACAAAACTGGAGAACCTGGATGAAATGGACAAGTTCCTAGACAGATACCAGGTACCAAAGTTGAATCAAGATCAGGTTAATGATCTAAACAGCCCTATATCCCCCAAAGAAATAGAAGCAGTCATTAATAGTCTCCCAACTAAAAAAAGCCCAGGACCAGATGGGTTTAGTGCAGAGTTCTATCAGACCTTCAAAGAAGATCTAATCCCAGTTCTTCACAAACTATTCCACAAAATAGAAACAGAAGGTACTCTACCCAACTCATTCTATGAAGCCACAATTACTCTGATACCTAAACCACAAAAAGACCCAACAAAGATAGAAAACTTCAGACCAATATCCCCTATGAATATTGATGCAAAAATCCTCAATAAAGTTCTTGCTAACCGAATCCAAGAACACATCAAAACAATCATCCATCCTGACCAAGTAGGTTTCATCCCAGGGATGCAGGGATGGTTCAATATACGGAAATCCATCAACGTAATCCAGTATATAAACAAACTCAAAGATAAAAACCACATGGTCATCTCCTTAGATGCGGAAAAAGCATTTGACAAGATCCAACACCCATTCATGATAAAAGTCTTGGAAAGATCAGGAATTCAAGGCCCATACCTAAACATGATAAAAGCAATCTACAGCAAACCAGTAGCCAACATCAAAGTAAATGGTGAGAAGCTTGAAGCAATCCCTCTAAAATCAGGGACTAGACAAGGCTGTCCACTTTCTCCATACCTATTCAACATTGTACTTGAAGTCCTAGCCAGAGCAATTCGACAACAAAAGGAGATCAAAGGGATACAAATTGGAAAAGAGGAAGTCAAAATATCACTTTTTGCAGATGATATGATAGTATATATAAGTGACCCTAAAAATTCCACCAGAGAACTCCTAAGCCTGATAAACAGCTTCGGTGAAGTAGCTGGATATAAAATTAACTCAAACAAATCAATGGCCTTTCTCTACACAAAGAATAAACAGGCTGAGAAAGAAATTAGGGAAACAACACCCTTCTCAATAGTCACAAATAATATAAAATATCTTGGCGTGACTCTAACTAAGGAAGTGAAAGATCTGTATAATAAAAACTTCAAGTCTCTGAAGAAAGAAATTATAGAAGATCTCAGAAGATGGAAAGATCTCCCATGCTCATGGATTGGCAGGATCAACATTGTAAAAATGGCTATCTTGCCAAAAGCAATCTACAGATTCAATGCAATCCCCATCAAAATTCCAAATCAATTCTTCAACGAATTAGAAAGTGCAATCTGCAAATTCATCTGGAATAACAAAAAACCTAGGATAGCAAAAACTCTTCTCAAGGATAAAAGAACCTCTGGTGGAATCACCATGCCGGACCTAAAGCTCTACTACAGAGCAATTGTGATAAAAACTGCATGGTACTGGTATAGTGACAGACAAATAGACCAATGGAATAGAATTGAAGACCCAGAAATGAACCCACACACCTATGGTCACTTGATCTTCGACAAGGGAGCTAAAAACATCCAGTGGAAGAAAGACAGCATTTTCAACAAATGGTGCTGGCACAACTGGTTGTTAACATGTAGAAGAATGCGAATCGATCCATTCCTATCTCCTTGTACTAAGGTCAAGTCTAAGTGGATCAAGGAACTTCACATAAAACCAGAGACACTGAAACTTATAGAGGAGAAAGTGGGGAAAAGCCTTGAAGATATGGGCACAGGGGAAAAATTCCTGAATAGAACAGTAATGGCTTGTGCTGTAAGATCGAGAATTGACAAGTGGGACCTCATGAAACTACAAAGCTTCTGCAAGGCTAAAGACACCATCAATAAGACAAAAAAACCACCAACAGATTGGGAAAGGATCTTCACCTATCCTAAATCAGATAAGGGACTAATATCCAATATATATAAAGAACTCAAGAAGGTGGACTCCAGAAAGTCAAATAACCCCATTAAAAAATGGGGCTCAGAACTGAACAAAGAATTCTCACCTGAGGAATACCGAATGGCAGAGAAGCACCTGAAAAAATGTTCAACATCCTTAATCATCAGGGAAATGCAAATCAAAACAACCCTGAGATTCCACCTCACACCAGTCAGAATGGCTAAGATCAAAAATTCAGGTGACAGCAGATGCTGGCGAGGATGTGGAGAAAGAGGAACACTCCTCCATTGTTGGTGGGATTGCAAGCTTGTACAACCACTCTGGAAATCAGTCTGGCGGTTCCTCAGAAAATTGGACATAGTACTACCGGAGGATCCAGCAATACCTCTCCTGGGCATATATCCAGAAGATGTCCCAACCGGTAAGAAGGACACATGCTCCACTATGTTCATAGCAGCCCTATTTATAATAGCCAGAAGCTGGAAAGAACCCAGATGTCCCTCAACAGAGGAATGGATACAGAAATTATGGTACATTTACACAATGGAGTACTACTCAGCTATTAAAAAGAATGAATTTATGAAATTCCTAGCCAAATGGATGGACCTGGAGGGCATCATCTTGAGTGAAGTAACACAATCACAAAAGAACTCACACAATATGTATTCATTGATAAGTGGATATTAGCCCAAAACTTAGGATACCCAAGATATAAGATACAATTTGCTAAACGCATGAAACTCAAGAAGAATGAAGACCAAAGTGTGGACACTGTGCACCTTCTTAGAATTGGGAACAAAACACCCAGGGAAGGAGCTACAGAGACAAAGTTTGTAGCTGTGATGAAAGGATGGTCCATTTAGAGACTGCTGTATCCAGGGATCCGTCCCATAATCAGCTTCTAAACGCTGACACCATTGCATACACTAGCAAGATCTTGCTGAAAGGACCCAAATATAGCTGTCTCTTGTGAGACGATGCCGGGGCCTAGCAAACACAGGAGTGGATGTTCACAGTCAGCTATTGGATGTATCACAGGGCTCCCAATGGAGAAGCTAGAGAAAGTACCCAAGGAGCTAAAGGGATCTGCAACCCTATTGTTGGAACAACATGATGTACTAACCGGAACCCTGGAGCTCTTGTCTCTAGCTGCATATGTATCGAAAGATGGCCTAGTCGGCCATCAATGGAAAGAGAGGCCCATTGGACTTGCAAACTTTATATGCCCCAATATAGGGGAATGCCAGGGCCAAAAGAATGGGAATGGGTGGGTAGGGAAGTGGGGGGCGCTATGGGGGACTTTTGGGATAGTATTGGAAATGTAATTGAGGAAATTATGTAATAAAAATATTTAAAAAAAAAAAAAAAAAAAAAAAAAAAAAAAAAAAAAAAAAAAAAAAAAGAATTAGAGTATGCATAACAAATATTTAAAAACTAACAACCATGTATGAGAGAACACATACAATATTTGCCTTTCTTGGTCTGGGTTACCTCACTTGATAGTTCCAATCATTCACCTATAGATGTTGTAATTTCATTTTTAATAGCTGAATAACAATCTATTGTATAAAAGTGCCACATTTCATCATCCATTCATCAGTTGATGGACATCTAGGCTATTTCTAATTTCTAGCTATTGTGAATAGAGCAACAAATGAACCTTAATGAACAAGCACGTATGCGGTAAAATGTAAAGTCCTTTGGGTACATGTTGAAGATACTGGAATATTACTGAGATAAATATATCCCCAGCTTCCCGAAGAACTGCCACACTGATTTCCATACTGTCTATAAAAGTCTATACTCCCATCAGCAATGACCCGTTTCCAGCCTGAGCGGTCACTTGTGGTATTGATCTTAGCCATTCTGACAGGTGTGAGATGGAATCTCAGAGTAGTTTTGATTTGCATCTCCCTGATAGCTAAGGGTGCTGAGCATTTCTTTAAATGTTTCTCAGCCATTTGAGTTTCCTCTGTTGAAAGCTCTCTGTTTAGATTTGTACCTCATTCTCAAATTGAAATTGTTTTAGTACGTAATCTCTCAAGTTCTTCACATATGTTGGATATTAGCTCTCTGTTGAGTGTGGGGTTGGTAAAAAATCTTTTCCTGTTCTGTAGACTACTTCTTTGTCTGAATGATGGCATCCTTTGCCATTTTTCAGTTTCATGGGGTCCAGTTTATTATTGCTAATCTTAGTGAGTATGCTAATGATGTTCCGTTCCGAAAGTCTTCTGTGTCAATGAATTCAAGGCTATCCTGCACTTTCTCTTCTATCAGATTCAGTGTAGCCAGTTTTATATCGAGGTTATTGACCCATCTGAATTTGTTTTGTGAAGAGTTATAGATATGGAGGTATTTGCATTCTTTTACATGCAGTTGTCGGTTTTCACTGACACCATTTGTTGAAGATGCTATGCTTTTTATAATATGTATATATGGCTTCTTTATTTAAAAAAATCAGGTGTCTATAGGTGTGTGGATTTGTGTCTGGGTATCCAATTCAATTCCATTGATCAATATATCTGTTTTTATGCCAATACTATGCTTTTTTATTACTATAGCTTTATAGTACAACTTGAAATCAGAATTGTGCTGTCTCCAACAGTTCTTTTATTGTTCAGAGTTTTTCCTCCATCTTTTGATTCTGTTCAGGGATTTTTGTGTGTGTGTCTTCTTGGATGAGGTTAATTTCTTATCACTGAAGTTTTCTATTGCCTTCTGTAGAGATTGAAGTTGGTTAAATTTTGTTTTACTATGGAGTGGTTTTCCTTTTCTGTTGATTGTGACTGATAGTTTTGCTGACCATAGTAGTCTGGGATGGCATTTTAGCCTCTCATAGTTTGTAGGACAGCTCTCCAGGTCATTCTAGCTTTATGAGTCTCCATGAGAAGTTAGATCTTATTCTAGTAAGCTTGCCTGTATATGTTATGTGGCCATTTTTCCTTAAGGTTTAGTACCTTTTCTTTCCTTTATACAGTGCTTAGATTATTATGTGCCATGAGAAATTTATTTTCTGGGGACTGGAGAGATGGCTCAGCGGTTAAGAGCACTGACTGCTCTTCCAGAGGTGCTGAGTTCAATTCCCAGCAACCACATGGTGGCTCACAGCCATCTGTAATGGGATCTGATGCCCTCTTCTGGTGTGTCTGAAGAGAGCTACAGAGTGTTCACATATATATAAAATAAATAAATCTTAAAAAAAAAAAAGAAATTTATTTTCTGGTCCTGTCTATGCCCTGTATGCTCCATGTACCTTAATAGATACTTCCTTCTGTAGGCTGGGGAAACTTTGTTCTGTGGTTTTGTTAATAATATTTTATTTTCTGTGCCTTTGATGTGGGATTTTGTTCCTTCTTCTATCCCTATTATTCATAGATTTGGCTTATTTCATAACATCCCTTATATTCTAGATGTTTTTGCCTAGACACTTTTTAAATTTAACATTTTCTTTGACTGAGGTATCCACTTCTTCTACCTTGTCTTCAACACTTAAGATTCTCTCTTCTGCTACATATGCAAGGGTTGGAGAGCAGGGCAGAGGGAGAGCATAGGGGGCCTTGGGGATAGCATTTAAAATGTAAATAAAGAAAATATCTAATAAAAATAATAATAATAAGATTCTTCTGTGTCTTTTAGTCTGTTGGTGAGGCTTACCTTTGAAGTTTTTGTTTCACTTCCTAAAGTTTTGGGTATTTTTTTTAAGGTTTATTTATTTTATATATGTGAGTACACTGTCATTATCTTCAGACATACCAGAAGAGGGCATCAGATCCCATTCCAGACAGTTGTGGGGTACCATGTGGTTGCTGGGAATTGAACTCAGGACCTCTGGAAGAGCAGTCAGTACTCTTAACTGCTGAACCATCTCTCTAGCCCCAACTTCCTAAATTTTTTATTTACAGTTTTACTTCAGTTTGAGTTTTCTTTAGTAATTCTATTTTTTTGTTAAATTCTGATTTGATGTCTTTAATTGTTTTCATTATTTTGTTTAACTCTATTTTTGTGTTTTCATGATCTTCACTATAGGATTTATTCATATTTTTATTTATATTCAACTTATATTTATTCAAATTTCTTGAGTATATTCATAATTTCTATTTTGAAGTCTTTTCTTGCATTCAATTCTATATTGAATTTTATTCTTTTTAGATTTATTTATTATATGCAAGTACACTGTAGCTGCCTTCAGACACTCCAGAAGAGGGCATCAGATCTCATTATGGATGGTTGTGAGCTACCATGTGGTTGCTGGGATTTGAACTCAGAACCTTTGGAAGAGCAGTCAGTGCTCTTAACCACTGAGCCATCTTTCCAGCCCTATATTGAATTTCTTAGGGCCTACTGTAATATGGTTATTGTTGGGTTCTGATGAAAGTATATTGTCTTTGCTATTCATGTTTGTCTTTTTTTTTTCATGTTTGTCTTTTTATGCTGGGTCTGGGCAGTAGTAATTGTGATGACTGAGCTGTTTCTAGGTGCTGATTTATGATATTGTCATGTGTTCAGTCAGTGTTCCATTTTTTTTTTTGGTTGTTTTTTTCCTTCTCTGGATCCTGGGCAAGTATGGAGGTTGTGGGATTTGTGGGTGGAGAATGCTTCTGCAGACTTGTGGTAAGAAGAAAGGAATGGAGATGGACTAGAAGGAAAGGTGAGAAGAGCTGGGGAAAAGAGCTAAGTGAATTGGGTCCACACCAAGAGGTGGAGTTTCCCAGGAGTACAGGTGTGATAGGAGGAGGAGCAAGGAGGTTTCAGTAGGACAAAGACCAAATCTGAGGAGAGAGATAGGAATGAAAGTGATAGGGGGCTTCCACCAAGAGGTAGGATCTTCAATGATTGGAGTTAGGGTGGGATGGAGGTTCCTGCAAGCAGGCTGTTGAAAGTAAGACTTGAGAAACTGTAATGGAGAAAAAGGAGGATAGTGAAACATTACCTACCTGAGTCCCCTTCCAGGGTAGCTACTGTGAGTCTCTGGTAGGAAGTGTTTCTGGGTTACAGTGGCAAAAGAAGTAGAGATGGGCTATAAAGGAAGGCAGAGAGAGAGAGAGAGAGAGAGAGAGAGAGAGAGAGAGAGAGAGAGAGAGAGAGAGAGAGAGAGGTTCTAGAACCGTGGATCTCAACCTTCTTAATGCTGTGACCCTTTAACACTCATGATGTAGGGATTTTCAACCATAAAATTATTTTTGTTGCTACTTCATAACAGTAATTTTGCTACTGTTATGAATTATAATGTAAATATCTGTGTTTTCTGATGGTCTTAGGTAACCATCTGTGAGAAGGCCCTTTGACCTCCAAAGGGGTTGTGACCCACAGTTTGAGAACCACTGGTTTCAAGGAAAGTGTTAAGCTTTCTACTCAGTTTCTTTACACTTTTTATAAATTTTTTTTTAAATGCTGTGTGATCTAGCTGTCTGGAAAGAAAATCATCTATCTCCCAACACCAAGCATATAGAGAGGAATGGTTGGCAAGTGGTAACACGCCTATTAGGAAAGAATTAAGGATGTTAAAAATTAAAATACAGCTCTTCCGGTCAGAAAAGCACCAGGGCAGCTGGGGCGCAGGGTTGCCTGACACCCGCCAGCTACCCACAACACCCGCCACAGGATCTTAAGACTTCTGGTGAGTGGAGCACAGCTTCTGCTCCAATCCAATTGCGCGGGACCTGAGACTGCATTAGTTAGGGAAGCAGAAACCGGCCTGAGTAGGACCACAGGCCTCATCCGGCTGGATCAGCGCCGGGGTAGCGGGAGCGCAGGGTTGCCTGACACCCGCCAGCTACCCACGACCCCCGCCGCAGGATTTTGGGACTGCTGGTGAGTGGAACACAGCTTCTGCTCCAATCCAATTGCGCGGGACCTGAGACTGCATTAGTTAGGGAAGCAGAAACCGGCCTGAGTAGGGCCACAGGCCTCACCCGGCCGGATCAGCGCCAGGGTAGCGGGAGCGCAGGGTTGCCTGACACCCGCCAGCTACCCAAGACCCCCGCCGCAGGATTTTGGGACTGCTGGTGAGTGGAACACAGCTTCTGCTCCAGTCCAATCACGCGGGACCTGAGACTGCTCTGGTTGGGGAGAGAGAAATCCGGCCTACATAGGGCCACAACCCTCTTCCGGTCAGAAAAGCACCTGGGCAGCTGGGGCGCAGGGTCAGCTGACACTCATCAGCTACCCACAACACCCACCACAGGATCTTAAGACTTCTGGAGAGTGGAGCACAGCTTCTGCTCCAATCCAATTGCACGCGGGACCAGAGACTGCATTAGTTAGGGAAGCAGAAAAACGGCCTGAGTAGGACCACAGGCCTCTTCCGGCTGGACCAGCACCGGGGTACCGTCAGCTACCCACGACCCCCTCCGCAGGATTTAGAGACTGCTGGTGAGTGGAACACAGCTTCTGCTCCAATCTTTAAATAGTGACAACGATAACAACTAACCCCAGAGATTACCAGATGGCGAAAGGTAAACGTAATAATCTGACTAACAGGAACCAAGACCACTCACCATCATCAGAACACAGCACCCCCACTTCGCCCAGTCCAGGGCACCCCAACACACCGGAAAAGCTAGACACGGATTTAAAAGCATATCTCCTGATGATGATAGAGGACTTCAAGAAGGACTTTAATAACACACTTAAAGAAATGCAGGAGAACACTGATAAAAAGGCAGAAGACAATAAAGAGGAAGCACAAAAATCCCTTAAAGAATTGCAGGAGAACACTGCTAAAGAGTTACAAATCCTTAAAGAAAAACATGATAACATAATCAAACAGGTAGAAGTCCTTACAGAAAAACAGGAAAACACATCCAAACAGATGATGGAAATGAACAAAACCATACTAGACCTAAAAAGGGAAGTAGACACAATAAAGAAAACCCAAAATGAGGCAACACTGGAGATAGAAACCCTAGGAAAGAAATCTGGAACCATAGATACGAGCATCAGCAACAGAATACAAGAGATGGAAGAGAGAATCTCAGGTGCAGAAGACTCCATAGAGAATATCGGCACAACAATCAAGGAAAATGTAAAATGCAAAAAGATCCTAACTCAAAACATCCAAGAAATACAGGACATAATGAGAAGACCAAACCTACGGATAATAGGAGTGGATGAGAATGAAGATTTTCAACTCAAAGGACCAGCAAACATCTTCAACAAAATTATAGAAGAAAACTTCCCAAATCTAAAGAAAGAGATGCCCATGAACATACAAGAAGCCTATAGAACTCCAAATAGACTGGACCAGAAAAGAAATACCTCCCGACACATAATAATCAGAGCAACAAATGCTCTAAATAAAGATAGAATACTAAAAGCAGTAAGAGAAAAAGGCCAAGTAACATATAAAGGCAAGCCTATCAGAATTACACCAGACTTTTCACCAGAGACTATGAAAGCCAGAAGATCCTGGACGGATGTTATACAGACACTAAAAGAACACAAATTCCAGCCCAGGCTACTATACCCAGCCAAACTCTCAATTAACATAGATGGAGAAACCAAAGTATTCCACGACAAAACCAAATTCACACATTATCTCTCCACGAATCCAGCCCTTCAAAGGATAATAACAGAAAAAAACCAATACAAGGACAGGAACCACGCCCTAGAAACAACAAGAAGGTAATCCCTCAACAAACCTAAAAGAAGACAGCCACAAGAACAGAATGCCAACTTTAACATCAAAAATAACAGGAAACAACAATTACTTTTCCTTAATATCTCTTAATATCAATGGACTCAACTCCCCGATAAAAAGACATAGACTAACAAACTGGCTACACAAACAAGACCCAACATTTTGCTGCTTACAGGAAACTCATCTCAGAGAAAAGGATAGACACTACCTCAGAATGAAAGGCTGGAAAACAATTTTCCAAGCAAATGGCATGAAGAAACAAGCTGGAGTAGCCATTCTAATATCTGATAAGATTGACTTCCAACCCAAAGTCATTAAAAAAGACAGGGAGGGACACTTCATACTCATCAAAGGTAAAATCCTCCAAGAGGAACTATCAATCCTGAATATCTATGCTCCAAATACAAAGGCAGCCACATTCATTAAAGAAACTTTAGTAAAGCTCAAAGCACACATTGCACCTCATACAATAATAGTGGGAGACTTCAACACACCACTTTCACCAATGGACAGATCATGGAAACAGAAACTAAACAGGGACACAGTGAAACTAACAGAAATTATGAATCAAATGGATCTGGCCAATATCTACAGAACATTCTATCCTAAAACAAAAGGATATACCTTCTTCTCAGCACCTCATGGTACCTTCTCCAAAATTGACCACATAATTGGTCACAAAACAGGCCTCAACAGATATAAAAATATTGAAATTGTCCCATGCATCCTATCAGATCACCATGGACTAAGGCTGATCTTCAATAACAAAATAAATAATAGAAAGCCAACCTTCACGTGGAAACTGAACAACACTCTTCTCAATGATACCTTGGTCAAGGAAGGAATAAAGAAAGAAATTAAGGACTTTTTAGAGTTCAATGAAAATGAAGCCACAACATACCCAAACTTATGGGACGCAATGAAAGCATTTTTAAGAGGAAAACTCATAGCTCTGAGTGCCTCCAAAAGGAAACTAGAGAGAGCACACATTAGCAGCTTGACAACACACCTAAAAGCACTAGAACAAAAGGAAGCAAATTCACCCAAGAGGAGTAGACGGCAGGAAATAATCAAACTCAGGGGTGAAATCAACCAAGTGGAAACAAGAAAAACTATTCAAAGAATCAACCAATCAAGGAGCTGGTTCTTTGAGAAAATCAACAAGATAGATAAACCCTTAGCCAGACTCACTAGAGGGCACAGGGAAAGCATCCTAATTAACAAAATCAGAAATGAAAAAGGAGACATAACAACAGATCCTGAAGACATCCAAAACACCATCAGATCCTTCTACCAAAGGCTATACTCAACAAAACTGGAGAACCTGGATGAAATGGACAAGTTCCTAGACAGATACCAGGTACCAAAGCTGAATCAAGATCAGGTTAATGATCTAAACAGCCCTATATCCCCCAAAGAAATAGAAGCAGTCATTAATAGTCTCCCAACTAAAAAAAGCCCAGGACCGGATGGGTTTAGTGCAGAGTTCTATCAGACCTTCAAAGAAGATCTAATCCCAGTTCTTCACAAACTATTCCACAAAATAGAAACAGAAGGTACTCTACCCAACTCATTCTATGAAGCCACAATTACTCTGATACCTAAACCACAAAAAGACCCAACAAAGATAGAAAACTTCAGACCAATATCCCTTATGAATATTGATGCAAAAATCCTCAATAAAGTTCTTGCTAACCGAATCCAAGAACACATCAAAACAATCATCCATCCTGACCAAGTAGGTTTCATCCCAGGGATGCAGGGATGGTTCAATATACGGAAATCCATCAACGTAATCCAGTATATAAACAAACTCAAAGACAAAAACCACATGGTCATCTCGTTAGATGCGGAAAAAGCATTTGACAGGATCCAACACCCATTCATGATAAAAGTCTTGGAAAGATCAGGAATTCAAGGCCCATACCTAAACATGATAAAAGCAATCTACAGCAAACCAGTAGCCAACATCAAAGTAAATGGTGAGAAGCTTGAAGCAATCCCTCTAAAATCAGGGACTAGACAAGGCTGTCCACTTTCTCCATACCTATTCAACATTGTACTTGAAGTCCTAGCCAGAGCAATTCGACAACAAAAGGAGATCAAAGGGATACAAATTGGAAAAGATGAAGTCAAAATATCACTTTTTGCAGATGATATGATAGTATATATAAGTGACCCTAAAAATTCCACCAGAGAACTCCTAAGCCTGATAAACAGCTTCGGTGAAGTAGCTGGATATAAAATTAACTCAAACAAATCAATGGCCTTTCTCTACACAAAGAATAAACAGGCTGAGAAAGAAATTAGGGAAACAACACCCTTCTCAATAGTCACAAATAATATAAAATATCTTGGCGTGACTCTAACTAAGGAAGTGAAAGATCTGTATAATAAAAACTTCAAGTCTCTGAAGAAAGAAATTATAGAAGATCTCAGAAGATGGAAAGATCTCCCATGCTCATGGATTGGCAGGATCAACATTGTAAAAATGGCTATCTTGCCAAAAGCAATCTACAGATTCAATGCAATCCCCATCAAAATTCCAAATCAATTCTTCAACGAATTAGAAAGTGCAATCTGCAAATTCATCTGGAATAACAAAAAACCTAGGATAGCAAAAACTCTTCTCAAGGATAAAAGAACCTCTGGTGGAATCACCATGCCGGACCTAAAGCTCTACTACAGAGCAATTGTGATAAAAACTGCATGGTACTGGTATAGTGACAGACAAATAGACCAATGGAATAGAATTGAAGACCCAGAAATGAATCCACACACCTATGGTCACTTGATCTTCGACAAGGGAGCTAAAAACATCCAGTGGAAGAAAGACAGCATTTTCAACAAATGGTGCTGGCACAACTGGTTGTTAACATGTAGAAGAATGCGAATCGATCCATTCCTATCTCCTTGTACTAAGGTCAAGTCTAAGTGGATCAAGGAACTTCACATAAAACCAGAGACACTGAAACTTATAGAGGAGAAAGTGGGGAAAAGCCTTGAAGATATGGGCACAGGGGAAAAATTCCTGAATCGAACAGTAATGGCTTGTGCTGTAAGATCGAGAATTGACAAGTGGGACCTCATGAAACTACAAAGCTTCTGCAAGGCTAAAGACACCATCAATAAGACAAAAAAACCACCAACAGATTGGGAAAGGATCTTCACCTATCCTAAATCAGATAAGGGACTAATATCCAATATATATAAAGAACTCAAGAAGGTGGACTCCAGAAAGTCAAATAACCCCATTAAAAAATGGGGCTCAGAACTGAACAAAGAATTCTCACCTGAGGAATACCGAATGGCAGAGAAGCACCTGAAAAAATGTTCAACATCCTTAATCATCAGGGAAATGCAAATCAAAACAACCCTGAGATTCCACCTCACACCAGTCAGAATGGCTAAGATCAAAAATTCAGGTGACAGCAGATGCTGGCGAGGATGTGGAGAAAGTGGAACACTCCTCCATTGTTGGTGGGATTGCAAGCTTGTACAACCACTCTGGAAATCAGTCTGGCGGTTCCTCAGAAAATTGGACATAGTACTACCGGAGGATCCAGCAATACCTCTCCTGGGCATATATCCAGAAGATGTCCCAACCGGTAAAAAGGACACATGCTCCACTATGTTCATAGCAGCCCTATTTATAATAGCCAGAAGCTGGAAAGAACCCAGATGTCCCTCAACAGAGGAATGGATACAGAAATTATGGTACATTTACACAATGGAGTACTACTCAGCTATTAAAAAGAATGAATTTATGAAATTCCTAGCCAAATGGATGGACCTGGAGGGCATCATCTTGAGTGAAGTAACACAATCACAAAAGATCTCTCACAATATGTATTCATTGATAAGTGGATATTAGCCCAAAACTTAGGATACCCAAGATATAAGATACAATTTGATAAACGCATGAAACTCAAGAAGAATGAAGACCAAAGTGTGGACATTGTGCACCTTCTTAGAATTGGGAACAAAACACCCAGGGAAGGAGTTACAGAGACAAAGTTCGTAGCTGTGATGAAAGGATGGACCATTTAGAGACTGCTGTATCCAGGGATCCGTCCCATAATCAGCTTCTAAACGCTGACACCATTGCATACACTAGTAAGATCTTGCTGAAAGGACCCAAATATAGCTGTCTCTTGTGAGACGATGCCGGGGCCTAGCAAACACAGGAGTGGATGTTCACAGTCAGCTATTGGATGTATCACAGGGCTCCCAATGGAGAAGCTAGAGAAAGTAACCAAGGAGCTAAAGGGATCTGCAACCCTATTGTTGGAACAACATGATGTACTAACCAGAACCCTGGAGCTCTTGTCTCTAGCTGCATATGTATCGAAAGATGGCCTAGTCGGCCATCAATGGAAAGAGAGGCCCATTGGACTTGCAAACTTTATATGCCCCAATATAGGGGAATGCCAGGGCCAAAAGAATGGGAATGGGTGGGTAGGGAAGTGGGGGGCGCTATGGGGGACTTTTGGGATAGTATTGGAAATGTAATTGAGGAAAATATGTAATAAAAATATTAAAAAAAAAAAAAGAAAAAAGAAAAAAAAATATAAAAAAAAAATTAAAATACAGAGGAAAAGAAACAAGAGGGAATTTCCTAAAACAAACAAACAAAAAGTATATAAAAGGCAGGAAAGAAACACAGAGCTATGTAAGGGAATGCACATCTGAAATCTTATAACCTGGGATATAGAGGTGGGATGATCAGAAGTTTCAAAGTCATCCTTGGCTACACAGTGAATTTGAGATTAGCCTGGTCTGTAAGAGACCTGTTTCATCAACAAAATGAATGAATGAGTTAATTAATGAGGATAGAGAAAAGAGAAAGAAGACCAGGAAAAACATTTTAAACAGAACACATGACTATACACAGATTTGAGTTTATGCCTTATCTTTGTTTTAAGTGAGTCCATTGACATAACAAAAACATCCATTCTTTTTCTCTGGTACAGACAGCATAGAACCCCACATGGAAATTTAATTCATAGATATAAATTTCTTTTACACATAGATGAATTTTCAGAGCTACTCCTATGCATAATTTCTCAAAATAAATGATATGGCTAAGAAGGTACATTGAAGTACTCATATACTGGCCTCTTGTGGTTATACTTGGGATAGTGTGTAGTGAGTCTTATCACCACACACATAACCTAATGTGAACCCTCTGTCTGCTTTCAATTAGGACCTTCATGCTATCTTCAGAGGGAGCAGAGACCAGCAGTCAGGGATATAGCTACTACCTCTTGTGACCCTGAGCCAACCATATCTTATTTCTAGCCCAAACTGAACATTTCTTAAATGATAGGAAAGGGAATATCAAATGCTGGAATGACTCCTTGTGTAACACTTTGCCCATTTTATCCTGGGCAGTTGAATCAGAAAATTCTAGAATAGTTTCTGGTCCATATACAGTGATGAAAATTTGTTTTTGAGCCTGAGTGTCAAGGCCTTAATGAGTTATGGTGGAGACTGTAGTAGGAGAAATGTGGAGAAAAATTCAGAGTCTGTGAAGATACCAGCTAAACTAGAGTGAAAGATGTACAGGGAACAAAATCACTGGCCGGCACCAGCTTATAAGAATTATAAGAACAATTGAAAAAACAATTATTAAACAGCGTTTGAAGTTCTTTTTTCAAAAAAAATCAATAATTCATAATTTAATCAGTTTAATCTATAGAGTAACATACTATAGTCTCATTCCATGAGACTCTTTCAAACAAAATCCTCAGCTGCCAATTATTAAAGTCTAGCCACTGTAGTTAGGCAAAGAGAAAAAGAATACTGTTAAAAGTGCTACTGTTGGGCTGGAGAAATGGCTCAGCAGTTAAGAGCACTGATTGCTCTTCCAGAGGTCCTGAGTTCAATTCCCAGCAACCACATGGTGGCTCACAACCATCTATAATGGGATCTGATGCCCTCGTCTGGTGTGTCTGAAGACTGTGAAAGTATATGTATATATATACATACATATATATATATATATATATATATATATAACATTTTTTTTAAAAAGTGCTACCGTCCTGATGCTCACAGCCAACCATTGGATGGCTGGGTCCGGATGGAGGAGTTGAAGAAGAGACTTAAGATGCAGCCCCATAGAGGGAGCATCAGTGTCAACTGGCCAGACCCCCCCCCCCCCGAGAGCTACCGGGGACTGGACCACCAACCAAAGAATGCACATGGAGGAATCCATGGCTCCGGCTGTATATGTGGCAGAGGATGGCCTTGTTGGACATCAGTGGGAAGAGAGTTGGACATCTGAGGGTGTTCGATGACCCAGTGTAGGGGAATGCCAGGGAGAGAAGACTTGAGTGGGTGGTTGGGGGAGCACCCTCATAGAGGCAGGAGGAGGTGGGATGAGATAGAGGGTTTCTGAAGGGGAGACCTGGAAAGGGGAAAACATTTGAAATGTAACTAAAGAACCCCCCCCCCAAAAAAAAGCAAAAAAAAAAAAAAGTGTTGCCATCGCCAGGTAATTCTGGGTGTCCCTAAGCTGTGTCTCTCACACAGGAGTTTGAAAGCTTTGAGGATATGAGAATATACATCATTTTAAAACAAACCAGCCAACTGCTGAATAAACAAACCCCGGATAGAAGAGATAAATATCTCAGAATAGTTGCATATAGTTTCTGCATCCTTTTGCTTCTGATAAAAACTTAGATATTGGAGTGCAGAAGGACTGGAGGAAGCAAGCAAGATAAACTGCCCATAAGAATGACCAGAAAAAGGCCTCAAAGTAGCCATTCTAAATATGTTTACTGATAGGACACGAGTTGCTAGGACAACGAGTCAAGGCTAAGGCTCTGGAGAATTGAATTACAAAGTTGGCAGTTCCCCAGGACCCCAGCCCTGGTTGGCATAACTCTTTAGTGCCAACTTGGGGAAAAAGAAGACCAAAGTGGTTCCTCCAGGGAGTATACATGCAAGCTCTGATGGCAAGCACTTCACATTCGCAATACTCAACTTAGCTGGACACTCTCTCCTCCACATTCCTCCCCCCACCCCCACTGCCATCCTCTGCCAAATGGGTTGCCAGCTCATGCTCTCAGGTGCTACTAATTAGAGTACTATGGTATTGAATTAGCTCAGGGTACATAAAGTGGAGGCTAGAGAAGACCAGACAGATGGAGATAATTGAGTTGAAGACAGAGATAGCCAAGTTGAAGCCACTGCTGCC
Source organism: Mus caroli (assembly GCF_978045245.1). NCBI lineage: Eukaryota > Metazoa > Chordata > Mammalia > Rodentia > Muridae > Mus > Mus caroli. Next base: position 55,225,269 of record NW_028227270.1, on the reverse strand, counting down.
AAGAGATACGTGGAAGAGCTGCAGCAACACCAGAAGCAAGGATTGCAAGAGAATATTCCAGAATTCAAACATGTCCACAGTGACAAGTGTGGTCAGGTCTACCACCATAGAAAACAGTGTGAGACTCTGAAGTGGAATAGAAAGAAAATGCAAGGGAAGCTTATCATGCTTTTTGTAGATAGAGTGCCAAGTCTATACTAGGAAGGAAGAGCTACCCAGAATAAAGGCCTCAATGACATATCAATATATAGCAAGATACAAATGACTGGCCTCTGTTTCAGTGACATTTCTTCACATTGTATTAAGGTGTGTCTCTGTATTTTCAATTGTTAATTTTGTGTCTGCATAGAGCTAAATTCTGGCAGGATTTTGGTATTGTCGGTTCTATGGCCCATTATTATTATTATTGGGTTTTTCATTTGTAAATGCTTGTCCTTCCACACCTGCTCATAGAATGAAAGCCAGGCAGCCCTCATTGCCTAAACACAATCCTATGAGATGGATCAGGTGTTGTCTTACTGCTCATTTGTTATAATAAAGAGCAGAGGCAGGAGAATCAGAGAGAGAGAGAGGGAGGGGGAGAGGAGAGAGGGAGAGGAGAGAGGGAGAGGAGGAACTGGAAGAGGAGCTGGGAGATAAAGAGCTAGCCACTTGGCGGGGACATAGACCAGGAAGTCAGGTTAAGTTAGAAGCTAGCTGAGTCTGCCCCAGCATAAGGCCAAAAGCTTTATAAACTGTATAGAAGTCTCATGTCTTATTTAAACCACAAGCAGGGTCCATGAAAGTCTTGCACTAGGCTCCTGTGACCAAGGCCAACATATGCTAACTGGAGACCAAGAAAGCTGGTAATGAAGTCCAAAGACCCAGAGAAGTGTCCCTTCAGTGCTCAAACACTGGAGAAGATGAATATTCTGAGAGAATGAATTCACTCTTTCTCCTTTCAGATTGGTGCTGTGCATGTATTAAACAATTAATGTTCTTGGAACTGTAAATGTGAGTTTGAAATCATATGAGCATTTGGGAAACTTGCCCAAGTTTCCAGATCTTCAAAGGCTCAAACTGTTTTACCAGTTCTTTCAGCCCCAAAGCTGAAATGCAGTGGTTCTGAGTGACCTCATCTCCACTCAGTAGCTGCTTTTTTTAATGGTGCACTGTTCCTTTGAAACACTTTGGTAGTTAGAAAAAAAAAGAAAGAGAGAGAGAGAAAGGGAGAGAGAGAGAGAAAGAGAGAGAAAGAATGAAAGAAAAGAAAGAAAGAAAGAAAGGATGAAAGAAAGAAAGAGAGAGAGAGAGAAGAGGCCATGAGTTTGAAGATCAGGGAAGGGCATATAGGATGGTTTGGAGGGAGGAAAGGGAAGGGGGAACTGTAGTTAAACTTTAATCTCAAGCGCGCACACACACACACACACACTAAAGATGGTGCTGGAGAGATAGCTCAGTGGTTAAGAGCACTGACTGCTCTTCCGAAGGTCCTGAGTTCAAATGCCAGCAACCATGTGGTGGCTCGCAACCATCTGTAATGAAATCTGACTCCCTCTTCTGGTGTGTCTGAAGACAGCTACAGTGTACTTACATATAATTAATAAATAAATAAATCTTTTTTCTTTTTAAAAAGACAACACTTGGATGGCTTCCAGGTGGACAAGGTTGCTTTACATCTCAAATAGAATATGTGATTTAAAATTTAATAATGTTTCCAAAACTGGTAATTTTATATTAAACTAATTAGTCACTTATCCTATAAAATATAAATTTTTTCCAAGGTAGTTACTATTTTAGCCTCTTCATATAAAATCGAATGCATATGTAAGAGCCACAATTTCCACCAGTGAGTCCTTATAATTTCATATTGTTAAAAATCTTATATCTAGAAATTTTAATCTTCACTTTTATTCAGTAATTTGGTCCAGTGCTCAGTCATAACCAGTAAATAGCCTAATTATAGTGACAGTTCTCCTAGGTGCACAGAACTGTATCTGAGAAAATGGAGACAGGTTTAAAGATTCTTGTAAAGAACATTCTGACGTTTGTGTGTGTGTGTGTGTTGCCCTCTGTGAAGCTGAAGCGCATGATTACTTCCTGTGACCTTTCCTTGACATGGGAAAAATATCCCTCTGAATTCCACATATAACTTCTACAAGACTTCAGGCTGTGGATGCCTCAATTTTAAAAAGTGTTATAGTGATTATTTCTTTAAAATATTATTTAGTCCAATGTCAGGAATGGATGAGTTCAGTCTGAGCACCAGGCTTCCCGTAGAGCATAGTAAACCATGCTGCCTCGGAATGGGATCTGAAAACTCATAAAAGCAGACTTCCATTAAAAGTAACGTTGTCCCCATCATTCGTCTTCTAGAATATCTGCAAGAATCAGCATGATCTAGGATCTACAGTCAGAATCCACATGTAACATGCACCCTGCATTTATGAAGAAAAAGGTCTATTTCTATAAAATGTCTGAGACATCTTACAGCTTGAAAGTCATTACCAGTGATTTGCATTCAGTGCTGTCAAATATAATTTTGTTTGAAAATTGAATTTTATACTTACTTGCATCTGTAAAATTAACTGTCCTGTTACTTTCATGTTTTAAATCACAAAACTGAAATAAAAAAATCTTTAAATACATACATCAATTATAATACAATTCTGCAGAGCCAAGCATTGCATCCATTATAATATTTCAAATAGATAAATATAGACATGCCAATTTAAAAATGTAAAATAGTAGATTGTCATTTTAGATGCTGTTAGAGTATTTGGCTCATTTTTTTATGATTTTGCACCTTGAAGAGACTGAACAGAAATATAAGTTGTCTTATTAGATGTTGTAATCTTAATTATTTGGGACAGACACCCCTCAAAGATGGTTTACATTACAGGTAACTGATTAACCATGGACGTAGTTGTTACTGGGTGCTTGCCTAACATGGTCAGAGTACTGGGTTTGATCCCTGTACCACAAAACTATTGGATCATGCAGACTTTATTTTCTTCAATGGATTATCCCATTGATTAGTTCATAGCCTAAATGATTATTTTGTGGTAGAGCCTCATTAGACAGTCAGGGCTAAGGGTGGCATGATGTCACTTTGAAGATTATATTTTGTCCCTGATCCTTGGTCTTTGTTTCTCTGCTTCTGAGCTGCTGTGAAATATGCAGCTTTCCTGAACCATGTCCTGTGGCCTCCACACTGTGCCTCATCAAAGGCTTAAGAGTAATAACTAAAGCCTTTGAAGCTGAGTCCATAAACATCCACTTTCCAATTTGCTTTTCCTTTTTATTTAATTTAAAATAAGTGTGTGCAGGTGGGCTTTACCAAAGAATAAATACCTGTGAAAGTTAGAGGACAGCTTTCTCTCTTCAACTGTGGGATCAGATCTGGGGTCAAACTTAAGTCATCAGATTTGTATGAGGACAGCTTTAACCTACTGAGGGATCTTGCCAGCACAAGCTGTTTTCTTACTTTTTTAAATATACTTATTTGATTTTTAGTTGTATGTATGTAGGGGTAGGTAGGGGTCTTGTGTAAGCACGTGCATGTGATTGCAGGTGCCCCTAGAGACCAGCAGGAAGCAGTGGACCCCCTGGAGCTGGAGTTGCCAGTGGTTGTGAGCCCCTCAGTGTCCCTGCTAGGAATGAACTAAGGTTGTCTGCAAGAACAGTAAGCATTCTTAATTATGAGCCCATATTTCCACATCTCAAGCTTTTTTTCCTCAGATTTTTTTTTCTTCTTCACACTAATGGGAAGTTAACAACAAAATTGCAAATTCTGATTCAAGAAATCAGAAGAGTTAAAATTAAAATATTTTCAAGTGACAGATGATAAAAACGTGTGCCAAAGCTAGTGAAAGTTAATAAAGGTTAGGGAGAAATATGTATCTCTGTTAGCACAGAAAATGACTTTCTGAACATGATGCAGATTGTGCAGGTATGAAGACCAAAAATTGATAAATAGGACCTTATGAAGTTAAGAACCTTCTGTACAGCAAAGGATGACATCATTTGATCAAATAGATCCTGCAGAATGAAAAAAATCTTTAGTAATTATAATCTAACAAGGGGTTAGTATCTAGAATATATAAATATATATTTTTTAAAAACTGGCCAGACAAATCAATTAAAATGGTATATAAAACTAAACAGGAAATTCTGAAAATATGAAAGCAAATGGCTGAAAAACACATTAAAATGTTCGATATCCTTAATTATCATGGAAATGCAAATTAAAGCTACTTTAAGATTTCATCTTATCCAAGTTAGAATGACTAATATTATTAAAAACAAATAAGAACAAATACTAGCAATAATGTAGGGAAAGAAGAATACTGTACTGGCTGGTTTTGGGTGTCAACTTGACACAGACAGGAGTTATCACAGAGAAAGGAGCTTCAGTTGAGGAAATGCCTCCATTAGATCCAACTGTGAGGCATTTTCTCAATTAGTGATCAAGGGGGAAAGGCCCCTTGTGGGTGGGACCATCTCTGGGCTGGTAGTCTTGGGTTCAATAAGGGAGCAGGCTGAGCAAGCCAGTAAAGAACATCCCTCCATGGCTTCTGCATCAGCTCCTGCTTCTGACCTGCTTGAGTTCCAGTCCTGACTTTCTTTGGTGATGAACAGCAATGTGGAAGAGTAAGCTGAATAAACCCTTTTCTCCCCAACTTGCTTCTTGGTCATGATGTTTGTGCAGGAATAGAAACCCTGACTAAGACAAATGCTTATTCATCACTGGTGAAAGTGCAAATTAAACACTATGGAAATCAGTGTGGAGGGTCCTCACAAAGCTGATAATAGATCTACCACAAGATCTGCTATACCCAAATGACTCTACACCTTACTGCAGAGATATTTGCTCATCTGGTCCATTGCTGCTTTATTCATAATAGCCAGAAATTGCTAACATCCTAGATGTCCATCAACTAATGAGTAGGTAATAAAATTGTAGTGAAATTTCACAATGAAAGATTATAATAATGAAATGACACAATGAAATATTATTCAACTGTTAAGAGAAATTAAATTAGGGGCTGGTGAAATGGCTCAGCGGTTAAGAGAACCGACTGCTATTCCAAAGGTCCTGAGTTCAAATCCCAGCTAACCACATGGTAACTCACAACCATCCGTCACAAGATTTGATACTCTCTTCTGGGTAAAGATTATTCTTCTAATAAAGATTATTAGAGCTAAAGGATCAGGGAGTTTCATGTGAGATTGTGTCTCCTAGTAATAGCATAATCTCAGAAAGCTATACACATAAACTATCACCAACATGACCATCAAAATACAAGCTAAACAGGTCATCAATAGACATGCCAAAATGAAGGAGAAAAGTTCATGAGGTCTCAACCCTACATAAATGAGTGAATCTGGGAGTGGAAGAGGTGACCTCCCACATCATGGGAGAGCATACCAATTGATTATCTAGTGCCAAGGGATTATCCCTGGAAACATACATCCAAACAATATTATATGAACTCAACAAATATTTAGGAATATATATGTGTGTGTAAATAAATATATGCATGCAATAAGACTTGATAAAAAAAAAGACCATTAATTTGAAGAGAGTGGGGATGGGTATATGGGAGTGTTTAGCAGAGAGGAAAGGGAAGGGGGAATTGTTGAAATTAAAATATAATCTCAAAAAATCATTAGGGGGTATTTTGAAAATACATTTATTCATATGTAGAAGAAATGGACCAATTTCCAGAAACATACAACTTACCCAAATTGAGATAAGAAAAACCAAAGCATGTAAATAGATCAATAACTAAGGATAATATTGAAATATTAATAAAATTTTTAAAATATACCACAAAGAAAAGAGCCCAAGACCACACAGATTAGCAGGTAAATTCTACCAGAACATTAAAAGAATTAATACCAATGCTTTGCAGCCTATTCCATAAGAGAGAAAGGGAAGGAAAACTTCCAAGTTCTTTATACAAAACCAATACCACCCTGATAACAAAACTAAGTAAAAGACATTATAAACAGAAGCTACTATAAATACATTTCCTTGATAAGCATAGATGTCAAAATCCTAAATGAAAGTACTCGTACTTCACAATTTAACAATACATTTAAAGGCCATGATCAAATGGATTCATCCAGGAATGTAAAGATGGTTCTACATACACAAACTGACAATACATCATATAAACAGAATTGAGGGCAACATAATCAGCCCCAAAGAAGCACCATGTTTTGCCATAAGAGGAAATTAGATGTAATTTGAGATGTATCACATGGAACAATCCAGCTCCACAAATATCCCTGTTTTCTGTAATATTTGGTATCAATGGGCAAGGCAGGGGATTCATTAGAAATATAAAAGAGGTCAGGGATTAGCCAGCAGAGACTGTCTACAGAGTGAAGCACAGAGCCTGGGATTGATTAAAAATCTAGGCTTTCAGACCATTATGGTTCATTGAACCAGCTGGTAGGACAACACACCAAACAAAGCAGACTGAAGAACTCATGGAAGAGAGCAGTGCAATGACTGATGACATTATGAAACGTCTGTGGCTCAAGGATAATGAAAAACTTCCAAAACAATCATCCTCCGGGGAGATGCTCCCTAGCAAACCAGACCTCAATATTGTAGCCATGGGCTACAGTCCCAAGGACATTAGAGACTCTTTACATGAAAAAATAATAATATAATGTCAACTTACCAAATATTAAAACATCAACCATTCTTGGTCAACAGTATTTATCATCAAATTAAACCTGTACAATCAGGTGTTGCCATGACACTTTCATTTCTTCCAATGGCCCACTTCTCCCTGAAGAGCACAGGAGTGATCCTGCTCTTCTTACCCATACCTTTCTAGCAAAACACCAGTTTCACAACAATGACAAGACTGCAGTAAAGAAGAACAGAAATTCAGCATGCCTGACATCTTGTGGTATCAACACAATAGGACCTTCCCTCCTGAAGCAGCTCCTGAATGTGGTTCTGTAGCTGCTCATCTCATGAGAAGATGCTTTCAGAAGAGATGCATGCCCTTCATGGTTGTGTCCTTAGGCAGCATACCCTCAAAGAGTGTTTTTTTCTAAAAACCAGATATTCTAAATTACACCTCAGAGTGAAGAACATGAAGAACAGCTTACTCCCCTAGAACACACCATATATAATGAACTTTAAGGAGACAGGGTGCCCATCATGGGCACTCATCACAAGGAAAAGAGTTCTCTCCTTCAGGGGACATCTTAGCCAAGCTTCACCAGTGCCCAACCCCAGAGTGTGACCACAGCTTCTTCCTACACATAAGACAGGGATGGGAAAATGATGAATTCGTTCTGAAGACTATGTTGGTACCTGCTTCCCTAAAGGAGAAATCATACTTCCTAGAAGAAAGAGACTCCAATAGAAAGGGAGGAGAGTCGAGTCACATAAAACCAGATAGGTGGTGAACCAAAATACGCTTCTATTTTTAATCCATGCATTTTCTAAGGGTCTTTGCAACTTACTTAAAATAATTATACCCATTTATGTGATTTGGAACTTACACTCCAGAAGGACAAAGTGACAGCTTCCTTATTATCTGGAACCTGAGAAAGTTGACCTGGACAACAGAGAGTGGTCACCATTGGCTGCAGAGGTATTGGGGAAGGGTTGATTAAAAGAAGCAAAGGTCCAGAAGGGAGGAATCAGGTAGGGAGCTATGACACAGCAGGTTCAGAAGTTAACAATAAGTACTATATAGCCTAGTTTCCAAAAGAGTTCCTACATGTGTCTTCCTACTTTTAAGTGATGAGACTGCATCAGCACCAAGGCATGGAGTTGGAAATCTACCTGAGGTAGATTGACACAACCTCAGCATGAGCCAGACAAGAAATCCAGGTGGCAATGTGCCTGCATGCCCAGCACAGAGGTTCTGTCTTGCACAAGAGTAGGTAAACAAACACAGTTTTTCCACAGAAAATCCCAGTCACCAGGAAATCTGAATCAAAACTAGTCTTCCATTTTATCCTTCTCAGAGTATGAACATGAGTAAAAGGATGCCCAAACCTGCCTTCTAGCCCTGTCCTACTTACTTTCTACTGCTGTGCTAAGACAGCATTGTCAAGGCAACTTCTAGAAGAGTTTTTAGTGGGAGCTACAATTTCAGAAGACTAGAATCCATGATCATCATAGCAGGGAACATGGCAGCCGACAAGCAGGCACAGCTGTAGGGAGTTGGTTCTGATGCTAAGGTCCTGTTCTCCAATCGGTTCTTCATCGATCAATAAAGATGCCAGGGACCAATTGCTGGGTGGAAGGAAAGAGATGGAACTTCTGGGTTCCTGCAGGCAGACTAAGAGATGCAGGAGAAGAAGGGAGGTTGTTTTGTTTTGTTTTGTTTTGTTTTGTTTTGTTTTGTTTTGTTTTGTTTTGTTTTTTTGCCATGCTTCAGAGGGTGAAAAGGACCAGCCATGAGAGATTTCAGGCTGAGCAGCTATAGGCCCCAGGAGATTAGAAACAAAACTAAGTGGAGGGCAGTTTTGGGTTGCTGAACAAGAAGGTAATGGAGCAACTAAAGTTGAGGGCAGATTTATTAAGGAGCTGCATATTGGGATGGGCACACTAGCTGCAGAAGATCAATATCACCCAGTAATTGTGCCAATAAGGCAGGTTGAAAATTGAGAAGTGTGTCTGTCTGTCTGTATATGTCTATGTCTGTGTTTTTCATCCATGGATCTGAGGAAACCTGGGGGACTGGTAGCACAGTCTTCCTGGAGCATAAAACAGGGTAAAACTACAGCAAAAACTACATGCAACACGTGGCCCTGGAGCAGAAACTGAAAGGTTACATCTTGATCCACAAGCATGCAGTAAAAAGAGTTAACTGAGGCTGGAGTAGATTTTTGAAACCTCACAGCCCACCCTCGGTGACACAAGTCCTCCAACAAGGCTATACGATAGTTCTATCAACTGGGGACCAAGTTATAAAACATAAGAGCCTATGCGGGTCTTAGCCTCATCTTTAGGAGAGCATCAACTGTTTGATGGACACTGACTCTACTATATTTCCCTTCAGATTTCTGGGCCAGAGCTTGAGTGGGGGAAGGAGGTCCCACAGGAGAAAAGAGTTCTTCCACCAAAGACACTATCACAGCCTACCTACGTATCCCAGGGCAGGTTAATTAGATTGAGAACACAGTCCCCAAGTAGCCTATGCTCCAAGATGATGATGTTCAGTAAAGGAGTATACTACAACCACCAAGGCCAGGTCCACAGTGCCACAATAGCTCAGGTGAAGATAGTAACATGGGAAGGGCAGTATGAGCAACCTTTGTATGAGGTTCAGTGACCATCAACAGGCTCAAGCCAGGTTATAAAATGAAACACACAAGCCCCTCAAAACTGTGAGGATGTATGTGTTCTAGGCACATCCTTGTAGGAGCAGGCAGCATGAATCCACACTCTGTACCCTCAGATAGATACAGAGAGACAGGCTGCTGAAGGGCTCACACTGCTCACACACCAGGAGAGCAGACACAACAGAAGTTTTTAAATCAGCATCTGTGATTTTTATCCTTTCACCTTCAGTATCTGGCTACTGAATTCCAGCCAGAGAGATTAAAGGTGTACCAAGGCCGAGCAACACCACAACTAAAATCAGCTTCTTTTTCAATAAATAACACAATCTTGGTATTCACAGTGTGATCAAATATCCTGCAACAATCACTTAGGAGATAGACTAGCATTTATTAAACTATTTAACTCCTCCCACAGAGGCAAATAGCCTCACTACCCTTTTCTAAACATAAACTAACAGGCTTATATTGTTACATGGGAAATGTGAGGAGTCATGAGCCCTTTGGCCAGATCATCAGATCATCAGATGTATCAATAGTAGGCTCACGGTGCAGAGGATATATATGTGTGTGTGTGTGTGTGTACATATATATGCAGGAGATCATATATATATATATATATATATATATATATATATATACATACATATATATATGCACATATATATGAATTTTTATAAATAGCCGTATATTCTTAGTTTATGATTAGAAAAAGACAGTGAATATATTCACTCAGGGGATCATCTTGACCAGTGGTGAAGAGTAAAAGGTCAGATTCTTCCCAAGGATGACATCTGTGGAGCACAAATCTCTGCTTCACGGAACTAGCCTGGTTTGTCCTTAAAATGTTATCTGCAACATGCTTGGCACCTTGAGCTTCTCAGGATAGCAGGCTATATTTTCTTCCTACCAGAAAGCTTCTAAATAATCAGTGCCCACAGCCACACTAACCAATTCTCTATATCCTATTTCACTGTCCCAACAAGGCATACAAATAAGCTGAAGTCTCTGCGGCATGTTTTAAGTTAATGTTGGGAGCTCACAGTCCACCTACATTATGCAATGCACTCAGGATCGATGTGCCTTTCAGATGTATTGTACATCTCATTTTCAAATTGGGAGCTAAGGGTCAGTAAAGTTCAACACAAGGTCACAAAGCAAGGAAAAACCAGAGTTGGGTAGGAGTTGGCGATTCCTGTTACTGGTAAATCTTGCACAGTTCTGAAATCTACCCTCATTTCTAATCCCAGTCAGTCTTAAGATACTGCCCTCTGCTATATATACACATAGGTCCATAAATCAAATGAAACTCCAGGAAGCTGGAATCCATGTCAGAAGAGTTTGGGCCAGCTTCCTTAGCACATCAGTGCCCAGAACTTAAAGGAGAAAGATCTTGTAATAGGTGAGCTAGCCCATGCCCAGTATTAATTGTGAAAAGCATTTTTCTGGCCCATTGTTGATTATATCACTAAAAAAGTTACCCTTCCTATAAAGCCTGCTTAAATGCTTTAGGAACCAAAGAAAAATTTTTTTCCTGCAACTTAATTCCTACTGCCAGAACAGGATCTGAGAAAACCAGATGACTTGAGAATTCTACTTCCTTATGAAATTGTAGTTTGAGTGTCCTTCCCCTTTCTTGTACCATTTGCCCCTTGGTTAGGGTGGGTCATAAATGTTTTCATTATATTTATAATTAATTCACCACACATGACCAGATACAAAATATGCAGCTCTTGTATTATCTGTCATGTTTGAAACTATGAAGCATACTCCCTAACCCTTCATTTTGCTCCCAAAGTTTAGTAAAGGAGCTATCTAGAATTGACCTTTCTACTTCCTGAGTCTGTATATTTCCCAGTCTACTAGACTCTTCACCCTCTTCCTTTCACTGAATCTCCTCTGGGCAGGACCAAGTAGATTGGTGAATCTACTTAATCCTAACACACCATCTTGTTCTCATGGATTGGACCTATATGATGCATCTGGTATTTTCTTTGATATCCTTTGTCATTTAGCTTTCAAAAGGTGTCTTTCCAATTGTCATTGTCCATGGGCCTTGCTCTGCTCACTCTGTGAATGTGACATTTCCTTGCCATATTGAATCTTGGACTTGCAGGGCAGGTTTCTATTTGTGTGTGGTGAATATTAGTAAAGACCTGGGAAATGAGCAAAGCAGGTTTAACATTCCATCTGTTTCCACTCTTGTTTGAAGTATATATTTTCCTCACGAGCAGGAAAGAGCTGGACATTAAAAGCTGAGGATGTCTGAGAATCAAAACGTTTGTAGAACATTACCAGAGCCACAAGACCAAGCTTCATCCAGTTTAAGGAAGAAAGGTTGACATCTTCTATTAATGCTAGAGTCCAGGGTCATAATCTCAGTAACTACACAGGTCTGGGAACCTTCTCAAGCTAACTTCTTAGCACTTATAAAGAGGTCTCACTGAGGGCATATCCACAGGTAGTCAGGCACTGATTGTCCTCACATGGTAGGCTCAGTCGGAGCTTCCAGAGGTTGTGGTTACTTAACTCTGGTCAAAGAAATGGGTAAACGTGGTGGTTGTCGTGTTCATTAATACTCTTCAGAGTTTCGAAAAGTATTCTGGCTTAGAGCCCCACATGTTAGATATGGGCAATGTAGAGTCAGTGCTATGCTTGGGGAAAATGTAGTATGGTATGCAAGCATGAGTGGAGAAGAACATTCTGAATCTCTCTGGGTGCAGTAATAAGTATCTTTGTAATTGGAGAATAATTTTCACCCCCTTGGAATAACCTTTGTGAGCAAAAGATATGTCTGTGTTTCTCTACTTCCATTGGCTCCACTGAAAGCATGTGTTACAGTAGGTCACAAAATATTAAGTGAATATTTTTGTACATTATCCATGAAAAGTGGCATATAGAGTATGAGCATTTTTATTGCTCTGTAAGAACTTAGGTGACTTTTGGGCTTTTTTATTCTATACAGATTTGGGGATCCTTTGTCAAGCACATTGAGATAATTTGTTGTTTTTTATGGTTTATTCATTAATGTTCTTAGAATTTTGCTTAGGTTGATTGTTCTCTTGTGTAACATGTTAAATCTTTATAAGTATTAAGGTCTTGATTCGTGTTCTTCAACTGTTAAATTCCTTATCATATGTTTTGAATTCTTTTACTTTAATTCTAAGGGTTTTGTCTATAGTCATCTTTCAGTTCATAATGAGGTTGATATCTTAGTGTCTGAATCTGTCTCTTGATGCTTAATGAAAACTATGAAAGCAGATACCAAGGTGATTCACTCCATACTTCATTTAAAATGATTATATTCAGAATTCTCACATTGTAAGACTAAGATGTAAACATCAACCATCATTTTGAACATTTAAAAGAGCAGAAGCAAACATGTTTATTAAAAGTTCACTTTGTACCCAGCAATACATTATGAGTTTATAATGTAGCATCTGCCAAAAATATTTAAGGGTTTTTTTTTATACTCTTAATTTTTAAGAGGTAAATAAATTCAGAGACATTAACTAACTGTCTTAGTCAGGGTTTTGATTCCTGCACAAACATCATAACCAAGAAGCAAGTTGGGGAGGAAAGGGTTTATTCAGCTTACACTTCTATACTGCTGTTCATCACCAAGGAAGTCAGGACTGGGGCTCAGGAAGGTCAGGAAGCAGGAGCTGATGCAGAGGCCATGGAGGGATGTTCCTTACTGGCCTGCTTCCCCTGGCTTGCTTAGCCTGCTCTCTTATAGAACCCAAGACTCCCAGCCCAGAGATTGTCCCACCCACAAGGGGCCTTTCCCCCTTGATCACTAATTGAGAAAATGCCTTACAGCTGGATCTCATGGAGGCATTTCCTCAACTGAAACTCCTTTCTCTGTGATAACTCCAGCTGTGTCAAGTTGACACAAAACTAGCCAGTACACTAACTTTAAAGGTGCCATCTAACTGTGGAGTCAGAATTCAAACTCAGGACTGTTCTACTGATTCTAAGTTTTATTAAACTCTGCTTTATATGAATTTTTTTTGGTTTTTGTTTTTTGTTTGTTTGTTTGTTTGTTTGTTTTTGGAGACAGGGTTTCTCTGTATAGCCCTGGCTGTTCTGGAACTGACTTTGTAGACCAGGCTGGCCTCGAACTCAGAAATCTGCCTGCCTCTGCCTCTGCCTCTGCCTCTGCCTCTGCCTCTGCCTCTGCCTCTGCCTCTGCCTCTGCCTCTGCCTCTGCCTCTGCCTCTGCCTCTGCCTCTGCCTCTGCCTCTGCCTCTGCCTCTGCCTCTGCCTCTGCCTCTGCCTCTGCCTCTGCCTCTGCCTCTGCCTCTGCCTCCCAAGTGCTGGGATTAAAGGCGTGCACCACATGAGCTAAGAAAGCATGGAATTCTTTAAACTTGTAAATAGAGATAGTCATTTTAATCTCATCAAATAACTCTAGAGAGCTATACAAGTGTTGCTGGCAGGTCATTGTTACCGTGTGTTTAACAAGTATTATTAAATAATTTTTTGCATTAACATCAGCAAAGGCTGGGGCCTCGAATGGGAAGACAGAGTTGAGACTCCCCAATATCACAGAACCAGTGTGCAGTCTATGTATGATGCACCTATATCCAATCAGATACTATTACTACTAATTCTACTCCTACTACTAATAGCAATAATTTATTATTCTTTCTTACTGGGATCTATTTGGAAAAATTTTTGTCATCTTTATCTTGATTAAAATAGTATATTTCATTTTAGATTACAATTATATTATATTTAGATTATAATTTCTTTTAGATTACAATATTTACTATCCCAAATTCTGCTACAGCCTCAAATCTGTAGGCTAGTTTAAGACATTCACCCTCCTACAAAAAAAAAAAAAAAACCTGAAAACAAGAAAATTGACTTACTCAGAAAGAGAAATGAAACAAAAGAAAACCAAGAGGTAGGCTTTAGTGGATGTAGACACAATGCCAATAAGCAGAGCCTTATTAACTGGTTCTTATATCAAGACTTGATTCATGGCCCAATATTTACTCAAATCACTCAAAAAGAAGTTAAGCAGCATGAAATGGGGGCTGGCCTAATGCTTTGATTGAAGACAGCATATTCTTTGAGGTGTTGTCTATGACTGAAAATCTTCTTCTAGTTTCCATAACAGTAGCTTGACAGTTTCCCTACAGCAGATATCCTTCATTGCATGGAACTATTTGCCTTGATATACAGTCTGGGAGACTTGCTCCAGTGTGTTTATTTGAGAATATATTTTGAATATTGGTGGTTTTACATCTATACTTCTATCTATGTTACAGTTTCCCCAAGTTAAAAAAGAAAATGCCAAGTGTCCAATTTTAAGACATTACAAATCTTGTCATTAAAGAATGTTAGTAACAGAAAAGAAATAGACATATGGTCCCAACCAACACAAAAATACTGTAATGGGGGCTAGAGAGATCACTCAGTAGGTTAAAATGCTTACCACATGAGCATGCCTAGCTGAGTTCAAATCCCAGCATCCACATATAAAGCTTCAACCTAACACTGTAACTGATAGAGAAAGGAAGATAATTTGGAGCTAAGTGCCATCCTAGATCAAGGTTCAATGAGAAATCATAACTCAAAGGAATAAGAGTGGCAGAGCAAGATTCCCAACATCAATGCATGTATACACACACACACACACACACACACACACACACACAGAGGCAGACGCGGAGCCTCACTCCACCAAATATTGCCAAAGGTCTTTTAAAATTGTTGTGGAATACAAGGAATTTTAAATTTACCATTCAGCTCTAAGTTCACAGTTCCATACTAGGTATATTCCCATTGTAGTACATTGAGCTCCAAAACTTTATCATCCTACAAAACAAACTATGTTCCAGTAAACAGTTGGTCCCATTTCTTCCCTCCCAACCCTTGGCAACATGAATTGAGTTTTCAATCTTTGAGTTTTAATACAGGAATGATACAATATTTGTAGCTTTGAAACTGGTTTACTTTGTGTAATTTAATACCCTCAAGGTTTATCAAGGTTAAAACATGAGTCAGAATATTCTTAGGAGAGGGTAAGGGAATAGAAAGTCCTGAGGAGAGGGAAGAAAAGTCATTATTCACTCAGGCCAAGGGCCCGTTCCAGAGCCAAGGCCACTGGAAGAGCCCTTCTTCACACTGCCATGTCCTTAGCCAAGTGTTCAATGGCAGGAAGTGATGTATCCAAATGAAGCACATCATTAGTTTTTTTTTTTTTTTTTTTTTTTTTTTTTTTTTTTTGGTAAGATTTATTTATGTATTATATGTAAGTACACTGTAGCTGTCTTCAGACAGTCCAGAAGAGGGCGCCAGATCTCATTACAGATGGTTGTGAGCCACCATGTAGTTGCTGGGACTTGAACTTAGGACCTTTGGAAGAGCAGTCAGTGCTCTTAACCACTGAGCCATCTCTCCAGCCCCCATCATTAGGTTTTATGTCATCTCTGTAGCCAAAGCTTAACCATAATTCCCTTCCAGAGAAGCTAAGTAAATAACAAAGAGCTTTAAATCTCCACTAAAGATTTTTCTTGAGTTCAGAGATTATCCTATGAAAGTTCTCATGGTACAAGATGGAAGAGGCCAATGCATGGCATGAAACTGGCAGGAATTTCAAGCAACAAGTTTCTGATTGGTAGCCTGAGGCACAAGTAAGAAGATCCTGGAGACAGCAAAACCAAGATAAAGAGGGAGAATAGATAGATAGATAGATAGATAGATAGATAGATAGATAGATAGATAGACAGAGATACATTGTCTCTTGTCTGAAAAATTAATTTGAGATGGGATACAGTGACCATTATCATGATGTTACACAAAGATGCCCGAAGTTAGTAATATTCTTGAGTTCTAAGACTATCACAAGGCCACTGTGGCAATCTTGGTAGTAGGGGGTGGTTCTGTGGACTATGGGAAAACTGCTGGCCAAAAGGTGTTTGCAGAAATAAATGAAGGACATCCAGGGCCAAGTCTCTGATGTACCTTCTATCTCCAATACAGAGAACTCAACAATATGTCATCCAAAGATAACCATCTTGACCATTAGAAACTAATGACTGAGGGGTGCACCACCGAGGAACTAAGTATAAAGTGAAAAGAGAAGCATTGCACCATGAATGTGTACCTGTTGTTTGGTGGACCCGATTCTGGAGAAGAATATGCTTCCAGGTGACATCACCTTACTCAGGTACGTGGACTCTGCTATTGTTCCTTCCTCATGATCCTGTTCCCCTCATCCATTGTGATATTTTGATCACAAAATTACATAGCAGCTTGCTTTGAACCTACCTAGGAAATGGATGTCCATGGTCCAGGTTTAAATTTGTGTTATATTAGAACATTCAAATTCTAAGGCTATTAGTTGGGGAAACTAAGTACATAGCAAGACCAATACCTTGAGACCTTCCCTAGAACTACAGGTGAGGGTAAAGCAGAGATGAGTAGATCAGGGTGGGCATTGCCTATGAGCATGTTTAAATCACTTGAGAAATTAACAGGATGTTAGTAACAATCTCATTTTCATAATCATAAACTAGTCCCTTTATTTTTTTTTTTTTTAGAAATGCCCTTTCTTTTATTATTTGTTTCTAGCAGAATTAACCTGAAAATGAAATGTTTGGGGGCATCTAACTAATATTTTTTGGATTGCCTAAAAAAAGAATAAAAGGATAAACTTCTTCTATCAAAATCTATGCTGAGCTGAAATACTTCAATAACAAAAGGAACACTATTGGAAAGACAGAAGTAGGATAAGAAATTATCCTCAAAAACTGCCATGAGAGCAGGGAATGGTGGCACAGCACACCTGTGAGGATCAGGAGTTCAAGTTCATTCTTAGCTACAGAGTGGGTTTAGGGACATCCTTTGTCACATGAGTCCCTACCAATCAGCTAACCAACCAAAACCAAAAGTAAACATCTGCTGAGGACTTGAGTGTGGTGGTGTATATCTATAACTCCAGCCCTTGAAAAGCTGAGACAAAAGAATTGCTTAAAAGGTCAAGGACAGCCTGTGCTATATGGTGAGACCTAGATTAGCTTGGACTATAAAGTGAGACTGTGTTAAACAAAACACAAATGCCACTTGATGTGCACAAAGCTAAGGGTTAGAGACAGGCAGCAGATACAGATGTATACATACCACTATTTCCAGGTCGGAAAAAAGCTATCTGGAAATTTGGTGGAGGATGGATGTTCAGAGTTCAAAGGATGGTTGGTGAGAAGAGAAAAAAAATTGAAGGTGGACTCCAGAAAATCAAATAACCCCATTAAAAAATGGGGCTCAGAACTGAACAAAGAATTCTCACCTGAGGAATACCAAATGGCTGAGAAGCACCTGAAAAAATGTTCAACATCCTTAATCATCAGGGAAATGCAACTCAAAACAACCCTGAGATTCCACCTCACACCAGTCAGAATGGCTAAGATCAAAAATTCAGGTGACAGCAGATGCTGGTGAGGATGTAGAGAAAGAGGAACACTCCTCCATTGTTGGTGGGATTGCAAGCTTGTACAACCTCTCTGGAAATCAGTCTGGCGGTTCCTTAAAAAATTGGACATAGCACTACCAGAGGATCCAGCAATACCTCTCCTGGGCATATATCCAGAAGATGTCTCAACTGGTAAGAAGGACACATGCTCCACTATGTTCATAGCAGCCTTATTTATAATAGCCAGAAGCTGGAAAGAACCCAGATGCCCCTCAACAGAGGAATGGATACAGAAATTATGGTACATTTACACAATGGAGTACTACTCAGCTATTAAAAAGAATGAATTTATGAAATTCCTAGGCAAATGGATGGACCTGGAGGGCATCATCCTGAGTGAGGTAACCCAATCACAAAGGAACTCACACAATATGTACTCACTGATAAGTGGATATTAGCCCAAAACTTAGGGTACCCAAGATATAAGATACAATTTGCTAAACACATGAAACTCAAGAAGAATGAAGACCAAAGTGTGGACACTGTGCCTCTTCTTAGAATTGGGAACAAAACACCCATGGAAGGAGTCACAGAGACAAAGTTTGGAGCTGTGACGAAAGGATGGACCATCTAGAGACTGCCATATCCAGGGATCCATCCCATAATCAGCTTCCAAACACTGACACCATTGCATACACTAGCAAGATTTTGCTGAAAGGACCCAGATAGAGCTGTCTCTTGTGAGACTATGCCGGGGCCTAGCAAACACAGAAGTGGATGCTCACAGTCAGCTATTGGATGGATCACAGGGCCCCCAATGGAAGAGCTAGAGAAAGTACCCAAGGAGCTAAAGGGTTCTGCAACCCTATAGGTGGAACAACATTATGAACTAACCAGTACCCCGGAGCTCTTGACTCTAGCTGCATATGTATCAAAAGATGGCCTAGTCAGCCATCACTGAAAAGAGAGGCCCATTGGACTTTCAAACTTTATATGCCCCAGTACAGGGGAACGCCAGGGCCAAAAAAAATGGGAATGGGTGGGTAGGGAAGGGGGGGGAGGGTATGGGGGACTTTTGGGATAGCATTGGAAATGTAATTGAGGAAAATACGTAATAAAAAATTGAAAAGAAGTGTAGTTGTCTGTGAAATCTTGGTCTACCTAAAGCTTCAATCACTCCAGAAAAGTAAATGGAATATCCCACTAACCCAAGAGGTTTGAAGTTGTAAGTTTGTTTTGATTTGCATTTCCCTGATGATTAAGGATGTTGAACATTTTTTCAGGTGCTGCTCTGCCATTTGGTATTCTTCAGGTGAGAATTCTTTGTTCAATTCTGAGCCCCATTTTTTAATGGGGTTATTTGACTTTCTGGAGTCCACCTTCTTGAGTTCCTTATATATATTGGATATTAGACCCTTATCTGATTTAGGATAGGTAAAGATCCTTTCCCAATCTGTTGGTGGTTTTTTTTGTCTTATTGATGGTGTCTTTTGCCTTGCAGAAGCTTTGCAGTTTCATGAGGTCCCACTTGTCAATTCTCGATCTTACAGCACAAGCTATTGCTGTTCTATTCAAGAATTTTTCCCCTGTGCCCATATCTTCAAGGCTTTTCCCCACTTTCTCCTCTATAAGTTTCAGTGTCTCTGGTTTTATGTGAAGTTCCTTGATCCACTTAGACTTGACCTTAGTACAAGGAGATAGGAATGGATCAATTGGCATTCTTCTACATGATAACAACCAGTTGTGCCAGCACCATTTGTTGAAAATGCTGTCTTTCTTCCACTGGATGGTTTTAGCTCCCTTGTCGAAGATCAAGTGACCGTAGGTGTGTGGGTTCATTTCTGGGTCTTCAATTCTATTCCATTGGTCTATTTGTCTGTCACTATACCAGTACCATGCAGTTTTTATCACAATTGCTCTGTAGTAAAGCTTTAGGTCTGGCATGGTGATTCCACCAGAGGTTCTATA
The DNA here is from genome assembly GCF_978045245.1 of Mus caroli. Taxonomy (NCBI): domain Eukaryota; kingdom Metazoa; phylum Chordata; class Mammalia; order Rodentia; family Muridae; genus Mus; species Mus caroli. Next base: position 55,205,570 of record NW_028227270.1, on the reverse strand, counting down.
TCCTGAGATTCCACCTCACACCAGTCAAAATGGCTAAGATCAAAAATTCAGGTGACAGCAGATGCTGGCGAGGATGTGGAGAAAGAGGAACACTCCTCCATTGTTGGTGGGATTGCAAGCTTGTACAACCACTCTGGAAATCAGTCTGGCGGTTCCTCAGAAAATTGGACATAGTACTACCGGAGGATCCAGCAATACCTCTTCTGGGCATATATCCAGAAGATGTCCCAACCGGTAAGAAGGACACATGCTCCACTATGTTCATAGCAGCCCTATTTATAATAGCCAGAAGCTGGAAAGAACCCAGATGTCCCTCAACAGAGGAATGGATACAGAAATTATGGTACATTTACACAATGGAGTACTACTCAGCTATTAAAAAGAATGAATTTATGAAATTCCTAGCCAAATGGATGGACCTGGAGGGCATCATCTTGAGTGAGGTAACACAATCACAAAGGAACTCACACAATATGTATTCACTGATAAGTGGATATTAGCCCAAAACTTAGGATACCCAAGATATAAGATACAATTTGCTAAACGCATGAAACTCAAGAAGAATGAAGACCAAAATGTGGACACTGTGCCCCTTCTTAGAATTGGGAACAAAACACCCATGGAAGGAGTTACAGAGACAAAGTTTGGAGCTGTGATGAAAGGATGGACCATCTAGAGACTGCAGTATCCAGGGATCCATCCCATAATCAGCTTCTAAACGCTGACACCATTGCATACACTAGCAAGATTTTGCTGAAAGGACCCAAAGATAGCTGTCTCTTGTGAGACTATGCAGGGGCCTAGCAAACACAGGAGTGGATGTTCACAGTCAGCTATTGGATGTATCACAGGGCTCCCAATGGAGAAGCTAGAGAAAGTACCCAAGGAGCTAAAGGGATCTGCAACCCTATAGTTGGAACTACATGATGAACTAACCAGTACCCCGGAGCTCTTGTCTCTAGCTGCATATGTATCGAAAGATGGCCTAGTCGGCCATCACTGGAAAGAGAGGCCCATTGGACTTGCAAACTTTATATGCCCCAATATAGGGGAATGCCAGGGCCAAAAGAATGGGAATGGGAGGGTAGGGAAGTGGGGGGCGGTATGGGGGACTTTTGGGATAGCATTGGAAATGTAATTGAGGAAAATATGTAATAAAAAAAAAGAAGTTGTAAGTTTGTATACACATGTTTTAGTTATGTTAGTTTTGTAATTCAGCCTGTCCTTCTGACTGAAGCAAAGTTTGCTATGGTATATTTACAAAAGTAAATGTATGAGGAAATACTTTTGTTGTATAGCTGGATTAGGAAAAAGAGCCATTCTGTAGAGAAGAAATATATCTGAGCAGTGGTTCTCAACCTTCCTAATGCTGTTACCCTTTGATACAGTTCTTGTGGTGACTCCCAACCATAAGATTATTTCATTTCTATTTCTATAACTGTACTTTTGCTACTGTTATTAATCACAATATAATTATCTGAGATGCAGAATATCTTGATATGTGACCCCTGTGAAAGGGCAATTTGATATCCAAGGGGGTCACAATCCACAACTTTGAGCCTGCTGTGTTAGAGGGAGGACATTTGTGCTGCTGAGACTATATATCTGGCCCAAAGCTAAACTTCAAGGCATCCTTTTGGACACTCTAGTCTGGAGAATTGAATGACTCCAATTCAAGAGCTGCAAACACTAAAGGGGAGTGGGTTGGCATCCAGATTACAGAGGTAACAAGAAAGTTCCCTGAGGAACATAACGTGAAATAAGGAGGGAGGGGTGGAAACAGAGCATCAGTCTCAAGCAGAAGTCAGTGAAGGAGCTTGGAGGAGGGGGAGGGAGGATCTGAGGGCTCACCCTTCTCTCTGTCCTCACAAACCCTTTATGACTCTCCCTTGCTCTGTGATGCAGACCTAGGCCTACAGTGAGGCCCATGCAACCTCAGAACTCAGATACCTCAGGCATCCATGAGACTCAGTGTATGGAGAACATCCTCTCTTTTCTAAATAGATCATGGTTGGGCTTTGGATCAGCATTCTTGGATATTGGCTCCAATTACATCTTTCTGAGTGGAGTTTGGTCTATTCTTCTATACCTGTGGTATTTGATATTGAAACCATTCTTCCCACCACCTTGGAAAAGTCAGGACATCAAAAAGGTGAGGATGTATGATGAACCCCTAAGAGATATTTTTTATTGATGTACTACAGAACTCAACGAGTACTGGATTTTGTACTGGATGCGTTTGTCTGTCTCAGAAACATGACTGATATGGGACACTGGGGAGAGAAAAGAACATTGCTGTCCTATGGCATGGGAGGAATACAGAGAGGACTAAAGTTTTCACTTAAATATTATTCAAAGGAGAATAGCTTCTCCTGATGAACACCTGAATGAGAATCCCAGGCTTAATTCTCACCCTGCATGTTGATTTACCCAACAATCAGCCAGGTTAAGCTGGTCAGAAAAGCAGTGCTGACTTCTTGGAGGCTCTGAGAAGAACCTGAAACCCAAGCTTTGTCCCACTGGACAATGCTGTCTCCAGAAAAGCACAGATGTTGCTGCTGGCCTCAACTTTCTGACTGATAACTCCAAGTATGGCTCTTACAGACAAAATCCTCCTTTGATTTCCCAAAGAAGGAAAAAGAAAACATCAGGTCACCTCCAAAAGTTAATTTAAGAAAGAACTAAATTTCATTAACTGAACAAATGTCATAATAATCTTGGTTTATGAAATCTGGGTTTCTTCAGAAGATAAACATGAGGAAAAATTCTAACACCTTGTTCATTTCTCTATGTCCACAGTACCAGGGCTCAGCTAACAAAGGAAGGAGGAAATCACTTAAAGGTAGGTATCTATCTGCTGGATCTCCTCTTCCCAGTTTACCATCCTGTCATTTCCATAAGGTCTTAGGTCTATGATCTGAGGATGTAAAGTTGACAGATAATCAACTGACAAGAAATAGTTCTCAAAGGAAAGACTCACAGGAAGGCAATGTGATAAACATACCAGAATCAGTTCCCTCTCTGCACTCCTGTGTACATGAAGCTGACATGCACTATCAGGAGCACTGGATAAGTCCAGGGAGCACTATGTGCTTGTTTGTTTGTTTGGTTGGTTGGTTGGTTGGTTGGTTGGCTGGCTGGTTGTTTTAGAGTCACACATTCCTGCCTCCTGGTATAATACACATGCTTAACATGTAGGTGCCCATACACCTCTGAGGAAACTAAGGCCTGTTTGCTTTATATGATATTTTAAGTATCATTACATGGGACAATGTAGATAAAGATTTTTTTATAGAAAGACACATAACATGGGAGCCATATTAATGACAATTTGACCTTGTCTATTTACTTTAATAGCCTAAGTATTTTCCTTAAAATGACTCCTGTTTGATATTTCCACCTTTCTTACCCACAACTAATACTTCTGCTTTCCCAGGTTGTAGAATGACCCAGAGAAAAACACAGGAACAGAGAAAGCTGCTGTCTATTGCGCAAAGGTGACTATTCTCCTTTTTCCTGGGCCTCATTTTCTTATGATCAAAGCATCACAGAGACTCAGCACAGCTTGCTCTTGTCATGGGAAGGGTATCCAAAGAGACAAGTACACAGATGAAAAGCGAGGTTATAGCCTCTCTGGAAGCCATGGGTGTCATAAAATGAATATATATATATATATATATATATATATATATATATATATATACTCACACACACACACACACACAATGGGTGTCATAAAATGAATACACATACACACACACACACAGGCTTTGGGTATCTCCATCACAGCAAGGCAGGCAGGCCCTTTTCAATTCTGGTCTTTACAACAGAATTGAAATTTCTATCTCCTGCAGCCCCCTAGGCGAAGAGTATGATGCTTCCAACTTTCGGCAACTACTGTGTCCAGATCCCTTCTGTGGTGTGTGTAATGGAGCAACTGCTAAGATCAGTCATCTGCTTTCTCAGGCCACTCACCAAGATGGTGCTGTCACTATGTCCAGTATGGACTCCACAGTTTCTATGACGGAGACATCACTGACTTTGTCCCTTCCTCTCCCAGAAAATACTATAGAATATCCAATTTCAGACACTACATATGAGCCTTCTCTACAGTCTTCCTCCATTATTTCATCTCACCAGAATGAGTACCTAGAAGACACATTCTCTCTCTCACCACTGGGTGGCTCTCTACTATCAGAGTCTATTCCTCCTGTAAATGCTAAATCCCCATTGGACCATAATTCTCTCCATCCACTTGCCTCTTTACCTCTTCCACAACAATATGCCACTCAGGAAACAGAACTGCTTCTCCAACCAACAACTGTTCTCTCTCTGGTGGACAGCCCTATGGAGCTTTTCACTAATGTCCCAATAAACAACGGCATTTGCAGTTCAAGTCATGCAGTGTCGGAATTTATCCAGCAGCAGACTGATACAGGCAACTCTTCCCAGTTAGAGTCAGCACATCCAGTTAACCAAGAGCTTCTTGACCCCTATTCTTCTGAATCCTACTTATGGGGAAACACCTCAACCTACCTCACATTGCCTGGAAACCTTCACTTTTCCAGCCTTGGTGCCGTGGCATTACTTGAGACACAAGATGGAAGGAGGGCTGACTCACTTGAAACTTGGGAGAAAACCTCGGAGTTTGATCATCAGAACTTGGCAGTTTCCCATTCTTTGGGGAGCAGTAAAGAGAGACTTCACACACCCCAGCATTTGTCTTATTCCAAGACCTCTGAAGATCAGTTAGAGGATAAACATACCCAGTCCTTCTGGGGACTCCCTTCTCTACACAGTGAGTCCATGAACTCTATTGCTACTGTGTTGACTGACAGTTCCCCGATCTCTGGGTGCTTCAACAGATTCTCAGATTCCCCAATGCTTACCCACCGCACAACTCTGCCCTTGTCTGAAAGTCAACTACATAACTTGTCCCAAAGTCTGTCCCAATCTCAGTCCCAACCTGTCCCTCAAGCCAACCTCCAGGCCCAGCTGCAACCCCCAAATCCAGTGCTGTCACCTCCTTCCCAACTTAGGATCTGTGGGGTGTATTTTCACAGCCCCCAGAATGAGGCAGAACCTCTTGAGCCATCTGCAATCCACTGCCTGGAATACAACATATTGAAAAAGGAACAGGAAAGAGTATGGGGTTTACCCACTGTGGTCAAAAATTCCCAGCAAGAATTTTGTCCCCCACCTCCTAATCCCTCATTGGTCAGTCAGCTCTCCAAGACCCATGTTCCAAAGTCCATCTCTATTGAAAACTGCCTTATCACCAGTGAGCTCCAGAAGAAATTTGAGCACCACCTTCGAAAGAGGCTCATCCTACAACACTGGGGCCTGCCCAAGAGGATCCGTGAGTCTCTGTTATGGATAAATCCTCAGGCAGAATTTCCAGAGTCACATTCATCCAAAAGCAACTATGGGCTTTCATGGATCCCCTTCTTTAAGCAACAGAGAAAGAAAGACCTACGCAACACTATTTTGAACCAACCTGGAAGCTTCCCAGCAAAGCAATTAGAGGAGAAACTGTTGAAACTGTGTTCTAAGCAAGGCCTAGAAATGGTTCAAAAACAGCAGACATGGAGTAACACTAAGAGCACTCTAGATAGTGGCCTGCAATCTGACTGTGAGACAAACCTACAATGCCACTCAGATAGTCTTTCATGCAAACCTTTAGGGACCTCAGAGGTGAGCCAATGTCAGAAAAAACTTGAAACTTCTCTAAAAGAACATTTGACCACACGTCTCAATGAAACCATTGAGGGTCAGATCACTAGCACTATGTCCAGGTCAAGATATGGTCCTTTCACTTTTACCTCTTGTGTGAACAAGAAAGAACACAAGGCCCAGAAGCCTTCTGATATCAAGGATGGGCATGTAAAGAACATATCTCCAGCGAAAAAGTCTGTCAAGCAACAGACATCCTTTGACTTAGACAACACCAGCCTGGAAGATTCAAAGGGCAATAGACACAGCTCAGATGTGCCCAAAATGTTGGCTGAGGTCTTGGATAAGAGACTAACTTCTGGCAAAACAGTCCAGCGCCCTCAAGCAACAAAGATAATTGACAAAAATGTATTTATACCCAATAAGGTTGGTAAGGGAGGGCAGCTCAGCGGCCTTCAACCATGATCTACCAAGATCTTGAATATCAGCCAGTGTAAGAGTGCTCAAGGAGCAGATGGGAAAACAAGAAAAGCACAAAATACACTGTTAGCTGGAAGGGCCTGAAGGGAAGATCAGGTCCCCAGGAGTGTCAGACATCTGACTTTAACAGTCAGGTGTCCAGGGAAGAGAAATTTAAATCAGAAAGCAGTCAGCCCATACAAGCTCTAAGGTCCCAAAATGACATGCTTCCTGTCTCAGATAAATTCACTTGCAAACCGTTATTCATTCGTGACCAGAGACCTTCCATCAGGTTCACTTGTCCACAGCAGAGTTTAATGTTGAACAGCAACAGGAGCCCTGGATGCCTCCATATATCTTAGACAATTGCCAGAACAAAAAACTTCCCTCCATCTGCCCAGAAGGCATACCCTCTAGCCTGCAAAACAGAAGAGCTTGGTGCAAGTGATGTTTTTATTGGTCCAAAAAAAAAAAAAAAAAACAATGGATAGGAGACAGTGGCAGACAGATCTGTACAGTTCCAGAAATGTGTGGCTTTACAGAAGAAGCTACTGTGTCAGAGGCAGTGCCCATCCATGCCCGCCCAGTAGCCAGAAATTCACCAAAATCTCATCTGTAGGTGTCATTTTGACCAGGCACCTTCAGTTGCTACCCTGAGTTGTACACTCTGTGTCAGAAAGTCCATCTCAATTTTACAACAGAAAATGCTTTTCCTGAATTTCTCCCAGAAAAAAATCACTCCCGTCCTCAGTATTCCATCCTTTATTGACAATACTGATTGTCCCCAATAAAGGTTCAGATAAAGTGGTTGTGCGTGTGTGTGTGTGTGTGTGTGTGTGTGTGTGCTTTTTCCATGTGACATGGCTTTCAGGTAACACGGGGCTTGTGCTCAGGAAAAAAGACAAGTCAGTTTGCTCTCACTTATTTCCTCTTTGGGCTTCTGAAAGGAACCCCAGAGGGCTGACTTGATTTTCTGAGTCTCTTTTTGAAGAATGGGTCTGATTTGTCCCTAAAAGAACTTTCACTCTCTGGTGATTTGTGGAGGCGCTCTGCTTCACACCTCTTAGCCTTACTGCCAATATAGAGCAGCTTGTATCTTCTTCCTCATTGACTTTTATACCCTTGAGAGCAAGGTCTTCTTACTAGGTTGTGTCACCTACAAAGGACAAGTACATTTGTGAGATTTTTAGGGTGATTTTGTCTTTTTTAATGTTTAGAATTTCATACCATGTACTTTGATCATTTTCACCCCGACTCCTCTTCCTAACTCCTCCCATATATCTTGTGCAGCTTTGAGGGGGAGAAGCTGTGAGGCCATAACTCAGAAAAACTTCTTAATTCTGACCCAGAAGGAGACAGCTAAAGGGGAGAGTGGCCTTATTTCTCCAGGCTTAGACATGATCTTTTTAAAACTACCAGCATCTTAAAGGGGCAAGCCTGTTAACAGCTTTTAGAATATCTGCCCTATGAACCAACAAAAAGCCCAGTAATAAGTACTGAGTATTTTTGCTTATTGCCCTACTTAGGTTGTTTATATAGCTTAACTCTTATAAATTCTTTTGTTATAGCCAAAAGCTGAAAACCACATTCAATGAAATTGTATAAAATATCATGAGTATCTTTTTTCTTCCTTATTTTCTTTTTTTTAATTTCATTTTTAATTTATTTTTTTTATTTTTATTACATATTTTCCTCAATTACATTTCCAATGCTATCCCAAAAGTCCCCCATAGCGCCCCCCACTTCCCTACCCACCCATTCCCATTCTTTTGGCCCTGGCATTCCCCTATATTGGGGCATATAAAGTTTGCAAGTCCAATGGGCCTCTCTTTCCAGTGATGGCCGACTAGGCCATCTTTCGATACATATGCAGCTAGAGACAAGAGCTCCGGGGTTCTGGTTAGTACATCATGTTGTTCCAACAATAGGGTTGCAGATCCCTTTAGCTCCTTGGGTACTTTCTCTAGCTTCTCCATTGGGAGCCCTGTGATACATCCAATAGCTGACTGTGAACATCCACTCCTGTGTTTGCTAGGCCCCGGCATCGTCTCACAAGAGACAGCTATATTTGGGTCCTTTCAGCAAAATCTTGCTAGTGTATGCAATGGTGTCAGCGTTTAGAAGCTGATTATGGGATGGATCCCTGGATACGGCAGTCTCTAAATGGTCCATCCTTTCATCACAGCTATGAACTTTGTCTCTGTAACTCCTTCCCTGGGTGTTTTGTTCCCAATTCTAAGAAGGTGCACAGTGTCCACACTTTGGTCTTCATTCTTCTTGAGTTTCATGCGTTTATCAAATTGTATCTTATATCTTGGGTATCCTAAGTTTTGGGCTAATATCCACTTATCAGTGAATACATATTGTGTGAGTTCTTTTGTGATTGTGTTATTTCACTCAAGATGATGCCCTCCAGGTCCATCCATTTGGCTAGGAATTTCATAAATTCATTCTTTTTAAAAGCTGAGTAGTACTCCATTGTGTAAATGTACCATAATTTCTGTATCCATTCCTCTGTTGAGGGACATCTGGGTTCTTTCCAGCTTCAGGCTATTATAAATAGGGCTGCTATGAACATAGTGGAGCATGTGTCCTTTTTACCGGTTGGGACATCTTCTGGATATATGCCCAGGAGAGGTATTGCTGGATCCTCCGGTAGTACTATGTCCAATTTTCTGAGGAACCGCCAGACTGATTTCCAGAGTGTTTGTACAAGCTTGCAATCCCACCAACAATGGAGGAGTGTTCCTCTTTCTCCACATCCTCGCCAGCATCTGCTGTCACCTGAATTTTTGATCTTAGCCATTGTGACTGGTGTGAGGTGGAATCTCAGGGTTGTTTTGATTTGCATTTCCCTGATGATTAAGGATGTTGAACATTTTTTCAGGTGTTTCTCTGCCATTCGGTATTCCTCAGGTGAGAATTCTTTGTTCAGTTCTGAGCCCCATTTTCTAATGGGGTTATTTGACTTTCTGGAGTCCACCTTCTTGAGTTCTTTATATATATTGGATATTAGTCCCTTATCTGATTTAGGATAGGTGAAGATCCTTTCCCAATCTGTTGGTGGTTTTTTTGTCTTATTGATGGTGTCTTTAGCCTTGCAGAAGCTTTGTAGTTTCATGAGGTCCCACTTGTCAATTCTCGATCTTACAGCACAAGCCATTACTGTTCTATTCAGGAATTTTTCTCCTGTGCCCATATCTTCAAGGCTTTTCCCCACTTTCTCCTCTATAAGTTTCAGTGTCTCTGGTTTTATGTGAAGTTCCTTGATCCACTTAGACTTGACCTTAGTACAAGGAGATAGGAATGGATCGATTCGCATTCTTCTACATGTTAACAACCAGTTGTGCCAGCACCATTTGTTGAAGATGCTGTCTTTCTTCCACTGGATGTTTTTAGCTCCCTTGTCGAAGATCAAGTGACCATAGGTGTGTGGGTTCATTTCTGGGTCTTCAATTCTATTCCATTGGTCTATTTGTCTGTCACTATACCAGTACCATGCAGTTTTTATCACAATTGCTCTGTAGTAGAGCTTTAGGTCCGGCATGGTGATTCCACCAGAGGTTCTTTTATCCTTGAGAAGAGTTTTTGCTATCCTAGGTTTTTTGTTATTCCAGATGAATTTGCAGATTGCACTTTCTAATTCGTTGAAGAATTGATTTGGAATTTTGATGGGGATTGCATTGAATCTGTAGATTGCTTTTGGCAAGATAGCCATTTTTAAAATGTTGATCCTGCCAATCCATGAGCATAGGAGATCTTTCCATCTTCTGAGATCTTCTAGAATTTCTTTCTTCAGAGACTTGAAGTTTTTATTATACAGATCTTTCACTTCCTTAGTTAGAGTCACGCCAAGATATTTTATATTATTTGTGACTATTGAGAAGGGTGTTGTTTCCCTAATTTCTTTCTCAGCCTGTTTATTCTTTGTGTAGAGAAAGGCCATTGATTTGTTTGAGTTAATTTTATGTCCAGCTACTTCACCGAAGCTGTTTATCAGGCTTAGGAGTTCTCTGGTGGAATTTTTAGGGTCACTTATATATACTATCATATCATCTGCAAAAAGTGATATTTTTACTTCATCTTTTCCAATTTGTATCCCTTTGATCTCCTTTTGTTGTCGAATTGCTCTGGCTAGGACTTCAAGTACAATGTTGAATAGGTATGGAGAAAGTGGACAGCCTTGTCTAGTCCCTGATTTTAGAGGGATTGCTTCAAGCTTCTGACCATTTACTTTGATGTTGGCTACTGGTTTGCTGTAGATTGCTTTTATCATGTTTAGGTATGGGCCTTGAATTCCTGATCTTTCCAAGACTTTTATCATGAATGGGTGTTGGATCTTGTCAAATACTTTTTCCGCATCTAACGAGATGACCATGTGGTTTTTGTCTTTGAGTTTGTTTATATACTGGATTACGTTGATGGATTTCCGTATATTGAACCATCCCTGCATCCCTGGGATGAAACCTACTTGGTCAGGATGGATGATTGTTTTGATGTGTTCTTGGATTCTGTTAGCAAGAACTTTATTGAGGATTTTTGCATCAATATTCATAAGGGATATTGGTCTGAAGTTTTCTATCTTTGTTGGGTCTTTTTGTGGTTTAGGTATCAGAGTAATTGTGGCTTCATAGAATGAGTTGGGTAGAGTACCTTCTGTTTCTCTTTTGTGGAATAGTTTGTGAAGAACTGGGATTAGATCTTCTTTGAAGGTCTGATAGAACTCTGCACTAAACCCATCTGGTCCTGGGCTTTTTTTAGTTGGGAGACTATTAATGACTGCTTCTATTTCTTTGGGGGATATAGGGCTGTTTAGATCATTAACCTGATCTTGATTCAACTTTGGTACCTGGTATCTGTCTAGGAACTTCTCCATTTCATCCAGGTTCTCCAGTTTTGTTGAGTATAGCCTTTGGTAGAAGGATCTGATGGTGTTTTGGATGTCTTCAGGATCTGTTGTTATGTCTCCTTTTTCATTTCTGATTATGTTAATTAGGATGCTTTCCCTGTGCCCTCTAGTGAGTCTGGCTAAGGGTTTATCTATCTTGTTGATTTTCTCAAAGAACCAGCTCCTTGATTGGTTGATTCTTTGAATAGTTCTTCTTGTTTCCACTTGGTTGATTTCGCCCCTGAGTTTGATTATTTCCTGCCGTCTACTCCTCTTGGGTGAATTTGCTTCCTTTTGTTCTAGTGCTTTTAGGTGTGTTGTCAAGCTGCTAATGTGTGCTCTCTCTAGTTTCCTTTTGGAGGCACTCAGAGCTATGAGTTTTCCTCTTAGAAATGCCTTCATTGCGTCCCATAAGTTTGGGTATGTTGTGGCTTCATTTTCATTGAACTCTAAAATGTCCTTAATTTCTTTCTTTATTCCTTCCTTGACCAAGGTATCATTGAGAAGAGTGTTGTTCAGTTTCCACGTGAAGGTTGGCTTTCTATTATTTATTTTGTTATTGAAGATCAGCCTTAGTCCATGGTGATCTGATAGGATGCATGGGACAATTTCAATATTTTTGTATCTGTTGAGGCCTGTTTTGTGACCAATTATGTGGTCAATTTTGGAGAAGGTACCATGAGGTGCTGAGAAGAAGGTATATCCTTTTGTTTTAGAATAGAATGTTCTGTAGATATCTGCCAGATCCATTTGATTCATAATTTCTCTTAGTTTCTCTGTGTCCCTGTTTAGTTTCTGTTTCCATGATCTGTCCATTGGTGAAAGTGGTGTGTTGGAGTCTCCCACTATTATTGTATGAGGTGCAATGTGTGCTTTGAGATTTACTAAAGTTTCTTTAATGAATGTGGCTGCCTTTGTATTTGGAGCATAGATATTCAGGATTGATAGTTCCTCTTGGAGGATTTTACCTTTGATGAGTATGAAGTTTCCCTCCCTGTCTTTTTTAATGACTTTGGGTTGGAAGTCAATCTTATCAGTTATTAGAATGGCTACTCCAGCTTGTTTCTTCATGCCATTTGCTTGGAAAATTGTTTTCCAGCCTTTCATTCTGAGGTAGTGTCTATCCTTTTCTCTGAGATGAGTTTCCTGTAAGCAGCAAAATGTTGGGTCTTGTTTGTGTAGCCAGTTTGTTAGTCTATGTCTTTTTATCGGGGAGTTGAGTCCATTGATATTAAGAGATATTAAGGAAAAGTAATTGTTGTTTCCTGTTATTTTTGTTGTTAAAGTTGGCATTTTGTTCTTGTGGCTGTCTTCTTTAGGTTTGTTGAGGGATTACCTTCTTGTTGTTTCTAGGGCGTGGTTCCTGTCCTTGTATTGGTTTTTTTTCTGTTATTATCCTTTGAAGGGCTGGATTCGTGGAGAGATAATGTGTGAAATTGGTTTTGTCGTGGAATACTTTGGTTTCTCCATCTATGTTAATTGAGAGTTTGGCTGGGTATAGTAGCCTGGGCTGGAATTTGTGTTCTTTTAGTGTCTGTATAACATCCGTCCAGGATCTTCTGGCTTTCATAGTCTCTGGTGAAAAATCTGGTGTAATTCTGATAGGCTTGCCTTTATATGTTACTTGGCCTTTTTCTCTTACTGCTTTTAGTATTCTATCTTTATTTAGAGCATTTGTTGTTCTGATTATTATGTGTCGGGAGGTATTTCTTTTCTGGTCCAGTCTATTTGGAGTTCTGTAGGCTTCTTGTATGTTCATGGGCATCTCTTTCTTTAGATTTGGGAAGTTTTCTTCTATAATTTTGTTGAAGATGTTTGCTGGTCCTTTGAGTTGAAAATCTTCATTCTCATCCACTCCTATTATCCGTAGGTTTGGTCTTCTCATTGTGTCCTGTATTTCTTGGATGTTTTGAGTTAGGATCTTTTTGCATTTTACATTTTCCTTGATTGTTGTGCCGATGTTCTCTATGGAATCTTCTGCACCTGAGATTCTCTCTTCCATCTCTTGTATTCTGTTGCTGATGCTCGTATCTATGGTTCCAGATTTCTTTCCTAGGGTTTCTATCTCCAGTGTTGCCTCCTTTTGGGTTTTCTTTATTGTGTCTACTTCCCTTTTTAGGTCTAGTATGGTTTTGTTCATTTCCATCATCTGTTTGGATGTGTTTTCCTGTTTTTCTGTAAGGACTTCTACCTGTTTGATTATGTTATCCTGTTTTTCTTTAAGGATTTGTAACTCTTTAGCAGTGTTCTCCTGCAATTCTTTAAGGGATTTTTGTGCTTCCTCTTTAGTGTCTTCTGCCTGTTTAGCATTGTTCTCCTGTATTTCTTTAAGTGTGTTATTAAAGTCCTTCTTGAAGTCCTCTACCATCATCAGGAGATATGCTTTTAGATCTGTGTCTAGCTTTTCTGGTGTGTTGGGGTGCCCTGGACTGGGCGAAGTGGGGGTGCTGGTTTCTGATGATGGTGAGTGGTCTTGGTTTCTGTTAGTAAGATTATTACCTTTACCTTTCGCCATCTGGTAATCTCTGGGGTTAGTTGTTATCGTTGTCACTGTTTAAAGATTGAAGCAGAAGCTGTGTTCCACTCACCAGCAGTCTCAAAATCCTGCGGCGGGGGTCGTGGGTAGCTGACGGTACCCCGGTGCTGGTCCAGCCGGAAGAGGCCTGTGGCCCTACTCAGGCCGGTTTCTGCTTCCCTAACTAATGCAGTCTCAGGTCCCGCGCGCAATTGGATTGGAGCAGAAGCTGTGTTCCACTCTCCAGAAGTCTTAAGATCCTGTGGCGGGTGTTGTGGGTAGCTGGCGAGTGTCAGCCGACCCTGCGCCCCAGCTGCCCCGGTGCTTTTCTGACTGGAAGAGGCTTGTGGCCCTATGTAGGCCGGATTTCTCTCTCCCCAACCAGAGCAGTCTCAGGTCCCCCGTGATTGGACTGGAGCAGAAGCTGTGTTCCACTCACCAGCAGTCCCAAAATCCTGCTGCGGGGGTCGTGGGTAGCTGGCGGGTGTCAGGCAACCCTGCGCTCCAGCTACCCTGGCGCTGCTCCGGCTGGATGAGGCCTGTGGCCCTACTCAGGCCGGTTTCTGCTTCCCTAACTAATGCAGTCTCAGGTCCCGCGTGCAATTGGATTGGAGCAGAAGCTGTGCTCCACTCACCAGCTCTTCCTTATTTTCTATCTGATCTGTTTGCTTAATTGTTTTGACCCTGATTCATAGGAACATTATATCTTTTTTTTTTTTTTTTCGAGACAGGGTTTCTCTGTGTAGCTCTGGCTGTCCTGGAACTCACTCTGTAGACCAGGCTGGCCTTGAACTCAGAAATCCGCCTGCCTCTGCCTCCCAAATGCTGGGATTACAGGCGTGCGCCACCACGCCCAGCTGGGACATTATATCTTTTAGGCTATAAATAACTTTGCTTATTTTGTTCATGATTTGTGCTATATTTAAATGCCTTAATATTTTAAGGAAACAAATATGTGTCTATTTCTTCAAGCTCTAGTGTCAAACTGCCCTGGCATAATCCTAAGGCCTGTCTTGACCTGAATCTCAAGAGTTTCATTTCTCTGACTAGAAAGGTAAAGCACATAATCTTTCTGTAAATCTATGTCATCTATCCCTGTGATTGTTTGTATGTGCTTGGCCCAGGGAGGTATAACCTTGTTGGAGTAGGTATGTCACTGTGGGTATGGGCCTTAATCCCCTTGTCCTAGCTGCCTGGAAGTCAGTCTTCTGCTAGCTGGCTTCAGAACAAGAGGTGGAACTCTCAGCTCCTCCAGCCCCACATCAGCCTGCATGCTGCCATGCTCCTGCCTTGATGATAATGGATTGCACCTCTGAACCTGTAAGTCAGCCCCAATTAAATGTCATCCTTATAAGAGTTTCCTTGGTCATGGTTTCTGTGATCCCACAAATGTCTCAGGCAGGAACTTATAAGTGACTAAGCCTTATAAGTTATAACTTACAAGTGACTAAGGTGGACATTCTTGAGAGTAGACTTATATGAATGCTGCTTCAAAATACTTTTCTTTTCAACTAAACATTTATGGTGCAAACTGAACATATTCAGAATCATTTCGGTTTACCACTTTAATCATGTATGCATTCTGAGACTTTGAACTAAATGCCCTCAAAATGAGTCTACAGTAGCTTAAGATCAGCATGCTTAAGAACTGGCCTATCCACATTTGAGTGCAAATGGCCTCCCACAGTAAAATTCCATGCTTCCTCTGTTTAAGGGGAAAACATCGTTTTGGAAACCATTCCCATTCTCTACTCACCTCACTTGCTGCAGACAATTTTGCTCTATTTTTTTTTTTTTTATATCATGGCTGTGCCTGTTTTGGCTTTGTATTCACCACGTTTTGAATTCACCAAGTCAATTGCATTTGGTTACATTCCCAGCACCATCCCTCACTGAAGTCAGCTCATTTCTTTTCACTCCAAAGTATGACCAAACTTTACTTTGGCCATATGAATAGGAACCATTGCATCATCATGGAGGGCAGGGCTAATTGTAGATCTTTCTAGTCTTCCTCTCTGGTGACACCCCCAGTATCTAGCAAGCCTAAACCCAGCCTCACTAGCACTATACTATAATATCTACCAGATATTATAGTATATCTAATGCTCATTCCAAGGATATGTCAGATTAAGCCTTTACTAGAAATATGAGGCTTGGGCAACAGGCCTGTAGGCACATCCTGTGACAAGAAAAGGTGCTCAAGCCTTCTTAAGAGGTCTCTGAGGTTGATTCCTGCTCTAATACTTACTACTAATACTCTCTCTCGTAGTTATTCAGTACTAACAGACCTCAATTTACCTTCACATGAATATGAAGAGTGAGTACTTCGTATGGTATAAAGTTAGAGATGAATCAGGCTAAGCTAGAACTGAGTTTTGTTATATTCTTTTGGGGTTACTTACATATAGGTTCAGATCCACAGTTTAGACTAAAGAAACACGGTGGTGGTTTGAATAAGAATGGCCCTGTATTTATTTTAGACAGGACAAGCTTAGGGTCAAAATATTTGTGGGTTGGCTAGTGTCCTCATCCTTCAACTGGGGGTCCTGCCTGAGTATAGGAGGTGGTCTCTTTAGGTTCCATGACCCCACTGTTAGGCATATTGGCTAAGGTCACCTCCATTGACTTCTGGGTGCCTCCTCTATCTCAAGTCTCTGGGACTTCCTAAAGATCCCTCTTCCACCAGCAACTGCAGATTTCCGTTCATTCTCCTGGCTTTCTGGGTGTCTCTTCTGTCTCTCCCCATACCTGTAACTAATTCCCATGCCCCTCCCCTCTCCCAACCACTTCCCCCTGTCCCTTTGCCTCCTATGACTACTTTGTTCCCCCTTCTAAGTGTAACTCAAGCATCCTTGCTTGAGCCTTCCTTCTTGTTTAACTTCTTTGGGTTTGTAAGGTGTATCATGGCTATTCTGTACTTTATGACTAATATCCACTTTTCAGTGAGTACATGGAGCAAAGACTGAAGGAATGGTGAACCAATAACTGGCCCCAACTTGAGACCATCCTATGGGCAAGGACCAATCTTCGACATTATTAACAACACTCTGTTATGTTTTCAGACAGGAGCCTAGCACAACTGTCCTCTGAGAGGTTTTATCCAGCTACTGGTTGAAACAGATGCAGTTACCTTACTCACAACCAAACATTGGATAGAGGTCATGGACTCTTATGGAAGAGTTTGGTGAAGGGTTGAAGGCCCTAAAAGGGGATCTGAACCCCACAGGAGGACCAACAGAGTCAACTAACCTGGGCTGGAGCTCTCAGATACGGAGCTACCAACCAAAGAAGACACATGGACTGGAATGAGGTCCCTCATACATATGTAGCAGATGTTCTGCTCAATCTCAATGTCCACCCCCCAACAACTGGAGCAGAGGCGCTCCCTAAAACTGTAACCCCCTATAGCATCTGTTCCTCAACAGGACTACCTTGTCTGGCTTAAGTGGGAGAGGATGTGCCTAATCTGGTAGAGACTTGACATGCTAGGGTTGGGGGATATAAAGGGTGGGGCACCCTTTCAGAAGAGAAGGGTAGGGAGTATGGGGAAGGGTCTCTGAGAAGGTAACTGGGTGGAGGGCAGCGTTTGGGCTATAATAAATAAATAATAAGAATGGCCCCCATAGGCTCATATATTAGCATGCTTAATCGCCTGGGAATAGAACTTTTTGAAAGGATTAGAAGGATTAGGAGGTGTGGTCTTCTTGGAGGAAGTATATCACTGGAGTTTGGCTTTAAGCATTCAAAACCCCATGCCAGGCCCAATGACACCCAGGTTTCTAGAATGTGAATAGTCTGAGGGGCTGTCATGGTAACTGTAGGACCAGTGAAGCAACTCATAATTCATATTGAGCCACCTGAGCTTCCTTGACTGAAGAATAGGTATGGAGCATACCACTGTCAGCCTGACTCCTCCCCAGACTTTAGAGCCCTCAATAAAGAGAAGAAACTACTAACTGGCATCGCAGAGTCCTAATGAATTTTGCTGCAAGACCCCATGACCAAGCTTGTCTCAGGTGAATTGTTTTGAGTTCTTAATTCCATAGATCTTGGAGCAGCAAGGTCCAATACTAATATAGTTGTACTAGTTGCTGTAGAAGTAGAGTTGAGGCCAGATGCAGGGTCTGCCACAAAAGTCTCTAGCAAAAATGAACTAAGAAGACGTGTGAGTGAGGATGCCCCCACCTCCTACCCCTACCCCACCAGACCTCTAAACTCCCTGGGGCTTCTTGAGGGTTAGGTGAATCTTCTCTGACTAAACCCAGACCCATCAGTCCTCTACTGTATATGTGTTGGGGGACTCATATCAGCTGGTGTATGCTGCCTGGCTGGTGTTCCAGTATCTGAGAGATCTCCGGGGTTCAGGTTAATTGAGACTGCTGGTCCAAGTGAGATAACTCAGACCCAAAACGACATGCATGGTATGTACTCACTAATAAGTAGCCAAAAAAAGCGCCAAATACCCAAGATACAGTCCACAGAACTCAAAAAGGTCAACAAGCAGAAGGGCCCAAGTGAAGATGCCTCAGTCCTACTTGGGAGGGAAAAGAAAGCAACCACGGTGTGTGTGTGGTACCTGGGAGGGAAAGGGGATAGGGGGCAGAGAGAGGAACATGATTGGGTATTGGGGCGGGGGGGAAGGACTGAAGCCCTGGGGGCCAGAAGAATGAAAAAGTGCAACCTTGGGGAGGGGGGGTAGGAGGTTGAGGGGACTCTCCAGAATGTACCAGAGACCTGGGAGGTGAGAGAATCTCAGGTCTTGAACTTCTAATCCTTCTGTTGCTACTTCCAAAGTCCAGGAATTTCAGGTGTTCATCATCATACCTTGTTTATGCATTTCTGGGGATCAAACTTGGGCTTTTTCATGCTAGACATGCACTTTATAGACCATCTCTTAGGGAGTATACTTTCTTGAGTGTCCACAAGATACTTTTGTGATAAAGTCCTGTTGTACAAGCATCAAAAGATTGCTGCTACTGAACACAAGTACATCTGTACTAGCAGTGAGAATCCAGGAAGTTTAGAAAACACCAGGACTAGGAAGGATTTGCACTGAACCTCATGAGTGCTGTCTGGCTCCTGTGGACCTGGGGTAAATGGGAGTTGTTCTCTTTATTGAGAATTCTAAAGGCTGGAGTGGGCAGCATTTGAGAGGCTTCTTAACTCCTGCTGGCCACATAAATACTTTGTGCTGGGTACACTTGCAGAAATAATGGACTCAGAACATCATTTGTTTGTTTGTTTGTCTGTTATTTTGTTTTAAATCTTCCTAGATTACTTAGTCCTGGTCAACTAAACAAAGGTTACATTAAGTTCTAACCATTGAAGTATGGATAGAGAAAGGAATGGCTTGTGCTTCACACATCAGGGACCAGGCTCATGGGGAGAACTGGGCCTCTAAGAGTAGGTGAGGGTGATGCTGAATATTCACTCAGAAGTAGAGATTTGAGCACTGTTGGCTTAATGCTTAGTTTTCATCCAGGCACTAGAGCCACTTCTATCTGGTTTTGATGAATGGTCTAGTTCCCCACATCATCACAGGTCATTCTATCCCTTATCCTAAAACCCTAGCCCCACAAAATCATTTAAAATAGTCCCCCAGCTTCCCTGTGCATTGGCTCTTCTTCCTTAAAATTCCAGAAGTGTTGCTGCCTTACCCCCAGAAAGAGGCCCTTGCTTCCTTGACCTTGAAGGCCAGATGTAAAGTTTTACTTTCCCTGAAGGATTTGGCATTCCCCAAGGCAGGATAGTCTACAAGGCCATCCCTATAAACTTCACTCTCTTCTCAGGATGCACCCTTACTCCCCAGTATCCCTATAGTGCATACCCCCATTTTCCTGCCTTTTCCTCAAGGAGTTTCCTTGAGATGCCCCATCTTCTCCCTTTTGAGGGCTGATTGTAACTCCATGATAAGTGTGGTCACTGAGGAATATAGGAACCCTACAAGGGCAGTACAATCAGAGCTGAAAAAAGATAAGCTTTATTGGTAGGTTTTTCTATGCTTTTGGGGGTAGTAACCGTGAATGGCCAGATATGCTGAGGAAAAGGTGCAGATGGTAAACTAAGGAGTGGAGGCTGTATCTCAGAAAAAGAAAAAAAAAAAAACCCTGAGTAAATAATGCTTAAAGGCCTGGTGCTCACTCTGGGGTCCACTTTGGAGCTTCAAGGATAAATAACATCAGGAACCAGATTTGTGCAGCCATAAGGATGTTGCAGGGTTGTGGGGAGCCAGCAGCCTTCAGAGGTGTGGGTTGAAGTTCTGTGTGAAGAGACACAGATACAGGTTCTGGAAGTGGAGTGAGTCTCTTGACTTGGCTGATCCAGTCAGTGAAGTAGGCGACCCTGGTGAAGACGCTGGGGTAAACGGGATGCCGGCAATCCAGGCCCCAGCTGGCCAGTCCTACCAGGACCCATGTACTGTTGTGGTAGCAGATGAGAGGGCCCCCAGAATCACCCTGAGGAGAGAGAGTCATTAGTGTGAGATATGTTTAGGATCAGAAATATCAATTGCCTGTCAGGACCTTGCACACCCCCATTAGGTAAAATCCAGGTGAGGGACATTAGGGTTGAACAGTAAGACACTTCTAAGTCAGTTTACCAGGTAGATGAGGATATATATCAGGATATAAACTTATGGACCTTCCCCAGCACTCCCTTTGCTTGCCATGCCTGATTCTAAAAAGCAAAATTTAGGGACTTGAAAACAAGCTATCACCTATGTGTAGCTCCTAGCTCTGTAAACCTTGATCTGCGACAACATATCCAGTTAGCTCCTCTGCTTTTGGTCACCTTAGCCTGAAATATTTCCTCAACCTATGAACTAGGAGTCTTAAAATATGTCTATCTCCTAACTTCGTGAAGACAACTCATATCACCAGGCAATAGGCAGGAGTCTTCAGAAAACTGCTAGGAGTTATTGGAGTTGTGAAATGCCTTTAGGAAAACCCCACGGGGAAAGCAGTCTATAGTGGAGACTGTGTCATCTCAGGAGGCTGAAGCCTTCAGAGGTGGAGATGGAATTGGAGTCCAAACATCTAGGCCCTGGCTGCGCCAATTCACTTCAGACTAGCCATTTTCCCTCTCTGGGATAGTTTCCAAGACAACCTTTCATGTCCAAATGTGATCTTTCATCTATACCATATAAAGAGCTGAGAAGGGCTGGTGAGATGGCTCAGTGGGTAAGAGCACCCGACTGCTCTTCCGAAGGTCCAGAGTTCAAATCCCAGCAACCACATGGTGGCTCACAACCATCTGCAACGAGATCTGGTGCCCTCTTTTGGAGTGTCTGAAGACAGCTACAGTGTACTCATGTATAATAAATAAATAAATCTTTAAAAAAAAAATAAAGAGCTGAGAAACTGACAACCCACCAACAAAATGAGAAACTTACGATTTCATAGCAGATAACAACATACAACTATGCACAGACAAAATACTTACAAAATACTTAGTAGAAAGAAAGGGAGATGGGTACCAGGAACATGCTTAGTCAGTACTAGAAACTTTACCAAACCATTTACTTACAAATTACATATATATATATATATATATATATATATGCCTCAATAAAAGGTATAGAATATTGATGTTAGGATCTTCTAAAGGGACAAGTACCCTCAAGGAGACTATTGAGGCATGAACCCAAGAAAAACAAATAGAGATAATGAAACAGGAAGGGTCTCCACAGAGGCTAGAGGTCAATAGAGCCACCCTTGGAGGAACTGAGATAAAACAGACATGGGGAGAACACACTACTGCCTTACTCACCTTACAGATGGACTTTCCTGTGGAGAGCCCCCCTGCACACAGCATTTCCTCATATACAGAGTTCCTGCTTTGGCCTGGTGTTTGCCCGTACAAGGCATTACAGAACTCATTGTCAATGATGCCCACCTCACCCTCCTGGAGTGAGAATGGTGGTAACAGTTTTGCTGTGAAAATAAGGAGGAGGTCAGTGATGGACACTGTGGTTTAGTTGGGAAAGTCCAGGCTACTCTGACTCTGTTCACCAGAGGACAGCTGAGCATTAGAATGTGTCCATCTTCTATCTAGTCCCCATGAACTTCTCTCCTTTTTCTCAGAAACTCCCACTTACCACCTTCACCTCTCTCATGGCAACAGATCACATTACTAATGTAGAAAAAGGCAAAATCCACTAACACACAATGTGTCCAATATTTTTCATCAACCTTTCACTGACAGTTTCACTTTCATGAACAGTACTATCCATTCTCTATGATCCATCTCTAACCTTTATTCTATGTCTTCATCCACCCATTAACCCACACACCTACTCATTTTTCATTCCCTTCATCAGTCTAGCCATTTACCACATGTATCCTTCCATCCATCCATTCTTTCATTAGTATCTCCATTCATCCTTCCTCTTCGTACCTACTAACATTTCTATCCACAACACCCAGGCACCCATCTTCCTTCCTCCCTCCCTTCCTTCCTTCCTTCCTTCCTTCCTTCCTTCCTTCCTTCCTTCCTTCCTTCCTTCCTCTCCCCCACTCACTAGACTCCATCTCACTCACCCATTCACTGACTATATCACCAGTCTACTTATCACTTATCTTTATGATAGGTAAAATGATACAAAGGAACATTTTTAGTAGGGAAAATCAGAGAAAATAAATTTGCCCATTAGCGTTAAAGAAATAATACAGGGAAAGGTGATCATACAGATTATTTAGCTCACAAAATTAAGTAAATTTTAAATAGGAGACTATGAAAAAAAGTAATAGATTGTGCCAAGACTAGAGGGGAGAGAAAATGATATAGAAAAGTATAGCAAGGGTCCTGCATGTAAATGACTTCAACATATTCAAGGAGTAGCAAGGAAGCTGGGTTTGGGTGTATGAGGGGAGTAACGGGGGAAGCAGAGATGGATCTGGGTGCTCTCCTCACATAAGGCCTTACACCATGACAGACTTTTAGTTTTGATTAAGAGCTCAAATGAGAAGGTAGGGGAGGGTCCTGAAAAGAGAAATGGTACGGCTATGTTTTAATATGATGATGATAGCTAACATGGAAACTCATATAGAAGCACACAAGAATAGAAGTAGGAGACCATTTTAGAGACTACAGTAAAAAATAAATTAGAATTACATATGCCAGGGTAAAGAGCAGCAGCACAGTGAAGTACCCACCAGGTACTAGACTGGTATTGTAAAACAAATGTGGGCTCTGCCTTCAGGATGTGTGTGTGTGCATGTGTGTGTGTGTGTGTGTGTGTGTGTGTGTGTGTGTGTGTGTGTGTGTGTGTGAAAGTGGAGAGAGAAAGAGAGATAGAGATAGATAGATAGATAGATAGATAGATAGATAGATAGATAGATAGATGAATTTCTTGGACAAGGACAAGGATGCTAAAACTAAGCAAAGCTCCTTAGGAAGACATGTATTTTCCCCCCTGAACACCCAAAGTCTGTTTGAGGAGAAATATGCCAAACTATGAACCTATAAAGATTTAAAAATCTACATTATTTTTTCATTTACATTATTCCATAAGTAAATTTCTCATCATTGTCCTTTAATAACTACTTCTCGGTGTGACTCTACATAGTCTCCACTTTCATTATAAAATAATAAAAACAGGTGTTTTTAGTGTTTCACTGGTAGAGCCTTTTTAAAGAATGTATAAAATACTGGGACAAATCCCCAATACCAGAAACAAACAAGCAAACAAAACAAAACAAAACAAAATTCCCCATTATGTAATTCACCTGGCAAGACTGTAAAGCTGGATGAGAACCAGCTAAGGTTAAGTGAGATGAAACACTCTGGAGCTACAATAGTTCTCAAGCATGCATTTTCAGTGTTCCCACACCACATGTGACTTTCCACTTTACCCAAGTACTTACCAAGATACATGGTAATGTCATGTATTATACTTTGGATAGAGTGTTGAGACCAATGTATTTTAGGCTTTGCCCTCAGCCTGTGACATTATTGGTCATAAAGTATTCTATTGGCAACAGGTAGACCATAGTGGAAGCAAGTTAGGCATTGGGCATGCTTATCTGTTAACAAGGTATGAGTGAATTGGCCTCTCCTCTTCCTCTTTTTGTTTCCTGACCACCATATGGTATGCATCATTGTTCTAACATACATTTCCTCGACACAATGTGCTGCATCACCACTGGCAAACCAACATGGCCAAATGATCATACATTTGAAGCTCCGAAACTATGAGCTAAAATAAACCTTTCTTTTAAAACAGATTACCTCGGGTATTTTGTTAGTGCTGGAAACCTGACTAACATGGATTGGGTTGGCTGCCACACATGACCTTTGAATTTAATCAAGTTTCCTCAGATCCATGACTGAGTAAAATCTTGGAATAAAAAGATCATTACTATTCAAGGGGCCCAGATTCTAGATGGCAAATGTCAACAGTTTCCCAACCTTTAGAACCTGAGCTTCAGGGGGGTTTGTGGCTGTGGACTCTCACACTTTCAGAGCTAGAAGGACCTTATAATGGTCTTTTCATGTCAGGCCATAGAGGTGAGGTACAGAAGGCAATATTCAGTGACTTCAAAAACCAGCCTGGATCTCTTGCCAGCTGAGTCACTCTTTCCTTCCTCCTCATCTACCTTTTGTCTTCTTCCTCTCCCTACCCTCACTCCCTCTCCAACTTCCCTTTCCCTTACTGTCTTCAGAAAGCATTCCCCAACCAGTTATCCAACAGGATGTGTGGTTGGAGAGCTGTGTGTCTTTGGATGGGAGACAGGCAGGTACAACATAGGATGTGAAGTTTATGGGCAGACGCAGCTGCAGCATTGCAATGTCACTTCCAAAAGAATGAAACTTCTCAAAGTCTGGATGACTGACGATATGGTTCACAGAAATCTTCTGAGTGTGCTTCGTTTCCTGGTACAGCTGATTATTCCCCAACAGAACCTCATAGTCCTCTGGGGCCTGGGATTTGCTGGAAGATAAAGAATTTCATCATTACCATAATCCTTGAGTGGGTGGATACCCCTGTCTTCCTGCATCCTCATGTATCACTGGTCATTCTGCCCTGATTCCATTCAGCTCGGTCTCCGCATTTCTGACAGTCAAGTGATATGGTAGTTACAATGAGGATGGCCCCCATAGGCTCATATATTTGAATGTTCCTTATTTGGTGGAACTGTTTGGGAAGGATTAGGAGGTGTGGCCTTGATGGAGGAAGTGTGTCTCAGAAGTGGTGGTAAGCTTTGAGGTTTCAAAAGCCTAAGCCATTCCCACTTACCTCTCTCTCTCTCTCTCTCTCTCTCTCTCTCTCTCTCTCTCTCTCTCTCTCTCTCTCCTTCTCTCTCTCTCTCCCTCTCCCTTCTTTGTGTCTGTGGATGAGGATGTAAGCTATCAGCTACTGCTTCAGCTGCCATGCTCCCTGTTTTAATTGTCATAGACTCTAGCCCTCTGATACTGTAAATATTTTATTTTATGCTTCCTTGGTTATAGTATTTCATCATGGCAATAGGAAAGTAACAAAGATAGGGGCCTTCTTTCTGCAGGCTGATGGATATTCCCCTCAAACCTCATGACAAAATATTCTCCCATTACATCTTAGAATTGAAGGAACAAAGAATTCCAGCACTGGAAGGGTCCTTGATAGGGCCATCAAATTACACCTTTCTTTTTTAACTTAAGAAAAACTACGACGAATCTTAGTTTTATAATTTAAATTTTAAATGTCTCCTAGGTCAATAACTAAAGGCATACTCATCAGCCTGCGGTACTACCCAGAAAGGGTGGAACATTTAGGAAGTGAGACTTAATGAAAGAAGCTATGTCATTAGAGTGTCCTTGCAAGCCTATTTCTTTTCATTATCTTTATTTCCTAGCTACCATGAGGTCAGCAGGCCCTATCCACCATCTGTTCTTGATATAATGAACTGTGTTACCATAGCTTCAAAAGAAACAGGCTAACTTTGGACTGAAACCATAAACCAAAAGAATCCTCCTTCCTTTTGTTCATTTTCTAAGTTATTTGGTCATGGAGACAGAAATCTAGCATCTTTTCCTGACCCCTTTGCAATGGACTGCTTCTCCACTTGGTAATAAGCATTCATTTGGATTTGGTAAATGCACACGAGAGCATACAAGGGAAGCTCCCCTTGTTGGTGACTAGGACTGTGTAAACAGCCTATGTTTGCAGCTTTGTTTCCACAGCTCCCACACCAGGAGACCCTTCACTTACTCCACATTCTCAGTCCCTCCTTTTGGTAGCCTTTGCAACTCCTTTGCTCTCCTCCCTTTCTGCAGCATCTTTATAGACCTATGTTCTTTGGGGTTGCCTTCTTCACACACTGTGGCATGACTTACCTGCATCATACTAATTGAAGCATGTTCCTTCTAAAGAAAAAGAAATCTTGACCTGGGATCTATTACATTTTGTTACCTAAAGGGTCTCAGGTGAAATCAGCACAGAATAGGTGCCAACAGGATTAAACTAGAATCTCAAAATCAATACGCAAAATTTCAGTGCCCTGACTTAGATTGTACAGTACCCATTCTCTCTGGGTCCCTCCATATCTTATTAGAAGCTAGACCCTCAGTCAGGTTCCAGAGACTCTTGACTGCCCATATCATTTGTTCAGGTCTAGGGGCCTGCATTTCCCTTCCATACAGCTTGATAATAGCATAAGAATGACCACAGTTTTTCTCAGGACTGAATTTTACAAAATTGGTAAGAAATCACCTGGCTGCTACTCATATGTGGTCTTTGCCTAGAACCTGGCTCACAGGAGAGTAAGGGACTGGAAATAAGCTGAGGTCTACCAGTAGAGATCAAAGCATGGCCAATCCTCTTGGAAAACGTCTGTGTTAGTGGCCACAGAAAGGGAATATAAGGATTTCTACAGGAACTGAGAATGAAAGATAATGAAGACCTGGGCAGATGAAGGAAATTCTGATTGCATATGGGTAATAATACAGGTGGAGTGGTTTGTGGGTCAAGGAAGGATCAATGTGTCTTTGGTAGAAGTAAACTACCCCAGAGAAAAGCCCAGAGGAGAATGGCATATTATCTCTAACCCTCCTCCTCACAGCCTACATCTTTCTTAACACTCAATCCCTCTCTGGGGGCTCCTGATAAAGCAAACTCACTTTCGAAAACAGTGGGCTGTAGAAGCCAGCCAGTGGGTGTCAATGAGGACAGCTCCACAGAGATGCACTCCCCGGTACAGCAGGCTGGCCTGCCATGGCCACTGGCCAGCCAATGTGTCCTGGCCACCGAATACTTTCCCAACCATCTTCGGCTTCCCACACACTGTGGAGACAATCCCATGCAGTCTGTTAGAGACACAATCCCTGAGGGGCAGAATAATACCACAAGGAGGTTGTTCGTCCACTTAGCATGGCAAAAGACAAGTGACGTGTGTAAGTGACTTCAGGCGACTCTGGTCTCTGCTTTCACTGACATGAAAAGTTCAGCTAATGGTCCTGTGGAAGCAAGAGCCCAGGAGTCCGGGAAGATGAGAGAGGGTAAATAAAAGGGTGATCACAAGAGCCCATCTTTAAGCAGTCCTGGCAAGGGCAGATGGATAGCGGGAGGCCCTGGGACTTCATTCCCTCAACAACAGAGCTCTGCACTTATTTTCAGATCAAAGAACTGGAAATCTTATGGGTTACTGGTGTTAGATGCTCAATGTCATGGCTTAATTTCCCAGATCTTGGCAGGCTGTATTCAACTGTTCCCAGGAATTGGCAGTCTAGGCTTCGGGGAGCTTTGTTCTCTTTGTCCTTACTCTTAGGAATCCCATGTTCTCTACCAGCACCACCGTGACAGCCCTGGACGCCGTTTTGGTCCCATGGGCACCACACCAGGCTCTAGGATGTAAAGTCAGTCCCTAAGTGGGAACCTAAAGTCCCTTGATTGATATTTTCTTTGGGACCGCCTGGTTCTGAGGGGAAGGCAAAAAGTGAACCACTTCCGGTGCCTTACCTGGACTTTATGGCCTCCACCCGTTCATTGCCCGCCCACTGCCTTTCAAACAGACCTGGTCTGTTCACAGGATACTGGTTCCTGCTGGCCGACGGTTCCCAGCCTTGCTGTGGCAGTGGTCTTCCCGGTGCTATCCCAGAAACCTTTGAAGCGTTGGGGATGCTAGGCTTTATGGGCAGCAGTAACAGCAGGGGCCAGAATAGGGGGCCGGGCCCACAGGGCATCCTTGCCGCCCTTGTGCCCATCCCAGATGCTAGGGCCTGTGGGGAAGTTGGTCCTGACCTGGGCCTGACCCCTGCCCTGACCCGGGCCTGACCCCTGATGAGACAGTTCTGGAGACAGGCCCCCAAGTTCTATTTGGATTCGGCCTTCCTACCTGCTTTTATGCTATCAGGACGCTTCCAAGACCACAATGACCCTGGTTCTAATTTCTGTCATTCTCAGCCTCTAACACACGTTTTAGTGTAGCCAGCAATAGTGCAGTGGTAGTAATAGTCAGCTCAGTAGTAGTAGTAGCAGTAGCAGTAGCAGTAGCAGTAGCAGTAGCAGTAGCAGTAGCAGTAGCAGCAGCAGTAGCAGTAGCAGTAGCAGTAGCAGTAGCAGTAGCAGTAGCAGTAACAGTAGTAGTAGCAGTAGCAGTAGTAGTAGAACTCAGGGATCTATCTACCTCTGCTCCTTAGTGATGGATTTAAAGGCAAGCACCACCACTACCCAGCAAGTGATAGCTTTTCTTAATCACATTATTTAAAGCAGGAAGGCACACCCTAAATTTGAGTCCATCTTCTGGTGGCAGTCCCTATAAAAGGATGTGGAAGAAGGAATCTTTGCTTTTTACCCATTTAGCCTCATTCTTTCTGGCAAGTTCATGTATCCTTTTATTGTAGTCAGAAGTATTCCAACACAGACTTAAGACCAGCAGCAGCTCTTGAAGAGTACCCCAGGACTTTAGCACCAGATTTGGACTGCTGAGATAACCAGACTTAAGGATTGAACAACTACCAGATTTTTGGCCTCTCCACCGCAGAACAGCCATTGTTGGAGCACTCAGACCACCTCTTGTAGCCAGTTTAATAAATCCCCTTCTAAGTATGTGTTCACACACACAGT
The DNA here is from genome assembly GCF_978045245.1 of Mus caroli. Taxonomy (NCBI): domain Eukaryota; kingdom Metazoa; phylum Chordata; class Mammalia; order Rodentia; family Muridae; genus Mus; species Mus caroli. The sequence continues at coordinate 55,176,995 of NW_028227270.1, read as the reverse complement.
AATACAGAGTCCAGTCAGGAAGGGTCAGTGCTCTGCTCAGTCGTTAGAGAAGCTTCCTCCTGCAGCAGATAGGAACAAATACAAAGACCCACAGCCAGAGAGTGGGACACCTTGGAACACTCTGCTCTAAATACAAGGTCTTCATTAAATTTCTGTCCTCAGAGATCATGGAAATCTGAAGAGGAGTAAAGACTGTAAGAGCCAGAGAGGGTGGACAACACCAAGAAGACAAGGACCTCTATATAAGCATGATTGAGCGAGCATGCAAAGGGCCTGATGGATCTGCACTAGTTGGGGTCTTAGGGCTGAAAGAAGTGATGCACAACCCCACCCTCTAACCCAGAAGCTATTTCCCATTGATGATCATTTGCAAATGAAAATTCTGTTTCCTCCAAGGGTGTCTCACTGGGAAAATCAACGACTCTTAAAGGTAGGTTGCATATCCAGCAGTAGATGGCTAGCAGAAAATGAACTCAATCCCAAGTCAACACCCCACACGTTACTGTGCATGGTGCTCTTCTGGACATCCTTTCCTTCCCTGGTGCTCCACATATACTGCTATGTATCAGTTATAGCCGATATCTTGGTATCAGGGTGTGTTGAGCATTTTTATGTCAACTTGACACAAACTAAAGTCAACAAAGAGGGTATCTCAACTGAGAAAATGCCTTCATAAGATTGGGCTGTAGGCAAACCTGTACTACATTTTTTAAATTAGTGTTGAAAGGGGAGGGCCAATACCACAGGGGGTGGTGTGGGGGTGGGCTAGCAGTCCTGAGTTCTATGCAAAGCAGGCTGAGCAAACCAGTAAGTAGCACCCTTCCATAGCCTCTGCATCCTTTTCTGCCTCCAAGACCCTGACCTGTTTAAGTTCCTGTCCTGACTCCCTTCACTGATGAACAGTGATGTGGTGCTGTAAGGCAAATAAACCCTTTCTATCAGAAGATATGTAGAAAAAATTATGGCAAGCAAGTGAGTTTTCTGGAGATGGCCCACCGTTTTGCATGACTGCAATGGATGCACTCAGAGATGCAGGGTCCTCAGAGACTTTATCCCAGGATTGCTTCTCGATGCTGATAAACCTTTCCTCACACTATTACATAGATTAATAAATTTTCTGGGCATTTGCCCACCCTACTGGATAGATATTCTGCAGAATCAACATGAAGTTATACTTTCAGGTAGTAATGCTATGTAGAGAAATTGATAATTTCAAAATCCCTGATGATTTTATAGAATACCTAAATTGATACAAGTGATTTCAAATCCCCTGTATAATAAGAGCTGCAGATAGAGCTCTGGAAAGCTTCATATGTCACAGGCTAATTGCACTAGGAAAAGAAAACAGCCTTGGAACAAATTTACAATCTAGGAAAAATCCTTCTGAATTAGGAAGGAGGCCACTATCTGGTAACTAAGGTCATAAACTGGGAATGGGCAATTTATTGTAGCTACAAGAACAGAAAATAAATTATGGACTAGTTTACTCTATACAAGACTTCAAAATAATAAGACAAAACGCAGATTATGTGTCTTTTGACAAAATCATGCTAACTACTGCTTTAAACTTACAATGAACTTATGAAGCTAGAAAATAGATGAGGAATGTTTAGTCAGGTACTAGTCTCAATGGAAAGACATGTAAACAATTCTGCTGTAACTCCTTAAGCCTTATCGACCTATGACATGAACTATTTATTTCCTTAAACTGACTATGAACTTATGGAATGTAAAAATGCTTTAAAGCCACGTGATTATCCTGAGAAGTAAAAACTAATAACAACAATAAAGTGGTGGTGTAGTTCTCGGAGTCATCTAAGAGGAACTAAAAACTAGCTTCCTGAGATGGTTTCACTGTGGACTGTAAACCCATAATGAATGAGCCCTTCTAGGTAAGGCAGAAGGAAGTATTGTATTAGTCAGGGTTCTCTAGAGTCACTTATGGGATGTCTCTCTATAGTGAGAGAATTTATTATGATGACTAATAGTCTGTAGTCCAACTAACCCAACAATGGTCCGCTGGGAATGGGAAGTCCATGTATCTAGTAGTTGTTCAGTCCCACGAGGCTAGTTGTTTCAGCTGGTCTTCTGTAGAAGTAGGTTCCAACAGATGTGCTGGCAAGTTAAGTGAAAGCAGGTGAAGAAGTGTGAATTTTCCTTCTTCCAATGCCCTTATGTAGACCTCCAACGGGTGTGGCTGAGATTAAAGGTGTGCACCACCATGCCTGGATCTGGGACTTGCTTTGTTCCAGGCTGACCTGGAACCCAGAGATCTCTTTGCCTCAGTCTCTTGGGATTAAAGGTGTGCACTACCTTGCCTGGGCCTAAGCTTTTCATAGGCACTATGTCTCAAGATCTCCATACCAAGATCCAGGTCAGAAACTTGTGTCTTCCAGCCTCAAGATCTGGATCACAGGTGAGCCCTCCAATTCTGGATTGTAGTTCATTCCAGATATAGTTAAGTTGACAACCAGGAATAGCCATTAAAAGTACATTTTAGGAAAAAATTCTTGCTATTAATAGGCATTCCAGTTATTATTATATATTATGCAATAATCACTAGGTATTAGCCCACCCTTGTGAGCAGATTTCTCTAGATCAATGAAGATGTACTGTCTTGTAGTGATGCTATATAGACATATAGATGATTTCTTAGTTCTTAACGATGATCCTAATTATTAGTCCCTTTATAATAAGACTGCTATTAAAGTTCTGATATGAAAACTGCAATGAGAACTGTCACGAGTTAATTGCTTCTGAAAAAGGCAGGCATTTATAACTTAGAACACATTTCAAGAGGTTGTAAGACAATTAACCACAGGTCATAAAAGGGAACTAACGATTCATTATAGGTGCAAAGAGAGAAGATAAAATATTGACGGGGTTTATCTATATAAAACTTCAGGATCAACTTAGATACAAAAATTATAGTTTGTTTGTTTGTTTTGGGTTTGGTTTTTTTGAGACAGGGTTTCTCTTTATAGCCCTGGCTGTCCTGGAACTCATTTTGTAGAACAGGCTGGCCTCGAACTCAGAACTTCGCCTGCCTCTGACTCCCGAGTGCTGGGATTAAAGACGTGCGCCACCATGCCCAGCAAAAATTATAGTTTTTAACTTTCCATGAACTTGTGGAGTCAGCAACAATTAATGTTTAGCCAGATAATTATTCTTAATGAAAATACATGTAAACGTCTCTGTTGTAAACTTCTGTTACTACTGTATATAAACTTCTAAGTAGAAGGCCCTACTGGGTACCCTACACTCAGGGCAATATGTATACTGCTAGATATTAGGATATTTTAGATACTCATCTACCATTACTGAGATCCCACATACACGGATTTCTAGCAGTGATTGTGTGGTACCTGGCAGGATCTGATATCTAACAGTATATGTGATGTAGCATTATAAAAGTATCCAGCATGGACTGAAAAATAGCAGTATACACTGGGCAGCAATGGAGAACATGTCTATTGGAGCTTCATAATTAATGCCTTAAGGAAAGGGGGAAGAATCCAGTACAATCTAATTTCTAGAAGTGTATGGGGGTGCTGGTCAGTTCTTCAGTGGGGTCTGTATATTGGATCAAGAGGAAGTGTTGACCAGCAGATCCTGATACTTTTCAGTTAGTGTTGGGTAGAGAGTAGAAATTCAGCAGGACTGTCTTGGGTGGTACCAGGGACCCCAGTGTTTAGGACAGCCACAGAATGGCAGTGTTACCTAGAAGTATTGAGAGTGAGGATAGAGAAGACAGTCTAGCCAAATCTGCAATCTGCCCCAGTATATAGTACTGTGAGTATCCAGAATGCTTTGAAATCCAGGAGTCTATGAAGGACAGTGGTGATAGTGTGTGTGTGTGTGTGTGTGTGTGTGTGTGTGTGTGTGTTCCAGTAAAGCCTGTTACTATGGCATGGAGAAGGGTCCAGTTTGGACCTGATATTTAAATGTAATTAGGGCTGAAGGGTAGTGCCCAACAAGATATGGATTCCTACAGATTTTTTTGGTGGGGGAGGGGAATCAAGGTAGGATGTGATAGTGCAGGACCTTGTACCTTTTATTGTATATGGGTATATATGGGTATGAAGGTATTCAGCAGGGACTGATAATATTGAGCAGCAGCAAGGGTTGTAGTTAGCATGTTCTGTTTAGAACTTTATACAGGATGGGAGCAGGGTCTCCGTTTGGTCCTGATACATAGTGCTTTATATGTTGCTGTAGCGAGAAGTGATCATATCCAGCAGAATATACCTATAAATTTATAATAAGTTGGCATCTGTGTGTTATTTAGTAGAACTTGATAAATACAGTATATGTGAGATAGGTTGCAAATGGGACTGTCCAGCAAGATCTGGTATGTAGCATTATATGTTGATTGGCAGTATTGGAGATGATGTCTAACAAATGCATATGCCTAGAAGTTTATTTGGGGCCATAAAGGGAGTACATTCAGTAAGATCTAATACATTAAAATGTAGAGGTTGGGTGACAGTTGTGCTGCCATCCAGGCCTGATAAGAAGCAATGAGTAAGACCTGTTACCTTGCAAGATTTTTGAGAGCATTGGTGGGTGGGGATGTGCAATGTTTAGCCTGATTCCTAACAATGTATGTGAGTTGGCAGCAGGGTTGGGGAAACAGGTTAGCAAAGTCTGATATAGCTATGTATATACAGGACTGACCTAAGGCTATGGTCCAGTTAGACCTGATACCTAGGATTCATATTTGGGGCAACTAGGGGTGGTGTGCATCATGGCCTGAAATCTATGTCAGGCTGTGATAGGGATGGAAGTGCATAACCAAAGCAGCCTGATACTAGCACTGTATTTGGAGATAGGGAAAGTTTTAGCAATATATATAGGGCAAGGGGTATTAAGTAGGGCCTGATAACTAGCACTACTGTGTGTGGGCATCAGCGCAGAGGGATGTCTAACAGGGTCTGAAATCTAGTTCATGTGGGGTGGAGGGATAGTAGGACATAATAGTAGTGTTTGGGGGAAGTAACAGGGACGGTGTCCAGAAGAGCCTGATTCTTCACAATAGGGCAAGTGTTGTCATGATTTGCTATCTAGAATTTTATATGGAATGGATGTTCAAAGGACCCTAATAGTTGGCAGTGCATGAACTATCTGATATTTATACTCTTATATGTGACAACAATGGGGGGGATGTTCAGTGAGGCTTGATAAATTGCAGTGTATCTCGGATGCTTTGTGTGCACTCTCACTGCACACAAAATGTGAGATGAAGTGGAGGTATCTAGGTGGAGCTGATATGCACTAGTGTGTGTGTAACAAAAGAGAATGGAGCTTGGTAACTATCACTGCAGAAGAGTTGGTTGTAGAGGTAGAATACCCAGTAAGTTCTGATAGCTATTGTGTGGGGGATAACAGCCTAGGAGGCTGGATAGAAGGCCAGATACCTAGAAGCAGAAGAGTAACAGGAGCATGTCCAACATGTCCCTATAACTAGAAGTGTATGTGGAATGGTATAGCAGGGGAGAAGGAAACTTGTGTCCAGCAGAGCCAGATTCTTAGCACTTTATGTGGAGAAAGGGGAGGGGTCTAACACAATGATTCTCAACCTTCCTAATGAGATACTTTAATACAGTTTCTCTAGGAGTGTAAGTTGGGTGGTTGTAGTCTGAGGCCTTAAGTGTATAGCTGGAAGATGTGGTTCAAAGTCCAGCAAGGCTGGATTTCTAGAAGTGTGTGTGTGTGTGTGTGGTGTATGTGGCATGCAGGGAGTGGGGGTCTGCAGAGAGCAGAGGAGGAGGACAGGTCCCCTGGAGCTGGCTGATATTGGGTGCTGGGAATTGAATTGGGTCAGATACAATCACACACACACACACAATGGATGGTCAGATACAATCAGGGCCTAATCCCTAACAGTATGTGTGATTCTAACTGGAAGTCTAGCAAGGCTTGATACCTAAGAGAATAGAGAGGCTGCTGTATGGTAGGAAGTTACATGGCCTAATCCCTAGGAGTGTGACTTGGGTGGTGGTAACCCACCCACATGCTCTTCCCCCCCCCCCCCCCAACCTTGAGCGGGCTGAATCAGACCTGTTTCTGCCACAGTTAGCTAGCCCACTCAGGGTAGAATCTTCTGACTTAGGCAAAGTCTATTGTGTGCCACATCTGCAGCTTCTTGCAAGAAGCTACCTGCTGAGCAGCTGAGCTTGCTTTCCTCATGAGATCCTGACAAAGCAAAGAGATCCTGGCAAAGTGGGGGATGGGTCCCCCCCTTTAATTCAAGACCCTACAATTAAAGATTGAGCCTTGATCAGAGAACTTTGTCTTGGCTCGTTATTTCTCTCGCCATTCTTCCCATCCATCCCCAGCTTTCCTGTCAGGAACCCAGTAACCCATGGCCGATGGTGGCTACACACCCACATACGGTGTTAGGTATTAGGCCAAGCTAGACACTTCCTCCTGCCACCAAGATAACCTGTCACTTTCACATATAAGCTTCTACATTATTAAGCCCTCATTGGACATCCCAACTCTCTTGCCATCTCACATACACCATTTTCTATTAGGACTTGCTTGAAGCCCACTTCATCCCCCCTGCATAGCCTGCCCCTTAGTAGTATAGTGAAGCAGTGCCTGTCGGTTGGCATACAGCAAGGTCTGGTATGTAGCATTGCACGTGAGTTACTACAATGTAGTTATTATCTAGTTGGGCTTGACACCCAAACACTTATGAGATGGTGACAGGAAGGTTTCTGGCATGGACTTTAAATTATCAGTGTATATTGGTCAGCAACAGGTGAAGTATGACTATCATGACCCAATACTTAACACTTTATGTGGACAGATGGAGTACATTCAGCTGATACTCAGGAATATGTGAAGTGATGGCAGGGTTGAGGGCACCCAGCTGGACCTTATACAAAGCTTTCTTTGTGGGATTTTGGTGTAGAGGAGTGGCATCTTGCAGTGCAGGCAGTGAGCTGTGGAGAATGTTCCACAGTCTGATGAATAGCAGAGTCTGCTTGGCAGCAATGGGAGGGAGGCTGTCCAGGCCTGATACTTAGCACTTTATGTGGGACAGTATGTATTGGGAGGGGGTCCTTTTGGACTTGAAACAGTACTTGTAAATGGGGCTTCAGAGATTTACTGGGTATCCAGCAAAGCCTGATTTCTAGCAGTATATTTGAGCTGTAATGGTAGAGTGGTGGCCAAGAGGACCTTATAGTGTATGTGATGTGGCAGGTAGGTTCAGAAGGGTCTGAACCTAGTGTATGTGGCTTTGCTAAAGGACAGTGTTCAGCAAGAACCTGAAAACTAGCAGTATATTTCAGTTGGAGTATGTGTGTGTAAGGTTGTCTAATAGGGTCGGATATCCAAAGTGTATGTGGTGCAGCTACAGTGGTGAGTTGCTCAGTTAAGGCTTAATACTTACACATTTATATGGGATGTCAAATTTATAGGGGATTCCACACAGAATGAAAATCAGCAGCGTATATGAAGCAGTGATAGTAGGTGTTCCCAGAACATACAACTTTTAGGTATCAGCCCTTGCAGGACACTCCCACTCTACATATACTTGAGGTATCAACTTCTGTTGGACACCATCCTTTTTGGGACAGAAAAATTTCTAGGTATCAGGTTCTGGTGCCCTCTAGCGCATAACCCATATATATTGCTAGCTAAAAGGCTCTGATGGACTCCTGCTGCCCGGATACAGCAAAAAATCCCATTATCTTGAAGATAGTAGTCTCATGAGATGACCACCAAAAATAGCAGTAGCAGAGAAGTGGAGCTAACTAGCGCTTAGAAGACAAGCTGCATGTGCTGCAGAGGTGAAGTGACTCAAGCCCCTTAGAGAAGCCCAAAAGACCATAGATGAATCCCAAACATTGTGTTACTTATGTATTTGGAGTTTGGTTTTGGTTTGATTGTGACTGTGCCCTGGTTCTTCCCTCTTGAAGTATCTACTTTTGATTTTACAGAAGCCCACAGTTGAGAGTTTTCGAGTTTTAAAAGACTGGATTTTAAGAAATTGGGTGTTTTAGAGACTGAACTTTTAATGTGTTTAAATTTGTAAAGTTTTAAAGTTATATTCTTAATGTGAGATCTTGAGGACGGATGAGAAAGGAAAGGTGGTTTAATGGTAAATAGCAATGTATTTTTATGTAGTTTGACAAGAGGCCAATTGTGTTAGTGGTTTTTTTGTCAACCTGACACAGGCTAGTCATCTGAGAGGAGGGAACCTCAACTGAGAAACTGCCTCCATAAGATGGAGCTATAGGCAAGCTTTCTCTTAATTAGTGATTGATAGGGGAAGGCCAAACCCATTGTAGTTGGTGCCATTCCTGGGCTGTAGGAAAGCAAGCTGAGCAAGCCATGAGAAGCCAGTAAGCAGCACCCCTCCATGGCTTTTGCATCAAATCCTACCTCTAGGTTCCTGCCCTGTTGGAATTGCTGTCCTGACTTCCTTTAATAAAAATCAGTGATGTAGAACTGTAAGCCAAATAAACCCTTTCCTCCCCAACTAGCATTTTGGTCATGGTGTTTCATTGCAGCAACAGAAATCCTGACTATGTATCCAGCAGGGTGTGGCATGTAGCAGTGTATCTGTTATAATGACCTTGGGTAGAAGTCTTCAGAAGGCCTTAACATATAGAAGTTTATATAGGGCTGGAGGGTGTCTAGCAGGCCATAATAAATGGAGATAGTCCAACAGTAGGAGTGTCTGAGTGTAGATTTGTGCAAATAAGCACAGCCAGATGGTATCACATTTCCTGAAGCTGGAGTTGCAGCAGTTGTGATCCTTCCAATGTGAATGCTGGATATTGAATTCTTTCCTCACCAAGAGCAGCAAGAATTTTTTCCAGATTCTGGCTTTCATTTTGTTTTTTTGTACCATCTAGCTATTAGGAACAAGAAGAGATATTTCTACACCCATAGCAGCATTGTTTAAGTTTCTATAAATATGGCTTATGTTTAAAGGGTGATTTTCAAGAAACTTAAAATCATTTTTTAAAACCATTTTTTAATTAGTTGAAAGATTACTAACTCAGTTATGTGGATAGTCACCCAACCCCCAAAAAGAACCCAAAAGAGCAATGACAGAAATTGTTTTTAAGCCATATAAGTATCCATTGAAAATTTATTATGCATTAGGAAGCTTAACCTAAAAACCAACAGCATAGTAAAAAGATATGTTATATCTGTTCATGGCAGAACAGGCTTCAAAATATATTTTCCTTTAAATGTATTCAGTCAATACATGATCCCTTATAAAAGTTGTATATATTTTCTGTCAATACCTTCATTATTTATAAATACAAGATTTACACAGCACCCCCATCAAAAAAATTAAAATCCTTACAAATATCTACATGTTTTCATACCTATAAAACTTTCAAAGGAGTACTTTGTTGAAGATAGACCCAAGTTAATAGTCCATTTACTATGCAGCAAAATATAAAATCTGTAGTTTTCTTTGTCCATAAAACACCTCAAAAATTAGCAAGACACTTATCATGAAACTGAGCTCCACTAACCCTCATATTTTAGAAAGGAATTTGATGTGCGCATTCCTAAGGGATTCGGAAAAACATACCAAGATTCAGATTAGTTGAAAACAAACACATTCTACATTAACAGTTAAGGCAGGAATATGGTACGGGAAACAGAAGTAGGACAAAGAGACACGGGGAAGAGCATACAGTAACATATGAGTATGAACTTAGAAATAAACACTACTATCTGTTACTCTCTCCCCTTTTAGGAATATTTAAAATTTTAAAACAAAATAATAAACAAAAAGCTTTTCTTGAAGTATACTCTGATTTCCTTGTTGCCACTAAAAAGCTTCATGATTGGTTGTTTTGCCTTGGGATAGGCTCTTAGTATGTTGCCAAGGCTAACCTCAATCAGGACACAAAGTCTAAGAATCTGAGCTGCTTGTTCAACATATCTTGAATTTTCTAAGAAAGATTTCCTTTATCTGATAAATGTGAGCATGGATCAATATTAATAATGTTCATTTTTGAGAAGCTTAAGAAGTAGAGAAAATAAAGGGAAAGCAAAACTAGGTTTTCATCCAACCTCTGGAGAAATTCAGTAGATCCCTGATACCATGTGATTCTTAATCAACTCATCAACATTTATAGACTAAGAGGGAATGATTCACAGAAAGACAATGAAAGGAGGCAGTTAACACTATTGTCCTAATCTTCTACCAAAAAAGACAGAAAAATATCTGTCACTCTTATTCTAGTTACTCAAGGGAAAGACCACCTTTCCTACCACAGACATGATTTTTCTATTAAAGTTTTAAAGTCTAGATTCTAAATAACCTTGAAGAATTTTCAATCTTTCCTAGAATATATATAAAGAAAGAAAAACAATAATGGGAATAAAAGAACAGACAGAGACAGAAGAGTGAAGGGCAGAGGTATAGGAAGAGTAACTTATTAAACGTGGCCCAAAGGATGCTGCTAGCATCGCCCCTCCAGCACCATGAAGTCTCCACGCGGTGCAGCTTCCTCTATGGCTCTCAGAGATGGTGTCTGCAGAATCTCCATTACTACTGGGTTATAGCTCAGTGCACTGATTTCCAGGCTCTTCAAAGGAAAGCTCCCAGATGTTGCTGTCTTGCAGTAATGGCTCAATGTCCTCATCACTGCCCCGTTCAGGGGGTGTGCTTAGGCTGCCACTGATGCTGTTGTTATGTTTTTGAACTCCACTGGTTTTACGGTATTCAGGGATGAATAAGGCAACCAAAAAAGACATAAGAACTATACATGCTCCAAATAAAAATGGTGGGCCTGGGATGAAAGCTCCCTGATGGATAAAAAAACAAAAAACAAATGAAGACAAAGTTTAGTTAAGGTTTTTTGTTTTGATTTAAGACAGAGTCTTGAGCTATTTAGAGTGGCCTTAACATCACAACCCTTCTGCCAATATCCCCCCAAATGCTAGGATTAGAAGCATGCATTCCCATACCCTTCATGGTTAGGATCTTTTCTTAAACTCTAAACTAGTTTTGAATGATTTTTTTTAAAAAGCACTATATAGTTAATGGTTTTCTCATAAGCCTGTATATTTCATTAACCAAGGCAAATTCTAATACAGTTTAGTGTTTGGAAAATAATACCGGGTAACTTATCATTGCTTTTTATGCCATTTCTAGTTAATAGAACCTAACCAATAATGTCGAAAACCAGCAATTTTCTTTTTGTAATCTCATCTTACGACCTCAGATCATGCATTTCTAAATAGAACATTAATAATTTCACACTTATAAAGAACTATATTAAATGTTTCTATGTTTCTCTTTTTAAAAATGGAAGTACATTATCTCACTTTTGGTAAGTTTTGTTTGTTTGTTTGTTTGTTTGTTTGTAAGACAGGCTCTCTTGTATCCCAGGCAGGCCTCATACTTATGTAACTAAGAATAACCAACTGTGAACTTAAAATCTCTGGCCTTTACCTTCTGAGTGCCAGAATTATAAGCTTGCACCATCACACTTTTGAGTTTTGTACATTTTAGGCACACACCTACCAACTGAGCTACATTTCAAGTCCCTTTAGTTACATTTTTAGGTAATTTCTTTTTAGATTGAATCTAGCCAGATAATAGCATACTGTTCATAGTGACTATATAGGTGAAAAAAGAATATAAAGTACAGATACATATTTTCCATATAAGACAACAAATCCCTGTTATGAACTCTTTCTGACTCCAAGTAATGAAAACAGACTTTGCTACTGTCAAATACAATTTGATAATAAACAAATAGAGATTTAAAGCTACAAGATTATGCAATAATCAAACACAACCATTATTATACAGACCACCAAGTTACCTGTAAGGGATCATCATCAGAATTCAATTTTGGGCCCAACTCACTCAGTTCAACATGGAACATGTAGAATATGAAGCCATATAGTGCTGGCCCTAGGCCATTGCACAGCCCTCGTATTCCAGTTACGATCCCCTGGGCAACCCCTAAACCACAACAGTGAGAGGGAAGTCAGTCTTCTTAGAAAAGTGCTTCAACCTACAGAGCTTCTCTAGCACTCTCTATCATACTATGACACACATATGACTGGACCGAGTCATCATAGCTTAGGCTAATTATCTTATAGCACCTATTACAGCCATTAGGTTTCATCATGATATTTTCATTCATTATACAAATGTTCTTTTTTGGATATACTATATCTATTGAATAGGTTTACAAGGAGAAAAAATAAACTCAGTTTCTGATCCTTTTGGACTCAATCTACCATTTAATGGAAAATAATAAAATACAAAATTATCATTTCCTTTATGAAATAATTTCATTTTTCTATGGATTAAGACTTCCTTGTCCCATTTAATTGTTCATGTACAATAATAAGTATGTCCTCTCCTCAGACAGTTTAGAATATAAACAGGCTCCTCCTGCCCATGGGTTATCATCTGCAACCTTCCATCTCATGCAGACTTCCACTCAAAAATTCTGGAAACACCAATTTCTAGATATCTCTACTTTCTAATATGATAAGCAAAACATTAATATGAATATGAAATGGATACTTCTGTAAGTCACAAACAGTCAAGTTTAATAGTATTCATACCCAGATGAGCTAATGGTGACACACAAAGGGTGTCACTTAAAGTCCATAAATCTAAGAATGGATACATATAAGAGCAAATTCATTATGTGAAAAAACAGATGTAATATAATGAATAAACTATCTCTTAAATTTTAATTTTTGTTGAAAAATTTAAAAGTCCTAAGAGTTTAAAAAATTTCCTTTTAGGGACAGAGGTGTAGCCTAGTATATTCTAGGCACTGAGTTTGATACTGGCATGAAACAAAATCAAACCACTATGTTTATATGTGTTATTTTATACATATACATATATGCATGCACACACACACATATAACATTTTATAAGTCCTCTAAAATTCTCTATTTTCCTGTAACACAAATAAATATTACAATGAATATTTACAATAAAATAAAATATGAAATAAAATCTCCTACTTCCTGATTACAGTAAGGCTGGTCATTAGAAGATGGAGAAAAGGTGGTTAATTTTTGGCATCAGAATTTGCTAAAAAAGGAAACAGGTAGAGGAAGAAGAAATAAAGTCTATTTTCCACACAGCAGCTCTAACTTATTTCATCTCTCCTTATATCCAATTACTAACAACCAAACAATTTTTTCTTCATCCTTTCAAAGATCCATTTCTTAAATTAAGCTTCTAAGACTCTGGATTATTTCAACTTAACTTTAGTGGCTATTCCATTACCAATTTGCTATTCACAGAAATCTGCTGAAATACAATTGTAAACTGGTTAATCCTGATGGCAATATAAAATCAGAACTGAGATTAGAAATTGATATTTGCTCTTTCTAACTCTTACTAATATAATAACCTGACTGCTGAGTCTGGATTGCTTAAGTGTGAGCAAGGAGGAAATCAGAACTTCTATACTGACAAAATAAGCAGGTATACTCCTGTGACAGGGGCCACTGTTGTCAATTGCTATTGCTGTGGAGAGTGCAGAATTTCAAACTTCAGGACAGAGAGGTTCCAGATGAAGGCAACAAATTCAAGGAGTACAAATCTCACCTTGCTGATCTGACTCTGCATTCCGAGAGATGAGGGCACTGACTGCTGGGAATGTAATGCTGGACATGGCAGCCACAGTTCCTGCTGCCCACATCATCCTGAAAGGATTAAGGGAAGCTTCAGTCAGGCTTTAAGATGCTTTTAGTCAATATGGTAATAGGTCAAATGCTTTGTAGTTTCTTCATTTCCATTATATTTATTTTTCCCTATTTAAAGATGGATTTCCTGGGCAAAGCATGGCTTTTTCAGTAATCCTAGTAATCTCAAATCTAAAAGGTTCAGGTAGAAGTAGCCTGAATTCAAGGCCAGTGTAGGCTACAAAGTAAGTCTCTGTGTGAAAGAATCCATACTATGAAAACTGATCACAGGTTACCCTACTGCCATTTTCAAGTATAGACTCAATAAAGTTCTTAAAAGGATGCCGGTCTTCTTTATTTGTTTTAAATAAACACCACATCTCTATCCACCTCCCTCACATACACACACCCACTGACTTCCTGTCTTTCACAACTACCCCTGGGCTATGTGGTCTGTCAGCCTCAATACCACTGTCTGCTACCAAATGAATGAAGTCTGTTTACTTCAGCTCTTAGTGCTTTCCTCAGTTGAAGGAAAATGTTTATGTGAGTCATAACAATATGAGAATTAAGATTCAAGGCTCTTATGCCCCACTGAGCTATATACTTCCTTGGGATAGTCTTTGCTGAAAATGAAACATCTCATTATCATAAAGTCTTTTTAACACTTAAAGTGTTTTGACTATCTAGATAACTGAACTAGAGATCACAGGTCACACACACACACACACCCACACACACACACACACCACATTTTAAAAAAAGAGGAGGAGGAGGAAGAGGAAGAAGAGGAGGAGAAGGACCAGCCAAGTCAATCTTAGGCAAAATATAATACAGAATAAATGGTTCAAATGAAATCAGCATTTCATATATCTTCTTCCCAGCTAATCTCTATTGATAAAAACATTTCTAATAGTTCCACTTGTGAATGCAAAGAACCAATTCATGTCTAATATGGAGACTAAGACTCTGCAGTATCTAGCAATCAGGTGCATAAGGACACTTGCCATACCAAAAAAAAAGGAACTTTTTTTGTTCTTTTTAATTAATAGGCCTTAATTTGATCATTCTTTCCATTTACAGGAAGCTAAAATATGAATACTTAAAACTAACTTAGGATACTCACATGACTTTGGAGAAGGCATTCATGTTAATCACTGCTTTATTTTATGATATTACTAAGTTAAGTATGCCAGCAAAGCATCTATAGGCAGCTGTTATTCAATGTCTTTTTGTTTTGATGTCATATCCTGAGACTGTATGACTATGTTTAAAAAGGAGAAGTACAGAGGATAAGGCTTCAGAGCTCACTTTGACACCAGACATTTAGATCATGCCTCCTTCCTACAAGGCTTGGGGATCATCCGAAAAGAGAGGTTAAAATCTGAAAACATTTAAAGAGTTAGAGGTAGTGCAGTAAAACGGTATTTACAAGACATGACAGCACTGTTGCACATGTGAACTCACGGCAAGACCTGCACAAGATTTGGCCAGCCAAAATACTAGCATGGATGGAGGAGCTCATGAAGTCTCATCCTAATCAGAAGAGCTAACTGACAACTGATAGCTTCTGGGGAAAGGGGTGGGGAATGTCCATTTTCTTTAAAGATGCAGACCCTGAGAAGTTACTCATGTTCCATTAGATGTCCTATACGTCTACACACAGTACCAAGTACCAAGTGGACATAGTGAGTTTAAAAGCAAAAGATCACATGAAGTAAGGGAAAAGTTAGAATGGAGGGAATAGAGAATACATCTAATCAAAACATATACGATATTCTCAAACAGTTAAAAGAGAAAGTGGGCACAAAGCCATCTGGTGGCTCATACCTATAATACCAGCATTCAGGAGACCTAGGCAGAATTACTACAGGTTTGAGACCAGCCTGAGCTACAATACATGACTGTTTCAAAAACCAAACACAAACCCACTTACCACTTACTCCCAAAGAGAGAAAAGGAGAAAGAGAGGGGAGGGGGGAGGGGAGGGAAGGGGAGGGGAGATCATGAGCTCATGAGAACTTTATTACAGGGCTGGTAGATGACAACACACATTCAATTAAGCAATGACTCCAGATTTAGTAAAAATCTTTACAGGTCATATTAAATCATCTAGTTCCACTCTTGCCCATGGGTAAAATGTTGAATACATCAAACTAATGAAATAGCCCTTCTTTAAACATAGTTAAATGGTTTACATCTGTTAATTCGGTCTTTTTGTTTGTTTTGATAATACGTGAATTAGAAGAGGCTTACCAGGCCTGAGATCCAAAACCATACCAGGCAAGCTGGAGCATCTGAAAACCCAAGCCAAGGAGGACAGTGTTCTTATTCCCTAGTGATCTCATCAATTTGCTAAGGAAGACTGTCTGCAAAGGAAAGAAGACAGCTCTGAGATGCCACATGAGCACACAAGAATTTGATCACAAACTCAAATTCAGAGCATAAGCTCTTTTAGTAAAGTCCACTCACTGGACCTCTAAAGGGACACTGACAGTCTATGATCCCTAAGGCGAGGCAGTAGTGATAACTCTGTGGAAACAGAGTTTCAGGAGCTCCAGTGCTGGCCAGGATTTAAAGCTTTCGATCTTCTTCCAGAGAAGCCATCTAGCTGGTTCTCTACTGGTACCTCTCCCACGGTTGACACAGCTGCACTCCAGTTATCATGACCAGAAAGACTACACCTTAGTCTTCCTTGGAGAATGTCAACAAGCACTTATTGTTCAGCAGTTAACAATTTCACAAAATTACCAATGATATGAGCTTTAATAAATATATATTCTGTTAAATACAACTGGTAGAGACAGTATGAAAATGAAGATAAAGGCACCCAAGGACAAACAGCTAAGGTTAATGTAAAAAAAATAAACAACAACAAAAATCACAATAAACTTGGATGTTTAGCATAATCTGAATTTGTTGATACAGCCAAAACAAAAACAGCATGGAACAGCCTTTGCTCGCATGCATTCCCAAGAGCCTTGTCATTCTTTCATTTGGTTGGACAAGTTAGTTTCCCAGACTGCTCATTTCCTCTGCAGAGAGTTAATCACAGAAGAACATGAAGCTTGGCCTAGATACCATTTCAAGGGAACAAGCCTCTAGGCAATCCACAAAAGCTGCACTGAATGCTCCTGAAAGACAACAGGACATATACCCTTGCCTTTCTGGACTGACAACTGTAATAGGTTGGAAAGTGTTTACTACATATGTTGTAATGTATTGATTCTTATCTGTTTAGTCCTGGAGATAGCAGGATCTATAAAACATTTCTTTCTACCTAATTTTTTGCCATTAAGGAAACACTGAAACGCATTCCTCTGGTTAATTTTATAGTATCTGGTTATTTTTCCTTTAAAATAGTTTTATACCTATTTGTTCCATATTTGTATATATGTCCCAGCAAGTACATGAAGATCAGAGGACAATCTTCAAGAAACAGGTTTCTTCTTCTACCATGTAGATTCTGGAGACTGAACCCAGGTCATTGCTTGGTGACAAGCATGTCTTGCTGAATCATTTCACCACCCCCTTAAACTAGTTGTTCTGGAAGTGTGTAAGTATGTGTGAAGGTCTACTGAATCCCGAGGACCTGAATAGTCTGTGAATGACCCAGTTTTTTGAGCTGTGTCCCTGCCAGCTACCTGAATTCAGTGAGGTTCTCTACATGAGCAAGACACATCACAGCTGAGGCAACAGTTTGGAGGAACTCTTAGAAACTTGTACCCTTGACTTACTATAGATCTGAGGCTATCAGGATTGAAGGGGAAAAAAACAAAACAAAAACTATGTCACTTTAACCCACGTGTAAAGAAACACTCACCTGAGCCACAATGGACAGAATTCCTACCATAGCTATGAATGCTACAATTTTCACAGATCCAAAACCTATAACCTGTAAAAACAAAAGCAAAATAAAACAAAAAAAATACTTTTGTAATACAGGTGTTAGAGATATAATTAGTAAGAAATGGTAGGAAAAATAATTGAGGAAAGTTCACAAGAACAGTAGAAATTAGGACAGAGACAGAAGCTGAAAAAACCCCTATAATTTATATTTAAATATGACATAAAATAGTTGTAATTAGTAGGCATGAATTGTGAATTTTTAAAAAAATGTTATTATGTCTCATGTTTATTTAGTATTTCCTCTCTTAATCAGTCTATGTCAGTGGAGACAATGAAAGCATACAAAAAAGTATAAAAGAAAGTAATTCAACTTAATGTTGCCAAAGCAGAACTGGACTACCAGTCAAGTCAGTGGCTCTTGAGTCTGGGTGTATTTTAAATTTATGTGGACAACAGAATAAAGAACAGAAGGGAAGGAAAGGGAGAAATGCAATAAGATGCCAGAACACACTGAAGACCAATTCCATCCAACTCTAAGGGATGTCCTAAGATGGTTGTGCTTTAACAATCTCCCATACACTTCTAAGTAAGCAGCTGAGTCTGACTGGCAATTGACTTCTAAACCTCCAACTATAACAGTAACCATGAAATAATTAATACTTTTAAAAAATATTACTTTGTCTTCTACTAAAATTCTATAAAATATAGGAACATACATTAAAAATAACCTTATACAGTTTTACTTCATAAATAAGTATCTTCCTCCCAATCACAACTGGACAACAAAAATTCTAGAGCTAGAACTTCTGGCTTTTCTATTACTATCTCATCATATTCAATTACAAAATCTTAACTGGTGGGGTAGTTCATGCCTATAATTTCAGTGCTTAAGAGAAGTAGAGGCAGCCTATTATTATCAGCTTTATTCACTAAAACATGGAAGCAAAAGCAACAGTGAACTTATCACAAACTATAGACTGATCAGTGCTAATGCATAAAAGTACACAGGCTCATAAAAGGTACCAATGAACCACTTTGGTACCAATTGTGTACCTGTGGTGAAAAGATAATGACAGCTCTGTATATTTTCTTAATTTGGTTCAATCTAAACCCTATTTTAGAATAGGGTCTCAGAGCTAGATTTGATAGTGGATGACTTTAATCCCAGCATTTGGAAGGCAAAGATAGGTAGACTGCTCTGAGAACACCCCTGCCTCAGCAAGAAGCTATGCACGCCTGTAGTTCCAGTCACTTATGAGGGAGGCCATCACTGAAATCACTGGATTATACAAGGTCCCTGCTTATAAAGTCTCTAGAAACAATGGTTTCCTCAATTTATCTTAGACAAATCCCAATCTTTGATATTCTACATGTTGAAAGGCTTTTAGAAACCTACTACTCACCTGCCTGAGATAGAGAAAAAAGCTTGAATATTGCCCAGCTTCAGGAAGATATGAGAGAAACACTGTGATGCAGATCAGTAAGACAGTAGAATCTTTTCCAACTTTCTTTAATGACTGGGAATAAACAAAGGGCAAAAAACACTCGTCAGTGTTCTTTTGATAGTGACTCACTATTTTCATGTAACTTCTCTAAGACATCCTGAACATCTTATAAACAGACCATTAAAAAAAATTCTACACAACTCTCTAAGAAAAACTGATTTTCTCTGATTTGTAAAGTAACTTCTTCTAAATAATTTTAACTACAAGGTTTTCTTTCTTTTTCTGATCCAGGGTCTCATGGAGCCAAGGCTGGCCTCAAACTCAATATGCAGCTGAGAATGACCTTGACATTCTGACCTTCCTTTCTGCCTCTTCCACAGTTTTCATTATACATAAATTCACTCTAGTCTTCATAAACTGTTGATATTCAAGTTGCCAGTAACCAGGAATACAATTACCGCAAAAGGGTCCGCTTGTTTCCAAGAAATCTGAGCTCCCCAGGAATCAGGTCTAATTTTCTCTGATAGAGATTCCGGAACTGCTACCAAAATGAAGCAGATGTCTAGGAGAGCCACCACTGTGGCTACTAGCACAACAAGACTGTCTCCATAGTTTGCAGAGAGGTATGTCCCAATGGCTGGGCTGCTAACCAGACTAGCTGCAAAGGTGGCTGAGACCTATGGGGAAAAGTACAATCATTTAGGATCCTAATAGAAACATCAGTGGAGAGAGCATGCTCTTTCCGGAGTCCCACACACTGAAGATACACAGCTGCATAGCTGCAGCTAACCTCTCGGTTTTTGTTTTATTATTATTATTTTAAAGATTTATTTTATAAGTGACTATGTGAGCACCACGTACATGCCCGTTACCCATAGAGGTCAGAAGAAGAACTGAAATTATGCTTGGTTATGAGCTGCCATGTGGGCGCTGGGAATCAAACCTGAATCCTCTATAAGAACAACTAACTGCTCTTAACTGCTAAGCCATCTCTCCAGTCCCCTCTCTTAGTTTCAGCAAGACAAATATGTTCCATATAAATTTTAAGAATTAAAAAGAAGAAAAGCAATTTTGCTTAAAAATGTATTCACACACTGTTAACTAAGTGAAGATATGCTGGGGAGCAATGATTAACATATGATATAAATTAACACTGTAGAAACTCTCCTCATAGAACATTCACTGTTGTTTGTTTAATTGGAAAACAGACATGTGCAAAGAAGAGTATGAAAACAATTCCTGCAACACAGCACTTGCCTAGCATGTGATAGTAGTTTATTCCTATAATCTGAGTTCAAGGCTAGTTCTAGGGCTAGAGAGTGAGACTATCTCAAAAAACAAAATCACT
This sequence comes from Mus caroli, assembly GCF_978045245.1. Lineage (NCBI taxonomy): Eukaryota > Metazoa > Chordata > Mammalia > Rodentia > Muridae > Mus > Mus caroli. The sequence continues at coordinate 55,156,694 of NW_028227270.1, read as the reverse complement.
GAAGAGCTGATGATGAAATCTACAAATTTCTAAGAAACACCAATAACTGGTTCATTCAAAAACACTATACATTCCCACACACCCATTTGTGACTTTATGGCTATTTCATTACCACAGTGGGGGTAGGGGTAGGGGATAAGCTGGTGTTCTTAAGAGAAATGGCTGCGACTGAAAGAAGGAAAAGGGAGGGAGGGAGGGAATATATAGCTAAGTAGTAGACTGACTAGCATACTCAGGATCCTGGGTGTGATCATTAATTAGCATCCCCATTCCAAAACCCATACAAAAGACAGTACAAAAGATTTTTGGAAAGGTTGAAGCCTTCTGGTTAGAGGCCATGGCCTTATTACACTGTACCCCTATGTTCTCCATTTATAAATATAATGTGAATTCATTCTCTAAATTATATACACATTAGAGTATCAAAAGCATACTGATAAGTTATTAAAACTAGAAGAGTCTATTTAAATAAAAGAAGTCACATAAGAACCCAGTGAGTTAAGAAAAAAATAATAAAGAGGACATAAATTGTAAGACATGATGGATTTGGGGGGAGTATGGGATGGATATAATCAAAGTACATTAAATACATGTATGGAATTTTAAGAGAATAGGTAACAGTGTTATTTAAAAGGAAACAACAGAAATCACTGTATCTGACCATGACTCCTGATAAATCAATGGCATTCTTATATCATCTATTATTCCACAAGTGAATACAAAAATACAACACATATAAAGGTATTCTATGCTAAAAAGTTTTAAAGGCTGTATTTTGGAATGAGGAATAAAGATGTGGAGAACTTTCATTTGGGAAACTAATTCCAGAAACTCAATATTTATCAAGTATCGGATGATGACAGAGATCCTAGTTTATTTGAAAAAAATCCAGGCAGGCACATAAATGCACCACAAATTGCAAAGACATGCAAATAGTTGTGGGAGCAGTACTATACTCTCTTAAGATGTTGAGTGAGCATGGGGTAGCATCCTCAAATGTTATGGGAACAATATTACTTAGGTTTTCATGAAGCCAAAGATCTCATAGCACCTGATGATACTGTCAAGTAGGCTACTTTATGTTTTTGTTTAAAATTACCTAAACCCATATTGTCCATCTCTCCTCTCATGGTGCCTTTCATGGTGTAGATTAGGGGTTAACCCCCACCCCCAGTATTTGTCAAAGCCAAATAAAATAACCATAGTCTGAGTCTCATTTAGTTCTAAGATAGTCAAGGATAAGCTTAAATTGGCTACACTACAGTTTCAGAAAGGAAAACATATTTTCACAGCTCTGATAGCTAACACAGCCCACCTTGAATGTGATCTTCTGCGCTTCTGACCAAATAAATAAATAAATAAATAAATAAATAAATAAATAAATAAAATGCTTCTGCTTACATTTTCTAATAGTTGTTCCCTTTTGTAACTATAATATCATTATAGTTGAGAGAATGAGATTGTCTAATATCAACTTAGAGAATGAGACTGTATACTATCAAATTATCACAAAGTCTCCTATAACTTTTGATATTCAACAACTATATGCTAAATGAATAGCCTCTTCCCCACTATAGTGTTATGTCTCAAACGAGTGCCTGAGACACAGTGCTGAGATCCTCACATTTCTCAAATCTATTTCTGGTGTTATTTTAAACCTCAATTTCCAGTCAAGTTTTAGTAAAATGGCAATTATTGCTCTAGTGTTAGGAAGTCTCCAAGCTGGGCATCATGGCAAACGCCTGCCGTCCTGGCACCCTGAAAGCAGAGGGGGGAGGAGCTGAAGTGCACGACATTTACTGAATCTGAGGCAGGCCTCAAAGTAACAAAAAATTCTAAGACAGGAAAATTACTAAAAACCCACAATACCAGCCCTAAGAGGAAGACTCTACGTTTGAAGTCAACTTGGCCTATCTCAGTTTTTGTTTCAAAACAAACAAACAAAAAGCTTACTATCTTACCCAGCCATAAGCAGTACTTCTTTCGTGCTCTTGAGTGAAGTCAGCTACATAGGCAAAAATTACAGAGAAAGTGACTGAGAAGACTCCAGATACAGAAATCATGCCAAAATACCACCTATAAAAGATTGTTTTAGAAAGAATATGATTAATGATATCATCTTCTACCAACTGAAAGACTATTTAAATTATTCAAGAGAGCTTTACAATCAAAGTAAAAGATAACCATGTAAATATTATACCCTAATGAAAATAAACGCAGGTATCTGTATATATACTTAAAGGCAAATATAAAATTAACTGGAATTTTGACAATATTGAAAGGCATACATGTTAGCAAAAAAGAAAAAAGAAAAACACAAAAGAAAAAAGAATGAAGGAAGAATAAAAGTTTTAAATAAAAAGGAAAGAATAAGAAAAGAAAAAATAGCTTGAGGTCTAATGAAGAAAAATTGCAAGTCTTTACAAAAAGAAAAACAACCCATAATCATCATTTTATTTTTTAGCTAATAAAGTTTTAAAAAGCAGTGAATACATACATAAAACTAGAAGGAAGAGGTAAAATTACTTTCAGATGACATTAATACACCTAGACAAAAGACTAGTAACATGAGTAGAATAATTTAGGCTAGCAAACGGGATTTGTTTTTTAAAATTTCTCACTAGAAAAGTATGACGTGTTAATATTTTGCAAAACTTAATTATGTGGTAGAAAATAAAATTATTATGGTAGCCAACAAATTTATAAATATTAACAAGAATTCCTGATAACCATATCAATGTATTTTCTCATAGGTAGAACATTTCAGCACCAGGAATTCTTGCCAGAGACCAGCCCTGGCACTCAGGTACTGAGGTAGGACATAGCTAGGATGATAACTTCTGGTCATGTTTTAACTTTCTTACTGTTCTGGTGGCCAGAAGCTGACAGCTTCTGGCAATTTAACTCTTACTGTTCTGGGACTAGAAATGACTTTTGGCATTTTCAGAGAGAAAGAAAAATAAAGAACAAAAGTCAGGCATGCACGTGCACACACGCGCACACACACACACTGGCTGGGCCTGACCATCTGTTTCATCAATTTCACAAGTGTACATGCATACTTATATACATACACATATACCTACATATGCATGTATTCACACACATATAGATACATACATATAGACATACTGTACACACATATAAACAGACAGACATATATGCATTTGGTGAATGGAGCAGAGTCCCAAATGCCACACATACATACATTTGTTAGATGGAGCAGAGCCCCAATAGCTACACTATATTTCTTCTCTCTGGCCTTTTTATACTTTCTTAGACAAAAGTTCTTTATTAAATTACATCGTGGATAGAATGTTATATAACGCAGTAATTACAGAAGGATGTTGACAATGAGTTCAAAGTAGTACTTAATTCTATAAGCTCTTTGTAAGTTCAAAGCAACGGTTTCACATGGCCTTGCTTTTTATCACATCTGTGGTTTCATCCTTGGATTTGATCTAGAATGAATGTTTTTACTTGATCACAAATCTGACCCAAGACTATTTTTCTTCTTGGTGCAATTTATGAAAGCTCATTGTATTCCTTACTGTGCAGGTTGTACTTACCATTCCATGAGGGAACATATTTGATTCTTGATTCTAACTATATCTTTCAGACCAAACAACTAAAACCATCTCCTTAAACTTTCTTCTTGGAAAGGCCATTAAGAGACTGTCCCACCTGGGGATCCATCCCATATAAAGACACCAAACCCAGACACTATTGCTGATGCCAACAATTGCTTGCTGACAGGAGCCTGATATAGCTGTATCCTGAGAGACTCTGCCAGAGCCTGATGATTAGAGGCTCACAGCCAACCACTGGACTGAGCTCGAGGTCCCCAGCTTTCTCTAGCTTTCCCAGCTAGAGAAAGAAGGAGCTAAAGGGGTTTGCAATCCCATAGGAAGAACAACAATATCAACCAACCAGACCCCCTAGAGCTCCCAGGGACTAAACCACCAACCAAAGAGTACATATGGAGCAACCCATGGCTCCGGCCTCATATGTAGCAGAGGATGGCCTTGTCAGATCAATGGGAAGAGAGGCCCTTGGTCCTGTGAAGGCTCTATGTCCCAGTGTAGGGGGATGCCAGGGCAGGGAGGTGAGAGTGGGCCAGTGGGTGGGGGGAACACCCTCACAGAAGCAGGGGGAGGGGGAATGGGGTAGGGATTTCTGGGGCGGTGGGGGGGTAGGACCGGGAAAGGGGATAACATTTGAAATGTAAATAAAGAAAATATCCAATAAAAGAAAAGAAAAATATTTCTTCTTAAAATTATTTGAATCAAATCAGGAATTTGATAAAGTCATTAATTCATCCAAACAGCATTAATTCATCTAAGTTCATCTTTGTGTTGATCTGAAGGAAATTTGCCCAAAAGGGTAGCTAATGCCCAGGAATCACTAGGCTATGACAGTGGCAGGAAAGGCATGTCACCAGTTTAGAAGCAATCCTGGAATGAATTCTCTGCTGTGCCTCTCCAGAGCGCACCCACTGCAGCCATGGAAAACAGTGGGCCATCTCAAGGAAACTCACTTGCTTGCCATAGCCTTTCCTAGATGGCTTCTTTCAAATACTGGCTAAGATACTATTCCATTGTCTAAGAAAATTAAAATTAAAACAAGGGGAAAAAAGACACTTGAGAAAAATCCTAACTCCTTTAAGATAATTAAATTATCTGGATTCATTATACTGAAGGAGAAAAGGTGATTAAATTCGTATCATGCTTTAGAATAAGCTAATGGTCTTCATGTAGTGTACAAGTGAAATAATGCTCATTAGTGCCACAATGCAATGAGACAACAAAAACAGTACATTCACAAAGTCAACCAAGCCACAGTGGTCAGGGCAGGAACTGTTACCACACTTTCAGCACTGACCCCCTACAACTGATAGCATGACATACCAGCTACTCTTAAAGACATTTTAAATTTCTTCAAGTAAAGTAGTTTATTTTGAAATGGTTAAAGAGTATTCTGCAGATTAAGGTAAAGGTTGAGTTCATAAATGATTCGAATTCTTTTGATTTTTGGATTTTTTTCTCCTTTTGGAATTATGCATGTATATGATAAGCTATCCTAAGTATAGGACCCAGATATAAAATAGAAATTATTCATATTCTATATATCCCTTATACACATAGTCTAAGTCATTTTATACAATTTTTTTAAATACTTTTTCATTTCTTTAAATACTTGTTCATTATGATGAGGGAAAGTTTATATACACTTGACCCATTCATAATTGTGTTACATCAGTGCTCAAAAACATTGGGATCATTTTACATTTTGAATATTTGGATTAGGAGCAGTGGCCAAAATAATTTTATTTACATAGGACCACACCAGTATGATAGTGACGGGCTCAGCAACTTACCATGGGTTAATCCTCATTAGTGGGATAGGGAAGCAGGTAAAGAAGACCGTGCCAAGGAGAAAAGGCTTCCTGCCCCAAACATCAGAGAGAGCGCCTATGAGCGGAGCACTCAGAAAAGAGAGCAGGCCCTGGAGAATAAACAGAAGCAAAAGGTTAGATTTAAAATGTGAGCCCTCTATTACTTATAATTCTTTCTTTCTTTCTTTCTTTCTTTCTTTCTTTCTTTCTTTCTTTCTTTCTACACTGAATGAGGAAGGAAAAGAATCCAACTTTAGAGAATCCCACCACCTCTCCTCCTACCTTCATCTGCTGGTCCAGAAGCATACAGGATAGATTCCCTTCCTGCACCCATCTTCCTTGCCTCCAGAATCTTCTGGGGCACACCCCCCCCCAGCTTTCCTGAGCCATGTGCTATCCTCGCTGAACCCCCATTCTCCCACTACCTCTCAGACCACCTGACCATGACCTGACCTGATCTGGAACCATACAGCCCAAGGATACCCATCAGAGGCTTGCCACACCAGGATCATCAAGGTTAGGTGGCTTCCCAATACCTACTACAACCAGAACATCCAGGGACTAAAGCCATCAAAATGGCAAAAGACCCTCAAAAGAATACAATCAACAAAAGCCAGGACAATATGATAACCCTACTACAGTAGGCCCTAGATATCCAAACACAACCAAAGCACAAGAAAATGACCTTCAATCCAATCTTGTAAAGATGATAGAGGCCTTTAAAGATAAAATCAATAAATCTCTTAAAGAAATACAGGAAAATACAATCAAATGGGTAGAGGACTTTAAAGAGGAAATAAATCACCTAAAGAAATACAGGAAAATACAACTACACAGGTAAAGGCGATAAATAAAACTGTTTAAAGCCCGGAAATGGAAATAGAAGCAATAAAGGAAATACAAACTGAGGGAATCCTGGAGATGGGAAACTTAAGGAAGGGAACAGTAACAACAGATGCAAGCATCATCAACAACATACAGGAGATAGAAGAGAGACTCTCAGGCATACAAGATACAACAAAAGAAATTGATATCTGTCAAAGAAAATGTTAAAGCTAAAAAATTCCCTACACAAACATGACATCCTTGAAAAGACCTAACCTAATAATAGGAATAGAACAAGGTGAAGAGCCCCAGATCCAAGGCCCAGAAAATATTCTTGACAAAATCATAGAAGAAAACTTTCCCAATCTAAAGAGATGCCTATAAACATACAAGGAGCTTAGACAACACAAATTATACTAGACCAGAAAAGAAAATCCTCCCACCTCATAGTAATCAAAACACAAAATCTAAGAAACAAAGAAAGAATATTAATAGCAGCAAAGGGAAATACAAAGGCAGACCTATTGGAATTGCACATGACTTTTCAACAGAAACTCTAAAAGCTAGAAGAGTCTGACAGATATCTTGCAACCTCTAAAAAAGCACAGATGCCAACCTAAACTCAATCACCATAGATGGAGAAAAAAAGGTATTTCAAGACAAATTGAAATTAAACAATATCTATCCACAAATCAAGCCCTACAGAAAATACTAGAAGGAAAACCCTAACACAAGAGGATAACTACATCTAAGAAAACATAGAAAATATGTAATTCCATACCAGCAAAAACAAGGAAAGCACACACACACACACACACAAACTAACACCATCAACACCAAAACATCAAAATAACAATTAACAATCACTGGTCATTAATATCTCTCAACATCAATGGACTCATATCCCCAATAAAAACACACAGGCTAACAGAATGGATGCAAAAACAGGATCCATCATTATGCTGCATACAAGAAACACACCTCAGCAATAAAGATAGGCATTACCTCAGAGTAAAGGGCTGGAAAAAAGTTTTCCAAGCAAACAGACCCAAGAAGCAGGATTGAATAGCCATTCTAATACCTAATAAAATAGACTTTCAACCAAAATTAATCAAAAGATTCGGAGAAGGACATTCCATACTCAAAGGAAAAAAATCTACCAAGATGATATCTCAATTCTGAACATTTATGCCCCAAATACAAGGGTATCCACATTTGTAAAAGAAACACTGCTAAAGCTTAAATCACACACTGAACCCCATACCTTAATAATGAGAGACTTCAACACCCAACTCTCACCAATGGACAGGTCATCCAGACAAAAACTAAACCAAGAAATAATGAAACTAACAACACACATTATGAATCAAATGGACCTAACAGACATCTATAGACTATTCCACCCAAACACAAAAGAATATACGTTCTTCTCAGCACCTCAGATCCTTCTCCAAAACTGACCACATAGCCAGTCGTAAGACAAGCCTCAACAGATACGAGAAAACTGGATAACTCCTCTTATCTTATCAGAACACCATGGATTAAAGCTGGTATCCAACAACAACAGACACACCAGAAAGCTTATGCACTTATGGTGTGGCAAGAAGAGAGAGGAGTAGAGAGAGAGATTTATAACAGAATTATTTCTTGTTACTATGATGTAATTCCTAATACCTCCTTTTCAAACCATCTTCATTCATTCATTTTATTAAGTGATAAAAACAACCATGTCCTTAATGGTAACCTGGGTATTTATTTTGTCTTTTATGATTTGCATGGCTTAACTGCTAAGTCTATATATTTCTCTGTTAAAATCATGGAAAGAGAACTTCAGACCAATTTTGCTTATGAATATCAATGCAATAATACTCAATAAAATGCTCATAAACTGAATCTAGGAACACACCAAAAACATTTTCCATCAAATCAAGTAGGCTTCATCCCAGTGACACAGGGATGGTTCTATATATAAAAATCAATCAATGAAATCCACCATATAAACAAACTGAAAGAAAAAAAAAAAACACATGATCACCTCATCAGATAATGAAAAAGCCTTTGACAAAATTCAACATACCTTCATATTAAAAGTACTAGAGATAGCAGGATACAAGGCACATACCTAAACATAATAGAAGCAAAATAAAACAAGGCAATAGCCAACATCAAATTAAATAGAGAGAAACTTGAAGAAATTTCACTAAAATCAGGGACAAGACAAGGCTGTCCACTCTCTCCCTATCTACTCAATATAGTGTTTGATGTTCTAGCCAGAGCAATAAGACAACTACAGGAGATCAAAGGGATGCAAATTGGAAAGGAAGGAGTCAAAGTACCGTTATTTTCAGATGATATGATAGTATACATGAGCAATCCCAAAAATTCTACTAGAGAAGAACTACAGCTAATAAACACCTTCAGCAAAGTGGCTGTATACAAAATTAACTCAAAGAAATCAGGACCCCTCGTATATACAAGTGATAAATGGGCTGAGAAAGAAATTAGGGAAACAACAACCTTTACAATAGCCACACATAATATAAAATATCTTGGTGTAATTACGTCTAACCAAGCAAGTATAAAACTTATATATAACAAGAATTTCAAGTTGCTGAAGAAAGAAACCGAGGAGGATATCAGAAGATAGAAAGATCTCTCATGCTCATGGGTTGATAAGATTAACATAGTGAAAATGACCATCTCACCAAAAGCAATGTACAGATTCAATGTAATTCCCATCAAAATTCCAACGCAACTTTTATAGATAGTGAAAGAACAATTTTTCAACTTCATATGGAAAAATAAAAAATCCAGAGTACCAAAAAAATCCTGAACAATAAAAGAACATTTGTAGGTATTACCACCCCAGAGTTCAAGCTATATACTACAGAGCAATAGTAATAAAAACTCCATGGTATTGGTATAGGAACAAACAGAGTGATCAATAGAATCGAATTGAAGATCCTGAAATAAACCCACACATCTGTGGATACTTGATTTTTGATAAAGAATGCAAAAACCATACAATGGAAAAAAGAAAGCATCTTCCAACAGATGGTGTTGGTCTAACTGGATGTCTCTATATAAAAGAATTCAAAGAGTTCCATATCTATCACCCTGTAAAAAACAAGTCAAAGTGGATCAAAGAACTCAATTTAAAACTGGATACATTAAATCTAATAGAACCGAAAGTGACAATAGCCTTGAATTTATTGGTATAGGTCACAACTTCCTGAACAGAACACCCATGGCTCAGGCTCTATAATCAACAATAGATCAATAGCACCTCATGAAACTGAAAAGCTTCAGTAAGGTAAAAACACTCATTAGGGCAAAACTGCAGCCTACAGATTGGGAAGGAATCTTCACCCACCCTACATCTAATATCCAAAATTTATAAATAACTCAAGAAGTTAAACACCAACAACCCAAATAATCCAATTACAAAATGGAGTATAGAGCTAAACAGAGAATTCTCAACAGAGGAATCTTGAATGGGCAAGAAACAGTTAAAGAAATGTTGAAAGTCCTTAGTCATCAGGGAAATGGAAATCAAAAAGACTGAGATTCCATCTTACAGAATGGCTAAGATCAAAACCTCAAGTGAGAGTTCATGCTTGAGACTATGAGGAGAAAGGGGAACACTCCTCCATTGCTTGTGGGAGTGCAAATTTATACCATCTCTTTGAAAATCAATCTGGTGATTTCTCAGAAAACTGGGAATAGTTCTACCTAAAGACCCAGCTGCACCACTCCTGGCTATATACCCAAAAGTTGTCCCATTATACCACAGGGACACCTGTTCAACTATGTTCACAACAACTTTATTCATAATACTCAGAAACTTGAAACAACGTAGATGTCTTTCAACTGAAGAATGATTGAAGGAAATTTGATACGGCTATACAATAGAATACTAAACAGCTATTAAAAACAAAGACATCAAGAATTTTTCAGGCAAATAGTAATTAAGAATATCATCCTGGGTAAGTTAACCCAGTCCCCAAAGGACATGCATGGTATGTACTCACTTTTAAGTGGATAGTGGCCATAAAATTAAGAATACTCACACTACACGCCACAAATCCAAAGAAGGAAGGCCCTAGTGAGGATGCTTGAATTTCACTTAGAAGGGGGAATAAAATAGTGGTAGGAGGCAGATGGAGAGAGAGAACTGAGTGGGAGAAGGGACAGGTAGGGAATGGGGGGAAGATTAAGGATCAGTTGTGGGGAGAGACAGGCCAGATGGTCAGATGGCCATAAGAATGAGTGGAAAACTAGGAAGGGGTGGCAGTGTGGGGAATATCTAATAGGTGAGGCTCCCAAGAATCAACGTGAGTGACCATAGCTGAGATTCACAGCAGTGGGGATATGAAACCTGAAGAGGCCACCTCCTGTAGCTAGGCAGGAACCCCAGTGGAGTAACATGGTCAACAACCAACCCACCCACAAAACCTTCAACCCAAAATTTTATGTCGCCTACAAGAAGTGCAGGGATGGAGGATGGAGCAGAGACTGAATGTCAACCAATAACAGGACCAACTTGAGACCCATCCCATGGACAAGCAACAATTCCTGACACTATTAATTATAAATTAGCACAATTGTTCTTACCTTTACGCCTTGAATGAGCCCATTCATGAGGAATGTGTGTTGAGGAAATGTTTCATGTAAAACCTATAAAAGCAAACAAACATTAAGACATATTCAAATACAAATTAAAGGTGAAGATTTTATACTTTATTATTGGAAGGCTAAACAAATAAGATCAACTGTAAAGTCAAATATTAGCTGTAAATGTCTTATAAAAGACAAACAAATGAGCAAATTCCAGGGCTACGGAGTAAAACCTTGTCTCAAAAATAAAATAAACATCTTGAAGACATGAAAAGGCAGTAACATAATAAAACACTATGCAAGAACCAAACAAGGTAAGCCTCAGCACTCATAGGTGCTTTTGTCATAAATTATAGCTAAAGGAGTAGCCAATAAATATTTTTTTTTCTACAACATAAGTGTTTATTCCCAAAGGATGATATAAAACTCAAGGTTGAACTCATGTTCATCACTTGAGGGTAATCCAGAAGAAAAAAAAAATCAAGCTTTAAATACGCATTACAACAATCCTAATCTAGCTTGGAGAAAACTCAAAAATAGCTTTTAAGGAAACATTTTTGCCCAAATACAATGATCAGCACCTAATCAAAGATAACTATATAGTTCCCATATATATATATATATATATATATATATATATATATATATATATATATATATATATATATATATGAAAAGAAGATACTATAAGTAATAAACACCAAAAAGTCAATTTAAGGGAAAAAATTCCAGTGACTTGTGAGATAGCTCAGCAGTTAAGAGTACCTGATGCTCAGCTATTTGATGGAACACACGGCCCCCAATGGAGGAGCTAGAGAAAGTACCCAAGGAGCTAAAGGGGTCTGCAACCCTATAGGTGGAAAAACAATATGAACTAACCCCCCGAAGCTCGTGTCTCTGCATATGTATCAGAAGATGGCCTAGTCGGCCATCAGTGGAAAGAGAGGCCCATTGGTCTTGCAAACTTTATATGCCTAAGTACAGGGGAACGCCAGGGCCAAGGAGTGGGAGTGAGGGTGGGGGAGGAGAGTGGCGGGGAGGGCATGGGGGACTTTTGGGATAGCATTGGAAATGTAAATGAAGAAAATACCTGATTAAAAATAAAGAAAGAAAGAACAGATGGGAAACCAAGAGTCCAAAAATGAAACATTAAAAACAAACAAACAAACAAACAAAAAAAAACGAGTACCTGATGCTCTTTCAGAAGATCCAAGGCTAGTTCCCAGTAGCCAAATGGAATAATTTACAACTGACTATAGCTCTGCTTCAGGGGCTACGACACCCTTTAAGGTCTCTGTGGGCAGCTACACTCTCATGCACTTGCTACACTGACACATATTCACAAATTATCTTTTTTAAAAAACCCTCACTCTGCACACCTTCCGAACCAGAGAAGAGTCAGCCTCCAGGGAGGACTCTGACCCCAGGATTCAGGCGAGACCGCCATCTTGTATCCTGGGTCTCTCTGAGGCTGGTCCACACAAGAGAATACACGGGCTGCAGAAGCAACAGAGCTTCTTGAACGGGGTCTCTTAAGGCCTTCATCTTCAGCCAGGAGGTGGAGCTGGGCTCCACATCTCTGTGCACCTTCCCTGCCAGAGGTGAGCTTGCCTGCAAAGAGTGTTCTGGGACTCAGGTGAGAGTTGGACTCCCAGGAGTGCTGACAGAGGCTAACAGAATCACATGTGGAACAAGCTCCAGCCAGAGACAGCTTGAAATTAACACCAGAGATTACCAGATGGCAAAATGCAGAAAGGCATCATCAGAACCCAGTACTTCCACCACAGCGAGTCCTGGATACCCCAACATACCGGAAAAGCAAGATTCGGATTTAAAATCATATCGCATGATGCTGGTAGAGGATTTTAAGAAAGGCATTAATAACTCACTTAAAGAAATACAGGAGAACACTGCTAAACAGGTAGAAGTCCTTAAAGAGGAAACACAAAAATCCCTTAAAGAATTACAGGAAAACACAACCAAACAGGTGATGGAATTGAACAAAAACATCCAAGATCTAAAAATGGAAGTAGAAACAATAAAGGAAACCCAAAGTGAGACAACTCTGGAGATAGAAATCCTAGGAAAGAAATCAGGAAACATAGATGAGAGCATCAGCAACAGAATACAAGAGATGGAAGAGAGAATCTCAGGTGCATAAGATTCCATAGAGAACATCGGCACAACAATCAAAGAAAATGCAAAATGCAAAAAGATCCTAACTCAAAACATCCAGGAAATCCAAGACACAATGAGAAGACCAAACCTCAGGAAAATAGGAGTAGGTGAGAATGAAGATTTTCAACTTAAAGGGCCAGCAAATATCTTCAACAAAATTATAGAAGAAAACTTCCCAAACCTAAAGAAAGAGATGCCCATGAACATACAAGAGCCTACAGAACTCCAAATAGGCTGGACAAGAAAAGAAATTCCTCCCGAACACATAATAATCAGAACAACAAATGCACTAAATAAAGGCAGAATATTAAAAGCAGTAAGGGGAAAAGGTCAAGTAACATATAAAGGTAGACCTAGTAGAATTACACCAGACTTCTCACCAGAGACTATGAAAGCCAGAAGATTCTGGACAGATGTTATACAGACCCTAAGAGAACACAAATGCCAGCTCAGACTACTATACCCAGCAAAACTCTCAATTACCATAGATGGAGAAACCAAAGTATTGCAGGACAAGACCAAAAACCACACACGAATGCAGCCCTTCAGAGGATAATAAAGGGGAAACTCCAACACAAGGAAGGAAATTACGCCCCAGAAAAAGCAAGAAAGTAATCCTTCAACAAACCTAAAAGAAGATAGCCGCAAGAACAGAATCCCAAATCTAACAACAAAACTAACAGGAAGAAAAATGTCAAAACAACAAAAAAGAAATTTTTAAAAAGTACAAACACGCATGTGTGCGCCCGCACCCACACACACCCTACAAAGTCTGTTTTGTGTTGACTAAATATTCCTGAACATGGAGCGTGCCTTAAAGTGTAGTTGACCTACTCAGTGTCACTCCATTGGAGAGAACTGACTTTCTCTCTCTAAGCAAATATTCATTGGAAATAGCTTCTTGGTTAGGAATAGAACTTTGTACCCATTTCCCTTTCTCTGAGCTTGGATTTGTGTCTGGCTCAAGTTTGTTTAGATATTGTGTATGCTACCCTCTTCCTCTAAGGCTTAGGGATCTATGCAGAAAGTAAGACAGAAAGATTGTAAGAGCCAGAGATGATGGATGACTCCAAGTAAACTGAGTCTTCCAGACACAATAGGGCTAATGCACATATGAACTCACAAAGACTGTGACAGTATATTTTATTAATACCAAAAAAGCAAATGCTTGCTATGTGCAATGTATTGATAGTCTGATTAAACCAGGTCACCAGGAACATGTTGATGGACATCTCAGTCTGACAATCATAAAATCTGTAGACATGTTGTGAAAACTACAAGTATTCATGATCAGAGTACTAATAGGTATTCTGAAGTACCAACAACACTCTCTGGTTACTTAACCAAGAATGCGAGATTTCAACTCTATTGATCCTCTGATTTATAAATGAACTCTGCTGGAACTTTAGGATCCTATGGTTTTTTGACAGAAAAAGTAGAAAAAGGAAATGAAGCTTTCGATTTTCTTAAAACAAGAATATCAACGTGGTCGTTAAAATCAATTACAATAGCATGGCACTGTTACAATATTTTAATAAAGCACTTACAGTAAAAAACAAAACAAAACCCTATCCTCATCAATGTTGATAGTTAAATAAATGTATGAAAAAGTAAAATATGTCATTTAAAACAGTATACCAAATCAGGTTACCTACAAGACATTAGTAAGACAATCTATTGGATCTATTAGCCAAGATAAAAAAAAAATTGATGACACAAAATACAAACAAGGTTAGGAGCAACAGAAACTCTCATGCACTATGAGTGGAAATACAAAATAATAGAGTTACTTTATAGTTTATTATAAAGCTAAACATACATTTAGCATATGATCCATCTATCATGTTCCTTGGCATTTGTACAGAGGATTTGAAAGTGAAACTACACAAAAACCTTTCCACAGATTTCTGGTATATTACTAGTGCTGAAAGACAATGAGTTATTAATTAAAGGTAAAAAAACCAAGCCGAACCAAAACAAAACCTATAAATGCATACTCCCAAATAAAAGAAACCAATCTGAAAAGGCTGTATTCTATAACACAATGTTCTAAAAAAGAAACATCATAGAGAATAGTAAAAAGATTACTGTTTTTCATTGTCATGTGAACTGCCACTATAGTAGCTGATTTTGATAAAGGTGCTTTACAAGGGTCATGGCTGTAGAATACAGAAAATCTTTCTACCTTCCTCTCTTTTTTTTTATGAAATTAAAACTTTTAATAATGAAATTAAAATATATTCACATTGTATTTCCAATCTTGGTATCTAAGCTCTACTTTTTTCTATTGAAAATGATGGTGAATCAAAGTTATTAGAAAATTCTTTCAATAGCAAATTTCATTTTTTGAAGGATGTATAACTCTTTAAAAAAAAATAGAGGGGGGCCAACCAACAAAGAGAGAGCTTGACCTACCAGGAGTTCTGATAGCACCAGGCTCACAGGAGGTCTGCCATAGCCAGGCTCACAGATCAGGTGCTCCAGACCACCTCCCACATCCAGAGACAGCCTGACCCAAGGAGGTGCATCATAACCAGGCTCACAGGAGGGGGCAGACTCCAGTCAGAGATAGTAAGGCTAGTTAACATCAGAAAAAAACAGATGGCATGAGACAAGCTCAAGAACCAATGCCATTTGGCACCATCAGAACCCAGTTTTCCCACCACAGCAAACCCTGGGTATCCTAACACACCTGAAAAGCAAGAATCTGACCTAAAATCCCATCTCATAAAGATGATAGGGGACCTTAAGAAGAACATAAAATAACTCCCATAAAGAAATACAGGAAAACACAAACAGATGAAGGAATTGAACGACATTTTCCAGGATCTAAAAATGGAAATAGATTCAATAAAGAAATCACAAAGGGAGGCTACCCTGGAGATGGAAAACCAAGCAAAGAAATCAGGAGTTACAGATGCAAGCATCACCAAAAGAATACAAGAAAAATAGAAAGAATCTCAGGCATAGAAGATACGCACAGAAAATACTGACACAACAGACAAAGAAAATACAAAGTAGAAAAAAGTTCTTAACCCAATACATCCAGGGAAATCAAGACATAATGAAAAGACCAAACCTAAGAATAATAGGTATAAAATAGAGTGAAGATTCCAAATTCAAATGGCCAGGAAACATCTTTAACAAAGTCATGGAAGGAAACTTCCCTAACCTAAAGAAAGACATGCCCATAGGGCTGGAGAGATGGCTCAGTGGTTAAGAGCACTGACTGCTCTTCCAGAGGTTCTAAGTTCAATTCCCAGCAACCACATCGTGGCTCACAACCACCTGTAATGGGATCTGATGCACTCTTCTGTGTGTCTGAAGGCAGCTACAGTGTACTCATATAAATAAAAATAAATAAATCCTTAAAAAAAAAAAAAAAGACATGCCCATAAATGTACAAGAAGTCTATAGAAGGCCAAATATCTAGGACTAGAAAAGAAATTTCTCCTGTCACATAATAATCAAAACACCAAATGCTCAGATCAAAAGCTGTAAGGGGGGAAGGCCAAATAACATATAAAGGCAGACCTATTAGAATTACACCAGACTTCTTACAGAGGCTCTAAAAGCCAGAAGATCTTAGACAGAATCATGCAGACCCTAAAAGAACAATACAATAAAAGAGTGTGAGAAACCACAGAAACTATACAAATGCTTGGAGATGAAACAAAGATCATTGAAAAAAAAAAAACTCATAAAACAAAAGCAAAGAAGAAAAGACTTGCTAGACACAAATAAAAATGATAACTTTTCTGGGATATGCCTAAGTGGGCTCTAAGAGAAATGTTTCATAGTTTGTAAGAGCAAATATTAAAAGTTTAGATGATAGGAGTCCTCTGGAGGAAGCCAAGATGCCCTTCCTGAGCAGCCTGCTATCCAGTGGGACCTCCATTCTCCCTGCACCTCTCCTTCCACCTTCATCAGACCTGTGAATTCTGAACCATATAGGTAAGCTTCCTGTCTTAGTCAGGGTCTTACTGCTGTGAACAGACACCATGACCAAGGCAGGTCTTATAAAAAACAACATTTAATTGGGGCTGGCTTACAGGTTCAGAGGTTCAGTCCATTATCATCAAGGTGGGAGCATGGCAGTATCCAGGCTGTCATGGCACAGGAGGAGCTGAGAGTTCTATGTCTTCATCCAAAGGCTGCTAGTGGAAGACTGACTTCCAGGCAACTAGGGTGAGGGTCTTAAGCCCACACCCACAGTGACACACCTACTCCAACCAGGTCACACCTATTCCAACAAGGCCACACCTACAAATGGTGCCACTCCCTGGTCCAAGAATATACAAACCATGACACTTCCCTTCTCCCACTCATCTTCCCTGCTTGGTGAGTTATCTGGGCATGCCAAGCTGCCCTAAGCAGTCTGCTAGCCCAGGTGAACATCCATTCTCCTGCCACCTTCTACACATTTTTGTTAGACCTGTGCCTCCTGAACTATACAGTCCTATGGATCCTGAACCATAAAGATGTGCAGATCCAGAACCATACAGCTAAAGGATACCCATCAGAGGCCTGATAAATCGGGACTATTAAGGTTACCCCTAACTCACCCAATATCTACTACTACAGGAAAATTCAGGGACCAAAGCCATCAAGATGGCTAAAGGCCCTTGGAACAGCACAATCAGCAAAAGCCAGGACAATATGACACCTTCAGAACAGTTACCCTACAGAACACAGCATGCCCTGGATATCCTAACACAACCTAAGCACAAGAAAATGACCTTAAAGCCAATCTTATAAAGATGATAGAGGCCTTTAAAAAGGAAACAAATAGATAACTTAAAGACACAAAGGAAAATGCAATCAAATAGGTAAAGGAAATAAATAAAACTGTTCAAAACCTGAAAACGGAAATAGAAGCAATAAAGAAAACACAAACTGAAGGAATTCTAGGAGATGGGAAACCTAGAGGTGTAAACAGGAACAACAGATGCAAGCATCACCAACAGAATATAGAGGATAAAAGAGAAGCTCAGGTGTAAAAGATACAATAGAAGAAATTGTTACATCAGTTGAAGAAAATGTTAACTCTCAAAAATTCCTAACAAAAAACATCCAGAAAGTCTGCCATACCATGAAAAGTCCTAACCTAAGAATAATACAAATAGAAGAATGTGAAGAGCTTCAAGGCCCAGAAAATATTTTCAACAAAATCACAGAAGACTTTCCTAATCTACAGAAAGAGATGCCGCCAGGCGTGGTGGCACACACTTTTAATCCTAGCACTTGGGAGGCAGAGGCAGGCGGATTTTTGAGTTCGAGGCCAGCCTGGTCTACAGAGTGAGTTCCAGGACAGCCAGGGCTATACAGAGAAACCCTGTCTTGAAAGAAAGAAAGAAAGAAAGAAAGAAAGAAAGAAAGAAAGAGAGAGAGAGAGAGAGAGAGAGAGAGAGAGAGAGAGAGAGAGAGAGAGAGAGAGAGAAAGAAAGAGAAAGAAAGAGATGCCTAGCAACAGACAAAAAGCTTATAGAACACAAATTAGACTGGACCAGAAAAGAAAATCCTCCTGCCACATATAATCAAAACACAAAATCTACAGAACAAAGAAAATATTAAAAGTGACAAGGGGAAAAGGTCAGATAACATATGAAGGCAGACCTATTAGAATTACACCAGACTTCTCAACAGAGACTATAAAAGCTAGAAGGGCCTGGAAAGATATCTTCAACCTCAAAAATAAACACAGATGCTAACCAAAACCTAATCACCAAGATGGGGAAAAACATATTCAAGACAAATCCAAATTTAAACAATATCTATCCACAAAATCTAGCACTGCAGAAAACTAGAAGGAAAAGTCAAACCAATGAAGATAACTACATCTAGGAGAACAGAGGAAATAAGTAATTCCATACCAGGAAAAACAAGGGTCTCTGTCTCTCTCTCTCTCTCTCTCTCTCTCTCTCTCTCTCACACACACACACACACACACACACACACACACACACACACCACCAACATCAAAATAATAAGAATACCTCTCAACATTGATGGACTCAATTCCTCAATAAAAAGACACAGTCTAACAGGATCTATCATTCTTCTGCATACAAGAAACATACCTCAGCAATAAAGGCAAACATTACCTCAGAGTAAAGGGCTAGAAAAAAGTTTTCCAAGCAAACAGACCCTAGAAACAAGCTGGAGTAACCATTCCCCAGGTGGGTATACTCAGGGAAGCCACCACCCAATGCAAGGAGAATGGGAGGGAGGATAGGGTGAAGGACTTTGGAAAGGGGTGACTAGGAGGCAGGTACTGATCAGGATATAAGGTGAGTAATTAAAAAAAAATTTAGATCACAACCTAATGACATACCTCAGGAAGACCAACAGAGTCAATTATTAACCTGGACCCTTGGGGCTCTCAGAGACTGAACCACTAACCAAAGAACATACACTGACTGGACCTGGGCCTCCCTAAACATATGTAGCAGATGTGCAGCTTGACCTTCATGTGGATCCTGAACTGGAACAGAGCTATCCCAAAAGCTGTTGCCTATAAGCAGGATATGTTCTACTAGTTGGGCTGCCTTGTTTGGCCTCAGTGGGAGAGGAAGCACTTAACAGAAACTTGAAGTGCCAGGGATGGGGGATACCCAGGGAGGTCCCCATCTGCTCAGAGAAGCAGGGAGATGTGGCAAGGATTGTGGGAGTGGGTAAATGGGAGGGGGCAGTGAGTAAGAGGTAAAGTAAAAAAAAATTTTTTTTTAATTAAAAAATAAGGCAAACTAATTGACTCTAGCTGCATATGTATCAAAAGATGGCCTAGTAGGCCATCACTGGAAAGAGAGGCCCATTGGACACGCAAACTTTATATGCCCCAGTACAGGGGAACGCCAGGGCCAAAAAGTGGGAATGGGTGGGTAGGGGAGTGGGGGGGGGGGGGGAGGGTATGGGGGACTTTTGGGATAGCATTGGAAATGTAATTGAGGAAAATACATAATTTAAAAAAATGCACTATTTTGGACATCATTTTCAATATATTTCTTTCTAACTTTTCTATTTTTTCTGTCTTTTTGGAAATAAAGAGATACAAGAAAATGTCTCATTAGTAAAATAAAATGAGGCATATAAAAATAGATAATAAAATAATAATTTACCTTCCAAAAAAAATAAGGCAAACTAAAATGCAGTAGACAGCAAGAAACAACAAAGATAGGAACTAATAAAGACTATCTATATGTATGTATGTATGTATGTGTGTGTATGTGTGTATACATATAACTTAATAAAAGAGTAGTTCTTTGAAAAGAGATATAATACTGGCAAATTCTAGTTAAATGAATGAAAAGAAAGAATAGACAAAAATTACTAAGAATAGAGATGAAAAGGCATGTTGCAATAGGCTATAATGAACTGTAAGGGGTTTTCAGGAACTTTAAAAAATTACATTTCAATTAGCTGAAACAAATCTAGAAAAAAAAATGTGGATAAATTCCTAAACACATGTAATCTCCCAAAATTAATTCATGTGTATGGGGAGATACAGGCCATGAAAACAAAAGGGGACCATGAGGGGGAAAGAGTTTTTAAAGGAGATCAAAGACCAAAGGGCTAGTGAAGGAAAAAGATTAATAGCAACGAGATATATATGGAAAACATTACTTTTATACTGGCTAGTTTTATCTCAACTTAACACAAGCTAGAATCATCAGAAAGGAGGGAGCCTTAACTGAGAAAATGCCTCCATTAAGATCAGGATGTAGGTAAGTCTGTAAGGCATTTCCTTAACTAATGATTTTTCAGGGAGAGCCCAACACATTATGGGTGATGCTACCCCTGGGCTGGTTATCCTGGATTCTATAAGAAAGCAGGTTGAGCAAACTATGAGGTACAAGCCAGGACTTTGTATGCTGATTTGAAATAGTTGAATGAAAAACTAAGTCACAACAAAATAAAAATAGGGCCCTGTTAAAAGGTCAGAACGTCCCAAAGACGTTAACTACTTGGAGGATTTTGAAGTTTATAAATTTGGAATTTTGGTATTCTTTCTTCAGTTTTTCATTCTTCACTGTTCTCTGGTCTACACAAACACATACATGTATGCATGCACACAAACAAAATAGTAATAATGAAATATTCTCTAAAAATTCATGCCAAAGTCTTCTCTAAGACTAACCGGCTAATGTCTACCCTTTAAACTTGTGTATATTCAAGACTTAACTATGAGACAAAAATTGAATTCATGAAAAAGACCTTTCTGCTATGGCAAAATAATGACTACGAAGAGAGCACTATTAGTGCTTTTGTTTGTTTTGTTTATATTTTGAGAGACAGGATTTCTTTGTACAGCCCTGGCTGTCCTGGAACTCTGTTGATCAGGCTAGCCTTAAACTCAGAGTCTATCTGTCTCTGTGTCCCCAGTAGCATATACCATTACATCTGGCCTATTAGTTATTTTTTAAAATAACTAAAGACAACTGAAACTTAATTTCAAAGACATTTAAAACTTATCCTAGGTGTTATTAAATAATTCTTAAAATCCGTACCATTCCACATCCCACCCCTGATCCCTGCATCTCTTCTTTGGTACTTGTTTGATGATATATGCGTACATCAAACATCTTAGTTCTTGTCAAATATATATGTGGCTAGAGAGATAGCTCAGCAGTTAGGAACACTGCTGCACTTCCAAAGAGCCCAGGTTCAATTCTGAGTACCTACACTGTAACTCACAACCACCTGTAACACCAGTTTCAGAGGATGTGATGTGTCTCTCACACTAGGCAAGTCTCCAGAAGTAGGCATGCAAGAGGTACATAGATATACATGCAAACAAAAGTCATATACATAAAAATTTTTAAAAGAAACAAGTTTTTAAAAGGACATTCAATATTTGATTTAAAGAAATGGCTGTAGAGGGGCTAGAGAGATGGCTCAGCGGTTAAGAGCACTGACTGGCTCTTCCGAAGGTCCTGAGTTCAAATCCCAGCAACCACATGGTGGCTCACAACCATCCATAATGAGATCTGATGCCCTCTTCTGGGGTGTCTGAAGACAGCTACAGTGTACTTACATATACTAATAAATAAATAAATCTTAAAAAAAAAAGAAATAGCTGTAGAGAAGTTATCAAAACCAGGCATATGTTCATTTTTACATTCATCATTATAAAGTACTGACCAATTTTCTATTTATTAGGTCCTTAAATCAAAACCCATTAACATCCAAATAAAGAAACACTTTCAACAATGTCTTGTATTTCATATACACCATGTCTAAAGGTACAGTAGTACTTACAGTCAACATTGGAGTTGTTAACAGGCCCCACGCAAAGAATTCCAAGAAGATGACAATAGCAGCATGGTAAACACTTGGGTGGCCAAAACCTTGTAGCTGAAAAGGAAAGAAAGCTGTTAAAAAAACATAATAAACATAAGAAAGTATCATCAAAGGCATGAAGAAATATACAAACTTTGAACCACCTCTATTACTTAAAATAAAACCACACTGGGAACCAAGATACGCTATGCATTGGTTATTTTTCATCATTGTGATAAAAGTCATGACCAAAAGCAACTTAAGAAAGAGTTTACTTTAGCTTACAGTTGCAGAAAGAGTCTATAATGGCAGAAGGTGAGGGGTAGGGAGGGAAGCATGAAGAAGGCAGCTGAAGCAGATGGCTGAGAGATTACTGCAAAGAGACTACCAAGACAATTCTCATCTGTGGTGGTTTGAATTCACTTGGCCCATGGGAAGTGGCACTATTAGGAGGTGTGGCCTTGCTGGAGGAACTGCATCACTGTTGCAGCAGGCTCTTAGTGCTCAAGCTCAGCTGGGTGTGGAGGAGAGAGCCTCTTCCTGGCCGCCTACAAAAAACAGTCTTCTCCTGGCTACCTTCATAATAAGATGTAGAATTCTCAGCTCCTCCAGCATCATGTCTACCTGCATGCTGCCATGCTTCTCACAATGATGATAATGAACCTCTGAAACTGTAAGCCAACCGTAATCAAATGTTTCCCTTTATAGGAGTTGCCTTGGTCATGATGTCTTTTCACAACAATTGAAACCTCAAGACATCACTCAAAACACCACTATTCCACTCTCTGGCAGTCCCACAGGATCACAGCCATTATCATAATGCTAAATACACTTAGTCCAACTACAAAAGTCCAGTATTCTTTAACAGTTTCAACACCATTTAAAGTCCAAAGTCAAAGCCAGGAGTGGTGGCACACCTTTAATCCCACCACTGGGGAGACAGAAGCAGGCAGATCTCTGGGGTTACTGTTAGGCCAACCTGGTCTACAAAGAAAGTTCCAGGGCAGCCAGAACTACAGAGAGAAACCCTGTCTTGAAAAACAAGCAAGCATAGCCCGGCGTGGTGGCGCATGCCTTTAATCCCAGCACTCAGGAGGCAGAGGCAGGCGGTTTCTGAGTTCGAGGCCAGCCTGGTCTACAGAGTAAGTTCCAGGACAGCCAGGGCTATACAGAGAAACCCTGTCTCGAAATAAATAAATAAATAAATAAATAAATAAATAAATAAAAACAAGCATAACAAAAATTCAAAGTCTCCTTTGATACTAAAGGTAATTTCTTAACTGACTCCTTATAAAATAGAAAGGCAAATTACACACTTCTAACAATGGCATAGAACATACAGTTCAATCCTTCCAACAGAGAGGAACAAAGCAAGATGCAAACTCACCAAACCAAACACAACCACATCCTGTAGCTCCATGTCCATTAACACAAACTTTAGTTTCAAGGAGTTTGGCTTAGCCCCTCTAGTTTTGCTGCCTGAAATCTCTACAACTGGTCTTAAGGCTCCATCATCTCCAATAGCTCAGTGTCTGCAGTGTAACTCAGGCTTCTTGCACAGCTTCACTCAATGGCCTCTCTGGGCATCCTGGCCTCTTACAGACTTCCTACAGCAACTCCAATATTACTACATATTGCCTGGCCTCAGCAGTTCTCTGTAGTCATGGAGGAAGAACCCAAAATGACCTCACTCTGGTATCTTTCATACTTCCAAAGCCAGTACAGTGTGGCTTATACTGCTATATTCCTGCTAATTCTACACTGGTTTAGAATGAACCCTTCTTTCCCTTTGACTAAATTAGCTACAAGTTTTGTTAAGTCAAAACAATTGCTTTCCAGGAGCAAAACAAAACAAAGCAAAAACCCTAGGGCAATGGTTCTAAACTTGTAGGTCACAACCCTTTAGGGACTGAAGGACCCTTTCATAGGAGTCACCTAAGACAATGGGAAAACACAGATGTTTATATTATGATTCATAGTAATAACAAAATTACGGTTATGGAGTAGGAATGAAAATAATTTTATATGGGCTGGAGAGATGGCTCAGTGGTTAAGAACACTGACTGTTCTTCCAAAGGTCCTGAGTTCAAATCCCAGCAACCACATACCATCCATAATGAGATCTGATGTCCTCTTCTGGTGTGTCTGAAGACAGCTACAGTGTACTTAGATATAATAATAAATAAATCTTTTTTTAAAAAAGAAAAGAAGAGAAAAGAAAAGAAAAGAAAAGAAAAGAAAAGAATTTTATGGTTGGAGATCACCACAACATGAGGAACTGTTTTAAGGGGTTGCAGCTTTAAGGATGAGAACCGCTGCTTCCTTTCAGGAATTGGAAGCTTACTGAGAAGTAGGTGTGGGGTGGGGGTGGGGTGTATTGCCCTCAGGGTACCCTTCTCAATGTTCCAAGGAGAGCAGAAGGCCTCTCCTTAATGGTACTAATCTCCTAAATTTTACTCCATCACAAACCTTTGTTATAAAGTTAGGCTTCCTGGTGCTCCTTTTCAACTTACTATCCCTAGTTCCTCTTTACACAATTATTTTCTGAAGGATTTCTAATAAATTTATGACTTTTTTCAATTTATCATCTAGCTCCCTGGAATGGAAGTACCCTCAAAAAGTTAAATGGTCTGCTTGTTATCTTCACTGATCCATCCCAAGCAGTTATTCTGTAAAGGTCAGTAGTATAAACTGAAGACATGTCCACTTCATAATAAGGCTTAGGGGAAGGTGGTGTGAGCTAAAGAACAGCTATGAAGTTCAATCCTAATAGGAGATAAATCTTAGTAGAACTATCAATATATGCATGCACTGGCTGTAACCACCTGGTACCACCTGGTCTCTTAGATAACTTAAGCACACAGACAAGAATTTGTTCAAGAATAAAAAATCTGTTTCTTCTATAAGACATTGACCAGCAAAGTGTCCTGAGGACTTACGTTTGTATCTCTAGTTTGTTGTGTTTCTAAGTGGAATAGTAGGCCTTTTCTATGGAATAGAGAGACAAAGCAGCTTTAGAAGTAGCATTCAATAAAGGACCAGTATTGTCAGCCACATAGATGCTTGGTCATCATGCAAGTGATATTAATTGTGCAGTTGCTTCTTTTAACTCTAGGTTTACAGATGAACACCATTATAGCAACTCACTTATAAATTTGTCTAGATATAATAATGTGAACAATTTGATACTTCCTATAGTATATTACCTTAAACCTGTCACACCACTGGGGATTACAGAGACCTGACCAAGATGCTCACTAATAACTGTTCTGTCCAGTGCCACAGAGATCACTGAACTTCTGAGACAGCTAATGTTTGTCTTAAAGATTATTCCTTCAGAGCTAGAGAAAGGACCCAAGGAGCTGAAGGGATTTGCAGCCCCATAGGAGGAACAACAATATGAACCAACCAGTACACCCAGAGCTCCTTGGGACTAAACCACCAATCAAAGAAAAAACATGGTGGGACTTGTGGCTCTGAGGTGCATATGTAGCATCAATAGATCATCAATGAGAGGAGAGGCCCTAGGTCCTGTGAAGGTTCTGTGCCCCAGTATAGGAGAATGCCAGGGCCAGGGATGGGAGTGGGTGAATTGGGGGGGGGGGGAGATAGGGGATTTTTGGAGGGGAAACAGGGAAAGGGGATAACATTTGAAATGTAAATAAGGAAAATAATTTAAAAAAAAAAGAGCGTTCCTTCAAAGGGCCCTCAGCAAGAAGCTTGGGGGAGGAGAGGGGGTTAAGGGGGACAGGAAACTACATTGTCTTATCCAGCTATCACATGCATCTTCAAGTGTTTTGTTTCTTCTCTCAACCTGAGATTCTGCTTTATGAAGTTCATTAAAATGCAGACATGTGGCTGCAATGCTGATTGAATATAAAAACAGACACACTGTAGTGGTTCATACCTGTAATTCTAGCACTTGGGAAGCTGAGACAGTAGAATTGTAAGTTTGAGGCCAGCTTAGACCACCATGCTATTTCTTTTTTGTTGTTATGTTTTGTTTTTGTTTTTGGTTTTTTTGGTTTTTTTCAAGACAGGGTTTCTCTGTGTACCCTGGCTGTTCTGGAACTCACTTTGTAGACCAGGCTGGCCTCAAACTCAGAAATTCGCTTGCCTCTGCCTCCCTAGTGCTGGGATTAAAGGTGTTCGCCACCACGCCCGGCTTCACCATGCTATTTCTAACATTTCTAACACTTTGAAAAACAAAGCAAAACCTACTTTATTGTTTATTACCATTGTACACTTATATATTATCAATTAGAAATTATTTATGTTAAAAATATCTCTCCTAAAATGTAACCATGTATTTTGTATTTTTAATATAATATGTACCATTTTTTTTTTAGAATTTCATACATGTTTACAATGTATTTTGAGATTTGCCTCTTAACTCTTTCCAGATCCACCCCAAGTCCTGTATTGTTTCCAACTCTGTGTCCTTTATTTTAATTTTTGTTTGTTTGGGGGTGGGGTATTCAGCTTGTGCTTTCGCATCACAGTTCATCATTAAAGGAAATCAGTAAGGAACTCAAACAGGGCAGGAAACTAGAGGCAGGGGCCAATGCAATGGGCCTGGAGGTATGCTGCTTACTGGCTTGCTCCTCACAGCTTGCTCAGCCTGCTTTCTTATAGAACCCAGGACCAACAGCTAAAGGATGGTTTCAGCCACAATGCACTGGACCTCCCCTCCCCCAATCAATCACTAACTAGGAATGCTCTATAGACTTTCCCACAGCTGAATTTTAAGGAGGCATTTTCTCTTTTGAGGCTCCCTCCTCTGTGATGACTCAAAACTAGCAAATATGATTGATCCCTTGTCAATTTGGCACACAAACACATCACTTTTCAATTAGAACCTTTCCTTTCTTATTTATCCCTATATGGCACATTAATGTTAATATTTATGAAACATAAATAACTTTAAACTTACACAGTCCTTACAAATTCAAACACATTAAAAGTTCAGTCTTTTTAAAATATCCAATCTCTTTAAACATACAAAAAGTTTTAAAAGTTAAAAGTATTTCAATTGTAGGTTCCTAAAAAAAAGTCAAAATTAAGTTAAAAATACTTTCTTAAAGAAAGAAGAATCAGGACATGATCACAATCTGAATTAAGCACATAGTCTAACAATGTAGATCTGATGCATCCAATTATCTGGGATTCACTCACAATCCACTGGGCTCCTCCAAGAGTCTTGGGTCATTTCTCCAGCTCTCTGCAGCACGCAATTTGTCTTTTAGGCCCTGGCTGGCTCCATTCCGCTGCTGATGCTGTTCTCAAGGTAATTCCAGTGTACTGACATCTCCAAAACTGAAGGGCAGGGGGCTCTTGCAGCAACTGAACTGCAATTTTACAAGTAGCCTCTCCTAGGCTATCTTCAAAGACTCCAGCCCTGCCACACAGTGCCAACCCTCAGCTGCTCTTTAAGACACCTTCATACCTTCAAAACAAGCTTCACCTAAGTAACTACCAAGTTTGGCTGCCAACACAAGGTACAGCCTTGGCCATATCATGTCTGGAATAAAGCTCTCAGAAACACTTCCCATAAGATTTCACATCAATGACACTCTTCCTCCTCCTCTTCCTCCTCTTTTTTGCTTTGTTGACCAAGCTGGCCTCAAACTCACGGGGATTCACCTACTTCTCCCTTTGGGGTGCTGGAATTAAAAGCATGTACCACCATAGTCCAGCTGCTGCTCTCTTTTCTTTTTTTCCAACTTAATTTTTTATTGATTATTTGGGTATTTTATATAATGTACCCCCATCAAATTTGCTTCCCATTCCTCCCTTGTGACGTTGGCCAATAAAACAGAAAAGCAAAACAAACCCCAAGTCCTATTTGCATTGCCTATATACTCAACAAAGCATGATCAACCCCCCAGTGGCCAGCCACTTAAAGATAACTGAGTCCCACACACCACTACCACCTCAAGCCATCAATTGTGAAGAGCTACATTTCATCACTTTTATCACAATTTTTAAGGACTCACTTCAATGGTTTCCTGTCTAGACTGTTTATTGCGGGGGGGATGAGTTTGCCACAGAAGCCTTCAATGTTTCTCATTCTCAATTATGAGTTTGCAGTCATTGACACTACTGCAAAAGAAGCTTTCCTGGCCATAACAGCCAGTGGCCGCATAGATCATGAAGTTCCACATGGTTTGCGGAGGCAGCACAGACATGGACCTTAACATGACATTGTGCAGCAGCATGACCACAAACAGCAACACAGCTCATGGCTGAAGTGGGCCACAGACACCAACAGAGCACTCTGCAGAATCATGAACCACAGACATCAACATGCCTTCTACAGCAACAGGAATCACAAACACCAACATGAACCCCAGCAGCAACATGGACCACCAGACTACCGACACCAGGATGACCATGAACATCAAGGAGCCCCAATTCTAAAAATTAATCATTCTCCATCTTGGATATCGTACATTTGCTCAGAGCTAGGGTAATTGTGCACTGAGCAGTGTGTTAGGGGGCAGAGCCTGCACTAGCTCCAAGCTGCTGAACACTACCCAACAACAATGTGCAGCCATACTCCCACACCTGTTGCCTCCTAGCCATGGATCTAGTTTCCACCTCTCTCCCTCTGCTCCATTCCACCTTATCCACCTCTCCATTGCACTTCAATTTATCAAAGTGGCATTGCAAAATGCTGTGTGTGACACAGTATATTTTTTTTGCCCCAACAACTTTACATGCAAATACTATTGATTTGGTTCAAAATTTCTGGTTTCTGAAGCACTCCTCTTAGATATCCTGATGTTGTCCAGAGTCAGGGTAGGGCATCCTGTAGCTAGGCAGGGCGTGTGGGAGCAAGATCGACAGAGTTCCCAAATCAGTTGGCACAACTCTCTGTGCTTGTAAGAAACAAGCAGCACCACAGCCCAGAGCTCTCCTCCCCAAAGCAGGGCGAGCAGTGGGGACTGCAGCAGCAGCAACAGCAGCTACCCAACAGCTACCCAGTACCCAGCAGCTACCGGTCCTAGCCTGAACCTACTCAGAAACAATATTCTCCTTTTTGTAAGGTTTTTTTTTTTTTAAGTACTGCAAATATGATTACAAGTGTGGAACCAACCACTGGAGTGTGGTCAACCTACCAGATGAAACACTCAAAAGAAAATAAGACTCTCCATTTCACCTGAAACCAATTAACCAATCATATCAATTGAACCTGACCTGGGGCAGCATCTCTGGTTCAGTTGCCTCCTCTTACTACTTTTCCTTGTGCCCTCAAATCTTTGTTAACCTTCCACTCACTGATCTTTCTACATTTACCCAATACAGCACTGAAAAGCTTAAAAATAACTTAAAAATCACTGCCATCTGTGGACCTTTTCACAATATAACACTGTGGCTGACTTCTAAGGCTGAAAATGTATGCAGCTCTGTGGCAGAGCAAATGTTTAGTCTGCAGCGAGGCCTTTGCTTGAATCACCAGCACAACTTAAAACAAAAAGTAAACTGTGGAAGTCTGTTATCGCTACTTCCTATTCTTCCTGTTGCTCAGCAACCTGTTCTGACCAACAGAAGTGAAGAGAAATAACAGACTTGTGAACTTAAACATTTTGAGTTCCCATGTGGGAAAATGTCTTGTATCCACAGGAAGGTAAGAACATAGAAGACTTTTTCCATTAAAGCTTACATCAGCAACCATCAAGCTGCCACACTTTGCAGATGATGAGCTAAGATGGCTTACTCCTATCAAACTTCCAGAAAATGTGGAAACACAAGGAACTCAAGCAAAAGGAGCAGAATCTCAGATTGATATCCCAAAGAACTGCCAACAAAAGAGGTTGATTTAAGCAGCTAAGTAATAGTACAGTTTGTGCAGCAATTATTAACTACTATATGAAACTTTTAAGACTTTTCATGAGACCTTACTTTTTTTAAAAAATTTATTTATTTATTTATTATATATTATTTATTTATTATATGTAAGTACACTGTAGCTGTCTTCAGACACTCCAGAAGGGGATGTCAGATCTTGTGACAGATGGTGTGAGCCACCATGTGGTTGCTGGGACTTGAACTCAGGACCTTCTGAAGAACAGTCAGTGCTCTTAACTGCTTAGCCATCTCTCCAGCTCTGAGGTCTCTTTTATAGCTGTTTAATTTCATCTCTTACAAATACAAAAAAAAAAAACAGCAGAGCAGGCACTCCAGACCCCCTCCCACACCCAGAGACAACTTGACTCCCAGGTGCTCCCACACAACCAGGCTCACAGGATGGAAACCTCTACCCCAATACTTGGCCTAACTGGACCCCCACAGGGCGCAGCAGAGGCAGGTCCCATTCACTCTGCCCTGCAGAGACACATCTTCCTTATAGCCCACACAACTCAGCTCTAAGCAGACCCCCTTCCATACCATGAGACACCTTGACTCCCAGAAGTTCCTTCACAACTAGGCTTACAGGCTCATAGGAGGTACATGATCCAATCATAGACAGCAAAAACAGGTAACACCTGACATAACCAGATGGCGAGAGACAAGCAACAGAAACCAATGTCACTTTGCACCATCAGAACCCAGTTCTCCCACTTTAGCAAGTCCTGGATACCCCAACACACCTGAAAAGTAAGACTCTGACCTAAAATCCCATCTCATGAAGATGACAGAGGACACAACTAACTCCCTTAAAGAAATAGAAGAGAACACAGGTAAGCAGGTAACACATAAATCCCTTAAAAAATATACAGGAAAACACAATGAGACAGGTGAAGGAATTGAACCAAACCTTCCAGGATCTAAAAATGGAAATTGAAACAATAAAGAAATCACAAAGGGAGGCAACCCAGGAGATGGAAAAGCTAGGAAAGTGATCAAGAGTTACAGATGCAAACATCACCAACAAAATACAGGAGAATAGAAGAGAGAACCTCAGGCAGAGAAGATACCATAGAAGATATTGACACAACGGTCAAAAAAAAAAAAAAAAAAAAAAAAAAAACAAGTGAAAAAAGCTCCTAACACAAAACACCTAGGAAATTCAATACAATGAAAAGACCAAACCTAAGAATACTAGGAATAGAAGAGATTCCTAATGCAAAGTGTCAATGAACATCTTCAACAAAGTCATAGAAGAAAACATCTCTAAGCTAAAGAAAGAAATGGTCATAAACATACAAGAAGCCTACAGAACACCAAATAGATTCAACCAGAAAATAAATTCCTCATGTCACATAATAATCAAAACACTAAATACACAGAACAACAACAACAAAAAATATTAAAAGCTGTAAGGGAAAAAGGCCAAGTAACATATAAAGGCAGACCTATCAGAATTGCACCAGACTTCTCAACAGAGACTCTAAAAGCCAGAAGATTTTGGACAGATGTCATACAGACCCTAAGAGAACACAAATGCCACCCTAGGCTACTATACCCAGCAAAACTCAATCACCATAATGGAAAAACCAAGATATTCCATGACAAAACCAAATTTAAACAATACCATTCCACTAACGCAGCCTTATAGAGGATAATATGAGGAAAACTCAAATAGCCACCAACAAATAGGGAAACTACACATCATCAACAACAAAAACAAACAAACAAACAAACAACGAGAAATTAATCATCTCACAACAAACCCCAAAGAAGAGAGCCACATAAACATAATGTCACTTCTAACAATAAAAATAACAAGAACCAACAATCATTGGTCTTTAATATCTCTCAACATCAATGGACTCAATTCCCCAATAAAAATACATAGGCTAACAGACTTAAACAGGACCCAGAATTTTGCTGGATACAGAGAACACACATCAGTGACAAAGACAGACACAACCTCAGATTAAAAGGCTGGAAAAATTTTTTTTCAAGCCAATGGTCACAAGAAACAAGCTGGAGTAGCCATTCTAATATCCAATAAAATAGATTTTCAACCAAAATCTATTGAAAGAGCTGGCAAAGGACACTTCATACTCTAAGGAAGAAAAGGTTGCTACTATATGCTAAGAAATAGTTGTTTAAAGGACAGTTTCTGTTTTTTGAGACGTAAAAAGTTCTTAAGATTGATTGCACAATATGAAAATCTGCAATGCTATTTTAAGTTATGAGAGTAAATCTTGTTATATGTACTTTAACACACAGAGAGAGAACAAGACAGAGACAGAGGGAGACAGAGAGAGACAGAGACAAAGAGAGAGAGAGAGAGAGAGATTATATTAGCATGTCAGCTAATATAAATGAGTCCTGATTAGAAGTAAAAATAAACAGCAGTCCTGAAAAAAACTAAGTTTGAACTCCTCATGTACAAAATGTAAGATTACCAACTAATTCATAGTTGGGGAAATTAAAAAGTCTGTGGCCTATGAACCTCAGAGAAGCAGCAAGAGATTTCTGGCCTAGGGAATCTACATAATGTAGATGATAACAGTGGTAAGCTCATGGATCATTTAATCTTGGCATCTTTATCTTTATCTTTATGAATTCTAAAATCCTAGGAGTCTTTCATTTTCTTTGCAAGAAATCCATTTCTACATTTCTAATAAAAAAGAAAGGGAGGGAGAGTAGTGAGAAAACTAGGGGCTTTGGCTATCCATAGTACTATCCATAGTATTCCCTTTATAAATTAAGAGGCAGTGGTATTCCCTCCTGCTTCTGGTGATATCAGACAGGAATTCCCTCAGGGTGGTAGGATCACCTCATTCTTAGGGAAATACTCACCAAATACTATTAATGTGAGAGAGAATTAGCCAGTTCAGGGTTCTCCAAATATGACTATTCTATATATTTTAAAATGTAGAATGAAGAGGAGTATTACTGAGTGTGTAAGAGTTCTCAGCAGAATTGGGGAGCACCTGCAAGTTGTGGTGCAAACAACTTTAAAGAAAATTTAGTGACAATGAAAAAAGTAGAATGCAGAGAAGAATGAAGGTTTATAGAAGAAATGAGAGTGATTTCATTTGTACCTTCTTATTTCCATGCTGCTGGTGCTGAAATGCCCTGTTTGCAAAATCCCAGCCAACGTCATGATGATTATTGGTACAAATTCTCCAGATCTACAGAGGGGCAACATGAGAACAGGACACCGCAGAATCTGACCTGCTTTCCACCTACTTAAAGTTTGAGTAGGGGCTGGTGAGATGGCTCAGTGGGTAAGAGCACCCGACTGCTCTTCTGAAGGTCCAGAGTTCAAATCCCAGCAACCACATGGTGGCTTACAACCATCTGTAACGAAATCTGACTCCCTCTTCTGGTGTGTCTGAAGACAGCTACAGTGTACTTATATATAATAAATTAAAAAAAAAAAAAAAAAGGCATAACACTCATACACACCAAACAAAAATAAATAAATCTTTAAAAAAAAAGTTTGAGTAGAAGCAATTTTTTAGCTCAAAGCAAATTCACGTTAACATACCACTTGGAGGTGGGGTGGCTAAGCCAAGTACCATAATATGCTGTTTAGGTTTTGTTTTTGTAAACTTGACACAAACTAGGTTCATCTGGGAAGAGGGAACCTCAATTGAAAAATGCCTCTATAAAACTGGCCTGTAGGCAACTAAATCTATAGGGCATTTTCTTGATTGATGTGGGAGGTCACAGACTGTGATTGAGATGTGTAAGCTAAATAAATCTTTTTGTTCTTGAATGAGAATGACCCCACAGGCTCATATATTTGAACAACTGGTCCCAGTTGGTGGAATTGTTTGGGAAGAATTGGGAGGTATGCTCTTGTTGGAGGTGTGTCACGGGGGACAGACTTTGATGTTTCAAATTCTATGCCATTCCCAGTGTCTCTTGGCCTCCTACTTTTGGATGGCTTTCAGCAGTTCCTGTTACATGCCTTTGCTCTACTATCATGGACTCTAACCCTCTAAAACCATAAGCTCAATTAAATACTTTTTTATTGTTTTATAAAAATATAAACTTTAGAGAAGGAGGGTGGGAAAATTTTTTTAAAATATAAACTTTATTTTATAAGCTACTTTGGTCATGGCATTTTGTTAATGCAAAAGAAAACTAAGACACTTCCCAAGTTGTTTTTTGTCATAGTGTTTATCACAGCACTAGAATCTGTAACTGGAACACATAACAAAGTCATTCAACATGGAAGTTTCTCCCAGACCTGTTTTCTATAGATGCTCAAACTAGGCAAGTACTGTAACCAACCTGGAGGGAACAAATATATTCTAAGAGACAGTTTGCCCCCTCCCTTTGGCTGTTGAAACAATGGTCCCCAAGGGATCAGAATGCCTATACAAGTATCTCTGGGTGGCGGGGGGCGGGGGGGGGGGTGATAAAGTATATTCAGAGGAGGAACTTCTCACCCAGGAAGGGATTGCACACATTTATGACTGGTTAGACCATGAAGGAATACTGGAAATTAGACAATGATGGATCACTAAAAGGCAGGACTATACAGAGACTGCTTTGTTTATAGATAACTTTTGCCTTCTATTTAAACTTAAATGTCATGTCACAAGACCTCTTTATTGGCTCATCTTCCCAATGTAGCCACAATGTTCTAAGTTTTCTTTTGTTGTTCTGAGAGAAGGCTTCACATTAAGTACTAGTAGGCCTTAAGCTGGCCAAATATGAATTTAAAGTCCTGTTTCTCTAGCTTTACTTCTGGGCCTGAGTGTTTCTGTCTTCCTATTTTAGGATTGAACATAGATCCTCTGGTATGTTAGGCTGGCAATCTATAAATGAAGTCACATATATCCACAGCACACCAACCCACATCAAATGAATCTCCTATCTCTGTTCTGCGTTAATACTCATATAAATTGGGCTACTAAGGACCTATTTATTTATTTTATGTCTAACAATTCAACTAATGCATATGGTCTCTACAATACCTACATTTCAAGTGGATTAATTTTGAAAGACTGCTGACATTCCTTGGTTTTGTCCCAAATTGCAGCATTCTGTCAGCAAAGTCATTAAAATATTGAACTTCAGATTTCCAATTAAAAAGAAGAAAGGACATTTAGGAGGTCAGAAAAATTCCAGAACTGAGGTAAAGTACTGATACCGTGCTTCCAATATTAAATTCTAACAAAAAATAGTACTCGGAGTTAGAAGCAATTATCTACATTTTATAGATGAGAAAACTCAGCTATAAACAATAAATGAACTGGCATTTAATCAAAATGGTCACACATCCCCAGTGTGTGTTCCTATCCATTATAATATGCTGCTTTCCTTATACAAAGAGAATCAGCATATAAAAGTGGCAGGCAGCCTGCCGCCCAGAAATCTGAGCAAGAACTGACAGGAATCAACATTAGCCAGTTTCTCAAGTAGAGCAAAATTCAGATCTACACTTAGCATTCACTCTTGTTTCTACACTAAAAGGTTGGCTTGGCTGCTGTGTAGCTCCCAATGGTGCTTTTATCCCTTTCTCAATATACTGTTGGGGTACACTGTGTGAAATTGTGTTTCTGTCCTTCCTCACCTACCTAAGGCATTCTCTGGTTGGCTTTAATAAATATCTGATGGCCAATTAGCTGGGCAGTAAGTAGAAGGTGGAATTTCCTGGGAGGGAGAAAGGAACTCTGGGAAGAAGAGTTGGAAAGCCTTCTCACCAGGAGACATAGGAGACAGCCATGATCACAGGTCTGGAAAGTATAGCTACGAATGTGGCTGGATGGGGCTAGGTAGTTGAGTTAACTTAGATGAGCTAGTTGAGAAATCTGCCTAGCTAAGGCCTGAGGCTTTGAAATATTGAATTAACAGGTCTCTGTGAGGTTATTTGGGAAAATACTGGTTAAGGAATAATTGCTGCCATATTAATTTCCAGCATTAATTAATATATACAAAATTTTAATAAATCATTTAATCTACATAACCTGAAAAGTTCAGAGAACTAGGGCATTGACTTTTCTCAATCTGATGTGTCTGTTGAAAAAAGACTATTGTTCCAAACGTGATCCCTAACTTTAAGATCAAAGTACACAGTAAATACCAATCCCTGCCAGCATGGAAGACAAGAGAGATGCTGTTATCTAGCCTTGATCTTGATCTAAGGTGCAGTCACCAGCTATTTGTCCTCCATGCCTCGGTCCACTTTCTTTCTTTACAGGGTAGTCAACACTAAAGAACAGAAGGCACAGCCACTTCAATAAATGCATTTTATGAGATAAAAGGTTATTACTTTTTAAGGGCGTAGAGAGGATACAAATGTGTTACTAGTACCAAATAAAATGTTTCAGTCCCTTGAAGGAAGCTATATTAATTATTTAAGGGAAAAAAACTATCCTCAGAAATCTAAATTCAATTTGATTGCCAGTTTTGTAATATAAAATAAAAGTTAGCTATGGAAAATAAAATTCTATAAATCTGTTGTAAGCCAGTTACCTATAGCTAATATATTTATTATATAGCCAATCTTCTATAATTTGTAACTTCCACATCCATCAACAGACTCAACTAACTATAAATTGAAAATATTCAGAGTTAATTAGAAATTCAGAAACTGTTCTCATCATTATTCCCTAAGTAATAAGGTAACAGCAATGATTTATAGAGCATTTATATTGTATTGCATATTATAAGTTATCCAGAGATGGTGTATAGACACTTCTTGGCCTGACAAACTGTTAAACAATTATACAACAAAAAAGGGGGGAGGGGTATAAAAATCAAACAATTATTGACAATAAATCATAAATAAATTCATTTTAATATAATTATTTATATATATCACTATTAAAGATTAAAGAAATTTAGTACTAACAAGATGAATATGCTTTATATTTAAAGAATTAAATATTGTCTAAAGATCTCCATCACACACAGTTGGTTCCTATTTAGACTTTATAGTTGTCTAAACTGAGACTGACAAACTTTTTACTTGAGTGCTGAGAAATGTCAGGTCTACATGATGGGGCAGCAAGCAATTTTTCCTACTGAGTCATCTCAAGAGACATCAAATGTCACTAAAATAGTACTGATTGTATGAATCTCTTAATCAGTGCCCTTTACTGAAATCCAAATATTGGCTTCTTGGAGTCCATTCCATAAACAAATCTTGGAATATTACACTGAACAGTCTATTTTCTTTGCAATAAATCATTAACTGTCGCCGGGCGTGGTGGCGCACGCCTTTAATCCCAGCACTCGGGAGGCAGAGGCAGGTGGATTTCTGAGTTCGAGGCCAGCCTGGTCTACAAAGTGAGCTCCAGGACAGCCAGAGCTATAAAGAGAAACCCTGTCTCGAAAAACCAAAAAAAAAAAAAAAAAAAAAAATCATTAACTGTCATCAGATGCCCAAGAATAAATGGCTGCAAGACTAGAGAGATGGCTCAAGCTGTTAAGAGCACTTGCTGCTCTTCCAGAGGATCCTGTTCTGGTTCTAGTACCCACATGGTGGTGCACAACCATTCATCTCTCTAGTTCCAGGGAACCAAAGCTTTCCTCTACCTCTGCAGGCACCAAGCACATATGAGGTCTACATACATACATACATGCAAGCAATACACTCATAAGCATAAAATAAAATAATCAAAAAATTAAATGACTGTTAAACAACTTTACTTGGCTATAAAAACTATATATAACATAAAGTATATATTCAATAATTAAACTGGTTTTGATAAAACACCTGAAATTGTGTATTAATTCATAGCAAGGAAGAACAGCAAGAGTAAAATGTAAGCTAAACTAACAGACTCCCGTTTTAGACAAAGGATCTCGTGGAAAAAATGCCTGACTCCAGGAATGCTTAGGTCCCTCCTATTTATCAGATGGAGTCTTTCTGACCATGTTTTTCGAGTTCATATATCTTTTTGCTAATGAGGTAGAAAAAAAATTGTTGGTGAAATAAGAGTCCTGTGCCCAGGCAGTCCTCCCTATGATTAGTAGTAATATCAAAGAATCCAAAAGTACAAGTATTCCTGGGAATAACTCATTAGAATAAAATCAAATCATGGAAGTTACAGTATTTGAAAGTAATTCTGGAAAAAACTATGAAAATTTAAAAAATGTAAAACTTGGAAATTCTGGCATATGATATAAACACCAATGACTAAGGTATCTGTTGTTTTTACACTCTCCATCTAGCCCTGCACATGCTAGTTACCTCATTAACTATATGGAAAAAAAAAAGAAAAGAAAAAAGAAAAAAAAAACCAGCATTCTCATCAACCAAATATGACTGGACCTAGTACTCCCAAAGTTGAGGAAAGAATTCGAGTAATTTACCTTTGCCCAAAATTAGATGAGCATTAGGATCCAAAGAAAGGTAAGGGAATAAACAGAGTCTAGGTTTCTTTGAAGAAATAACACCACCAAGTTCCTGTTTCAAGCACATTGGTTTTAGACTGGGGTCTGGCTCCTTTCTAAATTAGAAAATGGGAAAGAACTGAATATTTTTTATCATGGTAAGGGCTCACAAGGAGAGTATGACCATTCATACTCCATACATGGGCTGAGGTGATAGTTCTGTAAATACCTGACGTACAAGCCAAAAGGATCTGAGTTCATATCTAATATATATATAAAAAGCTGGTGGACTCCAGAAAGTCAAATAACCCCATTAAAAAATGGGGCTCAGAACTGAACAAAGAATTCTCACCTGAGGAATACCGAATGGCAGAGAAGCACCTGAAAAAATGTTCAACATCCTTAATCATCAGGGAAATGCAAATCAAAACAACCCTGAGATTCCACCTCACACCAGTCAGAATGGCTAAGATCAAAAATTCAGGTGACAACAGATGCTGGCGAGGATGTGGAGAAAGAGGAACACTCCTCCATTGTTGGTGGGATTGCAAGCTTGTACAACCACTCTGGAAATCAGTCTGGCGGTTCCTCAGAAAACTGGACATAGTACTACCGGAGGATCCAGCAATACCTCTCCTGGGCATATATCCAGAAGATGTCCCAACCGGTAAGAAGGACACATGCTCCACTATGTTCATAGCAGCCCTATTTATAATAGCCAGAAGCTGGAAAGAACCCAGATGCCCCTCAACAGAGGAATGGATACAGAAATTATGGTACATTTACACAATGGAGTACTACTCAGCTATTAAAAAGAATGAATTTATGAAATTCATAGCCAAATGGATGGACCTGGAGGGCATCATCTTGAGTGAGGTAACCCAATCACAAAGGAACTCACACAATATGTATTCACTGATAAGTGGATATTAGCCCAAAACTTAGGATACCCAAGATATAAGATACAATTTGCTAAACGCATGAAACACAAGAAGAATGAAGACCAAAGTGTGGACAATATGCCCCTTCTTAGAATTGGGAACAAAACACCCATGGAAGGAGTTACAGAGACAAAGTTTGGAGCTGTGATGAAAGGATGGACCATCTAGAGACTGCCATATCCAGGGATCCATCCCATAATCAGCTTCCAAACGCTGACACCATTGCATACACTAGCAAGATTTTGCTGAAAGGACCCAAATATAGCTGTCTCTTGTGAGACTATGCCGGGGCCTAGCAAACACAGGAGTGGATGCTCACAGTCAGCTATTGGATGTATCACAGGGCTCCCAATGGAGAAGCTAGAGAAAGTACCCAAGGAGCTAAAGAGATCTGCAACCCTATAGTTGGAACAACATGATGAACTAACCAGTACCCCGGAGCTCTTGTCTCTAGCTGCATATGTATCGAAAGATGGCCTAGTCGGCCATCACTGGAAAGAGAGGCCCATTGGACTTGCAAACTTTATATGCCCCAATATAGGGGAATGCCAGGGCCAAAAGAATGGGAATGGGTGGGTAGGGAAGTGGGGGGGGGGGGTATGGGGGACTTTTGGGATAGCATTGGAAATGTAATTGAGGAAAATATGTAATAAAAATATTAAAAAAAAAAAGAAAAAGAAAAAAAAAGCTGGGCAAGGTGAATGTGCTGGTAACCCAAGTACTAGGATTAGCAGGAAGGGATGGGATGAGAAGGGATGGGATGTAGCCAGGCGTGGTGGTGCACGCCTTTGATCCCAGCACTTGTGAGGCTGAGGCAGGCAGATTTCTGAGTTCGAAGCCAGCCTGGTCCACAAACTGAGTTCCAGGACAGCCAGGGCTATACAGAGAAGGGATTGGATGAGTTTACAAAGCAGAGATAGGAGGATCCTTGAGACTCACTAACCAGCCAGTCTAGAAAAGCTGTGAGCTCCAAGTTGAAGGAGCTTTTGTTTCAAAACATAAGGTTTCAAAACTGTACCCGCACTCAGTATACATAAACAGTAAATATATAAAATAAATTTAAAAGAGTCAGGTAGAAAGAAATAGAGAAAAAAATACCCTACACTGACTTCTAGCTGGCACATTCCTTGGGCTTGGCTTGGCTTGTCCACTCATTAGTACTGTCCATCCACTAGTGGAAGCCAAGAAAGTGAACTGGTAATTTAGTTTCATTTAAAGAAGTGTAACCTATTTAATGAGAAAAACCAATTTTACAGAACTTACCCCACAAGGTAAGCTTTCTACATTAGAAAAACCTTAGCTTTGAAAAAAAAAAATGACCCCCTATGCTTCTTCACTACATGACCATTTAACAGATCAGGCACTGAGTGGTAAAACTCTGGTAGAATCAGGACTAAAAGCCAGCTCTACTCTAGGTCTAAAACATCAAGGAAATGAGCCACCAGAATGCAGACAGAACAAGACTTTAAGGTCTGTACTTGGCAGACTTCTGAGAGTTGCAGCAATTTTGTACCTAGTAAGCCCTTACTAAAATACTATGTGGTTCTGTTTTACCTCAAAATATTTGCATGTTTGAATTTTGACTTAAGATTTCATTCTGCATACTACTAATTCTCTACCCTCCCAACTGTACCAAAGGTGAATTCACACAGTCAAGTGTGCACTTGTAACCACTTAGTATTCTTTAACAGAAATTAAATATGCAAGCTTAAAAACTGGAAAAACACATGACCACACATATCATATTTAAATAAATTCCTATTTCTCACTGAACAAACTTTCCCATAGTTTCAAGTTTGTACTCAATTCACTGCCAAACTTTAAGTTTTAAGTCCTAAGTAGATCCTTCCCCAAAAATCCTTTTTATACTTATGACTGAAGAAATGACAGTAGTCCCTGTGTTTAGTTTCCAACCATTAAAAGAAGAAGAAGAAAACGTGGCAAGGGTAAGAACTGTACTGTGAATCCAGGTCAAGGAAAATAAGCCTTCCCTAGCTGTCAAACTCATCTCAACTTTACATGTCACTAAAGGAGATCAGGCTGAACTTTCACCTTCGGTACAGAGATCTTCAGCTTCCTCTTACTACACTAAGGCCACTTCTGAAACCCAGAGGAGGAGGAAGTATCAGGCGCCTCCCACTTTGACCTCCAGCATCCCTGTAGGCAATTCCGGAGACTGCGAAAAATGACGGCTTTAAGACAGACACACACACACACACACACACACTGTATAAGTTGCTTTGGACAAAATCTGTGCCCAGAAGATTTCTGTCAATTGACACTGAATTATATCCAAATTATATTACTGCCCCGTGTCTGGTGGCTTTTGAATCAATAACCAAATTTCCTAGAGGTTCGTCTGGGGAGGAGTTGATAGGAAAGCTAGCTTCTCCAAGAACCTGGCTCTCCTAGAACAGCCACAATCCCAGAGTCCCTGTCCGAACCCAGTCAAAACTTACCCAGCTGCCGCTCGCGGCCTGAGCGCTCCCGCGCTTCTCCGGCATGGCTGACGCCTTGGGTGAGGCCACCGCCTTCCACCTCGGCTCCTCCGGCGACTCCCCGTCCGTGCTCATGCCGCCGTCATGCCAGGGCAGGTTCGGATCGCTCCAAGACACCGGCGACGCCGCCACTGCGGCGGCGGGGCCCGAGCCTTCATGGGCTCCGCGGTCCGCAGCGGCCTGCCGCTCGGGCGGCGGCGCCAGTGGCGACACCGGCTGCTGAGGGGACGCCGAGGCTGGATCCGTGCAGGAAGCGAACAGGTCCCTCAGCTATTCAATGGTGGTCGTGAACACAGGACCCCCGACACTGGCAGTGAGTAGTTTTCAGTAGCGCCCGAACAGTCGGGAGACGGTGTCCCGCCCGGAGAACTCAGCAGAGGCAGCTCCCGCCTAGAACGCCCACCCCTCTCCAGAAGCTCGGGCAAGCTCCGCCCAGACTGCGTCGCGCATCAAAACTGCGTCATCTTCTAGGGACTCCAGGCCTATAGCTTTTAACGGAGACTGGAAGGACCCAAAGCGTTCCCGATTGGGTTAGACTGCCCAGGAGTCCTAGGGCCTGTTTCCTCCTACCCCGGGGTAGAATTCCAACTGCACGTCATCCCACCTTCCCTTTTTTCGTGGGTTTTAGGGATCTGACTTGGGTCCTTAGGTAGCATAGGTACTGAGTTCTTTCCAGCCCCTACCCCAAGTAAATGATTTTTTTTTATTAGATATTTTCTTTATTTACATTTCACATGTTATCCCCTTTCCTAGTTATAGATGATAGTTATAAAAAGAACAAACTGGAGCCGGGCGTGGTGGCGCACGCCTTTAATCCCAGCACTCGGGAGGCAGAGGCAGGCGGATTTCTGAGTTCGAGGCCAGCCTGGGCTACAGAGTGAGTTCCAGGACAGCCACGACTACACAGAGAAACCCTGTCTCAAAAAACCAAAAAAAAAAAAAAAAAAAAAGAACAAACTGACACACAGCCCCTGGGCCTGTAATCCTGCAATGGGGAAGTGGTCTTCAATTGTCAGGATTTCAGAAGCCTCCAACCATGCACTGATTAACAGAAAATTACACAGAATATACTGCTCAGTGGTAGAGCACTTCCCTGGTATTCCAATAGGCTCTAGCTATGCTCACTCCCCAGAGGCAAGCACACACACTCACACTTACAAACCTAGAACTTTCTTATCCACAATCTCAGGCAGATTGTCCTCAACCCTTCTTCGTATATGACCCAGGCTGGCCTTAAATACATGATGATGATCTTGCCTCAGTCTTTCCATGTGCTGGGTGTCGGTTTAAGCCACCACACTGGACATTGTTCTTAATTGTTAAATATAACCAAAGACAGTATGTTTAAACAAGTCAAGCACATTTACAGATTTCTGTCATTTTTGTAAATTATATTGTTAATCTCACAGATGTGATTCGAAAGACCACCAACCCAAATTATGGCCAGTTTAAAGCAAGATTTATTGTGTACAAACCAGAGACAAATCATCAGCTGTCTCTCCCTAAAATGGGGTTCACAATACCAGCCCCAAGCCAACTTCTCAAGCCCTTTATATAGGGCAAAACCATGGGGTGGGGGATTTTGCATGTAATAGTAGTTATAGAAGTGAAACCAGGTGGTCAAGGTTAAAGTGGGTGATGGAACAATGGGTATAGGTATAGAACATTCTCAAAAACAGGTAGCTGGGGCAGGAGGTATTACAGTACATTGTATGGTTACTGGGCTAGGGTGCAGCCCAGCTCTGAGAAATATATAAACTTCAAGTTTTATAGTAAACAGAAACTTAACTTGGCTATAGACTCGAATTGAGATGGGCTGGCTTCTCAATATCCTTTAATGAGCCTAAGTTGTCCTTCTGTTTCAACCATGTTTTGTTGATTCTGAGCCTGCCCTGCATACTACCTACACAAAAACATCTAATACCATTTGGTTAAAATGCCAGCCTGGACCTCGTGTCTTTCAGATATTCTTTGATTAAATTCCAGTTTGTGAAAACTCAAATTGAACTGCAATGATTTAAATGTAACCTAGAGGACTGGAGGGATGACTCAAAACTAAAAGCACTTGCTGTCCTTGCAGAGGACAGAAGTTCTGTTCCCAGCACCAGCACCAGTGTGGCATCACACAACTGTAACTCAAGATTTGGGGGTCTGACACACTCTCTGGGCTCAGCATATACATGGTACACACACACATACACACATGCAGGGAAAACATGTACACATGCAAGTACATATAACCATGTTTGATGCCTTGATGTGGAGAGTTGGGACATGAAACTCATCAAGTGCACCACCTTTAAGTCATTTTTTTTATTTATATACATAAGTCTAACTGTTATATGGATGTATGGTACACATGGGTAATCATGGATGCCTTTAAAAAGTGGCCGATTCCCTGGAGGTAGGGCTACTGGAAGTTGTGATCCACCCTGCATAGGAACTGAGAACTGATTCCCATCTTGGGAATTGTACTGGCTATTTTTGTGTCAACTTGACACAGCTGGAGTTATCACAGAGAAAGGAGCTTCAGTTGAGGAAATGCCTCCATGAGATCCAACTGTAAGGCATTTTCTCAATTAGTGATCAAGGGGGAAAGGCCCCTTGTGGGTGGGACCATCCCTGGGCTGGTAGTCTTGGGTTCTATAAGAGAGTAGGCTGAGCAAGCCAGGGGAGGTAAGCCAGTAAAGAACATCCCTCCATGGCCTCTGCATCGGCTCCTGCTTTCTGACCTGCTTGAGTTCCAGTCCTGACTTCCTTTGGTGATGAACAGCAGTATGGAAGTGTAAGCCGAATAAACCCTTTCCTCCCCAACTTGCTTCTTGGTCA
Source organism: Mus caroli (assembly GCF_978045245.1). Taxonomy (NCBI): domain Eukaryota; kingdom Metazoa; phylum Chordata; class Mammalia; order Rodentia; family Muridae; genus Mus; species Mus caroli. Next base: position 55,111,932 of record NW_028227270.1, on the reverse strand, counting down.
TGATGTTTGTGCAGGAATAGAAACCCTGACTAAGACAGGAATCAAACTCAAGTCTTCTGAAAGAGCAGTATGGGCTCATAGTCATTAAGCAATCTGTACAGATTTGTTTCGTTTTGTTTGTTTATCTTTGGAGATGGGGTTAACTAAGTAGCCCTAGCTATCCTGGAAATACCTAAGTAGATTAGGCTGGCCTTGAATTCACAGAAGTCTACCTACCACTTCCTCCTGAGTGGGTGAATAAAGGTCTATACTACCAGGCCTCACCACTTCTTTTAAAAAATAATAATAAATAAATAATAATAATAATGAAATTAATTTTATTGCTGGGTATGTTTGTTTTATGTATCTATGTGAGTACAGCTCTTGTGTGAAGGTTAGAGAAGAACTTTTAGGGGTTTCTTTACTTCTTTCACCACATGAGTCCCTAGCATTAAACTCAGGCATTCAGGCTTGGAATAAATTTCCTTTTCCTCTAAACCATCTCTCTAGCCCTTTATGAAATATTTTTTGAGATTGTTTATTGTATGACATTTAAGTCATGGAAATTGATTAATTATGTTCTAATTCAAGTGAATACCATGTATTCCACATAATTTGGCATCACAGAATTAGAAAAATAATGATTCTCACTAACCAATATTACCATTTTTGGTCCAGGAGTACTTTGTATTGACTCATTACTTAGATTCATATTAATAAAAAGATACACAAGAGGAAACATCTGTCTCAGGGTAGAAAATAACTTTGGGTTAAAAAACAAAATGAAAATTATTTCTTCTCATTAGATTTCCACTGAGATAGATAGATAGATAGATAGAGATAGATAGAGATAGATAGAGATATACATGATATAGGTATAGATATAGACACTACTCTTATTCTCAGAACATGAAATAATATCTTAAAATTTCAACATAAGCCGGGTGTGGTGGCGCACGCCTTTAATCCCAGCACTCGGGAGGCAGAGGTAGGCGGATTTCTGAGTTCGAGGCCAGCCTGGTCTACAAAGTGAGTTCCAGGGCTATACAGAGAAACCCTGTCTTGAAAAACCAAAAAAAAAAAAAAAAAAAAAAATTTTTTTTTTCAACATAAAAACTATGGGGAGAGCCGAGCGTGGTGGCGCACGCCTTTAATCCCAGCACTCGGGAGGTAGAGGCAGGCGGATTTCTGAGTTCGAGGCCAGCCTGGTCTACAAAGTGAGTTCCAGGACAGCCAGGGCTATACAGAGAAACCCTGTCTCGAAAAACCAAAAAAAAAAAAAAAAAAAAAAAAAAAAAAAAAACTATGGGGAGAGGGCTGGCGAGATGGCTCAGTGTTTAAGAGCACTAACTGCGCTTCCAGAGGTCTTCAATTCCTAGCAACCACATGGTGGCTACAACCATTTGTAATGGGATCTGATACCTTTCCTCTGGTGTGTTTGAAGACAGCTAAAGTGTATTCATATAAATAAAATAAATCTTTAAAAAAAGTTTGGGGAGACTCCCATAGTGAGTGAACTAGCATTTGATAAGAAAAGATAGGTTGAGTATGATGGTACATGGCTTTAATTTCTAGTACTCTGTAGGCAGAGGCAAGGCAAGGCCATCCTGGTCAACTTAGAAAGTACCAAGACTACCAGGGCTACATACTGAGACCCTGTCTGGAAAAAAAAAAAGCAAAGATAGATGTTCAAGTTGCCCGGGTAGACAAAGAGTTAGTTCTCTAACGTGTGTAAACTATGTAAAAAATTAGGACCTGCTTGCTATTATCCCCGTTTCTCATCTTCAAGATATATGCAGCTGCTAATTGCTGTCTCTGCATTATTTACAATATGAGCAGTACTATCTCTACACCCAAAGTAGAAACTAGTATTAATGTAGGTCACTCCTTCCTTATCTCAGCCACTCCTTGTGATCATTAATCAAATGTTCTATCTCTCTCACTCACCTCCTACCCTTCTTTTCCCACTCCTACTTACATCCAAGTAACCACTGTGCCCTATTTATTACAAATCATTCTGTGCCTGCTCTTCACTACATCATTGCCTTAATTCATAGCCTTCTTTTTACTTACCTGTATAGTATCTTTATCTTTTAGGTTCATTTTCAGATAAGCATCCATTCTGCAGACAAAATAAGTCTTTCTAAAACACAAAAGTATCTTATTATATCACATCTGTGCTTTCATACGGGATTAGACTGCTCGTTATCATGACCTGGGCAGCTCAGGCTCTGACTTCTTCCTGTGTCTCAGCCTCATTTGACACCATCTATTACCTATGTCATATTGTTCCTTTGCCTCCTAATGCTTCTTCACTTCAAATCCTCCTTTTCTCTTTGCTCTCCAGCATGGCAACAGCTCCTGTTACATCAACACTTGACTCAGGTATCTTCTCACCAGCTGTTGGCCATAGTGGCTCTTGGTATCACCTTCTCTTTGCTTGTAACTTCTGTGCATTTTGTGTAAGCTTTTTCTTTAACATTTACAGGATTATGACTTGGTAGAAAAATTATGCAAAAAAATGTGTCTACACTAAATTTATCTCATTAACCAAAGAACCCAAGTCAGATGTATTGGCTCACGCCTTTAATCCTAGAACTCCAGAGGCAGACAGGTCTCTGTGAGTGCAAAGCCAGTTAGGTCTACATAGGTCTACATAGTGAGTTCCAGGAAAGTTGGAGCTACATAGTGTCACCCTGTCTCAACAAAAGCAAAAAAAATAAACAAAACAAAACAAAACAAAAAAAAACAAAGGAACCCATAAAATTAAAAAGAGAATTTGAAAATCTAAGATTTCAAAGGTAGTGCAAACAAGATAGAATAGCATATTGAAGAACTAATTTGAGTTGAGTTGAATTGAATTGAATCTGTGGTGCTGTTGACTGAACACACAGGTACTTGCATGTAAGGTATGTACTCTGCCATTGAGCAGCACCTCCAGTCCAAGATCTGAATTCTAAGAAGTGGCTGCTGTATTAGATGCAGTCCTGGTTAAACTGTAGAATTTATCAGCTAAGTTTTACCCCAGAAAAGGCAATCAACTCATCAGTTTTGGCTAATTTCAAACTTTTGTGAGTGTTAAATATCCAGGCCTAATAAATAATATAATGTCAAAGAGAAATAGTCATAGCAAGTTTCTAAAGATATTTAGATAGGTTGTTGGAAAGTTATCTTCTGATGTGACACTGATCGAAATGACATCTTTCTTTTATTCCTAAATTTGTAATTTATCTCAGCACTGTGCTTTCTTCTTTTGCTCCTTTCTTTCTTTCTTTCTTTCTTTCTTTCTTTCTTTCTTTCTTTCTTTCTCCCTATCTTTTGTTCTTTCTTTTTTTTTCTCTTTCTTTTTTAAATAGACTTCACAATGTGTCACAGGCTGACCTGGAACTCATGGTCGTACTATTGCTTCATCCTCCCAAGTGTTGGATTTACAGGTATGTGTCACAACAGCCAGTAGTACTTTTAACTCATTCATTCCTGGCCCACACTATGAACTCTGGAAACCTACAGCTTTGGTGTTCAGTCTATAGTATATATTTTCCAGGTGATATGTAGATAGTTTCTCAGAGTTCATATGACCCAAAATAGCTTGCAAATAGCCAAGTACTAAGCCTTTGTCCTAGAGCAATGGTTCTCAACCTTTCTAATGCTGTAAGCCTTTTATACAGTTATTCATGTTGTGGTGACATCTAACCCTAAAATCATTTTGTTACTACTTCATAACTGTAATTTTGGTACTGTTATGACTTGTAATCTGATATGCAGGGTATTTGATATGTGGCCCTCAAAGAATGCTGCCCTAGAGTGTACTCTTTCCTATAGTCAACCTGGCGCCCAAAAGGTGTCCTTGTTCTAAAAGTTCTTCTTTTCCACCTTTCAGTGACTCTTCTGACATATCACCAATGCCTCCTACCATTTCTTATGGTAGTCATAGAGTCCACACTGGTATCACACCATCTCAAGTGCCAGGCAAGAACAACAATGAAGAATAAACCAAAGAGAGAACAGTGCCCTAATAGCTTCTTTTTATCTAACTTAAAACTGACCCTTGTCGGCCCCAATGAAGGAGCCAGAGAAATCCCAGGGAGATGAAGGGGACTGAAGCCCCATAGAAGGAACATCAATATGAACTAACCAGTTCAGAGCTTCTTGGAACTATACCACCAATCAAAGAAAACACATGGTGGAACTTGTGGCTCTAGCTATATTTGTAGCAGAGGGTGGCCTAGTTGGTCATCAGTGGGAGGATAGGCCCTTGGTCCTGTGAAGGCTCTACGCCCCAATATAGGGGAATGCCAGGACCAGGAATGGGAGTGGGTGGGTTGGGAAGCAGGGGGAGGTGGGAAGTGTTAGGGAATTTTTAGAGGGGAAACTAGGAAAGGGGATAACATTTGAAATGTAAATAAAAGAAAATATCTAATAAAAAATTACTTTAAAAAAAACCTGACCCTTGTCAAATTACCTATCAGAATCTCTGAATACGACATTTATTTTAATTACATATAAAATAAGAACTTTTACAGGGTGTGGCAATAAAAATTTGTCTATTTATCAACATTAGGAGGTAGAGACATGAGGATCAAGAGTTCAAGACCAATCTGGGCTACATGGGACCGACCCTGACACATATACATACACACACACACACACACACACTTATAGCTTGTGATAAGATAGCCATAGCAGAGATCATTGTTTTCAAGTGCAAAGGTTTTTTTTTTTTTTTTGCATTACTGTGCATTGATCACTACCATCCATTTTCATAATCTTTTAAGCTTCTACGCTTAAACTCAGAATCTACAAAAGACTGACCTACTACTTCCTATTCCCTTCTGTCCTTGAAAAATAACATTCTGCCGATTCTTCAATTTTGATTATTTTAGATACCTCAAATAAATGAAATTATTTCAAATGTACCCTTTTGTGTCACTGAGGTTCATACTTTGTCCTTTTAAAGCTGATCAAATTAAATGCATATGCTGCATTCAATTTTGCATTTTCAATGGGCATATTTCTACCTTTGACTATTATGCATAGTGCTTACACTACATTAATTAATATGCAAGCTTTTGTTTGGACACAGTGTTCATTTTTGGAATTCTACTCCTCCTGCCTAAGGAGTAGAATTTTTGGCTACTTAATTCTTGTTTAGCTTTTTAAGGAGCCACCAAACATTTTACCCCTAGCTGTCCTAGTTTACATTTTGCCACCATTGTGGAGGGGGGAGTTCACTCTTCACATTCAAACCAACACATATTATTTTCAGGTGGACATATATATCTGGGTAGAGGACTTACCAGATTCGCATGGACCTGGATTCATTCTTCAGCATCAGAAAAATAAAGCTATAAAAGTAGTACAGTGGCTGGAGAGGTGGCTCATCAGTTAAGAGCACTAGATGTTCTTCAAGATGACCAACGTTCAATTCCTAGCACCCACACTACAGCACACAATGGTCTGTAACTCAAATTTCAGGAGATTTGCAGACATCTACCATACAAATAGTACACAGATGTACATGCAGGCAAAACAAAAAAATTAAACAAAGCCGGGTGTGGTGGCACACACCTTTAATCCCAGCACTTAGGAGGCAGAGGCAAGCGGATTTCTGAGTTCAAGGCCAGCCTGGTCTACAAAGTGAGCTCCAGGTCAGCCAGGGCTATACAGAGAAACCCTGTCTCGAAAAAACAAACAAACAAACAAACAAAAAATTAAACAAAACAATTTTAAAAGTTTTTAATTTTCAAAAATTTAGTTATAGCGCCATTACCTTTTTGTGGGTTTTATTAGTAGTATGCTGTGACAATTCCATAAGTGTATAAGATGCATTCTGGACATACTTATCTCTCCACTTTTACTTAACCTTTCCCCACCCTGATCCCTTTCCCTACCTAGTCATCATTCCACTTTCATGTTTTTGTCTTGTGATTCACTGAGTTTAACCAGGGCATGACATACATGGGCATGTGTGTGAAGGATCGACTAAAGCATGAGTAGCTCACCAATGGCTATTATCAGTGAAGACGATGACTTATTCCCCAATAGCCTTTGGCTGTCATTACCTTCCCTGAGCTCCAAAAACTCCTGCCCATCTACAACTGAATGATTAAAGGCTTGGCCTTGCTTAGGTCCTACGTAGGCAACCTGGGAGCTGAGAGACTCTCAGGAATCAAAGGGAAGGACCTAGGATGAATTGTTCTACAGTGGGGAGATGGAACTTGTAGAGTCTACCTCTAGTGGAGGGACAGGACATCAAGAGGAAGGATGGGGTTGCCATTGCACAGTTAAAAGCTCTGACCCAGAATTGTTCCTGTCTGAAGGAACTGCAGGGACAAAAATGGAGAGGAACATGAGAGAAAGGAGGTCCAGTGCCCAAATTGGAATCCAGCTCAAGGCAAGGCCCGAGGCCCTGACACTGTGACTGATGCTATGGTGTGCTTGCAGACAGGAGCCTAGCATGGCTGCCCTCTGAGATGCCCAACAAGCAGCTGAAAGAGTCAGATGCAGATAACAGCACCCAACCAATGGACAGAAGCTGGGGATCCCTGTGGTTGAATTGGGGAAAAGCTGGAAGAAGTTCAGGAGGAGAGAGGCCCCACGGGAAAACCAGCAGTCTCAACTTACCTGGACCTCCAAGATCTGTCAGATACTGAACCACCAGTCAGGAAGCATACACCAGCTGATATGAGGCCTCTGACACATATACAGCAGAAGACTGCCTGGGCTGGCCTCAATGAGAGAAGATGCCCCCAACCCTCAAGAGACTTGAGGCCCCAGGGAGTGAGGAGGCCTCATGGGTTGGGAGGAGGTATAGGATGGGGAGCACTGGAGGGGGCAGACCGGGAGGCAGATGAAGTCCGGCCTGTAAAAAGGGATTAAAGAATACAAATAAATAAATTGGAAAAAGGTTTTGGCAAGATTCGACCAAAAAGAAATTGATGTCACTGTTATAGGATACAAAATGTATTTTAAAATCATTTTATAAACATGAATATCTTGAGTGTCTCAATCATGCTTGAATGTGAAACTTGTATAATGTTTACTGCCATTTTTTTTGCACAAACAGGTCATTATTTGTAAGGGATATTACAGTAACTTATAACACTCAAAAAAAGAGAGAGAAAACTATGAAAACAGAATCTCAACAAGCAATTTAAAAAGTCAAAATCAAAATGGATTGAATGCAGCAGACGTGAGAACCTTAAGCCCTCTATTAATGCAGATACTTTGTTAGGGTAGTTTATTTTTTAACCCTGAGTTGTAAGAATTCTTTACATATTTCAGACAGCAGTCCCAGGATCTCCTTTTTAAAGATATCTTGTAGCATGTGATCTTCCAAAAATCTTTAAATCGGCTTAAAATATATATATAAGAAGAATCTCAGGTGCAAATGAGATGGGGTGAAGAATTCTTGGAGGGGGAAACCAGAAGTGGGACAACATTTGGAATGTAAATAAATAAAATGATTTTTAAAAAAACACTAAAGACCAAGAAAATTTTCTGTTTTAGGGTACTATGAATAAAAGAAAAGTGGGGTTTTGTTGTGTTGTGTTTTGTTTTGTTTTGTTTTGTTTACCATCTAAAGCCTGATTGCCTTAGCTGATTGCAAGAGATTAGCTCAGAAGGAAGTCAGTTTAACAGCTCACCAATATTAGGTAGGTAGTGTGTTTCCAACTTGTGCAGTTTACTGCTCACTCACCTGGAAAACAGTAAATTCAAAATACAAGTTGGTCCAGATCAAACTGTCCTCTGTAACAGCCTTTATTATCTGACATACCAGTTAACAAAAAGGACCTGGGCCCCAGGGTGTTGCCATCTGCCCCACCCTCTGAGTTTCTCATCTGAACAGGAAATGCTTGCTTTTTGAGGCTGCAATCACTTGTGGTCACAATTTCTGACTTTTGCAGTTGTGTATAGATTACAAAAGACATTCTTAATCTGCTTGCCAATTTCAGTAAATTCTGAAAAATATTTTTTTTTCTGAGTGAGGTTTTAAGCAACTTCTAAGAACACTGCTGTTCATATAACATTGCACTAAGACCTGAAGTGGGCGTAGAAACACCTTTCCTAACAATGTGATCCATTCCTTAAAATAAATTTTGAATAGTTGAAAATCAGGATGGAAATATTAGAATATTTTTGAGACAAAGTCTCATCATGTATCTCTGGTTGGCTTGGAACTTACTTTATAGTAACTTACTGTGTGTGTGTCTGTCTGTCTGTCTGTCTCTGTGTGTGTGTGTGTGTATGTGTGTGTGTGTATCAGATGATACATGGCACAAAAACATCAAACCTGGATGGCTGGTTTTTGCGGTGCATACCTTCAGTCCTAGACATCAACACAACTGTGAACAGGAACCACTATGGTGGTGGGACAAGGCATACTTCATTGCAGCCAAAACGGCTCCAATAGGCAGAGATCAGAACAGACCGCGCAGTCTTCAGCCACAGGGCCTGACATTGAGGTTCATTTGTTGGTGTTGCTGTAGGATCTCTAATTCTTCCCACAGAATTTTTGGCAAAATTGTCTTTTCTTTTCTGTGAATTCTTTTTATATCTTTATCAAAAATCAATTTGCAGTTGGGCTTTATATAAATAACCATAACTTCTGTACTAAGGATGTAGAAACGATAGGATCACAAGTTTGAAGTTAACTTGGGCTATAGAAGGATACCATATCTCAGAAAAAAAACTCATCTGTCATCACAAATTACCATTAACATTACTACTGTTATGAACATTTAAAGAATTTTGGTAAGAATGTGGTGAAAGTGGAATCATTTTTGCATTATGGTCAGGAATTTGAAATTATGTAAACACTAAAAAATTCAGATTCCTTTAAAACCTGAAAACTGAATAATCCGGAGACATACCGGTTATACTTCTGATCTATTCCTAAAATAATTGATGGTAGACAACTGAAGTTAAGTGTGTAAGCTTATCTTCATAACAGGACTATTCACAGTAGCCAAAAGGGGAGCAAACCAAGTGTCCACAAGTGAAAAAATACATAAACAAAATATTATACATATTTTATTTTGTATATATTATAGACTATTATTTTGCTTCACAAAGAAAATTCTGACACCTGCTTCAACTTTGATAATCCTTCAAAATATTAAAATACACAAAATAAGCCTGTTTCAAAGTCGCAAATACTATACAATTCTTCTGTGTGAAACTCCTAGGAAGGCAAAATGCTCGAGGCCAGAGGATGGAGGAGGAAAAATGAAAGCTGTTATTTACAGAAAAAAAGTTTGTGTTTTCTTTTCTCTCTTTTTTTTTTTTTTTTTGGTTTTTTGAGACAGGGTTTCTCTGTGTAGCCCTGGCTGTCCTGGAACTCACTTTGTAGACCAGGCTGGCCTTGAACTCAGAAATCCACCTGCCTCTGCCTCCCAAGTGCTGGGATTAAAGGCGTGAGCCACCACCGCCCGGCTAAAGTTTGGGTTTTTCAAAGGTTTGCTTTTATCATTTTATTATGTGTGTATAGAGTGTGAATGTATATACTATGTGTGACTTAGCAGGTTGCTGTGTCCTTCCCAATATACCATCTCATACCACAGATTTACCACAGATAGTTGACTTACTCACTAATTGCAAAATATTTTCAAGATAAAAATCTTACTAAATATAAAACAGTGAAAGCATTAACTGACAATAAAGTGAAAAATCACATATGCCTTAGAGGAAGAAAGCAGTATTTATGGCTCAAGATTCTAGGAAGACAAGTGTCAAAACTATGGACATCTTTTACAGATAAAGTTCATGCTTGCTTCTGTTGTTTTCAGAGTTGTGTGGGGTCGATGCAATGCGCAATGTGCAAAGTCAATGAGGCAATTACGTTACAAATCAAGCTATCAGAAGAAACAGTATCTATATTTCTATCTTGAAAAATATAGTTTATTAAGACATTCGGCATTATGAGATATTTCTCAGATGTTTTGCATATAACTAAGGTAAATTCTATGGTAATGTGAAATACTTGTGGTATCAGAACTATAAAGGACATAAGAAAATGATCCCAGTAGGCATTTTATTTTATTTTAATTAAGTTAGGATAATATAAAGATTTGCTGAGCTAACCGTATTGTTCTTTTCGCTATGTTCTCACTCCTCTCAAGTCTAGTTGGAAGAGATGCTACTTTGTCATTGGCTCAGTCCCGCAATGCAGGGATCTTACATTTTGATGTGTAGATAATCACTCCCTTGGTGAACAGTGATTGGTATAGAAGTGACTATGAGGAGCTCCAAGCCATCCATGCCAACTCTGAGCCTAGATTCTGAGAGACAAAGGGATTGTGGCTCGTGAAAGGGAGTGGTAGGTGTTTGGGGTGTAAAACAGAGTAGAATGTCAGGGTGATGGCAAGAATAAATAAAGAGAAACATTGAGACAATTCATAAACATATTAAATCTTTGTGTGAATTATGCTAAGGGCAGGATTTGTTCAAACTGGTTCTGTCTTAGATAGTGCTTTAATTCATGTCAACTGATAGTATGTACCAATAAGGTACAACTTTATAGAATAGAATTTATGTATTTGTAAAATTGAACTGTAAGAAACAGTGAAGCTATTCATTAGCAAATTGTCACATTATTGAAAGTGTTACTGTTATTAAATTTGATATGTCTTGTACGGAGTCATATTTTGGTTGCTTGTTCCCTGCCTGACTGGTTGAATTTTTATTTTAGAAGGCAGTGAGGGATTTTTAGATTCTTACTGTGATGTATACTATGAACTGTAAAACAAATATTTTCCCCTAAATTGCTTTTGTCCAAATATTTTATTACAGCAACAAGAAAAGAAACTAAAAATGTCTAAAATATCATAACAACTTAATAGCTTACCCATAACCTGTAACTATATTTTGTCCTTTTTTTTTTTTTTTCAAAGTTGTCATCTTATATGGGAAGTTTTCAGTGATCTGGAGGCATATAAGTTCTTGTTCTCTGTTGGACTTTCTTTTTATTTATTTATTTATTTATTTATGTAACTATATTTTGGATTTTTTTGCTACAAACTTGTAATAAGAGTTGTTTTTGAGTTGGGCGGTGGTGGTGCACGCCTTTAATCCCAGCACTTGGGAGGCAGAGGCAGGTGGATTTCATAGTTCAAGGCCAGCCTGGTCTACACAGTGAGTTCCAGGACAGCCAAGGCTATACAGAGAAACCCTGTCTCAAAAAAAAAAAAAAAAGATTCTCTGGAGTCCCGCGACCTGCAGTCCCCTACCCGGACTGACGAGTTGGCCCGGCTGTCCAGAGCACCATGTCAGGTTCTTCTAGCGTTGCCACCATGAAGAAGGTGTCCAGCAGCTCCAGCAGGAGGCCGGGCTCAACCGCGTGAAGGTTTCCTAGGCAGCTGCAGACTTGAAACAGTTCTGTCTGCAGAATGCTCAACATGACCCTCTGCTGACTGGAGTGTCTTCAAGTACAAATCCCTTCAGACACCAGAAAGTCTGCTCCTTTTTGTAGTCACCTATCTTGAGGTTTCTCAAACCACTTTTCATGAACCAGTGAATATTCAAGAGAGCTAAGTTTGAAGTCTGTACAAAAGCTTCTCTTTAACACGTGCCACAATACACTATCCTCTACTTGTCAGTCCTTAACGTCTACCTCTCTGAACTTCATGGATTTCTGTCTCACGAGGTTTAACTATTTTATACACACTGGCTGTAGCATACAATAAAGCAGCATACAAACCTTTAAAAAGAAAGAGTTGTTTTCAGTGATCTGGAGGCATATAGGGTCTTGTTCTCTGTTGGGCTACCTATCTCTCTGTCTATCTCTCTCTATCTCTCTCTCTCTCATGATCTCTCTCTCTCTTTCTTTCTTTCTTTCTTTCTTTCTTTCTTTCTTTCTTTCTTTCTTTCTTTCTTCCTTCCTTCCTTCCTTCCTTCCTTCCTTCCTTCTTTCTTTCTTTCTTTCTTTCTTTCTTTCTTTCTTTCTTTCTTTCTTTCTTTCTTTCTTTCTTTCTTTCTTCCTTCCTTCCTTCCTTCCTTCCTTCCTTCTTTCTTTCTTTCTTTCTTTCTTTCTTTCTTTCTTTCTTTCTTTCTTTCTTTCTAACTCCAGATTTTATTTCCTTCCTGGTCCACCCTCCAACTGTTCCACATCCCCTACCTTCTTCCCACCCCCTCTCTCCATGAGGATAATCCCAGCCCCCACCCCCTGTCTCCATGAGGATGTCCCCACCCCCACCCCCACTCCACCTGACCTCTAAACTCCCTAGGGCCTCCATTCTCTTGAGCATTAGGTACATCTTCTCTGACTAAACTCAGACCCAGCAGTCCTCAACTGTATATGTGTTGAGGGCCTCATATCAGCTGGTGTATGCTGTCTGGTTGTTGGCTCAGTATCTGAGAGATCTCGGGATCCAGGTTAATTGAGACTTCTTTTCTTCCTACAAGGTCACCCTCGTCCTCAGCTTCTTCCAGCTTTCCCCTAATTTAACCACAGGGGTCAGCTGCTTCTGTCCATTGGTTGGGTGCAAATATCTGCCTCTGACTCTTTCAGCTGCTTGTGGGGTCTTTCTGAGGGCAGTCGTGACAGGTCCCTTTTTGTGAGAGCTCCATAGCCTTCGTAATAGTGTCAAGTCTTGAGATGGATCCCACAAGAGAGGAATGTAGGATGTACTTATTTACTCAGAGTTAAAATAAAGCTAGTAATACATGGTGATGTGGGATATACAGAGCATTATAACTCTTGATGCAACCCTCTGGCACTTCCTGCTATGACTAATCCTCCTCCAGATTCTGTACCTGGCTCCTAGCCAGAAGGACACTCAACTTGAGGAGACACAGCATCAAGGAGCTAGACTCAGAAACCATGAGGTAAGTGTGAAGGAGGCAGAAGGCTTTAGAGGTCAGCTGGTGGCCACTCTGAAGTTCCTAACACAAAACAACCTTGTGTGTCACTAACTCCTAGAATGAAGAAAACTATACCATACTATACTATTGGATAAACACAAATATGAGCCAACCTACCCAGATCTAAGGTTATCTTTAGCCAACAAAGATGAAAGCATTTCTTTTAAACATAATCAATAAGAAATATGGCTCCCGGGGCCTGGTGAGATGGCTCAGTGTTTCAGAGCACTGGTCACTCTTCCAGAGGTCCTGAGTTCAATTCCCAGCAACCACATGGTGGCTCACAACATCTATAAAGAGATCCGTTGCCCTCTTCTGGCCTGCAGGTGTACATGCAGACAAAGCACAACAGTATCTTTTTTTTTTTTTTTAATTAGATATTTTCTTTATTTGCATTTCAAATGTTATCCCTTTTCCTAGTTTCCCCTCTAAAAATCCTCTATCCTCTTTCCTCTCCCACTGTTCCCCAACCCACCCACTCCTACTACCTGGCACTGGCATTCCCCTATACTGGGGCATAGAACCTTCACAGGACCAAGGGCCACTCCTTCCATTGATGACTAACTAGGCCATCCTCAGCTACAAATGCAGCTAGAGCCACAAGTCCTTCCGTGTTTTATTTTTATTGGTGGTATAGTCTCAAGGAGCTCTGGAGGCACTGGTTAGTTCATATTGTTGTTCCTCCTATGGGGCTGCAAACCCCATCAGATCCTTGGATACTTTCTCTAGCTCCTTCATTGAGGATCCTGTGCTCCCTCTAATGGACAACTCTGAGCATCCACTTCTGTATTATTCAGGCTCTGCCAGAGCCTTTCAGGAGACAGTTATATCAGGCTCTTGCCAGGAAGTTCTTGTTGGCATCTGCAATATTGTCTGGGTTTGGTGGTTGTTGATGGGATGGATCCCCAGGTGGGGCACTTTCTGGATGGTCATTCCTTCAGTCTCTGCTCTGAATTTTGTCTCTGTAACTCCTTCCATGAGTATTTTGTTCCCCCTTCCAAGAAGGATCAAAGTATGCAGATTTTGGTCTTCCTTCTTACTGAGTTTCAAGTGTTTTGCAAATTGTATCTCAGGTATTCTGAGGTCTGGACTAATATCCCCTTATCAGTGAGTGCATATCATGTGTGCTCTTTGGTGATTGGGTTACCTCACTTACAGTGATATCCTCCAGATCCATCCATTTGTCTAAGAATTTCATGAATTCATTGTTTTTAATAGTTGTGTAGTACTCCATTGTATAAATGTACCACATTTTCTGTATCCATTCCTCTGTAGAGTGACATCTGGGTTCTTTCCAGCTTCTGGCTATTGTAATTAAGGCTGGTATAAACATATTGGATCATGTGTCCTTATTACAAGTTGGAGCATCTTCTGGGTATATGCCCAGAATCTTCCAGTAGGATTATGTTCAATTTTCTGAGGAACCGCCAAACTGATTTCCACAGTGGTTGTACCAGTTTGCAATTCCACCAGCAATGGAGGAGTGTTCCTCTTTCTCCACATCCTCGGCAGCATCTGCTGTCACCTGAGTTTTTGATCTTAGCCATTCTGACTGGTGTGAGATGGAATCTCAGGGTTGTTTTGATTTGCATTTTCCTGATGATTAAGGATGTTGAACATTTTTTTAGGTGCTTGTTAGCCATTCACTATTCTTCAGTTTAGAATTCTTTGTTTAGCTCTCTACCCCATTTTTTAAATGGGGTTATTTGGTTTTCTGAAGTACAACTTCTTGAGTTCTTTATATATAGTGGATATTAGCCGTCTATCGGATTTAGGATTGGTAAAGATCTTTTCCCAATCTGTTGGTGGCCTTTTTGTCTTATTGACAGTGTCCTTTGGCTTTGCAATTTTATGAGGTCCCATTTGTCAATTCTTGAACTTACAGTACAAGCCATTGCTGTTCTATTCAGGAATTTTTCCCCTGTGCCCATATCTTTGAGGCTTTTCCCCACTTTCTCCTCTATAAGATTTAGTGTCTCTGATTTTATGTGGAGGTCCTTGATCCACTTTGACTTGAGCTTTGTACAAGGAGATAAGAATGGATCAATTCCCATTCTTCTACATGCTAACCATCAATTGAGCCAGCATCATTTGTTGAAAATGCTGACTTCTTTCCACTGGATGGTTTTAGCTCCTTTGTCAAAGATCAAGTGACCATAGGTGTGTGGGTTTATTTCTGGGTCTTCAATTCTATTCTATTGATCTACCTGTCTGTGACTGTACCCGTACCAAGTATTTTTTATCACAATTTCTCTGTAGTACAGCTTGAGGTCGGGGATTGTGATTTCACCAGAGGTTCTTTTATTGTTGAGAATAGGTTTTTTTTTCTTTTTTTTTCTCTTGTTATATTTATTTTAAAGAATATTTGCTTCAAAAATACGTACATCTATATGAACATGCCATATTTTCTGCAGATGTTCCATTACTATTTGGTTATTTTCAGTGAGGAGCATGTAGGACATGTAGATGACTCTGCACCAATCAAGAGTGGTTTCTTCATACATATAAATAATACTATAATGCACTTTCTTTAGGAAATCTTCAAGTTACTATGAAATTGGGGAGCTCAATAGATACAGATGACAAATTTTCCCATTTAAAATAATGCTTCTATGAGTTAAAACAATCAAAACATTTAATTTGCTGTGTGAGCCTAGATATGTATGTTTTCTTTCCTTATAGCATTTGCACATCGCACATTTCTTATTATTTTGTTTCCTTTGTAATCTTTTGTTATTAAGATTGCCTCTTTTTGAAATTATGTTTGTTACTTGACCTTTTTTCCTTACTGCTTTTAATATTCTATTCTTATTTAGTGCATTTGTTGTTCTGATTATTATGTGTTAGGAGGAATTTCTTTTCTGGTCCAGTCTATTTGGAGTTCTGTAGGCTTCTTGTATGTTCATGGGCATCTCTTTCTTTAGGCTTGGGAAGTTTTCTTCTATAATTTTGTTGAAAATATTTGCTGGCCCTTTAAGTTGAAAATCTTCATTCTCATCTACTCCTATTATCCTTAGGTTTGGTCTTCTCATTGTTTCCTGGATTTCCTGAATGTTTTGAGTTAGGATCTTTTTACATTTTGCATTTTCTTTGATTGTTGTGTCCATGTTGTCTATGGAATCTTCTGCACCTGACATCCTCTCTTCCATCTCTTGTATTCTGCTGCTGATGGTTCCTGATTTCTTTCCTAGGATTTCTATCTCCAGAGTTGTCTTCCTTTGGATTTTCTTTATTGTTTCTACTTCCATTATTAGATCTTAAATGGTTTTGTGCAATTCCATCACCTGTTTGGTTGTGTTTTCCTGTAATTGTTTAAGGGATTTTTGTGCTTCCTCTTTAAGGACTTCTTCCTATTTAGCAGTGTTCTCCTGTATTTCTTTAAGTGAGTTATTGATGTCCTTCTTTTAATCCCCTACCAGCATCTTGAGATATGATTTTAAACCCGAATCTTGGTTTTCAGGTGTGTTGAGGTATCCAGGACTCGCTGTGGTGGGAGTACTGGGTTCTGATGATGCCAAGTGGTCTTGGTTTCTGTTAGTAAGATTCTTACATTTACCTTTCAACATCTGGTAATCTCTGGTGTTAGATGTTTTAGCTGTCTCTGGCTGGAGCTTGTTCCTCCTGTGATTCTATTAGCCTATGTCAGCATCCCTGGGAGTCCAACTCTCTCCTGAGTCCCAGTGGTCAGAGCACTCTTTGCAGGCAAGCTCTCCTCTGGCAGGGAAGGTGCACAGAGGTATGGAGCTCAGCTCTGCATCCTGGCTGAAGATGAAGGCCTGAAGGGACCCTGTCCAAGAAGCTCTGTTGCTTCTGTGGCCTGCATGCTCTCCTGCTCAGACTGGTCTCTGAGAGACCTGGGATAAAAGATTGAGAATAGTTTTTGCTATCCTAGGGTTTTTGTTATTCCAGATGAATTTGCAAATTGCACTATCTAACTCTGTGAAGAATTGATTTGGAATTTTGATAGGGATTGCATTGAATCTGTAGATTGCTTTTGGCAAGATAGCAATTTTGACTATATTAATCCTGCCAATCCACGAGCATGGGAGATCTTTCCATCTTCTGAGATCTTCTTTGATTTCTTTCTTCAGAGACTTGAAGTTCTTATCATACAGATCTTTCACTTCCTTAGTTGGAGTCACACCAACGTATTTTATATTATTTGTGACTATTGAGAAGGGTGTTGTTTCACTAATTTCTTTCTCAGCCTGTTTATCCTTTGTGTAGAGAAAGGCCATTGACTTGCTTGAGTTAATTTTATATCCAGCTACTTCACTGAAGCTGTTTATCAGGTTTAGGAGTTCTCTGGTGGAGTTTTTGGGATCACTTATATATACTATCATATCATCTACAAAAAGTGATATTTTGACTTCTTCATTTCCAGTTTGTATTCCTTTGATCTCCTTTTATTGTCTAATTGCTCTGGATACGACTTCAAGTACTATATTGAATAGGTAGGAAGAGAGTGGGCAGCTTTGTCTAGTCCCTGATTTTAGTGGGATTGCTTCAAGTTTCCCTCCATTTAGTTTGATGGCACAACAGTATCATTAATAGTATCAGGGATTGGTTCTAGCTCATGGGATGGGTCTCATGTTAGGCTATTCATTGATTGGCAATTTCCTCAGTCTCTGCTCCATCTTTGTCCCTGCACTTTGTATAAGCAGGACACATTTTGGGTCGAAGATTTTGTGGGTGGTATCTTAGGGTTTCCATTGCTGTGAAGAGACATCATGACCAAAGCAACTCTTATAAGGGACACCATTTAATTTGGACTATCTTACAGGTTCAGGGGGTCAATTCATTATGATCAAGGCAGGAAGCTCTGCAGTATCCAGGCAGACATATTAGAGGAGAAGGCTCTGAGAGTTCTACATCTTAACCGGAAGGCAGCTAGGAAGAGACAATTCTCAGGCATCTAGGAGGAAGGTCTCAAAGTCCACCCCAACAGAGACATACTTCCACCAATAAGGTCATACCTACTTCAACAAGGCCACACCTCCTAATAGTGCCAGTCCCTGGGCCAAGTATAAACAAACCATCACATTCCACTCCCTGGCCTCTATAGGCATATTCAAACACATGAGTCTATGGGGGCCATATTTAGCCATAGCATAATGCAAAACATATTTAGTCCAACTTCAAAAGTCCCATAGTATATAACAGTCTCAACAATGTTAAAAGTCCAAAGTTCAAAGTCTCTTCTGAGAATCATCCAATCACTTAACTGTAATCCCCTAATAAATGATATAAAAAACAAACAAGCAAGCAAAACAAAAAGGCAGATCACATACCTCCAACATCACAGGACATACATTACCATTCTAAAACTTCACAGCATGAAAATTCTGGGCAGAAGCAAGACCAAAAACTAGCTGGGAAAATTCCAAATTCAGCATATCCATGTCTGATGTCAAAGTTCTCTTCATATCTCCAACTCTTTCCATGTTTATTGACTGCTGTTGGGAGATCCGGAATTCAGTCACAACAAACTTAATTCTCTTGAGCTCGTTCCACTCCTGTTAGCAGGTTTTCTCAACATGTATCCCACAGATCTGACATCTCTTAACATCTTGGAGCATCCAAGACAACTTCAACTTTACAGCTTCTTGTTCCAGTGTCTTGGATCCACATGTGATCTTCTGGGCTCCCCCAATGGGCTTGTGTCACTTCTCCAGCTTTTCCCTCTGTAGCATTTTGACCCTGGTTGACTCCACTCTACTGCTGCTGCTGTTCTTGGTGGTTATCACATAGTACTGACATCTCTAATACACTGGGTCTTCTCCTGCAACTAGAATTCACCAATAGCCTCTCATAAGCTCTCTTCATGGTGCCAAGCCTCAACTTCTTTGCAGGACCCCTTCAGTCCTGGGCCATCAACTGCAAATGAGGATGAGGCTGCACTTTTACCAATGGCCTTCCCTGGCCTCTCACCATTACAAGGCTCAGCTGCTCTCCATGCCTTCAAATCCAGTACCACCTGGATGACTCTTACACATTATCAAGTTCAGGGACCAGCAAGAGGTCTATCTTTGGAACACAGCTCTCAGAAAACACCCCAGAAGATTTCACCTCAGTGATACTGGTCTCTTCTTAATCACCACTAATTTCTTAGCTCCAGCTAAGCAGAATCAATTGTTCAAATAGTCCCTTCTATTCTTGGCTTTAAAGCCAGAGCCACATGGCCAAAACTGCCAAGTTCTGCTGCTTGCTGGAGGTAGAACATGGCTCCTTTGTTCTATTACATTATCACCAGCTTTACATTATCACTGTTCTCCAACTCTTCACTGCATAGACAGAACAGTTCTTTTTTTTTTTTTTCTTTGCATTTTTTTAATTAGGTATTTTCTTCATTTACATTTCCAATGCTATCCCAAAAGTCTCCCATACCCTCCCCTGCCCACTCCTCTACCCTCCCACTCCCACTTCTTGGCCCTGGCATTCCTCTGTACTGGGGCATATAAAGTTTGCAAGACCAATGGGCCTCTCTTTCCACTGATGGCCGACTAGGCCATCTTCTGATACATATGCAGCTAGAGACACAAGCTCCGGTGGCTACCGGTTCATATTGTTTTTCCACCTATAGGGTTGCAGACCCCTTTAGCTCCTTGGGTACTTACTCTAGCTCCTCCATTTGGGGCCCTGTAATCCATCCAATCGCTGACTGTGAGCATCCACTTCTGTGTTTGCTAGGTCCTGGCATAGCCTCACAAGAGACAGCTATATCTGAGTCCTTTCAGCAAAATCTTGCTAGTGTATGCAATGGTGTCAGTGTTTGGAGGCTGATTATGGGATGGATCTCCGGGTATGGCAGTCTCTAGATGGTCCATCCTTTCGTCTCATCTCCAAACTTTGTCAACAGAACAGTTCTAACTGATTAGTCTTTTGTCCTAAGTGAAGCTAGTATAGCTAGTCATTTAACTTCCATTCTTAGAGTCTCTTCTCCATTTTTATCCCTGTAGTTTTTGTAGACTGGAACAATTCTGGGTCAGAAGTTTTGAGTGTGGATTAGTAACCAAGCCCCTTCCCTTGAGGCCCTGTCTATCTACTGAAGGTAGACTCTTTGAGTTCACTCTCCCCAGTGTTGGGCGTTTTGGCTAAGGTCACCCCCATTGAGTCCTGAGAGTCTCTCACCTCCCAGGTCCTACTTTCTAGAGGTGTTGCCTGTGCCCTAGACAGCTCTCCACCCAACCCTACCTGACATGGGCAGTTGGGGGTGAGTTGGTGCACAATCAACCACACAGACTCTGGGAGCAGGGGAGAAACACTGCAACAAGCTCATCTGAGCATTGCTGCAAGCTCCTTTAATACTCTCCACCCACAGCCCCATTGGTCCCAAGAAAGCATCTCTTCTAAACAGCAGTTCCTGATTGACTGGCATTGTTTACATTAGCAATTCTTGGTCTCTCCTGCAGACCTCAATTAGGTCCTGCTACAGGAATGCTGGTGTCACAGGCAGTCCTCAATGAGGTCCTCCTGCAGGAGATGCTTTTGCAGCTGCAAGACCCCCAGCATTTACATAGACATTCATCCCCTCCATCATTCCTGCTACATAGAGAGTCTCCCCACCTCCCACCCCCTGAGGATGCATTTTTCCATTGATTCTCCTGGCCCTCTGGGCTTCTCTCCTCCTCACCCCTCCCCCACCCCATACCTGATCCTGTTCCCTTTCTCACCCCAACCCTGCCTCTCCTCACTTCCACCCAGGTTCCTCCCTCCCTCTGCTTCCTATGATTATTTGATTTCCCTTACTAAGTGAAATTGAAGCATCCTCAGTTGGGCTTTCCTTCTTATTAAAATTAATATGGTCTGTGGGTTGTATCCTAGGTATCCTAGTATTCTGTACTTTTTGGCTAATATCCACTTCTCAGTGAGTACACACCATGCATGTCCTTTTGGGTCTGGGTTACCTCACTCAAGATGATATTTTCTAGTTCCATCCATTTGTCTGCAAAATTCATGACACCCTCACTTTTAATAGCTGAATAGTATTCCATTGTGTAAATGAACCACATTTTCTGTATCCATTCTTCAGTTGGAATTTCTGTATCCATTCTTCAGTTTCCAGCTTCTGGCTATTACAAATAAGGCTGCTATGAACATGATGGAGTATGTGTCCTTGTGGTATGGTGGGCCATCTTTTGAGTGTGTGCCCAGGAGTGGTATAGCTGGGTCTTCAGGTAGAATTATTTCCAATTTTCTAAAGAACCACCAGATTGATTTCCAGAGTGGATGTACCAGTTGGCAATCCCATCAGCAATGAAGGAGTGTGCTGTCACTTGAGTTTTTGATCTTAGCCATTCTGATTGATGTGATGTAGAATCTCAGAGTCATTTTGATTTGCATTTCTGATGACTAAGAACTTTGAACATTTGAATTGCTTCTTGGCCATTCAAGATTCTTGTTTTGTGAACTGTTTGTTTAGCTCTGTACCCCATTTTTAATTGCGTTAACTGGTTTTTTGGGGGGAGGTTAACTTCTTGAGTTCTTTATATATCTTGGATATTAGCCCTTTATAAGATATAGTGTTAGTGAAGATTATTTCCCAATCTGTAGGTTGCTGATTTGTCCTATTGATGGTGACTTCTGCCTTACCAAGTAAGTGAAAGATCTGTACAACAAAAACTTTAAATCCCTGGAAAAAGAAATCAAAGAAGACATCAGAAGATGGAAAGATTTCCCATGCTTATGGATTGGTAGGACAGAAGCTTTCCAGTTTATGAGATCCCATTTATCAATTCTTGATCTTAGAGCCTGAGCCACTGGAGTTCTATTCAGGAAATTTCACCCTGTGCCAATGAATTCAAGGCTCTTTCCCACTTATGCTTCTGTTAAATTCATTATATCTGGCTTTACATTGAGGTCCTTGATCTACTAGGGTGGTTTGTTTTGTTTTAAGATTTGTTTGTTTGTTTGTTTGTTTGTTTAATGTATGTGAGTACACTATCGCTGTCTTCAGAGACACCAGAAGAGCGCATCGGATCCCCATTACAGATGGTTATGAGCCACCATGTGGTTGCTGGGAATTGAACTCAGGACCTGTGGAAGAGCTGTCAGTGCTCTTAACTGCTGAGCCATCTCTCCAGCCCCCTTTATCCTCTTGGGCTTGAGATTTGTGCAAGGTGATAAATACTGATCTATTTTCATTGTTCTATATGCAGACCATCATTTAGACCAGCACCATTTATGAAAGATGCTTTCTTTTTTTTCCACTCTCAGTTTTTTGTCAAAGATCAAGTATCTATAGGTGTGTGGGTTTACCTCTGGGTCTTCGATTCCATTCCATTGATCAACCTGTCTGTCTCTGTACCAATACCATGTGGGTGTTTTGTTTTGTTTTGTTTTGTTTTGTTTTTTTCTGTTCTGTTTTGTTTTATCACTATTGCTTTGTAGTACAGTTTGAGGTCAGGGATGATGATTCCCCCAGAAGATTTTATTGTTGACAATTGTATTGGCTATCCTGTTTTTTTTTTGTTTTGTTTTGTTTTTGTTTTTCCATGTGAAGTTGAGAATTGCTCTTTCCATGTCTGTGAAGAATTGTGTTGGAATTTTGATGGGGACTGCATTGAATATGTAGATTGCTTTTGGTAACATGGTCATTTTCACTATGTTTATCCTACCAATCCATAAGCATGGGAAATCTTTCCAATTTCTGATGTCTTCTTTGATTTCTTTTTCCAATGATTTAAAGTTTTTGTTGTACAGATCTTTCACTTGTTGGTAAGAGTTACACCAGAATATTTTACACTATTTGTGGCTATTGTGAAGGTTGTTGTTTCCTAAATTCTTTCTCAGCATGTTTATCATTTGTATAAAGGAAAGCTACTCTTTGTTTGAGTTAATTTTTACCCTGCCATTTTGCTGGAGTTTTTTGTTTTTGTTTTTGTTTTTGTTTTTGTTTTGTTTTGTTGTTGTTATTGTTTGTTTTGTTTTTTATCAGCTATAGGAATTCTCTGGTGGAATTTGGGGGGTTGGTTATGCATATTATCATGTCATCTGCAAATAGTGATACTTTGACTTTTTCCTTTCTAATTTGTATCCCCTTAATCTCCTTTTGTTGTCTAATTGCTCCAGCTAAAACTTCACACACTATATTGAATAAGTAGAGAGAGAGAGTGAGCAATTGGGTCTAGTTTGTCTCCTCTTAATTTGATGTGGGCTGTTGGTGTGCTATATATTGCTTTTCTTTATGTTTAATTATGTGCCATGAATTCCTGATCTCTCCAAGACTTTTTACATGAAGAGGTGTTGTATTTTGTCAGAGGCATTTTGAGCATCTATTGTGATGATCATTTGACTTTTTTCCTTTGAATTTGGTTATCTAGGGTATTACCTTGATGGAGCACTCCTCCATTTTTGGTGAGATTGCCAACTGGTACAACCACTCTGGAAAACAGTCTGGTGGTTCCTCAGAAAATTGGACGTAGTACTACCGGAAGATCCAGCAATACCTGTCCTGGGCATATACCCAGAAGATGCTCCAATTTGTAATAAGGATATATGCTTCACTATGTCCATAGCAGCCTTATTTATAATACCCAGAAGCGGAAAAGAACCCAGATGTCACTCAACAGAGGAATAGATACAGAAATGTGGTACATTTACACAATGGAGTACTAGTCAGCTATTTTTAAAAAATGAATTCATGAGATTCTTAGACAAATGGATGGATCTGGAAGATATCATTCTAAGTGAGGTAACTCAATCACAAATGAACACACATGATATGCACTCACTGATAAGGGGATATTAGCCCAGAAGCTCAGAATACCCAAGATACATATAAAACTCAAGAATGAAGACCAAAGTCTGGATACTTTGATCCTTCTCAGAATGGGGAACAAAATACACATGGAAGAAGTTACAGAGACAAAGTTCAGAGCAGAGACTGAAGGAATGACCAGCCAGAGACTGCCCCACCTGAAGATCCATCCCATAAACAGTCTCCAATTTCTTTATGAAGGCACTTAGTGCTATAATTTTTTCTCTTAACATTGCTTTCATTGTTTCCTATAACTTTGGGTATGCTGTGTCTTCCCTTTCATTGAATTCTATAAGGTCTTTGATTTCTTCCCTGACCAAGTTATCATTGAGCAGAGAGTTGTTCAGCTTCCACTAGTATGTGGGATTTCTGTCATTTTTGTTGTTATTGAAGTCTATCTAGTCTTAGTCTGTGGTCATCTTATATGCATGGGATAATTTCAATCTTCTTGTATCGGTTGAGGCTTGTTTTATATGGTCAGTTTTGGAGAAGGAACCATGAGGTGCTGAGAAGAAAGTATACTCAATGGTTTGGAGGTGAAATGCTCTGTAGATATCTGTTAAATCCATTTGGTTCAGTACTTTTGTTAGTTTCACTGTGTCTTTCTTTTGTTTCTGTTTCAATGACTTGTCCATTAATGAGTGGGTTGCTGAAGTCTCCCACTATTATTGTGTGAGGTTTAGTGTGTGCTTTTTAGCTTTAATGACATTTCTTTTAAAAATGTAGGTGTCCTTGCATTTGGGGCATAGATGTTCAGAATTGAGACTTACTCTTGGTGGATCTTTCCTTTGATGAATATATGAAGTTTGATAAGTTTTGGTTGAAAGTCTATTTTATTGGATATTAGAATGTCAAGTCCAGATGTTTCTCTCAACCAATTGCTTGGAAAACTTTTTCCAGACTTTTACTCTGAGGTAGTGTCTGTTTTTTTCACTAATGTGTGTTTCCTGTATCCAACAAAATACCAGGTCCTGTTTAAGTATCCAGCCTGTTAGCCTGTGTCCTTTTATTAGGGAATTGAATCCATTGATGCTGAGAGATATTAAAGACAGATAATTGTTAGTTCCTGTTATTTTTGTTGCTGAAGGTGGTATTATGTGTGTATGATTCTCTTCTTTTGGGTTTGTTGTGAAATACTTAATTTCTTGTGTTTTCTTGGGTGTTGTTAATATCCTTTTGCTGGAGATTTCCTTCTAGGATCCTCTGTAGGGCTGGATTAGTAGAAAGATATTTTTTAATTTTTGTTTTGTCATAGAATATCTTGGTTTCTCCATTTATGATGGTTGAGACTTTTGCTGGGAATTGTATCTTGGAATGGCATTTGTATTCTCTTAGTGTCTGAATGACATCTGTCCAGGATCTTGTGGCTTTTAGAGTCTCTGTTGAGAATTCTGGTATAATTCTGTTTAATCTGCCTTCAGTAGGGCAGTGGGCCATGTGTACTGGGCACTGTCCGGTGTGTTGTTGGGAGGCCAAGTAGAACTCTCAGTGTCGAGAAAAGCACCGGGGCAGCTAGGGCGCAGGGTCGGCTGACACTCGCCAGCTACCCACAACACCCGCCACAGGATCTTAAGACTTCTGGTGAGTGGAACACAGCTTCTGCTCCAATCCAATTGCGCGCGGGACCTGAGACTGCATTAGTTAGGGAAGCAGAAACCAGCCTGAGTAGGGCCACAGGCCTCATCCGGCCGGATCAACCAGGGTAGCTAGAGCACAGGGTTGCCTGACACCCGCCAGCTACCCACGACCCCCGCCACAGGATTTTGGGACTACTGGTGAGTGGAACACAGCTTCTGCTCCAGTCCAATCACGCGGGACCTGAGACTACTCTGGTTGGGGAGAGAGAAATCCGGCCTACATAGGGCCACAAGCCTCTTCCGGTCAGAAAAGCACCGGGGCAGCTAGGGCGCAGGGTCGGCTGACACTCGCCAGCTACCCACAACACCCGCCACAGGATCTTAAGACTTCTGGTGAGTGGAACACAGCTTCTGCTCCAATCCAATTGCGCGCGGGACCTGAGACTGCATTAGTTAGGGAAGCAGAAACCGGCCTGAGTAGGGCCACAGGCCTCATCCGGCCGGATCAGCACAGGGGAAGCTTGAGCGCAGGGTCGCCTGACACCCGCCAGCTACCCACGACCCCCGCCGCAGGATTTTGAGACTGCTGGTGAGTGGAACACAGCTTCTGCTCCAATCTTTAAACAGTGACAACAATAACAACTAACCCCAGAGATTACCAGATGGCGAAAGGTAAACGTAATAATCTTACTAACAGAAACCAAGACCACTCACCACAATCAGAACCCAGCACCCCCACTTCGCCCAGTCCAGCGCACCCCAACACACCGGAAAAGCTAGACACGGATCTAAAAGCATATCTCCTGATGATGGTAGAGGACATCAAGAAGGACTTTAATAACTCACTTAAAGAATTACAGGAGAACATGGCTAAAGAGTTACAAGTCCTTAAAGAAAAACAGGATAACACAATCAAACAGGTAGAAGTCCTTAAAGAAAAACAGGATAACACAATCAAACAGGTAGAAGTCCTTAAAGAAAAACAGGAAAACACATCCAAATAGATGATGGAAATGAATAAAACCATACTAGACCTAAAAAGGGAAGTAGACACAATAAAGAAAACCCAAAATGAGGCAACACTGGAGATAGAAACCCTAGGAAAGAAATCTGGAACCATAGATACGAGCATCAGCAACAGAATACAAGAGATGGAAGAGAGAATCTCAGGTGCAGAAGATTCCATAGAGAACATCGGCACAACAATCAAGGAAAATGTAAAATGCAAAAAGAACCTAACTCAAAACATCCAAGAAATACAGGACACAATGAGAAGACCAAACCTACGGATAATAGGAGTGGATGAGAATGAAGATTTTCAACTCAAAGGACCAGCAAACATCTTCAACAAAATTATAGAAGAAAACTTCCCACATCTAAAGAAAGAGATGCCCATGAACATACAAGAAGCCTACAGAACTCCAAATAGACTGGACCAGAAAAGAAATACCTCCCGACACATAATAATCAGAACAACAGATGCTCTAAATAAAGATAGAATACTAAAAGCAGTAAGAGAAAAAGGCCAAGTAACATATAAAGGCAAGCCTATCAGAATTACACCAGATTTTTCACCACAGACTATGAAAGCCAGAAGATCCTGGACGGATGTTATACAGACACTAAAAGAACACAAATTCCAGCCCAGGCTACTATACCCAGCCAAACTCTCAATTAACATAGATGGAGAAACCAAAGTATTCCACGACAAAACCAAATTCACACATTATCTCTCCACGAATCCAGCCCTTCAAAGGATAATAACAGAAAAAAACCAATACAAGGACAGGAACCACGCCCTAGAAACAACAAGAAGGTAATCCCTCAACAAACCTAAAAGAAGACAGCCACAAGAACAGAATGCCAACTTTAACAACAAAAATAACAGGAAACAACAATTACTTTTCCTTAATATCTCTTAATATCAATGGACTCAACTCCCCAATAAAAAGACATAGACTAACAAACTGGCTACACAAACAAGACCCAACATTTTGCTGCTTACAGGAAACTCATCTCAGAGAAAAAGATAGACACTACCTCAGAATGAAAGGCTGGAAAACAATTTTCCAAGCAAATGGTAGGAAGAAACAAGCTGGAGTAGCCATTCTAATATCTGATAAGATTGACTTCCAACCCAAAGTCATTAAAAAAGACAGGGAGGGACACTTCATACTCATCAAAGGTAAAATCCTCCAAGAGGAACTATCAATCCTGAATATCTATGCTCCAAATACAAAGGCAGCCACATTCATTAAGAAACTTTAGTAAATCTCAAAGCACACATTGCACCTCATACAATAATAGTGGGAGACTTCAACACACCACTTTCACCAATGGACAGATCATGGAAACAGAAACTAAACAGGGACACAGAGAAACTAAGAGAAATTATGAATCAAATGGATCTGGCAGATATCTACAGAACATTCTATCCTAAAACAAAAGGATATACCTTCTTCTCAGCACCTCATGGCACCTTCTCCAAAATTGACCACATAATTGGTCACAAAACAGGCCTCAACAGATACAAAAAATTGAAATTGTCCCATGCATCCTATCAGATCACCATGGACTAAAGCTGATCTTCAATAACAAAATAAATAATAGAAAGCCAACCTTCACGTGGAAACTGAACAACACTCTTCTCAATGATACCTTGGTCAAGGAAGGAATAAAGAAAGAAATTAAGGACTTTTTAGAGTTCAATGAAAATGAAGCCACAACATACCCAAACTTATGGGACGCAATGAAAGCATTTCTAAGAGGAAAACTCATAGCTCTGAGTGCCTCCAAAAGGAAACTAGAGAGAGCACACATTAGCAGCTTGACAACACACCTAAAAGCACTAGAACAAAAGGAAGCAAATTCACCCAAGAGGAGTAGACGGCAGGAAATAATCAAACTCAGGGGTGAAATCAACCAAGTGGAAACAAGAAAAACTATTCAAAGAATCAACCAATCAAGGAGCTGGTTCTTTGAGAAAATCAACAAGATAGATAAACCCTTAGCCAGACTCACTAGAGGGCACAGGGAAAGCATCCTAATTAACAAAATCAGAAATGAAAAAGGAGACATAACAACAGATCCTGAAGACATCCAAAACACCATCAGATCCTTCTACCAAAGGCTATACTCAA
Source organism: Mus caroli (assembly GCF_978045245.1). Classification (NCBI taxonomy): domain Eukaryota; kingdom Metazoa; phylum Chordata; class Mammalia; order Rodentia; family Muridae; genus Mus; species Mus caroli. The sequence goes on along the minus strand of NW_028227270.1, from coordinate 55,083,616 downwards.
CAAAACTGGAGAACCTGGATGAAATGGAGAAGTTCCTAGACAGATACCAGGTACCAAAGTTGAATCAAGATCAGGTTAATGATCTAAACAGCCCTATATCCCCCAAAGAAATAGAAGCAGTCATTAATAGTCTCCCAACTAAAAAAAAGCCCAGGACCAGATGGGTTTAGTGCAGAGTTCAATCAGACCTTCAAAGAAGATCTAATCCCAGTTCTTCACAAACTATTCCACAAAATAGAAACAGAAGGTACTCTACCCAACTCATTCTATGAAGCCACAATTACTCTGATACCTAAACCACAAAAAGACCCAACAAAGATAGAAAACTTCAGACCAATATCCCTTATGAATATTGATGCAAAAATCCTCAATAAAGTTCTTGCTAACCGAATCCAAGAACACATCAAAACAATCATCCATCCTGACCAAGTAGGTTTCATCCCAGGGATGCAGGAACGGTTCAATATACGGAAATCCATCAACGTAATCCAGTATATAAACAAACTCAAAGACAAAAACCACATGGTCATCTCGTTAGATGCAGAAAAAGCATTTGACAAGATCCAACACCCATTCATGATATAAGTCTTGGAAAGATCAGGAATTCAAGGCCCATACCTAAACATGATAAAAGCAATATACAGCAAACCAGTAGCCAACATCAAAGTAAATGGTGAGAAGCTTGAAGCAATCCCTCTAAAATCAGGGACTAGACAAGGCTGTCCACTTTCTCCATACCTATTCAACATTGTACTTGAAGTCCTAGCCAGAGCAATTCGATAACAGAAGGAGATCAAAGGAATACAAATTGGAAAAGATGAAGTCAAAATATCGCTTTTTGCAGATGATATGATAGTATATATAAGTGACCCTAAAAATTCCACCAGAGAACTCCTAAGCCTGATAAACAGCTTCGGTGAAGTAGCTGGATATAAAATTAACTCAAACAAATCAATGGCCTTTCTCTACACAAAGAATAAACAGGCTGAGAAAGAAATTAGGGAAACAACACCCTTCTCAATAGTCACAAATAATATAAAATATCTTGGCGTGACTCTAACTAAGGAAGTGAAAGATCTGTATAATAAAAACTTCAAGTCTCTGTAGAAAGAAATTATAGAAGATCTCAGAAGATGGAAAGATCTCCCATGCTCATGGATTGGCAGGATCAACATTGTAAAAATGGCTATCTTGCCAAAAGCAATCTACAGATTCAATGCAATCCCCATCAAAATTCCAACTCAATTCTTCAACAAATTAGAAAGTGCAATCTGCAAATTCATCTGGAATAACAAAAAACCTAGGATAGCAAAAACTCTTCTCAAGGATAAAAGAACCTCTGGTGGAATCACCATGCCGGACCTAAAGCTTTACTACAGAGCAATTGTGATAAAAACTGCATGGTACTGGTATAGTGACAGACAAATAGACCAATGGAATAGAATTGAAGACCCAGAAATGAACCCACACACCTACGGTCACTTGATCTTCGACAAGGGAGCTAAAACCATCCAGTGGAAGAAAGACAGCATTTTCAACAAATGGTGCTGGCACAACTGGTTGTTATCATGTAGAAGAATACGAATCGATCCATTCCTATCTCCTTGTACTAAGGTCAAGTCTAAGTGGATCAAGGAACTCCACATAAAACCAGAGACACTGAAACTTATAGAGGAGAAAGTGGGGAAAAGCCTTGAAGATATGGGCACAGGGGAAAAATTCCTGAATAGAACAGTAATGGCTTGTGCTGTAAGATCGAGAATTGACAAGTGGGACCTCATGAAACTATAAAGCTTCTGCAAGGCTAAAGACACCATCAATAAGACAAAAAAACCACCAACAGATTGGGAAAGGATCTTCACCTATCCTAAATCAGATAAGGGACTAATATCCAATATATATAAAGAACTCAAGAAGGTGGACTCCAGAAAGTCAAATAACCCCATTAAAAAATGGGGCTCAGAACTGAACAAAGAATTCTCACCTGAGGAATACCGAATGGCAGAGAAACACCTGAAAAAATGTTCAACATCCTTAATCATCAGGGAAATGCAAATCAAAACAACCCTGAGATTCCACCTCACACCAGTCAGAATGGCTAAGATCAAAAATTCAGGTGACAGCAGATGCTGGCGAGGATGTGGAGAAAGAGGAACACTCCTCCATTGTTGGTGGGATTGCAAGCTTGTACAACCACTCTGGAAATCAGTCTGGCGGTTCCTCAGAAAATTGGACATAGTACTACCGGAGGATCCAGCAATACCTCTCCTGGGCATATATCCAGAAGATGTCCCAACCGGTAAAAAGGACACATGCTCCACTATGTTCATAGCAGCCCTATTTATAATAGCCAGAAGCTGGAAAGAACCCAGATGTCCCTCAACAGAGGAATGGATACAGAAATTATGGTACATTTACACAATGGAGTACTACTCAGCTATTAAAAAGAATGAATTTATGAAATTCCTAGCCAAATGGATGGACCTGGAGGGCATCATCTTGAGTGAAGTAACACAATCACAAAAGAACTCACACAATATGTATTCACTGATAAGTGGATATTAGCCCAAAACTTAGGATACCCAAGATATAAGATACAATTTGCTAAACGCATGAAACACAAGAAGAATGAAGACCAAAGTGTGGACACTGTGCACCTTCTTAGAATTGGGAACAAAACACCCAGGGAAGGAGTTACAGAGACAAAGTTCGTAGCTGTGATGAAAGGATGGACCATTTAGAGACTGCCGTATCCAGGGATCCATCCCATAATCAGCTTCTAAACGCTGACACCATTGCATACACTAGCAAGATTTTGCTGAAAGGACCCAAATATAGCTGTCTCTTGTGAGACGATGCCGGGGCCTAGCAAACACAGGAGTGGATGTTCACAGTCAGCTATTGGATGTATCACAGGGCTCCCAATGGAGAAGCTAGAGAAAGTACCCAAGGAGCTAAAGGGATCTGCAACCCTATTGTTGGAACAACATGATGTACTAACCAGAACCCCGGAGCTCTTGTCTCTAGCTGCATATGTATCGAAAGATGGCCTAGTCGGCCATCAATGGAAAGAGAGGCCCATTGGACTTGCAAACTTTATATGCCCCAATATAGGGGAATGCCAGGGCCAAAAGAATGGGAATGGGTGGGTAGGGAAGTGGGGGGCGCTATGGGGGACTTTTGGGATAGCATTGGAAATGTAATTGAGGAAAATATGTAATAAAAATATTAAAAAAAAAAGAACTTTCAGTGTCACACTATGGGAAAAGTCAGAGCATGAGTAGATTATAGTGTCCTGGGTGAATAAGGCTCCATAAGAGCCGCAATCATTTGTTTCTCCTACAATTGTGTTTTTCCCTCAATCCATGATTTTCCCAAGGGATGAAGTATAACCAGTTGAATATCATTCCCACCTCATTAAAAAGGGCAAGCCCTTTAGGTAAGATGAAATTCACTGAAGTCCTTCCCAACACATTGAACAGTAGAAGAGCTCATAAAGAAAAAAAATTAAACCCTGCATTTTGAGTTATACCAGGTGAGTCTGAATTCTGGGGTTTCACATGTTTGTAGGAGAGCAGATTTACAATTTAGAAAATCTAAATTTCCTTTGGTGTATTTGCATTAATTTCAGTCAAATCAGAGTAATTTGTGTTTTTACCTAGAGAAACATCATTTCCTTGGGCTAGAATCTTTCAAAACACCTACTTTCCCCAAAACTTTGCCAGAATATGTCTGGAAAACACATAAGCAGAGCTCAAAGTCTTTGTCTGCTTCTAATGATGATGTCTAATTCTCTAGGAATGACTGTTCAGCTGGTAAGTTTCAAAACCCAGTTATTTTCACTCAAAATTAGAATATGATCACAGAGCCACATTTAATCACATTTAAAATGGAGGATCATTAAACACACTTATCTACAAAAATTATATTAACATGTTAAATCATTAGCTATCTTGCAATCAGAATAGTAAAGACAGCTGAGAACAAATGCAGATAACTGATGCATCTTTTCCAATGCTCATGGAGTGAAAGTGAATAGTCTGAGGTTTTAAAATCTATTCTTAAAAGTCTGCTATGGCACTGATAGCAGTACTAAGGTGAAGTAATATGGGGTCTAAAAAAGACTGAGCATAACAGCTAAATCACTCAGTAGTCTGTTGTAGCAACATGGAATCTGATCAACTCTTTTGAGCATAGAACAGTAAGCCTTCCTTAGAGATACAAGTTGTTTTTTTTTTTTTTTTTAGCAATCATAAAGCCCAAACTCTTCACTTAACAGAGAAAATGGGAATCAAACAATCCTGGAACATTTGTAAAGGTAGAAAACATCAATTGCAGGGTTACCAAAAAATAAATTGTCTTCAATTTTATTTCATTCACACATTTTTACTCCATGTTGGTTATTTGTTTATTCATTTACTAATACTTGTTTCTGGCAGTGCTGAGAACTAAGCCCAGATTTCTAAACATATAGATAGTCTACTATGAGCTACAATTCTAGCTCATGCCTTGAGTTCTTATGTATATTTGTGTTGTATAATAACATTAAAAGATAGGCCTCTGGAGGAAACATTAGAAACACAGATCCTTTGCAGCTTTTCAAAACAAAACACAAGTTTTAAATTCCCCTAAAAGTATTTTTCAAAAGCAAATGAGAAGACAATAATGATGTACTGCAACTTCTTCAAGTTTCACAGGTTTGTGAAGAACTCTTGTTTAATGCCACTTTCTGGCCAAGTCCACTCATAGTCCTATGTGTCTCCTGATCATGCTGCTCAATCAGCACAAAAGGCCAAAACTTTTTTCTTCCCATCTCATTAATTTTTTTCTGCTTCAAACAGTATCTTTGAGAAATGCCAACTTGATACAAACATCAGATAAAAATTGCCTTGATGGATTACGTTTTGAATCGCAAAAGTCATTCCCCAACCTTCACGTGTATACCATTCTTGGGAACTCATGAAGGTTCTGCTGTAGTGCCTGGAATTGGTGTTAATTTATTTCTTCCATACAACTGAGAAAGCTTGAGAAGTGGGCGGAAAAATCATCCAAGATAGTCAGCATCATCACATTATTTATTAAATAAGAAGTCTATGGTTATTATAATAGTTTTATTTTTAGTTAAAGTGATCATGTATGTTCATATAAAATATTTCTTACATCTACTACTTCCTTGTATACTAAAATTCTCTTACACCCAACAATACTTTTTCAATCAGATAGACTTGTGTCCTTAAACATACACTCAAGTTGCAGTTTGTTTTCAGGGCTCAGGGCTTACTCTAGTTCTGAGGTGGTTGCACTCTTAGCTGCTGAAAAGGAGATGCCACAGGAAACTGAAGATCTCAAAGTGCAAGGGCTTCTGATCACCTACATCAAAGAACTAAGGCAGTAGAACTCCTCCCAAAGCAGCTGAGTATCATCAAGGTACTGACTATCAAGGTACCTTTGGACCTGCCCACTAAATGAAACCCAGTTTTTCTGTTTGCTTACAGCCCAGCTGTGAGGAACCTTGTCCTTCCCTGCCACATCTACAGTGCTCCATGTTAGCTGTCTTGTTTATTACAAATCTCAAGTTCAGAACTCCCAGGCTTTGCCTGTTCTCTGAATCTCTATCATACTGCAGATGTTCTCATAGCACATCAGTCTCAAGGTGGTTTAGAAAACTGCTAGGTTTATCTAATCTTTTCACCAATGTATAGTTTTTATTTGTTCTAACATTTATGCAAATATTTGATAATCATACACTTTTGAGATGAGATCACCTATTTTCTGAGTTGAAAATACATATTTTCTAGCCTAGTATTTACTTGATCTTTTATGAACATTAAAATTCCTATTTAATAAACATTTATAATTTCCATTTCTTATTTATTTTGATTATTGTGGTCTGAACTTATTCACTGCATGTAAATTATTATTTTGAATTGTTGTTATTATTTTGACTTGAAGGAACATTTATTTAAAATTAGGCTACTTAAATCATTTTCATTGTTAATTTGTACATTTTGTTCAAATGTCTAGGTGGTATACATGCATTGTTTCTGTTGATGTTTTCATTTTTAAGAACTAGTATTAATTTTTTTATAATTTTCTTATAGACCTTTATGAGTTATTGTAGTCTTTTTAAAATGCATATTTACAATTCAGTTTGGGTAACTGAATTTTGACATTTCTTCTTTTGTAATATAAAATTATGAAACAATAAAATTACATGTAATAATGTTTTGGTTACAGAGATCACACAAATTTACATGTTTATTTCCATGTAATTTAGTTCAAATTATCTGTGACTGTCTTAGATAAAATACTTAAAATTAATATTTTAGAATTTTCATGTAGTTATGCTGATTCTTAATTAAAATCTGATTGTATAGTTTGAAGTTTTTAAAGTAACTTTTCTTTGTGGTTTGTTAATTTGTTCATAGTCATTAGATCCACATAAACATCAAAAGAAATAAAGTTGCACATTTACAAGATGTGTAACTTGTAAATGTGTGTGTTGGTCCTAGATGTGTAACTTGTAAACTTGTTTATAATACTTTAAGCCTGCTGATACATTTAATTATATTTTCTATTTACTCTATAAATCACTGATTAAAAAAAGTATGCATTTTTATATTGTATTTGTAGATGTATTTCTAACTCCAGGTTTGTGTGTTTTGCTTCAAATTTTGCTTCAACATTGAATGTGTTACTATAAACTTCAGATACCTATGAATTTAGTTGTAAATTATTTTCTTTTTCTCTTTGTTCCCATGTTTGATGATAATTATGAATATTATGTTACATTATTATGGTTATATCAGTTTTCTGCTTACCACACATTTGTGACTTGAAGGAATATTTATTTAAAATTTGGCTACTTAAAACATTTTCATTGTTAATTTGTACATTTTGTTCAAATGTCTAGATGGTATACATGCATTGTTTCTGTTGCTGTTTTCATTTTTAAGAACTAGTATTAATTTTTTATAATTTTCTTATAGACTTTTATGAGTTAATGTAGTCTTTTTAAATGCATATTTAGAATTCAGTTTGGGTAACTGAATTTTGACATTTCTTCTTTTGTAATATAAAAATATTGAACAATAAAATTACATGTAATAATGTTTTGGTTACAGAGATCACACAAAATTACCTCTGTCTTAGCACTTAATCAGGTATTTTATAAAGTTTACTATCTTTAATCTTTTTTGTTAAAGTGTTCAATTATTGTTTATTAACTCATTTTATATTTAAATATTTTATATAATTATAGTCATATATAATCTAAGTACATATTATTTTGTAATATGTGTATTCAGTATGGAAATATTGAATAAGGTTATTCAGAATATCCATAAATGCCAAAACATAAATTTATCCTACCTGTTCAACTTTGTATGCTTAGACCAACACCCTTCCATTCCTTCCAACTTTGAATCTCAAGTGTCCTTATTTAATATCTCTATTTCAGCAATTGTCTTATAGTCTATATACTGCTAAAGATGTGCAGTACTTTTCCTGATGTATAGAGATTTTTAAATTTGATGCAAAGTATTTTAAATTCATATGTATGGTGATAGAATTTTTACACATTCACACCATAAAAACCTTAAATCAGTATGATACAGACATCTACACTCTCAATTGTTCATCTAAGGATAGATAGATGGTTAAAATGCAGTGTACACACAAATGAATTCTATGCAGTGCATTTATTTTAAATGTAAATATTCATGTTTGGACTTATATCTAAAATTCCTCATTTGTTTTCTGTTTGACCAGTGCTTCCTTTAATAGGCCCTATTCTTTCTTTTTATAAATTAAGTATTCATTTTATCCATACATTTTCCTTACCAACCTTAATTTGTTCTGATGATTTCATGATTTGCAATATGACTCTAACATATCAAAGGTTAGTTCAATGACATGTCATTTTACATAATATATAAACATATTTCATTATAGTAATATTCATTGATATTTTAAAAATCATCACACATTTCAATTTTCTTAGATATTAATCTAGAATAGTTTTAACAAGTTTTTATAATAAAATTAGGTTTGTAAGGAAATGAAATAGCAAAAAAGTCTTTATATTTGCCCCAATGTGTATTATGCCTCTTGCCTTCATTTTTATGTATGATCTTTAATATTCCATTTTGAAGAATGTGATGTTTCTAGTATTAGATATAATTTTGTGTTGAGCTTTAAATTCTTAAAAATATTTTTTATGATTAGTGTTTACTTTTATTTTTCATCTTTTGGAATGCAAAAGGTAAAAATGTTTATTTTGGTTCCTAATTCAAGGTTATTATCCATCATGACAAGAGAGTGATGGTAGCAGAACTTGAGGAAGCAACTTGTTACATTGTATCTGCAGGCAGAAAGGAAAAGGTGATGAATATTGATATTCAGGTAGCTTTCTTTTTATACAGTCTGGAACCTATCCTCATCAAACGGTGCTGCTGCTCTTAGGGTGGGTCTTCCCGTTTCTATTGAGCAAATGTAGAAAGCCCCGCTCACAGGTATCCTGCATGGGTGAATCTAGATCCTGTTGACCATCAGTAATAACTATCTCAGCTCCTCATAAATATCGTCAACTTTGATTCATCTGAAGAAATGTTAGGGTAGCCTTAACGTTAAGGGGATAACTGATGTATGTAGATTTTAAGTGAGGAATTTTCTTTATTGAGACACTGTATACATCATCGCATTACTTTTGTTGTCATTATTTCCCATGATACTAACAGCGTGCTTACAAGAAATGAACTCAATTTTTCTGGTTGATTTATTTATTTATATAATCCATCTTGATATTATTGCCTTTGCATATCTATCATCCCATTTTTAATTATGAATTTTTAAAATTTTCTTTGATCTGTAATTTTTATTTTTATCAAATTAAGAAAATTATAAGCATTATTTGTTGAAAAACTCTGTGAGCATATCTATCTGCTGGGATAACAATTAAATGTACTTCTTTTGTTTTAGAAAAGTAATGAGTTAATGATACATTCCTAGATGTGTATCATTTTTCTTTGGTCATGTTCACCCCATGATCCTCTCATGTACCTCCCTTCTCACCCCTGTTATCACTTATTATAATTTTTCTTGTGAAAAGAATCTTTTCTTCTGCTCACTTATGTTTTCTTGTTTATCTGTACTACAACACAGTAGAGGAAAATAAGGAAAGAAGTAGTTGAATTTTTCTATATGCCCTTTAATCTTATAGAACATTCTTCTGGGAATAAAGCAGATTTGTAAATATAATCAATATCAAACTTTTAATGCAAAAAATCTTACTACTTTAAACATTTTATTAAAGTTAATACATTCCTTTTTTAATAACCTGATTGGGTTATTTACTTCTATTTACTCTATAAAGTTCATGATATCATTTGATAACATTGTCCCACACTTAATAACTGTTTTAAATACCTCTTTACAAAAGTTAAACTGTTTTAAAAAGACTTTTATAAAACTTACTGTAAACCATTGATAACTTTCCAATTTGCAAGATGTCATTCACTGTATACTATTACATTGTAAAGACATCAATGAGAATTGAATAAAATAAATCAATAATTATTTAATTTTTTAAAAAATCACAAAATTAGAAGAGGGAGATATAAGTAAGTGAAGCAATAATGGTTTCCCTTGTATTTCCCCAGACAGGAACCGCAATGATGGACACAATAACCAATACAACGGAATACATGGAATTCTTGCTCATGGGATACCCAGATGAACTGCAGACATTGTGTGCCACACTTTTCTTCTTGATTTACCTGGGAGCACTAGTGGGAAACTTCCTCATTATCACCATTACTACTATAGACCAGCATCTCCAGTCCCCTATGTATTTCTTTCTGAAGAATTTGTCCCTGATTGATATCTGTTATATTTCTGTCACTGTTCCCAAATCCATCATGAACTCTGTGACTAACACCCATTCCATCTCCTTCCTGGGATGTGTTTTACAAGTTTTCTGTGTAATATTTTTGGCAGGCACTGAATTTGCCCTGCTTTTGGTGATGTCTTATGACCGCTATGCTGCCATTTGCCTTCCTCTACACTATGAGGCCATAATGAATAAAGACGCCTGTGTTCAGATGGTGGCAGTAGCATGGCTCAGTGGATGTATCTATGGGTCTGTTCATGCCACAGGAACATTCTCTGTCCATTTCTGTGGTCCAAATGTAGTGTATCAATTCTTCTGTGATATCCCATCACTTCTTAGACTTGCTTGTTTTGGAGACCAAATTCTAGAATATGTGTTTATTATTACTAGCTGTTGTTTCACCTTCTTGTGTTTTATATTGATGATTATTTCCTATGTTCACATTTTCACTATAATCCTAAGAATGCCTTCTATACAAGGAAGGTTTAAAATTTTCTCTACCTGTATACCCCATCTTACCGTGGTGACATTATTTCTCTCTTCTGCATTTGTTGCATATTTAGGCTCAGCAGTAAAATCCCCATCATCACTGAACCTCTTTATGTCAGTGTTTTACTCTCTGTTACCTCCCAGCCTGAATCCTGTGATTTATAGCTTTAGAAATTCAGATGTAAAAGTGGCCCTACATAACATTTTTGGGTGAAAAAATGATCACATGCCTCTAAATCTTGAAAATATTAGCTACTATGAAACAAACTATATAAAATTATCTGGTAATCCAAACCTGTAATAAAATTATTTGGTATATGCTTTAGTATCTTGCTCTAACAAAAAAAAATTCCATTTATAATATTATGTGGGACTGAACATTAAAGGAATTTCAGATTATCAATTCAGGGGAAATCTTCCAAATATTATGTCTATATCAATAGATTATAGGTTTAGAATAATATGTTTCATTTCATAGTCATATATTTACCAACACCAGTCTCAATAGATTTGGTTTTCTTTTTTGGTAATGTATCTCAAATATAAATATTTTATGATACATTCTTTTAGCCAGTTTCGTAATTTTATCAGTTAAAATAAAAGTTCCTAGAGTGAAGTAATCCTAGAATATTTTTTTCTTTGATTTTTTAAAATGGGAAATATATCAAATGAATTTGAGATGAGGTTTCTTGAAGGGGTGGGGAAACCGGGAAAGGGGATAACATTTGAAATGTAAATAAAGAAAATATCCAATAAAAAAAAAGATGTTTTAGGCTATAAACTTGTAAATACAGTATTTTACTGATATTTCTAAGAATTTTGCCTGAGATATGTTGATAATAATCGACAAAGGCCAATCAAATAATGATCGTATTAAGAGCACTAATAGTATAGTTTTTAACATAAAGTGGAATGAAAGATTGCAGAATTTTTTGTTTGTTTGTAGAACATGATTTTAGTATTTTTAACTGTTAATAGTCAACAAAAAGAATAATTATTTCAAGATATATTTCATTGTTGTGTCTCCATTTTAATTTCTGATTTTATTAATTTGGATACTGTCTCTGTGTCCTCTGGCTTGTCTGGCTAAGGATTTATCTATCTTGTTGATTTTCTCAAAGAACCAGCTCCTGGTTTGGTTGATTCTTTGTATAGTTCTTTTTGTTTCTATTTGGTTGATTTTGCCCTGAGCTTGATTATTTCCTGATGTTTACTCCTCTTGGGTGAATTTGCTTCTTTTTGTTCTAAAGCTTTCAGGTGTGCTGTCAAACTGCTAGTGTAAGCTCTCTCCAGTTTCTCTTCTTTTTAAAAAAAAATTATTAGATATTTTCTTCATTTACATTTCAAATGCTATCCCAAAAGTCCCCTATACCCTTCCCCCGCCCTGCTCCCCTATCCACCCACTCCCACTTCTTGGCCCTGGCGTTTCCTTGTACTGGGGCATATAAAGTTTGCAAAGTCAAGGGTCCTCTCTTCTTCTGGGTGTTGTGGGACTGGCTGCAGAGTTCATGCCCAAGGTCTGCTCAGGGCACTAGCCCAAACCAGAAGGATCTAGTGCTACTGGTTGGGCAGAGTTCCTGGGTGACTGGATCCCACTGGTCCCTGTAACTTCCAGTGTTGGGGCAGATGTTGTGTCCTCCTCACCTCTGATCCTATCTAGAATTTTTTAAATCAAAAGAGTGAAATGTCGCATTAGAAAGTGCTTGTGTATAAATCTGTCAGTCAAGAAATTATTTCATTGAATCTTTAAATTGCTTTTGGTAAGATGTCCATTTTTACTGTTAATCCTGAGGATCCATGAGCATGGGAGAGCTTTCCATCTTCAGAGGTCTTCTTTGATTTTTTTCTTCTGAGACTTGATGTTCTTGTCATACAGATCTTTCGCTTGCTTGGTCAGAGTCACACCAAAATATTTTGTATTATTTGTGACTATTGTGAAGGGTTTTGTTTCCCTAATTTCTTTCTCAGCCCATTTATCCTTCGTGTAGTGGAGGGCTACTGATTTGTTAGAGTTAATTTTATATCTAGACACTTTGCTGAAGTTGCTTATCAGCCGTAGGAGTTCTCTGGTAGAGTTTTCGGGGTCATTTATGTATACTATCATATCATCCACAAATAGATATCTTGACTTCCTCCTTCTCAATTTGTATCCTTTGATCTCCTTTTGTTGTCTAATTGTCCTGGCTAGAGCTTCAACTACTATATTGAATAAATAGGAGGAGAATGGGCAGTCTTCCTTGTCCCTGATTTTAGTGGGATTGCTTTAAGTTTTTCTAAATTCATTACAGAATTTGAACTTTGTTATGCACATCCATACAATTCAACTATATGTACATACATATAGTTCAGTTATATGTACATAATGTAAGTAAAATAATATGCATTTCTTTGCTTTATTTATTTTTATTTTATTTTTTGTTGAGTATTTTATTTATTTACATTTTAAATGTTGTCTTTTTCCCAGTCTCCCATCCACAAACCCCCATCCCATCTCCTTCCCCTTTGCTTCTAAGAGAGTGCTCCCCTACCCACCCACTCCCACCTCACCCCTCTAGCATCCCCCTTCGATAGGGCAACAAGTCTCCACAGGACCAAGAGCCTTCCCTCCCATTGATGCCAGATAAGACAATCTTCTGCTATATATGTAGTAGGAGTTATGGTCCCTCCCATGTATACTTTTTGGTTGGTAGTTTAGTCCCTAGGAGCTCTGAGAGGTCTGGTTAGTTGATATTGTTGTCCTTCCTATGAGATTGCTATCCATTTCAGCTCCTTCAGTCCTTCCCCTAACTCTTCCATTGGGATACCCAGGTTCAGTCAATGATTTGCTGTGAGTATCTGCATCTGTCTTAGTCAGGTGTTGGCAGAACCTCTTAGAGGACAGCTCTGTCTGCATGCATTTCTTGCCATCAGAAAGTGTCAGGGTATGGTGTCTGCAGATGCGATGGATCCTAAGGTGGGGTGGTCCCTGGATGACCTTTCCTTCAGTTTCTGCTCCATTTTTTTGTCCCTGCATTTCCTTTAGACAAGAACAATTCTGGGTTAAAATTTTTGAGATGGGTGCGTGGGCCCATCCCTCAACTGGGGACCATGCCTATCTACCGGAGGTGGTCTCTTCAGGTTCTATCTCCCCTCTGTTGGGTATTTTGTCTAACATCATCCCCACTGGGTCCTGGGACCCTCTCACATACCTGGTGTCTGGGACTTCTTGGTTTCTCCCTGCACCCCCCACCCCCACTACATATTTCTATTCATTCTCAGGACTTTTCTCCTGTCTCTTCCCAAACCCAATCCTGCCCCTTCTTTTCCTCCCTTTTCCCCTCCCCCTCCTCTCTCCCACCCAGGTCCCTCCTTCCCTTTACCTCCCATGATTATTTTGTTTCCCCTTCTAAGTGACATTGAAGCATCCACACTTTGGCCTTCCCTGTTGTTAAGCTTCAAATAGTTTGTGAGTTGTATCATGGATATTCTGAGATTTTGGACTCATATCCACTTATCAGCAAGTACATACCATGTTTGTTCTTTTGGGTCTGAGTTAGATCACTCAGGATATTTTCTAGTTCCATCCAATTGCTAATAGCTGAGTGGTATTCCACTGTACCACATTTTCTGTATCCATTCTTCTATTGAAGGACATCTGGGTTCTTTCCAACTTCTGGCTATTATAAATAAGGCTGCTATGAACATAGTGGAGCAAGTGTCCTTTTTATATGTTGGAACATCTTTTGGGTATATTCTCAGGAGTGTATAGCTGGGTCTTCAAGTAGAACTACTTTCAATTTTCTGAGGAACCCCAAGATTGATTCAACTGGTGGCCTGCATGTAGAAGAATGCAAATTGATCCATTCTTATCTCCTTGTGCAAAGCTCAAGTCCAAGTGGATCAAGGAACTCCACATAAAACCAGATATGCTAAATCTAATAGAATAGGAAGTGGAAAAGAGCCTTGAACACATCGGCATAGGAGGAATTTTCCTGAACAGAACACCAAGAACTCAGGATCTAAGATCAACCATTGACAAATGGGACCTCATAAAACCAAAAAGCTTCAGGAAGGCAAAGGACACTGTCAATAGGACAAATAGGCAACCTACAGATTAGGAAAAGATCCTTACCAACCCACATCTGATAGAGAGCTAATATCCAAAATATACAAAAAAACCTCAAGAGTTAGAATCCAGAAACCCAAATAACCCAGTTAAAAAATGGAGTACAGAGCTAAACAAAGAATTCTCAACTGAGAAATCTTGAATGGATGAGAATCACTTAAAGAAATGTTCAACATACTTAGCTATCAGGGTAATGAAAATCAAAACAACCCTGAGATTCTGCTGTATACCAATCAGAATGGCTAAGATAAAAAACTTAGGTGACAGCAGATGCTGATGAGGATATGAAGAAAGGGAAACGCTCCTCCACTGCTGGTGGGGTTGCAAGTTGGTAAACCACTTTGGAAATAATATGTATTTCAATAAAATGTTAGAAAATGTGAAGGCAAATATCAAACTACATAAAGGCTGTTTGGGTTTTTATTCTAATTTCACTCTAAATGACATTAATTTTTTATGTTTCAAGTTTTTAATTTTCATTTATATAATTTTAAAATTATGGACTTGAGGGAATTTTCATAAAAGCAAATATTTCATTGTCTGTTACACAAGTTAACATATGACATGTTTTCAGAAATTATAAGTGGTATGGGTATTAGTTGTCCCTATAGTAAGTCAGAATGTTTATTCCTTTTCTGCCATTTCTTATTTTAGTATAACAAAAACACAATCTGAAATATATCACAAAACATAACAGCAATATTTCCCTGCCTTGGTGTTTTATGTTAGTCACAGAAAGCCAGACACCGCCGGGCGTGGTGGCGCACGCCTTTAATCCCAGCACTCGGGAGGCAGAGGTAGGCGGATTTCTGAGTTCGAGGCCAGCCTGGTCTACAAAGTGAGTGCCAGGACAGCCAGGGCTACACAGAGAAACCCTGTCTCGAAAAACCAAAAAAAAAAAAAAGAAAGCCAGACACCTGACCAGTATTGGGAAGTGATTCATATATGTCCACACTGTCTTAGATCATAGTTCTGGGATAGTATCAGGTAAATTTTTCATTTAAATTTTTCATTTTTGAAGCTTATAAGCATGAATTACTATTTTTAAAAATAGGTGTTATTGTTTTAATTTGGTTTTGTTTTGCTTTTTTTTTTTTTTTTTTTTTTTGGTTTTTCGAGACAGGGTTTCTTTTTATAGCTCTGGCTGTCCTGGAGCTCACTTTGTAGACCAGGCTGGCCTCGAACTCAGAAATCCACTTGCCTCTGCCTCCCGAGTGCTGGGATTAAAGGCGTGCGCCACCACGCCCGGCTTGTTTTGCTTTCAAATCTTTACTCTAGGACTTCCTTTTGCCACTTTTCCAGTTGCCTGAGTGATCAAACTCTTCTTGTTAAAACAGAACCTTAGGGAATAAATCTCTGATGACCAACACCATGGGAACTATATATTCTTTATTCTTATCTCCTGCAAAATTGGGCTGAGGAAATTTTGTGCGTGCATAATTTACTGCAGAATTGAAGAGGAACTCAAGGGTCAGCTAGAAAGGGAAGGAAAGATACTACATATTTAGGTGAGGTCTATTTTACATAAAATATAATGTTATCTCAAAGACCCCGTGACCAATTATATTAAGTATATTTGAATTTTAGTTAAATAGATGAAGATTCTGACTCAATCATACTTTTCTGAGAATAACAATTGATTCATGAATGTAACAGGCATCAATCCAAATTCATTGGAGAAACAATGTATCCTAAACTATTAATGACTATAAAACTGAGATTGTGCTTATTATATGCCAGGAATCTGCACAATACTTTTACCTATAAAATGCTTTAGACTTTACAGTGAACCATCACTTTTAATATCCACACCCAACAGGTTAAGCTACCAGAAAAGTGGTCATACTAAGGCCAGGGTTTTTGATACCAGAGCCTTATTATCCCAGATATTAGTACACTGAACTCTTTCTCTGTTTCATATCACTACTTTGAGTATTAGAGGTTCCTAGTAATAAACAAATTGGAAAACAATAGCCAATTTTTTTCAAAATTGTAAGTACCCCATGCATACAAATACCTACCTCATAAATACACAGCTCCATCACTTATTGTTTTAAAAAATTGATATCTCAGTATACAACAAAGTCTCAATTTACTGAAGTACAAGTGTTCCTTTAGAGAGGATACTAAATTAAATTAAGTTTTATGTGGTATTTGTATAATAGCTCATGAAGAAGTGTGTACCAGAGATGGAAAAGGTAAGAGAAAAATAATTTAACAAGAGCACATCAATTACAATGAAAAGATCTAATTTTATAAGAAGCATATATTACTTGATTTATTTTGTCTTATAGCTTAACAAAAATTCATTAGTTTGTCTAGAATGTATCCAATAATTTTTTTATGGAATGGATAGTACCTCTCATGATATACACAGCATATTTTATGGATCCTGTGAATATATCATGTTACCTTATAAAAGGAGATTTTCAGACACAGTCATGAAGAATATGGAAATGAGATTATTGTGACCTATCTAAAAGAATATAGTGTCATCATAAGGGACCTTATAAGAATTAATAGGATGAACAGATACAAAACATGAAAGACAAAAAAGGACAGAGACCAGAAAGGTTAGAAAGAGTGTATATGTTAAACAGTCAACTTAGGAAATAGAAGACACCACATACCCAGAAATATAAGGTGTTTTTAGAAGTGGAGATTTCTCCTTTAGATCTTTAAAAGAGAAAAAGGACAGTGTGTGGCACTGAGACTCATTCTATAGTCATGTCTCCTAGAAAGATGAAGGCTTTTGTCTAAAGCTTTTAAAAATCTAATATATGTTGTAGCATAAGTAAGAAATTAAATATTGAAACGTGGGACTATAGGTGAAATGATTTTGCACAGTACTTATGACTTTTCAACATGTCCATAGTGTACTCAATATACCAATTCTTAAAATGTATAACTGAATCAATAGTTATGTCTCATGTATCCTCATGTCTGTCGTGTTCTCTTTTTATGTTTCTGGGGATTTAATTTAGAACCTTGGGACTACTATACAAATACTTTACCACTGAGCTATACCTGTAGCCCTTATTTTTGCAGTTTGATTTTGAGACTTATCCATATTTTTATTAATTAATAATAAAGTAATTGCATGATTTGAAATAACTCATAGTTTCATGGCCTTTGCATTGCTGATAAGACAAGGTGAGCATAATATTGATGTATTCATAGATGCTGATTCTTTGTATTCCTATACTTATGTATTTCCAACTCCTTTCTCCTGCAGCTGTACTTATTCCAATTTTTCATGGCATATGGAACACAGTAGACCAAGGTTATAAACAGAATGATTCTAATGCTATACAAAAGTCTATAATTTAACTTAATCCTGTAGGTAGTAAAGTGTGAGATTTTTCTTCTTGTTGTATCTCCTCTTTCTTTTCCATCCTCTGTGGCTCTGGTTATAAAATGACAAATTTTACACATGTCTCAGAGTTTATTCTACTTGGATTCAGAGGAGGTCCTGGTATACAAATGTTGCTATTTCTGATTTTTTTATTTTTGTATGTTATAGCAGTGGTGGGGAATTTTGGCATGATTATAATTATTAGGATGGATGCACAGCTCCATACTCCTATGTATGCCTTCCTCCAGAGCCTTTCCTTTTTGGATATCTGCTATTCTTCCACAATTGCTCCTAGAGCTCTGATAAACTGCTTGAAACAGGACCATACAATATCCTTTGGTGGGTGTGCCACACAATTCTTTTTTTTGTCTCTTTTTGGAACCACAGAAGCATTTCTCTTGGCTGCCATGGCCTATGACCGCTTCATTGCTATCTGTAACCCTCTTCTATACTCTGTGAGTATGTCCCACTGGGTCTGTGGATTGTTGGTATCAGGGTCCTATTCATGGGGTGCAGTGAATGCTGTCACGCAAACCACGATGACCTTCACTTTGACTTTTTGTGGGTTCAATGAGATCAATGACTTTTTCTGTGACGTTCCACCACTCTTATCCCTCTCATGTTCAGACACTTTTATAAACCAGCTGGTTCTTCTTGCTTTATGTGGTTCCATTATTGTCAGTACCTTCTTGACTGTTTTTGTCTCATACATCTATATCATTTCAACAATATTGAAGATCCGCACAGTACAGGGACGCCAGAAAGCTTTCTCCACGTGTGCCTCCCACTTGATTGGTGTCTGCTTGTTTTTTGGTACTGTTTTCTTCATGTATGCACAGCCCAGTGCTGTCTCCTCCATGGAGCAGAGCAAAGTGGTGTCTATCTTCTACACTATTGTCATTCCCATGTTGAACCCCCTTATATACAGCCTGAGGAACAAAGATGTCAAACAAGCACTGAAGAGAAGCAAGCAGAGATTTTGTTCCTGATTCTCTGGCTGTAGGTCTCACAAAGTAACCTGGACTTCACGCCAATTCATTGTTACTCTCATGATTTATACTCTAGTAGTGGTTCCTTTCTTTGAAGTTTTTGATTTAAGGAAGAGAATGTATTTTATTTTTATATATTTATCAATGAATAAAATCATGCTGATGATTTGCTGATGAGAAATAAAATGTAAACTGGGAAAATGGATAATTGCTTTGGTATGTGTTTATTTTGCCTCATATACAGGATCCTAATCAGATTTCATCATAAAAATGATTAAACAATCAGACAATATTTATCTTGGA
Source organism: Mus caroli (assembly GCF_978045245.1). NCBI lineage: Eukaryota > Metazoa > Chordata > Mammalia > Rodentia > Muridae > Mus > Mus caroli. Next base: position 55,064,486 of record NW_028227270.1, on the reverse strand, counting down.
TGTAACTCATGAAGTAGTAAAACAGATCTTTCCAAAACTGAAGAAACTCAAAATGCTTCAATACAAACTACTTAGCAGTGTATAAATTAATTATTGGTATTTAATATTAAAATTAATAATAAATTAGACAAAATTTATTGATAAATTGTTTTGAGCAGCTTTTATGGATTCTAATTAACACGTAATCTATCAATTCATTCAATTGAAGTATTAGAATACGTTATGTTTTAACGCATGTGTATGCTTGTATGATCATCTCATAGTGAAAATAACAAGTGTGCACTCTGCCATACATTTCCTTAGAAAGTCTTTATAATGCTTTCCCACTTTGCTTATGAAATGAAGCTCACCCTGGATAAGCTTTTATCTATTTTTTGTCATGTAGATAAGCTTGCTTTTCCACATAATGGGGCTTAGAAGGGTTGTGATCTCTTAACTATTTTGATATCTATCTAGCTCATGTAATTATAATTCATTCATGGGTAACATCACATGATATTAAGATTATGAGTATACTACAATTGGCTCATCCATTTATGTGTTGATAAATATTTGAGCTGTTTCATTTGAGGGCTACTATAAACACAGCTGTTATGGATATTTTTATGAATGTATGTGTGTATATATGGAGAGAGAGAGGAGCAGTTTCTTTATCTGAAATAAATACCTGGAAGTTAGTATATATTTCTATGTTTTGAAATTGTTGCAATGTTCCATTAACAGTTCACATTTTCACTGTGTGTTTCAAATCCTCTGCATTTTCATTAGCATATGGTATTCTCTCCCTTTTTTTATGTAAACTTTTTTTTTTTACTAAATTTGTAATGGTGTCTCATTTTCATTTAAGCTGCATTTGCTAAACTGTAAATGATCTCCAAAATATTTTATATGCTTACTTTTTATCTGTATATTTTGGTTTATGATGTGTCTATTTAAGTCTTATGCACACTTACCCACACTTGGAAACTACTTTTTATTACTAGCCCTGGAATACAGACACATCTTTAGTTCACACCCTTAATCCCAAACGATAAAGGTAAAGTCAGTTTCATAGAAGGGAGCAGCCATGGTTGAAAGTGACTTCTATCTGAGGGTCAAAGTGATGAATCAGAGGAAGATTTGACAAAATGTTTCAGAGATATGATATATCCAACTCTCACAAGAAGAGACAGGAAGGAAATGATATTTAAAGAGCAGTGCAGGAAGAGAGTCAGTCAGTTCTGTTAAATCAGTTGAGTTCAGTTCAATGTAGTCAGTTGGGAGTGAGTGCAGTGAGTGCAGTGAGTGCAGTGAGAGCAGTGAGAGCAGTGAGTGCAGTGTGAGTGCAGTGTGAGTACAGTATGAGGCAGTGAGTGCAGTGCAGTGCAGTGCAGTGCAGTGCAGTGCAGTGCAGTGCAGCTGAGTTTGTTCATGAGGTCAAGCAGTTCAGGTCAGCAGAGGCAGTTGAAGTCAGAGAATAAGAAAGAGCCAGAAGACTAGAACAAATTGCCAGAGTTAGTTTGAGACCAAGCAGAGCAATTTACTGAGAAACCAGATTGAACCAGTAAGTTTGGAAAGGAATTTGAGCCAGAATAGCTAAGATGAACCAGCCAGACAGAGCTCAGAAAGAACTAGAAAAGGTGAGCTTATTCAGCAACAAGTCTCAGAGGCTGAAAACATTCTAGGCCTAGATTAGATTGTACAGAGGCTAGAAGTTTCCAGGACTAGGCCTAGGTAAGCAGACTGAGGCAGTAATCCTCCAAGTTATATTTACAATATCCTTTATGAAATATGAGGATTAAGATATTTTTTCAGGATGTAGCTTGTCATTTCATTATTTTAACTGTTGGAATCTAAGAGTCACCCTACAACCTACACAAACACCAATCTCAGTCAGATAGGGCTGGTTTATTGAATGAACACTCTAACACTGATTGATCAGGGCCATAGCTCAGAATTTGGGGCTGAAGCTACAACCACAAACATCCCTCAGGGCCAGCTCATGAAGAAAAACCACTCAAGCTCATGTGCAGGTGCAGGAAGTGCTGCCTGGTGGTCAACTCAGACTCAAGCTATTTTGGCTATCTACTCAGAACAGTGCTAACTGACCTTTATTCTGATTGGTCCTAAGTGGAGCTTACAGTCGTCAGATTTCTACAAAAACCTCATAACATATAGAACATAACAGGGTATGTGTTCAGCATGACCCTGCTCTGAGATGAGTTATTTTTCTGTGACAATGACTGGCTGGCATATTATAGCAGCACGAAATAGCTAGCAGGCTTGGAACAAAATGGCTACTCCTATTCTGGGGGTGGAGGGACAGACCTCAACATTACAACACCCTTATAAGAATAGAAGTCTAATTAAATGCAGTGCATTAATTTGTTCATGTATTTATTGTTCTTCCATTGCCTTATATAAAAGACTTTTGCTGCTGACACGCTGGTACGTTCTTATACTCTGAACACTCAGAAAGCTGAGGTTATGAATTTGAAGATAGGCTGGTTATCATAAAGTCAGACACTGTCTCAAAAATGAGGTGTAACTTTAAAAAGATCTTTGCTCAATTCAAAATCACTAAAACTTTCTACTATTTTTTACAGGTTTATAGCTTCATGTTGATAGCTGGTTCCAAAATAATTTTATGTTTTAATTTTAAATTAAAATTTAATTTTGTGAATCTAGCTCAAAATTTCACTTTTTGTGTGACTTTAAATGTTCCCAAATTATTTATGGAAACTTGAATTGTTTTTTTTTTTCCTACTGAATTATTTTTGGACTTATTTCTTAATGTTGGTTATCTCTATAAGAATAAAGGGTTTATTTACAAGAGATTTTTACTATGTTCTGTTAATGTATTTGCCTATTTTTACACTAATACTACACATTGTAGTTTTGATTTTAGGAGACTTTTGTTAAATAAAATGATAGACAATAGCAGCTTCCATTCCAGAAAGGAAGCTGGCACATAATTCATAATTTCCTTTAACTATGAGGTTTATTAAAACAAAAGGACTCCAAGTCCATGGTGTGGCCTCGAGGTATAAGAAAGAGCATTAAAAAGAAACAATACAATATATGGATATCTAAATATGGTAGGGCCTTAAAGAGAAGGAGAGGCTTTCCTTTAAGGTCTGGAGAGAGTTAACAAGAACAAGAGAGAGAGTGACATTGAAAGGAGTGGTGAGCCGGGTGTGGTGGCACATGCCTTTAATCCCAGCACTCGGAGGCAGAGGCAGGCAGATTTCTGAGTTTGAGGCCAGCCTGGTCTACAAAGTGAGTTCCAGGACAGCCAGGGCTATACAGAGAAACCCTGTCTTGAAAAAAACAAAAAATAAATAAAATAAAATAAAATATTTTTAAAAGATCCTGCCTCAAAACAAACAATAGATATTAATCCCATTTTATAGAGAGGACTAAAAAGCCGAATCAGTTTGCTAAGCTAAAGAGTCTGAGGCAAGCAGAATAATATCCCAAACAAAATGTCTGCACCTTAATCCACAGAAAGTGTGAAAATGCTGTGTTATCTATCAAGGGAAAAATCTAAAATTGTAGAATTAACTAAGGTCACTTATCAGTTGAGCTTGAAATGGGGAGATTTATGCAATCATGATGAATACAGCTCAACACAAAATCATAAACTTACTTAAACATTATAAAAGTATTCTGTAATATTTATTTATTTATTTATTTATTTATTTATTTATTTATTTATAGATTGCAGACTGACTGCGTGTTTCTCACATTGTGTCACAACAGCCAAAAGCTGGACACAATACTATCATATGAGTCCTTATACTTGAGAGGAAGAGGCTACATAAACAAAAAGGTCATGTCGGAGATATAAACATTAAGAGAAAGGGCAGAAATCTATGCTAATAATTTGCTGTTTTCACATAAACTAAATTTGTGACAAGTTGATTTAACAGAAAATGAATACGGAGTCCAGGTCTACCACCACTGTGCAAAAAGAAAATCTGATAAATTCTTTTGTAAAGAATTGTTCTGGAAGTCTATTGGGGAACTTTGAACAACAACTCAAAAAAAAAAAAAAAAAAAAAAAACTTCTCGTGACTGGTGTTGAGTTTTTGTTGTTGTTGTTGTTGTTTTACTTTATTTTTTTAATTTTGGCATTTATGATTTTATTATTTGTTAACTAAAAAAGAAACATAATCTTCAAACTCTTGAGATGTCTGTCTCAACCTCAAAGTAGGTTTTGAAAATGATAATTGTACACCCCTGGCAATGGGCAAAGAGGCACCTTGTTTGTGGTGTTGATCTTATATCAGTCAGGGGCAGAGCAGATGGCAGATGGCAGTTCTTTGTTCATCCTAGCTTGATGCCTGGCTTGGTGGCCAAAGCTGTTTCATGCCTCGGGCACATAAGAAAGAAAGAAAGAAAGAAAGAAAGAAAGAAAGGAAGGAAGGAAGGAAGGAAGGAAGGAAGGAAGGAAGGAAGGAAGGAAGGAAGGAAGAAAGAAAGAAAGAAAGAAAGAAAGAAAGAAAGAAAGAAAGAAAGAAAGAAAGAAAGAAAGAAAGAAAGAGACAATTGTAAGATTTAGAGTTTTCTCTTACATGGGTTAGTTAAAATAAACATCTTGAAATAGCCGAGGGAGAATTGTCAGCCCAGATAAGAAATTTTCAATTAAACTATACATGTATATTTATATACAGACTTCCATTATTATAGTTTTTAAACATTGTTAATTAATAGTATGTTCTCTTGTGACTTTTTCATATATGTTTACTATTATTTTTCCATCCTCCTTCTGTATTTCTCTCTCTGTCTGTGTCTCTCTCTAATTAGAGGCCTCAGTTTTCCATTTTTTTGATCAGATCACTTATACAATGGTATGTTTCTCTCTATTGCTTCTCCACTCCCTGTCTTAGCAATGGTCCCTTTTTACATTTCTTGTTTTTGTAGTTACTACAGAATATGTACTCACATCTGAAGATTTAAAGCTAGGAGACTCCAATAGGAAAGAGAAAATTTTACATTTGTCTTTCTGGGTCTTGGTTACCTTACTCAATATGGTCTTTCCCAGTTTCATCTATTTATCTGCAAAGTACATGATTTTACTTTTCTTTATATCTGAAAACTATTCCATAGTGTTCCACATTTTCATTATCTACTCATCATTTGAAGGATATTTAGGTGTTGAGGAGAATATTTTTGAATGATTTCTGATGATGTTTTGAAGAAGCCTAATTGAAAGTTAACCAACTTATTTTTCTCTCAGAACTTTAATATGCAGTTTACTGGGAAGGAGATAGACAGAAATTTTGGCTTTGAAGAGTCAAGGCATGGATGCTAAGTGACATGCTATTAATAAAAAGGATCAGAGAGGAAAAGTTACTTTGGGAAGTTGTGATGAATTCACTAGAAGAAAAAAAAATACATAGAGTCTGGAGATAGGCTTGCAGCTTCAGGCTTTAGGTTATGTGTAGCTGTTCATATGGAGAGGTGTGCTTAAAGACCTTTGGCCAAGAAGACAGAGAAAGAGACTGGAAAGGGGGAAGGGGTTGGTTAGCCAATCAACCCTGAGAAAAAATGGACTTCAAAGTGTCTTAGGCATTTCCAAGGGCTGTTTATTTTCAGTATTGCAAAGACCAATGCTGCTAGCCATGAGACCTGGGGGAAGAAGGTTATCCAGTACCAGCACCTAAAGTATGCATGGTGACCCCCTCTAGAATAGCTAGATGTAGCCATAGAATCAGGGAACCTTGTATTGGTCTGGCTGGAACAGATTAGGCCCTACCAAATTGCAGCTCTGAACAGTCTGGTTCTAGGAGAGGGGCACGAGAAAGGGCTCAGGTGTCTTGAAAACATCATATTAAAGGGATGACCCTAAGTGTGAATGCTCAGACAGAAGTCAGAATTCCATTAGTGGGTGGAATGGGACTGAAAACACTTACAAATGGTTTTTTAAAACAAAAGTTTGGAGAGAGAAAAAGAAGAAAGTAGGGGGAAATAGTGAAAGAAAATGAATAAGCAGAACATGAATAAGCAGCCTGGTGAAGAAAAAAAAAAAGAATAAAGCAGTGGGGGCTGGAGAATTATTGTTAGCTTACGTTTCAACTCTGTACAAAATATTAAATAAAATGAGAGCTAGCACTAATAGCCGGTCTAGAAAGAAAGCCAAACCTAATTCTTAACCCCCCTTAGCTTTGATATTTGTTTGAATAACAGAGTCTCAAGACCATGACATAGCCTTGATATGAGGAGAGCATTAGACAGAAACAATAAAATATGTGGAGATCTAAACATGAAAGGGCCTTAACGAGAATGGAAGGCTTTCTTTTAAAAATAGCCTCCATGAGAGGAATGGTAAGGGGACAGGCTTTGGATGAAATCCCTAGAAAATGGAAAATCTAACTTTTTGAAGACTTTTATAGATGGCAGGAAGTTTTATTGGCCGGCACCATGCAGGAAGAGCCAACAGTGGGCAAGTGAGCTCCTTGGAGGCAGCCCATCTTCTTGCTTGGCTATGACAAGTGCACTCTGGAGAGGCACATCCCTGCTATGGATGTTCCTTCTCTTGTTTTTCATTGCCACATTCCTCATTTATTTGGATTGGTGTGAGACCCTCACTGCCTATAACCTGGTGTGTTTACTTTTGGATAAGTTTTCTGAAGATCAACATGAAGATGAAAGTTCTTGAGAATGCTGTTTAGATGTTTGGTGGAATTCCTGATTTGATTTAAGTAATTTTAGGAAGTTATCCTGATTTAAATAATTTTGTCAAGTTAGGGTAGTTGATAAAAAGTTTAAAGTTAGAATTGAGAATATAACATGCCCCTTCTTCATAGAATGACAAAAGCTCCATGAGTTAGGGAAAAAAACATAGTGAGTGTTCATGCATTACAAGTATGTAATTGTACTCGCAAGAAAAATAGAATTGGGACAAGTTAATGATGAAAGAAAGAATTCACTCTTGGTTGGGCCTGAGTACCTTGTGATCTAGAGTTGTGGTAATAGGTTTTTGGTTTGCACCATAAAATAAAAAGATTATGAACAAATAACAAACAATTCTATTACAAGTATAAAAACAGGAAAACAGATGATTAGCCAGTCTAGCTGATCAAGACTTCAAAAATAAGATGCAAAACACATGACCTATTCCTTATTAAGTACAGATTGTTGTCAACCAAGCACAGGGAGAAACTTGCTACTATAGACTTGGTCTGCTTAAACTTCGTTAATTTATGACAAAAGAATAATTGCTTTAGGGTTACAATCAGCCTGTGGGAAAAAAGAAGGATAAGAATTGTTTAGTTAGATATGTTTCAAAATCAATCAATAATACTGTTGTAATTTCCTCTTGTGTGATAATTTTAATGTTTTTGAAGAATATGTTTTTGTGGTGATTGTTTTCAGAAAATGTGTGACTTGTGGCTATGAGGTAATTCTTTCTAAATAGAAAAACTTTGTCCTAAGGGATATAAGAAAGGGTTAAGAGAAAAAAGAAAGTGCTGGAGCCTACTTTTGCTTTTCTCTCCCCCTCCCCCTCCCCCTCCCCCTCCCCCTCTCCCTCTCTCTCTCTCTCTCTCTCTCTGTCTATGTGTCTGTGTGTGTGTGTCTGTGTGTGTGTGTCTGTGTGTGTGTGTCTGTGTCGTCTGTGTCTGTGTCTGTGTTTGATTTTCCTCCTTTCCTTTTCTCTAATTGCTAGATGCCATAGGCAGCAGCTCCTGTCAGTCACTACCTGGACCAACACCAGTCAGCCTCCCTTAGCACTGACCCCAGTCAGCTGCTTTCAGCACTGACACTAGTCACGGATGCCACACCTCACTGCCTGATTCAATTCACCCTTTGGTGTCAAAGCTGGTCTTTGACATTTTATATCACATGATTTAATTCAATGTAGCATTTCTTCATACAAGCTGAATTAGGTCTGTAGACCTATAGCACAACCAACATACAGTAATACTTTATATATTTGGAAATTAGTGAATGTGCATCTTAAATGTGTTCGCTCCAAAGATAAAAACACCTATATATGCAAGGTGAATGTATATGTTAATGAGCATGTATGTTTATTTCTTTTTAATGTTTGAGTGATCTTGAAAGAAATTTAGTATGTTGTGGAATATTTGTGCTGAAACAGGCATTTTTGATTTATTCACACCCTTGAATATATTTCAATACTTCCTAGTGAACGTAATGCTGTTTATGAATTTTCCATCTCAGTCTTTTATAGGAAACACTTCCCTCCTATGCTGTTTCTACATTATTCCTGCTAACCTGCTATTTTCTTCAAAGTTGTCGAATTTTGTCATTTTCCAGAATGATCAGGTGTTTTTCTTTCATTTTTTAAATTTGGCATATTATATTGAATGACTTTCATGATTATGCCATGTTTCTATTAAACACATAAATTTAACCTGGTCATTAGCAGGTAATTGTAAGTTGAGATTTCAAAATCAAATTTCTTATATTTCATTTAGTTTTTTTCTTAATATTGCTTAGATGTATTTTTCTATGGTTCATCTTGTGGCTTTGATATACTGTCTAATCTCTTCCTTTCTTCAATAAAGACTAAGGAAGATGCTCTTTACTCTTAAATTATTTGATACAATTCTCTATAGAGTAACAATTCCCTCTCATTTTTTGAAGAAAGAATTTTCAATAAAATTTCTCATTATAAAAAACTAAGCTGGGCAGTGATGACACACGCCTTTAATCCCAGCACTTGGGAGGCAGAGGCAGGCAGATATCTGAGTTCAAGGCCAGCCTGGTCTGCAAAGTGAGTTCCAGAACAGCCAGGGCTATACAGAGAAACCCTGTCTCAAACAAACAAACAAACAAACAAACAAAAACAAAAACAAAAACGACAAAAAAACCCTAAACTCTCAATACTTTATTTTCATGTTACTTGAAAATTTCACTGACAGTAAGATAAACTTAATTACCTAAGGAAAATACTAATGGTTCTTCCTTTTTATGCAATGAGCCATGCTTTGCTTTTAACTTTACAAAAAATAGGATATTCTTTAGTTCTGTTTCCTTCTTCCTTGGAGCATTTCTCCCACAGTGTATTAAAATCATTAATTTTCTCAATTCAAAAGTGATATTCACTTAGCCTCTTAGTTTCCCAAGAGATACTCATTGCATCAGATGTCTGTCTGTAGATATTATTCACAACACTAACGATGGTTAAAGTTTGATAGACTTCCCAGAGGACAGAACATGAAGATAAACTCCAGGAAAAAAAAAAAATTGGTCTTCTTGTTAGGTTAACAAGTCCCATGACTATTCTTCAAATATTTGATTTGCAAAATGCTTTGTAATATTCTAAGACATTACCACATTATTTCAGACAGTAATGTATCTTAATTTTTTTCTTATTTTTATACCAATGTGCTATGTAGTATTTTAACTCTACATAGTAGGATTGAAGACATGAGCTTTGAGTGTTAATTGTCTACATTGTAAGATGTTCATTCCTCATTCTTTACAGGTAAATATATATATATATATATATATATATATATATATACCAACTATTTAAAGATATTTCTTTTTTTTTAAGATTTATTTATTTATTATATGTAAGTACACTGCAGCTGTCTTCAGACACTCCAGAAGAGGGCGCCAGATCTCGTTGCGGATGGTTGTGAGCCACCATGTGGTTGCTGGGATTTGAACTCTGGACCTTCGGAAGAACAGTCGGGTGCTCTTACCCACTGAGCCATCTCACCAGCCCTAAAGATATTTCCATAAAGGTGATATAATTTCTTTAAAAAGTGTAACACAATGCCAGGTACATGTTATTCATAACATCTACATAGACAATTGTTTTAATTAGATCCTATTTATGTTTACTATATATGTTAAAGCTATATTACCCCTGGCTATCATCTAAAATTATTTCATTGACTAGTTTCAAATGAATATTTATAAAATATATGTAAGACACACAGAACAACCATTTAATGAGCAGCTATATAGAGTCTATCTAATTTTAGTAGAGAAAATGTTACTTTAAGAATAAGTAGGGGCAGGGAAGTTGGCTCAGTGGGTGAGAGTATGGGCTGTTTAAACAAGAAGACTAGTATATGAACAGCCAAACTTGGCAGCTTGTACCTATTACCTCATCTTTGGGGGTTGATGATGGAAGAGAAGACAGGCAAATGCTGGCAACTCAATGTCCAGCTACCCTAAATCTATCTAATAGGGTTCGGTGAGAGAACTTGTCTCAAGGTGCAAAGCCTTCCCATGTGTGGGTGTGGCTACATCAATGTGTACATACAAGACACACATAAAGAACAACAAAAAAGTAAATCCACAATTTATTATCCATGTTATACTTAGATTGTTTTTGTTACTGTTAAATTTTTAAGTAGGATCCTATAGTACTTTTTTGTGAATTATTTTGTTTGACTAATTTTAGTAATGAGGTTTATCCATGTTTATATACTTGTAATGAACTTTTTTCTAGTGCTATATTCTACTATCTGTATATTCTCAACACATTTTCCTACTTTTCTATCAAACTACAATGGATTATTGCTAAATTTTGCTGGTTCATATGACATTGTTGTAAATGTTCTTGTATATATTGTAGTACATTTTTCTTGGATCAGAGACACTGCTCATTTTTAATTTTATTAGTAATGTCAAATTGTTTCCTGAATTGGTATTGATGCCAACTATTAGAAATGTATAAATGCTCCATGGATACTGCCAGTGTAAAATTGTTACTTACCTAAAGGGTATGAAATCTTAGCTCTATGATTGGGTAACTCTTTGGATTTTGCTCAGTTAATAGTGCTGTAGAGAGAATTATTTGAAATATTTCAAGATGGATTATAGTTTTTGGTTCTGTACTGTTCCCCATTTTGCTAATAAGGGTCCACAAATTTTTTACAAAAAATATGTCAATTCTGTAATTTCAGGATATTCAACATATCTCATAGAAAAGAAAGTATGATAAGGATATACACTAGGTATTATTTAGAAATTTCAGATCTAACTTATCTGTTTGAAATTGATGTCCATTAAAACACATTGGTGAAAAGGTTATTGAGACATGATTAGGATGTAGGTCAGGGTCAGAATCAAGGTCAGGTTAGAGTCAGGGTCAGGGGTTAGTGGTCAGAGTCAGAGTCAGGGGGTTAGGGTTAGGGTTGTGTTAGGGTTTTGTTGTGCTATGTGAAATCAGTTTGGATCATTTCTCTCATCTACCGTCATTGTCCTCTTTCTGGTACTATCACTATCTTCTTTCCTGCCCCAACAAAAGTGGGTTACACAGGAACTCGGAATTTCCTGATGAAAAGTATGTTACTTTAACATGGGACAGAGTTCACACAAAACAGAAAACAGCTACTGCATTTGCTCTACATTTCACATGAGGATCCTCAAAAGACGAAATCAATCATGGGACTTGGTGCCCTTCTTTGATGATGATTTCATAAATAAAGCATAGGCCATGTGATTTCACCACAACTTTGGTTAATATCACCACATGGGACAAACTAAAATGGTGCCACCATTATACTTTATGGTCCCACTGAGTCAGTGGTATTTCCAAACCACATTTACCTTAGACAAAGTAGAAATATCAGACATACAAGGTGTTTATTTTGTATCTTAGTGTTTTGTTTTGTTTTGACTTGATTTGATTCCAATAGCTGCTACATTATATATTTAATGTCTTCTCAAAAGAACCTAAAAGTTTTCCTGGCCATGTGCCTCCAAAATTGGCATACTAACAAAGGAAGCTAATACCTTTGATATTCACAGATCCCAGCAGAGAACCAAAGGATAAGTTGCCACGTGCTAGACAGAATCATGCCAGTAAAGAGCATTTATGGTATCCTCTACTGGCTCTCACTGTCAGCAATTTCAGCCTAGTAAATCCAGGCTAATTTTCCTCTGAGACAAAATGTCCTTCCGTTCTATACATGTCTGTTTTTGTTTCTGCCCAAACAGTATGTTTACTAAAGATCTCTATGTGAAAGTTTCCATTTGACCATGAAAATTATGAAAACAGAATCCCAACAAGCAATAAACACAAAGTTATTGCTCACTAAAATTTGACTTTTTATTATTTATGTATAGACTATCTACATAATAGGATCATGGTTTGTTATTAACATCATGTACTGAGTAGCAAATTTATATGCAAATTAAACTTGTTAACTTGGCCCTAGTTCGTTTTGTTTATAATGAATTAAACTTAAAAATTAATATGAAAAGACAAAAATATATATTTAATCTATATAACCACACAGGCAAAATAAATATAAAATGATAATGAGTCTGAATCTTTGGAATAAGTAACATGAGGATTTATATTCAAATTTTAATATCTACATTTAAGGACATGATATATGTAAACATACAATTCTGATCACAAGAATATCTCCTTAAACCCCATTTCAATTCTAGTATACAACATGGTCTCTATCCCTTAAGGTTATGAATTACTTTTGAAAAGTTCACTACTACTAGACCAGGAGAGATTATTTATATTGGACATTGCCCTCACTCATATAAGAATAACATATCTGTGCTTTTAAATATATTTATATATAAATGTATATACAGACAAGAAACATGTTAATAATTGTAAAGATATTTATAACTACCAGAGCCTCATTGAAAACAAATAAGTATACAAAGATTTAAATCTCCAACACAGGGCTTCTATTCTATTTTCTAAATTAAACAACAACCATTTTAATACCTTTTGCTCTGTTGGACTAAAATAATCACAACGGGACTTTTTAAATGCTACTACATCTCTATAAAAGAGGACATGGCTGGCCAGTATTTTTAAAATGTGGAAGGTGGATAACTATTTATGTAATGCAAAATTGTCTCCATACATGCTGAGTAAAGAATTGTTAGTGTGACAGGTTCAAGGACATCCACAGTCTCACAAGAAAATCTTGTCAATTTTCTGTAAGTAAACCCAATAATTTCACTGGTATCCTAGAGTGAGCTATGATAATTTTGAAATGTGGTGCCATTAAGAACTTAGAAAGAGGGGATAAACATTGCTTATTCCCACCCCTGAATAAATATTCTCAATATAGATTGTGAATTTGTTTGCTAATTCTATTGTATCTTATGGTATTAACATATATAAAATGTTAGAAGATTTTAAGATGGAACTAGTTTTAATAAAGAAGGATTTATATATAGGATATAATGTATATTTCCAAAATGAAAAAACTACAGCCTTTGCAAGTTATGAAGAAATAAGTGAGGTATTTAAAGCACTTAGAATATGAGACTAAAAAGAAATAAGTGTGATATTAAAGCCTCTCTGTCCTCAGATCAACGTTGATAACAAATGGCCTGTAATCTAAGTTTAATTCTATCTACACTGAGGAGAGTCAAAACCCTGAGACGATTCCCAAGGGAAGTGGCAGTCAGTCCAAACAAGGATATGAAGTTAAGTTCACCAAGAGGGATAATAGTACAAAGAAAAGCTTGAAGATACAGAGATTTTCAGAAGCCCAAGTGATACCTTAGGGGTGAATTTTCAATAGGTCTTAACAGAACATAAACTTAACTTGATTTTGCTAAATATGCAATATTAAGCAGGCAAAGGTAAAATATGATCACATTTAAAATGCAGTGTGTCTCTTTAGCAATTAAAGGGACACTGGTCCTCACAAAAATACGTTTAATCATATGAATGTTATTTAGAAAACAAATTCTCATTTCTGTTTCTCTTTTTCATATATAGATATATCTCAATATCCTAGATAAAAGAGAAGGCCTTGGCTTACTTCAGCATTGTAGGGTCTATAAACAGCTGAGGAAATCTGAACTATCTTCTTAAATACTGAGGCCAAACCTAAAAGCCCTATTTACCAAACATGGAACACTGTCTCTTTCTAGAGTACTTATATTTCACATGAGGTTCTAAAAGCAGAGAGACAACAGCTGATTCTGAGCTTATACTGGTTAGTTCAAAATTCCTCAAGAGTTTCCACTAAACTGCTGACCTTTCAACAAGGACCAAAAACAAATCAGTGTTCTGACACACCAAACAAATACTGCCATTGTTTTTTTAGATGATATTTTTTTGCCTATTCTCTTTCTATAATAGGGGGGAGGGGACTGACCCAATTGTGATCTTAACTATGTTCTAAATCGAAATTATAACAATCCTAACAGTCTGACTTTAGTGTATTGTGGATGTTATAGCTCTCACATAACACTCTCCTACTATGAATGCTGTCTTCCAATCTGTCTTGTTTTCTGCTTAGTTTTATTTTGGCCCCTTAGAAGGACTCTTCTCTGAGGTACCATAACTTCTGCCCTTTCTGTATCATCCCTTTGGGCAGTTTAAATATTTAGGATAGATACATTGCACAAAGAGCTAAAGGTACAAATACCCTCTCAAAGGTGGCTACAGTGCCAGTCTACTCATCATTCATCGTGCCATAGCATCACCAGTGCTGTTTTCACAGAAATACAAGATTTGTGACAAACCCGAAGAATCAGGAAGGCTAAATACAGGAATGTAAGATACATTGCCATGAAGCCATTTCTTAAAATTTAACATCTGACAATGAAAAGTTAGCTTAGGACAGTAACTCGGGTATTTGTGGTGGCCATGCAAACCACACGACTTGAATCCCATATAAAGTACCTTTGAAGAAAACCTAAGATGCTGATTAAAATTTTGTCTGTGAGTTATGTGATTAGATGCAGATCCATTGAGCATACTGGCTGAGTGACTGCCTCTATATATTATTATCTGTAACTTTGACATATTTATCCCTTTAATTTACCTTGGTCTGCCACACCATGTAAACAAAGCATTATATAAAAACTTCTGAATACATGCATTTTCACACACACACACACACACACACACACACACACACACACACACACACAAATAAAAGTTCCTGCTACATCAGGAACTTCTCGGCAGTCAGGTGCTTTATCTACTTTCCACTGAAACTGGCATGAGATGTGCTCTAAACCACAATTTCAGACAGTGTTCTCTCTTTTTGTATAAGTTAAAGAAGCTTTCAGAATTTATACAATAGGAGCAATTTGGTTTAAGTGAGGATAGCAATAAAAATGTTATGCAATACCACAGTGTTTAGGATATTTGAGAACTACTATCATTATTAAATATTCAAAGAGAGTCCAGGCCAAAAAGAATGAAAAATATGAGACCATAGATTCTGAAGCAGATACTTCCCTGGAGAAGTCACTGGAAAACTATTGAGAAACAATATGACATCTCCTATTTGTTGCTAGGAGAAGGCCTATGTGCTGTTTTCAATATCTTTATTTATTGATACACTGTGACCCAGGATGATCTCAAACTCATTGTTTCCTGCCTGAATATATTTGTAAATACTTTTCTTTCTGCTCTAACTCCTGAGTCCTGAAGTTATAAGCATGGGCACTAAATCTAATTTGTACAGTACCTGTGAATCAGGCTAGAACTTTGCACATATTAAACAAAAACTCTACAAATTATCACTCCTATGAATGTCTTTTTAAATTAAAAATACAAAGTAAAAGAGGAAAGTATCCACTGTGAAGCAGTGCACCTGATAAAAACAACACTGCAAGATAGATAATAATAAACCCTTTTATGGAACATAACAATTAAAATTATAACATTTAAATAGAAAAATTAATAGGCTCCTGGAGCAGATCCTCTGCCACAGGGCTCCATACCCAAATAGCACCAGGAGAGAGAGCAAGTCTCCCAGGAGTGCAGACAGGCCTGTGAGCACGGGTAGGACCACCACTGCTGCTCAGAGGAACCCGCCTGGAATTCTCAGGACACAAGAACCAAGGGGCACCCTGGGACAGGAGTCTTCTGGTTACAGTTTGTGCTCAGAGCTGTTCTTGTGCCACACAGCTACATACACAAATACTGCCAGGAGGGAGCTGGTCTCCCAGAAGTGCCTACACACATGCGAGCACAAGTAAGACCACCACTTCTCTTAAAATTCCTGGCCCAAGAGGGACCCTCCCAGAGCCATCAGGACACAGGAACCAAGGACCAGCTGGAGGCAGGATCCTTCTAGTTTCTGTCTGGACCCTAGAGCTGACCCTGTACCACAGTTCTCCATACCTAAATTCCTCTCGAAGAGAACTGGTCTCCCAGGAGTACTGACACACAGACTTACAGGATGGACAAGCCACAGTCAGAGACAGTAAGACCAGCTAACACCAGAGATAACCAGATGGCAAAAGGCAAGTACAAGAACATAAGCAACAGAAACCAAGGTTACTTGGCATCATCAGAACCCAGTTCTCCGACCACAGTGAGCCCTGGTTAACACAAACACCAGAAAAGCAAGACTCTGATTTAAAATCACATCTCATGGTGATGATAGAGGACTTTAAGAAGGACATAAATATCTCCCTTAAAGAAATACAAGAGAACACAGATAAGCAGGTAGGAGACCTTAAAGAGGAAACACAAAAATCCCTTAAAGAATTACAGGAAAACAACCAGACAGGTGAAGGAACTGAACAAAATCATCCAGGGTCTAAAAATGGAAATAGAAACAATAAAGAAATAACAAAGGGAGACAAGCCTGGAGAGAGAAAACCAAAGAAAGAGATCAGGAGTCATAGATGTAAGTATCATCAACAGAATGCAAGAAATAGAAGAGAGATTCTCAGGTGCAGAAGATACCATAGAAAACATTGGCACGATTCTGCACAGAGGTTAGGGATCCGACTGGCCCGAGAACGCTTTGCCTGAGCATCGGCAGCAGACATCTTGGTTCCGGGACCCTGCCGGGTGTATTCTGCACAGGCCCCAGACTTCCAGCCACCTTCCAGCCTGAGGAAAGGGGTCTGAGCAGAGAGGGAGTGCCTAGCCTGAGCATCAGCAGCAGACATCCTGGTTCCGGGACCCTGCCAAGTGTATTCTGCACAGGTGAGAGTACAGAATACAGAAGCTAAAAGCTTCTGGGACAGGGGGAGCCACAGAGCTTCTAAGGCAGCCCCCTTTTCGGGCCCCAGACAGCTGGCCACTTTTCTGGCCAGTGGTTAGGGATCCGACCGGCCCAGGAACTCTTTGCCTGTGCATCGGCAGCAGACATCTTGGTTCCGGGACCCCGCCGAGTGTATTCTGCACAGGCCCCAGACATCTGGCCACCTACCGGACAGAGGAAAGGGGTCTGAGTGGAGAGGGAGCGCTTTGCCTGAGCATCAGCAACAGACATCTTGGTTCCGGGACCCCGCCCAGTGTATTCTGCACAGCCCCAGAGATTACCAGATGGCGAAAGGCAAACACAAAAATCCTACTAACAGAAATCAAGACCACTCACCATCATCAGAACGCAGCACTCCCACCCCACCTAGTCCTGGGCACCCCAACACAACCGAAAAGCTAGACCCGGATTTAAAAGCATATCTCATGATGATGGTAGAGGACATCAAGAAGGACTTTAATAACTCACTTAAAGAAATACAGGAGAACATTGCTAAAGAGTTACAAGTCCTTAAAGAAAAACAGGAAAACACAACCATCAGGTAGAAGTCCTCAAAGAAAAACAGGAAAACACATCCAAACAGGTGATGGAAATGAACAAAACTATACTAGACCTAAAAAGGGAAGTAGACACAATAAAGAAAACCCAAGTGAGGCAACACTGGAGATAGAAACCCTAGGAAAGAAATCTGGAAACATAGATGCAAGCATCAGCAACAGAATACAAGAGATGGAAGAGAGAATCTCAGGTGCAGAAGATTCCATAGAGAACTTCGGCACAACAATCAAAGAAAATACAAAATGAAAAAGGATCCTAACTCAAAACATCCAGGAAATCCAGGACACAATGAGAAGACCAAACCTACGGATAATAGGAGTTGATGAGACTGAAGATTTTCAACTTAAAGGGCCAGCAAATATCTTCAACAAAATTTTAGAAGAAAACTTCCCAAACCTAAAGAAAGAGATGCCCATGATCATAGAAGAAGCCTACAGAACTCAAAATAGACTGGACCAGAAAAGAAATTCCTCCCGACACATAATAATCAGAACAACAAATGCACTAAATAAAGATAGAATATTAAAAGCAGCAAGGGAGAAAGGTCAAGTAACATATAAAGGCAGGCCTATCAGAATTACACCAGACTTTTCACCAGAGACTATGAAAGCCAGAAGAGCCTGTACAGAAGTTCTACAGACACTAAGAGAACACAAATGTCAGCCCAGGCTACTATACCCGGCCAAACTCTCAATTACCATAGATGGAGAAACAAATTCACACATTATCTTTCCACGAATCCAGCCCTTCAAAGGATAATAACAGAAAAAAAACAATACAAGGAAGGAAATCACGCCCTAGACAAAGCAAGAAAGTAATCCCTCAACAAACCAAAAAGAAGACAGCCACAAGAACAGAATGCCAACTCTAACAACAAAAATAAAACGAAGCAACAATTACTTTTCCTTAATATCTCTTAATATCAATGGACTCAATTCCCCAATAAAAAGACATAGACTAACAGACTGGCTACACAAACAGGACCCAACATTCTGCTGCTTACAGGAAACCCATCTCAGGGAAAAAGACAGACACTACCTCAGAGTAAAAGGCTGGAAAACAATTTTCCAAGCAAATGACCTGAAGAAACAAGCTGGAGTAGCCATTCTAATATCGAATAAAATCGACTTCCAACCCAAAGTTATCAAAAAAGACAAGGAGGGACACTTCATACTCATCAAAGGTAAAATCCTCCAAGAGGAACTATCAATTCTGAATATCTATGCTCCAAATGCAAGGGCAGCCACATTCATTAAAGACACTTTAGTAAAGCTCAAAGCACACATTGCACCTCACACAATAATAGTGGGCGACTTCAACACACCACTTTCATCAATGGACAGATCCTGGAAACAGAAACTAAACAGGGACATAGTGAAACTAACAGAAGTTATGAGACAAATGGACTTAACAGATATCTACAGAACATTTTATCCTAAAACAAAAGGATATACCTTCTTCTCAGCACCTCACGGGACCTTCTCCAAAACTGACCATATAATTGTTCACAAAACAGGCCTCAACAGATACAAAAATATTGAAATTGTCCCATGCATCCTATCAGACCACCATGGACTAAGAATTATCTTCAATAACAACATAAATAATGGAAAGCCAATATTCGCATGGAAACTGAACAACACTCTTCTCAATGATACCTTGGTCAAGGAAGGAATAAAGAAAGAAATTAAAGACTTTTTAGAGTTTAATGAAAATGAAGCCACAACATACCCAAACCTATGGGACACAATGAAAGCATTTCTAAGAGGGAAAATCATAACTCTGAGTGCCTCCAAAAAGAAACTGGAGAAAGCACACACTAGCAGCTTGACAACACATCTAAAAGCTCTAGAAAAAAAAAGAAGAAAATTCACCCAAGAGGAGTAGATGGCAGGAAATAATCAAACTCACGGGTGAAATCAACCAAGTGGAAACAAGAAGAACTATTCAAAGAATTAACCAAACACAGAGTTGGTTCTTTGAGAAAATCAACAAGATATATAAACCCTTAGCTAGACTCACTAGAGGGCACAGGGACAACATCCTAATTAACAAAATCAGAAATGAAAAGGGAGACATAACAACAGATCCTGAAAAAATCCAAAACACCATCAGATCCTTCTACAAAAGGCTATACTCAACAAAACTGGAAAACCTGGACGAAATGGACAAATTTCTGGACAGATACCAGGTACCAAAGTTAAATCAGTATCAAGTTAACGATCTAAACAGTCCCATATCCCCTAAAGAATTAGAAGCAGTCATTAATAGTCTCCCAGTCAAAAAAAAAAAAAAAAAAGCCCAGGACCAGATGGGTTTACTGCAGAGTTCTATCAGACTTTCAAAGAAGATCTAATTTCAGTTCTGCACAAACTATTCCACAAAATTGAAGTAGAAGGAACTCTACCCAACTCATTCTATGAAGCCACAATTACTCTGATACCTAAACCACAGAAAGATCCAACAAAGATAGAGAACTTCAGACCAATTTCCCTTATGAATATAGATGCAAAAATCCTCAATAAAATTCTTGCTAACTGAATCCAAGAACACATTAAAGCAATCATCCATCCTGACCAAGTAGGTTTTATTCCAGGGATGCAGGGATGGTTTAATATATGGAAATCCATCAATGTAATCCATTATATAAACAAACTCAAAGACAAAAACCACATGATCATCTCGTTAGATGCAGAAAAAGCATTCCACAAGATCCAACACCCATTCATAATAAAAGTCTTGGAAAGAGCAGGAATTCAAGGCCCATACCTAACCATGATAAAAGCAATCTACAACAAAGCAGTAGCCAACATCAAAGTAAATGGTCAGAAGCTTGAAGCAATCCCTCTAAAATCAGGGACTAGACAAGGCTGTCCACTTTCTCCATACCTATTCAACATTGTACTTGAAGTCCTAGCCAGAGCAATTCGACAATAAAAGGAGATCAAGGGGATACAAATTGGAAAAGAAGAAGTCAAAATATCACTTTTTGCAGATGATATGATAGTATATATAAGTGACCCTAAAAATTCCACCAGAGAACTCCTAAGCCTGATAAACAGCTTCAGTGAAGTAGCTGGATATAAAATTAACTCAAACAAGTCAATGGCCTTTCTCTACACAAAGAATAAACAGGCTGAGAAAGAAATTAGGGAAACAACACCCTTCTCAATAGTCACAAATAATATAAAATATCTTGGCGTGAATCTAACTAAGGAAGTGAAAGATCTGTATGATAAGAACTTCAAGTCTCTGATGAAAGAAATTAAAGAAGATCTCAGAAGATGGAAAGATCTCCCATGCTCATGGATTGGCAGGATCAACATTGTAAAAATGGCTATCTTGCCAAAAGCAATCTACAGATTCAATGCAATCCCCATCAAAATTCCAACTCAATTCTTCAATGAATTAGAAAGAGCAATCTGCAAATTCATCTGGAATAACAAAAAACCTTGGATAGCAAAAACTCTTCTCAAGGATAAAAGAACCTCTGGTGGAATCACCATGCCGGACCTAAAGCTTTACTACAGAGCAATTGTGATAAAAACTGCATGGTACTGGTACAGTGACAGACAAGTAGACCAATGGAATAGAATTGAAGACCCAGAAATGAAGCCACACACCTATGGTCACTTGATCTTCGACAAGGGAGCTAAAACCATCCAGTGGAAGAAAGACAGCATTTTCAACAAATGGTGCTGGCACAACTGGTTGTTATCATGTAGAAGAATGCGAATCGATCCATTCCTATCTCCTTGTACTAAGGTCAAATCTAAGTGGATCAAGGAACTTCACATAAAACCAGAGACACTGAAACTTATAGAGGAGAAAGTGGGGAAAAGCCTTGAAGATATGGGCACAGGGGAAAAATTCCTGAACAGAACAGCAATGGCTTGCACGGTAAGATCAAGAATTGACAAATGGGACCTCATGAAACTGCAAAGCTTCTGCAAGGCAAAAGACACCGTCAATAAGACAAAAAGACCACCAACAGATTGGGAAAGGATCTTTACCTATCCTAAATCAGATAGGGGACTAATATCCAATATATATAAAGAACTCAAGAAGGTTGCCTCCAGAAAATCAAATAACCCCATTAAAAAATGGGGCTCAGAGCTGAACAAAGAATTCTCACCTGAGGAATACCGAATGGCTGAGAAGCACCTGAAAAAATGTTCAACATCCTTAATCATTAGGGAAATGCAAATCAAAACAACCCTGAGATTCCACCTCACACCAGTCAGAATGGCTAAGATCAAAAATTCAAGTGACGGCAGATGCTGGCGAGGATGTGGAGAAAGAGGAACACTCCTCCATTGTTGGTGGGATTGCAAGCTTGTACAACCACTCTGGAAATCAGTCTGGCGGTTCCTTAGAAAATTGGACATAGAACTACCGGAGGATCCAGCAATATCTCTCCTGGGCATATATCCAAAAGATGTTCCAACCGGTAAGAAGAACACATGCTCCACTATGTTCATAGCAGCCTTATTTATAATAGCCAGAAGCTGGAAAGAACCCAGATGCCCCTCAACAGAGGAATGGATACAGAAAATGTGGTACATTTACACAATGGAGTACTACTCAGCTATTAAAAAGGATGAATTTATGAAATGCCTAGGCAAATGGATGGACCTGGAGGGCATCATCCTGAGTGAGGTAACACAATCACAAAGGAACTCACACAATATGTACTCACTGATAAGTGGATATTAGCCCAAAACTTAGGATACCCAAGATATATAATACAATCTGCTAAGCACATAAAACTCAAGAAGAATGAAGACCAAAGTGGGGTCACTGTACCCCTTCTTAGAATTGGGAACAAAACATCCATGGAAGGAGTTACAGAAACAAAGATTGGAGCTGTGACGAAAGGATGGACCATCTAGTGACTGCCATACCCAGGGATCCATCCCATAATCAGCTTCCAAACACTGACAGCATTGCATACACTAGCAAGATTTTGCTGAAAGGACCCTGATATAGCTGTCTCTTGTGAGACTATGCCAGGGCCTAGCAAACACAGAAGTGGATGCTCACAGTCAGCTAGTGGATGGATCACAGGGCCCCCAATGGAGGAGCTGGAGAAAGAACCCAAGGAGCTAAAGGGACCTGCAACCCTATAGGTGGTACAACATTATGAACTAACCAGTACCCCGGAGCTCTTGACTCTAGCTGCATATGTATCAAAAGATGGCCTAGTTGGCCATCACTGGAAAGAGAGGCCCATTGGACACACAAACTTTATATGCCCCAGTACAGGGGAACGCCAGGGCCAAAAAAAAAAAAAAAATGGGAATGGGTATTTAGGGAAATGGGGGAGATGGGGGAGGGTATGGGGGACTTTTGGGATAGCATTGGAAATGTAACTGAGGAAAATACGTAATAAAATATATTTAAAAAATAAAGAAAACATTGACACAACAGTCAAAGAAAATGAAAAATTAAAAAAAAAAACCCCTAACCCAAAACATACAAGAAATCCAGGACACAATGAGAAGACCAAACCTAAGGATAATAGGAATAGAAGAGAGCAAAGATTCCTAACTTAAAGGGCCAGTAAATATTTTCAACAAAATTATAGAAAGAAAAAAAAAAAGTCCCTAACCTAAAGAAAGAACATACAATAAGCCTACAGAACTCCAAATAGACTGGACCAGAAAAGAAATTCCTCCTGTCACATAATAGTCAAAACACCAAATGCACTAAACAAAGAAAGAATATTAAAAGCAGTAAGGACAAAAGGTCAAGTAACATATAAATGCAGGCCTACCAGCATTATACCAGACTTCTCACCAGAGATTATGAAAGCCAGAAAATCCTAGGCAGATGTCATACAGACCCTAAGAGAACACAAATGTCAGCCCAGACTACTGTACCCAGCAAAACTCTCAATTACCATACATGGAAAAACCAAGATATTCCATGACAAAACCAAATTTCCACAATATCTTTCCACAAATTCAGCCCTACAAAGGATAATAGATGGAAAAACACCAACACAAGGAAGGAAGCTACACCCTAGATAAAGCAAGAAAGCGATCTTCTTTCTTTCTTTTTTTTTTGTGGGATTTCATATTTTTTTTTATTTTTATTACATATTTTCCTCAATTACATTTCCAATGCTATCCCAAAAGTCCCCCATAGCGCCCCCCACTTCCCTACCCACCCATTCCCATTCTTTTGGCCCTGGCATTCCCCTATATTGGGGCATATAAAGTTTGCAAGTCCAATGGGCCTCTCTTTCCATTGATGGCCTACTAGGCCATCTTTCGATACATATGCAGCTAGAGACAAGAGCTCCGGGGTTCTGGTTAGTACATCATGTTGTTCCAACATAGGGTTGCAGATCCCTTTAGCTCCTTCGGTACTTTCTCTAGCTTCTCCATTGGGAGCCCTGTGATACATCCAATAGCTGACTGTGAACATCCACTCCTGTGTTTGCTAGGCCCCGGCATCGTCTCACAAGAGACAGCTATATTTGGGTCCTTTCAGCAAAATCTTGCTAGTGTATGCAATGGTGTCAGCGTTTAGAAGCTGATTATGGGATGGATCCCTGGATACGGCAGTCTCTAAATGGTCCATCCTTTCATCACAGCTACGAACTTTGTCTCTGTAACTCCTTCCCTGGGTGTTTTGTTCCCAATTCTAAGAAGGGGCACAGTATCCACACTTTGGTCTTCATTCTTCTTGAGTTTCATGCGTTTATCAAATTGTATCTTATATCTTGGGTATCCTAAGTTTTGGGCTAATATCCACTTATCAGTGAATACATATTGTGTGAGTTCTTTTGTGATTGTGTTACTTCACTCAAGATGATGCCCTCCAGGTCCATCCATTTGGCTAGGAATTTCATAAATTCATTCTTTTTAATAGCTGAGTAGTACTCCATTGTGTAAATGTACCATAATTTCTGTATCCATTCCTCTGTTGAGGGACATCTGGGTTCTTTCCAGCTTCTGGCTATTATAAATAGGGCTGCTATGAACATAGTGGAGCATGTGTCCTTTTTACCGGTTGGGACATCTTCTGGATATATTCCCAGGAGAGGTATTGCTGGATCCTCCGGTAGTACTATGTCCAATTTTCTGAGGAACCGCCAGACTGATTTCCAGAGTGGTTGTACAAGCTTGCAATCCCACCAACAATGGAGGAGTGTTCCTCTTTCTCCACATCCTCGCCAGCATCTGCTGTCACCTGAATTTTTGATCTTAGCCATTCTGACTGGTGTGAGGTGGAATCTCAGGGTTGTTTTGATTTGCATTTCCCTGATGATTAAGGATGTTGAACATTTTTTCAGGTGTTTCTCTGCCATTCGGTATTCCTCAGGTGAGAATTATTTGTTCAGTTCTGAGCCCCATTTTCTAATGGGGTTATTTGACTTTCTGGAGTCCACCTTCTTGAGTTCTTTATATATATTGGATATTAGTCCCTTATCTGATTTAGGATAGGTGAAGATCCTTTCCCAATCTGTTGGTGGTTTTTTTGTCTTATTGACGGTGTCTTTAGCCTTGCAGAAGCTTTGTAGTTTCATGAGGTCCCACTTGTCAATTCTCGATCTTACAGCACAAGCCATTACTGTTCTATTCAGGAATTTTTCTCCTGTGCCCATATCTTCAAGGCTTTTCCCCACTTTCTCCTCTATAAGTTTCAGTGTCTCTGGTTTTATGTGAAGTTCCTTGATCCACTTAGACTTGACCTTAGTACAAGGAGATAGGAATGGATCGATTCGCATTCTTCTACATGTTAACAACCAGTTGTGCCAGCACCATTTGTTGAAAATGCTGTCTTTCTTCCACTGGATGTTTTTAGCTCCCTTGTCGAAGATCAAGTGACCGTAGGTGTGTGGGTTCATTTCTGGGTCTTCAATTCTATTCCATTGGTCTATTTGTCTGTCACTATACCAGTACCATGCAGTTTTTATCACAATTGCTCTGTAGTAGAGCTTTAGGTCCGGCATGGTGATTCCACCAGAGGTTCTTTTATCCTTGAGAAGAGTTTTTGCTATCCTAGGTTTTTTGTTATTCCAGATGAATTTGCAGATTGCACTTTCTAATTCGTTGAAGAATTGATTTGGAATTTTGATGGGGATTGCATTGAATCTGTAGATTGCTTTTGGCAAGATAGCCATTTTTACAATGTTGATCCTGCCAATCCATGAGCATGGGAGATCTTTCCATCTTCTGAGATCTTCTATAATTTCTTTCTTCAGAGACTTGAAGTTTTTATTATACAGATCATTCACTTCCTTAGTTAGAGTCACGCCAAGATATTTTATATTATTTGTGACTATTGAGAAGGGTGTTGTTTCCATAATTTCTTTCTCAGCCTGTTTATTCTTTGTGTAGAGAAAGGCCATTGATTTGTTTGAGTTAATTTTATATCCAGCTACTTCACCGAAGCTGTTTATCAGGCTTAGGAGTTCTCTGGTGGAATTTTTAGGGTCACTTATATATACTATCATATCATCTGCAAAAAGTGATAGTTTGACTTCTTCCTTTCCAATTTGTATCCCTTTGATCTCCTTTTGTTGTCGAATTGCTCTGGCTAGGACTTCAAGTACAATGTTGAATAGGTATGGAGAAAGTGGACAGCCTTGTCTAGTCCCTGATTTTAGAGGGATTGCTTCAAGCTTCTGACCATTTACTTTGATGTTGGCTACTGGTTTGCTGTAGATTGCTTTTATCATGTTTAGGTATGGGCCTTGAATTCCTGCTCTTTCCAAGACTTTTATCATGAATGGGTGTTGGATCTTGTCACATGCTTTTTCCGCATCTAACGAGATGACCATGTGGTTTTTGTCTTTGAGTTTGTTTATATACTGGATTACGTTGATGGATTTCCATATATTGAACCATCCCTGCATCCCTGGGATGAAACCTACTTGGTCAGGATGGATGATTGTTTTGATGTGTTCTTGGATTCGGTTAGCAAGAACTTTATTGAGGATTTTTGCATCAATATTCATAAGGGATATTGGTCTGAAGTTTTCTATCTTTGTTGGGTCTTTTTGTGGTTTAGGTATCAGAGTAATTGTGGCTTCATAGAATGAGTTGGGTAGAGTACCTTCTGTTTCTATTTTGTGGAATAGTTTGTGAAGAACTGGGATTAGATCTTCTTTGAAGGTCTGATAGAACTCTGCAGTAAACCCATCTGGTCCTGGGCTTTTTTTAGTTGGGAGACTATTAATGACTGCTTCTATTTCTTTGGGGGATATAGGGCTGTTTAGATCATTAACCTGATCTTGATTCAACTTTGGTACCTGGTATCTGTCTAGGAACTTCTCCATTTCATCCAGGTTCTCCAGTTTTGTTGAGTATAGCCTTTGGTAGAAGGATCTGATGGTGTTTTGGATGTCTTCAGGATCTGTTGTTATGTCTCCTTTTTCATTTCTGATTTTGTTAATTAGGATGCTTTCCCTGTGCCCTCTAGTGAGTCTGGCTAAGGGTTTATCTATCTTGTTGATTTTCTCAAAGAACCAGCTCCTTGATTGGTTGATTCTTTGAATAGTTTTTCTTGTTTCCACTTGGTTGATTTCACCCCTGAGTTTGATTATTTCCTGCCGTCTACTCCTCTTGGGTGAATTTGCTTCCTTTTGTTCTAGTGCTTTTAGGTGTGTTGTCAAGCTGCTAATGTGTGCTCTCTCTAGTTTCCTTTTGGAGGCACTCAGAGCTATGAGTTTTCCTCTTAGAAATGCTTTCATTGCGTCCCATAAGTTTGGGTATGTTGTGGCTTCATTTTCATTGAACTCTAAAAAGTCCTTAATTTCTTTCTTTATTCCTTCCTTGACCAAGGTATCATTGAGAAGAGTGTTGTTCAGTTTCCACGTGAAGGTTGGCTTTCTATTATTTATTTTGTTATTGAAGATCAGCCTTAGTCCATGGTGATCTGATAGGATGCATGGGACAATTTCAATATTTTTGTATCTGTTGAGGCCTGTTTTGTGACCAATTATGTGGTCAATTTTGGAGAAGGTACCATGAGGTGCTGAGAAGAAGGTATATCCTTTTGTTTTAGGATAGAATGTTCTGTAGATATCTGCCAGATCCATTTGATTCATAATTTCTCTTAGTTTCTCTGTGTCCCTGTTTAGTTTCTGTTTCCATGATCTGTCCATTGGTGAAAGTGGTGTGTTGAAGTCTCCCACTATTATTGTATGAGGTGCAATGTGTGCTTTGAGATTTACTAAAGTTTCTTTAATGAATGTGGCTGCCTTTGTATTTGGAGCATAGATATTCAGGATTGATAGTTCCTCTTGGAGGATTTTACCTTTGATGAGTATGAAGTGTCCCTCCCTGTCTTTTTTAATGACTTTGGGTTGGAAGTCAATCTTATCAGATATTAGAATGGCTACTCCAGCTTGTTTCTTCATGCCATTTGCTTGGAAAATTGTTTTCCAGCCTTTCATTCTGAGGTAGTGTCTATCCTTTTCTCTGAGATGAGTTTCCTGTAAGCAGCAAAATGTTGGGTCTTGTTTGTGTAGCCAGTTTGTTAGTCTATGTCTTTTTATCGGGGAGTTGAGTCCATTGATATTAAGAGATATTAAGGAAAAGTAATTGTTGTTTCCTGTTATTTTTGTTGTTAAAGTTGGCATTCTGTTCTTGTGGCTGTCTTCTTTTAGGTTTGTTGAGGGATTACCTTCTTGTTGTTTCTAGGGCGTGGTTCCTGTCCTTGTATTGTTTTTTTTCTGTTATTATCCTTTGAAGGGCTGGATTCGTGGAGAGATAATGTGTGAATTTGGTTTTGTCGTGGAATACTTTGGTTTCTCCATCTATGTTAATTGAGAGTTTGGCTGGGTATAGTAGCCTGGGCTGGAATTTGTGTTCTTTTAGTGTCTGTATAACATCCGTCCAGGATCTTCTGGCTTTCATAGTCTCTGGTGAAAAATCTGGTGTAATTCTGATAGGCTTGCCTTTATATGTTACTTGGCCTTTTTCTCTTACTGCTTTTAGTATTCTATCTTTATTTAGAGCATTTGTTGTTCTGATTATTATGTGTCGGGAGGTATTTCTTTTCTGGTCCAGTCTATTTGGAGTTCTGTAGGCTTCTTGTATGTTCATGGGCATCTCTTTCTTTAGATTTGGGAAGTTTTCTTCTATAATTTTGTTGAAGATGTTTGCTGGTCCTTTGAGTTGAAAATCTTCATTCTCATCCACTCCTATTATCCGTAGGTTTGGTCTTCTCATTGTGTCCTGTATTTCTTGGATGTTTTGAGTTAGGATCTTTTTGCATTTTACATTTTCCTTGATTGTTGTGCCGATGTTCTCTATGGAATCTTCTGCACCTGAGATTCTCTCTTCCATCTCTTGTATTCTGTTGCTGATGCTCCTATCTATGGTTCCAGATTTCTTTCCTAGGGTTTCTATCTCCAGTGTTGCCTCATTTTGAGTTTTCTTTATTGTGTCTACTTCCCTTTTTAGGTCTAGTATGGTTTTATTCAGTTCCATCATCTGTTTGGATGTGTTTTCCTGTTTTTCTGTAAGGACTTCTACCTGTTTGATTATGTTATCCTGTTTTTCTTTAAGGATTTGTAACTCTTTAGCAGTGTTCTCCTGCAATTCTTTAAGGGATTTTTGTGCTTCCTCTTTAGTGTCTTCTGCCTGTTTAGCATTGTTCTCCTGTATTTCTTTAAGTGTGTTATTAAAGTCCTTCTTGAAGTCCTCTACCATCATCAGGAGGTATGCTTTTAGATCCGTGTCTAGCTTTTCCGGTGTGTTGGGGTGCCCTGGACTGGGCGAAGTGGGGATGCTGGGTTCTGATGATGGTGAGTGGTCTTGGTTTCTGTTAGTAAGATTATTACGTTTACCTTTCGCCATCTGGTAATCTCTGGGGTTAGTTGTTATCGTTGTCACTGTTTAAAGATTGAAGCAGAAGCTGTGTTCCACTCACCAGCAGTCTCAAAATCCTGCGGCGGGGGTCGTGGGTAGCTGATGGTACCCCGGTGCTGGTCCAGCCGGAAGAGGCCTGTGGTCCTACTCAGGCCGGTTTTCTGCTTCCCTAACTAATGCAGTCTCTGGTCCCGCGTGCAATTGGATTGGAGCAGAAGCTGTGCTCCACTCACCAGAAGTCTTAAGATCCTGTGGTGGGTGTTGTGGGTAGCTGGCGAGTGTCAGCCGACCCTGCGCCCCAGTTGCCTCGGTGCTTTTCTGACCGGAAGAGGCTTGTGGCCCTATGTAGACCGGATTTCTCTCACCACAACCAGAGCAGTCTCAGGTCCCGCGTGATTGGACTGGAGCAGAAGCTGTGTTCCACTCACCAGCAGTCCCAAAATCCTGCGGCGGGGGTCGTGGGTAGCTGGCGGGTGTCAGGCAACCCTGCGCTCCAGCTACCCCGGCGCTGATCCGGCCGGATGAGGCCTGTGGCCCTACTCAGGCCGGTTTCTGCTTCCCTAACTAATGCAGTCTCAGGTCCCGCGCGCAATTGGATTGGAGCAGAAGCTGTGTTCCACTCTCCAGAAGTCTTAAGATCCTGTGGCGGGTGTTGTGGGTAGCTGGCGAGTGTCAGCCGACCCTGCGCCCCAGCTGCCCCGGTGCTTTTCTGACCGGAAGAGGCTTGTGGCCCTATGTAGGCCGGATTTCTCTCTCCCCAACCAGAGCAGTCTCAGGTCCCTTGTGATTGGACTGGAGCAGAAGCTGTGTTCCACTCACCAGCAGTCCCAAAATCCTTCGGCGGGGGTCGTGGGTAGCTGGCGGGTGTCAGGCAACCCTGCGCTCCAGCTACCCTGGCGCTGATCCGGCCGGATGAGGCCTGTGGCCCTACTCAGGCCGGTTTCTGCTTCCCTAACTAATGCAGTCTCAGGTCCCGCGTGCAATTGGATTGGAGCAGAAGCTGTGCTCCACTCACCAGAAGTCTTAAGATCCTGTGGCGGGTGTTGTGGGTAGCTGGCGAGTGTCAGCCGACCCTGCGCCCCAGCTGCCCCGGTGCTTTTCTCGCAATCTTCTTTCAATAAACCCAAAAGAAGATAACCACACAAACATAAAAATAACATAAAAAAATAACAGGAAGCAACAATCACTATTCCTTAATATCTTTTAATATCAATGGACTAAACTTCCCTAATGAAAAGACATAGAAAACAGGCTGGATATGTAAACAGGACCCAGAATTTTGCTGCACACAGGAAACTGACCTCTGTCAAAAACAAATACTACCTCAGAGTAAAGGGCTGGAAAACATTTTTCCAAACAAATGGTCCCAAGAAACAAGCTAGAGTAGACATTCTAATATTGGATAAAATCGACTTTCAGTCAAAAGACATCAAAAAAAGATAAGAAAGGACACTTCATACTCATCAAAGAAAAAATTTACCAAGAGGAACTCTCAATTCTGAACATCTGTGTTCCAAATGCAAGGGCCCCACATTCATAAAAGAAACTTTACTAGAGGTAAAAGCACACATTGCACCTCACACAATAATAGTGGGAGACTTCAACACCCCACTCTCATCAATGGACAGATCAGGAAAACACAAACTAAACAGAGACATTGAATCTAACAGCAGTTATAGACCAAATGGATTTAACAGATATCTATAGACCATTTCATCCTAAATCAAAAGAATATACCTTCTTCTCAGCACTTCATGATACCTTCTCCAAAATTGACCATAGAATTGGTCACAAAACAGACCTCAACAGATATAAGAAGATTGAAATAATCCCATGCCTCCTATCAGTTCACTACAGATTAAGGCTGGTCTTCAATAGCAACAAAAACAACAGAAGGCCCACATACACGTGGAAACTGAACAGTGCTCTACTCAATGATAACTTGGCCAAGGAAGAAATAAAAAAAAGAAATTAAAGACTTTTTAGAATTTAATGAAAAGGAAAGTACAACATACCTAAACTTATGCGACACAATGAAAGTAGTGCTACGGGAAAAATTCATAACTCTGAGTGCCTCCAAAAAGAAACTGGAGAGAGCATACACTACCAGTTTAACAGCACACTTGAAAGCTGTAGACCAAAAAGAAGCAAATAAACCCAAGAGGAGTATACAGCAGGAAATAATCAAACTCAGAACTGAAATCAATCAAGTAGGAAAAAAAAAAAAAAAAGAAGAAGTATATAAAGAATCAATAAAACCAAGATCTGGTTCTTTGAGAAAATCATCAAAATAGGTAAACCCTTATCCAGAATAACCAGAGGGCACAGAGACAGTATCCAAATTAACAAAATCAGAAATGAAAAGAGAGATATAATAAAAGAAACTGAGGAAATTCAAAAAAATCATCAGATCCTACTACAAAAACCTATACTCAACACAACTGGAAAATCTAGATGAAATGGACAATTTTCTAGACAGATACCAAATACCAAACTTAAATCAGAATCAGATAAACCATCTAAACAGTCCCACAACTGCTAAAGAAATAGAAGCAGTCATTAATAGTCACCCAACCAAAAAAAGCCCAGGACCAGATGGGTTTAGTGCAGAGTTCTATCAGATCTTCAAAGAAGACCTAATACTAATACTCTTCAAACTATTACACAAAATAGAAACAGAAGGAACACTATCCAATTCGTTCTATGAAGCCACAATTATGCTGATACCCAAACCACACAAAGGCCCAACAAAGAAAGAGAACATCAGATCAATTTTCCTTATGAATATCCGTGCAAACATACTCAATAAAATTCTTGCCAGCCAAATCCAAGAACACATCAAAATTATCATTCATCATGATCAAGTAGACTTCCCAGGAATGCAGAGATGGTTCAATATATAGAAATCCATCAATGTAATCCACTACATAAACAAACACAAAGAAAAAAACCCACATGATCATTTCATTAGATGCTGAAAAAACATTTGAAAAATTCAAGTTCCTTTCATGTTAAAAGTCTTGGAAAGATCAGGAAGTCAAGGCCTATACCTAAACATAGTAAAAACAATACACAGAAAAACAGTGGCCAACATCAAACTAGATGACAGAAACTTGAAGCAACCCCACTAAAATTAGAGACTAGACAAGGCTACCCTTTTTCTCCCTATCTATTCAATATAGTACTTAAAGTTCTAGTTAGAGCAATTAGACACAAATGAGGTCAAAGGGATACAAATTGGAAAGGAAGAAGTAAAAATATCACTATTATACTCAAGGATAAACAGTCTGAGAAAGAAATTAGGAAAACAACACCCTTCATAGTAGTCGCAAATAATATAAACTATCTTTGTGTGACTCTAACCAAACAAGTGAAAGATCTGTATAAGAACTTTAAATCTCTGAAGAAAAAAATCAAAGAAGATCTCAGAAGATGGAAAGATCTCCCACGCTCATGGATTGGTAGGATTAATATAGTAAAAATGGCCATCTTGCCGAAAGCAATCTACAGATTCAATGCAATCCCCATCAAAATTCCAACTCAATTCTTCACTGAGTTAGAAAGGGCAATTTGCAAATTCATTTTGGAATAACCAAAAACCCAGAATAGCGAAAACTATTCTCAACATTAAAAGATCTGGGGAAATCACCATCCCTGACCTCAACCTGTACTACAGAGCAATAGTGATGAAAACTGCATGGTATTGGTACAGAGACAGGTAGGTAGATCAATGGAATAGAATTGAAGACCCAGAAGTGAACCCACACACTTATAGTCACTTGATCTTTGACAAAGGAGCTAAAACCATCCAATGGAAAAAAGACAACATTTTCAACAAATGGTTCAGGTTCAACTGGGCAGTTCACATGTAGAAGCATGCAAATTGATCTATTCTTATCTCCTTGTACAAAGCTTAAGTACAAGTGGATCAAGGACCTCCACATACAACCAGACAGACTGAAACTAATAGAAAAGAAAGTGGGAAGAGCCTTGAGCACATGGACACAGGGCAAAAATTCCTGAACAAAACATCAGTGGCTTGTGCTGTAAGAACAAGAATTGACAAATGGGACCACATGAAATTACAGTTTCTGTAAGGCAAAGGACACTATCAATAGGACAAAATGACAACCAACAGATTGGGAAAAGATCTTTACTAACCTTACATTCGATAGAGGGCTAATATCCAATAAATACAAAGAACTCAGGAAGTTAGACTCCAGAGAACCAAATAACCAAAACACTGAGGTAGCGAGCTAAACAAAGAATTCCCAACTGAGGAATACCGAATGGCTGAGAAGCACCTAAAGAAATGTTCAACATCCTTAGTCATCAGGGAAATGTAAATCAAAACAACCCTGAGATTCCATCTCACACCAGTCAGAATGGCTAAGATCAAAACTCACGTGACAGCAGATGCTGGCAAGGGTATGGAGAAAGAGGAACACTCCTCCATTGCTGGTGGGGATGCAAGCTTGTACAACCACTCTGGAAATAAGACTAGTGGTTCCTCAGAAAATTGGACATAGTTCTACTGAAGGACCCAGCAATACCTCTTCTGGGCATATACCCAGAAGATGCTCCAACATGTAATAAGGACATATGTTCCCCTATGTTCATAGCAGCTTTATTTATAATAGCCAGAAGCTGGAAAGAACCCAGATGTCCCTCAACAGAGGAATGGATACAGAAAATGTGGTACGTTTATACAATGGAGTACTACTCAGCTATTAAAAACAATTCGTGAAATTCTTAGGCAAATGAATAGAACTAGAAAATATCATCCTGAGTGAGGTAACCCAATCACAAAAGAACACACATGGTATACACTCACTGATACGTGGATATTAGCCTAGAAACTCAGACTACCCAAGATACAATCACAGACCAAATGAAGCTCAAGAAGAAGGAAGACAAAAGTGTGGATACTTTGGTGGTCCTTCTTAGAAGGGGGAACAAAATACCCATGGAAGGAGATACAGAGACAAAGTATGGAGCAGAGACTGAAAGAAAGGCCATTCAGAGACTGCCCCACCATGGGATCTATCCCATATACAGGTACCAAACCCAGTAACTGTTGTAGATGCCAACTTGCTGACAGGAGCCTGATATACTTGTTTCCTGAGAGTTTCTGCCAGTGCCTGACAAATATACTGACAATGGTTGGCTTTAGTCCAACCATTGGACTGAGCACATGGTCCTCAATGGAGGAGCTAGAACAAGGACTGAAGGAGCTGAAGGAGCTTGCAGCCCCATAGGAGGAACAACAATATGAACCAACCAGTCCCGCCAGAGCTCCCAGGGACTAAACCACCAAAGAGTACAATGGAGGGACCCATGGCTCCAGCTGCATATGTAGCAGAGGATGGCCTTTTGGGACATCAATGAGAAGGGCAAGTCCTTGGTTTTGAGAAGGCTTGATGCCCCAGTGTAGGGGAATGCCAAGACAGGGAAGTGTGAGTGGGTTGGTGAGCAGGGGGAGGTGGGTTGGGATAGGGGTGTTTTGGAGGGGAAACCAGAAAAGGAGATAACATTTGAAATGTAGATAAAGAAAGTATCTAATTAAAAAAATTAATAATATATGAATGTTTGGCCTGCCAATTATTTGGGCACCACATGTATACAATTCCCACAGAGACCCAAAGTGGGCATCAGATTCCACAGGGATTTAAGCTAAAGAAGTTTGCTAGCTGTCATGTGAGTCCTCTGAGACCTCAACAAATGTCTTTTCTTCATAACTTCCCAAATTCTTCCCTTCCAACTTCTTCCTTTTAAGTATGTGTAAGTATATACAAATATATGAATAAAGCCTGCTGAGTCTGTTTCTACTGATTGTGTGTTTATGGTTTCAGGGACGAACACTTTGCATTGGGACACATGCGATTGGGAGCTCATCCATGCCTGAGGCTAATTCCCCCACTTGCAGGAGAATTCCTTTCTTTAATGAGCAAAAGAAACTGACCCTGAAGTGACCTAGACTACCTTGGACAATAAACAGTATCCAGAATACAAACCCTGTGTGGTAAATACCTTAGCTATCACTTGCTGGTGCCATGGACCTGAAGTTCTGGAGCTGCAGGAAAGTCTACAGGCATTGTCCTGAGCCAATCACAGTCTCCCTTGGTTCCATGGACCTTATACCAGACTCTACTGACCATTCTCACCTTAGATGACTTTGAGATTCTGAAACTCCTGCCTCCACTTTCTAACCAACGTGACTACAGGCCTGTCCTACAGTGCCTATCTTAGAAGGCTTCAGCTTCATTTAGTGAGTCATTACAATGACAGGATGAGGGGGAGGCAGAAATCCGGCCTGAGTAGGGCCACAAGCCTCTTCCAGTCAGAAAAGCACCGGGGTAGCTAGGGCGCAGGGTCGGCTGACACTCGCCAGCTACCCACAACACCCGCCACAGGATCTTAAGACTTCTGGAGAGTGGAACACAGCTTCTGCTCCAATCCAATTGCGCGCAGGACCTGAAACTGCATTAGTTACGGAAGCAGAAACCGGCCTGAGTAGGACCACAGGCCTCTTCTGGCCAGACCAGCACCGGGGTACCGCCAGCTACCCACGACCCCCGCCACAGGATTTTGAGACTGCTGGTGAGTGGAACACAGCTTCTGCTCCAGTCCAATCACGCGGGACCTGAGACTGCTTAGGTTGGGGAGGCAGAAATCCAGCCTACATAGGGCCACAAGCCTCTTCCGGTCAGAAAAGCACCGGGGCAGCTGGGGCGCAGGGTCGGCTGACACTCGCCAACTACCCACAACACCCGCCACAGGATCTTAAGACTTCTGGTGAGTGGAACACAGCTTCTGCTCCAATCCAATTGCGCGCGGGACCTGAGACTGCATTAGTTAGGGAAGCAGAAACCGGCCTGAGTAGGGCCACAGGCCTCATCCGGCCGGACCAGCACCTGGGTAGCTAGAGCGCAGGGTCGGCTGACACCCGCCAGCTACCCACGACCCCCGCCACAGGATTTTGAGACTGCTGGTGAGTGGAACACAGCTTCTGCTCCAATCTTTAAACAGTGACAATGACAACAACTAACCCCAGAGATTACCAGATGGCGAAAGTTAAACGTAATAATCTTACTAACAGAAACCAAGACCACTCACCATCATCAGAACCCAGCACTCCCACTTCTCCCAGTCCAGGGCACCCCAACACACCGGAAAAGCTAGACACGGATCTAAAAGCATATCTCATGATGATGGTAGAGGACTTCAAGAAGGACTTTAATAACACACTTAAAGAAATACAAAGGAACACTGGTAAACAGGTAGAAGACAGTAAAGAGGAAGCACAAAAATCCCTTAAAGAATTGCAGGAGAACACTGCTAAAGAGTTACAAATCCTTAAAGAAAAACAGGATAACATAATCAAACAGGTAGAAGTCCTTAATGAAAAACAGGAAAACACATCCAAACAGATGATGGAAATGAACAAAACCATACTAGACCTAAAAAGGGAAGTAGACACAATAAAGAAAACCCAAAATGAGGCAACACTGGAGATAGAAACCCTAGGAAAGAAATCTGGAACCATAGATAGGAGCATCAGCAACAGAATACAAGAGATGGAAGAGAGAATCTCAGGTGCAGAAGATTCCATAGAGAACATCGGCACAACAATCAAAGAAAATGTTAAATGCAAAAAGATCCTAACTCAAAACATCCAAGAAATACAGGACACAATGAGAAGACCAAACCTACGGATAATAGGAGTGGATGAGAATGAAGATTTTCAACTCAAAGGACCAGCAAACATCTTCAACAAAATTATAGAAGAAAACTTCCCAAATCTAAAGAAAGAGATGCCCATGAACATACAAGAAGCCTACAGAACTCCAAATAGACTGGACCAGAAAAGAAATACCTCCCGACACATAATAATCAGAACAACAAATGCTCTAAATAAAGATAGAATACTAAAAGCAGTAAGAGAAAAAGGCCAAGTAACATATAAAGGCAAGCCTATCAGAATTACACCAGATTTTTCACCAGAGACTATGAAAGCCAGAAGATCCTGGACGGATGTTATACAGACACTAAAAGAACACAAATTCCAGCCCAGGCTACTATACCCAGCCAAACTCTCAATTAACATAGATGGAGAAACCAAAGTATTCCACGACAAAACCAAATTCACACATTATCTCTCCACGAATCCAGCCCTTCAAAGGATAATAACAGAAAAAAAACAATACAAGGACAGGAACCACGCCCTAGAAACAACAAGAAGGTAATCCCTCAACAAACCTAAAAGAAGACAGCCACAAGAACAGAATGCCAACTTTAACAACAAAAATAACAGGAAACAACAATTACTTTTCCTTAATATCTCTTAATATCAATGGACTCAACTCCCCGATAAAAAGACATAGACTAACAAACTGGCTACACAAACAAGACCCAACATTTTGCTGCTTACAGGAAACTCATCTCAGAGAAAAGGATAGACACTACCTCAGAATGAAAGGCTGGAAAACAATTTTCCAAGCAAATGGCATGAAGAAACAAGCTGGAGTAGCCATTCTAATATCTGATAAGATTGACTTCCAACCCAAAGTCATTAAAAAAGACAGGGAGGGACACTTCATACTCATCAAAGGTAAAATCCTCCAAGAGGAACTATCAATCCTGAATATCTATGCTCCAAATACAAAGGCAGCCACATTCATTAAAGAAACTTTAGTAAATCTCAAAGCACACATTGCACCTCATACAATAATAGTGGGAGACTTCAACACACCACTTTCACCAATGGACAGATCATGGAAACAGAAACTAAACAGGGACACAGAGAAACTAAGAGAAATTATGAATCAAATGGATCTGGCAGATATCTACAGAACATTCTATCCTAAAACAAAAGGATATACCTTCTTCTCAGCACCTCATGGTACCTTCTCCAAAATTGACCACATAATTGGTCACAAAACAGGCCTCAACAGATACAAAAATATTGAAATTGTCCCATGCATCCTATCAGATCACCATGGACTAAGGCTGATCTTCAATAACAAAATAAATAATAGAAAGCCAACCTTCACGTGGAAACTGAACAACACTCTTCTCAATGATACATTGGTCAAGGAAGGAATAAAGAAAGAAATTAAGGACTTTTTAGAGTTCAATGAAAATGAAGCCACAACATACCCAAACTTATGGGAAGCAATGAAAGCATTTCTAAGAGGAAAACTCATAGCTCTGAGTGCCTCCAAAAGGAAACTAGAGAGAGCACACATTAGCAGCTTGACAACACACCTAAAAGCACTAGAACAAAAGGAAGCAAATTCACCCAAGAGGAGTAGACGGCAGGAAATAATCAAACTCAGGGGTGAAATCAACCAAGTGGAAACAAGAAAAACTATTCAAAGAATCAACCAATCAAGGAGCTGGTTCTTTGAGAAAATCAACAAGATAGATAAACCCTTAGCCAGACTCACTAGAGGGCACAGGGAAAGCATCCTAATTAACAAAATCAGAAATGAAAAAGGAGACATAACAACAGATCCTGAAGACATCCAAAACACCATCAGATTCTTCTACCAAAGGCTATACTCAACAAAACTGGAGAACCTGGATGAAATGGAGAAGTTCCTAGACAGATACCAGGTACCAAAGTTGAATCAAGATCAGGTTAATGATCTAAACAGCCCTATATCCCCCAAAGAAATAGAAGCAGTCATTAATAGTCTCCCAACTAAAAAAAGCCCAGGACCAGATGGGTTTACTGCAGAGTTCTATCAGACCTTCAAAAAGATCTAATCCCAGTTCTTCACAAACTATTCCACAAAATAGAAACAGAAGGTACTCTACCCAACTCATTCTATGAAGCCACAATTACTCTGATACCTAAACCACAAAAAGACCCAACAAAGATAGAAAACTTCAGACCAATATCCCTTATGAATATTGATGCAAAAATCCTCTATAAAGTTCTTGCTAACCGAATCCAAGAACACATCAAAACAATCATCCATCCTGACCAAGTAGGTTTCATCCCAGGGATGCAGGGATGGTTCAATATACGGAAATCCATCAACGTAATCCAGTATATAAACAAACTCAAAGACAAAAACCACATGGTCATCTCGTTAGATGCGGAAAAAGCATTTGACAAGATCCAACACCCATTCATGATAAAAGTCTTGGAAAGAGCAGGAATTCAAGGCCCATACCTAAACATGATAAAAGCAATCTACAGCAAACCAGTAGCCAACATCAAAGTAAATGGTGAGAAGCTTGAAGCAATTCCTCTAAAATCAGGGACTAGACAAGGCTGTCCACTTTCTCCATACCTATTCAACATTGTACTTGAAGTCCTAGCCAGAGCAATTCGACAACAAAAGGAGATCAAAGGGATACAAATTGGAAAGGAAGAAGTCAAACTATCACTTTTTGCAGATGATATGATAGTATATATAAGTGACCCTAAAAATTCCACCAGAGAACTCCTAATCCTGATAAACAGCTTCGGTGAAGTAGCTGGATATAAAATTAACTCAAACAAATCAATGGCCTTTCTCTACACAAAGAATAAACAGGCTGAGAAAGAAATTAGGGAAACAACACCCTTCTCAATAGTCACAAATAATATAAAATATCTTGGCGTGACTCTAACTAAGGAAGTGAAAGATCTGTATAATAAAAACTTCAAGTCTCTGAAGAAAGAAATTATAGAAGATCTCAGAAGATGGAAAGATCTCCCATGCTCATGGATTGGCAGGATCAACATTGTAAAAATGGCTATCTTGCCAAAAGCAATCTACAGATTCAATGCAATCCCCATCAAAATTCCAACTCAATTCTTCAACGAATTAGAAAGTGCAATCTGCAGATTCATCTGGAATAACAAAAAACCTAGGATAGCAAAAACTCTTCTCAAGGATAAAAGAACCTCTGGTGGAATCACCATGCCGGACCTAAAACTCTACTACAGAGCAATTGTGATAAAAACTGCATGGTACTGGTATAGTGACAGACAAATAGACCAATGGAATAGAATTGAAGACCCAGAAATGAACCCACACACCTACGGTCACTTGATCTTCGACAAGGGAGCTAAAAACATCCAGTGGAAGAAAGACAGCATTTTCAACAAATGGTGCTGGCACAACTGGTTGTTAACATGTAGAAGAATGTGAATCGATCCATTCCTATCTCCTTGTACTAAGGTCAAATCTAA
This sequence comes from Mus caroli, assembly GCF_978045245.1. NCBI lineage: Eukaryota > Metazoa > Chordata > Mammalia > Rodentia > Muridae > Mus > Mus caroli. The sequence continues at coordinate 55,023,984 of NW_028227270.1, read as the reverse complement.
GTGGATCAACGAACTTCACATAAAACCAGAGACACTGAAACTTATAGAGAAGAAAGTGGGGAAAAGCCTTGAAGATATGGGCACAGGGGAAAAATTCCTAAATGGAACAGTAATGGCTTGTGCTGTAAGATCGAGAATTGACAAGTGAGACCTCATGAAACTGCAAAGCTTCTGCAAGGCTAAAGACACCATCAATAAGACAAAAAAACCACCAACAGATTGGGAAAGGATCTTCACCTATCCTAAATCAGATAAGGGACTAATATCCAATATATATAAAGAACTCAAGAAGGTGGACTCCAGAAAGTCAAATAACCCCATTAAAAAATGGGGCTCAGAACTGAACAAAGAATTCGCACCTGAGGAATACCGAATGGCTGAGAAGCACCTGAAAAAATGTTCAACATCCTTAATCATCAGGGAAATGCAAATCAAAACAACCCTGAGATTCCACCTCACACCAGTCAGAATGGCTAAGATCAAAAATTCAGGTGACAGCAGATGCTGGCGAGGATGTGGAGAAAGAGGAACACTCCTCCATTGTTGGTGGGATTGCAAGCTTGTACAACCACTCTGGAAATCAGTCTGGCGGTTCCTCAGAAAATTGGACATAGTACTACCGGAGGATCCAGCAATACCTCTCCTGGGAATATATCCAGAAGATGTCCCAACTGGTAAAAAGGACACATGCTCCACTATGTTCATAGCAGCCCTATTTATAATAGCCAGAAGCTGGAAAGAACCCAGATGTCCCTCAACAGAGGAATGGATACAGAAATTATGGTACATTTACACAATGGAGTACTACTCAGCTATTAAAAAGAATGAATTTATGAAATTCCTAGCCAAATGGATGGACCTGGAGGGCATCATCTTGAGTGAAGTAACACAATCACAAAAGAACTCACACAATATGTATTCACTGATAAGTGGATATTAGCCCAAAACTTAGGATACCCAAGATATAAGATACAATTTGATAAACGCATGAAACTCAAGAAGAATGAAGACCAAAGTGTGGACACTGTGCCCCTTCTTAGAATTGGGAACAAAACACCCAGGGAAGGAGTTACAGAGACAAAGTTCGTAGCTGTGATGAAAGGATGGACCATTTAGAGACTGCCGTATCCAGGGATCCATCCCATAATCAGCTTCTAAACGCTGACACCATTGCATACACTAGCAAGATTTTGCTGAAAGGACCCAGATATAGCTGTCTCTTGTGAGACGATGCCGGGGCCTAGCAAACACAGGAGTGGATGTTCACAGTCAGCTATTGGATGTATCACAGGGCTCCCAATGGAGAAGCTAGAGAAAGTACCCAAGGAGCTAAAGGGATCTGCAACCCTATTGTTGGAACAACATGATGTACTAACCAGAACCCCGGAGCTCTTGTCTCTAGCTGCATATGTATCGAAAGATGGCCTAGTCGGCCATCAATGTAAAGAGAGGCCCATTGGACTTGCAAACTTTATATGCCCCAATATAGGGGAATGCCAGGGCCAAAAGAATGGGAATGGGTGGGTAGGGAAGTGGGGGGCGCTATGGGGGACTTTTGGGATAGCATTGGAAATGTAATTGAGGAAAATATGTAATAAAAATATTAAAAATTTAAAAAAAAGAAAAAAAAACAATGACAGGATGAGTAAGATGACCATTTCTAAACTCAAGTTACTGGGCAGGAAATGAAGACACTGAGCAAAAACTCTGATTCTTAGCACACAGCAATAGATGTTTTATTGCTTTGAATAGAAGAAATCTTGCTTCATCAGACCACAAATAGGCTGACCTCTGACAAGCAGGAGAAGTGGACCTCACCTTTCTTCCCGTGTCCTCCCTTGAAAAGGACTATTGTGCCTGTGAGTAATGGGTACTTTCTGTGCACAGAAGGGGAGAGATTGGTCAGGTTTATGTTAGATGCTGTTTAATGTACTTCCCGTAGGTGGCCTCCCAACAGATATCTTCAGAAAGAAGTTAAAAAGCAGAAAGCAATGAAGGTGATTATGATTATGATTATTTTGTTTTTCGAGACAGGGTTTTTCTGTGTAGCCCTGGCTGTCCTGGAACTCACTCTGTAGACCAGGCTGGCCTTGAACTCAGAAATCCACCTGCCTCTGCCTCCCAAGTGCTGGGATTAAAGACATGTGCCACCACTGTCTGGCATTTATTTTATGTTTTGAGGCAGGGTATCACTATGTAGCTCAGGCTTGCCTCAAGCTTGCAATCCGCTTGCCTCGGCCTCTTGATTGCTGTTATTATAGGTATGCCTATATATAGGTATATGTAGGTATAACCATATATTCTGAACTCAGAAAGAAAAATGAATTTAAGACAGTAGCATGAGACAAATGCTTTTTTATTATAAAGGACACCTCCCTTAACAAGGAATTAATAGAACACTCAAATTATGTGTTCCCTGGAATTACATTTATTTGTCTAAAGCATTAAAGAAAAGCATTTTGCTTCCCAAAACATGTTGGAGCCAGCCTGTTACAGGAAGTATGTGAGATCAAACACAACCCAAATTGCTATTTTTTTTTCATTCAAATCTCCAATCTTGATTTAGTTTTCATGCTCTTACTTTAAACTTTGGCACTGTTATTAATTTCAACTATTAATTTATAAGTGCTATCCCCACTTGAAAGCAGTCCCCTTCCCTCCCATTTTTTCTGTCCCCCCCCCCCTTGTCTCCTTATTCTCTTTTCTGCTCTTTCATTTTTATTTTTGAGACAACGTCTTAGTATGTACCTCAGGCTGGTCTCAAACTCTCCACTCTCCTGCCTTAGCCTCCCAAGCTCTAGATATGTAGGCATGCCATACCACAAACAGATTCTCTTTGCTGTAGTAGTGATGTCTTTTCCTTTCTATAATAGGCTAAACTTAACTTTCTTTCCCTCTCCAATTTTTTAAAATTTTTAATTATTTAATTAATTTATTTTTATGATTTCCTTCTATTCCCAGGACCTCTCCTAGGAAAGACAGAACAAATCATGGTGCTCCCGGGCTCAGGATGATTTACAGATAGACATCCCAAGTGTTTGTTGTGGCATTCAAGCCCTCTGGAAGGGGCTTTTCTGCTTTCTTTCCACTTTCCAGCCACATGGGCTGCCTCCTCTGTCTGCTGAGTGCCCACAAAGAGTCTACAGGCACTGACATTTTTCACTTGCTCATTCTTCTTTCATCTGGACTTTCTTTGCTCTAGGCACCAAGATGTCCTGAGAAGTCTCCCATCCCCACTTGTATCCATTAATGGCCCATCCACTGCACCCTCCTTTCCAACTCTCATCCAACACTCCTATTTTTGTTCAGTCCTGTTGTGGGTTGACTGGTTGATGTTCCTATTCTAATGTTAATTTTGCTTCTTCAAGAGGGCTTCCCCAGGCAAGCAGACCGTCAAGTAGTCAGGTGATCTCATATGAACCTTCTTCCCATTTTGACCATCTAGCCTGGTCAATAAAGGCTGGAATCTGTGATTGGGCAGTAGAGGGGAAAGGTGGGACTGGAGGTTCAATGGTGGGGGCAGGTAGAGAAGACGACGACAAGAGGGGAAGGAAAGAGGACAAAAGAGGAGGAAGCATGATGGACCAGAACCATGTGGCCAAGAGAAACCATAAGTAGGAAGGGGATCTTATAGCTGGGGAATAAGTTAGTACAGTGTTGTATCTGCCCAATCTAGGCATATAGCTTATAATTATAATAACTGGATTGTGTGTTTTTTATATGAGCTTATTGGGGTTGGAAATTCCAACAACACTGTCCATCTCAAATTCCAGATGTTCTTTCTTCTACCTTCTTCAAAGGATTATTATTTCTTCCTAAAGGGCAGTGACCCCTATTTCCATTCCCCCTTGTTGTTTTGTAAGTCATAGGTGTTTAAAATATTTTTGCTAGATCGGGAAAGTCATCCTGTGTTATGATTGAGAGAACTAGGAGGACCGAACTCAGGTCACAGGAAGGAGAAGCTGAACTTAGGCTGCCTTAATAAGTGTACTGGCTGGTTTTGTGTGTCAACTTGACACAGCTGGAGTTATCACAGAGAAAGGAGCTTCAGTTGAGGAAATGCCTCCATGAGATCCAACTGTAAGGCATTTTCTCAATTAGTGATCAAGGGGGAAAGGCCCCTTGTGGGTGGGACCATCCCTGGGCTGGTAGTCTTGGTTCTATAAGAGAGTAGGCTGAGCAAGCCAGGGGAGGCAAGCCAGTAAAGAACATCCCTCCATGGCCTCTGCATCAGCTCCTGCTTCCTGACCTGCTTGAGTTCCAGTCCTGACTTCCTTTGGTGATGAACAGCAGTATGGAAGTGTAAGCCAAATAAACCCTTTCCTCCCCAACTTGCTTCTTGGTCATAATGTTTGTGCAGGAATAGAAACCCTAAGACAATAAGTCAGCCTGGTCTTATTTTTTTCCTAAACAGAAGGGTTCGTATATGTATTGTTGAACTAGCCTATTTATATAGAATCTTACAAATATGGAAAAATCCAGTGTTTTCCAAATAAAACGTGTCCATCTATTCAAATAGAAATCATCTTGTCAGTTTAATATAAGAGCTTAATACCATATATAGATCATATATATACACATGTATATAATATACCATATATATAATATGGTGATATATATATACATTTAAATTCATTGAGAATGGACTCAAGCTAGTAATGGGTCATAGCCGTAGAAGTTTTGTCTATACCCATTACTTGATATGCAATACCTCATTTGTAATATATAAATGACATCACACTACTTACTAGAGGAAAAACGTATAGAGATGAAGAGATTATGATGACAACAGATCAAGGCTATATAATGCCCTAATCTGTATGGCTCACCTGCCCAGGGACCAGGTAACTTCCCGGAATGCTAGAGGTTGTAGTTCTTGGAAAATAACAAAGTCCCATGGGAAAATAAGTGTACTATAAGTTTGTCCTTATAAACTTCTGCAACACATGGCTCAAAATGTACAAGCCCACAAATATAAATTCAGGACTCCATTTTTGAGTTGTGTATGGTGGTTTTCATGGCTGTAATCCCAGCATTCAGGAGTCAGAGGCAAGATGATTAGATGTTTGATCTGAGGCTATCCCTTATCCCCAACTGAGGTTACCCCACCTGGACGTCTCTGGTTCCCACACCCACACCCCGCCTCCCCGGCCACGCCCACAGTGATGGGGCGGAGAGGACCCAGTGGGAGACTCAGACCCCACTCACTCAAGGAGGGGGTAGACGGGCTGAGCAGACGAGGATATGAGAACAGGTGCAGAGCGACGTCAGGGGAGTGTCTGTGTGTGTCACACTCGCTCTTCCACAGAGACACGGGAGACGGGGTGGACAGAGAGACCACTGGGGCGTCGGGTCATGCCGTGTCACTTCTCCTCCCAACCCTCTTCTTTCAGTGCAGGGACGAGGCAGTCTGGCATCCCACGGACATCCCGGGATGGGCCAGCCTCGGACCGCGTCCCCACCCGCCCGTGCCCAGTTCTGCCCTCGAGGTCCCATGAGGTCCCAGGGCGGATGGAGAGTCCATCCATCCCCGCGGCTCAGAAAGAGACCGAATCCCGCGGAACACTGTGCATGAACGCTGGCTTCGGTCAGCAGAGATTTCCACGATCTCCCGTGTCGTGCGCATGTCCCCATCGGTCCCACCCGCGCTTCCTCTGTGCACCCTCGGGCACTAGGATCCTCTTACATTCTAGGAAACAAGGGCTTGCCATTCTAGGGCTCTGGCTCAGAGGTTAAAGTCAACCCCTTTTCTTTTTCCCAAAATCCCTGTCCTTCTATTAAATGGCCACACGGTGGCGCCATGGAGACCTGACAAAGACCAGTGATGTCTGGATCGCTGGCCTTCTGCTGAATGATCATGCTCATTCACACTCTCAATCTCTCCCTCTCAATCTCTCTCCCTCTCAATCTCTCTCCCTCTCCCTCCCTCCCATTTTTGAAACTAGGATTGAGCCTAGCATACAGTAGGCCAGCTTCTCTCCCCAAGCCAGATGCCCAGCGCCTCCCCAAAGCAGCAGCGCCCTGGGCCATCCTTACCGCAGATCTGAGCACGCAGAAGGCACTCTGCAGAGGAGCAGCGTCCAACTATGGCTTCTGTGTGGCCGAGCCGTGGCCCAGTGTCACGAGTGGATGAGTTTCATGGCCGCGCGTGCCCGGCTGGGCTGTGGACGCCGCTGTCTGCATCCTTCCCCACCCCACACACCGCATGCCCAGCACAGGCTGGACCCCACTTTCTGGGGAGGGGACCTGATGCTCAGCTGGATGGAGAGCGGGCTGCTAGTGTCCTGTGCTCCACACAGGGCTCCTCTGTGTAGCATCCCCCTGCCACTCCACACGCCTCTGCCCTGGGCTCAGAGGTACAACCATGGCCTTTGCAAGTACCTATGCTCATTTACACACACACACATCCACACACACACATCCACACAACTATTTGTGCATTAACATTTGAGATTAGAAGTCAGTAGACTTGGGAAATGACTACTATTCTTTAATATAAAACACAAAACAGCAGCAATTTCCATTATCTGAGTATCCAGTCTATACCCCTCTGCTGACGGCTTCTCATGCATAGCCAAATAAAATTTCCCCAAAAACTTTTTGGGTAACATTAGCCTGGACCTACACTTTAGCTCCAATAAATAATCCAACAAAAGGCAAAACTCTTTTTAAGAGATCCTAAAGCATTAAAGATACTTAACATTGTATTGAGTGTTAAGAAACTTGTATGGGAAAAAAAGTCACTATAATGTAGTCATTTTAGCATGAATATCTTTGAATGGCCTCTCTGAAACTGTAGGGCAAACAAAAAACCACATCTGTCTTACAAAACACATCTAAATAAGGTATAAAGAAATCATATCTCATTGGACAGCTCGCCCGTGGTTCTTGCATCAGAATCTCCACCCTTCTTTTCTCCGTCTGCTTCCACACTGCTTCTGATGGTCAAGAAGTGATTTTTCTTTTTCACAGAAAGCAGAAACGCCTGGAATTCATTATCAAAGTCAGTAATCCACAGTCTAGAAAGCTGGAGAAAAATAAACAGCATTAATTCACTCTTCTTTTATGATTTAAAGGTTTTTTTATGTGTGTGTGCCTGTGTGAGTTTATTGTGTGCACCATGTGTGTGCACCATGTATGTGTGTGCACCATGTATGTGTGTGTACCATGTGTGTGTGTGTACCATGTGTGTGTGTGCACCATGTGTGTGTGTGCACCATGTGTGTGTGTGCACCATGTGTGTGTGTGCACCATGTGTGTGTGTGCACCGTGTGTGTGTGTGTGCACCGTGTGTGTGTGTGTGTGCACCGTGTGTGTGTGTGTGTGTGTGCACCGTGTGTGTGTGCACCATGTGTGTGCAGGTGCCTGTAGAAGTCAGAAGTTGCCAGAACCCACGGAGCCTGGGTTATAGCAGTTGTGAGCAGCCATGTTTGGTGCTGGGAACTAAAGCTGAGTCCTCTACAAGAACAGCAAGTGCTCTTAACTGAAGAGCCATTTCCCTAGACCCTCACCCTTTCCTTTTGTACTTCCTAAAGTCTCATTTTCCCCTGCATAATTTTTCTAAGGCCAAGTTAAGGAGATGCCGATATCCCCTCTAAATGGAGTCACACATCCATGCTATGAGATGGTGTGCTGATACATGTTTGGCATCTATACTCTTTCATAAAACTGGTCTGGACTGGGGACTGGAGAGATTGCTCAGTGGTTAAGAGCACTGGCTATAGGTTTAATTTCACACTGTAGCTTACAACCATCTGTATCTCCAGTTCCAAGGCATCTCATACCATCTCCTGACCTCTAAACCAGAATATACATGCAGGCAAATTATCCATACACATAAAATTTTAAAATTTAAGGAAAAATTAATTTGTTGGTTTGCCCGTGTGTGTGTGTGTGTGTGTGTGTGTGTGTGTGTGTGTGTGTGCGCGCCAGAGGTCACTACTATCAGGATTCTTCATTTATCTTCCACCTTATGTTTTTGAGACATTGTCTTTCAACAAGCCTGCCATTCATGGGCTGGTTGGTCAATAACCTTAAGGGAACCTCCCTCTCCCTGGTGCTAAGGTTATAGACATATGCTGAAGATCTGAACTCAGGTTCTTCTACTTCTGCTGCAAGAACATTACTTAACTGAGTCTCTTCACAGTTTGTGCTCTGGCCATCTCTATGCTATGAATTCTACACCCCATCGGTCCAACTGCGGTCCAACAACTCAGTTTGATATCAACATCCAGACTGGTGGTGGGATTCTAATGATTCCGTCTAAGCCTGAGGGTTTTGCACAGAAGACTTGTAAAAAGGAGTGAGGATTTTTTTTTTATTCAAGCCCCAAACAATAATTCTTTTCATAATATGACTGTCTGGTCTTAGCCCTTTGGCTAACTCTTCTCATGCATGTGTATCCACACACATACAATCACAGTCACAGACAACACACACACACACACACACACACACACACTCTGCTTCTTGCCTCTGTTATTGTTCTGAATTAACTCCTTTCTAATTATTGAAGTAAAATATCATGACTAACCAACATTCAGGAGGAAGGGCCTGTTTACCTAAAACCCCCTACAGTTCCAGCAGGGTAAGAGTCTATCACCATGGTGGCAGGGAAGAGTGACAGGAGGAGCAGGAAGCTGAATCACATCTTGAAACATACGCAAGATGTGGAGAAAACTCTCTGGGAATGGTATGAAGCTTTGCAACCTCAAAACCTGTCCCAGTGACATGCTTTCTCCAGCGAGGTCACACCTCCAATGCCTACCCAAATAGCAATATCTACTACAGATCAAATATTCAAACATCTGAAACTATGGGAGGTGTTTCTATGCAAACCATCACATTATGTATATTTCTATGTTTAAAGTAGCTTTGTCCTCTAGGGATGAACCATGTTCCTAGGGCACATGTTAATTGTAGTATATGTCTGTCTGAGACTTTTACATGGTGGAATGAGAGGACACCATAGAAACTTACTTGGTTTCATAATATCTATCACATTGTCTGACACCTGTAATTTTTTTTTTTGTAATTTTTTTAATTTCTCATGTCAAATAACTCTTACTTTGCAGATCAAATCTGAGGAACTGATAGCTTGCCCAGGGTGCAGAGTAAACATGACTGAATTGGAAACAAATGCAAAGCTGGAAGGCTCAGAAAATTCCATATAACTCACCTCTTTCTACTTCCTTATGCATACACTCCAGCTTGGTACCCTCTTAAACTCCAACCAACACAAAGTAAGAAAGAAATCTTGCAGGTAACTCAACATTTCCAGAGGGGAGGGGAATTTGAAAGAGTAAATCTTAAAGAAGTGAGCTTGTGTGTTCTTCCAGGAGAGACAACTAGAGTTATAAATATTATAATCCAACATCTGGTAGACATATTCAACCTGCAACTCATGGGCTATATGCAGCTATGAAAAGGTCTAGCACAAAAGAATAAGTTTACTCAGAACAATAAGATTTTTTTCTATAAGCCAACTGCATATTTTGAGTTTGAAGTAAGTGTCTGTGTGTGTGTGTGTATATGTGTGTGTGTGTGTGTGTGTGTGTGTGTGTGTGTGTGTGTGCATGTATGCCATGTTGAAATGTCAAAAGTTTGGACATTCTGATAAGGTTTTACTTTCCTAGAAATGAGTGGCTTAATAACTACTTAAAACAACGCTGATCTTGAGGGCCAGGAGAGATGGCTTTCCTAGTGAATTGTTTGCTACACAAACATGAGGACCTGAGGCTAATTCCTATCACCCACATGAAAAAACTGGAAATAGTGGCATATGACTGTGGTCCAAGAACCAATGAAGCAGAGGCTGACACATCCGTATCACTTGATGGCTCACCAGCCCTTACAGAATTTGTTACTCTCAGGATCCAGTGAGAGATCCCATCTCAAAAATAACTGAAGTGGATGGCATCTGATGATGGATGGCCATTAGAGGTTGTCCTCTGGTCTCCACACTTGTATACACAATCCACAGACACATGTGCACTTAAACTCACATATTTTCACAAAAATTACCTTGATCTCATATAGATTTGAAGACCATGGTGGGGGTGGGGAACAAACCACAGAGATAAATGCTGAAGATATTTTTAAAGTATCATACTTATATAATATCTTATGCTTATATAAAGTAGTTTGACTTACATGTATATGACAAATGTATGATGTAAATCTCTATCTACAAGCAGACCACCCTAGTTTCCTTAGCCTATTTTAAATATTCTCAGAGCACTCACATTAGGCTCCAGGTGGGCAAAAATCAGATCACCTAACAAAGACGATTTTATATGAAAATGTTAAAGTGTTAATATGTCATCTCATATAATTGATGAGTACTGTGTTGGAAGAAAAAATTGAATGACTGGGTATGCCTTCATATTGTAGATCTTAAACATACTGTAGATCTAAACAATCTTAAGTCAGGACTATCTGCATAAAGAAAGTTATATTTATAATAGTACTAAGTATCACCAGTACCTGGGCACTCACCAGTCACAGAGCAAGGAAAGGCTTTATACTTAATCTAATACTCATGCAACATACACCCTCTGGCCGTGAAAATGTTACTTGAATTTATTTTTAATTTAAATTTTAATAATCTTTTATGGCATCCCCGCTCCAGACACCAATGAACTTGCCATAGTCCTTGAGTGAGAGGTGGAGTTTCTAGATAAGATAATGCTTACTGGTGTAGCAGCTCCAGGATTATTACAGGTGCAACCAAACACCTTATTATTGAGTTATTTGCGTTTACTGTGTGTAAACAGGCAGAGGTCAGAGGCCAAACTCGGGTATCACTCTTGATTTCTGAGATGAGGTCACTCATTGGTTCTGAAACTCACCATTATGACTAGACTGGATACCCAGTGAACATTAAGATCCTCTTGTATTTACCTCTCCAGTACTGGATTACAATGGGAAATCCCATGCCTAGGTTTTAAATGTAGTTTGGGGGGATGCATCTCTCATCCTTATGCTTGTGTAACAAGCACTCTATGGACTGAGACATCTCCCCAGCTATTATTTCTATCTTCAATGATTATATTATTAGCTGCACATGTCAGATCTCAAGTCATCTGTTCTTATCCCTAAGGACTCATCAAGGAGAACAGAGGCCAGCTCACCCAAGTACATGAATGGAAGGAACACTTTCGCTGTTTCAGAACCTGGGAAAGAAAACCATCCTACTGACTTCAAAGGCATTCCCCATGAGGTTGAGCGTCTGCAGGGTCTCACACTGCGTAAAAGCATAACAAAGCTCCTCATTACTGGCATCAGTTATTTCACAGGCTTCCAACCTATAACAAAAAGGAACAGTTCTATATCAGGGTGAGAAGGAATATACGTGGGAGGTGTCTTAGTTAGATTATGCTCACTCCATAGCCTCTGTGGACAGTCTCTCAAATGCCAAGTGTTCACAACAATAAATTTTCCATTCATTGGCAGATGTGACCACAATAGTTTATTCTTAGTGTCCGTGTCTGTGGTGAACTAATAGTTCCACTAATAATCTGCTGTTCTAGCCCTTGAACATGGGATAAAATTGGCCCTTGCACTAGGTAATACAGTGAAACAAAGGTTGGGAAGTTCTAAGCCTACACCTCAAGTACCTTGAAACCTTTTGATTTGAAACACTGAGATATATTTCTGCTATGAACTAAAATACATACAATCAAAATTCATGTGTTGAAGTTCTAATCCCTAGTGTCCTGTGGGACTGAGTTTTGAGATAGAGTCTTTATAGAGGTAACTAAGTTAAAATGAGAACTATCAGGTGGGATCTAATCTTGTATAACTGTGAAGATACAGGGAGAAGATAACCATTTTCACATCATTGAAAAAGTCTGGAATATACTCCTTGTATTGTTCCTCTAAAGGAACCATCCCTGTTGATGCATAATCTCACTTCTAGCCTCTGAAATTGTGTTTATCAATAAATCCATACTATATGATCCACTCTATTTTTGTCAGGACAGCCAAAGCAATTGTCATATCCCCTAGTCCAAATATGTCAATGAGATATGGTCTCATCACTCCTGTTATCTCCAGTGGACATTCATCCATGCATGCATCCAACTATCTATGCATGCGTCCAGTATCCACATATGTTCCCATCCTAATAAGAGCTATCTATCTATGCAGGCTTCCATCCATGAAGACAAGTGTACATCTATACTTGCAACCATCAATCACCTACCTACCACTGCTAACTGCTATATATTCCCCTTGGAATTTTATTTTTATTTTATGTGCATTGGTCTTTTGCCTACATGTATGTCTGTATGAAGGAAGTGGGTCCCCTGAAAATGTAGTCACAGTTGTGCACTGCCATGTGGGTGTAAGGAATTGAACCTGGTTCCTATGGAAGAGCAGCCAATGTTCTTAACTACTGAGCCATTTCTCCTTCCCCCATGGAGTTTTAATTTACTTTTCTGTACATTAATCACCCCCTTTTTTGCCATCCTCAAAGACACAGCTACAAGCTTGATGACACTCACCGTAGATCCTTTAAGTGGCAGTTAGGATGTTTTATAGCATCACACAGCAGCATCACACCAGTGTCTTTTAGCTTATTGTACGAAACATGTAGGTACTTCAGGTTCTGGTTGTTCTTCAGGACTTCAGCCAGGTCCTGGCAGCCCTTTTCAGTGATTCCACAACAGCTCAAACTTCAAGAGACAAATCACAATACAGTGGTTACTCTCTAGTCTGAAGCGGAAGCATTTCACAAAGCTCAATGATGCCTTAAAAGTGAAGACAGCATTCAGTGATTCAGAAAACACCATCTTCTCAGTGATCCATAGACAACAAAAACTGAGTATACCAGACATACTCAGATATTTAAAATGGTGTATAATATCAACTACACTATACTGTGATGGAAGTTGAAACAGGGGGCTGGAGAGATGGCTCAGAGTTTAAGAGTACACTTTTCCTGAAGACCCAGGTTTGGTTTCCAGAAGCCATGTCATGCAGCTCGCAAGCACTTGTAACTCCAGTGCCAGGGCATCCAATTCCCTCTTGAAGCTTCCTCAGGCACTTGCACCCTCAAACACTCAGACAGACACACACTTTAGGTGAAGCAAAAAAAAGTCATTTCATAAGTTAAAATAATATTATGTTAAATAATACCTTTAAGCAATAATTGAATATAGGTAGCTCATACAAAAATGGACTCTGGCACTATGGGTAACACAAAACATGTATAAGGCAGGGATAGGAGGGACGACTATACAGCTTTCAAGGTTTATACTTCTATCAAGGGAAGAAAGAAGACATGGTATCTCATTCTAGCCAACTTTGGTCAAACCAGCTGAACAAGTAAAGCACAAAAAACAAGAGTCCATTTTCTGTTGGCCAACTATTCCTGAGTATGGGGCCTACCCTAGACCATGGATGATATACTAAGTTTTGTTCCATTGGAGAAAACAAATTTTTGCTCCTTCAACAAATTTTTAAATGCATATTTAATATTTTGAGAATCATCAAGTGGTTTATACTTTTAAACTACTTTTTCTTCTTTCTTTATGGTGCTAGTGAATCATAGATACATTTAATGTTTTCAAAATATATCTGATAGGACATGGTAATGGGCTTTAGAAAGCCACTATCTGAGGAGAAAGCCCACTATACTTGTGTTTTTATTTTGTTCCTTATCTTCTCTTCAGAGAGGAAAAAAATGTTGTGACTCTGAGATTTTACAACAGATTAGGTAACAGTGTTCTCCCAAGTCCCTCACATCTGGATTTGTCACCAAAAGCCATTTAATCCTGGAATACTAATCCACTTGGCATGATCAAAACAACAACCATATTAAATTGCCCCAAAATCTCTCAATTTTATAATTTGAAATCAAGAGTTCTGCCATTTCTCTCCCTGTAACTGTTACATTGCAGTTTATTCTTTCAAAGTAGAATTTTCATACACTCTAATTAATTCACATATGTATTTTAAAGTCCCCTCTTCCATGACTTCCTCTTTCTTTGAACTTGAAATGTCTTCTCCAGGCTGCTGTGCTTAAACACTTGGTCCAAGGATGGAGCCACTGTTTTGGGAAATTGTGGGATTTTTGGAATATTGGGGTCCAACAGGTAGATGTGGGCTACAGAGTGTGGACTTAACTTATCCTAGACCCTGATTTTGGTTCCACACTATGCTTCTTAATCCAGAGATGAGAAGAATTTTTATGCACACTTCTACCACTATGAGCCCACTTTACCATAGTTTTTCTCTTAACAGTAGAGATTAGACCATTCCATAACATGACCTACAATAAACCCTGCATCCCTTAATTTGATTACAAAAAAAAATCACTATTTATATTCTACCACCCACTCCAATCACCACCACCCCTTGTGCTTAAGTCATAATTCCATTTTTTCTCACAGTTCTTTGTGTCTATATTCTGACTGGCTGCACACTACATATCAAAACCATGACACAGAGGTCAAAGTACAGATCTATTCTAAGGAAAGAGTCTTCAGGAATGAGAGGTGAGTGACTCTACCCTGCAAATTCCCAAGATTCCTAAACAGGGCCCCTAAGAACAAGCTCAAAGAAACCTACCATAGTGAATTCAGGACACAGTGTGGGAGAGTCAGAGACCTACAGAGAATCTTCAGTCCTTCATCCTTCAGGTCATTGGAGCTGATGTCTAGATGGCTCAGAGTTTTGTTCTGCATAAGAACGTCAGAAAGGTAGCCCCAGCATTGCTCACTGAGGGAACAGTTGGCCAGCCTGTAGGAGGGAAGGAAGGGCATGTGGAGGGGAAAAAAAAAGTAACATTTCCACAACTTTACACACTATCCAAACACATCTCTGTTTCTTTTGATTCATGTCAGAACAAGTATTGAAACTGGGTAAATTATTCAAAATGCTTATGTTTGGAAGACCTTACCCAAAGCTAACCTAAATCCTTTATATTCACAGTACCTCTAATCACTGTCTCTAATGACACTTTTTAAAGCTAAATGATTATTGTAATATGTAGCCATATCAATGTTATCTTGTGTAATAAACTGCATGAAAAGTATATTTTGAGAAACAACATGTATGTGGTGTAGTCTCAGTTTTGTTGCTGTGATAAAAATCATCCTTACTGGCTCACAACCATCCGTAACGAAATCTGATGTCCTCTTCTGGAGTATCTGAGGACAGCTACAGTGTACTTACATATAATAAATAAATAAATCTTTAATAAAAAAAAAATCATCCTTACAAAATCAATTTTGGGAGAGAAGCTCTAATTTACTTCACTATTCCAGATTGTACTCTCTCGGTGTGTGAAGTCAAGAGGACAGAAACGTCAAACAGCTTGTCACATCATGTCTAGAGTCAAGGGCACAGAGAATCCATACATGCATGCCTATGTTTTCCACTCTTAAATAATCCAGGACCCAAATTAAGGGTAATGGTGCTACCCACCATGGGCTTAGTCTTCACAGACCAATAAGCAGAGTGAAGATAATCCCTCAGTGACATGCTCATTGGCCCACCTGATCTAGACACTCATTCATTGCCTCTTACTTCTCAAGTGATTCTCCATTGTGCCAGGCTGACAGCTAACACTAACCATCATAATATGAAATATATAGGAATTCACAATATGAAATCACTTGTTTTCATCGAAATCTCTAAATCATCTTTCTCTGCTAAGGCCTAAAAGACCTTAATTTTCTTCCATGTTAGACTACCCATTTCTTTTAACCACAATTTACAAGAGAGGCACATTTAGTATGAAATGAGGTCAACAGATTCATAGGCATTTTACTCTGTGAATGTCCCAGTTGAGAGTCCATTCTGCATTCTAAGAACAAGTTATTGATGCAGTGCTATGTGCCTGTTACACAAACTCTAGTCTATTCTACAATCTTTTGAAATTTAGTGCATTTATCCCTTGGTATGTAAAGGTATCAGGGGTATGTGTGGATGTGGGGTCAGAATCCGTGTGGATGTAAAAACTGACAGGTACTCAAGAGCTTTATGTACAGTGGTTCAGTTCAGTATGTGTCCAAATCTGTCCAAACTCTCCCATGTACTAGTTTCAAAATCCTCTGGTCTTCTTATAATATACAATTTAAACACCAAGTAACTTTCCGCCATGTTGACTAAGGAATAACAACTAAGAAAAAACTAAAAGTGTTAAGTTCAAAACAAATTTTAAAAGTTGAATGATTATTTTTCTGTATATGTGTGTTTATGATGTGTGTAGGTATATATCACAGTATACATCTGGAAGTCAGAACAGCTTTGTGGAGTTAGTTCTCTCCTTACACCTTTCCATGGGCTGTTTTGAAGGCTAAACTTGAATTTGAAATCCTTCTATCTCAGCCTCCTTTACAGTTGGAACTACATGAATGTGAAACAAACTATGATGTGTATGTGTATGTATGTATGTATGTGTGTGTGTGTATGTATGTGTATATATATATATATATATGTATATATATATATAATTTTAACTATGTTCATTTGTGACTACTACGTGTGGGTCTGTCCATGTGAGTGAGGGAGCCTGTGATGTTTGTCTGATTCCTCAGACTTAGAGCTATAAGTGTTTGTTAAGTTTGGTATTAGGAAACAGATGGGTCCTTTGGAAGAGCAATGTGTTCTTAACCATTTAACCATCTCTCTGTGGGACAGAAGTGTGTGAGAGGAAGCCTGGTAAGGCTGAGTTAAGGTTTAAAGCACTAGAGACCCAGAAGGGACAGTAGGAAGCCTTGCCTGCTCCTAAAACCAGGCTCCTGTCTTGTAGCTACAGCTCCCTACAGGCCCCCATAGAGAGGTTTGTGGCCATCAGTCAAATAGGGACAGCACCCAAAGCTCTCCCACATGTAGATAAGGTATCCCCAAGCTCTCAGACCAAGCCAATAGGAAGATACCTACTGTCAGACTCTGATCCACCCCAAAACTATATATAAGAATCCTATCCAGGAATAATAAAGGTGGGTGAGAATTACTCTTGTCCTCTGAGAGCTTCTGTCATAAGCACTAGAACAGTGCCGCTCAGGGAAGAGATCTGCTCTCCCGAAAATGCCACCAGAAGTACCCACCCTGCACCCCACCCTGGCTAGTCAGCCTCCCACAAGCTCAGCCTGGCTCAGAAGTGTCAGCAACACATTCTAGTAACAAAAGGCAACTTTCATACTACTTCCATAGTCTCCCCAGGGTGTGCCTCCCACGGCTGCTTACACTAAGTACTCCAGAGTACAGTGTGGGTGGCACAAAGCCTTGCACAGTGAGGATATTCCTTGGTTCAAATTGTTGGATGCCAAATTAAGAACCTTCAATGACTTGCTGCTCATCAGGATGGAGCCAAAGATCTTGCAGTCATCGGGTGAAAGTTTACAGTGTGCTATCCTGTAGGAAAAGGAAAACATCATATTCTTCTCTGACTTCATGGAATTTTCTATTGTTATCCACATGAAGAAGGTTTTGAACCTCTCAGAATGTGACGATGTTCTTTATTAAACAACAAAAACTGATTTATTTTTAACGTGAATGAGTATTTGCCTACATGATTATTTATATATATATATATCAAAATGTATGGCTGGTACCTAGACAGACAATAAGGGGGTATTATATCCCCCTAGAACTAGATTGTAAGCTGTGGTGTAGAGTGTGAATGTTTCTCTGCATGAAGAGCAAGGACTCTTAACCCATCCAACCATCTTTCCTGCTGAGTTTTAAAATTACATTTATTTATTGGTGTGTGTATGCGTGTGACTCCATTAAGATACCAGATGTAACATACACTATCTCAGTAAATTGTGATATGCTGCTTAAGCTTGCTGAAATTGAACTCTGAGAATAAGGAGGTCTTTTCTGTCCTAGACGCCAGTATGTTTATTGCAAATATCCTCTAACACTCTTTGTACAGGGATAGGCTGGCCTGTCTGGATCTGTAATAAGGAATGGAGATAAACATCACACAGCACAGCCCAAGAGTAAAACCACTGTGTTCCTGAGAATGGCTGGATGATAAGCCAGTACCAACCCAAGTTACTACTGTTTATGTCACAACATGACCATGGCATACATCATGAAAGAGAAGGAAGGAAGGAACTCATGGGTGGAGAGAATGCTCTACTCTACCTGGAACTCTCAATGGGAAACTCCAGCAAGGATATGTCATGAACTCCCTCCCCAGTTATTTCTGCTAGATGATTCAAAGCACCTTGCTTACTCATGCTATTTGCAGATATTATCTAGATACTACCTATCTGCTGTTCTTCCTTCTTTTACTTAGGGCCCAAAATGTATACCTTGTTCCTCATCTCAGATCAGGAGATCAGGATTTCCTCTGACTGCTTCAGAGAGGTTTCCTGAATCAATTTGTGCGGGATGTGTGCAGTCTCTAATATGATCTCTCCTTTCGTTTTCTTTCTCACTGGGCTATCATAGACTCTTCAGGTGATGTTTTAGATCTGAGGATAATTTGCTAGATATTTGTGGCTACTTTCTGCTACTTACTTCTTATTTTTTTGTCTTTCTTTCTGTACAGCACAATAAACTTAATCATTGAAAAACAAAAGGATAGTTATCATAGACCCATACAGAATAAAAGTGTACATACCAAGAACTATAGTCCTCCATATTCATTCCCACCCCCTTTCTGTCAGTAGCCACAAAACAAGTACCACTATCCTTCCCTCTAATACTACAACCCTGTCTATCATTGAATTGTATATGTGAAGCACATGACACCCTTTTGAATCAAGTTCGTGCCACCAACAATATCTGAGATCCATCTAGCCAATAGCCATGGATTTCTCAACCAGCCTATAGTCAGTCAGAATTTCAACTTTTCAGGGGTATGAACACCTGGTATGAATGATTTAGGAAGCAGCCATCTTTCAGCAAATGGAGTCATGTAACCATAGACCTTACACTTACCAGTGAGAATTCTGAGTTCTAAGGTAAGTTAGATGCCATAAAATCCGAACTGAAGCCATGGTTTCCGAAGTGGATGTACCCATCTAGAAATTAACTTTCACTTTCCATAAACAGTTCAATTTAAGTAAAATTTAAATTAGACTTACTTGTTTTCATTTCATGTGGGAGTTTTTTGCCTGCATGTGTCTGTTACCACATATAAAACTCGTACCTGTAGATATCAGAAGGTATAACTTCCTCTGGGACTAGAGTTACAGACAGTTGGGGCTTAGGATTGAACTGTGGTCCTCTGGGAGAGCAACAAATTGTCCTAACAATCCAGTGTTTTAAATTATTATCAATTGCATTCATGTATGTCTTTACATTGTGTGTGCATGTTCAGGTATATATGCTATAGCATGCAAAACACAATGTGCTGAATGTGGAACCAAAGAGAACAACTTGTGGAAGTTGGTTCTTTCCTTTCTCCACGTGGGTCTTGGGATAGAACTCAGGTAGTGGAGTTGGCAGAAAGTGCCTTAATCCACTGATCCATCTCATTGACCAGCTGGGATTGGTTCCTAAAGTGAGGAAGTCTGTACATGAACAGTAGAAAAATAGGACACAAGGACACAAATTAAAAACTGTTGTCCTGTGATGGTTTTAATGTCAACTTGATACAATCTAAAATCACAAAGAAAGGGAGTCTCAGTGACTAGTTCTTAACTGAATAAGTCAGTGCTGCCCACTGTGAAAGGCACCATTCCTCAGGAAACAGGGCCGTGACCTATATATGAATGGGGAAAGTCAGTTGAGCACTAGCATGTGTGCATCAATACACTGCTCTTTGCTCTTGGTAGTAGTGCATGTGATGGGGCTGTTTCCATTGTTTTTGCTCCCCTGACTTCCCACAGCAATAGCCTATAAGCTGAAATTTTGAATCCAGTAAATGACCTATGTGTTTCTATTATTGCTTAGTTCAGAGCACTTTTGTCATAGCAAGATGGATCAAAATTAAGATGTCTCCTTTGAGGGGAGTCAGTAAGCTAGGAAAACACAAGGACTTACATAAGTTTTTCTATGTTGCACTCTGCCTGGTTCAAGACATCACACAAAAGTTTCACCTCATTGTGGGACAGAAATGAGCAGCTGAGGTCCAAGTATTGCAAACTGGAGTTCTGAATCAACTCAAAGAGCACGTGGTTATCACCAAAGGACACATTATTTGCCCTGCAGAACAAGAAAAGTTATCCATCAGCCGGGCATGGTGGCGCACGCCTTTAATCCCAGCACTCGGGAGGCAGAGGCAGGCGGATTTCTGAGTTCGAGGCCAGCCTGGTCTACAAAGTGAGTGCCAGGACAGCCAGGGCTATACAGAGAAACCCTGTCTCGAAAAACCTAAAAAAAAAAAAAAAAAAAAAAAAGAAAAAGAAAAGTTATCCATCAATTTCCATCCAGCTCGAGCTCTTGTCTTTGGCAAGATCCTCTATCCCATACTGAACACATAGCTCTAATTTTGTAGCCCAGTACCAGCTCGCTGGTTCTCAAGCTGGGTAATTTTTCTCTTCCACGTAGAACTCTGAGAAACATACTGAGGCAAGGTTGGCCATCACATGAGGAAGCTACTGGCATTTAGAAAGCAGAGCCCTGCTCATGCTTTCATCATCATAAACTTCATGGGACATACCTCAATGAAGAATGGTCAGCAATAGACATTAGAAGTGTAAAGACAGAAAGATTCCACTTTAGACTATATCAGCCTTCATCTATGCAGTTAGCTGAGAGATGTTGGGAAGGCTAGTCTGTTAATTCATTGATATGACTAAATCAAAGTCTACTTTTAACTTACACAAGTTTGTTAAGGGTGAAGCTGGGGTACTTCAGAGATTCATACAAGACTCGAATGGCTGGCTCATTGAAATTAGTGTCTTTTATTCGGAGTTCCTGGATGTCTTTACTCCTTACAAACACAGAGCACATATTATTCCAACAGATAAGTAGCTCGTCCCTGTTACAGAGGAGAAAGGAATATATTGCATTGTTAGAAAGTTAATTCAAGGGGATGGAGGGATGGCTTAGTGATTAAGACCTTTTACTCTTTTTGAAGAAGACCCAAGGCCAGTTTCCAGCACTAACGTGGTGGTTCACAAACATCTGTAACACCAATTTCCGGGTTATTTGACACCTCTTCCATCCACCATGGGTACTGTATGCACATCATGTACATGTACACATGTAGGCAAAAACATTCATACCCACAAAATATTAATAAACAGATGATAATACCTGCCAGAGCTTTCAAATTCTACTGTTTTACAAAAAGTTAAGTCCAGACATTCACAGCACATAAATGTAGAAAACTGACTCCCATACTGAGTAAGGGTAGCGACCTAAGGTCATTTCATATTTGCAGTTCTTAGTTAGACACATGTCAAGGTCTGTGGGATTCTAGATGTTATAGTTTGAATGTAGAGATGCAGTTAATGTCTACTTGGAAAAGGACAGAGGGTTCTGAGAATCCTATGCATTGGGGACCATGCTTGTCTGGAGCTTTCACCTACCCTCCCTACTTCCACAACAGCATAAGATAACCCAGCTGAAAAATTCCTGCCTTACAGATAACCTTGGTAGTTTTAGAATGAAAAACAAAGAGGCAGGGTTCTGGAGCTACTGTGTCAAAACCTAGAGCAAAGATCTCCCAGCTCAAGCTTCAGGTGCCACTACTTACTCAGTATGTATCTTGGATAATATATGTGACTTCTCTGTCTACTTTCCTCAACTCTAGCACGATAATCAAATTTGCCTTGTAACATTTCTTACTGTGTGTGTGCTACTCATGTGTGTGCAGGTCAAAGGAGAACTTGCAGGAATCACTTTTCCTTCCTTGCGGTCTAAGTAATTGAACTTAGGTCATCAGTCTTGAGGTCATGCGCCTTTTAGTTGCTAAGCCATCTTGGCAGTTCGCCTTACATGTTTCTGAACAGGAGTCAATTTAGAACATATTTTTGTGTGCATATAGTTGTGAGTGCATGTGCATATGTGTGCTTGTATGTGCTCGCATATGGAAACCATGTATCTTGCTTCCTTAGTGCTGCGATTATAGTACATGGTGGTAGGCATAGCTGTTTATTTGTTTTTAATGTGGATTCCAGGGATGAAACTGAACTTCTCATACTTCTGCAGCAACTAAGCTATCACCATATTCCCCATAACACTTGACCTTTATAAATTAGTTTGCAGTTAGGGGATCAAGAAAGAGCCTGAGTATTATGTTTGTATCTCAGAAGGGCAGAAAGCACACATGACATAAACCATTACACGCTATCCTCACAGTATGGTGGGTTAATATCATTGCTGTCTTGATAATAAGGCCACTATAACTAAGAAAAGGAAAGTCTCAAGGATAAATTCCAGGGTTCCTAAACTTAACTTATTCTAATGATGCAGAAAGATCAAAAGGTTAAGTCAGCCTTGATTAAGAATGAATAGAAGGCTAAACCATGTCTCTAGACATGAGCTGGGGCTGTAGTTTCTAGTAAAGTGTGAGCCTAGTACATATGATGCCCTAGATTCTATTCTCAGAATTGAAAAAAAAACTGTCAAGAGATCATAAATTATTATACACATGCACTTCTGTTGTTCAAAATTTTTTGAGACAGGATGTCACTCTTTAAACCAGACTAACCCGAAACCCACTTTTTCTGTAGCCCAGACTAGTTTAAAATTCTCAGAAAACCTCTTGCTTCAGATTCCTGAGTGCTATGATTACAAGCATGAGAAGCTCCCACCTGGCTCAGTTTGATTCCTTAGATACACTTATGTATTTTAGGCCTGCCCTGTACTTGGTATATAAAAAAAAAGATGACCCTGAATTTCAGATTTGCCTCCATTAGCTACATGTACCACTTCACTCTGGTTTTATATGATACTAGGGAACAAATCCAGGATGTGTGCATTATAGCAAGCAGTACTCTGTGAACTGAGCTACTTTCAGGGTCCTTGTCTATATGAACTGGTATATCACTGCTAATCAATAAATATGCAGAACTAATACTAATAAAAAATAGCTAGGCAAGAAAGCATATGCCTTTAATCCCTGTACTTTGGAGACAGGCAGATGGATATTTGAATTCCAAGCTTGCCACAACAACATAATGAGATCCTGTCTCAAAACAATTAACAAAAATAAATAGTAATAAGATCAAATAACATGTCTTTAAAAGAGTCAGTCTGGGGCTCAAGATGGCATCTATCAGACTGGAGACAGTTTGGTGGTTAATTTAAGAGTGATATTAAGAATTTGGATCCTAGAACCCACATCTGGCATTTAACTATAGCTCCAGGGGTTCTGATGACTTATCCTGGCCACTGAGGCCATCTCCACATGTATGCATACTAACCTGCAGCCACAAACCCATAAAATAAAAATGAGTCTTAAAAAAATAGAAACTGTTGTCAAAAAGGTGAATTTCTTGTTTTTCCTTTAAAAGTTCTATTTTGTTTTTAAATTTTTTAAACCATTTAATTGAAATAGAATTACATCACTTTCCCCCTTATATCCTTATTCTGTACTTCCAACATATATATATATGTGTGTGTGTGTGTGTGTGTGTGTGTGTGTGTACATGCATACAGAATACAGACATATATCTACCCCCACACACACAAACAGCCTGTTGAGTCTGTTTTTGTTGTTTGTGTGGAAGTAGATTCTAGGCTGACCACTCAAATTGGACAACCTGTATGGGTGAGTTTTGAATCTGTCTATATAAAGCATAAATACACAGGGACAGAATTGGAAAATTAGACTGAAAAAAAAAGATAGTTAATGGACTTACATATAACTCTGGTCTCCTTCATTCAGGACATTTTCAGTTGAAAAGGATAGTTTCTTCAGTGTAGAACAGTGTTTCAAGCAATAAGCAGCAACAATAAAATCAGAATAATTCTTAGCCACAAAGTTAATCTGTTGCATACAATTCATTGCTTTTACTAGGAAGGCTTCATCTTCCATCTCAAACAGACAGGAAAACAATTTCATGCCATCTATTTGTTCTTGAAGCTCTGCATTGCCACTTAAGGTTTTCAGGCACTGATATAACTTATGGTGTATGTTCTTGGACAACCGGTGGCCAAAAAATTCCCCTAGCTTTTCTTGTTCTGATTTCTGTAAAAGACCAAAGATGAAACAGCCCAAAAAAATCCACTGTGTTTTTACTTTCTTTAAAAACATAAACAAAACTGTCTCTATATTTTTAACGTCCTGGCTAGGGTGGTCCACATGCCTCTTCAGCATATAAAAGATGGCAGCACAGACCTCCTGAACAGATGGGTGGAGGAATATGAAAGAATTCTCAAATTCTCTGATCTTTCCAAGCATTCCAATGTCCAAAAGTGTGGGGATGTCAGAGTCAAAGATCCCATTTCTCCTGAGAGCCTCCTTGCCAAACACAAATGTGTCAGTCCACATGCCCTCAGCAGCTAGAGAACATAAGCCCTGCAGCTGGTCTTGACTTTTCTTACTTGGATACTGGGCACTTTGGGGAATGAACAAATTAAAGATGTGAGTGGTATATAGGGAGGTGGTACGTCGGCAGAGGGAGACTGGGTCTCCTCCCTTCTCTATCTCCTCTTTTAGACAAGTAGCCACCATCCAGCAGAGCAGAGGGGCCTGACATATAGTGAACAGCTGCTTGTTTTCTCTCACCAAACTGAAGGCCTCCTGGGCTCTCTTCCTATCTTGGAACAATTTGTGGAAATATATCTTTATACTTTTCTCATCGAATGCAGTTGCTGTTTTCACATCTGTGCACTGAATCCTGTCCTCCATTTTCTCAAAAGTCTCTGGGGTAGTGGAGAGGAGGAAAGAGGATTCAGGGAGCATCTTCCTCGTGAGCAAACTGCTCAGCAGTGTACTCACTGGCTGCTTCTCCATGCAGTTATCACACAGCTCTGATTCCTGTTTGGTTAAATCCCATTCCATCCCTTCCAAGCTGTCAATGATAAATAAGAGTTTCTCGGGTTGGGATAGGATCTCCTCTATAGGAGCTGAGGGGCTGGGCCACTCTCTGGAGATGAGTTCAGCAAGACTGGCTGTCTCCAACTGCTTCACATCTTGACAGCAGAAGTAGAAAACGTAAGAGAATTTGTTTTGAAACACCAGGCCTTTTGACCAGGCCAGCATTAAATTTTTCAACATCAGTGTCTTGCCAACTCCAGCCATGCCTTTCAGGAACACCATGTGTGGCTTCCCTTCAGTTCCCTTTGAGATGAGAAGGTTCTCAAAAGTGTCATAGTCATTTTGAATGAAAGTCTCTTTAATGAAATCTTGAATACGGACGTTAAATTTTTTGGGGCAATCATGGGTCAGTTTTTTCTTCAAATGATCTCGATATAACGTTGGGTTTCCTGAGTCAGTGAATCCAAGTGGGGAAGAATCTAGAACATATCAAAGTTAAATATTCACCTATATATTGTCTGATTTCAATAGATTAATTCTCAAAATGTACCCTGAATTTTTTTATTTTTAATTATGTGATAGTGGGTGCCTATGGAAGTCAGAAGTGTTAAATACACCTAGAACAATTGTGTGTATGTGTATATACAAAATATAGATGCAAGAAAAGTCAAAAGAAGTCAACGGGTTGATTTTGTTACTAAAGAGAAAGAGTAGAAAATGGAATAATGAAGAGCCTAAGAATAATTAGAAACAAAATTCAGCCTAAAGCACAGAGAAAGAAAAAAAAAAGAAATATACACAAGACATTATATTAAGATCTAACACATGAGGATCAAGAGATGGCTCAGTGGTGCAAAGCACCCAGAAGACCTGGGTTTAGTTCCAAGCATCCCCATGGTAGCATCCACCTCTGTAGGTCCAGTACCAGAAGATATGAGGTCTTCTTCTGGCCTCAAGGGCATGCGGCACATACATGTATGATGGTATGCTCAAATACACATAATATAGCTTCTAACTGTTCTCATATATTTGATCATGGATTAAAGATTTAATTTGTGCAACTAGAATCCCAGAAGAAGGTGTCATAGAAAGAACAGCACAGTGACAATCTTGAAACAAATACAGACTGAAGAGTAAAGAATATTTTCTAACCACAAATCTAAGATTATCAATGAATCCCAAGCAGAATAAGCTTAGGAAAAAATGAAACAAGAAAATGTACATCTAGGCTTATCATAGTATGACAGTGGAATGTCAAAGACAAAGAAGTAAATTAAACCTTAAAGCATTCATGGTATCTTATACCAGGATAAATAAAAGTGTGACTTTAAAGATCATAGTGTTTATGAATAGTGGCTTTTTTTTTTGGTTTTTTTTTTTTTTTTCAAAAATGGTTTCTCTGTATCGCCTGGCTGTCCTGGAACTCACTCTGTAGACCAGGCTAGCCTCGAACTCAGAAGTCCGCCTGTCTCTGCCTCCCAAGTGCTGGGATTAAAGGCATGCGCCACCATGCCTAGCTGAAAAGCCGCTTTTCTGTTATAAGCTTTTGCTTGTTAAAGCAACAACAAAAACATAGCTGTTTCAAATGCATACATGATATGTATGTGGGAGAATAAGTGGGGGAGGAGTACAATATACATGCATGTGGAAACCAGAGTTTCACATTGGGTGTCTTCTTCAGCTGCTCTCTGCTTTTAAAAAGTGAGTTATTATTTTTTTAAATTTTGGTGAATAGGCACTTTTGTCTACATGCATGTACATATACCAGATGTGTCTACTACCCTCAAAGGGTAAAAGGCGGCATTGGATACCCTGAAACTGTAGTTACAGATTGCTTTGGACTACAATGTGTAGGTTCTGGAAACTGAACACAGGTTCTCTATAAGAGCAAGTGTTCTTAACCACTGAACAATCTTTCCTGCACCCCCTCCCCATCTAATTTTTTAAAACAATTTTTTTCAGCTAACTTAGAACATAACATGCCAAACTGACTGGCCAGGTTCCTACCATGCCTTTCTTTTATGTGTTTGTTTGCTGAGACACAAAGTCAGATTATTGTTTACATAGCAAGTACCTTGCAAACTGAGCCATCTTCCTAGACCCCATAAATATGATTTATTGCCAGTGTTTTCTGTTGATGCTAGCCTAAACCCACAGTGCTACCATTTCACCCTAAAGTTAATTCTTCCATTTAGATTTGAAGGGAATATTATTAATGTCTTGGGCAAAAGTTTAGCCATCTAGGTTAGGGCATGATACACTCATACATTGAATACAAAGCCTAGATCTACCATGTCTACATGAAGCTGCCTCTTTCTTCAAGGAGAATAATGTGCCATGACACCTGCTGGCCCTATGGTAGATGGGCAAGAAAAAGGAGTTATCAAAACTACGACACAAATCTCACTCTCGTAAAGCAGCTTTGACCGACTCACCAGCAATCGCTCCTGTTGCCCTCTCAGTGAGATCTTTCCTATTGATCTTCTGGAGGATTTTGAAGGTCATATCCCAGGCTTGACTCTCCCCACATTTCAGAAGTAAGTTGGCAAGATCTTCCCGAGATGCTTTCTTCACTTTGGTTGAAGATACCTGTTTCAGTTTCAATTCCAGAATCTCCTGTATGAGAAAGTCCTTAAACTTCATGAATTCCTTCTTATTTAGTTCTCTCAAATACCATAGAAGGCCAAAATCTGAAATGAAAGATGCCATCTTGTCTTCAGGAAGATAGACACAGGATCTGTGGGAAAATCAAGCAAACAGCTGAGTTACAAAAAAGGGGGGGGAGGTGCAAATGGCTAAGTAGGTGGTAGAGCTGAGCTGAAGTGTCTGCTTCACACGTGTAAGGACACAAGCTGGGACCTCAGCAATCTTGTAAGAGGTAGGGTATGCTACCACACAACCTTCAGCCTCCAATATGTGCTGCCTCCAAGTTGTGCTGGGGCAATGATGATGCAAAACTTGTGAAAGTGGCCAACCAGTGACTGGTTCAACTTGAGGCCCTCAGCATGAGTGGGAACCCATGTCTTCCACTGTGTTGATGACCAGGAGTCAGAGGCTGGTCATCACAGACATCAAGGATAGACCCAAACACAACTAGAAAAACAAAAAATACAAACAAATAATAACCAAAAAAAAAAAAAAAAAAAAACAGAAAAGGGAAAAAATTAAGAAGGAAAAAAAAGAAAGAAGAAAAGAAAAAAGGTCGATGAAATGATCCCTAAAGATTTTTCTGCTATTTTTATAGATTGCTGTGTGTCCCAGTCGTCTTCAGAGGCATCATACAGCAACTGAGAGGGGCAGATGAAGAGACCACAGCCAAACAATATGTCAAGCCAGGGTAACCCCACAAGAGAGGGGAGGAAGGAGTGTAGAAGCCAGAAGGGTCAAGGACACCAGGAGAACACATTTCACAGAATCAACTAAGCAGGGGACACAGAGGCCTCATAGAGACTGAGGGGACAACCATGGACCCTGCATGGAATTTTCACTGGTTCCTCTGCTTATATGTTATGGTTGTGTAGTTTTGGGTTCTTGTGGGATCCCAAATAGTGGGAGCAGGGCCTGTTTCTGACTCTTGTTCAAACTTGGGAAGATTTTTCCTCCTAGGGAGTTGCTTCATCCAGCCTGGATAGGAGGGTTGGTGCACAGTCTTATTGCAATTTGATATTCTGCTTTCAGTTGCTACCTCTGTGAAGCTTGCTCGCTCGCTCTCTCTCTCTCTCTCTCTCTCTCTCTCGCTCTCCCTCTCCGTCTCTCTTCCTCTCTTCTACTCTCTCCCTCTCTCCCCCTCTCTCTCCCTTTCTCTCTCTTTCTCCCTTCATTTATTAATTTTGAAGGACAAGGAGGGAGAAGTGGATAGAGGAGAGAGGGGAAGTGTGTGTGTTGGGAGGGACTTAGAGGAAGGTAGATAGGAGAAACTGAGGTCAAGATATATATAAAGAAACAAAAAGAGCAGGGTGTGATGGCACAGCCCTGGAATCCTAGCACTAGGGAAGGAGATTGCTGGGGCCTCAGACCACCTTGCCTAGCCAAATTTGATGAGTTCCTGGTTTACTGAGAAACTGTCTCCAAAATTAGGTAAAGAGTAACCAAGGAAGAAACCTGATTTCAATATCTGGCTTCCACAGAGACACCCCATTCCCTATCTCAATACATACATTTGGTCACTAACTTATCACACAATACACTGTTCACTGTGGGTATTAAATAAGGGGAGGGAGTTTTTCAGTATGGCCTCATTTTAACTCTCATCCCACTGAAAAGAATAATTAAAATAAAGAAGTGGTTCTCAATGGTCTCAAAAATAAAACCATTTAATACAATTTCTCATATTTTGGTGACCTCCAACCATAATGTTACTTTCACAGTTTTTTCATAACTGAAATTTTGCTACTTTATGAATACAAATATAAATATCTGTGTATTCCTATGATCTTAGCTGACCCCTGTGAAATAGTCATTGACCCCCAGTTGAAGACCACTGCAATAACACTTGGAAAACAAAAAAGTGAGATGTACTACTCTAAAGAATGGAGCTGTTGTGATGGCTCAGCAGTTACCAACATTTGCTTCCTTTGCAAAAGACTCAGGTTTGATTTCTAGTACCTATACTGTGGGGCTCACAGCTGTCACTAACTTTAGCTCCAGGGGATCTGACACCCTCTTATGGTCTCTGCAGGCATATAGTGAACCTACATACTCTCAGGCACAGGCAAACATATAAATAAATGTTGAAAGGATTACTGATACTTGCAACTCAGTGATAACACATGCAATGCTAATACAGAACAATATGATGCTATTATGATAACAGTATTATGGTGCATGATACTCTTCTGGCATAATTTACAGCTGTAATATAATCATGTAATTGGGTCCAATGGCATGACCTGGGAGCCTAGCTATATCTGATGCTGAAGGCAGGAGGATTAAAATTTCAGTGCTAGCCAGGCAGTGGTGGCGCATGCCTTGAATTCCAGCACTTGGAAGCAGAGGCAGGTGGATTTCTGAGTTCGAGGCCAGCCTGATCTACAGCATGAATTCCAGGACAGCCAGGGCTATACAGAGAAACCCTGTCTCAAAAAACAAAAATAAATAAATAAAATTTCAATGCTGTCTACAAACATAGTGAGGTCAAGGCAAGCCCAGAAAACTTAGTGAAACCAGGTCTCAAAGTGGGGCAAGAGAGATTGCCCAGTGGTTAGGAGCGCTGGCTGCACTTCCAAAGAACCTGGCTTCATCTCCTAGCATCCACATGGTGGCTTGCAATGATGGTGGGGTTCAGCTCAAGGGTTAAGAGTACCTGCTGATCTTGCAGAAAACCGAAGTTTAGTTACCAGCACTCATATCAGATGGCTCACAACCACCTGTAACTCCAGCTCAAGGGCATGTGATACATTATTCTGGCCTATCTGGACACCAGGGATATATGTTACTCATGGACAAAACACTCATACACAAGATAAATGAATAAATAAATATGATATGATTTTTGAAGTATATAAAAACAAAATGTAAAAAAGAGTGCTGATTTCTGGATCAGTGGCAGAGTGCTTGTGTAGTGTGTGCACATCACTAGATTCAGTCTTCAGTACTGCAAAAAACAAAATCAGATATGACAAAATCATCCAAAGGAAGGCTTAACACAATTATGATGTCCAAGAACACAGAAAGGAGGACTCTCACCAGATATCAGATGTAGAAATAATAGAATCATCCAGAAAATATGAAAATCTTACTCTAGCACATCTACAATCTAAAGGAAATAGACTTATCTGTAAGAAGTGGGAATGTACATAAAGGGCTGTCCTTTCAACAAATGGTACTAGAACAACAGTCTTTGTGCAAAATAAAATGAACTGGCTCCTGCAGAATGACACCTGAGGTTGTCTTCTGGTCCCCACATACACCTGTGTACACACATGCATTCACACTCACGAAAAGATGCTAAACATTATTCATCATTAATATGAAAATGAAAACAGAGGGATATCCTCATATACCCATGGGAATGACCAAGGGACTGTGGATGTGGCTCAAGCAGGCAGCTCTGGTTCTGTTCTAGTATCAAATGCAAATGAATGAATGAAGTAATATAAAACCTACTGTTGGTTGGACATAGGAATTCATATGCAAGTGAATACACAATGGAAAACTGAGCAAGGCTCTAGTGCCAGAGACACTTGTAGGCATGTGTTAATCCTTATGTACATACAATAGACAAATACAATGAATCTACTAAAAATTACAAGTATACAATGCCTACTTTACTGAGATACAACTTCAACATAAATTGAGAAATCACGTGCATGTGAATAAATGAGTAGGGAGGAAAGGAGGAGGGAGGGAGGGAAGGAGGAGGAAAGGAAGAGGGAGGAAAGGAGGAGGGAGGAAAGGAGGAGGTAGAAACGTACAAATCCAATTTGGCTTCACATCTGGCTTGTTCTGAAATTTATTACTTTGTTGAAGCCACAAATATCCTGGTTTTGTCTTGGGCTGGGGAGGGAGAGAGGTGGGTCTGAAAAGAATTCTCCATGCAGCTGCCAGTATGGTGTGAGGCTGTGTTCTTATCATTAGTGACAACACAACTGGATCAGACACTGTAGGAAGAGTGAAACTGTTAGAACCCAGACCAGACTTCTGCTCAGGCCACCATACCTGCAGCAGCCCCTCTTTTCTCATGGTCATTGTAAGAAATAAATTGTGATCCATTTTCAGTGTGCTCTGATCAAAGAATTAAAGACTGAAAACAGGAGACCCTAGGCCCCCTTTTCCTCTAACAGGTGGCTGGCAGTTTGCAATGTTATGGGCAGTCTTCCTTGTGAATGAAGCTAAGGCTTTGCTTTCTGAAATAATCTGATGGGGGAATTTGGGGAAGAATTTAAATACAGGAAGGAGAACTGTAAAAAGCTGTGTCTGGGACATAATCAACGGTCTAGCATGGATGGAAAAGGTGGTGATAAGGCCCCTCTCCTAACTGAGGAACTAATGGCACTTGATAGCTGCTGAGAACAATTCTTTAATGAGGAGGGCACACTCCTGGTAGTTGCCAGTGTTCAAATGAGTTATTATAAGCTGTGCATGTATATTAACTCGACTATACTTAGCTTGAAATCTCCTAATGAATTTATATACACTAAGGGAAAAAACAACAAAGATGGAAACCAAAATAATAATAAGTGAAATAGAATAAGTGATGGAGGATGAGAAAGGAGAGGAGGGAGAGAGGGAGAGAGGGGGGCTGACTGAGACTCAAAGTCAGGGAGATTCTTTGAGAACCCCAACAGGTGTAATTTTTAAAAAGTAAAATAAGGCAGGCAGTGGTGACACACAACTTTGATCCAAGTACTCTGGAGTCAGAGGCAAGAGGAGGTGGTTCTCTGAGTTTGAGGTCAGCCTTGTCTGCAAAGTAAGACCCAGAACAGCCAGGGCTATACAGAGTTCTTGTCTCAAAAAGCCAGAAAAACAAAACCAAAACCAAATGTCACCAGGTGGTACATACACCTTTAATTTCAGCACTCAGGAGGCAGAAGCAGGTGTATCTCTGAGTTTGAATCAAGCCAGTGCTACATAAAGAAAAAAGAAAGCTGGAAAGAAAACCAAAAGGAGAATAACCAATGAATAAGAAGCATCAGCAAGCATCCAGAAACCTTACCACATATCCTGCTGGTATTAAAAGCAGGGACAGTCACAACTCTCAACCCATAAAATTGATGATTTTGTTTATATATACAGGTTATTGGAAAAAGACATTCTTCACCTTCCATTTTTTTCTTATTTAAAAGGCTTTTTATTCAAGCATTGGGCACCAAACTCAGGACCTTAAGTAGGTTAGCCAAGTCTGCTTACCACTAAGCTAAACCTTCAACCACAAAGGGAAATGTTGAAGGCTAACTTTACCAGGTGAAACAAATTCCTCCCCAAGACTTCAGGTTCCAACATCTTCATCAGTAAGTTGGATCAAAACAAATTCATTTTGTCCCTCCAGAACTTATTTTACACACACCACACCCACACCTCTTACAGGAGCAGGGGATTCAGAGTATGCATGAACACACACATTTGTGCCAGAACCCCAAGTCTTTGAGGCACAGGCTTCATGTTGGAAGTGGTAACAAATATTTAACTACTTAACTCCAGTATCTGCTTGATTATCACATTACAGTTTCCTGGTGTTCCAGTCTCCACATGGTTACCCTTAGAAAGATTAATTAAACCGACAATCTCTTTTTTCCACCTTTGGAGGTATTAGAGTTCAGGACTTTGATATATTTGTTTCACTCAGGGTCTACAACTCAACACTCCAGCCAACTGTAAAGACAGTTTTTATTATTATCCAAGCAACCTTGCCCATGCATTTACCTAATAGCTAAGGGGAAAAATAATATGAGTCTTTAAAGGGAGAACTCAGGTGAAGAGCTTAGACTCAAATACTAGGTCCATACCTGCCTGCTTCTCTGTGTTGTTTATCAGCCTCACACCCACGAATATAAACATAAATATATAAATATATCTCTACCCTTTACAGTTTCAGATATCCAACCCTCACGATGCCTACACATTATTTATTCTCTCTTTGTATCTGGGAGGCCTCAGGAGTATCTGCTCCTCTGAAGTCTGCAGCCCAGCTAACAATCTCTTGTAGTCAGTCTACTTACTTCAAAGTCGGGAAAAGCCAGATACAGTCCGAAGGATTGTCTATGGATCCAGCTGGAGCAAGTGTTGGAGGATTTGGACAAGCAGTGATTTTTTTCCTTTAAAAAAATTAAGAAGTAAAATAGTTAAATTACTGCAATAAGTCTTGGCTACCCAGCTAAAGTAAATCCAAATAACCACGGCAGAGGATACAAACTGGTTCTGGTGGGTCGGAAAAAGGGAAGACAAATGAAGGGCACACACCCCCTACTCAAATAACAAAGCAAATAAATGTATACAAGAGAAAAGAAGCAGAAGACAAGATTTGCTGACTCACTGCCCGAGGTCTTCTAGGTCATCCCTTAATATATGGCAACTGGAACTGGGTAGAAAAAGTCTATGGTGCTATGTGATTGGCCAATGTGTCATTCCCTCTCATTGGTCGATCGGCGGGGAGGGGGATTGGTGAAAGATAGGGAGGATATGATTGATGCTGGAGGTTGGTGTGTGAATCTCAGCCCTCAAGTCCTGGTATTTTACACATCGCTGATGTTGCAGTGAATCTGGATGTAGGCTTACTGATGAACTCCAGATAAGGGATCTCCAAGGCTTCTGATTGTAGGGATGCATCCCTTCATTCTCTTTGCCTGTGGTTATTCTTGTATGTGTGCCATAACTATCTCACATTTTAAAAGTGTATAAATGAGGGTAGGCAGTCTCTTTGTCTTTGTCCCCTAACCCCCATGAAGTCCAGGCTGGCACTGAACTCGGGCTTGTCTTGTATCTGCCTCTTGAGTGCCAGGACTATAGGTGTATACAACACTTGTGGCTAAATTTCAAGTTCTAACTATAATTACCAAGTCTATTCCCTTCCCTGGCTTAGGCTGCTGCTTGAAAATATTAAGTGGGGGAGGTGCCAGCAGTGAGAACACTCAGCTGGTTGTACTTGACATCAAACCTTGAAGACCTGAGTTCATGGTGGAAGGAGAAATTTACTCCTGGAAGTTGTCCTCTGATTCATTCACTCACATACACACAATTTATAAATGGATAAATAAATGCAATAAATGTCTTAAAAGTTAAGTGGTAAATACCAAAAATAAAGAACTCAATATTATTAAATAACTTACTGTGTATAATTAATGTTACTCTACTTTATTATGTTATTAATCATATTTTAAGTTATAAGTTATTAATAATTTGCTATGCCTAATGTATTGATTAAACTTCTGTAGGTGAATATATGAAAAAATGTACAGGGATCTAATAAGGATCTGTTTTATCTTAGTCTCATACATCAACTGGACAGCTTAAAATGGACATACATGATCAATGTAAATACACTGTAAATTAAATATATATATATATATATATATATATATATATATATATATATATATTGGGAAGATGGTCAGGTTTATATATTGACTTTGTATTGATCAAACTGACCTTATTTTGTTTTTTTTGTTTTTTGTAATCATGGCTGGCTGGCTGTGGAACTCAAGCAGGGTCCCTAAGCATGTCACACAACTGCTCCCTCACTAAACTAGAGCTCCCTGTCCACTGTCCAATGTGCTCTAGTGTTTTCGTTTTAGTGCCACACCTTCAGCCAACCCCCACTCCCACAAAAAAAAAAAAAGCTGCTGCTTCTGAACCCAAGAACCAGAGGGACTCTCTTTGTAAAAGGAGAGAACTGACTCTCCTGAGTTTTCCTCTGACCTCCACTCATAGACATGGAGACATGCATGCGTGCTTGCACGCATGCACACACACACACTTAAAAAATTAAAGGTATCATCTTAAATGATCTTTTCTTTCATCATGGGTTTTTTGCTGCTTCAGTTTTGGACTGCTTTATTGTTTTTTGTTTTTTGATTTTCTATTTTATAAAGTCCTGGGAATACAGAGAGAGATTACATCTTTTGTATTTCCCTCCTTTGAGTCTACTAAGAAGACCGTAATTTTTCTTTTGTGGTGCATGATGGGAGGAGTCACAGTCACAGTCACTAATGGTACTCAGAACACTTGACTGATTTCAGGAGACAGCTGCAGGTGGGAATAGGTCCTCAGTGATGGTTACAGATGCCAGGTGATTCTAGAATGCTGAATCCTGGGTTAAGGAGCTAGATCAGTGTTCTCAACCTTACTGCTGCTGCTGTCCTCTCACGCAGTTCTTCATGTTGTGGTGACCCCCAACCATAAGATGATTTTCCTTCCTACTTCATAACTGCAATTTTCTATTTTTATGAATCATAATCTGATAGGTTGGACATCTGATACAGTGAAAGGTAGTTTGACTAACCACACACGAGGGGTCGAAAAACACTGGTCTAGGAAGTTCTCCTTCACCACTATAATCCCACACATTGCACATGTATCTATTTACTTTTAGGGAAGTTTATTTAATTTTTTATTTAATATTTAAGAGAGTAATTTTCTGGAGTCAGTTCTCTCTCCTTCCATGTGTTGATCCCAGGAATTGAATTCAGGTCATCAGACTTGATGGCAAGCACCTTTACCAAAAGAGCTAACTCGGTAGCCCTCCACAGCATTTCTGACATCTCTCAGATTTACATGGAACCTTGGCAAGTGGTGACATATCTTATTTTTTAGTAGTTTATGGCATCTTAGCTATATGAAATTGAAATTATGTGTGGAGAAGTTCATTGTCTTCTGTGCCCTCCAGATGTCTTCCTGTGAAGTTCTTGTCTGATGCCATAGGAGTTCTGACATTATCATCTGGGTGTGAACCATTTTTCAATCAGGAGATGCTGTGAAAACCCACAATGAGCAAGATTTCTGGGGTGCCCAGTCTAGCTTAGAAATGTACAAGTGTGATAGTGTTTTTGTTGTTGTTTATTATGTTCACTCTGCAGAGTTGCTGTGGCCTTGGAGGCAACACTAAACAGAATCAGTAGGATGTATTTAAATATTTAATCATATACCAGTAATAACAACAATTAAAGTAATAAGAGGTCATAATTTCAAAAGGAATCAGAGGAAGAGGTATGTTAAATAGACTAAAGAGTAAAAATGAAGGGATGCAATTATATTTTGATTTAAAAATAGTTAAGAGAATATAAGGACAAAAGGGAAATTATTTGCAAATTAAATATGGTTTTCAATTAAAATTATATACAAATTATATCAAGTGTTCTCAAAACCTAATTTTCAAAAACTCACACTTAAACCTAAGTAAAAAATTTACCAAGGTGTAGTGGCATATTCCTTTAATGCCAAATATTTGGAAGACAGGGGAAGGCTGATTTCTATGAGTTCAAGGCCCGCCTAGTGTACATTCCATGTTCTAGGCCAGCTAGGCTTACATAGTAAGACCTGGTCTCAAAACCATTTTTTGAACAGATACTTTATCAAAAAAGACACACAGATATAAGTCAAACATATTAAAACATACCCAACATCATTAGAAAAATGAAAACCACAGTGCCACAGATTTCTGTATCTATCTCAGTAGATAGAATTCAAGAATCCCAGTAATGGGGTAGGGGAAATGACTAGGTATTAAAAAGTTGTCAGCCAAGTGTGAAACCTCAGGACTCATGTAAAAGATGAGCTTGGGAGCCCAGAGCTGTTTCCTCAGTACTCCTACCCTGGTAATAATAGGAAAGACAAGAGAATTCCCAGAAGCTCATGGGTCAGCTACCCTGGCAGTCACAGAGCAACCGAAGAGGAGACCTAGTATCAAACAAGATGGAAGCAGGGACTTGAACCTGAGATCATCCTCTTATTTCCATGGGTTCAGTGTTCTCTCTCTCTCTCTCTCTCTCTCTCATAAACTGATGCCATGACTACTCTATGATATGGTAAAGTGAAAGTTTTGTGGGTTTTTTTGGTTTTTTTTTTTTTGTTTTTTTGTTTTTTTTACTGTATCTATGAGAGAACAGTCATAGACATCTGGAATATTCCAGGAATTAGAGAGAAAGAAGAAGATTGAACATGGCCAGCATGACCATGAGAGAAGTAGAAGCAGAGAGATGAAAGAACATAGAGGGAGAGTGCCAAAGAGCAGAGAGGGAGAGAAGAGGGAGACTGGGAAAGGGCAGAGTTGGCAGAGCAGGTTTGTATGGAGGATGAGCTGGAGAGAGAGGACCATGAGCTGGGGGAGGAAGAGAGAATAGCCAGGATGCCTGCATCCACTTTGAAATGTGTAACGGGTACTGGTGACACTAAGGGAGCCTGAAGGCCAGAATGCACTTTGCTAAGCTGACAGGCACCACTGGTGGCCATTTGTCCCTGCTGCATTTTGAAATTTGGAGAAGTGGAGTTTCCTTTGGACTTGACATATCCGTCTCTCTGTCTCTGTCTCTTTCATTTTTTTAACTAAATAAAAAATTTTGAGGCTTGCTGATATTTATAAGGGTGTGGAGGCATTTGCAATCTCACATATTTAAACAATATAGTCAATTTGAGTTCATAGCCTCTTAAAAGTTAAGCATATTTCTACCCCCAAGATCCAGCAGTTCCATTTATAGGTATTTAGAGATGAATAAAAAGCATGTGTTGTCATGAAGACTAGTGTGATGGTTTGTATATCCTTGGACCAGGGAGTGGCACCATCTGAAGGTGTGGCCTTGTTGGAATAGGTGTGACCTGGTTGGAATGGGTGTGTCACTGTGGGTGTGGGTATAAGATCCTCACCCTAGTTGCCTGGAAGTCAGTCTTCCACTAGCAGCCTTTGGATGAAGACATAGAACTCTCAGCTCCTCCTGCGCCATGCCTGCCTGGATACTGCCATGCTCCCACCTTGATGATAATGGACTGAACCTCTGAACCTGTAAACCAGCCCCAATTAAATGTTGTTTTTTAAAGACTTGCCTTGGTCATAGTGTCTGTTCACAGCAGTAAAACCCTAACTAATACAGAAGTTGGTACTGGGAGTGGGGTATTGCTGTGATAGGCCTGACCATGCTTTTATTTGAAAGAATGTGGATTTTGGGACTTTGGATTTGGAAAGCAGTGGAATGCTTTAAATGGGGCTTAATGGGTCATCCTAGTAGGAATATGGAAGACTTTGTTGCTGGGAGTAATTTGAACTGTGTTGACCTGGCCCAAGAGATTTCAAAGGAGAAGAATTTCAGAATGTGGCATAAAGACTGGTTTTGTGGTATTTTGGTGAAGAATGTGGCTACTTTTTGCCCTTGTCTGAAAAGTTTGCCTGAGGCTAAGGTGAAGAGACTTGGATTAATTGTATTGACAAAAGAAGTTTCAAAAAAGCCCAGCAGAGACTTTGTTCTCTGGTTAAGTCTTATGAAGAAAAGTTTGAACAAGCATAGCAAGCTTAGAAAGGAAAAATATAAAATATATGGTTTGAGTATTAAAGGAGTACCAGGAAGTGAAATGGAGCAAAATCTTGTGTTCTAGGAGATAAAGATTAAGGGAGTGGGACCTTGGGGCAAGATCCTACCTAGCTAAATTAGATCCAGGCATGGTGGTACATACCTTTAATCCCATGAGACAAGCATGCTGATCTCTACATTCAAGGTCAATCTACAGAGCAAGAACCAGGATAGCCAAGCTTAGGCAGTGAAGGATTTAGAAAACATAAAGCTAGTGATAATGTAATAATACAAGGGGATCATGTTCTAGTTCCTGTAAGCAGCAGAACTCGGCAGCTTCAGCCATGTGCCTCTGGCTCTAGAGTTAAGAATGGAAGGAACTACTGGGAAAATTGATGCTGGTTAGCTGGAGCTAAGGAATTAGCGGTGATTAAGAAGAGACCAGCATCGTTGAGGTGAAATCTTCTGGTAATTGTTTTCTGGGAGCACAAAGAAGCTGTGTTCCAGAGATACCCAAGGTTGTACCTCATGCTGCGGCTGGACTTGGTAATGTGTAAGAATCACTCAGGTGGTACTGCTTGTGAAGGAATGAAGGGATCATGGAGAGAAGCTGAGGCTTAGCATTGTGAGAGGCCAGGGAAGCCCATTGGAGAAGGTGAAGCCTCAGCTGTAGTTGATGGCCCAGGATTGAAGGGGTCATGCAAAGGATTTGAGGCTTGTCACCCTGAAGAGAGCCTATGAGAGGCTATTGGTGAAGCCTAGTTGGAGTGGAACACCCCAGTGTATTGGAGATGTCAGTACCATGGGATGATCACCAAGAACAGCAGCCGTAATGGAGTGGATCAACCTGAGCATAGATTGCTACAGAGGACAGAGATGGAGAAGTGATGCCAGTCCTTAGGAGGAGTCCAAAAGATCAAGTGGAATCCCAGACACTGAAAGAAGAAGCTGTAACATTGAAATTGCCTTGGAGACTCAAAGATGTCAAAGATGCCAGAGCCATGGGATACATGCTGAGGAAAGCTGCTAACAGGGAGTGCGACCAGCCCAGGAGGAAGCAGTTTGTTGCAGTCAAAAAAGATGAAAAAGGAGTGGAGATCTGAAGACCACTTTGACATCAGCCATGGAGATGCAGAGTTTGGAGTTTGCCCAGCTGGTTTCCTGCCTTGCTTTGGGGATTACAGTTAATTAAGTTGAATGAATCTCAGAAGAGACCTTGAACTTTGGACTTTTAACATTCTTGCAACTGCTATAGACTATGAGGACTTTGAAAGTTGCACTAAATGCATTTTGCATTATGCTATGTTTAAGTATGGCCCCCATAGACTCATGTTTTTTAACAAGTCTATGGGGACCAGGGAGTGGAATGTGATGGTTTGTATATCCTTGGACCAGGGAGTGGCACCATCTGAAGGTGTGGCCTTGTTGGAATAGGTGTGACCTGGTTGGAATGGGTGTGTCACTGTGGGTGTGGGTATAAGATCCTCACCCTAGTTGCCTGGAAGTCAGTCTTCCACTAGCAGCCTTTGGATGAAGACATAGAACTCTCAGCTCCTCCTGCGCCATGCCTGCCTGGATACTGCCATGCTCCCACCTTGATGATAATGGACTGAACCTCTGAACCTGTAAACCAGCCCCAATTAAATGTTGTTGTTTTTTAAAGACTTGCCTTGGTCATAGTGTCTGTTCACAGCAGTAAAACCCTAACTAATACAACTAGTATGCAATGATAACCAGCTTAAAGCTTCTACTGTGTTAGGTGTACATACTACCCTTATATTGCTCTATCTCCCCTCTACTTCTCCACTTCATCTTCCCATTCCAGTCCCCCATTAATCCGTAACTGTCTATTCCATTTCCCGTTCCTAACCAGGTCTAGCAGCAGTTCCCAGTCTCTTACTTCATACCAGATTTCTATAGTTCATCTGACTGTAGCGCATTGATCATTGATTTAACAGCTAATATCCACATACAACTGAATACATACCATATTTGTCTTTCTGTCTGGGTTACCACCATCAGCATGCCTTTTTTTTTTTTTTTAGTACTACTCATTTACCTCTTAGTTTCATGACAGTTTGTTTTTTAATTATTTTTTCCCATGTGCTACCAGAGGAAGCCTCACTAATGACAACTGGACAAGATACCCATCTATGAGTATTTCAGAATAACATTAGGAATCATTGTGTTGCTGTTGCTATCTCATTATTATTATTATTATTATTATTATTATTATTATCATTATTAGCTGTTTTGTTACACTAGCTCTCTGGGCAATTCTAGTCCCTGGTTCCTGGACATCCAGGCAGTATTGGCTGTGGGTTCCCTCACATGACATGGACCTCAAATGAAACCAAACATTAGTTGTCCAAACCCACAAATTCTGTGCTACCACTGGCCTATCACATTTTGAAGGATGTCACTTTTTCTTTAATGGTTGAATAACACTTCATTGTGTAAATGTACCATGTTTTCTTCATCTATTCTTCTGTGGAGGGACATCTAGGTTGTTTCTAATTTCTGGTATTATGAATAAAGCAGCAATCAACTTTGTGAAGCAAGGGACTCTGAGGTAGGATGAAGCATTCTGTGGGTTTATGCCCAAGAGTGGTATAGCTGGATCTTAAGATAGATCTATAATTATCTTACTGAGAAATTGCCACACTGATTTCCACCGTGACTGTACAAGTTTGCATTTGACCAACAATGGATTAATGTTTCCTTACGCCACATCCTTGCCAGCAAGAGCTATCCCTAGTTTTCTTATTCTTACAGGTATAAGATGAAATTTTGAAGTAGTTTAATTTTCATGTCTGTGATGGCTAAGAATGTTTAGCATTTAATTTTGTTTTTCTCAGCCATTTGAGATTCGTCATTTTGAGGAAATTGTTTACATATCTACCCCAGTTTTTAATTGTGTGTTTTCTTGATATCTAGATATTTGAGTTCTTTATATGTCTTGAATATTATTAGCCCTCTGTTGTGTGGTCTCCCTTCCCCCAGCCTGGAACCTGCCTGCTCTAGGGTGGAGCTACCGGCTCATTCGTCCTGCCACGCCCACTGCTGGAACCTGACTCTGCTGCCTGGAGTCACACACGTGTTCGTCCTGCTACTGGACCCTGAGTTACTTGGCGGGAAATTGGGTTCCCTCCCCCCTCCTTTATAAACTGAGTGTTTGGAAATATTAAATTGAGTCTTGATCAGAATCTGTTTGTCTTGACTCCATTGTTTCTTCCGCCCCGTCTAGTTACCTCTCTTTGCAGGGAACTGCCATTCTCAGTGAACCGTTCGTGTTGTGGACCGCGGGCGGGCCGCAACAGTTGGCGCCAGAACTGGGACCTGAAGAATGGCAGAGAGATGCTAAGAGAAACGATTGCTGTGTGGAGCTCCACAAGAAAGGAAAGAATCTTCGTATCGGAGGAGGAGCATCGGAGCAACGGACAGGTACACATGCTAGCGCTAGCCCAAAAAAATTTCAGTTTTGAAAGTGTTGCGGGGATGCAGTAGGATACGAAGCAAGTTTGAAGCAGTGCTAACCCAACACTGTTTCTGCTTGGAATCAGCAGTTCGTAAATCGGAACTAGATACGGAGACAGGCGGTGTGCCGCAGTTTTTTTTAGAAAAAACTGCTTAGGTGGAGGAAAGAAGGGTTCAAA
Source organism: Mus caroli (assembly GCF_978045245.1). Lineage (NCBI taxonomy): Eukaryota > Metazoa > Chordata > Mammalia > Rodentia > Muridae > Mus > Mus caroli. The sequence goes on along the minus strand of NW_028227270.1, from coordinate 54,981,553 downwards.
ATCATGATTAGGCCGTTGTGTTTAGTTTTCAGGAGTTGCTTAAGGATAAAGGAAATTCATACCGGAGAAGGTATGGGCTAAGCTGAGACAGCGTTAAGCCCGAGCGCTGGTTCACTTAGGTTCAGCAGTGAAGCTTAAGAGGAGCTAGGCACAGGCGGTAGGCCGTGGCTAGAAAAAAGCTACATTGTTAGGTGTGAGAAAGGAAAGGGTTTATTAAAAGGAAATTAATACAGGCGGATTGCCCCAGTTATAAAAACTGCATCATGAGGGAGGAAATTGTCCCAAATAGCAGGAGTACTCTGCCCCATTTTGTGTCTTGTTTATGTCTGGTGCACCAATCTGTTCTCGTGTTCAATTCATGTATGTTCGTGTCCAGTCTGTATGAATGAATGTTCTATGTTTTATGTTGGATAATAAAAATGGTATAAAAAACTTTATCTGCAAGGCCGAGAGCTGCCACGTGTTTCAGCCAAAAACCAGACACGTGGCAGGAAGGCCCCTGATGGAAAAAATGTTCGTTTTAAGAAAAAGCAGCGAGTACACAGCCTCTTAGTTTCAAATCTGATAAATGGTTCATAATTAATGTGTTTGACAATGGTAAAGTGCTTTTTTATTCTATGATTGTAGCTACAAAGATTAATATTCTCTGATTGGTCTAAAATTAACTGCTTCATTTGGTTCTTTATTAAAAATGTGCTCTGCATGTTTTCGCATTCAGCTCATAAGTTGTTGGTTAAAATTAATAATTGTTACATTGCTACAGATGGTTAATGTTAAATTTGATAACTCAAGTTTAGAGTCCTTCCGACACGTGGCCTAAGGCAGCCCTAGAGGCTGAGTCTCTAAAGATATTTCTAGTTTAGATAATGATAAATGTGGTTCCTATCCTAAATAGTAAAATTTAAGATAAGATATAAAGCAATGCCTCTTTATTAAAGCGTTAAAGCTTGCTTTAATAGGTATTCATAGGTATTAATTGATATCCAAACTTCGTAATATGATAGTAATGCTTCTAATATTGATTTTAACAGTGATAAATTGTTTTAAACATAGGTTTTGCTTTCCCAAAGTTGTAGGTATTATCCTAACCTTGCACAAAAACTTAAAAATTATGGTTAAATCTGCCATTGTTCCATTGACTGCAGCTTGCAGTTTGATTGCAAATTTAAGATTGATGCTCAGATTAAAAAGTATTTTACCTTTGAGTCAATACAGGGCTCTGGGCAGTCCCAGAGCGGCTTGTGGCCCTTTCTTTTGTCTTGCAAACAATACCTAAAAAAGTTTTTCCCTGTGTTCAAGAAAATTTCTTTTTAACAGTGTTACAGATCTATTCAGATGTTTAAAATAATGCTTAAATTCAAAGATTTTTGCTTCTAGTAAACTGGTAATCACTAGAAAATTTTGCCTCTATGTATGGCTAATATAGCTTTACATTATGTAAGAAAAATGTTTATTGTTTCTGCTTCTTTACAAGAAGCCAAAAGTTTTAATCTTTCAGTATATATTGTTTCCTAAGTGAAAAATATTTTATTAACTAATGCTTCTCAAGGGAAGTTTACCTTAAATCCTTGCTCTCACCCAAAAGATTCAGAGACAGTATCCTTTTGTTATTTGGTGTTTTGGTTTGCTGCAAGGGGTTTTGCAGGAAATAAAAAAAGCTTTTATAATTGTTGTTAATTGGTAATTAAAAATTAGTTGTGCCCAAGACAATTCTTTGGCCAGAAAAAACATTATTGTAAAGTCATTTTTCTCATCCTCCCAGCCGATCGTTAGCCCACGTGGGCCCAACTAGCTGCTGTGGAGCGAAGTCTTGACACACAGTTGCCCCTATTCCAGCACAAATAATCTAGTTGTGTGCTGTAGATGGTGTTTTAAAATGCTGAACAATCAAACCTTAATTTATATATTAATAGTCAATGCCATATCTCTGAGCTCATAATTACTTAAAATTGTTCGTCCCTCAGATACTATTAATTCTCAAATTTACAATTGCTTATACATATTTTTAGTTAATAAATAAATAAATTATGCACGTGTGACTCTTAATAACTTTTCAAGCTTTCTAGTTACAACCGTTCCTTAAAAAAAATAATTGAAAGTGCAATTAGTCACTGCCCCTTTACAGCCAAATATTTAAAATGTTTTGTCCAAAAAGTTATTAATTCAAAAGGTTAGATATTGTAAAATTTTAAACTTTAACCTCTTAAAAGACAAAAGAGAAATTGTATCCCCATATATACTATTTAGTGCATTTCCATGCACACTATTTAAAACATACCTTTATTTTCAAAATTTGAGATTAAAATGTCAAATTTAATAAATGCTTTTTAGTATCTTAAAAGGGTCTATTTATTGGCTTATAGATTGATCCTAAAACAGCTACCTTATTAGGAAAGGGAAAAACAAGTTCTCTCCACAGAACTCTACAGAAGCATATTGGTAATTCGTGTGCTGAGCTGACAGGTAAGTTAACTCAGTGTCCTGATTAAAAGGACTAAGAGATTAAATTCATGTTTTAGATCCATCCTTGCTTGTCATTTTTCCAGTTTAGACTAGCTTCTAGCCTTTTAACTTTATGGCAATAGTACATCAGAGACTGTATATTCAGACTTAGTAAAATTAGTCATTTAATAGAGTCATAATGATTTTTCACTCTTCTTCAGTGTGACCAGCCATTCTAACTCAATCTTAGACTGGTCTAATATTCAGTTCAATTATTAGAGATTCCTATATTCTAAATTACCTAGCAAAGTTAATTCAGAGCATATCCCCCAAGGTCACCAAAGGCTCATCTTGCCTTTACCTTATTTGTCCTAAACTTTTTGCAAACTGACATTAAAGGTCAGTCTGCAGCGGAACGCCACTGGCACCCAGTTACTTCTAATTCTTATGCATTGGCAAAATGGAAGGGTCCAGATCCAGTCCTAATTTGGGGAAGAGGGTCGGTTTGTGTTTTTTCACGAGATGAAGATGAAGCACGGTGGCTACCAGAGAGATTAATTCGTCAGGTAAACACAGATTCTGTCTCTCCTCGTAAGTATTCACCTTGAGGACTAAAATTTCCTCTTGAGCTGGGAGTGGAAGCTTTCAAAAAACACTGTTTCCTCTGAGCCAATTCCCCTACAAAAGGCCAGAGACAAACTTTAGCTTTACAATTTGCATCTAAATAAAGTACCTTGACTTCTCCAAACAGAAAATTTACATTACTACACTCTAACTGTTTAGTATTCTTCCTTCTCTCAAGCAGATCAATCTACATTCTCCGGTTCTCCGCCCAGCCCCTAAGAGCAAACAGGTGGTTCTGCTAATCTCCCTTCCCAGCATGTGGCCTTTCAGTCTAAGATAAGATTTAGATTTACCAGGAGAGCTAGGGAAGTAGAAATTTCATATATATTTACAAAGATTAGTTCTTATTTTGATAGATATAGGCTTAGTCCCTTAACTGGCCTCTGGCTTTTCACCCTTGCTGTTACTGCAAGGTGTCCTTAGTTCCTCAGGCTACTGGGAATAACAGAGATGAAGAGAAAAGACTTTTAGCTCCTATTTTAACCAAAATTAATGGTGTTAATAGTGACATAATTCTTGTCTAGGCCTTGCTAAATCTGAGGTTGACAAGTCTCACATAGAGGCCTCGCAATAACTCAAAATTGCGATACTGATTCATAATCATATGAATACGGTATGGGTACCGCTTGGCGCAGGAGATCACTGCGGAGGGAAGGTCCAATTTGACCGTTTCTGAGTTCCCTGTGCGACACACCTGATTTAAAAAGAGGTTGGTATCTGACTCCAGATAAAAACCAAAATACTTACGGCTCTGCCTCCCCTCCCCAAAAGATACCAAGAGCCACAGATGTGAGTTGTTACAATACTCACGGGAGGATCAGGTTAATGTCCACCCAAGTCAAGGTTAAGGCCCACTCATCTACGGATGAGAAAATCATTTGATCACCTCTGTTAAGCATTGCCTATTTAAACTTAATTAACAGGGGGGAGAGAGATTGGAGACCTTGCTGTCGTAAGAGCAGGCCCTTCACTGCCTCCCACCCAAAAAATAAAAAAGCCAATTGGCCTTGTACTAGGAGCCAGCCAGTCTTAATCGCTTCTCACTGTTTCCCCTGCCTGTCACCCAAAATTGTGGATAATTATCAGTTCAGTGTTATTCTAAAATTGTTTAGCTAAACTCAGCCAGGGTTCCAACGCCCTACTTAAAAGGCAAACAGGTAGCTACCTATTCAGCACTAATTAGCATTATAAAGTCAGAGCCTACAGTCTCAGCCAGATACAGTTTACCATTAGAAAAGTTAGGGAATCCCACGGAAATAGGTTTTTTCTTTAGCCCTAGGAACTTAGGCAGAACGATTGAACATAGATAATCTTTCTGCCACAGGCCACCCCTTTTTTATTTTTATTTTTGCTATCTAATGGGGGGAAATGTGGTCTCCCTTCCCCCAGCCTGGAACCTGCCTGCTCTAGGGTGGAGCTACCGGCTCATTCGTCCTGCCACGCCCACTGCTGGAACCTGACTCTGCTGCCTGGAGTCACACACGTGTTCGTCCTGCTACTGGACCCTGAGTTACTTGGCGGGAAATTGGGTTCCCTCCCCCCTCCTTTATAAACTGAGTGTTTGGAAATATTAAATTGAGTCTTGATCAGAATCTGTTTGTCTTGACTCCATTGTTTCTTCCGCCCCGTCTAGTTACCTCTCTTTGCAGGGAACTGCCATTCTCAGTGAACCGTTCGTGTTGTGGACCGCGGGCGGGCCGCAACACTGTTGGATGTGTAGTTGGTACAAGTATTTTTCCATTTGTGAGCTGCTGTGTTGTTCAACTGATTTTATCCTTTGCTATACAGAGCTTTTCAGTTTCATGAGGTGCCATTTATTAATTGTTGATTGTAATGCCTGTGAAGACCATGTTTTGTACAGAAAATCTTTCCCTGTGACAATGGATTCAAGGTTATTTCCCACTTTCTATTCTGTTAGGTTTAGTGTATCAGTTTTTATGTTGAGGTTCTGCCTTCATATCAGGTTGAGTTTTGTACACTGTGATAAGTGTGCATCTATTTTCATTCTTCTATATGGAGAAGTCTAGTTTGACCAGAACAATTTGTTGAAGGTGCTCCATTGTTTTCCCAGTGTGTATTTCTGGGTTTGGGGGATTTTTGTTTGTTTGTTTGTTGAAAAACTAGGTTTCCATAGGTGTGTAGATCTATGTGTGTGGGCTTCAATTTTATTACATTTGTCAATGTGTCTGTTTTTGTACCAGTATCATGCAATTTTATTACTATATCTGTACTACTATAGGTCCTTAGAAAATGCTGTATTCTTTTGTTTTGGGGTGAAGTATTCTCTAAATATCTGCTAGATCCATTTGTTTTATGACATCTGTTAGCTCCAGAATTTGTTTTGATTTTGTTGGGAAGACATGTCCATTATGAGAATGGGGTACTGAAGTCTCCCACTGACAGTGTGTGGTGCTCAGTATGTAATTTAAGGTGTAGTAGTATTTCTTATACAGACTAGGATACATACTTGTGTATGGGGAATAGATATTAAGAATTTTAATGTCCTGCCAGGCAGTGGTGGCTCATGCCTTTAATCCCAGCACTTGGGAGGCAGAGACAGGAGGATTTCTGAGTTTGAGGCCAGCCTGGGCTAAACAGTGAAACCCTGTCTCAGAAAAAAAGAAAGAAAGAAAGAAAGAAAGAAAGAGAGAGAGAGAGAGAGAGAGAGAGAGAGAGAGAGAGAGAGAAAGAAAGAAAGAAAGAAAGAAAGAAAGAAAGAAAGAAAGAATTGTAATGTCTTCTTGGTGGAGTTTCCCTTAGATGAAAATCTAATGTCTTTCCTTATCTGTTATGATTAGTTTTAAGTCTATTTTTTTAGATATTAAAATGATTGCATCAGTTTGCTTCTTCGATCCATTTGAAATACTTTCACAATCCTTATAATCTGAGGTGATGACTATCCTTGATCTTGAGGTTTATTTTGTGTATGCAGGAGAAGACACACCCTGTTTTTCCACCCATTCTGTCAGTCTATGTCTTTTTATTGGGAAATTTAGAGCATTGAATTTGAGAGACATCACTAAGCAGTTTTGCTGATTTTTGTTATTTGCTTTGTGTGTGTGTGTGTGTGTGTGTGTGTGTGTGTGTGTGTAGGGGAGCTCCCCACTTGTTACTTGTTGTCTGGTATTATTTATTCCCTGTTTTTTCTTAGATGTGTTTAACCACTTTAAGTTGGACTTTTCCTCCTAAGACCTTCTGTAACGTTGGTTTTATAGATAGAAATAGTTTTAAATTGGCTTTCTCATGGGATGTCTTATTTTGTCCATCATTGCTGATTAAAATGTTGTTGATCACACTAATCTGGGATAGCACCTGTGCTCACTTAGAATCTGAAGTACATCAATAAAGGCCCTTCTGGTTTTAGATTCTTCATTGTGAAGTCAGGGATAATTTTATTGTGTCTACTTTTATATGCTAATTGGTCTTTTCCCATAGAAACTTTTAATATTCTTTTTTTGTTCTGTATGTTTAGTATTTTGAACATTATATGCTGGGGGTCTTTCTTTTTCAGTCCAGTCCACTTGGTATTCTCTATGCTTCTTGCACCTTGATAGGCTTCTTTATCTTTAGGTTAGGGAAAACTTTTATGGTATTTTTAAAAAATATTTTCTTCTTCTTTTATTTGAGTTTCTTTCCATCCTCTATTTCTATTATTTGTTAACTTGGACTTTTCATATGCCCCAGATTTCCTGGATGTTTTGTTCTAGGATTTTTTTAGATTTGGCACTTTCTTTGAAAGAGGTATCTATTTTTTCTATTGTGTCTTCAATGCCTGAGATTCTTTCTTCCATCTCTCGTATTCTGTTGGTGTCACTTGCCTCACTGTCCATTGAGTCCTATTGACATTCTCTCCAAATATCATGTGTCCTTCCACATGTCTTGCCCAAACAAAACGTCACATGAGTCTGCATCCCATGACACTACCAGAAATTGGCACTTCACATCCTGAGTGGTATTATACACGTCTCATTATTTCTATTTACATTTTAGATGAGATATACATTAGCAGTTGGTATATGTAAGCTTTGTGGTCATTATTGAAGTTGTATTCTTCTACATCCTGGTTAGCAAATGTCAGTATAGTATGGACGTCTTGCACAATGTTTGTTTATATGGTCTGTCACTTTTCATGGTTCCCACTGCCCAGCCTTGTATTGTCTGAAAACTTCATTTTCTATGAAACTTGATGACTCTCTTTCCATCTTCTTCCATCATTATGTACATGCTGAGGTTTGAGTAGTCTCACAATAACATATATAGAAAGTGACTTTTAGATGCAGTCTCTTGTTTGGTTGTTTGGTTGTTTCTCGAAACAGGGTTTCTCTGTATAGATCTGGCTATCCTGGAACTCACTTTGTAGACCAGGCTGGCCTCGAACTCAGAAATCCGCCTGCCTCTGCCTCCCGAGTTCTGGGACTAAAGGCGTGCGCCACCATGCCCGGCTTAGATGCAGTCTTTTTAAGTGGTCAGGACCAGCCAAAAAATCCTGACCTTAACAAATCCCTTGTTTTAGACTCTCATTGAAAAAAGTTTTCTTCCTCCAGGCAAGGCTGCAAATCTTTGATATATGTATATAATGAAATATGAATATATATGTATATATATCCCTTTCATCTTCCCTCCATTCTTTCTTATATTTTTTCTTTTTGATAACACAGTAAGTCTAATTAGATTGCTCATGAAGGCATGAATGTACGATCATCCACTGGAGCCTTGGCACCTATAGTGTCTACCATCTCCAAAAGAAATGATACCCTCTCCCTCAGCAGCTATCAATTGCCAAAGAACATCATCGAGGGGATGGGTCTGGAGAATATCCCCTCCATCTGAGCATGGAATTATTTCAGAAAAATCTGTTTTTACTGTACACAATTTTATAAGCTCCTAGGATGTTGTATGTGTACCGGGTGTAGGTAATTCCCTTTGAAGACAAAAGAGGCCATTGGATTCCCTGGAACCGCTGTTATATGTGGGTATGATTTATTATTTGGGTGCTGTAAATGAAATTTTGGTCTTCTGCTAAATTAGCATGTACTCTTAAATAAATATCCATCTCATCATTTCCTATATATTGTTGTTTATCATACTCTAGTTGATACTATTGATGGAAATTTAAAGAATAGCATAAAACACATTTTTCTTAAATATATCTAACATTTTAAAATTCCAGAATGACACATCTAAGGCTTGTATATTAAGTTTATATTCATTACTGTTCTTTTAAATTAATTTTAAAATTATTTTTATATATCTTAGTGCTTGCCTGCATGTAAGTTCATACACCACATGTATGGCAGGTATAAACAGAGGCCAGAAAGGGCATCTGAATTCTTTGAACAGCAGTTACAGATGTCTGTGAGCCAGCCTAAGGGTTCTGGGAGTCAAATCCAGGCCCTCCTGGAGAGCAGCTAGTACTCTTAAGGAATGAGCCATCTCTTCAGCTTGCATATTAACTAGTTATTTATACTTGTGACAAAAATTCATGGAAGGTTTATTTTGGTTCATGCTTCTAGGGGTTTGGTACAAATTTCTTTGACCCAATGTGTTTTAGGAGAATATCAGGGCAGCAGGAGTTTCCTCAGCTCTTTACTTAGATAGCAGATTGTAAGAAGAAGGGACTGGACTCCAGGTATAATAACATCTAAAGTCACAGAACATTGTCCTGTTCAAGCTCTGAGGCAGATGCCTTTCCTCTATAGGCTAATACTTCTGCTCCAGCAACCCATGACCAAACATTAAAAATGTGTGCCTTTGGGTGATGATTAATCTCCTAATAACAATAAGATTGGCATGCTATTTGATATGAACATGTTGGTAATTGTAATTTCTAATTTGTCCATTCACAAGTGATCAGTTTTATGATTAAAATAGCATACATACATACACAGACACATATACACACACACACACACTACTTAATGAAAAAGGAGAGCATGAATGTGAAAGAAAACCAGGAGGGGTAGATGGAAGGATTTGGAAGAAGAAAGGGGAAGAGGAAAATAGTTTACCTATATTAAAATCTCAAAAAAAAACCCTTAAATGAACTCATTACTTTTCACCAAATTGATTAATGCACTGGGATACAATTGGCAGAAAACCTAAACTGCCAAACATACTGCTTTGTGTGTCAGCTTGACACAATCTAGGGTCATCAGAGATGAAGGAGACTCAGTTGAGAAAATGCCTCCATAAGATTCTGCTTTGAGGCATTTTCTCAACTAATGATCAAGGCCCAACTCATGATGAGTGATTAGCCCAGGTCATTCCTGGGCTGGTAGTCCTAGTTTGTATACGAAACAGGCTAGCAAGCCATGTGAAACAAGCCAGGAAGCTGCACCCCTCCTGGTCTCTGCATCAGCTCCTACTTGCAGGTTCCTGCCTTGTTTAACTTCCTATCCTGACTTCCTTTGGTTAAAAACAAAACAAAAACAAACAAACAACAACAACAAAAACAGCAATCTATAAATGTAAGTTGAATACACCCTTTCCTACCCAACTTGCTTTTGGTTGTGATGTTTTATGTCAGTAACAGAAAGACACCACATGAATAAAGTTGCCTCAGGAGAAGAAAGCTTACTTTTTTTTTTAATTAACCCTTTCTCCTAGAAATACTAAAACACATGATGCCTGACACTACGCAAACCCAAATTCTGAGAACCCAGAATACCGTTATCTTCCCTCACTGCACTCTTATTTTTACCTCAGAATTAAATATATTATATACATATTATCTACTAATTATTATTTATAGTATTCCCCTTCACTTCTTACCATTTTATCTGAACATTTAATCTTATTATAGAAAACTAATGTTACTATATGCCACATTGCATCCTCCCAAGGATACCTGTTACACAACTTCTAACTGATCATAAATTCCCTGCAGAGCCCAATATTTGCAAAGTTGACCCTAAGCTACTTCAATGCAACCTTGGGCATCCTCTGCACTTTCTCCTTTGGGCTAAAGTACTTGATACTCACTTCTGTCTTCAGGGTAGAGATCTAGTTGTCATAGCTACAAACACCTTTGTCAGCAAGAGAATTATTTTTTAAAATATACTTTTTATTTTTAATTTAGTTTACAATATGATCAATTTCTTTATAAGTTCTTTGTGCTTTTTTTCCTTTTCATTGATTCTTCCTCCCTCCATGTTCATGTCTCCCCTTCCCTGCTCTAGCCTATTAGACTAAATGCCCACTTTCATTCTGTTGTGTTACTTTCTCTACCTTCACATCTTTTATTCTACTCACATAGATATACCGTTTAATTGATAATTTCATGTATTGATACTCTATTTCCACCATTTCCTCCACTCCCTTAACCTCATTCAATCTTTCTCTTGTCTACCTTTCTGCCTATCAAATTCATTGCCTCATTTAAGTTAATTATATGTATATGTGTATGTGTATGTGCATGTGTATATGTATGGGTATATATATGGATATACACACACAATTATATGTTTCATATTAATCGTCTGCTAAGTCCATATGTGTATTGTTAGGGCCATGTATTTAGTATTGACTGACCAATTTAGGGAGTCATCCCTTGGGCAGTTAATGTACTCATTAATCACCCACAGCTTTTCCTTTCTTTTCTTCTTTATGATCATGTCCTCCTCCCCCTGCCTTCTCTCTCTTTCTCTTTCTCTTTCCTGTAAATAAGCTCTTCTCTCATACAATGCATCCCAACCACAGTTTCCCCTCCATCCAGACCCCTGTGCTTCTCTTATTTCTCCTTTCCCTCAGATCCACTCCTGCTTTATTTCCTCTTCAAAAAAGAGTAGATCTCCAAGATACAACAGCCAAAGAGGACAAAGAAAAATACAGTAATATAAGGCCAAAGCCCTCATTTCAAGGCTGAACAGGCAACCCAATCAGAGGAAAAGACTTTTAACATCAGACAAAAGAGGAAGAGATGTATCTGTCCCCATGGTTTATAGAGACTTACAAAAAATAGTATCTGACAGACATAGCATATAAGCAGAGGACCCAGTACAGACCTATGTAGGCTCTGGGCTTGCTACTTTAGTCTCTGTGAATCACTGCTTAGTGAATTTGGTGAGTCATGTTCTCCTGGTGTCCTCTGTCCACTCTTACTTCTACAATTGCCCCTTCCCACCCCCACATCTTTAGTGAGGTTCCCCGATCTCTGAGGGTATGGACCAATAGAGCCCTCCAATTATGAATCTCTCTCAGCATGAAGTCTGGATATGGGTCTCTGCTAGTACACCCTTATACTGACAGAGAACTACTGGACAAGATGTAAACATATGAGTATATCAGTATATCATCAAAAATCAGGTTATTGACTCATTTATTCTTTTAATTTTATTTTATTTTATTTCTTTTGGTTTTGTTGAGACAGAGTTTCTCTGTATAGCCCTGGCTGTCCTAGAACTCACTTTGTAGACCAGGCTGGCCTCGAACTCAGAAATCCACCTGCCTCTGCCTTCTGAGTGCTGGGATTAAATTTTGTTTATTTATTTATTTTGCCCATCATGATACACTAGTCCCTTGGCAATCCAGTCTCCTACTGGCCATCCAGGCAGTGTAGGGATTGGAATCTTGTGTGTTGGACCTCAAGTTAAACCAATCATGAGTCGACTACTCTCAAAAGTTCTGTGCTGCCGGGTGTGGTGGCGCATGCCTTTGATCCCAGCACTCGAGAGGCAGAGGCAGGCGGATTTCTGAGTTCGAGGCCAGCCTGGTCTACAAAGTGAGTTCCAGGACAGCCAAGGCTATACAGAGAAACCCTGTCTCGAAAAACGAAAAAAAAAAAAAAGTTCTGTGCCGTCATTGCCCCAGCATCTCTTATAGCCAGGACAGATGGAATGTGAAGGGTTTTGTGGCTGGGAGGGTGTCTAGGTTTCTCTTTCCATAGTCTGTAGAGTATCTTCTTTGGCTAAGGAAACTATAATGTAGGGGGAAAAAGTGTCCAAGCCCACACTAGATGAAACTCCCTACATTCAATGAGCTATATGGTAAGTGTCCTCAGCATGGGGCCCTGATGTCAGTTTTCAAAGGGAGAACTCTCCTAGCTTGAGTCTGTACTATTTAGGCTTACCCACAGTATTTAGTTTCAGACCCCAGGTCATTCAACCATTTTGGTTACCTGGCACTTTTTCTCAACTCTTTTGAGTCTCCTGACTGATGGAATTGGTTCCCCTCTCTTCCTTTTTCTTTCTGCTCTATCTTCTCTTCACATGGCTCAGGGTCTAGTCTAGTTTGGAGATGTCCCTACCTTCAGTTATACTTTATCTATTATCTACAATAATCTTTCTTGTCCACCATACCTAGGAGCATTTGTGATCCTTTTCTTTTTGTTTGTTTTGTTGTTGTTGTTGTTGTTTTTTGTTTTTCCACCAAAATTATACTTTGAGTGGCTATTTCCTATGCATTGAAACATTTTCTTCAGTGTGTAGGAGGGAGACCCATAGTATCCAGAAGCCCACAACACTTGGAGGACTTGGGAAAGTTGGAAGTTACAAGACTCACAAGAACTCTTTGTAAGCTTCTAGAAGCAACAAGCAATTTCTGGGAGATAGATGACTATTTTAATGCAGCTGTGTGGAGAGCCTTTGATTGGCCTCATGGCAGGAATCTGACATTGGCCAAGGACAAGGAAATGGGCTTCGGGCAGGAATCTGACAATAGGCCATGACAAAGAAGTAAGTTCAGGCAAGAATCTGACTTTAGGTTATAACAAAGAAGTAGTTCAGGCAGGAATTTGACATTGGGGCGTGACAAGGAACTAAGTTCAGGCAGGAATCAGATTTTAAGGTGGAACAAAGAAGTAGGCTTCAGGTTCTATGCCCCAGTATAGGGGAATGTCTGGGCCAGGAAGTGGGAATGGTTGGGTTGGGGAGCAGTGGGAGCGGGGAGAGGATAGAGGATTTTTGGAGGAGAAAGTAGGAAAGGGGATAATACTTAAAATGTAAATACAGAAAATATCTAATAAAAAAGAAAACACTGTAAAAAAAAAAGTAGGCTTCAGGCATGAATATGACTTTAGGCTAGGGAAATAGACTCAGACATCTTGATCATTCTGATAAGCCCTTAGAAACAGTGATCCTGAGAGTGATCATTGGACTTTGTTTATTGTCTTTGTTCCTTGACTATTTGTGTTTATTGTCCTGTTTATTCACCATTGTACTACTCGCCCTTAATGCATGTAATTAAAATGATATAAGCAGATTGGAAAAAATGTGCCAAGTCTCAAAACTGGCTGGGGTCACGCTACAATATTGTCTAACTGTCTTTTTTCTTTTAAATCCTCACTCCTGCACTGGAGAACCTGTTGACTGAGTGGACTTCTGCAAATTTGGAAGATTGCAATAGAGATGAGATGCTATGACTCATCTGTCCATGCTGGGATGGGTCTGAGATGGTGCAGTTGCATTCAGTTACTCATATTCCAGAAGCTTTCACTCATACCCTTCAAGAGCCATCCGGGGATTGCCCCACCTGCAGATCCATCCTGTCTGCAGACACCAAACCCAACACTGTTGCCCACTATCAAGAGGTGCTTGCTGTCAGGAACCTGGTGTGGCTGCTCCTTGGGAGGTTCAGCCAGCAACTGACCAATGCAGATGTGGATGCTTGAAGCTAACCATCAGACTGAGCTGGTTGAGGGAGCTGGCAGAAGGACTGGAGGAGCTGAGGGGGATTGCAATCCCATAGGAAGAACAACATCAGTAGGCCAGATCACCCAATGCTCCCAGGGACTAGACCACCAAACAAGGAATGTACAGGGAGGGATTCATGGCTGCAGATAAATAGGTAGCAGAGGATGCCCTTGTCTGACATCAGTGGGAGTGGAGGCCCTTGGTCCTGTGGAGGATTGATGCCCCAGCCTAAGGGGATGCTGGAGGAGTGGAACAGAGAGAGCAGGTAGGTGAGGGAGCACCCTCATATAGGCAAAGGGGAGGGAAGAGAGGGATGGGGGGCTTGAGGAGGGGTAACCAGCATGTGAGATATCATCTAAGATGTGGAATGATCAATTTTAAAAAAGAAAGACTATATTTGGTGGAATTATTTATTTTCACTGACACTGATGTGCCCTCAATTAGAATATATATTCATGCCACCACATAAAATGTCACAATATAACCTTTCAAGTCTATTTTTTCCATTAATTAATTAATTAATTAATTCACTTTACATAATAATTGCAGCCTCTCCCCTCCACACCTCCCTGTCCTACCCTCATACCCCTTTACCCATTCTTTTCTCCCTTTCTCAGAGACAGGGAAGACACATATGAGTACCAACCCCTCTTCCCCTGCCAAGACACAGCAAGTCACAGCAGGAATAAGGGCATCCCCTCCCACTAAGGTCAGACAAGACAGCCCAGCTTAGAGAAAGGGATCCCAAGGCAAGCAACAGAGTCAGAGACAGCCCTTCCCCAAATCCAATTGTTAGGAGACCCAAACTGCACATCTGCTACATATGTGTAGGTGACCTTAGGTTCAGCCCATGTATGTTCTTTGCTTGGTGGTTCAGACTGTGAGTCTCCATGGGCCCAGGTTGGTTGACCACGTAGGCTTCTTGTGTCTTTGACCCTTCTGGCTTCTTGAATCCTTACTTGCCATTTTTTCCCACAAGACTCTCTGAGTTCTGCATATAGTTTGGCTCTCTGCTTCTGTTTCCATCAGTTGCTGCATAAATCTTCTCATATGCTAGGCATAGTAGAATATCTTTAGTAGTGTCAGGGGTCGACGCTTTCCCATAGGATGGGTTTCAAGTTGGGCCAGACATTGTTCAGCCATCCCTTTCAATCTCAGATCCACCTTTATCTTTGCATATGTTGTAGGCAGGATACATTTGGGATTGAAGGTTTTTGGTTGTTTGGTGTTCCCCTCCCTCCAATGGAAATCCTTCCTGGTTAGAGGAGGTAGCCACTTTAGGTTCTGTATCCCCCATGGCTAAGAATCTCAGCTAATGACCTATAGTCTTCTAAGTACCCCAGTTAAAATCATTGGTCCACCATCTAACCATTGATAAAAGCATCCCCTTGATTCATCATCAGTTTCTGATCCAGGCTGAATAGGTATTTCTTCCTGAATTCGCAAAAACAGCTATACCATTATCTATAGTCATCCCCACAAACTCCAAACTCATCAATAATTTGTAATCTATAAGAAGTCTGCTAGTAAAATTGACAATATAAGCTTTCTGCATAGTACAAATTAGTTTATGTGAATGGAAGCTCCATTAAGTCAAGTGGTTAAATTATGAAATTATTAATGTATGTGGTAAATAAATGTAATTAAACTTAAAATTTTAATTTAACTAAATTAAATAAAATTAAGAACTAAATTAAAATAAAATAAAGTAAAAATTAACTAAATTCTCTTAGGAGAAACAAACTAAACATTTAAATACAGCACTGAACAATAACCAGAGTACTATTTAAATACTAGTGCTATCATGAGGACACAAATAACTTCCAGAACATATAGTGGAAAAATACTACATGTTGTCAATACAGATTCATGAGTAATATTGCAAGATTATTAAAATGGATTTGATTCATTTGAAAAAAATCATATAATGGGGAGAAACTGGCACCCCAAATTACCTTGAGATGAGTTATTCTTTTTTTTTTTTTGTTTTGTTTTTATGGTTTTTTTTTGAGACAGGGTTTCTCTGTGTAGCCCTGGCTGTCCTGGAACTCACTTTGTAGACCAGGTTGGCCTCGAACTCAGAAATCCACCTGCCTCTGCCTCCCGAGTGCTGGGATTAAAGGCATGCTCCACCACGCCCGGCTCGAGTTATTCTTTTACTCTGTTCTCAAAGACAATGTTTACTGTGTGCTCTACTGTGGAGTTGATGGTTACCAAGTGTCAGTCACCACTGAGTTTGGATTTTAAAGATCTGGTGCTATGAAGTATCAGAACCACACTGGTGAAGAGTACCCAGATGTAGAGAAAATCTAACACACCTAAAATGAATTTACACAAAACAAGGTTGGTCGGGAGGCAAAGAATGAGTATGAGATAAACCATGAAGAAAGGTCCATTTAGAAGCTTTTTAATTTATTAGGTTGTCGATTTTCAACATTTGGGTTTTTGCATAAATAAAACACTGAGGGAGTTGGGCAGTGATGGTGCTTGCCTTTAATCCCAGCACTTGGGAGGCAGAGGCAGGCGGATTTCTGAGTTTGAGGCCAGCCTGGTCTACATAGTGAGTTCCAGGACAGCCAGGGCTACACAGAGAAACCCTCTCAGGAAAAAAAAAAAAAAAACACAGAACAAAAAAACCTAAACAATCTCCCATGCTCATGGGTTGGCAGGATCAACATTGTAAAAATGGCTATCTTGCCAAAAGCAATCTACAGATTCAATGCGATCCCCATCAAAATTCCAACTCAATTCTTCAACGAATTAGAAAGAGCAATCTGCAAATTCATCTGGAATAACAAAAAACCTAGGATAGCAAAAACTCTTCTCAAGGATAAAAGAACCTCTGGTGGAATCACCATGTCTGACCTAAAGCTTTACTACAGAGCAATTGTGATAAAAACGGCATGGTACTGGTATAGCGACAGACAAGTAGACCAATGGAATAGAATTGAAGACCCAGAAATGAACCCACACACCTATGGTCACTTGATCTTCGAGAAGGGAGCTAAAACCATCCAGGGGAAAAAAGACAGCATTTTCAACAAATGGTGCTGGCACAACTGGTGGTTATCATGTAGAAGAATGCGAATTGATCCATTCCTATCTCCTTGTACTAAGGTCAAATATAAGTGGATCAAGGAGCTCTACATAAAACCAGAGACAGTGAAACTTATAGAGGATAAAGTGGGGGAAAGCCTCAAAGATATTGGCACAGGGGAAAAATTCCTGAATAGAACAGCAATGGCTTGTGCTCTAAGATCGAGAATTGACAAATGGGACCTCATGAAACTGCAAAGCTTCTGTAAGGCAAAAGACACTGTCAATAAGACAAAAAGGCCACCAACAGATTGGGAAATGATCTTTACCTATCCTAAATCAGATAGAGGACTAATATCCAATATATATAAAGAACTCAAGAAAGTGAACTCCAGAAAATCAAATAACCCCATTAAAAAATGGGGCTCAGAGCTAAACAAAGAATTCTCACCTGAGGAATACCGAATGGCTGAGAAACACCTGAAAAAATGTTCAGCATCCTTAATCAGCAGGGAAACGCAAATCAAAACAACCCTGAGATTCCATCTCACACCAGTCAGAATGGCTAAGATCAAAAATTTAGGTGACAGCAGATGCTGGCGAGGATGTGGAGAAAAAGGAACACTCCTCCATTGTTGGTGGGATTGCAAGCTTGTACAACCACTCTGAAAATCAGTCTGGCGGTTCCTCAGAAAATTGGACATGGTACTACCAGAGGATCCCACAATACCTCTCCTGGGCATATATCCAGAAGATGTTCCAACTAGTAAGAAAGAAACATGCTCCATTATGTTCATAGCAGCCTTATTTAAAATAGCCAGAAGCTGGAAAGAACCCAGATGCCCCTCAACAGAGCAATGGATACAAAAAATGTGGTACATTTACACAATGGAGTACTACTCAGCTATTAAAAAGAATGAATTTATGAAATTCCTAGGCAAATGGTTGGACCTGGAGGGCATTATCCTGAGTGAGGTAATCCAATCACAAAAGAACTCAAATGATATGTACTCACTGATAAGTGGATATTAGCCCAGAAACTTAGAATACCCAAGATACAAGATAGAAGTTGCAAAACACATGAAACTCAAGAAGAACAAAGACCAAAGTGGGGACACTTTGCCCCTTCTTAGAATTGGGAACAAAACACCCATGGAAGGAATTACAGAGACAAAGTTTGGAGCTGAGACAAAAGGATGGACCATCTAGAGACTGCCATATCCAGGGATCCATCCCATAATCAGCCTCCAAATGCTGACACCATTGCATACACTAGCAAGATTTTGCTGAAAGGACCCTGATATAGTTGTCTCTAGTGAGACTACGCTGGGGCCTAGCAAACACATAAGTGGATGCTCACAGTCAGCTATTGGATGGATCACAGGGCCCCCAATGGAGGAGCTAGAGAAAGTACCCGAGGAGCTAAAGGGATCTGCAACCCTATAGGTGCAACAACATTATGAACTAACCAGTACCCCGGAGCTCTTGACTCTAGCTGCATATGTATCAAAAGATGGCCTAGTCGGCCATCACTGGAAAGAGAGGCCCATTGGACTTGCAAACTTTATATGCCCAGTACAGGGGAACGCCAGGGCCAAAAAGTGGGAATGGGTGGGTAGGGGAGTGGGGGAGGGGGAGGGTATGGAGGACTTTTGGGTTAGCATTGGAAATGTAATTGAGGAAAATACCTAATGAAAAATGTTAACTAATACTTAAAAAAAAAAACCCAAACACACAAAAACAACAACAAAACACTGAGGGAGCATGAGGGCTTACAGTACATACTGATCCTCAGGTTCATAGAGAAAAATAAATTAATTTCCTGATATATAAAAGGACATTGGATGTAAAATTGCCCATTGTAAATGACTTTTGACTAAAAAACTTTATTTTCTAAAAGAATTCAGAAGATACTGAAAGTAACATGAAAAGAGTGCAATAATATAAAAACAGCAAAAACACTGACAGAAATCTGTTACAAAATCCTTTCCCCTCCCATCCTCTTCACTGCCTCTTAGAATTCTATTTTCCTCTCCTCTCTTTTCTGCTCTTTCTCTATCCTCACTTCATTTCCAGCATCATTTCTTCTCTCTCCTCTTCCCCTATCACCTCACTGCCTTTCCATTTCTCATCCTTTCCATACCTCTTCACTTCTTTCTTTACATCTCCTCCCTTCCACAATAATTTATTCTCTTTTTTATTTTCCTCCTGTCTTAGTCAGGGTTTTACTGCTGTGAACAAACACCATGACCAAGGCAAGTCTTATAAAAACAACATTTAATTGGGGCTGGCTTACAGGTTCAGACATTCAGTCCATTATCATCAAGGTGCCATGCACAGCCTTCTCAGTTCTACGTCTTCATCCAAAGGCTGCTAGTGGAAGACTGACTTTCAGGCAACTGGGGTGAGAGTCTTAAGCCCACACCCACAAAGACACACGTATTCCAACCAGGCCACACCTCCAGATGGTGCAACTCCCTGGTCCAAGAATATACAAACCATCACACCTCCCCCTTTCCCATCTTCTTCTGCCTTTCGCCTCTTTTCCTCATCAGTGTTACAGTGACTCTTCTCGAAAGGTACAGTTGCCTATTAGGTGCCCACATTCCCTTAAATGACCTGTCTCCATTATTCCTGAAGTAATCAGTATAGGCTACCTGACTCACCAGGCTAGTAATTTTGAGTAGAATAGTTTCTTTGGACTTCCATCACTGTCTATTTGGTTTTACGAGAAGACGCTTAGTCACAAAACACCAGGAAAGTTCTCCCATAGTTGGGAGATTTTCTAATTTTATGGAGCACAAGTTTTTAAACTATGTGTTTATGATGCTCTGGATTTTCTCATTGTCAGTTGTCAATGTCTTTTTCATTTCTGATTTTTAATCTGTATATTCGTTCTCTATCTTTAATTAGTTTGAATAAGGATTTGCCTATTTTATTGATTTTTCTCAAAGAATTAACTGTATGTTTTACTAATTTTTTGTATCATTGTCTTTCTTTATATTTTATTGATTTCAGCTCTCGATTCAATAGTTTCTGTCTAGTCCTTTTACATGTGATGGCTTCTTTTTGTTCTAGAGATTTCAGGTATTCTTTTAAGTAGCTAGAAAGAGATTTCTTTACTTTTTTCATGTATGCACTTAGTGTTATCATCAGTCCTATTACAACTTACACTGCATGCCATAAGTTCTGATATGCTGTATGTTCATTTTCATTGAATTCTAGAATTCAATTTCATTATTATATGGTTTTTTTAACCTACAATATCTTTCTTTCTTTATTATTAGATATTTTCTTTATTTAAATTGCAAATGTTATCCTCTTTCCTGGTTTCCACCCCCAAAACACGCTAACCATTGCCACTCTCTCTGCTTAACAATCCACCCACTCCTGCTTCCTGGCCCTGGCATTCCCCCACACTGGGGCATAGAGCCTTCACAGGACTAAGGGCCTCTCCTCCCATTGATGACCAACTAGGTCATCCTCTGCTACAAATGTAGCTGGAGCCATGAGTCCCACCATGTGTTTTCTTTGGTTAGTGGTTTAGTCTCTTGGAGCTCTTGGGGTACTGATTAGTTCATATTGTTATTCTTCCTATGGGGCTGCAAACCCCTTCAACTCTTTGGGTCCTTTCACTAGCTCCTTCATTTGGGACCCTGTGCTCAGTCCACTGTATCCACTTCTGTATTTGTCAGGCACTGGTAGAGCCTCTCAGGAAACAGCTATCTCAGGCTCCTGTCAGCAAGCACTTATTGGCATTCTCAAAAATGTCTGGGTTTGGTGATTGTATATGGGATGGATCCCAAGGAGGGTCAGTTTCTGGATGGTCATTCCTTCAGTCTCTGCTCCACACTTTGAATCTGTAACTCTTTCCAAGGATTTTTGTTACCCTTTCTAAGGAGGATCGAATTATCTACACTTTGGTCTTCCTTCTTCTTGAGTATCATGTGGTTTGTGAATTGTATCTCAGGGATTCTGAGCTTCTGGGCTAATACCCATTTATTAGTGAGTGCATTCCATGTGTGTTCTTTTGTGATTGGGTTACCTCACTCAGGATGATATCCTCCAGTTCCATCTGTTTGCCTAAGAATTTCATGAATTCATTGTTTTTAATAGCTGAGTAGTACTCCCTTGTGTAAATGTACCACATTTTCTCTAGCCATTCTTCTGTTGAGGGACATCTGGGTTCTTTCTATTTCCTGGCTACTATAAATAAGATTGCTATGAACATAGTGGAGTATGTGTCCTTATTAAAAGTTGGAGCATCTTCTAGGTACATGGCCTGGAGTGGTATTGCTGGGTCCTCAGGTAATACTATGTCCGATTTTCTGAGGAACCACCAAACTGATTTCCAGAGTGGTTGTACCAGCTTGCAATCCCACCAGCGTTGGAGGAGTGTTCCTCTTTCTCCACATCCTAGCCAGATTCTGCTGTCACCTGAGGTTTTTTATCTTAGCCACTCTGTCTGGTCTGAGGTGGACTCTCAGGGTTGTTTTGATTTACATTTCCCTGATGACTAAGGATGTTGAACATTTCTTTAGGTGCTACTTGGCCATTCAATATTCCTCAGTTGACAATTCTTTGATTAGCTCTGTAACCCATTTTTAATAGGGTTATTTGATATTCTGGAGTCCAGCTTCTTAAGTTCTTTGTATATATTGGATATTGGTCCCCTATTGGATTCAGGATTGGTAAAAATCCTTTCCCAATCTGTTGGTTGCCTTTTTGTCCAATTGACAGTGTCCTTTGCCTTACAGAAGCTTTGCAATTTTAAGAGGTCCCATTTGTTGATTCTTGATCTTACAGCATGTGCTACTGGTTTTCTGTTCAGGAAATTTTCCCTTGTGCCCATGTGCTCACTCGAGGCTCTTCCCCACTTTCTCTTTTATTTGTGGGCATAAGATCCTCACCCTAGTTGCCTGGAAGTCAGTCTTCCACTAGCCTTTGGATGAAGACGTAGAACTCTCAGCTCTGCCTGTGCCATGCCTGCCTGTATACTGCCAGGCTCCCACCTTGATGATAATGGACCGAACCTCTGAACCTGTAAGCCAGCCTCAATTAAATGTTGTTTTTATAAGACTTGCCTTGGTCATGGTGTTTGTTCACAACAGTAAAACCCTAACTAAAACACTCTCCTACTGAGGTCAGATAAGGCAGCCAAGTTAGGGGAATAGTTTGGACAAACAGGCAACAGCTTAAGGGTCATCCCCCACTCCAATTGTTGGGGGACCCTCGTGAAGACTGAATAGCACATGAACTACATATATGGTGGGGGCCTCAGTCCATCCTGTGTGTGTGGCCTTCAAATATTGCCTTGAGTGTCAGAAGAGACTTCAGACATTGAACAGTGCAGGGTCTCCTACACACTATTAGGATCACTGTAGACTGAATGCATTTTCATCACAGGATGAACATGAGCCTATAGTGTCCAGGGTCTAAATGCAGTTGATTTAAAAAAAAAAAAGGTTCTAGATAAGATAGAACTTGTGGAAGTTATTGTAGGAGGAGCCTTTTCAGATTCCTTTTGGGGAGATGATAGTGTGTATGAGTTAAAAATAAAATTTCTTTCTTTCTTACTTTCTTGCTTTTTTGTTTGTTTGTTTCTCCAATACGTTATATATTCATTATAACCCTGATCACTGTCTCAACTCTAGGTCCCTTGCCTTCACAGAGTCCCTCCCCCCAATCTCCTGTTTCCCCTTTTAGAGGTGTGGGCCCATAAGTATCCCCACACCATTGTACATCAAGTCTCTGGTGGGTGAAGTGCATCCTCTCCCACTGAGGCCAGACATGGCAGCTCAGTGAGGGAACAGATTCCAAAGATAGGGAGCAGCTTTTGTGTAGCTTTGTGGCTACAACTCTCTAGTGTATACACTGGAGTGGGGTTTCAATTTTGCTTTAGTCATCTCCTTCCAGAAATACTCAAGAATAATCTAAAAACCAAGGCACACAGACACAAATATAGCCGACAATCCACTAGCACAAAAAGCAACAATGACACATCTTAACAGCCAGCCCTTCAACCCTTCAATTGGGAGTCCTGAGGTTCTTGGGGTTCAGGTCAAAGCACCAAGATGTTATGCCCAAGTCACAGGAACCTCAAAGGCCACCAAGGAGCCTATTTCAATGCAAACACACTAAGGTCTTTATTATGAGCTCTCTAACAAGGACTCCTTCAGCAGTCAATCTTGCATCCGGTCCAAACTGAGAGACCAAGTCTAGGGGTGCTGAGTATTTAGTGCAGATACAGCAAGATTGGAGAATTTCCAGAGAGATCATCACGTTAATATTTTTAAAACTGTATGTCTGGCATAATCTGCAGAAACCAAATAAGGGGGCAAAACCATCTAACAACCATAATGGGTAGGTCAACTTTTTTTTCCTATAAGGTTATCTATAGGTAGCTTAACCCTGCTGTTGTGCCTTGACTGGTTGTTGATGGAGGGGGGGGGTTGTCACTGGATGTTTGCTCAAGTGGACTTTGTGCATTTTCAAAAAGCAGAAATTGGTAGGGTTTTACAAATTCATCTTTGTGTCTGAGCCCCTCATTATCAGGAGATACTCCTGTTCAGCTACAGGTCATGCCTGCAAATAGACTAGGTACTCTGCTCAAAAATCTAACCCACTATCTGTTACTTCAAACTCTAATATCAGTTGTCCTTGCCACTGGAACAAAATATCAGTGGAAATTTCCTTGACCCTGTGAATGCATCCTATAGATACCGCAGACAATCCCCACCTACACTTTCTTCCCTGTGTCTCAGCGCCGACTTGGGCAGACACACACTGTTCAACCACATTCCATGCCTGAAAATACACAAGTTAAGCTTCATATAGATCTACCACACTATTTGTTATCCAAAATGCAATTTTCACACTATCTCCTAGCATTGTACTAAACACCAGTGGCAGCTTAACCTCTCTCCTCACTATGTCTCCTTGTGGATTGATAAGATCATCGATTCCTACCCTCCTCTTATCCCAGCCCTCTTCTCCCTGCTTTCAACACTAGCAAGCATTCCCTCTTGAAAATACTCACCAAACAGGTCAACAAAAGCAGCAACACTCAGACAATGCTCTCTGATAATTCAGACAGCAAACTGTAACCCAGAAACAAAACTCCCACCCAAAGAAAACAAATCCCCAAACCAGTACCTAGACCAATAATCACCTCAAACTCAGAGGCCTAGACACCAGCATAGGAATATAATGAATGACAGCCAGGAAAATATGTCAACAAGAAATCCAAGCTATCCTATCACAGCAGGTGCTGAGAAATTAAAACATTCAACAGATATGGTGCAGAAGAGGTTGTTTGGGGAAAGAGAGAGGAGTGAGAACCTGGGGAAGGGATAGGGGTACAAAAGAGGACCTGCAGACAGTCACACAGACAGGGAGCAGAGAGAGTCATGAGGGTAGAGAAAGAGAATAGAGAAAGGGAATGTGCAGAGAACAAAGACAGGAAACAAAAATAGAGAGTTGACATAGCTGGTAGTCCATGTATATTATAGAAAGCCACACCTGAAAACAGATACAGGTGATGTAAATAGGTAATGACTTATGCAGTTACTAAGTCCCTAAGAGCCGGCCATTGAGATTGCCTGTATACTGCCAACAACAATGGCAAGGTTCACCCAAAGAGCAGGAAAGGAAGAAAGAATATCAGGTGTTAAAGATGAATAGAAAAAATGATACACTGGTCAAAAAAAATGTGGATTATAAAAGTTTTCTGGCACTAAGCAACCAGAAATTCTGCAACATATGAGAAAGCAAAAGCTACAAATTATTGGAATAGAAGAATATCAGCGCAAAGATCTAGAAAAATATTTTCAATAAAATCATAAATGAAAATTTCCTAAACTAAAGAAGAAGATGCCTATTAAGGTACAAGAAGCATCCGAAATATCAAGTAGATGGGAAAAGAAAAGTCCTTTTGCCACATAATAATCAAAACACTAAACATATAAGGTAAAAAAATATAAAAAACTACAACAGAAAAAAATTAACAAAAGCTAAATAAAACAAAAACAAGTAATGTATGGAAGCAGACCTATTAGCTTTATACCTGTCTTCTCAATGTCTACTAGAAAAGACAAAAGTGTTTGGACCGTTTTGTGCTGCAGAGTCAAAGAAACCACCCGTGTTTCTACAAGAAAGCAACTGGGTCCAAATGTTTTGGACAGATTCAGAATCAGCTACTTTAATGAAGTTATTCAGAGGTCACTGCCTGAGACCTCACAGGTGGTCATATTTGGGTGATGCTTCCCATGCAGCCACAGAGAGGACCCAACACCCCATCTCCCACTGCTCAACCACCTGCCCCTACCCATTGTGGGCAGTGATCCTGTACTCACCATGTCTGAATCTCAGAGCTTCCTGAGGTCCCCTCAATGCACCCAACAGCAGATCTCAGAGCAGGACACAGAGAACCATTCAAGCCTGCACAGCCACAGCGAACTTACAGAAAGGCATCCAGAAGATCCCGCCTCTTTGTCTGACTGGCAGGTCTGCCTGGAGGCCTAGATTAGCCAGTGAGTCTTACCCCTCCTCAATGTTAAAGTGTGCTTCGGGTCCAAGGTCAGACCTTTTCCGGATTTCAGGAGTGGTTTGCACTGCATTAGCATTTGTGCCTGTCCTCCAAGAGGACTCTCACTCCACTCAGCCCTAGGGGAGAACCCACCATTCCAGCTCAGGTTATTCAGCTGCCTGCTACTCAGCTCTGTGAGCCATGATCCTGTACCTACCAGGACCTGATTTCAGACCTTGCCTGAGCTTTTCTCACAGCACTTGCCTTCTTCCTGAAATCAAGGAAAATACATTGCATAACCCATTACTCAAGGTGCAGGGGAGGTATCAACTCTGACCCAGGAATGGATGGGTGCCCAGGCTATTAACAATAAAGAGGGATTTTAGGAAACAAGAATTTTGTTTTGTAGCTTTATGCTTGGCTCAGAGAAACTGCTGCTTCCTTTCACCAGATGATATGCATCAAACAACCCAGGGAAAAAATCTGGAAAGAGATGACAAACACTGTGGAGCACTATTGTTAGCCAGCACATCTTCCTCAGAAGCAAGGTGCAGAAAAAAAAAAAGTTGCATTAGTACAGGTTCTCTAAACAAACCTATCTCATCTCATACAGAGAATGAATCTATGTATATACAAAGGGGATTTAATAGAATGTGTCACAGACAATGGTCCATCTAGCCCAATAAAGGCTATTGGCCAAGGGAAACTAAAAAACAACAACAACAAAAAAAGGACAGGTTGAGTTCATGCTGCTAGATATCTCAGCTGATCTTCAGTACTAACCAGCATTCTGAAGAAATAAGGACTTAGTAATGCCAGTTTAAAAAAAATAAACAAACAAATCATCTTGTAAAATATGTAGGGCAAGTAGATAAAATGAAAGAACTACCCTGGACCTACATTAAATATGTAGGTTGCCAAAAGAATTTATTGTCTAGGTTAAAGGTAGATCTTAACATCTCAAATGATCAAAATTAAGCAAGGGTTTCTTACTTCAAAAGGTATAGTTAAGAAATATCCCCACAGTAAGCAGGGTTAGATTAGGGTTGGGGGATTAGAGGGTTACGATTAGGCCTGGGACAAGTGTTGTTAGAGTTAGGGTGATTAGGAAATTAAGGAGTGAAGGTAAGGATAGGGCTAGAGGTTTAGGTTAAATCTCAGGGTTAGGCTCAGGGTTAAGGTTAAGGTGGCCATCATTATTCTTGATGGTCGCACTGAGTCAATATTATCCCTATTACACAAAGAAGAAATATCAGGGTTAGTGTTAGACTCAGGGTTAGGGCAATGGATTTGCTGTGCTATGTGAAATTAGCTTCTCTCCTTTCTCTCATCTGCCTTCCTAGTCCTCTTTTTCATAATATCAACATCTTTCCTGCCACAACGAAAGTGCCAGGTGTGTTATCCAAGAACCTGGACTAGGTGCCCCTCTTTGGTAATTATATCATAAATGAATATGCTATGTCTTCACCACAGCTTTTGTTAATATAACCACATGGTACAAGATAAAATGGTGGCCAACATTATTTGTGATGGTCCCACTGAATCAATAGTACCCCAATTACACAAAGAAGAAATATCAAGTCTACAAGGAATTCATTTTATATCTTAATGTTTTGCTTTTGGTCTTTAGCTTCTACCTTACATATTTAATGATTTCTCATATTTAAAAGAACCTAAAAGGTTTTTTAAAAAAAACCTAAAAGAACCTATATGCCTCCAAAAATAGCATACTAACAAAGGAAGTGAGTAATTGGATATTCACAGAACCTAATAGATAATCAAAGGATAAGTTTTCAAGAGCCAGAGAGACAGCTACCAGCAAAAAACATTTATGCTACCCTATGCTGGGTCTCACTGTCAGTTATTTCTGTAGCTAATTTTTCTCTGAGAGAAAAAAATGCTCTCAGTACTCTTTTTTTCTGACTTATTGCTTTTTTGGGTATTTTAAATTTTTTTATTAGATATTTTCTTCATTTACATTTCAAATGCTATTCCCAAATCCCCCTATACCCTCCCCTGACCCTTCTCCCCAACCCACCCACTCCCACTTCCTGGCCCTGGCATGCCCCTGTACTGGGGCATATGATCTTCGCAATACCAAGGGCCTCTCCTCCCATTGATAGCCGACTAGGCCATCTTCTGCTACATATGCAGCTAGAGACATGAACTCTAGGGGTACTGGTTAGTTTATATTGTTGTTCCTCCTACAGAGTTGCAGACCCTTTAGCTCCTTGGGTACTTTTTCTAGCTCCTTCACTCTCAGTACTCTTATGCTCTAGACTTGTCTGGTTTACTTTCTGCCCAAACTAAAAATATGCTGACTAAAGAACTCTATGTGAAGTTCTCACTTGACACTGAAAATTCTAAAAAAGGAATCCCAGACAAGCAATAAACACAAATTCATAGCTTATGAAAAATTTGGCCTTTTATTACTTATGTATAAAATATACACATGAGATCATACTTTGTTATTCATATCACGTACATAATAGCAAATTGATTACAAGTGAGGTTAACCAGTTAAAGAGGCCTAAGTTTACTTTATTCATAATAAATTGAATTTAAAATTAATATGAAAAAAATCAAATATAATTTTAATCAATGAATATAAAATGATAATTGGTGTAAATCTTTCTTTGGAATAGGTAACATAAGGGTATATATTTAAATATTAATGTCTATTTTTAAGGACATGATGTATGTAATCATACAATTCTGGTCACAATGTTATTTCATTGAACCCTATGCGAATTCTTGTACACAACATGGTCTCTATTCCTTAAGGTTCTAAATTACTTTTAAAGGGTTTACCACTCCTAGAATAGGAGATGTTGTTATTCATAATGGACATTATCATCACTTATATAATAATAACATATCTGTGCTTTTAAATATGATATATACATATTTGAAGTTTTATACATATATAAACATATTAATAATTTTAAAGATATTTATATCCAATAAAGCCTCTTTAAAAAACAAGAAATATATAATGATTAAAAAATTCAGTACAGGGCTTGTGTCTTATCGTCTAATTTAAACAACAACATCTTTATATCTTCACCTCCGTTGAATTAAAATAATCACAGCAGAGCTTTTTAAATGTTACTAAACCTCTACCAAAAAAAAGAGGACATAGCTGGTCAGTACTTGCAAAATTTGGAAGGGGGATAAATATTTCGGTAATGTGAATTTGTTTCCAGATGTACTGAGTAAAGCAATTTTAATGTGTCTGATTGCAGGAAATCTACAATCTCATGAGAAACACTTTGTCAAATTTCTGTAAGTAAAACCAATAATTTCACTGTTATCCTAGAGTGAACTATGATAATTTGAAAGGTGCTGCTATTGAGAACTTAAAAGAGGGGATATAATTTGTTTATTCCCCACCCCTGAATAAACATTCTCACAATAGATTGTGAATTTATGGGTTAAATCTATTGTATCTTATGGATTAACATATATAAAAAGTTAGAAAGCTCTAAAGAGAGTAATGATTTTAATAAGAAGGTTTTATATAGAGATTATTTTCAGAATCTCTGTCATCTCTTTAGTTTTATTTTGGCCCCTTAGAAGGACTCTTCTCTGAGGCACCATAATTGCTGCTCTTTGTATATCTATCACCCCTTTGGTCACTTTAAAAATGTAGGAGGATCCATTGTACAAACACCAAAAAGGGCAGATATCCTCTCAAAAGTGACTACAGTGACAGCCCACTCATATTCATCTTGCCACAGCATCACCAGTGATGGATTCATGAAAAGACAGAAGAATTTGTGAGAAACCTGAAGAATGGGAAAGGCAATGTAAGACACATTGCCATAAAACCATATCTACAAATTAGGTAAGGAAGGTAGTTCAGGAATTTGTGGTGCCCATGCAAACCAAAGGATCAGAATTTCATAAAATGGACCCTTGAAGAAAACCTAAGATGCTGATTGGAACTAATATTTTGTGTGAATTATGGACTATATGCAGATCCATTGAGCATGCTTGGGAATGAGACAATCTGTTGTTCTTATCATCCTCTGTAGCTTTGATATATCTATTCCTTTAATATACCTTGGTCTATCACATCATGTAAACAAAGACTACAAAAATTACCAGCACAGGCATCCTGAAGTGAATTCACACACACACAAACACAAAGCAAGAGACAGAATATAGACAAACATGCAACACACACAACAAACAAACACACACAGAGAACACACACATTCACACACCACAGACACACACACAGAAACACACAACTAAAAGTTTGTACCACATCAGGATCTTCTCTTTATTCAGATACTTTATCTACTTTCTAATGAATGTGGCATGAGTTGTGCTCTAAACCACAGTTTCAAGTGATGTGCTTTCATTTTGTGTAAGTTAAAGAAGTTTATAGAGTAGGAGCAATTTGATTTACATCAGGATAGATATAGAAATTTTGTTAGCACCACAAAATTTAGGATATTTGAAAACCTTCACTCTATAATACTCAAAGCGAGGGCAGGCCAGAAAGAAATAAGAAAACAGGACCATAGAGGAGCCAACTGACAAGTGTCACTATTTGATGTTGGGAAAGGCCTATGTGCTGTTCTCACTGTATGTATTTAGTGATACACTGTGATCCAGGATGATCTCAAACTCATTGTATCCTGCCTGAAGATATTCTTCAATGCTTTTTCTTTCTGCTCCAACTCCTGGGTGCTGGGGTTATAAGAATGGGCACTAAGTCTAATTTTACAGTACTTGTGAATCAGACCAGGTCTTTACACACATTAAACAAAAACTCTAAAAATTATCATTCCTATCAATATCATTTTAAATTAAATAAGAGTGCAGAGAAGAGAGTCCCCTGAGGAGTAGTGCACATGATAAAAACTACACTGGTAAGGAGGATAACAGTAAACACTTTTATGGAACATAACAATTAAAATAACATTTATTTAATAAGAAAAATTAATAATACACGGGTGTTCACCCTGCTAAATGTCTTTGCACTACATGCATACAATTTCCACAGAGATGGGAAGCAGGCATCAGATTCTACCAGAATTTGAGTTAAAGAGGTTTGTAGCTGTCACGTGAGGCCTCTGAGACTGCAACAAACGTTCTTATTGGAGAACACACCTCTTCTGCCCACACTACACTTGACTCTTGTGCTTCCAACCAATTGTGCTGGATCACTCCCAATCAAGAGAGAAAATTCTGGAAGCTTTTAGTGACAGGTACTTGAGGTAGGCATGCAAATTGTCTTATGCTGACATCCATGCAAGCCTTCTGTGATTTTAGAATCTAGCCACAGTATCACTGATTGTCAGTTTGCACCAGATTTGTCACCTCTCATCTCAGATATCAATACTTCCATGTTTGGGTTTTAATTAATTTCAGATGTAATAGAGTTAACAATCAAGATAGCAATCTCAACTACACATCATGTCAACTTCACATACAATCATATCTTCTTATGTCATGGGTAATTTCCAAAGGAAGAAAAATTCTTATAATACCTAAATGTTATTATTCCAACAAAATGAAAACCATTACATATTGGACCAGGTGATAATTATGCCTAAAATGATTGAACTATCCCTTGTACACAGATATATAAAAATGTTATAATGCATCATGGGAACATTTTTTTCAGTGGCTCAACTTCTATTGTGATAACCGCTGATATTGTCTAAATTGATTTACTGAAGTTGAGGAAAGAAAACACAACTATCTCTAGAAACACAACCTTAACAAAATATGACTTGAACACTCACATCACTTATAATCCCCATTTCTGCAATTAGTCATGTCGCTTTTGTTTATATTTATAACTACCTTCCCTTACTACACATTCTGTTTTTTCCCCAACATTGGTAATTACCTCAGCAAATCTGGCACTTTTTCTAAAGGAGCGATTCATAGCTTCATTTCTGATGGGTCTGTGCTCATTGTCATCCTATCTGGATAAGGCTGCTTTAGGTTCCCATTACTTTTAATCAAAAAACATAGTATTATCAAGAGATACCATAAACCACGTGGGCTGTAACCCACAGGTTGAGAAGAGGTTGAGTGTCAGGTGCTCAACCTGGTTGAATGTTGGGAGCTATTAAGACGCTATTGTCCTGATCTCTGAATTGGGCCTTCCCCCCCCCCCCCCGAGAAGAAAAGGGGGGTCAAAAGCAGGCCACCGATGCACAGCTCCAAGAACAACCACACAATGTTCCAGCCCTAAGTCAGCGCCAGATGTCCTGACCACAACCTAATACCACCAAGTTCCTGCTTCCCCGTGTAGCTGCCAAAAGAAAAATTTCCACAGTCCCACCCCTCCTGCTGAGAAGTATTTGTACTTCCCCTTTTACTTGTGCATTTCTACTGCCCCACCCCTCCTGCTGAAAAGTACTTCCCCTTTTGCTTGTGCATTTAAGTCTTGAGCCTTTCTCAATATAGTGGGACCTTGATGCTACTCAGACTGCTTTCATGTGTCGTTCATTGCACAAAGTTCTCGTCTCTCTCTACCTCTCATTTGGTTCTTAGGAGAAGGTCCCCTTAAGACCCTTGAATAACTGGACCTGCTGGACGGGTCTGTTGAGTAGCGCAGCCCCGGTGAGCGTGGGGGGGTGGGGGGAGTGAGGGGGACACGGTGACCTGTGGGTGACCTGTGACCGGAGAGGGACTCAGGATCCCACAGTGACCTGTGACCTCCATGAGTGACCTGTGATGGCCCAGGGTGACTTGTGAATGCCCTGGATGAACTGTTATTCCATGGGCGACCTATGACCCCCAGAGTGACTCTGAATGACCCCAAGGGTGGCCCTTGACGCTAAATGGTTCTGCATGTGATCCTGTCACCCCTGATGACCTTAAGGGCAACCCTAGGATCCCATAGTTTATGCTGTTACTCCGCGGGCGACCCCTGACCCCAAGTGACTCTGTGACCCTGAATGACATCATGGGTGACCTTGCATGTGACCCTGGGTGACCACTGCCTCCCCCAGGCCGGACCACACTGCTGTCCTAAAGCACTGCAAGCTTGTGGGCACATTTTTCAACATGTTCTCAGACTGGGAGAAGTACTAGGCTGAAGAGTTTGATTTCCTGGTGGCCCAGGAAGAAGAGCGTGTGGGGACCATGGATTGATGGGTGAGCATGGGAGTGGGGCCAGATCACGCCCCTTTGCTTACCCCACACAGCTGGGAGTTGCAGTCTTGTCACACCATGACCTATGATCTCTGACAAGACCCATCCCAGCTCTATCTATGTGTCCTGCCCATCAACGCATCAGCAATAGTCCCACCCACTTTCCCTAAGCTCTGCCCGTCCAGCCCTACCAGTCAGGGCTAGGCCCCACCTCATGAGACACTCCCCTCATCCCAGTGCTCTCCCTCACCCTGACCCCTCCCTTCTCCCAGCCGGGCTCCTTTACCCAGGTGATCCCAGGTTCCAGCTGGAGCTGAGCCTGCTGAGGGCCCTGCCTGGCTCTGTGGATCTGTAGGACTTCTGGGATGACTCCCAGGAGGCGCTGTAACCATGCGCGGAGCCATGTGCAGCTACATGAAGAGATACAGTTTATCTAGCACCACTTATTGAAGGTGCTGTCTTTTCCCACTGTGTACTTCTGGAATCCTCATAAAAAATCAGGCATCCATATGTGGGTAAAATTATATGTGGGTATTCACTTAGATTCCATCGATCAATGTATGCTTTTATGCTACCATGCTGTTCTTTTATTGATCAGGATTGTTTTAGCTGCCCTGGGTTTTGGTTATGCCATATAAAGTGGGAATTTCCTCTTAAAGTTTTTATACAATTTTGTTGGAATTTTGGTAGGGACTCTGTTGAATTTGTAGATTGGTTTTGATAGGATAGCTATTCTTGCTGGGTTAATTCTACTGATCCATGAACATGGGAGATTTTTACATCTTCTGATTTATTCTACAATTTCTTCAATGATGCAGTTTTTATAATGCAAGTGTTTCACTTGCTTTTTACAGTTACTTCAATATATTTTATATTATTTGAGGTTATTGTGAAAGGTGTTGTTTGCCCAATTTTTTTCAGTTCATTTGTAATTTATATATATATGGGCTAGTGAATTTTTTTTAAGTTAATCATGGATCTAACCCATTTCCTGGAAGTGTTTACACTTTATCAACTGTAAGAGTTTGATAATGGAATTTTTGTAGTCACTTTTGTATATTATATCACCTGCCAATTGGGATACTTTGAGTTCTTCCTTTCCTAATTATATCCCCTTGATCTCTTTCAGTTGTCTTATTGTTCTAGCAAGAACTTCAAGAACATGATTGACTAGATATGAAAGTAAGTGGACATCCTTGGCTTGTTATTGATTTTAATGGAATTGTTTTGAGTTTTTCTTCATGTAATTTCATGTTGGGTATAGGCTTGCTGTATATATCCTTTATTATGTTTAATTATGTCCCTTGTATGTCTGATATCCTAAGACTTTTATCATGATTTGCTGTTGGATTTTTAAAAATTTATTATTATATGTAAGTACACTGTAGCTGTCTTCAGACATTCCAGAAGAGGGCATCAGATCTCATTACAGATGTTTGTGAGCCACCATGTGGTTGCTGGGATTTGAACTCAAAACCTTTGGAAGAGCAGTCAGTGCTCTTACCCACTGAGCCATCTCACCAGCCCCTGGTGTTAGATTTTTTTTGTCAAGGGCTTTATTGGTGTCTAAGAAGATGATCCTGTGATTTATTGTTTGTTTCATGTCTGTTTATTTATATAGAGATTACATTCATTGATTTTTGAATATTAAACCACCCATGCATCTCTGAAATGCAGCCTACTCCAACATTGTGGGTGATCTTTTTGTCTGTTCTTTGATTAAGTGTATTTTATTTTGTGCTGTTGCTTTTATGTTTTTGAGGGATATTTTTGTAATGTTTTTATTGACTATTTATATGCTCTGGTATCAGGGTAATTGTGGTTTCATAAGATGAATTGGTAATATTTCTTCCATTTCAGTTTTTAGAATACTTTAAACTGTTTTTAGGATAGGGCTTTTTGAAAATCTGGTTGGATTCTCCACTAATACCATCCATCCTCTGGATGTTTTGGTTGAGTCTTTCAATGAATTCTATTTCACCAAGAGTTTTATATATAAAAACTGTTTATCTGATCTTGTTTCAATTTTAGTAAATGGTATCTATAAAGGAAATTATCCTTTTCTTTTAGAACATTTTTCTTTAAAATTTTAGATATTTTATTTACATTTGAAATGTTATCCTTTCCTCATCTCCCCTCTGAAAACACCCCTATCCCATCCCCCTAACCCCCTGCTCACTAACATGCCCACTCCTGCTTCCATGTCCTGGCATTCCCCTACACAGGGGCATAGAGCCTTCACAGGACCAAGGGTCTCTTCTCTCATTGATGTCCCACAAGGCAATCCTTTGCTACATATGCAGCTGGAGCCATGGGTCCCTCCATGTGTACTCTCTGGTTGGTGGTTTGGGAGCCCCTGGGAGCTCTGGGGGTACTGGTTGGTATTGTTCCTCCTATGGGGCTATGTAAGACTCGGGAGAGCCTTAGCTTACCAGGGACCCCTTGAGTGAACCACAGGGAGCCAGAATAGATGTCCTTTATTGTTCCAGAACACTGGGGTTGTCCCAGACCCAAAGGAGTGGCAGCGACCCTGCGCAGCTCAGTCAGTGAGCTTTTATATCGTTTTCAAGGCAGCAGTCATTAGGCACAATGTGATTGGCAGAACAGTGTGACTTTTTAAAGTGATTGGTCTTTAGAGGATAATGTGATAAGGACTTCCCTTGTCTGAAGGTGGGCTATGGGAGACACAGGTTGGTTCTGGTCCTGGGGTCAGACGAATGTTAATTAGCCTCTCCCTTCTGTAGGGGCAAGTGTTCCAAGACCTTCCAAAGTTCCTGAGCTCTCACCTGCAAACCCCTTCAGCTCCTTGGATCCTTTCTATAGCTCCTCCATTGGGGACTCTATGCTCAGTCCAATGGATGGCTGTGAGCATCCACTTCTGTATTTGCCAGGCACTGGCAAAGGCCCTTAGGAGACAGTTATATCAGGCTCCTGTCAGCAAGCACTTGTTGGCATTGTAACTTTTTGCCTTGGTTTTCGGATTTTTCTTGAGTCTTCCTGGAGGGAGTTGACTAAAGCTAACTTGGAATGCTGGTACAGTGGGACCCCTGCCGAATTTTAACCACAGGGACTTGGAAAATGTTCCAGAGCCTGGTATAGGGGACGGTGTGCCCCTGATCTTAATTGCTGGGAAGGTTAGCCATCCCCCTCCCTCAGCTCCGTAACATACGGTTTCTGTGCCTCAGCTCCTGCCCGCCCCACCCACCTCCTACTCAATTCTGAGCCAGGTCGGGGCAAGCACTGGTGGAAGGGTGGGGAAGGTGTGGAGGTGACTGACAGGAACCCGGTCCTGCCCTCTGTCACAGTGATTGACAGGCGTGGTGACTGACAGGAGCCCAGTCCTGCCCTCTGTCACTGTGACTGACAGGGTTGAGTGATGACCAGGCCCCCGCCTGTGTTTCAGTGACTAAGATTTCCTGAGGGCGTGGGGAGGCTCAGCCAGCATCTTCACAGTGTGCAGGTGCTATTCAGCACTGTGCAACTCACCCAATGCGCATGCCAACTGGAAGATCGCACTATGTATTTGCTTCAGCAGCATGGAAAACCCAGTGCGCATGTGTCCCGGCCCCCTCAGCGAGTGGGCACTAGTGCGCATGTCCATCTGCCTGGTTGTGGGACTGGCCTTTGAGTTTGGAAGTGGGCATGCATACAGGTCTCTTCGTTTCCCCCTCAATCCCACCATCGCGAGCTCCTCGGGAGACTGCGAGGGCGACCTCCCGGCTACTCCCCTGGACTGGTGAGCCCGCTAGGGGTTGTTATGTGACGAAGCAAGTTCGTGCTGTCACGGGCCACCCGAGTCTCACGGTGGGGCCTGCCCTGTTGTTTTTGTTGTTTTGCTGCAGCTCCTGACAGTACCCTCACACGCCCCGTTCATCTGCGCGACCGCCTTGTTTTGGTTGAAGCCGGTGACGCCATCACTGCTGGCCCGTATTCTTTAAGGTGGCTGCCGAGACTGTTTCGAAACTGACAGCAGCCACCTTGTTCACACCTTGGCCCGGGTCCGTCAGCACCGCCTCTTTGTTGTCGTCCCGCCTGGTGACGCAATCGCTGCGCGCCCGCTTTTAGCACCCTGTGAACTGATCCCCTTTGGCCGAAAGCTACGCCGCCTGGTTATAGTCTTAGCCCTGTAAGTTACCATTCAGGGTGGCCGTTTTGTTTTGGTCCCGGGGTTGTGACGCCATCACGCCGCGCCGAAATAGGTCACTAGTACCAGAGCGCGGTTTTTAAGCCGCAGATCTCAGCGGTTGTTCCGGGGTCCGTGTGTCCGCGGGCGTGTCCCGGGTCTTCGAGCCAGTCTGTTGGCCCATCCCGCACCTCCATCGCCGCCATGCCGCCTGGGAAGCCGCTGCAGCCTCGGCTGCAGATTAAGGTGTACCAGCTGTTCCTGTGCTGGATCAGCGATCCCAATACACACTGCGCTCTGCTGGAGAGGCTGCGGCGCATCCCGGACGCGACCACGGACCCTGCGACCTCTGGCTCGATCACCCGTGACCCCGTGATACCCCACCCTGCGAGTCCCGACCCCAAGACCCTTGACCTCTCTAATCGTGAACGCTCCACTCGTGACTCCGAATTTCCCGACCCCGCCACCCACGACGCCACAACACCCCACCACGCGATCGCTGACCCCGCCCACGCGCTGTCCCTTGGCGCCCCCGCCTGCGCCCGACCGGCACTAGGCCGGAGGAGGAAGACGACAGGACCTAGAGAGGTGAGTGACAATGTGGAAGCCTGGACCGGCGGGGGGGTGGGGGGGGCTTGTGACGTCACAGGAGGACACCTGAGGTCCTGGGAAGCCCTAGCCGGTGGGTGAGGGAGGGGCCAGAACGTGGAGTGGCCGAGGCTGTGAGAGGATGAAGATAGGCGTATACCGGTACAGTCGGGGTCACAAGGCAATATAGATGTTGGGGTCACAGGTTAGAAGTTCACGTATGATATCGGGGTCAAGTGTGAGGGCAGCTCCAAATCACAGGTCAAGGGTCGCGTGGGATGTCAGAGGTCACCTCAGTGGACAGGGAGCACCGCGCCATCCCAGAGACACTCTGTGACCCCACCCCCACCCCGCCGAACTCGGACCCCCGCCCGGACCCCCGAGGGCATGTGTGACAGTTCCCTGGGTGGTGACTTGGATGACCCTGCAGTGCCGTAGGCGCGGTGGAACTGGCCTGGGGTTGCAACTTCGTTTTTCTGTTCCGGTTCCGCAGGACTTCGGGCAGGCGCGGGGGTGGGTAGGGCGGAATCAGGGGTGTCCCGGGACTGTTTCGTGAATGCCATGTGTGGGCTCCGTGTCCCCGTTAGGGACCTGAGTGGCGATGGTTAGGGAGCGTGGCCACGGCGGACAGTGTGACCTCACAGGGTCACTGCCAGGAAGGAAGGGGGAGAGAGGTGCACCAACCCTGATAGCTGTTTCCCAACCAGCACACCTGAGAGTGACTCGGAAGAGGCCTGAGAGGGTCAAAAGCCTGGTCTGCGGGGTCATCTCGGAGCAGCTGCTTTGACCTGAGTCTAAAAATGTTCAGGCTAAACTCCTTGCCAGGGGTGGGGGCTGGGGCGGGACCACAGCTGCTGCGGGGCAGGATGGGGCGGGTGAGAGTGACCAGAGGGGTCAAGAGTGGCCTGAATCTCTGCCTGTGACCCTGGCACCCCCTGACCCTGCCCCATCCTTTGATGCTGCAGTTGTGCCTTTCAACTGTCCTCTCCATCCTGCCCTCTGCCCACTGCAGGTCCAGGCCTGCAGGGAGGAGCCCCCACCCACCCTCCTCCGCAGCATCCTTGCCTTGTATTTCTCCCCCTCCTCGAAGCCCCCTTTCCCCCCAGGGCCTGGCTGTTTATGATATCATCTTGAAAGGCTGACTGTAAAGATGAGTCATTGTTCTTTGTGTCAGTGGCTTGTCTGTCAAATTTTTCTCTGTGTGCCTTGGTTTTTGGATTTTTCTTGAGTATTTGTGGAGGGTGATGACCAAAGCGACTGTGGAACACCACTGCAATGATACTCTGGAGAGTCATAGCCACAAAGGGCTTGGAAGATGTTCCAGAGTCTGGTATAGGGGACGGTGTGCCCGTGGTAGTAATTGCTGGGAAGGTTAGAGCAAATTTACAGCTGCCACCCTATCTTCATTTTCTACTCTGTGCAAATGGAGGAATCTGCTGGGTAGCCTTTACCTCCCCCTTGTGGCTGTCTTTTATGTGTGTGACACTTTACTATTCTGTGACTGAGAGGAAGACTTTCCATCTAAATCAACTTAGTTACTTACCTTCACCATGGGTTAAATCCTTACCAAGAGGACCAGGACCTACACTGCCCATGACGGAAAGCTCTTCAAGACAGCATCCAGGGCAAAATCAAGCTCTCCCTACCCTGTTTTACAGGTTGGAAAGGACAAAGACCTCATTTATCCCCCTTGTGATTGACTCTGTTCCCAGGCCATATGTGACTGTAGTTTTGAACTTGGAGCTGTCAGTAGATAGAAAGTTCTTCTTCATCCATTTCAACAAAGTTATCATATCTTCCTTAGACCAGCAGTCTTATTTCAAGGTCTGTTGGGCAATCTGCTCCTCTGTTCACCTTCCTGCTGTTTTAGCCATCTCTTTAGTCTTACTGGCCTAGGAACCCAGGGTTAAAGACAGCTCACCCCAGGGCAGCACAGGCTCTGAACTCCCCATTTCAGTGTATCCTTCCTTGCACTGAGCTAGCTGCACTTCCCATTTTGTCCTGACTCAGCCCCAACTCCAACTCCCTCTTGTGGTGTCAGGGCCTCCTATAATTGATATGGTTAGCTCATTGGTTTTGGGCTTTTACAAGTTCCTCATTTATTACTGTCTCTGTGTCATAATTGTCTTAAATTCTCAACATTTCAGAGCTACAGTCATTTGAAGGAGCCTTAATTGAGCGTGTGCCCTCAACAGAATGCCTGCTTTCTGTATCTCTGAGAGTGTTGATGATTGATATGGGAAGGCTCTTCCACTGAGGGTGTCAATATTCCTATGCAAGTGGGTCTGGGCTAGATGAAGCTAGATGAGAATGGGACAGTGACCAAGCAAGAAAGCAAGACAGGAAACAGTGTTTGTCCTTCATTTTTTTCCCCCTTCATTCTCTGCCTTTAGTTTCTATTCTAACCTTCCAGAATGATGGACTGTGATCTGACAGAACCATGTACAACAACCATTTATTACCTGAGATGATTTTAACTCAGGATTCAATCACAGCAGCAGAGTAGCAAGTTAGAACAATAACAACCCCCCCCCCCAAAAAATGGTATCAAAATGAGATTTTGTTGTTAGAATCTATGTTCTCTTTTGAAGGAGTGTGGAAAATATCAGAAAATGAGATGGCAAAAGTCATAGAAAGCTGTACATGGAGCTTAATAGGTTGTTCTCATAGGACCTGGAAGATTTGAGTGTTGACAGTATTGCAGCCAAAGGAAGTTCAGGTTATAGTATGCCAGTAGAAAATAGACTTTGTGAGAAATTTAGCTAGAGGTCATTTGTCTGATATTTTGGACAAAAATCTTTCTTACTCAGCTTTTTCCCTGAGATACTGAGTAGGGCAAAATCTAAAATTATGTACTAATTTGTATATTTTTATTCTATTTATATATATTTCTTCACTTTTCCCATTTATTTATTTATTTATTTATTTGGGTTTTTTTGAGACAGGGTTTCTCTGTATTGCCCTGGCTGTCCTGGAACTCACTTTGTAGACCAGGCTGGCCTCGAACTCAGAAATCCACCTGCCTCTGCCTCCCGAGTGCTGGGATTAAAGGCGTGCGCCACCAAGCCCGGCTATTTATTTTTCAATTTACATTCCAATCGCTAACCCCTCCCCATTCCATATTACACAATCCCTCATACCTGACTCCTTTTTATCTCCCCAGGGAGAGTGGGAACCACTTGCATATCCCTCAACCTTGGCATGTCAAATCGGCAGGTTAGGCACATCCTCTCCTACTGAGGTCAGACAAGGCAGCCAAGTTAGGGGAATAGTTTGGACAAACAGGCAACAGCTTAAGGGTCATCCCCCCATTCCAGTTGTTGCAGGACCCTCGTGAAGACTGAGTAGCACATGAACTACATATATGGTGGGGGCCTCAGTCCATCCTGTGTGTGTGGCCTTCAAATATTGCCTTAAGTGTCAGAAGAGACTTTAGACATTGAACAGTGCAGGATCTCCTACACACTATTAGGATCACTGTAGACTGAATGCATTTTCATCACAGGATGAACATGAGCCTATAGTGTCCAGGGTCTAAATGCAGTTGATTAAAAAAAAAGGGGGGGGGGGTTCTAGATAAGATGGAACTTGTGGAAGTTCTTGTAGGAGGAGCCTTTTCAGATTCCTTTTGGGGAGATGATAGTGTGTATGAGTTAAAAATAAAATTTCTTTCTTACTTACTTTCTTGCTTTTTTTGTTTGTTTGTTTGTTTCTCTAATAAGTTATATATTCATTATAACCCTGATCACTGTCTCAACTCTAGGTCCCTTGCCTTCACAGAGTCCCTCCCCCCAATCTCCTCTGTTTCCCCTTTTAGAGGTGTGGGCCCATAAGTATCCCCACACCATGGTACATCAAGTCTCTGGTGGGTGAAGTGCATCCTCTCCCACTGAGGCCAGACATGGCAGCTCAGTGAGGGAACAGATTCCAAAGATAGGCAGCAGCTTTAAGGACAGCCTCTGCTCCAGTTGTTGGAGGACCCTCATGAAGACTGAGCTGTACATCTGCTACTGATGTGCCAGGGGCCTTAGTCCAACCTGTATATGCTATTTGGTTGGTGGCTCAGACTCTTGAGTGTCCACACAGGTCCAGGATAGTTGAGTCAGTTGGTCTTACTGTGGAGTTCCTATCCTCTTTAGGGCCCTCAATCCTTCCCCCAACTCTCCCATAAGAGTCTCCAAGGTCCATTCAATGTTTGATTGTGGTTCTCTGCATTTGTTTCAGTCAGCTGCTGGGTTGAGCCTCTCAATAGACAATTATACAAGACTCCTGTGTGGTAGCATAACAGAATATCACTAATACTGTCATGGATTGGTGCTAGCCCATGGGAAGGGTCCCTAGTTGGGCAAGTTTTCATTGGCCATTCCCTCTGTCTTTGATCCGTCTTTGCCCCTGTGTTTCTTTTAGACTGGACAAAGTTTTGTGTGTGTGTGTGTGTGTGTGTGTGTGTGTGTGTGTCTACTGTGTTGTGGATTAGTTTAATTCTTTGGCTTTCTTCTCATGCTCCCATACATTCACCACTTGAACTCTGTCCCTATATCACATAAGATACACAAGAGGTATTCACAAAAGTATAAACATTTGGGGCTGAAGAGTTGACTCAGTGGTTAAGGGTACTGACTGATCTTCCAGAGGTCCTGAGTTCGATTCCCAGCAACCGCATAGTGGCTCACAGCCATCTGTAATGGAACCTGATGCCCTCCTCTGGTGGGTCTGAAGACTCACATACAGAAAATAAATAAATCTTTAAAAATATAAACATTTGCGATTTAATGATAAGCTATTTTGGAAGCTTCATTGTTTTATACTTTTACTTTATTCTTTTGTTTTTGTTTTTTTAAGACAGAGTTTCTCTGTGAAGCCCTTTCTGTCCTGATAGTAGGT
Source organism: Mus caroli (assembly GCF_978045245.1). NCBI lineage: Eukaryota > Metazoa > Chordata > Mammalia > Rodentia > Muridae > Mus > Mus caroli. Next base: position 54,939,576 of record NW_028227270.1, on the reverse strand, counting down.
ATAGAAACCATATAAGCCACCTGATATATTTTTGTCAAATAAGTATATGTGTTTGTGCAGCTCTTAATCCACATCTTTAATTTTAAAATTTGGCCACTTATATATAGATGGTACAATATTTCTCAGGATGGCATATGCTCATGATCATACATCAGTACTACCTGAGGTTTCAGAGTCATTGGACTCTAGGTGTGTGACATTCTGCCTAACTCTTGTGTTTGTTCAGAAATTTTTAAATAAATAGAAGCATTTTGCCTGTGTGCATAAATATGAATATCATGTGTGTATATCATCTTTAGTATTGTTGGAAGACGGCCTCATAATTCCTGATTTTTTTTTTTTTTTTTTTTTTTTGGTTTTTTTGAGACAGGGTTTCTCTGTGTAGCCCTGGCTAATTCTGGAACTCACTCTGTAGACCAGGCTGGCCTCAAACTCAGAAATCCTCCTGCCTCTGCGTCCCAAATGCTGAGATTAAAGGCGTGCACCACCATGCCCGGCATAACTCCTGATCTTGAACTAACAGTTTGTTGTTGGTCTCCACGTAAATGCTAGAAATTGACCACCATTATGTGGAAGACCAGGAAGAGCTTTTCACTGTTGAGCTATTTCTCCGGCCCTATGTTGCTTATTTATGATCAACATTTATATTACTAGTATTTTCATCTCTCCATTTGTAACTGTTTAAACCTTATTCAAATTCTTTTTCGAATTTCTCCTATTCAAAAGGTGCAAAAGCAACACAGGTGAACACTATATTTCAAGTTGCTTCTAAAATGACAGGATGATTAGATTATAAATTCTGTGTGAAGAAATCAGTGGAGGAAGCTCCAAAAATATATGAATATATTGTGGAGGAAGTGTACATTTACTTTACAGTGATGTCAGTATCATGCTTTGTGTTGTACACTATGGGATATTTTAGGATTCAGTGACTTATGATGATGTGCATGTCAACTTCACTAAAGAAGAGTGGAATTTGCTGGATCCTTCCCAGAAGATTCTCTACAAAGAAGTGATGCTGGAGACCTACTGGAACCTCATTGCTATAGGTAGGACTGAATTTTCTCTTGCTTTTCAAAATAAGAGAACAAATGTTTCTTGGTTATTGATGAACTTCTGCCCTTTCAATTGAAAACAAGGAAGATTGAGGTGAATAAATCAGGCTCATTGCTATGAGAATTCACAAGAACTTGAATTTTGTCTAATTTCCAATAGTATATCATTAGGTTTTTTTTGGTACTGTGTTTTAGGCTACAATTGGGAAGATCATCATATTGAAGAACAATGTCAAAGTTCTACAAGTCATGAAAGGTAATTTTCTTTTTTTGGGGGGGGTGTTGTTTTTGTTTTGTTATGGTTTGGTTTGGTTTGGTTTTTCGAGATAGGGTTTCTCTGTGTACCCCTGGCTATTCTGGAACTCACTTTGTACACCAGGCTGGCCTCAAACTCAGAAATCCGCCTGTCTCTGCCTCCCAAGTGCTGGGATTAAAGGCGTGCGCCACCACCGCTCAGCATGAAAGGTAATTTTCATGTGCAAGCTGATACAACTATGCTTCTGAGGAAATTTTAATATGTTCTGGAAGCACTAAGGAAAAGCAAGAGTGTAAAATATCAGTCCTTTAAGTATAGCTATAATTATAATATTCTCACAAAATCATGTACCTCAATGTCAATTATCTAATTTTTGTTTGCAAGGTATTCCTCTAAGAAAGAAGACAAGGAAATATGCCTTAAGAGATCGCTTTATTTGATTTGTAGCTCCATTAGAGCTATGCTGTAGAACTACTAATCTGTACAGTCTCATGATATTTAGATGTTGCACATTGAATAGTGATAAATATATATCCAAACCTTCTGAGAAGCAAATAGTTCATTGTAAAGTTGGTGATACTCATATTCTTGTAGTGACATTGCTAGGTTTATTGGTCAGCTTATGAGTGTCAGGAATGTTTTCATGAAGAAACCTTAATCCATATACCACATGTCTACAAGAAACAAAAAGTCATATGATGTGAATGCAATGTGGAAACCTTTCATTTATTCTTCTTCTCTTAATGGGTGTATCAAGTGTCAGAATGGATAAAACCATGTGAGCATAAGGCTATTGAAAGGAGCAATGTACCTGTTGTTCCATTTTTATTCAGATACATGAAATAAATTATATAGAAATCTCATATAAGAAAAGGATGTTATAAAATGATTTATCAGGGTATAATGAGTATGGTAAAACTTTCATATGTGCCAAATATCATTGCAGGAATGTAAGAAGTCATAGTGGAGAGAAACCCTATGAATGTAATAAGTGTGGTAAAGCCTTTGCAAGACCCATTCATCTCCAAAATCATAAAAGAATACATACCGGAGAGAAAGCTTATGAATGTAATCAATGTGATGAAGCCTTTGCAAGACCCAGTCAACTCCAAAGACATAAAAGAACGCATACTGCGGAGAAACCCTATGACTGTAATCAGTGTGGTAAAGCCTTTGCAAGACCCAGTCATCTCCAATATCATAAAAGAACCCATACTGGAGAGAAACCTTATGAATGTAATCAATGTGGTAAAGCCTTCGTATGGCATAGTCATCTCCAAATACATAAAAGAACACATAGTGGAGAGAAACCTTATAAATGTATTCTATGTGGTAAAGCCTTTGCAATACCCAGTAATCTCCAGAGACATAAAAGCATACATACTGGAGAGAAACCTTATGAATGTAATCAATGTGGTAAAGCCTTTTCACAGGGGAATCATCTCCAATATCATAAAAGAACACATACTGGAGAGAAACCTTATAAATGTAAACAGTGTGGTAAAGCCTTTGCAAGACCCAGTCATCTCCAAAGACATAAAAGAACACATACTGGAGAGAAACCCTATGAATGTAATCAATGTGGTAAAGCCTATGCAGAAGAGAGAACACTCCAATATCATAGAAGAATACATACTGGAGAGAAACCTTATAATCAATGAGGTGAAGCCTTTGCAACACCCAGTCACCTCCAATGTTATAAAATAACACATATTGGAGAGAAACCTTATGAATATAATCAATGTGATGAAGCCTTTGCAAGACCCAGTCATCTCCAAAGACATAAAAGAGCACATACTGGAGAGAAGCCTTATGAATGTATTCAATTTGGTAAAGTCTTTTCATGGTACAGTACTCTCCAATATCATAAAAGAACACATACTGGAGAGAAACCTTAGGGATGAAATTAATGTGGTAAAGCCTGTTCACAAGGGATAAGTCTCCAAAAATATAAAAGAACACATACCGGAGAGAAACCCTATGAATGTAATCTATGTGGTAAAAGCCTTTGCACTAAGTTCTTGTCTCAAAATCATCAAAGAACCTTTTGTTTGTTTGTTTGTTTGTTTGTTTGTTTTTGTTTGCTTTAATTTTAAGGCGTTTATTGTAGAAAGGCAGAGAGAGGGAGAGAGTGGGGAAGGCCTGGCCATGGCCATGTGGAGAGAAGGGGGAAGAGAGTGGGGAGAGGGGGAAGAAGAGGGCAAGAGAGAAGCAAGAGAATAAGAGCGTAAAAGAACCTTTATTGGAGAGAACCCTTATGAATGTAGTCAGTGTGCTAAAGCCTATGCATAACCCACTAGTCTCCAAAACATAAAAGCTCCCATACTGGTAAGAAACCTCATGAATGTAATCAGTGTAGTAAAGACTTTTCACAACTTTGTAATCTCCATTATTATAAAAGAACACATACAGGAGAGAAACCTTATGAATGTAATCAGTGTTGAAAATCATTTGCCTATCACAGATAGCCCCCTTATGCTCACTCAATGGTACCACACCTCAGCAGCTCTCTGTGACAACCTTATGCATTTGAAACCAGCACCACCTGGTTGATGCTTACACATGGCCAAGTCCAGCTGCACCACAAGTCCAACCTTGGCGATCTCTAGAGCACATCTTTGACACTCAGAAACACTTCCCAGAAGATTTCACCTCAGTGATGCTGGTTTCTTCTTCATAACCTCTAATTTCTCAGCTACAGCTAGTCAACATCAATGATCTCAGTAGTCCCTTCTATTCTTGCCTCTAAAGACAGAGCCACATGGACAATGAATGCTGTTGAGTTCTGCTGCTTTCTAGGGCTGGAACATGACCCCTTCTATTACATTATCACCACTTTCTATTTTTCAACAACTTCACTGCCTAGGCTTGGTGCTCCTGGAACTTGCTCAGTGGATTATCCTTGAACCCAGAAACCTGCATGGCTCTGTCTCCTGCATGCTGGGATAAATGTTCTTTTTTTTTTTTTTTTTCTTTACCTGAAACTTATTCTGTACCTGGAATACTTGAACCAAAAATATGCTTGACTCTCATCTCTTGGGATTTAAGGCATGTACCACCATGCCTAGACCTAAGCTTTTCCTTTTAGATCTTAAATTGAAAACCAAGAGTAGTAATCACAATCCATAACTTGTTATTTTGACACATTCTTTTATCTCCTTATGTCCACGTGAAAATAACAATAACACATACAGGAGAGAAACCTTATGAATGTAATCAGTGTTGAAAATCATTTGCCTATCACAGTTACCTGCAACAACATAAAAGATCACATACAAGAGAGAAACCACATGAATATTAACAATATGGTAAAGCCTTTGCATGTGATAATTCTTTACACATATACAAGAGAAATCACCCTGGACTGAACCCTTATTAATGTAATCAATGCTGTAATATGTTGGCAACTCACTGCCATGTGCAAGTACATAATAGAACACATTCAAGAGAGTAACCCTATGAGTGTAATCAGTTTGTTAATCTGTTGCTTGTCACAATGATCTCTGCATACATAAAAGAACATATACTGTAGAGAAACTGCATTAATGTAATGAATGAGGTAAAGCCTTTCCAGGACACAGTCATCTCTGAATACATAAAAGAACATGTGCAGGAGAAAAACCTTAAGAATGTAATCAGTGTGATAGAGCCTTTGCATATAACACTCATTTCTAAATACATTAATGAGCACATAGTGGAGAGAAGCCCTGTGATTGTAATGAATGGGTAAAGCCTCTGTATGTCACTGTACTCGCCAAATACTTAAAAGAACACACACTTTAGAGAAACTTTATGAGTGTATTGAATGTGGAAAAGCCTTTGCATATTATAGTCTCCAAAGACATAACAATACAAACTGGACAGAAATCTTGTGAATGTATGCAAGGTGGGAAATCCGTTACATGCCACAGTAGACTCTGAATACATAAAGGGACACATACTAGAGCAAAACCTTTTGAATATTATCAATGTGGTAAAGCCTTTGCCTGTCCTAATCATATTTAAATGCATGAAAGAATTCATAGAGATTAAGCTGTGGTTATTTGGATATGCGTGGCCCTATTAGGACATGTGCATTGTGGGAGTAGATGTTACTGTTTTGGAGTAAGTGAATTGCTATGGTGGTGGTCTTTGGAGTGCCAGCCAGGACAAACAGCCTCTACAACTACTTGACTGGAAAACAGTCTTGTCTTGGCTGCCTTCTCATGAACATGCAGAACTCTCAGCTCCTTCTCCGGCATTATGTCTGCCTGCATGTGCAGGAGAAAACATGTGCAGGAGAAAAACCTTAAGCTACATTTCCCACCAATCAGGATTTCCTTTTGTTACTCTATGTCAGATGATACAGAATGCAGGTTTTCTGGTTTAGCCTATCACACCCATTGTCTTTTTGTAGTTAGGAACAGGCATTTTATTTTGAGGAATAAAACGTCAATAGCAGAAATTATGGTTAGAAACAGTAGTTATGTTTTGGGGAACAAAACTTGAATAATAAAAGATGGCCAGGTATTGTTAAGTATACACTCCCCTGTGACCCGGGACTTGAACTTAGTTTCAATCTATGGTTAAATGGAGGTTGATAACAAAAAGGTAGTGCTTAGGACAAGTTTCTTTTGCTTGTTCTGAACATTTAGATATTATAGTCATCTTCAAATACATAACAGAACTCACAAACACAATGTGTTAAAGTTTTGCACTTTCTGGTATCTTTAAATAAGAGTAAACTCTTTAGTATGTAATCAATCTATTAGAGCCTTTGCATATCACAGTAGTCTTTGAGGACCTTCCATAATACTGAAAGTAATATGTGACTACAAAGAATTTGGTAAGATCTTAGCCAACACACTTATATTGAGTTACTCAAGATTATTTATTATGTAGAAAAAAAGTGGGACAAGTGTCAACAATCAATTCAAACAATATGTCTCTATTTTGTTTGTATTTTTTTAGTTAATCACGTATCCAACTTTTCTGAAAGTGTTTATCAGCACAAGAATTGCCTTGAGAAAATGTTGGTTCACTTATGCATACTCTCGTATCCGCAAATAAAGATGATTTTACTTCCTCCTTTCTAATTCATATAACTTTCATCCCCTTAAATTTTAGCTAAACTTTTAGATAGTACTTTGAATAGATAAGAAGAGAATGGACCACCTTGTCTTGCTTATGAATTAGTGGAATTAATTCAAATATCCCTCCATTTAATTTATTGTTGGCTATAGGCTTGCTATAAAGTGACATTATTATGCTTAGGTATATCCCTTGTATCCTTATTCACTCCAAGAATTTTATCATAAAGTGGTTTGAAAATATGTCCAATGCACTTTCAGAGTTAAGTCAGCTCAGATGATTGACACAGGCCATTGGCTGTAGCCGTTTGTGTCATGTAACCTTGATAGCAAGTCCATTAAATTCACTGGCATTAGAGCTAGCTTCTTTGGAATTCCAGCTTATTCTAAAGATAAGCTGAGATATCCAGCCGTATGGACTGAGAAACTACTGGATCCTTGGATTTTACCTTCATAGCTACTTATTGTTGAATTGGGTGGACCAATGCAGCCTCTAAGTCATTCTAAACAATATCCTTCATATAGAGAGAAGTTCATTCTAGCAGTTTGCTGTTCTATAGAACTGACTAATACATTAGGCAAGTACAGAATACTTTTAGAGCAGTTTGGGCCTCACAACCATCTCAGCTCAGTTACAAATTCAAATTGGCCACATTCCCTTAACCTTTTGTTCAGGTGGTGCTTTGATTCTCTGCTTCTACAGCTATTTGAAAATAAAGTCAATAGCAAAAGTATAAAGTATCTCAATTGGAACACACAGTAATACAATTACATGAGGACATAAGACAGATTCCAGATTAAGTGAGGAATAGAAAAGCAGATGTCTCAGCTTCTGTAGGTCAAGACCTGGCACCCCGACTCACATGAAGATCAGGTGACAGTAGATTCTTTTTATCCTTGATTTTACAGCACCAGTCTGGAGTCCCACAAGGCTTCTTGTCCCACACATTGACTCGGATTCACTGTCAGTCTCAGAAATCAGATTCTCGGGAGCTTGACAAGAACAAAGCACTGGAAGAAACACTTCTTCAGTGTGCTATGAGCTCTCCAGCAGTAAAAGAGCAGCACTAACTCTCCCCAGGTGCATGTGAACATTGAGGCAGTTCTGTCCTCCCAACATTGCTTACCTGGTTGTCCGCCCCCTTCTCTTACTCACCTTCACAACCAGGAGGGTATTGTCAATTGCATATGCCATCTGATGGGACTAGTCTGCATTGTTTTCCTAGATGAGAGGTGACAAATCTGTTGCAAACTGACAATCAGTGATCATGTGACTGAAAGGAGCCTTGCATGGATGCATGACGACAGCCTAAGAGAATTAGCATGCCTACCTCATGTAACTGTCACTTCATGTTTCCAGAACTTTCTCTCTTAGATTGGGAGCACGCTTGGTTGGAAGGACAAAAGTATAGTGTGGGCAGGAGAGATCTGTTCTCCATTAGGAACATTTGTTGGGGTCTCAGAGGAATCACATGACAGCTAACAAACCTCCTTAACTTGAGCTGTAAGCATGGTGCACAGATATTCAGCAGGCTGAACACCCATGTATTAATTTTTCTTATTCAATAAATGTCATCATTTTAATTGTTATTTCCATATAAGTGTTTATTGTTATCTACCTTGCCAGTGTAGTTTTTATCATGTGCACTGATTCTCACAGGACTTTTTTTCTCCTGCACTGTCATTTAATTTAAAAACATATTGATAGGAATGATAATTTGTAGAGTTTATATTTTATGTGTGCAGAGACCTGATCTGTTTCCCTATTAGACTTAGTGGCTCTCACCCGGAGTCTGTGTGACCAAGGAAGGTCGGGCGCCAAGCCGTGTACTCTCCGACCACATCATTGCAGTCTGCACACTCTGACCCATCTGTCCACTCCTCAGGGATGACTCCCCCTCTGTCCCAGGATGCCCGGCGGCCCTCCTGGCTTCTCTGCAGCTCTGGCAGGGGCATGACAAGGAGTGAAGAGTGAGGCAGGGGATGACCTCCAGTGAAGAGTGTGAGAAAGGGGGATGACCTGCAGCTACTGTCAGATGAGCACAGGGATGGCGCCTCCCATGGGTCTCCCCTCCCCTCCCAACAGTCCCATGGCCCGTCCCTGCTCATTCTCAGTATCTTGCTCACCTCACTTCCTCACAACCTGAGACCTCCTTGGGGGGGGGGGGGGGGGGAATGCTGTCCACTGTGGGCGCCACCCTCCATTGTCCATGTCACCCAGAGAAGGCCCCGCGCGCTTCTCTCAAGTGGCTGTGACTTGGATAAAGTCCTTCAGAAGACAAAAATCGATTTAAAAAAAGAAAGAAAAAGCACCAGGGGGAGCCTGGTGTTTCTCCTTCCACAGACACCAGACTGTCCCTTGTCGCTCGTCACATAGCTCAGGCTGTCTCAGGACTATCACTGTGTAGCCCGGTATGTCCTGCTTCTCTCTCCAAGTAGTCCAGGCTGTCCACCGTCTTTGTGCTTGTAGCCCACAGAGCTGACCAGGAAGGAGGGTCAAGATGCCATGCTGCGTCCAATGTCTACGCTGCAATCAGTTTCTCCTATCTGATAGAAGCCAGGTGGCAGCCGTGGTGGGGACACCATAGGGTGAAGGAGGAGCTCCTTCCCTCCTGCCGCCTTGGGCCCGGTGAGCACAGGATACCTCACACAAGCATGGCAGCTCCTGTGGACCCCGTCCCCATCCCCGCCGGCCCGATGCCCAGCAGCACCATCCATTCGATGGCCTCCATGTCTCACGGACCTCAGCTCTGCCCGGCAGGACCAAGACGGTGCTAAGTTCCGTCCCCACCCCCGCCCCATGCAGACCTGAGAAGGGCTTGGCTGACCGCTGATCATTGGCGGAGTCCACAGCTCATCACACACTGAGTTGGCGGAGCCACTGCTTCCCCTGGACAGAGGCTTCCCCTTCTCGTCCCCTCAGATGGAGATGATGCCAAAAGGACGAATGGAAGCTCAGGGAATAGTAGTGCAGAGATATCTCAGTGGTTAAGAGCGCCGACCGCTCTACCTGGTTCAATTACAGTAGCGGCATTATGGCTCAAAGCCATCTGTAATGGTTTTTGGTGCCCTCTTCTGTTGTGTGTCTGAAGATGGCTACTGTGCACTCACATAAAATAAGTAAATCTTAAAAAAAAAAAAAAAGAGAAAAAAGAAAACTCAGAAACCATTAAAGAACTATTCCTTTCGCTCTCATCTGATGTACATATACAAAAAAATTATTCAATGCCCTCCGTGATCCTCGGTGGTTAAATATTACATGGCTATTACTCGCTGTGGATTCAGCTGTGGTTCTTTCATGAGTCACACACACACACACACATACGGACCCGCTGTGTACAGGAGGCGGTGTGACCCATGGGTCCAGGCATCAGCTGGACACCTTGGGATCCTTCTAGTGTGCTGTTGCTAAGAAATGGACACCTTGTGAATTATGGGGTTCGTCCTCACCGGCGGGCGGCTAGTGACGTCATCACTCAAGCACACACTGCTCAGTTTCTAGCTGGCAGCATTCCAGCGTTGCTAGATAAACCCTGTGTCCTGTCCTGCCTTGGTCCCCGAGAGGCCAACTCGTGACGCCTTCAGCCCATGCCTGTCCCGCTCGATCCCCGCAGGCAGCTCAGCCCAGACCCGGAAAGCCCTCTTGCTGCTCCTGAGCAGATCTATCTGCTTTCGCCATAGGCCTCATGGGAGGCCTGGCACAGGCAGAGCTCTCTGTGCGCCTCCGCCCAAGCACAGACCCCAGCCCCGCAGGGGCCCCCACCAGCTCCCCATACCCTGATGTCATTCCCCACGGGAATCCCACTGGAAGAGTTCAGACTGGACCGCGTCCCTTGGGACCCTGTGAGATGCACGCGCAGCCTCGGACCTGGCTCCCTGGAAATGAGTGCCGCTGCTCAGCGGGTTCTAGGGACCCACGCTTGTGTCTCACAGGGACGAACTTGAGAGGGCGGGACTTAGATGCACCGAGACGCCCGCGCGCCCTTCCCCGACTTCACACACTGCACGTCCAGAGAGCTCAGGCTGGACCCGTCTTTCTGAGGGACCGGGTGCCCATCTGGATGGAGACCCGGCTGCTAGGGTACATGGGCTCCTCTGTGCAGCATCCCCTGCCGCCGACAGCTCCACACGCCTCTGCCCGGTGCCCTGCCCTGGTGGCAGCCAGCGCAGAGTGCGCTCTGAGAGGAACACGGTAGAGGTGCTAACTCCTTACAGCCAATCCCCCCCCCCCCCCCCCCCGGACGTCTAGAAACCGCTGTCCATCAAGGCGCCGCGGCTGGGAAAAGTCCTTCCGTCCCAGGCCTCGGAATTCGGGCCGGGACATCTCACAGGGGTACACCCGAGTTGCCGAGGTTAGTCCTCCGTGTGTCGCCATGAGCACGGCGGTCCTTCCTGCCAGGCGCGACTCCGCCACCCTTGGCTTTTTGGGCCTGACCGACGTCGGTCCCCGGAGCGTCTGTGGGTGTGCAGATCCGCCCGGCGGTCAGTGGTCATGAGCAAATCCGAGACAATCTCTTCCGTTACGGTGCTAGACGCAGCCACGGGCTGCTGGGCGCCCGCCCACGGTGCCAAAGCATCAGGGGCAAGTATGAGCCTACAGGACAGCGGGAGCCGGGACAGGGTCCAAATCTCATCCATCCACTTCGCCCCTGTGCCCTCCACCCCAGGCCTTGTATAGCCTGAGAGTCCTTCCTTCCCTGTCGGCCATCTCTCTGCCTGGAGGTCCTTCATATCTGTGTGCGCAGAAGGTCCCCTCTCCTTCTCCCTGCGGACGTGAGGCAGCAGGATAACTGTGAGTGAAGCCCTGTGCAGCCCCCGCTTCCTTCCCCCTCGGCCTTCTCTTCCCCCCTGATTGTCCCATGTGTGCAGAAGGTCCCCGCACCTCCTCCCTGCAGACGTGCGCACACCCCATGGGGTCCCTATTCACCCCTCGCCTCTGTGCCCCACATCCTCCGAGTGGCACATGGCAGGACAAGGCAGTGCCCCGAGGCCCTCAGACCCCACCCGGGCGTCTCTAGCAAACCCAGTGCCATGCTGGAACTCCAACGAGCTGACGCCCCAATTCCCGAAGGATCTACAGGCCTAGTGTGGCTCCCATGGTTGTCAGCTGCCGTCGCGGGTGTGACACCAAATGGCTTGGGCTGCCCGAGGCCTCACAAGAGGAGGCGACTACCCAGATTCTGCATGACCAGGGAAGGTCCGGCGCCAAGCACTGGACTCGCCGACCATGTCACTGCAGTCTGCACGCTCTGTCTAACCCCCTCTGTCCACTCCACAGGAATGACATCCCTTCTACCTCAGCCCTCACCCCACCTCCTGCAGCCTTCCTCTTCCCTGGATGAGAAGGCAGCTTCTCTGAATCTTTGGCAGGGGGATGACCAAGAGTGAAGAGTGTGAGGCAGGGAGATGGCCAGGAGTGAGAGTATGTCCTCATGGACAAAGGGGGCTGGGGAGAGGGCTCCAGAGTTCAGATCCACCGCCGTTCTTCCAGGAGATAAAAAACTATAACGTAAAAGCAAAATTCTAGGCCTTTAGGCCCAGGCTTGAGAACGTGACCTCTGTGACTCAATGCTCCAAGGTATGCTAATCATAAAACAGATAGCGACTTTCCTCCACCCACCCACTTTCCTGGTTCAAGGAGTGTTCATTCAAAGAAAGTCACCCTGACCCATGCTGACCATTGCTGGAACCCCCTATGCAAATGTGCTATTGTTAGGGGCTCTTAGAAACTGTCTTGAGAAATAACCCTCACAATTACCAGGTATTCCTTGTGACTACTGTGACTTTGCACTTCCTTGTGACTCTTAACTGGTATTCTTGGTATTTTCTAACAACGCCCTCTCCACCTCCTTGAGTTGTGGTTTCTTCCTTTAAATACCCCCTTACCCAGCTACTGGGGCGCCATGGTCCTCTACCCCTGAGTGGTGTATGGCCATGGGCCCGAGAACGCTCTTGAATAAAAGTCCTCTTGCAGTTTGCAGCAAGACTGTTTCTCGTGAATGATTTGGGATGTTGCCTCTCCTGAGTCAGAACTTGGGGGAGTCCTCACATAGTGGGTCTTTCAGAGACACAGGTTCAGTTCCCAGCACCCGGGTCTGGGGGCTCAGGGCCACTTGTGATTCCACCTCCATAGGGGATCTGATGCCATCTCCCGTCTTCCGTGACACACGGTTGGCGTAGACTCACCAGATCCCATATTAACACATAAACATGAATTTTAAATCTTAAAAAAAAAAAAAATCCAGAAAACCTGCAGACAAGTGTGACCCCAGATCTCTGATCTTTAAATCTCTAACCTCTGCCCCGCCCCTGTCCCCAGTCACAGAACATGAGGGAAAATGACCCTGTGAATGTTTTAGGAATTGTGAGGGTTAAGGAGTTGAGGTAAGTGAAGCTGCTCTCTCAGGTGAAGAGGTGATGCAGGGGGATGACCTCCAGTGAAGACTGTGAGGCAGGGAGATGACCACTAGTAAAGTGTGTGAGGCAGGGGGATGACTATGTGTGAAGTGTGTGTGTGTTAGGAATTGTGAGGATTAAGGAGTTGAGGGAACCCAGGCTGCTCCCTTAGGTGATGTGGAGGCAGATCTGACCATCTGTATCTCAGGGTCGGGATCATGACATTTTTTTCTGGGTGGGCAGCTTTGTCCCTGTGTCACCCAGAGCCGTCCACACCATCGGACATTGTTTTATTTTGCTCTTGAGATGCATGGGGTGTAATAGTAAAACAGACAGAAGCCAAACCTGCTTCTCCACTGAAGCCTGATGGAAATCTAACTCCAGTGGACACTGGCTGCTGCCGCTGTGCAGAGTCCAGTCAGTCCCAGATCCCACAGTGACTCTAGAAGATATAGGCCGGGTAGTTCAATGGTGACAGACTTGGTCATCCTCTCTTTTGGAGAGCTTGGCTAAAGACCAGGCACCGGGGCAGGGAGATTAGGGTGAGTCAATGATGGCCTCCAAAGCCTGAGGACCTGCGCCTGGAAACCCAGCCCTGGGGAGACAGGGACCGGTAAATCCCTGGACCTTGCTGGTCCATCTTAATGGGCTAGCCCCGGCTCTCAGTGAACGGTCATATGGCAGTCACGGAACGGCTCTGTAAGCTGGTTCTCTCCTCTGCCTTTATGTGGTCTGCAGGGATGTGATAAAGATCACCAGGCTTGTATCCTCAAAAACAAACAAACAAAAAACACCATAGCTGAGGTTAGCCCAGTCCTCTGATAAAACACTCCCAGGTCTGAATGAGGGGTTGGGACCTTTGGGGTCACAGGGTCTTTGCCCAGAGACAGCCCTGGTTCTAGAGTCCAGGAGCACCCTGGTCCCCACATCCTGTGTTCCCAAGGTCCACTCTCCTTGCCTCTCATGGAGACATAATTTTATAATTTTAAAATTTTAGCCCCAACTGTCAGGATCACAAGTCTAGCTTCACTTTAGAAACTGTCTTTGCCCAGGTTCAAGTTCACAATAAGCTTCCAGCCTAGAGATAAGGATTTGTTTAATTCCCTAACAAAAGCTCCTTCCTCTTCCTACACAGGTAACCTAGCAACATTTTATATGACAAAGCCTTGCCTGCCTTCCTGTCCTCAGCTCAGCCTGGGGATATCCCCGCCCCCCTGTCTTTTGGAAAGTCAGTCTTGATTCCCTCGGGCAGGCTTCATTCTCACTTTGATTTATGCCCTGGCCTGAACCGGGAGAACTTTCAGAGATGGGACTGCTGTGTTTGTCTCATGAGTTTAGAACACCCAGGGCTTGAAATCAGACAACGCCCTGGCTTAGATTTAGAAAACCTTTTTAAAAATGGAGGGTGACTCTCAGTTCCTCCTGTTCCACAGATGTCCCCTATCTTTCACAGGGACCCACTATTATGGAGTGAGTTCCTCAGACCCATGGGGGGTGGGGAGGTGGTGGTGAAAAACAGTCGATGTTGCCTGCTGCAATCAGCTGAGGTGGATATTGGGTGCCATATGAGTGCCCAGGTGAGGCCAGGAGCCAGCTCTGCCTCTAAAGTGCCTGCTGCCATCAGCAGAGGCGCACAGTAGGTGCCATCAGGGTCTAGCTGCTCTGTTGGAAGCTATCAGAACCCATCTTTGGTCAGAAGCCATCAGCAGAGATGCAGAGTAGGTGCCACCATAGATAGCCTAGCTGCTCTGTTGGAAGTCACCAGCAGGCATCTTAGGTCAGGAGCCATCCGCTCTGGGTTGTATGCACTTAGTGGGCTGCTCTCAGGAGGCACACAGTGAGTCCACAGACAAAGAGTTCCTCACAAACTTTATGAAGCAGACTCTTGAAGAGACAGGCACTGAGGTAGGCACTGGCAGCTGACTGTTTTCTGTCTGTATGGACATCTGTCCTTGGTTTCCAGGAAAGAGAACATTAGATGTGGACATGTAAGAGAGAGCAAGGTGAGATACTAAAACCTGGTTCACAGAGAATGGAGGCCCAGGCCTGACCCTCACATTGTCTGCCATGTGAGGCAGAGGACACTGGGGCAGGACAGAGAAGCCACAGGTACCCAGGAGATGTCAGATCTCCTCCTCCTGAGGAGACTGGGCTGACACAGCCTTCTACAGAGTCTGAGAAACATGTTTATTCCTCGACAGAAAAGCCTGAGAAAAGTAGTTTAAGACAGGGCTGTGGCGAATCAGAAGAGGAGAAATCAACTTCAGAGGAGGACTCTGGCTCAGAAAATAAATTCATAAAACATCATGAACATAAAGTGCCTACTGTGTGCATTTAAACAGGAGTCAGTCCACAGGACCCCCTGAAAAAAACATGAAAAGACAGCACAGGGGCTTGCAGGCTCTGCTGCCAGTGTCCCCCGAGATCAGCCATGGGGTGGATTGTCAAGCTGTGTCCCTGCGAGTGTGCCCCATGACACAGAGGATGAAGATGACTTGTGGGAACCTCTGTCTTCTACACAGAATCTCAGGACCCTGTCTGAGCAGATATAGATTCTCACTGTGGATGGACAGAGATGAGGACGTGGCTCAGAGAGAGCTGAGAAGTCTGAGACACAGAGGAAGAGAGAGGTCACCTATGGGATGCTTATGGGTACAGGGTCGGGGACGACTGGGAGGAATGGCTCCCCAGAATATGACCTGCTGGGGATAGCAAGCCATGACTGGGATTGCCCTCAGCAGGCAGAGATGGAGACTTCTCAGGAGCCCACAGCAGCTCCGTTGAAAAATCAGTTGTTCCCATATCTCCCAAATGTAGCCCTGGACAGCAGCTGTGTAGATTTCATTTGTTCGTGAGTGCTTTTCAGTTGGCCTTAGTGTTATACCTGACATTCTTACTTCTTTCTCCTTCTGCTCCAGTGAGTTCTGTGAAACTAGATGTTCCCTGATGTGACAATTCTTAAAAGATTAAAATTTGAGGCCTGAGTCACAGCGCAGTGCAGTCCTAATGGCCCGAGTGCAAGCTCTGTGCTCTCAACCAGGAAACAATGCAATAACTGCACAATGGCAGTTCCAGATTAATGCTTGCATGTAGCTATTTCATTGGAAACCTCATTTTCGGGGCACTGAACACAATCAAACCAGCAGTCTGCTGTTTGTTTCTGATGAATTTCCCTGAATTCAGCAGTACATGCCACACTACACATGGAGGAAGCAATCTGAGGATATATATATATATATATGTGTGTGTGTGTGTGTGTGTGTATATATATGTGTGTGTATATATACATATATACATGTGTGTGTATGCATAATATATATGTATGTGTATAGTATATGTGTGTTTTTAGTTCATATATACATCATATGTATATTGACCTCTAGATTGATATATGGGACATTAACAGATATGGCTATAAATATTCCTCTAATAACCAGTAGTTCTTAACAATTTCAGGCACATTATTATTTTGTGTTACCCTGCAATGCACTGCATGTCACATAATATTTAGATATCATGTAGTATTATATATGTAACATTCAGGTTGCAATTTAAAATTTTTCCTTCCCATACTGATTAATAGAAAAGGAATGTTTACATGGTATCAGTTCTCTAATGATTTGTAAATAATAATAATAATGATGGTAATAATAATAAAAAAACAGGACCTCTGAGTTGTAGGGAGAGAGATGGTACATAAATCAAGGATGAGTTCTTTGATGAATATGAGCAATGTATATTATATGACTCATAAAATTAATGAAGTTTTTCTAAGTTTAAAAGAAAACCTAGAAACCCCCTATTTCATCACCCCCACCCCGCTTCTATGAGGCAGCTCCCCTAACCACCTGTCAACTCCTGCCTTATGCCCCTAGCATTCCCCTATGTTGTTGCATGGAGTCTCCACAGGACCAAGGGCCTCCCCTCCCACTGATGCCATAAGGCAGTCCTCTGCAGAGGAGGGGAAGCTGGGAATGGGGATGACATATGAAATGTAAATAAAATAACCAATAAAAATATATAAATGAGAAAAAGAAAACTTTGAATCTAGATCAAGATTTCTGTTAATGAATACATACTATACTTAATTAGGCTATAAATATGTTCACACAGAATGGGAAAATTCTGTAGTTATAAAATTTTAATTATGTATAAATGTGTGAGTATATATAAACTATAAACTTAATAAATATATTCCTGTAGGCATGTGGGTGCAATTGAACATGGAATTCAGAGATCGTTGATGCCTATGACCAGATTTACATGAAGTCGAGAGTTATCAAATTTCGTTGCTTATAACTGAGGATTGTCTTTTGCAAGAGTAGCAATCGGTATTAACCACAGAGCTATTACTTCAGTGCCTCATATTCTAAAATTTAGATGTCCTGAAAAGAAAATTGAGGTATACCCACTGTGGCCCATTCCATGTCTTCAGATATATGAAGTTGTTGGCTCTGTGGGAAACAAGGAAAGTAGCTTTCTGTTTTCACTTTTATTCCAAAGCCTTGTGGAAAATTACAAATAATGAAAATCTCATTCGCTGCACACTGATTTTTTCTATGGGTTACTGGTTCTCCCACAGGGTTAGTAAATACCCTGGTTCCCCCTTAACTGGGCTCTCATGTCTGGCTTCAGTGGGAGAGGATGCACTTGACCCAGCAGAGACTTGGTGCACCATAGTGTGGAGATACCCAGGTCCTACATCCGCTCAAAGGAGAAACAGAAGAGATCGGGGGAAGGGACTCTGTGAGGGCAGGGGACCTAGAGTGGGGAGAATGATCATGGTGATAATGAATATATACATTATTGGAGAAACAAAAAAAAGGAGAGAGAGAGAGAAAGAAAGGAAAAATTTGAGTCTATGCACACTATATTCTCCCCCAAAAGGTATCTGGAACGACTCTCCTTACAAGAGCTTCAATAAGCTCTTCAAAGAAAGCCAGACAGAAAAAAAAGCATTCAAAGACATAATCCTATCTAGAGGCTTTTTGTTTCAATCTGACCTTGGTCATAATAGGTTCATGTTCATCCTGTGATGAAAATACATTCTAACTCCAGTGATCTTATTAGTCTGTAGGCGCTCCTATACTGTTCAAATGTCTAAAGTCTCCTCTGACACTCAAGGCAATATCTCGAAAGCAACAACTTGTAAAATTAGAGAGCAAGTTTATCTTTCAAATATACAATGGCACAGAATGCCCCTTCCCATTCCAATAGATAGGAATGTGCACATAGGGAGAGAAGATTGGGCCAAGGTAAGAAACACAGCATGGTAAACACCAGATCCTGTAGCTTTGTCTCAGACACATTGGACTTCTTTTTTATAAAGGCTTAGATGGCCCTATTCTTGTAACTTCTCATACATCTCTCAGTTTGGGTACTTCCTCTCCCTGTATGCATCTCTCCATGGCAGATTCCTCAATGCATTAGGTATCTCAACACCCTGTGGTTGCAAAATGCAACTTAAACATCATCCTCACAACTTCAATGCAATGACCTCTCACACAGTCTTCCCTGGGGCTTTGACCCTGCCAAAAATGGCTGTGGTAGTGCTAAACTGAAAACATAAAGAAGTCATGACTGAAATTTTCATCTTTCAGTTCCCAGAAGCAGCACAATACGGATGAGTCTGTTAAGTTTGGCTTCTAAGTTGCTGGACCCTGCCTCATTTGGACCACATTTGCAGCAGGTTTCATTTAAAGTTCCTTCCTGGGCCTAAGAAGCACTTTCCCTACTACTTCCATTAATTTACGACTTAGCAGGAGGAAGTGTTACACTTAGGGTACCTACTTAGACATATACCCACAAGGGCATGTGCTCCACTACGTTCATAGCCACTTTATTTATAACAGCTAGAAACCGGAAACAATGCAGATGTCCCTCAACTGAAATAAGGGTACAGAAAATGTGGCTCATTTACAAAATTGGAATGCTATTCAGCTATTAAAAACAAGGTCATTATATTTGCAGGCAAATGGATACAACTAGAAACTATCACCCCAAGTGAGGTATCCCAGACCCAAAAGGACATGCATGTTTGTACTCACTTACAATTGAATATTAACCATAAAGTACAGGATATCCATAGACCCAAAGAAGCTAAACAAGAAGGAAAGCCCTAATGAGCATGGTTGAATCTCATTTAAAAGGGGGAATAAAACAGTCAGAGGAGGCAGATGGAGGAAAGAGGACTGGATGGGAGAGTGGATAAGTAAGGGGAAGGAGGTTGGGGAGTCAGGAAGAGGTTTGTTGAGACACAGAGAGGGTCCGAGGGCCAGGAAAATGAATTGAAATCTGCAGCTGGCAGAAGGGGGAGCATCTTTGACATGTGCCAGAGACCATGAATGGGAGGGCACCAACGAGTCTATGGGGGTGATATTAACGGAGATGCATAGCAGTAAGACATTGACCATGAAGAGTCCACATCCTGGGGCAAGGCAGGACCTCCCAGTGGAGACTTAAGGACACCAACTGAACCAAAAATCTTTCCACTCAAAATTTGACCTATGAGAAATGCAAGCACAAAGATGGAGCAGAGACTGAGGGAATGGCCAAACTATACCCTGCCCAACTTGAGACCCATCCCACAGGCAAGCACCAATCCCTGACATTACTGGGGATACTTTGTTATACTTGCAGACAGTAGCTTAGCATAACTGTCCTCTGAGAGTCTCCATCCAGCACCTGACTGAAACAGATGCAGAGACCCACAGCCTAACATTGGACAGGGCTCAGGAAGTCTTTTGGAAACTTGAGGAAAGGATTGAGGGCCTCCAAAGGAACAGGAAGTCCATAAGGAGACCATCAGAGTCAATAAACCTGGACCCTAGGAGACTCTGAGTCTGAGCCACCAACCAAAGAGTATAACAAAGGATGGACTGAGCTGAGCAGTGGTGGCGCACACCTTTAATCCCAGCACTTGGGAGGCAGAGGCCAGCCTAGTCTACAGAATGAGTTCCAGGACAGCCAGGGCTACACAGAGAAACCCTGTCTTGAAAAAAACCACGAGAGAGAGAGAGAGAGAGAGAGAGAGAGAGAGAGAGAGAGAGAGAGAGAGAGAGAGAGGATGGACCGAGGCCCTAGCCCTGCATGTAGTACATGTGCTATTCAGTCTTCATGTGGGTCCCCCAACAACTGGAGCAGAGGATATCCCTTAAGATTTTGCCTCTCAGTTCAACATGTTCCTGTAACTTGGCTGCCTTGTCTGACCTCTGTAGGAGAGGATGTGCCTAACCCTGCAGAAACTTGATATGCCATGGTTTTGAGATACACAAGTGGTTCCCACACTCCCTGGGGAAACAAAAAGGCATCAGAGATGAAGGACTGTGTAAGGTGGGGTTAGCAATTGGAATGTAAATTAAATAAATAAATGTGAAAAATGAACAAATATGTATAAATAGAATAAAAATATAGAAAGCAGCCCATTTTTAAATTTTGCCCTACTCAATATCTCAGGGCAAAACCTGAGTAAGAAAGATTTTTGGCCAAAATATCACACAAACGACCTCTAGCTAAATTCTTCAGAGTCTATTTTCCACTGAAATATTATGACCTCAACTTCCTCTGGCTGCATTACTGTCAACACTCCAATCTTCCAGGTCCTATGAGAACAACTGATTAAGCTCCATGTACAGCTTTGACTTTTGCCATCTCAATTTCTGATATTTTCAACATTCCTTCAAAAGAGAATATGAATTCTGTCCAGCAGTAAAATTACCTTTTTCTTTTAAAAAGAGATTTATTTTATGTATGGCGGGTGAGCAGGGTACAGGGACAGAGAGGGTCCGCACTGAGTACAACAGGAAAGAATATTCTGGAGACTGTGTTGGAGGATAGCTCACTTGTTAGGAGGGGGAGGGGATATTTATACCCTAAGGAGAATGGACAGTCAAGCACTGGCTGGGGCAAGAACATTGAGGGTACATCCTTTGCATACTCCAGTACAGCCAGGGGTCAGGAGAAAGAACCTTATAAGGTCATATACAAAGGAAGTCAAGCCCTGAATGTTTCAGGTCCAGCACTCAGACAAAAGGCAACCAGCCCTCGTTATCCTGGAGACACATGAGTTTATTAGTTGCTACAAGCACCAGGACAATTTGTGCCTAGGAAGCCAGGTTGCTGGGGTTTGCTGGTGCCAGAGGGAGGGGACAGGAGGTGGGGGAGGGGCAGCCAAAATCTTGTCACTCTCAGGATGAGAAAATCCAGTGTTTGGGGCATGCTTTGACCCCTTCTCAGCTCCAGGCCAACCCTGCATCTCTTCAGAGTGTATACTTTGAGAGCAGAGAAGTCATACTATACTAGGTTGAGTTAATATAATTGTAAAATGGTCTTTACACAAGGAACATCCCTTTGGACCTCAAGACTCTCCAGAGATAGACTTTCTAAGTGTGCTAAGTGTGGAAGAGTCTTTCCTAGAAAAAGATTCCTCACAGTACATTTCAAAAGTCATATAGGAGAAAAATGACAGAAGTGTGATCTTTGATATGTTGTCCTCATCACATCAAAGGCTTTCTACCACACTCGGCCTTCAGGAGACAACACCAGAGAATTCATACTGAGAGAACTGTAGTGTGTAAGCCTCTATGTATACTTGCTGCACACTCTGGGTATTCAATGTAAGAGGATTCACACTGGAGAACTTTCCATGGGGAAAGTTAATTTTGTGATCTTTCAACAACAGCTTTACCTTTTTTTTTTTTTTTTTTTTTTTTTTTTTAAGACAAGGTCTCATGTATGCCACGCTGGCTTCAAACTCATAACATTGAACTGCTCACCTTCCTACCTCTGCCTCCTGAGTACTGGTATTGAAGTTAGTAATTTTAAAGACACGGCTTTTTATTTTAAACCAGGAAATTCAAATATGTTAGAGAAATATCATCACATATAATAAATATGGAAGTAGAGTAGAAATTAAATTTTTTTTTATTTTATTAGGTAATTTCCTCAATTACATTTCCAATGCTATCCAAAAAGTCCCCAATACACTCCCCCCCCAGAGAAATTAAATTTTATTTGCCATTAGAGATAAACTATAAAGATAGGGAAAGTTGCTCTCTTGTTCTCTTACACCTGTTTCCTGCTTGCTTCTCTCCCTGTGGTCATGGCTGTCTTCTACTTCCCTACTCTCTCCCTCTCACTGCTTTCTCTGCCTCTACTACCCTTTTAACTCTCCTCTCCATGCCCTGAATAAACTTTATTGTATGCTAAAAGGGAAAAAAAAAAAACCCAAACAAAACAGATGGGGAAAGTTGAAAAGATTTTTGGGCTATAAACAAATTACCTAAATTCATGAAGACTGTCAACAGACAAGGTCACAGACAAGCAGTTCTTT
Source organism: Mus caroli (assembly GCF_978045245.1). NCBI lineage: Eukaryota > Metazoa > Chordata > Mammalia > Rodentia > Muridae > Mus > Mus caroli. The sequence continues at coordinate 54,917,469 of NW_028227270.1, read as the reverse complement.
ACTAAAAGCCTCCTTATTTTGTCTCAAAAAACACCAACTAGCCGGGCATGGTGGCGCATGCCTTTAATCCCAGCACTTGGGAGGCAGAGGCAGGCAGATTTCTGAATTCGAGGCCAGCCTGGTCTACAGAGTGAGTTCCAGGACAGCCAGGGCTATACAGAGAAACCCTGTCTCGAAAAAACAAAAAAACAAACAAAACAAAACAAAACACCAACTAATGGGACTCAGGGTCTGATGATTGTCTGACAAAAATTATTGCAATGGATAATCAATGCAAATGCTATCAACAACAACATATCTTGCTTCATAATAATCAAAAAACCATCAACCTTGAAGATTCAGAGAGATCATACATATGCTAAGGAGCATATTCTTCAGGATCAATGTATATATGATTTTAAAACATTTGAAGAAGGCTCAAGGTTATAGCATCAATTTCTGCTGCATATTCTGTTTTCATTACAAACAACTCAGAGTATAATAAGTTATCAAGGTGTTTGTTGTCAGTAGCATTTCACTATTTACTTAGGGGTGCAACTTCTTAGTTCTCACAGCAAACCAACATCTAGGCCGAATTAAAGACATCCCATTGTCTTGAAGTCTTCAGATGCCAAGAATAATGATAAGTTCAAACCAAAGCCCTTACAGAAAAATGGAGAGTAGACACAGCACTAGTTTCTGTTCAGAAATCCTAAGTACTTGAGGACAGGAAAAGATTCCTTCCAGTAACAAAAGGACAGCAGTTTTAGAATATTATCCTCTTCACAGATAGCATTCATACATGAGAGTAAACATTTTCAAACTGGCAAAGATTCAAAAGCTATCTCTTTCAAGGAGAAATTCCCCAAGACAACATAACAGTAATAACTCATAATTATACGTGAGCCACATCCTAAAAGACATGTAACAGATATTTTAATCCTAAGGGGGTAAAAACTGCAAGAACTTCAGTAGCCCTTCAATACTACAGGGCAAAATGTGATACAGATACACAGTGAAATACTCAGAAGTTAGTGAACTACTGATACAGTAACTAGCATAAACTTGACATTGTAGAGTGCAAAGCCAGATGTAAGAAAATGAAAAACTTTTTAATGGGGAAAAATCAAGATAGTAGTTACCTTTATACTGTACAGGGGTTTTGGTTGTTGTACAGTTGTGATATATATGATGGACACATACATATCGCTATATATTAAATCCATTGAGGGAGTTTGTAAGGATGACTCAGCAAATAATAGCACTTGCTACTCTTGAAGATGACCTGTGTTAATCTTCAACACCCATGCTTGGTGGTTCCCGACTCCCTGTAACTCCAGTTGCAAGGGACCTGATAACTTCTTCTGACTTCCATGGGTATCCATTTGTTCACAGTACACATAAACGCTTACTGGCACAGACACACACATAAGTAAGAACAGATTTTTAGAAAATCCGTTGAAGCTGGGCATTATGGTAGAGCAGAGGGGAGATAGGAGTCATGAAGTCATAGTCATCTGAGCTACACAATAATTTGAAGTCAACCTAAGCTACATGAAATATTGTCTCCAAAAAAAAAAAAAAACCAACAACAACAATGACATTGATTTGCAAAGATGAGGAATTTATACCTGTCAATATATACATACATACATACATACATACATATATATATATATATATATATATATATATCATATAGCCTGCATGTATGTCAGTGTACCACATGTATGCCTGGTGCCCTCAGAAGCCAGAAGAGGGTGTCAGATGACCTGACACTGGAATTACAGTTATAAGCCACCATGTGGGTGCTAGAAATGGAACCCAGATCCTCTAGAAAACCAGCCAGTGCTCTTAACCACTGAGCAATGTTCAAGCCCACATATATCAGTTTAAAAATAGTTTTGGTTTGGTTTGCTTTGTTTTTTTTTTTGAGGTCAGGGTTTACTATGTATCACAGATTAGCCCAAAACACCATATGAAGTTCAGGCTGATGTTGCATTTGCCTCCGTTCTACCTCAGGATCCACATTCTGGCATTACAAAAGTGGACTACCATACCAAGCCATTTTAAAACTAGATGCCAGGGCTAAAGAGTTGGCTGAACAATTAAGAACATTTATTACTCTATCAGAGAGCTGGAGTACAGATCCCAACACTAACTTTGGGCTGTTCCCAAATTCCTGTTCCAGAGGATCTAACATCTGCTTCCTGCCTCAAAGAGCACCTGCACACACATGAGCTCATATACATACAAACAAATACATATAAAATTAATTTTTAGGAGCTGGAGAGATGGCATACTGTTCTTGCAAAGAACTCAAATACACTTCCCAGCATCCATATTAGGAAATGTTACAATTGCCTGTGTTCCTGCGTTTCCAGTTCCAGGGGATATGCTGTCTCTGGACTGCACAGGCATCTGCACTCATATGCGCATTCACATTCGCACATACCTGTGATTTTAAAATAATATTTAAAACTAAGTGCCAATTAATGAAAGAGTTTCATATTTCAATTTTAAACAAACCCAAACAAAAAGCAAACACAAAAATGGATCTTATTTTATAGGTGAGATTCTGTAACTATTAATAGTTAGCCTACCTCGGACTAACACCATCAGAGAATTTGTCATTCATATGCTCGGAGAGTTAGAACAAAAATAGCGATATAACATTAGTTTGATCTAGTAGTTCAGCAATCACTCCAAACACTAATTTCCATCTTTCCCTTAGGCTGTCTTAATATTATCTTTTTTTTTTTTGTTACTGTGTATGGTTGTTTTGCCCACTTTCATGCCTGACTCTCCAAGAAGACCAAAAAAGAGGAACTAGAATTACAAACAAGTGTGAGCCACACATAGGTGCTGGGAATTGAACCTGGGTCCAGTGGAAGCACAGCAAATGTTCTTAGCCACTGATTCATCTCTCTAGCTCCATATATGACTTGTTCTTGTATTAGCTCCCAATTACATGATAGCTGCCAGCACAGGCAGAATGTTCTTCTTGCATTCCTACGGCTACTTTAACTCCATTACTACAAACTTAGTAGCTTAAAACAAGGGAGAAACCTTAATAAATACTTTTTTCTTGTACTCTGGAGGCCATAAGTATAAAATGAGCATGAGTTGGTAGGGTTAAGCTCCACATGAAGTCTTCAGGAGAAAATTAATTCCATGCCTCTACCAGCTCCTGGTGGTTGCTCTCATTCTTTGTTTTATGGATACATAACTACAAGCTTTGCCTCTGTGGTGAAAACTCCTCCTTTTGTGTACATATATGTGTGTGTTCAAATCTCTCTGCTTGTCTCTTATAAAAGCACGTGGCTGCATGGGTTATCCAGGATAATCTTCCCAACACAAACACATTTAATACTTACGTAAAGACTCTGGTCCTTTATGAGAATAATAGTCACAGGTTCCAGGGATCAGGCCCTGACAATTTTAGAGGCCATTTTCTAACCTAACATATTTTCCAAATCTTTAGTCAAAACTATAGGCTTCCCAGTTTGTGCTCATTCATTTAACCCAATTGCCACTAAGATACATTTCAGTGAGTGGTTCAGATCAGAGTAACATATAGGTCTGTGGATTAACTTCAGAGACAGGGGAAACAGAATAAATCATATGGCTACACTGAGGACTAACCCCTGTTGCTAGACTGCCAGGCATCCTCATCATGGCTTCCTAATATAGCACCTAGACAAGGGATGAGTCAGGCGGTCTCATACACAAACCCTAAAGATGTTCCTCTCACTCACTAAGAATCCTCTGAAATGTGGCTTCCTCCCTAGTTGGAGGAAATACCCTTTCTTTCCCCTTACCTACCAGGGAAAGCCTTCTTTCCTTTCAAGCACTCCCAAATAAAGCTTTCTGCCAGAGGAGAAGGGAAAGAGGAAATGGGAAAAGAATTGAAAGAGGGGTGACTGGGAGAAGAGGGGGCTGATATTGGGATGTAATGTGAATTAATTAATCAATTAATTTTTAAAAAGACAGACTTCCTTTGTGGAACAGCCCTGGCTGTCCTGGAACTTGCTTATGCCTCTCAAGTGCTGGGATTAAAGACATGAGCCACCATAGCCATGTGAGAAGACACACTTTTAATCAGGATCTTTTGAGGTCAAAAGATCCACCTTTAACCTCAGCCACACCTTCTGCTGACATTCTCTATAAAGGACATGGAAGAAAGAAATTCTCACTCTTTGTCTGTTTGTTCTTGCTCTCTCTGGCAAATCCACTATGTCAATGGCATTAGATCCTACCTGTTTGGGATTCTGATTTATACAGCTGAGACATCCAGCCTTCTAGACTGAACAAGTACTGAATGTTTGGATCTTCCATTGGTAGATAGCTAATGTTTGCCTAGTTGAACCACAGCCTGTAAGTCATTTTAGTAAATCCCCTCTATCAATGGGTGGATGGATTATAGATGGGATAGATAGATAGATAGACAGATAGAACAATCCATTCATTCATTTGTCCATTCAGTTGTTTCTCTGAGAAACCTAATAGAGTCATCAAAAGAGTCCTTGCTGGGGCTGTCAAGATAGTTCATCACATCCACAAAAGAACATTTGTGAACAAGTAATTTTTGTGAACATTTCTCCTTTAGTTTGAATCCAACAAAACAAAGGTCAAGATGCCAAGCCTCTACAAAGACCCATTGTATTAATATTTGAAATTTTATTGAGTCTAATGAGGAAGAGAATAAATGACACACACTGGCTTCTAATTCTGGAGCACAAGCATTTTCAACTCTGTAAGTTTACTCATGCATCTCAAAAGTTATTCTCAATAGGTCAAGAGGTTCTCTGCATGTCCCAACAAATTAACATTTTATTTTTATGATTCTACTATTAAAGGACCCTTTACCCCAATATTGTTTAATGTAGTTTGTGCATACATGTGAAAATTAATTTATGAATCTTATGTTCTTATTATGCCTGGTTTACTTTGATTTCACTGACTTTGAAAAGTTTTCAACTGGGCTGAACATGGTGGCACAAAACTTTTATTCCAGCACTCAGAGGCAGAGGTAAGTAGATCACGGTGAGTTGGAAGCCAGCCTGATAACCATAATAAGTTCCAGGCCAGCCAGGGCTACATACTGAGACAAAAAAAAAAAAAAAAAAAAAGAAAGAAAAAGAGATCATATTGGATTTTTAAGTATGTTTTCTATTTCTTTTACCTTTCCCCCAATAGTTTTAGCACATGTCTATTTCATCTATTTACAAAATGAGAACATCTAAAAATTTTAAATCAAAATTGCTAATGTTTCCTTTTGTTCTGGATGTGTATAACCATTCACAGGTATGTAATATATAAGTAAACAAGAAAATAAAAAAAAAAAACCCAGAAACTAGAAAGCAAAGTTTGATCCAGACTTGAGGTTCGTCCTACTGGATACAATCCAGTCCACCACCACCACTAGGAGCACACCTTAACCTTGAGAGACCAGAATGTGGACACAATCTCCAGAACCTGCAGATGGAAGGACAGAACCAAACTCCGCAAGTTACTTCCTGTACACGCTACATATGTTGTGGTGCAGAAATACAAACATGCACAATAAATAAATGTAAGCTCTTTAAAATCAATTTTCAAGCCACTGAGATGGCTCGTCAAGTAAAACACTTCCTACTAAATCTGCCCACCTAGGTTCTATTCCTACAACCCACATGAAGGAAGGACAGGACCAATTCCTGAAAGCTTTCCCCTGACTCCACATGTACACTGTGGTATGAATGTGCATGTGCATGCGCGCGCGCGCGCGCACACACACACACACACAAACACACACACACACACACACACACTAAATCAAACAAAAAAATTAATGAACTGTTTTGGTTTGTTTGTTTTTCAAGACAGGGTTTCTTTCTCTGTGCATCCCTGGCTGTCCTGGAACTCACCCTGTAGACTAGGTAGGCTAGGCTTGAACTTACAGAGAGCCACCTGCCTCAGCCTCCCAAAGTACTGGGACTAAAGGTGTGCAACACCACCACCCAGCTTTAACATTTAAAAATAAGAACCAACTTTTAACTGAAAAGAGAACTTGCCTCCTTAAAATAATAAAGCTCTCTCTCTCTATTGAACCATTGGATGATCCACATAAACAAACTCACACTGACATCTAAAATAAAACCCATCGGTCAATGGCTATTTTCCACAACTCTGTCACACAATAATAGTCTGCCAAACAGCCAGGGTTATTTAATTTGAAATATTAAAACAGGAACCAATTACTTATTCAATGGGTATGGTCCTTCTGAAAGCTACGAGATTCTAAGGAGGGCTAACGATTTAGCTCAGTCATCGGTGTTTGCCTAATATGCCACAAAGCTCTGAGTTCCGATACCAGCACCACAGAAAGATGAGCACTGTGGCCCACATCTGTACTCCTTGCTCTAGGAAGGTGCAAGCAAGAAGATTAGAAATTCAAGGTTAACCTTAACTACAAAGTTAAAGGACAGTCTGGGATATATGTGATCCAGGATGAAATGGAATGAATGAATGAATGAATGAATGAATGAATGAATGAAAAATTCCAAGGAAGTATTATCATACTAAAAGTGGCATAATAATCTGAGTCAATACCAAATATAAAAATTAATTGCAGAAAAAATTAACAGGGCTAGAGAGATGGCTCAGCAGTTAAGAGCACCGACTCTTCTTCCTGATGTCCCGAGTTCAATTCCCAGCAACCACATGGTGGCTCACAACCATCTGTAATGAGATCTGACGCTCTCTTCTGATGCATCTGAAGATAGCTACAGTGTACACATATACATAAAATAAAATTAAAAAAACATTAAGAACAATATGTAGTTTATTTTAGCCATAAGAATAAGAAGCATGACCACAGTTAGACACAGTGTTGCCAACCCTATTTAGAAGCCTCAAAGGAATACATAAACCCTGGGTTGAGAAGGACAGGCTCTAGGCATCAGTATGTCTGGATCCCAAATAAGACAAGACTACATAAATCAGAACAGAATATAAAGAGACCCTAGGAATAGAATACTAGACAGTATAAGGAACACAACAGAATTCTTTGTTGTTCTGAGCTGTCTAGAGTTACAAACATACCAAATTATGATCAGGGGCAGACTTCAGGTTCCCCCAATCTAATCTGCCAATAGGAACAAACCTAATCACAGGTTACCTAATAACTGGCATTACCAGAACCCACATCCTCTTGATGTGTAGCGTACAAATGAATCCCTGTGTGTGACCAAGCCAGCTCAGTCAGTCAACAGGGTCTCAAGGGAGGGAGTGAGGATTGAAAAGAAAGAGACAACTAGACTTAATACCACTCAAACCTGTGCAGAGGCTGAAGTGGGTTTACTTTTCTCCAGTCTGTTTTTATGCCATTCTAAGTACATGCAGAGAATAAGGTCAGTTTTCAGTCAAGGAACAAACGAGGCAATAAACAAGGTCCCGTGGTATTCAGGGACTTACAAGATGATCAAGATCTTGAGCCTACTTTCTTGTCCTAGCCCAAAGTCAAATTCTTGCCTGAGCCTACTTCTGTGTCCTAGTCTAATGTCAAATTTCTGCCAAATTCCTAGAAGCTGCCCTAAGAGCTCTCCATATGCATGGATAATTACAGTTAGCCTCCCTGGGGCTGAGGGTAATTTTAATTCTCCTCATACATCTCTGATCCTCCGTGTCCCTTTGTAACTGGTCTTTGCTACTTTGTTGGTTCTCTTTTTCCTCCCATCATTATCCTTACCCCCCTTTCTACCCCCTAACACTAGACAGGAAAGGAACAAGAATAGAGGGGAGAGAGTGATTAGGAAGATCCCCGAATCTGATTTCTTTTCTCTTGCTTCTCCTTTGACCTCAGCTACTAACAAACTTCAACCAACCTCCTCCCTATACAACCAACAACTGGTCCACCCCAGCCCCCAGCCTATCGGGCTCTAACATTTATATACCCTCTGAAAAGTTCCCAGAGTTCCAAATATAACACAATTACCAAAACTATCTGCTGCAGACAGAACCGCGATTCTGCTAGAGCACAAGGCAAATAAATCATGGTCAGTTGCTTCAGGCAGTCCGAATACCCGGAATCAAAATAAAAGCACCTTCTTATAATATTTGTTTTGGCTTTTTTTTTTTTTTTTCAAGAGACCAAAATTCTAGAATTTTCACTACATCCCTTCCTCTGCTGGGGAAAACTGGAGAGGGCATTTAGTGTAGCCTACCATATCCTTCAAGTCCACCAGGTCTCCACACTTACCACCTAAACGTTGTAAGACCATACAACCCTGCCCCCTCTACAGATCTGGACGCAAACGCCTGTCCTCTCATAGAAACGAGTAAAATTTTAATTCCAATGCCTAATGGCTTTCTGTTTCTACGGTTTAGTCCTTTCTTCCTCTCCCTTTAAGGGCACCGCTGAAACTACGGCACGATTGCATTCTTTTCTCCTTCCCCTAAGGAAACTCGGTTAAATGACTTTGTCTTCTCTTGCCTTCGACCCACAGCCAGTCCCCATCCGGGTCCCTCCCCTCTACACTAGTTGAGCTGTGTATTCTGTGTGTCCCCTCCTTCCGCCCTCCTTACTTTGCTACAAGGCGAGCATCCCCCCAGCCGATCTAACACCAGCACTTCTTCCGGTTTGTCCAAGTTCATTTGCTCCTGATAGTGGGTTCAACTCCCTCCTAGTCTCGGTCTCTGTCCACGGAGATGCTTAGCATCTTAGTAGCCTCCTTCAAAGGCTTCATCCTAGTTCTTTAGCAGCCAGTAGCAGACTCTTAGGGACTTCGGCTTAGCCCGCCAACAGGAAGGACGCCAACAGATTGCCGCCGCTCGACGTCCGCGGGGGCGTCTGGGAGTTGTAGTCCGGACCAGCGAGCCGACTCAGGGGCGAGACCGACAGGCAAGAGCCATTGTGTCTATCGCAAGCACTCGTAACGCTGAGTGAAAGCCCGTCAGAGACAACTCCTATCTTCTGTTTCATTTGCAGCCTCCGGAGTCCAGTGTCGGCTTCGTTAGTGGCTCCACTTCTATGGACCCCGGAGAAGGTATGTATTCGTGGGTCCGGATCCTGAGGAGGCATCCCGTTCTAGATGGGGAACACGGTTTAAGAAAACCAACCGCATTCTGGATTGGAGGACATCAACCATCCCCTCTCGGTTAGAGGGGAACCTGTTTTGTAAGCTTATGGGAGTCGGGAAGAGGACTCACTGGGCACTTGGCAATTTTGGGGCGGACTGGTCATGTCCTGCTGAGGTCGGAATATGGGCAGAGGTGGGGGAGCCACTGGGCACATTCCTTAGTGCCTCTTCCACCTTCAGGACGATCAGCATTCTGCCTCCTACCGCTAGAGAACGCTGAGGACAGTATGGCTTCCACGCTTCCAACAACCTGGCCCCATGTGAGTAAAGGCTTCTTTTCAGCTTTTGTGACGGCTCAAGGGCCGGCTAGTGGTGAGATGTTTGCTCTCAAATACCCTAGAGTTATGGGAGGAGTTGGAAGGACTGTCCAAGGGGGGGTTAGAATAGAAGAAACAAACAAACCGATTTCTGAACAGAAACTGGCAAGCCAGATTGAGGCAAGCCAGATTGAAGCTTTTCAATTCAAAAACAAAAAACGCTTCTATTACATTTATTTTGTGTGTGGGTATGCACATGAGTGCTATTGCCTGCTTGTAGAGGACAGTGGACACCTTTCCGGATTGCTACCCTTCTTCCAACATGAGTCCTGGAGATCAATCAAACTCAGGCTTGGTAGCCTTTACCCACTGAGCCATCTCACTAGTCCTTTTCAACTTTTTTTTTTTTTTTTAAACTGGGGATCTGGCCAGGCTTTGGTGGCACACGCCTTTAATCCCAGCACTTGAGAGGCAGAGGCAGGCCGGATTTCTGAGTTTGAGGCCAGCCTGGTCTACAGAGTGAGTTCCAGGACAGCCAGGGCTATACAGAGAAACCCTATCTCGACAGAACAACAACAACAAAAAAATCTGGGGATCTGTTTGAAAGAAACTGACAGGTGTTAGAAGATAAGAGGCTCATGTTTAGTTTTCAGCAGCTACTTTAAAGAAGTGATAATTCAAAAACAAGAAAAGAGGTATAGATGGGAGCCAACAGTCCTATCCCCTGGTTAGTGAGAAATGAACAGGTTTTCATAGACCACAGTCTTACTTGTCCCCTGATTAGTGTCAGACCGATTTGCTCAAGGATTCAGACAAAGGAACATGAGATAAATAAAATGTAGCTGGGTCATCTTGCTCAGCCTTTCTATTTTTCCTGACACCATGGAAGAGGAAAACCTGTGGCTGAACTGCATCTTGTGGCTTTTAGGAATCTGTGAAGTTTGAAGATGTATCACTGAGATTTACCGAGGAAGAGTGGGCACTGCTGGATCGCCAACAGAAGTGCCTGTACAGGGAAATCATGATGGAGAACTACAGTAACATGATTTCAGTAGGTAAGCCAGGCTCCACTTTAATAAACACCTGTTTGGGTGGGTGGAGCATGCTTTTAATTCCAGCACTTCAGAGGTGGAGGAGGATTAGAAGTTCAATGCCAGTCTTGACTCTACCTGCCCCCACCCAACTCTGACATTTTCTTTTTTTTTTTTTAATTTTTTATTAAATATTTTCTTCATTTACCCCTGTACCCTCCCCTCACCCTGCTCCCCTACCCACTCACTCCCACTTCTTGGCCCTGGCATTCTCCAGTACTGAGGCATATAAAGTTTGCAAGACAAAGGGGCCTCTCTTCCCAATGATGGCCAACTAGGCCATCTTCTGCTACATATACGGCTAGAAACACAAGCTCTGGGGGTACTGATTTGTTCATATTGTTGTTCCACCTATAGGGTTGCAGACCCCTTCAGTTCCTTGGGTACTTTCTCTAGCTCCTCCATTGGGGATCCTGTGTTCCATCCTATAGATGACTTTGAGCATCCACTTCTTTATTGGCCAGGTACTGGCATAGCCTCACACGAGACAGCTATATTAAGGTCCTTTCAGCAAAATCTTGCTGGCATATGCAATAGTGTCTGTGTTTGGTGGCTGATTATGGGATGGACCCCCAGGTGGGGCATTTTCTAGATGGTCCATCCTTTCATCTTAGCTCCAAGCTTTGTCTCTGTAACTCCTTCCATAGGTATTTTGTTCCCCATTCTAGGGAGGAATGAAGTATCCACGAATTGGTCTTCCTTCTTGATTTTCTTGTGTTTGGCAAATTGTATCTTGGGTATTCTAAGTTTCTGGGCTAATATCCACTTATCAGTGAGTGCATATCAAGACACTTGTTTTGTGATTAGATTACCTCACTCAGGATGATATCCTCCCGATCCATCCATTTGCCTAAGAATTTCATAAATTCATTGTTTTTAATAGCTGAGTAGCACTCCATTGTGTAAATGTACCACATTTTTTGTATCCATTCCTTTGTTGAGGGACATCTGGGTTCTTTCCAGCTTCTGGTTATTATAAATAAGGCTGCTATGAACATAGTGGAACATGTGTTCTTATTACCAGTTGGAACATCTTCTGGATATATGCCCAGGAGAGGTATTGCTGGATCTTCCAGTAGTACTATGTCCAGTTTAATGAGGAACCGCCAGACTGATTTCCAGAGTGGTTGTACAAGCTTGCAATACCATCAGCAATGGAGGAGTGTTCCTCTTTCTCCACATCTTCACCGGCATCTGCTGTCACCTGAATTTTTGGTCCTAGCCATTCTGAGTGGTGTGAGGAGGAATCTCAGGGTTGTTTTGATTTGCATTTCCCTGATGATTAAGGATGTTGAACATTTTTTCAAGTGCTTCTCAGCCCTTCGGTATTCCTCAATTGAGAATTCTTTGTTTAGCTCTGTACCCCATTTTTAATGGGGTTATTTGAATTTCTGGAGTTCAGCTTCTTGAGCTCTTTGTATATATTGGATATTAGTCCCCTATCAGATTTAGGATGGGTAAAAATTCTTTCCCAATCTCTTGGTGGCCTTTTTGTCTTATTGATAGTATTTTTTGCCCTACAGAAGCTTTGCATTTTATGAGGTTCTATTTATCGATTCTTGATCTTACAGCACAAGCCATTGCTGTTCTCTTCAGGAATTTTCCCCCTGTGCCCATATCTTCGAGGTTTTTCCCCACTTTCTTCTCTATAAATTTCAGTGTCTCCAGTTTTTTTTTTTTTTATCTTTAATTTCTTTCTTCAGAGACTTGAAGTTCTTTTTTTTTTTTTTTTTTGATTTTTATTACATATTTTCCTCAATTACATTTCCAATGTTATCCCAAAAGTCCCCCATAGCACCCCCCACTTCCCTACCCACCCATTCCCATTCTTTTGGCCCTGGCATTCCCCTATATTGGGGCATATAAAGTTTGCAAGTCCAATGGGCCTCTCTTTCCATTGATGGCCGACTAGGCCATCTTTCGATACATATGCAGCTAGAGACAAGAGCTCCGGGGTTCTGGTTAGTACATCATGTTGTTCCAACAATAGGGTTGCAGATCCCTTTAGCTCCTTGGGTACTTTCTCTAGCTTCTCCATTGGGAGCCCTGTGATACATCCAATAGCTGACTGTGAACATCCACTCCTGTGTTTGCTAGGCCCCGGCATCGTCTCACAAGAGACAGCTATATTTGGGTCCTTTCAGCAAAATCTTGCTAGTGTATGCAATGGTGCAGTGTCTCCAGTTTTATGTGGAGGTCTTTGATCCACTTAGACTTGAGCTTTCTACAAGGAGATAAGAATGCATCAATTCTCATTCTTCTACAAGCTAACCGCCAGTTGTACCAGCACCATTTGTTGAAAATGCTGTCTTTTTTCCACTGGATGGATTTAGCTCCCTTGTCAAAGATCAAGTAACCATAGGTGTGTGGGTTCATTTCTGGGTCTTCAGTTCTATTCCATTGATCTACCTGTCTTTTGCTGTACCAGTACCATGCAGTTTTAATCACAATTGCTCTGTAGTGCAGCTTGAGGTCAGGCATGGTGATTCCACCAGAGGTTCTTTTATTGTTGAGAATAGTTTTTGCTATTCTTGATTTTTTGTTATTCCAGATGAATTTGCAAATTTCCCTTTCTAACTCAGTGAAGAATTGAGTTGGAATTTTGATGGGGATTGCATTGAATCTGTAGATTGCTTTCAGCAAGATGGCCATTTTTATAATGTTGATCCTGCCAATCCATGTACATGGGAGATCTTTCTATCTTCTGAGATCTTCTTCAATTTCTTTCTTCAGAGACTTGAAGTTCTTGTCATACAGATCTTTCACTTCCTTAGTTAGAGTCACACCAAGGTATTTTATATTGTTTGTGACTATTGTGAAGGGTGTTGTTTCCCTAATTTCTTTCTCAGCCTGTTTATCCTTTGTGTAGAGAAAGGCCACTGATTTGTTTGAGTTAATTTTATATCCAGCTACTGCACTGAAGCTGTTTATCAGGTTTAGGAGTTCTCTGGTGGAATTTTTAGGGTCACTATCATATCATCTGCAAATAGTGATATTTTGACTTCTTCCTTTCCAATTTGTATCCCCTTGATCTCCTTTTGTTGTCAAAATGCTCTGGAGAGGACTTCAAGTACTATATTCAATAGGTAGGGAGAAAGTGGGCAGCCTTGTCTAGTCCCCAATTTTAGTGGTATTTCTTCGAGTTTCTCTCCATTTAGTTTGATGTTGTTGGCTACTGGTTTGCTGTTGATTGCTTTTATTATGCTTAGGTATGGGCCTTGAATTCCTGATCTTTCCATGACTTTTATCATGAATTGGTGTTGGATTTTGTCAAATGCTTTCTCAGCATCTAATAAGATGATCATGTGATTTTTGTCTTTGAGTTAGTTTATATAATGGATTACATTGATTGATTTCCATATATTAAACCATCCCTGCATCCCTGAGATGAAGCCTACTTGGTCATGAGGATGATTGTTTTGATGTGTTCTTGGATTCGATTTGCAAGAATTTTATTGAATATTTTTGCATCGATATTCATAAGGGAAATTGGTCTGAAGTTCTTTTTCTTTGTTGGATCTTTATGTGGTTTAGGTATCAGAGTAATTGTGGCTTCATAGAATGAATTGGGTAGAGTACCTTCTGTTTCTATTTTGTGGAATAGTTTGAGGAGAGTTAGAATTAGATCTTCTTTGAAGGTCTGATAGAACTCTGCACTAAACATCTGGTCCTGGGCTACTTTTGGTTGGGAGACTATTAATGACTGCCTCTATTTCTTTAGGGGAAATGTCACTGTTAAGATCGTTAACCTGATCCTGATTTAACTTTGGTACCTGGTATCTGTCTAGGAAGTTGTCCATTTCATCCAGCTTTTCTAGTTTTGTTGAGTATAGCCTTTTGTAGTAGGATATGATGAAGTTTTGGATTTCCTCAGGATCTGTTGTTATGTCTCCCTTTTCATTTCTGATTTTGTTAATTAGGATACTGTCCCTGTGCCCTCTAATTAGTCTTGTTAAGGGTTTATCTATCTTGTTGATTTTCTCAAAGAATCAGCTCCTGGTTTGGTTGATTCTTTGAATAGTTCTTTTTGTTTTCACTTGGTTGATTTCAGCCTTAAGTTTGACTATTTCCTGCTGTCTACTCCTCTTGGGTGAATTTGCTTCCTTTAGTTCTAGAGCTTCTAGGTGTGCTGTCAGACATGACATAGTGTATGCTCTCTCTAGTTTCTTCTTGGAGGCTATGAGTTTTCCTCTTAGAAATGCTTTCATTGTGTCCCATAAGTTTGGGTATGTTGTGGCTTTATTTTCATTAAACTCTAAAAAGTCTTTAATTTCTTTCTTTATTTCTTCCTTGACCAAGGTATCATTGAGTAGAGTCCAACTCTGAATGTGTAGTACGTCCAAACTGTTTGTGCTTGGGCTTAGGCTAGAGGAACTAGAGGAGAAGCGTTAAGGGAGTGTAGAGCTTGGTAGAGAGGAAAAAGGCAGCTTTTCAGTATGACTGCAGAAGTTTCATCCAAGCAATACATAAGGATCCCTGAATACTGGGTAGAGCCAATAAGGGATGTTTGTAGCTGTAGTGACAGTTGCCTACAATTTTTATGGCACATCGAACATATGAGATATCAGTATCCAGCAGCTCAGGAGTATCATCAAAAATTGTGATTTCTTTGTGGTTCTTAGGAAGTCTTCTGTCCTCTCTAGTTGTTTCATAGCTGTGGCTCCAAGCTTTGTGTCTATGTTTAAGCAGAAACAAAAGTTGATAGTCCTGACTAGTTCTTTCTCAACTGTCAAATTTAGCAGGGAAGCAAAACCTTTCCCAGAATGTCCCCCAGTTGACCAACCTCCATTCTTTACTTTATGGCATGTTTGTTGTCAAGGAAACTCATGAAACCCAACAAAAGGAATGGACATGTAGTTGTCACTGCCCAAGACCTGAAGTCATCATGTCACAACATGGGGGAAGGAGGGAATAGAATGTTGCAGCGGGACAGCATTTTCTCTAAGCAGACCTCCATGCCCTGTCTCTTTTCCATTGAGCAGAACATCACTTTTCCAAGCCAAATGTGATACCTCAGTTAGAAGTAGAAGACTGCTGGCCAATGCAGAGAGAAATTCCTCAAGATACTCTTCCAGGTAAGAGCCAGGCATATGGGAGTGTCCAAAATGGATGAATCTTCTGGTTATTCTAAGACTAATGTCTTCTAAGCAGTATGAGAACCCGGGTAGCTTGTTGTAGTAAGTATAAGTTATTTTCCAGTCTGCAGTCATTTTTTTCATGATGCTAGTGATTAAGCCCAGGGCCTTTCACATGATAAGCAAAGCAGACATGCTACTTGAACTAATATCCCCAGTGTCAGTCTTTATTTAGGGGTGGGGTTATGGTATTTAGAGTTTGTGTATAGTGGTGCTAGGGTTTGTGTTGGGGATTTTGTTTTGTTTTGAGATAAGTTATTAGTAAAGGCTGGCCTCCAACCTATTAATTAACTAAGGATATGAATTCCTGATCATCTCACTGTCTTAGAAGTTCTGGAATTACAAATGTGTGCCACCACACTAGCTCCTGTTTTTATTTCTCTTCTAAGTTTTTTGTTGTTGTTGTTTTTAAGCATATAGGCATATTGTCTGAATACTTTTGTGAACTGAAGCGTTTTTAACCATTCTTGTTATTGTTCTATTTATAAGCATCTTCTTGTGCTTTGTTGATTTTTTTTCCCTTTCTAGGTGCATGCCATAATGTGACACATTTTATTGTATATAAATGAACTTTAATACATTTCTATACCTCTTGTAGTTTAAAAAAATAATCTTAGCCAGGTAGTGGTAGCACACACCTTTAATCCCCGCACTTGGGAAACAGCTATAAGTTTAAGGCCAGCTAGTGTACAGAATAAGTTCCAGGACAGCCAGGACTACACAGAGAAACCATCTTAAACAAACAAAACAAAGAAATCTTAGATGTCTTTTAATCCTCCAGATAAAGACCAGTTTGCCTAGATTAGTTGAGAAAAGATGTTAGAATGTACATTAAATTTTTTGGACTTAACTGTTGCTATTACCTGTTGTGGTTAATCCTTGCATGGTTGTTCACATGAGCCTGCATGCTGCTAAATCCTCTCAACACTGACGTTTTAATTACTTTTCTGTTGCTGTGAAGATATAACATGACCAAGATATAAGAAAAAAGGTTTAATTGAGGGTTTGTGTGTAGTTCAGTGGGTAAGTGGTAACCACCGTGGTGAGGAGCATGTCAGTAGGCAGGCAGGCATGGTGCAGAGGCAGTAGCTAAGAGCTTACTTCCTGATTCACAAGCCTGAAGCAGCTAAAGAGCTCAAGCTAACTGGGAATGGCATGGACTTTTGAAACCTCAAAACTCAACCCCAGTGACATAGCTCCTCCAATAGGGCAATACCTAATCTTTTCTAAACAATTCCACCAACTGGGAACCAGACATTCAAATATATTAGCCTGGAGGGCCATTCTCATTCAAATCACCACACTCTACTTGCTGTCCCCATAAACCCATGGCAGAATGCATTCAGTCCAACTTCAAAAGTCCACACAGCCTTTCACAGTCTCAACATTTTAAAAGTTCATAGCCTTGGGGCTGGAGAGATGGCTCAGTGGTTAGAGCATTGGCTATGCTTGCAGAACCCTAGTAGTTACACGGCAGCTCAGAACCATCTGTAACTCAGGAGTTACATGATGCCCTGTTCTGTCTTCTGAGGGCACTGCACTCACAAGTTCAAAGTCTTCTGAGACTCAAAGCAATCTCTTTAACTGTAACCCCATTAAAATGCAAAAAGCAAGTTACATTCTCTTAACATACAATGACAATATATATTTCCATTTCAGAAGAGGGAAAGTGAGGAAATACTGGGCCTAATCAAAACTAAACAAGGCAAACTCCAAATTGTGGGGGTCTATGTAATTGGGGGTTTACTTACAGTTTCAACAGGCTAGTCCATGACCATCATAGTGGGTAGCATGGCACTGCAGCAGTAACTGAGAGTTTACGTCTGATTCACAAGCAGAAGGCAGAGAGAGAGCTAACTGGAGCTGGCATGAGCTTTGCAAACACCCTTAGTGGACACACCTTGTCCAACAAGGCCACAACTTGTAACCCCACCAAGTAATTCAGCCAACTGGGACCAAGTATTCAAACATATGAGACTGTGGGTGTTGTTAATATTTTCTTTGCTTTGAACAATAACATAGTTCCATCATCATATCAAAAACATGTTTCTGAAAGTAGGGAGTGGGTATCTGCCTGGTATGTAGGAAAATGTGTAAGTTTTGATGAACATGATGCTATTAGATTCTGTTTTGGTTTGCATCAACGTTCATCTGAATGAGTAAATATTCATCTAGTGCTTTCTAATGAATGAAAAGTCATTCCTTTATGATGAATAGGAAAATACCTATTTCCATTCCCCAATCTTCCAAGGTGATTAAAGTGGTAACATAGTAGATATAAGAAATGCCTTGCTGTAAGGTTGTATTTTATGTTAATATTCATAAAAGATGTAGTAGTTTTCACTGTAATTGCTATCTTCAATTTTTTTTTTCATTTATATTTTGTCTATAAAGCACACCGTGTGCCACTGGATGCTTCTCTTTGTGTTTTTATGCATCAGAACACTTTCTTACCCTGTTCACCTGTCAGATCTCCACCTGCTGCCATCTTTGGTGATAATGTTTAATTTTACATCAACATTCATCTGAATGAAGTAAATATTCATCTAGTGCTTTCTAATGAATGAAAAATCATTCCTATATGATGGAAATAGGAAAATTTTGAGGCTAGGAGTAGGAAAACAAAATACAAGAATGTGCAGGTTAAGTTAGCAGAAGGCACCTGGCCACATCAGCTATGGGGGAAGTTTGACTTTTATTGTTGAGGAATGGTGTGACATGGCTTTTCACAGCTCACTCTGGTTGGTTTGTGAAGTAAGAGCTGTGGCAGGATACAGATGGAGAAAGGAAGTGGGCACCAGTAGTCTTCAGAATTGAAATGATGGTGCCTGCCATGAGAGAGTTGTAGTAGGTTTGGGGAGAATTAAAGAGTGTTTTACTCAAAGGTAGACTCAGTGGATCTAAATAAGTAATTCGCTAAACTGGACCAAAAAGCTGCTGAGAATTCCTATGGGTGAAGGAAGCCTTGAAGGGATTTCCTGTGACTGTTGTTCATAATCTGTATGCTTACTACAAGCACTCTTGGTGGTGCTGGAGACTGATCCCAGAGCCTTGTATGTTCTGTGCAAGCACTCTGCCACTGGGCTACATACATCCCCCGCCATGTATTGCAAGGGAAACTTAGGCAGAATTTTTGGAAATAACTTATTTTAAAGGTGTTAAAGGCATAAACTATTTTAAGGAGTGGAACTGTGGTTTTCTCTTTCTCTCCATAATGACATAATGTTAGGTAAAACTTTACACTAATCGTGAAAAGAACTACCTAATAGTATTTACCTTGAAAGCTGGATTTAAACTGTACCAAGTCTCTACTTATCCTGTCAATAGATCATAGATGAAAAGGGACCAAAGACACATCCAAGGAGGTTTGCTGAGCCAATTGCTGGTTTGAACTTTAAGAGGTTCAGGTAGCAAATAAAAAGAGGAGATTTTGGAATATCATATATTACTATTAAATGAAAAAAAACACATCTTCACTAGTGTCCCAACAGTAGTGTGCAATGACTCTTATTAATGCACAAAAGTGAGATTAAATCCAAAGTTCAAATTCTTTCTCACAACTAAGCTTACAAGCTTCTCCAGCTAGAATGACAGCATAGAATGTGGTTGGTGAGGTACTATGAGAAAATGGTTAAATTCTAAGACAAATGTTATTTATCCTCAAGAAAGCTTTGAGTTGAATAAGATCCTGTGAAGGCAGTATGGGAAAATAAATTAGGTTGTGCTCATGTATTCTAGTCTAAAAAGTACAGCCACATGTATATCCCTAAAGTAGGATACTTGAAAGTTAACTAGACTTAATCATTAGAAGCAATGCATAAAAGACACTACTGGCCTGGCATGGTGGCACATACCTTAAATCAAAGCACTTGAGAGGCAGAGGCAGGCTAATCTCTTAGGAATTAGAGAATACCAAGGTAGCATAGTGAGACCCTATCAAGAAATAAAAGAGAAAGAGATAACTAGTAGATGAATAAGTCATAATCACAGGAGAACCTGCAAAAATGCTTATTTTTTCCTTTGTGTATATGAGGTTTTGCCTGTATGTTTTTCTGTACACTATGTGCATGCAGTTCCCAGAGAGAGATACTCTTTGTATAGCCTGAGGATATCCACATGCTTGTGCAAGCATGTAGAGAAAGAAAGAACTACTTGTACAAAATGTTAGAATACATACATGTGGAAAATGAATGACTTTCACTACAGATTCTGAGGGCCTTATCAATTTGTTGAGTGTGTAGACTCTTGAGTGATCATGTATTTTGGATAGAGCCTAGTCCAGTACTGATGGTTTTTGTTCAAGAACACATTTTTCTCTCATCTTTTATGAATTTTCTCTCTGAGATCTTTAGGGGGTGGGGGTGATATGAAAAAAGTGTACAGTAAATATGTTTAGTGTGAGAAAGCCCAATTTTAGCTCAGCTTGGACCACCTTAACTGTTAGATGACTAAAACAGGATATTACTCTGTAAAAACATGAATGGTACTCTTTTGTGAAATTTTCAGTATCTGAGAACTCCTCTAAGGGACAAAATCTCAAAAGTATGATTGGAGCAGGAACAACGTCTGACCTAAGTAAGTTAGTTTTAACTTGAGATGACTTGCACTAGAGTCCCAACCCCACCCCACAAAAATACAAATTTCTTACACTAAAAAATAGCATCTGGGAACTCTAAAGCCACGAGAATATGAATGATACGGGAGCACTTTCATATGTAGCTCTCTTATTTGCTATCACAGTTGTACTAGGGATAGTCTTAAGAATGTAATTGCTATTAGGAAGCCACTGAGCGTTAAAGAAACCCCTGGCAGGGATCCCTGTGAGTACAACAATGTGGAAGGCTTCAGTAGGTGTCCTCATTGGATTCTGTATCAGAGGACTCATATGGGCAAGAACTCTTTGGGTGTATTCTCTGGGGAAATCATCAGCTTTAACTCCTACATTGTTTGAGAATAAGAAAATACATAATTAGAAAGGATTACAGTTAATAAGAAAAGTGAAATGTCAGGGGCCTTAAAAAAAACCAAATTATTCTATAAATTCCAATTAGCAATATGACTGAATTACGTGGCCCTTAGTAAGAAGGTATCACAGAGTGAATGAATACCTGAAGAAACCCCAAGAAACAAGAGTGTATCTTCAAAGGTAATTTCAGTATGAGTCCAAACTTAGAAAGAGTAAGGGAAATCTTGAGGCAGATAGTGTTACAGAGACACCTGAAGGCTCAGATTTATAGATTTGTTTGAGAGTCCAGAATCTATAAAGTGGCTATGTATTTTGACTAGACCAGTGGTTCTCAACCTTCCTAATTCTGTGACCCTTTAAAACAGTTCCTCGTTTTATGGTGACCCCCAACCATAAAATTATTTTTGTTGCTACCTCATAACTAATTTTGTTATTGACCCCTGGAAAAGGGTCATTCAACCCCCAAAGGGGTCATGACTCACAGGTTGAGAACTGCTGTGCTAGAGTCTAATCCAGTAGTATATTTTCATGGTGTGTTGATTTTTGTTCAAGAATATATTTCCTCTTTCATGTGTTTGTTCTTTGGGACCTTTGTATAACATCTGTCTGTCTATCTGTATCAAATTTGTATGTCATGATTCTCTTAAATAGATATCATTCTCTAGCATCCACACTTTAAGAGCTTTGAAGCAAACATTGTGGGTGATGAAAGGGAGACATCCATCTGAAGAAGTTAAAAAAAAAAATTAAAGTAAAAAACAAATAGCCTTGGTGTTATAGGCCAATAATCCCAGCTACTTGGAAAGCTAAGGCAGGTTCAAGGCCAGTCTGGACAATTACTTGTCTTCAAATAAAAAGCAAAAAGGGACTGCAGATATACCTCAGTTGGCAAAGTGTTTGCCCAGCATGCATAAGGCCTTGACTAGAATGCCTAGCACCACATAAACCAGGTGTGGTCATGAACTTCTGTGCTCAGGAGGTAAGAAGAACATCAAAAGTTTAATGTCCCCCTCTGCTACATAGAGCTCAGGGCCACTGTGGGTTGGCTGCCCTATCTCAAAAGAGTGTGGGTCCTAATTGATACACCTGTGATTATGCAATCCCTTAGGGCTAGGACCTAGGCAAAGAAAGAAAAATCAAAAAGAAAAGGGACAAAAATTCTGCATGAATTTTATTTATTTTTTAGACAAAATGCAAACAACCAATGATGTGTAAAATAAAAGACAAGTATAAAAATCTACATAAAAGAAGGATGGAAAGAGGAAATCCATACATGAACTCTGCAATGCATATAACTTGATGATAATATTTTTTAATATAAGAATGAGCCCATTCCTTATGTACTTAATAAAACAGTATTTGTGTTTCTTAAAACATGTAAGTGAAACTATATCTCACATATTTAAGGCTGGCCTTATCCTTACCATGTAGCCTGGCTTGACCTTGAACATCTGATCCTCTTGCCTCTGTCTCCCATGTGCTGGGGTTACAGGCATGCAGCACAGTGACTGGTTTTAATGAATTTCTGGGGATATGCTATGTAATTCTCTACAAACTGAGCTACATACTCAGCCTGGTTTTATGTATGTTTTTTAGATGAGTCTGTCTTCGTGGCTCTAATTGGCTTATAATTCAATATGTAGATCTGGCTAGACTTTTAAGAGTGATTCCCTCTTGGCCCCTGTTTCCCAGGAACAGTGATTATAGGAATGTGCCACATTGCCTAGCTTTTGCTCTGTTTTTGACTTTTAGAATGCTCTGGGCATTCTTTGGACCCTGAAATGAATTCCTTTCCTGCTGAGAGTCCCCTGATGAAGATTAAGGTTGTTGAGGTCCTTACATTGAACAAAGATATGGCTGGTCCCCGGAATGCCCTGATTCAATCCCTCTATCCAGAAAGTGGGGAAGACTTGAACCCAAGTAACCTCAAGCCAGCTCAACAGCCAAGCAAGCATTTGACTGACACTGAAGCTTCGCGACAGAAGTTCCGACATTTCCAGTATGAAGAGTCAGCTGGTCCCCAGAAGTCTGTGTCCCAGCTTCGTAAGCTGTGTCACCAGTGGCTGCAGCCCAATACACGTTCAAAGAAGCAGATCCTAGAGTTGCTGGTGCTCGAGCAGTTCCTGAATGCATTGCCTGAGAAGCTTCGGGTATGGGTAGAGTCGCAGCACCCAGAAGACTGCAAAGCAGTGGTGGCTTTGTTGGAGAATATGACCTCAGTGTCTAAGGACAATGGTGAGTGTCCTGGAAGGGTGAGGTGACAAACATCTCTATGAGGGCTTTGTGAGGGAATGAGGAGTTCTGGGATGACTGAGCATGTTCCCATACCAGACCACAAACGTCTCCATGTTACCAGGTTAGAATTAATGAAAACCGGAAGTGTTTGGTATCCAGCCCTGTTCACCCAAACAAAAACCTTCCATGGGCTTCAGTGGAAGCTTTTTTTATCCTGTTGGGATTCCTGACACATACCCATCCTTTCAGTTCTTTGAAGGGGCTATGAATGAAGTCCTAACTGAGGGAGGATCTGAGAGTTGACTAAGCTTGTAGGCCTACTGAAAAGATGTGATGTGACAAGTGAATACATGTGTGATAGTACAAAGGTGGTGAAGAGGTCGGGGCACAGGTGGAGTTTATGGAGGCTGCTTCTGTAACTGAAACCTGCTGTAATGAGAACAGTGAGAAAAGAAGCAGGATGGATGTCTCAATGAAACATTGGCCAATAATCTTTTGTAGACTGTAGTAGTTGAAAGGACAAAGAATGAGTTCTTCCCTATATCCAGAAAGAACATAGCCCTGTTAACATCCTCATTTTAAGTCAGTGAGGCTGATGCCAGAGTTCTGGTTCCTGAAACCTTAATATATTTTACCAGATCTGGTGATGTAGGCCTATAATCTAAGATACTTAAAAGGCCAAGTCAAGTCACCAGTTCAAGGCCTGCCTGAGCTACAAATGAGCTCAACATCAGTGTGAACAATTTATCATGATCCTGTCTCAAAATAGAAATGGACTGGGGCTATCACCCAGGAGTGACACAGCATTCTGGCTTTAGTAGCTAGGATTTGGGGAGTAAGGCAGTTTATAAACTGACAGTTAACTGAAGTTCAACTCATTCCAGAAGCTACATTTAAAAAAAAAAAATGGGGCATGGTCATGCATGCCTAGTCACACTATTATAGTAGTTAGAGACAGGAAGGTCACTTGCCTTTCCTGACCTCCAGCCTGGCTACAAGTTCAGTAAGAGACACTGTCTCAAATGGACATAGTAAAGAATGATGGATTAGGACACCAGACATCATCTAGCTTCTGCATGCACTCAAACACACATGCACATACACTGTACTTACAAACACCAAAAAAGCTATTTAAAAAAAAAAAAAAAAAACAGCTCCAGGAAGAAGGAAACCTGGAAGAGTTCCAGGATGTTCTAACTCTAGGCACACCTCTACCTAGGATTTCAGTAAGAGCCTCAACTGATCCCCTCATCCATCTCATTTGGCTGCCTTCAGCAGGCTTCATTGCCTTTAAGGCTTCCAAACACAGAATTTCTCTTTCTTAAATGTTCCAGCAAAAGCTTCATTTGCTCTTTTTGTTTGGTTGATTTTTTTTTGGTTTTGTTATTTTCGTTTTTCAAGACAGGGTTTCTCTGTGTAGCCCTGGCTGCCCTGGAACTCATTCTGTAGACCAGGCTGGCCTCCAGCTCAGAAATTTGCCTGCCTCTGCCATTTGCTCTTAAAGTGTATCATCTCCCATGTCTACCAGAGTCCATGAAGGTGAAGGGATAGTATGGTGGTGCTGGCTGGCTGATGTCATTTGTCCCCATCTTAGCTCAAGTAGAATCAGCATGGTAAAGACCCATAGACTATGTGGAAACACATGAGGAAAGCTAGACCTGAAAGAATCCTTGAAAGGTTGTTAATACTGGCCAGGAATGTTTAATATGACCAGAAGCACAAAATGGGTAACACATTCTGTGACCAAGGGAAGATCCTTCTCTTCTCCAAGGCAACAAAGGGGAAACCACAAAAGCATGATAAGGGCTTAGAGACTAGAATCACACTTTACCACTAAGGAAAAGGCCATTGCTGCAGAAGCCAGATCCTGAGACAGATGCTGGAATGGGGAGACAATAAAAGGTTTCTATAGTAGAGACATTAGTCTCCAAGTGGTCCATGCAGAGTAACACACTGGGCCCATCCAGTTGTGGGAATTAGTTACTGTTGTGAAGAGGTCAACATAGACCATCAAGGGACATAGGTATGTGTAGGTCATGGGTTGTAGGTCTAGTGATTCTGTCTGTCTAAGGGCTACCACCTCATTAACTCTTTATGTGGCATCTTCTTCAGATTGGCTTGCCTGTTCTAGTGAAGCCACTGATGAACTAAAGGAGAAAAGGAAGGATGTGGCCACCTTACCAGTTACTGTACCACCTGAGGTAAGCAATTGTGTTCCATTGGTCACATTTTCCTTTGAGGGACCATCCCTAAGATGTTCTTTCTACACTGAGCCTTGCCAAAGCTTCGCGGAAGATAGGCCATTTTAACTTTCTGAGTTCTTGGACCTAAGTGTGTAAGGGATAACCCTGCTGATGTTGTGATGGGCATAGAGAAAGCAAACAGTAGGAGTCCAAGAATCAAGACTGGGCAACATAAGAACCAGAAGAATCACAGGCAGTTTGTAAGGACAACATTGTACCCTAGTTAGAATAAGTGAGCCCTTGTCCTCTGGAAACACTTAATTGGGGAAATAGGAATGAAACAGCATAGGCTCAGATCAGTCTCAGAACTGGGTGATGGGCATGCAATAGGATTAGCCCTGTCAGCCAGGATAATGGTGTGCATATGGCATTAGTGTGTATTATGTATAATGGTATTGGGATATTAGTGTGTATATAGCTGTTTTCCTTACATGTGGTTTATATTGGCTCGGGTATGTGATTGGAATTGTTGACTCTCTTATAATGGGCAATGTGGGCCACACTTCAGGCAGAGCTGCTACCTGGGAATAGGAAGAAACTGATCCCAGACTCATTGCTCTGTATTCTGTTCCTTCTAAAGTAGGATCTGCTGCATCTGGGCAAAATACCTCCCAGATCCAGGCAAGGTGGTGAGATGGAAGAGTCTTCCTTTCGGAATCCTTAGCCGCTCATAAGAAACTGACATGGCATAGGTGAATATTATACATAAGTCAGACCTGTCCATTAACATTGTAGGTTTTACACTACAGGACAAGGCTGTTTCCAGAGGAAGAAGGTCCTTTGAAGGATGTTGTCCTTCAATGCAGCCTTAATACAGATTCTAGTATGATCAATGTAGCATGCTTATTGCACTTGTAGCTCTTTGTCAATCAGGAACTCTGCCTATCAGCTTGGGACCCAGACTTTAGTTTGGAAAAGAACCCTGTGGATCTCTTTTGGGGACAAAAAAGTCATTGTCTTTGAGTAAACTATCAAAACAGGAAATCCCTATGTGTGGTAGAATGTCCCAGTGGCCTTTCTTCTATCCACATTGGCAAACATCAAACTTTTATAACATTACAGGTGCCGGTGACTTTCCAGGATCTGGCTGTAGACTTCAGTCAGGAGGAGTGGCAGCTACTAGGTCCAATGCAAAGGACCAAGTATCATGATGTGATGCTAGAGACCTTGGGCAACTTGGTGTCTGTGGGTAAGGCCATTCCTACAATTAGAAAGCCATGGGGTCCCCCAGATCTCTCAGTTTTTCTCTACCCAGTGTCAGAACTGGCTGTGCTGTTGAGAGTCTCTTGCTCTGTCCAGGATCTTTATCTGACACTGTGACCCTGCATTGGTAGGGAGCCTTGAGCGCACAGAGGCAGCCTCAGGTTTGGTTTGTCTGAGGAAATGAGAAAGCTCCTGCTTTTGCTGCTTCACAGCTTGTCACTCCCTAGACTATATGACTTTTGAGAAGATATAACCTTATTTCTTAATATTGTCACTCTGGCACTTATAACTGCAATATGCATATCTTTTGGTTTCTTTCAGGGTGGGAGCCCACATTGGGAAACAGAGAGTTAATTCCAGACTCTCCCATTCCTGTGGTAAAGCCAATTCATGACCCAAACTCAAAAGATCTCTCAAGGAATCGTACCCAGTTTACTGTCTTTGAAAGTATCTCACAAGATGAGGTCCAGGAAAGGCACACCATAGAATCAAATCAAGTGGGGCTTCTACAGGAAAAAGGCCACCCTCAGCAGAAGCTCTCTGAAAGCTCCAAGTCTCAGAACCAAACTCGTATTGACAAAAGCCAGTGCTCACTCAATGAAGTTCTTCCTAGAAAGCATGTAAAAGTTAAGCAGAAGGGCACTGGAAAGGGGAAAGGCAGGACAAACACCATTTCCATGACAGGAGGTTTACGCATAAGAAATCAGCAGAAGGACTCTGTGGAGTGGCGAGACAGGAGTGGCAGCACTCCTGTGACACATGGCTCCTCTATAAAAAACCAACAATTGGGTTCTGAGCAGGGAAAAACTCAGACCAGCGGAGATCCCATTACACTTACTGTGCCTGCAGAATTTTACCAGAAAGCCACTGGCTCTGAAGAGGGTAGGTTTAGGAACAGTAGCAATGCCATGGCACCTGATGCACCTCAAAAGATTCACCAGAAAGGCCCTGAATGGCATAAAGCTGGGAAAAGTAACAATTCCATGTTACAAGGTTCATCTGTACAAAATCACCAGATAGGGTCTAGGGCAGGAAGAGCCAGGGACAACAGCATCTTGACACATGTAAAAATTCACCAGAAAGGCTATAAAGAAGGCAAAATCCAAGGAAACAATAATTACTTGAAACATGTAAAACCTCACCGGAAGGGTTCTAAAGGGGAAAGACTCAGGGAACTTAGCACTTGTGAAAAACATGTCCCCTATGTAAAACAACACCTAAAGACCCCGGGAAGAGGAAAAGGCGGGAAAATCAATGCTTCCATAAAATGTGGTCCCTATATAAAAACTTACTATAGAGGTTCTGATGTGGGAAGGCTCAGGAGAGCCAACAATTGTAGGAAAGCCATCAGCCGGCATGCTCAGCAGATATCCTTTATAAAAATTCACAAGGGGAGCCAAGTTTGCCGATGTAGTGAATGTGGTAAAATGTTCCGAAATGCTAGGTATTTCTCTGTCCATAAGAAGATCCACACAGGAGAGCGGCCTTATATGTGTATGTCCTGTGGGAAAGCATTTGTTCAGAGCTCCTCCCTCACGCAGCATCTTAGAATTCACAGTGGAGAGAGACCATTTGAGTGTTCAGAGTGTGGGAGAACTTTCAGTGACCGCTCAGCTGCTGCTCAGCACCTGAGAACTCATACTGGAGCTAAGCCCTACCAATGTCAGCACTGTGGGAAAGCTTTCCGTCAGAGTTCCCACCTCACCAGGCATGTGAGAATTCATACTGGGGAGCGACCTTATGTGTGTACCAAGTGTGGGAAGGCATTCACACAGAGCTCAAACCTTATTGGGCACCAGAAAACACACAGAAAGAAGTTCAAGAAGCAGCCTAAATTGTAGCCTTTGTGCCTTTCAGAGCACTATGGTTTCAGCATTGAGATGTACCATGCAGTCACTGAGTCTGATAGGCTTTGGATAAGGAGAGCCCCACACCTTAAGGACAGCACAGGAAACCACCTAGCAGGCAGCCAGTGAAACCAGCAGGGAGGTTGGTTTTGTTTTTGTTTAATTTTTATTAGATATTTTCTTCATTTACATTTCAAATGCTATCCCTAAGTCCCCTATACCCTCCCCCCACCCTGCTCATCTACCCACCCACTCCCACTTCTTGACCCTGGCATTCCCCTGTATTGGGGCATATAAAGTTTGCAAGACCAAGGGGCCTCTCTTCCCAATGATGGCCAACTAGACCATCTTCTGCTACAGAAGACATGCAGAAGATATGCAGCTAGAGACACAAGCTCTGGGGGTACTGGTTAGTTCATATTGTTGTTCCATTTATAGGGTTGCAGATCCCTTCAGCTCTTTGGGTACTTTCTCTAGCTCCTCTATTGGGGGCCCTGTGTTCTATCCTATAGATGACTGTGAGTATCCACTTCTGTATTAGCCAGGCACTGGCATGGCCTCACAAGAGACAGCTATATCAGGGTTCTTTCAGCAAAATCTTGCTGGCATATACAATAGTGTCTGTGTTTGGTGGCTGATTATGGGATGAACCATCGGGTGGAGCAGTCTCTGGATGGTTCATCCTTTCATTTTAGCTCCAAACTTTGTCTCTTAACTCCTTCCATGGGTATTTTGTTCACTATTCTAGGGAGGAATGCAGTATCCACGCATTGGTCTTCCTTCTTGATTTTCTTGTGTTTGGAAAATTATATCTTGGGGATTCTACGTTTCTGGGCTAATATCCACTTATCAGTGAGTGCATATCAAGTGACTTCTTTTGTGATTGGGTTACCTCACTCAGGATGATATCCTCCAGATCTATCCATTTGCCTAAGAATTTCATAAATTCATTGTTTTTAATAGCACGTTTTCTGTATCCATTCCTCTGTTGAGGGACATCTGGGTTCTTTCCAGCTTCTGGCTATTATAAATAGGGCTCCTATGAACATAGTGGAGCATGTGTCCTTTTTACCACTTGGAACATCTACTGGGTATATGCCCATGAGAGGTATTGCTGGATCTTCCTGTAGTACTATGTCCAGTTTTCTGAGAAACTGCCATACTGATTTCCAGAGTGGTTATACAAGCTTGCAATACCATCAGCAATGGAGGAGTGTTCCTCTTTCTCCACATCCTCACCAGCATCTGGTGTCACCTGAATTTTTGGTCCTATCCATTCTGACTGGTGTGAGGAGGAATCTCAGGGTTGTTTTGATTTGTATTCCCCTGTTGATTAAGGATGTTGAACATTTTTTCAAGTGTTTCTCAGCCCTTTGGTATTCCTCAGTTGAGAATTCTTTGTTTAACTCTGTACCCCATTTTTTAATGGTGTTATTTGATTTTCTGGAGTTCAGCTTCTTGAGCTCTTTGTATATATTGGATAATAGTTCCTTATCAGATTTAGGATGGGTAAAAATTCTTTCCCAATCTGTTGGTGACCTTTTGGTCTTATTGATAGTATCTTTTGCCCTACAGAAGCTTTGCAATTTTATGAGGTCCCATTTGTCGATTCTTGATCTTAAAGCACAGGCCATTGCTGTTCTGTTTAGGAATTTTTCCACTGTGCCCATATCTTCAAAACTTCCCCACTTTCTCCTCTATAAATTTCAGTGTCTCCGGTTTTATGTGAAGGTCTTTGATCCACTTAGACTTGAGCTTTGTACAAGGAGATAAGAATGGGTCAATTAGCATTCTTCTACAAAATAACTGCCAGTTGTGCCAGCACCATTTGTTGAAAATGCTGTCTTTTTCCCACTGTATGGTTGTAGCTCCCTTGTCAAAGATCAAGTGACCATAGGTGTGTGGGTTCATTTTTGGGTCTTCAATTCTATTCCATCGATCTACCTTTCTGTCGATGTACCAGTACCATGCAGTTTTTATCATAATTGTTCTGTAGTACCGCTTGAGGTCAGGCATGGTGATTCCACCAGAGGTTCTTTTATTGTTGAGAATAGTTTTTGCTATCCTAGGTTTTTTGTTATTCCAGATGAATTTGCAAATTGCCCTTTCAAACTCAGTGAAGGATTGAGTTGAAATTTTAATGGGGATTGCATTGAATCTGTAGATTGTTTTCAGCAAGATGGCCATTTTTATGATATTAATCTTGCCAATCCATGTACATGGGAGATCTTCCCATCTTCTGAGATCTTCTTCAATTTCTTTCTTCAGAGACTTGAAGTTCTTGTCATACAGATCTTTCACTTCCTTAGTTAGAGTCACACCAAGGTATTTTATATTGTTTGTGACTATTGTGAAGGGTGTTGTTTCCCTAATTTCTTTCTCAGCCTGTTTATCCTTTGTGTAGAGAAAGGCCACTGATTTGTTTGAGTTAATTTTATATCCAGCTACTGCACTGAAGCTGTTTATCAGGTTTAGGAGTTCTCTGGTGGAATTTTTAGGGTCACTATCATATCATCTGCAAATAGTGATATTTTGACTTCTTCCTTTCCAATTTGTATCCCCTTGATCTCCTTTTGTTGTCAAAATGCTCTGGAGAGGACTTCAAGTACTATATTCAATAGGTAGGGAGAAAGTGGGCAGCCTTGTCTAGTCCCCAATTTTAGTGGTATTTCTTCGAGTTTCTCTCCATTTAGTTTGATATTGTTGGCTACTGGTTTGCTGTTGATTGCTTTTATTATGCTTAGGTATGGGCCTTGAATTCCTGATCTTTCCATGACTTTTATCATGAATGGGTGTTGGATTTTGTCAAATGCTTTCTCTGTATCTAACAAGATAATCATGTGATTTTCGTCTTTGAGTTTGTTTATATAGTGGATGTCATTGATGGATTTCCATATATTAAACCATCCCTGCATCCCTGGGATAAAGCTTACTTGGTCAGGATGGATGATCGTTTTGATGTGTTCTTGGATTCAGTTTTCAAGGATTTTATTGAGTATTTTTGCATCGATATTCATAAGGGAAATTGGTCTGAAGTTCTTTTTCTTTGTTGGATCTTTGTGTGGTTTAGGTATCAGAGTAATTGTGGCTTCATAGAATGAACTGGGTAGAGTACCTTCTGTTTCTATTTTGTGGAATAGTTTGAGGAGAGTTGGAATTAGGTCTTCTTTGAAGGTCTGATAGAACTCTGCACTAAACCCATCTGGTATTGGTTTTTTGTTGTTTTTGTTTGTTTGTTTGTTTGTTTTGTTTGGTTGGTTGGTTGGGACACTGTTAATGACAGCTTCTACTTCTTTAGGGGAAATGGACTGTTTAGATCGTTAATCTGATTCCGGCTTAACTTTGGTACCTGGTATCTGTCTAGGAAGTTGTCCATTTCATCGAGGTTTTCCATATTTGTCGAGTATAGATAGCCTTTTGTAGTAGGATATGATGAAGTTTTGGATTTCCTCAAGTTCTGTTTTTACATCTCCTTTTTCATTTCTGATTTTGTTATTTAGGATACTGCCCTTGTGCCCTCTAGTTAGTCTGGCTAAGGGTTTATCTATCTTGTTGATTTTCTCAAAGAACTATCTCCTGGTGGTTGATTCTTTGAATAGTTCTTTTTGTTTCCACTTGGTTGATTTCAGCCCTGAGTTTGATTATTTCCTGCAGTCTACTCCTCTTGAGTGAATTTGCTTCCTTTCATTCTAGAGCTTCCAGGTGTGCTGTCAGGCTGCTAGTGTATGCTCCCTGTAGTTTCTTTATGGAGGCACTCAGGGCTATGAGTTTTCCTCTAATACTGCTTTCATTGTATCCCATAAGTTTGGCTATGTTGTGGCTTCATTTTCTTTAAACACTAAAAAGTCTTTAATTTCTTTCTTTATTTCTTCCTTGACCAAGGTATCATTGAGTAGAGTGTTGTTCAGTTTCCACGTGAATGTTTGCTTTCTATTATTTATGCTGTTATTGAAGATCAGCCTTAGTCCATGGTGATCTGATAGGATGCATGGGATAATTTCAGTATTTTTGTATCTGTTAAGGCCTGTTTTGTGACTGGGTATATGGTCAATTTAGGAGGAGGTACCATGAGGTGCTGAGAAGAAGGTATATCCTTTTGTTTTACAATAAAATATTCTGTAGTTATCTGTTAAATCCATTTGTTTCATAACTTCTGTTAGTGTCCATGTTTCTCTGTTTAGTTTCTGTTTGCAGCATCTGTCCATTGGTGAGAGTGGGATGTTGAAGTCTCCCACTATTGTTGTGTGAGATACAATGTGTGTTTTGAGCTTTACTAAAGTTTCTTTAATGAATGTGGCTGCCCTTGCATTTGGAACATAGATATTTAGAATTGAGAGTTCACCTTTGTAGATTTTTACCTTTGTCTTTTTTGATAACTTTGGGTTCGAAATCAATTTTATTCGATATTAGAATGCCTACTCCAGCTTGTTTCTTTGGATCATTTGCTTGGAAAATTGTTTCTGAGGTAGTGTCTGTCTTTCTCCCTGAGGTGGGTTTCCTATAAGCAGCAGAAGGTTGGGTCCTGTTTGTGTAGCCAGACTATTAGTCTATGTCTTTTTATTGGGGAATTGAGTCCATTGATGTTGAGAGAAATTAAAGAAAAGTAATTGTTGCTTCCTATCATTTTTGTTGTTAAAGTTGGGATTTTGTTCTTGTGGCTGTCTTCTTTTAGGTTTGTTGAAGGATTACTTTCTTGCTTTTTCTAGGGTGTACTTTCCATCCTTGTGTTGGTGTTTTCCCTTTATTATCCTTTAAAGGGCTGGATTTGTGGAAAGATACTGTGTGAGTTTGGTTTTGTCATGGAATACTTTGGTTTCTCCATCTATGGTAATTGAGAGTTTTCCTGGGTATAGTAGCTTGGGCTGGCATTTGTATTCTTAGTGTCTGTATAACAGCTGTCCAGGATCTTCTGGCTTTCATAGACTCTGGTGAAAAATCTGGTGTAATTCTGATAGGCTTGCCTTTATATGTTACTTGACCTTTTTCCCTTACTGCTTTTAATATTCTGTCTTTATTTAGTGCATTTGTTGTTCTGATTATTACGTGTTGGGAGGAATTTCTTTTCTGGTCCAGTCTATTTGGAGTTTTGTAGGCTTCTTGTATGTTCATGGGCATCTCTTTCTTTAGGTTTGGGAAGTTTTCTTCTATAATTTGTTGAAGATATTTGCTGGCCCTTTAAGTTGAAAATCTTCATTCTCATCTACTCTTATTATCCGTAGGTTTGGTCTTATTGTGTCCTGGATTTCCTGGATGGTTTGAGTTAGGATCTTTTTGCATTTTGCATTTTCTTTGATTGTTGTGTCCATGTTCTTTATGGAATCTTCTGCACCTGAGATTCTCTCTTCCATCTCTTGTATTCTGTTGCTGATGCTCGCATCTATGGTTCCTGATTTCTTTCCTAAGGTTTCTATCTCCAGAATTGTCTCACTGTGGTTTGTTTCTTTCTTTCTTTCTTTCTTTCTTTCTTTCTTTCTTTCTTTCTTTCTTTCTTTCTTTCTTTCTTCTTCCCTTTTTAGATCTTGCATGGTTTTTTTCAATTCCATCACCTGTTTGGTTGTGTTTTCCTGTAATTCTTTAAGGGATTTTTGTGTTTCCTCCTTAAGGACTTCTACCTGTTTTAGCAGTGTTTTCCTGTAATTCTTTAAGACCTTCTACCTGTTTAGCAGTATTCTCCCATATTTCTTTAAGTGAGATATTTATGCCCTTAAAATCGTCTACCACCATCATGAGATATGATTTTCAATCCGAGTCTTACTTTCCGGGTGTATTGGGGTATCCAAGACTGTGGTGGGCATACTGGGTTCTGATAATGCCCAGTGTTCTTGGTTTCTGTTAGTAAGATTCTTACGTTTGCCATTCGCCTCTGGTAATCTCTGGTGTTAATGTTCTAGCTGTCTCTGGCTGGAGCTTGTTCCTCTTGTGATTCTGTTAGCCTCTGTCAGCACTCCTGGGAGTCCAACTCTCACCTGAGTCCCAGTGGTCAGAGCACTCTCTGCAGACAAGCTCTCCTCTTACAGGGCAAGTGTCCAGAAGTCTGGAGCTCAGATCCACCTCCTGAGTCCTGGGGTCAGAGCCCTCTCTGTAGGCCGACTCTCCTCTGGCAAGGAAGGTGCCTGGGGTCTGGGTCTCAGCTCCACCTCCTGACTGAGGATGAAGACCCAAAGGGACCCTGTTCAAGAACTTCTGTTGCTTCTGTTGCCCATGTACTCTCCCATGATCACCTAGTCCTGGGTTTGCTAGGGGTCCTGGGGCGTGGAGAGTCATGGAGAGTCCTCTGCATCCCTTGCCGCCCTTGGCCAGGTTCATGTGGAAGATGGTGGGGCTGGCTCCAACTGGAATGGATCCCAGCCTCTAGTCAGGCAGAGTTCCTTTATCCCTGTTCCTGCTGGCACAATACCCTCTGCGATTCTTTGGAGCTGATGTTGCGATCCACTCACCCTTGTTCCCGAGGTTCTGCAGCATGGAGCGTATTCTGGAGCCCTTGGCAACCTCCGCCCGGTTCAGGCAGAAGATCAGGGAGTTCTTAATTGCTTCATTTATCCTCAAAAGGAAATAAAAGATCTGAAAATGTGTCTAAGGTTAACAAGCCAAGTTTCAAAAATTGCACTGATATTTTTATACAGGGTAAAGTGTGTAAGTGAACAAAACTAAAAGTATATAGATGAATGAATAAACTATTGTGTGGAACTTTTTTTTTCTGCTGTGATAGCTGTTTTTCTTTATCAATTTGACATCTGGAATTAACTAAAAAACTAGCAGCTGAGTATACCTTTGAGGAAATTTTTTTCTTTTTTGTTTGTTTGTTTGTTTGTTTGTTTGTTGTTTTTTCGAGACACGGTCTCTCTGTATAGCCCTGGCTGTCCTGGAACTCACTTTGTAGACCAGGCTGGCCTCAAACTCAGAAATTCGCTTGCCTCTGCCTCCCAAGTGCTGGGATTAAAAGTATACGCCACCACGCCTGGCTTGAATTTTTTTTTTTTCTTAATTAGATTATTTTAAGCAGGCAAACCCACTTTTAATCTGGCAACCTATATAAAGGACATGGAAGAAGGAAGCTTGCCCTCTTTGCCTACTTGCTCTCCCTAGCTAGTCTATTCCTTCACTTGCATTAGAGCTTATTTAGAGGTTTTGGCATCTACCACCTGAGACATCCTGCTTCGTGGATTCTTAGACCTTCCATTGATAAACAGTCATTGTTGTACTAGCTGGACTCCAGCCTGTAAATCATTCTATTTAACATGTGTGTATGTATATACATATGAGAAGAGAGATTCATTCTATCAGACCCACTACACTAGGGTACCTTGAATAATATCTGCTTACTTAAGAATCTGTTTGTTTTTGAATTTTGAGACAGGGTTTTTCTGGGTAGGACTGGCTGTCCTGCAACTCATTCTATAGACCAGGCTGGCCTTGAACTCAGATCTACCTACCTCTGCCTCCTAAGTGCTGGGATTAAAGGTATAAACCACCTGGCCATTAACAATCTTTTATGTTGGTGATCTCAAACAGTTGTAGCAGAATAGTGTACAGGTGGGAGGAAATCTTCAGGAGTCACTGGAGACCCAGAGGTCTAGAAGTCCATAGCAAATACAGGAACATATGAGAATATCCTCTGGCTTTACATTACAGTCTTTGCTAAACAGGAGCAGTACATCATCGTTAAGCAACAAAACACTGGCAACACCAGGACATGGATTTGATGCTCACTTTCAAATTCCATTACCTAGATAGATAGATAGATATCCAGGTCAACAAAGAAAAGCAAAAGACTAGCAATATGGTTCAGCTGGTAAAGGGGGCCTGCCATCAAACTTGATGACCTGATTTAATTCCTATGACAAACACAGTGGAAAGAGAACTGATCCTTGCAAGCTGTCCACTAACATCCACATATGTGTCATGGTGTGCAGTCACACAAAATAAAGCTATAGAATTCTTCAGGGTTGAAAAGATGGATCCATGCTAAGAATTCTTGCTGGTTTTGCAGACAATCCAGTTTAACGTGTGGCATCCACATTTGAAGGCTCAAAAACCACTTGTAACTCCAGCTCCATAGAACCTTCTGGACTCTTGGCACCTGCACTCATATATACTCACAGGCACACACAATTTTTTTTCATCTCCAGATCATACACACTTCACATCATCCCTTTTTCCAGAGTTCCACGTTGTTTCTCTAAGTTCTTTATTACATTTGAAAACATTCTATAGCTGGGGATGTGGCCCAATGGGCGAGCATGTGCTTTGCCTATTTGAAGCCCTGGGTTCAACTCCAACATAAACACCAGATCCATTGGGATTTATCCTGTTTTGCAGGTGTAATTATGCCCTCTTGAGTGAATGCCTCACCTTTCTCTGAAACAAATAGGACCTGGAGACAGAACCATAGAGTATATTGCATTTTGTAAGGTCAAGTGTGTCGAAAAAGGGCCACCAGTAGGCATTTATAAGACAGTGCTGTTTTAATCATTTGAACAAACTGTTTAAAGTTAGCATTTTTGAAATGGGGTTTAAGTTTGCCCAAATGTGTTTGAGCTGGTAAATTGCTCCACATTATTGTCTATCATGTGTGAAACAAGTGGTTGGACAAGAAATCAAAACACAAGAATCTCATTTTTCTGAATCCCTAACAGTAAAGATAGCTAGGAGCAGTCGAGCAATGGAAGACTATAGGCGAAATTTGGGCCACAAGGTGCAACCTGCAGCCTCAGAAGTATGTTTTGCCTATATATTCTATGTAATGAGCAATTCCAAATTACTGACAGAAAACACCCATTTTGTTATTTGGTGGGTGATCTGTGGGTAAATTTGGAGACCATACAGATGGTTCCTGACCATTGGTTTCTGGGATCAACAAGGAAGGCAAAGAGTTGTAAGTGGAACACCTGGGGCCATTTTAATATGTTTGGATGTATATGGACTCTTGGCTTTTGTGTGTTGATTGCCTTTCAAGCTCTCAGATGGTAAGTACGGTCAAGTAGAAATCTCTCATTGAGCCTGTCCCACACATACAGCCTCTCCTTGCCTTGCTCTTACTTCCTTTGCCTTCAAATTTTGGAGGTAAAGACTACATAACTGGACCTTCCTACCCAGAGAAAACCTTCCATGACCCTGATGGTCTCCCTTCAAAAGCTGAAGTGAGTCTGATTTCCCTCTCACTAAGTCTGTGAGTGATACTTTAAAAATGACAGATGATAGTTTCTATCCTTTCCAAGATAGAACTCACTGTGTTGCTAAGCTAGTGCCTCTTCAAATTCTGTTGGAACTCTAGGTCTCTAGATGGTCACTCTGGAATTCAGTCTTGGAACAACTATAAGCCAGCCAACCACTAAGGGAGGGGGGAGGTCAGCATGGGTGACCAATGGCCAATCTGTGCCTTCAACAAAGACCCTGTGCCTGTGGACATAAGCAGGTGGGGTCCAATTGATCTGGTGTTTTCCCAACTTGGAAAGTCAAGATAACAGATATCTAGGGTTTGGAAGAGATTCTAAGGGCTTCTGGTGGGAGGAAAGGGTGAGTCCCGTTAGATCCACCTTCTCAACCATTAGGCCCAGCTGGCAAGGAAGGGAGAGTTCTAAGGCAGAGTTGGGAGTTCTATAAGGACCTTAGTTTGCTTCCTATTGCTGTGATAAAACAATACCAAAAGCAAATTGGGGAGGAAAAGGGTTGTTTCCGCTTATGCATCTATCTTGAGCATAGTCCATCATTGAGGGAAAGCCAAGGCAGGGCACGAACAGAAATAGGCCATGGAAGAATGCTGCTTACTGGCTTGCTCCTCGTGACTTGCTCTGGTGCTTTCTTATAGAACTCAAAACCACTTAGGGATGCAACTGTCCCCAGTGGGCTGGGCTCTCCCATATCAACCATTAACCATGAAAGAGTCCCCAACAGGCTTGCCTTTAATCCAGTCTGAAGGCACTTTCTTAAGTGAGAATCCCTCTTTCAAAATGACTCTAACTTGTATCAAATTAGCAAAAAGATCCAGCTAGTACATAGAGGGAGATTGTGGTTGTTTGAATAGGTATGGCCTCCATAGACTTCTGAGGTTGAATAAGGGAGTGGCACAATTAGGGTGTGTGGCCTTAATACAGTAGGTGTGGCCTTGTTGGAGGAAGCATGTCACTATGGGGACATGCTTTGAGGTCATAGCTCATGATATGCCCAGGTCCTTATATATGCTCAATCTATACACTGTCTCCTACTGCCTTCAGATCAAGATATAGAACTTTCAGCTCCTCCAGTGAAAGATCCTGGCAGAATGTAAAAGGACACAGAAGCCCTGAAATTGGCAAGATAGACATCAGTGTTAGCAGAACTAGCTTCACTGATTTAAAAAAATAGAAGTGCACAATGCTCTGGCCACTCCTTAAACCTGTGTGTCTGCCAATGTTCTGACCAGGTGTGTGCCCGTTGCTGCACCTTCATTAGACTCTTTCCTTGTACCCCTCCCATACCCATTTCTTGAGAATAGACATTGTTTAGATCTGGAAATCCCCTACTCTCACCCTTCTCCTTTCCCCCCTGAGGGCCTATAAAAACTGGGACCTCTTTCCCCTCGAGGTCACTCCTCTACCCCTGCGTGGAATATGAGTCGTCCCCAGAGCTCTGGCTTTCCCCAAATAAAGCCTCATGTGGTTTGCAACAAGCTAGGTCTATCGTGAGTTCTTGGGTGTCCGCTATTGTCCTGAGGCCTGAGCGAGGGGCTCCTCTTGGAGTCTTTCATTTGGGGGCTCGTCCGGGATTGGCATGACCACCCACATCTCCAAAGACCCACTTGGAGGTGAAATTTTTTGTCCAAAAATATTTCTGTAAGCCGGCGAGGTTCTGTGCTGAAATTTGCAGCCGCGACATTTCATGAGAAATGGAGACCTTTGCCTCGGGATGAGGCACTGAGTGTGAACAGCAGACGTGCTGGAATCACCGGATGCTGCTCGCTCTGGGGGACGCCCTGAGCGAGGGGAAGGACTCCAGGAGTCTGTCTGGGGCGGGAGTGTACTCCCTCGACCATCTGCATTTCTGAGTTGGTTTTGTCTGTCTGACAGAAAACAGGCATCTGTCAGTGTGTGTTTGTTTTTTGTGTCTGTTTTCAGGCATTTGTCAATGTGTATTTGTTTTTTGTGTCTGTTTTCAGGTATGTGTCAGTGTGTGTATGTGTGTTTTCTGTGTTTGTTTTGTGTTTTACGTGGTGTAAACAATGGGGCAGACTATAACGACCCCCCTAAGTTTGACTTTAGACCACTGGACTGAAGTTAGATCAAGGGCCCATAATCTTTCAGTAGAAATTAAAAAGGGACCTTGACAGACTTTCTGTGCCTCCGAGTGGCCGACTTTTAATGTAAAATGGTCACTGGAGGGGACTTTTGGCTTACTCTTATCTTTGAAGTTAAAGCCATTGTTTTTCAGAGTGGACCTGGGTCCCACCCGGATCAACTGCCTTACTTCATTCAGAATTCACTGCCATAAATCAAACCATGGACTCCCCCGCACCATTCAGAGCCCTCCCCTGGCTGTTCCCATGCACTCAGTGGTTCAGCACAGTGCCCTCACTTTCTGCCCTAAGAAGCAGTCCCTGCACCCGGCTCTGAGATTGCTAAAGGCACAGTCTGAGGACCAAGGACCTACAGCTCGGACCCAGAGCCAACAAGCCCAGAGTCCCCCAGCAGATAAAGCTCCTGACACCACTTCTGCCTTTTCCTTTGCGAGCTGTGGGCAACCCGCCCACAGACAGGCAGTCTCTGCAGACCCTCCAATATTGGCCTTTCTCATCGGCTGATCTGTACAATTGGAACGCTGGGTTCCCTCTGGACTGGCCAGATTAGAACTGCAACACGGCACTAAAGGGAGCGATAAGACGCCCCACCAATTTGGCTAAGGTAAGAGAAGTGATGCAGGGCCTTACCGAGCCCCCGTCTGTTTTTTCTAGAAAAAATTAATAGAAGCTTATAGATACTATACTCCTTTTAACCCGACCTCTGAGGGTCAACAAGCCGCAGTTGCTATGGCTTTTAAAGATTACATGCCATGGCTTTACAAGATTTAGTTAAGGAGGCAGAAAAGGTGTATCACAAGAGAGAAACAGAGGAAGAATACAGGAAAGGAATTTAAGCAGGATTTTGGCCGTAGTAGTAGGGGAACGTAAAGGAAGGAACAGGCCAGAGAATAGACAGATAGGGTACCTGGGCAACAAGGAACCCAGACCTGAAGGAAAAAAATCTGTCCAGAAGATTTTTAAACAGGACCAAACCAATGTGCCTATTGCAAGGAAAAAGAACATTGGGCAGAAGAATGCCCAAAGAAAAAGGGAAGGGCCCCTAAGGTCCTGACTCTGAAAGATGATGAATAGGGGAGATGGGGCTCAGACCCCCTCCCCGAGCCTAGGATAACCCTGATGGTGAAAAAGACTCCCATGGACTTTTTAATTGGCACAGGGGCAGAACATTCTGTGTTAAAACATCCACTGAAAAAAATTAAAAAATAAAAAAAACATTGTAATTGAAGCCACTGGTCAGAAACAATACCCCTGGACCACTGCATACACTGTAAATCTGGGGAAAGGCCAAGTGAGTCATTCCTTCTTGGTCATTCCTGAGTGTCCCACACCGCTTCTAGGAAAAGATCTTCTGACTAAATTAAAGGCCCAGATCAGATTTACTCAAGAAGGGCCGAGAGTAACTTGGGAATCTCCCACCTCCATAGTCTTAGCCCTGCAGCTTGAGGAAGAATACAGATTGCATGAAGGCATAAAGCAAACGGAGGTGCCAGACCTAAAAGATTGGTTGACTGCTTTCCCTAGAGCATGGGCAGAGACTGGAGGCATGGGAATGGCTGTCAGAGTTCCCCCTGTGGTTGTGGGACTGAAAACGGATGCAACCCCTATAGGAGTGTGACAATACCCAATGAGCCATGAAGCAAAAAATGGAATCAGGCCACATATTCAGAGACTATTACAATTAGGTATTTTGGAACCTTGCCAGTCACCCTGGAATACTCCTTTACTGCCGGTAAAGAAACCTGGCACGAGTGACTACCGACCAGTCCAAGACCTGAGAGAGGTCAATAAGAGGGTCCAAGATATTCACCCAACTGTTCCTAGTCCCTATAACCTCCTCAGCTCACTCCCTCCGGTGTAAAAATGGTACACAGTACTTGATTTAAAAGATGCTTTCTTTTGCCTGAAGTTACATCCCTCCAGCCAGCCCATATTCACCTTTGAGTGGAAAGATCCTGACACTGAACAAACGGGACAATTGACCTGGACACAGTTACCCCAGGGATTTAAAAACTCCCCCACCCTTTTTGATGAGGCTCTACATCAAAATTTAGCCTCCTTCCGAGCTGAAAATTCCCAGATAACTCTGCTTCAATATGTTGATGACTTGCTCCTTGCTGCAACCACGGAGAGAGAATGCTGGCTGGGGACCAAGAGATTGCTAGCAGAACTGGGTGAGTTGGGTTACCGGGCCTCTGCTAAAAAAACCCAGCTATGTCAGATGGAAGTAATCTACTTGGGATATACCCTCTGGGATGAAAAATGGTGGCTGACAGAGGCTAAAAAAAAAAGGACTGTGACTCAAATACCAACACCAGCTACTCCAAGACAAGTAAAAGAATTCTTGGCCACCGCTGGGTTCTGCAGACTTTGAATACCTGTGTTTGCAACACTGGCCGCCCCCCTGTACCCCCTGACCAAGGAAAGTGGGGAATTCAGATGGACATCAGAACATCAGAAAGCCTTTGAAAAATATTAAGGAGACCCTGCTGACAGCACCAGCCTTGGCATTGCCAGATCTAAAGAAGCCCTTCGTCCTCTATGTTGATGAGAGGGCGGGGGTGGCCAGAGGAGTTCTTACTCAGGCTCTAGGGCCGTGGAAGAGGCCGGTGGCATATTTGTCTAAGAAGATGGACCCAGTGGCCAGTGGATGGCCCACATGTTTAAAGGCCGTTTCTGCAGTAGCCCTACTCATTAAGGATGCTGACAAATTATCTCTGGGACAGCAAATAACCGTGGTAGCCCCCCACTCTCTTCAAAGCATTATCCGCCAACCCCCAGATCAATGGATAACAAATGCCTGGATGACTCACTACCAGAGTCTGCTGCTAACTGAACGGGTCGTGTTTGCTCCTCCTGCTATTCTCAACCCTGCCTGCAAAGTGATCTACGTGACCAGCCGTGGCCAGGTGTTCCAAACTGGTACACGGACGGAAGCAGTTTCCTAGTGAAAGTTTTTGTAAATACCTTTTCAGAATGGGTGGAGGCCTACCCAACAAAAAAAAAAAAAAAAAACCTGCCAATGTTGTGGTTAAAAAAAAATCCTAAAAAAATTTTTTCCACAGTTTGGAATACCTAAGGTAATAGGGTCTAACAATAAACCCACCTTTGTTGCCCAGGTAAGTCAGGGACTGGCCATCCAACTGGGAATTAATTTAAAATTACATTATGTTTATAAACCCCAGAGATGAGGCTAGGTAAAAAAAAATTAAAAAAAAAAACTTGACTAAATTAATCTTAAAGACCGGCGAAAATTACTGGACAGCCCTCCTTCCCTTTGCCTTGTTCCGCGTTAAGAACACACTGGGAACATTTAAGCTCACACCATATAAAATCCTGTACGGGGGCGAGGGGGGGCCTCCCCCGCTCACTGAAGTAAAAAGAGTGTTAGATCCTTTAAATTTTAACCCTGATCCTTCATTGTTTACATGCATAAAAGCCCTAAAAGTGGTCAGAAACACTGCCTAAGAGCAGCTTAAAGAGGCCTACAAACCAGGAGACTTGTTAATATCACACCAGTTCCAGGTGAAAGATGCAGTTCTCGTCTGACAACATGAAGCTAAGAATCTAAAACCTTTTTAAAAAGGCCCTTGCATTGTGCTGCTGACCACCCCCACTGCTGTCAAAGTAGAAGGCATCTCTGCTTAGATTCATGCCTCTCACGTAATACGAGCTCCTGAAGAATAAATCCCCTTGGTTGACCACCCTCATTTCTATTCTAATAAACCCTCTAATAAGTTTGCTCTTACTGCTGATGTGTGGCCCACTAATCCTTTTTTTTGGTTTTTCGAGACAGGGTTTCTCTGTGTAGCCTTGGCTGTCCTGGAACTCACTTTGTAGACCAGGCTGGCCTCGAACTCAGAAATCCGCCTGCCTCTGCCTCCCGAGTGCTGGGATTAAAGGCGTAATAAACTAATAACCTTTGTTAAAAAGAGGATTGGTGCTGTCCAGCTGTTAGTATTAAGACAACAATACCAGTCTCTGAAGAACCTTAAAAAAAGGTTGCAGTTTAGTTCTAAAATTAGAACTGGTAACTAGAAGAAGTGGGGAATGAAAGATCCTGGCAGAATGTAAAAGGACACAGAAGCCCTGAAATTGGCAAGATAGACGTCAGTGTTAGCAGAACTAGCTTCACTGATTTAAAAAAAATAGAGGTGCACAATGCTCTGGCCACTCCTTAAACCTGTGTGTCTGCCAATGTTCTGACCAGGTGTGTGCCCATTGCTGCACCTTCATTAGACTCTTTCCTTGTACCCCTCCCATACCCATTTCTTGAGAATAGACATTGTTTAGATCAGGAAATCCCCTACTCTCACCCTTCTCCTTTCCCCCCTGAGGGCCTATAAAAACTGGGACCTCTTTCCCCTCGAGGTCGACTCCTCTATCCCTGCGTGGGATATGAGTCGTCCCCAGAG
Organism: Mus caroli; assembly: GCF_978045245.1. NCBI lineage: Eukaryota > Metazoa > Chordata > Mammalia > Rodentia > Muridae > Mus > Mus caroli. The sequence goes on along the minus strand of NW_028227270.1, from coordinate 54,873,704 downwards.
CTCTGGCTTTCCCTGAATAAAGCCTCATGTGGTTTGCAACAAGCTAGGTCTATCGTGAGTTCTTGGGTGTCCGCTATTGTCCTGAGGCCTGAGCGAGGGGCTCCTTTTGGAGTCTTTCACCAGTACCATGTCTGCCTGCACACTGCCATGCTTTAAGCCATGGTGATAATGAAATTATCCTCTGAAACTGTAAGTCAGTCCCAATTACATATGTTCTTTTATAACAGTTGTGATTATGCTGTCTACATCCTCAAACCTATTAAACATCATTTTGGAAGGGCAATTTAGCAAGAACCAATAAAAATTAAACACATATTCTTACTTACATATGAAATCCCACTTCTGGAACTCTAACAATAGAAGTGAAAACACTTTTTATGGATGTATGAGATTTACCACATAATTGTTTGGCATGTTTAGGGATGGAAGAGTGGAAGATAAAATAAAATTTACATTACAAGAAATGAAAGAGGTTGGTTAGAGAAAACTGAAAAACTACCAAAAATAGCTGATGAGAAATATGAGACATGGTCACTCTTACGTAGCTCTGGCTGTCCTCAAACTATCTATATTGACAAAGCTGGGTTTGAGTTCATGAGTCTCCACCTGCCTCTGCTTTCCAAGTTCTGGGATTAAAGGTATGAGCCACCATGCCCCCGCCCCTTTTTTTGTTGTTGTTGTTCTGGGATGGCTCTTGTTTGAGACAGTCTCACTGTGTGTGTAGCTATAGCTCTCCTGGAACTCACTATATATACCAGGCTAGCCTCATACTCAGAGTTCAACCTGCCTATACTTCCAAAGTGCTTAGATTGAAAGCATGCACTACCATAGCCAGCTATGAAATTTTTTATATTAAATTTGAGTATGCACTTAAGTAATAATGAGAGACAGCCGCAAGTGGAAGAATGAGAGTCTGTATGAATTGCTTATCTTATCTTGATTTAACTTTGGCAAGTGAAATGTACCAAGCAAATTATACATTTACTTTAGAGGCAGAGTGCTGGTTTTTAAAGTACATCCTTAGGTTCCTCTGAATTTCCTCCATGTCTGTTGTTATAGCCCTCTTTTGTTTCTGAGTTTGTTAATTTGGGTAGTGTCTCTTCACCTTTTACTTAGTTTGGATAAGGGTTTGTCTATCTTGTTCATTTTTCTCAAAGAACCAATGCATTGTTTCATTGATTTTTTTTTATTGTTCTCTTCATTTCTGTTTTATTGATGTTAGTCCTGAGGTGGTTATTTCTTGTCCTCTACTCCTCATGGGTGTAATTGGAGCTTTCAAGTGTACTAAGTTTCTAGTATAAGGGGGGTTTTGTTGTTGTTGTTTTGGTTAGTTCTGTGAAACTAGATGTTCCCTGATGTCACGATTCTTAAAAGATTAAAAAACTGAGGCCTGGGGCCCAGCACAGAGCAGTCCTACTGGCCCGGGTGCTTGCTTGCACCCTCATCTTGGAGACAATGCAATAACTGCACAACGGCAATTCCGGATTCATGCTTGACTTGCAGAGAACATTTGACAGAAATGATTAGAAAATGAACTACTACAGCCAACATCGGGAGTCTGGGAAAGAAAATAACTCATGAAATGAGTTTTGCACAGAATTTGAGAGTGGTGCCTGGATGAGCAAATATAGAATATTTAAAATCTTATACTCGTAAAACTAGGTCAGAACACGGGGACTCTCGGGAGAGTCACTGTGTGCAGTGTACTGAGGTGGAAAGCCAGTGGAACCGCTGAGTTAAGGGTTAACTTGATTCTTTCTGGCTGATGCCTGGCAGGTTTGCGCGCATCGTTTATCATTAGAGCTTCACAGGAAAATGCTGACCTCGGAGCTCTGAGCTCTGAAGTATAATAAGTTAAAATTTAAAGTTTCAACAATGATAAGTTTGCAATTATTATTATTACTTTGGCCAGAAGCCTGGGAATAGGGAAGGTGGAAACTTTGGGGAAAAAATTGTAATTCTTGATTCTTTGTGGTGAAGGAGGAAAATTACTGACCACCTGAACTCTTCACCCCAGAGTACATTCCTGAACTCTTCAACTCAGAGTTCGATCCCCTCCCAACTGAGGACTGTTCCAAGAACATTTTTGAGATAGGGGCTTCCTGGAACAACCCCCAGAACATTTTTGAGATAAGGGCCTCCTGGAACCACCTCAGAATGTTCCAATAGATCGGGTACATTGCCAAAATATAGGACACGACCCCTTGGTTACGTAAAGCCCCTTGGAAAAACCCTTGGCAGAACCCCTTAGTGACGCAAACTTGTACTTTTCCCTGCCCCACTCCTCTACTTGGCTTTTTTCTATATAAGCCTGTAAAAAATTCTGGGCTGTCGTCGATTCTCCTCTGCACCATGCCTGGTGTATGAGTTTCGACCCCAGAGCTCTGGTTTATGTGCTTTTTATGTGCTTTCTTGTTGTTGCTTTATTAAATCTTACTCTCTACATCTTAAGTTTGGTCTCAGTGTCTTCTTGGGTACGCGGCTGTCCCGAGGCTTGACTGAGGGTCTGCCCTCCGGGGGTCTTTCATTGGGATTCCCTTATTCTTTTGAATTTGATTTGCCAATGCATATACAGTGTCTTTTTTTCTACCTGCTTTTGGAGTGTCAATAAAAGACTGGGGCAAGAAGAAGGCAAGAGAGCCTGAGAAGAGCGGGTGGAGAATGAGTGAGTGAAAGGAGAATGCATGTGGAGTGTGCTTGTGTGGTGTGTATGAGGCGTGTATGAGGCGGGTGTTGAGGCATGTGTGAGGCATGTGAGGTGTGTGTGTGTGAAGTGTGTGTGGTGTGTGTGTATGTGTGTGTGTGAGGCTAGTGTGAGGCATGTGGGACGTGTGTGGCGTTTGTGAGGAGCGTGTGAGACATGTGTGAGGTGTGTGTGTGAGGCATGTGTGAGGCTAACGTGAGGCGTTTGAGACATGTGTAAGGCGTGTGCGAAGCATGTGTGAGGCGTGTGAGGAGCATGTGAGACGTGTGTGTGAAAAGCACACAGGAGAAAGCAGAACGCGCAGCCTTGAGCTGTGAGCAAGCGAGCGAGGAGTGCAGAGAGTGAGAGAGAAACTCTAAGCGTTGAAAAACCGCCTGTCAGCTTGCAGCCAAAAAAGCAGTCTGTGTCTGTTTATTACGTGCCTCCCAGATAGCCCCACTTCCAGGTGAAAACTCCGATCCCGAGCCGAGGCTAGACTCCGCAGCTGTTCAAGATCACGAGTCTGGCTCCAGTTTGGAAATTCATTTTAGGGCCTCTGAGAGGTCCTTGGTCTTTGTTTGCTCCCTGTGGCCACCGGAAGTCATTTATAAACCGAGGAAGAAACTTTATTTCCAGGTTTCAGAGAGACAGAGGTTGAACTTTATTAATTATCAATAATAATAATTTTTTAAAAAGCTGTGACGCGGTTTCTGCTTCCGGCCCTCCACCACGGTTTACCACGGGGAACGGGGAGGAGTTCGGCGGGGGCTGCGGCGCTCGCTGGCAGCTCCCCAGGAAAACGTGGGTTTTATTTCTCATCTCTTCTTTTTTTTTTTTTTTTTTTTTGTGGTTTTTCGAGACAGGGTTTCTCTGTATAGCCCTGGCTGTCCTGGAACTCACTTTGTAGACCAGGCTGGCTTCGAACTCAGAAATCCGCCTGCCTCTGCCTCCCAAGTGCTGGGATTAAAGGCGTGCGCCACCACCGCCCGGCTCTCATCTCTTCTAAAGTTTAAGTAAAATCTTCATTTCTTCCAAAAAGAAAAATACTTGAGACAGGACTTTATTTTTTTTTTAATATTTTTATTACATATTTTCCTCAATTACGTTTCCAATGCTATCCCAAAAGTCCCCCATAGCGCCCCCCCACTTCCCTATCCACCCATTTCCATTCTTTTGGCCCTGGCATTCCCCTATATTGGGGCATATAAAGTTTGCAAGTCCAATGGGCCTCTCTTTCCATTGATGGCTGACTAGGCCATCTTTCGATACATATGCAGCTAGAGACAAGAGCTCCGGGGTTCTAGTTAGTACATCATGTTGTTCCAACAATAGGGTTGCAGATCCCTTTAGCTCCTTGGGTACTTACTCTAGCTTCTCCATTGGGAGCCCTGTGATACATCCAATAGCTGACTGTGAACATCCACTCCTGTGTTTGCTGGGCCCCAGCATCGTCTCACAAGAGACAGCTATATTTGGGTCCTTTCAGCAAAATCTTGCTAGTGTATGCAATGGTGTCAGCGTTTAGAAGTTGATTATGGGATGGATCCCTGGGTACGGCAGTCTCTAAATGGTCCATCCTTTCATCACCACTACGAACTTTGTCTCTGTAACTCCTTCCCTGGGTGTTTTGTTCCCAATTCTGAGAAGGTGCACAGTGTCCACACTTTGGTCTTCATTCTTCTTGAGTTTCATGCGTTTAGCAAATTGTATCTTAAATCTTGGGTATCCTAAGTTTTGGGCTAATATCCACTTATCAGTGAATACATATTGTGTGAGTTCTTTTGTGATTGTGTTACTTCACTCAAGATGATGCCCTCCAGGTCCATCCATTTGGCTAGGAATTTCATAAATTCATTCTTTTTAATAGCTGAGTAGTACTCCATTGTGTAAATGTACCATAATTTCTGTATCCATTCCTCTGTTGAGGGACATCTGGGTTCTTTCCAGCTTCTGGCTATTATAAATAGGGCTGCTATGAACATAGTGGAACATGTGTCCTTTTTACCGGTTGGGACATCTTCTGGATATATGCCCAGGAGAGGTATTGCTGGATCCTCCGGTAGTACTATGTCCAATTTTCTGAGGAACCGCCAGACTGATTTCCAGAGTGGTTGTACAAGCTTGCAATCCCACCAACAATGGAGGAGTGTTCCTCTTTCTCCACATCCTCGCCAGCAACTGCTGTCACCTGAATTTTTGATCTTAGCCATTCTGACTGGTGTGAGGTGGAATCTCAGGGTTGTTTTGATTTGCATTTCCCTGATGATTAAGGATGTTGAACATTTTTTCAGGTGTTTCTCTGCCATTCGGTATTCCTCAGGCGAGAATTCTTTGTTCAGTTCTGAGCCCCATTTTTAATGGGGTTATTTGACTTTCTGGAGTCCACCTTCTTGAGTTCTTTATATATATTGGATATTAGTCCCTTATCTGATTTAGGATAGGTGAAGATCCTTTCCCAATCTGTTGGTGGTTTTTTTGTCTTATTGATGGTGTCTTTAGCCTTGCAGAAGCTTTGTAGTTTCATGAGGTCCCACTTGTCAATTCTCGATCTTACAGCACAAGCCATTACTGTTCTATTCAGGAATTTTTCCCCTGTGCCCATATCTTCAAGGCTTTTCCCCACTTTCTCCTCTATAAGTTTCAGTGTCTCTGGTTTTATGTGAAGTTCCTTGATCCACTTAGACTTGACCTTAGTACAAGGAGATAGGAATGGATCGATTCGCATTCTTCTACATGTTAACAACCAGTTGTGCCAGCACCATTTGTTGAAAATGCTGTCTTTCTTCCACTGGATGTTTTTAGCTCCCTTGTCGAAGATCAAGTGACCGTAGGTGTGTGGGTTCATTTCTGGGTCTTCAATTCTATTCCATTGGTCTATTTGTCTGTCACTATACCAGTACCATGCAGTTTTTATCACAATTGCTCTGTAGTAGAGCTTTAGGTCCGGCATGGTGATTCCACCAGAGGTTCTTTTATCCTTGAGAAGAGTTTTTGCTATCCTAGGTTTTTTGTTATTCCAGATGAATTTGCAGATTGCACTTTCTAATTCGTTGAAGAATTGAGTTGGAATTTTGATGGGGATTGCATTGAATCTGTAGATTGCTTTTGGCAAGATAGCCATTTTTACAATGTTGATCCTGCCAATCCACGAGCATGGGAGATCTTTCCATCTTCTGAGATCTTCTATAATTTCTTTCTTCAGAGACTTGAAGTTTTTATTATACAGATCTTTCACTTCCTTAGTTAGAGTCACGCCAAGATATTTTATATTATTTGTGACTATTGAGAAGGGTGTTGTTTCCCTAATTTCTTTCTCAGCCTGTTTATTCTTTGTGTAGAGAAAGGCCATTGATTTGTTTGAGTTAATTTTATATCCAGCTACTTCACCGAAGCTGTTTATCAGGCTTAGGAGTTCTCTGGTGGAATTTTTAGGGTCACTTATATATACTATCATATCATCTGCAAAAAGTGATATTTTGACTTCATCTTTTCCAATTTGTATCCCTTTGATCTCCTTTTGTTGTCGAATTGCTCTGGCTAGGACTTCAAGTACAATGTTGAATAGGTATGGAGAAAGTGGACAGCCTTGTCTAGTCCCTGATTTTAGAGGGATTGCTTCAAGCTTCTCACCATTTACTTTGATGTTGGCTACTGGTTTGCTGTAGATTGCTTTTATCATGTTTAGATATGGGCCTTGAATTCCTGATCTTTCCAAGACTTTTATCATGAATGGGTGTTGGATCTTGTCAAATGCTTTTTCCGCATCTAACGAGATGACCATGTGGTTTTTGTCTTTGAGTTTGTTTATATACTGGATTACGTTGATGGATTTCCGTATATTGAACCATCCCTGCATCCCTGGGATGAAACCTACTTGGTCAGGATGGATGATTGTTTTGATGTGTTCTTGGATTCGGTTAGCAAGAATTTTATTGAGGATTTTTGCATCAATATTCATAAGGGATATTGGTCTGAAGTTTTCTATCTTTGTTGGGTCTTTTTGTGGTTTAGGTATCAGAGTAATTGTGGCTTCATAGAATGAGTTGGGTAGAGTACCTTCTGTTTCTATTTTGTGGAATAGTTTGTGAAGAACTGGGATTAGATCTTCTTTGAAGGTCTGATAGAACTCTGCACTAAACCCATCTGGTCCTGGGCTTTTTTTGGTTGGGAGACTATTAATGACTGCTTCTATTTCTTTGGGGGATATAGGGCTGTTTAGATCATTAACCTGATCTTGATTCAACTTTGGTACCTGGTATCTGTCTAGGAACTTCTCCATTTCATCCAGGTTCTCCAGTTTTGTTGAGTATAGCCTTTGGTAGAAGGATCTGATGGTGTTTTGGATGTCTTCAGGATCTGTTGTTATGTCTCCTTTTTCATTTCTGATTTTGTTAATTAGGATGCTTTCCCTGTGCCCTCTAGTGAGTCTGGCTAAGGGTTTATCTATCTTGTTGATTTTCTCAAAGAACCAGCTCCTTGATTGGTTGATTCTTTGAATAGTTTTTCTTGTTTCCACTTGGTTGATTTCACCCCTGAGTTTGATTATTTCCTGCCGTCTACTCCTCTTGGGTGAATTTGCTTCCTTTTGTTCTAGTGCTTTTAGGTGTGTTGTCAAGCTGCTAATGTGTGCTCTTTCTAGTTTCCTTTTGGAGGCACTCAGAGCTATGAGTTTTCCTCTTAGAAATGCTTTCATTGCGTCCCATAAGTTTGGGTATGTTGTGGCTTCATTTTCATTGAACTCTAAAAAGTCCTTGATTTCTTTCTTTATTCCTTCCTTGACCAAGGTATCATTGAGAAGAGTGTTGTTCAGTTTCCACGTGAAGGTTGGCTTTCTATTATTTATTTTGTTATTGAAGATCAGCCTTAGTCCATGGTGATCTGATAGGATGCATGGGACAATTTCAATGTTTTTGTATATGTTGAGTCCTGTTTTGTGCCCAATTACGTGGTCAATTTTGGAGAAGGTACCATGAGGTGCTGGGAAGAAGGTGTATCCTTTTGTTTTAGGGTAAAATGTTCTGTAGATATCTGCCAGATCCATTTGATCCATAACTTCTGTTAGTTTCACTGTGTCCCTGTTTAGTTTCTGTTTCCATGATCTGTCCATTGGTGAAAGTGGTGTGTTGAAGTCTCCCACTATTATTGTATGAGGTGCAATGTGTGCTTTGAGATTTACTAAAGTTTCTTTAATGAATGAGGCTGCCTTTGTATTTGTAGCATAGATATTCAGGATTGATAGTTCCTCTTGGAGGATTTTACCTTTGATGAGTATGAAGTGCCCCTCCCTGTCTTTTTTGATGACTTTGGGTTGGAGTCAATCTTATCTGATATTAGAATGGCTACTCCAGCTTGTTTCTTCAGACCATTTGCTTGGAAAATTGTTTTCCAGCCTTTCATTCTGAGGTAGTGTCTATCTTTTTCTCTGAGATGAGTTTCTTGTAAGCAGCAAAATGTTGGGTCTTGTTTGTGTAGCCAGTTTGTTAGTCTATGTCTTTTTATCGGGGAGTTGAGTCCATTGATATTAAGAGATATTAAGGAAAAGTAATTGTTGTTTCCTGTTATTTTTGTTGTTAAAGTTGGCATTCTGTTCTTGTGGCTGTCTTCTTTTAGGTTTGTTGAGGGATTACCTTCTTGTTGTTTCTAGGGCGTGGTTCCGAGACAGGACTTTTCCGGCGAGTGAGTATGCACAGATTCCCAATCCTGTTCTTGTCGCCTCAGGCGGCCATGAGGCCAAAAGGTCAAATGTAAAAACTGAGAACAGGTAGCTTAGCGGTTAAGGGCACAAACTGTTTTCCCAAAGGTCATGAGTTTGAATCCCAGCAGGTGCAGTGATATTTTGTACCTTCTTTTGGTGGCTGGACAGATGACTCCGTGTCATGGAATCTGGCTCCCTCTTGTGGCCTGCGGTGTAAAAGCAGGCAGTAATCTGTATACTTAATAAATAAATCTTAAAAAAAAAAAAAAAAGAAAGAAAGAAAAAGAAAAAAAAATTCCTTATGGAAGTTTTTTATAGACTTTGGAATGATGACTGGATGAGCGATCCTGCTTCCATTTCTCCTTCCAGGCTTCTTCAAGAGCTGAGGGTCTGCTCTCAGGGCGGCTCAGAGGGAGACAGAGATGAAGCGAGGTCAGGCGCGGTAATGGGACGAGCTCATCACTAGTGGGCAACCTTCCCGGGATGGGAACTAGAAGTAGCAGCCCCAAGCCAGCGCCGCCAGCGCCTGAGGCAACTTAGGGTCGTGGGGGTCCGGGCGCAGGGACAGAGCGCTCGTGCATGTTCTCATGTGTGGCGGGGCGGGGGTCCGTGGAACCGGCAGGGAGGCGGGGCAGAATGGCGAGGGCGGCGACCCCTAGCACTCAGCAGGATCCCAGGAGCAGGCTTGGCCACCTCGGAGAGCTTAGGGGTCACGCTTTGTCACACCCATGGCTCTGTCCTCCCTCCGGTCTGTCCAGCCCGTGCCTGGGCCCTCCTCTCAACCCCCTCCCACCTCTCTCTTCCCCCTCCGGCTTGGGTCTTGCAGCAGTCTCCGGGGCGCGGCGAGGAGGCGGGGCTGGAGGGTGGCCAGAGTTAACCAGGGGTCCCTGGATGTCATGGTGATCCCAGTCCCTGGCTGCAGTGACCAATATCCACCTATGTGATCCCTGACCTATGACTTGGACCCCAACTTTACACCTGACCCCGACATCATATGTCAACCCCAACCTTTGACCTCTATATTGCCCTGTGACTGGATGACACTGATCTGTAACCTTGACATGACCCCGACACTGTCCACCTCACTCCAACCCAGCCTCGGCCCTGCCCACTAGGCACTCTAGGTTCTGACCCCTAACCCCCACCGCGTGCACCAGTGATTCTCTGGTAACATTGGGATTCCGTACACACACACCTCCCTCCAATGTCACATGCCTTGGCCCAGGCTTCCTGGGGAAGGGAGGCTGTCACTCACCACTCTGGGTCCCATCATCATCCAAAGGCCTCCCTCAGGTTATGCGCTGGCTGGGGTGCCGAGGAGCAGCGCTTCAGCAGGGTGTCTTTGGGTCAGGAGTCACACGGTGGGGTGTCAGTGTGTCACACATGGCAGGGTCATGGGTGACGGGATCAGGGGTCAGGTGGTCAGAGGTCATTGGTGAAGGTTCAGCCTCAGTTTTAATTGACAGCTCAGGAATGGAGAGGTCATGCAAAAGAGTTGAGACTTGGCACATGAATGGAGCCGATGAGAGGCTATTGGTGGGGCCTATTTGCAACAGAAGACTCCACTTGTTAGAGATGCCAGTACCATGGTATGATCTCCAAGAATAGCAGCATCAGTGAAGTGGATCCACCTGAGCCTAGAGTGCTGCAGAGGGCAGTGCTGGAGACTTGAAGCCAGCCCCTTGGAGGAGGCCAGAAGATACTGCCTTTGAACAACAACCACTCCAAAATTTTAAAGCTCCTTGTATCAGAGCCAAGGCTTGTATTAAAACTCCTTCAGAGGGATCAGCTGATAAAATATCCATATAAGGAACAATAGACACTGAAAGATTCAACGTCCTGACTTCTTGTTTCCAAGCAGCAACAAATTTTTTTACATAATGGAAAGCTATTAGCCATTCCTTGGGGCGAAAGATTCCAATGAAGTTGCTTCATGGGTACCTAAAAGGGAGTGAGGAAGGGGACATAATAAAAGGGTGGGTAGGATCAGGTATGGGAAGAGACAAGAGAGAAGTACAGAGGATCAGGAAATATAAATACGTAGCACTAGAGGATGGGGAACTGAGGGTAGCCTCTAGAAAGTCCCAGATACCAGGGAAGTGAGAGGTTCCCAGGACCCAAGGGGAATGACATTAGCAGAAATATCCAACAAAGGGGAGATAGAACCTGTAGAGACCACTTCCAGTAGATAGGCACGGGCACCAGTTGAGGGATTGGGCCACCCATAAACACAGGCAAGACCCCATCAGAAGAGTTAGGGAAAGGACTGACAGAACTGAAGATGATTGCAACCCCATAGGAGGAACAATATCAACCCACTGGACCACAAAGAGCTTCCAGGGTATAAACCACCTACCAAAGAGTATACATGGAGAGATGCATGGCTCCAGCTCTATATGTAGCAGAGGATGGCTTCATCTGGCATCAATGGCACGGGAGGCCCTTGGTCCTGTGGAGGCTTAATGCCCCAGTGTAGAGTGATACCAGCGCAGTATGAATCTGGAGTGGGTGGAGGCAAAGAGGGGGATGTAATGGGGTGTGTGTAGAGGAAATGGGAAGGGGATTTTCATTTGAATTGTAAACAAATAAAATGACTAATAAAAAGAGGAAAAATGTCTCCATTATATTAAATTAACATCTTTCTGATGACTACAACAGCACAGGAAGGTCAGATAATGGTAATTGAGAGAAAATAGAAAAAAAAAAAAAGAAGAAGGCAAAGGCAAGGCAACTGTGGTAAATGCAACAGTGGTGTATGTAATTCCAACTAAAATGTTAAATAAGACCAAATAAGATGCATATACAAAGAAAGCATCCTCTTCTTGTAAGTGGCCAGAGGTCACCTGCCAAGATGGTTTGATACTCTCTTGACCCAGAAAACCTCACAAAATCATGCAAATCAAGAGGTTCAAACCTTCGAGTTCACTTTAATAACACCCGGGAAACTGCCCAGGCCATCAAGGGTATGCATATCCGCAAAGCCACCAAGTATCTGAAGGATTTCACTTTAAAGAAGGAAGCAATGTGTGCCATTCCAGCGGTATAATGGTGGAGTTGGTAGGTGCGCCCAGGCCAAACAGTGGGGCTGGACGCAGGGTCGGTGGCCAAAAAAGAGTGCTGAATTTTTGCTGCACATGCTTAAAAATGCAGAGAGTAATGCTGAACTTAAGGGTTTAGACGTAGATTCTCTGGTCATTGAACACATCCAGGTGAACAAGGCACCTAAGATGCACCTATGAACCTACAGAGCTCATGGCTGGATTAACCCATACATGAGCTCCCCCTGCCACATTGAGATGATCCTCACTGAGAAGGAACAGATCGTTCCAAAGCCAGAAGAGGAGGTTGCACAGAAGTAAAAGATATCCCAGAAGAAACTGAAGAAATAAAAACTCATGGCCCGGGAATAAATTCAGCATAAAATAAATGCAGATAAAGTTAAAGGTCAAAAAAAAAAAAAAAAAGCAAGCAAAAGATAGCATTTGATAGAAATCACTCCCTGGGACAGCATTTTAATAATACTGTGTTATGTGATGAGCTTTTAATCTCCTTAGTCACTGGTATTTTAATGTCAGACTGATTTCTAGCTACTTAGAGGGAAGCTTCAGGAATCTGTTAGGGAGAAAACCTCACATGTGTGTTTTGCTTGCTCGATTAAGCATGGCCACATTCTCTGTAACAATTATTTTTCTTTTCAAAGGTGCTATTGGTAGTTCAACCATAAATGCAAGTTTATAATCACAAAAGAGGTTCATGTAAACCATACATGAAGGCAAGTCTGTTTAATCATTGATAATTTAGACGTGAACATTAATGTCTCATTTTTTCATTCATCTGGTGGCCATTATGTTTTTAGAAAATGATGTCTACATATAGGGTGCCATCCTGGAGAACTTCATGAAGGTATGATGACATCCTTAGTGTCACAGAGCATTTTATGTGATTCATCACAGGAACGGAGTGATAAAATGTACACTGATGGTCTTCTCTTTTTTTCTATTATTGAACATAGGTTGCCTCTCTCCTTATCCATCTCCTTCCAGATTTTCCTGCCCTGTGCCACACATTCGAATCCATACCCTTTCTTTCTTTTTGTTGTTATAGACTAATCATCTGAATTATTATTGTCATTATCATCATCATTTTTTGTTAATTATAGAAAACAAATAACTGGAATATGATAAAATGAAAAATAAACAGATGAAAAGAAGATAAAGAAAAAGTATAAGAAACCTATACACACAGACTCAAATTCACAAAAAGAATTTACATAAAAACTTAAAACTATAAAACACAATATACTTAAAAGGAACTTTGAGATTAAAATCAAAAAACAAAACAAATAAACACGGAAACCAAACAAATCTAAAAGTCCTGGAAAAGCATTGTGAGACAAAGAGCCACCAACAATGTCTTTGAGTTTGTTTGGTGTTTCCCATCTGCTGCTGGGCATGAGGTTTGCCCTTAAGAGTAGGTTGAATACCCTGTGAATGTCCTAGTATTGAGTACATTGTCACGTACTTTGGTTGAGTCAGTTTGACATAGCAAAAGCTGGGAAACTGACCGATGAAGCAATGGGTTTCAAAGGGGACTCTCTTCCTGAAGTCTGACATTTTTCTCCCCAAAATTTTAAAAATCATAATATTAATCCTCCACTCACCGTTAGTCTAATGTATAGACTCACGTGCACTCTATTAAGCATTACCTTATACTAAATGCCTTTTAAGATTGAATTCTAACATAGCTAAAGCCTTTCCCAGTGTTCTAAGATCCCAGATAACAGCAAGGAGCTTAACCTATTCAGTAACTAATTTAGCTCTACCATAAAACAATAAAACACTAGCCATTAGCTCAATTATCTGCAAAAAGAGACTAAAAGTCTCACTGAGATAGAAATATTTACTACAAACTACATTCCACACCAGAGCAAGTTGATATACTATCCTGATAATGGGAATTCTCCAAACTAGATAAAATTTAACAAGGCCTAGAGAATTTCGGGGTCAGTGACACTACATTACTCTTGAAGCCTGTAAAGATTTAAACCCCATGGAGCAATTAACAAAGTGTAAAATTCTTGCCAGGCCAGGGCTGAAGCAGGCACTTATCTCTAAGTAAACATAGTCCTTTTAAAGTCACTCCTCTTACATCTAGAGGGATACTTATTTATAACCTAAACATTTATCTGGTTCCTGCAAATTCTTTTTATAGTCACTCCTCTTGCACCTGGGAAACTTCAATGTACCGTATCTGTTATGTTTTACAATTTATGATATTCGCTGTAATATAATAGTCTCATGTTTTGCCAAGAGATTATATTCAGATTCGACACCTCTCTTGTGTGCTTGATTCTGTCTGTCCCATCCGACTCTTTGCCCATTTGCTCAAGAGACCTGTTTTTACGCAGGCATAGGAGAAAGAAGGTCTGCGGCAGTACATCTCTTGAAAAAAGAGATTCTTGTAAATCATACCTGAAAGCAAGCCTGTTAAATCATTTTTAATATAGACAGGAACTTTAATGTCTCCTGCTTCATTCACCTTGTGACCACTATGTTTATATAAAATGATTTCTACATATAGGAAGCCATCCTCAACAACTTCGTGGGATAGATGCCCAGGCATGGTGACATCCTCCATTTCATAGAGCATTTTATATCATAAAAAACAATTAATATTGCTTTTTTTGTAAATGACTATCAACTGGATTGGAATGGCTACGATGTAGTTCATTCCCCTCTGAGTATTGAGACCCCATTTTGAACAGAACCATGCAGGCCCTGTGCATGCTACCACATTCTCTGTAACTTCATATGTGCATCTATCTTTCATGTTTTAGAAGTCCTGTTTTCCATAGTGGGTGTTCTCAATCCCCTCGGGCACTGATATACTTCTACCTATACTTCCACCATATTTCCTGAATCCTGACACAAGGGATTTTATGTAGACAGCCTATTTATGAATGTGTGTTCCAAAGTCTTTGACATTCTCAAAACTGACTGGCTAAGGGTATTTGTATTTGTTTCTATCTATTACAGAAGGAAAGATCTCTGATGGTGGCTGACCAAGACCCTGATTTTTATGTATAGCAGAATGTCATTAAGAGTGATGTTACTGCTATGTGGCCTTATCAAAACATAAACATATGCAATTTTACACAGTCTCTACAATTTGTGTTTCAAAATATAAATGTATATGCAAATATGTGCACATTCAGTAAGAATTAATGAACTAAGTGGCCATGTGCATTTTAGGAGTGCAGGGAGTGGGACAAAGGGCGTTTTGGAGACAGGAAATATAAAAAAGGAGCAATTGAATGACAATGTCAAAAATAAACTACCAAATAATATTTAAAAAATAAAGCAGCAAACAGTATTTTGAGAGAAAAATGACACTGACCTTCAACCCCTGATGTAAAGAACAATGTGTATGTGTTTTATGTGCATGTTTGTGTGTGTAATATTGAACTGAAATAATCTTTAGTCTCATATTTTGATAAAATTTATGATGAGACCCTTCATCTAGAGTGATTTATATGTCCATAGAATTCGCTGACCTCACTGTGGTGAAGGTCTTGTGGGAGAAATTTCCATTAGTGATTTTTCTCACTTAATGAAACACAGTCATTTCATAATGAAAGTTTCTTTTCACATACATTTACAAAACCTTATTTTACAGGCACAATCTGAATCTCAATGTCCTTTTCATAGAATGTTCCCTTCTTTGTATGTTATCTGGTATTGTTAGCATCTCCCTAGTACATTGTAAAGCTATCCCAAAGTGCAGCACTTCTGTGCTATCATATGCATTACTGTCACGGTGCTTCACACTCTGCTAACATTCATTCTTCTTTCTCTTTTCAAATCAGTGCCTTTTATTGCATCAGGAATCTATGAGATTCCAAATCTCAACAGAGGCGATTCACCATTTAGATGATGTCTTCGATTCTGTTGCTGTAAAAACCAACATAGTCAAAAGAATCATGTGAGAAAAGTGTTTATTTACTTATGTACCCTGGTCACAGTATATTGAGTGAAGCCAAGGCCTTTCTCTACACAAAGGATAAACAGGCTGAGAAAGAAATTAGGGAAACAACACCCTTCACAATAGGCACAAATAATATGAAATACCTTGGTGTGACTCTAACTAAGAAAGTGAAAGATATGTATGATAAGAACTTCAAGTCTCTGAAGAAAGAAATCAAAGAAGATCTCAGAAGATGGAAAGATCTCCCATGCTCATGGGTTGGCAGGATTCATATAGTAAAAATGGCTATCTTGCCAAAAGCATACAGATTCAATGCAATCCCCATCAAAATTCCAACTCAATTCTTCACCGAATTAGAAAGGGCAATTTACAAATTCATCTGGAATAACAAAAAACCTAGGATAGCAAAAGCTATTCTCAAAGATAAAAGAACCTCTGGTGGAATCACCATGCCTGACCTCATGCTGTACTACAGAGCAATTGTGATAAAACCTGAATGGTACTGGTATAGCGACAGACAGGTAGACCAATGGAATAGAATTGAAGACCCAGAAAGGAACCCAGGCACCTATGGTCACTTCATCTTTGACAAGGGAGCTAAAACCATGACAGCACATGCTGACGAGGATGTGGAGAAAGAGGAACACTCCTCCTTTACTGGTAAGATTGCAAGCTTGTATAACCACTCTTGAAGTCAGTTTGGTGGTTCCTCAGAAAATTGGACATAGTACTACCTGAAGATCCAGCAATACCTCTCCTGGGCATATACCCAGAAGACGTTCCAACTTTAATAAGGACACATGCTCCACTATGTTCATAGCAGCCTTACTTATAATAGCCAGAAGTGGAAAGAACCCAGATGTCCCTCAATACAGGAATGGATACAGAAAAGGTGGTACTTTTACACAATGGAGTAATACTCAGCTATTCAAAGAATGAATTTATGAAATTCTTAGGCAATTGGGTATCTGGATGATATCATTCTGAGTGAGGTAACCCAATCACAAAAAACACACATGATATGCACTCACTGATAAGTGGATATTAGCCCAGAAATGTAGAATATCCAAGATACAATTTGCAAAACACATGAAAATCAAGAAGAAGGTAGACCAAAGTGTAGATACTTTGTTCCTTCTTAGAAGGGGGAACAGGCAGGGCAGTGGTGGTGCACACCTTTAATCCCAGCACTTGGGAGGCAGAGGCATGGGGATTTCTGAGTTTCAAGGCAAGCGTGGGCTACATTGTGAATTCCAGGAGAGCCAAGGCTATACAGAGGAGCCCTGTCCAAAAAGAAAAGGGCGGGGACAAAATACCAATGGAAGGAGTTACAAAGGCAAAGTTTGGAGCTGAGACTGAAGGATGGACCATACAAAGACTGCCCCACCAGGGGATCCATCCCATAAACAACCACCAAACCCAGACACTACTGCATATGCCAGCAAGATTTTGCTGACAGGACCTGGATATAGCTGTCTTTTGTGAGGCTATGCTAGTGCCTGGCAAGCACAGAAGTGGATGCCCACAGTCATCTATTGAAAGAAACACACGCCCCCCACCCCCCAAATGAAGGAGCTAGAGAAACTACTAAAGGGGTTTAGTAGAAGCTAAAGGGGTCTGCAACCCTATAGGAGGAACAACAATATCAACTAACCAGTACCCCCAGACCTTGTATCTCTAGCTTCATATGTAGCAGAAGATGGCCTAGTTGGCCATCAATGGGAGGAGAGGCCCTTTGTCTTGCGAAGATTATATGCCCTAGTACAGGGGAATGACAAGGCCAGGAAGCAGGAGTGGGTGGTTTGGGGAGCAGGGCTGGGGAGGGTATAGGGGACTTTTTCAGAGGAAACTAGGTAAGGGGATAGCATTTGAAATGTAAAGGAAGAAAATATCTAAAAAATTTTTTTAAAAAAGAAAAAAAAAGGAAGAATCCAACCCAAGGAGGTTAATGATACACATGAAAACAGAGATAGTAAGTAATAAGTAATAATAAATAGTAAATAATGTTGTATTAGCTACAAAAAAGGGAAAGCACACACACACACACACACACACCTCAACACGACCACCAGCAGCAAGAACAATAACAACATACAAGGAGTTAGCCATCACTGCTCATTGATATTGATAACAATGACCTCACTTCGCCAATAAAATGACACAGGCGAACAGAATGGATGCTAACACATAATCTATCCTTCTATTGTGTACAAATAATATAGCTCAATATCAAGAATAGGCATTACTTCAAGGTAAAGGGTGGAAAAAAAGACATTCCAAGAAAATGGACCGAAGAAGCAAGCTGGTACAGCCATCTAAAAATACAGCAAAATAGATTTTAACCAAAAAGTGACCAAAAGAATTGGAGAAAGACACTATATATTCCTCAAAGAAAAAAAAAAAAACACCAAAGATGACATTTAAAATTTTAACATCTATGCCTTAAACATATGATCAGCAACCTTTGTAAAAGAAACAGTTTTAAAGCTAAAATCACATAATGACTGTCATACATTTATTCTCAGAAATTTTAATACCCTACTCCCACCAATTGACAAATTCTTCAGACCAAAACTAAACAGAGAAATACTCCAGCTAACTGACAACATGAACATGAATCCTGCTGATATTTAAAGAACGTTCAACTAAAGTATAAGAGAATGTATCTTTTACTAAGCACCTCGTGAAACATACTTATAAACTGACCGCATATTCAGACATATTGCAATTCTCTAGACATACAAGAAGACTGAAATAACAACTGTATCTTATCAGACCACCATGGATTACAACTGGATATCACAAAACCAAAGAGAACACAAAGCTTACAAACTCAGGGAGGCTGCACACCTCACTAATTGTTAAGACAGAAATAAAGGAAGAAATTAGAGACTCTGTAGAATTCAATGAAAAGGACAACAACTGAGCAACATGCACAATCTTATAGAACACAAAAAAAATGAAAGTGGTGCTAAGATAAACATTCATAGAACAAAATGCCTGCATGAAAAAATTGGAGCGTTCTCATACTGGGAATTTAACAGCACGCTTTGAAGACTAGAAAAGAAAGAAGTGACAGAGCAATGAAAAAAGGGAGTACACATAGGAAATTATAAAATTGGGGCTGAAATCAATAAAATAGAAAGAGAAGACTACAAAGAACTAATGAAACATGGAGATGGCCTTTGAGCCTTTTATTATAGACAAAAACTTATTAAAAGATAGAGAATATCCAAATTAATGAAATCTAAAATGAAAATGGGGACAAAATAAAAGACAATGAAGAATTCCAGAGAAGGGTAAAGACATAGTTTTTAAAAGGATGTACTCCACTGCATTGGAAATTCTAAAAGAGATGGATAATTTACTCCATAGGTTCCACTTATCAAAATTAAATCAAACTAAGATAAGCAACTTAAACAGACCTAAACACCTAGAAAAAGAGAAGTCATTACAAATCTGCCACCAAAAAGGCCTCAGGGCCATGAGTTTTGGGGTAGAATCCTAGCAGACTTTCAAGGAGGAGGTAACAAGGATACTCCACAAAGTATTCAACAATATTGAAAGAGAAGCAACGTTGGCCGATTTATTTTGTGAGCACATGGTTACTCAAATATCCAGTCAATAAAGACTCAGCAACAAAAGAGAACTGCAGACCAACTTTCCTTAAAATGACTGACACAAAAACACTTTATAAAGCAAAACAAATAAAAAAGAAAGAAAATAGAAAAAATCAAAAGATTATCCACCATGATCAATGAGGTATGCTTCATTAAATAGATGCAGGGATGGTTCAACATAATGTGCTTAAAGTGTAAAAAAAAAAGAAGTGATCTTCTCACTAGATGGTGAATAATTCTCTGACAATGTCCAACATCACTTTATGATAAAATTCTTGGAGTGATTAAGGATACAAGGGACATACCTAAACAAAATGATCCTTTACAGCAAGCTTAGAGCAAACATTAAATTAAATGGAGAGACATTCAAATTAATTCCACTAATCCCCAAACAAGATAAGGTGGTCCATTCTCTCCATATCTATTCAAAATAGTATCTAAAAGTTTAGCTAGAGCAATAAAACTGAAGGAGACTAAGGTAATATAAATTATAAAGGAGGAAGTAAAATTATCTTTATTTACAGATGAAGTGGTAGTATGCATAAATGATCCAAAACTTCCCAAAGGCAATTCCTAGACCTGATAAACACTTTCAGCAAACATGTGGGATACAGGATTAACTAAAAAAGAAAAAAAAAAGTAGTAGCCATTAAATGTGAAAATGAGTTTGCAAGTGCAAACAAAATATAGAGACATCATTATGTATAAATTGATTGTTAATGCTTGTCACATTTTTTTTCAAATAATAATCTTAAGGAACTCAATATAAGTGTGTAGGCTAAAATCTTACCAAGGTCTTTGTAGTCACAGATTACTTTTGGTATTATTAAAGGTCATCTAAGACTACTGTGATATGTAATAGCTTTAATATACTGATTACATACTAAAGAGTTTACTCTTGTTTAAAGATACCAACAAGTGCAAAACCTTAACATATTGACTGTGTTTATGGGTTTTCTCTGCATTATGACTTTTTCTCATGGTTTCTCAGCTTACTGCTATGTGCAAAGTCTTTAACACATTGCTTATCCCTAGGTTTTCTCTCCACGATGTGATCTTTTATGTTCATAGATAAATGTGTTGTGAACAGTTTTTAATCACATTGATTACATTTGTAAGATTTTTCTCCAATATGTATTCTGTTATGTATTTGAAGAGAACTATGATATCTAAATGTCAGGAACAAGCAAAAGAAACTTGTCCTAAGGACTGCCTTTTTCTTATCACTCTCCATTTAACCTGAGGTTGAAACTAAGTTCAAGTCCCAAGTCCTAGGGGACCTGTGTCCTTAACAATATCCAGCCAGATTTCATTATTCACATTTTGTTCCCACCTAAATGATGACTGTTCCTAAGTATAATTTCTGTTACTTGTGTTTTATTCCTCAAAAATAGTGCCCGTTCCTAACCACAAAAGAACAAATGACTATGATATGCTAGACCATAAAACCTACATCTTGTATCATTTGACATAAAGTAACAACATAGAAAAATCATGATTGGGGCGGGGTGGGGGAATGTAGTTGTAACTTGGCACAGGATGTTGTGGTTTCAAACCTGAAGCTTATATACTTTTATATAACCTGAAGGTTTGGAAGCTATATAACGTTCTGACTCAAGGTTGGGCTGGGTTATTGTAGCTAAGCGTCTGAGTATATTTTTGGCCCTGATTGATGAGTAGTGACTTGATTATAAAATTATTATCATTTGCATTGTCCTGTGTTTGAGTTGTGTTGGACCTCAGTCACCCCATACCATAAAAGCTTTATCACATTGCAGGTATTCATAAAATTTCTCTCCAGTATTAATTGTTTCATAATGATGAAAACTATAAAGGTGTGCAAAAGTTTCACCATACTAATGCATTCAGTTTCTTGCCAGTACAAATTCTTATATGATGAAGAAGACTACAGAATTGTGCAATGGCTTCACTATATTAACTACACTCACAGGGTTTCTGTCTTAGAATTTCCATTGCTAGGAATAGATTTCATGACCAAGGCAACTCTTGTAAAAGCAAACATTTAATTGGGGCTGGCTTACACTATTAGAGGTTTAGTCCATTTTCATCATAGCAGGAAGCACGGTAGGCATGCAGGTAAACATAATGCTGAAGAAGGAGGTGAGAGTTCTGCACCTTGATCCACAGGCAGCCAGGAAGAGACTGTCTTCTAGGGATCATCTAGGAGGGTCTCTTCAACACTGGGTGGAACTTCAAAGCCAACCCTAACAGTGATGCACTTCTTACAACAAGGCCACACCTTCTGACAATGCTACTCCCTGAGTCAACCGTATTCAAGATACCACATCCCAATTGCTGGCCCACATATGATTTGTTCAAACACATGGGTGTATGGGGACCCCACTTAAACATAGTATAATACAAAATACATGAGATTCAACTTCAAATGGACTCATCATCTATAGCAGTCCCACTAATAAAGTCCAAAGTTCATCATCTGAGATTCATCCAATCACCTAACTGTAATCCCCTATATTTTCAAAAAAAAATTGCACATTATATCATTGTATACCTCCAATTTCACAGGATGTACTTTGCCATTCTTTTTTTTTTTTTTTTTTTTTTTTTGGTTTTCGAGACAGGGTTTCTCTGTGTAACCTTGGCTATCCTGGAACTAACTCTGTAAATCAGGCTGACCTCGAACTCAGAAATCTGCCTGTCTTTGCCTCCCAAGTGCTGGGATTAAAGGCGTGTACCACCACTACCCGGCTACTTTGTTATTCCTAAATAGCATTGTGAGGAAATACTGGACCAAAAGAAGGCCAATCTCCAAATTCTGCATATCAATTTCTGATTTCAACTGTTGTTCAGTTCTTCAACACCTTTCTGCTTAGTTCACTCCAGCACAATTCTTTCTCTTTGGCTGGACTTACTTCAGGAAAGCAGTTTTCCTGACCAGGTATCTCATAGCTCTAGTATATCGAAATCTTAGGGTCTCCAGGGTAACTACAATATTACATCTTCATGTTCCACTGGCTGGGATCTACACATGATCTTTTGCACTCCTCAAAAGAAAGTGGGTGACTTCTCCAGCTCTTTTCTCTATAGCACCCTAGGTTCTGGTTGACTCCACTCTACTGCTGTTGCTGTTCTTTCTGCTCAGCCCATGGGACTTACACCTTCAATATGCTGGGTTTTCCTGCTGCAACAGGGGTGCACTGCTTTCCTCCCAAATACTCTCTTCATTGTGCCATGTCTTAGCTGCTCTACATGACACCTTCATGCCTTCGAAACTATCACCACCTGGGTAGTTCTCACACATGACCAAGTCCAGAAGCATCACAAGGTACAACTTTGGGTATCTCTGGAACACAGCATCTTTGTCCTTCCAGAAAACACTTACCAGAAGGTTCCACTTCAGTGATGCTGGTTTCTTCTTCATCACCCCTAATTTTTTATCTACAGCTAACCAACATCAATTCTCTCAGTAGTCCCTTCTACACTTGCCACTAAAGCCAGAGCCACAGGTACAAAGCTGGTTGCTGGAGCTGGACCATGGCCTTTCTATTACATTATCACCAGCTTTCAAATTTTCAACAACTTCACGGCCTAAGCTTGGCTGTCCTGGAACTTGCTCAGTAGATTTACCTTGAATTCAGAAATCTGTGTATCTCTGTTTATTGAATGCTGGGATAAAAAGCATTTAAAACCATGCCTGGATCTAAGCTTTTCTTCACCTAAAATTCTGCACCAGGATGACTTGATCCAGATTATCTGCTTGGCTCTTATCTCCTGGGATTTACAGCATGTACCACCATGCCTGAACCTAAGAATTTCCATCTAGATGTTAAATTGAAAACTCAGAACAGTAATCACAGTCCATCCGTTGTTAATTTGAAAAATGTTTATATCTCCTTATGTCCACATGAAAAGAATAACCAGGTAACAATAATTCCTAATGTGATACAGTTCTCCTTCCCAAACTGCAAATCCGTAAGTTTAGCTGGATGGAATCTTGCCTTAACATCAGCTTTCCCTTAATGCCATATAATATCTTTGATCACAAGATTTAGATTCAAGCCGGGCGTGGTTTCTCTGTGTAGTCGTGGCTGTCCTGGAGCTCACTTTGTAGACCAGGCTGGCCTCGAACTCAGAAATCCGCCTGCCTCTGCCTCCCGAGTGCTGGGATTAAAGGCTTGCGCCACCACGCCCGGCTCTCCTTCTTTCTTTTTTGAGACAGGGTTTCTCTGTGTAGCCCTGGCTGTCCTGGAACACAATTTGTAGACCAGGCTGGCCTTGATCTAAGGAATCTGCCTGCCTCTGCCTCCCAAGTGCTGGGATTAAAGGCATGCACCACCATGGCCAGCGAGCCTTTTCTTATTGAACCTTACATTTTATATTTTTCCATTCTAAGATTATGCTTGATCAAAACAATCATCATGACAGTAAACACAGGACAAAGGCTATGCTGGCTTTCCTGATACTTCTTTTGTCAATGCAGCACTCTTCAGACAAGGTCAAAAAGCAACAACATTCTTAAGCAAAACATCATAAAAAACATATACAGAGTTCAAATTGCTCTCCAGTACCTATGTGTTCCACATTCTTCCTAGTATGTCCCATTAAGTTCCACTTAATACATGTACAAATCCAAAGTATAAATTCCACATTGCTCCAAACAAAAACATGGCCAGGCCTATCATAGCAATACTTAAGTCTGAGGTACTAACTTCTGTCTTAGAAAGAATTTCCATTGCTCAGAAGAAAAACTGTGACCAAGGCAACTGTTTTAAAGGTAAATATTTAATTGGGCCTGGCTTACAGTTTCAAACATTTAGTTTATTACCATTATAGCAGGAAGCATGGCAGCATGAAGGCAGCCATGATGCTAAAGAAGGAGCTTAGAGTTCTGCATCTTCATGAGAAGGCAGGCAGCAAGAGACTATCTTCCAGCAAAACAATAGGTGGGGCTGTTTTATACTGGCCAAAGCTACAAACACCACCACCCCAGAAAATCACTTCCTTCAAAAAAATAACATCTACTCGTACAAGACATACCTACTAATAGTGCCACTGCTTAGGGCCAAGCATATTCAAATTAACATAGTTTATATCAACTATAAATACTTTCATACAGTTAAATATGATTAGGACATGCAAAGGCTTTACCACGTTAGTTATATTGACAAGGTTTCTCTCTAGTATGTGTTCTTTTATGTATTCAGAGACTACAGTGGCATGTAAAGGATTTTCCAAATTGACTACATTCACAAGTGTTGGGAGCTGACCTGAGGCTCACAACAAACGGGGTACACCTGGGAGGCAGACTGGAGCTGAAAGAGAGAGAACTAGATGGTCAAGAGAAATAATGGAGCTAAGTCATAGTTCCTGATCAAAGCTCAAATGTTTAAGAGCAAATGTGCTTATAAAGAGGGGGGGAGGCCCATTCCCATCAAACCATTCTTGGTGCCTGGAACCAGCTGCAGGTGATGACCTGCAGGACAGGGTATAGTCTCAGGAATATCTCAGGGGCCTCTCAGCAGGTAGCAAAGTCTTGAAGAAGAACAGTGGCAGTGGCTGAACAATAGAGTGATCAAGGGAGGAAGGCTCCACCCCAGGTGGTCTAATTCTCAGTGGCAGCAAGGTCAAAGTCTGGATCAGCCTGCTTCAGGCTGGGAGAGCCTACACAAAAGATTTCTGTCCATTATGTGTTCTTTTTGTGTGTTCCTTTAAGTGTTTGGAGTGTACAGTGACATGCAAAGGCTTTAACACATTCATTACAATCACAGGGCTTCTCTCAACTATGTGCTCATTAATGTACTTGGAGAGGACTGTGATTTGCAAAGGTTTTAGCACATCAATTACATTCATAAGGTTTCTCTCCTGCACATTTTTTTCGTGTGTTTGGAGATGACTGTGGCCTGGACAGGGTTTACCTTATTCATTATATTCATGCAGGTTTTCTACCGTATGTGTTCTTTTATGTATGGGGTGATGACTGTGTCACACACGGGATTAGTACTCTGGAAAAATGGAAAGAGTTACTTTTTTGAATGTGTTCTTTCAAGTAGTTGCAGATGACAGTAAATTGCCACGGTTTTTACCACAGTGATTACAATAATAAGGGTTCTCCCCAGTGTGCTTTATTTTGTGTGCCTGGGAAGAATTATGACATGCAAAGGCTTTACTGCATTGATAAATTTCATGAGGTTTCTCTCTTGTATGTGATCTTTTATGTCATTGCAGATGACTGAGACTTGAAATGCTTTACAACACTGATTACCTTCATAAGGTATCTCTCCTGTATGTGTACTTTTAGAATAATGGAGATTACAAAGTTGTGAAGTCTTTACCACATTGATTATATTCATGAGGTTTCTTTCCAGTATGGGATCTTTTATTTTTTGGAGACTAGTGGAACATGTAAAGACTTCATTACCACATTGCTTACATTCATAAGGTTTCTCTCCAAAATGGGCTGGTTCTTTTATGTTTTTTTGAGATAATTACTTTGTGAAAAGGATTTTACCATATTGATTACATTAAGATTTCTCTCCACCATGTGTGTGTGTTTTTTTTTTTAATGTCCTTGGAGACTTCTCCCTTGTGAAGAGTCTTTCCACATTGATAATTATCCTCAGATCACTCTCCAGTATGGGTTCTTTTATGACAATGGAGATGACTGGTTGTAGCAAAGGCTTTCCCACATTGATTACATTCATAAGGTTTCTCTCCAGTATGTGTTCTTTTATGACAATGGAGATAAGTAGTTCTTGCAAAGGCTTTACCACATTGATTACATTCATACGGTTTCTCTCCACTATGGGTTCTTTTATGATATCTGAGACCATTGTGATAGGAAAAGGCTTTACTACATTGATTACATTCATAAGGTTTCTCTCCAGTATGGGTTCTTTTATGATATCTGAGACCACTGTGAGAGGAAAATGCTTTACCACATTGATTACATTCATAAGGTTTCTCTCCAGTATGGGTTCTTTTATGATATCTGAGACTACTGTGACAGGAAAAGGCTTTACCACATTGATTACATTCATAAGGTTTCTCTCCAGTATGGGTTCTTTTATGATATCTGAGACCACTGTGACAGGAAAAGGCTTTACTACATTGATTACATTCATAAGGTTTCTCTCCAGTATGGGTTCTTTTATGACATTGGAGATTAGCAAGTCTTGCAAAGGCTTTACCACAATGATTACATTCATAAGGTTTCTCTCCAGTATGGGTTCTTTTATGACGTTGGAGATTAGCAAGTCTTGCAAAGGCTTTACCACAATGATTACATTCATAAGGTTTCTCTCCAGTATGGTTTCTTTTATGATATCTGAGACCACTGTGAGAGGAAAAGGCTTTACCACATTGATTACATTGATAAGGTTTCTCTCCAGTATGGGTTCCTTTATGATATCTGAGACTACTGTGACAGGAAAAGGCTTTCCCACATTGATTACATTCATAAGGTTTCTCTCCAGTATGGGTTCTTCTATGATAATGGAGATTAGCAGGTCTTGCAAAGGCTTTACCACATTGATGACATTCATAGAGTTTCTTCCACCTATGACTTCTTACATGCCTGGAATGATAATTGGCACATATGAAAGCTTTAACACACTCATTACCTTTATCAATCGTTTTATCTATATTAATTAATTTTATAGGTTGGTCTAATAATAAAGAATTATCAGATCTTAAGCTTTTATCACTTTCCATGTTCATGGTGTTCTCCCTCTCTATGGGTTGTTTTACCTCTTTGAAAACAGCTGTGATGGTAAGAGCATTTATAACATGGCTCATATATATATATATATATATATATATATATATATATATATATATAAACCTATTTCTATATGAGATTTCTTTATAATGTATTTCCTGTACCTGAATAACAATGGAACAACGCAGAGCTTTTTACAAATGATTGCATTCATAATTACACTGTAGTGTGAATCACAGCACATTAGCACTGTGAATCAGGACAAACAGATGAATTTCCACATTTCTAGTACCCATAGGGATTTTCCTCAGTGTGACTTTGAAGATGTTCTCAATAAAATCAGAAAACAAATTAATTGCAAACTCCTATCATGTTCGTAAAGTCTAACAAAATCAGAAAACTACATATCTTCTCATTGTTCTGGAAAGTGGTGTGTTGCTCTTTTCAGTGTTCATAGACTCTCATGGTTTTGTCCATTTGACACTTGAAATACCCACTAAAAGAAGAACAAATGAAAGTTTTCCATAGTGCATTCACAACAGCTGACGTTTTGTTCCTTGTAGACATGCTGTATATGGATTAAGGTTTCTCCACATTCTTGACTCTCATAAACTGACCTCTCAATAAAGTTAGCAATGAGTCTGCAAGAATATAAGTATCACCAACTTTACCTTGGAATATTTGCTTCTTAGAAGTATAAATATACATATATATACATACATATATATATCACTATTCAATGTGCAACATTTAAATATTATGAGGCTATACAGATTGGTAGTTCCATAGCATAGATCTAATGGAGCTACAAATCAAATGAAGGGATCTCTTAAGGCATTGTTTCCTTGTTTCCATTTTTAGAGGAATGCCTTGGAACCACAAATCAGATAATAGACTCTGAGGTACATGGACTTGCGAGAATATCATAATCAAAACTACAGTTAATGGACTGATATTTGACACTCTTGCTTTTCTTTAGAACTTCCAGAATGTATTACAATTTCCTCACAGACATATTTGTATTAGCTTGCACATGAAAATTACCTTGTATGTCCTGGAGAACTTTGACATGGTTCTTCAATATGATGGTCTTCCCAACTGTAGCCTAAAATACAGCAACAGAAAATGAATGATGTTATTAGAAATTAGGAATAATTGAAGTTACTGTAAATTTTCACAGCTGTGAACCTGATTTATTTACCTCAATCTTACTTGTTCTCAATTTAAATAACAGATCATCAATAACCGAAAAACATTTGTTCCCTTATTTTGAAAAGCAAAAGAAAATTCAGTCTTACCTATAGAAGTAAGGTTCCAGTAGGTCTCCAACATCACGTCTTTGTAGAGATTCATCTGGGAAGGATCCAGCAAATTCCACTCTTCTTTAGTGAAGTTCATATGCACATCATCAAAAGTCACTGCATCCTAAAATATCCCAGAAACGTGTACAAAACAAAGCATGATACTAACATCATTGTAAAGTAAATGTATGCTTCTTAGACAATATAGTCACATAACTTAGGTTCTAACTATATTTATTTATTGACACAGAAGTTATAGTCTAATCACCATGTCATTTAAAAAGGAAATTGATTATAAAGTTCACCTATGTTGCTGTTGAACCTTTTGCCTAGGATATAGCCTTGCAAGGGAAATGCCAATTGAGAGGGAGATGCAAGGGGAAACAGATCAACAGTACCAAGCCCCCATCTGAGAAATTGTATGAACAATTACTAACAACAAGAATATTAGACAAGGGCTGCTGAGATGGCTCAGTGGGTAAGAGCACCCGACTGCTCTTCCGAAGGTCCAGAGTTCAAATCCCAGCAACCACATGGTGGCTCACAACCATCCGTAACAAGATCTGGCGCCCTCTTCTGGAGTGTCTGAAGACAGCTACAGTGTACTTACATATAATAAATAAATCTTTAAAAAAAAAAAAAAGAATATTAGACAAGATGGGGGTATTTCCTCATGACTTTAATCCAGAGGCAGAGGAAGGTATATTTCCTCAAGCTGGAGGCCTGCATCACCTATGCAACCAATTCCAGGAGAGCAAAAGTTACATATTAAGACTCTCACTCTCCTGCAAATATCACCCAAGGAAACAAATATGATAGAAAGAACCCATAGTTCTGTACTGAAGTTCCTACAAAGAATTATACATTAACTGCAGTTCTGTATTCATCTTGCAGAAACATGAAGTACACCAGTTTAAACTGTAATATTAATAAAATGTTGCTAAAATTTTGAATTATGAAAATTATGAATCAGTTTCAAACACAACGCTGTAGACACAAAGAACAACATTTGTCCTGTCAAAGAGAAATGCAGAGGCAAAGTTGTATCAAAGACTGAGGGAATGGCCAATGAAAACTTGCCCAAATAGAGACATATCCCATTTTATTTGTAACAACTAGAAACTGCAAACAATCCAGATGTCCCTCTACTGAAATACGTATACAGAAAATGTGGTTTATTTACAAAATGGAATACTATTAAGCTATTTAAAACAAGGACATCATGAATTTTTCAGGCCAATGGATACAACTCGAAACTATCATCCTGAGTGAAGTAACCCAGAAACAAAATGACATGCATGTATGTACTCACTTACAAGTGAACATTAACCATAAAGAACAGGATATCCACACTCTACTCCATAGACCCAAAGAAGCTAGACAAGAAGGAAAGCCCTAATGAGCATGGTTGAATCTCATTCTAAAAGGGGAATAAAACAGTCAGAGGTGGCAGATGGAAGAGAGAGAACTGGATGGGAGAGTGGATAAGTAAGGGGAAAGGCGAGTGTCCAGGAACAGGTGTTGTAAGAAACAAGAGATGGTCAGAGGGTCAGGAAAATGAATGGAATTCTGCAGCTTGAGGGGGAAAGGTATGGAAGGGTGGGGAATCTTTAGGTTATGAGAGAGATCAGGAATGAGAAGTCACCAAGGATAATATGGGGGTGATCTTAGTTGAGATGCATGGCAGAGAGTTATGGACCCTCAAGAGGCTACATCCTGCTACCAGTCAGGACCTCTAATGGAGAACTAAGTACAGCAACTGAACCAAATATATCTCCTCCCAAAATTGGTCCTGTCTACAAGAAATGCAGGTGCAAAGATGGAGCAGAGACTGAGGGAATGGACAAATTCCCTGACCAACTTGAGACCCATCCCATGGGCAAGCACCAATCCTGACATTATTGAAGATCCTATGTTATACTTGCAGACAATAGCTTAGCATAACTGTCCTCTGAGAGTCTCCATCCAGCACCTGACTGAAACAGATGCAGAGACCCACAGCCTATCATTGGACAGGGCTCAGGGAGTCTTTTGGAAAGGTTGGGGGAAAGGATTGAGGGCCTGCGAAGGAACAGGAAGTCTATTAGAAGACACAGCGAGTCAACTAACCTGTACACTAGGAGATTCTCAGAGAGTGACTCACCAGCCAAAGAGCAAACACAGGGTGGGCCAAGGCCCCACCATACATGTAGTAAATGTGCTTCACTCTTCACATGGGTCCTGAAACAAATAGAGTGGGGGGATGTCCCTTAAAGTGTTGTCTGTCTGTCCAACCTGTTCCTCTAACTTGGCTGCCTTGCCTGACCTCAGTAGAAGAGACTTGACTTTTCATGTTTGCGGGATACTCAGGTGGTCCCCAATCTCCCTGGGTAAATGAAAAGGAATTAAGGATGAGGGACTGTACAATGTGGAAAGTGGAGTGGGTAGCAATTAGAATATATGTTGAATAAATATATACATGGGAAAAGTGAACAAATACATAAAATAGAATAAAAATATACAAATCAGCCAATTATTTTTAAACTTTTCCCTACTTAATATCTCATAGGAAAACCTGAGTAAGATATATTTTTGGACAAAATATTACACAAATGACCTCTAGCTAAAGTTTTCACAGAGTCGATTTTCCACTGACATACAGTGACCTCCACTTCCTCTGGCTGCATTACTGCCAACACTCGAATCTTTCAGGTTCTATCTTTCAGCTTAACAACCCTTAAGCTCCATCTACAGCTCTCTATGACTTTTGTCATTTTCTATGACTTTCTATGACTTATGACTCAATTTTTGATATTTTCCACATTCCTCCAAAAGAGAACATAGATTCTGTCCAGCAGCAAAATCACCTTTTTATACCAATTTTTGTTGTTGCTGTTCTAACTTGCTACTCTGCTGCTGAATAGAATCCTGGAAGCAAAAGCATCTCAGGCAGTAGATGGTTGTTGTACATGGTTCAGTCAGATCACTGTCCACAATTCTCGAAAGTTAGAATAGAAACTGGAGCTAGAATATGAAGGAAAAATAATGAAGAAGAAACACTGTTTCTTGGCTTGTTCTCTTACTTGGTCACTGTCCCATACTTACCTAGCTCTCATCCAGCCCAGGCCCACTTTCTTAAGAATATTGCCTCCCTCAGTAGAAAACCCTTCCCAAAATATCATCAACACTATCTCTCACAGACATAGCAACCAGCCATTCTGATGAGGGCACACCTTCAATTGAGGTTCCTTAATACGTCTGTAGCTCTGAAATGTTGAGAACTGAAGACAATTATGACATGGAGACAATAATAAATGAGGAAATTGTAAAAGCCCAAAACCAATGTGCTAACCATATCAATTACAGGAGCCCCTGTCACCACAAGAGTGAGGTGGAGTTATGGCTGAGCCAGGAAAAAAATGGAGAGAGCACCTGGATTAGAGCAGGGAAGGATACACTGGAATGAGGAGTCAGAGGCTTTGCTGCCCTGGTGTGAGGTATCTTTAACCCCTCGTTTCCAGGCTAGTGCTTCCAAAGAGGTGGCTAAAGCAGCTGGAAGTTGAACAGAGAAGCAGATTGCACCACAAGCCTAGAAATAATACTGCTGATCTAATGAGATATGTTAACTTTGTTGCAGTGGACGAAGAACAACTTTCCCTCTAATGACAGTTCCGAGTCCAAAACTACAGAGTCATATATGGACTGGGAACAGGGTTGATCAGGAGGGGAAAATGAGGTCTTTGTCCTTTCCACCCTGTGAAAACCAGATAGGGAGAGCCTGATTTTGCCCTGGATTGGGTCTCCAAGAGCTCTCTATAATGGACAATCTAGTGGGTGTAGGTCCTCTTAGGAAGAAGGATTTAACCCCAGATGATGGTTTAGTAACTACATCAATTGGGATGGAAAAAAATCTTATTTCCTCTCTCTCAGTCACAGAATAATAAAGTACCACACACATGAGAGAAAGTCATAAGGTGTCAGTAAAGGCTACCCAGCAGATTCATACACCTGTACAGAGAAGATGAAGACAGGATGGCAGCTGTGAGTCATGTGCAGGGTTTCAAGCCTGCTCTAACCCTCCAAGCACTTAAGACCCAGGGTTCACCATCTCTATACCAGAGTATGGAACATCTTCCAAGGCCCTGTGGCTACAACTCTCCAGTGCAGCCACTGTACCACGGTTCCAAGGTCACTTTAGTCATCTCCCTCCACGGATAATCAAGAAAAATATAAAAACCATGAAACACAGACACAAATGTGACAGACAAGCCACTGATACAAAGAACAATGACACATTCTAACAGCCGGTCTTTCAACACCTCTCTTCGGAGTACTGGACGTCTTGGAGTTTCAGTCAACACATCAAGATATTATACCCAAGCACAGGAACCTCAATGACAACCAAGGATCTTATTGCAATGCAAACACACAAAGTTTTTATTATGGGCTCAGTAACAAGGTCTGTCCCCAGTCAACCTGGCACCAGGTCCAAAATGAGAGACCAAATCTAGAGGTGCTAGATATATATTGTAGTTACAGCAAGGCTGGGGAATCTCCATACAGGTCAGCAACCTAATATTTTGAAAACTGTATATCTGGCATAATCTGCAGGAACCAAACATGAGGCAAAAACTATCTGACAACCATGATGGCTAAGCTAACATTTTTTTTACCTGCAAGGTGTATTAGTTATCTAGATGTAGCTTGACCCCGCTGCTGTACCTTCACTGGCTGCTCATATGATGTTTGCTCAAGTGTTCTTTGTGCACTCTCAAAAACGCAATTGGTTGAGCTTTACAACTTACCCTTGTGCCTGAGCCCATTATTATTAGAAAATACTCCTGTTCAACCACAAGCCATGCCTGCCAGTAGACTAGGGAATTTGTCCAAAGACCTACCTCACTATCTGTTACTGCAGACCCTAATATCAGTTGCCCTTACCACTGAGACAAAATACCAGTAGAAGTTTCCTCTCCCCCTGTGCATGCCTCCTGTAGCTACCACAGATAATCCCCACCTACCCTTCCTTTCCTGCCTCATCCTTCTGTCTCAGCCCCCACTTGGGCAGACACATTCTGCTCAACCTCATGCCATGCCGGAAAGGACACAGGTAAGCTTCCATAGATCTACCACACTATGTGCTATCCCAGATGTAATTTTCACAGTTGTCCCTAGCACTTTACCAAACAGAAAAGGCAGCTTAATCTCTCTCCTGACTATGTCTCCTTGTGGGTTGCTAAGATCATCTCTTTCTGCCTGCCTCTTTTTCCAGCTTCCAACATTAGTAAGCATTCCCTCTTGAACATACCCTCCAAACAGGTCCGTCAAAGAGGCAACCCTCAGTCAACACTGTGATAATCCAGGTATCAGCTGGGTGTAGTGGCACACGCCTTTGATGCCAGCACTTGGGAGGCAGAGGGAGGCAGATTTCTGAGTTCAAGGCCAACCTGGTCTACAGAGTGAATTCCAGGACAGCCTGGGCTACACAGAGAAACCCTGTCTCAGAAAACCAAAAATAAACAAATAAATCTATATATCAACCAGTAACCGAAGTATAAAACTCCCACCCAAACAGCACAAACCCAGAAATCAAATCACCTCAAATCCAGAGGCCTAGACACCAGCAAATGAATATAATGAATAATAGCCAGGAAAATATATCACCATGAAATCCAAGCTATCCTATCACAGCAGGTCCTGAGAAATTAAAACATGCAATAGATACAGTGGAAAAATGGTTGTTTGGGGGAAGGGAGAGGAGTGAAAACATGGGGGAAGGGATAGCTGTGCAGAAGAGGTCCTGCAGACAGGCACACAGACAGGGAGCAGAGAGAGACAGCCACAAGGGTAGGGAAATATAGGTGATGGGGGGGAGCATGTGCAGAGAACAGAGACAGGGAACAAAGCACAGAGCTGCTGTAGCTGGTGGTTCATTTATATAAAGCACACCTGACACCAGCAGCAGGTGATGGAGACAGATAACGATTTAAGCATTTGCTAAGTCCCTAAGAGCAGGCCATTGAATTTGCTGTACACTGACAACCACAGAGGCAAGGTTCACCCATGGGCCAGGAAGGGAAGAGAGACTATCAGGCATTAGAGAGGAATAGAAAAAAATGATAAATTGGTCAAAATTAAGGATGCCAAATGTTTCCTGGCACTTAATAACCAGGAATTCTGCAACATATGAGAAGGTTAAAAGTAGAAATTATTAGAATAGAAGAAGAATATCAGCTCAAAGGTTTTGAAAATATTTTCAGTGAAATCATAAATGAAAAATTTTCTAAACTCAAGAAGAAAATACCTATTAAAGTACAAGAAGCATCCAAAATAGCAAATAGATTGGACGAAAAAAGTCCTTTGCCACATAACAGTCAAGACTCTAAACATATAAAACAAAGAAATATGAAAAACTGCAACAGAAAGAAATAAAAAACTAAATAAAACAAAAACAAGTAACGTATGGAAGCAGACCTATTAGCTTCATATCTGTCTTCTCAATGTACTAGAAAAGACAACAGTGTTTGGACCGTTTTGTGCTGCATAGTGAAAGAAACCACCCATGTTTCTACAAGAAAGCAACTGGTCCAAATGTTTTGGACAGATTCAGAATCAGCTACGATAATGAAGTTATTCGGTGGTCACTGCCTGAGACCTCACAGGTGGTCCCATCTGGGTGATGCTTCCCATGCAGCCCCAGAGAGGACCGACGACCCCATCTCCCACTGCTCAACCACCTGCCCCTACCCATTGTGGGCAGTGATCCTGTGCTCACCATGTCTAAATCACAGAGCTTCCTGAGGTCCCCTCAATGCACCCAACAGCAGATCTCAGAGCAGGACACAGAGAACCATTCAAGCCTGCACAGCCACAGCGAACTCCTAGAAAGGCACCCGGAAGAACCCGCCTCTTTGTCTGACTGGCATATCTGCCTGGAGACATTGATTGGCCAGTGAGTCTTACTCCTCCCCAGTGTTAAAGTGTGCTTCCTGTTGAAGGCTGGACCTTTTCCAGATCACTGGAGCCCTTTTCAGCTCATTAGCATTTGTTCTTGCCCTGGGGGAAGAATTCACCATTCCAGCTCAGCCTATTCTGCTGCCAGCTCCTCCCCTCTATGAGCAATAATCCTGACTTCAGACCTTGCCTGAACATTCCTAATAGCACTTGCCTTCTTTTTTTGAAATCAAGGTGAGTAGCTTCAATAGCCCATTACTCTAGCTGCATTGTAGGTATCAGTCTGACCCAGGAATGGAAGGGTGGCCAGGCTATTAACATTAAAAAGGAATTTTAGAAAACAACAGGCTTGTTTGTGACTTCATGCTTGTCTCAGGGAAAGTGCAGGCCCCTTTCACCAAATGACAAGTATCAAAGCATGCACACTGGGAGAACAGCCAGAAACAAAAGGGAAGCACTAAACTGGGCTTGGTGGCGCACGCCTTTAATCCCAGTACTGGGGAGGGAGAGGCAGGCGGATTTCTGAGTTCGAGGCCAGCCTGGTCTACAAAGTGAGTGCCAGGACAGCCAGGGCTACACAGAGAAACCCTGTCTCGAAAAACAAAAACAAAAACAAAAAAAAAACCAAAAAAAAAAAAAAAGGGAAGCACTGTTGAGCACTACTGTTAGCCAACATCCTCATCAGTGGCAATGTGGAGAAACGCCAAAGCTGGATAATCACAGGATCTCTAGGTAAACATCTCAAGTCATAGAGAGAATGATCTCTCAATGTATGTCAAAAAAGTATTTAATGTCCGAAAAAAAGCTGTTGGCCAAGGGAAATTAACAAAATCAAGGACTGGTTGTTGATTTCAAGTTACAGGATATTACAGCTGATATTCTGTATGTACCAGAATTTTAAAGAAATAAGTACTGACTAATGCCAGTTTTAAAAATACAAACAAACAAGTCACCTTTGTTTTGTAAAAAAGTAGGGCAAGTAAAAAAAACAAAAAAACAACAACAACTACCCCGTTCAATGTTTTTTGTTATATATATGTAGATTGCCAAGAGAAACTATAGCCTAGATTAAAGGTGCATCTGAACATCTCAAAAGATCAAGAATAAGAAAGGGTTTCTCACATCAAAAGGTATAATTAAGAAATATCCCCCACAGTAAGCAGGGTTACAGTTAGGATGAGGCGATCAGAGGGTTATGGTAAGGATTAGGATAAGGGTTGTTAGGATTAGGGTTAGGGTGGTTAGGAAAATAAGGGTTGAGGTTTAAGATAGGGTAAGAGGTTGAGGGTAAGTCCCAGGGTTAGGCTCAGGGTTAGGGTTAAGGTGGCCACCATTATTCTTGATGGTTCTACTGAGTCAATTGTATCCCTTTTACACAAATAACAAATATCATGTTTAGGGCTAGGCTCAGTGTTAGGGCAATGGATTTGCTGTGCTGTGTGAAATCAGCTTCTATCTTTTCTCTCATCTGCCTTCCTAGTCCTCTTTTTCATAATATCATCATCTATTTTCCTGCCCCCAGGAAAGTGGAAAGTAGGTTATCCAAGGTTCTGGAACTTCCTGATGGGAAATTTATTTACTTTACCAAGGGGCCCAATTCACATAGAACAGAAAACCACTACTGCATTGGTTGATCTAAGTTTCACTTGGGGAATCCTCATGAGATGGAAGCAATCATGGAACTTGTAGCCCTTCTTTGATAATGATATCATAAATACAGCATAGGCCATGTGTCTTCACCACAGATTTGGTTAATAGAACCATATGGTTCAAGACAAAATGGTGGACAACAGGATTCTTGATGGTACAACTGAATCAGTAGTATCCCGATTATACAAAGAAGAAATATCAGGCCTACTATATCTTAATGTTTTGTTTTCTTCTTATTCTTATAGATTCTACCTTCCATACTTAATGGTTTCTCAAATGAACCTTAAGGTTTTTCCAGCCATATAATTCCAAAAGTGCATCCTAACAAATGAAGCAAAGACTTTGATATTCACAAACCAAACAGATAATCAAAGAATAAGTTTCAAAAGCCAGTCAGACTGCTGCCAGCAAAGACCATTTATGCTACCCGCTTCTGGGCCTCACTGTCAGTTATTTACACAGCCAATTTTCCTATGAAATAAAATGCCCTTCAGGATTCTTTTGCTCTAGACATGTCTGGTTTACATTCTACGCAAACAAAAAATATGCTTACTAAAGATCTCCATGTGAAGGTTTCACATGACAATCAAAATTATGAAAAAGGGGGCTGGTGAGATGGCTCAGTGAGTAAGAGCACCCGACTGCTCTTCCGAAGGTCCAGAGTTCAAATCCCAGCAACCACATGGTGGCTCACAACCATCCGTAATGAGATCTGGCGCCCTCTTCTGGAGTGTCTGAAGACAGCTACAGTGTACTTACATATAATAAATAAATAAATCTTAAAAAAAAAATTATGAAAAAGGAATCTCAGACAAGCAATACACACAAAATTATGGTTTATTATTTGCTTTTTATTAATATACACATATTCACATGGTTTAGAATATACACATGGTGTGTCATTCACACCATGTAATTAATAGCAAACAAATTACAAGTAAAGTACCTGGTTTACTTGGTCATAGTTAAATTTACTCATAATAAACTAAACTTAAAATTAATATGAATAAATGAAATATATTTAATGAATAAATCCCCAAAGGTATAATAAATTTGAAATGATAATATTGGTCTGAATTTTTCTTTGGAATAGTTAACATGAGAATATATATTTAAATTTTAATGTCTACTTTTAAGGACATGATATATGTAAGCCTACAGATCTGGTCACAGTGATATTTTTTAACCCTATCCCAATTCTAGCTTACCTGTAGATTCTTAATTAGTTTTAAAGATTTTAGTTCTGTTAGACCAGGAGATGATATTCATACTGGACACTATCTTCACTCTTATAAGAATAACACATCTGTTCTTTTGAAGATGAAATATACACATATGAATGATTATTCAAACATAAACACTTTAATAATTTAAACAATATTTATATCCAGTAAGGCCTCATTGAAAACAAATGAATATGCAAAGATTGGAAGATCAGTAAAAGGCTTGTGTTTTATCATCTAAATTAAACAACAACCATTTTCATACTTTCAGCTCTGTTGAATTAAAATAATCACAGCAGACCTTTTAAATGTCACTAAAACTCTACAAAATAAGAGGACATGGCTGGCCAATATTTGTACAATTTGGAAGGGGAATAACTACTTAGGTAATGCAATTTTTCCTCAGATATACTGAATAAAGTCTTGTTAATGTACCAATTGCAGGACATCTACAGTCTCATAAGAAAAACTTTGTCAATTTGCTGTAATTTCACTTTTATCCTAGGCTGTTCTTTGACAATTTTAAAATGTGGTACCATTGATAACGTAGAAAGAGGGAGTATATATTGCTTATTCCCAACCCCTGAATAAATATTCTCACAGTACTTTGTGAATTTATATGTTAAATCTCTTGTATCTTATGGTATTATCCTGTTCCCATTAGTTGGGGTATTCGACTTTGACAGGGGGACTTGCCTTGTCTAGCATTCATGTCTCAACTTGCCAACCAGGAAGTCAATTGCCCACATGCACATCTCCACATGCACATGTACACATGCCAAGTAGGATGTCAGTTCCTGGGGAGGTCTTGGAACTTACACTTTACTAGAACCCATCAAATTGGTGCATGTTTCTCTTTTATGTTGGGGATCCATTCCAGGGCAGCTTATAAGAGCAAAATCCATAAATGCATATACATGGGTGGGTGCAGGAAATGCTGTTGGGTGGTCTGTTCCAGTCCAAAGCTTATTCTGGGTACTGTAGAACAAAGGAAGCAGTTTGACCAGCTTCTATTGTGATTGGTTTTCTGAGGACACAGAACCAAACAGAATAGGTCATCAACTCTGGGAGTAACTGCAGAAGCAACATATGACAACGTGTCCTTGCAATATTAGTAACAGCACAAAATGGCAGGCTGGCCAGGTAAGAGTTACCTTGTGCTTAACTAATCTGACCTAGGCCTTCACATTCCATCTAGGTCGTACTATTTTACCTAGACCTTAACTGCCAGAAGCTTTGCCCTCTGAGCCACCATATGCACATGCATGT
Source organism: Mus caroli (assembly GCF_978045245.1). Lineage (NCBI taxonomy): Eukaryota > Metazoa > Chordata > Mammalia > Rodentia > Muridae > Mus > Mus caroli. The sequence goes on along the minus strand of NW_028227270.1, from coordinate 54,834,647 downwards.
ATAGAAGGATGAATATATTTTCTGTATTTATTTATTCATTTATGAGAGGCAAAGTCTCTCTACATGGTTCCAAGACATATTAGATAGTCCAGGCAGGCCTTTCAAGTGAGTCTTGCCTCTGGCTCTACCACTTCATGGGATCCCTCTTAGAAAAACACAGAACCTTCCCTTTTACAAGCAGTAAAAGTGATTTGAAGCCAGGTGTCATGACACATGCCTTGAATTCCTGGGGAGGCAGAGACAAGAGGACCTCTGTGAGTTTGAGGGAGCCTAGTGTACAAAATGAGTCCAGGACAGCTAGCATTACACAAGAAATTCTGTCTTAAAAAAATTGGAAAAAAAAAAGTGATTTGAGAAGCTGTAAATAGAATAATTATGAAAAGCATTCATTAAGAATTAATAATCAGTGCTAGGATATTCATTATGGAATGATTTTTTTTTGTCATGACAGGGTTTCTCTATGTAACAGCCCAGCTTTCCTAGAACTCATTTGCAGACCAGGCTGACCTCTAACTTACAGACATGCTTGGCTCTGCCTCCTGAGTGCTGGGCTAAAAGGCATGCACCACTATCACCCAGCTAGATAATATTTTTAGTCAGACAACATAGTAAGTCAGAAATTGTGGTAGGATGGATGGTGTGGGTGCTGTGGCCCCTGGGTAGGGCCTGGTAGACAGTTAGGGAGACTTCCATACTGCTCTGACAGTATGAGTGCCCATGTCCCTGACAAAAGATAGAGGATCCTTGCAAATTAGTGAGCCTCAGATTGGGCCTGGAACACAGAGGTGGCTGCTTTCCCCATCTGCACAGAAGTCCTGTCTGGTGTTAGCCTCCCTATAGTGATAGTGGAATGGTTGGCTACCCCAGAGCTCTTATGGATTCCCCATTGGTCCAAAGGCTGTTAAAAAATGCCTGATGCTACTATACAATACAACAGATCTACACCTCAGTGTTTGTCTCCTGAGTCTGTATCCCATGATAGCAACCTGCCTTCTGCACCCCTTCCTGGATCCCCATTCCCACAGGATGAAAGATATTTTCATACAGAGCACAGGATATCCAAACACAACAAAACCTCTGCATGGGGAAATTGATGCTGAATGGTGAAATACACTGCTATTTTAAATATAACCTATTAATTTAATCATAAATGAGGGGCTGATAGGTGATTTAGTCAGCAAAGTTTTTATCATCAGAAGTGTTGCTTTAAACAACAACAACCTCAACAAAACTGCTAGATGGGGTGGTGTATGCTGGTAATATAAGTGCTGCAGAGGCAGAACGAGACAGATCCTTGAAGATTACTGTCCAACCAGCCTGGCTATTTAGTTTCAGGCCAATGACAGTTTCTGTCTCAGAAAGGCAGTGAGAAGGGGTGGGGCATGAAAGGGTCTGGGGAGGTGACTCAGTGGGGTGAGTGAATACTTTCTGCACTAGTGTGAGAACCAGACTTTAGGTACCCAGAACTCACATCAGTATCTGGTGGGCATGGTGGTCTTTCTGTAATTCCAGCCTAGGAAAGTAAAGACAGGTAATGCCCAAAGGAAGCTAATCAATAAAACAGGCTATTCTGGCCAGTTCTGGCTTTGACTAAGAGACCCTGACTCACTGAATAAACTACAAATGGGAGCAAGGATAATTCTTGACATCAACCTTAGGCCTCCACGTGCACATGAATCCATACCTATGTGTGCCCCCAAGTGCTCATATCTATGCAAACATGCACACCCATACACACATCTCACAATCACACAATCACAGGAGAAAGCTCTACTGAACCTTATGAATGACATCTGAGATTATCCTCTGGCCTTCACATGTACATAACCTCAGCTGGGATACAGTAGTTAACATTCCTGAGGAAATAAGCCGTTATTGGACAGAGTAAGGAAGAAAGCACTGCTTTTCATATAATAATAAAGCACTTTGTTCCCTGTTGGTACACTTAATATTTAGCTGTTTCTAACAAATTATTTCAAATGCTATTTTCTGGTTAGCTCATTACTGTGAGCAAATTCAAGAGAAAAATAACCTAGTGGAAGCAAGCTTTGGTCTTGGAGGATTTCACCTGTGGTTAGTTGTCTTCATTGGTTATGAGGCAGAATAGCCTTGCAGGATCACGTTGGTGGCGCAAAACAGCTCACCTCAAGATTATCAGAGAGAGAAGTGATCAGGGTCCCAATGTCTACTCTGAGGGCATGTTTCCAGTGACTTCTCTTTCTCTTTCTACATCCTAAAGATTCCACCACCTCCCAATAGTACCACTGTCTGGCAACCAAGCATTTTGCAAATGGCCTTTGGAAGACATTTGCTATGATGCTAACAAATACCTAAAAATGTGAGAAAGAAGAGTATATGTTTGAGATATTCTAGAGAGCTTGAGAGTGCTGTTCGTGTCCACTGCATACATAAGAAGCTTGTCCCAATCGATGAGCCCAGAGCAATAGTCACACTTTGCCTATCACATACCAAGGCCATACATCCCATCATCCCGGTGAGAAAATGCCTGTCTATCAATCTGAACTCAAGGATTCTGGCTCTGACTGTTCTATGCTTTTTTCCCCTCACCCTGCTCAAGCTTGTCTTTTCAGTGGGAACCTTCTGTGAGCTCCCACCTATGCTGAGATCCCTGGGCATAAGGAATCTAAAACATTTCACCCGCGACACAGGATAGAACACTCACTCTTACCTGTCATTCAGGAAAATGCAGTCACAGGTAGAGGGACTGAGCAAGATGATTCTACCCCGCAAAAAAAGAGAGAAGAAAGAAAAAAATGGGGAGGGAGACAAGGACTAACTGATAAAGGCTAACTAGGTCACGTTTTTAATATATTTGAAAATCACATTTATTTGTCTCTCTCTCTCTCTCTCTCTCTCTCTCTCTCTCTGTGTGTGTGCGTGTGCGTGTGCGTGTGCGTGTGTGTGTGTGTGTGTGTGTGTGTGGAGAGAGAGAGAGAGAGAGTTTCTGTACTTTCTGTTTCCTAAACCTAATGTATCCTGCAAGCAATGTTTTTCAACCTATACTGAATTTGTCACCTCATGCTGTGTCCCTGCCCCTTTGCCTTTTTTAACTCCTGAACCCCTGTGATGACTCCCCTTCCATGTGATGTATTCCTGCACTTATCTACCTCTTAGACAGCCTTGAGGCCTGAGTCCCCCACTCTTCTGTTCTGGTGCTAACAGCCAACTATCCCAACAGCTGTTTTCTACCAACCCTAGCCCATCCCCATAAAGGGGACCTCAAAAGCCAGTAAGGGGCTGTTCTTTGAAACTCCAACTTAGCAGGAGGCAATCAGTTGTCCGGTCAGTTCCTTGGGCACAGCTTGCTTTAAGCAGAAAGTTATGAGAATGTTTTTTTCCTCAGGTCTGACAGTGCTCTACTCCCAGAGCTATCTCATTGGCCACATATCCTGTATGGTTGGTTGGCTGGTTTGGTTTGGTTTGGTTGGAGACAGGGCCTCCATATGCAGCTGTGGAATATACTATGTAAACCAAGCTGGGCTTCAAATTCACAGAGATCTGAATGCCTCTGCCTCCCAACCAATGGAATTAGAGGTTTGTGCCACCATGCCTGGCTTTCACTGGATCCTATTTTTATTTTATTTTAATTAAATTATTTACTTATTTACATTCTAAATGTTGCCCCCCTTTGGTTCCCGTCCCCAAGTTCTTCACCCCATCCCTCCTGGGTTCTAATTTTTAAAGATGAATACTATGATATATGAATTTTACATCATGAAATAGTTTAAAATTATAAAGGCTTTACATGCCAATATGGAAAGGCCTTGAGGATGTTATTATTTGACTAAAAATCAATATCCGACTCAACATTTGTATCTAATCTTAATATAAAAGGATCAAGCCCTGGATTCTATAAGAAAGCATACTGAAAAAGCCAAAGAAATCGCTGCAGTAAGCAAGGCTCCTCCACAACCTCTGCATCAGCTGCTGCCTCCAGGTTCCTGCCCTACTTGAGTTCCTGCCCTCACTACTTTTGATGGTGAACTCTTTTAAGGAACTTTAATGAAATAAACCCTTTCTTCTCCAAGGTGCTTTTGGTCATGGTGAGGGGTTAGGGGTGTGTTTGGAGGGCAAATCACAAAAGGGGATAGCATTTGACATGTAAATAAAGAAAATATCTAATAAAAATAAAAAGTTGCACTTAATTGAAAAACCTGAAGATAAGATTAAGATAATACCTAGGTAAAGCAAGTTATTTAATCTTGTTTCAGGACAACATGTTCTCAGATGTATGTGATATTATATTACCATTCTGTAAATTATTTAACAAAAAGAACTAAAATCTAATGCATTCCTTGTGGTATATAAAGTGGAGTGATAAGCTACAACAGGAAGCTACCACAATGGTCTGTAATATATGCCCATGGGTAACATTGTTCTGAGGGTTACTGAACTTAAGTTGAATCACTTGGTATTATATGAGTTAAGAGCCACATAATGACACAGTCCAGTGGATTTTTTCTGTCACTGACAACCTGGAAGCCATAGTTTCATTTGATCTTGGTAGAACTTTCTCTCACTCTTCTTGGAATTCAAGGTAGAAAGCAGCCTTATCCCTCAGACTATGGCAGTAAGGCAGGAGCACTGAACACAGTCTCCCTTATTTAGTTAACACAACTGCATTCAAATATAGTGGGTCTAACAGTTCTAATGCTACAGCACTGTCATCAAATTCACAGTATACTAATGTAGGAGGACTCACCTAGAGACAAAGGAATGTGTCACTCCTAAGAAATACATGTTTTCCTATGGTCTTATGTAACCAGTTAGACATTCAGAATACCTCCAAACAAGTTACTATGGACAGGTTGAAAAATATTGGTCTAGTATTAATTTTATGTTACAAGTATTGAGAAAACAGTAATGGGTTCAGCATGTTGTATGAGAGACGTTGTCTACAGAGAGGCAACACACATATTCATCTACCTGTCCCAAGCTGAAACTGAAAACAACCCATTACAACTTGTTCAACCAATGAAATGTATTGCAGTTACATCCAGGACTATGAGGAAGGAGTTGATTGAGATCACAAGGGACTCAAAGACAGCTCCTATCCTGACACTTGAAACCAGCATATGATACAGATTATGAATACTTGACACTCAGGGCAGTCTGTGTATCTGTAGGAATACTGGCATGAAGAGCATTCCATTTTGGTGGTTTAGTTCATCAAACCCTCTTTTAAAAAATATGATTTGTCTGAGTTTCTTCATTTGAATTAAACATACAGAATGCTATTGGTGTCACTCTCTATTTTGAGAGGTGCATTATCCACCATAATCAGATTTCCTCTGCAATGGATTCTTTCAGTCTCCAACAAAGAGTTACACATTCTTCTGGCTTCTCTAGTTGATCTTCATTATGAAATATTTGACAGTGAACAATTTGAAATTTTTCCTTCATTGTCACATTTTCAGAGTTTCTCGAGCATAAATGCTTCTTAGTTTCTAAGACTTGAACACTACTTAAATGCTTTCTCAAGTTCCTGATATTCATAATAAACTCCAGTGTGGAGCCTCAAGTGTTGCAAAGAATTCCACTTTGGTAAAATACATGCTACATGTTTTCCAGTAGAAATTACCCATTCCCCCCCCCCACCTCAATATAAATTTCTAGATATTTCCTTAGAACTAATTTTCAGGTAAAGATCTTTTCTCCTGAGGTTTCTCTCCTGTATGTAGTCTCTGATGTCAGAGATGAGCTAACAGTAAAGACTTTGAACATTTACATTTGAAAGATCACCCTCCTGTATGTATTCTTTGATGAGTGTTAAGAAGATCTTTCTTGGTGAAGGGTTTGTCTTATTTGCTGCATTTGTAAATAATCTCTAATGTGTGCATTCTCTGATGAGTGTAAAGGCTACATTTAAGTCTAAAGAATTCATCACATTCATTATATTTATAAGGTTTCTCTCCTGTATGAATTACCTGATGAAGCCGGGCGTGGTGGCATACACCTTTAATCCCAGCACTTGGGAGGCAGAGGCAGGCGGATTTCTGAGTTCGAGGCCAGCCTGGTCTACAAAGTGAGCTCCAGGACAGCCAGAGCTATAAAGAGAAACCCTGTCTCGAAAAACCAAAAAAAAAAAAAAAGAATTACCTGATGAATACTAAGACTGTGTTTGTGGATAAATCATTTGTCACATTCACTAAACTTTTAAGGCTTCTCTCCTTTATGAATTCTCTGATGACTTCTAAGACTGCGTTTGTTGGTAAAGCATTTGTCACATTCGCTACATTTATAAAGTTTCTCTCCTGCATGAATTCTCTGATGAATTATAAGATCATATTTGTGAGTGAAGCATTTGTCACATTCACTATATTGATAAGGTTTTTCCCCTGTATGAATTCTCTGATGAACATTAAGATTATATTTTTGGGTAAAGCTTTTTGTCACATTCACTACTTTTGCAAGGTTTCTTTCCTGTATGAATTATTTGATGATAATAACATTACATTTTTGGGTAAAGCATTTGTCACATTCACTACATTTGTAAGGCTTCTTTCCTGTACTAATTATCTGATGACTACTAGGACTGTGTTTGTTGGTACAGCATTTGTCACATTCACTACATTTATAAGGTTTCTCTCCAGTATGAAATCTCTGATGACTACTAAGACTGTATTTGTGAAAAAAAAAGCATTTGTCACATTCACTACATCTGTAAGGTTTCTCTCCTGTATGGATTCTCTGATGTTGTCTAAGCTTGCATTTCTTGGTGAAACATCTGGCACATTCACTACATCTGTAAGGTTTCTTTCCACTATTGGTTTGTTTCAGCCTGAGTATTTGCTTAGAGTTAAAAACCTTATCAAGCACTATACCATTGTGCTCTTTCTTTCCTATGTGGATTCCTTGATGTAGACCAGTGATAGAACACAAATTGAAACAGTTTATACAGTTTTTATGTTTGCAAAGTCCTCTGGTGTTTCCATTTTCATGTCTGTTTATGTTTGATGACTCAACACGTGTATTCCTAAAGTTAGCTTGGTAAAGTACAGTTTGGGTGTGTTCATTAATGATTTTTCCATGCTTTGACCTTTGTAAGACTTCTCTTGGATATTCACATGCTGGGATGTGCTGGACCTTTTAATCATTATGCATTTATTTGTCTTTAAAGAGGCTTTACTGGATATAAATATCTTTTAAATCATCTTCATGTTTATGTCCATATGAAAACTCAAATATGTATTTATCATATTTAAAAGAATAGATATCTTATTCTTATATAAGTGAGGACAATGTCCACTATGAATAACAGCTCCTGGTCTAGTAGTGGTAAAATATTTAAAAGTAATTCAGGCCGGACAGTGGTGGCACACTCCTTTAATCCCAGCACTTGGGAGGCTAAGGCAGGCAGATTTCTGAGTTTATGGCCAGCCTGGTCTAGAGAGTTAGTTCCAGGACAGCCAGGGCTACACAGAGAAACCCTGTCTCAAAAAAAAAAAAAAAAAAAAAAAAAAGAGTAACTCAGAACCTTAAGGGATGGAGACCATGTTGTATACTAGAATTGGGATAGGGGTCAATGAGATAACATTGTGACCAGATTTGTATGATCACATCCTTAAAAATAGATGTTAATATATAAATATATATCCTCCTGTTACCTATTCCAAAGAAAGATTTAGGCCCATATTATCATTTTATATTCACTAATTAAATTTTATTTGCCTTTTCATAGTAATTTTTAAATTCAGTTCATTATGAGTAAAATAAATTTAGGTTACGCTAACTTTACTTGTAATGAATTTGCTATTACATACATGGTATGAATGACAAACTATGATTGCATGTGAATGGATTACACATAATTAATAGAAGGCCAAGTTTTTATAAGCCATGAATTTGTGTTTATTGCTTGTCTGGGATTCCTTTTTTAGAATTTTCAGTGTCAAGTGAGAACTTCACATAGAGTTCGTTAGTCAGCATAGTTTTAGTTTGGGCAGAAAGTAAACGAGACAAGTCTAGAGTAGAAGAGTACTGAGGGCATTTTGTCTCAGAGGAAAATTATCTGCAGAAATAACTGACAGTGAGACACAGCATAGCATGGCATAGATGTTCTTTGCTGGCAGCTGTCTCTCTGGCTCTTGGCAACTTATGCTTTGATTATCAATTCGGTTCTGTGAATATCCAAGTCTTCCCTTCCTTTGTTAGTATGCTACTTTTGGAGGTATACAGGTGGAAAAACTTTTAGGTTCTTTTGAGAAGCCATTAAATATGTAAGGTAGAAGCTATCAGAATAAGACCAAAACAAATCATTAAGATATAAAATGAATACATTGTAGGCCTGATATTTCTTCTTTGTGCAATAGGGATACTATTGATTCAGTGGGTCCATCAAGAATAATGTTGGACACCATTTTATCTTGTACCATGTGGTTATATTAACAAATGCTTTGATGAAGACATATCATATTTATTTATGATATAATTACCAAAGAGGGGCACCAAGTCCCATGATTGCTTCCATCTTATGGGGATCCCCATGGTTAAACTTTAGAACAACCAAAGCAGTAGTGGTTTTCTGTTCTATGGGCCCCATGGTAAAATAAAAATATTTCCCATCAGGGAATTCCAGCTTCTTGGATAACCCACTTGCCACTTTCGTTGTGGCAGGAAAGAAGATGTTGACACTATGAAATAGAGGACTAGGAAGGCAGATGAGAGAAAAGAGAGAAGCTAATTTTACATAGCACAGCAAATTCTTTGCCCTAACTCTGAGTCTAACCCTAACCCTGATATTTCTTCTTTATGTGATAGAGATACTAGAGATTCAATGGGATATAAGAATAATAGTGGCCACCTCAAGCCTACCCCTGAGCCTAACCCTGATTTATCCTAAACCTTTAAGCCTATCTTAAACCTCACACCTTAATTTCCTAACCACCCTAACCCTAATCCTAACGACCCTTATCCTAATCCTAACCATAGCCCTCTGATCGCCTAATCCTAACTCTAGTCCTGCTTACTGTGGGGGATTTTTCTTAATATATAATATTTCTTAATTATACCTTTGAATTGAGAAACTCTTGCTTAATCTTGATCTTTTGAGATGTTGAGATCCAACTTTAATCTAGGCAATGTATTCTTTTGGCATCCTGCATATATAAAAGACATTGAACAGGGTAGTTCTTTCATTTTTTTTTTATTCTTGCCATTGTGTTATATAAAACAAAGGTGATTTGCTTGTGTGATTTTTATAACTGGCATTAATAAGTACTTATTTCTTTAGAATTCTGGTACATCAGCTATAATAACCTGCAGCAGGATATCAACCAATCCTTGATTTTTCTTCTTTCCGTTGGCTGAGAGCCTTTATTGGGACATTCTATTAAATTTCCTTTCTATCTACATAGAGATTCCTTCTATGATTTGAGATATGTTTATCTAGAGAACCTGTACTAATCCAACTGTGGTTTTTCTCTATTTCGCCACTGATGAAGATGCGCTGTCTAATAAGAGGGCACAACAGTGTTTCCCTTATGTTTCTGGTTTTCTCCCAGGGTTGTTTGCTGCCTATCATCTGGGGAAAGGGAGCTACAGTTTCCCTGAGCCCAGCACCAAGCCACAAATCAAAACTCTTGTTTCCTAAAATCCCTCTTTAATGTTAATTGCCTAGGCACCCTTCCACTCACTGGGTCAGATTGATGCCTACACTGCACCTGAGTAATGGGCTATGTAAGCTATTCACCTTGATTTCAGGAAGAAGAGGGCAAGTACTGTGAGGAAAGCTCAGGCAAGGTCTGAAGACAGGCCCTGGTAAGTGCAGGATCATTGCTCACAGAGGGAGGAGCAGGCAGCTGAATAGCCTAAACTGGACCAGTGAGTTTTCCCCCAGGGTAGGGTGGGGTGAGTATGCCCTTGGAGGGCAAGGACAAAAGCTAAGGGAGTGCAAACCACTGCTCAAATTCAAAAAAGGTCAGGCCCTGGACCTGAAGCATACTTTAACCTTGAGGCGGGGTAAGATTCATTGGCCAATAAATGCCTCCAGGAAGACCTGCCAGTCACACAAGGAGGCGGGGATCTTCCGGGTGCCTTTCTGCAAGTTCACTATGGCTGTGCAGATTTCAATGGTTCTCTGTGTCCAGCTCTGAGCTCAGATGTTGGGTGCTGTGAGGGGACCTCAGGGAAGCTCTGAAGTTGAGACACAGGGTCACTGCCCACAATTGAGAGGAGCAGGTGGCTGAGCAGTGGGAGCTGGGTGGTGGGTCCTCTCTGGGATGGGAAGTATAAGCCATATGTGAGGTCCCTTGTGTTGCTCCTCGCCTACTAGATCAGGCAGTGACCTCTGAATAGCTTCCCCATCATGGCTGATTCTGAATCTGCCCAAAACATTTGGACCATAGGCTTGTAGAAACAAGGCTGGTTTCTTTGAGTCTGCACCACCTGTGTTCAAACCCTTTTTTATTTACAGTAGACATTGAGGAGACAGGTATAAACCTTATAGGTCTGCTCTCCTGCATTACTTGGTTTTGTTCTGTTCAGTTTTTATTAATTTTTTTCCATTGCAGTTTTTTTTTTATAATTCTTTATATGTTTAGTGTTTTGATTATTATGTGGCAAAGGTACTTTTTCCCAATCTATTTGGTATTGTGGGTTCTTCTTTCCCGAGCTGAGGCTAGACTCTGCCAATGTTCAGGATCACAAGTCTGGCTCCAGGTTAGAAATTCATTTCAAGGCCTCTGAGAGATCCTTGGTTTTGTTTTCTCCCTGTGGCCACCGGAAGTCATTTATAAATTTATTTATAAAAAATAAAGAAACTTTATTTCCATGTTTCAGCGAGACAGAGGTTGAACTTTATTATCAATTAAAAAAAAAAAAAAAAAAAAAGCTGTGGTGCGGCTTCTGCTTCCAGCCCGCAACCAGGGTTTGGCGCGGGGAAGGAGTTCGGCGGGGGCTGCGGCGCTCTCTCGCGGCTCCCCAGGAAAACGTGGGTTTTATTTTGCATCTCTTCTAAAGTTTAAGTAAAAGCTTCATTTCTTCCAAAAAGAAAAATACTTGAGACAGGACTTTAAACCCGCCTCCGGCGAGTGAGCATGCGCAGATTCCCTGTCCTGTTCTTGTCGCCTCAGGCGGCCAAGAGGCCAAAAGGTCAAATGTAAAAACTGAGAACAGGTAGCTTAGCGGTTAAGGGCACAAACTGTTCTCCCAAAGGTCATGAGTTTGAATTCCAGCAGGTGCTGTGATATTTTGTACCTTCTTTTGGTGGCTGGACAGATGACTCCGTGTCATGGAATCTGGCTCCCTCTTGTGGCCTGCAGGTGTAGCAGCAGGAACTGGAAGTAGCAGCCCCACACCAGCGCCGCCAGCACCTGCAGCAACTTAGGGTGGTGGGGGTCCGGCGCAGGGACAGAGTGCTTGTGCATGTTCGCGCGTGTGGCCGGGCGGGTTTCCGTGGGACAGGCGGGGAGGGGGGGGGGGACGGGGACGGCGATGGCGGCGACTCTGAGCGCTCAGCAGGATCCGAGCAGCAGGCATGGCCAAGTTGGAGAGCTTAGGGGTCACGCGGGGTCATGTGTTGTCACACCCTTGGCTCTGTCCTCCTTCTGCTCCATCCTGCCAATGCTCAGGACCTCCCCTCAACCCCCTCCCACCTCTCTCTTCCCTGTCGGGCTTGGGTCAGGCATCTGTCAAGGGGGCTGGGCGAGGGGGCAGGGCTGGAGTGTGGCCAGAGTTCACCCGGGGTCTCTTGTAAGGCATGGTGATCCCAGTCCCTGGCAGACATGACCAACAACCACCTATGTGATCCCTGACCTATGACTTGGACCCCAACTTTACACCTGACCCCGAAAACATATGTAAACCCCAACCTTTGATCCCATCATGACCTCTATATTGCCCTGTGACCTGGATGACACTGTCCTGTAACCCTGACATGACCTGGACACTGTCCACCTCACTCCAACCGAGCCTCAGCCCTGCCAACTAGGCACTCCAGGTTCTGACCCCTAGCACCCACCGCATGTACCAGTGATTCTCTGGTGACATAGGAATCCGCCCCCCCCCCCCAATGTCACATGCCTTGGCCCAGGCTTCCGGGGGGGCTGGGGGGGAGGGGTGTCACCACCACTCTGTGTCCCATCATCATCCAAAGGCCTCGCTCAGGTTGTGAGCTGAATGGGGCGCCGAGGAGCAGCGCTTGGGCAGGGTTGGGGTATCTTTGGGTCAGGAGTCACATGGTGGGGTGTCACTGTGTCACACATGGCAGTCAGGGGTGACGGGATCAGGGCATCAGGGGCTATTGGTGAAGGTTCAGCCTCAGTTTTAATTGACAGCTCAGGAATGGAGAGGTCATGCAAAAGAGTTGAGGCTTGGCATCATGAAGAGAGCTTATGAGAGGCTATTGGTGGGGCCTATTTGCAGCAGAAGACCCCACTTGTGAGAGATGCCAGTACCATGGTATGATCTCCAAGAATAGCAGCATCAGTGAAGTGGATCCACCTGAGCCTAGAGAGCTGCAGAGGACAGAGCTGGAGACTTGAAGCCAGCCCCTTGGAGGAGGCCAGAAGATACTGCCTTTGAACAACAACCACTCCAAATTTTTAAAGCTCCTTGTATCAGAGCCAAGGCTTGTAGTAAAACTCCTTCAGAGGGATCAGCTGATAAAATATCCATATAAGGAACAATAGACACTGAAAGATTCAACGTCCTAACTTCTTGTTTCCAAGCAGTAACAAAATTTTTTACATAATGGAAAGCTATTAGCCATTCCTTGGGGCAAAAGTTTCCAATGAAGTTGCTTCATAGGTACCTAAAAGGGAGTGAGGAAGGGGACATAATAAAAGGGTGGGTAGGATCAGGTATGGGAAGAGACAAGAGAGAAGTACAGAGGATCAGGAAATATAAATACGTAGCACTAGAGGATGGGGAACTGGGGGTAGCCTCTAGAAAGTCCCACATACCAGGGAAGTGAGAGATTCCCAGGACCCAAGGGGAATGACATCAGCCAAAATATCCAACAGAGGGGACATAGAACCTGTAGAGACCACTTCCAGTAGATAGGCACGGGCACCAGTCGAGGGATTGGGCCACCCATCTGTATCAAAATTTTTAACCCAGAATCATTTCTGTCTAAACACAGGAAAGACCCCATCAGAAGAGTTAGGGAAAGGACTGACAGAACTGAAGATGATTGCAACCCCATAGGAAGAACAATATCAATCCACTGGACCATTAAGAGCATCCAGGGACTAAACCACCTACCAAAGAGTATACATGGAGAGATCCATGGCTTCAGCTCTCTATGTAGAAGAGGATGGCTTCATCTGGCATCAGTGGGAGGGGAGGCCCTTGGTCCTGTGGAGGCTTGATGCCCCAGTGTAGGGCGATGATAGAGTAGTGTGAATCTGGAGTGAGTGGAGGCAAGGAGGAGAGGGGGATGGGATGGTGAGTGTGTGGAGGGGAAAGAGGGAAGGGGGTTATCATTTGAATTTTAAACAAATAAAATCATTAATAAAAAGAGGAAAAATGTCTCCATAATATCAAATTAATATATTTTTGATGACTAAAACAGAAGAGGAAGGTCAGACAATGTTAATCGAGAGAAAATAGCAAAAAAAAAAAAAAAAAAAGAAAAAGAAAAAAAAGGCAAAAGCAAGGCAACTGTGGTAAATGCAACAGTGGTGTATTGTAATTCCAAATAAAATGTTAAACAAGACCAAATAACATGCATATGTAAAGAAAGCAAAAGATGGCATTTGACAGAAATCACTCCCTATGAAAGCATTTTTAACAATACAGTGTTATATGATGAGCTTTTAATCTCCTTAGTCACTGCTATTTTTGTGTCAGACTGATTTCTAGCTACTTAGAAGGAAGCTTCAGGAATCTGTTAGGGAGAAAACCTCACATGTGTGTTTTCCTTGCTCGATCAAGCATGGCCATGTTCTCTGTGACAATTATTTTTCTTTTCAAAGGTGCTATTGGTAGTTCAACCATAAATGCAAGTTTATAATCACAAAAGAGGTTCTTGTAAACCATACATGAAGGCAAGGCTGTTTAATCATTGGTAATTTAGACATAAGCACTAATGTCTCATTTCTTCATTCATCTGGTGGCCATTATGTTTTTAGAAAATGATTTCTACATATAGGATGCCATCCTGGAGAACTTCATGAATGTATGATGTCATCCTTGATATCATAGAGCATTTTATTTGATTCATCACAGGATAGGAGTGGTACAATGTACACTGATGGTCTTCTCTTTTTTTCTATTATTGAACATAGGTTGCCTCTCTTCTTATCCATCTCCTTCCAGATTATCCTGCCCTGTGCCACACATTCAAATCCATACCCTTTCTTTCTTTTTCTTCTTATAGACTAAACATCTGAATAACTATTATTGTTATCATCATCATCATCTTTATTAATTATAAAAAACAAATAACTGGAATATGACAAAATGAAAATAAACAGATGAAAAGAAGATAAAGAAAAAGTATAAGAAACCTATACACACAGACTCAAATTCACAAAAAGAATTTACATAAAAACAAACTATAAAAACAATATACTTAAAAAGAAACTTTGAGATTAAAATCAAAAAACAGAACAAATGAACACAGAAACCAAACAAATCTAAAAGTCCTGGAAAAGCATTGTGAGACAAAGAGCCACCAACAATGTCTTTGAGTTTGTTTGGTGTTTCCCATCTGCTGCTGGGCATGAGGTTTGCCCTTAAGAGTAGTTTGAATACCCCGTGATGTCCTAGTATTGAGTACATCTCTTGACAAAAGAGATTCTTGTAAATCATACCTGAAAGCAAGTCTGTTAAATCATTTTTAATATAGTCAGGAACTTTAATGTCTCCTGCTTCATTCACCTTGTGACCACTATGTTCTATAAAATGAATTCTACATATAGGATGCCATCCTCAACAACATCGTGGGATAGATGCCCAGGTATGGTGTCATCCTCCATTTCATAGAGCATTTTATATCATAAAAAATAATTAATATTGCTTTTTTGTAAATGACTATCAACTGGATTGACATGGCAATGTAGTTCCATTCCCCTCTCAGTATTGAGACCCCATTTTGAACAGAACCATGCAGGCCCTGTGCATGCTGCCACATTCTCTGTAACTTCATATGTGCATCTATCTTTCATGTTTTAGAAGTCCTGTTTTCCATGGTGGGTGTTCTCAATCCCCTCTGGCACTGATATGCTTCTACCTATACTTCCACCATATTTCCTAAGTCCTTACACAGGGGATTTTATGAAGACAGCCCATTTATGAATGTGTGTTCCAAAGTTTTTGACATTCTCAAAACAGTGTGGCTAAGGGTATTTGTATTTGTTTCTATCTATTACAGAAGGAAAGATCTCTGATGGTGGCTGATCAGGACCCTGATATATATAATTAGAAAACTATTATTTATTGATAGATTTCAGGTGTGATACAGGTTTCCAAAAATGTGGCAGTCCGAATACCAGCATAAAAAAGAGAAACTTGTGCTAAAAAAAACCTGAATTCATCATTGGCAATATTACACATCAATCAAGGCTCTCACACACTCATGTCCACTTTGTCTATATCGCTGACGTCCCATGCATCAAGACACAAAGTGATCAAATTTGGGAAGCATTTAGGTTCTCCATTAATTTTAAGATATAAGGAAAAGTTTGGGAGATTTGCAAAATATAGCCTAATTATCCATGTGAACAATCTCATTTCTGGTCATTTCTGTAGTGATCATTAGTGAATAAAAAACAGATTTACACGATTGTATAGCAGGGAATATGGTTCAACACAAAAACTGTTAACAAATTTCAGATAAATACATGTTTCATAAGACACTGCTGTCATTTAAAGATTTAAATAAAATTCCAAAACTTGGTAAGCAAATAAAGACAACTAAGAAGCCTGTTCCACCATTTGCTCTTGTTACCAAAAATAGTTCAACTCTTCTTGCAAAACAAAAACAAACTCGTACAAACTGGACACATACATCACATTTTTCTCCCTATGGTTTTAGGCCACCCCCACCCCACCGAAAGAAAGCAAAAAAATTTTTTTGAAGACCCTGATTTTTAAGTATAGCACAATGTCACTAAGAGTGATTTTATTGCTATGTGGCCTTTTCAAAACATAAATATATGCAACTTTACACAGTCTCTACAATTTGTGTTTCAAAATATAAATGTATATGCAAATATGTGCACATTCAGTAAGAATTAATGAAATAAGAGGCCAGGTGTATTTTAGGAGTTCAGGGAGTAGGACAATGGGCGTTTTGGAAACAGGAAATATAAAAAAAGAGCAATTGAATGACAATGTCAAAAATAAACTACTAAATAATATTTAAAAAATAAAGCAGCAAACAGTATTTTGAGAGAAAAATGACACTAACCTTCAACCCCTGATGTAAAGAACAATGTGTATGTGTTTTATGTGCATGTTTGTGTGTGTAATATTGAACTGAAATAATCTTTAGTCTCATATTTTGATAAAATTTATGATGAGACCCTTCATCTAGAGTGATTTATATGTTCATAAAATTCACTGTACTCACTGTGGTGAAGGTCTTGTGGGAGAAATTTCCATTAGTAGTTTTTCTCACTTAATGAAACACAGTCATTTCATAACGTAAGTTTCTTTTCACATACATTTACAAAGCCTTATTTTGCAGGCACAATCTGAATGTCAAAGTCCTTTTCATAGAATGTTCCCTTCTTTGTATGTTATCTGGTATTCTTAACATCTCCCTAGTACATTGTAAAGCTATCCCAAAGTGCAGCGCTTCTGTGCTATCATATGCATTACTGTCACGGTGCTTCTCACTCTGCTAACATTCATTCTTGTTTCTCTTTTCAAATCAGTGCCTTTTTATTACATCAGGAATCTATAATATTCCAAATCCCAACAGAGGCAATTTACCATTTAGGTGATGTCTTAGATTCTGTTCCTGTAAGAACCACCATAGTCAAAAGAAACATGTGAGAAAAGTATTTATTGACTTATGTACCTTAGTCACAGTATATGGTGTGAAGCCAAGGCCTTTCTCTACACAAAGGATAAAGAGGATGAGAAAGAAATTAGGGAAACAACACCCTTCACAATAGTCACAAATAATATGAAATGCCTTGGTGTGACTCTAAGAAAGTGAAAGATCTGTATGATAAGAACTTCAAGTCTCTGAAGAAAGAAATCAAAGAAGATCTCAGAAGATGGAAAGATCTCCCATGCTCATGGATTGGCAGGATCAATATAGTAAAAATGGCTATCTTGCCAAAAGCAATCTACAGATTCAATGCAATCCCCATCATAATTCCAACTCAATTTTTCACCGAATTAGAAAGGGCAATTTGCAAATTCATCTGGAATAACAAAAAAACAAACAAACAAACAAAAAAAACCTAGGATAGCAAAAGCTATTCTCAATGATAAAAGAACCTCTGGTGGAATCACCATGCCTGACCTCAAGCTGTACTACAGAGCAATTGTGATAGAAACTGCATGGTACTGGTATAGCGACAGACAAGTAGACCAATGGAACAGAATTGAAGACCCAGAAATGAACCCACATACCTATGGTCACTTGATCTTTGACAAGAGAGCTAAAACCATCCAGTGGACAAAAGACAGCATTTTCAACAAATGGTACAGGCACAACTGGCTGTTCTCATGTAGAAGAATGCGAATTGATCCATTCTTATCTCCTTGTACAAAGCTCAAGTCTAAATGGATTAAGGAACTCCATATAAGACCAGAGACACTGAAACTAACAGAGGAGAAAATAGGGAAAAGCCTCAAAGATATCAGCAAAAGAGAAAAATTCCTGAACAGAACAGCAATGGATTGTGCTGTAAGATTGAGAATTGACAAATGGGACCTCATAAAATTGCAAAGCTTTTGTAAGGCAAAGGACACTGTCAATGAGACAAAAAGGCCATCAAAAGATTGGAAAAGGATCTTTACCAATCCTAAATTTGATAGGGGACTAATATCCAATATATACAAAGAACTCAAGAAGCTGGACTCCAGAAAAAAAAATAACCCTATTTAAAAATGGGGTACAAGAGTTCAAATCACAGCAACCACATGGTGGCTCACAACCATCCGCAACGAGACCTGGCGCCCTCTTCTGGAGTGTCTGAAGACAGCTACAGTGTACTCACATATAATAAATAAATAAATCTTTAAAAAAAATGGGGTACAGAGCTCAACAAAGAATTCACAACTGAGGAATAACTAATGGTTGAGAAGCACCTGAAAAAATGTTCAACATCCTTAATCATCAGGGAAATGCAAATCAAAACAACCCTGAGATTCCACCTCACACCAGTCAGAATGGGTAAGATCAAAAAGTCAGGTGACAGCAGAAGCTGGTGAGGATGTGGAGAAAGGGGAACACTCCTCCATTGCTGGTGGGATTGCAAGCTTGTACAACCACTCTGGAAGTCAGTTTGGCAGTTCCTCAGAAAACTGG
This sequence comes from Mus caroli, assembly GCF_978045245.1. Classification (NCBI taxonomy): domain Eukaryota; kingdom Metazoa; phylum Chordata; class Mammalia; order Rodentia; family Muridae; genus Mus; species Mus caroli. The sequence continues at coordinate 54,816,193 of NW_028227270.1, read as the reverse complement.
ACATAGTACTACTGGAAGATCCAGCAATACCTCTCCTGGGCATATACCCAGAAAATGTTCCAACTTTTTTTTTTTTTAATTTATTATATGTAAGAACACTGTAGCTGTCTTCAGACACACCAGATGAGGGAGTCAGATCTCGTTACAGATGGTTGTGAGCCACCATGTGGTTGCTGGGATTTGAACTCAGGACCTTCAGAAGAGTAGTCCGGTGCTCTTACCTACTGAGCCATCTCACCAGCCCCTGTTTCAACTAGTAATAAGGACACGTGCTCCACTATGCTCATACCAGCCTTACTTATAATAGCCAGAAGTGGAAAGAGCCCAGATGTTCCTCAACAGAGGAATGGATTCAGACAATGTGGTACATTTACACAATGGAGAACTACTCAGCTATTAAAAACAATGAATTTAGGAAATTCTTAGGCAAATGGATGTATCTGGAGGATATCATCCTGAGTGAGGTAACCCAATCACAGAAGAGCACACATGACTTGGACTCACTGATAAGTGGACATTAGCCCAGAAACTTAGAATACCCAAGATACAATTTGTAAAACACATGAAACTCAAGAAGAGGGAGACCAAAGTGTGGATACTTTGTTCCTTCTTAGAAGGGGGAACAAGTCGGGCAGTGGCAGGGCACGCCTTTAATCCCAGCACTTGGGAGGCAGAGGCAGGTGGATTTTTGATTTTCGAGGCCAGCCTGGTCTACATTGTGATTTCTAGGACAACCATGGCTATACAGAGAAACCCTGTCCAAAAAAAGGGGTGGGGGACAACATACCCATGGAAGGAGTTAGAGAGACAAAGTTTGGAGCTGAGACTGAAGGATGGACCATACAGAGACTGCCCCACCTGGGGTGATTTCCAGGACAACCAGGGCTATACAGAGAAACCCTGTCAATAAAAAAGGAGGGGGGGGCAACATACCTATGGAAGGAGTTACAGAGACATAGTCTGGAGCTGAGACTGAAGGATGGACCATACAGAGACTGCCCCACCTGGGAATCCATCCCATAAACAACCACCAAACCCATACACTACTGCATATGCCAGCAAGATTTTGCTGACAGAACCCACATATAGCTGTCTCCTTTGAGGCTATGTGACTGCCTGGCAAGTTCAGAAGTGGATGCTCACAGTCATCCAATGGATGGAACGAACACACGGTCCCCAATGAAGGAGCTAGAGAAACTACCCAAGGAACTAAAGGGGTCTGCAACCCTATAGGAGGAACAACAATATCAACTAACCAGTACCCCCAGAGCTTGTGTCTCTAGCTGCATATGTAACAGAAGATGGCCTAGTTGGATATCAATGGGAGGAGAGGCCCTTTGTCATACGAAGATTATATGCCCCAGTACAGGGGAATGACAAGGCAGGAGTGGGTGGTTTAGGGAGCAGGGCTGAGGGAGGGTATAGGGTACTTTTGCAGAGGAAACTAGGAAAGGGGATAGCATTTGAAATGTAAAGGAAGAAAATACTTAATAAAAATTTTTTTTTTAAAAAGAAAAATAAAAAAGGAAGAATCCAACCCAAGGAGGTTAATGATACACATGAAAACAGAGATAGTAAATAATAAGTAATAATAAATAGTAAATAACGTTGTATTACCTGCAAAAAAGGGAAAGCACACACACATGCACACACACAAACACACACACACCCCTCAACATGATCACCAGCAGCAAGAACAATAAAAACATACAAGGAGTTACTCATCACTGCTCATTGATACTGATATCAATGACCTCAGTTCGCCAATAAAACGACACAGGCGAACAGAATGGAGGCTAACACATAATCTATCCTTCTATTGTATACAAATAATATAGCTCAACATCAAGAATAGGCACTACTTCAAGGTAAAGGCTGGAAAAAAAGACATTCCAAGAAAATGGACCGAAGAAGCAAGCTGGTACAGCCATCTAAAAATACAGCAAAATAGATTTTAACCAAAAAGTAACCAAGAGAATTGGAGAAAGACGCTATATATTCCTCAAAGGGGGTTAAAAAAACCCACCAAAGATGACATTTAAATTTTTAACATCTATGCCTTAAACATATGGTCACCAATATTTGTAAAAGAAACAGTTTTAAAGCTAAAATCACATAATGAGTGTCATACATTTATACTCGGTAATTTTAATACCCCACTCCCACCAATTGACAAATTCTTCAGACCAAAACTAAACAGAGAAATACTCCAGCTAACTGACAACATGAACATGAATCCAACTGATATTTAGAGAACGTTCAACTAAAGTATAAGAGAATATACCTTCTGCTCAGCACCTCATGAAACTTACTTATAAACTGACCACATATTCAGACACTGCAATTCTCTAGACATATAAGAAAACTGAAATAACAACTGTATCTTATCAGACCACCATGGTTTACAACTGGATATCAAAAAACCAAAGAGAACACAAAGCTTACAAACTCAGGGAGGCTGCACACCTCACTAATTGTTAAGACAGAAATAAAGGAAGAAATTAGAGACTCTGTAGAATTCAATGGAAAGGACAACAATTGAGCAACATGCACAATCTTATGGAACACAAAGAAAATGAAAGTGGTGCTAAGATAAACATTCATAGAACAAAATGCCTGCATGAAAAAATTGGAGAGCTCTCATACTGGCACTATAACAGTACACTTTAAAGTGTAGAACAGAAAGAAGGGAGGGAGCAATGAAAAAAGGGAGTACACATCAGGAAATTATCAAATAGGGGGCTGAAATCAATAAAATAGAAAGAGAAGACTACAAAGAATTAATGAAACATGGAGATGGCCTTTGAGCCTTTTATTAGACAAGATAGACAAAAACTTATTAAAAGAAAGAGAATATCCAAATTAATGAAATCTAAAATGGGACAAAATAAAAGACAATGAAGAATTACAGAGAAGGGTAAAGACAGTTTTTAAAAGCATGTACTGCACTGCATTGGAAATTCTAAAAGAAATGGATAATTTACTCAATAGGTTCCACTTATCAATTAAATCAAACTAAGATAAGCAACTTAAACATTCCGAAACACCTAGAAAAAGAGAAGTCATTACAAATCTTCCACCAAAAAGACCAGAGCCATGAGTTTTGGGATAGAATCCTACCAGACTTTAAGGAGAAGGTAACAAGGATACTCCTCAAAGAATTCAACAATATTGAAAGAGAAGAAATGTTGGCCGATTTATTTTTGTGAACCCATGTTTACTCAAATATCCAGTCAATAAAGACTCAGCAACAAAAGAGAATTGCAGACCAACTTTCCTGACACAAAAACACTTTAAAAAGCAAAATATATAAAAAGAAAGAAAATAGAAAAATATCAAAAGATCATCCACCATGATCAATGAGGTATGCTTCTTTAAATAGATGCAAGGATGGTTCAACATAATGTGCTTAAAGTTTAAAAAAAAAAAAAAAGCAGTGATCATCTCACTAGATGGTGAATAATTCTCTGACAATGTCCAGCATCACTTCATGGTAAAATTCTTGGAGTGATTAGGATACAAGGGACATACCTAAATATAATAATGTTACCTTACAGCAATCTTAGAGTAAACATTAAATTAAATGGAGAGACATTCAAATTAATTCCAATAATCCCCAAACAAGATAAGGTGGTCCATTCTCTCCATATCTATTCAAAATATTATCTAAAAGTTTAGCTAGAGCAATGAAACTGAAGGAGATGAAGGTAATATAAATTATAAAGAAGGAAGTAAAATTATCTTTATTTACAGATGAAGTGATAGTATGCATAAGTGAACCAAAACTTCCCAAAGGCAATTCCTAGACCTGATAAACACTTTCAGCAAACTAGTGGGGTACATGATTAACTAAAATAGAAAAGAAAAAGCAGTAGCCTTCGAATGTGCAACTAAGCTTGCAAGTGCAAACAAAATAAAGAGATATCATAGTGTTTGAATTGATTGTTGATGCTTGTCACTTTTTTTCCCATAATAATCTCGAGGAACTCAATATAAGTGTGTAGGCTAAAATCTTACCAGGTTCTTTGTAGTCACAAACTTTGTAGTCACTCTTTGTAGTTACTTTTGGTATTAATAAAGGTCATCACAGACTACTGTGATATGTAATAACTTTCATATATTGATTAAAAACTAAAGAGTTTGCTCTTGGTCAAAGATACCAAAAAGTGCAGAACCTTAACATATTGACTGTGTTTATGGGTTTTCTCTGCATGATGACTTTTTCTCATGGTTTCTCAGCTTACTGCTATGTGCAAAGGCTTTAACACATTGCTTATCCCTAGGTTTTCTCTCCACGATGTGTTCTTTTATGTTTGTAGATAACTGTGTTGTGAACAATTTTTAATCACATTGATTATATTTGTAAGATTTTTCTCCAACATGTATCCTGTTATGTATTTGAAGAGAACTATGATATCTAAATGTCAGGAACAAGCAAAAGAAACTTGTCCTAAGGACTGCCTTTTTCTTATCACTCTCCATTTAACCTGAGGTTGAAACTAAGTTCAAGTCCCAAGGCCTAGGGGACCTGTGTACTTAACAATATCCAGCCAGATTTCATTATTCACATTTTGTTCCCACCTAAATGATGACTGTTCCTAAGTATAATTTCTGTTACTTGTGTTTTATTCCTCAAAAATAGTGCCCGTTCCTAACCACAAAAGAACAAATGACTATGATATGCTAGACCATAAAACCTACATCTTGTATCATTTGACATAAAGTAACAACAGAGAAAAATCATGATGGGGAGAGGGGAATATAGCTGTAACTTGGCACAGGATGTTGTGGTTTCAAACCTGAAGCTTATATACTTTTATATAACCTGAAGGTTTGGATGGTATATAACTTTCTGAGTCAAGGTGGGGCTGGGGTATTGTAGCTAAGCTTCTAAGTAGATTTTTGGCCCTGATTGATGAGTAGTGACTTGATTATAATGAATTATTATCATTTTCATTGTCCTGTGTTTGACTTGTGTTGGACCTCAGTCACCATACCATACCATAAAGGCTTTATCACATTGCAGGTATTCATAAAATTTCTCTCCAGTATTAATTGTTTCATAATGATGAAAACTATAGAGGTGTGCAAAAGTTTCACCATACTAATGCATTCACAGTTTCTTGCCAGTACAAATTCTTATATGATGTAGAAGACTACAGAATTGTGCAATGGCTTCACTATATTAACTACACTCACAGGGTTTCTGTCTTAGAATTTCCATTGCTAGGAATAGATTTCATGACCAAGGCAACTCTTGTAAAAGCAAACATTTAATTGGGGATGGCTTACACTATTAGAGGTTTAGTCCATTTTCATCATAGCAGGAAGCACGGTAGGCATGCAGGTAAACATAATGCTGAAGAAGGAGGTGAGAGTTCTGCACCTTGATCCAGAGGCAGCCAGGAAGAGACTGTCTTCTAGGGATCACACAGGAGCGTCTCTTCAGCACTGGGTGGAACTTCAAGCCCACCCTAACAGTGATGCACTTCTTACAACAAGGCCACACCTTCTGACAATGCTACTCTCTTTGTCAACCGTATTCAAGATACCACATTCCACTTGCTGGCCCTCATTTGATTGTTCAAACACATGGGTGTATGGGGACCACACTTATAGTATAATACAAAATACATCAAAATACATGAGAGTCAAGCTCAAAAGGACTCATCATCTATAGCAGTCTCACAAATAAATGAAGTCCAAAGTTCATCATCTGAAATTCATCCAAACACCTAAGTGTAATCCCCTATATTTTCAAAAACAAATAGCACATTATATCATTATATACCTCCAAATTCACAGGATATACTTTGCCATTCTTTTTTGTTTGTTTGTTTGTTTGTTTTGTTTTGTTTTGTTTTGTTTTTTCGAGACAGGGTTTCTCTGTGTAGCCTTGGCTGTCCTGGAACTAACTCTGTAAACCAGGCTGGCCTCGAACTCAGAAATCCACCTGTCTCTGCCTCCCAAGTGCTGGGATTAAAGGCATGTACCAACACTGCCATTCCTAAATAGCATTGTGAGGAAATAGTGGACCAAAGGAAGGCCACTCTCCAAACTCTGTATATCCATGTCTGATTTCAAGTGTTCTTTAGTTCTTCAACACCTTTCTGCTTAGTTCACTCCAGCACAATTCTTTCTCTTTGGCTGGACTTATTTCAGGAAAGCAGTTTTCCTGAGCAGGTATCCCATAGCTCTAGCATCTCAAAATCTTGGGGTCTCCAAGGTAACTACAATATTACATCTTCATGTTCCACTGGCTGGGATCCACACATGATCTTTTGCACTCCTCAAAGAAATTGGGTCACTTCTCCAGCTCTTTTCTCTATAGCACCCTAGGTTCTGGTTGACTTCACTCTATTGCTGTTGCTGTTCTTTCTGCTCATCCCATAGGACTGACACCTTCAATATGCTGGGTTTTCCTGCTGCAACAGTTGTTCACTGCTTTCCTCTCAAATACTCTACTCATTGTGCTATTTCTTAGCTGCTCTACATGACACCTTCATGCCTTCGAAACTAACACCACCTGGGTAGTTCTATCACATGACAAAGTCCAGAAGAACCACGAGGTACAACTTTGGGCATGTTTGGAACACAGCATCTTTGTCCTTCCAGAAAACATTTACCAGAAGTTTCCACTTCAATGATGCTGGTTTCTTCTTCATCACCCCTAATTTTTTTTATCTACAGCTAACCAACATCAATTGTCTCAGTAGTCCCTTCTATGCTTGCCTCTAAAGCCAGAGCCACAGGGACAAAGCTGGTTGCTGGGGCTGGACCATGGCCTTTCTATCACATTATCACCAGTTTTCAAATTTTCAACAACTTCACTGCCTAAGGTTGGCTGTCCTGGAACTTGCTCAGTAGATTTACCTTGAATTCAGAGATCTGTTTTTCCCTGTTTATTGAATGCTGGGATTAACAGCATGTACCACCATGCCTGAACCTAAGAATTTCCATCTAGATATTAAATTGAAAACTCAGAACAGTAATCACAGTCCACCCCTTGTTAATTTGAAAAATATTTATATCCCCTTATGTCCACATGGAAAGAAAAACCAGGTAAAAATAATCCCTAATGTGATACAGTTCTCCTTCCTAAAACTGCAGATCCATAAGTTTTTCTGGATGGAATCTTGCCTTAACATCACCTTTTCCTTAATGCCATATAATATCTTTGATCCCAAGATTTAGGTTCATTCAACACCCTGGTGAGTCTTTTCTTTCTTCCTTCCCTCCTTCCTTCCTTTCTTTTTTTTTTCCTTTTTTCCCTCCTTCCCTCCTTCTGTTCTTCCTTCCTTCCTTTTTTTTTTTTTTTTTTTTTTTTTGAGACAGGGTTTATCTGTTTAGCCCTGGCTAATCTGGAACTCACTTTGTATACCAGGCTGGCCTTGAACTTCGCCTGCCTCTGCCTCCCGAGTGCAGGGATTAAAGGCGTACGCCACCACACCCAGCGAGCCTTTTCTTATTGAACCTTACATTTTATATTTTTCCATTCTAACATTATGCTTGATCAAAACAATCATCATGACAGTAAACACAGGACAAAGGCTATGCTGGCTTTCCTGATACTTCTTTTGTCAATGCAGCACTCTTCAGACAAGGTCAAAAAGCAACAACATTCTTAAGCAAAACATCATAAAAAACATATACAGAGCTCAAATCTCTCTCCAGCACCTATGTGTTCCATATTCCTCCTAGGATGTCACATTACGTTCCACTTAATGCATGTACAAATCCAAAGCCTACAATTCCACATTGCTCCAAACAAAAACATGGCCAGGCCTATCATAGCAATACTTAAGTCTGGGGTACTACCTTCTGTCTTAGAAAGAATTTACAGTGCTCAGAAGACAAACTGTGACCAAGGCAACTGTTTTAAAGGTAAATATTTAAGTGGGCCTGGCTTACAGTTTCAAATATTTAGTTTATTACCATTATAGCAGGAAGCATGGCAGCATGAAGGCAGCCATGATGCTAAAAAGGAGCTGAGAATTCTACATCTTCATGAGAAGGCAAGCAGGAAGAGACTATCTTCCTGCCAAACAGTAGGTGGGGCTGTTTTGCACTGCCCAAAGCTCCAAACAACCGCACCCCAGTAATTCACTTCCTACAAAAAAGTAACATCTATTCCTACAAAACACACCTACTAATAGTGCCACTGCTTAGGGCCAAGCATATTCAAATTAACACAGTATATGTCTACTATAAATACTTTCATACATTTAAATATGATTAGAACATGCAAGGCTTTACCACATTGGTTATATTGCTAAGGTTTCTCTCTAGTATGTATTTCTTTATGTATTCAGAGACTACTGAGGCATGTAAAGGATTTTCCAACTTGACTACATTCACAAGTGATGGGATCCGACCTGAGGCTCACAAGAATCAGGGTACACCTGGGAGGCAGACTGGAGCTGAAAGAGAGAGAACTAGACGGTCAAGAGAAATAATGGAGCTAAGTCAAGGATCCTGATCAAAGCTCAAATGTTTAATAGCAAATGTGCTTATAAAGGGGACAAGGCCCATTCCCACCAAACCATTCTTGGTGCCTGGAACCAGCTGCAGGTGATGACCTGCAGGACAGGGTGTAGTCTCTGGAATATCTCAGGGGCCTCTCAGCAGGTAGCAAAGTCTTGAAGAAGAACAGTGGCAGTGGCTGAACAATAGAGTGATCTAGGGAGCAGGACTCCACCCCAGGTGGTCTAATTCTCAGTGGCAGCAAGGTCAAAGTCTGGATCAGCCTGCTTCAGGCTGGGAGAGCCTACACACAAGATTTCTGTCCCTTACTACATTGATTACATTCATAAGGTTTCTCTCCAGTATGGGTTCTTTTATGATATCTGAGACTATAGTGACGGGAAAAGGCTTTACCACATTGATTACATTCATAAGGTTTCTCTCCAGTATGGGTTCTTTTATGATATCTGAGATTACTGTGACAGGAAAAGGCTTTACCACATTGATTACATTCATAAGGTTTCTCTCCAGTATGGGTTCTTTTATGATATCTGAGACTACTGTGACAGGAAAAGGCTTTACCACATTGATTACATTCATAAGGTTTCTCTCCAGTATGGGTTCTTTTGTGATATCTGAGACTATTGTAACAGGAAAAGGCTTTACCACATTGATTACATTCATAAGGTTTCTCTCCAGCATGGGTTCTTTTATGATATCTGAGACTACTGTGAGAGGAATAGGCTTTACTACATTGATTACATTCATAAGGTTTCTCTCCAGTATGGGTTCTTTTGTGGTATCTGAGACTATTGTGACGGGAAAAGGCTTTACCACATTGATTACATTCATAAGGTTTCTCTCCAGTATGGGTTCTTTTATGATATCTGAGACTATTGTGACAGGAAAAGGCTTTACCACATTGATTACATTCATAAGGTTTCTCTCCAGTATGTGTTCTTTTATGACATTGAAGATGACTGGGTGTTGCAAAGGCTTTCCCACATTGATTACATTCATAAGGTTTCTCTCCAGTATGGGTTCTTTTATGATGTTGGAGATAAGCATTTCTTGAAAAGGCTTTACCACAATGATTACATTCATAGAGTTTCTTCCAACTAGGACTTCTTACATGCCTGGAATGACAATTGGCACATGTGAAAGCTTTAACACACTCATTACCTTTATCAATCGTTTTATCTATATTAATTAATTTCACAGGTTGGTCTAATAAGAAAGAATTATCCGATCTTAAGCTTCTATCACTTTCCATGTTCATGGTGTTCTCCCTCTCTATGGGTTGTTTTGCCTCTTTGAAAACAGCTGTGATGGTAAGAGCATTTATAACATGGCTCATACACATAACATCCTTTTTCTATATGAGAATTCTATATGACATATTTCCTAAACCTGAAGAACAATGGAACAATGCAGAGCTTTTTACAACTGATTGCATTCATAATTTCCCTGTAGTGTGAATCACAGCACATTAGCACTGTGAAGCAGGACAAACAGATGAATTTCCACATTTTTTCCTCAGTGTGACTTTGAAGATGTTTTCTTTAAAGTCAGAAAACCAATTAATCGCAAACTCCTATCATGTTCAGAAAGTCTAACAAAGTCAGAAAACTACATATCTTCTCATTGTTCTGGAAAGAGGTGTGTTGCTATTTTCAATGTTCATAGACTCTCATGGTTTCATCCATTTGACACTTGATATATCCATTAAAAGAAGAACAAATGAAAAGTTTTCCACATTGCATTCACAACAGTTCACATTTTGTTCCTTGTAGACATGCTGTATATGGATTAAAGTTTCTCCACATTCTTGACTCTCATAAACTGACCTCTCAATAAAGTTAGCAATGAGTCTGCAAGAATATAAGTATCACCAACTTTACCATGGAGTATTTGCTTCTTAGAAGGATATATGGATATATATATATATATATCCTTTTAAGTGTGTGTATATATATGTGTATATATATATATGCACATATATACACACACATCACTATTCAATGAGCAATATTTAAATATTATGAGGATATACAGATTGGTAGTTCCACAGCATAGGTCTAATGGAGCTACAAATCAAATGAAGGGGTCTCTTAAGGCATTGTTTCCTTGTTTCCATTTTTAGAGGAATGCCTTGGAACCACAAATCAGATCATAGACTCTGAGGTACATGGACTTTCGAAAATATCATAATCATAGCTAGAGTCAATGGACTGATATTTGACACTTTTGCTTTTTTTTAGAACTTCCAGAACATATTGCAATTTTCTCACAGACATTTTTGTATCAGCTTGTACATGAAAATTACCTTCCAGAACTTTGACATGGTTCTTCAATATGATGGTCTTCCCATTTGTAGCCTAAAATACAGCAACAGAAAATGAATGATATGTTATTAGAAATTAGGAATAATTGAAGTTACTGTAAATTTTCACAGCTGTGAACCTGATTTATTCACAGCAATCTTACTTGTGCTCAATTTAAATAACAGAAGATCATCAATAACCAAAAAACATTTGTTCCCTTAATTTGAAAAGCAAAAGAAAATTCACAGTCTTACCTATAGAAGTAAGGTTCCAGTAGGTCTCCAACATCACGTCTTTGTAGAGATTCATCTGGGAAGGATCCAGCAAATTCCACTCTTCTTTAGTGAAGTTTACATGCACATCGTCAAAAGTCACTGCATCCTAAAATATCCCAGAAATGTGTACAATACAAAGCATGATACTAACATCACTACTTATTTCCTGACACACAAGTTGTAGTCTAATCACCATGTCTTTTTAGAAGGAAGTTGAATTATAACGATCACCTATGTTGCTGTTGAACCTTTTGCCTAGGATATAGCCTTGCAAGGGAAATGCCAATTGAGAGGGAGATGCAAGGGGAAACAGATCAATAGTACCAAGCGCACATCTGAGAAACTGTACGAACAATTACTAACTACAACAATATTGGACAAGATGGGGGTATTTGCTCATGACTTTAATCCAGAGGGACAGGAAGGTTTATTTTCTAAAGCTGGAGGCCTGTATCATCTATCCAACCAATTCCAGGACAGCAAAAGTTAAATATTAGACTCTTACTCCTCTGCAAATATCACCCAAGGAAACAAAAATGATAGAAAGAAACCATAGTTCTGCACTGAACTTCCTAGAAAGAATTATACATTAACTGCAGTTCTGTATTCATCTGGCAGAAACATGAAGTACACCAGTTTAAACTGTAATATTAATAAAATTTTGCTAAAGGAGAATGTATTTTTAGAGTTACAGATGGACCAATTAAAATACTAGTAATATAAATGTTGATCACAAATATGCAACATAGGGCAGGAGAGATAGCTCAGCTGTGGAAAGCTCTTGCTGGTCTTCCATATAATTGCAGTCAATATTTAACATTTACATGGGGACCAACAACTACCCATTACTTCAAGATCAGTGTAGTTTTGATACCACCTACTGACAACAGTGAAAATGAGGCACACATGATATTCATATTCATGCACACAAACAAATACTTATATTTATTCTAAAATCAAAGAACAAACTGAAGAGTTAGGCAGATCATCATAGACCCAGAATTCAATGACTCTGAAGCCTCAGGTAGTATTGATGTCATGAGCAAATTTCATCCTGGAAAATAGAATATAAACTATGTATTTAGTGAAATTTCAAAATTGAAGATGTAGATAGAGAACTGCACAGAAGCATATGCTTATTGTACAAAAACATGATCGTAGGATGATGTGGTGTCTATACCTACTAACAGGACAGAAAGGGTTTCACAGAGAAATTTTATCTGGAACAACAAAATCCAAAATAATAAAATTAAAAATATAAAACCACCAGGCTTGCAAAATAGCTTAGCATTGAATAGCAAATGTGTCTACTGTATCTTATGTGATTTAGGGACAGAGACCAAATGGTGAATGTATGGGTGCCTGAGAAGAAAGACCCTCGTCCCCTGCAAATGTTACCCAAGGAAACAAAAATGATAGAAAGAACCCATAGTTCTGTACTGAAGTTCCTACAAAGAATAATACATTAACTGCAGTTCTGTATTCATCTTGCAGAAACATGAGGTACACCAGTTTAAACTGTAACATTAATAAAATTTGGCTAAAATTTTGAATTATGAAAATTATGAATCAGTTTCAACCACAACACTGTAGACACAAAGAACAACATTTGTTCTGTCAAAGAGAAATGCAGAGGCAAAGCTGGATCAGAGACTAAGGGAATGGCCAATGAAAACGTGCCCAAATAGAGACATATCCCATTTTATTTGTAACAACTAGAAACTGCAAACAATACAGATGTCCCTCTACTGAAATACGTATACAGAAAATGTGGTTTATTTACAAAATGGAATATTATTAAGCTATTAAAAACAAGGATATCATGAATTTTTTAGGCCAATGGATACAACTCGAAACTATCATCCTGAGTGAAGTAACCCAGAAACAAAATGACATGCATGTATGTACTCACTTGCAAGTGAACTTTAACCATAAAGTACAGGATATCCACACTCTACTCCATAGACCCAAAGAAGCTAGACAAGAAGGAAAGCCCTAATGAGCATGGTTGAATCTCATTCAAAAGGGGGAATAAAACAGTCAGAGGAGGCAGATGGAAGAGAGAACTGGATGGGAGAGTGGATAACTAAGGGGAAGGGCGAGTGTCCAGGAAGAGGTGTGGTGAGAGACAAGAGATGGTCAGAGGGTCAGGAAAATGAATGAAATTCTGCAGCTTGAGGGGGATGGGTATGGAAGGGTAGGGAATCTTTAGGTTGTGCCAGAGACCAGGAATGAGAGGTCACCAAGGATAATATGGGGGTGATCTTAGTTGAGATGCATGGCAGAGAGTTATGGACCCGCCATATCCTGCTACCAGGCAGGACCTCTAGTGGAGAATTAAGTACAGCAACTGATCCAAATATATTTCCTCCCAAAATTGGCCCTGTCTACAAGAAATGCAGGTGCAAAGATGGAGCAGAGACTGACGGAATGGACAAATGATACCCTGACCAAATTGAGACCCATCCCATGGGCAAGCATGTATCCTGACATTAGTGAAGATCCTTTGTTATACTTGCAAACTGTAGCGTAGCATAACTGTCCTCTGAGAGTCTCTATCCAGCACCTGACTGAAACAGATGCAGAGACCCACAGCCTATCATTGGACAGGGCTCAGGGAGTCTTTTGGAAGAGTTGGGGGAAAGGATTGAGGGCCTTCGAAGGAACAGGAAGTCTATTAGAAGACCCAGCGAGTCAACTAACCTGTACACTAGGAGATTCTCAGAGAGTGACTCTCTAGCCAAAGAGCAAACACAGGGTGGGCCAAGGCCCCACCATATATGTAGTAAATGTGCTTCAGTCTTCACATGGGTCCTGAAACAAGTAGAGTGGGGGGATGTCCCATAATGTGTTGTCTTTCCAACGTGTTCCCCTAACTTGGCTGCCTTGTCTGACCTCAGTAGCAGACTTGACTTGTCATGTTTGGGGGATACTCAAGTGGTCCCCACTCTCCCTGGGTAGATGAAAAGGAGTTGAGGATAAGGGACTGTGTAATGTGGAAAAGAGAGGGGGAAGCAATTGGAATGTATGTTGAATAAATATATAAATGAGAAAAATGAACAAATATATATAAATAGAATAAAATTATACAAATCAGCCAATTATTTTTAAAGTTTTCCCTACTCAATATCTCATAGAAAAACCTGACTAAGAAATATCTTTGGCCAAAATATTACACAAATGACCTGTAGCTTAAGTTTTCAGAGAGTTGATTTTCCACTGACATACTGTGACCTCCACTTCCTCTGGCTGCATTACTGCCAACACTCGAATCTTTCAGGTTCTATGACTACAACCGTTAAGCTTTCTATGACTTTTGACATCTCAATTTTTGATATTTCCCACATTCCTCCAAAAGAGAACATAGATTCTGTCCAACAGCAAAATCACCTTTTTATACCAATTTTTGTTGTTGCTGTTCTAACTTGCTACTCTGCTGTTGAATAGAATCCTGCAAGCAAAAGCATCTCAGGCAGTAGATGGTTGTTGTACATGGTTCAGTCAGATCACTGTCCACCATTCTGGAAAGTTAGAATAGAAACTGGAGCTAGAATATGAAGGAAAATAATGAAGGACAAACACTGTTTCTTGGCTTGTTCTCTTACTTGGTCACTGTCCCATGCTCAGCTACCTCTCATCCAGCCCAGGACCACTTGCTTAAGAATATTGCCTCCCTCAGTAGAAAAGCCTTCCCAAAAACTCATCAACACTATCTCTCACAGACCTAGCAACCAGCCATTCTGATGAGGGCACACCTTCAATTGAGTTTCCTTAATATGTCTCTAGCTCTGAAATGTTGAGAACTGAGGACTTATGACATGGAGACAATAATAAATGAGGAAATTGTAAAAACCCAAAACCAATGTGCTAACCATATCAATTACAGGAGCCTCGGTCACCACAAGAGAGAGGTGGAGTTATGGCTGAGCCAGGAAAAAAATGGAGAGGGCACCTGGCTTAGAGCAGGGAAGGATACACTGGAATGAGGGGTCAGAGGCTTTGCTGCCCTGGTGTGAGGTATCTTTAACCCCCTGTTCTCAGGCTAGTGCTACCAAAGAGGTGGCTAAAGCAGCTGGAAGGTGAACAGAGAAGCAGATTGCACCACAAGCCTAGAAATAATACTGCTGATCTAATGAGATATGTTAACTTTGTTGCAGTGGATGACAAACAACTTTCCCTCTAATGACAGTTCCAAGTTCAAAACTGCAAAGTCATATATGGACTGGGAACAGGGTTGATCAGGAGGGGAAAATGAGGTCTTTGTCCTTTCCACCCTGTAAAACAGGATAGGGAGAGCCTGGTTTTGCCTGGATTGGGTCTCCAAGAGCTCTCTATAATGGACAATCTAGTGGGTGTAGGTCCTCTTAGGAAGAAGGATTTAACCCCAGATGATGGTTTAGTAACTACATCAATTGGGATGGAAAAAATCTTATTTCCTCTCTCTCAGTCACAGAATAATAAAGTACCACACACATGAGAGAAAGTCACAAGGTGTCAGTAAAGGCTACCCAGCAGATTCATACATGTGTAGATGAAGACAGGATGGCAGCTGTGAGTCACGTGCAGGGTTTCAAGCCTGCTCTAACCCTCCAAGCACTTAAGACCCAGGGCGCACCATCTCTATACCAGAGTATGGAACATCTTCCAAGGCCTCTGTGGCGACAACTCTCCAGTGCACCCACTGTACCATGGTTCCAAGGTCACTTTAGTCATCTCCCTCCACGGATAATCAAGAAAAATATGAAAACCAAGAAACACAGACACAAATGTGACAGACAAGCCACTGATACTAAGAACAATGACACATTCTAACAGCCGGTCTTTCAACACCTCTTTTCGGAGTACTGGAGGTCTTGGAGTTTCAGTCAACACATCAAGATATTATACCCAAGCACAGGAACCTCAATGACAACCAAGGATCTTATTGCAATGCAAACACACAAGGTTTTTATTATGGGCTCAGTAACAGGGTCTGTCCCCAGTCAACCTGGCACCAGGTCCAAAATGAGAGACCAAGTCTAGAGGTGCTGGATATATATTGTAGTTACAGCAAGGCTGGGGAATTTGCATACAGGTCAGCAACCTAATATTTTGAAAACTGTATATCTGGCATAATCTGCAGGAACCAAACATGAGGCAAAAACTATCTGACAACCATGATGGCTAAGCTAACGTTTTTTTCCCTGCAAGGTCTATTAGTTATCTAGATGTAGCTTGACCCTGCTGCTGTGCCTCCACTGGCTGCTCATAGGATGTTTGCTCAAGTACACTCAAAAATGCAATTGGTTGAGCTTTACAACTCACCCTTGTTCCTGAGCCCATTATTATTAGAAAATACTCCTGTTCAACAACAAGCCATGCCTGCCAGTAGACTAGGGAATTTGTCCAAAGACTTACCTCACTATCTGTTACTGCAGACCCTAATATCAGGTGCCCTTACCACTGGAACAAAATACCAGTACAAGTTTCCTCTCCCCCGTGCATGCCTCTTATAGCTACCACAGATAATCCCCACCTACCCTTCCTTTCCTGCTTCATCCTTCTGTCTCAGCCCCTACTTGGGCAGACACATACTGTTCAACCACATGCCTAGCCTGAAAGGACACAAGGTAAGCTTCCATAGATCTACCACACTATGTGCTATCCCAGATGTAATTTTCACAGTTGTCCCTAGCACTTTACCAAACAGCAAAGGCAGCTTAATCTCTCTCCTGACTATGTCTCCTTGTGGGTTGCTAAGATCATCTCTTTCTGCCTGCCTCTTTTTCCAGCTTCCAACATTAGTAAGCATTCCCTCTTGAACATACCCTCCAAACAGGTCCGTCAAAGAGGCAACCCTCAGTCAACACTGTGATAATCCAGGTATCAGCTGGGTGTGGTGGCACACGCCTTTAATCCCAGCACTTGGGAGGCAGAGGCAGGCAGATTTCTGAGTTCAAGGCCAACCTGGTCTACAGAGTGAATTCCAGGACAGCCTGGGCTACACAGAGAAACCCTGTCTCAGAAAACCAAAAATAAACAAATAAATCCATATATCAACCAGTAACCCAGGTATAAAACTCCCACCCAAGCAGCACAAACCCAGAAATCAAATCACCTCAAATCCAGAGGCCTAGACACCAGCAAATGAATATAATGAATAATAGCCAGGAAAATATATCACCATGAAATCCAAGCTATCCTATCACAGCAGGTCCTGAGAAATTAAAACATGCAAAAGATACAGTGGAAAAATGGTTGTTTGGGGGAAGGGAGAGGAGTGAAAACATGGGGGAAGGGATAGCTGTGCAGAAGAGGTCCTGCAGACAGGCACACAGACAGGGAGCAGAGAGAGACAGCCACAAGGGTAGGGAAATAGAGGGGGGGGGGAGCGTGTGCAGAGAACAGAGACAGGGAACAAAGCACAGAGCTGCTGTAGCTGGTGGTTCATGTATATAAAGCCCACCTGACAACAGCAGCAGGTGATGGAGACAGGTAACAATTTAAGCATTTGCTAAGTCCCTAAGAGCAGGCCATTGAATTTGCTGTACACTGACAACCACAGAAGCAAGGTTCACCCATGGGCCAGGAAGGGAAGAGAGACTATCAGGCATTAAAGAGGAATAGAAAAAAATGATAAATTGGTCAAAATTAAGGATGCCAAATGTTTCCTGGCACTTAATAACCAGGAATTCTGCAACATATGAGAAGGTTAAAAGTAGAAATTATTAGAATAGAAGAAGAATATCAGCTCAAAGGTTTCGAAAATAGTTTCAGTGAACTCATAAATGAAAAAATTTCTAAACTCAAGAAGAAAATACCTATTAAAGTACAAGAAGCATCCAAAATAGCAAATAGATTGGACGAAAAAAGTCCTTTTGCCACATAACAATCAACACTCTAAACATATAAAGCAAAGAAATATGAAAAACTGCAACAGAAAGAAATAAAAAACTAAATAAAACAAAAACAAGTAACGTATGGAAGCAGACCTATTAGCTTCATATCTGTCTTCTCAATGTCTACTAGAAAAGACAAAAGTGTTTGGACCGTTTTGTGCTGCATAGTGAAAGAAACCACCCATGTTTCTACAAGAAAGCAACTGGTCCAAATGTTTTGGACAGATTCAGAATCAGCTACGATAATGAAGTTATTCAGAGGTCACTGCCTGAGACCTCACAGGTGGTCCCATATGGGTGATGCTTCCCATGCAGCCCCAGAGAGGACCGAAGACCCTATCTCCCACTGCTCAACCACCTGCCCCTACCCATTGTGGGCAGTGATCCTGTGCTCACCATGTTTAAATCTCAGAGCTTCCTGAGGTCCCCTCAATGCACCCAACAGCCGATCTCAGAGCAGGACACAGAGAACCATTCAAGCCTGCACAGCCACAGCGAACTCCTAGAAAGGCATCCGGAAGATCCCGCCTCTTAGTCTGACTGGCATGTCTGCCTGGAGACCTTGATTGGCCAGTGAGTCTTACCCCTCCTCAATGTTAAAGCGTGCTTCCTGTCGAAGGCTGGAGCTTTTCCAGATCTCCTGAGCCCTTTTCAGCTCATTAGCATTTGTGCTTGCCGGGCGGGGGGAAATCCACCATTCCAGCTCAGGCTATTCTGCTGCCAGCTCCTCCCCTCTGTGAGCAATGATCCTTACTTCAGACCTTGCCTGAACATTCCTCATAGCACTTGCCTTCTTTTTCCTGAAATCAAGGTGAGTAGTTTAAATAGCCCATTACTCTAGCTGCATTATAGGTATCAATCTGACCCAGAAATGTAAGGGTGCCCAGGCTATTAACATTAAAAAGGAATTTTAGAAAACAGGAGGCGGCTGGGGGTCGGCTGCCGGGGCCAAGATGTCGCTGAGCAAGAAAAGAAAGCTTGAGGGGGGGGGGGGGGGGCGCCGGAGGTGAGGGAGCCGAGGAGGAAAATGGCGGGGAGCAGGAGGCGGCCCTGCCACGACCCCGGAGGACCAAGCGCGAGCGGGACCAGCTGTACTACGAATGCTACTCCCACGTCTCGGTCCACGAGGAGATGATCGGCGACCGGGTCCGCACCAACGCCTACCGCTTAGGCATCCTAAAGAACTGGGCCGCGCTGCGAGGCAAGACGGTGCTGGACGTGGGCGCGGGCACCGGCATTCTCAGCATCTTCTGTGCCCGCATCTTCTGTGCCCAGGCCGGGGCCCGGCGCGTGTACGCGGTGGAGGCCAGCGCCATCTGGCAACAGGCCCGGGAGGTGGTGCGGCTCGACGGGTTGGAGGACCGCGTGCACGTCCTGCCGCGCCCGGTGGAGACGGTGGAGCCGCCGGAGCGAGTGGACGCCATCGTCAGCGAGTGGATGGGCTACGGACTTTTGCACGAGTCTATGCTGAGCTCCGTGCTCCACGCGCGGACCAAATGGCTGAAGGAGGGAGGTCTCCTCCTGCCAGCTTCCGCGGAGCTCTTTGTGGCCCCGATTAGCGACCAGATGCTCCAGTGGCGTCTGGGTTTCTGGAGCCAGGTGAAGCAGCATTATGGCGTGGATATGAGCTGCATGGAGAGCTTCGCCACGCGCTGCCTCATGGGCCATTCGGAGATCGTGGTGCAGGATCTGTCCGGAGAGGACGTGATTGCCCGGCCGCAGCGCTTTGCCCAGCTTGAGCTGGCCCGAGCCGACCTGGTGCAGGAGCTGGAGGCTGGTGTGGGCGGACGCTTCCGCTGCAGCTGCTGTGGTTCCGCGCCTTTACACGGTTTCGCCGTCTGGTTTCAAGTGACCTTTCCCGGAGGGGACTCGGAGAAACCTCTGGTGCTGTCCACCTCGCCTTTTCACCCGGCCACCCACTGGAAGCAGACGCTCCTCTACTTGAAACGAGCCGGTGCTGGTGGAACAAGATACGGACATTTCCGGAGAGATCACCCTGCTGCCCTCCCCGGACAACCCCCGGCGTTGTCCAGAAAAAGTACTGGACCATCGTGTAGTGAATGGGAAGGTGGAGTATTTCCTGAAGTGGAAGGGGTTCACAGATGCTGATAATACTTGGGATCCAGAAGAAAATTTAGATTGTCCAGATTTAATTGAAGCATTTCTTAATTCTCAAAAAGCTGGTAAAGAAAAAGATGGCACAAAAAGGAAAATTTTAGCTGACAGTGAATCTGATGATAGCAAATCGAAGAAGAGAGATGCTGCTGACAAACCTAGGGGCTTTGCCAGAGGTCTTGATCCTGAACGAATAATTGGTGCCACAGACAGCAGGGGAGAATTAATGTTTCTCATGAAGTGGAAGGACTCGGATGAGGCTGACTTGGTGCTGCCAAAGGAGGTGAATATGAAGTGTCCTCAGATTGTCATTGCCTTCTACGAGGAGAGGCTGACTTGGCATTCTTGTCCCGAAGATGAAGCACAATAATTGTTTCGATATATATATATATATATATATATATATATATATATATATATAATCTGGATCTTGGGTTTTGAATTACTAGTGTGGAAAAAAATAGCAATCTAGTGAAAATCAAGTTTGATATGCTGGTTTTGAAAGTATTGACAGTAGTTGGGATATTTTTGGTTTTGGTCTGCATCAAAAGGCACTGATTCCTTTGAGCAAGTAAGAGCTTTCTGTAGTTGCTTCCCTTAACAATAGAATATTTGCTACCATGTTGTATTTCCTCAGCTTTGAAGAACAGCTTTTCTTAAATGCTGGGGAGATTTTACAGTTATTACTCAAGTCAGAACTGATTTTTAACTGGGACACAGAAGGACCATTCTGGGTTTTTATTGTTTCTATGAGGTGTATGCATAAAACACATAACTTGTTTGTTTTGTTTTATTTTTAACTGATGATGAAAATACAAGTTGATGAGATTCCCTCCTTGTGAACATTTTCCTGAGACCATAACCTTTCAGATTAAGCAGATTCTGTGATTTATTGGATAGTTTAAAGGCAACAACATCAGAATTGATGTTTTATCACATAAATACAGTGGTATATTTACAGAGTGTTGTACATGTCTCCTTTGAAAAATGGAATTAGACTAAGTAATAGTGTGCTTTAATAACAAGACTTGGGCTAGAGGCAGAAAGAGCTCTGACCTAAGAAGCCAGCTGAGAGGCAGAGGCAGGTCCAGGTCAGCCAGTCTGTGTAAAGGTTCCTCTGGTGAACCATCCCTTTGTAGAAAGTTAAAGTCTGTACTAAAAAGTTATGATTCATGGAATCTGTTTGATGTGGAAATAGAATCGTGGTTGGAGCTGACGTTGGCAATTTAAGACCTGCTGACTAAGTGAGTGAACAAAATTTGCTAATATCATTTCATGACCTGCATGCTTCTTCTTCACCCTGACTCACTCCTTACTGGTAGGATCAATCTTTTCAGTATTTGGGTTCTGGTTCAATGAGCCAGAAAAGTAACTGTGTAGTTTCAGAATGTCATCCAACTGTATATTTACTTTATTGTAAATAATGGTGAACATTGGTCAATAAATAGTTTTATATTCCTTTAAAAAAAAAGAGCTTAGTTCTGCTAGACAAGGAGATGATATTCATACTGGACACTATCTTCATTCATATAAGAATAACATATCTGTGCTTTTGAAGATGAAATATAGACAAATGAATGATTATTCAGACATTAAACACTTTAATAATTTAAATAATATTTATGTCCAGTAAGGCCTCATTGAAAACAAATGAATATGCAAAGATTGGAAGATCATCTAAAGGCTTGTCTTTTATCATCTAAATTAAACAACAACCATTTTCATACTTACAGCTCTGTTGAATTAAAATAATCACAGCAGGCCTTTTTAAATGTCACTAAAACTCTACAAAAAAAAAGGACATGGATGGCCAATATTTGTACAATTTGGAAGGGGAATAACTACTTATAATGTATTTTTTTCCTCAGATGTACTGAATAAAGTATTTTTAATGTACCAATTGCAGGATATCTATAGTCTCATAAGAAAAACTTTGTCAATTTGCTGTAATTTCACTTTTATCCTAGGGCGTTCTATGACAATTTTAAAATGTGGTGCCATTGAGAAATTAGAAAGAGGGAATATATATTGCTTATTCCCAACCCCTGAATAAATATTCTCACAGTACTTTGTGAATTTATATGTTAAATCTATTGTATCTTATGGTAATACCCGGCTCCCATTAGTGGGGGTATTCGACTGTGACAGGAGACTTGCCTTGTTTAGCATTCATGTGTCAACTTGTCAACCAGGAAGTCAGTTGCCCACATGCACATCTCCACATGCACATGTACACATGCCAAGTAGCATGTCAGTTCCTGGGGAGGTCTTGGAACTTACACTTTACTAGAACCCATCAAATTGGAGCAGGTGTCTCTCTTATGTTGGGGATCCATTCCAAGGGCAGCTTATAAGAGCAAAAGCCATAAAAGTGTATACATGGGTGGGTGCAGGAAATGCTGCTGGGTGGTCTGTTCCAGTCCAAAGCTTATTCTGGGTACTGTAGAACAAAGGAAGCAGTTTGACCAGCTTCTATTGTGATTGGTTTTCTGAGGACACAGAACCAAACAGAATAGGTCATCAACTCTGGGAGTAACTGCAGAAGCAACATATGACAACGTGTCCTTGCAATATTAGTAACAGCACAAAATGGCAGGCTAGCCAGGTAAGAGTTACCTAGTCCTTAACTAATCTGACCCAGGCCTTCACATTCCATCTAGGTCGTACTATTTTACCTAGACCTTAACTGCCAGCAGCTTTGCCCTCTGAGCCACCGCATGCACATGCATGTATAGATGGATGAATATATTTTCTGTATTTATTTATTCATTTATGAGAGGCAAAGTCTCTCTACATGGTGCCAAAACATATTAGATAGTCCAGGCAGGCCTTTCAAGTGAGTCTTGCCTCTGGCTCTACCACTTCATGGGATCCCTCTTAGAAAGACTCAGAACCTTCCCTTTTACAAGCAGTAAAAGTGATTTGAAGCCAGGTGTCATGACACATGCCTTGAATTCCTGGGGAGGCAGAGACAAGAGGACCTCTGTGAGTTTGAGGTAGCCTAGTGTACAAAATGAGTCCAGGACAGCTAGCATTACACAAGAAATCCTGTCTTAAAAAAAAATTGGAAAAAAAAAGTGATTTGAGAAGTTGTGACTAGGATAACTATGAAAAGCATTCATTAAGAATTCATGGGATGGTGAGATGGCTCAGTGGGTAAGAGCACCCGACTGCTCTTCCGAAGGTCTGGAGTTCAAATCCCAGCAACCACATGGTGGCTCACAACCATCCGTAACGAGATCTGACTCCCTCTTCTGGAGTGTCTGAAGACAGCTACAGTGTACTTATATATAATTAATTAATTAATTAATTAATCTTAAAAAAATTCATAATCACTGTTAGGATATTCATTATGGAATGTTTTTGTTTTGTTTTGTTTTGTTTTGTTTTTGTCATGACAGGGTTTCTCTGTGTAACAGCCCAGCTTTCCTAGAAATCGCTTTGCAGACCAGGCTGACCTCTAACTTACAGATATGCTTGCCTCTGCCTCCTGAGTGCTGGGATAAAAGGCATGCACAACTATCACCCAGCTAGATAATATTTTTAGTCAGACAACATAGTAAGTCAGAAATTGTGGTAGGATGGATGGTGTGGGTGCTGTGGCCCCTGGGTAGGGCCTGGTAGACAGTTAGGGAGACTTCCATACTGCTCTGACAGTATGAGTGCCCATTTCCCTGACATACCGAGTAACAAAAGATAGAGGATCCTTGCAAATTAGTGAGCCTTAGATTGGGCCTGGAACACAGAGGTGGCTGCTTTCCCCATCTGCACAGAAGTCCTGTCTGGTGTTAGCCTCCCTATAGTGATAGTGGAATGGTTGGCTACCCCAGAGCTCTTATGGATTCCCCGTTGGTCCAAAGGGTGTATAAAAATGCCTGATGCTACTACACAGTTCAACAGATCTACACCTCAGTGTTGGTGTCCTGAGTTTGTATCCCATGATAGCAACTCTGCCTTCTGCACCACTTCCTGGATCCCCGTTCCCACAGGATGAAAGATATTTTCATACAGAGCACAGGATATCCAAACTAACAAAACCTCTGTGTGGGGAAATTGATACTGAGTGGTGAAATACACTGCTATTTTAAATATAACCTACTAATTTAATTAAAAATGAGGGACTGATAGGTGATTTAGTCAGCAAAGTTTTTATCCTCAGAACTGTTAACTTTAAACAACAACAACCTCAACAAAACTGCTAGATGGGGTGGTGTATGCTGGTAATATAAGTGCTGGAGAGGCAGAACGAGACAGATCCTTGAAGATTACTGTCCAACCAGCCTGGCTATTTAGTTTCAGGCCAATGACAGTTTCTGTCTCAGAAAGGAAGTGAGAAGGGGTGGGGCATGAAAGGGTCTGGGGAGGTGACTCAGTGGGGTGAGTGAATACTTTCTGCACTAGTGTGAGAACCAGACTTTAGGTACCCAGAACTCACATCAGTATCTGGTGGGCATGGTGGTCTTTCTGTAATTCCAGCCTAGGAAAGTAAAAACAGGTAATGCCCAAAGGAAGCTAATCAATAAAACAGGCTATTCTGGCCAGTTCTGGCTTTGACTAAGAGACCCTGAGTCACTGAATAAAGTACAAATGGGAGCAAGGATAATTCTTGACATCAACCTTAGGCCTCCACGTGCACATGAAATCATACCTATACATGCCCCCAAGGGCTCATATCTATGCAAACATGCACACCCATACACACATCACACACACACACACACACACACAGGAGAAAGCTCTACTGTACCTTAGGAATGGCTCCTGAGGTTATCCTCTGGCCTTCACATGTACATAACCTCAGCTGGGATACAGATAGTTAACATTCCTGAGGAAATAAGCAAGTATTGGACAGAGTAAGGAAGAAAGGACTGCTTTTCGTATAATAATAAATCATTTTGTTCCCTGTTGGTACACTTAATATTTAGCTGTTTCTAACAAATTATTTCAAATGCTATTTTCTGGTTAGCTCATTACTGTGAGCAAATACAAGAGAAAAATAACTTAGTGGAAGCAAGCATTGGTCTTGGAGGATTTCACCTGTGGTTAGTTGTCTTCATTGGTTATGAGGCAGAATAGCCTTGCAGGATCACGTTGGTGGCACAAAACAGCTCACCTCGAGATTATCAGAGAGAGAAGTGATCAGGGTCCCAATGTCTACTCTGAGGGCATGTTTCCAGTGACTTCTCTTTCTCTTTCTACATCCTAAAGATTTCACCACCACCCAATAGTACCACTGTCTGGCAACCAAGCATTTTGCAAATGGCCTTTGGAAGACATTTGCTGTGATGCTAACAAATACCTAAAAATGTGAGAAAAAAGAGTATATGCTTGAGATATTCTAGAGAGCTTGAGAATGCTGTTCGTGTCCACTGCATACATAAGAAGCTTGTCCCAATCGATGAGCCCAGAGCAATAGTCACACTTTGCCTATCACATACCAAGGCCATACAGCCCAACATCCCAGGTGAGAAAATGCCTGTCTATCAATCTGAACTAAAGGATTCTGGCTCTGGCTCTTCTATGCTTTTTTTTCCCATTACCCTGCTCAAGGTTGTCTTTTCAGTGGGAATCTTCTATGAGCTCCCACCTATGCTGAGATCCCTGGGCAGAAGGGATCTAAAACATCTCACCCCGGACACAGGATAGAACACTCATTCTTACCCTTCATGCAGGAAAATGCTAGTCACAGGTAGAGGGACTGAGCAAGATGATTATACCCTGCTAAACAAGAGAGAAGAAAGAAAAAAATGGGGAGGGAGACAAGGACTAACTGATAAATGCTAACTAGATCACGTTTTTAATATATTTGAAAATCACATTTATTTGTGTGTGTGTGTGTGTGTGTGTATAGAGTGAGAGAGAGAGAGAGAGTTAGTTTCTGTACTTTCTGTTTCTTAAACCTAATGTATCCTGCAGGCAATGTTTTTCAACCTATACTGAATTTGTCACCTCATGATGTGTCCCCACCCCTTTGCCTTGCTAAACTCCTGAACCCCTGTGCTGACTCCCCTTCCATATGATGTATTCCTGCACTTATCTACCTCTTAGACAGCCTTGAGGCCTGAGTCCCCCACTCTTTTGTTCAGGTGCTAACAGCCATTATCCCAACAGCTGTTTTCTACCAACCCTAACCCATCCCCATAAAGGGGACCTCAAAAGCCAGTAAGGGGCTGTTCTTTGAAACTCCAACTTAGCAGGAGGCAATCAGTTGTCCGGTCAGTTCCTTGGGTACAGCTTGCTTTAAGCAGAAAGTTATGAGAATGTTTTTTTCCTCAGGTCTGACAGTACTCTACTCCCAGAGCTATCGCATTGGCCACATATCCTGTATGGTTGGTTGGTTGGTTGGCTGGTTTGGTTGGAGACAGGGCCTCCATATGCAGCTATGGAACATACTATGTAAACCGAGTTGTGCTTCAAACTCACAGATCTGCTTGCCCCTGCCTCCCAAGCAATGGAATTAGAGGTTTGTGCCACCATGCCTGGCTTTAACTGGATCCCAATTTTCTTTTTTTTTAAGTAAATTATTTATTTATTTACATTCCAAATGTTGCCCCCCTTTCTGGTTCCCCTCCCTAAGTTCTTCACCCCATCCCTCCTGGGTCCTTTTTTTTTTTTTTTTTTTTTTTTTAATTGCTATACGTAAGTTCAGATCTCATTATGGATGGTTTTGAGCCACCATGTGGTTGCTGGGACTTGAACTCATGATGTTCAGGAGAGCAGTCAGGTCTCTTAACCGCTGAGCCATCTCTCCAGCCCTGGGTCCTATTTTTTAAAGATGAATTCTATGATGTATGAATTCTACATCAGTGAAATAGTTTAAAATTATAAAGGCTTTACGTGCCAATATGGAAAGGCCTTGAGGATGTTATTATTTGACTAAAAATCAATATCCGACTCAACATTTGTATCTAATCTTAATATAAAAGGATCAAGCCCTGGGTTCTATAAGAAAGCAGACTGAGGAAGCCACAGAAATCGCTGCAGTAAGCCAGGCTCCTCCATAACCTCTGCATCAGCTGCTGCCTCCTGGTTCCTGCCCTACTTGAGTTCCTGCCCTCACTGGTTTTGATGGTGAACTCTTTTAAGGAACTTTAATGAAATAAACCCTTTCTTCTCCAAGGTGCTTTTGGTCATGGTGTTTCTTCACAGCAATAGTGATCCTAAGACACATATATTTTCCATCTCTTGTTTTAGACAGTATTTTTCTGTGTAACAGAGCCCTGGCTGTCCTGGAAGCTCTGTAGACCAGGCTAGCCTTAAACTCATAGAAATCTGCCTGCCCCTACCTTATGAGTGCTGGGATTAAAGGCACGTGCACTCCTACCCTGATATATTTTACATCTTTAAGTTACATATTGGGCATATGGAGGTTATAGAACAACTCTCTTCTGCCAACTTGTATGATCTACAGATCAAACTCAGGTTATCAGGCTTGCCTTTTAGCTCCTTTATCCACTAATCATCTTGCCAGACCACTCTGTTTCATAAAAACAGTGGTAAAGGCCTAAACTAAGGTAATTATGATGGAGAAAAAACTCTAGGGGTCAAGACTCCCAGGATCTAGGCATAGTGGCAACGCCCTTAATCCCAACACTCAGGAGGCAGAAGCAAGTGGATCTTTGTGAGTTCAAAACCAGCCACGGCTACATAGAGAGATCGCTTCTCAATACTTTTAGGAGGTAAAGTTCTACAAATCAGTTCCATTTTCTGATGCTTCCAAAATTTATGAGGGCTGAAGAGAATGCTTAGCCAGTAACAATACTTGTTACTATTTTAGAAGATCAGATTCAGTTCCTAGGACCCATGTAGTGACTCACAACCAACTACAACCACAGCTCTAAGAGATCTGACGTCTTCTTTTGATGTCTGCAGGAACCAGACATGCATATATTACATACATATGCAGAGAAAACACATACAGACAATAAATCTAAAAAAAAAAAAAACTTGAAGTATTTTATGATATCTATAATTTCTTACCTTTCTATTGATGGAGTTTGGGAGAATCAATTGTATGTTTGTTTGTTTGTTTGTTTGATTGATTGATTGATTGATTGATTTGTTGTTTTATAATACAAGGTTTCTCTGTGTAGCTCTGGCTGTCCTGGAACTCACTCTGTACTCCAGGCTGACTTCAAACTCAGAGATCCCACTTGCCTCTGCCTCCTGTACTGGAATTAAAGGCATGCACCACCACTGTCCAGCTACTAAATGATTCTGTTCTCTACTTCTTTACTGGTTGTTGCTTATTGAGAGCATCTGGGGACATTTTGGATAGAAGCAGTGAAAGAAAAATGGACCCCCAGTGAGGATGCTGTGTCCAAAATAACATACTCCAAGACTGGCAGTTGATGCCAGCTGGGAGCTCAGTCATACTGTATGTCTCTAAAGAATTTTAGCCCTGCTTGGCTTGGTGGGTGGGTTCCAAAGGAAGGATGTCCCAATAGTAAACATTCTAAAAAACTCTAAAATCTACAAAGTGCATTACAACATAGCCTCAGAAGTCAAAAATCAGTACTTCTGCTACATTTTGTTAATGGAATAGTCAGGGAAATCCCAGCATCAGGGGTTGGGTAATAAATTCTACCTCAGTAAGAGATGACAATTTGGAGCAATACTTAGATTTTTCACAGAGCTTCAACAACTGGAACAGAAGTGATAGAATTAGGACTTTAAGATCACCCTCAATCTGCAATATAAAAACTCAATGGGGGCTGGTGAGATGGCTCAGTGGGTAAGAGTTCAAATCCCAGCAACCACAGTGGGTCCAGAGTTCAAATCCCAGCAACCACATGGTGGCTCACAACCATCCGTATCAAGATCTGGCGCCCTCTTCTGGAGTGTCTGAAGATAACTACAATGAATTTACATATAATAAATCTTAAAAAAAAAAAAAAAAAAAAAAACTCAATGGGCTGAAGAGACAGGAGAGTCCTGGTCTGAGGTTCAAAGGCAGTATGTGTGCTTTTCAGATACGTTTAGACTCAGGACCACAGAGGTGAAGCTTCAGAGTTAAAAATACTTGTCAGGATCAGGGAAAATATCACACTAAAGGCATAAGCATGTTATTAGACCATTTTATAGCTCGCCATTCACTATCATTTCTGCCTAGGGTACTTTCCTCACAAACAATATCATGGTTTTCTTCCTGATCTCCTGCAAGCACCCTCTCATGTATTATTTTCTCAGATAGCAAAGATGGCCTAAATGGATTTTAAAAATAAAATAGTAGCCAGGCATGGTAGGCCACATCTGTTTCCGCAGCAACTGGAAGACAGAAGGATGAGCCGCATAGCAAGTTGTAGGCCAGTGTATTAGTCAGGGTTCTCTGGAGAAACAGAACTGATAGAATGACTTGATAAATAAATGGAATCTATTAGAGTGCCTTACAGGTTATAAGGTCCAGCTAATCCAACAATCGTTGTCTCCCAATGAAAAGTTAAAGAATCCAGTAATTGTTCAGTCCATGAGGCTGATGTCTCAGCTGGTATTCCTTAGAAGCCAGAATCCCAAAGAAGCAGTGAAAGAATGAACTTGCCAAGAAGAGTGAGGGCAAGCAGGCAAAGATCAAGTTTCCTTCTTCCACATTCTTTATAGGCTGCCAACAGAAGATGTGGCCCCAGGTTTAAAGGTGGATCTTCACACCTCAAAAAGACCTGAATTTAGGGTGAGTCTTCACACTTCAACTGATTAATCAAGAAAAGTCTTGCACAGGTGTACTCAGTTACTTGGATTTTGGTTAATTCTAGATGTAGTCAACTTGACAATCAAAAATACCAGCCTGAGCTACATGACACCCTATCTCAAAATAAAGAATATAAAATAGAGACAGATGTATCTCTCAATGGGTAGAGGTGTTTGCTGCCAAGCCTGACAACCTGAACTTGACTCCCAGGACCCAGGTGATAGAAGGAAAAAAATCAACTAACATGAATTGTCCTCTGACCTCCATACATGTGGACACATTAATTAATTAAAATGCACTAACATATTTAAATATTAAAAAGTAGAAATTACATCAGCACACTACAATTACCATATTTTAACAGAAAGAATTATAAATTAGTAATTAGAGGAAAGTTCCTCCATAATATTTTTTACCATCATTCTAGACAACTGTTTAGTCAAGAAAAAGATTTAAAAGAAAAATCCTTGGGACTGGGTAGATAAGATAGCTCAGTGATAAACAGTGAGTATTGCTCTTCCAGAGGTCCCAAGTTCAGTTCCCAGCATCCATATGAGGCAGTTCACAATCACCTGTAACTCCAGATCTTGGGGATCTGACACCTTTAGCCTCCATCAGCACCCACCTGCATCGATGTGCACATAATTATACACATATTAAAAAGTATTTAAAATAAATATTTTAATAAAGAAAACTCATCTGCGTGTAGTAACACACCTCTTTAATCCCAGCCCTCAGGAGGCAGAGGTGGGCCAACCTGGTCTACATAGCATGTTCTTATCCAGAATTATATAGAAATATTCTATCTCCAAAAAGAAAAGGAAGAAGAAGAAGAGAAGGGACGGGAAGAGGGAAAGGGGGAAGGGGGAAAGCAAGTGGGGAAGGGAGAAAACAAAGGGAACAGGAGAAGGGGGGAAAGAAGGGGAAAGTAAGGGGGAGCTCCCAGGATGACTTACAGCAAATGCCAAACAACAGGTGTTGAGGTTTGGTCTGTTGCTATGTTTTATAATAGTAAATACTGCCCCCGAAGATCTGGTTGTCCACAGAGACAAGGAAATATTAACATACACCAAGTGATGCTATGTAACCTTGCTCTTTAATTTAAACCTATTGGTTGAATAAAGATGCCTACAGCCTATAGTTGGGCAAAAAAGAGAGGTAACTGGAGTTTCAATTCCTGGGCTCAGGTTCTGAGGAGGACCACAAGGAGAGAGAAGATGGATTGATAAGATGCCATGGAGTAGGTGAATCATAGAAATGTGGCTGTAAGAGCCCAGATGTAAGATGGCAAGTCATATCTCAAGTGCATTGATAGGGAAGTAGATTATAGCTTAGAAGGTAGATGTCTGCCCAGCTCTCGTGCTGTCTAAAGCTTATTATAAATACAGAGGTTTTGTATCTTAATCTGAATCGCCTAAGGTAGGGTAGAAACCCGTGATTGTAATTAAGAAATAAACAGAATAAATGGGCATAAATAGTAAACTATCACCAAGGGCCCTGAGGCCTCTGGTCTGCTTACTATATCACTCTTCCAACAACCAATAGAAAATTGCACTGCATTTTGAGAATGTGAGAGTGAAAGAAAAAGCAAACTGAAACTTAGAGGAAGCTGTAAGACCCCGAAATCATCATAGCAGTTCTCAGCCTTCCTAATGCCACAACCCTTTAATACAGTTCCTGGTGCTGTGGTGACTCCCACCATAAGATTATCTCATTGCTACTCCAAAACGGTAGTTTTGCTAGTTATGAATCATCATGTAAATATCTGATAAGCAGGACATCTGAGATGCACCCATAAAAGGGTCCCAACCCACAGGTTGAGAACCACTGCACTAGAGGAGCCAGGAAACTTAAACACACAGGGTTGTTCCTTCAAACGATGGGATGCATAGCCCCAGCCTGATATTAAAAGAGCATCTGGTTCTTTCCATGGAAGAGTTTAGGATTTAACATATCCTTGAGACTATGTTTCCTTTAGGGAAAATGCTTTTGAACAACAGAAGCAGCATTATCCTTATAAAGTAAAGAAAATCAGGGCTGGAAAGATGGCTCAGCAGTTAAGGACACTGAATGCTCTTCCAGAGGAGCCAGACTCAAATCCCAGCACCCCGAGGGCAACTCAAAATTGTCTATAACTCCAAGATCTTACATCCTCACACAAACATACATGAGGCAAACACCAATGCACATAAAATGAAAGTTAATTAACTAGTTAGTGTGAAAAATTAAAGTTAGCATAGTTAAATGTAGCATGGTATGTGGGAATTTAGGTGGCTGTACAAACCCCCTTTTTTACTTTTAAATTTTCTGATTTAAGTATTTGATATGTGTCATTCTGGAATAATGTTATCCTGTGGATTGTAAAGAATTCTAGTAATATGATCACTATTCCACAATTTGCAAAACTCCTTCAAACTTTTGCTAGTATAAGCAGGACTCACTATCAGTTTTCAGTTGTAAGAAGAGTTCTAGAAAGAAAACGGAGTATAATAAATGACTAATGAGACCCAAGATTGTTTTAGCTCTGAAGCCAAGAAGCAACAGCCATATTAGAAAAAGTATTAACCGTTACATGAACATATTTGAAATGTCCAATTTCTGACTGTTTTATTTTAACTCTTGAGAATTAATTCCACTAGTAGAGCGCAGTGGTGTGAAAGAACAAGAAGTGAAGAAGTTCATGAGATTTTTGAGTGGCCTGGAAAGTATTGGTGGTGAGGAGGCAAGCACATCAACTAGAGCATTAGTGGATGCTAAGGTAGCTGCCAGATAAGAATGAACATACTGAGTCAGGAAAACTTGAGGTCATTGTCTGACAGACACCTGAAGCTAGAGAAGTCATTATGGGATAACATTAGTAGTGGGGTTGGGTTTAAGTCCTACAGTTTCTAAACCAACAGCTTGAGTACAATATGCAGTGCCAGCTAAAATATTCAGTGGCTGAGAAACAGCTAATAAAACCTGATTGGTTAGCTGGGCAATGATGGTGCATGTCGGTAATCCTAGCACTCAGGAGACAGAGCAAGGGGGATCTCTGAGTTCCAGGCCAGCTGGGTCTACAGAATGAGACCCAGGACTGCCAGAGCTACACAGAGAAAACTGTCTCAAAAAAAAATTTGACTGAATGGGCTGAAGAGATGGCTCAGTGGTTAAGAGTACTGACTGCTCTTCCAGAGGTCCTGAGTTCAATTCCCAGCAACCACATGGTGGTTCACAACCATCTGTAGTGGGCATCTGATGCTCTCTTCTGCTGTGTCTGAAGATAGTGACAGTGTACTCACACTATATGAAATAAATATGGCTGGAGCGAGTGGGGCCGAAAAAAATTTTTTAAAAATCTAGCTGACTACAGTTGGAACTGTTGAGCTATACAACCAGGGGTGAATAGAATCTTTTTGGTGGAGGATATGAAATTTATATATAAAACATAAGCCTCTTGCCCTTTTTGAAGACACATCTCTAAAAGCATAGAAAGCAGTCTCTATAGGATTTTTAGATATAATTTTAGGCAATTCCCATGGGGTATTTTAAGGTATCTTCAAAATACCCAAAAAGGAGATTTTTTTTAAGATAATGATTATCTATAGATCATAAGTAACATGCTAATGCTACCTGCCAATTATTATCCTCATGGAGCAAATAACCAACCTGCATTTTTTTTAATAGCACAACCATTTCTGTAGGCTCTTTACCTGTAAGTGACTTAAGATATGCCCTGCCCATCATTATCAAATCTATAATTTCTTGTAAACAAGGACTTGTGGTTCAGTTCAACGAATTATGACATTATAAATTTCTTTAACACCATTACCCTGTTGATATGTAATTCCTGTGATGAGGGGGAAAGAAAAACAAATGATGAAGAAGTAGGAGTAATTCTATGAGCTACCCCTTTAGCAGAAGCATTATTCAATATACCAATAATTTTCTCTGTTTCAAGGGATTTTTTATGGAGTATTGTGAGGAGCTGGTGTGGCAGCAGTCCCTAGATGGCACCCGGGACTGCAGCTAAGTCTTATGACTTGCACCTGACTTCCTCATACACCTGAAAATAAGCCATGACCATCATGAGAGCTGCACAGGTGCACCATGATGCTGGTGGTGTAAACAAGTCCATATTTGGTGGAGATGCGCCCCTGCAGTCCTGATTGGCTGAAGCTGCGTGCCTGGTGAGGTGGCGTGGCCTGCCGTGAGTGCATGGGGACTGAGAGTATATAAGAGTGAGAAGCCCGAGTGGTTTCCGGTGTGCCATTGTCATAAACAACATCAGTGCAGGTGTAAGCCTGAGTCTGGTGCCAACCCCTCCCCAGTGGGTGCATGCAAATTAGGTGCCGGCAGACTGACCAATCTCAGGAGGACACGAAGCCTTTCCCTGTGCTCTGGTGCATATAAGCAGACCTCCCTGGGTGCCCAGAGTCCCAGTAGCAGCATCAAGGCATTCCTGCAATAAAGGCTGTTGAGAAGAATCCAACCATGTTGTATCTTCCTTGCCAGCCTAGGTGGGTGCAACAGAGTATAACCAAGTATATTTAGTTAGGGTTTTACTGATGTGAACAGAAACCATGACCAAGGCAACTCTTATAAGAACAACATTTAATTGGGGCTGGCTTACAGGTTCAGAGGCTGAGGGTTCAGGGTTAGCTGTTATGCCTTATAACAGGAGCAGAGTGACAGAGTCCTACAGCATAAGTACCAAGCCTCTAAAGGCAGTGTTGTCCCTTTCCAGATGATAGTGGCTTCTCTATCTAGTAATGGGGATTGATTCTGAAGCAAAGTAATACTGAAGTCAGAAGGAAAGAGAACTCTGAGTTCTATTATGTAAGGAGAGCTAGTCTTAAAATGAAATGTAATATTGAGTCAAAATGCATGACCATTTTAAAGCTCTTACTGTATTATGTATGAAATATATAATACAGAAACCATAGCACATATGTAAAGGTCTGGGGACATCTTTTTTTTTAATTAATTTATTTATTTATTACATGTAAGTACACTGTAGCTGCCTTCCGAAGCACCAGAAGAGGGCATCAGATCTCATTACGGGTGATAATGAGCCACCATGTGGTTGCTGGGATTTGAACTCCAGACCTTCGGAAGAGCAGTCCGGTGCTCTTACCCACTGAGCCATCTCACCAGCCCCCATCTGGGGACATCTTAAAGGAGTTGGTTCTGTCCTTTTATCATATGGGTCTTAGGGGTTGAATTTAGGTTGTCAAACTTGCACCACCCACAAGGGGCCCTCCCACCTTGATCACTATAACCTCCAACAAGCCTGAAGCAGGCTGAGCCAGACCTTGACTTTGCTGCCACTAAGGAGATTACCTTGGGTGGAGCCTTCCTCCCTAGATTACTCTATAGTTCAGCCACTGTAGCTGTTCCTCTTCAAGATACTGCTACCTGCTGAGAGGCCCCCCGGAGCTATTCTGGAGACTATGCCCTATCCTGCATGTCACCACCTGCAGCTGGTTCCAGGCTCCATGAATGAATTGGTGGGAATACCCCTCCTCCCTCCTTTATAAAGCATGTCCGCCATTAAACATGTGAACCTTGAGCAGACTAGCATGTCTTGGTTCCATTATTTCTCTAACCGCCTAGGTTCCCTCTTTTCTTTCAGCCCAGGTTGCCTCCCAGGCTCGAACCCAGACATGTGAGCCTCTGGCCGGCTCACAAAGGATCACTAGTTGAGAAAATGCCTTATAGCTGGATCTCATGGAGGAATTTCCCCAACTGAAGCTCCTTTTTCTATGGTAACTCCAGTTTGTGGCAAGTCGACACACAAAAATAGCCAGAACAATACTCAGTGCAAATTTATCAAAACTTTCATTTATATATGTGTAGACAATAGGTAAAGTGAAGCCCCTTTACCTGTTTAGTTTATTTCTCTGCCCCCACCTTTTCATGGGACAAGCAATGTCTTGCTAGGCATCTCACATAGTCTTCATATCCTCCTGCTTCATCCTTCCAAGTATTGGGATTAGAGTAATGTGTCAAAATACCTGGACTGCAAAGCCCCTGATTCTCCCATCATGGCTACAGCTGTTCTTCTTTCTTCTCTTTCTTTTTCTTCTTCTTTTTCTTCTTCTTCTTCTTCTTCTTCTTCTTCTTCTTCTTCTTCTTCTTCTTCTTCTTCTTCTTCTTCTACTTCTTCTTCTACTTCTTCTTCTTCTTCTTCTTCTTGTTCTTCTTCTTCTTCTTCCTCCTCCTCCTCCTCCTCTTCTTCTTCTTCTTCCTCTTCATCTTCTTCTTCCTCTTCTTCTTCTTCCTCTTCTTCTTCCTCTTCTACATCTTCCTCCTGCACCCTCCTCCTCCCCCTTCTCCTCCTTTTATTCTTGTTCTTCTTCCTCCTCCCTCCTCGTCCTCCTCCCCAACTCCTCAATCTTCTTCCCTGTCTGTCTGCCTTTCTGTCAGTCAACTCCCTTCCCCATGCCCTGAATAAACTCCATTCTATACTAAAAAAAAAAAAAAAAAAAAAAAAAGCCCCTACAGTGAGGACAGATGGATAATAAACAAGGAACAAAATACCCATGGAAGGACTGACAAAGTGTAGAGCAGAGACTAATGGAAAGGCCATCCAGAAACTACCCCACATGGGGATCCATCCTATATACAGTCACCAAACCCAGACACTCTTTTGGATGCCAACAAGTGCTTGCTGACAGAGGCCTGATATAGCTGTCTCCTGAGGAGCTCTACCAGTGCCTGACAAATAAAGATGTGGATGCTCTCAGCCAACCATTGGACTGAGCACAGGGTCACCAATAGAGGAACTAGAGTAAGGACCCATGGAGCCAAAGGGGTTTGCAGCCCCACAGGAGGAACAACAATATGAACCAACCAGTATCCTCAGAGCTCCCAGGGACTAAAGCACCAACTAAAGAGTACACATGGCTCCAGATGCATATGTAGCAGACAATGGCCTTGTTGCTTATCAGTGGGAGAGGCCCTTAGTCCTGTAAAGGCTTGATGCCCCAGTGTAAGGGGATGCCAGAGCCAGGAACTGGGAGTGGTAGGGTTGGTGAGCAGGGAGAGGGGTGAGGGGATAGGGGTGTGTTTGGAAGGCAAATCAGGAAAGGGGATAGCATTTGACATGTAAATAAAGAAAATATCTAATAAAAAATAAAAAGTTGCACTTAATTGAAAAACCTGAAGTTAAGATTAAGATAATACCTAGGTAAAGCAAGTTATTTAATCTTGTTTCAGGACGACATGTTCTCAGATGTATGTGATATTATATTACCATTCTGTAAATTATTTAACAAAAAGAACTAAAATCTAATGCATTCCTTGTGGTATATGAAGTGGAGTGTTAAGCTACAACAGGAAGCTACCACAATGGTCTGTAATATATGCCCATGGGTAACATTGTTCTGAGGGTTACTGAACTTAAGTTGAATCACTTGGTACTATATGATTTAAGAGCCACATAATGACACAGTCCAGTGGATTTTTTCTGTCACTGACAACCTAGAAGCCATAGTTTCATTTGTTCTTGGTAGAACTTTCTCTCACTCTTCTTGGAATTCAAGGTAGAAAGCAGCCTTATCCCTCAGACTATGGCAGTAAGGCAGGAGCACTGAACACAGTCTCCCTTATTTAGTTAACACAACTGCATTCAGATATAGTGGGTCTAACAGTTCTAATGCTACAGCACTGTCAACAAATTCACAGTATACTAATGTAGGTGGACTCACCTAGAGACAAAGGAATGTGTCACTCCTAAGAAATACATGTTTTCCTGTGGTCTTATGTAACCAGTTAGACATTCAGAATACCTCCAAACAAGTTACTATGGACAGGTTGCAAAATATTGGTCTAGTATTAATTTTATGTTACAAGTATGGAGAAAACAGT
Source organism: Mus caroli (assembly GCF_978045245.1). NCBI lineage: Eukaryota > Metazoa > Chordata > Mammalia > Rodentia > Muridae > Mus > Mus caroli. The sequence continues at coordinate 54,778,602 of NW_028227270.1, read as the reverse complement.
AATGGGTTCAGCATGTTGTATGAGAGACTTTGTCTACAGAGAGGCAACACACATATTCATCTACCTGTCCCAAGTTGAAACTGAAAACAACCCATTACAACTTGTTCAACCAATGAAATGTATTGTAGTTACATCCAGGACTATGAGGAAGGAGTTGGTTGAGATCACAAGGGACTCAAAGACAGCTCCTATCCTGACACTTGAAACCAGCATATGATACAGATTATGAATACTTCACACTCAGGGCAGTCTGTGTATCTGTAGGAATACTGGCATGAAGAGCATTCCATGTGGGTGGTTTAGTTCATCAAACCCTCTTTTAAAAAATATGATTTGTCTGAGTTTCTTCATTTGAATTAAACATACAGAATGCTATTGGTGTCACTCTCTATTTTGAGAGGTGCATTATCCACCATAATCAGATTTCCTCTGCAATGGATTCTTTCAGTCTCCAACAAAGAGTTACACATTCTTCTGGCTTCTCTACTTGATCTTCATTATGAAATATTTGACAGTGAACAATTTGAAATTTTTCCTTCATTGTCACATTTTCAGAGTTTCTCGAGCATAAATGCTTCTTAGTTTCTAAGACTTGAACACTACTTAAATGCTTTCTCAAGTTCCTGATATTCATAATAGACTCCAGTGTGGAACCTCAAGTGTTGCAAAGAATTCCACTTTGGTAAAATACATGCTACATGTTTTCCAGTAGAAATTACCCATTCCCCCACCCCCACCCCTACCTCAATATAAATTTCTAGATATTTCCTTAGAACTAATTTTCAGGTAAAGATCTTTTCTCCTGAGGTTTCTCTCCTGTATGTAGTCTCTGATGTCAGAGATGAGCTAACAGTAAAGACTTTGAACATTTACATTTGAAAGATCACCCTCCTGTATGTATTTTTTGATGAGTGTTAAGAAGATTTTTCTTGGTGAAGGGTTTGTCTGATTTGCTGCATTTGTAAATAATCTCTAATGTGTGCATTCTCTGATGAGTGTAAAGGCTACATTTAAGTCTAAAGAATTCATCACATTCATTATATTTATAAGGTTTCTCTCCTGTATGAATTACCTGATGAATACTAAGACTGTGTTTGTGGATAAAGCATTTGTCACGTTCACTAAACTTTTAAGGCTTCTCTCCTTTATGAATTCTCTGATGACTTCTAAGACTGCGTTTGTTGGTAAAGCATTTGTCACATTCGCTACATTTATAATGTTTCTCTCCTGCATGAATTCTCTGATGAATTATAAGATCATATTTGTGAGTGAAGCATTTGTCACATTCACTACATTGATAAGGTTTTTCCCCTGTATGAATTCTCTGATGAACATTAAGATTATATTTTTGGGTAAAGCTTTTTGTCACATTCACTACTTTTGCAAGGTTTCTTTCCTGTATGAATTATTTAATGACTACTAACATTACATTTTTGGGTAAAGCATTTGTCACATTCACTACATTTGTAAGGCTTCTTTCCTGTACTAATTATCTGATGACTACTAGGACTGTGTTTGTTGGTACAACATTTGTCACACTCACTACATTTATAAGGTTTCTCTCCAGTATGAAATCTCTGATGACTACTAAGACTGTATTTGTGAAAAAAAAAAAAAAAAAAAAAGCATTTGTCACATTCACTACATCTGTAAGGTTTCTCTCCTGTATGGATTCTCTGATGTTGTCTAAGCTTGCATTTCTTGGTGAAACATCTGGCACATTCACTATATCTGTAAGGTTACTTTCCACTATTGGTTTGTTTCAGCCTGAGTATTTGCTTAGAGTTAAAAACCTTATCAAGCACTATACCATTGTGCTCTTTCTTTCCTATGTGGATTCCTTGATGTAGACCAGTGATAGAACACAAATTGAAACAGTTTATACAGTTTTTATGTTTGCAAGGTCCTCTGGTGATTCCATTTTCATGTCTGTTTATGTTTGATGACTCAACACGTGTATTCCTGAAGTTAGCTTGGTAAAGTACAGTTTGGGTGTATTCATGAATGATTTTTCCATGCTTTGACCTTTGTAAGACTTCTCCTGAATATTCACATGCTGGGATGTGCTGGACCTTTTAATCATTATGCATTTATTTGTCTTTAAAGAGGCTTTCCTGGATATAAATATCTTTTAAATCATCTTCATGTTTATGTCCATATGAAAACTCAAATATGTATTTATCATATTTAAAAGAATAGATATGTTATTCTTATATAAGTGAGGACAATGTCCACTATGAATAACAGCTCCTGGTCTAGTAGTGGTAAACTATTTAAAAGTAATTCAGGCCGGACAGTGGTGGCACACTCCTTTAATCCCAGGCTAAGGCAGGCAGATTTCTGAGTTTATGGCCAGCCTGGTCTAGAGAGTGAGTTCCAGGACAGCCAGGGCTACACAGAGAAACCCTGTCTCAAAAAAAAAAAAAAAAGAGTAACTCAGAACCTTAAGGGATGGAGACCATGTTGTATACTAGAATTGGGATAGGGGTCAATGAGATAACATTGTGACCAGATTTGTATGATCACATCCTTAAAAATAGACGTTAATATATAAATATATATCCTCCTGTTACCTATTCCAAAGAAAGATTTAGGCCCATATTATCATTTTATATTCACTAATTAAATTTTATTTGCCTTTTCATAGTAATTTTTAAATTCAATTCATTATGAGTAAAATAAATTTAGGTTACGCTAACTTTACTTGTAATGAATTTGCTATTACATACATGGTATGAATGACAAACTATGATTGCATGTGAATGGATTACACATAATTAATAGAAGGCCAAGTTTTTATAAGCCATGAATTTGTGTTTATTGCTTGTCTGGGATTCCTTTTTTAGAATTTTCAGTGTCAAGTGAAAACTTCACATAGAGTTCATTAGTCAGCATAGTTTTAGTTTGGGCAGAAAGTAAACCAGACAAGTCTAGAGTAGAAGAGTACTGAGGGCATTTTATCTCAGAGGAAAATTATCTGCAGAAATAACTGACAGTGAGACACAGCATAGCATGGCATAGATGTTCTTTGCTGGCAGCTGTCTCTCTGGCTCTTGGCAACTTATGCTTTGATTATCAATTCGGTTCCGTGAATATCCAAATCTTCCCTTCCTTTGTTAGTATGCTACTTTTGGAGGTATATAGGTGGAAAAACTTTTAGGTTCTTTTGAGAAGCCATTAAATATGTAAGGTAGAAGCTATCAGAATAAGACCAAAACAAATCATTAAGATATAAAATGAATACATTGTAGGCCTGATATTTCTTCTTTGTGCAATAGGGATACTATTGATTCAGTGGGTCCATCAAGAATAATGTTGGCCACCATTTTATCTTGTACCATGTGGTTATATTAACAAAAGCTTTGGTGAAGACATATCATATTTATTTCTGATATAATTACTAAAGAGGGGCACCAAGTCCCATGATTGCTTCCATCTTATGGGGATCCCCATGGTTAAACTTTAGAACAACCAAAGCAGTAATGGCTTTCTGTTCTATGGGCCCCATGGTAAAATAAAAATATTTCCCATCAGGGAATTCCAGGTTCTTGGATAACCCACTTGCCACTTTCGTTGTGGCAGGAAAGAAGATGTTCATACTATGAAATAGAGGACTAGGAAGGCAGATGAGAGAAAAGAGAGAAGCTAATTTTACATAGCACAGCAAATTCTTTGCCCTAACTCTGAGTCTAACCCTAACCCTGATATTTCTTCTTTATGTGATAGAGATACTAGAGATTCAATGGGATATAAGAATAATAGTGGCCACCTCAAGCCTACCCCTGAGCCTAACCCTGATTTATCCTAAACCTTTAAGCCTATCTTAAACCTCACACCTTAATTTCCTAACCACCCTAACCCTAATCCTAACGACCCTTATCCTAATCCTAACCATAGCCCTCTGATCGCCTAATCCTAACTCTAGTCCTGCTTACTGTGGGGGATTTTTCTTAATATATAATATTTCTTAATTATACCTTTGAATTGAGAAACTCTTGCTTAATCTTGATCTTTTGAGATGTTGAGATCCAACTTTAATCTAGGCAATGTATTCTTTTGGCATCCCGCATATATAAAAGACATTGAACAGGGTAGTTCTTTCATTTTTTTTTTTATTCTTGCCATTGTTTTATATAAAACAAAGGTGATTTGCTTGTGTGATTTTTACAACTGGCATTAATAAGTACTTATTTCTTTAGAATTCTGGTACATCAGCTATAATAACCTGCAGCAGGATATCAACCAATCCTTGATTTTTCTTCTTTCTGTTGGCTGAGAGCCTTTATTGGGACATTCTATTAAATTTCCTTTCTATCTACATAGAGAGATTCCTTCTATGATTTGAGATATGTTTATCTAGAGAACCTGTACTAATCCAACTGTGGTTTTTCTCTATTTCGCCACTGATGAAGATGCGCTGTCTAATAAGAGGGCACAACGGTGTTTCCCTTATGTTTCTGGTTTTCTCCCAGGGTTGTTTGCTGCCTATCATCTGGGGAAAGGGAGCTACAGTTTCCCTGAGCCCAGCACCAAGCCACAAATCAAAACTCTTGTTTCCTAAAATCCCTCTTTAATGTTAATTGCCTAGGCACCCTTCCACTCACTGGGTCAGATTGATGCCTACGCTGCACCTGAGTAATGGGCTATGTAAGCTAGTCACCTTGATTTCAGGAAGAAGAGGGCAAGTACTGTGAGGAAAGCTCAGGCAAGGTCTGAAGACAGGCCCTGGTAAGTGCAGGATCATTGCTGCGGGGGATCTTCCGGGTGCCTTTCTGCAAGTTCACTATGGCTGTGCAGACTTGAATGGTTCTCTGTGTCCAGCTCTGAGCTCAGATGTTGGGTGCTGTGAGGGGACCTCAGGGAAGCTCTGAAGTTGAGACACAGGGTCACTGCCCACAATTGAGAGGAGCAGGTGGCTGAGCAGTGGGAGCTGGGTGGTGGGTCCTCTCTGGGATGGGAAGTATAAGCCATATGTGAGGTCCCTTGTGTTGCTCCTCGCCTACTAGATCAGGCAGTGACCTCTGAATAGCTTCCCTATCATGGCTGATTCTGAATCTGCCCAAAACATTTGGACCATAGGCTTGTAGAAACAAGGCTGGTTTCTTAGAGTCTGCACCACCTGTGTTCAAACCCTTTTGTATTTACAGTAGACATTGAGGAGACAGGTATAAACCTTATAGGTCTGCTCTCATGCATTACTTGGTTTTGTTCTGTTCAGTTTTTATTAATTTTTTTCCATTGCAGTATTTTTTTTATAATTCTTTATATGTTTATTGTTTTGATTATTATGTGGCAAAGGTACTTTTTCCCAATCTATTTGGTATTGTGGGTTCTTCTTTCCCGAGCTGAGGCTAGACTCTGCCAATGTTCAGGATCACAAGTCTGGCTCCAGGTTAGAAATTCATTTCACGGCCTCTGAGAGATCCTTGGTTTTGTTTTCTCCCTGTGGCCACCGGAAGTCATTTATAAATTTATTTATAAAAAATAAAGAAACTTTATTTCCATGTTTCAGCGAGACAGAGGTTGAACTTTATTATCAATAAAAAAAAAAAAAAAAAAAAAAAGCTGTGGTGCGGCTTCTGCTTCCAGCCGGCAACCAGGGTTTGGCGCGGGGAAGGAGTTCGGCGGGGGCTGCGGCGCTCTCTCGCGGCTCCCCAGGAAAACGTGGGTTTTATTTTGCATCTCTTCTAAAGTTTAAGTAAAAGCTTCATTTCTTCCAAAAAGAAAAATACTTGAGACAGGACTTTAAACCCGCCTCCGGCGAGTGAGCATGCGCAGATTCCCTGTCCTGTTCTTGTCGCCTCAGGCGGCCAAGAGGCCAAAAGGACAAATGTAAAAACTGAGAACAGGTAGCTTAGCGGTTAAGGGCACAAACTGTTCTCCCAAAGGTCATGAGTTTGAATTCCAGCAGGTGCTGTGATATTTTGTACCTTCTTTTGGTGGCTGGACAGATGACTCCGTGTCATGGAATCTGGCTCCCTCTTGTGGCCTGGAGGTGTAAAAGCAGGTAAAACTCTAAAAATAATAAATCTTTAAAAAAAGAAAAAGAAAAGATAGAAAGAAAAAAGAAAATTCCTTATGGAAGTTTCTTATAGATTTGGGAATGATGACTGGGTGAGCGTTCCTGCTTCCATTTCTTCTTCCAGGCGTCTTCAAGAGCTGAGGGTCTGCTCTCAGAGCCGCTCAGAGGGAGACAGATTAAGTGAGATCAGGAGCTGTAATGAGACAAGCTAATCACTAGTTGACAACCTTCCCCGGATGGGAACTGGAAGTAGCAGCCCCACACCAGCGCCGCCAGCACCTGCAGCAACTTAGGGTCGTGGGGGTCCGGCGCAGGGACAGAGTACTTGTGCATGTTCGCGCGTGTGGCGGGGCGGGTTTCCGTGGGACAGGCGGGGAGGCGGGGGGTGGGGGGGGGCGGCGATGGCGGCGACTCTGAGCGCTCAGCAGGATCCGAGCAGCAGGCATGGCCAAGTTGGAGAGCTTAGGGGTCACGCGGGGTCATGTGTTGTCACACCCTTGGCTCTGTCCTCCTTCTGCTCCATCCTGCCAATGCTCAGGACCTCCCCTCAACCCCCTCCCACCTCTCTCTTCCCTGTCGGGCTTGGGTCAGGCAGCTGTCAAGGGGGCTGGGCGAGGGGGCAGGGCTGGAGTGTGGCCAGAGTTCACCCGGGGTCTCCTGTAAGGCATGGTGATCCCAGTCCCTGGCTGCAGTGACCAACAACCACCTATGTGATCCCTGACCTATGACTTGGACCCCAACTCTACACCTGACCCCGAAAACATATGTAAACCTCAACCTTTGATCCCATCATGACCTCTATATTGCCCTGTGACCTGGATGACACTGTCCTGTAACCCTGATATGACCTCAACACTGTCCACCTCACTCCAACCGAGCCTCAGCCCTGCCAACTAGGCACTCCAGGTTCTGACCCCTAGCACCCACCGCATGCACCAGTAATTCTCTGGTGACATAGGAACCCGCCCCCCCCCCCAATATCACATGCCTTGGCCCAGGCTTCCGGGGGGCTGGGGAGGGGAGGGGTGTCACCACCACTCTGTGTCCCATCATCATCCAAAGGCCTCGCTCAGGTTGTGAGCTGAATGGGGCGCCGAGGAGCAGCGCTTGGGCAGGGTTGGGGTATCTTTGGGTCAGGAGTCATATGGTGGGGTGTCACTGTGTCACACATGGCAGTCAGGGGTGACGGGATCAGGGCATCAGGGGCTATTGGTGAAGGTTCAGCCTCAGTTTTAATTGACAGCTCAGGAATGGAGAGGTCATGCAAAAGAGTTGAGGCTTGGCATCATGAAGAGAGCTTATGAGAGGCTATTGGTGGGGCCTATTTGCAGCAGAAGACCCCACTTGTGAGAGATGCCAGTACCATGGTATGATCTCCAAGAATAGCAGCATCAGTGAAGTGGATCCACCTGAGCCTAGAGAGCTGCAGAGGGCAGAGCTGGAGACTTGAAGCCAGCCCCTTGGAGGAGGCCAGAAGATACTGCCTTTGAACAACAACCACTCCAAATTTTTAAAGCTCCTTGTATCAGAGCCAAGGCTTGTAGAAAAACTCCTTCAGAGGGATCAGCTGATAAAATATCCATATAAGGAACAATAGACACTGAAAGATTCAACGTCCTAACTTCTTGTTTCCAAGCAGCAACAAATTTTTTTACATAATGGAAAGCTATTAGCCATTCCTTGGGGCAAAAGTTTCCAATGAAGTTGCTTCATAGGTACCTAAAAGGGAGTGAGGAAGGGGACATAATAAAAGGGTGGGTAGGATCAGGTATGGGAAGAGACAAGAGAGAAGTACAGAGGATCAGGAAATATAAATACGTAGCACTAGAGGATGGGGAACTGGGGGTAGCCTCTAGAAAGTCCCACATACCAGGGAAGTGAGAGGTTCCCAGGACCCAAGGGGAATGACATTAGCCAAAATATCCAACAGAGGGGATATAGAACCTGTAGAGACCACTTCCAGTAGATAGGCACGGGCACCAGTCGAGGGATTGGGCCACCCATCTGTATCAAAATTTTTAACCCAGAATCATTTCTGTCTAAACACAGGCAAGACCCCATCAGAAGAGTTAGGGAAAGGACTGACAGAACTGAAGATGATTGCAACCCCATAGGAAGAACAATATCAATCCACTGGACCATTAAGAGCATCCAGGGACTAAACCACCTACCAAAGAGTATACATGGAGAGATCCATGGCTTCAGCTCTCTATGAAGAAGAGGATGGCTTCATCTGGCATCAGTGGGAGGGGAGGCCCTTGGTCCTGTGGAGGCTTGATGCCCCAGTGTAGGGCGATGATAGAGCAGTGTGAATCTGGAGTGGGTGGAGGCAAGGAGGAGAGGGGGATGGGATGGTGAGTGTGTGGAGGGGAAAGAGGGAAGGGGGTTATCATTTGAATTTTAAACAAATAAAATCATTAATAAAGAGAGGAAAAATGTCTCCATAATATCAAATTAATATATTTTTGATGACTAAAACAGAAGAGGAAGGTCAGACAATGTTAATCGAGAGAAAATAGCAAAAAAAAAAAAAAGAAAAAAGAAAAAAAAAGGCAAAAGCAAGGCAACTGTGGTAAATGCAACAGTGGTGTATTGTAATTCCAAATAAAATGTTAAACAAGACCAAATAACATGCATATGTAAAGAAAGCAAAAGATGGCATTTGACAGAAATCACTCCCTATGAAAGCATTTTTAACAATACAGTGTTATATGATGAGCTTTTAATCTCCTTAGTCACTGCTATTTTTGTGTCAGACTGATTTCTAGCTACTTAGAAGGAAGCTTCAGGAATCTGTTAGGGAGAAAACCTCACATGTGTGTTTTCCTTGCTCGATCAAGCATGGCCATGTTCTCTGTGACAATTATTTTTCTTTTCAAAGGTGCTATTGGTAGTTCAACCATAAATGCAAGTTTATAATCACAAAAGAGGTTCTTGTAAACCATACATGAAGGCAAGGCTGTTTAATCATTGGTAATTTAGACATAAGCATTAATGTCTCATTTCTTCATTCATCTGGTGGCCATTATGTTTTTAGAAAATGATTTCTACATATAGGATGCCATCCTGGAGAACTTCATGAATGTATGATGTCATCCTTGATATCATAGAGCATTTTATTTGATTCATCACAGGATAGGAGTAGTACAATGTACACTGATGGTCTTCTCTTTTTTTCTATTATTGAACATAGGTTGCCTCTCTTCTTATCCATCTCCTTGCAGATTATCCTGCCCTGTGCCACACATTCAAATCCATACCCTTTCTTGCTTTTTCTTCTTATAGATTAAACATCTGAATAACTATTATTGTTATCATCATCATTTTTTATTAATTAGAAAAAACAAATAACTGGAATATGACAAAATGAAAATAAACAGATGAAAAGAAGATAAAGAAAAAGTATAAGAAACCTATACACACAGACTCAAATTCACAAAAAGAATTTACATAAAAACTTAAACTATAAAACACAATATACTTAAAAAGAAACTTTGAGATTAAAATCAAAAAACAGAACAAATGAACACAGAAACCAAACAAACATAAAAGTCCTGGAAAAGCATTGTGAGACAAAGCGCCACCAACAATGTCTTTGAGTTTGTTTGGTGTTTCCCATCTGCTGCTGGGCATGAGGTTTGCCCTTAAGAGTAGTTTGAATACCCCGTGATGTCCTAGTATTGAGTACATCTCTTGACAAAAGAGATTCTTGTAAATCATACCTGAAAGCAAGTCTGTTAAATCATTTTTAATATAGACAGGAACTTTAATGTCTCCTGCTTCGTTCACCTTGTGACCACTATGTTCTATAAAATGATTTCTACATATAGGATGCCATCCTCAACAACATCGTGGGATAGATGCCCAGGTATGGTGTCCTCTTTTATTTCATAGAGCATTTTATATCATAAAAACAATTAATATTGTTTTATTGTAAATGACTATCAACTGGATTGGAATGGCGATGTAGTTCCATTCCCCTCTCAGTATTGAGACCCCATTTTGAACAGAACCATGCAGGCCCTGTGCATGCTGCCATATTCTCTGTAACTTCATATGTGCATCTATCTTTCATGTTTTAGAAGTCCTGTTTTCCATGGTGGGTGTTCTCAATCCCCTCTGGCACTGATATACTTCTACCTATACTCCCACCATATTTCCTAAGTCCTGACACAGGGGATTTTATGAAGACAGCCCATTTATGAATGTGTGTTCCAAAGTTTTTGACATTCTCAAAACAGTGTGGCTAAGGGTATTTGTATTTGTTTCTATCTATTACAGAAGGAAAGATCTCTGATGGTGGCTGATCAGGACCCTGATATATATAATTAGAAAACTATTATTTATTGATAGATTTCAGGTGTGATACAGGTTTCCAAAAATGTGGCAGTGAGAATACCAGCATAAAAAAGAGAAACTTGTGCTAAAAAAAACCTGAATTCATCATTGGCAATATTACACATCAATCAAGGCTCTCACACACTCATGTCCACTTTGTCTATATTGCCGACGTCCCATGCATCAAGACACAAAGTGATCAAATTTGGGAAGCATTTAGGTTCTCCATTAATTTTAAGATATAAGGAAAAGTTTGGGAGATTTGCAAAATATAGCCTAATTATCCATGTGAACAATCTCACTTCTGGTCATTTCTGTAGTGATCATTAGTGAATAAAAAACAGATTTACACGATTGTATAGCAGGGAATATGGTTCAACACAAAAACTGTTACAAATTTCAGATAAATACATGTTTCATAAGACACTGCTGTCATTTAAAGATTTAAATAAAATTCCAAAACTTGGTAAGCAAATAAAGACAAGACAACTAAGAAGCCTGTTCCACCATTTGCTCTTGTTACCAAAAATAGTTCAACTCTTCCTGCAAAACAAAAACAAACTCGTACAAACTGGACACATACATCACATTTTTCTCCCTATGGTTTTAGGCCACCCCCACCCCACCGAAAGAAAGCAAAAAAATTTTTTTGAAGACCCTGATTTTTAAGTATAGCACAATGTCACTAAGAGTGATTTTATTGCTATGTGGCCTTTTCAAAACATAAATATATGCAACTTTACACAGTCTCTACAATTTGTGTTTCAAAATATAAATGTATATGCAAATATGTGCACATTCAGTAAGAATTAATGAAATAAGAGGCCAGGTGTATTTTAGGAGTTCAGGGAGTAGGACAATGGGCGTTTTGGAAACAGGAAATATAAAAAAAGAGCAATTGAATGACAATGTCAAAAATAAACTACCAAATAATATTTAAAAAATAAAGCAGCAAACAGTATTTTGAGCCGGGCATGGTGGCTCACGCCTTTAATCCCAGCACTCGGGAGGCAGAGGCAGGCGGATTTCTGAGTTCGAGGCCAGCCTGGTCTACAAAGTGAGTTCCAGGACAGCCAGGGCTATACAGAGAAACCCTGTCTTGAAAAAAAAAAAGAAAAAACAAAAAAAACAAAAAAAAAAAAACAGTATTTTGAGAGAAAAATGACACTAACCTTCAACACCTGATGTAAAGAACAATGTGTATGTGTTTTATGTGCATGTTTGTGTGTGTAATATTGAACTGAAATAATCTTTAGTCTCATATTTTGATAAAATTTATGATGAGACCCTTCATCTAGAGTGATTTATATGTTCATAAAATTCACTGTACTCACTGTGGTGAAGGTCTTGTGGGAGAAATTTCCATTAGTGGTTTTTCTCACTTAATGAAACACAGTCATTTCATAACGTAAGTTTCTTTTCACATACATTTACAAAGCCTCATATTGCAGGCACAATCTGAATGTCAATGTCCTTTTCATAGAATGTTCCCTTCTTTGTATGTTATCTGGTATTCTTAACATCTCCCTAGTACATTGTAAAGCTATCCCAAAGTGCAGCGCTTCTGTGCTATCATATGCATTACTGTCACGGTGCTTCTCACTCTGCTAACATTCATTCTTGTTTCTCTTTTCAAATCAGTGCCTTTTTATTACATCAGGAATCTATAATATTCCAAATCCCAACAGAGGCAATTTACCATTTAGGTGATGTCTTAGATTCTGTTCCTGTAAGAACCACCATAGTCAAAAGAAACATGTGAGAAAAGTATTTATTGACTTATGTACCTTAGTCACAGTATATGGTGTGAAGCCAAGGCCTTTCTCTACACAAAGGATAAAGAGGATGAGAAAGAAATTAGGGAAACAACACCCTTCACAATAGTCACAAATAATATGAAATGCCTTGGTGTGACTCTAAGAAAGTGAAAGATCTGTATGATAAGAACTTCAAGTCTCTGAAGAAAGAAATCAAAGAAGATCTCAGAAGATGGAAAGATCTCCCATGCTCATGGATTGGCAGGATCAATATAGTAAAAATGGCTATCTTGCCAAAAGCAATCTACAGATTCAATGCAATCCCCATCATAATTCCAACTCAATTTTTCACCGAATTAGAAAGGGTAATTTGCAAATTCATCTGGAATAACAAAAAAAAAAAAAAAAAACCTAGGATAGCAAAAGCTATTCTCAATGATAAAAGAACCTCTGGTGGAATCACCATGCCTGACCTCAAGCTGTACTACAGAGCAATTGTGACAGAAACTGCATGGTACTGGTACGGCGACAGACAAGTAGACCAATGGAACAGAATTGAAGACCCAGAAATGAACCCACATACCTATGGTCACTTGATCTTTGACAAGAGAGCTAAAACCATCCAGTGGACAAAAGACAGCATTTTCAACAAATGGTACAGGCACAACTGGCTGTTCTCATGTAGAAGAATGCGAATTGATCCATTCTTATCTCCTTGTACAAAGCTCAAGTCTAAATGGATTAAGGAACTCCATATAAGACCAGAGACACTGAAACTAACAGAGGAGAAAATAGGGAAAAGCCTCAAAGATATCAGCAAAAGAGAAAAATTCCTGAACAGAACAGCAATGGATTGTGCTGTAAGATTGAGAATTGACAAATGGGACCTCATAAAATTGCAAAGCTTTTGTAAGGCAAAGGACACTGTCAATAAGACAAAAAGGCCATCAAAAGATTGGAAAAGGATCTTTACCAATCCTAAATCTGATAGGGGACTAATATCCAATATATACAAAGAACTCAAGAAGCTGGACTCCAGAAAAAAAAATAACCCTATTTAAAAATGGGGTACAAGAGTTCAAATCCCAGCAACCACATGGTGGCTCACAACCATCCGCAACGAGACCTGGCGCCCTCTTCTGGAGTGTCTGAAGACAGCTACAGTGTACTCACATATAATAAATAAATAAATCTTTAAAAAAAAATGGGGTACAGAGCTCAACAAAGAATTCACAACTGAGGAATAACTAATGGTTGAGAAGCACCTGAAAAAATGTTCAACATCCTTAATCATCAGGGAAATGCAAATCAAAACAACCCTGAGATTCCACCTCACACCAGTCAGAATGGGTAAGATCAAAAAGTCAGGTGACAGCAGAAGCTGGCGAGGATGTGGAGAAAGGGGAACACTCCTCCATTGCTGGTGGGATTGCAAGCTTGTACAACCACTCTGGAAGTCAGTTTGGCAGTTCCTCAGAAAACTGGACATAGTACTACTGGAAGATCCAGCAATACCTCTCCTGGGCATATACCCAGAAAATGTTCCAACTTTTTTTTTTTTTAATTTATTATATGTAAGAACACTGTAGCTGTCTTCAGACACACCAGATGAGGGAGTCAGATCTCATTACAGATGGTTGTGAGCCACCATGTGGTTGCTGGGATTTGAACTCAGGACCTTCAGAAGAGTAGTCCGGTGCTCTTACCTACTGAGCCATCTCACCAGCCCCTGTTTCAACTAGTAATAAGGACACGTGCTCCACTATGCTCTTACCAGCCTTACTTATCATAGCCAGAAGTGGAAAGAGCCCAGATGTTCCTCAACAGAGGAATGGATTCAGACAATGTGGTACATTTACACAATGAAGAACTACTCAGCTATAAAAACAATGAATTTAGGAAATTCTTAGGCAAATGGATGTATCTGGAGGATATCATCCTGAGTGAGGTAACCCAATCACAGAAGAGCACACATGACTTGGACTCACTGATAAGTGGACATTAGCCCAGAAACTTAGAATACCCAAGATACAATTTGTAAAACACATGAAACTCAAGAAGAGGGAGACCAAAGTGTGGATACTTTGTTCCTTCTTAGAAGGGGGAACAAGTCGGGCAGTGGCAGGGCACGCCTTTAATCCCAGCACTTGGGAGGCAGAGGCAGGTGGATTTTTGATTTTCGAGGCCAGCCTGGTCTACATTGTGATTTCTAGGACAACCATGGCTATACAGAGAAACCCTGTCCAAAAAAAGGGGTGGGGGACAACATACCCATGGAAGGAGTTAGAGAGACAAAGTTTGGAGCTGAGACTGAAGGATGGACCATACAGAGACTGCCCCACCTGGGGTGATTTCCAGGACAACCAGGGCTATACAGAGAAACCCTGTCAATAAAAAAGGAGGGGGGGGGCAACATACCTATGGAAGGAGTTACAGAGACAAAGTTTGGAGCTGAGACTGAAGGATGGACCATACAGAGACTGCCCCACCTGGGAATCCATCCCATAAACAACCACCAAACCCATACACTACTGCATATGCCAGCAAGATTTTGCTGACAGAACCCACATATAGCTGTCTCCTTTGAGGCTATGTGACTGCCTGGCAAGTTCAGAAGTGGATGCTCACAGTCATCCAATGGATGGAACGAACACACGGTCCCCAATGAAGGAGCTAGAGAAACTACCCAAGGAGCTAAAGGGGTCTGCAACCCTATAGGAGGAACAACAATATCAACTAACCAGTACCCCCAGAGCTTGTGTCTCTAGCTGCATATGTAACAGAAGATGGCCTAGTTGGATATCAATGGGAGGAGAGGCCCTTTGTCATACGAAGATTATATGCCGCAGTACAGGGGAATGACAAGGCAGGAGTGGGTGGTTTAGGGAGCAGGGCTGAGGGAGGGTATAGGGTACTTTTGCAGAGGAAACTAGGAAAGGGGATAGCATTTGAAATGTTAAGGAAGAAAATACTTAATAAAAATTTTTTTTTAAAAAAAGAAAAATAAAAAAGGAAGAATCCAACCCAAGGAGGTTAATGATACTCATAAAAACAGAGATAGTAAATAATAAGTAATAATAAATAGTAAATAACGTTGTATTACCTGCAAAAAAGGGAAAGCACACACACACGCACACACACAAACACACACACACACCTCAACATGATCACCAGTAGCAAGAACAATAAAAACATACAAGGAGTTACTCATCACTGCTCATTGATACTGATATCAATGACCTCAGTTCGCCAATAAAACGACACAGGCGAACAGAATGGAGGCTAACACATAATCTATCCTTCTATTGTATACAAATAATATAGCTCAACATCAAGAAAAGGCATTACTTCGAGGTAAAGGGTGGAAAAAAGACATTCCCAGAAAATGGACCAAAGAAGCAAGCTGGTACGGCCATCTAAAAATACAGCAAAATAGATTTTAACCAAAAAGTAACCAAGAGAATTGGAGAAAGACGCTATATATTCCTCAAAGGGGGGTAAAAAAAACCCACCACAGATGACATTTAAATTTTTAACATCTATGCCTTAAACATATGGTCACCAATATTTGTAAAAGAAACAGTTTTATAGCTAAAATCACATAATGACTGTCATACATTTATACTCGGTAATTTTAATACCCCACTCCCACCAATTGACAAATTCTTCAGACCAAAACTAAACAGAGAAATACTCCAGCTAACTGACAACATGAACATGAATCCAGCTGATATTTAGAGAACGTTCAACTAAAGTATAAGAGAATATACCTTCTGCTCAGCACCTCATGAAACTTACTTATAAACTGACCACATATTCAGACACTGCAATTCTCTAGACATATAAGAAAACTGAAATAACAAGTGTATCTTATCAAACCACCATGGATTACAACTGAATATCAAAAAACCAAAGAGAACACAAAGCTTACAAACTCAGGGAGGCTGCACACCTCACTAATTGTTAAGACAGAAATAAAGGAAGAAATTAGAGACTCTGTAGAATTCAATGGAAAGGACAACAACTGAGCAACATGCACAATCTTATGGAACACAAAGAAAATGAAAGTGGTGCTAAGATAAACATTCATAGAACAAAATGCCTGCATGAAAAAATTGGAGAGCTCTCTTACTGGCACTATAACAGCACACTTTAAAGTCTAGAACAGAAAGAAGGGAGGGAGCAATGAAAAAAGGGAGTACACATCAGGAAATTATCAAATAGGGGGCTGAAATCAATAAAATAGAAAGAGAAGACTACAAAGAATTAATGAAACATGGAGATGGCCTTTGAGCCTTTTATTAGACAAGATAGACAAAAACTTATTAAAAGATAGAGAATATCCAAATTAATGAAATCTAAAATGGGACAAAATAAAAGACAATGAAGAATTCCAGAGAAGGGTAAAGACAGTTTTTAAAAGCATGTACTGCACTGCATTGGAAATTCTAAAAGAAATGGATAATTTACTCAATAGGTTCCACTTATCAATTAAATCAAACTAAGATAAGCAACTTAAACAGACCTAAAAACCTAGAAAAAGAGAAGTCATTACAAATCTTCCACCAAAAAGACCAGAGCCATGAGTTTTGGGATAGAATCCTACCAGACTTTCAAGGAGAAGGTAACAAGGATACTCCTCAAAGAATTCAACAATATTGAAAGAGAAGAAATGTTGGCCGATTTATTTTTGTGAACCCATGTTTACTCAAATATCCAGTCAATAAAGACTCAGCAACAAAAGAGAACTGCAGACCAACTTTCCTTAAAGTGACTGACACAAAAACACTTTAAAAAGCAAAATATATAAAAAGGAAGAAAATAGAAAAATATCAAAAGATCATCCACCATGATCAATGAGGTATGCTTCTTTAAATAGATGCAAGGATGGTTCAACATAATGCGCTTAAAGTTTAAAAAAAAAAAAAAGCGCCTGGCGTGGTGGCGCACGCCTTTAATCCCAGCACTCGGGAGGCAGAGGCAGGCGGATTTCTGAGTTTGAGGCCAGCCTGGTCTACAAAGTGAGTTCCAGGACAGCCAGGGCTATCAGAGAAACCCTGTCTCGAAAAAACCAAAAAAAAAAAGCAGTGATCATCTCACTAGATGGTGAATAATTCTCTGACAATGTCCAGCATCACTTTATGGTAAAATTGGAGTGATTAAGGATACAAGGGACATACCTAAATATAATAATGTTACCTTACAGCAAGCTTAGAGTAAACATTAAATTAAATGGAGAGACATTCAAATTAATTCCAATAATCCCCAAACAAGATAAGGTGGTCCATTCTCTCCATATCTATTCAAAATACTATCTAAAAGTTTAGCTAGAGCAATGAAACTGAAGGAGATGAAGGTAATATAAATTATAAAGAAGGAAGTAAAATTATCTTTATTTGCAGATGAAGTGATAGTATGCATAAGTGAACCAAAACTTCCCAAAGGCAATTCCTAGACCTGATAAACACTTTCAGCAAACTAGTGGGGTACATGATTAACTAAAATAGAAAAGAAAAAGCAGTAGCCTTCGAATGTGCAACTAAGCTTGCAAGTGCAAACAAAATAAAGAGATATCATAGTGTTTGAATTGATTGTTGACGCTTGTCACTTTTTTTCCCATAATAATCTCGAGGAACTCAATATAAGTGTGTAGGCTAAAATCTTACCAAGTTCTTTGTAGTCACAAACTTTGTAGTCACTCTTTGTAGTTACTTTTGGTATTAATAAAGGTCATCACAGACTACTGTGATATGTAATAACTTTCATATATTGATTAAAAACTAAAGAGTTTGCTCTTGGTCAAAGATACCAAAAAGTGCAAAACCTTAACATATTGACTGTGTTTATGGGTTTTCTCTGCATTATGACTTTTTCTCATGGTTTCTCAGCTTACTGCTATGTGCAAAGGCTTTAACACATTGCTTATCCCTAGGTTTTCTCTCCACGATGTGTTCTTTTATGTTTGTAGATAACTGTGTTGTGAACAATTTTTAATCACATTGATTATATTTGTAAGATTTTTCTCCAACATGTATCCTGTTATGTATTTGAAGAGAACTATGATATCTAAATGTCAGGAACAAGCAAAAGAAACTTGTCCTAAGGACTGCCTTTTTCTTATCACTCTCCATTTAACCTGAGGTTGAAACTAAGTTCAAGTCCCAAGGCCTAGGGGACCTGTGTACTTAACAATATCCAGCCAGATTTCATTATTCACATTTTGTTCCCACCTAAATGATGACTGTTCCTAAGTATAATTTCTGTTACTTGTGTTTTATTCCTCAAAAATAGTGCCCGTTCCTAACCACAAAAGAACAAATGACTATGATATGCTAGACCATAAAACCTACATCTTGTATCATTTGACATAAAGTAACAACAGAGAAAAATCATGATGGGGAGAGGGGAATATAGCTGTAACTTGGCACAGGATGTTGTGGTTTCAAACCTGAAGCTTATATACTTTTATATAACCTGAAGGTTTGGATGGTATATAACTTTCTGAGTCAAGGTGGGGCTGGGGTATTGTAGCTAAGCTTCTAAGTAGATTTTTGGCCCTGATTGATGAGTAGTGACTTGATTATAATGAATTATTATCATTTTCATTGTCCTGTGTTTGACTTGTGTTGGACCTCAGTCACCATACCATACCATAAAGGCTTTATCACATTGCAGGTATTCATAAAATTTCTCTCCAGTATTAATTGTTTCATAATGATGAAAACTATAGAGGTGTGCAAAAGTTTCACCATACTAATGCATTCACAGTTTCTTGCCAGTACAAATTCTTATATGATGTAGAAGACTACAAAATTGTGCAATGGCTTCACTATATTAACTACACTCACAGGGTTTCTGTCTTAGAATTTCCATTGCTAGGAATAGATTTCATGACCAAGGCAACTCTTGTAAAAGCAAACATTTAATTGGGGATGGCTTACACTATTAGAGGTTTAGTCCATTTTCATCATAGCAGGAAGCATGGGAGGCATGCAGGTAAACATAATGCTGAAGAAGGAGCTGAGAGTTCTGCACCTTGATCCACAGGCAGCCAGGAAGAGACTGTCTTCTAGGGATCACACAGGAGGGTCTCTTCAGCACTGGGTGGAACTTCAAGCCCACCCTAACAGTGATGCACTTCTTACAACAAGGCCACACATTCTGACAATGCTACTCTCTTTGTCAACCGTATTCAAGATACCACATTCCACTTGCTGGCCCTCATTTGATTGTTCAAACACATGGGTGTATGGGGACCACACTTATAGTATAATACAAAATACATCAAAATACATGAGAGTCAAGCTCAAAAGGACTCATCATCTATAGCAGTCTCACAAATAAATGAAGTCCAAAGTTCATCATCTGAAATTCATCCAAACACCTAAGTGTAATCCCCTATATTTTCAAAAACAAATAGCACATTATATCATTATATACCTCCAAATTCACAGGATATACTTTGCCATTCTTTTTTGTTTGTTTGTTTGTTTTGTTTTGTTTTGTTTTGTTTTTTCGAGACAGGGTTTCTCTGTGTAGCCTTGGCTGTCCTGGAACTAACTCTGTAAACCAGGCTGGCCTCGAACTCAGAAATCCACCTGTCTCTGCCTCCCAAGTGCTGGGATTAAAGGCATGTACCAACACTGCCATTCCTAAATAGCATTGTGAGGAAATAGTGGACCAAACGAAGGCCACTCTCCAAACTCTGTATATCCATGTCTGATTTCAAGTGTTCTTTAGTTCTTCAACACCTTTCTGCTTAGTTCACTCCAGCACAATTCTTTCTCTTTGGCTGGACTTATTTCAGGAAAGCAGTTTTCCTGAGCAGGTATCCCATAGCTCTAGCATCTCAAAATCTTGGGGTCTCCAAGGTAACTACAATATTACATCTTCATGTTCCACTGGCTGGGATCCACACATGATCTTTTGCACTCCTCAAAGAAATTGGGTCACTTCTCCAGCTCTTTTCTCTATAGCACCCTAGGTTCTGGTTGACTTCACTCTATTGCTGTTGCTGTTCTTTCTGCTCATCCCATAGGACTGACACCTTCAATATGCTGGGTTTTCCTGCTGCAACAGTTGTTCACTGCTTTCCTCTCAAATACTCTACTCATTGTGCTATTTCTTAGCTGCTCTACATGACACCTTCATGCCTTCGAAACTAACACCACCTGGGTAGTTCTATCACATGACAAAGTCCAGAAGAACCACGAGGTACAACTTTGGGCATGTTTGGAACACAGCATCTTTGTCCTTCCAGAAAACATTTACCAGAAGTTTCCACTTCAATGATGCTGGTTTCTTCTTCATCACCCCTAATTTTTTTTATCTACAGCTAACCAACATCAATTGTCTCAGTAGTCCCTTCTATGCTTGCCTCTAAAGCCAGAGCCACAGGGACAAAGCTGGTTGCTGGGGCTGGACCATGGCCTTTCTATCACATTATCACCAGTTTTCAAATTTTCAACAACTTCACTGCCTAAGGTTGGCTGTCCTGGAACTTGCTCAGTAGATTTACCTTGAATTCAGAGATCTGTTTTTCCCTGTTTATTGAATGCTGGGATTAACAGCATGTACCACCATGCCTGAACCTAAGAATTTCCATCTAGATATTAAATTGAAAACTCAGAACAGTAATCACAGTCCACCCCTTGTTAATTTGAAAAATATTTATATCCCCTTATGTCCACATGAAAAGAAAAACCAGGTAACAATAATCCCTAATGTGATACAGTTCTCCTTCCTAAAACTGCAGATCCATAAGTTTTTCTGGATGGAATCTTGCCTTAACATCACCTTTTCCTTAATGCCATATAATATCTTTGATCCCAAGATTTAGGTTCATTCAACACCCTGGTGAGTCTTTTCTTTCTTCCTTCCCTCCTTCCTTCCTTTCTTTTTTTTCCTTTTTTCCCTCCTTCCCACCTTCTGTTCTTCCTTCCTTCCTTTTTTTTTTTTTTTTTTTTTTTTGAGACAGGGTTTATCTGTTTAGCCCTGGCTAATCTGGAACTCACTTTGTATACCAGGCTGGCCTTGAACTTCGCCTGCCTCTGCCTCCGGAGTGCAGGGATTAAAGGCGTACGCCACCACACCCAGCGAGCCTTTTCTTATTTAACCTTACATTTTATATTTTTCCATTCTAAGATTATGCTTGATCAAAACAATCATCATGACAGTAAACACAGGACAAAGGCTATGCTGGCTTTCCTGATACTTCTTTTGTCAATGCAACACTCTTCAGACAAGGTCAAAAAGCAACAACATTCTTAAGCAAAACATCATGAAAAAACATATACAGAGTTCAAATCGCTCTCCAGCACCTATGTGTTCCATATTCCTCCTAGGATGTCACATTAGGTTCCACTTAATGCATGTACAAATCCAAAGCCTACAATTCCACATTGCTCCAAACAAAAACATGGCCAGGCCTATCATAGCAATACTTAAGTCTGGGGTACTAACTTCTGTCTTAGAAAGAATTTACAGTGCTCAGAAGACAAACTGTGACCAAGGCAACTGTTTTAAAGGTAAATATTTAATTGGGCCTGGCTTACAGTTTCAAATATTTAGTTTATTACCATTATAGCAGGAAGCATGGCAGCATGAAGGCAGCCATGATGCTAAAAAGGAGCTGAGAATTCTACATCTTCATGAGAAGGCAAGCAGGAAGAGACTATCTTCCTGCCAAACAGTAGGTGGGGCTGTTTTGCACTGCCCAAAGCTCCAAACAACCGCACCCCAGTAATTCACTTCCTACAAAAAAGTAACATCTATTCCTACAAAACACACCTACTAATAGTGCCACTGCTTAGGGCCAAGCATATTCAAATTAACACAGTATATGTCTACTATAAATACTTTCATACATTTAAATATGATTAGAACATGCAAGGCTTTACCACATTGGTTATATTGCTAAGGTTTCTCTCTAGTATGTATTTCTTTATGTATTCAGAGACTACTGAGGCATGTAAAGGATTTTCCAACTTGACTACATTCACAAGTGATGGGATCCGACCTGAGGCTCACAAGAATCAGGGTACACCTGGGAGGCAGACTGGAGCTGAAAGAGAGAGAACTAGATGGTCAAGAGAAATAATGGAGCTAAGTCAAGGATCCTGATCAAAGCTCAAATGTTTAATAGCAAATGTGCTTATAAAGGGGACAAGGCCCATTCCCACCAAACCATTCTTGGTGCCTGGAACCAGCTGCAGGTGATGACCTGCAGGACAGGGTGTAGTCTCTGGAATATCTCAGGGGCCTTTCAGCAGGTAGCAAAGTCTTGAAGAAGAACAGTGGCAGTGGCTGAACAATAGAGTGATCTAGGGAGCAAGACTCCACCCCAGGAGGTCTAATTCTCAGTGGCAGCAAGGTCAAAGTCTGGATCAGCCTGCTTCAGGCTGGGAGAGCCTACACACAAGATTTCTGTCCATTACTACATTGATTACATTCATAAGGTTTCTCTCCAGTATGGGTTCTTTTATGATATCTGAGGCCACTGTGACAGGAAAAGGCTTTACCACATTGATTACATTCATAAGGTTTCTCTCCAGTATGGATTCTTTTATGTCTTTGGAAAGTAGTGGTTGTTACAAAGGCTTTACCACATTGATTACATTCATAAGGTTTCTCTCCAGTATGGCTTGTTTTATGATATCTGAGACCACTGTGACAGGAAAAGGCTTTACCACATTGATTACATTCATAAGGTTTCTCTCCAGTATGGGTTCTTTTATGACACTGGAGATGACTGGGTGTTGCAAAGGCTTTACCACATTGATTACATTCATAGAGTTTCTTCCAAATATGACTTCTTATATGCCTGGAATGATAATTGGTACATGTGAAAGCTTTAACACACTCATTACCTTTATCAATTGTTTTATCTACATTAATTAATTTTACAGGTTGGTCTAATAATAAAGAATTATCAGATCTTAAGCTTTTATCACTTTGCATGTTTATTGTGTTCTCCCTCTCTATGGGTTGTGTTGCCTCTTTGAAAATAGCTCTGATGGTAAGACCATTTACAACATGGCTCATATATATAACATCCTTTTTCTATATGAGATATCTATATGACATATTTCCTAAAACTGAAGAACAATGGAACAATGCAGAGCTTTTTACAACTGATTGCATTAATAAATTCCCTTATGAGTCACAGCACATTAGCACTGTGAAGCAGGAAAAACAGATGAATTTCCACATTTCTAGTACCCACAGGAATTTTCCTCAGTATGACTTTGGAGATGTTCCCAATAAAGTCAGAAAACCAATTAATCACAAACTCCTATCATATTCAGAAAGTCTAACATACTCAGAAAACTACATATCTTCTCATTGTTCTGGAAAGAGGTGTGTTGCTCTTTTCAATATTCATAGACTCTCATGGTTTTGTCCATTTGACACTTGAAATACCCACTAAAAGAAGAACAAATGAAAGTTTTCCATAGTGCATTCATAACAGTTGACGTTTTGTTCCTTGTAGACGTGCTGTATATGGATTAAGGTTTCTCCACATTCTTGACTCTCATAAACTGACCTCTCAATAAGTTAGCAATGAGTCTGCAAGAATATAAGTATCACCAACTTTACCATGGGGTAATTGCTTCTTAGAAGGATATATGGAGATATATATATATATATATATATATCCTTTTAAGTGTGTGTATATATATGTGTGTATATATATATGCACATATATACACACCAATCACTATTCAATGTGCAATATTTAAATATTATGAGGCTATACAGATTGGTAGTTCCACAGCATAGATCTAATGGAGCTACAAATCAAATGAAGGGATCTCTTAAGGCATTGTTTCCTTGTTTCCATTTTTAGAGGAATGCCTTGGAACCACAAATCAGATAATAGACTCTGAGGTACATGGACTTGCGAAAATATCATAATCATAGCTAGAGTCAACGGACTGATATTTGACACTCTTGCTTTTTTTTTTAGAACTTCCAGAACATATTGCAATTTCCTCACAGACATATTTGTATCAGCTTGCACATGAAAATTACCTTCCAGAACTTTGACATGGTTCTTCAATATGATTGATGGTCTTCCCATTTGTAGCCTAAAATACAGCAACAGAAAATGAATGATGTTATTAGAAATTAGGAATAAATGAAGTTACTGTAAATTTTCACAGTTGTGAACCTGATTTATTCACCGCAATCTTACTTGTGCTCAATTTAAATAACAGAAGATCATCAATAACCAAAAAACATTTGTTCCCTTAATTTGAAAAGCAAAAGAAAATTCACAGTCTTACCTATAGAAGTAAGGTTCCAGTAGGTCTCCAACATCACATCTTTGTAAAGATTCATCTGGGAAGGATCCAGCAAATTCCACTCTTCTTTAGTGAAGCTCACATGCACGTCATCAAAAGTCACTGCATCCTAAAATATCCCAGAAACGTGTACAATACAAAGCATGATACTAACATCACTACTTATTTCCTGACACACAAGTTGTATTCTAATCACCATGTCTTTTTAGAAGGAAATTGATTATAAAGTTCACCTATGTTGCTGTTGAACCTTTTGCCTAGGATATAGCCTTGCAAGGGAAATGCCAATTGAGAGGGAGATGCAAGGGGAAACAGATCAACAGTACCAAGCCCACATCTGAGAAACTGTACGAACAATTACTAACTACAAAAATATTGGACAACATGGGGGTATTTGCTCATGACTTTAATCTAGAGGGACAGGAAGGTTTATTTCCTAAAGCTGGAGGCCTGCATCATCTATGTAACCAATTCCAGGACAGCAAAAGTTAAATATTAGACTCTTACTCCCCTGCAAATATCACCCAAGGAAACAAAAATGATAGAAAGAAACCATAGTTCTGCACTGAACTTCCTACAAAGAATTATACATTAACTGCAGTTCTGTATTCATCTGGCAGAAACATGAAGTACACCAGTTTAAACTGTAATATTAATAAAATTTTGCTAAAGGAGAATGTATTTTTAGAGTTACAGATGGACCAATTAAAATACTAGTAATATAAATGTTGATCACAAATATGCAACATAGGGCAGGAGAGATAGCTCAGCTGTGGAAAGCTCTTGCTGGTCTTCCATATAATTGCAGTCAATATTTAACATTTACATGGGGACCAACAACTACCCATTACTTCAAGATCAGGAGTTTTGATACCACCTACTGACAACAGTGAAAATGAGGCACACATGATATTCATATTCATGCACACAAACAAATACTTATATTTATTCAAAAATCAAAGAACAAACTGAAGAGTTAGGCAGATCATCATATACCCAGAATTCAATGACTCTGAAGCCTCAGGTAGTATTGATGTCATGAGCAAATTTCATCCTGGAAAATAGAATATAAACTATGTATTTAGTGAAATTTCAAAATTGAAGATGTGGATAGAGAACTGCACAGAAGCATATGCTTATTGTACAAAAACATGATCGGTGGATGATGTGGTGTCTATACCTACTAACAGGACAGAAAGGGTTTCACAGAGAAATTTTATCTGGAACAACAAAATCCAAAATAATAAAATTAAAAATATAAACCCACCAGGCTTGCAAAATAGCTTAGCATTGAATAGAAATGTGTCTACTGTATCTTATGTGATTTAGGGACAGAGACCAAATGGTGAATGTATGGGTGCCTGAGAAGAAAGACCCTCTCTCCCCTGCAAATGTTACCCAAGGAAACAAAAATGATAGAAAGAACCCATAGTTCTGTACTGAAGTTCCTACAAAGAATAATACATTAACTGCAGTTCTGTATTCATCTTGCAGAAACATGAGGTACACCAGTTTAAACTGTAACATTAATAAAATTTGGCTAAAATTTTAAATTATGAAAATTATGAATCAGTTTCAACCACAACGCTGTAGACACAAAGAACAACATTTGTCCTGTCAAAGAGAAATGCAGAGGCAAAGCTGGATCAGAGACTAAGGGAATGGCCAATGAAAACTTGCCCAAATAGAGACATATCCCATTTTATTTGTAACAACTAGAAACTGCAAACAATACAGATGTCCCTCTACTGAAATATGTATACAGAAAATGTGGTTTATTTACAAAATGGAATACTAATAAGCTATTTAAAACAAAGACATCATGAATTTTTCAGGCCAATGGATACAACTCGAAACCATCATCCTGAGTGAGGTAACCCAGAAACAAAATGACATGCATGTATGTACTCACTTACAAGTGAACATTAACCATAAAGTACAGGATATCCACACTCTACTCCATAGACCCAAAGAAGCTAGACAAGAAGGAAAGCCCTAATGAGCATGGTTGAATCTCATTCAAAACGGGGAATAAAACAGTCAGAGGAGGCAGATGGAAGAGAGAACTGGATGGGAGAGTGGATAACTAAGGGGAAAGGCGAGTGTCCAGGAAGAGGTGTGGTGAGAGACAAGAGATGGTCAGAGGGTCAGGAAAATGAATGAAATTCTGCAGCTTGAGGGGGATGGGTATGGAAGGGTAGGGAATCTTTAGGTTGTGCCAGAGACCAGGAATGAGAGGTCACCAAGGATAATATGGGGGTGATCTTAGTTGAGATGCATGGCAGAGAGTTATGGACCCGCCATATCCTGCTACCAGGCAGGACCTGTAGTGGAGAATTAAGTACAGCAACTGATCCAAATATATTTCCTCCCAAAATTGGTCCTGTCTACAAGAAATGCAGGTGCAAAGATGGAGCAGAGACTGACGGAATGGACAAATGATACCCTGACCAAATTGAGACCCATCCCATGGGCAAGCATGTATCCTGACATTAGTGAATATCCTTTGTTATACTTGCAAACAGTAGCGTAGCATAACTGTCCTCTGAGAGTCTCTATCCAGCACCTGACTGAAACAGATGCAGAGACCCACAGCCTATCATTGGACAGGGCTCAGGGAGTCTTTTGGAAGAGTTGGGGGAAAGGATTGAGGGCCTGCGAAGGAACAGGAAGTCTATTAGAAGACCCAGCAAGTCAACTAACCTGTACACTAGGAGATTCTCAGAGAGTGACTCTCTAGCCAAAGAGCAAACACAGGGTGGGCCAAGGCCCCACCATATATGTAGTAAATGTGCTTCAGTCTTCACATGGGTCCTGAAACAAGTAGAGTGGGGGGATGTCCCATAATGTGTTGTCTTTCCAACGTGTTCCCCTAACTTGGCTGCCTTGTCTGACCTCAGTAGCAGACTTGACTTGTCATGTTTGGGGGATACTCAAGTGGTCCCCACTCTCCCTGGGTAGATGAAAAGGAGTTGAGGATAAGGGACTGTGTAATGTGGAAAAGAGAGGGGGAAGCAATTGGAATGTATGTTGAATAAATATATAAATGAGAAAAGTGAACAAATATATATAAATAGAATAAAATTATACAAATCAGCCAATTATTTTTAAAGTTTTCCCTACTCAATATCTCATAGAAAAACCTGACTAAGAAATATCTTTGGCCAAAATATTACACAAATGACCTGTAGCTTAAGTTTTCAGAGAGTCGATTTTCCACTGACATACTGTGACCTCCACTTCCTCTGGCTGCATTACTGCCAACACTCGAATCTTTCAGGTTCTATGACTACAACCGTTAAGCTCCATTTACAGCTTTCTATGACTTTTGACATCTCAATTTTTGATATTTCCCACATTCCTCCAAAAGAGAACATAGATTCTGTCCAGCAGCAAAATCACCTTTTTATACCAATTTTTGTTGTTGTTGTTCTAACTTGCTACTCTGCTGTTGAATAGAATCCTGCAAGCAAAAGCATCTCAGGCAGTAGATGGTTGTTGTACATGGTTCAGTCAGATCACTGTCCACCACTCTGGAAAGTTAGAATAGAAACTGGAGCTAGAATATGAAGGAAAATAATGAAGGACAAACACTGTTTCTTGGCTTGTTCTCTTACTTGGTCACTGTCCCATGCTCAGCTACCTCTCATCCAGCCCAGGCCCACTTGCTTAAGAATATTGCCTCCCTCAGTAGAAAAGCCTTCCCAAAAACTCATCAACACTATCTCTCACAGACCTAGCAACCAGCCATTCTGATGAGGGCACACCTTCAATTGAGGTTCCTTAATATGTCTGTAGCTCTGAAATGTTGAGAACTGAGGACTTATGACATGGAGACAATAATAAATGAGGAAATTGTAAAAACCCAAAACCAATGTGCTAACCATATCAATTACAGGAGCCCCTGTCACCACAAGAGTGAGGTGGAGTTGTAGCTGAGCCAGGAAAAAAATGGAGAGGGCACCTGGATTAGAACAGGGAAGGATACACTGGAATGAGGAGTCAGAGGCTTTGGTGCCCTGGTGTGAGGTATCTTTAACCCCCTGTTCTCAGGCTAGTGCTACCAAAGAGGTGGCTAAAGCAGCTGGAAGGTGAACAGTAAGCAGATTGCACCACAAGCCTAGAAATAATACTGCTGATCTAATGAGATATGTTAACTTTGTTGCAGTGGATGACAAACAACTTTCCCTCTAATGACAGTTCCAAGTTCAAAACTGCAAAGTCATATATGGACTGGGAACAGGGTTGATCAGGAGGGGAAAATGAGGTCTTTGTCCTTTCCACCCTGTAAAACAGGATAGGGAGAGCCTGGTTTTGCCCTGGATTGGGTCTCCAAGAGCTCTCTATAATGGACAATCTAGTGGGTGTAGGTCCTCTTAGGAAGAAGGATTTAACCCCAGATGATGGTTTAGTAACTACATCAATTGGGATGGAAAAAATCTTATTTCCTCTCTCTCAGTCACAGAATAATAAAGTACCACACACATGAGAGAAAGTCACAAGGTGTCAGTAAAGGCTACCCAGCAGATTCATACATGTGTAGATGAAGACAGGATGGCAGCTGTGAGTCATGTGCAGGGTTTCAAGCCTGCTCTAACCCTCCAAGCACTTAAGACCCAGGGCGCAGCATCTCTATACCAGACTATGGAACATCTTCCAAGGCCCTGTGGCTACAACTCTCCAGTGCACCCACTGTACCATGGTTCCAAGGTCACTTTAGTCATCTCCCTCCACGAATAATCAAGAAAAATACGAAAACCAAGACACACCTACACAAATGTGACAGACAAGCCTTGATACAGAGAACAACAATGACACATTCTAACAGCCGGTCTTTCAACACCTCTTTTCGGAGTACTGGAGGTCTTGGAGTTTCAGTCAACACATCAAGATATTATACTCAAGCACAGGAACCTCAATGACAACCAAGGATCTTATTGCAATGCAAACACACAAGGTTTTTATTATGGGCTCAGTAACAAGGTCTGTCCCCAGTCAACCTGGCACCAGGTCCAAAATGAGAGACCAAGTCTAGAGGTGCTGGATATATATTGTAGTTACAGCAAGGCTGGGGAATTTGCATACAGGTCAGCAACCTAATATTTTGAAAACTGTATATCTGGCATAATCTGCAGGAACCAAACATGAGGCAAAAACTATCTGACAACCATGATGGCTAAGCTAACATTTTTTTTCCCTGCAAGGTGTATTAGTTATCTAGATGTAGCTTGACCCTGCTGCTGTACCTTCACTGGCTGCTCATATGATGTTTGCTCAAGTGTTCTTTGTGCACTCTCAAAAATGCAATTGGTTGAGCTTTACAACTTACCCTTGTGCCTGAGCCCATTATTATTAGAAAATACTCCTATTCAACCACAAGCCATGCCTGCCAGTAGACTAGGGAATTTGTCCCAAGACCTACCCCACTATCTGTTACTGCAGACCCTAATATCAGTTGCCCTTAACACTGGAACAAAATACCACTACAAGTTTCCTCTCCTCCTGTGCATGCCTCCTGTAGCTACCACAGATAATCCCCACCTACCCTTCCTATCCTGCCTCATCCTTCTGTCTCAGCCCCCACTTGGGCAGACACATTCTGCTCAACCTCATGCCATGCCTGAAAGGACACAAGGTAAGCTTCCATAGATCTACCACACTATGTGCTATCCCAGATGTAATTTTCACAGTTGTCCCTAGCACTTTACCGAACAGCAAAGGCAGCTTAATCTCTCTCCTGACTATGTCTCCTTGTGGGTTGCTAAGATCATCTCTTTCTGCCTGCCTCTTTTTCCAGCTGCCAACATTAGTAAGCATTCCCTCTTGAACATACCCTCCAAACAGGTCCGTCAAAGAGGCAACCCTCAGTCAACACTGTGATAATCCAGGTATCAGCTGGGTGTGGTGGCACACGCCTTTGATGCCAGCGCTTGGGAGGCAGAGGGAGGCAGATTTCTGAGTTCATGGCCAACCTGGTACAGAGTGAATTCCAGGACAGCCTGGGCTACACAGAGAAACCCTGTCTCAGAAAACCAAAAATAAACAAATAAATCCATATATCAACCAGTAACCCAGGTATAAAACTCCCACCCAAACAGCACAAACCCAGAAATCAAATCACCTCAAATCCAGAGGCCTAGACACCAGCAAATGAATATAATGAATAATAGCCAGGAAAATATATCACCATGAAATCCAAGCTATCCTATCACAGCAGGTCCTGAGAAATTAAAACATGCAATAGATACAGTGGAAAAATGGTTGTTTGGGGGAAGGGAGAGGAGTGAAAACATGGGGGAAGGGATAGCTGTGCAGAAGAGGTCCTGCAGACAGGCACACAGACAGGGAGCAGAGAGAGACAGCCACAAGGGTAGGGAAATAGAGGTGGGGGGGGGGGGAGCACGTGTAGAGAACAGAGACAGGGAACAAAGCACAGAGCTGCTGTAGCTGATGGTTCATTTATATAAAGCACACCTGACACCAGCAGCAGGTGATGGAGACAGGTAACGATTTAAGCATTTGCTAAGTCCCTAAGAGCAGGCCATTGAATTTGCTGTACACTGACAACCACAGAGGCAAGGTTCACCCATGGGCCAGGAAGGGAAGAGAGACTATCAGGCATTAAAGAGGAATAGAAAAAAATGATAAATTGGTCAAAATTAAGGATGCCAAAATGTTTCCTGGCACTTAATAACCAGGAATTCTGCAACATATGAGAAGGTTAAAAGTAGAAATTATTAGAATAGAAGAAGAATATCAGCTCAAAGGTTTCGAAAATAGTTTCAGTGAAATCATAAATGAAAAATTTTCTAAACTCAAGAAGAAAATACCTATTAAAGTACAAGAAGCATCCAAAATAGCAAATAGATTGGACGAAAAAAGTCCTTTTGCCACATAACAATCAAAACTCTAAACATATAAAGCAAAGAAATATGAAAAACTGCAACAGAAAGAAATAAAAAACTAAATAAAACAAAAACAAGTAACGTATGGAAGCAGACCTATTAGCTTCATATCTGTCTTCTCAATGTCTACTAGAAAAGACAACAGTATTTGGACCGTTATGTGCTGCATAGTGAAAGAAACCACCCATGTTTCTACAAGAAAGCAACTGGTCCAAATGTTTTGGACAGATTCAGAATCAGCTACGATAATGAAGTTATTCAGAGGTCACTGCCTGAGACCTCACAGGTGGTCCCATATGGGTGATGCTTCCCATGCAGCCCCAGAGAGGACCGACGACCCTATCTCTCACTGCTCAACCACCTGCCCCTACCCATTTGTGGGCAGTGATCCTGTGCTCACCATGTTTAAATCTCAGAGCTTCCTGAGGTCCCCTCAATGCACCCAACAGCTGATCTCAGAGCCGGACACAGAGAACCATTCAAGCCGGCACAGCCACAGCGAACTCCTAGAAAGGCATCCGGAAGATCCCGCCTCTTTGTCTGACTGGCATGTCTGCCTGGAGACCTTGATTGGCCAGTGAGTCTTACCCCTCCTCAATGTTAAAGTGTGCTTCCTGTCGAAGGCTGGAGCTTTTCCAGATCTCCTGAGCCCTTTTCAGCTCATTAGCATTTGTGCTTGCTGGGGGGGGGGGGGGGGGGATCCACCATTCCAGCTCAGGCTATTCTGCTGCCAGCTCCTCCCCTCTGTGAGCAATGATCCTTACTTCAGACCTTGCCTGAACATTCCTCATAGCACTTGCCTTCTTTTTCCTGAAATCAAGGTGAGTAGTTTAAATAGCCCATTACTCTAGCTGCATTATAGGTATCAATCTGACCCAGAAATGTAAGGGTGCCCAGGCTATTAACATTAAAAAGGAATTTTAGAAAACAGGAGGCGGCTGGGGGTCGGCTGCCGGGGCCAAGATGTCGCTGAGCAAGAAAAGAAAGCTTGGGGGGGGGGGGGGGGCGCCGGAGGTGAGGGAGCCGAGGAGACAAATGGCGGGGAGCAGGAGGCGGCCCTGCCACGACCCCGGAGGACCAAGCGGGAGCGGGACCAGCTGTACTACGAATGCTACTCCCACGTCTCGGTCCACGAGGAGATGATCGGCGACCGGGTCCGCACCAACGCCTACCGCTTAGGCATCCTAAAGAACTGGGCCGCGCTGCGAGGCAAGACGGTGCTGGACGTGGGCGCGGGCACCGGCATTCTCAGCATCTTCTGTGCCCAGGCCGGGGCCCGGCGCGTGTACGCGGTGGAGGCCAGCGCCATCTGGCAACAGGCCCGGGAGGTGGTGCGGCTCGACGGGTTGGAGGACCGCGTGCACGTCCTGCCGGGCCCGGTGGAGACGGTGGAGCCGCCGGAGCGAGTGGACGCCATCGTCAGCGATGGGAATGGCTACGGACTTCTGCACGAGTCTATGCTGAGCTCCGTGCTCCACGCGCGGACCAAATGGCTGAAGGAGGGAGGTCTCCTCCTGCCAGCTTCCGCGGAGCTCTTTGTGGCCCCGATTAGCGACCAGATGCTCCAGTGGCGTCTGGGTTTCTGGAGCCAGGTGAAGCAACATTATGGCGTGGATATGAGCTGCATGGAGAGCTTCGCCACGCGCTGCCTCATGGGCCATTCAGAGATCGTGGTGCAGGATCTGTCCGGAGAGGACGTGATTGCCCGGCCGCAGCGCTTTGCCCAGCTCGAGCTGGCCCGAGCCGACCTGGTGCAGGAGCTGGAGGCTGGTGTGGGCGGACGCTTCCGCTGCAGCTGCTGTGGTTCCGCGCCTTTACACGGTTTCGCCATCTGGTTTCAAGTGACCTTTCCCGGAGGGGACTCGGAGAAACCTCTGGTGCTGTCCACCTCGCCTTTTCACCCGGCCACCCACTGGAAGCAGACGCTCCTCTACTTGAAACGAGCCGGTGCTGGTGGAACAAGATACGGACATTTCCGGAGAGATCACCCTGCTGCCCTCCCCGGACAACCCCCGGCGTTGTCCAGAAAAAGTACTGGACCATCGTGTAGTGAATGGGAAGGTGGAGTATTTCCTGAAGTGGAAGGGGTTCACAGATGCTGATAATACTTGGGATCCAGAAGAAAATTTAGATTGTCCAGATTTAATTGAAGCATTTCTTAATTCTCAAAAAGCTGGTAAAGAAAAAGATGGCACAAAAAGGAAAATTTTAGCTGACAGTGAATCTGATGATAGCAAATCGAAGAAGAGAGATGCTGCTGACAAACCTAGGGGCTTTGCCAGAGGTCTTGATCCTGAACGAATAATTGGTGCCACAGACAGCAGGGGAGAATTAATGTTTCTCATGAAGTGGAAGGACTCGGATGAGGCTGACTTGGTGCTGCCAAAGGAGGTGAATATGAAGTGTCCTCAGATTGTCATTGCCTTCTACGAGGAGAGGCTGACTTGGCATTCTTGTCCCGAAGATGAAGCACAATAATTGTTTCGATATATATATATTATATGTATATATATATATATATATATATATATATATATATATATACATATAATATATATATATATAATCTGGATCTTGGGTTTTGAATTACTAGTGTGGAAAAAAATAGCAATCTAGTGAAAATCAAGTTTGATATGCTGGTTTTGAAAGTATTGACAGTAGTTGGGATATTTTTGGTTTTTTTTTTTTTTTTTTTTTTTGGTTTTTCGAGACAGGGTTTCTCTGTATAGCCCTGGCTGTCCTGGAACTCACTTTGTAGACCAGGCTGGCCTCGAACTCAGAAATCCGCCTGCCTCTGCCTCCCGAGTGCTGGGATTAAAGGCGTGCGCCACCACGCCCGGCTATTTTTGGTTTTTGTTCTGCATCAAAAGGCACTGATTCCTTTGAGCAAGTAAGAGCTTTCTGTAGTTGCTTTCCTTAACAATAGAATATTTGCTACCATGTTGTATTTCCTCAGCTTTGAAGAACAGCTTTTCTTAAATGCTGGGGAGATTTTACAGTTATTACTCAAGTCAGAACTGATTTTTAACTGGGACACAGAAGGACCATTCTGGGTTTTTATTGTTTCTATGAGGTGTATGCATAAAACACATAACTTGTTTGTTTTGTTTTATTTTTAACTGATGATGAAAATACAAGTTGATGAGATTCCCTCCTTGTGAACATTTTCCTGAGACCATAACCTTTCAGATTAAGCAGATTCTGTGATTTATTGGATAGTTTAAAGGCAACAACATCAAAATTGATGTTTTATCACATAAATACATTGGTATATTTACAGAGTGTTGTACACGTCCCCTTTGGAAAATGGAATTAGACTAAGTAACAGTGTGCTTTAATAACAAGACTTGGGCTAGAGGCAGATAGAGCTCTGACCTAAGAAGCCAGCTGAGAGGCAGAGGCAGGTCCAGGTCAGCCAGTCTGTGTAAAGGTTCCTCTGGTGAACCATCCCTTTGTAGAAAGTTAAAGTCTGTACTAAAAAGTTATGATTCATGGAATCTGTTTGATGTGGAAATAGAATCGTGGTTGGAGCTGACGTTGGCAATTTAAGACCTGCTGACTAAGTGAGTGAACAAAATTTGCTAATATCATTTCATGACTTGCATGCTTCTTCTTCACCCTGACTCACTCCTTACTGGTAGGATCAATCTTTTCAGTATTTGGGTTCTGGTTCAATGAGCCAGAAAAGTAACTGTGTAGTTTCAGAATGTCATCCAACTGTATATTTACTTTATTGTAAATAATGGTGAACATTGGTCAATAAATAGTTTTATATTCCTTTAAAAAAAAAGAGCTTAGTTCTGCTAGACAAGGAGATGATATTCATACTGGACACTATCTTCATTCATATAAGAATAAGATATCTGTGCTTTTGAAGATGAAATATAGACAAATGAATGATTATTCAGACATTAAACACTTTAATAATTTAAATAATATTTATGTCCAGTAAGGCCTCATTGAAAACAAATGAATATGCAAAGATTGGAAGATCATCAAAGGCTTGTCTTTTATCATCTAAATTAAACAACAACCATTTTCACACTTACAGCTCTGTTGAATTAAAATAATCACAGCAGGCCTTTTTAAATGTCACTAAAACTCTACAAAAAAAGAGGACATGGATGGCCAATATTTGTACAATTTGGAAGGGGAATAACTACTTATAATGTAATTTTTTCCTCAGATGTACTGAATAAAGTATTTTTAATGTACCAATTGCAGGATATCTATAGTCTCATAAGAAAAACTTTGTCAATTTGCTGTAATTTCACTTTTATCCTAGGGCGTTCTATGACAATTTAAAAATGTGGTGCCATTGAGAAATTAGAAAGAGGGGATATATATTGCTTATTCCCAACCCCTGAATAAATATTCTCACAGTACTTTGTGAATTTATATGTTAAATTTATTGTATCTTATGGTAATACCCGGCTCCCATTAGTGGGGGTATTCGACTGTGACAGGAGACTTGCCTTGTCTAGCATTCATGTGTCAACTTGTCAACCAGGAAGTCAGTTGCCCACATGCACATCTCCACATGCACATGTACACCTGCCAAGTAGGATGTCAGTTCCTGGGGAGGTCTTGGGAACTTACACTTTACTAGAACCCATCAAATTGGAGCAGGTGTCTCTCTTATGTTGGGGATCCATTCCAAGGGCAGCTTATAAGAACAAAAGCCATAAAAGTGTATACATGGGTCGGTGCAGGAAATGCTGTTGGGTGGTCTGTTCCAGTCCAAAGCTTATTCTGGGTAACTGTAGAACAAAGGAAGCAGTTTGACCAGCTTCTATTGTGATTGGTTTTCTGAGGACACAGAACCAAACAGAATAGGTCATCAACTCTGGGAGTAACTGCAGAAGCAACATATGACAACGTGTCCTTGCAATATTAGTAACAGCACAAAATGGCAGGCTAGCCAGGTAAGAGTTACCTAGTCCTTAACTAATCTGACCCAGGCCTTCACATTCCATCTAGGTCGTACTATTTTACCTAGACCTTAACTGCCAGCAGCTTTGCCCTCTGAGCCACCGCATGCACATGCATGTATAGATGGATGAATATATTTTCTGTATTTATTTATTCATTTATGAGAGGCAAAGTCTCTCTACATGGTGCCAAAACATATTAGATAGTCCAGGCAGGCCTTTCAAGTGAGTCCTGCCTCTGCCTCTACCACTTCATGGGATCCCTCTTAGAAAGACTCAGAACCTTCCCTTTTACAAGCAGTAAAAGTGATTTGAAGCCAGGTGTCATGACACATGCCTTGAATTCCTGGGGAGGCAGAGACAAGAGGACCTCTGTGAGTTTGAGGTAGCCTAGTGTACAAAATGAGTCCAGGACAGCTAGCATTACACAAGAAATCCTGTCTTAAAAAAAAATTGGAAAAAAAAAAGTGATTTGAGAAGTTGTGACTAGGATAACTATGAAAAGCATTCATTAAGAATTCATGGGATGGTGAGATGGCTCAGTGGGTAAGAGCACCCGACTGCTCTTCCAAAGGTCTGGAGTTCAAATCCCAGCAACCACATGGTGGCTCACAACCATCCGTAACGAGATCTGACTCCCTCTTCTGGAGTGTCTGAAGACAGCTACAGTGTACTTATATATAATTAATTAATTAATAAATCTTAAAAAAATTCATAATCACTGTTAGGATATTCATTATGGAATGTTTTTGTTTTGTTTTGTTTTGTTTTGTTTTTGTCATGACAGGGTTTCTCTGTGTAACAGCCCAGCTTTCCTAGAAATCGCTTTGCAGACCAGGCTGACCTCTAACTTACAGATATGCTTGCCTCTGCCTCCTGAGTGCTGGGATAAAAGGCATGCACCACTATCACCCAGCTAGATAATATTTTTAGTCAGACAACATAGTAAGTCAGAAATTGTGGTAGGATGGATGGTGTGGGTGCTGTGGCCCCTGGGTAGGGCCTGGTAGACAGTTAGGGAGACTTCCATACTGCTCTGACAGTATGAGTGCCCATTTCCCTGACATACTGTAGTGGCTATTCTTGGTTGTCAACTTGACTATATTTGGAATGAACTACAATCCAGAATTGGAAGGCTCACCAGTGACCTTTATCTGGAGGCTTGGAGATCCTTATCTGGATCTTGGTATGGAGATCTTGAGACATAGTGGCTATGGATTCCAGAAGATTAAATCTCCGAGTTTAAGGAGATTTAATCTGGGCTACACCTTTCATCTGGGATTAAAGGTGTGGTGGAACACACCTTTAATCTGGGCTACACCTTCTGCTGGAGACAATATAAGGACATTGGAAGAAGGGAGTCTAGCTCTTGCTCCTTCGCCTGCTTGCTGTGTGAGACTGAGTAACTGCTAGATCCTTGGACTTCCATTCACAGCTACAACTGAACCATTGTTGGGAATTGGGCTGCGGACTGTAAGTCATCAATAAATTCTTTTACTATATAGAGACTATCCATAAGTTCTGTGACTCTAGAGAACCCTGACTAATACAGAATTTGGTACCAGGAGTGGGGTGGCCAGGTTCCCCTGAGGAAGGATCCTGATAAGACACCCAAAGGTTTTGCTGTTACCCTTTCTCCAGTTCTTCCCCAGAGGGACCTACGGCCTTTTACAAGGGTAACTGTACACTGGGGAAAAGGAAATAATCAGACTTTTCGGGGTCTGCTGGATACTGGTTCTGAGTTGACACTGATCCCAGGAGATCCCAAGAAACATTGTGGCCCTCCAGTTAAAGTAGGGGCCTATGGAGGGCAGGTGATTAATGGAGTTTTGACTGATGTCCGACTTACAGTAGGTCCAGTAGGTCCCCGGACACATCCTGTGGTGATTTCCCCAGTTCCAGAATGTATAATTGGGATAGATATACTCAGAAACTGGCAGAATTCTCATATTGGTTCCCTGAACTGTAGAGTGAGGGCTATTATGGTTGGAAAGGCCAAATGGAAGCCTTTAGAGTTGCCTCTGCCAAAGAAAATAGTGAATCAAAAACAGTATCGTATTCCTGGAGGCATTGCAGAAATTACTGCCACTATCAAGGACTTGAAAGATGCAGGGGTGGTGGTTCCCACCACATCTCCGTTTAACTCTCCTATCTGGCCAGTGCAGAAAACAGATGGAATGGCCTTTTGAAGACACAGTTACAGCGCCAATTAGGTGGTAACAGCTTGGAAGGCTGGGGTAGAGTTCTTCAGAAGGCAGTATATGCTTTGAATCAGCGCTCCATATATGGTACAGTTTCACCCATAGCCAGGATTCATGGGACCAGGAATCAAGGGGTGGAAAAGGGAATAGTTCCACTTACTATCACTCCTAGTGACCCTCTAGGAAAATTTTTGCTTCCTGTCCCCATAACTCTAGGTTCTGCTGGCCTAGAAGTTTTGGCTCCAGAGAGGGGAGTTCTCCTACCAGGAGCTACAACAAACATTCCATTGAACTGGAAGCTCAGACTTCCCCCTGGTCATTTTGGGCTTCTAATGCCCTTAAACCAACAGGCTAAAAAAGGAATAACCGTGTTAGGAGGAGTGATAGATCCAGATTACCATGGGGAAATTGGATTACCTCTTTACAATGGAGGTAAGCAAGATTATGTCTGGAGTGTAGGAGATCCCTTAGGGCGTCTCCTAGTATTACCATGTCCTGTGATTAAAGTCAATGGGAAACTACAACAGCCTAATCCAAGCAGGATGACAAAGGACGCAGACCCATCAGGAATGAAGGTATGGGTCAATCCTCCAGGAAAAGAGCCAAGACCTGCTGAGGTGCTGGCCGAAGGTGAAGGAAATACAGAATGGGTAGTAGAGGAAGGTAGTTATAAATACCAATTAAGGCCACGTAACCAGTTGCAAAAAACGAGGATTATAAAGTAATATGAATGCCCCATTGTAAATTTACAAATGCGTTTGCGATTGTACGAGGGATAGTTATATCATGTTAGGCGTATTCACAACCTTGTTATTGTTTCATGTAAACATGGGATATTATTTGTGTCAAGTTGACAAGGGGTGGATTGTAGTGGCTATTCTTGGTTGTCAACTTGACTATATTTGGAATGAACTACAATCCAGAATTGGAAGGCTCACCAGTGACCTTTATCTGGAGGCTTGGAGATCCTTATCTGGATCTTGGTATGGAGATCTTGAGACATAGTGGCTATGGATTCCAGAAGATTAAATCTCCGAGTTTAAGGAGATTTAATCTGGGCTACACCTTTCATCTGGGATTAAAGGTGTGGTGGAACACACCTTTAATCTGGGCTACACCTTCTGCTGGAGACAATATAAGGACATTGGAAGAAGGGAGTCTAGCTCTTGCTCCTTCGCCTGCTTGCTGTGTGAGACTGAGTAACTGCTAGATCCTTGGACTTCCATTCACAGCTGCAACTGAACCATTGTTGGGAATTGGGCTGCGGACTGTAAGTCATCAATAAATTCTTTTACTATATAGAGACTATCCATAAGTTCTGTGACTCTAGAGAACCCTGACTAATACACATACCGAGTAACAAAAGATAGAGGATCCTTGCAAATTAGTGAGCCTTAGATTGGGCCTGGAACACAGAGGTGGCTGCTTTCCCCATCTGCACAGAAGTCCTGTCTGGTGTTAGCCTCCCTATAGTGATAGTGGAATGGTTGGCTACCCCAGAGCTCTTATGGATTCCCCGTTGGTCCAAAGGCTGTATAAAAATGCCTGATGCTACTACACAGTTCAACAGATCTACACCTCAGTGTTGGTGTCCTGAGTTTGTATCCCATGATAGCAACTCTGCCTTCTGCACCACTTCCTGGATCCCCGTTCCCACAGGATGAAAGATATTTTCATACAGAGCACAGGATATCCAAACTAACAAAACCTCTGCGTGGGGAAATTGATACTGAGTGGTGAAATACACTGCTATTTTAAATATAACCTACTAATTTAATCAAAAATGAGGGGCTGATAGGTGATTTAGTCAGCAAAGTTTTTATCCTCAGAACTGTTACTTTAAACAACAACTACCTCAACAAAACTTCTAGATAGGATGGTGTATGCTGGTAATATAAGTGCTGGAGAGGCAGAAAGAGACAGATGCTTGAAGATTACTGTCCAACCAGCCTGGCTATTTAGTTTCAGGCCAATGACAGTTTCTGTCTCAGAAAGGAAGTGAGAAGGGGTGGGGCATGAAAGGGTCTGGGGAGGTGACTCAATGGGGTGAGTGAATACTTTCTGCACTAGTGTGAGAACCAGACTTTAGGTACCCAGAACTCACATCAGTATCTGGTGGGCATGGTGGTCTTTCTGTAATTCCAGCCTAGGAAAGTAAAAACAGGTAATGCCCAAAGGAAGCTGATCAATAAAACAGGCTATTCTGGCCAGTTCTGGCTT
The DNA here is from genome assembly GCF_978045245.1 of Mus caroli. Classification (NCBI taxonomy): domain Eukaryota; kingdom Metazoa; phylum Chordata; class Mammalia; order Rodentia; family Muridae; genus Mus; species Mus caroli. Next base: position 54,737,923 of record NW_028227270.1, on the reverse strand, counting down.
TGACTAAGAGACCCTGAGTCAATGAATAAAGTACAAATGGGAGCAAGGATAATTCTTGACATCAACCTTAGGCCTCCACGTGCACATGAATCCATACCTATACATGCCCCCAAGGGCTCATATCTATGCAAACATGCACACCCATACACACATCACACACACACACACACACACACAGGAGAAAGCTCTACTGTACCTTAGGAATGACTCCTGAGGTTATCCTCTGGCCTTCACATGTACATAACCTCAGCTGGGATACAGATAGTTAACATTCCTGAGGAAATAAGCAAGTATTGGACAGAGTAAGGAAGAAAGGACTGCTTTTCGTATAATAATAAATCATTTTGTTCCCTGTTGGTACACTTAATATTTAGCTGTTTCTAACAAATTATTTCAAATGCTATTTTCTGGTTAACTCATTACTGTGAGCAAATACAAGAGAAAAATAACTTAGTGGAAGCAAGCATTGGTCTTGGAGGATTTCACCTGTGGTTAGTTGTCTTCATTGGTTATGAGGCAGAATAGCCTTGCAGGATCACGTTGGTGGTGCAAAACAGCTCACCTCGAGATTATCAGAGAGAGAAGTGATCAGGGTCCCAATGTCTACTCTGAGGGCATGTTTCCAGTGACTTCTCTTTCTCTTTCTACATCCTAAAGATTTCACCACCACCCAATAGTACCACTGTATGGCAACCAAGCATTTTGCAAATGGCCTTTGGAAGACATTTGCTGTGATGCTAACAAATACCTAAAAATGTGAGAAAAAAGAGTATATGCTTGAGATATTCTAGAGAGCTTGAGAATGCTGTTCGTGTCCACTGCATACATAAGAAGCTTGTCCCAATCGATGAGCCCAGAGCAATAGTCACACTTTGCCTATCACATACCAAGGCCATACAGCCCAACATCCCAGGTGAGAAAATGCCTGTCTATCAATCTGAACTAAAGGATTCTGGCTCTAGCTCTTCTATGCTTTTTTTTCCCATTACCCTGCTCAAGCTTGTCTTTTCAGTGGGAATCTTCTATGAGCTCCCACCTATGCTGAGATCCCTGGGCAGAAGGGATCTAAAACATCTCACCCCCGACACAGGATAGAACACTCACTCTTACCCTTCATGCAGGAAAATGCTAGTCACAGGTAGAGGGACTGAGCAAGATGATTCTACCCTGCTAAACAAGAGAGAAGAAAGAAAAAAATGGGGAGGGAGACAAGGAATAACTGATAAATGCTAACTAGATCACGTTTTTAATATATTTGAAAATCACATTTATTTGTGTGTGTGTGTGTGTGTGTGTGTGTGTGTGTGTGTGTATAGAGTGAGAGAGAGAGAGAGTTAGTTTCTGTACTTTCTGTTTCTTAAACCTAATATATCCTGCAAGCAATGTTTTTCAACCTATACTGAAATTGTCACCTCATGATGTATCCCCACCCCTTTGCCTTGCTAAACTCCTGAACCCCTGTGATGACTCCCCTTCCATGTGATATATTCCTGCACTTATCTACCACTTAGGCAGCCTTGAGGCCTGAGTCCCCCACTCTTTTGTTCAGGTGCTAACAGCCATTATCCCAACAGCTGTTTTCTACCAACCCTAGCCCATCCCCATAAAGGGGACCTCAAAAGCCAGTAAGGGGCTGTTCTTTGAAACTCCAACTTAGCAGGAGGCAATCAGTTGTCCGGTCAGTTCCTTGGGCACAGCTTGCTTTAAGCAGAAAGTTATGAGAATGTTTTTTTCCTCAGGTCTGACAGTACTCTACTCCCAGAGCTATCGCATTGGCCACATATCCTGTATGGTTGGTTGGCTGGTTTGGTTGAAGACAGGGCCTCCATATGCAGCTATGGAACATACTATGTAAACCAAGCTGGGCTTCAAACTCACAGAGATCTGCTTGCCCCTGCCTCCCAAGCAATGGAATTAGAGGTTTGTGCCACCATGCCTGGCTTTAACTGGATCCCAATTTTCTTTTTTTTTTTAAGTAAATTATTTATTTATTTACATTCCAAATGTTGCCCCCCTTTCTGGTTCCCGTCCCCAAGTTCTTCACCCCATCCCTCCTGGGTCCTTTTTTTTTGTTTTTTCATTGCTATACGTAAGTTCAGATCTCATTATGGATGGTTTTGAGCCACCATGTGGTTGCTGGGACTTGAACTCATGATGTTCAGGAGAGCAGTCAGGTCTCTTAAACGCTGAGCCATCTCTCCAGCCCTGGGTCCTATTTTTTAAAGATGAATTCTATGATATATGAATTCTACATCAATGAAATAGTTTAAAATTATAAAGGCTTTACGTGCCAATATGGAAAGGCCTTGAGGATGTTATTATTTGACTAAAAATCAATATCCGACTCAACATTTGTATCTAATCTTAATATAAAAGGATCAAGCCCTGGGTTCTATAAGAAAGCAGACTGAGAAAGCCACAGAAATCGCTGCAGTAGGCCAGGCTCCTCCATAACCTCTGCATCAGCTGCTGCCTCCTGGTTCCTGCCCTACTTGAGTTCCTGCCCTCACTGGTTTTGATGGTGAACTGTTTTAAGGAACTTTAATGAAATAAACCCTTTCTTCTCCAAGGTGCTTTTGGTCATGGTGTTTCTTCACAGCAATAGTAACCCTAAGACACATATATTTTCCATCTCTTGTTTTAGACAGTATTTTTCTGTGTAACAGAGCCCTGGCTGTCCTGGAAGCTCTGTAGACCAGGCTAGCCTTAAACTCATAGAAATCTGCCTGCCCCTACCTTATGAGTGCTGGGATTAAAGGCACGTGCACTACTACCCTGATATATTTTACATCTTTAAGTTACATATTGGGCATAGGGAGGTTATAGAACAAGTCTGTTCTGCCAACTTATATGATCTACAGATCAAACTCAGGTTATCAGGCTTGCCTTTTAGCTCCTTTATCCACTAACCATCTTGCCAGACCACTCTATGTTTCATAAAAACAGTGATAAAGGCCTAAACTAAGGTAATTATGATGGAGAAAAAACTCTAGGGGTCAAGACTCCCAGGATCTAGGCATAGTGGCAACGCCCTTAATCCCAACACTCAGGAGGCAGAAGCAAGTGGATCTTTGTGAGTTCAAAACCAGCCATGGCTACATAGAGAGATCGCTTCTCAATACTTTTAGGAGGTAAAGTTCTACAAATCAGTTCCATTTTCTGATGCTTCCAAAATTTATGAGGGCTGAAGAGAATGCTTAGCCAGTAACAACACTTGTTACTATTTTAGAAGATCAGATTCAGTTCCTAGGACCCATGTAGTGACTCACAACCAACTACAACCACAGTTCTAAGAGATCTGACGTCTTCTTTTGATGTCTGCAGGCACCAGACATGCATATATTACATACATATGCACACAAAACACATACAGACAATAAATCTAAAAAAAAAAAAACTTAAAGGAGTATTTTATGATATCTATAATTTCTTACCTTTCTATTGATGGAGTTGGGAGAATCAATTGTATGTTTGTTTGTTTGGTTGGTTGATTGATTGATTGATTGATTTGTTGTTTTATAATACAAGGTTTCTCTGTGTAGCTCTGGCTGTCCTGGAACTCACTCTGTACTCCAGGCTGACTTCAAACTCAGAGATCCCACTTGCCTCTGCCTCCTGTACTGGAATTAAAGGCATGCACCACCACTGTCCAGCTACTAAATGATTCTGTTCTCTACTTCTTTACTGGTTGTTGCTTATTGAGAGCATCTGGGGACATTTTGGATAGAAGCAGTGAAAGAAAAATGGACCCCCAGTGAGGATTCTGTGTCCAAAATAACATACTCCAAGACTGGCAGTTGATGCGAGCTGGCTCATCCTTCTATGCGGCTCAGTCATACTGTATGTCTCTAAAGAATTTTAGCCCTGCTTGGCTTGGTGGGTGGGTTCCAAAGGAAGGATGTCCCAATAGTGAACATTCTAAAAAACTCTAAAATCTACAAAGTGCATTACAACATAGCCTCAGAAGTCAAAAATCAGTACTTCTGCTACATTTTGTTAATGGAATGGTCAGGGAAATCCCAGCATCAGGGGTTGGGTAATAAATTCTACCTCAGTAAGAGATGACAATTTGGAGCAATACTTAGATTTTTCACAGAGCTTCAACAACTGGAACAGAAGTGATAGAATTAGGACTTTAAGGTCACCCTCAATCTGCAATATAAAAACTCAATGGGGGCTGATGAGATGGCTCAGTGGGTAAGAGTTCAAATCCCAGCAACCACAGTGGGTCCAGAGTTCAAATCCCAGCAACCACATGGTGGCTCACAACCATCCGTATCATGATCTGGCGCCCTCTTCTGGAGTGTCTGAAGATAGCTACAATGAATTTACATATAATAAATCTGTAAAGAAAAAAAAAAAACTCAATGGGCTGAAGAGACAGGAGAGTCCTGGTCTGAGGTTCAAAAGCAGTATGTGTGCTTTTCAGATAAGTTTAGACTCAGGACCACAGAGGTGAAGCTTCAGAGTTAAAAATACTTGTCAGGATCAGGGAAAATATCACACTAAAGGCATAAGCATGTTATTAGACCATTTTATAGCTCGCCATTCACTATCATTTCTGCCTAGGGCACTTTCCTCACAAACAATATCATGGTTTTCTTCCTGATCTCCTGCAAGCACCCTCTCATGTATTATTTTCTCAGATAGCAAAGATGGCCTAAATGGATTTTAAAAATAAAATAGTAGCCAGGCATGGTAGGCCACATCTGTTTCCACAGCAACTGGAAGACAGAAGGATGAGCCGCATAGCAAGTTGTAGGCCAGTGTATTAGTCAGGGTTCTCTGGAGAAACAGAACTGATAGAATGACTTGATAAATAAATGGAATCTATTAGAGTGCCTTACAGGTTATAAGGTCCAGCTAATCCAACAATCGTTGTCTCCCAATGAAAAGTTAAAGAATCCAGTAATTGTTCAGTCCATGAGGCTGATGTCTCAGCTGGTATTCCTTAGAAGCCAGAATCCCAAAGAAGCAGTGAAAGAATGAACTTGCCAAGAAGAGTGAGGGCAAGCAGGCAAAGATCAAGTTTCCTTCTTCCACATTCTTTATAGGCTGCCACCAGAAGATGTGGCCCCAGGTTTAAAGGTGGATCTTCACACCTCAAAAAGACCTGAATTTAGGGTGAGTCTTCACACTTCAACTGATTAATCAAGAAAAGTCTTGCACAGGTGTACTCAGTTACTTGGATTTTGGTTAATTCTAGATGTAGTCAACTTGACAATCAAAAATACCAGCCTGAGCTACATGACACCCTATCTCAAAATAAAGAATATAAAATAGAGACAGATGTATCTCTCAATGGGTAGAGGTGTTTGCTGCCAAGCCTGACAACCTGAACTTGACTCCCAGGACCCAGGTGATAGAAGGAAAAAAATCAACTAACATGAATTGTCCTCTGACCTCCATACATGTGGACACATTAATTAATTAAAATGCACTAACATATTTAAATATTAAAAAGTAGAAATTACATCAGCACACTACAATTACCATATTTTAACAGAAAGAATTATAAATTAGTAATTAGATTAAAGTTCCACCATAATATTTTTTACCATCATTCTAGACAACTGTTTAGTCAAGAAAAAGATTTAAAAGAAAAATCCTTGGGACTGGGTAGATAAGATAGCTCAGTGATAAACAGTGAGTATTGCTCTTCCAGAGGTCCCAAGTTCAGTTCCAGGCATCCATATGAGGCAGTTCACAATCACCTGTAACTCCAGACCTTGGGGATCTGACACCTTTAGCCTCCATCAGCACCCACCTGCATCGATGTGTACATAATTATACACATTATTAAAAAGTATTTAAAATAAATATTTTAATAAAGAAAACTCATCTGCGTGTAGTAACACACCTCTTTAATCCCAGCCCTCAGGAGGCAGAGGTGGGCCAACCTGGTCTACATAGCATGTTCTTATCCAGAATTATATAGAAATATTCTATCTCCAAAAAGAAAAGGAAGAAGAAGAAGAGAAGGGACGGGAAGAGGGAAAGGGGGAAGGGGGAAAGCAAGTGGGGAAGGGAGAAAACAAGGGGAACAGGAGAAGGGGGGAAAGAAGGGGAAAGTAAGGGGGAGCTCCCAGGATGACTTACAGCAAATGCCAAACAACAGGTGTTGAGGTTTGGTCTGTTGCTATGTTTTATAATAGTAAATACTGCCCCCGAAGGTCTGGTTGTCCACAGGGACAAGGAAATATTAACATACACCAAGTGATGCTATGTAACCTTGCTCTTTAATTTAAACCTATTGGTTGAATAAAGATGCCTACAGCCTATAGTTGGGCAAAAAAGAGAGGTAGCTGGAGTTTCAATTCCTGGGCTCAGGGTCTGAGGACCACAAGGAGAGAGAAGATGGATTGAGAAGATGCCATGGAGTAGGTGAATCATAGAAATGTGGCTGTAAGAGCCCAGATGTAAGATGGCAAGTCATATCTCAAGTGCATTGATAGGGAAGTAGATTATAGCTTAGAAGGTAGATGTCTGCCCAGCTCTCGTGCTGTCTAAAGCTTATTATAAATACAGAGGTTTTGTATCTTAATCTGAATCGCCTAAGGTAGGGTAGAAACCCGTGATTGGAATTAAGAAATAAACAGAATAAATGGGCATAAATAGTAAACTATCACCAAGGGCCCTGAGGCCTCTGGTCTGCTTACTATATCACTCTTCCAACAACCAATAGAAAATTGCACTGCATTTTGAGAATGTGAGAGTGAAAGAAAAAGCAAACTGAAACTTAGAGGAAGCTGTAAAGACCCCGAAATCATCATAGCAGTTCTCAGCCTTCCTAATGCCACAACCCTTTAATACAGTTCCTGGTGCTGTGGTGACTCCCACCATAAGATTATCTCATTGCTACTCCAAAACGGTAGTTTTGCTAGTTATGAATCATCATGTAAATATCTGATAAGCAGGACATCTGAGATGCACCCATAAAAGGGTCCTAATCCACAGGTTGAGAACCACTGCACTAGAGGAGCCAGGAAACTTAAACACACAGGGTTGTTCCTTCAAACGATGGGATGCATAGCCCCAGCCTGATATTAAAAGAGCATCTGGTTCTTTCCATGGATGAGTTTAGGATTTAACATATCCTTGAGACTATGTTTCCTTTAGGGAAAATGCTTTTGAACAACAGAAGCAGCATTATCCTTATAAAGTAAAGAAAATCAGGGCTGGAAAGATGGCTCAGCAGTTAAGGACACTGAATGCTCTTCCAGAGGAGCCAGACTCAAATCCCAGCATCCCCAGGGTAACTCAAAATTGTCTGTAACTCCAAGATCTTACATCCTCACACAAACATACATGAGGCAAAACACCAATGCACATAAAATGAAAGTTAATTAACTAGTTAGTGTGAAAAATTAAAGTTAGCATAGTTAAATGTAGCATGGTATTTGGGAATTTAGGTGGCTGTGTAAACCCCCCTTTTTACTATAAATTTTGTGATTTAAGTATTTGAAATGTGTCATTCTGGAATAACTTTACCCTGTGGATTGTAAAGGATTCTAGTCATACAATCACTATTCCACAATTTGCAAAACTCCTTCTAACTTTTGCTAGTATAAGCAGGACCCACTATCAGTTTTCAGTTGTAAGAAGAGTTATAGAAAGAAAACGGAGTATAATAAATGACTAATGAGACCCAAGATTGTTTTAGCTCTGAAGCCAAGAAGCAACAGCCATATTAGAAAAAGTATTAACCATTACATGAACATATTTGAAATGTCCAATTTCTGACTGTTTTATTTTAACCCCTGAGAATTAATTCCACAAGTAGAGGTCAGTGGTCAGTGGTGTGAAAGAACAAGAAGTGAAGAAGTTCATGAGATTTTTGAGTGGCCTGGAAAGTATTGGTGGTGAGGAGGCAAGCACATCAACTAGAGCATTAGTGGATGCTAAGGTAGCTGCCAGATAAGAGTGAACATACTGAGTCAGGAAAACTTGAGGTCATTGTCTTACAGACACCTGAAGCTAGAGAAATCATTATGGGATAACATTAGTAGTGGGGTTGGGTTTAAGTCCTACAGTTTCTAAACCAACAGCTTGAGTACAATATGCAGTGCCAGCTAAAATATTCAGTGGCTGAGAAACAGCTAATAAAACCTGATTGGTTAGCTGGGCAATGATGGTGCATGTCGGTAATCCTAGCACTCAGGAGGCAGAGGAAGGGGGATCTCTGAGTTCCAGGCCAGCCTGGTCTACAGAATGAGACCCAGGACTGCCAGAGCTACACAGAGAAACCTGTCTCAAAAAAAAAAAAAAAAAAAAAAAAAATCTGGCTGAATGGGCTGGAGAGATGGTTCAGTGGTTAAGAGTACAGACTGCTCTTCCAGAGATCCTGAGTTCAATTTCCAGCAACCACATGGTTGTTCACAACCATCTGTAATGGGCATCTGATACTCTCTTCTGCTGTGTCTGAAGATAGTGACAGTGTACTCACACTATATGAAATAAATATGGCTGGAGCGAGTGGGACCAAAAAAAATTAAAAAAAAAAAAAATCTGGCTGACTTCAGTTGGAACTGTTGAGCTATACAACCAGAGGTGAATAAAATCTTTTTGGTGGAGGATATGAAATTTATATATAAAACATAAGCTTCTTGCCCTTTTTGAAGAGACATCTGTAAAAGCATAGAAAGCAGTCTCTATAGGATTTTTAGATATAATTTTAGGTAATTCCCATGGGGTACTTTAAGGTATCTTCAAAATACCCAAAAAGGAGATTTTTTTTTTTAGGATAATGATTATCTATAGGTCACAAGTAACATGCTAATGCTACCTGCCAATTATTATCCTCATGGAGCAAATAACCAACCTGCATTTTATTTAATAGCTCAAACATTTCTGTAGGCTCTTTACCAGTAAGTGGCTTAAGATATGTCCTGCCCATCATTATCAAATCTATAATTTCTTGTAAATAAGGAGTTTTGGTTCAGTTCAGGCAATTATGACATGATAAATTTCTATAACACCATTACCCTGTCGATATGTAATTCCTGTGGTGAGGGGAAAAGATAAACAAATGATGAAGAAGTAGGGGAGTAATTCTATGAGCTACCCCTTTAGTAGAAGCATTATTCAATATACCAATAATTTTCTCTGTTTTTAGGGTTTTTGTTATGGAGTATAACCAAGTATCTTTAGTTAGGGTTTTACCGCTGTGAAGAGAAACCATGATCAAGGCAACAACATTTAGTTGGGGCTGGCTTACAGGTGCAGAGGTTGAAGGTTCAGGACTAGCTGCTATGCCTTTTAATAGGAGCATAGTAATGGAGTCCTGCACCGTAAGTACCAAGCCTCTAAAGGCAGTGTTGTCAATTTCCAGATGTTAGTGGCTTCTCTATCTAGAAATGGAGATTGATTCTGAAGCAAATACTGAAGTCAGAAGGCAAGAGAACTGTGAGTTCTATTATGTAAGGAGAGGTAGTCTTAAAATGAAATGTAATATTGAGTCAAAATGCATGGCCATTTTAAAGCTGTTACTGTATTATATATGTGTGTGTACAAGTGTGAACACACACAGAAGCCATGGCACATGTGTAAAGGTCAGGGGACATCTTAAAGGAGTGGGTTTTGTCCTTTTAACATATGGGTCTTAGGGGTTGGATTTAGGTTGTCAAGCTTGGACCACCCACAAGGGGCCCTCCCACCTTGATCACTAGTTGAGAAAATGCCTTATAGCTGGATCTCATGGAGGCATTTCCCCAGCTGAAGCTCCTTTTTCTGTGGTAACTCCAGCTTGTGCCAAGCCAACACACAAAACTAGCCAGTACAATACTCAATGCAAATTTATCAAAACTTTCATTTATATATGTGTAGACAATAAGGTAAACTGAAGCCCCTTTACCTGTTTAGTTTATTTCTCTGCCCCCACCTTTTCATGGGACAAGCAATGGCTTGCTAGGCATCTCACATAGTCTTCAAATCTTCCTGCTTCATCCTTCCAAGTGCTGGGATTAGAGTCGTGTGTCAAAATACCTGGACTGCAAAGCCCCTGATTCTCCCCTCATGGCTGCTGCTGCTGCTCTTTCTTCTTCCTTCCTTCCTCCTCCTCTTCTTCCTCCTTCTCCTCCTCCTCTTCCTCCTCCTCTTTCTCCTCCTCCTCCTCCTCCTATTCTTCTTCTTCTTCTTCTTCTTCTTCTTCTTCTTCTTCTTCTTCTTCTTCTTCTTCTTCTCCTTCTCCTTCTCCTTCTCCTTCTCCTTCTCCTTCTTTCTCCTCCTTCTCCTTCTCCTTCTCCTTCTCCTTCTCCTTCTCCTTCTCCTTCTCCTTCTCCTTCTCCTCCCTCTCCCTCTCCCTCTCCCTCTCCCTCTCCCTCTCCTTCTCCTCCTCCTCCCTCCCCCTCTTCCTCCCTTCTCCTTCTCCTCCTTCTTCTCTGTCTCTCTACCTTTCTCTCAACTCTCCTCCCCATGCGTTGAATAAACTCTATTCTATACTAAAAAAAAAAAAAAAAAAAAGCCCGTAAATTGATGGCAGATGGATAACAAACAAGGAACAAAACAGCCATGGAAGGAGTTACAGAGACAAAGTGTAGAGCAGAGACTGACGTAAAGACCATCCAGAAACTGCCCCACATGGGGATCCATCCCATATACAGTCACCAAACCCAGACCCTATTTTGTATGCAAACAAGTGCTTGCTGACAGGAGCCTGATATAGCTGTCTCCTGAGGAACTCTACCAGTGCCTGACAAATAAAGAAGTGGATGCTCTCAGCCAACCATTGGACTGAACACAGGGTCACCAATAGAGGAACTAGAGCAAGGACCCATGGAACCAAAGGGGTTTGCAGCCCCACAGGAGGAACAACAATATGAACCAACCAGTACCCCCAGAGCTCTCAGGGACTAAAGCACCAACCAAAGAGTACACATGGCTCCAGATGCATATGTAGCAGACGATGGCCTTGTCACTCATCAGTGCGAGAGGCCCTTAGTCCTGTAAAGGCTTGATGCCCCAGTGTAAGGGAATGCCAGAGCCAGGAAGTGGGAGTGGTTGGGTTGGTGAGCAGGGAGAGGGGTGATGGGATAGGGGTGGTGTTTCGAGGGCAAATCAGGAAAGGCGATAGCATTTGACATGTAAATAAAGAAAATATCTAAAAAAAAAAAATAAAAGATACACTTAATTGAAAAACCTGAAGTTAAGATTAAGATAATACCTAGGTAAAGCAAGTTATTTAATCTTGTTTCAGGACGACATGTTCTCAGATGTATGTGATATTATATTACCATTCTGTAAATTATTTAACAAAAAGAACTAAAATCTAATGCATTCCTTGTGGTATATGAAGTGGAGTGTTAAGCTACAACAGGAAGCTACCACAATGGTCTGTAATATTTGCCCATGGGTAACATTGTTCTGAGGGTTACTGAAGTTGAGTTGAATCACTTGGTATTATATGAGTTAGGAGACACATAATGACACAGTCCAGTGGATTTTGTCTGTCACTGACAACCTTGTAGCCATAGTTTCATTTGTTCTTGGTAGAACTTTCACTCTTCTTGGAATTCAAGTCAGAAAGCAGCCTTATCCCTCAGACTATGGCAGTAAGGCAGTAGCATTGATCACAGTCTCCCTTATTTTAGTTAACACAACTGCATTCAAATATAGTGGGTCTCACAGTCCTAATGCTACAGCACTGTCATAAAATTCAAAGTATTCTAATGTAGGTGGATTCACCTAGAGACAAAGGAATGTGTCACTCCTAAGAAATACATGTATTCCTATGGTCTTATGTAACCAGTTAGACATTCAGAATACCTCCAAACAAGTTACTATGGACAGGTTGAAAAATATTGGTCTAGTATTAATTTTATGTTACAAGTATGGAGAAAACAGTAATGGGTTCAGCATGTTGTATGAGAGACGTTTTCTACAGAGATGCAACACACATATTCATCTACCTGTCCCAAGTTGAAACTGAAAACAACCCATTACAACTTGTTCAACCAATGAAATTTACTGCAGTTACATTCAGGACTATGAGGAAGGAGTTGGTTGAGATCACAAGGGACTCAAAGACAGCTCCTATCCTGACACTTGAAACCAGCATATGATACAGATTATGAATACTTGACACTCAGGGCAGTCTGTGTATCTGTAGGAATACTGGCATGAAGAGCATTCCATTTAATTTATCAAACCCTCTTTTAAAAAATATGATTTGTCTAAGTTTCTTCATTTGAATTAAACATACAGAATGCTATTGGTGTCACTCTCTATTTTGAGAGGTGCATTATCCACCATAATCAGATTTCCTCTGCAATGGATTCTTTCAGTCTCCAAGAAAGTGTTACACATTTTTGGGGGTTTGCTACTTTCTTCATTATGAAATATTTGACAGTGAACAATTTGAAATTTTCCTTCATTGTCACATTTTCAGAGTTTCTCGAGCATAAATGCTTCTTAGTTCCTAAGACTTGAACACTACTTAAATGCTTTCTCAAGTTCCTGATATTCATAATAAACTCCAGTGTGGAGCCTCAAGTCTTGCAAAGAATTCCACTTTGGTAAAATACATGCCACATGTTTTCCAGTAGAAATTACCCATCCCCCCACCCCTTCCTCACTATAAATTTCTAGATATTTTCTTAGAACTAATTTTCAGGTAAAGGTCTGTTCTCATGAGGTTTCTCTCCTGTATGTAGTCTCTGATGTCAGAGATGAGCTAACAGTAAAGACTTTGAACATTTACATTTGAAAGGTCACTCTTCTGTATGTATTCTTTGATGAGTTCTAAGAAGATCTTTCTTGGTGAATGGTTTGTCTTATTTGCTTCATTTGTAAATATTCTCTAATGTGTGCATTCTCTGATGAGTGTAAAGACTACATTGAAGTCTAAAGAATTCATCACATTCATTACATTTATAAGGTTTCTCTCCTGTATGAATCACCTGATGAATACTTAAGACTGTGTTTGTGGGTAAAGCATTTGTCACGTTTGCTACATTTATAAAGTTTCTCTTCTCTATGAATTCTCTGATGAATTATAAGATCATATTTGTGAGTGAAGCATTTGTCACATTCACTACATTTATAAGGTTTTTCCCCTGTATGAATTCTCTAATGAACATCAAGATTATATTTTTGGGTAAAGCTTTTTGTTACATTCACTACATTTGTAAGGTTTCTTTCCTGTATGAATTGTTTTATGACTACTAACATTACATTTTTGGGTAAAGCATTTGTCACATTCACTACATTTGTAAGGCTTCTTTCATGTACGAATTATCTGATGACTACTAAGACTGTGTTTGTCAGTACAGCATTTGTCACATTCACTACATTCATAAGGTTTCTCTCCAGTATGAATTCTCTGATGAATACTAATACTGTATTTGTGAAAAAAAGCATTTGTCACATTCACTACATCTGTAAGGTTTCTCTCCTGTATGGATTGTCTGATGTTGTCTAAGCTTGCATTTCTTGGTGAAACATCTGGCACATTCTCTACATCTGTAAGGTTTCTTTCCACTATTGGTTTGTTTCAGCCTGAGTATTTGTTTAGAGTTAAAAACCTTATCAAGCACTGTCCCATTGTGCTCTTTGATTCCTATGTGGATTAGAGAACGTTCAACTAAAGTATAAGAGAATATACCTTCTGCTCAGCACCTCATGAAACTTACTTATAAACTGACCACATATTCAGACACTGCAATTCTCTAGACATATAAGAAAACTGAAATAACAAGTGTATCTTATCAAACCACCATGGATTACAACTGAATATCAAAAAACCAAAGAGAACACAAAGCTTACAAACTCAGGGAGGCTGCACACCTGACTAATTGTTAAGACAGAAATAAAGGAAGAAATTAGAGACTCTGTAGAATTCAATGGAAAGGACAACAACTGAGCAACATGCACAATCTTATGGAACACAAAGAAAATGAAAGTGGTGCTATGATAAACATTCATAGAACAAAATGCCTGCATGAAAAAATTGGAGAGCTCTCTTACTGGCACTATAACAGCACACTTTAAAGTCTAGAACAGAAAGAAGGGAGGGAGCAATGAAAAAAGGGAGTACACATCAGGAAATTATCAAATAGGGGGCTGAAATCAATAAAATAGAAAGAGAAGACTACAAAGAATTAATGAAACATGGAGATGGCCTTTGAGCCTTTTATTAGACAAGATAGACAAAAACTTATTAAAAGATAGAGAATATCCAAATTAATGAAATCTAAAATGGGACAAAATAAAAGACAATGAAGAATTCCAGAGAAGGGTAAAGACAGTTTTTAAAAGCATGTACTGCACTGCATTGGAAATTCTAAAAGAAATGGATAATTTACTCAATAGGTTCCACTTATCAATTAAATCAAACTAAGATAAGCAACTTAAACAGACCTAAAAACCTAGAAAAAGAGAAGTCATTACAAATCTTCCACCAAAAAGACCAGAGCCATGAGTTTTGGGATAGAATCCTACCAGACTTTCAAGGAGAAGGTAGTAACAAGGATACTCCTCAAAGAATTCAACAATATTGAAAGAGAAGAAATGTTGGCCGATTTATTTTTGTGAACCCATGTTTACTCAAATATCCAGTCAATAAAGACTCAGCAACAAAAGAGAACTGCAGACCAACTTTCCTTAAAGTGACTGACACAAAAACACTTTAAAAAGCAAAATATATAAAAAGGAAGAAAATAGAAAAATATCAAAAGATCATCCACCATGATCAATGAGGTATGCTTCTTTAAATAGATGCAAGGATGGTTCAACATAATGCGCTTAAAGTTTAAAAAAAAAAAAAGCGCCTGGCGTGGTGGCGCACGCCTTTAATCCCAGCACTCGGGAGGCAGAGGCAGGCGGATTTCTGAGTTCGAGGCCAGCCTGGTCTACAAAGTGAGTTTCAGGACAGCCAGGGCTATCAGAGAAACCCTGTCTCGAAAAAACCAAAAAAAAAAAAAAAAAAAAAAAAAAGCAGTGATCATCTCACTAGATGGTGAATAATTCTCTGACAATGTCCAGCATCACTTTATGGTAAAATTGGAGTGATTAAGGATACAAGGGACATACCTAAATATAATAATGTTACCTTACAGCAAGCTTAGAGTAAACATTAAATTAAATGGAGAGACATTCAAATTAATTCCAATAATCCCCAAACAAGATAAGGTGGTCCATTCTCTCCATATCTATTCAAAATACTATCTAAAAGTTTAGCTAGAGCAATGAAACTGAAGGAGATGAAGGTAATATAAATTATAAAGAAGGAAGTAAAATTATCTTTATTTACAGATGAAGTGATAGTATGCATAAGTGAACCAAAACTTCCCAAAGGCAATTCCTAGACCTGATAAACACTTTCAGCAAACTAGTGGGGTACATGATTAACTAAAATAGAAAAGAAAAAGCAGTAGCCTTCGAATGTGCAAATAAGCTTGCAAGTGCAAACAAAATAAAGAGATATCATAGTGTTTGAATTGATTGTTGACGCTTGTCACTTTTTTTCCCATAATAATCTCGAGGAACTCAATATAAGTGTGTAGGCTAAAATCTTACCAAGTTCTTTGTAGTCACAAACTTTGTAGTCACTCTTTGTAGTTACTTTTGGTATTAATAAAGGTCATCACAGACTACTGTGATATGTAATAACTTTCATATATTGATTAAAAATTAAAGAGTTTGCTCTTGGTCAAAGATACCAAAAAGTGCAAAACCTTAACATATTGACTGTGTTTATGGGTTTTCTCTGCATTATGACTTTTTCTCATGGTTTCTCAGCTTACTGCTATGTGCAAAGGCTTTAACACATTGCTTATCCCTAGGTTTTCTCTCCACGATGTGTTCTTTTATGTTTGTAGATAACTGTGTTGTGAACAGTTTTTAATCACATTGATTATATTTGTAAGATTTTTCTCCAACATGTATCCTGTTATGTATTTGAAGAGAACTATGATATCTAAATGTCAGGAACAAGCAAAAGAAACTTGTCCTAAGGACTGCCTTTTTCTTATCACTCTCCATTTAACCTGAGGTTGAAACTAAGTTCAAGTCCCAAGGCCTAGGGGACCTGTGTACTTAACAATATCCAGCCAGATTTCATTATTCACATTTTGTTCCCACCTAAATGATGACTGTTCCTAAGTATAATTTCTGTTACTTGTGTTTTATTCCTCAAAAATAGTGCCCATTCCTAACCACAAAAGAACAAATGACTATGATATGCTAGACCATAAAACCTACATCTTGTATCATTTGACATAAAGTAACAACAGAGAAAAATCATGATGGGGAGAGGGGAATATAGCTGTAACTTGGCACAGGATGTTGTGGTTTCAAACCTGAAGCTTATATACTTTTATATAACCTGAAGGTTTGGATGGTATATAACTTTCTGAGTCAAGGTGGGGCTGGGGTATTGTAGCTAAGCTTCTAAGTAGATTTTTGGCCCTGATTGATGAGTAGTGACTTGATTATAATGAATTATTATCATTTTCATTGTCCTGTGTTTGACTTGTGTTGGACCTCAGTCACCATACCATACCATAAAGGCTTTATCACATTGCAGGTATTCATAAAATTTCTCTCCAGTATTAATTGTTTCATAATGATGAAAACTATAGAGGTGTGCAAAAGTTTCACCATACTAATGCATTCACAGTTTCTTGCCAGTACAAATTCTTATATGATGTAGAAGACTACAGAATTGTGCAATGGCTTCACTATATTAACTACACTCACAGGGTTTCTGTCTTAGAATTTCCATTGCTAGGAATAGATTTCATGACCAAGGCAACTCTTGTAAAAGCAAACATTTAATTGGGGATGGCTTACACTATTAGAGGTTTAGTCCATTTTCATCATAGCAGGAAGCACGGTAGGCATGCAGGTAAACATAATGCTGAAGAAGGAGGTGAGAGTTCTGCACCTTGATCCAGAGGCAGCCAGGAAGAGACTGTCTTCTAGGGATCACACAGGAGCGTCTCTTCAGCACTGGGTGGAACTTCAAGCCCACCCTAACAGTGATGCACTTCTTACAACAAGGCCACACATTCTGACAATGCTACTCTCTTTGTCAACCGTATTCAAGATACCACATTCCACTTGCTGGCCCTCATTTGATTGTTCAAACACATGGGTGTATGGGGACCACACTTATAGTATAATACAAAATACATCAAAATACATGAGAGTCAAGCTCAAAAGGACTCATCATCTATAGCAGTCTCACAAATAAATGAAGTCCAAAGTTCATCATCTGAAATTCATCCAAACACCTAAGTGTAATCCCCTATATTTTCAAAAACAAATAGCACATTATATCATTATATACCTCCAAATTCACAGGATATACTTTGCCATTCTTTTTTGTTTGTTTGTTTGTTTTGTTTTGTTTTTTTCGAGACAGGGTTTCTCTGTGTAGCCTTGGCTGTCCTGGAACTAACTCTGTAAACCAGGCTGGCCTCGAACTCAGAAATCCACCTGTCTCTGCCTCCCAAGTGCTGGGATTAAAGGCATGTACCAACACTGCCATTCCTAAATAGCATTGTGAGGAAATAGTGGACCAAAGGAAGGCCACTCTCCAAACTCTGTATATCCATGTCTGATTTCAAGTGTTCTTTAGTTCTTCAACACCTTTCTGCTTAGTTCACTCCAGCACAATTCTTTCTCTTTGGCTGGACTTATTTCAGGAAAGCAGTTTTCCTGAGCAGGTATCCCATAGCTCTAGCATCTCAAAATCTTGGGGTCTCCAAGGTAACTACAATATTACATCTTCATGTTCCACTGGCTGGGATCCACACATGATCTTTTGCACTCCTCAAAGAAATTGGGTCACTTCTCCAGCTCTTTTCTCTATAGCACCCTAGGTTCTGGTTGACTTCACTCTATTGCTGTTGCTGTTCTTTCTGCTCATCCCATAGGACTGACACCTTCAATATGCTGGGTTTTCCTGCTGCAACAGTTGTTCACTGCTTTCCTCTCAAATACTCTACTCATTGTGCTATTTCTTAGCTGCTCTACATGACACCTTCATGCCTTCGAAACTAACACCACCTGGGTAGTTCTATCACATGACAAAGTCCAGAAGAACCACGAGGTACAACTTTGGGCATGTTTGGAACACAGCATCTTTGTCCTTCCAGAAAACATTTACCAGAAGTTTCCACTTCAATGATGCTGGTTTCTTCTTCATCACCCCAAATTTTTTTATCTACAGCTAACCAACATCAATTGTCTCAGTAGTCCCTTCTATGCTTGCCTCTAAAGCCAGAGCCACAGGGACAAAGCTGGTTGCTGGGGCTGGACCATGGCCTTTCTATCACATTATCACCAGTTTTCAAATTTTCAACAACTTCACTGCCTAAGGTTGGCTGTCCTGGAACTTGCTCAGTAGATTTACCTTGAATTCAGAGATCTGTTTTTCCCTGTTTATTGAATGCTGAGATTAACAGCATGTACCACCATGCCTGAACCTAAGAATTTCCATCTAGATGTTAAATTGAAAACTCAGAACAGTAATCACAGTCCACCCCTTGTTAATTTGAAAAATATTTATATCCCCTTATGTCCACATGAAAAGAAAAACCAGGTAACAATCATTCCTAATGTGATACAGTTCTCCTTCCTAAAACTGCAGAATCATAAGTTTAGCTGGATGGAATCTTGCCTTAACATCAGCTTTCCCTTAATGCCATATAATATCTTTGATCACAAGATTTAAGTTCATTCAACATCCTGGTGAGTCTTTTCTTAGTTCCTTCCCTCCTTCCTTCCTTTCTGCTTTTTCCTTTTTTCCCTCCTTCCCTCCTTCTGTTCTTCCTTCCTTCCTTTCTTTTTTTTTTTTTTTTTTTGAGACAGGGTTTATCTGTTTAGCCCTGGCTATCCTGGAACTCACTTTGTATACCAGGCTGGCCTTGAACTAAGAAATCTGCCTGTCTCTGCCTCCCGAGTGCTGGGATTAAAGGCGTGTGCCACCACACCCAGTGAGCCTTTTCTTATTGAACCTTACATTTTATATTTTTCCATTCTAAGATTATGCTTGATCAAAACAATCATCATGACAGTAAACACAGGACAAAGGCTATGCTGGCTTTCCTGCTACTTCTTTTGTCAATGCAACACTCTTCAGACAAGGTCAAAAAGCAACAACATTCTTAAGCAAAACATCATGAAAAAAACATATACAGAGTTCAAATAGCTCTCCAGCACCTATGTGTTCCATATTCCTCCTAGGATGTCGCATTAAGTTCCACTTAATGCATGTACAAATCCAAAGCCTACAATTCCACATTGCTCCAAACAAAAACATGGCCAGGCCTATCATAGCAATACTTAAGTCTGGGGTACTAACTTCTGTCTTAGAAAGAATTTCCATTGCTCAGAAGACAAACTGTGACCAAGGCAACTGTTTTAAATGGTAAATATTTAATTGGGCCTGGCTTACAGTTTCAAACATTTAGTTTATTAACATTATAGCAGGAAGCATGGCAGCATGAAATCAGCCATGATGCTAAAAAGGAGCTGAGAATTCTACATCTTCATGAGAAGGCAAGCAGGAAGAGACTATCTTCCTGCCAAACAGTAGGTGGGGCTGTTTTGTACTGCCCAAAGCTCCAAACACCACCACCCCAGTAATTCACTTCCTTCAAAAAAGTAACATCTATTCCTACAAAACACACCTACTAATAGTGCCACTGCTTAGGGCCAAGCATAATCAAATTAACACAGTATATGTCTACTATAAATACTTTCATACATTTAAATATGATTAGAACATGCAAGGCTTTACCACATTGGTTATATTGATAAGGTTTCTCTGTAGTATGTATTCCTTTATGTATTCAGAGACTACTGTGGCATGTAAAGGATTTTCCAACTTGACTACATTCACAAGTGATGGGATCTGACCTGAGGCTCACAAGAATCAGGGTACACCTGGGAGGCAGACTGGAGCTGAAAGAGAGAGAACTAGACGGTCAAGAGAAATAATGGAGCTAAGTCAAGGATCCTGATCAAAGCTCAAATGTTTAATAGCAAATGTGCTTATAAAGGGGACAAGGCCCATTCCCACCAAACCATTCTTGGTGCCTGGAACCAGCTGCAGGTGATGACCTGCAGGACAGGGTGTATTCTCTGGAATATCTCAGGGGCCTTTCAGCAGGTAGCAAAGTCTTGAAGAAGAACAGTGGCAGTGGCTGAACAATAGAGTGATCTAGGGAGCAAGACTCCACCCCAGGTGGTCTAATTCTCAGTGGCAGCAAGGTCAAAGTCTGGATCAGCCTGCTTCAGGATGGGAGAGCCTACACACAAGATTTCCGTCCATTACTACATTGATTACATTCATAAGGTTTCTCTCCAGTATGGGTTGTTTTATGATATCTGAGACCACTGTGACAGGAAAAGGCTTTACCACATTGATTACATTCATAAGGTTTCTCTCCAGTATGGGTTCTTTTATGTCTTTGGAGAGTAGTGGTTGTTACAAAGGCTTTACCACATTGATTACATTCATAAGGTTTCTCTCCAGTATGGGTTGTTTTATGATATCTGAGACCACTGTGACAGGAAAAGGCTTTTCCACATTGATTACATTCATAAGGTTTCTCTCCAGTATGGGTTGTTTTATGATATCTGAGACCACTGTGACAGGAAAAGGCTTTACCACATTGATTACATTCATAAGGTTTCTCTCCAGTATGTGCTCTTTTATGCCATTGGAGATGACTGGATGTTGCAAAGGCTTTACCACATTGATTACATTCATAAGGTTTCTCTCCAGTATGTGCTCTTTTATGCCATTGGAGATGACTGGATGTTGCAAAGGCTTTACCACATTGCTTACATTCATAAGGTTTCTCTCCAGTATGGATTCTTTTATGTCTTTGGAGAGTAGTGGTTGTTACAAAGGCTTTACCACATTGATTACATTCATAAGGTTTCTCTCCAGTATGGGTTCTTTTATGATATCTGAGACCACTGTGACAGGAAAAGGCTTTACTACATTGATTACATTCATAAGGTTTCTCTCCAGTATGGGTTCTTTTATGTCTTTGGAGAGTAGTGGTTGTTACAAAGGCTTTACCACATTGATTACATTCATAAGGTTTCTCTCCAGTATGTGCTCTTTTATGCCAGTGGAGATGAATGGATGTTGCAAAGGCTTTACCACATTGATTATATTCATAAGGTTTCTCTCCAGTATGGGTTGTTTTATGATATCTGAGACCATTGTGATAGGAAAAGGCTTTTCCACATTGATTACATTCATAAGGTTTCTCTCCAGTATGGGTTCTTTTATGTCTTTGGAGAGTAGTGGTTGTTGCAAAGGCTTTACCACATTGATTACATTCAAAAGGTTTCTCTCCAGTATGTGTTCTTTTATGACACTGGAGATGACTGGGTGTTGCAAAGGCTTTACCACATTGATTACATTCATAAGGTTTCTCTCCAGTATGGGTTCTTTTATGATATCTGAGACTATTGTGACAAGAAAAGGCTTTACCACATTGATTACATTCATAAGGTTTCTCTCCAGCATGGGTTCTTTTATGATAATGGAGATGAGTGGGTCTTGCAAAGGCTTTACCACATTGATTACATTCATAGAGTTTCTTCCAACTATGACTTCTTACATGCCTGGAATGATAATTGGTACATGTGAAAGCTTTAACACACTCATTACCTTTATCAATCGTTTTATCTATATTAATTAATTTTACAGGTTGGTCTAATAATAAAGAATTATCAGATCTTAAGCTTTTATCACTTTGCATGTTTATTGTGTTCTCCCTCTCTATGGGTTGTTTTGCCTCTTTGAAAATAGCTCTGATGGTAAGACCATTTACAACATGGCTCATATATATAACATCCTTTTTCTATATGAGATTTCTATATGACGTATTTCCTAAAACTGAAGAACAATGGAACAATGCAGAGCTTTTTACAACTGATTGCATTAATAAATTCCCTTATGAATCACAGCACATTAGCACTGTGAAGCAGGAAAAACAGATGAATTTCCACATTTCTAGTACCCACAGGAATTTTCCTCAGTATGACTTTGGAGATGTTCCCAATAAAGTCAGAAAACCAATTAATCACAAACTCCTATCATATTCAGAAAGTCTAAAATACTCAGAAAACTACATATCTTCTCATTGTTCTGGAAAGAGGTGTGTTGCTCTTTTCAATATTCATAGACTCTCATGGTTTTGTCCATTTGACACTTGAAATACCCACTAAAAGAAGAACAAATGAAAGTTTTCCATAGTGCATTCACAACAGTTGACGTTTTGTTCCTTGTAGACGTGCTGTATATGGATTAAGGTTTCTCCACATTCTTGACTCTCATAAACTGACCTCTCAATAAAGTTAGCAATGAGTCTGCAAGAATATAAGTATCACCAACTTTACCATGGAGTATTTGCTTCTTAGAAGGATATATGGATATATATATATATATCCTTTTAAGTGTGTGTATATATATGTGTATATATATATATATGCACATATATACACACACATCACTATTCAATGTGCAATATTTAAATATTATGAGGCTATTCAGATTGGTAGTTCCACAGCATAGATCTAATGGAGCTACAAATCAAATGAAGGGATCTCTTAAGGTATTGTTTCCTTGTTTCCATTCTGAGAGGAATGCCTTGGAACCACAAATCAGATCATAGACTCTGAGGTACATGGACTTTCGAAAATATCATAATCATAGCTAGAGTCAATGGACTGATATTTGACACTCTTGCTTTTTTTTAGAACTTCCAGAACATATTGCAATTTTCTCACAGACATTTTTGTATCAGCTTATACATGAAAATTACCTTCCAGAACTTTGACATGGTTCTTCAATATGATGGTCTTCCCATTTGTAGCCTAAAATACAGCAACAGAAAATGAATGATATGTTATTAGAAATTAGGAATAATTGAAGTTACTGTAAATTTTCACAGCTGTGAACCTGATTTATTCACAGCAATCTTACTTGTGTTCAATTTAAATAACAGAAGATCATCAATAACCAAAAAACATTGGTTCCCTTAATTTGAAAAGCAAAAGAAAATTCACAGTCTTACCTATAGAAGTAAGGTTCCAGTAGGTCTCCAACATCACGTCTTTGTAGAGATTCATCTGGGAAGGATCCAGCAAATTCCACTCTTCTTTAGTGAAGTTTACATGCACATCGTCAAAAGTCACTGCATCCTAAAATATCCCAGAAATGTGTACAATACAAAGCATGATACTAACATCACTACTTATTTCCTGACACACAAGTTGTAGTCTAATCACCATGTCTTTTTAGAAGGAAATTGAATTATAACGATCACCTATGTTGCTGTTGAACCTTTTGCCTAGGATATAGCCTTGCAAGGGAAATGCGAATTGAGAGGGAGATGCAAGGGGAAACAGATCAACAGTACCAAGCGCACATCTGAGAAACTGTACGAACAATTACTAACTACAACAATATTGGACAAGATGGGGGTATTTGCTCATGACTTTAATCCAGAGGGACAGGAAGGTTTATTTCCTAAAGCTGGAGGCCTGTATCATCTATCCAACCAATTCCAGGACAGCAAAAGTTAAATATTAGACTCTTACTCCCCTGCAAATATCACCCAAGGAAACAAAAATGATAGAAAGAAACCATAGTTCTGCACTGAACTTCCTACAAAGAATTATACATTAACTGCAGTTCTGTATTCATCTGGCAGAAACATGAAGTACACCAGTTTAAACTGTAATATTAATAAAATTTTGCTAAAGGAGAATGTATTTTTAGAGTTACAGATGGACCAATTAAAATACTAGTAATATAAATGTTGATCACAAATATGCAACATAGGGCAGGAGAGATAGCTCAGCTGTGGAAAGCTCTTGCTGGTCTTCCATATAATTGCAGTCAATATTTAACATTTACATGGGGACCAACAACTACCCATTACTTCAAGATCAGTAGTTTTGATACCACCTACTGACAACAGTGAAAATGAGGCACACATGATATTCATATTCATGCACACAAACAAATACTTATATTTATTCAAAAATCAAAGAACAAA
Organism: Mus caroli; assembly: GCF_978045245.1. Classification (NCBI taxonomy): domain Eukaryota; kingdom Metazoa; phylum Chordata; class Mammalia; order Rodentia; family Muridae; genus Mus; species Mus caroli. The sequence continues at coordinate 54,713,891 of NW_028227270.1, read as the reverse complement.
CTGAAGAGTTAGGCAGATCATCATATACCCAGAATTCAATGACTCTGAAGCCTCAGGTAGTATTGATGTCATGAGCAAATTTCATCCTGGAAAATAGAATATAAACTATGTATTTAGTGAAATTTCAAAATTGAAGATGTGGATAGAGAACTGCACAGAAGCATATGCTTATTGTACAAAAACATGATCGGTGGATGATGTGGTGTCTATACCTACTAACAGGACAGAAAGGGTTTCACAGAGAAATTTTATCTGGAACAACAAAATCCAAAATAATAAAATTAAAAATATAAACCCACCAGGCTTGCAAAATAGCTTAGCATTGAATAGAAATGTGTCTACTGTATCTTATGTGATTTAGGGACAGAGACCAAATGGTGAATGTATGGGTGCCTGAGAAGAAAGACCCTCTCTCCCCTGCAAATGTTACCCAAGGAAACAAAAATGATAGAAAGAACCCATAGTTCTGTACTGAAGTTCCTACAAAGAATAATACATTAACTGCAGTTCTGTATTCATCTTGCAGAAACATGAGGTACACCAGTTTAAACTGTAACATTAATAAAATTTGGCTAAAATTTTAAATTATGAAAATTATGAATCAGTTTCAACCACAACGCTGTAGACACAAAGAACAACATTTGTCCTGTCAAAGAGAAATGCAGAGGCAAAGCTGGATCAGAGACTAAGGGAATGGCCAATGAAAACTTGCCCAAATAGAGACATATCCCATTTTATTTGTAACAACTAGAAACTGCAAACAATACAGATGTCCCTCTACTGAAATACGTATACAGAAAATGTGGTTTATTTACAAAATGGAATACTAATAAGCTATTTAAAACAAAGACATCATGAATTTTTCAGGCCAATGGATACAACTCGAAACCATCATCCTGAGTGAGGTAACCCAGAAACAAAATGACATGCATGTATGTACTCACTTACAAGTGAACATTAACCATAAAGTACAGGATATCCACACTCTACTCCATAGACCCAAAGAAGCTAGACAAGAAGGAAAGCCCTAATGAGCATGGTTGAATCTCATTCAAAACGGGGAATAAAACAGTCAGAGGAGGCAGATGGAAGAGAGAACTGGATGGGAGAGTGGATAACTAAGGGGAAAGGCGAGTGTCCAGGAAGAGGTGTGGTGAGAGACAAGAGATGGTCAGAGGGTCAGGAAAATGAATGAAATTCTGCAGCTTGAGGGGGATGGGTATGGAAGGGTAGGGAATCTTTAGGTTGTGCCAGAGACCAGGAATGAGAGGTCACCAAGGATAATATGGGGGTGATCTTAGTTGAGATGCATGGCAGAGAGTTATGGACCCGCCATATCCTGCTACCAGGCAGGACCTGTAGTGGAGAATTAAGTACAGCAACTGATCCAAATATATTTCCTCCCAAAATTGGTCCTGTCTACAAGAAATGCAGGTGCAAAGATGGAGCAGAGACTGACGGAATGGACAAATGATACCCTGACCAAATTGAGACCCATCCCATGGGCAAGCATGTATCCTGACATTAGTGAATATCCTTTGTTATACTTGCAAACAGTAGCGTAGCATAACTGTCCTCTGAGAGTCTCTATCCAGCACCTGACTGAAACAGATGCAGAGACCCACAGCCTATCATTGGACAGGGCTCAGGGAGTCTTTTGGAAGAGTTGGGGGAAAGGATTGAGGGCCTGCGAAGGAACAGGAAGTCTATTAGAAGACCCAGCAAGTCAACTAACCTGTACACTAGGAGATTCTCAGAGAGTGACTCTCTAGCCAAAGAGCAAACACAGGGTGGGCCAAGGCCCCACCATATATGTAGTAAATGTGCTTCAGTCTTCACATGGGTCCTGAAACAAGTAGAGTGGGGGGATGTCCCATAATGTGTTGTCTTTCCAACGTGTTCCCCTAACTTGGCTGCCTTGTCTGACCTCAGTAGCAGACTTGACTTGTCATGTTTGGGGGATACTCAAGTGGTCCCCACTCTCCCTGGGTAGATGAAAAGGAGTTGAGGATAAGGGACTGTGTAATGTGGAAAAGAGAGGGGGAAGCAATTGGAATGTATGTTGAATAAATATATAAATGAGAAAAGTGAACAAATATATATAAATAGAATAAAATTATACAAATCAGCCAATTATTTTTAAAGTTTTCCCTACTCAATATCTCATAGAAAAACCTGACTAAGAAATATCTTTGGCCAAAATATTACACAAATGACCTGTAGCTTAAGTTTTCAGAGAGTCGATTTTCCACTGACATACTGTGACCTCCACTTCCTCTGGCTGCATTACTGCCAACACTCGAATCTTTCAGGTTCTATGACTACAACCGTTAAGCTCCATTTACAGCTTTCTATGACTTTTGACATCTCAATTTTTGATATTTCCCACATTCCTCCAAAAGAGAACATAGATTCTGTCCAACAGCAAAATCACCTTTTTATACCAATTTTTGTTGTTGTTGTTCTAACTTGCTACTCTGCTGTTGAATAGAATCCTGCAAGCAAAAGCATCTCAGGCAGTAGATGGTTGTTGTACATGGTTCAGTCAGATCACTGTCCACCACTCTGGAAAGTTAGAATAGAAACTGGAGCTAGAATATGAAGGAAAATAATGAAGGACAAACACTGTTTCTTGGCTTGTTCTCTTACTTGGTCACTGTCCCATGCTCAGCTACCTCTCATCCAGCCCAGGCCCACTTGCTTAAGAATATTGCCTCCCTCAGTAGAAAAGCCTTCCCAAAAACTCATCAACACTATCTCTCACAGACCTAGCAACCAGCCATTCTGATGAGGGCACACCTTCAATTGAGGTTCCTTAATATGTCTGTAGCTCTGAAATGTTGAGAACTGAGGACTTATGACATGGAGACAATAATAAATGAGGAAATTGTAAAAACCCAAAACCAATGTGCTAACCATATCAATTACAGGAGCCCCTGTCACCACAAGAGTGAGGTGGAGTTGTAGCTGAGCCAGGAAAAAAATGGAGAGGGCACCTGGATTAGAACAGGGAAGGATACACTGGAATGAGGAGTCAGAGGCTTTGGTGCCCTGGTGTGAGGTATCTTTAACCCCCTGTTCTCAGGCTAGTGCTACCAAAGAGGTGGCTAAAGCAGCTGGAAGGTGAACAGTAAGCAGATTGCACCACAAGCCTAGAAATAATACTGCTGATCTAATGAGATATGTTAACTTTGTTGCAGTGGATGACAAACAACTTTCCCTCTAATGACAGTTCCAAGTTCAAAACTGCAAAGTCATATATGGACTGGGAACAGGGTTGATCAGGAGGGGAAAATGAGGTCTTTGTCCTTTCCACCCTGTAAAACAGGATAGGGAGAGCCTGGTTTTGCCCTGGATTGGGTCTCCAAGAGCTCTCTATAATGGACAATCTAGTGGGTGTAGGTCCTCTTAGGAAGAAGGATTTAACCCCAGATGATGGTTTAGTAACTACATCAATTGGGATGGAAAAAAATCTTATTTCCTCTCTCTCAGTCACAGAATAATAAAGTACCACACACATGAGAGAAAGTCACAAGGTGTCAGTAAAGGCAACCCAGCAGATTCATACATGTGTAGATGAAGACAGGATGGCAGCTGTGAGTCATGTGCAGCGTTTCAAGTCTGCTCTAACCTTCCAAGCACTTAAGACCCAGGGCACACCATCCTGTATACCAGAGTATGGATCATCTTCCAAGGCCCTGTGGCTACAACTCTCCAGTGCAGCCACTGTACCATGGTTCCAAGTTCACTTTAGTCATCTCCCTCCACGAATAATCAAGAAAATACAAAAACCAAGACACACCAACACAAATGTGACAGACAAGCCTTGATACAGAGAACAACAATGACACATTCTAACAGCTGGCCTTTCATCACCTCTATTCTGAGTCCTTGAGATCTTGGAGTTTCAGTCACCACACCAAGATATTATACCCAAGCACAGGAACCTCAATGACAACCAAGGATCTTATTGCAATGCAAACACACAAGGTTTTTATTATGGGCTTAGTAACAAGGTCTGTCCCCAGTCAACCTGGCACCAGGTCCAAAATGAGAGACCAAATCTAGAGGTGCTGGATATATATTGTAGTTACAGCAAGGCTGGGGAATTTGCATACAGGTCAGCAACCTAATATTTTGAAAACTATATATCTGGCATAATCTGCAGGAACCAAACATGAGGCAAAAACTATCTGACAACCATGATGGCTAAGCTAACATTTTTTTTCCCTGCAAGGTGTATTAGTTATCTAGATGTAGCTTGACCCTGCTGCTGTGCCTTCACTGGCTGCTCATATGATGTTTGCTCAAGTGTTCTTTGTGCACTCTCAAAAACTCAATTGGTTGAGCTTTACAACTCACCCTTGTGCCTGAGCCCATTATTATTGGAAAATACTCCTGTTCAACCACAAGCCATGCCTGCCAGTAGACTAGGTAATTTGTCCAAAGACCTACCTCACTATCTGTTACTGCAGACCCTAATATCAGGTGCCCTTACCACTGGAACAAAATACCAGTACAAGTTTCCTCTCCCCCTGTGCACGCCTCCTGTAGCTACCACAGATAATCCCCACCTACCCTTCCTTTCCTGCCTCATCCTTCTGTCTCAGCCCCCACTTGGGCTGACACATACTGCTCAACCTCATGCCATGCCTGAAAGGACACAGGTAAGCTTCCATAGATCTACCACAATATGTGCTATCCCAGATGTAATTTTCACAGTTGTCCCTAGCACTTTACCGAACAGCAAAGGCAGCTTCATCTCTCTCCTGACTATGTCTCCTTGTGGGTTGCTAAGATCATCTCTTTCTGCCTGCCTCTTTTTCCAGCTTCCAACATTAGTAAGCATTGCCTCTTGAACATACCCTCCAAACAGGTCCGTCAAAGAGGCAATCCTCAGTCAACACTGTGATAATCCAGGTATCAGCTGGGTGTGGTGGCACAGGCCTTTGATGCCAGCGCTTGGGAGGCAGAGGGAGGCAGATTTCTGACTTCAAGGCCAACCTGGTCTACAGAGTGAATTCCAGGACAGCCTGGGCTACACAGAGAAACCCTGTCTCAGAAAACCAAAAATAAACAAATAAATCCATATATCAACCAGTAACCCAGGTATAAAACTCCCACCCAAACAGCACAAACCCAGAAATCAAATCACCTCAAATCCAGAGGCCTAGACACCAGCAAATGAATATAATGAATAATAGCCAGGAAAATATATCACCATGAAATCCAAGCTATCCTATCACAGCAGGTCCTGAGAAATTAAAACATGCAATAGATACAGTGGAAAAATGGTTGTTTGGAGGAAGGGAGAGGAGTGAAAACATGGGGGAAGGGATAGCTGTGCAGAAGAGGTCCTGCAGACAGGCACACAGACAGGGAGCAGAGAGAGACAGCCACAAGGGTAGGGAAATAGAGGTGGGGGGGGGGGGCATGTGCAGAGAACAGACACAGGGAAAAAAGCACAGAGCTGCTGTAGCTGGTGGTTCATTTATATAAAGCACACCTGACACCAGCAGCAGGTGATGGAGACAGGTAACGACTTAAGCATTTGCTAAGTCCCTAAGAGCAGGCCATTGAATTTGCTGTACACTGACAACCACAGAGGCAAGGTTCACCCATGGGCCAGGAAGGGAAGAGAGACTATCAGGCATTAAAGAGGAATAGAAAAAAATGATAAATTGGTCAAAATTAAGGATGCCAAATGTTTCCTCGCACTTAATAACCAGGAATTCTGCAACATATGAGAAGGTTAAAAGTAGAAATTATTAGAATAGAAGAAGAATATCAGCTCAAAGGTTTCGAAAATAGTTTCAGTGAAATCATAAATGAAAAATTTTCTAAACTCAAGAAGAAAATACCTATTAAAGTACAAGAAGCATCCAAAATAGCAAATAGATTGGACGAAAAAAGTCCTTTTGCCACATAACAATCAACACTGTAAACATATAAAGTAAAGAAATATGAAAAACTGCAACAGAAAGAAATAAAAAACTAAATAAAACAAAAACAAGTAACGTATGGAAGCAGACCTATTAGCTTCATATCTGTCTTCTCAACGTCTACTAGAAAAGACAACAGTGTTTGGACCGTTTTGTGCTGCATAGTGAAAGAAACCACCCATGTTTCTACAAGAAAGCAACTGGTCCAAATGTTTTGGACAGATTCAGAATCAGCTACGATAATGAAGTTATTCGGTGGTCACTGCCTGAGACCTCACAGGTGGTCCCATCTGGGTGATGCTTCCCATGCAGCCCCAGAGAGGACCCACCACCCCATCTCCCACTGCTCAACCACCTGCCCCTACCCATTGTGGGCAGTGATCCTGTGCTCACCATGTTTAAATCTCAGAGCTTCCTGAGGTCCCCTCAATGCACACAACAGCAGATCTCAGAGCAGGACACAGAGAACCATTCAAGCCTGCACAGCCACAGGGAACTCCTAGAAAGGCATCCGGAAGATCCCACCTCTTTGTCTGACTGGCATGTCTGCCTGGAGACCTTGATTGGCCAGTGACTTTACCCCTCCTCTACGTTAAGGTGTGCTTCCTGTCGAAGGCTGGAGCTTTTCCAGACCTCCGGAGCCCTTTTCAGCTCATTAGCATTTGTGCTTGCCCTGGGGGAAGAATCCACCATTCCAGCTCAGCCTATTCTGCTGCCAGCTCCTCCCATCTGTGAGAAATGATCCTGACTTCAGACCTTGCCTGAACATTCTTCATAGCACTTGGCTTCTTTTTCCTGAAATCAAGTTGAGTAGCTTGAATAGCCCATTACTCTAGCTGCATTATAGGTATCAATCTGACCCAGAAATGTAAGGGTGCCCAGGCTATTAACATTAAAAAGTAATTTTAGAAAACAAGAGGCTTTTAAAAATATATGTAGATTGCCAAAAGAAACTATAGCCTAGATTAAAGGTGGATCTGAACATCTCAAAAGATCAAGATTAAGAATGGGTTTCTCACCTCAAAAGGTATAATTAAGAAATATCCCCCACAGTAGCCGGGCGTGGTGGCGCACGCCTTTAATCCCAGCACTCGGGAGGCAGAGGCAGGCGGATTTCTGAGTTCGAGGCCAGCCTGGTCTACAAAGTGAGTTCCAGGACAGCCAGGGCTACACAGAGAAACCCTGTCTCGAAAAACCAAAAAAAAAAAAAAAAAAAAAAAAAAAAAAAAAAAGAAATATCCCCCACAGTAAGTGGGGTTAGAATTAGGATTAGGCGATTAGAGGGTTATGGTAAGGATTAGGATAAGGGTTGTTAGGATTAGGGTTAGGGTAGTTAGGAAAATAAGGGTTGAGGTTTAAGATAGGGTAAGTGGTTGGGGGCAAGTCCCAGGGTTAGGCTCTGGGTTAGGGGTAAGGTGGCCACCATTATTCTTTTTTTTCTTTTTTCTTTTTTTTAAACTTTTGAGATCTTTTTCATTTGAAGGTAATCTTAATGCTATTAAATTCACAAATATGCTATTTTTTATTTCCCAATTCTAATTGTCTAAAACACACATTGCAAACATACAAATATCTATTCTCTCCACATGTCAGCGCCCATTCATCATTGTTTTGGAAATGGGGAGAATAGATTCCCCTTAAATTGCAAGTCAGTAGGTGTTTCTTTTTTCTTTTTCTTTTTTTTTTTTTTTTGAGTAAATTTTTTTTCTTAGGTATTTTCCTCATTTACATTTCCAATGCTATCCAAAAAGTCCCCAATACACTCCCCCACCCAACTCCCCTACCCACCCACTCCCACATTTTGGCCCTGGCATTCCCCTGTACTGTGGCATATAAAGTTTGCAAGTCCAATGGGACTCTTTTTCCAGTGATGGCCTACTAGGCCATCTTTTGATACATATGCAGCTAGAGTCATGAGCTCTGGGGTACTGGTTAGTTCATAATGTTCTTCCTCCTATAGGGTTGCAGTTCCCTTTTAGCTCCTTGGGTACTTTCTCTAGCTCCTCCATTGGGGGCCCTGTGATCCATCCAATAGCTCACTGTGAGCATCCACTTCTGTGTTTGCTAGGCCCCGGCATTGTCTCACAAGAGACAGCTATATCTGGGTCCTTTCAGCAAAATCTTGCTAGTGTATGCAATGGTGTCAGCGTTTGGAAGCTAATTATGAGATGGATCCCTGGATATGGCAGTCTTTAGATGGTCCATCCTTTCGTCACAGCTCCAAACTTTATCTCTGTAACTCTTTCCATGGGTGTTTTGTTCCCAATTCTAAGAAGGGGCAAAGTGTCCACAGCCTTAGGTCAGGCATGGTGATTCCACCAGAGGTTCTTTTTTCCTTGAGAAGAGTTTTTGCTATCCTAGGCTTTTTGTTGTTCCAGATGAATTTGCAGATTGCCCTTTCTAATTCCTTGAAGAATTGAGTTGGAATTTTGATGGGGATTGCATTGAATCTGTAGATTGCTTTTGGTAAGATAGCCATTTTTACAATGTTAATCCTGCCAATCCATGAGCATGGGAGGTCTTTCCATCTTCTGAGATCTTCTTTAATTCCTTTCTTCAGAGACTTGAAGTTCTTGTCAGACAGATCTTTCACTTCCTTAGTTAGTCACGCCAAGGTATTTTATATTATTTGTGACTATTGAGAAGGGTGTTGTTTCCCTAATTTCCATCTCAGCCTGTTTATCCTTTGTGTACAGAAAGGCCATTGACTTGCTTGAGTTAATTTTATATCCAGCTACTTATTGAAGCTGTTTATCAGGCTTAGGACTTCTCTGGTGGAATTTTTAGGGTCACTTATGTATACTATCATATCATCTGCAAAGAGTGATATTTTGACTTCTTCTTTTCCAATTTGTATCCCCTTGATCTCCTTTTGTTTTCTAATTGCTCTGGCTAGGACTTCAAGTACAATGTTGAATAGGTAGGGAGAGAGTGGACAGCCTTGTCTAGTCCCTGATTTTAGTGGGATTGCTTCCAGCTTCTCACCATTTACTTTGATGTTGGCTACTGGTTTGCTGTAGATTGCTTTTATCATATTTAGGTATGGGCCTTGAATTCCTGATCTTTCCAAGACTTTTATCATGAATGGGTGTTGGATTTTGTTAAATGCTTTCTCAGCATCTAACGAGATGATCATGTGGTTTTTGTCTTTGAGTTTTTTTATATACTGGATTACATTGATGGATTACCGTATATTAAACCATCCCTGCATCCCTGAAATGAAACCTACATGGTCAGTCTGGATGATTGTTTTGATGTGTTCTTAGATTCAGTTAGTAAGAACTTTATTGAGAATTTTTGCATCGATATTCATAAGGGAAATTGGTCTGAAAGTTCTCTATCTTTGTTGGGTGTTTTTGTGGTTTAGGTATCAGAGTAATTGTGGCTTCATAGAATGAGTTGGGTAGAGTACCTTCTGTTTCTATTTTGTGGAATAGTTTGTGAAGAACTGGGATTAGATCTTCTTTGAAGGTCTGATAGAACTCTGCACTAAACCCGTCTGGTCCTGGGCTTTTTTTGGTTGGGAGACTATTAATGACTGCTTCTATTTCTTTAGGGGAAATAGGGCTCTTTAGATCATTAACCTGATCTTGATTTAACTTTGGTACCTGGTATCTGTCTAGAAACTTGTCCATTTCATCCAGGTTCTCCAGTTTTGTTGAATATAGCCTTTTGTAGAAGGATCTGATGGTGTTTTGGATTTCTTCAGGATATGTTGTTATGTCTCCCTTTTCATTTCTGATTTTGTTAATTAGAATGCTTTCCCTATGCCCTCTATTGCGTCTGGCTAAGGGTTTATCTATCTTGTTGATTTTCTCAAAGAACCAGCTCCTCGATTGGTTTATTCTTTGAATAGTTCTTCTTGTTTCCACTTGGTTGATTTCACCCCTGAGTTTGATTATTTCCTGCCGTCTACTCCTCTTGGGTGAATTTGCTTCCTTTCGTTCTAGAGCTTTTAGGTGTGTTGTCAAGCTGCTAATGTGTTCTCTCTCTAGTTTCTTTTTGGAGGCACTCAGAGCTATGAGTTTTCCTCTTAGAAATGCTTTCATTTTGTCCCATAAGTTTTTGTATGTTGTGGGTTCATTTTCATTAAACTCCAAAAAGTCCTTAATTTCTTTCTTTATTCCTTCCTTGACCAAGGTATCATTGAGAAGAGTGTTGTTTTGTTTCCACGTGTGTGTTGGCTTTCTATTATTTATTTTGTTATTGAAGATCAGCCTTAGTCCATGGTGATCTGATAGGATGCATGGGACAATTTCAATATTTTTGTATATGTTGAGGCTTGTTTTGTGACCAATTATGTGGTCAGTTTTGGAGAGGGTATCGTGAGGTACTGAGAAGAAAGTATATCCTTTTGTTTTAGGATAAAATGTTCTGTAGATATCTGTCAGATCCATTTGTTTCATAACCTCTGTTAGTTTCACTGTGTCCCTGTTTAGTTTCTGCTTCCATGATCTGTCCATTGGTGAAAGTGGTGTGTTGAAGTCTCCCACTATTATTGTGTGAGGTGCAATGTGTGCTTTGAGCTTTACTAAAGTATCTTTAATGAATGTGGCTCCCTTGTATTTGGAGCATAGATATTCAGAATTGATAGTTCCTCTTGGAGGATTTTACCTTTGATGAGTATGAAGTGCCCTTCCTTGTCTTTTTTGATGACTTTGGGTTGGAAGTCGATTTTATTAGATATTGGGATGGCTACTCCAGCTTGTTTCATCCTACCATTTGCTTGGAAAATTGTTTTCCAGCCTTTCATTCTGAGGTAGTGTCTATCTTTTTCTCTGAGATGAGTTTACTGTAAGCAGCAAAATGTTGGTTCCTGTTTGTGTAGCCAGTCTGTTAGTCTATGTCTTTTTATTGGGGAGTTGAGTCCATTGATATTAAGAGATATTAGTGAGAAGTAATTGTTGCTTCCTTTTATTTTTGTTGTTAGAGTTGGCATTGTGTTCTTGTGGCTGTCTTCTTTTAGGTTTGTTGAGGGATTACCTTCTTGCTTTTTCTAGGACGTGGTTTCCGTCCCTGTATTTGTTTTTTTTTTTTTCTGTTATTATCCTTTGAAGGGCTGGATTTATAGAAAGATAATGTGTTAATTTGGTTTTGTCGTGGAATATTTTGGTTTCTCCATCTATGGTAATTGAGAGTTTGGCTGGGTATAGTAGCCTGGGCAGGAATTTGTGTTCTCTTAGTTTCTGTATAACATCTGTCCAGGACCTTCTGGCTCATAGTTTCTGGTGAAAAATCTGGTGTAATTCTGATAGGCTTGTCTTTATATGTTACTTGACCTTTTTCCCTTACTGCTTTTAATATTCATTCTTTATTTAGTGCATTTGTTGTTCTGATTACTATGTGTCGGAAGGAATTTCTTTTCTGGTCCAGTCTATTTGGAGTTCTGTAGGCTTCTTGTATGTTCATGGGCATCTCTTTCTTTAGGTTTGGGAAGTTTTCCTCTATGATTTTGTTGAAGATATTTGCCGGTCCTTTGATTTAATAATCTTCATTCACATCTACTCCTATTATCCGTAGGTTTGGTCTTCTCATTGTGTCCTGGATTTCCTGGATGTTTTGAGTTAGAATCTTTTTGCATTTTGTATTTTCTTTGATTGTTGTGCTGATGTTCTCTATGGAGTCTTCTGCACCTGAGATTCTCTCTTCCATCTCTTGTATTCTGTTGCTGATGCTCGCATCTATGTTTCCAGATTTCTTTCCTAGGGTTTCTATCTCCAGTGTTGCCTCACTTTGGGTTTTCTTTATTGTGTCTACTTCCCTTTTTAGGTCTTGGATGGCTTTATTCAATTCCATTACCTGTTTGGTCTGGTTTTCCTGCAATTCTTTAAGGGATTTTTGTGCTTCCTCTTTAATGTCTTCTACCTGTTTAGCAGTGTTCTCCTGTATTTCTTTAAGTGTGTTATTTAAGTCCTTCTTGATGTCCTCTACTACCATCCTGAGATATGCTTTTAAATCCAGGTCTAGCTTTTCAGGTGTGTTGGGGTGCCCTGGACTGGGCGAAGTGGGAGTGCTGGGTTCTGATGATGGTAAGTGATCTTGGTTTCTGTTAGTAAGATTATTACGTTTACCTTTCGCCGTCTGGTAATCTCTGGAGTTAGTTGTTATAGTTGTCTCTGTTTAGAGATTGGAGCAGATGCTGTGTTCCACTCACCAGTAGTCTTAAGATCCCGTGGGTGGTGTCGTGGGTAGCTGACGGGTGTCAGCCGACTCTGCGCCCTAGCTACCCCAGTACTGGTCAGACCGGAAGGGGCTTGTGCCCCTACTCAGGCCGGTTTTCTGCTTCCCTAACTAATGCAGTCTCAGGTCCCGCGAGATTGGATTGGAGCAGAAGCTGTGTTCCACTCACCAGAAATCTTAAGATCCTGTGTCAGGTCAGTAGGTTTTTCTTTACAGTTAACTTTAGCAAAATTCATACAAAATAGTAATTAACAATGATCTTCTTCACGTGTTAACTCACAAGGAAACACCTTCGAAACTGCATTTTGTTAAAGTTTCTGTACTAAAATGTAGAAAAACTGAACTACACAAATATTGAAAAGTTAAAAATTCCTTAATTTTTTATTCCTGGTACCACTACCACAATTTACAGGGCAATATACCTGATGTAATGAAAAGAAAAAGACAAAGCTACAACAGATAAAAGACCTCAGGAATGTACATCTAATTGACACTACCTTGCCTTAATCAATAGCTGCACTTTTTGCAAACTGTGGCTATGACAGTCCTGAACAAGAAGGGTTTTCTGTTTAAGCTGCAGTAACTTTTCTGACTATGGATCATCGTTCCTTCTTTGGCAGATTTTTACAGTTCCTCTAATGCATTTGGGATGACTGTCTCAAAGTAACCTGCAGCTTTCCTGACAACTCCTCGCTCTCTCTCCTGCTAAGAACTGTAGCCGTTTCTGTTTTATTTTAAAACCTCTGCTACCACATCCACCACTTCCACCTCCAGATCCATAGCCACCACCATAGGGACAGCCTGAGCTTCTTCCACCAAAACTGCCCCCCTTCATCGGTCCATAATTTGACTGTTGCTGGCCACTATAATTTCCAAAGTCATTATAGTTTCCACCACCACCATAGTTACCTCCACCAAAATTTCCTCCTTCATTGTAACCATCATAGCCTCCTCCTCCACCACCATATCCACCACCCTGGTTTCTGTAGCCTGGTCTACCACCTCCATAACCTCCTCTACTGCTGTAAGCAGGACAACCACCATAGTTGCCACCATCACCTCCAAATCCATTATATCCACCATCACCACCTCCATAACTACCTCTGCTGCCACCACCTCCACCACCATAGCCACCTCTTCCACCAAAGTTTCCTCCACGACCAAAGTTTCCTCCACCACCTCCAAAGTTTCCTCCACGACCCATAAAGTTGCCAGATCCACCTCCACGACCTCTCTGTGATCCAGCAGACTGCATCTCTTGTTTAGAAAGGGCCTTTTTCACTTCACAATTATGCCCATTAATAGTGTGGTATTTCTGAACAACAATCTTATCAACTGTGTCATGATCATCAAAAGTTACAAAAGCAAATCCTCTCTTTTTCCCACTCTGCCTGTCTTCCATAACCTCTATGGTTTCAATCTTGCCATACTTTTCAAAGTAGTCTCTCAGGTTATATTCTTCCGTATCCTCTTTAATACCACCAACAAAAATTTTCTTCACCGTTAAATGGGCACCAGGCTTTACAGAATCCTCTCTAGAAACAGCTCTCTTTGGTTCCACCACATGCCCATCAACCTTGTGTGGCCGAGCACACATTGCAGCATCCACCTCTTCAACACAAGAGTAGGTCAAAAAACCAAAGCCTCTGGAACGTTTTGTTTGGGGATCTCTCATTACCACACAGTCTGTAAGTGTGCCCCATTTCTCAAAATGTTCTCTTAAGCTATCATCTGTGGTTTCAAAGCTCAGACCACCAATAAAGAGCTTCCTCAGCTGCTCTGTGTTCCTTTGGATCATGGCCCTCCCCCCCCCGGCGACAGCCGGAGTCAGGCTGGGGGCGACCGGGTGGTGGTTTTACCTCCATTTTGAGACTGGATTCGCCTCTTCCAACTCGAGTTCAATATGGGACCGAGAGCGGCCACCATTATTCTTGATTGTTCTACTGAGTCAATAGTATCCCTGTTACACAAAGAAGAAATATCATGGTTAGGGCTAGGCTCAAAGTTAGGGCAATGGATTTGCTGTGCTATGTGAAATCAGCTTCTATCTTTTCTCTCATCTGCCTTCCTAGTCCTCTTTTTCATAATATCATCATCTATTTTCCTGCTGCCAGGAAAGTGGAAAGGAGGTTATCCAAGAATCTGGAACTTCCTGATGGGAAATTTCTTTACTTTACCAAGGGGCCCAATTCACATAGAACAGAAAATCACTACTGCATTGGTTGTTCTAAGTTTCCCTTGGGGATCCTCATAAGATTGAAGCAATTATGGAACTTGGTGCTCTTCTTTGATAATGATATCATAAATATAGCATAGGCCATGTGTCTTCACCACAGATTTAGTTAATATGACCATATGGTTCAAGACAAAATGGTGGACAACAGGATTCTTGATGGTACAACTGAATCAGTAGTATCCCGATTATACAAAAAAGAAATATTAGGCCTACTATATCTTTTTTTTTTTTTTTTTTTTTTGCTTTTTCCACATCTAACGAGATGACCATGTGGTTTTTTTTTTTTTTTTTTAATTTCTTTTTTTTTTTCACTGTTTTTTTTTATTACATATTTTCCTCAATTACATTTCCAATGCTATCCCAAAAGTCCCCCATACCGCCCCCCACTTCCCTACCCTCCCATTCCCATTCTTTTGGCCCTGGCATTCCCCTATATTGGGGCATATAAAGTTTGCAAGTCCAATGGGCCTCTCTTTCCAGTGATGGCCGACTAGGCCATCTTTCGATACATATGCAGCTAGAGACAAGAGCTCCGGGGTACTGGTTAGTTCATCATGTTGTTCCAACTATAGGGTTGCAGTTCCCTTTAGCTCCTTGGGTACTTTCTCTAGCTTCTCCATTGGGAGCCCTGTGATACATCCAATAGCTGACTGTGAGCATCCACTCCTGTCTTTGCTAGGCCCCTGCATAGTCTCACAAGAGACAGCTATCTTTGGGTCCTTTCAGCAAAATCTTGCTAGTGTATGCAATGGTGTCAGCGTTTAGAAGCTGATTATGGGATGGATCCCTGGATACGGCAGTCTCTAGATGGTCCATCCTTTCATCACAGCTCTGAACTTTGTCTCTGTAACTCCTTCCCTGGGTGTTTTGTTCCCAATTCTAAGAAGGGGCACAGTGTCCACATTTTGGTCTTCATTCTTCTTGAGTTTCATGCGTTTAGCAAATTGTATCTCATATCTTGGGTATCATAAGTTTTGGTCTAATATCCACTTATCAGTGAATACATATTGTGTGAGTTCCTTTGTGATTGTGTTACCTCACTCAAGATGATGGCCTCCAGGTCCATCCATTTGGCTAGGAATTTCATAAATTCATTCTTTTTAATAGCTGAGTAGTACTCCATTGTGTAAATGTACCATAATTTCTGTATCCATTCCTCTGTTGAGGGACATCTGGGTTCTTTCCAGCTTCTGGCTATTATAAATAGGGCTGCTATGAACATAGTGGAGCATGTGTCCTTCTTACCGGTTGGGACATCTTCTGGATATATGCCCAGAAGAGGTATTGCTGGATCCTCTGGTAGTACTATGTCCAATTTTCTGAGGAACCGCCAGACTGATTTCCAGAGTGGTTGTACAAGCTTGCAATCCCACCAACAATGGAGGAGTGTTCCTCTTTCTCCACATCCCCGCCAGCATCTGCTGTCACCTGAATTTTTGATCTTAGCCATTCTGACTGGTGTGAGGTGGAATCTCAGGGTTGTTTTGATTTGCATTTCCCTGATGATTAAGGATGTTGAACATTTTTTCAGGTGCTTCTCTGCCATTTGGTATTCTTCAGGTGAGAATTCTTTGTTCAATTCTGAGCCCCATTTTTTAATGGGGTTATTTGACTTTCTGGAGTCCACCTTCTTGAGTTCCTTATATATATTGGATATTAGACCCTTATCTGATTTAGGATAGGTAAAGATCCTTTCCCAATCTGTTGGTGGTTTTTTTGTCTTATTGATGGTGTCTTTTGCCTTGCAGAAGCTTTGCAGTTTCATGAGGTCCCACTTGTCAATTCTCGATCTTACAGCACAAGCCATTGCTGTTATATTCAAGAATTTTTCCCCTGTGCCCATATCTTCAAGGCTTTTCCCCACTTTCTCCTCTATAAGTTTCAGTGTCTCTGGTTTTATGTGAAGTTCCTTGATCCACTTAGACTTGACCTTAGTACAAGGAGATAGGAATGGATCGATTCGCATTCTTCTACATGATAACAACCAGTTGTGCCAGCACCATAGGCCTACTATATCTTAATGTTTTGTTTTGTTCTTGTTCTTATAGATTCTACCTTCCATACTTAATGGTTTCTCAAATGAACCTAAAAGTTTTTCCATCGATGTAATTCCAAAACCAGCATCCTAACAAAGGAAGCAAAGACTTTGATATTCACAAAACCGAACAGATAATCAAAGAATAAGGTTCAAAAGCCCGTCAGACTGCTGCCAGCAAAGACCGTTTATGCTACCCTCTTCTGGGCCTCACTGTCAGTTATTTACACAGCCAATTTTCCTATGAAATAAAATGCCCTTCAGTATTCTTTTGCTCTAGACATGTCTGGTTTACTTTCTACCCAAACAAAACGTATGCTTACTAAAGATCTGTATGTGAAGTTTTCACATGACAGTCAAAATTTTGAAAAAGGAATCTCAGACAAGCAGTTAATACATCTTTATGGTTTATTAATATTTGCTTTTTATTAATATACACATGGTTTAGAATATACACATGGTGTGTCATTCACATCATGTAATTAATAGCAAAGAAATTTTAAGTAAAGTAAACTGGTTAACTTCGCCAAAGTTAATTTTATCATAATAAACTAAACTTAAAAATTAATATGAAAAAAACAAAATATATTTAATCAATAAATCTTCAAAGGTAAAATAAATTTGAAATGATAATATTGGTCTGAATCTTTCTTTGGAATAGTTAACATGAGAATATATATTTAAATTTTAATGTCTACTTTTAAGGACATGATATATGTAAGCCTACAGATCTGGTCACAGTGATATCTTTTTGAACCCTATTCCAATTCTAGTATACCTGTAGATTCTAAATTAGTTTTAAAGAGTTTAGTTCTGGGGCAGGCATGAGACTCTGCAGGATCTGCGGCCCTGAGCATCGGAGCGGTGAACTCTTCAAGTCTCCGATGAAATTTAAAAAATGGCCTCCAATAAAACTACATTGCAAAAAATGGGAAAGAAACAAAATGGAAAGAGTAAAAAAGTTGAAGAGGCAGAGCCAGAATAATTTGTGTTAAAAAAAGTACTGGACCGTCGTGTAGTGAATGGGAAGGTGGAGTATTTCCTGAAGTGGAAGGGGTTCACAGATGCTGATAATACTTGGGAACCAGAAGAAAATTTAGATTGACCAGAATTAATTGAAGCATTTCTTAATTCTCAAAAAGCTGGTAAAGAAAAAGATGGTACAAAAAGGAAATCTTTATCTGACAGTGAATCTGATGATAGCAAGTTGAAGAAGAAGAGAGATGCTGCTGACAAACCTAGGGGCTTTGCCAGAGGTCTTGATCCTGAACGAATAATTGGTGCCACAGACAGCAGTGGAGAATTAATGTTTCTCATGAAGTGGAAGGACTTGGATGAGGCTGACTTGGTGCTGCCAAAGAAGGCGAATATGAAGTGTCCTCAGATTGTCATTGCCTTCTACGAGGAGAGGCTGACTTGGCATTCTTGTCCTGAAGATGAAGCACAATAATTGTGTGTGTGTGTGTGTGTATATATATATATATATATATATATATATATATATATATATATATAAAAATATATATTTTATATATATATATATATATATATAAAAAATCTGGATCTTGGGTTTTGAATTACTAGTGTGGAAAAAATAGCAATCTAGTGAAAATCAAGTTTGATATGCTGGTTTTGAAAGTATTGACAGTAGTTGGTATATTTTTGGTTTTTGTTCTGCATCAAAAGGCACTGATTCCTTTGAGCAAGTAAGAGCTTCTGTAGTTGCTTCCCTTAACAATAGAATATTTGATACAATGTTGTATTTCCTCAGCTTTGAAGAACAGCTTTTCTTAAACGCTGGGGAGATTTTACAGTTATTACTCAAGTCAGAACTGATTTTTAACTGGGACACAGAAGGACCATTCTGGGTTGTTTTTTTTTGTTTGTTTGTTTCTATGAGGTGTATGCATAAAACACATAACTTGTTTGTTTTGTTTTATTTTTAACTGATGATGAAAATACAAGTTGATGAGATTCCCTCCTTGTGAACATTTTCCTGAGACCATAACCTTTCAGATCAAGCAGATTCTGTGATTTATTGGATAGTTTAAAGGCAACAACATCAAAATTGATGTTTTATCACATAAATACAGTGGTATATTTACAGAGTGTTGTACACGTCCCCTTTGGAAAATGGAATTAGACTAAGTAATAGTGTGCTTTAATAACAAGACTTGGGCTAGAGGCAGATAGAGCTCTGACCTAAGAAGCCAGCTGAGAGGCAGAGGCAGGTCCAGGTCAGCCAGTCTGTGTAAAGGTTCCTCTGGTGAACTATCCCTTTGTAGAAAGTTAAAGTCTGTACTAAAAAGTTATGATTCATGGAATCTGTTTGATGTGGAAATAGAATCGTGGTTGGAGCTGACGTTGGCAATTTAAGACCTGCTGACTAAGTGAGTGAACAAAATTTGCTAATATCATTTAATGACCTGCATGCTTTTTCTTTACCCTGACTCATTCCTTACTGGTAGGATCGATCTTTTCAGTATTTGGGTTATGGTTCAATGAGCCAGAAAAGTAACTTTGTAGTTTCAGAATGTCATCCAACTGTATATTTCCTTTATTGTAAATAATGGTGAACATTGGTCAATAAATAGTTTTATATTCCTTTAAAAAAAAAGAGTTTAAGCTGGGCATGGTGGCGCACGCCTTTAATCCCAGTACTCGGGAGGCAGAGGCAGGCGGATTTCTGAGTTCGAGGCCAGCCTGGTCTACAAAGTGAGTTCCAGGACAGCCAGGGCTACACAGAGAAACCCTGTCTCGAAAAACCAAAAAAAAAAAAAAAAAAAAAGAGTTTAGTTCTGCTAGACCAGGAGATGATATTCATACTGGACACTATCTTCACTCATATAAGAATAACATATCTGTGCTATTGAAGATGAAATATAGACATATGAATGATTATTCAGACATTAAACACTTTAATAATTTAAATAATATTTATGTCCAGTAAGGCCTCATTGAAAACAAATGAATATGCAAAGATTGGAAGATCATCAAAAGGCTTGTCTTTTATCATCTAAATTAAACAACAACCATTTTCATACTTTCATCTCTGTTGATTTAAAATAATCACAGCAGGCCTTTTAAAATGTCACTGAAAGTCTACAAAATAAGAGGACATGGATGGCCAATATTTGTACAATTTGGAAGGGGAATAACTACTTATAATGTAATTTTTTCCTCAGATGTACTGAATAAAGTATTTTTAATGTACCAATTGCAAGATATCTATAGTCTCATAAGAAAAACTTTGTCAATTTGCTGTAATTTCACTTTTATCCTAGGGTGTTCTATGACAATTTTAAAATGTGGTGCCATTGAGAACTTAGAAAGAGGGAATATATATTGCTTATTCCCAACCCCTGACTAAATATTCTCACAGTACGTTGTGAATTTATCTGTTAAATCAATTGTATCTTATGGTATTACCCGGCTCCCATTAGTGGGGGTATTCGACAGTGACAGGGGGACTTGCCTTGTCTAGCATTCATGTCTCAACTTGCCAACCAGGAAGTCAATTGCCCACATGCACATCTCCACATGCACATGCCCACATGCCAAGTAGCATGTCAGTTCCTGGGGAGGTCTTGGGAACTTACACTTTACTAGAACCCATCAAATTGGTGCAGGTGTCTCTCTTATGTTGGGGATCCATTCCAAGGGCAGCTTATAAGAGCAAAAGCCATAAAAGCGTATACATGGGTGGGTGCAGGAAATGCTGCTGGGTGGTCTGTTCCAGTCCAAAGCTTATTCTGGGTAACTATAGAACAAAGGAAGCAGTTTGACCAGCTTCTATTGTGATTGGTTTTCTGAGGACACAGAACCAAACAGAATAGGTCATCAACTCTGGGAGTAACTGCAGAAGCAACATATGACAACGTGTCCTTGCAATATTAGTAACAGCACAAAATGGCAGGCTAGCCAGGTAAGAGTTACCTAGTCCTTAACTAATCTGACCCAGGCCTTCACATTCCATCTAGGTCGTACTATTTTACCTAGACCTTAACTGCCAGCAGCTTTGCCCTCTGAGCCACCGCATGCACATGCATGTATAGAAGGATGAATATATTTTCTGTATTTATTTATTCATTTATGAGAGGCAAAGTCTCTCTACATGGTTCCAAAACATATTAGATAGTCCAGGCAGGCCTTTCAAGTGAGTCCTGCCTCTGCCTCTACCTACCCAGTGCTGAGATCAAAGGACACCTTCCTTTTATTTTCCCTTTCTTTCATTCTAGGGAGGTAGTGTGTGTGTGTGTGTGTGTGTGTTTAATTTCTTGTTCTGTCAGTGCATTGGCAGCAGAATGTTGACCCCAGAAACCTTTTTGTTTTTGATTTTATAGTTATTATCTATTTAATTTAATTTCAAAATATATCCATGTGTGTGTGTTCCTGTGTGTTGCATGTGGTGGGTGGGTGTGTGGTGACTGTGTGCATTGGTGTGATAGTAGGAACCTGTATGTGTGTATGTTGTGTATGCATGTTGTGTATGTATGATAGTGCAGGCATATGATGGAGGTCGGGGGTGGATGGCATCCAAACCCTGTGTATAGCACCATGCATTTAGTTCCATTTATTGCATGTATGTATGTATGCATGCATGCATGTTTATTTGTATGTGTGTTATTACTTAGTTTTTATTTATTTGATCCCACGGCGCCCCGCCCCCTGCCATCACTCTACCCACAGCCCCGCCCTGCGCAGGTGCGGCCCCGCCCCAAGCCCCTACACCCACGCCCTCCCACCCCACCTCTGCACTGGGCCCTGCACAAGATTAACCTGCGCATTTTTAGACTCTGGTGGCGACAGCGGGAGCGGGGAAGCGTGACCCTCTGACACCCTGCATCAGTCCACAGTCCTCTTCCCGGTTACTCTCAGGGGTGCGGGAGCGCCCACTGCTGTCGGGAAGCACCCTCGCCTTCCTCCCCCTCCCCTCGTGGCCCCGTGACGTCACACACAGCCTCCTAAGACCTGCTCCCTCAACCTTCACCACTCAGGTGCGGATCCGGGATCACAGAGCCCTCGCGTGGCGTCCCGCCCCTACCATGATCCCCGAGACTCCGCCCGGTCCCCCTGCAACTGCCAGAAGTCCCACAGCTGCTTCCAGAACCGCGACAGGAATTGGAAGTCCCAGCCACCCGCCAGCGCTGCCCTCTTGGGGTCGCCCGGGTCGTGGCGCAGGGATGGGGCGCGCAGGGCGGCCGCGGGGGTCCGGACTGCGGGGTAAGGGCGTGGGCTTGGTGCTCAGGGGTATCCATGCGGTGCAGCAGGCAGCGCGGCCATAGCGCAGAGGTCAGGGTTTACTGTGATCACACTCCCTGTCTGTGGCTCAGTTCTGCCTGTGGTCCATCCTAGGGTGCCCTATTGCTCCAGATGTCTCTCATTCCCCTACTGCCCAGGTCACATGACTCTGACCAGGCTGTGCAGCTTTCGTGGGGAAGAGGCAATGCACCAAAGCGCAGCTGGGGATCACACTGTGTCTCCCAGATGGCTTTGTGACCCCTGACACCAAGGGTGACCCCTGACCTATCACAAGAAATCCAACCTCACACCTGACCCCGACATCACATGTGAACTCCGAATTCAGACCCCAACATGACCTCTATAGTGTTTTCTGATTCAGACTCTCTGCCATGACCCTGACATTGCCCTGTGACCCCAATGGTACACCATGAAGTTTTACCAATATGACCTCCAAAACATAATGAGAAAAGGGGTCACTACAGTGTGCATTCCAGCATGGAAGGAAGAAAGCTGACAAAGTATAGCCTACACAACCATTTATAGGAAACTATAAACCTTGGAATGGAAGAGGTTGTCATCTTCAGGGACAACCAGAGTCTAAAGATTGGCCATATAGTACCAAATAATGAGCCTTCAGAGCATAGATATATGCAATGTTACACGGTCTCTACAATTTGTATTTCAAAATATATATGCATATGCCAATATATATACATGTTCAGTAAGAATTAATGAAATATGAAGCCATGTGCATTTGAGGAGTGCAGGGAGTGGTACAAAGGTTGTTTTGGAGACAGGGAATATAAATGAAAAACAATTAAACGACAATGTCAGACACTTTTGTCAAGAGAAAGAAAAAGATACGTTGAGTATCATCTAACCTTTTCATACTATGAAAGTTGCAATAAAGCAATTTACCTTTGTAGTTCTGTATAAAACTTGTATCTGGTCTTATTAAAATAACATAACACTTTGGGACAAAGATAATATTAGCAACCCTGCACTAGAAGCCAAGATGGAAAAGACCTCCACAACCACCATGACCTTCCACTTGGTGCTATGGTACACAGGGAGGAAGACACTGCAGAACACCAGCATGCTAAGAGTTAGGAACATGGCTTCATTGAATCTGTCAGGAAGGTTCCTAGCCAGGAAAGCCACAGTGAAGCTCTCCAGAGTCAAGAAACCCAAGTATCCTAGGACGAAGTGGAAGGCAATGACAGGGCCTTTGATGCAAGTAATGACAGTCTTCCCATGTTCAGATTGTGCATCTCTGTCAATGAAGAGAGGAGTTGTTACCAACCAGATTCCACAGAGAACAAGTTGGATTAGGGTACAAATGGGGGAAGTCCAACTTAGGTGCCCCTTTCATCAGCATCTCTCTCATCCTTCTTCCTGGAGTAGTGAGATTAAAAGCCATGACCACAGTTATTGTTTTGGCCAACACTGTAGAAATACCCACTGTGAAAAATACTCCAAATGTGGTCTGCTGCAGGATGCAGCTGGCCTGATTGGGATGTCCAATGAAGACCAATGAGCATAGAAAGCAGAAGAGTAGAGAGATAATCAGGACGTAGTTGAGAATGCGGTTATTGGCCTTCACAATAGGAGTATCCTTGTACTTCACAAAAGTGACTAGTACTAGCATTGTGATGGCTGAGACGGACAGGGAAGTGCAACCTAAAGCCATCCCCAATGGATCTTCATAACTAAGAAATGACACAGCTCTTTGGAGGCAGTGGGTTTTCTCTAAGTTGGCATGTTTATCATGTGGACACATCATACAATGTTCCATATCTGCTGGTGGAGAACAATAAACCTGTATAAGATATCATAGTTATGCAGTTAATAATTGTGATTTGTATTACTCAGAGGATATATCAATAAATAATTTGGTGTTGAGCATCTATTCCATTCCTTATTGCTGTAGGAACCATGAACGTAAGATTGCTGTCTATTGAACTATGATTTATAGTGGAAGAAAAAAAATCATAGAGAATGGAGAAGAAATATTTATTAAACAAAAAAGAAAATATTATGAAAATTAATATGCATACTCTCAGATTATTTAACTCCTCAAACCATAAATTCACTATTCACAGAAAAGGGTAGTTTGCAGACATCATTGTTGATGCCAGTTGTTGCAACACATTATGTACTTTGTTGCTTTGTGGATTGTGCCTATGTCTTTACTTACATGTAGGAGCTAGAACATTTAATTTCTCATGCAAATACAGTTTGCATAAAGGAATATTTTCATTCTTGAAACTGTATGCCTCATAGACATATGCATGTCCCTCTCATTGTGGTACAATCTCTTTCTTCCCAACTATACATTCCAAGCCGTAGGTCATGAAGGCTATTGAAATTCACATTCATCCCTCTTTCCTTAGGTAGGCTGTGATTGATGATAAGCACTACCCCATCTCTTGTTACATTCTTGAAATCTTCACTCCTGTTCTAATTCTTTCACAGGAAATTCTTAATCCTTTAAACCATCTAAGCTCTTAAAATATATTTCATTAAACAATAACTGCTACCCTGAACATCTGGTCTTTGTCAGGTACTAAGCTGGGTACTGGAGAAAAAGATTATGGACTGATCATGTAGTCAAGTTGCTTTGTATAAAGGATCAAAGAAAAATCAATGTATGCATAGATTATGCCTAAAATTTTTGTTTAAAAATTTGTTACATGTATATATCCCCCTAAACATTTTCTATGTAACATAAAATTAGTAACCATCATATTGTGAGAGAAATACATTGTTTGAAGAAGATATTGCAGGTTATTTGCTGGGTCCAAAAGCAGTTGATATTATTTAACTGATTAAGTTCTGAAACATGAAGATTTTAGGGCTTCAATTTTCATCTAGACCATATCATATTTCTAGTTTGGAAAGAGAAGGTATTCAAATTTAGCAATTTTTCTTCTGGATGCAAGCATGTACCTGTTTCATTGGAAACCTCATTTTCTGGGCACTGAACACAATCAAAGCAGCAGTCCGCTGTTTCTTCCTGATGAATTTTCCTGAATCCAGCAGTACATGCCACACTACACATGGAGAAGGGAACCTGAGGCAATGCCTAAATTGTATATGTTTGTGTGTGTGTGTGAGTGTAGTTCATGTATACATCATATGCATAATGACCCTTAGATTGATATATGGGACATCAACAGATATGGCTATAAATATTCCTCTGATAACCAGTATTACTTAACAATTTCAGGTACATTATTATTTGTATTACCCTGCAGTGCACTGAATGTCACAATGCTTAATACACCATGTAATATTAGATATGTAATATTTAGGTTGAAGCAATTTAAAATTTTCCTTCCTAAACTGATTAATCCAAAAGGAATGTTTATGTGGCATCAGTTCTCTAATGATTTACAAATAAAAAAATAACAATACTGAGGTGTATGGAGAAATAAGGTAGGATAGATCAAGAAAGATTTGTTTGATGAACATGAACAAAATATGCTATATAAGACTCTCATAAAATTAATGAAGCTTTCCTAAGTTTAAAAGAAAACCTTGAACCCCTTATACCTCCTCCCTTTCCCCTGGTTTTTATGAGGGAGCTCCCCTATCTACTCACCCACTCCTGCCTCACCACCCTAGCATTCCCCTATTCTGGGACATCAAGCATGCACAGGTCATGGTCCTCCCCTCCCTCTGATGCCAGATAAGGCAATCCTCTAAAGAAGAGGGGAAACATGGAAGCAAGATTACATTTGAAATGTAAATAAATAAACTAAACAATAAAAAATACACAAATAAAAAAAGGAAACCTTAAATCTGGAGAAGATTTCTGTTAATGAATACATGCTATACTTAATTAGGCTATGAATATATTCACACAGAATCAGAAAATTCCATTATGTATGTGTGTATACAAAATTTTAATATATTTTTAATAAATATATGTAATAAATATATTCCTATACTGTAGGATTAACAGGCATGTGGGTACAATTGAACGTGGAATCCAGAGACCTTTTTTCCCTATGACCATTTTTACTCAACGTTGTGAGTTATGAAATGTTTGTGCTTGTAATTGAGGATAGTCTTTTGTAAGAGTAGCTAATGGTCTCAACCACACAGCTATTACTTCACTGCCTCATATTTTAAAATTTGGGTATCATGAAAAATATAAAATTGTGGTATACCCACCGATGTCCCTCCTGTGACCCACTCCAGGTCTTCAGATATAAGAAGTTGTTGGCTCTGTGGGAAACAAGGAAAATATCTTCCTATTTTCACTTTTAATCCAAGGCCTTGTGGAAAATTCCAAATGATACAAATGTCATACTGTACACACTGATATTCCCTATGATTCACGTTCACCAGTTCTCCAACAGGGTTAGTAAATACCTGGGCTTTCAGCAAGGAAACCATCTAAAAGAGTAAAAGAGATTCATGATTACATATGCATATTAATAAAGGGAAGACAAAATTGAGAATTTCCTCTAATTTCTTAATGTCTTTCAGAAAAGACAGCTCTATGAAGTAATCCTGTATATTAAAATACAATATAGCTCTTTGATAAGTGAAAATTTATATACTTCATATTAATGTTTGATGGTAAAATGTGCTAGAAAAAAAATGATTGCCAAATAACCAGTAACATGGTGTGTGAGTGTGTGCATATGTTTGTAAAAAATACTTTTTTTTTAACTTTGGGGAAGACCCCTCTGTGTTGTTGTTGTTGTTGTTGTTTTTAAGATTTATTTATTATATCTAAGTACACTGGAGCTGTCTTCAGATGCACCAGAAGAGGGCATAAGATCTCATTACAGATGGTTATGAGCCACGATGTGGTTGCTGGGATTTGAACTCAGGACCTTTGAAAGAACAGTCAGTGCTCTTAACCACTGAGCCATCTATCCAGCCCCAAAAATACTTTTTAAAAAATGAATCCAGAAAAGAAATTCCTCCCAACACATAATAACCAGAACACCAAATGCACTAAACAAAGATAGAATATTAAAAGCAGTAAGGGAAAAGGATCAAGTAACATATAAAGGCAGGCCTATCAGAATTACACCAGACTTTTCACCAGAGACTATGAAAGTCAGAAGATCCTGGACAGATGTTATACAAACACTAAGAGAACACAAATGCCAGACCAGCTATTATACCCAGCCAAACTTTCAATTACCATAGATGGAGAAACCAAAGTATTCCACGACAAAACCAAATTCACATATTATCTTTCCATGAATCCAGCCCTTCAAAGGATAATAACAGAAAAAAAAAAAAAAAACAATAAAAGGACGGAAACCACGCCCTAGAAATAACAAGAAAGTAATCCTTCAACAAACCTAACAGAAGACAGCCACAAGAACAGAATGACAAGTTGAACAACAAAAATAATAGGAAGCAACAATTACGTTTCCTTAGTATCTCTTAATATCAATGGACTCTATTCCCCAATAAAAAGACATAGACTAACAGACTGGCTACACAAACAGGACCCAACACTTGCTGCTTACAGGAAACCCATCTCAGGGAAAAAGATAGACACTACCTCAGAATGAAAGGCTGAAAAACAATTTTGCAAGCAAATGGTCTGAAGAAACAAGCTGGAGTAGCCATTCTAATATCGAATAAAATCGACTTCCAACCCAAAGTTATCAAAAAAGACAAGGAGAGACACTTCATACTCATCAAAGGTAAAATCCTCCAAGTGGAACTCTCAATTCTGAATATCTATGCTCCAAATGCAAGGGCAGCCACATTCATTAAAGAAACTTTAGTAAAGCTCAAAGCACACATTACACCTCACACAATAATAGTGGGAGACTTCAACACACCACTTTCATCAATGGACAGATTGTGGAAACAGAAACTAAACAGGGACACAGTGAAACTAACAGAAGTTATGAAACATATGGACTTAACAGATATCTACAGAACATTTTATCCTAAAACAAAAGGATATACCTTCTCCTCAACACCTCACGGGACCTTCTCCAAAATTGACCATATAATTGGTCACAAAACAGTCCTCAACAGATACAAAAGTATTGAAATTGTCCTATGCATCCTATAAGATCACCATGGACTAAGGCTGATCTTCAATAACAACATAAATAATAGAAAGCCAACATTCACGTGGAAACTGAAGAACATTCTTCTCAATGATACCTTGGTCAAGGAAGGAATAAAGAAAGAAATGAAAGAATTTTTTAGAGTTTAATGAAAATGAAGCCACATCATACCCAAACTTAAGGGACACAATGAAAGCATTTCTAAGATGAAAACTCATAGCTCTGGGTGCCTCCAAAAAGAAACTAGAGAGAGCACACACAAGCAGCTTGACAACACACCTAAAAGCTCTAGAACAAAAGGAAGCAAATTCACCCAGGAGGAGTAGACGGCAGGAAATAATCAAACTCAGTGGAGAAAACAACCAAGTGGAAACAAGAAGAACTATTCAAAGAATCAACCAAACGCGGAGCTGGTTCTTTGTGAAAATCAACAAGATCAATAAACACTTAGATTCACTAGAGGGCACAGGGACAGCATCCTATTAACAAAATCAGAAATGAAAAGGGAGACATAACAACATATCCTGAAGAAATCCAAAACACCATCAGATCCTTCTACAAAAGACTATACTCAACAAAACTGGAAAACCTGGATGAAATGGACATATTTCTAGACAGATACCAGGTACTAAAGTTAAATCAGGATCAGGTTAATGGTCTAAACAGTCCTATATTCCCTAACGAAATAGAAGCACTCATTAATAGTCTCCCAACCAAAAAAAGCCCAGGACCAGATGGGTTTAGTGCATAGTTCTATCAGACCTTCAAAGAAGATCTAATTCCAGTTCTTCCCACACTATTCCACAAAATAGAAGCAGAAGGTACTCTACCCAATTCATTCTATAAAGCCAAAATTACTCTGATACCTAAACCACAGAAAGACCTAACAAAGATAGAAAACTTCAGACCAATTTCACTTATGAATATAGATGCAAAAATCCTCAATAAAATTCTCGCTAACCGAATCCACGAACACATCAAAACAATCATCCATCCTGACCAAGTAGGTTTCATCCCAGGGATGCAGGGATGGTTCAATATATGATAATCCATCAACGTAATCCAGTATATAAACAAACTCAAAGACAAAAACCATATGGTCATCTCGTTAGATGCGGAAAAAGCATTTGACAAGATCCAACACCCATTCATGATAAAAGTCTTGGAAAGATCAGGAATTCAAGGCCCATACCTAAATATGATAAAATCAATCTACAGCAGGCCATTAGCCAACAGCAAAGTAAATGGCGAAAAACTGGAAGCATTCCCTCTAAAATCAGGGACTAGACAAGGCTGTCCACTTTCTCCATACCTATTCAACATTGTACTTGAAGTCCTAGCCAGAGCAATTCGACAACAAAAGGAGATCAAGGGAATACAAATTGGAAAGGAAGAAGTCAAAATATCACTTTTTGCAGATGATATGATAGTATATATAAGTGACCTGAAAATTGCACCAGAGAACTCCTAAACCTGATAAACAGCTTCAGTGAAGTAGCTGGATATAAAATTAACTCAAACAAGTCAATGGCCTTTCTGTACACAAAGGATAAACAGGCTGAGAATCAATAGTCACAAATAATATAAAATACCTTGGCGTGACGCTAACTAAGGAAGTGAAAGATCTGTATGATAAGAACTTCAGGGCTGGTGAGATGGCTCAGTGGGTAAGAGCACCCGACTGCTCTTCCGAAGGTCCAGAGTTCAAATCCCAGCAACCACATGGTGGCTCACAACCATCCACAACGAGATCTGGCGCCCTCTTCTGGAGTGTCTGAAGACAGCTACAGTGTACTTACATATAATAAATAAATAAATCTTTAAAAAAAAAAAAAAAAAAAAAAAGAACTTCAAATCCTTGATGAAAGAAATTAAGGAAGATCTCAGAAGGTGGAATGATCTCCCATGCTCATGGATTGGCAGGATCAATATAGTAAAAATGGCTATCTTGCCAAAAGCAATCTACAAATTCATGCAATCCTCATCAAAATTCCAACTCAATTCTTCAACGAATTAGAAAGGGCAATCTGCAAATTCATCTGGAATAACAAAAAACCTAGGATCGCAAAAACTCTTCTCAAGGAAAAAAGAATCTCTGGTGGAATCACCATGCCTGGCCTAAAGCTGTACTACAGAGCAATTGTGATAAAAACTGCATGGTAGTGGTATAGCGGCAGACAAGTAGACCAATGGAATAGAATTGAAGACAGAAATGATCCCACACGCCTAAGGTCACTTGATCTTTGACAAGGGAGCTAAAATCATCCAGTGGAAAAAAGACAGCATTTTCAACAAATGGTGCTGGCACAACTGGCAGTTAACATGTAGAAGAATGCGAATTGACCCATTCCTATCTCCTTGTGCTAAGGTCAAATCTAAGTGGATCAAGGAACTCCACATAAAACCAGAGACAGTGAAATTTATAGAGGAGAAAGTGGGGAAAAGCCTGGAAGATATGGGCACAGGGGAAAAATTCTGAATAGAACAGGAATGGCTTGTGCTCTAAGATGGAGAATCAACAAATGGGACCTCATAGAATTGCAAAGCTTCTGTAAGGCAAAAGACACCGTCAATAAGACAAAAAGTCCACCAACAGATTGGGAAAGGATCTTTACCTATCTTAAATCAGATAAGAGACTAATATCCAATATATATATATATATATATATATATATATATATATATATATATATATATATATATATATATATAAAGAACTCAAGTAGGTGGACTCCAAAAATTCAAATAACCCCATTAAAAATGGGGTGCAGAGCTAAACCAAGAATTCGCACCTGAGGAATACCGAATGGCTGAGAAGTACCTGAAAAAAAATGTTCAGCATCCTTAATCATCAGGGAAATGCAAATCAAAACAACCCTGAGATTCCACCTCACACCAGTCAGAATGGCTAAGATAAAAAATTCAGGCAACAGCAGATGCTGGCGAGGATGTGGAGAAAGAGGAACACTCCTCCATTGTTGGTGGGATTGCAAGCTTGTACAATCACTCTGGAAATCAGTCTGGTGTTCCTCAGAAAATTGGACATAGTACTACCAGAGGATCCCACAATACCTCTCTTGAGTATATATCCCGAACATGTTCCAACTGGGAAGAAGGACACATGCTCCACTATGTTCATAGCAGCCCTATTTATATTAGCCAGAAGCTGGAAAGAACCCAGATGCCCCTCAAAGAGGAATGGATACAGAAAATGTGGTACATTTACACAATGGAGTACGACTCAGCTATTAAAAACAATGAATTTATGAAATTCCTAGGCAAATGGATGGACCTGGAGGCCATCATCCTGAGTGAGGTAACCTAATCACAAAAGAACTCACATGATATGTACTCACTGATAAGTGGATATTAACCCAGATAACTTAGAATACCCAAGATATAAGATACAATTTGTGAAACTCATGAAACTCATGAAGAATGAAGAAGAAAGTGTGGACACTTTGCCCCTTCTTAGAATTGGGAACAAAACACACATGGAAGGAGTTACAGAGTCAAAGTTTGGAGCTGAGATGAAAGGACAGGCCATTTAGAGACGGCCATATCCAGGGATCCATCCCATAATCAGCCTCCAAACGCTGACTCCATTGCATACACTAGCAAGATTTTGCTGAAAGGACACATATATAGCTGTCTCTTGTGAGACTATGCAGGGGCCTAGCAAACACAAAAGCGGATGCTCACAGTTAGCTATTGGATGGATCACAGGATCCCCCAATGGAGGAGCTAGAGAAAGTACCCAAGGAGCTAAAGGGATCTGCAATATACGTGGAACAACAATATGAATTAACTAGTTACACCCCACCCCCCAGAGCTCGTGTCTCTAGCTGCGTATGTATCAGAAGATGGCCTAGTAGGCCATCAGTGTAAAGAGAGGCCCATTGGTTGTGCAAACTTTATATGCCTCAGTATAGGGGAACACCAGGGACAAGAAGTGGGAGTGGGTGGGTAGGGGAGGGTATGGGGGAGTTTTGGGATAGCACTGGAAATGTAAATGAAGAAAATACCTAATTTTTAAAAAAAGAAGGAAAAAAATGAAGCCCCGTATGTGCAAATGAAGGAGAATTGTGAATGTGTGTGAAGACAAAGAATAGTTGTGGGTCTTTCATGAATAGACAGTATACATATATGAGATAAACATAAACTTAAAAAAATGTACAGTCTTAATCATTTATGGTTTTGTAAGTAATTGTAAAGTTCAATGAGTAACTATTTGTACTGCACATGTACTGATCCCTGAGAAACTTTTCTTTTTTTGTTTTGTTTTGTTTTTGTTTTTTTCTTTTTTGTTTTTTGTTTTTTTGAGACAGGGTTTCTCTGTATAGCCCTGGCTGTCCTGAAACTCACTCTATATACCAGGCTGGCCTCAATCTCAGATATCCTCCTGCCCCTCTGCCTCCCAATTGCTGGGATTAAAGGTATGTACCACCACTGTTTGGCTGAGAAATTATGCATTAAAAATATTTTAGTCTAGTCAACATTTAAGGCTTTTATGATAAAACTATTGGTTCCTATTTTAAAATTTGAACTTATTTATGGAAATCTTGAGACACATTTTCACAAAACTCACTGCTATCATTAAAAATGTTTTGTCTCCTATTAAACGTTATTTTGTACACGATATTCATTCATGTAAATGATTAATTAGAGAGTTTTGCAATGTAGAACTCTTTCCACTAACAGAATAACCTTTAACAAATGTCCAGTTGTTTCTCTGGGCCCATTTAAAAGATCACATTGGTATATATAAGCATAATGAAAAGTAAGAAACTTTACCTGCTGACAGTTAGTGAATAATCCTTTGGGTTCTGCTATTTTCTGAGACTCTACTTGTTGAAGCATGAGTTCATGGTAGGTGTGGACCACAGCATACACAGCATTATACAAATTGTAACCTTCTTCACTCAGGGCCATGTCACATTTGTGCAATACTGTCCATTCCGATGTGTTGTTGAATGTAAAATGATCCATTTTATTGCTGTTCTTAGAGACTGAACAATTAATATAAGTCCACTCTAGTATAGACTCAGAAATGTTTACTGGATATTTGTTCGTTTTCATTGTTTGCAAAAATTTCCTAAATTTAGCAATCTCACCTTTGTGGTGTGCAAAAGTGACAGTCCCATGAAGAAATCAAGGCTGAAATCTCTTTTAATTGTGATGACATCCCATTGTGAGGTTGTGATCCAAATTCTCCGTGCACTTAAATATTCCCATCTTCTAAAGCTGACTTCTAGAGTAGAGTTCATTTCACCACAAATGATAACAACTTTTGCTGATGCTGTCATAATTTGCTTATCATGTCTTAGCCCTTGTCACATATATGTGCATGTTTTCTGGGATCACATTCACAAAAGCTAAACAGATCCCATGTCTTTGCATTTCTTCTGTTGAGTCTGAGAGAAACTGAAATCCCTGGTCATCATCTGAGATGACCAGTCCTATCCAAGTCCATCTAAAAGGAAGCATCAAGGAGACCATGCCATGGGACAAACGTGTGTCCTTGGTGGCTACCTGATGGACATAGGGGAACAGGTCATGGTCACTTAGGTTAGAATTAAATGGTCCAAAGAAAACCTAAAGGATATAGAAGAGATGATAAAACATCTACTGAGGAATATGATTGTCAGGATGTTTGGACTTATATACAAGTAACATTGCTCACCTTTCAGAACTCCTATTACAGATAGTAAGATTATACTATAAATATCATTCCTATTAGATTATTGACTATCTCTGATACATCCCACTGTTCTCAAAAACCGTTTGCCTGTTTGCCTAGTACATCTATGATCTATTTACTTAATTCTTTATTTTATATAATATAAATAATATGTATCTATTTTAAAATATGTGTGTGTGCGCGTGAGAGTGTTTGTGTGTATGTGTGTTTGTGAGTGTGTAGTAATACACTCATCACTCATAAATGCATGCTGTTCAAGTTTTCTTGTAGGCAAATGTAAATGGAATTTAAATGTTGTTAACTCATCCAGTGTCACACATTCTTACATATGGTGTCCTAGAATAAATGGACAGTTTTACAGCTGTTTTCCATGATGGTCCTGTAAGATATATTTCTCAATCATCCTCTAATTCACAGATATAATTAAAAACCAAATGATATTTTCCTTCTAAATATATCTTACCCAGAACTCCCAATTTATCTTCACACAGGCCATCCATGAAGGAAAATAGCAAAGACATGTTGGGTAAAAGATAGAGATTCTTGTTGATCTCGTCAGTAGCAAAAAACATTACCAGAGAAAACTCGTATCTTCTTGATGATATTCTAAAACAAGGCATAATGATGATTAAGAACAATGTTTGAAACAAAATTCCAATTGCAGTAAAGTTTGTAATATGAGACATGCTAAATTTCTGTTTAAATGTCTTGAAATAAACCTCATATATTAGCAATCTTTAGAGGTGAATACAATTTAAGAATTCATAGACATAGGGCACTATGATATGATGAATATTTTATTCATAAAAGTTAATAAAGATTGTTTTATCTCTGAATGCCATCCTTGAACTAGATTACAGTCCTATTGAGAAAGACTGCTATAAAATAACCTTGAATTTGTATTTCCACAGATACATAAAAAAGCATGACTTAAAACCATATAAAATATATAACAGATTCTCCTTAAAATTTTTTATTATTTAAATGCATTTTATGCATCAAACATCTTAATAATACTGAATATTTTGAGAACCAAATAATACATCAAAATTTTGTTCAACTTTCATATTCCTGTCCTTTTATAATATCATTTATAAAAGGACATTATCATTTATAAAAGGACATTATCATTATCATTTATAAAAGGACTTATCATTTATAAATGTCCTTTAAAAATATCATTAATGCATATTTAATAATATCCATACCTGAGGATCCTATGTCTAATGTTGAGTACTAAATTGCTTGAAACCATACAAAATATTCCTTGGAATTAAGCATAGTAAAAGTACATGATTTTGATATTTTCAACCATTAATATTTAACAAAGAGAATAATTATAAGATATATTTTACTTAAATTTATTTATCCATTTCAAAATATAAAAAAAGGTACAATATACCACATAACCAGAATATTGTCCTTTAGGCTCTTTTACACATCAATTTAATGTTACCTTTTAGTTTGATGTTACTATGTTAATTTCGTAAAAATAGTATCAGATTTCTCTTAACACCCCAGTCTTCCTAATTCTTTGAGATCCTTTAAGTGATGTCTGAGCATAGAGAACTTCTCTCCACTTGAAATGTGTACACCTGTCCCAGAACAGTTGGCAGTTCATTTGTTACTATTACCAATCACCTCTAGTCAGGAGTAAAAATACCAAATATGCTCATTTGCTGAAATTTGCATTTTTCAATTGAGAGTTTGGAGATAAGTGTTTTTCTTTCTAAACCAGGAAAGTGTATTGAAACAGTCAT
Organism: Mus caroli; assembly: GCF_978045245.1. Classification (NCBI taxonomy): domain Eukaryota; kingdom Metazoa; phylum Chordata; class Mammalia; order Rodentia; family Muridae; genus Mus; species Mus caroli. The sequence continues at coordinate 54,678,734 of NW_028227270.1, read as the reverse complement.
ATATATGTTATTTTAAACCTTATTATGACTTATAAAAGGGTCACCAATGAGAATTTCCACAATTTTTTCAATGAGATGTGGGACAATACATAATGCATCAGAAATGAAATTCCTACTAACCTAACAGAGAAGTATAAGAATGTGAAGCCACAGCTAGGCATGGTGGCACTCGCCTTTAATTCCAGCACTTGGGAGGCAGGGGCAGGCAGATTTCTGAGTTCGAGGCCAGCCTAGTCTTCAAAGTGAGTGCCAGGACAGCCAGGGCTACATAGAGAAACTCTTGACTCGAAAAACAAAATCAAAAACAAAACAAAAAACCAATCAAACAGACAAACAAAAAGAATGTGAAGCCACCATCACTATCAAAGTGTACAGAGTGTACTGTAGCTAACAATTGGAAAATGTATTTTTATATCCCAAAGATATGAAAATTGAATATGAGATGGGATAAGGATCAGAGGCAGAGAAGCACAGGAAACCTCAGTTCATGAAAGAAAAAAGTCCCAAGGCACATTGATTAGCTAAAAGCTGAGTGATTTCAACACTCCTTCCCTCATGATCTGCAGCCACAAATGGTAACATCTCACACTTGGGATCTCAGAACCCTGTAGCCACATTGAGAACAACTTCTTATCCACAAGAAGTACATTTATTCCTCTCGGTTTTCTCTAATGCTATATTTATTCAATAATTAATAGAAATATTGACCCTCTATCTGATACTGATAATAAGCCTAAATGTGACTGGGCATTTACAAAACTGGACCAAAACATTATTCTGGGATCAGACTATGGAGTCTGGCAGGCTTTTTCCATATTTAATGTCAACTCCAGAATGGCAGGAGGGGCTCATTTAAAAACTATTTTACAAAGCAAGTATATATATATTCACAAGTATACATGTAATGTTATACATGTAATCAGATATAATAGATCTGCACATACACAAATATTTTAGTGTATGAATGTATGCCCAACTGTTGGAGACCAAAATTAGATAACCTTTTTATGAAGGCATTTTGATGCCTGCTCAGACAGGAATCATTGGCAGACAATTGAATATAGACAGTGATGCCATCTCTTCATATTGAGCTCTTTCCAAAGGTGAGAATTGTGAATTCAAGATAGGTGAATAGATATCTTTCTACATATGATAGCCACAAAGACTCAACAGATAGAATCCAGTCTCTCTCATTGTCCAGCATTATGAACTGGAGCCCCATATACTAAAGCTAAACTAAACTGTGACACATTTGAAAGTATTAAAATAGAGATTAATGTTATACTTAATTTTCAGTGGTTCCTAAAGTTACAGGGGAAGAACAGGACAGAACTCCACTGTTTGTGTACACAGCTAAAAATTTCTAATTCATGATGTTTAAGCAGGAATTAAAGTTAATGACTTACCTAAGATTAAAACTGCAATCATATAAAATATCAGTAAAATTGAACTCCAATGTAAAAATGCAAAAACCACAGTCACTTCTCAAATCTCCATGATTATCCTCACTATTCATTATCCTCCAAAAGCAAATTGGTCCAGTCAAACAGCACAAGATGAGAGAAAACTTCAGGAGAAAAAAGGAAATAGTTAAAGCACACAGCTTCTTCACGTCTGCTAGGATCTATGATGGAGCAATTGTGAAATCCTTTTATTATGCAGACAGAAATCACACACAATTTATACCTATGTGTCTGTTTTAAGACTAGGTGTTTGGAGATCCACTTACTTATATTCTCCAACTCCTTCCCACTCATCCTGTGTTATAGTCCCTGAATACATCTGGAAAATTTTGTCCTCAAGCTCTGTTTCTGAGGTCTGAAAATTTTGATCAAGACATTTCTGAAAACATGTTGTGAAGATCATTTTCTCCATCTTCAGGTGTCATGATTCCATGCACGTCCACTGTATATACACCAGGGACAATCTTCTGAGAAGCTTGGGCCAGACTACGTGTCAACAGCCATATGTATGAACACAATTGGCAATTGTGATAATCAATTTCATCAGAACTTCCATAGTAATACAAAAGTTGAGAAGGTCATAAATGTCCCATGTCATTTGGACTTTGAGTTGAATCATAGGAAATTATGTCTTCCATTTTCTTTTTTTTTTAAATGGTATTTACTTAGAAGCATTCAAAATGTGAACAAACAGCTGCAATTTTTTTTTTTTTTTTTTTGCAATCACAGAGTGGTATTCAGTTAACAGAACAACAATTATCTTCTTATAAGCTGCATCAGAGACAACTGAACATGAAAAAAAAAACCAAAAATAAAACCAAAAGAAAAAAAAACAAAAACAAAAAACGAACCTACTGTCCCCATATATAAATAATTTGTGCTGTGCTTTAAATTTCCGTGCTAATTTACAACCCCCAGACTGTACCAGGCAAGGTTAGTGGCAATTGAAAATACCACCAGGACAGGGCTATCTAAAGACACATTTGGTAGTGTGTTAATGATACAAAAAAAGACACTGTACAGTTTAAAATCAAATCTTACACAGCCTTACCTTTCAATTTTTTTCTTTAAAATGAGTGAGTTGTGTACAGGGGGTTAAATGCTTTATAGGCAAGAAAAAAAAAAACTGTGCTAGAACCAAATTATTCATCATCTTCTTCAACTTTGACTTCCTCGTCTTCCTTGTCTTCCTCATCCTCCTTCTCATCTTCCTCTTCCTTCTTTTTCTTGCTCTTTTCAGCCTTGACCACCCCCTTATTCGCTGCATCAGGTTTTCCTTTAGCTCCGTAGGCAGCAATATCCTTCTTGTACTTCTCCTTCAGCTTGGCAGCCTTCTTCTCATGGGCTGCTTGTCATCCACTGCAGTGTTGTTCCACATCTCTCCTAATTTCTTTGCAACATCACCAATGGATAAGCCAGGATGCTCACCTTTGATTTTGGGGCAGTACTCAGAACAGAACAAGAAGAAGGAGGCCTTTTGGGTGCATTGGAGTTCTTGAACTTCTTTTTGGTCTCCCCATTTGGGGGGAATGTAGGTTTTCAATTTCTTTCATAACGAGACTTGTCAGCCTTTGCCATATCTTCAAATTTCCCCTTTTCTTTAGCAGACATGGTCTTCCACCTCTCTGAGCACTGCTTGGAGAACTCTGAGAAGTTGACAGAAGCATCCGGGTGCTTCTTCTTGTGCTCCTCCTGGCAGGTTTGCACAAAGAATGCATATGAGGACATTTTGCCTCTCGGCTTCTTAGGATCTCCTTTGCCCATGTTTACTTGATTTTGCTCAGCAAGGCACAGAGTCGCCCAGTGCCTGTATGTTTCTCGCTTGCCCGGTCCCTGTCTCTATGGAGCTCAATTACTGCAATGGCTGTGAGAGCAGGCTTCCATTTTCTAGTGTAGACAAGGACAGTCTCACATGCAACATTGAGCTAGGAGTTGAGCTTTCTCTCTGTTGTTCAAATACTATTGTGTGCTAGTCACATTTGCAAAATCTCCTCAAACTTTCTGTGTGTGGGACACAGTTATGTTACTTGAACTTTCTCTTTTTGCCTTAAGCTCCTGTTACTGACTTGACATGTTGAAAAGAATGCAGAGCACATACCACCGTGTCCTTCCTGATTAATAAGGGAAAGCTTTGGGCTTTTTCCCCCTGAAGAATATTCGGTTAGCCTGCAATCTGAAGATAGTCACCACAATACTGGATGAGTATTTAAAAGAAAATTGTGCTTCCATGTTTAACAAATATTATTTTATACTTCCTTCTGGTTTATTCTCTCTCTCTCTCTCTCTCTCTCTCTCTCTCTCTCTCTCTCTCGTGTTTTTGAGACAGGGTTTCTCTGTATAGTCCTGGCTGTCCTTGAACTCACTCTGTAGACCAGGCTGGCCTTGAACTCAGAAATTCGCTTGCCTCTGCCTCCCAAGTGCTGGGATTAAAGGCATGTGCCACCACACCTGGCTTTGGTGTCTCTTTATTTCTTGTTGATATCAGAAATCTGATACCTTGTTGGGCTCTGTGAAACATATGATAATTTTTACCTCATATTTATTTTGTAAAATAATGTTAGCAGTTTTCTGGTAGAATATTTAAGTTTCTTATATATACTTTCATATCATCTATGAATAAAGATAATTTGATTCTTCCTTTCCAAATTGTGTATCCTTAATCTTCTATAGTTTTCTTATTTCTCTAGCTAAGACTACAAGTACTATATTGAAATAAGAGAGAGAGAGAGGGAGAGAGGGGGGAATGGCAGCCTTAATCACTTTTTAATTTGAGATGATGATTATCTAAATTTTTTATTCCATGTTAAATTTGAGAAACTTTCAGATATTGTCCAATTGTTATGCTAATTTTTTCATAATTTTTGTTGATGTGATCGAGATTTAAGCTGTACATTCAGATTATTATATACTGGTATATTCCTTGTCCTTTCAGTGAATCGTGGCTATAAATTATTTGTATTTTTTTTTTGTAGCAGCTTGCTAAAGTTGCTGTCACTTGTAAGAATATGTTTTTGTGGAAGATTAATTATTTTACAACTTTTAAATGCTGTAGATAACATAAAATATGTAGTAGAGAAAGTAACAAATACATCTCCTGGGCCCTCTGGGCCAATCAAAGCTGCCCTGAGCAGACTGATATCCCAGGGGGACCTCCACTCTCCCATCACCTCTCCTCAAACCTAGTCAGACTCCTGAACCATACAGGTCCTGAAACATACAGCCTAATGATATACATCAGAATCCTGCCACACCAGGAATATTGAAGTTCACCCTCTTCCCAATATCTGCTACAACAAGAACATCGAGGGATTAAAACCGTCCAGTTTGCTAAAGGCCCTCAAAAGAACAACATCAACAAAAGCTTTGGCAATATGACACTTCCAAAGCAAATCTACCCCACTACAGCAAGCTCAGATAACCTAGCAAAACTGAAATACAAGAAAATCACCTTAACTACTATCTTACAATAATCATAGAGGCCTTATAATAGGAAATTATAAATCCCTTAAAGAAACACTGGAAATACAATCAAACAATAAAGGTCTTTAAAGAAGAAACAAATAAATTACTTAAAGACATACAGGAAAATAAAATTAAACAGGTAAAGGAAGCAAATAAAACTGGGCAAGACCTGGAAGTCAAAATAGAAGCAATAAAGAAGACACAAACTGAAGAAATTCTGGAGGCAGAAAACTAAGGGAAGACAACAAGATCAACAGATGCAACAAGCATGTACAGAATAATGGAGATGGAAGAGAGACATTCAGGCATAAATATACAATACAAGAAATTAATACATCAGTCAAAAATGTTAAATCTAAAAAACTCCTAGCATAAAACATACAGGAAATCTGGGACTCCATCAAAGGCCATCAAAGAGCAACAGGAATAAAAGAATGTGAAGACTCTGTGATAGTTTGTATGCGCTGGGCCCAGAGTGTGGCAGTATTAGAAGGTGTCTCCCAGTTGGAGTAGGTGTGTCCCTGTGGGTATGGGCTTTATGGCCCTTATTCTGACTGTCTAAAAGCCAGTATTCTGCTAGCAGCCTTCAGAGGAAAATGTAAATCTCTCAGCTCCTTCTGCACCATGCCTGCCTGGAAGCTGCCAGTTCTTGCCGTGAAAATACTGAACTGAACCTCTGAAACTAAGAATTGCCTTGGTCCGGATTTCTGAGTTCGAGGCCAGCCTGGTCTACAAAGTGAGTGCCAGGACAGCCAGGGCTATACAGAGAAACCCTGTCTCGAAAAACCAAAAAAAAAAAAAAAAAAAAAAAAAAAAAAAAGAATTGCCTTGGTCATGGTGTCTGATCACAGGAATAGAACCCTAACTAAGACAAGACTCCAAGCTCCAAGGACCAGAACATATTCCCAAAATAATCATAGAAGAAAAGTACCCAACCTAAAGAAAAAGATGCCTAGAAATGTGTGAGAAGCTTATAGAATGCCAATTAGAGTGGAACAGAAAAGAAACCCTCCTAATACATAATTATCAAAATACAAAACCTAAAAAAGAAAGAATATTAAAAGTAGCATGGGTAAAAGGCCAAGTAACATACATAGACAGATATATCAGAATTACATCTGACTTGTCAACATAGACGGTCAAAGTTAGAAGGGCCTGAGCAGAGAGCCTGCAACCTCTAAAAAACATAGGTGCCTACATACACTACTATGCCCAGAAAAACTCCCAATCAACTTACATGACAGAAAGAAGACATTTCAATAAAAATCCAAAATCAAACAATATCTGTTCATAAATTCTACTCTACGGAAAATACTAGAAGGAAAGCTCCAAACAAAGAAACATAACTACATCCAAGAAAACACAGGAAATAAGCAATCCCATACCAGCAAAAGCAAAGAAAGCACTGACAAATACATAAACACACACACACACACTAAACCATCAATGTCAAAATAATGGAAAATTACAATCACTGGTCATTAATATTTCTCAACAACAATGGACTCAATTCCCAAATAAAAAGACATAGGCTAAGAGAATGGATGGAAAAAGAGGATGCATTATTCTGTTGTATACAAGAAACATTCCTCAGGAAGACAATAGACATCTCCTCGGAGTAAAGTGCTAGAAAAAAAAGTTGTCTGAGCAAATGAATCCAAAAAGAAAGCTGGGGGTAGTCATTCTTTTTTTTTTTTTTTTAAAGATTTATTTATTTATTATATGTAAGTACACTGTAGCTGTCTTCAGACACTCCAGAGCGCCAGATCTCGTTACGGATGGTTGTGAGCCACCATGTGGTTGCTGGGATTTGAACTCTGGACCTTTGGAAGAGCAGTCGGGTGCTCTTACCCACTGAGCCATCTCACCAGCCCGGGGGGTAGTCATTCTTATACCAAACAAACAAAAACCAAAAATAAACACTTTCAAGCAAAATTAATCAAAAGAGACAGGGAAGGACATTTCATATTCATTAAAGGAAAAATCTACCAAGATGCTATCTGAATGATGAACATCTGTACCCCGAACACAAGGGCACTTGACAACTGTAAAAGAAAGACTGTTAGAATGTAAATAGCACATCAAATCCCACACATTAATAATAGGGTATATTTCAAGACACAACCAGCACCAAATGACAGCACATCCAGACTAAAACTAAACACAGAAATAATGAAACTATTAGGCACTGTGAATCAAAAGTACCTAATAGACATGTACAGAAAATTCACCCAAACCCAAGAGGATATACCTTCTTCTCACAAAGCAAATCTCGAAGGTACAAGAAAATTGAAATAATGCCTTGTATCTAATCAGACCACCATGGATTTAAGCTGGACTTCAACAACAGGAACATTGTAAAGCCTACACACTCATAGAAATAGAACAAGTCTCCATTCAATGATCTCTGGGGCAGGGAAGGGAGAGAGGAGAGGAGAGGAGAGGAGAGGAGAGGAGAGGAGAGGAGAGGAGAGGAGAGGAGAGGAGAGGAGAGGAGAGGAGAGAGGAAAGACACTTTACACAATACAATAAAAATGAAAGTACAACATAGTCCAGTTTTATGGGACACAATGAAATCAGTACAAAGAGGAATGTTCATAGCACTAAGTGCCCCCATAAAGAAATTATAAATGCTGAAACCAGCAATTGAAAAGTACAGCTGAAAACTCTAGAAAAAAAAAGGCGCAAAAATATCAACAAGGAGTAGAAGGAAGAAAATAATGAAAATCAAGGCTGAAATAAATCAGTTCATAACAAAGAAAACAATACAACAAATCAAGGAAACTAAGAGCTGATTCTTTGAGAAAACCAACAAGATAGACAAACCCTAGCCAAAATAAGCAAAGGAGAGCGAAACAGAATCCAAATAAACAAAGTCAGTAATGATGAGAGACAAAACAAGTGACATTGAGGAAGTTCAAAGAATCATTAGATCTTACTCCAAAAGCATATACTCCAAAAAATTGTAAAATCCTAATGAAATGGGTGATTTTCTAGCCAAATACCAATTGGAAAGTTAAATCAGGGACAGGTAAACTATTTAAACATATCTATAGCCCCTAAAGAAATAGAAGCAGACATTAAATGTCTCCTAACCAATAAAGCCCAATAGAGAGATGGTTTTAATGGAGAATTCTACCAGACTTTCAAAGAAGAGCTAAAGCCAATACTCTTCAAACTATTCCATAAAATAGAAACAAAAGGAGCACTGCCAGACTCATGCTATGAGGCCACAGCCACACTGATACCTAAACCACAGAAAGACTCAACAGAAAGAAAACGTTTGATTGATTTCCCTTATTAACATTGATTCAAAATACTCAATAAAACACCTGCAAACTGAATCCAGGAACACATCAAAAATGTCATCCCTCAAGATGAATTAGCCTTCATCAAAGAGATGCTTAGATATTTAATATATGGAAATCCATCGATGTAATCTACCATATAAACAAACTGAAAGAAAAAACTCACATGATTTTTCTCATTAGTTGCTGAAAAGGCCTGGGATTAAATCCATCGCCTCTTCATTTTAAAGGTACTAGAGAATTCACGGATACAGGTTACATACATAAACATAATCACAGTAACATACAATAAGCCAATAGATAAAAATCAAAGTAAATGGAGAGGAACTTCAAACATTTCCACTAAAATAAGGAACAAGACTAACCTTCGCACTCTATCCCTATCTATATTTTGAAAATCTCACTTGAAATTCTAGCCAGAGAAATAAGACAGGTAAAGAAGATCAAAGAACCAGCTCCTGGATTGCTTGATTCTTTATTCAGTTCTTTTAGTTTCTACTTGATTGATTTCAGCCCTGAGTTTGATTATTTCCTGCTGTCTACTCCTCTTGGGTGAATTTGCTTCCTTTTGTTCTAGAGCTTTCAGGTGTGTTGTCAAGCTGCAAGTATATGCTCTTTCCAGTTTCTTTTTGGCGGCACTCAGAGCTATGAGTTTTCCTCTTAGTACTGCTTTCATTGTGTCCCATAAATTTGGGTATACCCATTTTCATTAAACTCTAAAAAGTCTTTAATTCCTTTCTTTATTTCAGTCATAGTGGTGTACAAAGTTCATGCCAGTGTTTGAAAAGCAGAGGCAGGCTATTACAGGATTGAGGCCTACAAAGTGTCTTCAAGACAGCCAGGGCTGTTTAAACTAAGAAACCATGTATGAAAAGAATAAAAATAAAATTAAGAACGTAAGAAAGAGAGAGAGAAGAAGAAAAAAGAAAGAAAAGAAGAAAGAAAGAAGCAGAAGAAAGAAAGAAAGAAAGAAAGAAAGAAAGAAAGAAAGAAAGAAAGAAAGAAAGAAAGAAAGAAAGGAAGAAAGAAAGGAAGAAAGAAAAAAAGAGAGAAAAGCAAAAAGAAAGAGAAACAAGCAGACTTAGGAGATAGTTTTAGTTGATTCGAGATATCGTTTCTCTGTGTAGGCAGGCAGGCAGGCAAGCAGCCATACTTTTTTGGTTTGCTTTCGTTTGCTTTGGTTTTCAGGAAGTGTTGCCTAGGTCATACACAAGCACAGGCACAAGAAATAAATAATTAAGAAACACAAATCTGGGAGGGAGGGGCTAGCTTGGCCATGGAGACACACCACACTCACACACACGCACACACACTAATAAAATCAGGTTGTCAGGCATCTTGGCCAACAGTGGTGTGTGTGTGTGTGTGTGTTTGCCTGTCCTTCCGACTGTCTATCTGTGCAGAACTGCATATGGACTTATCACTCAGCGCCACAATTCAGGTTCCAGAGCTGAACTGTGACCTTGAGTGAAGATCCTACAGGGTTATTAGTGCCTAAAATCCACAAACATCTATACCAAGTTATTCCACCAGTCTGAGCTTAGGGATAGGGGAATTCCTTATGAACATGTCTTTAGTGTATACTTATCCTGCTTCCATTAGTTGTGGTACTCAACTGTGGCAGGGGGACTTGCCTTGTCTAACATCCATGTCTTAACTTACCAACCCGGAAGTCAGTTGCCCACATACAAGTTTCTTTCTTCCAAGTAAGATGTCAGTTCCCAGGGAGGCCTTGGGAACTTACACTTTATTCATGCACACCCTACTCAAAATAGAAGTCTGTTTCCAAGTAGTTTCTGCACTGAATCGGTGCAGGTGTCTCTTTTGTGTTGGGGCGTGGTCTATCTTCAAGGCAGCTTATGAGAGCAAATGCCATAAGAGCATATGCATGGGTGGGTGCAGGAAATGCTGCTGGATGGTCAGTTTGGGTCCAAGCCTATTGCAGATAACTATAGAACAAAGGAAGCAGTTCTATTGGCTTCTATCGTGATTGTTTTCTGAGAACACAACCAATGAGAATATGTAATCAATTCGGGCAGTAACGGCAGAAACAAGGTATGAGACAGTGTCCTTATAATAGTAGTTAACAGCACAAAGTGGCAGGCTTCCAGGTAAGAGATTACCTAGTCCTTAACTAATTTGACATAGGCCTTCACATTAGATCTAGGCCTTAATAGTTTCCTCAGTCCTTAACATTCCATCCAGGCATTAATATTTTACCTGTACATCCAGCAGCTTTGCCCTCTGAGCCATTGCACATGCATGCATGAATGCAATGTATGTATAGTTAGATGAATATATTTCTCTGTATTCATTAATTTATCAGAAACAACATCTCTCTACATTGTCCAAAAACATACAAGACAGACTAGACCGGCCTCTCAAGTAAGTTCTGCCTCTGCCTCTCCCTAGTGCTGAGATCAAAGGCATGAATCACCACATGCCAAAAAAGGAATTTTGTCGTTGTTGTTCTTTGGTTTGGTTTGATTTGGTTTTCCTTTCTTTCATCTGGGAAAGGGTGTATGTGTAAGTGTGTGTGTGTGTGGATGTGTATGTGTGTGTGTTTAATATTTTTTGTTCTGTTAATGTATTGGCAGTAGAATGTTGACCCCAGAGTTATTGGTTTTTGATTTCTTGTTAGTTTATTGTCTATTTGATTTAACTTCAAAATATATCCATGTGTGTTTGTGTGTGTTGCATGCGTGTGAGTGGGTGGGTGTATATCTGCCTTTATGTGTGTATTGGTGTGATAGTAGAAACCTGTACATGCGTATTTTGTTTATGTATGATATTGCAGGCATGTGATGGAGGTGGGGTGGGTAGGTAGCATCCAAACTTTGTGAGCAGCTCCATGCCACTTAGTTATCATTACTTGTTTTATGTATGTATGTATGTATGTATGTATGTATGCATGTATGTTTGTTTGTACTGTGTGATTACTTACTTACTTAGTTTCTTATTTGAAACAGAACCCTGCTCTTTCAGAGGTCCTGAGTTCAATCCCCAGCAACTACTTGGTGGCTCATAACCATCTGTAATGGGTTCTGATGCCTTCTCCTGGTGTCTCTGAAGACAGATACAGTGTACTCATACTTGGAGAGTGTTGGGAACAAAAAAGGGAGGCCCTGGGGAAGAAGGGGAAAGGAAAAGGGGCCCAACGTCCGACTAGAATTCCTGTGCTTTGGGCAGGTAGACACAGGAGTGGGGGTGGTGGTGGCACTTCTGGATGCTTTCCACTGGGCCCCAGGTGGGCATCTAAGCCACTGAACCCACTGTGGGGGGGTTGGAGAAGGGGCAGTCCCCAACCGGGGACCCCGGAGTTATAGGAGAGAGGGATAAAGGGATAAAGGAAGCACACTCTGGTCAGTGTGCTGTGATATTGATGGAGCAGAGATTCTCTATGGTTTAAGAGCTTTGTTATAAAATGCAGGAGAGAGAGAGAGAGAGAGAGAGAGAGAGAGAGAGAGAGAGAGAGAGAGAGAGAGAAGGCTAGAGGGAAAGAGGAGAGGAGAGATGAGATTAGAAGACAAAGAGAAACGGAAGAGGAGAAAGGAGAGAAGTGAGAGGTAAGGGAACAAATGAGTGAGAGAGTAAGAGAGCAAGGTGGGGGCTCAACACCCCCTTTTATGGTCTTCACTATTGCTATGTAAGTGGGGAGGAGTTTAGCCTGAAGGTCAGAAGCTTGGGCCATTTCTTACATGACTACTGACCATGCTTCTCTTTTGGGGGGGTGGGGGGATGCTGTGGGAGGTGGTAACTTAGGCAGGGGCCAGAGTCCCAGGAGCCTGAGGGAACACCTGCTGTGTCATGAAGGTGAATTGTGACCATCTGGGTTCAGACTTCAGCTTGACTGGAGACCAGCCTGCAATTCCCCACACTGTACCCTAGTTCTTAATAAGGTTATTTGATTCTCTGGAGTCTAACTTCCTGAGTTTTTTGTATATATTGGATGTTAGTCCTCTATCGGATGTTGAATTGGTAAAGATCTTTTCCCAATCTGTTAGTTGACATTTTGTCCTATTTATGGAGTCCTTTGCCTTATAGAATCTTTGCAATTCTTTGAAGGATTTGGAATTTTGATGGGGATTGCAGTGACTCTGTAGATAGCTTTAGAAAGGATGGCTATTTTTACTATATTATCCCTGCTAATCCATGAGCATGGGAAATCTTTCCATCTTCAGAGATCTTCTTTGATTTCTTTCTTCAGAGACTTGAAGTTCTTGTCATACAGATCTTGCACTTGCTTGGTGAGAGTCACACCAAGAAAAGTAGTATTATTTGTGACTATTATGAGGGGTTTTGTTTCCCTAATTTCTTTCTCAGCCTGTTTATCCTTTGAATAGAGGAAGGCTACTGATTTGTTTGAGTTAAATTTATATCCAGCCACTTTGCTGCAGTTGTTTATCAGTTTTAGGAGTTCTCTAGTGGAATTTTTGGGTCACTTAAGTATATGATCATATCATCTGCAAATAGTGATAGTTTGACTTCTTCCTTTCCGTTTGTATCCTGTTGGTCTGTTTTTGTTGTCTAACTGCTCTAGCTAGAACTTGGAGTACTATATTGAATAGATGGGGAGTGAGCAGCCTTGTCTAGTCCCTGATTTTAGTGGGATTGCTTCAAGTTTCTCTCCATTTAGTTTGATGTTGGGCACTGGTTTGCTGTAGGTATGGGCCTTGAATTCCTGATCTTTCTAAGACTTTTAACATGAAGGGATGTTGAATTTTGTCAAATGCTTTTTCAGCATCTAGTGAAATAATCATATGGTTTTTTTTCTTTGAGTTTGTTTATGTAGTAGATTACGTTGGTGGATTTCCATATACTGAACCATCCCTGCATCCCTGGGATGAAGCCTACTTGATCGTGGTGAATGATCATTTTGATATGTTCTTGGATTTGGTTGGCTAGAATTTTATTGAGTATTTTTGCATCAATGTTCATAAGGGAGATTGGTCTTAAGTTCTCTTTCTTTGTTGATTTTTTGTGTGGTTTCAGTATAAGTGTAATTGTGGCTTCATAGAACAAATTGGGTAATGCCCCTTCTGTTTCTATTTCGTGGAATAGTTTGAAGAGTATTGGTATTAGGTCTTTTTAAAGGTCTGATAGAACTCTACACTAAATTCATCTGGTCCTGGGGTTTTTTTTGTATTTGTTTTTTTTGTTTTTTTTTGTTTGTTTGTTTTGTTTTTTGTTTGTTTTTTTTTTTTTTTTTGGTGGGGGGGGAGACTATTAATGACTGCTTCTATTTCTTTCGGGGTTATGAGATTGTTTAGATGGTTTATCTGATTCTGTTTTAATTTTGGCACCTGGTAAAGTTGTCCATTTCATCCAGCTTTTCCAGTTTAGTTTAGTGTAAACTTTTGCTCTAGGATCTGATGATGTTTTGGATTTCCACGGTTTCTGTTGTTATGTCTCCCTTTTCATTTCTGATCTTATTATTTTGGATACTGTCTCTGTGCCCCTGGTTAGTCTGGCTGAGGGTTTATCTATCTTTTTGATTTTCCCTAAGAACCTACTCCTGGTTTTGTTGATTCTTTGTATAGATCTTTTTGTTTTTATTTGGTTGATTTCACCCCGTCTACGCCTCTTGAGTGTATTTACTTCTTTTTTTTTTTTTAAAGATTTTTATTTATTTATTATATGTAAGTACACTATAGCTGTCTTCAGACACACCAGAAGAGGGCATCAGATCTCATTACGGGTGGTTGTGAGCCACCATGTGGTTGCTGGGATTTGAACTTCGGACCTTCGGAAGAGCAGTCGGGTGCTCTTACCCACTGAGCCATCTCACCAGCCCCGTGTATTTACTTCTTTTTGTTCTAGAGCTTTCAGATGTGCTGTCAAGCTGCTAGTGTAAACACTCCCCAGTTTCTTGTTGGAGGCATGCAGAGCTATGAGTTTTCCCTTACTGCTTTTAACATTCTTTGTTTGTTTAGTGTATTTGGTGTTTTGATTATTATGTAACAAGAGGAATTTCTTTTCTAGTCCAGTCTATTTGTAGTTCTGTGGGCTTCTTGTATGTTCATGGGCATCTCTTTCTTCAGGTTAGGGATGTTTTCTTCTATAATTTTGTTGAAGATACTGAGTATCCCTTTAAGTTAGAAATCTTCCGTCTTTTCTATACCTATTATCCTTAGGTTTGGTCTTGTCATTGTGTCCTGGATTTCCGGGATATTTTTGGTTAGGAGCTTTTTGCTTTTTTGCATTTTCTTTGATAGTTGTGTCAGTGTTTTTGATGGTATCTTCTGCACTTGAGAATCTCTCTTTGATCTCTTGTATTTTGGTGGTGATGCTTGTATCTATGGCTCCTGATCTCTTTTCTAGGTTTTCTAAATCCAGGGTTGTGTCTCTTTGTGATTTCTTCATTGTCTTTATTTTCTTTTTTTGATCTTTGATGGTTTTGTTCATTTCCTTTGCCTGTTTGGTTGTGTTTTCCTACAATTCTTTAAGGGACGTTTGTGTTTTCTTTTTAAGGGCTTCTAGCTATTTACCTGTGTTCTCCTGTATTTCTTTAAGAGAGTTATATATGTCCTTCTTCAAGTCTTCTATGATCATCATGAAAAGTGATTTTAGATCCGAATCTTGCTTTTCTGATGTGATGGTGTATCCAGGACTTGCTATGATGGGAGAATTGGGTTCTGATGATGCCAAGTAACCTTGGTCTCTGTTGCTTATGTTCTTACACTTGCTTCTATCATTTGGTCATTACTAGTGCTGTATCTGACTGGAGCCAATCCTTCCTGTGATCTGAGTTGTGCCAGAACTCCTCATAAGGCAAATGTCTCTGTTATACTGTGATTCTGGGATCAAGTGATCCTGAGATCCTGGGTTTGTCAGACTACCTGGGAGTCAAACTGAACCTGGGACCCTGAGATCCTGGTGTGACCAAGCTTCTGGGATATTGGGATACTGGTTGTGGTAGAACGCCTGAGATTTGAGCCTCCTCTGGGTGCTTTGGGACTGGCTTTAGAGTTTGCACAAGGTAAACCAGCACAGGAACCCAAGCCACTGGTCAGAAGAGTTCCTGTGTCCCTGGATCTGCTGGTCCCAGTTACTCCACATGGTGTTGGAACAGATGTTGTGTCCTACTCACCCTTGATCTTAAGATTCTGGGTGTGCTAGAGCTCCTAGGAGTAGAGCCTCCTCTGTGTGCTGTGGAACTGGCTGCAGAGTTTGTGCCCAAGGTCAACTTAAATTTTTTCATTCTTTAGACATCACATAATTAAGAATATTGAGGGGGCTGGTGAGGTGGCTCAGTGGGTAAGAGCATCCGACTGCTCTTCCAAAGGTCCAGAGTTCAAATCCCAGCAACCACATGGTGGCTAACAACCATCCGTAACGAGATCTGGTGCCCTCTTCTGGAGTTTCTGAAGATAGCTACAGTGTACTTACATATAATAAATAAATAAATCTTAAAAAAAAAAAAAAAAGAATATTGAGACAGAAAATGAAGGGAAATCAAATGGACTGACCATCTGGAATAAGGAATAATGACAGTGCAAATGATGATGTTAGTATTGAGGACCTGGAAAATAAGTCTTCAGAGACACCTTTGTCATTTTTAATGGGTACACCCATAGCTTTAATGGTGCCTTAAAGACACAGGATTGCTTTTGCCTGTGGGCAACAGTGTTGCTGACAGGCTTTCTTTAGATTCTGCCCAGAAGGAGAAGAGGGCAGAGAAGAACAAAACAGACTTCAGAGAGAGCAAAATGGAATAGTTGTAGCACAGCACCAGAAATGCAGATGCTTTGGGGTATCCACACACAGCTAACCTCTCTCACCATCTTTGAACAGTGACACTAAAATCAATGGAGCTCAGCACTCCACTGTTCAGGGACCTTCAAACAGAAAAACACTTCTATTCGTACTCTTCCAAATCATCAGACTGCAACTTCATTGCAGATTTCTATCCTCATTCAAGCCTAAATCCTATCTCACCATGGAAGTGTGAATTGACGGTTTGTCAGTACACTATAAAGACAAAGTAGTGTTATCTTTCAGAAAAGGAAAACTTAAAAGAGTGAAAACAGGCAGGTCTTCCCTCATTGTACCTGACACAGATATGTACTAAAATTGTTTTCTTCAAAACAGGTATATTTGATTATTTTATTCTTATGTTTTCATTGGTATTCTAATGACTACAAATGTCTTAATATTAAAAGCCTCTAGGAATGTCAGGTTATATAAGTTACAGTAAGTATAACTGAAAACTTTACTACTGTGCTTCATATTCAACTTAACTGTAAACCCTGGGATTCCAAGTTTCTTTCTTCATGGAGACTTTATAAATTGTTGAAGTTATGAACTGTATAAAAGAGAAATTTTATATTCTGTGCCTAATCTCCTGTGAGAATGAAATTGATTGGTAAAGGTTATTGAGAGTTTCTGGAAGGTTGCCTTAATAATGCACTCTTAAGGGGGCTGGTGAGATGGCTCAGTGGGTAAGAGCACCCGACTGCTCTTCCGAAGGTCCAGAGTTCAAATCCCAGCAACCACATGGTGGCTCACAACCATCTGTAACAAGATCTGGCGCCCTCTTCTGGAGTGTCTGAAGACATCTACAGTGTACTTACATATAATAAATAAATAAATCTTTAAAAAAAAATAATGCACTCTTAAAATGGAACTGTTGTAATTACAGTGATAAACTTAGTGAGATTGTTTTAACATCTACGTAGAGTTTCTAATGTGTGTGTGTGTGGCTAACATTTGTCATCCAAATCCAACAGGAAGCTATTTTGAGATAGTTATTACTTAAACTAGATTCTAGTTCACTTATTTTTGACAAAGGGTTTGCTATTTCTCTTTTGTGGGCCAAAAGAAAGATTCAAGATTATATGATAGTTATCTTTATAACTGTGCAAAGGGAGGCATAAGGAGAAAGACACTAATGGGGTTTTAGAAAATTGCGGGGTCTTTCTCTATGAGTGTTTGTTGTTCTTATATTGTTTGATATATTCCAATATGCTTTTAGTCAGTATTTTTGGAATATATTAGAATAATACCATAGGTTATTTATTTATTGACCATTTTTAAAATTTTTTTCTTTAATATTTTTTTTGTTTTGTTTTTTTCGAGACAGGGTTTCTCTGTGTAGCCCTGGCTGTGCGGGAACTCACTTTGTAGACCAGGCTGGCCTCGAACTCAGAAATCCGCCTGCCTCTGCCTCCCGATTGCTGGGATTAAAGGCGTGCACCACCACGCCTGGCTCTTAATATTTTTTTACAGTTCAGACTTTATCCTCTTCCTGGTCCACATTCCAACTATTCTACATCCCACACCTCCTCCCCACCCCCATCTCCAAGAGGTTGTCCCACCCCTTACCCCTACCCCACCAGACGTTCCCATTCCTAAAGGCCCAAGTATCTTAAGGGGTAGGTGCATCTTCTCTGAGTCCATACCTGGCAGTCCTCTGCTGTATATGTGTTGGGGACATCATATCAGCTTGTGCCTGGTGCCTGGTTGGTGGCTCAGTGTCTGAGAAATCCCAGGGACCAGGTTAGTTGAGACTGCTGATCTTCCCACAAGGTTGCCCTCCTCCTCAACTTCTTCAAGCTTTTCCCTAATTCAACCACAGGGGTCAACAACAGCTTCTGTCCATTGGTTGAGTGTAAATATCTGCATCTGACTCTTTCAGCTGCTTGTTGGGTAGTCTTGATAGACACACCATATGTTCCTAAGCATACCATAGTTATTATTTCTTAGCCTTTCCTGAAGGTCACATAATTTTGAAAGCATAAAAATACTACTATGAATTAGGTTCATGAATGGGAATAAATTCATAAATTTCTATGTTGTAAGAAAGCATTTGGTAGGAATTTTGCTTAGACAGTCAGTACCCTTTAAATATTTAATACTATTTTAAGTTGTTTCCCTTCTGTTTCATAGAACTCTGAACAGTAGAATTGTGATTGTTGTTTGCCTTACATGTTCAATGCCCTGAGTTTGATACCTTGCACAGCAAAAGAAAGAGAGATTGTGATTATTGAAATTGTCAGAGAAAAAGGCAAGGGTTTGATCTAGATCACGTGCCTGAATCTGAATCCTTGCTCTGCCACTTTCTGCAACAGGAACATGCATGGGTATTTGCCTTTCTTGCCTATTTCCTTTCTGCGAGAGGAATGGCAAGAATTAGTGACATCCAGCTTATGTCTACTTAAGGACAACATGGAAAAAGGTTCAGAGCCTTGCATCTAGTGAGACTAGACAATTGTCTCACAGTTAATTCATGAAGTGGCTCAATTGTTCCTGAGTAAAGTTTTAGTTTTTGTTTTGTTACACCCAAGAATATTCTCTGAAATCAGAAGTATTTACAAGCTTAAAAAGTTCTTATATTTTAGATTCTAAAATTAGGATCTGTACTTTTATATTTTGGAACATCAGGAGGAGTATTAGTAATAATATTATTATAAAATAATATTAGCCTAATAATCCTTATAAACACTCTCTGGTTATTCTAAGTCATTAATTATCCTTTTCCCTTTGTATATAGATTTTTGGGTTTTTTTGTGGACTACTTTTTGAAATATGTCTAATTATAACTGTAGTATGACAGTATCACGAGAGACCATCTTGATGCAAACACCCGAGGTAGTTTAATGACAGAGCTCCGAGACAACATGTATCTCACAGAGGAGACAGAGGTTGTTGACCACGAGGCTCGAAAGCTAAGGGGTTTTATAGAAAAGGGTCTGGCGCTGGGGGGGGGGGGGGGAGGAATTGGCACGGTTTCACACACGATTGGTTCATTTAAACATCAACAGAATGATTACATATCAGAAAAAGAGTACGTGCAGTTCATGGCGTCAGGAATTCTGAGGGCCAGGTACTTATCTAAGTCAGCAGAACATCTGGTTAACATTTAACCCAGGTAGGAAGGGCAGGACATAGGGAGGCACCTGGCCAATCTGGACATTTTTGTATGTCTTCCCTATCTTTATGGCTAGCCAGTTCCTGGGATGACTTTACAGCCTTTGTTCTTTGCTCTAGGCCCAAAAAGCCTTCCTAACTAGCAAGCTGCATGAGTCATGGACATTGAATTTTAATTTTCTTTCACCTAGAAGTAGAGATAAGGATTTGTTTAATTCCCTAACAAAAGCTCCTTCCTCTTCCTACGTGGGTAACCTAGCAACGTTTTCCATGACAAAGCCTTGCCTGCCTTCCTGCCCTCAGCTCAGCCTGGGAATCAACCCCTGAGGGGACTTTGTCTGATTTAAACACACAAATGTCACCTCTGGAGTCCTGTCTTTTGGAATGTCAGCCTTGTTTCCCATGGACAGGCTTCATTCTCACTGTGATTTATGCCTAGGCCTGACCTGGGAGAACTTTCACAGATGGGATGCTGTGTTTGTCTCATGAGTTTAGAATACCCAGGGCTTGAAATCAGACAATGCCCGGGCTTAGATTTAGAAAACCTTTTAAAAAATGGAGTCTGACTCTCAGTTCCTCCTGTTCCACCGAAATGCCCTGTCATTCACACAGACAGCTGTGGTGGACTGTGTTTCTCAGACCCTTGGTGGGTGACAAACAGTTGATGTTGCCTGCTGCTGTAAGACCCCAACTCATTGTGTTTCTTAGACCCCCTAGAAATGAAGCCCAGCATGGAGTTCTTTGTTCTTTCACCTTCAGCCGGAAAGAAGCCCAGCATGGAGTTCTTTGTTCTTTTGCCTTTAGCCGGAAAGAAAGGTGAGATGGGTGACCCACCTAGGCATCTGACCCATTGTGTAAGGGACCAAGAACATTTACACAACTTCCCCAGCCTTTGTGGTCTAATCCTCCCCTCACTTTCGGGGAGAGATGAGCTGTAATTCACCATCCCCATATTTATGATGCTTATCCTATCCTTCCCTCACATTATGGCTCACTCTTTAAACACTCAACTGCAACTGCTGGGGGTCTATCTCCTCTGCCCCTTGTGGGTTACGAGCTCAGCCTCAGCATGCTGATAATATTCGAATAAACCTCATGCGATATTGCATCAAGAACTGTTTTTCTCGAGATATTGGAGTGTCGGCTCTTCCTGGGTCTTGAGCGAGGGTGTCCCCAGAAATGGCGGTCTTATACTACCATCAGCACAGGTGGATATTGGGTGCCATATCAGTGCCCAGGTGAGGCCAGGAGCTGTCAGTTCTAGTTTTTATGGCCATCTTCCATCAGCAGAGGGGCATGGTAAGTGGCTTCAGGGCCTAACTGTTCTGTTGGAACCCACCAGGAGCACCCGTCTTAGGTCAGGAGCCATCAGCTCTGGGGTGTGTGCACTTAGTGGGCCTCTCTCAGGATGTCATACAGTGAGTCTGCAGACAGAGTTCCTCACAAACATTATGGAGCAGACTCTTAAAGAGACAGGCACAGAGGTGGGCACTGGTACCTAACTGTCTTCTGTCAGAATGTTAGATGTGGACTTGGGAGAGAGAGCAGGGTGAGATATTAAAATCCAGTTCACAGGGAATGGAGGTCCATACCTGCCCCTCACAGCATCTGCTGTGGGGAACCTGCTGAGAAAGGCACAGGCAGGGGACAGAGAAGCCACTGGTGCCCAGGACTGTGGGGACTCCCATGTGCTGCCACGACCTCTCCCAGGGTTGAGAAACATGTTTATTCCTCCACAGAAAAGCCTGAGAAAAGTGGCTCAGGACAGGGCCGTGGCGACTCAAGAGGAGAAACCGACCTCAGAGGAGGAATCTGACTCAGAAAATAAATTCACAAAACATTGTGAACATAAAGGGCCTACTGTGGGCATTTAAACAGGGGCCAGTCCACAGGACCCCCTGAAAAACATGAAAAGACAGCACAGGGTCCTGCTTGCTCTGTTGCTGGTGTCCCCTGAGCTCAGCCATGGGGTGAATTGTCAGGCTGTGTCCCTGTGAGTGTGGTGGACAATGACTCAGAAGATGAAGATGACTCGTGGGAACCTCTGTCCTCTACATGGCACAGGACGTCTCACAATCTGTGTAAAATAGCCAGAGCCTGCCTGAGCAAAGATGGATTCTCACTGGGGAGGGACAGAGATGAGGATGTGACTCAGACAGAGAGAGCTGAGAAGTCTGAGACACGGAGGAGAGAGGTCACCTACAGGATGAGATGGGCACAGGGGCGTGGTAGGTGGGGGGCGGTTGGGAGGAATGGCTCCCCAGAAAATGACCTGCTGGGGACAGCATGCCATGACAGAGACTGCCTACAGCAGGCCAGGATGGAAATATCTCAGGAGCCTGCAGCAGATCCGTGTGAAAATCAGTTGTTCCCATGTCTTCCAACCTTAGTCTTGGGCAGTGCCTGTATAGATTTCATTCGTGTCTGACTGCTTCTCAGTTGCCCCTGATGTGCATAATCATTCTATTATAGCCGACGTGATTTCTGTGAAACTAGATGTTCCCTGATGTGACAATTCTTAAAAGTTTAAAAACTGAGGCCTGGGGCCCAGTGCAGAGCAGTCATACTGGCCCTGGTGCTTGCTTGCACCCTCATCTTGGAGTCAATGCAATAACTGCACAATGGCAATTCCGGATTCATGCTTGACTTGCAGAGAATGTTTGACAGAAATGATTAGAAAATGAACTACAGCTAACATTGAGACTGCAGGAAAGGAAATAACTCATGAAATGAGTTTTGCACAGCAGTTGTGAGTGGTTCCTGGATGAGCAAGTATGGAATATTTAAAATCTTATACTCGTAAAACTAAGTCAGAGCACGGGGACTCTCGGGAGAGTCACTGTGTGCAGTGTGCTGAGGTGGAAAGCCAGTGGAACCGCTGAGTTAAGGGTTGACTTGATTCTTTCTGGCTGATGCCTGGCAGGTTTACCTGCGTCATTTATCATTAGAGCTTAACAGGAAAATACAAGCTGACCTCAGAGCTTTGAGCTCTTAAGTATAATAAGTTAAAATTTAAAGTTTCAACAATGATAAGTTTGCAATTATTATTACTTTGGCCAGAAGCCTGGGAATAGGGAAGGTGGAAACTTTGTGGAACAATTGTAATTCTTGATTCTTTGTGGGTTTCCCTTATTCTTTTGAATTTGATTTGCCAATGAATATACAGTGTCTTTTTTACTACCTGCTTTTGGAGTGTCAATAAAAGACTGGGGCAAGAAGAAGGCAAGAGAGCCTGAGAAGAGCAGGTGGAGAGCAAGTGAGTGAAGGAAGAATGCATGTGCAGTGTGTATGTGTGTGTGTGCGCGCGCCCGGTGCATATGAGGCATGTGTTGAGGCATGTGTGAGGCGTGTGTTGAGGCATGTGTGAGGCATGTGTGGTGTGTGTGTGAGGCTAGTGTGAGGCCTGTGTGTGAGGCGTCAGAGGTTGTGTGTGTGAGGCGTGTGGTGTGTGTGTGTGTGTGTGTGTGTGTGTGTGTGTGTGTGGCTACTGTGAGGCATGTGAGACATGTGTGGCGTGTGTGTGAGGCCTGTGAGGTATGTGTGGGAGGCTTGTGTGGTGTGTGTGTGAAGCTAGTGTGAGGCGTGTGAGACATGTGTGAGAGGCATGTGTGAGGCGTTGGAGGTGTGTGCGTGTGTGTGTGTGTGTGTGTGTGTGTGTGTGTGAGGCTAGTGTGAGGCATGTGAAACATGTGTGAGACGTGTTTGTGAGGCTCCTGTGAGGAGCATGTGAGACGTGTGTGTGAAAAGCATACAGGAGAAAGCAGAGCGCGTAGCCTTGCATTGTGAGCAAGGCAGCAAGGATTGCAGAGAGTGAGAAACTCTAAGCGTTGAAAAACCACCTGTCAGCTTGCACCCAAAAAAGCAGTCTGTGTCTGTTCATTATATTCCTCCCAGATAGCCCCACTTCCAGGTGAGAATTCCGATCCTGAGCCAAGGCTAGACTCCTCTGTTTCTCAGGATCACAAGTCTGGCTCCAGGTTAGAAATTCATTTCACAGTCTCTTAGAGATCCTCGGTCTTTGTTTTCTCCCTGTGGCCACCGGAAGTCATTTATAAAACGAGGAAGAAACGTTATTTCTAAGTTTCCGCGAGACAGAGGTTGAACTTTTTTAATTATCAACAATAATAATTAAAATAAAAGCTGTGACGCGGTTTCTGCTTCTGGCCCTCCACCACAGTTTGGCACGGGGAACGGTGAGGAGTTCGGCGGGGCTGCGGCGCTCGCTCGCGGCTCCCCAGGAAAACGTGGGTTTTCTTTCTCATCTCTTCTAAAGTTTAAGTAAAATCTTCATTTCTTCCAAAAAGAAAAATACTTGAGACAGGACTTTAAACCCGCCTCCTGCGAGTGAATATGCGCAGATTCCCTATCCTGTTCCTGTCCCCTCAGGCGGCCATGACGCCAAAAGGTCAAATGTAAACACTGAGAAGAGGTAGCTTAGCGGTTAAGGGCACAAACTGTTTTCCCAAAGGTCATGAGTTTGAATTCCAGCAGGTGCTGTGATATTTTGTACCTTCTTTTGGTGGCTAGACAGATGACTCCGTGTCATGGAATCTGGCTCCCTCTTGTGGCCCGCGCGTGTAAAAGTAGGCAGTAATCTGTATACTTAATAAATACATCTTTAAAAGAAAGAAAGAAAAGAAAATTCCTTATGGAAGTTTCTTATAGATTTGGGAGTGATGACTGGATGAGCGATCCAGCTTCTATTTCTCCTTCTAGGCGTCTTCAAGAGCTGAGGGTCTGCTCTCAGGGCCACTCAGAGGGAGACAGAGAAGATGCATTTATAGGATTGGAAGGGAAGCGAGGACAGGCGCTATAATGGGAAGAGCTCATCACTAGTGGGCAACCTTCCCGGGATGGGAACTGGAAGTAGCAGCGCCACACCAGCGCTGCCAACACCGCCAGCGCTGCCAGCACCTGCTGCAACTAGGATCATGGGGGTCCAGGTGCAGGGACAGAGCACTAGTACTGGTTCGCATATGTGGCGAGGCGGGGGTCTGTGGGACAGGCAGGGAGGCGGGGCAGAACACCTAGGTCGGTGACCCTGAGCGCTCAGCAGGATCCCAGCAAAAGGCGTGGCCATGTTGGAGAGCATAGGGGTCATGCGGGGTCATACCCATGGCTCTATCCTCCCTCAGGTTTGTCCTGCCAGTGCCAGGGCCCTCCCCTCAACACCCTCCCACCTCTCACTTCCCCCTGGGCCTTGGGTCACACAGCTTTCTTGGGGACGGGGCGAGGGGGCAGGGCTGGAGGGTGGCCAGAGTTCACCCAAGGTCTCCTGGATGGCATGGTGATCCCAGTCCCTGGCAGAGGTGACCAAGAGCCACCTATGTGATCCCTTACCTACACTTGGACCCCAACTTTAGACATGACCCTGACAACATATCTAAACCCCGACCTTTGACCCCATCATGACCTCTATATTGCCCTGTGACCAGGATGACACTGTCCTATAACCCTGACAAGACCCGGACACTGTCCACCACACTCCAAACCAGCCTCTGCCCTGCCCACTAGGCACTCCAGGTTCTGACCCCTAGCCCCCACCACATGCATCAGTGATTTCCTGGTGAAATTGGAATTCCGTGCCCCCCGCACCCCCCCCTATGTCACATGGCTAGGCCTAGTCTTCCTGGGGAAGTAGGGGTGTCACTCACCACTCTGTGTCCCATTGTCATCCCAAGGCCTTGCTAAGGTTGTGCGCTGCCTGGGGTGCAGAGGAGCAGCGCAAGGTTCGGGTGTCTTTGGGTCAGGAGTCACAGGGTGGGGTGTCACTGTGGCACCTGGTAGTCATGGGTGACGGGATCAGGGCATGGGGGCTATTGGTGAAGGTTCAGCCTCAGTTTTAATTGACAGCTCAAAAATGGAGAGGTCATGAAAAAGAGTTGAGGCTTGGCGTGATGAGAGCCTATGAGGCTATTGGTGGGGCCTATTTGAAGCAGAAGACCCCACTTGTGAGAGATGCCAGTATCATGGTATGATCTCCAAGAATAGCAGCATCAGTGAAGTGGATCCACCTGAGCCTAGAGAGCTGCAGAAGGCAGAGCTGGAGACTTGAAGCCAGCCCCTTGGAGGAGGCCAGAAGATACTGCCTTTGAACAAGAACCACTCCAAATTTTTAAAGCTCCTTGTATCAGAGCCAAGGCTTGTAGTAAAACTCCTTCAGAGGGATCAACTGATAAAATATCCATAAGATGAACAATAGACACTAAAAGATTCAATGTCCTGACTTCTTGTATTGAAGCAGCAACAAAATTTTTTACATAATGGAAAGCTATCAGCCATTCCTTGGGGCAAAAGTTTCCAATGAAGTTGCTTCATGGGTACCTAAAAGGGACTGAGGAAAGGGACATGATAAAAGGGTGGGTAGGATCAGGAAATATAAATACGTAGCACTAGAGGATGGGGAACTGGGGGTAGCCTCTAGAAAGTCTTACATACCAGAGAAGGGAGAGGTTCCCAGGTCCCAAGGGGAATGACATTAGCCAAAATATCCAACAAAAGACCACTTCCGGTAGACAGGCATGGGCACCAATTGAGGGATTGGGTCACCCATCTGTATCAAAACTTTTAACCCAGAATCATTTCTGTCTAAACACAGGAAAGACCCCATCAGAAGAGTCAGGGAAAGGACTGATGGAACTGAAGGGGATTGCAACCCCATAGGAAGAACAGTATCAACCCACTGGACCACAAAGAGCTACCAGGGACTCAACCACCTACCAAAGAGTATACATGGAGAGATCCATGTCTCCAGCTCTATATGTAGCAGAGGATGGCTTCATCTGGCATCAGTGGGAGGGGAGGCCCTTGGTTCTGTGGAGGCTTGATGCCCCAGTGTAGGGCGATGTTAGAGCAGTGTGAATCTGGATTGGGTGGAGGCAAAGAGGAGAGGGGGATGGGATGGGGAGTGTGTGGATGGGAAAGAGGGAAGGGGATTATCATTTGAATTGTAAACAAATAAAATGATTAATAAAAAGAGGAAAGATGTCTCCATTATATCAAATTAATATCTTTCTGATGACTACAACAGAACGGAGGGTCAGATAATGGTAATTGAGAGAAAATAGCAAAGAAAAAAAAGGCAAAGGCAAGGCAACTGTGGTAAGTGCAACAGTGGTGTATGTAATTCCAACTAAAATGTTAAATAAGACCAAATAAGATGCATATGTAAAGAAAGCAAAAGATGGCATTTGACAGTAATCACTCCCTATGACAGCATTTTAATAATACTGTGTTATATGATGAGCTTTTAATCTCCTTAGTCACTGCTATTTTAATGTCAGACTGATTTCTAGCTACTTAGAGGGAAGCTACAGGAATCTGTTAGGGAGCAAACCTCACATGTGTGTTTTGCTTGCTCGATTAAGCATGGCCACGTTCTCTGTGACAATTATTTTTCTTTTCAAAGGTGCTATTGGTAGTTCAATCATAAATGCAAGTTTATAATCACAGAAGAGGTTCTTGTAAACCATACATGAAAGCAAGTCTGTTTAATCATTGATAATTTCGACATGAACATTAAATGTCTCATTTTTTCATTCATCTGGTGGCCATAATGTTTTTAGAAAATGATTTCTACATATAGGTTGCCATCCTGGAGAACTTCATGAAGGTATGATGTCATCCTTAATGTCATAGAGCATTTTATTTGATTCATCACAGGAATGGAGTGGTACAATGTACATTGATGGTCTTCTCTCATTTTCTATTATTGAACATAGGTTGCCTCTCTCCTTACCCATCTCCTTCCCGATTATCCTGCCCTGTACCACATATTCAAATCCATACCCTTTCTTTCATTTTGTTGTTATAGACTAAACATCTGAATTATTATTGTTGTTATCATCATCATTTTTTTATTAATTATAAAAAACAAATAACTGGAAAATGACAAAATGAAAAATAAACAGATGAAAAGAAGATAAAGAAAAAGTATAAGAAACCTATACACACAGACTCAAATTCACAAAAAGAATTTACATAAACTTAAAACTATAAAACACAATATACTTAAAAGGAACTTTGAGATTAAAATAAAAAACAAAAAACAAATGAACACAGAAATCAAACAACTATAAAAGTCCTGGAAAAGCATTGTGAGACAAAGAGCCACCAACAAAGTCTTTGAGTTTGTTTGGTGTTTCCATGCATCTGCTGCTGGGCATGAGGTTTGCCCTTAAGAGTAGTTTGAATACCCCGTGATGTCCTAGTATTGAGTACATCTCTTGACAAAAGAGATTCTTGTAAATCATACCTGAAAGCAAGTCTGTTAAATCATTTTTAATATAGACAGGAACTTTAATGTCTCCTGCTTCATTCATCTTATGACCACTATGTTTATATAAAATGATTTCTTCATATAGGATGCCATCCTCAACAACTTCTTGGGATAGATGCCCAGGTATGGTGTCATCCTCCATTTCATAGAGCATTTTATATCATAAAAAACAATTAATATTGCGTTTTTGTAAATGGCTATCGACTGAATTGGAATGGTGATGTACTTCATTCCCTTCTGAGTATTGAGACCCCATTTTGAACAGAACCATGCAGTCCCTGTGCATGCTGCCACATTCTCTGTAACTTCATATGTGCATCTATCTTTCATGTTTTAGAAGTCCTGTTTTCCATGGTGAGTGTTCTCAATCCACTCTGGCACAGATATACTTCTACCTACACTTCCACCATATTTCCTGAGTCCTGACCCAAGGCATTTTATGTAGACAGCCTATTTATGAATGTGTGTTCCAAAGTATTTCACATTCTCAAAACTGACTGGCTAAGGGTATTTGTATTTGTTTCTATCTATTACAGAAGGAAAGATCTCTGATGGTGGCTGACCAAGACCCTGATTTTTAGGTAAAGCAGAATGTCATTAAGAGTGATTTTGCTGCTATGTGGCCTTTTCAAAACATAAATATATGCAATTTTACACAGTCTCTACAATTTCTGTTTCAAAATATAAGTGTATATGCAAATATGTGCACATTCAGTAAGAATTAATGAAATAAGAGGCCATGTGCATTTTAGGAGTGCAGGGAGTGGGACAAAGGGCGTTTTGGAGACAGGAAATATAAAAAAAGAGCAATTGAATGACAATGTCAAAAATAAACTACCAAATACGATTTAAAAAATAAAGCAGCAAACAGTATTTTGAGAGAAAAATGACACTGACCTTCAACCCCTGATGTAAAGAACAATGTGTATGTGTTTTATGTGCATGTTTGTGTGTGTAATATTGAACTGAAATAATCTTTAGTCTCATATTTTGATAAAATTTATGATGAGACCCTTCATCTAGAGTGATTTATATGTTCATAGAATTCACTGACCTCACTGTGGGGAAGGTCTTGTGGGAGAAATTTCCAGTAGTGATTTTTCTCACTTAATGAAACACAGTCATTTCATAATGAAATGGTCTTTTCACAAAAATTTAAAAGCCTCATATTGCAGGCACAATCTGAATCTCAATGTCCTTTTCATAGAATGTTCCCTTCTTTGTATGTTATCTGGCATTCTTAACATTTCCCTAGTACATTTAAAGCTATCCCAAAGTGCAGCGCTTCTGTGCTATCATATGCATTGCTGTCACGGTGCTTCACACTCGGCTAACGTTCATTCTTGTTTCTCTTTTCAAATCAGTGCCTTTTATTTCATCAGGAATCTATGAGATTCCAAATCCTAACAGAGGCGATTCACCATTTAGGTGATGTCTTAGATTCTGTTCCTGTAAAAACCACCATAGTCAAAAGAATCATATGAGAAAAGTGTTTATTTACTTATGTACCTTGGTCACAGTGTATTGTGTGAAGCCAAGGCCTTTCTCTACACAAAGGATAAACAGGATGAGAAAGAAATAAGGGAAACAACACCCTTCACAATAGTCACAAATAATATGAAATGCCTTGGTGTGACTCTAACTAAGAAAGTGAAAGACCTGTATGGTAAGAACTTCAAGTCTCTGAAGAAAGAAATAAAGGAAGATCTCTGAAGATGGAAAGATCTCCCATGCTCATGGATTGGCAGGATCAATATAGCAAAAATGGCTATTTTACCAAAATCAATCTACACATTTAATGCAATCCCCATCAAAATTCAAACTCAATTCTTCACCGAATTAGAAAGGGCAATTTGCAAATTCATCTGGAATAACAAAAAGACCTAGGATAGCAAAAGCTATTCTCAATGATAAAAGAACCTCTGGTGGAATCACCATGCCTGACCTCAAGCTGTACTACAGAGCAATTGTGATAAAAACTGCATGGTACTAGTACAGCAACAGACAGGGAAATCTATGGAATAGAATTGAAGACCCAGAAATGAACTCACACACCTAAGGTCATTTGATCTTTGACAAGGGAGCTAAAACCATCCAGTGGAAAAAAGACAGAATTTTCAACAAATGGTGCAGGCACAACTGGCAGTTATCATGTAGAAGGATGCGAATTGTTTCATTCTTGTCTCCTTGTACAAAGCTCAAGTCTAAATGGATCAAGGAATCCCACTTAAAACCAGAGACATTGAAACTTATAGAGGAGAAAATAGGGAAAAGCCTCAAAGACATGGGCACAGGAGCAAAATTCCTGAATAGAAGAGCAGTGGCTTGTGCTGTAAGATTGAGAATTGACAAATGGGACCTCATTAAATTGCAAAGCTTCTGTAAGGCAAAGGACACTGTCAATAAGACAAAAAGGCCACCAACAGATTGGGAAAGGATCTTTACCGATCCTAAATCAGATAGGGGAATAATATCCAATATATATAAAGAACTCAATTAGCTGGACCCAAGAATGTCAAATAACCCTACTTAAAAATGGGGTACAGAGCTCAACAAAGAATTCACAACTGAGAAATTCTGAATGGCTGAGAAACACCTAAAGAAATGTTCAACATCCTTAATCATCAGGGGAATGCAAATCAAAACAACCCTGTGATTCCACCTCACACCAGTCAGAATGGCTAAGATCAAAAACTCATGTGATAGAAGATGCTGGCAAGGATGTGGAGAAAGAGGAACCCTCCTCCATTGTTGGTGGGATTGCAAGCTTGTACAACCACTCTGGAAGTCAGTTTGGCAGTTCCTCAGAAAATTAGACATAGTACTACTGAAAGATCCAGTAATACCTCTCCTGGGCATATACCCAGAAAACGTTCCAACTTGTAATAAGGACACATGCTCCACTATGTTCATAGAGGCCTTATTTAAGTAAGTCCAGAAGTGGAAAGAACCCAGATGTCCCTCAATAGAGGAATGGATACAGAAAATGTGGTACTTTTACACAATTGAATACTACTCAGTTATTAAAAACAATGAATTTATGAAATTCTTAGGCAAATGGATGTATCTGGAAGATATCATCCTGAGTGAGGTAACCCAATCACAAAAAAGCACACATGATATGCACTCACTGATAAGTGGATATTAGCCCAGAAACGTAGACTACCCAAGATACAATTTGCAAAACACATGAAACTCAAGAAGAAGGAAGACCAATGTATAGATACTTTGTTCCTTCTTAGAAGGGGGAACAAGCTATTCAGTGGTGGCACACGCCTCTAATCCCAGCATGTGGGAGGTAGAAGCAGGTGGATTTCTGAGTTTCGAGGTCAGCCTGCTCTACATTGTGAGTTCCAGGACACCCAGGGGTATAAAGAGAAACCGTGTCCAAAAAAAAAAGTGGGGGTCGGGG
The DNA here is from genome assembly GCF_978045245.1 of Mus caroli. Classification (NCBI taxonomy): domain Eukaryota; kingdom Metazoa; phylum Chordata; class Mammalia; order Rodentia; family Muridae; genus Mus; species Mus caroli. The sequence goes on along the minus strand of NW_028227270.1, from coordinate 54,647,942 downwards.
ACAAAATACCCATGGAAGGAGTTACAGAGACAAAGTTTGGAGCTGAGACTGAAGGATGGACCATACAGAGACTGCCCCACCTGGGGATCCATCCCATAAACAACCACCAAACCCAGACACTACTGCATATGCCAGCAAGATTTTGCTGACAGGACCCGGACAGAGCTGTCTCTTGTGAGGCTATGCCAGTGCCTGGCAAGTTCAGAAGTGGATGCGCAGAGTCAGCCATTGGATGGAACGAACACAGGGTCCCCAATGAAGGAGCTAGAGAAACTACCCAAGGAGCTAAAGGGGTCTGCAACCCTATAGGAGGAACAACAATATCAACTAACCAGTACCCCCAGAGCTCGTGTCTCTAGCTGCATATGTAGCAGAAGATGGCCTAGTTGGCCATCAACGGGAGGAGAGGCCCTTTGTCTTGCAAAGACTATATGCCCCAGTACAGGGGAATGACGAGGCCTGGAAGCAGGAGTGGGTGGTTTGGGGAGGAAGGCTGGGGAGGGTATAGGGGACTTTCTCAGAGGAAACTAGGAAAGGGGCTAAGATTTGAAATGTAAAGGAAGAAAATGTCTAATAAAAAAATTTTTTAAAAGAAAAAAAAAGAAGGATGAATCCAACCAAAGGAGGTTAATGATACACATGAAAACAGAGATAGTAAATAATAAGTAATAATAAATAGTAAATAAACACACACACACACCCCTCAACGCCACCACCAGCAGCAAGAACAATAACAACATACAAGGAGTTAGCCATCACTGCTCATTGATATTGATAACAATGACCTCAGTTTGCCAATAAAGCGACACAGGCAAACAGAATGGATGCTAACACATAATCTATCCTTTTATTGTTTACAAATAATATAGCTCAAGATCAAGGATAGGCATTACTTCAGGGTAAAGGGTGGTAAAAAGTCATTCCAGGAAATGGACCAAAGAAGCAAGCTGGTTCAGCCATTTACAAATACAGCAAAATAGATTTTAACCAAAAAGTAATCAAAAGAATTGGAGAAAGACACTATAGATTCCTCAAAGTGAAAGGAAAACAAAAACCCACCAAAGATGACATTTAAATTTTTAATATCTATGCCTTAAACATATGATCACCACCCTTTATAAAAGAAACAGTTTTATAGCTAAAATCACATAATGAGTGTCATATATTTATACTTGGAAATTTTAATACCCCACTCCCACCAATTGACAAATTCTTCAGAACAAAACTAAACAGACAAATAATCCAGGTAACTGACAACATGAACATGAATCCAGCTGATATTTAGAGAACGTTCAACTGAAATATACGAGAATATACCTTCTGCTCAGCACCTCATGAAACTTACTTATAAACTGACCACATATTCAGACACATTGCAGTTCTCTAGACATACAAGAAAACTGAAAGAACAACTGTATCTTATCAGACCACCATGGATTACAACTGGATATCAAAAAGCAAAGAGAACACAAAGCTTACAAGCTCATGGAGGCTACACACTTCACTACTGAATGAGAGAAATGTTAAGACAGAAATAAAGGAAATTAGAGAGTTTGTAGAATTCAATGAAAAGGACAATTGTGCAACATGCACAATCTTATAGAATAGAACACAAAGAAAATGAAAGTGGTGCTAAGAAAAACATTCATAGAACAAAATGCCTGTATGAAAAAATTGGAGAGCTCTCTTACTGGCAATTTACCAGCATGCTTTGAAGTCTAGAACAGAAAGAATCGATGGAGCAATGAAAAAAGGAAGTAGACATCAGGAAATTATCAAATTGGGGACTGAAATCAATAAAATAGAAAGAGAAGACTACAAAGAATTAATGAAACATGGAGATGGCCTTTGAGCCTTTTATTAGACAAGATAGACAAAAACTTATTAAAAGATAGAGAATATCCAAATTAATGAAATCTAAAATGAAAATGGGGACAAAATAAAAGACAATGAAGAATTCCAGAGAAGGGTAAAGACATAGTTTTAAAAAGAATGTACTCCCATGCATTGGAAATTCTAAAAGAGATGGATAATTTACTCAATAGGTTCCACTTAGCAAAATTAAGTCAAACTAAGATAAGCAACTTAAACAGACCTAAAAACCTAGAAAAAGAGAAGTCATTACAAATTTGCCACCAAAAAGACCTCAGGGCCATGAGTTTTGGGGTAGAGTCCTAGCAGACTTTCAAGGAGGAGGTAAGGAGGATACTCCTCAAAGTATTCAACAATATTGAAAGAGAAGCAACGTTGGCCGATTTATTTTGTGAGCACATGGTTACTCAAATATCCAGTCAATAAAGACTCAGCAACAAAAGAGAATTTCAGACCAACATTCCTTAAAGTGACTGACACAAAAACACTTTATAAAGCAAAACAAATAAAAGAGAAAGAAAATAGAAAAAATATCAAAAGATCATCCACCATGATCAATGAGGTATGCTTCATTAAATAGATGCAGGGATGGTTCAACATAATGTGCTTAAAGTGTAAAACAAAAAAAGAAGTTATCATCTCACTAGATGGTAAATAATTCTCTGACAATGTCCAACATCAGTTTATGATAAAATTCTTGGAGTGATTAAGGATACAAGGGACATACCTAACATAATAATGTTACTTTACAGCAAGCTTAGAGCAAACATTAAATTAAATGGAGAGACATTCAAATTAATTCCACTAATCCCCAAACAAGATAAGGAGGTCCATTCTCTCCATATAATATTCAAAATATTATCTAAAAGTTTATCTAGAGCAATAAAACTGCAGGAGACGAAGGTAATATAAATTATAAAGGAGGAAGTAAAATTATCTTTATTTGCAGATGAAGTGAGAGTATGCATAAGTGAACCAAAACTTCCCAAAGGCAATTCCTAGAGCTGATAAACACTTTCAGCAACCTAGTGGGGTACATGATTAACTAAAATAGAAAAAGAAAAAGCAGTAGCCTTCGAATGTGCAAATGAGTTTGCAAGTGCAAACAAAATAAAGAGACATCATAATGTTTGAATTGATTGTTGACACTTGTCACATTTTTTTCCAATAATAATCTTGAGGAACTCAATATAACTGTGTAGGCTAAAATCTTACCAAGGTCTTTGTAGTCACAGATTACTTTCGGTATTATTAAAGGTCATCAAAGACTACTCTAATATGTAATAGCTTTCATATACTGATTACATACTAAAGAGTTTACTCTTGTTTCAAGATACCAACAAGTGCAAAACCTTAACATATTGACTGTGTTTATGGGTTTTCTCTGCATTATGACTTTTTCTCATGGTTTCTCAGCTTACTGCTATGTGCAAAGTCTTTAACACATTGCTTATCCCTAGGTTTTCTCTCCGCGATGTGTTCTTTTATGTTCATAGATAGCTGTGTTGTGAACAGTTTTTAATCACATTGATTACATTTGTAAGATTTTTCTCCAACATGTATCCTGTTATGTATTTGAAGAGAACTATGATATCTAAATGTCAGGAACAAGCAAAAGAAACTTCTCCTAAGGACTGCCTTTTTCTTATCACTCTCCATTTAACCTGAGGTTGAAACTAAGTTCAAGTCCCGAGTCCTAGGGGACCTGTGTACTTAACAATATCCAGCCAGGTTTCATTATTCACATTTTGTTCCCACCAAAATGATGACTGTTCCTAAGTATAATTTCTGTTACTTGTGTTTTATTCCTCAAAACATAGTGCCCGTTCCTAACCACAAAAGAAAAAATGACTATGATACGCTAGACCATAAAACCTACATCTTGTATCATTTGACATAAAGTAACAACATAGAAAAATCATGATTGGGGCGGGGTGGGGGGAATATAGTTATAACTTGGCACAGCATGTTGTATTTTCAAACCTGAAGCTTATATACTTTTATATAACCTGAAGGTTTGGAAGCTATATAACGTTCTGACTCAAGATTGGGCTGGATTATTGTAGCTAAGCTTTTGAGTATATTTTGGCCCTGATTGATGAGTAGTGACTTGAGTATAATAAATTATTATCATTTGCATTGTCCTGTGTTTGAGTTGTGTTGGACCTCAGTCACCCCATACCATAAAGGCTTTATCACATTGCAGGTATTCATAACATTTCTCTCCAGTATTAATAGTTTCATAATGATGAGAACTATAGAGGTGTGCAAAAGTTTCACCATACTAATGCATTCAGTTTCTTGCCAGTACAAATTCTTATATGATGAAGAAGACTACAGAATTGTGCAATGGCTTCACTATATTAACTACACTCACAGGGTTTCTGCCTTAGAATTTCCATTGCTAGGAATAGATTTCATGACCAAGGGAACTCTTGAAACAGCAAAAATTTAATTGGGGATGGATTACACTATTAGAGGTTTAGTCCATTTTCATCATAGCAGGAAGCATGGGAGGCATGCAGGTAAACATAATGCTGAAGAAAGAGCTGAGAGTTCTGCACCTTGATCCAGAGGCAGCCAGGAAGAGACTGTCATCTAGAGATCATCTAGGAGGGTCTCTTCAACACTGGGTGGAACTTCAAAGCTAACCCTAACAGTGATGCACTTCCTACAACAAGGCCACACCTTCTGACAATGCTACTCCCTGAGTCAACTGTATTCAAGATACCACATTCCACTTGCTGGCCCACATATGATTGTTCAAACACATGGGTGTATGGTGACCACACTTAAACATAGTATAATACAAAATACATGAGATTCAACTTCAAAAGGACACATCATCTATAGCAGTCCCACTAATAAAGTCCAAAGTTCATCATCTGAGATTCATCCAATCACCTAACTGTAATCCCCTATATTTTCAAAAACAAATAGCACATTATATCATTGTATACCTCAAAATTCACAGGATGTACTTTGCGGGTTTTTTTTTGTTTTTTTGTTTTTGTTTTTTTTTTTTTTTTTTTTTTTGGTTTTGGAGACTTGGTTTCTCTGTGTAACCTTGGCTATCCTGGAACTAACTCTGTAAACCAGGCTGACCTCGAACTCAGAAATCTGCCTGTCTTTGCCTCCCAAGTGTTGGGATTAAAGGCATGTACCACCACTACCCGGCTACTTTGTTATTCCTAAATAGCATTGTGAGTAAATACTGGACCAAAAGAAGGCCAATCTCCAAATTCTGCATATCCATGCCTGATTTCAACTGTTGTTCAGTTCTTCAACACTTTTCTGCTTAGTTCACTCCAGCACAATTCTTTCTCTTTGGCTGGACTTACTTCAGGAAAGCAGTTTTCCTGACCAGGTATCCCATAGCTCTAGCATCTCAAAATCTTGGGCTCTCCGAGGTAACTACAATATTACATCTTCATGTTCCACTGGCTGGGATCTACACATGATCTTTTGCACTCCTCAAAAGAAAGTGGGTGACTTCTCCAGCTCTTTTCTCTATAGCACCCTAGGTTCTGGTTGACTTCACTCTCCTGATGTTGCTGTTCTTTCTGCTCATCCCATGGGACTGACATCTTCAATATGCTGGGTTTTCCTGCTGTAACAGGGGTGCACTGCTTTCCTCCCAAATACTCTCTTCATTGTGCCATGTCTTAGCTGCTCTACATGACACTTTCATGCCTTCGAAACTAACACCACCTGGGTAGTTCTCACACATGACCAAGTCCAGAAGCATCACAAGGTACAACTTTGGGTATCTCTGGAACACAGCATCTTTGTCCTTCCAGAAAACACTTACCAGAAGGTTCCACTTCAGTGATGCTGGTTTCTTCTTCATAACCCCTAATTTTTTATCTATAGCTATCCAACATCAATTCTCTCAGTAGTCCCTTCTACACTTGCCTCTAAAGCCAGAGCCACAGGGACAAAGCTATTTGCTGGGACTGGACGATGGCCTTTCTATTACATGATTATCAGCTTTCAAATTTTCTTTTTTTTTAAATTTTTAATATTTTTATTACATATTTTCCTCAGTTACATTTCCAATGCTATCCCAAAAGTCCCCCATAGCGCCCCCCACTTCCCTACCCACCCATTCCCATTCTTTTGGCCCTGGCATTCCCCTATATTGGGGCATATAAAGTTTGCAAGTCCAATGGGCCTCTCTTTCCAATGATGGCCGACTAGGCCATCTTTTGATACATATGCAGCTAGAGACAAGAGCTCCGGGGTTCTGGTTAGTACATCATGTTGTTCCGACAATAGGGTTGCAGATCCCTTTAGCTCCTTGGGTACTTTCTCTAGCTTCTGCATAGGGAGCCCTGTGATACATCCAATAGCTGACTGTGAACATCCACTCCTCCTACCGGAGGATCCAGCAATACCTCTCCTGGGCATATATCCAGAAGATGTCCCAACCGGTAAGAAGGACACATGCTCCCCTATGTTCATAGCAGCCCTATTTATAATAGCCAGAAGCTGGAAAGAACCCAGATGTCCCTCAACAGAGGAATGGATACAGAAATTATGGTACATTTACACAATGGAGTACTACTCAGCTATTAAAAAGAATGAATTTATGAAATTCATAGCCAAATGGATGGACCAGGAGGGCATCATCTTGAGTGAAGTAACACAATCACAAAAGAACTCACACAATATGTATTCACTGATAAGTGGATATTAGCCCAAAACTTAGGATACCCAAGATATAAGATACAATTTCAAATTTTCAACAACTTCACTGCCTAAGCTTGGATGTCCTGGAACTTGCTCAGTAGATTTACATTGAATTCAGAGATATCTGTATCCCTGTTTATTGAATGCTGGGATAAAAAGCATGTAAAGCCATGCCTGGATCTAAGCTTTTCTTCACCTAAAATTCTGCACTAGCATGACTTGATCCAAATATCTATTTGACTCTTATCTCCTGGGATTAACAGCATGTACCACCATGCCTGAACCAAAGAATTTCTATCTAGATGTTAAATTGAAAACTCAGAATAGTAATCACAGTCCATCCCTTGTTTTTTGAAAAATATTTATATCTCCTTATGTTCACATGAAAAGAATAACCAGGTAACAATAATTCCTAATGTGATACAGTTCTCCTTCCTAAAACTGCAAATGCTTAAGTTTAGCTGGATGGAATCTTGCCTTAATATCACCTTTCCCTTAATGCCATATAATATCTTTGATCACAAGATTTAGATTCATTCAACATCCTGGTGAGTCTTTCTTTCTTTTTCTCTCTCTTTCTTTCTCTCTCTCTTTCTTCCTCTCTCTCTCTCTCTCTCTCTCTCTCTCTCTCTCTCTCTCTCTCACTCACTCTCACTTTCCTTTCTTCCTTTCCTTCTTTCTTTTTTTAGACAGAGTTTATCTGTATAGCCCTGGCTGTCCTGGAACTCACTTTGTAGACCAGGTTGGCCTTGAACTAAGAAATCTGCCTGCCTCTGCCTCCCGAGTGCTGGGATTAAAGCCATGCACCACCACACCCAGCGAGAATTTTCTTATGGAACCTTACATTTTATATTTTTCCATTCTAAGATTATGCTTGATCAAAACAATCATCATGAGAGTAAACACAGGACAAAGGCTATGTTGGCTTTCCTGCTACTTCTTTTGTCAATGTAACACTCATAAAAAACATAAACAGAGTTCAAATCACTCTCCAGTACCTATGTGTTCCACATTCCTCCTAGGATGTACCATTAAGTTCCACGTAATACATGTACAAATCCAAAGTCTAAAATTCCACGTTGCTCCAAACAAAAACATGGCCAGGCCTATCATAGCAATACTTAAATCTGAGGCACTAATTTCTGACTTAGAAAGAATTTCCATTGCTCAGAAGACAAACTGTGACCAAGGCAACTGTTTTAAAGGTAAATATTTAATTGGGCCTGGCTTACAGTTTAAAATATTTAGTTTATTACCATTATAACAGGAAGCATGGCAGCATGAATGCAGCCATGATGCTAAAAAGGAGCTGAGAATTCTGCATCTTCATGAGAAGGCAGGCAGGAAGAGACTATCTTCCAGCCAAACAGTAGGTGGGGCTGTTTTGTACTGGCCAAAGCTCCAAACACCACCACCCCAGTAATTCACTTCCTTCAAAAAAGTAACATCTATTCTTTCAAGACACACCTACTTAGTGCCACTGCTTAGGGCCAAGCATATTCAAATTAACACAGTTTATATCTACTATAAATACTTTCATATATTTAAATATGATTAGGATATGCATGGCTTTACCACATTGGTTATATTGATAAGGTTTCTCTCTAGTATGCGTTCCTTTATGTATTCTGAGACTACTGTGGCATTTAAAGGATTTTCCAACTTGACTACATTCACAAGTGTTGGAAGCCGACCTGAGGCTCACAAGAAACACCTGGGATGCAGACTGGAGCTGAAAAAGAGAGAACTAGACTGTCAAGAGAAATAATGGAGCTAAGTCAAGTTTCCTTATCAAAGCTCAAATGTTTAAGAGTAAATGTGCTTATAAAGGGTGGGGGGAGGTCCATTCCCACCAAACCATTCTTGGTGCCTGGAACCAGCTGCAGGTGATGACCTGCAGGACAGGGTATAGACTCAGGAATATCTCAGGGGCCTCTCAGCAGGTAGAAAAGTCTTGAAGAAGAACAGTGGCACTGGCTGAACAATAGAGTGATCTAGGGAGGAAGGCTCCACCCCAGGTGGTCTAATTCTCAGTGGCATCAAGGTCAAAGTCTGGATCAGCCTGCTTCAGGCTGGGAGAGCCTACACACAAGATTTCTATCCATTATGTGTTCTTTTATGTCTTTAGGGACTATAGTGATAATTATAGTCTTTTCCACATTCATTGCATTTATAAGGATTCTCTAAAACATGTGTTCCTTTAAGTGTTTAGAGTGTACAACGACATGCAAAGGCTTTAACACATTCATTAAAACACATGGCTTCTCTCAACTATGTGCTCATTAATGTACTTGGAGAGGACTGTGATTTGCAAAGGTTTTAGCACATCAATTACATTCATAAGGTTTCTCTCCTGCACATTTTTTTCGAGTGTTTGGAGATGACTGTGGCCTGGACAGGGTTTACCTTATTCATTATATTCATGCAGGTTTTCTACTGTATGTGTTCTTTTATGTATGGGGTGATGACTGTGTCACACACGGGATTAGTACTCTGGAAAAATGGAAAGAGTTACTTTTTTGAATGTGTTCTTTTAAGTAGTTGCTGATGACAGTAAATTGCCAAGGTTTTTACCACAGTGATTACAATAATAAGGGTTCTCCCCAGTGTGCTTTATTTTGTGTGCCTGGGAAGAATTATGACATGCAAAGGCTTTACTGCATTGATAACATTCATGAGGTTTCTCTCTTGTATGTGATATTTTTTGTCATTGCAGATGACTGTAACTTGAAATGTTTTACAACACTGATTACATTCATAAGGTTTCTCTCCTGTATGTGTACTTTTAAAATAATGGAGATTACAAAGTTCTGAAGTCTTTACCACATTGATTATATTCATGAGGTTTCTTTCCAGTATGGTATCTTTTATTTTTTGGAGACTAGTGGAACATGCAAAGACTTCATTACAACCTAGCTTACATTCATAAGGTTACTCTCCAAAATGGGTTGGTTCTTTGATCTTGTTGAGATAATTACTTTGTGAAAAGGCTTTTACCACATTGATTACATTAAGATTTCTCTCCACTATGTGTTTTTTTTTTAATGTCCTTGGAGACTTCTCCCTTGTGAATAGTGTTTCCACATTGATAATTATCCTAAGATTAGTCTCCAGTATGGGTTCTTTTATGACAATGGAGATGACTGGATGTAGCAAAGGCTTTCCCCACATTGATTACATTCATAAGGTTTCTCTCCAGTATGGGTTCTTTTATGATATGAGACTATTGTGATGGGAAAAGGCTTTCCCACATTGATTACATTCATAAGGTTTCTCTCCAGTATGGGTTCTTTTATGACATTGGAGATAACTGGATGTTGCAAAGGCTTTACCACATTGATTACATTTATAAGGTTTCTGTCCAGTATGGGTTCTTTTATGATATCTGAGACTATTGTGACAGGAAAAGGCTTTCCCACATTGATTACATTCATAAGGTTTCTCTCCAGTATGGGTTCTTTTATGATATCTGAGACCACTGTGACAGGAAAAGGCTTTACCACATTGATTACATTCATAAGGTTTCTCTCCAGTATGGGTTCTTTTATGACATTGGAGACCAGCAGGTCTTGCAAAGGCTTTACCACAATGATTACATTCATAAGGTTTCTCTCCAGTATGGGTTCTTTTATGACGGTGGAGATGACTGGGTCTTGCAAATGCTTTACCACATTGATTACATTCATAAGGTTTCTCTCCAGTATGGATTCTTTTATGATATGTGAGACTATTGGGACGGGAAAAGGCTTTACCACATTGACTACATTCATAAGGTTTCTCTCCAGTATGGGTTTTTTTATGATATCTGAGACTACTGTGACAGGAAAAGGCTTTACCACATTGATTACATTCATAAGGTTTCTCTCCAGTATGGGTTCTTTTATGATATCTGAGACTACTGTGACAGGAAAAGGCTTTACCACAATGATTACATTCATGAGGTTTCTCTCCAGTATGGGTTCTTTTATGACATTGGAGATGACTGGGTCTTGCAAAGGCTTTACCACATTGATTATATTCATAGAGATTCTTCCACCTATGACTTCTTACATGCCTGGAATGATAATTGGCACATGTGAAAGCTTTAACACACTCATTACCTTACCGATCGTTTTATCAATATTAATTAATTTTACAGGTTGCTCTAATAAGAAAGAATTATCAGATCTTAAGCTTCTATCACTTTGCATGTTTATTGTGTTCTCCCTCTCTTTGGGTTGTTTTACCTCTTTGAGAACAGCTGTGATGGTAAGAGCATTTATAGCATGGCTCATATATATATATATATATATATATATATATATATATATATATATAAAACAACCTTTTTCTATATGAGATTTCTATATGATGTATTTCCTGTACCTGAAGAACAATGGAACAATACAGAGCTTTTTACAACTGATTGCATTCATAATTTACCTATATTGTGAATCACAGCACATTAGCACTGTGAAGCAAGACAAACAGATGAATTTACACCTTTTTTCCTCAATGTGACTTTGAAGAAGTTCTCAGTAATGTCAGAAAACCAATTAATTGCAATCTCCTATCACGTTCAGAAAGTCTAACAAAGTCAGAAAACTACATATCCTCTCATTATTCTGGAAAAAGGTGTGTTGCTCTTTTCAATGTTCGTAGACTCTCATGGTTTCATCCATTTGACACTGAATATATCCATTAAAAGAAGAACAGGCCGGGCGTGGTGGCGCACGCCTTTAATCCCAGCACTCGGGAGGCGGAGGCAGGTGGATTTCTGAGTTCGAGGCCAGCCTGGTCTACAAAGTGAGCTCCAGGACAGCCAGGGATATACAGAGAAACCCTGTCTCGAAAAACCAAAAAAAAAAAAAAAAAAAGAAAGAAAGAAAATGCCTGATGCTACTATACAATACAACAGATCTACACCTCAGTGTTTGTCTCCTGAGTCTGTATTCCATGATAGCAACTCTGCCTTCTGCACCCCTTCCTGGATCCCCGTTCCCACAGGATGAAAGATATTTTCATACAGAGCACAGGATATCCAAACACAACAAAACCTCTGCGTGGGGAAATTGATGCTGAGTGGTGAAATACACTGCTATTTTAAATATAACCTACTAATTTAATCATAAATGAGGGGCTGATAGGTGATTTAGTCAGCAAAGTTTTTATCATCAGAAGTGTTGCTTTAAACAACAACAACCTCAACAAAACTGATAGATGGGGTGGTGTATGCTGGTAATATAAGTGCTGGAGAGGCAGAACGAGACAGATCCTTGAAGATTACTGTCCAACCAGTCTGGCTATGTAGTTTCAGGCCAATGACAGTTTCTGTCTCAGAAAGGCAGTGAGAAGGGGTGGGGCATGAAAGGGTCTGGGGAGGTGACTCAGTGGGGTGAGTGAATACTTTCTGCACTAGTGTGAGAACCAGACTTTAGGTACCCAGAACTCACATCAGTATCTGGTGGGCATGGTGGTCTTTCTGTAATTCCAGCCTAGGAAAGTAAAGACAGGTAATGCCCAAAGGAAGCTAATCAATAAAACAGGCTACTCTGGCAAGTTCTGGCTTTGAGTAAGAGACCCTGAGTCAATGAATAAACTACAAATGGGAGCAAGGATAATTCTTGACATCAACCTTAGGCCTCCATGTGCACATGAATCCATACCTATGTGTGCCCCCAAGTGCTCATATCTATGCAAACATGCACACCCATACACACATCTCACAATCACACAAACACAGGAGAAAGCTCTACTGAACCTTATGAATGACACCTGAGATTATCCTCTGGACTTCACATGTATATAACCTCAGCTGGGATATAGTAGTTAACATTCCTGAGGAAATAAGCCGTTATTGGACAGAGTAAGGAAGAAAGCACTGCTTTTCATATAATAATAAAGCATTTTGTTCCCTGTTGGTACACTTAATATTTAGCTGTTTCTAACAAATTATTTCAAATGCTATTTTCTGGTTAGCTCATTACTGTGAGCAAATTCAAGAGAAAAATAACCTAGTGGAAGCAAGCTTTGGTCTTGGAGGATTTCACCTGTGGTTAGTTGTCTTCATTGGTTATGAGGCAGAATAGCCTTGCAGGATCACGTTGGTGGCGCAAAACAGCTCACCTCGAGATTATCAGAGAGAGAAGTGACCAGGGTCCCAATGTCTACTCTGAGGGAATGTTTCCAGTGACTTCTCTTTCTCTTTCTACATCCTAAAGATTCAACCACCACCCAATAGTACCACTGTCTGGCAACCAAGCATTTTGCAAATGGCCTTTGGAAGACATTTGCTATGATGCTAACAAATACCTAAAAATGTGAGAAAGAAGAGTATATGTTTGAGATATTCTAGAGAGCTTGAGAGTGCTGTTCGTGTCCACTGCATACATAAGAAGCTTGTCCCAATCGATGAGCCCAGAGCAATAGTCACACTTTGCCTATCACATACCAAGGCCATACATCCCATCATCCCGGTGAGAAAATGCCTGTCTATCAATCTGAACTCAAGGATTCTGGCTCTGACTGTTCTATGCTTTTTTCCCCTCACCCTGCTCAAGCTTGTCTTTTCAGTGGGAACCTTCTATGAGCTCCCACCTATGCTGAGATCCCTGGGCATAAGGAATCTAAAACATTTCACCCCCGACACAGGATAGAACACTCACTCTTACCTGTCATTCAGGAAAATGCAGTCACAGGTAGAGGGACTGAGCAAGATGATTCTACCCCGCTAAAAAAGAGAGAAGAAAGAAAAAAATGGGGAGGGAGACAAGGACTAACTGATAAAGGCTAACTAGATCACGTTTTTAATATATTTGAAAATCACATTTATTTGTCTCTCTCTCTCTCTCTCTCTCTCTCTCTCTCTCTCTGTGTGTGTGTGTGTGTGTGTGTGTGTGTGCGTGTGTGTGTATGTGTGTGTGTGTGTGTGTGTGTGTGTGTGGAGAGAGAGAGAGAGAGAGTTTCTGTACTTTCTGTTTCCTAAACCTAATGTATCCTGCAAGCAATGTTTTTCAACCTATACTGAATTTGTCACCTCATGATGTGTCCCCACCCCTTTGCCTTTTTTAACTCCTGAACCCCTGTGGTGACTCCCCTTCCATGTGATATATTCCTGCACTTATGTACCTCTTAGACAGCCTTGAGGCCTGAGTCCCCCACTCTTCTCTTCTGGTGCTAACAGCCAACTATCCCAACAGCTGTTTTCTACCAACCCTAGCCCATCCCCATAAAGGGGACCTCAAAAGCCAGTAAGGGGCTGTTCTTTGAAACTCCATCTTAGCAGGAGGCAATCAGATGTCCGGTCAGGTCCTTGGGCACAGCTTGCTTTAAGCAGAAAGTTATGAGAATGTTTTTTTCCTCAGGTCTGACAGTACTCTACTCCCAGAGCTATCGCTTTGGCCACATATCCTGTATGGTTGGTTGGCTGGTTGGCTGGTTTGGTTGGAGACAGGGCCTCCATATGCAGCTGTGGAATATACTATGTAAACCAAGCTGGGCTTCAAATTCACAGAGATCTGAATGCCTCTGCCTCCCAACCAATGGAATTAGAGGTTTGTGCCACCATGCCTGGCTTTCACTGGATCCTATTTTTATTTTATTTTAATTAAATTATTTACTTATTTACATTCCAAATGTTGCCCCCCTTTGGTTCCCGTCCCCAAGTTCTTCACCCCATCCCTCCTGGGTTCTATTTTTTAAAGATGAATACTATGATATATGAATTTTACATCATGAAATAGTTTAAAATTATAAAGGCTTTACATGCCAATATGGAAAGGCCTTGAGGATGTTATTATTTGACTAAAAATCAATATCCGACTCAACATTTGTATCTAATCTTAATATAACAGGATCAAGCCCTGGGTTCTATAAGAAAGCATACTGAAAAAGCCACAGAAATCGCTGCAGTAAGCAAGGCTCCTCCACAACCTCTGCATCAGCTGATGCCTCCAGGTTCCTGCCCTACTTGAGTTCCTGCCCTCACTGGTTTTGATGGTGAACTGTTTTAAGGAACTTTAATGAAATAAACCCTTTCTTCTCCAAGGTGCTTTTGGTCATGGTGTTTCTTCACAGCAATAGTGATCCTAAGACACATATATTTTCCATCTCTTGTTTTAGACAGTATTTTTCTGTGTAACAGAGCCCTGGCTGTCCTGGAAGCTCTGTAGACCAGGCTAGCCTTAAACTCATAGAGATCTGCCTGCCCCTACCTTATGAGTGCTGGGATTAAAGGCACGTGCACTCCTACCCTGATATATTTTACATCTTTAAGTTACATATTGGGCATATGGAGGTTATAGAACAACTCTCTTCTGCCAACTTGTATGATCTACAGATCAAACTCAGGTTATCAGGCTTGCCTTTTAGCTCCTTTATCCACTAACCATCTTGCCAGACCACTCTATGTTTCATAAAAACAGTGGTAAAGGCCTAAACTAAGGTAATTATGATGGAGAAAAAACTCTAGGGGTCAAGACTCCCAGGATCTAGGCATAGTGGCAACGCCCTTAATCCCAACACTCAGGAGGCAGAAGCAAGTGGATCTTTGTGAGTTCAAAACCAGCCACGGCTACATAGAGAGATCGCTTCTCAATATTTTTAGGAGGTAAAGTTCTACAAATCAGTTCCATTTTCTGATGCTTCCAAGATTTATGAGGGCTGAAGAGAATGCTTAGCCAGTAACAATACTTGTTACTATTTTAGAAGATCAGATTCAGTTCCTAGGACCCATGTACTGACTCACAACCACCTACAACCACAGTTCTAAGAGATCTGATGTCTTCTTTTGACCTCTGCAGGCACCAGACATGCTCATATTACATATGTATGCAGGCAAAACACATACAGACAATAAATCTTAAAAAAACTTAAAGAAGTATTTTATGATATCTATAATTTCTTACCCTTCTATTGATGAACTTGGGAGAATCAATTCCATGTTTGTTTGTTTGGTTGGTTGATTGATTGATTGATTGATTTGTTGTTTTATATTACAAGGTTTCTCTGTGTAGCTCTGGCTGTCCTGGAACTCACTCTATAGTCCAGGCTGACTTCAAACTCAGAGATCCCACTTGCCTCTGCCTCCTGTACCGGAATTAAAGGCATGCACCACCACTGTCCAGCTACTAAATGATTCTGTTCTCTACTTCTTTACTGGTTGGTGCTTATTGAGAGCATCTGGGGACATTTTGGATAGAAGCAGTGAAAGAAAAATGGACACCCAGTGAGGATGCTGTGTCCAAAATAACATACTCCAAGACTGGCAGTTGATACAAGCTGGGAGCTCAGTCATACTGTATGTCTCTAAAGAATTTTAGCCCTGCTTGGCTTGGTGGGTGGGTTCCAAAAGGAAGGATGTCCCAATAATGAACATTCTAGAAAACTCCTCAAAAAATCTACAAAGTGTATTACAACATAGCCTCAGAAGTCAAAAATCAGTACTTCTGCTACATTTTGTTAATGGAATGGTCAGGGAAATCCCAGCATCAGGGGTTGGGTAATAAATTCTACCTTAGTAAGAGATGACAATTTGGAGCAATACTTAGATTTTTCACAGAGCTTCAACAACTGGAACAGAAGTGATAGAATTAGGTCTTTAAGGTCACCCTCAATCTGCAATATAAAAACTCAATGGGCTGAAGAGACAGGAGAGTCCTGGTCTGAGGTACAAAAGCAGTATGTGTGCTTTTCAGATAAGTTTAGACTCAGGACCACAGAGGTGAAGCTTCAGAGTTAAAAATACTTGTCAGGATCAGGGGAAATATCACACTAAAGGCATAAGTATGTTATTAGACCATTTAATAGCTCACCATTCACTATCATTTCTGCCTAGGGCACTTTCCTCACAAACAATATCATGGTTTTCTGCCTGATTTCCTGCAAGCACCCTCTCATGTATTATTTTCTCAGATAGCAAAGATGGCTTAAATGGATTTTAAAAATAAAATAGTAGCCAGGCATGGTAGGCCACATCTGTATCCGCAGCAACTGGAAGACAGAAGGATGACCCGCATAGCAAGTTGTAGGCCAGTGTATTAGTCAGGGTTCTCTGGAGAAACAGAACTGATAGAATGACTTGATAAATAAATGGAATCTATTAGAGTGCCTTACAGGTTATAAGGTTCAGCTAATCCAACAATCGTTGTCTCCCAATGAAAAGTTAAAGAATCCAGTAATTGTTCAGTCCATGAGGCTGATGTCTCAGCTGGTATTCATTAGAAGCCAGAATTCCAAAGAAGCAGGCCATAATGTCAGTGAAAGAATGAACTTGCCAAGAAGAGTGAGGGCAAGCAGGCAAAGATCAAGTTTCCTTCTTCCACATTCTTTATAGGCTGCCAACAGAAGATGTGGCCCAGGTTTAAAGGTGGATCTTCTCAAAAAGACCTGAATTTAGGGTGAGTCTACACTTCAACTGATTAGTCAAGAAAAGTCTTGCACAGGTGTACTCAGTCACTTGGATTTTAGTTAATTCTAGATGTAGTCAACTTGACAATCAAAAATACCAGTCTGAGCTACATGACATTCTATCTCAAAATAAAGAATATAAAATAGAGACAGATGTATCTCTCAATGGGTAGAGGTGTTTGCTGCCAAGCCTGACAACCTGAACTTGACTCCCAGGACCCAGGTGATAGAAGGAAAAAAATCAACTAACATGAATTGTCCTCTGACCTCCATACATATGGACACATTAATTAATTAAAATGCACTAACATATTTAAAAAATTAAAAAGTAGGAATTACAACAGCACACAACAACTACCATATTTTAACAGAAAAAAATTATAAATTAGTAATTAGAGGACAGCTCCACCTTAATATTTTGTACCATCATTCTAGACAACTGTTTAGTCAAAAAAGAGATTTAAAAGAAAAATCCTTGGGACTGTGTAGATAAGATAGCTCAGTGATAAACAGTGAGTATTGTTCTTCCAGAGGACCCAAGTTCAGTTCCCAGCATCCATATGAGGCAGTTCACAATCACCTGTAACTCCAGCCCTAGGGGACCTGACACCTTTAACATCCATCAGCACCTGCCCCCATAGAAGTGCACATAATTATACACATTATTAAAAAAAGTATTTAAAATAAATATTTTAATAACGAAAACTCATCTGCATGTAGTAACACACCTCTTTAATACCAGCCCTCAAGAGGCAGAGGTGGGCCATCCTGGTCTACATAGCACGTTCCCATCCAGAATTACATATAAAGATTCTATCACCAAAAAGAAAAGGAATGAGAAGAAGAGAAGGGAAGGGGGGAAGAGGGGAAGGGAGAAGGATGAAAAGTAGGGAAAGGGAGAAGGGGGGAAAGAAGGGGAAAAGGAAGGGGGAGCTCCCTGGATGACTTACAGCAAATGCCAAAAAACAAATGTTGAGGATTGATCTGTTGCTATGTTTTATAATAGTAAATACTGCTCCCCAAGGTCGGGTTGCCCACAGGGACAAGGAAATCTTAACATACACCAAGTGATGCTATGTAACCTTGCTCTTTAATTTAAACCTATTGGTTGAATAAAGATGCCTATAGCCTATAGTTGGGCAAAAAAGAGAGGTAGCTGGAGTTTTAATTCCTGGGCTATGGGTCTGAGGAGGACCACAAGGAGAGAGAAGATGGATTGAGAAGATGCCATGGAGTAGGTGAATCACAGAAATGTGGCTGTGAGATCTGGAAAATTGGAGGTAAGAGCCCAGAGGTAACATGGCAAGTCAAATCTCAAGGGTACTGATAGGGAAGTAGATTATAGCTTAGAAGGTAGATGTCTGCCCAGCTCTAGTGCTGTCTAAGGCTTATTATAAATACAAAGGTTTTGTATCTTAATCTGGGGACTGAAAAGCCTAAGGTAGGGTAGAAAACCCTGATTGGGATTAAGTAATAAGCCCAATAAATGGGCATAAATACTAAACTATCACCAAGGCCCCCGAGGCCTCTGGTCTGCTTACTATATCACTCTTCCAACAACCCATAGAAAATTGCACTGTATTTTGAGAATGTGAGAGTGAAAGAAAAAGCAAACTGAAACTTAGAGGAAGCTGTAAGACCCCGAAATCATTATAGCAGTTCTCAGCCTTCCTAATGCCACAACCCTTTAATACAGTTCCTGGTGCTGTGGTGACTCCCACCATAAGATTATTTCATTGCTACTCCAAAACTGTAGTTTTGGTAGATATGAATCATCATGTAAATATCTGATAAGCAGGACATCTGAGATGCACCCATAAAAGGGTCCCAACCCACAGGTTGAGAACCAATGCAGTAGAGGAGCCAGGAAACCTAAATGCACAGGGTTGTTCCTTCAAACGATGGGAAGCATAGCCCCAGCCTGATGTTAAAAGAGCATCTGGTTCTTTCCATGGATTAGTTTAGGATTTAACATATCCCTTAGGCTATGTTTCCTTTAGGGAAAATGCTTTTGAACAACAGAAGCAGCATTATCCTTATAAAGTAAAGAAAATCAGGGCTGGAAAGATGGCTCAGCAGTTAAGGACACTGACTGCTCTTCCAGAGGAGCCACACTCAAATCCCAGCACCCCCAGGGCAACTCACAACTGTCTGTAACTCCAAGATCTTACATCCTCACACAAACATACATGAGGCAAAACACCAATGCACATAAAATGAAAGTTAATTAACTAGTTAGTGTGAAAAATTAAAGTTAGCATAGTTAAATGTAGCATGGTATTTGGGAATTTAGGTGGCTGTGTAAACCCCCCTTTTTACTTATAAATTTTGTGATTTAAGTATTTGAAATGTGTCATTCTGGAATAACTTTACCCTGTGGATTGTAAAGGATTCTAGTCATACAATCACTATTCCACAATTTGCAAAACTCCTTCTAACTTTTGCTAGTATAAGCAGGACCCACTATCAGTTTTCAGTTGTAAGAAGAGTTCTAGAAAGAAAACGGAGGATAATAAATGACTAATGAGACCCAGGAGTGTTTTAACTCTGAAGCCAAGAAGTAACAATCATATTAGAAAAAGTATTAACCATTACATTAACATATTTGAAATGTCCAATTTCTGACTGTTTTATTTTAACTCTTGAGAATTAATTCCACTAGTATAGCGCAGTGATGTGAAAGAACAAGAAGTGAAGAAGTTCATGAGATTTTTGAGTGGCCTGGAAAGTATTGGTGGTGAGGAGGCAAGCACATCAACTAGAGCATTAGTGGATGCAAAGGTAGCTGCCAGATAAGAATGAACATACTGAGTCAGGAAAACTTGAGGTCATTGTCTTACAGACACCTGAAGCTAGAGAAATCATTATGGGATAACATTAGTAGTGGGGTTGGGTTTAAGTCCTACAGTTTCTAAACCAACAGCTTGAGTACAATATGCAGTGCCAGCTAAAATATTCAGTGGCTGAGAAACAGCTAATAAAACCTGATTGGTTAGCTGGGCAATGATGGTGCATGTCGGTAATCCTAGCACTCAGGAGACAGAGCAAGGGGGATCTCTGAGTTCCAGGCCAGCCGGGTCTACAGAATGAGACCCAGGACTGCCAGAGCTACACAGAGAAACCTGTCTCAAAAAAAAATTTTTTTTTTGACTGAATGGGCTGGAGAGATGGCTCAGTGGTTAAGAGTACTGACTGCTCTTCCAAAGGTCCTGAGTTCAATTCCCAGCAACCACATGGTGGTTCACAACCATCTGTAGTGGGCATCTGATGCTCATTCTGTTGTGTCTGAAGATAGTGACAGTGTACTCACACTATATGAAATAAATATGGCTGGAGCGAGTGGGGCCGAAAAAATTTTTTTTTAAAAATCTGGCTGACTACAGTTGGAACTGTTGAGCTATACAACCAGGGTTGAATAGAATCTTTTTGGTGGAGGATATGAAATTTATATATAAAACATAAGCCTCTTGCCCTTTTTGAAGACACATCGGTAAAAGCATAGAAAGCAGTCTCTATAGGATTTTTAGATATAATTTTAGGCAATTCCCATGGGGTATTTTAAGGTATCTTCAAAATACCCAAAAAGGAGATTTTTTAAGATAATGATTATCTATAGATCACAAGTAACATGCTAATGCTACCTGCCAATTATTATCCTCACGGAGCAAATAACCAACCTGCATTTTTTTTTAATAGCACAACCATTTCTGTAGGCTCTTTACCTGTAAGTGACTTAAGATATGCCCTGCCCATCATTATCAAATCTATAATTTCTTGTAAACAAGGACTTGTGCTTCAGTTCAGCGAATTATGACATTATAAATTTCTCTAACACCATTACCCTGTTGATATGTAATTCCTGTGATGAGGGGGAAAGAAAAACAAATGATGAAGAAGTAGGAGTAATTCTATGAGTTACCCTTTTAGCAGAAGCATTATTCAATATACCAATAATTTTCTCTGTTTCAAGGGATTTTTTATGGAGTATTGTGAGGAGCTGGTGTGGCAGCAGTCCCAAGATGGCACCCAGGACTGAAGCTAAGTCTTATGACTTGCACCTGACTTCCTCATACACCTGAAAATAAGCCATGACCATCATGAGAGCTGCGCAGGTGCACCATGATGCTGGTGGTGTAAACAAGTCCTTATTTGGTGGAGATGCGCCCCTGCAGTCCTGATTGGCTGAAGCTGCATGCCTGTTGAGGTGGCATGGCTTCCCGTGAGTGCATGGGGACTGAGAGTATATAAGAGTGAGAAGCCCGAGTGGTTTCCGGTGTGCCATTGTCATAAACAACATCAGTGCAGGTGTAAGCCTGAGTCTGGTGCCAACCCCTCCCCAGTGGGTGCATGCAAATTAGGTGCCGGCAGACTGACCAATCTCAGGAGGACACGAAGCCTTTCCCTGTGCTCTGGTGCATATAAGCAGACCTCCCTGGGTGCCCAGAGTCCCAGTAGCAGCATCAAGGCATTCCTGCAATAAAGGCTGTTGAGAAGAATCCAACCATGTTGTGTCTTCCTTGCCAGCCTAGGTGGATGCAACAGAGTATAACCAAGTATATTTAGTTAGGGTTTTACTGCTGTGAACAGAAACCATGACCAAGGCAACTCTTATAAGAACAACATTTAATTGGGGCTGGCTTACAGGTTCACAGGCTGAGGGTTCAGGGTTAGCTGTTATGGCTTATAATAGGAGCAGAGTGACAGAGTCCTACAGCATAAGTACCAAGCCTCTAAAGGCAGTGTTGTCCCTTTCCAGATGTTAGTGGCTTCTCTATCTAGTAATGGGGATTGGTTCTGAAGCAAATTAATACTGAAGTCAGAAGGAAAGAGAACTCTGAGTTCTATTATGTAAGGAGAGCTAGTCTTAAAATGAAATGTAATATTGAGTCAAAATGCATGACCATTTTAAATCTCTTACCTTGATCACTATACCTTACCCTCCCACCTTGATCACTATAACCTCCAACAAGCCTGAAGCAGGCTGAGCCAGACCTTGACTTTGCTGCCACTAAGGAGATTACCTTGGGTGGAGCCTTCCTCCCTAGATTACTCTATAGTTCAGCCACTGTAGCTGTTCCTCTTCAAGATACTGCTACCTGCTGTAGGCTCCCCGGAGCTATTCTGGAGACTCTGCCCTATCCTGCATGTCACCACCTGCAGCTGGTTCCAGGCTCCATGAATGAATTGGTGGGAATACCACTCCTCCCTCCTTTATAAAGCATGTCCGCCATTAAACATGTGAACCTTGAGCAGACTAGCATGTCTTGGTTCCATTATTTCTCTACCCGCCTAGGTTCCCTCTTTTCTTTCAGCCCAGGTTGCCTCCCAGGCTCGAACCCAGACATGTGAGCCTCTGGCCGGCTCACAAAGGATCACTAGTTATGAAAATGCCTTATAGCTGGATCTCATGGAGGCATTTCCCCAACTGAAGCTCCTTTTTTTGTGGTAACTCCAGTTTGTGGCAAGTCGACACACAAAACTAGCCATAACAATACTCAGTGCAAATTTATCAAAACCTTCATTTATATATGTGTAGACAATAGGTAATGTGAAGCCCCTTTACCTCTTTAGTTTATTTCTCTGCCCCCACCTTTTCATGGGACAAGCAATGGCTTGCTAGGCATCTCACATAGTCTTCATATCCTCCTGCTTCATCCTTCCAAGTGTTGGGATTAGAGTAATGTGTCAAAATACCTGGACTGCAAAGCCCCTGATTCTCCCAGAGAAGCAGATTGCACCACAAGCCTAGAAATAATACTGCTGATCTAATGAGATATGTTATCTTTGTTGCAGTGGACAAAGAACAACTTTCCCTCTAATGACAGTTCTGAGTCCAAAACTACAGAGTCACATATGGCCTGGGAACAGGGTTGATCAGGAGGGGAAAATGAGTTCTTTGTCCTTTCAACCCTGTAATACAGGATAGGGAGAGCCTGGTTTTGCCTGGATTGGTTCTCCAAGAGCTCTCTATAATGGGCAATAGAGTGAGTGTAGGTCCTCTTAGGAAGAAGGATTTAATCCCAGATGATTATTTAGTAACTACATCAATTGGAATGGAAAAAAAAATCTTATTTCCTCTCTCAGTAACAGAATAATAAAGTACCACACACACGAGAGAAAGTCACAAGGTGTCAGTAAAGGCTCCCCAGAAGATTGATACATGTGTGTAGAGGAGAAGATGAAGACAGGATGGCAGCTGTGAGTCATGAAGCAGGGTTTCAAGATGCTCTAACTCTCCAAGCACTTAAGACCAAGGGCGAACCATCGTCTATACCAGACTATGGAACATCTTCCAAGGCCCTGTGGCAACAACTCTCCAGTGCACCCACTGTACCATGGTTCCAAGTTCACTTTAGTCATCTCCCTCCAGGAATAATCAAGAAAAATATGAAAACCAAGAAACACAGACACAAATGTGACAGACAAGCCACTGATACAAAGAACAATGACACATTCTTACAGCTAGCCTTTCAACACCTCTGTTCTGAGTCCTGGAGGTCTTGGAGTTTCAGTCAACACACCAAGATATTATACCCAAGTCACAGGGACCTCAATGACAACCAAGGATCTTTTTTTTTTTTTTTTTTTTGCATTTCTTCTTTTTTTTGTTTTTTGTTTTTTTTGTTTTTTTGTTTTTTGTTTTTTAATTATGTATTTTCCTCAATTACATTTCCAATGCTATCCCAAAAGTCCCCCATACTCCCCCACACACATTTCCCTACCCACCCATTTCCATTCTTTTGGCCCTGGCATTCCCCTGTATTGGGGCATATACAGTTTGCAAGTCCAATGGGCCTCTCTTTCCAGTGATGGCCAACTAGGCCATCTTTCGATACATATGCAGCTAGAGACAAGAGCTCCGGGGTACTGGTTAATTCATCATGTTGTTCCCCCTATAGGGTTGCAGATCCCTTTAACTCCTTGGGTACTTTCTCTAGCCTCTCCATTGGGAGCCCTGTGATCCATCCAATAGCTGACTGTGAGCCTCCACTTCTGTGTTCGCTAGGACTCCGCATAATCTCACAAGAGACAGCTATATCTGGGTCCTTTCAGCAAAATCTTGCTAGTGTATGCAATGGTGTCAGCGTTTGGAAGCTGATTATAGGATGGATCCCTGGATACGGCAGTCTCTAGACGGTCCATCCTTTCATCACAGCTCCAAACTTTGTCTCTGTAACTCCTTCCATGGGTGTTTTGTTCCCAAATCTAAGAAGGGGCACAATGTCCACACTTTGGTCCTCATTCTTCTTGAGTTTCATGCGTTTATCAAATTGTATCTTATATCTTGGGTATCCTAAGTTTTGGGCTAATATCCACTTATCAGTGAATACATATTGTGTGAGTTCCTTTGTGATTATGTTACCTCACTCAAGATGGTGCCCTCCAGGTCCATCCATTTGGCTAGGAATTTCATAAATTCATTCTTTTTAATAGCTGAGTAGTACTCCATTGTGTAAATGTACCATATTTTCTGTATCCATTCCTCTGTTGAGGGGCATCTGGGTTCTTTCCAGCTTCTGGCTATTATAAATAAGGCTGCTATGAACATAGTGGAGCATGTGTCCTTCTTACCGGTTGGGACATCTTCTGGATATATGCCCAGGAGAGGTATTGCTGGATCCTCTGGTAGTACTATGTCCAATTTTCTGAGGAACCGCCTGGAGCAAAGAAAGACAGCCACTAGGGTAGGGAAATAGAATGGGGGTGGGGGGAGCATGTGCAGAGAACAGAGACAGGGAACAAAGCCCAGAGCTGCTATAGCTGGTGGTTCATGTATATAAAGCACACCTGACAACAGCAGCAGGTGATGGAGACAGGTAACGACTTAAGCATTTGCTAAGTCCCTAAGAGCAGGCCATTGAATTTGCTGTACACTGACAACCACAGAGGCAAGGTTCACCCATGGGCCAGGAAGGGAAGAGAGACTATCAGGTATTAGAGATGAATAGAAAAAAATGATAAATTGGTCAAAAAATATGGATTCCAAATGTTTCCTGGCACTAAATAACCAGGAATTCTGCAACATATGAGAAGGTGTAAAGTAGAAATTATTGGAATAGAAGAAGAATATCAGCTCAAAGGTCTAGAAATTATTTTCAATGAAATCATAAATGAAAAATTTTCTAAACTAAAGAAGAAAATACCTATTAAAGTACAAGAAGAATCCAAAATAGCAAATAGATTGGACCAAAAAAGTCCTTTGCCACGTAACAGTCAAAACTCTAAACATATAAAGCAAAGAAATATGAAAAACTGCAACAGGAAGAAATTAAAACTAAATAAAACAAAAACAAGTAACGTATGGAAGCAGACCTATTAGCTTCATATCTGTCTTCTCAAAGTCTACTAGAAAAGACAACAGTGTTTGGACCGTTTTGTGCTGCATAGTGAAAGAAACCACCCATGTTTCTACAAGAAAGCAACTGGTCCAAATGTTTTGGACAGATTCAGAATCAGCTATGATAATGAAGTTATTCGGTGGTCACTGCCTGAGACCTCACAGGTGGTCCCATATGGGTGATGCTTCCCATGCAGCCAGAGAGAGGACCGACCACCGCATCTCCCACTGTTCAACCATCTGCTACTATCCATTTGTGGGCATGATCCTGTTCTCACCATGTTTAAATCTCAGAGCTTCCTGAGATTCCCCTCAGGACACAGAACCATTCACAACCATTCGCGCGCTGCACAGCCACAAGGAACTTGAAGAAAGGCACCTGTAAGATCCTGCCTCTTTGTCTGACTGGCACGTGTGGCTGGAGACCGTGATTGGCCAGTGAGTCTTACCTCTCCTCTATGTTTTTTTTTTTTTTTTGGTTTTTCGAGACAGGGTTTCTCTGTTTAGTCCCAGCTGTCCTGGAACTCACTTTGTAGACCAGGCTGGCCTTGAACTCAGAAATCCGCCTGCCTCTGCCTCCCAAGTGCTGGGATTAAAGGCGTGCGCCACCATGCCCGGCTCCTCTCCTCTATGTTAAAGTGTGCTTCCTGTCGAAGGCTGGAGCTTTTCCAGATCTCAGGAGCCCTTTTCAGCTCATTAGCATTTGTGCTTGCCCTGGGGGGAAAAATACATTCCAGCTCAGGCTATTCTGCTGCCAGCTCCTCCCCTCTGTGAGCAATGATCCTGACTTCAGACCCTACCTGAACTTTCCTCATAGCACTTGCCTTCTTTTTCCTGAAATCAAGGTGAGTAGCTTGAATACCCATTACTCTAGCTGCATTGTAGGTATCAATCTGACCCAGGAATGGAAGGGTGGCCAGACGATTAACATTAAAAAGGAAGTTAGGAAAACAACAGGCTTGTTTGTGTTGTCATGCTTGTCTCAGGGAAATTGCAGCTACCTTTCACCAGATGATAAGTATTAATGCACACTGGGAGAACAGCCAGAAACAAAAGGGAAGCACTGTTGAGCACTACTGTTAGCCAGCATCATCATCAGTGGCAATGTGGAGAAAAGCCAAAGTTGGATTATCACAGGATCTCTAGGTAAACATCTCAAGTCATAGAGAGAATGATCTCTCAATGTATGTCAAAAAAGTATTTAATATAATGTCCGAACAAAGGCTGTTGGCCAAGGGAAATTAACAAAATCAAGGACTGGTTGATTTCAAGTTACAGGATATTACAGCTGATATTCTGTATGTGTAAGAATAAAAAAATAATAATAATAATGGGTACTGTGGGAACGTGAACTTTTTACCCCTAGACCAGGTGCAGGGCCAACTGGCAGTCAAAAATAGAGAAAAACATTTCCTGGAACAACCACAAATGTTCCAACGGGCTGGGCAGGCAGCCAGATGTAGGACATGACCCCAGGGTGCCTACAAACGTTGCAGATGGTTAAGCAAGTAAAAATAAGTTGGCTCTCCCCTATTTCCTCCCTTATTCCCCCTTGCTTGTGGTTTTTTCCTTTAAAAGCCCTGTAAAAATCCCATTCGGGGTCGAGACTCCTCTACCCTATGCTGAGGTGTATGGGTCTCGGCCCCAGCGCGCTGGTACTTTCCCCGCTTCATTAAACTGCTTTGTGTGCACGACATTCTGGTCTCCACGTCTCTTTTGGGTTCGCGCCGGATACCGAGACTTGAGTGAGGGTCTCCCTTCGGGGGTCTTTCATTGGGGGCTCATCCAGGATCTGTGCGACCACCCAGGAGACCAAGACCACCTTCTGGGGTAAGTTCTGTCGCTTACTGTTCTCCGTTTTTCGTGTCTTGGTGTTGTCTTCATTGTTCGGCATTTTCTGCGGACGCTCAGAGAGGCCGTGCTCCAGGACGGAGCTGACGGCGTAGATAAGGATAGATGTATCCAGGTGTTTACCGTCCGATCACCCTGGGAGACGTCCCAGGAGGACCGGGGGAGGACCAGGGACGCCTGGTGGACCCCCAAGAAGGGCGAGAAGAGGTAACTCTTTTCAGCCGTCAGGATCCACAGACGACCTCCCGGCCGTCTGTGTCTTTTCAGTGCCTTTTGTCGACCCGCGGTCGATGTCATTTTTGGTTTCTGTTCTGTCTTACGTTCGCGTCTGTGTCTGTAGTCTTAATTACTGAATTTGAATTCAATATGGGTCAGTCCACTTCAACTCCACTGTCCCTCACCTTGGATCATTGGAAAGAGGTCAGGGCTAGGGCTCATAATCAGTCCGTGGAGGTTAGAAAGGAGGTTAGAAAGGGCCCATGGCAGACCTTCTGTGCCTCCGAGTGGCCGACCTTCGGAGTTGGTTGGCCCCCAGAAGGCGCTTTTAATTTGTCTCTCATCTACGCTGTCAGAAAAATTGTTTTTCAGGAAAGAGGGGGCCATCCTGACCAGATCCCGTATATAGTCGTCTGGCAGTATCTGGTTCAATTTCCACCACCTTGGGTAAAGCCTTGGGCTCCAGGGCCGGCAGGATCAATCGTGGCGGTAGCCGAGGCCGGAGCACCCAGAGATCTACGCCCGCCCACCCTGTCAGCACCTCCAAAAATATATCCTGAGATTGAAGACCCCTTATGGCTGGACACCCAAGCCCCGCCTCAACTCCCTCCACCTCCTTATCCCCAGCCTCAGCCTCATCCGGCCCCGTCGGCTGAGGCACAGGCCGACATCCAGGGACCGGCGGGAGGCACGGCGAGGTCGAAGTCCAGATGGGGGAACGGGTCCGGATTCCACCATAGCCCTCCCCCTCCGCGCACATGTCGGAGGCCCAGCCCCCACCGGCCCAAATGCTCTTATCCCCCTCCAATATTGGCCATTTTCTTCCTCTGATCTATATAATTGGAAGACTAACCACCCCCCTTTTTCCGAAAACCCCTCGGGTCTAACCGGCCTCCTAGAGTCTCTAATGTTCTCTCATCAGCCCACCTGGGATGACTGCCAACAGCTGTTGCAGGTCCTCTTCATGACTGAGGAGAGAGAAAGAATCCTCTTAGAGGCCAGGAAGAATGTCCTGGGAAATGACGGGACCCCTACCAACCTCCCCAATCTCATTGATGAGGCCTTTCCTCTAGTCCGCCCAAATTGGGACTACAATACTGCGGAAGGTAGGGAGCGTCTCCTGGTCTATCGTCGGACTCTAGTGGCGGGTCTCAAAGGAGCCGCTCAACGGCCCACCAATTTGGCTAAGGTAAGGGAAGTCCTGCAGGGTCCAATGGAGCCACCCTCTGTCTTTTTAGAACGCCTCATGGAGGCATATCAGAGATATACTCCATTTGACCCTTCCTCGGAAGGACAGCAGGCGGCTGTGGCCATGGCCTTTATTGGTCAATCGGCCCCCGACATTAAAAGGAAGTTGAAGAGACTAGAGGACCCTACAAGATTTAGTAAAAGAGGCAGAGAAGGTGTTCCATAAGAGGGAGACAGAAGATGAGAAGCAAGAAAGAGAGAAAAAGGAGGCAGAAGAGAGAGAGAATCGGCGGGATCGCCGGCAGGAGAGGAATTTGACTAAGATTCTGGCCGCAGTAATAGGAGAAGGACAGGTAGGGAGAGAGAGTTCAGGGAACCTGGGCAACAGGGCGAGAAGACAGACCCGAGGGCCCAGACCTCCTCTGGAGAAAGACCAATGCGCCTACTGTAAAGAAAGAGGGCACTGGGCTAAAGACTGCCCAAAGAAAAAGGCCAAGGTATTGACCCTTGATGAAGACTAGGGAGGTCGGGGCTCGGTCCCCCTCCCTGAGCCTAGGGTGACCTTATCTGTGGAGGGGACTCCTGTCAATTTTCTGATAGATACTGGAGCAGAATATTCTGTCTTGACTACCCCGTTGGGACAATAAAAAGATAAAAAGACTGTGGTAGTAGGGGCCACAGGCAGCAGACTATATCCTTGGACCACCCGGCGGACCCTACATGTCGGGAATCACCAAGTAAAGCACTCCTTTCTACAAACCTCTCCGGTCAGAAAAGCGCCGGGGTAGCTAGGGCGCAGGGTCGGCTGACACTCGCCAGCTACCCACAACACCCGCCACTGGATCTTAAGACTTCTGGTGAGTGGAACACAGCTTCTGCTCCAATCCAATTGCTTGCGGGACCTGAGACTGCATTAGTTAGGAAAGCAGAAAACCGGCCTGAGTAGGACCACAGGCCTCTTCCGGCCGGACCAGCACCGGGGTAGCTAGAGCGCAGGGTCGGCTGACACCCGCCAGCTACCCACGACCCCCGCCACAGGATTTTGAGACTGCTGATGAGTGGAACACAGCTTCTGCTCCAATCTTTAAATAGTGACAACGACAACAACTAACCCCAGAGATTACCAGATGGCGAAAGGTAAACGTAATAATCTTACTAACAGAAACCAAGACCACTCACCATCATCAGAACCCAGCACTCCCACTTCGCCCAGTCCAGGGCACCCCAACACACCGGAAAAGCTAGACACGGATCTAAAAGCATATCTCATGATGATGGTAGAGGACTTCAAGAAGGACTTTAATAACACACTTAAAGAAATACAAAGGAACACTGGTAAACAGGTAGAAGACAGTAAAGAGGAAGCACAAAAATCCCTTAAAGAATTGCAGGAGAACACTGCTAAAGAGTTACAAATCCTTAAGGAAAAACAGGATAACATAATCAAACAGGTAGAAGTCCTTACAGAAAAACAGGAAAACACATCCAAACAGATGATGGAAATGAACAAAACCATACTAGACCTAAAAAGGGAAGTAGACACAATAAAGAAAACCCAAAATGAGGCAACACTGGAGATAGAAACCCTAGGAAAGAAATCTGGAACCATAGATACCAGCATCAGCAACAGAATACAAGAGATGGAAGAGAGAATCTCAGGTGCAGAAGATTCCATAGAGAACATCGGCACAACAATCAAGGAAAATGTAAAATGCAAAAAGATCCTAACTCAAAACATCCAAGAAATACAGGACACAATGAGAAGACCAAACCTACGGATAATAGGAGTGGATGAGAATGAAGATTTTCAACTCAAAGGACCAGCAAACATCTTCAACAAAATTATAGAAGAAAACTTGCCAAATCTAAAGAAAGAGATGCCCATGAACATACAAGAAGCCTACAGAACTCCAAATAGACTGGACCAGAAAAGAAATACCTCCCGACACATAATAATTAGAACAACAAATGCTCTAAATAAAGATAAAATACTAAAAGCAGTAAGAGAAAAAGGCCAAGTAACATATAAAGGCAAGCCTATCAGAATTACACCAGATTTCTCACCGGAGACTATGAAAGCCAGAAGATCCTGGACGGATGTTATACACACACTAAAAGAACACAAACTCCAGCCCAGGCTACTATACCCAGCCAAACTCTCAATTAACATAGATGGAGAAACCAAAGTATTCCACGACAAAACCAAATTCACACATTATCTCTCCACGAATCCAGCCCTTCAAAGGATAATAACAGAAAAAAACCAATACAAGGACAGGAACCACGCCCTAGAAACAACAAGAAGGTAATCCCTCAACAAACCTAAAAGAAGACAGCCACAAGAACAGAATGCCAACTTCAACAACAAAAATAACAGGAAACAACAATTACTTTTCCTTAATATCTCTTAATATCAATGGACTCAACTCCCCGATAAAAAGACATAGACTAACAAACTGGCTACACAAACAAGACCCAACATTTTGCTGCTTACAGGAAACTCATCTCAGAGAAAAAGATAGACACTACCTCAGAATGAAAGGCTGGAAAACAATTTTCCAAGCAAATGGTATGAAGAAACAAGCTGGAGTAGCCATTCTAATATCTGATAAGATTGACTTCCAACCCAAAGTCATTAAAAAAGACAGGGAGGGACACTTCATACTCATCAAAGGTAAAATCCTCCAAGAGGAACTATCAATCCTGAATATCTATGCTCCAAATACAAAGGCAGCCACATTCATTAAAGAAACTTTAGTAAATCAGAACTGAACAAAGAATTCTCACCTGAGGAATACCGAATGGCAGAGAAGCACCTGAAAAAATGTTCAACATCCTTAATCATCAGGGAAATGCAAATCAAAACAACCCTGAGATTCCACCTCACACCAGTCAGAATGGCTAAGATCAAAAATTCAGGTGACAGCAGATGCTGGCGAGGATGTGGAGAAAGAGGAACACTCCTCCATTGCTGGTGGGATTGCAAGCTTGTACAACCACTCTGGAAATCAGTCTGGCGGTTCCTCAGAAAATTGGACATAGTACTACCGGAGGATCCAGCAATACCTCTCCTGGGCATATATCCAGAAGATGACCCAACCGGTAAAAAGGACACATGCACCACTATGTTCATAGCAGCCCTATTTATAATAGCCAGAAGCTGGAAAGAACCCAGATGTCCCTCAACAGAGGAATGGATACAGAAATTATGGTACATTTACACAATGGAGTACTACTCAGCTATTAAAAAGAATGAATTTATGAAATTCCTAGCCAAATGGATGGACCTGGAGGGCATCATCTTGAGTGAAGTAACACAATCACAAAAGAACTCACACAATATGTATTCATTGATAAGTGGATATTAGCCCAAAACTTAGGATACCCAAGACATAAGATACAATTTGCTAAACGCATGAAACTCAAGAAGAATGAAGACCAAAGTGTGGACACTGTGCCCCTTCTTAGAATTGGGAACAAAACACCCAGGGAAGGAGTTACAGAGACAAAGTTCGTAGCTTGATGAAAGGATGGACCATTTAGAGACTGCCATATCCAGGGATCCATCCCATAAGCAGCTTCTAAACGCTGACACCATTGCATACACTAGCAAGATTTTGCTGAAAGGACCCAAATATAGCTGTCTCTTGTGAGACGATGCTGGGGCCTAGCAAACACAGGAGTGGATGTTCACAGTCAGCTATTGGATGTATCACAGGCTCCCAATGGAGAAGCTAGAGAAAGTACCCAAGGAGCTAAAGGGATCTGCAACCCTATTGTTGGAACAACACGATGTACTAACCAGAACCCTGGAGCTCTTGTCTCTAGCTGCATATGTATCGAAAGATGGCCTAGTTGGCCATCACTGGAAAGAGAGGCCCATTGGACTTGCAAACTTTATATGCCCCAATATAGGGGAATGCCAGGGCCAAAAGAATGGGAATGGGTGGGTAGGGAAGTGGGGGGCGCTATGGGGGACTTTTGGGATAGCATTGGAAATGTAACTGAGGAAAATATGTAATAAAAATATTAAAAATTAAAAAAAGCACTCCTTTCTGGTAATCCCTGAATGCCCAGCCCCGCTCCTGGGGCGAGATTTGCTGACCAAACTAAAGGCACAGGTCCAGTTTACATCTGAAGGCCCTGAAATTAGCTGGGGGAATGGACTCGGCTCAATTGCCTGCCTAGTTTTAAGCTCCGAAGAAGAATACCGCTTACATGAGCCAAAAGCTAAGGGCCTTTTGGGACAGAAATGGCTAGATGAGTTTCCCCAGGTATGGGCCGAGCAGGCGGGGATGGGGCTGGCAAAACAGGTGCCTCCCGTTGTGGTCGAAATGAAAGCCGATGCCACCCCAGTCTCGGTTAGACAATACCCCATGAGCAGAGAAGCGAAAGAAGGCATTCGGCCACATATTCAGAGACTCTTGGCCCAAGGGATCTTCGTGCCTTGTCAGTCCCCATGGAATACACCCCTCCTGCCGGTCCGTAAACCAGGGACAAATGACTATCGACCTGTTCAAGATTTAAGAGAAGTTAACAAACGGGTACAGGACATACATCCTACTGTCCCTAACCCTTATAACTTGTTAAGTTCATTACCACCCGAAAGAAATTGGTACTCAGTGCTAGATCTTAAAGATGCTTTCTTCTGCCTCCGGCTGCATCCCAGCAGCCAGCCCCTATTCGCCTTCAAGTGGAGAGACCCAGAGGGAGGACACACAGGCCAACTAACCTGGACCAGGCTGCCACAAGGATTCAAGAATTCTCCTACCCTCTTTGATGAAGCCCTCCATCGAGACCTTGCGCCCTTCCGGGCCAACAATCCCCAGGAATCCCTTCTTCAGTATGTAGATGACCTGCTTCTCGCTGCTCAAACCCGCGAGACATGCCTAAAAGGAACTAAGAAACTCCTGGCCGAATTAGGTGAGTTGGGGTACCGGGTTTCGGCCAAAAAGGCCCAACTATGCAGAACCGAAGTCACCTATTTGGGGTACACTCTTCGGGATGGTAAACGATGGCTCACTGAAGCTCGGAAAAAGACTGTAATGCAGATCCTGACCCCGACCACCCCGCGGCAGGTACGTGAATTCTTGGGAACAGCGGGCTTCTGTAGACTGTGGATACCTGGGTTTGCGACCTTGGCAGCCCCCCTATATCCTTTGACCAAAGAGGGACTCCCCTTTGCCTGGACTGAAGACCACCAGAAGGCGTTTGACGCTATCAAAAGGGCTCTCCTAGAGGCCCCGGCTCTGACTCTGCCAGACTTAACTAAGCCCTTCACCCTGTATGTTGATGAGCGGGCAGGAGTGGCCCAGGGCGTTTTGACACAGGAACTAGGGCCGTGGCGGAGACCGGTGGCCTACTTGTCGAAAAGGCTAGACCCTGTGGCTAGTGGATGGCCAACTTGCTTAAAAGCCATAGCGGCAGTAGCATTGCTCGTCAAGGACGCTGATAAGCTCACCATGGGACAGCATGTGACCATTATTGCCCCCCATGCTTTAGAGAGCATTATCAGACAACCCCCAGATTGATGGATGACCAATGCCAGGATGACCCACTACCAAAGCCTGTTGCTGCATGATCGGGTAACGTTTGCACCCCCTGCCATCTTGAACCCCGTCACGCTTCTGCCTCTAGAGGGAGATCCTGCTCCTGTTCACAGGTGTGTTGACATCTTAGCAGAAGAAACTGGAATGAGAAGAGACCTGACCGATCGACCTTGGTCAGGGGCACCGAACTGGTACACTGATGGCAGCAGCTTTGTGGTAGATGGAAAAAGAAAGGCGGGGGCAGCGGTGGTAGATGGGAAGCAGACAATCTGGACAAGTGGCCTCCCGGAGGGCACCTCAGCCCAAAAAGCTGAGCTTATAGCACTGACACAGGCCCTACGCCTAGCGGAGGGCAAGACCATTAACATCTATACGGACAGCCGCTATGCATTTGCCACCGCCCATGTCCATGGAGCCATATATAGACAAAGAGGCCTTCTCACTTCAGCAGGAAAAGACATTAAAAACAATGAAGAAATTCTGGCACTCTTAGAGGCCATACATTTACCAAAAAAGGTAGCTATTATACACTGCCCTGGGCATCAGAAGGGGACAGGCCCGGCTGCTCAAGGGAATCGGATGGCTGATGCTGCTGCGAGACAAGCGGCCCAAGGGGTAATAGTCCTGACTGGAAAGACTGGTTCCAAAGAGGGAGCGCCTACACCGGAACCTGAAGAATATGACATCCAAGAATTACTATGGACAAGTGATCCTCTCCCCTATTTCTTTCCAGGAAAAATTAAATTGACCCCTGAGGAGGGACAAGAATTCATAAGAGGACTACATCAGTTCACCCATTTAGGGACTGACAAGATGGTAAAGTTAATACAGGGTAATTCTAGATTCCAGATCCCAGAGCTAAAAAAGGTCGCACAGGAAGTGGTCAGTAGGTGTCGGGCCTGTGCTTTCACTAATGCTACAAAATCATATAAAGAACCAGGAAAGAGACAACGAGGGAACCGCCCAGGAGTATACTGGGAAGTTGACTTCACTGAAATCAAACCAGGAATGTACGGTAATAAGTATCTGTTGGTATTTATAGACACTTTCTCAGGATGGGTTGAAGCTTTTCCCACCAAGTCAGAGACTGCTCAAGTGGTGGCAAAGAAGATTCTAGAAGAAATTTTGCCCAGGTTCGGAGTGCCCAAGGTAATAGGGTCCGATAACGGACCGGCCTTTGTTGCCCAGATAAGTCAGGGGTTGGCCACACAGTTGGGCGTAAATTGGAAATTACATTGTGCCTATCGCCCTCAGAGCTCAGGACAGGTAGAAAGGATGAATAGAACTCTAAAAGAAACCCTGACCAAACTGGCCATCGAGACCAGCGGAAAAGACTGGGTGGCCCTCCTTCCCTTTGCTCTCCTCCGGGTCCGAAGCACACCTGGACGCTTCGGGCTCACCCCTTTTGAGATTCTTTACGGGGGACCGCCCCCCTTAACAGAGACTGGCGGGACATTGGTTCCCGATCAGGCTCTACCTTACCTTCTGTTTTGCTTGCTCATTTAAAGGCTCTAGAAGTGATCAGAAACCAGATCTGGGACCAGATCAAAGAAGCCTATGCCCCAGGGACCACCGCAGTGCCCCACGGGTTCCAGGTCGGGGATCAAGTTCTGGTCAGAGACATCGAGCCGGCAGCCTTGAGCCTCGGTGGAAAGGGCCCTACCTGGTGTTATTGACAACTCCCACCGCTGTAAAAGTGGATGGAGTAGCTGCCTGGATACACGCCTCGCATGTCAAGAAGGCCCCTGCTCAAAATGAAGACAGCCGGACAGATAAATGGACTGTGGCACCTACTGGTAATCCTCTTAAGCTGCGCCTCCAGCGCAGCCCCAGACCAGAACCCCCATCAGCCACGAAAGCTGACATGGGAATTAGTGAATGAAGAAAAAGAAACTGTGTGGTCAGTAACTGGCGCCCATCCTTTGTGGACTTGGTGGCCCGACCTCACGCCAGACCTTTGCATGCTGGCATTGCATGGCCAGGCTCATTGGGGGCTGGATAACCACCCTCCGCACTCTCCTCCCCCGGGACCCCCTTGTTGCTCAGGAAATAAGGGGACCACACCGGGGTGCGCTAGAGATTGTGATGAGCCCCTGACTTCCTACACTCCCCGGTGCAATACTGCCTGGAACAGAATGAAACTAGCCCAAGTGACCCACAATCCGAAGGAAGGGTTCTATGTTTGCCCTGGGTCACATCGCCCCAGGTGGGCCCGATCATGCGGAGGTCCAAATGTATATTATTGTGCCTCGTGGGGATGTGAAACAACTGGCCGAGCAGCCTGGAATCCTACTTCCTCTTGGGACTATATCTCAGTAGACAACAACTCGTCATCCCCACAGGCCAAGGAGGTCTGTAGAAATAATGGCTGGTGTAACCCCCTTGCTATACGATTTACAGATCCAGGAAAAAAGGTCACCTCCTGGATTTCAGGCCATAGTTGGGGCCTGCGTTTATACATATCTGGGCATGACCCCGGGCTCACTTTTGGGATTCGTCTAAGAGTAGAGGAACTGCCCCCTCAGGTGGTGGGACCCAACCTGGTACTCGGCCAACGGTTACCACCCCCCAAACCATCTAACCCGGCCCCTGCCCCAACCCCCGAGGCCTTGCTTTCTCCTACCCCTATCCCACCAATTTCCGCTCGGCTGTTTGGCCTTTTAGATGGGGCCTTTTTAGCCTTAAACCGGACCGACCCCACTGTCACCCAATCCTGTTGGATGTGTTTTGCTGCCAATCCTCCTTACTATGAAGGTATAGCACAAAGGGGAGATTATAATACTACCGAAGATCATTCTCAATGTCCATGGGGAAACCAGCGAAAGTTGACTCTTTCGGCTGTGTCAGGGTCCGGTGTGTGCCTAGGACAGGTACCTGCTAGCCATCGGTCTCTTTGCAATAAGACAATAACTAACCCCTCCAACAATCCAAATAGCTACATTGTGCCCCCTCCTAACACCTGGTGGGCTTGCGGATCCGGTTTAACCCCTTGCTTACACATGGCAGTATTTGATGCCTCCTCAGATTATTGTGTGTTAGTACAGTTAGTCCCCAGGATTATTTATCATGATGATAGTTCCTTCCTTGATGAGTTTGACCACCGCACCCGACATAAGCGTGAACCTGTAACCTTGACTCTGGCAGTAATATT
Source organism: Mus caroli (assembly GCF_978045245.1). NCBI lineage: Eukaryota > Metazoa > Chordata > Mammalia > Rodentia > Muridae > Mus > Mus caroli. Next base: position 54,610,699 of record NW_028227270.1, on the reverse strand, counting down.
GGGCATTGGAATGGCGGCAGGGATAGGGACTGGTACAACTGCCCTGATCCAACAGCCCATGTACTATGAAGAACTTAGAGCAGCAATGAACACCGATCTAGGTGCGTTAGACAAACAGTTACAAAATTAGAAGAATCACTAACCTCGCTATCCGAAGTAGTGATGCAGAATAGAAGGGGGTTAGACTTGCTGTTTCTAAAAGAAGGAGGGTTATGTGCAGCCTTAAAAGAAGAATGTTGTTTTTATGTAGACCATTCAGGGGTGATTAAAGATTCTATGGCCAAGTTAAGAGAACGCCTAAATGCTAGGAAGAGAGAGAGAGAAAGCAACCAGGGCTGGTTCGAGAGTTGGTATAATAAATCCCCCTGGTATACCACCCTACTGTCTGCTGTAGCCGGCCCCCTCCTTGTCATCGTTCTCATCTTGACTTTTGGGCCCTGCATTATCAATAAATTAGCTGAGTTTGTAAAAGATAGAGTTAGCGCAGTACAGGTGATGGTCCTCAGACAACAATACAGAACCCTTCAAGAAGTGGAGCAAGAGCTCTAAGATTAGAGCTATCTACAAGAAGAAGTGGGGAATGTAAGAATAAATAATAATAATAATAATATTGGGTACTGTGGGAACATGAACTTTTTACCCCTAGACCAGGTGCAGAGCCAACTGGCAGTCAAAAATAGAGAAAAAACATTTCCTGGAACAACCACAAATGTTCCAACGGGCCGGGCAGGCAGCCAGATGTAGGACATGACCCCAGGGTGCCTACAAACGTTGCAGATGGTTAAGCAAGTAAAAATAAGTTGGCTCTCCCCTATTTCCTCCCTTATTCCCCCTTGCTTGTGGTTTTTTCCTTTAAAAGCCCTGTAAAAATCCCATTCGGGGTCGAGACTCCTCTACCCTATGCTGAGGTGTTTGGGTCTCGGCCCCAGCGCGCTGGTACTTTCCCCGCTTCATTAAACTGCTTTGTGTGCACGACATTCTGGTCTCCACATCTCTTTTGGGTTCGCGCCGGATCCCGAGACTTGAGTGAGGGTCTCCCTTCGGGGGTCTTTCATATGTACCAGAATTTTAAAGAAATAAGTACTGACTAATGCCAGTTTTAAAAATACAAACAAACAGTCACTTTTGTTTTGTAAAAAGAAGTAGGGCAAGTACAAAAAAACAAAACAACTGCCCTGTTCAATGTTTTTTTATATATGTAGATTGCCAAGAGAAACTATAGCCTAGATTATAGGTGCATCTGAACATCTCAAAAGATCAAGAATCAGAAAGGGTTTCTCACCTCAAAAGGTATAATTAAGAAATATCCCCCACAGTAAGCAGGGTTAGAGTTAGGATGAGGCGATCAGAGGGTTATGGTAAGGATTAGGATAAGGGTTGTTAGGATTAGGGTTAGGGTGGTTAGGAAAACAAGGGTTGAGGTTTAAGATAGGGTAAGAGATTGAGGATAAGTCCCAGGGTTAGGCTCAGGGTTAGGTTTAAGGTGGCCACCATTATTCTTGATGGTTCTACTGAATCAATAGTATCCTGTTACACAAAGAAGAAATATCATGGTTAGGGCTAGGCTCAGGGTTAGGGCAATGGATTTGCTGTGCTATGTGAAATCAGCTTCTATCTTTTCTCTCATCTGCCTTCCTAGTCCTCTTTTTCATAATATCATCATCTATTTTTCTGCCCCCAGGAAAATGTAAAGTAGGTTATCCAAGAATCTAGAACTTCCTGATGGAAAATTTGTTTACTTTACCAAAGGGCCCAATTCACATAGAACAGAAAACCACTACTGCATTGGTTGATCTAAGTTTCACTTGGGGAATCCTCATAAGATGGAAGCAATCATGGAACTTGTAGCCCTTCTTTGATAATGATATCATAAATACAGCATAGGCCATGTGTCTTCACCACAGATTTAGTTAATATAACCATATGGTTCAAGACAAAATGGTGGACAACATGATTCTTGATGGTACAACTGAATCAGTAGTATCCCGATTATACAAAAAAGAAATATCAGGCCTACTATATCTTAATGTTTTGTTTTGTTGTTATTCTTATAGATTCTACCTTCCATACTTAATGGCTTCTCAAATGAACCTAAAAGTTTTTCCATCCATGTAATTCCAAAACTAGCATCCTAACAAAGGAAGCAAAGACTTTGATATTCACAAAACCAAAAGATAATCAAATAAGTTTCAAAAGCCAGTCAGGCTGGGCGTGGTGGCGCACGCCTTTAATCCCAGCATTCGGGAGGCAGAGGCAGGCAGATTTCTGAGTTCGAGGCCAGCCTGGTCTACAAAGTGAGCTCCAGGACAGCCAGAGCTATAAAGAGAAACCCTGTCTCGAAAAACCAAAAAAAAAAAAAAAAAAAAAAAAAGCCAGTCAGACTGCTGCCAACAAAGAACATTTATGCTACCCTCTTCTGGGCCTCACTGTCAGTTATTTACACAGCTAATTTTCCAATGAAATAAAATGCCCTTCAGGATTCTTTTGCTCTAGACATGTCTGGTTTACTTTCTATCCCCAACAAAAAATATGCTTACTAAAGATCTCCATGTGAAATTTTCACATGACAATCAAAATTATGAAAAAGGAATCTCAGGAAAGCAGTACACACAAAATTATGGTTTATTATTTGCTTTTTATTAATATACACATATTCACATGTTTTAGAATATACACATGGTGTGTCATTCACATCATGTAATTAATAGCAAACAAATTACAAGTAAAGTAACTGGTTAACTTGGCCAAAGTTAATTTTACTCATAATAAACTAAACTTGAAATTAATATGAATAAACAAAATATATTTAATGAATAAATCCCCAAAGGTAAAATAAATTTGAAATGATAATATTGGTCTGAATCTTTCTTTGGAATAGTTAATATGAGATGTCTACTTTTAAGGACATGATATATGTAAGCCTACAGATCTGGACACAGTGATATCTTTTTGAACCCTATCCCAATTCTAGCAACAATCATATTAGAAAAAGTATTAACCATTACATGAACATATCTGAAATGTCCAATTTCTGATTGTACTATTTTAACCCTTGAGAATTAATTCCACAAGTAGAGGGCAGTGGTGTGAAAGAACAAGAAATGGAGAAGTTTATGAGATTTTTGAGTGGCCTGGAAAGTATTGGTGGTGAGGAGGCAAGCACATCAACTAGAGCGTTAGTGGATGCTAAGGTACCTGCCAGATAAGAATGAACATACTGAGTCAGGAAAACTTGAGGTCATTGTCTTACAGACACCTGAAGCTAGAGAAATAATTGTGGAATAACATTAGTAGTGGGGTTGGGTTTAAGTCTTACAGTTTCTAAAACAACAGCTTGAGTACAATATGCAGAGCCAACTAAAATATTCAGTAGCTGAGAAACAGCTAATAAAACCGGATTGGTTAGTTGTGCAGTGGTGGTGCATGTCAGCAATCCTAGCACTCATGTGGCAGAGGAAGGGGGATCTCTGAATTCCAGGACAGCTGGGTCTACAGAATGAGACCCAGGACTGCCAGAGCTACACAGAGAAACCTGTCTCAAAAAAAATATCTGGCTGAATGGACTGGAGAGATGGCTCAGAGATTAAGAGTACCAACTGCTCTTCCAGACGCCCTTAGTTCAATTCCCAGCAGCCACATGGTGGTTCACAACCATCTGTAATGGGCATCTGATGCTCTCTTCTGCTGTGTCTGAAGATAGTGACAGTGTACTCACATTATATGAAATAAATATGGCTGGCACGAGTGGGGCCGAAAAAAATTTAAAAAAAAAATCTGGCTGACTACAGTTGGAACTGTTGAGCTATACAACCAGGGGTGAAGGGAATCTTTTTGGTGGAGGATATGAAATTTATATATAAAACATAAGCTTCTTGCCCTTTTTGAAGAGACATCTCTAAAAGCATAGAAAGCAGTCTCTATAGGATTTTTAGATATAATTTTAGGCAATTCCCATGGGGTATTTTAAGGTATCTTCAAAATACCTAAAGAGGAGATTTTTTTTTTTTTTAGGATAATGATTATCTATAGATTCCAAGTAACATGCTAAAGCTACCTGCCAATTATTTTCATCATGGAGCAAATAACCAACCTGCATTTTATCTAATAGCAGAACCATTTCTGTAGGCTCTTTTCCTGTAAGTGGCTTAAGATATGCCCTGCCCATCATTATCAAATCTATAATTTCTTGTAAATAAGGAGTTGTGGTTCAGTTCGGCGAATTATGACATTATAAATTTCTATAACACCATTACCCTGTTGATATGTAATTCCTGTGATGAGGGGGAAAGATAAACAAATGATGAAGAAGTAGGGGACTAATTCTATGAGCTACCCCTTTAGCAGAAGCATTATTTAATATACCAATAATTTTCTCTGTTTCAAGGGTTTTGTTATGGAGTATAGCCAAGTATCTTTAGTTAGGATTTTACTGCTGTGAACAGAAACCATGACCAAGGCAACTCTTATAAGAACAACATTTAATTGGGGCTGGCTTACAGGTTCTGAGGTTGAGGGTTCAGGGTTAGCTGCTATGCATTATAATAGGAGCTGAGTGATGGAGTCCTGCACCATAAGTGCTGAAGAAGTATAGCAAAGTAAAAACAAAATTCGAGGCTTTTGGGCTCAGGCTTGGGAGTGTAGCCTTTGTGGCTTAGTGCTCCAGGTGCTGGTCATAAAACAGATAGCGACATTCCTTCCTCCACCCACCTGCTTCCTGGGTTCAAAGAGTGTTCATTCAAAGAATGGCACCCTGACCATTACTGGAACCTGCAATACAAATGTGCTATCATTAGGGGCTCTTAGAAACTGTCTTGAGAAATAACTCTCACAATTACCAGGTATTCCTTGTGACATTTGTGACTTTATACTTCCTTGTGATTCTTAACTGGTATTGAAGAAGTATTGAAAATTCGAGGCTTTTGGGCCCAGGCTTGGGAGTGTAGCCTTTGTGGCTTAGTGCTCCAGGTGCTGGTCATAAAACAGATAGCGACATTCCTTCCTCCACCCACCTGCTTCCTGGATTCAAAAAGTGTTCATTCAAAGAAAGTCACCCTGACCCACCCTGACCATTGCTGGAACCTGCAATGCAAATGTGCTATCTTTAGGGGCTCTTAGAAACTGTCTTGAGAAATAACCCTTATAATTACCAGGTATTCCTTGTGACATTTGTGACTTTACATTTCCTTGTGACTCTTTTTTTTTGGGGGGGGGGAGGGTTCGAGACAGGGTTTCTCTGTGTAGTCCTGGCTGTCCTGGAACTCACTTTGTAGACCAGGCTGGCCTCGAACTCAGAAATCCGCCTGCCTCTGCCTCCCCAGTGCTGGGATTAAAGGCGTGCGCCACCACGCCCAGCCATCCTTGTGACTCTTAACTGGTATTTTTGGTATTTTCCAACAACGCCCTCCTCACCTCCTTGAGTTGTGGTTTCTTCCTTTAAATACCCCCTTACTCAGCTACTCGGGGCGCCATGGTCCTCTACCCCTGCGTGGTGTATGATCGTAGGCCCAAGAGCGCTCTTGAATAAAAATCCTCTTGCAATTTGCAGCAAGACCGTTTCTTGTGGGTGATTTTGGGGTGTCCCCTCTCCTGAGTCAGAACGTGGGGGAGTCCTCACGTTGTGGGTCTTTCATTTGGTGCATTAGCCGGGAAACGTGACCACCCCTCATACCCGAGAACCGACTTGGAGGTATGGGGATCCCCTCTTGTGTGTGTGCCGGCCTGTGTCTTTGTTTTGAGTGTCTGTTTTCTGAAACGAACATTGGAACATGTGCTTGTTGTGTTGGGTTGCTTGTGTCTTGTCCTATGTTTCTGAAGCACTGCGAAGTCTGAGTTTGGATCCATCTGAGTTTATTGAATTTGTGTCTTGGTTTTTGGGTTGCGAGATCGTGGGTTCGAGTCCCACCTCGTGCCTTGGATTTACACCTGGCAGAGTGAGGGTCTCCCTTCGGGGGTCTTTCAGTAGTTTTGGTATTTTCCAACAACGCCCTCCCCACCTCCATGAGTTGTGGTTTCTTTAAATACCCCCTTACTCAGCTACTCGGGGCGCCATGGTCCTCTACCCCTGCATGGTGTATGACCGTGGGCCCGAGAGCACTCTTGAATAAAAATCCTCTTGCAATTTGCAGCAAGATCATTTCTTGTGGGTGATTTTGGGGTGTCACCTCTCCTGAGTCAGAATGTGGGGGAGTCCTCACGTTGTGGGTCTTTCAGTGCCAAGCCTCTAAAGGCAGTGTTGTCCCTTTGCAGATGTTAGTGGCTTCTCTATCTAGTAATGGGGATTGATTCTGAAGCAAATTAATACTGAAGTCAGAAGGAAAGAGAACTCTGAGTTCTATTATGTAAGGAGAGCTAGTCTTAAAATGAAATGTAATATTGAGTCAAAATGCATGACCATTTTAAAGCTCTTACTGTATTATATATGTGTATGTACATGTGTGCACACACACACAGAAGCCATAGCACATGTGCAAAGGTCAGGGGACATATTAAGGAGTTGGTTCTGTCCTTTTACCATATGTGTCTTCTTTTTTTTTTTTTTTTTGTTTTTTTTGTTTTTGGGAGAGGGTTTCTCTGTGTAGCCCTGGCTGTCGTGGAACTCACTTTGTAGACCAGGCTGGCCTCGAACTCAGAAATCTGCCTGCCTCTGCCTCCCTAGTGCTGGGATTAAAGACGTGTGCCACCACACCCGGCTACCATATGAGTCTTAGGGGTTGATTTTAGGTTGTACCGCTTGGACCACCCACAAGGGGCCCTCCCACCTTGATCACTATAACCTCCAACAAGCCTGAAGCAGGCTGAACCAGAGGTTGACTTTGCTGCCACTAAGGAGATTACCTAGGGTGGAGCCTTCCTCTCTAGATTACTCTATTGTTCAGTCACTGTAGGTGTTCCTCTTCCAGATACTGCTACTTGCTGAGAGACACCCCCACCCCCCACCCCGGAGCTATTCCTGAGACTATGCCCTATCTTGCAGACCAACACCTGCAGCTGGTTCCAGGCTCCACGAATGAATTGGCGGGAATGGGCCTCCCCCCTCCTTTATAAAGCATATCACCCATTAAACATGTGAACCTTGAGCAGACTAGCATGCCTTGGTTCCATTATTTCTCTACCCACCTAGGTTCCCTCTTTTCTTTCAGCACCAGGTTGCCTCACAGGCTTGAACCCAGACATGTGAGCCACTGGCTAGCTCACAACAGATCACTAGTTGAAAAAATGCCTATAGCTAGAACTCATAGAGGCATTTCCCCAACTGAAGCTCCCTTTTCTGTGGTAACTCCAGCTTGTGGCAAGTCGACACACAAAACTAGCCAGGACAATACTCAGTGCAAATTTATCAAAACATTCATTTATATATGTGTAGACAATAAGGTAACCTGAAGCCCCTTTACCTGTTTAATTTATTTCTCTGCCCTCACCTTTTCATGGGAAAAGCAATGGCTTGCTAGGCAGCTCACATAGTCTTCATATCCTGCTGCTTCATCCTTCCAAGTGTTGGGATTAGAGCCATGTATCAAAATACCTGGACTGCAAAGCCCCTGATTCTCCCCTCATGGCTGCTGCTGTTCTTCTTTCTTCTTCTTCTTCTTCTACTTCTTCTTCTTCTTCTTCGTCTTCTTCTTCCTCCTCCTCCTCCTCTTCCTCCTCCTCCTCTTTTCTTCCTCCTCCTCCTCCTCCTCCTCTTCTTCTTCTTCTTCTTCTTCTTCTTCTTCTTCCTCTTCCTCTTCTTCTTCCTCTTCCTCTTCCTCTTCTACATCTTCCTCCTGCACCCTCCTCCTCCCCCTTCTCCTCCTTTTATTCTTGTTCTTCTTCCTCCTCCCTCCTCGTCCTCCTCCCCAACTCCTCAATCTTCTTCTCTGTCTGTCTGCCTTTCTGTCAGTCAACTCCCTTCCCCATGCCCTGAATAAACTCCATTCTATACTAAAAAAAAATATATATATATATATATAGGCCCTACAGTGAGGACAGATGGATAATAAACAAGGAACAAAATAACCATGGAAGGACTTACAGAAACAAAGTGTAGAGCAGAGACTGATGGAAAGTGTATCCAGAAACTACCCCACATGGGGATCCATTCCATATACAGTCACCAAACCCAGACACTATTTTGGATGCCAACAAGTGCTTGCTAACAGGGGCCTGATATAGCTGTCTCCTGAGGAGCTCTACCAGTGCCTGACAAAGATGTGGATGCTCTCAGCCAATCATTGGACTGAGCACAGGGTCACCAATAGAGGAACTAGAGTAAGGACCCATGGAGCCAAAGGGGTTTGCAGCCCCACAGGAGGAACAACAATATGAACCAACCAGTATCTTCAGAGCTCCCAGGGACTAAAGCACCAACTAAAGAGTACACATGGCTCCAGATGCTTATGTAGCAGACGATGGCCTTGTCACTCATCAGTGTGAGAGGCCCTTAGTCCTGTAAAGGCTTGATGCTCCAGTGTAAGGGGATGCCAGAGCCAGGAAGTGGGAGTTGTAGGGTTGGTGAGCAGGGAGAGGGGTGAGGGGATAGGGGTGTGTTTAGAGGGCAAATCAGGAAAGGCGATAGCATTTGACATGTAAATAAAGAAAATATCTAATAAAAAATAAAAAGTTACACTTAATTGAAAAACCTGAAGTTAAGATTAAGATAATACCTAGGTAAAGCAAGTTATTTAATCTTGTTTCAGGACGACATGTTCTCAGATGTATGTGATATTATATTACCATTCTGTAAATTATTTAACAAAAAGAACTAAAATCTAATGCATTCCTTGTGGTATATAAAGTGGAGTGTTAAGCTACAACAGGAAGCTACCACAATGGTCTGTAATATATGCCCATGGGTAACATTGTTCTGAGGGTTACTTAAGTTTGTTTGAATCACTTGGTATTATATGAGTTAAGAGCCACATAATGACACAGTCCAGTGGATTTTGTCTGTCACTGACAACCTTGAAGTCATAGTTTCATTTCTTCTTGGTAGAACATTCTCTCACTCTTCTTGGAATTCAAGGTAGAAAGCAGCCTTATCCCTCAGACTATGACAGTAAGGCAGGAACATTGAACACAGTCTCCCTTATTTTAGTTAACACAACTGCATTCAGATATAGTGGGTCTAACAGTTCTAATGCTACAGCACTGTCATCAAATTCACAGTATACTAATGTAGGTGGACTCACCTAGAGACAAAGGAATGTGTCACTCCTAAGAAATACATGTTTTCCTATGGTCTTATGTAACCAGTTAGGCATTCAGAATACCTCCAAACAAGTTACTATGGACAGGTTGAAAAATATTGGTCTAGAATTAATTTTATGTTACAAGTATGGAGAAAACAGTAATGGGTTCAGCATGTTGTATGAGAGACGTTTTCTACAGAGACGCAACACACATATTCATCTACCTGTCCCAAGTTGAAACTGAAAACAACCCATTACAACTTGTTCAACCACTGAAATGTATTGCAGTTACATCCAGGACTATGAGGAAGGAGTTGGTTGAGATCACAAGGGACTCAAAGACAGCTCCTATCCTGAAACTTGAAACCAGCATATGATACAGATTATGAATACTTGACACTCAGGGCAGTCTGTGTATCTGTAGGAATACTGGCATGAAGAGCATTCCATTTGGGTGGTTTAGTTCATCAAACCCTCTTTTAAAAAATATGATTTGTCTGAGTTTCTTCATTTGAATTAAACATACAGAATGCTATTGGTGTCACTTTGTATTTTGAGAGGTGCATTATCCACCATAATCAGATTTCCTCTGCAATGGATTCTTTCAGTCTCCAACAAAGAGTTACACATTCTTCTGGCTTCTCTACTTGATCTTCATTATGAAATATTTGACAGTGAACAATTTGAAAATTTTCCTTCATTGTCATATTTTCAGAGTTTCTCGAGCATAAATGCTTCTTAGTTTCTAAGACTTGAACACTACTTAAATGCATTCACAAGTTCCTGATATTCATAATAAACTCCAGTGTGGAGCCTCAAGTGTTGCAAAGAATTCCACTTTGGTAAAATACATGCCACATGTTTTCCAGTAGAAATTGCCCATTTCCCACCCCCACCCCTTCCTCACTATAAATTTCTAGAAATTTTCTTAGAACTAATTTTCAGGTAAAGGTCTGTTCTCATGAGGTTTCTCTCCTGTATGTAGTCTCTGATGTCAGAGATGAGCTAACAGTAAAGACTTTGAACATTTACATTTGAAAGGTCACTCTCCTGTATGTATTCTTTGATGAGTTCTAAGATGATATTTCTTGGAGAAGGGTTTGTCTTATTTGCTTCATTTGTATATATTCTCTAATGTGTGCATTCTCTGATGAGAGTAAAGACTACATTTCAGTCTAAAGAATTCATCACATTCATTACATTTATAAGGTTTCTCTCCTGTATGAATTACCTGATGAATACTTAAGACTGTGTTTGTGGGTAAAGGATTTATCACATTGACTACTTTTATAAGGTTTCTTTCCTGTATGAATTATTTGATGACTACTAACATTACGTTTTGGGTAAAGCATTTGTCACATTCACTACATTTGTAAGGCTTCTTTCCTGTACTAATTATCTGATGACTAATAGGACTGTGTTTGTTGGTCCAGCATTTGTCACATTCACTACATTTATAAGGTTTCTCTCCAGTATGAATTCTCTGATGAATACTAAGACTGTATTTAGGAAAAAAAGCATTTGTCACATTCACTACATCTGTAAGGTTTCTCTCCTGTATGGATTGTCTGATGTTGTCTAAGCTTGCATTTCTTGGTGAAACATCTGGCACATTCACTACATCTGTAAGGTTTCTTTCCACTATTGGTTTGTTTCAGCCTGAGTATTTGTTTAGAGTTAAAAACCTTATCAAGCACTGTCCCATTGTGCTCTTTGTTTCCTATGTGGATTCCTTGATGTAGACCAGTGATAAAACACAAATTGAAACAGTTTATACAGTTTTTATGTTTGCAAGGTCCTCTGCTGTTTCCATTTTCATGTCTGTTTATGTTCGATGACTCAACACGTGTATTCCTGAAGTTAGCTTGGTAAAGTACACTTTGGGTGTATTCATGAATGATTTTGCCATGCTTTGACATTTGTAAGACTTCTCTTGGATATTCACATGCTGGGATTTTAATCATTATGCATTTATTTGTTTTTAAAGAGGCTTTGCTGGATATAAATATCTTTTAAATCATCTTCATGTTTATGTCCATATGAAAATTCAAATATGTATTTAACATATTTAAAAGAATAGATATATTATGCTTATACAAGTGAGGACAATGTCCACTATGAATAACATCTCCAGGTCTAGTTGTGGTAAACTCTTTAAAAGTAATTCAGGTCGGGTGATGGTGGCACACTCCTTTAATCCCAGCACTTGGGAGGCAGAGGCAGGCAGATTTCTAAGTTCACAGCCAGCCTGGTCTAGAGACTTAGTTCTAGGACAGTCAGGCCTACACAGAGATACCCTGTCTCAAAAAAAAAAAAAAAAAAAAAAAAGAATAATTCAGAACCTTAAGGGATAGAGACCATGTTGTATACTAGAATTGGGATATGGTTCAATGAGATAACATTGTGACCAGATTTGTATGATCACATCCTTAAAAATAGACATTAATATTTAAATATATATCCTCATGTTACCTATTCTAAAGAAAGATTTAGGCCCATATTATCATTTTATGTTCACTGATTAAATTTATATTTCCCTTTTCATAATAATCTTTAAGTACAATTTATTATGAGTAAAATAAATTTAGGTTACGCTAACTTTACTTGTAATGAATTTGCTATTACATACATGGTATGAATGACGAACTATGATTGCATGTGTATATCTTATACATAATTAATAAATGGCCAAATTTTTGTTAGCTATGAATTTGTGTTTATTGCTTGTCTGGGATTCCTTTTTTAGAATTTTCAGTGTCAAGTGAGAACTTCACATAGAGTTCGTTAGTAAGCATATTTTTAGTTTGGGCAGAAAGTAAACCAGACAAGTCTAGGGTAGAAGAGTACTGAGGACATTTTATCTCAGAGGAAAATTATCTGCAGAAATAACTGACAGTGAGACACAGCATAGCATGGCATAGATGTTCTTTGCTGGCAGCTGTCTCTCTGGCTCTTGGCAACTTATACTTTGATTATCAATTCGGTTCTGTGAATATCCAAGTCTTCCCTTCCTTTGTTAGTATGCTACTTTTGGAGGTATATAGGTGGAAAAACTTTTAGGTTCTTTTGGCAAGCCATTAAATATGTAAGGTAGAAGCTATCAGAATAAGATCAAAACAAATCATTACGATATAAAATGAATACCTTGTAGGCCTGATATTTCTTCTTTGTGTAATAGGGATACTATTGATTCAGTGGGTCCATCAAGAATAATGTTGGCCACCATTTTATCTTGTACCATGTGGTTATATTAACAAAAGCTTTGGTGAAGACATATCATATTTATTTCTGATATAATTACCAAAGAGGGGCACCAAGTCCCATGATTGCTTCCATCTTATGGGGATCCCCATGGTTAAACTTTAGAACAACCAAAGCAGTAGTGGTTTCTGTTCTATGGGCCCCATGGTAAAATAAAAATATTTCCCATCAGGGAATTCCAGGTTCTTGGATAACCCACTTGCCACTTTCGTTGTGGCAGGAAAGAAGATGTTGATACTATGAAATAGAGGACTAGGAAGACAAATGAGAGAAAAAAGAGAAGCTAATTTTACATAGCACAGCAAATTCTTTGCCCTAACTCTGAGTCTAACCCTAACCCTGATATTCTTCTTTATGTAATAGAGATACTAGAGATTCAATGGGATATAATAGTGGCCACCTCAAGCCTATCCCTGAGCCTAACCCTGATTTATCCTAAACCTTTAAGCCTATCTTAAACCTCACACCTTAATTTCCTAACCACCCTAACCCTAATCCAAAGACCCTTATCCTAATCCTAACCATAACCCTCTAATCGCCGAATCCTAACTCTAGTCCTGCTTACTGTGGGGGATTTTTCTTAATATATAATATTTCTTAATTATACCTTTGAATTGAGAAACTCCTGCTTAATCTTGATCTTTTGAGATGTTCAGATCCACCTTTAATCTAGGAAATGTATTTTTTTGGCATCCCGCATATATAAAAGACATTGAACAGGGTAGTTCTTTCAGTTTTTTTTTTTTATTCTTGCCGTTTTTTATATAAAACAAAGGTGATTTGCTCATGTGATTTTTATAACTGGCATTAATAAGTACTTATTTCTTTAGAATTCTGGTACATCAGCTATAATAACCCGCAGCAGGAAATCAACCAGTTCTTGATTTTTCTAATTTCCGTTGGCTGAGAGCCTTTATTGGGACATTCTATTAAATTTCCTTTCTATCTACATAGAGAGATTCCTTCTATGATTTGAGATATGTTTATCTAGAGAACGTGTACTAATCCAACTGTGGTTTTTCTCTATTTTGCCACTGATGAAGATGTGCTGTCTAATAAGAGGGCAGAATAGTGTTTCCCTTATGTTTCTGGTTTTCTCCCAGGGTTGTTTGCTGCCTATCATCTGGGGAAAGGGAGCTGCTGAGCCCAGCACCAAGCCACAAATCAAAACTCTTGTTTCCTAAAATCCCTCTTTAATGTTAATTGCCTAGGCACCCATCCAATCAGTGGGTCAGATTGATACCTACACTCCACCTGAGTAATGGCCTATGTAAGCTAGTCACCTTGATTTCAGGAAGAAGAGGGCAAGTACTGTGAGGAAAGCTCAGGCAAGGTGTGAAGTCAGGCCCTGGTAAGTGCAGGATCATTGCTCACAGAGGGAGGAGCAGGCAGCTGAATAGCCTAAACTGGACCAGTGAGTTTTCCCCCAGGGTAGGGTGGGGTGAGTATGCCCTTGGAGGGCAAGGACAAAAGCTAAGAGAGTGCAAACCACTGCTCAAATTTGGAAAAGGTCAGGCCCTGGACATAAGCATACTTTAACCTTGAGGTGGGGTAAGATTCATTCACCAATAAACTCCTCCAGGACTACCTGCCAGTTAGACAAGGAGGCAGGGATCTTCCAGGTGCCTTTCTGCAAGTTCACTCTGGCTGTGCAGACTTGAATGGCTCTCTGTGTCCTGCTCTGAGCTCAGGTGTTGGGTGCTGTAAGGGGACCTCAGCAAAGCTCTGAGGTTGAGACACTGCCCACAATTGAGAGGAGCAGGTGACTAAGCAGTGGGAGCTGGGTGGTGGGTCCTCTCTCGGATGGCAAGTAAAAGCCATATGTGAGGTCACTTGTGTTGCTCCTCACTTGCTAGATCAGGCAGTGGGTGACTTCTGAATAGCTTCCCTATCATGGCTGATTCTGAATCTGCCCAAAATATTTGGACCATAGGCTTGTAGAAACAAGGCTGGTGTCTTTGAGTCTGCACCACCTGTGTTCAAACCCTTTTGTATTTACAGTAGACATTGAGGAGACAGGTATAAACGTAATAGGTCTGCTCTCATGCGTTACTTGGTTTTGTTCAGTTTAGTTTTTATTAATTGTTTCCGTTGCAGTTTTTTTATAATTCTTTATATGTTTAGTGTTTTGATTATTATGTGGCAAAGGTACTTTTTCCCAATCTATTTGGTATTGTGGGTGCTTCTTGTACCTTAATAGGAATCCCCTTTGTTAGTTCAAAAATCTTTCCTTTATGATTTTATTGAAAATATTTTCTAGACTTTTGAGGTGATATCATTCTTCCATTTTAATCATTTGTAGTTTTTGCCATCTCATATTTTGTAGAAGTCCTATTGTTTATTACCATTAAACTTTTAGAAACCATTCTTTTTGACTGATATATCAGTCTTTTCTATTCATTTTTAATGCCTGAGATTGTCTCTACCTTTCCTTTTCTGTGGGTGAGCCTTGCCTCTGTAGTTGTCAGTGTACAGGCAGTTTCAATGGCCTGCTCTTAGGGACTTAGCAACTGCTAATGCCATTTCCTGCCCCTATCACCTGTGTCTGTTGTCAGGTGTACTTTATATACATGGACCATCAATTATAGCAGCTCTCTGTTTTTGTTCCCTGTCTGTTCTCTGCACATGCCCCCTCTCTGTTCTCTTTTTCTAACCTCCTGGCTCTCTCTCTCTGCTCCCTGACTGTGTACCTGTGTGCAGGTTTCTTGTGTTTCTCTATCCCTTCCCCAGGTTCTCACTCCTCTCCCTTCCCCTAAACAACCTCTTTTGCACCATATCTGTTGCATGTTTTAATTTCTCAGTACCTGCTGTGGTAGGATAGCTTGGATTTCTTGGTGATATATTTTCCTGGCTGTTATATATTATATTCTTATGCTGGTGTGTAGCTGGTTTGAGGTAATTATTGATCTAGGTATTGGTTTCTGGGTTCGTCTTGTTTGGGGGGGGGTCATTCCTGGGTTACTGTTTGATATCTGGATTTGTAGAGAGTGTTGGCTGAGGGTTGCCTCTTTTACTAATCTGTTTGTTGGGTATGTTCAAGAGGCAATGCTTGCTAATGTTGAAAGCTGGTAGAAGAGGCATGCAGGAAAAGATGATCTTAGCAATCCACAAGGAGACATAGTCAGGATAGAGGTTAAGCAGTCTCTGGTGTTTAGTACAGTGCTAGGGGCAACTGTGAAAATTGCATCTGGTTTTACAAATAGTGTGGTAGATCTATGGAAAGCCTACCTTGTCTCTTGTCAGGCACGGAATGTGATTGAACAGGTTGTGTCTGCCCAAGTCGGGGGTTCTGACACAGGGATGAAGCAGGAAAGGAAGGGCAGATACAGACTGTCTATGGTATCTGTGTATAGGTGACATGTACAGGGGAGAGGAAACTTCCACTGTTATTCTGTTGCAGTGGTAAGGGCAACTGATATTAGGATCTGCAGTAACAGATAGTGGGGTAAGTTTTTGGACAGAGTACTTAATCTACTGTCAGGCATGGTTTATGGTTGAACAGGAATATTGTCTTCCCCCTTATCTCCTTTGTTTCTCCTTTCAGCGTGTGTGGACCACCTGGGGATCTCCATTCCCACACACAGCATCCTCTCCCACTGAGGCCAGACATGGCAGTCCATTAAGGGAACAGATTCCAAAGATAGGCAGCAGCTTTATGGACAGCCAGTGCTACAGTTATTGGAGGACCCTCATGAAGAATGAGCTGCACATCTGCTACATACATGTCAGTGGCCTTAGTCCAGCCTGTGTATCCTATTTGGTCAGTGGCTCAATTTCTGTGTGTCCCCAAGGGACACTCCTGTAACTTTGCCAGTGCATTTCTTTTAGCCAGGACAAATATTGTTCTGTGTGTCTACTGTGTCGTGGTTGAAACTGATCCTTCAGCATTCTTCTCATGCTCCCACACATTCACCATTTGGACTCTGTCACTAAATCACATAAGATACAGTAGCCACATCTGCTATTCAATCCTAAGCCATTATGCATGCCTGCTGGTGTTATATTTTAAATTTTATTCAATTTTTGTTTTTGTTTTTTAAAACAAAATTTCTCTCTGAAGCTCTTCCTGTCCTGATAGTAGGTATAGAAACCACATAAGCCAGCTGACATAGTTTCTTGTTTGTGTGCTTGGTACTATTGATCTGTTTCCCCCTGCATCTCCGTCTCATTTGGCTTTTTTTTTTTTTTTTTTTTTTTTGCAATGCTATATCCTATTCAAAGGCTTCAGAAGCAACACAGGTAAACCTTAAATTTATGTTTCTTCTAAAATGACATAGTGATTGCAATATAACTTCTGTGTCAGGAAATGAGTGTATGTAACACCTGAACTATGTGATTATGTTGCCTAGGAAGCATGCATCTACTTTAGAGTGATGTCAGTGTCATGCTTTGTGTGATGTACACATGTATGGGATATTGTAGGATGCAGTGACTTATGATGATGTGCATGTGAACTTTACTGGGGAAGGGTAGAATTTGCTGGATCCTTCCTAGAAGAGTCTCTACAACAGGAAACCTACTTGGACCTCACTGTTATAGGTATGACTGTGAATTTTCTTTTGCTTTTCAAAATAGTGGAAATAAATGTCTCTTGGTCAGGGATGATAATCTGTTATTTCAATTGAGAACAAGGAAGATTAAGCTTAATATATCACGTCCAGTGCTGTGAAAATTCACAGTACCTTGAATTTTGCCTAATTTCTAATACTGCATCATTCATTTTCTGGTACTGTCTTTTAGGTCACACTTGGGAAGACTATGGTATTGAAGGACATTGTCAAAGTTCAAGAAGACATGAAAGGTAATCTCCATGTGCACGCTGATACACATAGGCCTCTGAGGTAATTTTAATATGTTCTGGAAGCTCTAAAGGAAAGCAAGAGTGCTGAGCAGTGGTGGTGGACACCTTTAATCCCAGCACTTGGGAGGAAGAAGCAACACAGGTAAACCTTGAAATTTATGTTTCTTCTAAAATGACATGGTGATTAAAATTATGGATTTCTGAGTTCAAGGTCAGCCTGGTCTACAGAGTGAGTTCCAGGAGAGCCAAGGCTCTACAGAGAAACTGAAAGAGTAAAACAAAATTCTAGGCCTTTGGGCCCAAGCTTTGTGGCTCAGTGCTCAGAGGTGTGATGGTCATAAAACAGATAGCGACATTCCTCCACCCACCTGCTTCCTGGGTTCAAAGAGTGTTCATTCAAAGAAAGTCACCCTGACCCACCTTGACCATTGCTGGAACCTGCAATGCAAAAGTTCTATTGTTAGGGGCTCTTAGATTGTTAGGGGCTCTTAGAAACTGTCTTGAGAGATAACCCTCACAATTACCAGGTATTCCTCATGACTTTGCACTTCCTTGTGACTCTTAACTGGTATTTTTGGTATTTTTCCAACAACGCCCTCCCCACCTCCTAGAGTTGTGGTTTCTTCCTTTAAATATCCCCTATCCAGCTACTCGGGGTGCCACGGTCCTCTACCCCTGCATGGTGTATGACCGTGGGCCCAAGAGCGCTCTTGAATAAAAATCTTCTTGCAGTTTGCAGCAAGACTGTTTCTTTTTTTTCTTTTTTTTTTTTTTTAAAGATTTATTTATTTATTATATGTAAGTTCACTGTAGCTATCTTCAGACACTCCAGAAGAGGGCACCAGATCTCATTACAGATGGTTGTGAGCCACCATGTGGTTGCTGGGATTTGAACTCTGGACCTTCGGAAGAGCAGTCGGGTGCTCTTACCCACTGAGCCATCTCACCAGCCCCCAGCAAGACTGTTTCTTGTGGGTGATTTTGGGGTGTCGCCTCTCCGGAGTCAGAACGTGTGGGAGTCCTCACGTTGTGGGTCTTTCAAAACCCTTTCTCAAAAAAAGAGAAAAGACAGAAAGGATGTTATAAATGTCAGTCATGTACTAACCATCACAGGTATCTTGAAAGATGCAAAACAACCCATTATGAGGGAGAAAACTACGACCCTATGAAGTGATACAACCCAATGATCTGATTCTTCTTTACCATTAAACCAAATTGTAACTTAATTCATACTGATAAAACGATTGAATAGGGTAATAAATGTAGTAAAGATTTCACATGTGCTGGCTATCATTGCAGGCATGTAAGAAGTCGCACAGGAGAGAAACCCTATGAATGTACTCAATGTGGTAAAGCCTTTCATTTCCCAGTCATCTCCAATATCATAAAAGAAGACATTCTGGAGAGAAACCTTATGAATGTAATCAATGTGCTAAAGCCTTTGCAGATCACACTGAGCTCCAGAGCCATAAAAACACATACTGGAGAGAAACCTTAAGAACGCAATCAATGTGTAAAACCTATTCACAAGGGAGACGTCTCCAAAGACAAAAGAAGACATTCTGCAGATGGACCATATGAATATAACCAATGTGGTACAAGCCTTTTCACAAAGTTCTTGTATTTAAAAACATAGAAGAACCCATATAGGAGAGAAACTTTATGAATGTAATCAATGTGCTAAAGCTTTTGCATATCTCAGTAGTCTTCAAAACATAAAAGATCCCATACTGGAAAGAAATGTCATGAATGTAATCAATGTGTAAAGACCTTTTACAACTTTGTAGTCTCCAGTATTATAAAAAGAATTTAAAAAAAGGATCAGCTTGGGGATCCACCTCCCCCCTCCCCCCAGGAGCCTTTGTCTGATTTAAACACACAAATGTCACCCCTGTGTCCTGTCTTTTAGAAAGTCAGCCTTGATTCCCTTGGACAGGATTCATTTTCACTGTGGATTATGTCCCGCCTGACCTGGGAGAACTTTCAGAGGTGAGACAGTGTGTTTGTCTCATGAGTTTAGAACACCCAGGGCTTGAAATCAGACAACGAACACCCTGGCTTAGATTTAAAAAGCCTTTTAAAAAATGGAGTCTGGCCGGGCGTGGTGGCGCACACCTTTAATCCCAGCACTTGGGAGGCAGAGGCAGGCGGATTTCTGAGTTCGAGGCCAGCCTGGTCTACAAAGTGAGTGCCAGGACAGCCAGGGCTACACAGAGAAACCCTGTCTCGAAAAACCAAAAAAAAAAAAAAAAAAAAAAAAAAATGGAGTCTGAAGCTGGGCGGTGGTGGCGCACACCTTTAATCCCAGCACTTGGGAGGCAGAGGCAGGCGGATTTCTGAGTTCGAGGCCAGCCTGGTCTACAAAGTGAGTTCCAGGACAGCCAGAGCTATACAGAGAAACCCTGTCTCGAAAAACAAAAACAAAAAAACAAACAAACAAAAAAATGGAGTCTGACTCTCAGTTCCTCCTGTTCCACCGATATCCCTGTCATTCACACAGACAGCTGTGGTGGACTGTGTTTCTCAGACTCTTGGTGTGTGAGAAACAGTTGATGTTGCCTGCTGCTGTAAGACCACAACTCATTGTGTTTCTTAGACCCCCCTAGAAAGGAAGCCCAGCATGGAGTTCTTTGTTCTTTTGCCTTCAGCCTGAAAGAAAGGTGAGATGGGTGACCCACCTAGGCATCTGACCCTTTGTGTAAGGGACCAAGAATATTTACACAACTTCCCCAGTCTTTGTGATCTAATCCTTCCCCTCACTTTCTGTGAGAGATGAGCTGTAATTCACCATCCCCACTTTTATGATGCTTATCCTATCCTTCCCTCACTTTATGGTTCATTCTTTAAAAACCTCGACTGCAACTGCTGGGGGTCTCTCTCCTCTGCCCCTGTGTGGGTTATGAGCTCAGTCTCAGCATGCTGATAATATTCGAATAAACCTCATGCGATATTGCATCAAAACGGTTTCACTTGAGTTATTGGTCATCCGCTCATTTCCGGACTTGAGCAAGGGTCTGCCCAGAAACGGGGGTCTTCCACTACAGTCAACACAGGCGGATATTGGGTGCCATATCAGTGCCCAGGTGAGGCCAGGAGCTGTCAGCTCTGGTTTTTATGGCCAGCTTCCATCCGCAGAGGGGCATGGTAAGTGGCTTCAGGGCCTAACTGTTCGGTTGGAACCCACCAGGAGCATCCTTCTTAGGTCAGTAGCCATCAGCTCTGGGTTGTGTGCACTTAGTGGACCTCTCTCAGGATGGCACACAGTGAGTCTGCAGACAGAGTTCCTCACAAACGTTATGGAGCAGACTCTTAAAGAGACAGGCACTGAGGTGGGCACTGGCAACTAACTGTCTTCTGTCAGAATGTTAGATGTGGACATGTGTGAGAGAGAGCAGGGTGAGATATTAAAATCCAGTTCACAGGGAATGGAGGCCCAGACCTGCCCCTCACAGTGTCTGCTGTGGGGAACCTGCTGAGGAGGGCACAGGCAGGGGACAGAGAAGCCACAGCTGCCCAGGGCTGAGGGGACTCCCATGTACTGCCAGGACCTCTCTCAGGGTTGAGAAACATGTTTATTCCTCCACAGAAAAGCCTGAGTAAAGGGCCTTGGCGACTCAAGAGGAGAAACCGACCTCAGAGGAGGAATCTGACTCAGAAAATAAATTCCCAAAACATTGTGAACATAAAGGGCCTACTGTGGGCATTTAAACAGGAGCCAGTCCACAGGACCCCCTGAAAAAACATGAAAAGACAGTAAAAGATCCTGACAGAATGTAAAAAGGTCACAGAAGCCCTGAAATTGGCAAAACAGATTTCATTTTTATTAGAAGTAGTTCCATTGGTTTAGAAAAATAGAGGTGCACAATGCTCTGACCATTCCTTGAACCCAGGTGTGTGCCAACTGCTGCACCTCACTGCCAGGTGTTTGTGATATTGGTTGCTGGGATAGAGTCGGAAATCTCCCTAGCAACCATAGCCGGTGCCAATCCGGAGTTGCTGCACCTGCACCAGACTCTTTCCTTTTACCCCTTCCATATCCATTTTTTTGAGAATAGATATTGTTTAGATCAGGAAATCCCCTATTCCCTCCTTCTCCTTTATCCCCTGAGGGCCTATAAAACCTGGAACCCCTTTCCCCTTGGGGTCGACTCCTCTACCCCTGCGTGGGATAGGAGTCTTCTCCAGAGCTCTGCCTTCCTCCAAATAAAGCCTCGTGTGGTTTGCATCAAGTTTGGCCTCTCTTGAGTTCTTGAGGGTCTGCTATTAACCAAAGACTTGAGTGAGGGGCTTCCTTCGGAGGTCTTTCAACAGCACAGGGTCCTGCTTGCTCTGCTGCTGGTATCCCCTGAGCTCAGCCTTGGGGTGAATTGTCAGGCTGTGTCCCTGTGAGTGTGGACAATGACTCAGAAGATGAAGATGATTGTGGGAGCCTCTGTCCTCTACACGGCTCAGAGTAGTGTGACTACTCATGGCTTAGAGTAGCCTCACAGTCTGTGTAAAATAGCCAGAGCCTGTCTGAGCAGAGATGGATTCTCACTGGGGAGGGACAGAGATGAGGATGTGACTCAGACAGAGAGAGCTGAGAAGTCTGAGACACGGAGGAGAGAGGTCACCTACAGGATCCTATGGGCACGGGGGCATGTGTGTGGGGGCACGGTTGGGAGGGACGGCTCCCCAGAAAATGACCTGCTGGGGACAGCATGGCATGACAGAGGCTACCTGCAGAAGGCCAGGATGGAAACATCTCAGGAGCCTGCAGCATCTCCGTGTAAAATTCAGTTGTTCCCATGTCTTCCAACCTTAGCCTTGGACAGTGCCTGTAGAGATTTAATTCCTGTGTGACTGCTTTTCATTTGCCCAGATGTGCATAATCATTCTATTATAGCCGACGTGAATTCTGTGAAACTAGATGTTCCCTGATGTGACAATTCTTAAAAGATTAAAAACTGAGGCCTGGGGCCCAGTGCAGAGCAGTCCTCCTGGCCCGGGTGCATGCTTGCACTCTCATCTTGGAGACAATGCAATAACTGCACAATGGCAATTCCGGATTCATGCTTGACTTGCAGAGACCGTTTGACAGAAATGATTAGAAAATGAACTACAGCCAACATCGGGAGTCTGGGAAAGGAAATAACTTGTGAAATGAGTTTTGCACAGCAGTTGTGAGTGGTTCCTGGATGAGCAAGTATAGAATATTTAAAATCTTATACTCATAAAACTAAGTCAGAGCACAGGGACTCTCGGGAGAGTCACTGTGTACAGTGTGCTGAGGTGGACAGCCAGTGGAACCACTAAGGTAAGGGTTGACTTGATTCTTTCTGGCTGATGCTTGGCAGATTTGCCTGAGTCGTTTATCATTAGAGCTTAACAGGAAAATGCAAGCTGACCTCAGAGCTTTGAGCTCTTAAGTATAATAAGTTAAAATTTAAAGTTTCAACAATGTTAAGTTTGCAATTATTATTACTTTGGCCAAAGCCTGGGAAGAGGGAAGGTGGAAACTTTGGGGAACAATTGTAATTCTTGATTCTTTGTGGGATTCCATTATTCTTTTGAATTTGATTTGCCAATGAATATACAGTGTCTTTTTTTCTACCTGCTTTTGGAGTGTCAATAAAAGACTGGGGCAAGAAGAAGGCAAGAGAGCCTGAGAAGAGCAGGTGGAGAGCAAGTGAGTGAAAGGAGAATGCATGTGAAGTGTGTGTGGTTGGTGCGTATGCAACATGTTTTGAGGCATGTGTGAGGCGTGTGTTGAAGCATGTGTGAGGCCTGTGTGAGGCGTGAGAGGTATGTGTGTGAGGCGTGTGTGGTGTGTGTGTGAGGCTAGTGTGAGGCATGTGAGACATGTGTGAGGCATATGTGGTGTGTGTGTGTCTGAGACTAGTGTGAGGCATGTGAGACATGTGTGAGCTGTGTGTGAGGAATGTGTGGTCTGTGTGTGAAGTTAGTGTGAGGCATGTGACACATGTGTGAGAGGCATGTGTGAGGCATGTGAGGTGTGTGTGTGAAGAATGTGTGGTGTGTCTGTGAGGCATGTGAGACATGTGTGAGGCGTGTGTGTGAGGAATGTGTGAGGCATTGTGAGGCACATGTGTGAAAAGCACACAGGAGAAAGCAGAGCTCACAGCCTTGAGCTGTGAGCAAGCAATCGAGGAGTGCAGAGAGTGAGAGAGAAACTCTAAGCCTTGAAAAACCGCCTGTCAGCTTGCAGCCAAAAAAAGCAGTCTGTGTCTGTTTATTACGTGCCTCCCAGATAGCCCCACTTCCAGGTGAAAACTCCAATCCTGAGCCGAGGCTAGACTCCTCCGCTGTTCAGGATCACCAGTCTGGCTTCAGTTTGGAAATTCATTTTAGGGCCTCTGAGAGGTCCTTGGTCTTTGTTTGCTCCCTGTGGCCACCGGAAGTCATTTATAAACCGAGGAAGAAACTTTATTTCCAGGTTTCAGCGAGACAGCGGTTGAACTTTATTATCAATAATAATAATTAAAATAAAAGCTGTGACGCGGTTTCTGCTTTAGGTCCGCCACCATGGTTTGGCGCAGGAAACGGGGCGGAGTTCGGCGGGGCTGCAGCGCTCGCTGGCGGCTCCCCAGGAAAACGTGAGTTTTATTTCTCATCTTTTCTAAAGTTTAAGTAAAAGCTTCATTTCTTCCAAAAAGAAAAATACTTGAGACAGGACTTTAAACCCGCCTCCGGCGAGTGAGCATGCGCAGATTCCCTATCCTGTTGTCCCCTCAGGCGGCCGTGACGTCAAAAGGTCAAATGTAAAAACTGAGAACGGGTTGCTTAGCGGTTAAGGGCACAAACTGTTCTCCCAAAGGTCATGAGTTTGAATTCCAGCAGGTGCTGTGATATTTTGTACTTTCTTTTGATGGCTGGACAGATGACTCCGTGTCATGGAATCTGGCTCCCTCTTGTGGCCTGCGGGTGTAAAAGCAGGCAGAACTCTATACTTAATAAATACATCTTGAAAAAAAAGAAAATTCCTTATGGATTTGGGAATGATGACTGGATGAGCGATCCTGCTTCCATTTCTCCTTCCAGGCGTCTTCAAGAGCTGAGGATCTGCTATCAGGGCCGCTCAGAGAGAGACAGAGATGAAGCAAGGTCAAGCGCTGTAAAGGGACAAGCTCATCACAAGTTGGCAACCTTCCCCGGATGGGAATTGGAAGTCGCAGCCCCACCCCAGCGCGGCCAGCGCCTGCCGCAACTTAGGGTCGTGGGTGTCCGGGCGCAGGGACAGAGCGCTAGTGCACGTTCGCGCGTGTGGCGGGGCGGGGGTCCGTGGGAGGGGCAGTGCAGCGGGGTGGGACAGCAAGTAGGCGACCCAGAGCACTCAGCAGGACCCCAGCAGCAGGCTTGGTCATCTTGGAGAGCTTAGGGGTCACACCCACGCCTCTTTCCTCCCTCTGGTGCATGCTGCCAGTGCCTTGCCCCTCCTCTCAACCCCCTCCCACTTCTCTCTTCCCTCTCTGGCTTGGGTCCTGCAGCAGTCTCCTGGGCGGGGCCTGGGGGGGTGGGGCTGGGACTGGAGGGTGGCCAGAGTTCACCCTGGGTCTCCTGTAAAACCAACAACCACCTGTGTGATCCCTGACCTATGACTTGGACCCTGACTTTACACCTGACCCTGACATCATATGAAAACCCCAACCTTTGACCCCATCATGACCTCTATATTGCCCTGTGACCAGGATAACACTGTCCTATAACCCTGACAAGACCCCGACACTGTCCACCATACACCAACCCAGCCTCTGCCCTGCCCACAAACCACTACGTTCTGACCCCTAGCCCCCACCTCGTGCACCAGTGATTCTCTGGTGACACCGGGATTCCAGGACCCCCCCCCCCTCCAATGTCACATGCATTGGCCCAGGCGTTGGCGGGGGGGGGGGAGCTGTCACTCATCACTCTGGGTCCCATCATCATCCAAAGGCCTCGCTCAGGTTATGCGCTGGCTGGGGTGCTGAGGAGCAGCGTTTGGGCAGGGTTGGGGTGTCTTTGGGTCAGGAGTCACATGGTGGAGTGTCAGTGTGTCACACGTGGCAGGGTCTTGGGTGAGAGGATCAGGGGTCAGGGGGTCAGAGGTCATTGGTGAAGGTTAAGCCTCAGTTTTAATTGACAGCTCAGGAATGGAGAGGTCATGCAAAACAGTTGAGGCTTGGCATCATGATGAGAGCCTATGAGAGGCCATTGGTGGGGCCTATTTGAAGCAGAAGACCCCACTTGTGAGAGATGCCAGTACCATGGTATGATCTCCAAGAATAGCAGCATCAGTGTAGTGGATCCACCTGAGCCTAGAGAGCTGCAGAGGGCAGAGCTGGAGACTTGAAGCCAGCCCCTTGGAGGAGGCCAGAAGATATTGCCTTTGAACAACTACTCCAAAATTTTAAAGCTCCTTGTATCAGAGCCAGGGCTTGTAGTAAAACTCCTTCAGAGGGATCAGCTGATAAAATATCCATATAAGGAACAATAGACACTGAAAGATTCAATGTCCTAACTTCTTGTTTCCAAGCAGTAACAAAATTTTTTACATAATGGAAAGCTATTAGCCATTCCTTGGGGCAAAAGTTTCCAATGAAGTTATTTTGTGGGTACTTAAAAGGGAGTAAGGAAGGGGACATAATAAAAGGGTGGGTAGGATCAGGTATGGGAAGAGACAAGAAAGAAGTACAGAGGATCAGGAAATATAAATATGTAGCACTAGAGGGTGGGGAACTGGAGGAACCAGGGAAGTGAGAGGTTCCCAGGACACAAGGGGAATGACATTAGCCAAAATATCCAACAAGGGGGAGATAGAACCTGTAGAGACCACTTTCAGTAGATAGGCACGGGCACCAGTTGAGGGATTGGGCCACCCATAAACACAGGCAAGACCCCATCAGAAGAGTTAGGGAAAGGACTGACAGAACTGAAGATGATTGCAACCCCATAGGAAGAACATTATCAACCCACTGGACAACAAAGAGCATCCAGTGTCTAAACCACCTACCAAAGAGTGTGCATGGAGAGATCCCTGGCTTCAGCTCTCTATGTAGAAGAGGATGGCTTCATCTGGCATCAGTGGGAGGGGAGGCCCTTGGTGCCCTGGAGGCTTGATGCCCCAGTGTAGGGCAGGGCGATGATAGAGCAGTGTGAATCTGGAGTGGGTGGAGGCAAAGAGGAGAGGGGGATGGGATGAGGAGTGTGTGGAGGGGAAAGAGGGAAGGGGATTATCATTTGAATTGAAAACAAATAAAAAGATTAATAAAACGAGGAAAAACGTCTCCATTATATCAAATTAATATCTTTCTGATGACTACAACAGAACAGGAAGGTCAGATAATGGTAATTGAGAGAAAATAGCAAAGAAAAAAAGGCAAAGGCAGGGCAACTGTGGTAAGTGCAACAGTGGTGTATTTAATTCCAACTAAAATGTTAAATAAGACCAAATAAGATGCATATGTAAAGAAAGCAGAAGATGGCATTGGACAGAAATCACTCCCTATTACAGCATTTTAATAATACCGTATTATGTGATGAGCTTTTAATCTCCTTAGTCACTGCTATTTTAATGTCAGACGGATTTCTAGCTACTTAGAGGGAAGCTTCAGGAATCTGTTAGGGAGAAAACCTCACATGTGTGTTTTGCTTGCTCAATTAAGCATGGCCACATTCTCTGTAACAATTATTTTTCTTTTCAAAGGTGCTACTGATAGTTCAATCATAAATGCAAGTTTATAATCACAAAAGAGTTTCTTGTAAACCATACATGAAGGCAAGTCTGTTTAATCATTGATAATTTAGACATGAACATTAATGTCTCATTTCTTCATTCATCTGGTGGCCATTATGTTTTTAGAAAATGATTTCTACATATAGGATGCCATCCTGGAGAACTTCATGAAGGTATGATGTCATCCTTAATGTCACAGAGTATTTTATTTGATTCATCACAGGAATGGAGTGGTACAATGTACACTGATGGTCTCTTTTTTTCTATTATTGAACATAGGTTGCCTCTCTCCTTATCCATCTCCTTCCAGATTTTCCTGCCCAGTGCCACACATTCAAATCCATACCCTTTCTTTCTTTTTCTTCTTATAGATTAAACATCTGAATAACTACTATTGTTATCATCATCATTTTTTATTAATTAGAAAAAACAAATAACTGGAATATGACAAAATGAAAATAAACAGATGAAAAGAAGATAAAGAAAAAGTATAAGAAACCTATACACACAGACTCAAATTCACAAAAACAATTTACATAAAAACTTAAACTATAAAACACAATATACTTAAAAAGGAACTTTGAGATTAAAATCAAAAAACAGAACAAATGAACACAGAAACCAAACAAATCTAAAAGTCCTGGAAAAGCATTGTGAGACAAAGAGCCACCAACAATGTCTTTGAGTTTGTTTGGTGTTTCCCATCTGCTG
This sequence comes from Mus caroli, assembly GCF_978045245.1. Classification (NCBI taxonomy): domain Eukaryota; kingdom Metazoa; phylum Chordata; class Mammalia; order Rodentia; family Muridae; genus Mus; species Mus caroli. The sequence goes on along the minus strand of NW_028227270.1, from coordinate 54,583,047 downwards.
CTGGGCATGAGGTTTGCCCTTAAGAGTAGTTTGAATACCCCGTGATGTCCTAATATTGAGAAGATCTCTTGACAAAAGAGATTCTTGTAAATCACACCTGAAAGCAAGTCTGTTAAATCATTTTTAATATAGACAGGAACTTTAATGTCTCCTGCTTCATTCATCTTATGACCACTATGTTTATATAAAATGATTTCTTCATATAGGATGCCATCCTCAACAACTTCTTGGGATAGATGCCCAGGTATGGTGTCATCCTCCATTTCATAGAGCATTTTATATCATAAAAAACAATTAATATTGCTTTTTTGTAAATGACTATCAACTGGATTGGAATGGCGATGTAGTTCCATTCCCCTCTCAGTATTGAGACCCCATTTTGAACAGAACCATGCAGGCCCTGTGCATGCTGCCACATTCTCTGTAACTTCATATGTGCACCTATCTTTCATGTTTTAGAAGTCCTGTTTTCCATGGTGGGTGTTCTCAATCCACTCTGGCACTGATATACTTCTACATACACTTTCACCATATTTCCTGAGTCCTGACACAAGGGATTTTATGTAGACAGCCCATTTATGAATGTGTGTTCCAAAGTCTTTCACATTCTCAAAACTGACTGGCTAAAGGTATTTGTATTTGTTTCTATCTATTACAGAAGGAAAGATCTCTGATGGTGGCTGACCAAGACCCTGATTTTTATGTATAGCAGAATGTCATTAAGAGTGATTTTACTGCTATGTGGCCTTTTCAAAACATAAATATATGCAATTTTACACAGTCTCTACAATTTCTGTTTCAAAATATAAGTGTATATGCAAATATGTGCACATTCAGTAAGAATTAATGAAATAAGAGGCCATGTGCATTTTAGGAGTGCAGGGAGTGGGACAAAGGGCGTTTTGGAGACAGGAAATATAAAAAAAAAAAGAGCAATTGAATGACAATGTCAAAAATAAACTACCAAATAAGATTTAAAAAATAAAGCAGCAAACAGTATTTTGAGAGAAAAATGACACTGACCTTCAACCCCTGATGTAAAGAACAATGTGTATGTGTTTTATGTGCATGTTTGTGTGTGTAATATTGAATTGAAATAATCTTTAGTTTCATATTTTGATAAAATTTATGAAGAGACCCATTATCTAGAGTGATTTATATGTCCATAGAATTCACTGACCTCACTGTGGTGAAGGTCTTGTGGGAGAAATTTCCATTAGTGATTTTTCTCACTTAATGAAACACAGTCATTTCATAATGAAATGGTCTTTTCACAAAAATTTAAAAGCCTCATATTGCAGGCACAATCTGAATCTCAATGTCCTTTTCATAGAATGTTCCCTTCTTTGTATGGTATCTGGCATTCTTAACATTTCTCTAGCACATTGTAAAGCTATTCCAAAGTGCAGCACTTCTGTGCTATCATATGCATTACTGTCATGGTGCTTCACACTCTGCTAACATTCATTCTTCTTTCTCTTTTCAAATCAGTGCCTTTTATTTTATCAGGTATCTATGAGATTCCAAATCCTAACAGAGGCGATTCACCATTTACGTGATGTCTTCGATTCTGTTGCTGTAAAAACCACCATAGTGAAAAGAATCATATGAGAAAAGTGTTTATTTACTTAGGTACCTTGGTCACAGTGTATTGTGTAACGCCAAGGCCTTTCTCTACACAAAGAATAAACAGGATGAGAAAGAAATTAGGGAAACAACACCCTTCACAATAGTCACAAATAATATGAAATACCTTGGTGTTATTCTAACTAAGAAAGTGAAAGATATGTATGATAAGAACTTGAATTCTCTGAAGAAAGAAATCAAAGAAGATCTCAGAAGTTGGAAAGATCTCCCATGCTCATAGATTGGCAGGATCAATATAGTAAAAATGGCTATCTTGCCAAAAGCAATCTACAGATTCAATGCAATCCCCATCAAAATTCCAACTCAATTCTTCATAGAATTAGAAAGGACAATTTGCAAATTCATCTGGAATAACAAAAAGACCTAGGATAGCAAAAGGTATTCTCAAAGATAAAAGAACCTCTGGTGGAATCACCATGCCTGACCTCAAGCTGTACTACAGAGCAATTGTGATAAAAACTGCATGGTACTAGTACAGCAAAAGACAGGTAAACCAATGGAATAGAATTGAAGACCCAGAAATGAACTCACACACCTAAGGTCACTTGATCTTTGACAAGGGAGCTAAAACCATCCAGTGGAAAAAGGACAGCATTTTCAACAAATGGTGCAGGCACAACTGGCAGTTATCATGTAGAAGGATGCGAATTGATTCATTCTTGTCTCCTTGTACAAAGCTCAAGTCTAAATGGATCAAGGAATTCCACTTAAAACCAGAGACATTGAAACTTATAGAGGAGAAAATAGGGAAAAGCCTCAAAACTATGGGCACAGGAGCAAAATTCCTGAATAGAACAGCAATGGCTTGTGCTGTAAGATTGAGAATTGACAAATGGGACCTCATTAAATTGCAAAGCTTCTGTAAGGCAAAGGACACTGTCAATAAGACAAAAAGGCCACCAACAGTTGGGAAAGGATCTTTACCGATCCTAAATCAGATAGGGGAATAATATCCAATATATTGGATATTATTATAGACCTCAATTAGCTGGACCCAAGAAAGTCAAATAATCCTACTTAAAAATGGGGTACAGAGCTCAACAAAGAATTCACAACTGAGAAATTCTGAATGGCTGAGAAACACCTAAAGAAATGTTCAACATCCTTAATCATCAGGGGAATGCAAATCAAAACAACCCTGTGATTCCACCTCACACCAGTCAGAATGGCTAAGATCAAAAACACATGTGATAGCAGATGCTGGCAAGGATGTGGAGAAAGAGGAACCCTCCTCCATTGTTGGTGGGATTGCAAGCTTGTACAATCACTCTGGAAGTCAGTTTGGCAGTTCCTCAGAAAATTAGACATAGTACTACCGAAAGATCCAGCAATACCTCCCCTGGGCATATACCCAGAAGACGTTCCAACTTGTAATTAGGACACATGCTCCACTGTGTTCATAGAGGCCTTACGAAAGTAAGGCCAGAAGTGGAAAGAACCCAGATGTCCCTCAATAGAGGAATGGATACAGAAAATGTGGTACTTTTACACAATTGAATACTACTCAGTTATTAAAAACAATGAATTTATGAAATTCTTAGGCAAATGGATGTGTCTGGAGGATATCATCCTGAGTGAGGTAACCCAATGACAAAAGAGCACACATGATATGCACTCACTGATAAGTGGATATTAGCCCAGAAACGTAGACTACCCAAGATACAATTTGCAAAACACATGAAACTCAAGAAGAAGGAAGACCAATGTATAGATACTTTGTTCCTTCTTAGAAGGGGGAACAAGCTAGGCAGTGGTGGCACTCACCTTCAATCCCAGCACTTGGGAAGCAGAAGCAGGTGGATTTCTGAGTTTCGAGATCAGCCTGCTCTACATTGTGAGTTCCAGGACACCCAGGGGTATACAGAGAAACCCTGTCCAAAAAAACAGGGGGGGGGTCAAAATACCCATGGAAGGAGTTACAGAGACAAAGTTTGGAGCTGAGACTGAAAGATGGACCATACAGAGACTGCCCCACCTGGGGATCCATCCCATAAACAAACACCAAACCCAGACACTACTGCATATGCCAGCAAGATTTTGCTGACAGGACCTGGATATAGCTGTCTTTTGTGAGGCTATGCCAGTGCCTGGCAAGTTCAGAAGTGGATGCCCACAGTCATCCTTTGGATGGAACGAACACATGGTCCCCAATGAAGAAGCTAGAGAAACTACCCAAGGAGCTAAAGGGGTCTGCAACCTTATAGGAGGAACAACAATATCAACTAACCAGTATCCCCAGAGCTCGTGTCTCTAGCTGCATATGTAGCAGAAGATGGCCTAGTTGGCCATCAATGGGAGGAGAGGCCCTTTGTCTTGCAAAGACTATATGCCCCAGTACATGGGAATGACAAGTCCAGGAAGCAGGAGTGGGTGGTTTAGGGAGGAAGGCTGGGGAGGGTATAGGGGACTTTCTCAGAGGAAACTAGGAAAGGGGCTAGCATTTGAAATGTAAAGGAAGAAAATATTTAATAAAAAATTTTTTAAAAAGAAAAAAAAGAAGGAAGAATCCAACCCAAGGAAGTTAATGATACACATGAAAACAGAGATAGTAAATAATAAGTAATAATACATAGTAAATAATGTTGTATTAGCTGCAAAAAAGGGAAAATACAAACACACACACACACCCTTCAACGCCACCAGCAGCAGCAAGAACAATAACAACATACCAGGAGTTAGTCATCACTGCTCATTGATATTGATATCAATGACCTCAGTTTGCCAATAAAGCGACACAGGTGAACAGAATGGATGCTAACACATAATCTATTCTTCTATTGTTTACAAATAATATAGCTCAACATCAAGGATAGGTATTACTTCAGGGTAAAGGGTGGTACAAAGTCATTCCAAGACAATGGACCAAAGAAGCAAGCTGGTACAGCCATTTACAAATACATCAAAATAGATTTTAACCAAAAAGTAATCAAAAGAATTGGAGAAAGACATTATAGATTCCTCAAAGGGAAAAAAAAAAAACCCACCAAAGATGACATTTAAATTTTTAACATCTATGCCTTAAACATATGGTCACCAACCTTTGTAAAAGAAACAGTTTTAAAGCTAAAATGACATAATGAGTGTCATATATTTATACTCGGTAATTTTAATACCCCACTCCCACCAATTGACAAATTCTTCAGACCAAAACTAAACAGAGAAATACTCCAGCTAACTGACAACATGAAGATGAATCCAGCTGATATTTAGAGAACGTTCAACTGAAATATAAGAGAATATACCTTCTGCTCAGCACCTCATGAAACTTACTTATAAACTGACCACATATTCAGACACTGCAATTCTCTAGACATACAAGAAAATTGAAAGAACAACTGTATCTTATCAGACCACCATGGATTACAACTGGATATCACAAAACCTAAGAGAACACAAAGCTTACAAACTCAGGGAGGCTGCACACCTCACTAATTGTTAAGACAGAAATAAAGGAAGAAATTAGAGACTCTGTAGAATTCAATGGAAAGGACAACAACTGAGCAACATGCACAATCTTATGGAACACGAAGAAAATGAAAGTGGTGCTAAGATAAACATTCATAGAACAAAATGCCTGCATGAAAAAATTGGAGAGCTCTCATACTGGCACTATGACAGTACACTTTAAAGTCTAGAACAGAAAGAAGGGAGGGAGCAATGAAAAAAGGGAGTACACATCAGGAAATTATCAAATAGGGGACTGAAATCAATAAAATAGAGAGAGAAGACTACAAAGAATTAATGAAACATGGAGATGGCCTTTGAGCCTTTTATTAGACAAGATAGACAAAAACTTATTAAAAGATAGAGAATATCCAAATTAATGAAATCTAAAATGGGACAAAATAAAAGACAATGAAGAATTCCAGAGAAGGGAAAAGACAGTTTTTAAAAGCATGTACTGCACTGCATTGGAAATTCTAAAAGAAATGGATAATTTACTCAATAGGTTCCACTTATGAAAATGAAGTCAAACTAAGATAAGCAACTTAAACAGACCTAAAAACCTAGAAAAAGAGAAGTCATTACAAATTTGCCACCAAAAAGACCTCAGGGCTATGAGTTTTGGGGTAGAATCCTAGCAGACTTTCAAGGAGGAGGTAACGAGGATACTCCTCAAAGTATTCAACAATATTGAAAGAGAAGCAATATTGGCCGATTTATTTTGTGAGCACATGGTTACTCAAATATCCAGTCAATAAAGACTCAGCAAAAAAAGAGAACTGCAGACCAACTTTCCTTAAAGTGACTGACACAGAAACACTTTATAAAGTAAAACAAATAAAAGGGAAAGAAAATAGAAAAAAATATCAAAAGATCATCCACCATGATCAATGAGGTATGCTTCATTAAATAGATGCAGGGATGGTTCAACATAATGTGCTTAAAGTGTAAAAAAAAAAAAAAAGTGATCATCTCACTAGATGGTAAATAATTCTCTGACAATGTCCAACATCACTTTATGATAAAATTCTTGGAGTGAATAAGGATACAAGGGACATACCTAAACATAATAATGTTACTTTACAGCAAGCTTAGAGCAAACATTAAATTAAATGGAGAGACATTCAAATTAATTCCACTAATCCCCAAACAAGATAAGGAGGTCCATCCTCTCCATATAATATTCAAAATATTATCTAAAAGTTTAGCTAGAGCAATAAAACTGCAGGAGACGAAGGTAATATAAATTATAAAGGAGGAAGTAAAATTATCTTTATTTGCAGATGAAGTGAGAGTATGCATAAGTGAACCAAAACTTCCCAAAGGCAATTCCTAGAGCTGATAAACACTTTCAGCAACCTAGTGGGGTACATGATTAACTAAAATAGAAAAAGAAAAAGCAGTAGCCTTCGAATGTGCAAATGAGTTTGCAAGTGCAAACAAAATAAAGAGACATCATAATGTTTGTATTGATTGTTGACACTTGTCACATTTTTTTCCAATAATAATCTTGAGGAACTCAATATAACTGTGTAGGCTAAAATCTTACCAAGGTCTTTGTAGTCACAGATTACTTTTGGTATTATTAAAGGTCATCAAAGACTACTGTGATATGTAATAGCTTTCATATACTGATTACATACTAAAGAGTTTACTCTTGTTTAAAGATACCAACAAGTGCAAAACCTTAACATATTGACTGTGTTTATGGGTTTTCTCTGCATTATGACTTTTTCTCATGGTTTCTCAGCTTACTGCTATGTGCAGTCTTTAAAACATTGGTTATCCCTAGGTTTTCTCTCCACGATGTGTACTTTTATGTTCATAGATAGCTGTGTTGTGAACAATTTTTAATCACATTGATTACATTTGTAAGATTTTTCTCCAACATGTATTCTGTTATGTATTTGAAGAGAACTATGATATCTAAATGTCAGGAACAAGCAAAAGAAACTTGTCCTAAGGACTGCCTTTTTCTTATCACTCTCCATTTAACCTGAGGTTGAAACTAAGTTCAAGTCCCAAGTCCTAGGGGACCTGTGTACTTAAAAATATCTGGCCAGGTTTCATTATTCACATTTTGTTCCCACCTAAATGATGACTGTTCCTAAGTATAATTTCTGTTACTTGTGTTTTATTCCTCAAAACATAGTGCCCGTTCCTAACCACAAAAGAACAAATGACTATGATACGCTAGACCATGAAACCTACATCTTGTATCATTGGACATAAAGTAACAACATAGAAAAATAATGATTGGGGCGGGGTGTGGGGAATATAGTTGTAACTTGGCACAGGATGTTGTGGTTTCAAACCTGAAGCTTATATAGTTTTATATAACCTGAAGGTTTGGAAGCTATATAACGTTCTGACTCAAGGTTGGACTGGGTTATTGTAGCTAAGCTTCTGAGTATATTTTTGGCCCTGATTGATGAGTAGTGACTTGATTATAATAAATTATTATCATTTGCATTGTCCTGTGTTTGAGTTGTGTTGGACCTCATTCACCCCATACCATAAAGGCTTTATCACATTGCAGGTATTCATAAAATTTCTCTCCAGTATTAATAGTTTCAAAATGATGACAACTATAGAGGTGTGTAAAAGTTTCACCATGCTAATGCATTCAGTTTCTTGCCAGTACAAATTCTTATATGATGAAGAAGACTACAGAATTGTGCAATGGCTTCACTATATTAACTACACTCACAGGGTTTCTGTCTCAGAATTTCCATTGATGGAAAATATTTCATGACCAAGGCAACTCTTGTAAAAGCAAACATTTAATTGTGGATAGCTTACACTATTAGAGGTTTAGTCCATTTTCATCATAGCAGGAAGCATGGGAGGCATGCAGGTAAACATAATGCTGAAGAAGGAGCTGAGAGTTCTGCACCTTGATCCAGAGGCAGCCAGGAAGAGACTGTCTTCTAGGGATCACATAGGAGGGTCTCTTTAGCACTGGGTGGAACTTCAAAGCCAACCCTAACAGTGATGCACTTCTTACAACAAGGCCACACCTTCTGACAATGCTACTCCCTGAGTCAACCGTATTCAAGATAACAAATCCCACTTGCTGGCCCGCATATGATTGTTCAAACACATGGGTGTATGGTGACCACACTTAAACATAGTATAATACAAAATACATGAAATTCAACTTCAAAAGGACTCATCATCTATAGCAGTCCCACTAATAAAGTCCAAAGTTCATCATCTGAGATTCATCCAATCACTTGACTGTAATCCCCTATATTTTCAAAAACAAATAGCACATTATATCATTGTAAACCTCCAAATTCACAGGATGTACTTTGCCATTCTTTTTTTTTTTTTTTTTTTTTGGTTTTCGAGACTTGGTTTCTCTGTGTAACCTTGGCTATCCTGGAACTAACTCTGTAAACCAGGCTGACCTCGAACTCAGAAATCTGCCTGTCTTTGCCTCCCAAGTGCTGGCATTAAAGGCATGTACCACCACTACCCGGCTACTTTGTTATTCCTAAATAGCATTGTGAGGAAATACTGGACCAAAAGAAGGCCAATCTCCAAATTCTGCATATCCATGCCTGATTTCAACTGTTGTTCAGTTCTTCAACACCTTTCTGCTTAGTTCACTCCAGCACAATTCTTTCTCTTTGGCTGGACTTACTTCAGGAAAGCAGTTTTCCTGACCAGGTATCTCATAGCTCTAGCATCTCAAAATCTTGGGCTCTCCGAGGTAACTACAATATTACATCTTCATGTTCCACTGGCTGGGATCTACACATGATCTTTTGCACTCCTCAAAAGAAAGTGGGTGACTTCTCCAGCTCTTTTCTCTACAGCACCCTAGGTTCTGGTTGACTCCACTCTACTGCTGTTGCTGTCCTTTCTGCTCATCCCAATGGACTTACACCTTCAATATGCTGGGTTTTCCTGCTGTAACAGGGGTGCACTGCTTTCCTCCCAAATACTCTCTTCATTGTGCCATGTCTTAGCTGCTCTACATGACACCTTCATGCCTTCTAAACTAACACCACCTGGGTAGTTCTCACACATGACCAAGTCCAGAAGCATCACAAGGTACAACTTTGGGTATCTCTGGAACACAGCATCTTTGTCCTTCCAGAAAACACTTACCAGAAGGTTCAACTTCAGTGATGCTGGTTTCTTCTCCATCACCCCTAATTTTTTATCTACAGCTAACCAACATCAATTGTCTCAGTAGTCCCTTCTACACTTGCCTCTAAAGCCAGAGCCACAGGGAAAAAGCTATTTGCTGGGACTGGACCATGGCCTTTCTATTACATAATCACCAGCTTTCAAGTTTTCAACAACTTCACTGCCTAATCTTGGCTGTCCTGGAACTTGGTCAGTAGATTTACCTTGAATTCAGAGATCTGTGTATCCCTGTTTATTGAATGCTGGGATAAAAAGCATGTAAAACCATGCCTGGATCTAAGCTTTTCTTCACCTAAAATTCTGCACTAGCATGACTTGATCCAGATATCTATTTGACTCTTATCTCCTGGGATTAACAGTATGTACCACCATGCCTGAACCAAAGAATTTCTATCTAGATGTACCTATGTGTTCCACATTCCTCCTAGGATGTCCCATTAAGTTCCACTTAATACATGTACAAATCCAAAGTCTAAAATTCCACATTGCTCCAAACAAAAACATGGCCAGGCCTATCATAGCAATACTTTAGTCTGAGGTACTAACTTCTCTCTTAGAAAGAATTTCAATTGCTCAGAAGACAAACTGTGACCAAGGCGACTGTTTTAAAGGTAAATATTTAATTGGGCCGGGCTTACAGTTTCAAATACTTAGTTTATTACCATTATAACAGGAAGCATGGCAGCATGAAGGCAGCCATGATGCTAAAGAAGGAGCTGAGAATTCTGCATCTTCATGAGAAGGCAGGCAGGAAGAGACTATCTTCCAGCAAAGCAGTAGGTGGGTCTGTTTTGTACTGGCCAACACTCCAAACAACACCACCCCAATAATTCACTTCCTTCAAAAAAGTAACATTTATTCCTACAACACACACCTACTAATAGTGCCACTGCTTAAGGCCAAGCATATTCAAATTAACACAGTTTATCTCTACTATAAATATTTTCATAGATTTAAATATGATTAGGATATGCAAGGCTTTACCAAATTGGCTATATTGATAAGGTTTCTCTCTAGTATGCGTTCCTTTATGTATTCAGAGACTACTGTGGCATTTAAAGGATTTTCCAACTTGACTACATTCACAAGTGTTAGGAGCCGACCTGAGGCTCACAAGAAACAGGGTATACCTGGGAGGTAGACTGGAGCTAAAAGAGAGAGAACTAGACTGTCAAGAGAAATAATGGAGCTAAGTCAAGGTTCCTGATCAAAGCTCAAATGTTTAAGAGCAAATGTGCTTATAAAGGGTGGGGGGAGGTCCATTCCCACCAAACCATTCTTGGTGCCTGGAACCAGCTGCAGGTGATGACCTGCAGGACAGGGTATAGACTCAGGAATATCTCAGGGGCCTCTCAGCAGGTAGAAAAGTCTTGAAGAAGAACAGTGGCAGTGGCTGAACAACAGTGATCTAGGGAAGGTTCCACCCCAGGTGGTCTAATTCTCAGTGGCATCAAGGTCAAAGTCTGGATCAGCCTGCTTCAGGCTGGGAGAGCCTACACACAAGATTTCCATCAATTATGTGTTATTTTATGTCTTTGGGGACTATAGTGATAATCATAGTCTTTTCCACATTCATTGCATTTATAAGGTTTCTCTAAAACATGTGTTCCTTTAAGTGTTTAGAGTGTACAATGACATGCGAAGGCTTTAACACATTCATTACAACCACAGGGCTTCTCTCAACTATGTGCTCATTAATGTACTTGGAGAGGACTGTGATATGCAAAGGTTTTATCACATCAATTACATTCATAAGGTTTCTCTCCTGCACATTTTTTTTCGTGTGTTTGGAGATGACTGTGGCCTCAAAAGGGTTTATCTCATTCATTATATTCATGCAGGTTTTCTACTGTATGTGTTCTTTTATGTATGGGGTGATGACTGTGTCACACACGGGATTAGTACTCTGGAAAAATGGAAGGAGCTAATTTTTTTTAATGTGTTCTTTTAAGTAGTTGCAGATGACAGTAAATTGCCAAGGTTTTTACCACAGTGATTACAATAATCAGGGTTCTCCACAGTGTGCTTTATTTTGTGTGCCTGGGAAGAATTATGACATGCAAAGGCTTTACTGCATTGATAAATTTCATGAGGATTCTCTCTTGTATGTGATCTTTTATGTCATTGCAGATGACTGAGACTTGAAATGCTTTACAACACTGATTACATTCATAAGGTTTCTCTCCTATATGTGTACTTTTAAAATAATGGAGATTACAAAGTTCTGAAGTCTTTACCACATTGATTATATTCATGAGGTTTCTTTCCAGTATGGTATCTTTTATTTTTTGGAGACTAGTGGAACATGCAAACACTTCATTACAACCTAGCTTACATTCATAAGGTTACTCTCCAAAATGGTTTGGTTCTTTGATCTTGTTGAGATAATTACTTTGTGAAAAGGCTTTTACCACATTGATTACATTAAGATTTCTCTCCACTATGTATTTTTTTTAATGTCCTTGGAGACTTCTCCCTTGTAAAGAGTCTTTCCACATTGATAATTATCCTCAGATTACTCTCCAGTATGGGTTCTTTTATGACAATGGAGATGACTGGATGTAGCAAAGGCTTTCCCACATTGATTACATTCATAAGGTTTCTCTCCAGTATGGGTTCTTTTATGACATTGGAGACCAGCAGGTCTTGCAAAGGCTTTACCACAATGATTACATTCATAAGGTTTCTCTCCAGTATAGGTTCTTTTATGATATCTGAGACTACTGTGACAGGAAAAGGCCTGACCACATTGATTACATTCATAAGGTTTCTCTCCAGTATGGGTTCTTTTATGACGGTGGAGAAGAGTGGGTCTTGCAAAGGCTTTACCACATTGATTACATTCATAAGGTTTCTCTCCAGTATGGGTTCTTTTATGATATCTGAGACTATTGTGACAGGAAAAGGCTTTCCCACATTGATTACATTCATAAGGTTTCTCTCCAGTATGGGTTCTTTTATGACGGTGGAGATGACTGGGTCTTGCAAAGGCTTTACCACATTGATTACATTCATAAGGTTTCTCTCCAGTATGGATTCTTTTATGATATGTGAGACTATTGGGACGGGAAAAGGCTTTACCACATTGACTACATTCATAAGGTTTCTCTCCAGTATGGGTACTTTTATGATATCTGAGACTACTGTGAGAGGAAAAGACTTTACCACATTGATTACATTCATAAGGTTTCTCTCCAGTATGGGTTCTTTTATGATATCTGAGACCACTGTGACAGGAAAAGGCTTTACCACAATGATTACATTCATGAGGTTTCTCTCCTGTGTGGGTTCTTTTATGACGGTGGAGAAGTGCGGGTCTTGCAAAGGCTTTACCACATTGATTACATTCATAAGGTTTCTCTCCAGTATGGGTTCTTTTATGATATCTGAGATTATTGTGACAGGAAAAGGCTTTCCCACATTGATTACATTCATAAGGTTTCTCTCCAGTATGGGTTCTTTTATGACGGTGGAGATGACTGGGTCTTGCAAAGGCTTTCCCACATTGATTACATTCATGAGGTTTCTCTCCAGTATGGGCTCTTTTATGATATTGGAGATGACTGGGTTTTGCAAAGGCTTTACCACATTGATGACATTCATAGAGTTTCTTCCACCTATGACTTCTTACATGCCTGGAATGATAATTGGTACATGTGAAAGCTTTAACACACTCATTACCTTTATCAATTGTTTTATCTATATTAATTAATTTTACAGGTTGCTCTAATAAGAAAGAATTATCAGATCTTAAGCTTCTATCACTTTGCATGTTTATTGTGTTCTCCCTCCCTATGGGTTGTGTTGCCTCTTTGAGAACAGCTGTGATGGTAAGAGCATTTATAGCATGGCTCATATATATATATATATATATATATAACAACCTTTTTCTATATGGGATTTCTATATGATGTATTTCCTGTACCTGAAGGACAATGGAATAATACAGAGATTTTTACAACTGATTGCATTCATAATTTCCCTATAGTGTGAATCACAGCACATTAGCACTGTGAAGCAAGACAAACAGATGAATTCCCACCTTTTTTATTCACTGTGACTTTGAAGATGTTCTCAGTAATGTCAGAAAACCAATTAATTGCAAACTCCTATCGCGTTCAGAAAGTCTAACAAAGTCAGAAAACTACATATCCTCTCATTGTTCTGGAAAGAGGTGTGTTGCTCTTTTCAATGTTAGTAGACTCTCATGGTTTCATCCATTTGACACTTAATATATCCATTAAAAGAAGAACAAATGAAAAGTTTTCCACATTGCATTTACAACAGTTGACATTTTGTTCCTCGTAGACATGCTGTATATGGATTAAGGTTTCTCCACTCAACGTTCTTGACTCTCATAAACTGACCTCTCAATAAAGTTAGCAATGAGTCTGCAAGAATATAAGTATCACCAACTTTAGGTTGGAATATTTCCTTCTTAGAAGGCTATATATATATATATATATATATATATATATATACATCACTATTCAATGTGCAACATTTAAATATTATGAGACTATACAGAGTGGTAGTTCCACAGCATAGGTTTAATGGAGCTACAAATCAAATAAAGGGATCTCTTAAGGCATTGTTTCCTTGTTTCCAGTCTTAGAGGAATGCCTTGGAACCACAAATCAGATGATAGACTCTGAGGTACACGGGCTTGCGAGAATATCATAATCATAGCTACAGTCAATAGACTAATATTTGACACTCTTGCTTTTCTTTAGAACTTCCAGAACTTATTACAATTTCCTCACAGACATTTTTGTATCAGCTTGAACATGAAAATTACCTTCCAGAACTTTGACATGATTCTTCAATATGATGGTCTTCCCATTTGTAGCCTAAAATACAGCAACAGAAAATGAATGAAATGTTATTAGAAATTAGGAATAATTGAAGTTACTGTAAATTTTCACAGCTGTGAACCTGATTTATTCACCTCAATCTTCCTTGTGCTCAATTTAAATAACAGAAGATCATCAATAACCAAAAAACATTTGTTCCCTTAATTTGAAAAGCAAAAGAAAATTCACAGTCTTACCTATAGAAGTAAGGTTCCAGTAGGTCTCCAACATCACGTCTTTGTAGAGATTCATCTGGGAAAGATCCAGCAAATTCCACTCTTCTTTAGTGAAGTTCACATGCACATCATCAAAAGTCACTGCATCCTAAAATATCCCAGAAATGTGTACAATACAAAGCATGATACTAACATCACTACTTATTTCCTGACACACAAGTTGTAGTCTAATCACCATGTCTTTTTAGAAGGAAATTGAATTATAATGGTCACCTATGTTGCTGTTGAACCTTTTGCCTAGGATATAGTCTTGCAAGGGAAATGCCAATTGAGAGGGAGATGCAAGGGGAAACAGATCAACAGTACCAAGCGCACATCTGAGAAACTGTACGAACAATTAGTAACTACAAAACTATTGGACAAGATGGGGGCATTTGCTCATGACTTTAATCCAGAGGGACAGGAAGGTTTATTTCCTAAAGCTGCAGGCCTGCATCATCTATCCAACCAATTCCAGGACAGCAAAAGTTACATATTAACACACTTACTGCCCTGCAAATATCACCCAAGGAAACAAAAATGATAGAAAGAAACCATAGTTCTGCACTGAAGTTTCTACAAAGAATTATACATTAACTGCAGTTCTGTATTCATCTTGCAGGAACATTAAGTACACCAGTTTAAACTGTAATATTAATAAAATTTTGCTAAAGAAGAATATATTTTTAAAGAGTTATAGATGGACCAATTAAAATACTAGTAATATAAATGTTGATCACAAATATGCAACATAGGGCAGGAGAGATAGCTCAGCTGTGGAAAGCTCTTACTGGTCTTCCATATAATTGCAGTCAATATTTAACATTTACATGGGGACCAACAACTACCCATTACTTCAAGATCAGGGGTTTTGATACCACCTACTGACAATAGTAAAAATGAGGCACACATGATATTCATATTCATGCACAGAGACAAAAACATATATTTATTCAAAAATCAAAGAACAAACAGAAGAGTGAGGCAGATCATCATATACCCAGAATCCAATACTCTGAAGCCTCAGGTAGTATTGATGTCATGAGCATATGTCATCATGGAAATAGAATATAACCTATATACTTACCAAATTTCAAAACTGAAGATGTGGATAAAGAACTGCACAGAAGCATATGTTTATTGTACAAAAACATGATAGGTGGCTGATGTGTTGTCTATACCAACTAACAGGACAGAAAGGGTTTCACAGAAAAATTTTATCTTGAACAACAAAATCCAAATTAACAAAATTAAAATATAAAATCACTAGGCTCGCAAAATAGCTTAGCATTGAATAGCAACTGTGTCTACTGTATCTTATGTGATTTAGGGACAGAGACCAAATGGTGAATGTATGGGTGCATGAAAAGAAAGACCCTCACTCCCCTGCAAATGTCACCCAAGGAAACAAAAATGATAGAACGAACCCATAGTTCTGTACTGAAGTTCCTACAAAGAATTATACATTAACTGCAGTTCTGCATTCATCTTGCAGAAACATGAAGTACACCAGTTTAAACTACAACGTTAATAAATCTGGCTAAAATTTTGAATTATGAAAATTATGAATCAGTTTCAAACACAACACTGTAGACACAAAGAACAAAATTTGTCCTGTCAAAGAGAAATGCAGAGGCAAAGTTGTATCACAGACTGAGGGAATGGCCAATGAAAACTTGCCCAAATAGAGACATATCCCATTTTATTTGTAACAACTAGAAACTGCAAACAATCCAGATGTCCCTCTACGGAAATACGTATACAGAAAATGTGGTTTATTTACAAAATGGAATACTAATAAGCTATTTAAAACAAAGACATCATGAATTTTTCAGGCCAATGGATACAACTCGAAACCATCATCCTGAGTGAGGTAACCCAGAAACAAAATGACATGCATGTATGTACTCACTTACAAGTGAACATTAACCATAAAGTACAGGATATCCACACTCTACTCCATAGACCCAAAGAAGCTAGACAAGAAGGAAAGCCCTAATGAGCATGGTTGAATCTCATTCTAAAAGGGGAATAAAACAGTCAGAGGTGGCAGATGGAAGAGAGAGAACTGGATGGGAGTGTGGATAAGTAAGGGGAAAGGCGAGTGTCCAGGAACAGATGTTGTAAGAAACAAGAGATGGTCAGAGGGTCAGGAAAATGAATGGAATTCTGCAGCTTGAGGGGGAAAGGTATGGAAGGGTGGGGAATCTTTAGGTTATGAGAGAGACCAGGAATGAGAAGTCACCAAGGATAATATGGGGGTGATCTTAGTTGAGATGCATGGCAGAGAGTTATGGACCCTCAAGAGGCTACATCCTGCTACCAGGCAGGACCTCTAATGGAGAACTAAGTACAGCAACTGAACCAAATATATCTCCTCCCAAAATTGGTCCTGTCTACAAGAAATGCAGGTGCAAAGATGGAGCAGAGACTGAGGGAATGGACAAATTCCCTGACCAACTTGAGACCCATCCCATGGGCAAGCACCAATCCTGACATTATTGAAGATCCTATGTTATACTTGCAGACAATAGCTTAGGATAACTGTCCTCTGAGAGTCTCCATCCAGCACCTGACTGAAACAGATGCAGAGACCCACAGCCTATCATTGGACAGGTCTCAGGAAGTCTTTTGGAAGGGTTGGGGAAAGGATTGAGGGCCTGCGAAGGAACAGGAAGTCTATTAGAAGACACAACGAGTCAACTAACCTGTACACTAGGAGATTCTCAGAGAGTGACTCACCAGCCAAAGAGCAAACACAGGGTGGGCCAAGGCCCCACCATATATGTAGTAAATGTGCTTCACTCTTCACATGGGTCCTGAAACAAATAGAGTGGGGGGATGTCCCATAAAGTGTTGTCTGTCTGTCCAACCTGTTCCTCTAACTTGGCTGCCTTGCCTGACCTCAGTAGAAGAGACTTGACTTTTCATGTTTGCGGGATACTCAAGTGGTCCCCAATCTCCCTGGGTAAATGAAAAGGAATTAAGGATGAGGGACTATACAATGTGGAAAGTGGAGGGGGTAGCAATTAGAATATATGTTGAATAAATATATACATGGGAAAAGTGAACAAATACATAAAATAGAATAAAAATATACAAATCAGCCAATTATTTTTAAACTTTTCCCTACTTAATATCTCATAGGAAAACCTGAGTAAGAAATATTTTTGGACAAAATATTACACAAATGACCTCTAGCTAAAGTTTTCACAGAGTCGATTTTCCACTGACATACAGTGACCTCCACTTCCTCTGGCTGCATTACTGCCAACACTCGAATCTTTCAGGTTCTATCTTTCAGCTTAACAACCCTTAAGCTCCATCTACAGCTTTCTATGACTTTTGTCATTTTCTATGACTTTCTATGACTTATGACTCAATTTTTGATATTTTCCACATTCCTCCAAAAGAGAACATAGATTCTGTCCAGGTGCAAAATCACCTTTTTATACCAATTTTTGTTGTTGCTGTTCTAACTTGCTACTCTGCTGCTGAATAGAATCCTAGAAGCAAAAGCATCTCAGGCAGTAGATGGTTGTTGTACATGGTTCAGTCAGATCACTGTCCACCACTCTGAAAACTTAGAATAGAAACTGGAGCTAGAATATGAAGGAAAAATAATGAAGAACAAACACTGTTTCTTGGCTTGTTCTCTTACTTGGTCACTGTCCCATGCTTACCTAGCTCTCATCCAGCCCAGGCCCACTTGCTTAAGAATAAGCTTTTCCCACAGTAGAAAAGCCTTCCCAAACAATCATCAACACTATCTCTCACAGACCTAGCAACCAGCCATTCTGATGAGGGCACACCTTCAATTGAGGTTCCTTAATATGTCTGTAGCTCTGAAAGTTTGAGAACTGAAGACAATTATGACATGGAGACAATAATAAATGAGGAAATTGTAAAAGCCCAAAACCAATGTGCTAACCATATCAATTACAGGAGCCCCTGTCACCACAAGAGTGAGGTGGAGTTGTGGTTGAGCTAGGAAAAAATGGAGAGGGCACCTGGCTTAGAGCAGGGAAGGATACACTGGAATGAGGGGTCAGAGGCTTTGCTGCCCTGGTGTGAGGTATCTTTAACCCCCTGTTCTCAGGCTAGTGCTACCAAAGAGGTGGCTAAAGCAGCTGGAAGGTGAACAGAGAAGCACATTGCACCACAAGCCTAGAAATAATACTGCTGGTCTAATGAGATATGTTAACTTTGTTGCAGTGGACGAAGAACAACTTTCCCTCTAATTAGAGTTCCGAGTCCAAAACTACAGAGTCACATATGGCTTGGGAACAGGATTGATCAGGACGGGGAAAATGAGTTCTTTGTCCTTTCCACCCTGTAAAACAGGATAGGGAGAGCCTGGTTTTGCCCTGGATTGGGTCTCCAAGAGCTCTCTATAATGGGCAATCTAGTGGGTGTAGGTCCTCTTAGGAAGATGGATTTAACCCCAGATGATGATTTAGTAACTACATCAATTGGGATGGAAAAAAATCTTATTTCCTCTCTCTCAGTCACAGAATAATAAAGTACCACACACATGAGAGAAAGTCATAAGGTGTCCTTAAAGGCTACCCAGCAGATTCATACATGTGTAAATGAAGACAGGATGGCAGCTGTGAGTCATGTGCAGGGTTTCAAGTCTGCTCTAACCTTCCATGCACTTAAGACCAAGGATTCACCATGCTGTATACCAGAGTATGGATCATCTTCCAAGGCGCTGTGGCTACAACTCTCCAGTGCAGCCACTGTACCATGGTTCCAAGGTCACTTTAGTCATCTCCCTCCACGAATAATCAAGAAAATACAAAAACCAAGACACACCAACACAAATGTGACAGACAAGCCATTCATACAAAGAACAACAATGACACATTCTAACAGTAGGCCTTTTAGCATCTCTGTTCTGAGTCCTGGAAGTTTGGAGTGTCAGTCAACACACCAAGATATTATACCCAAGTCACAGGAACCTCAATGACAACCAAGGATCTTATTGCAATGCAAACACACAAGGTTTTTATTATGGGCTCAGTAACAGGGTCTGTCACCAGTCAACCTGGCATCAGGTCCAAAATGAGAGACCAAGTCTAGAGGTGCTGGATATATATTGTAGTTACAGCAAGGCTGGGGAATTTCCATAAGGTCAGCAACCTAATATTTAGAAAATTGTATATTTGGCATAATCTGAAGGAACCAAACATGAGGCAAAAACTATCTGACAACCATGATGGCTAAGCTAACGTTTTTTCCCCTGCAATGTGTATTAGTTATCTAGATGTAGCTTGACCCTGCTGCTGTACCTTCACTGGCTGCTCATAGGATATTTGCTCAAGTGTTGTTTGTACACTCTCAAAAATGCAATTGGTTAAGCTTTACAACTCACTCTTGTGCCTGAGCCCATTATTATTAGAAAATACTCCTGTTCAACCACAAGCCATGCCTGCCAGTAGACTAGGTAATTTGTCCAAATACTTACCTTACTATCTGTTACTGCAGACCCTAATATCAGGTGTCCTTACCACTGGAACAAAATACCAGTACAAGTTTCCTCTCCCCCTGTGCATGCCTCCTGTAGCTACCACAGATAATCCCCACCTACCCTTCCTTTCCTGCCTCATCCTTCTGTCTCAGCCCCTACTTGGGCAGACACATACTGTTCAACCACATGCCATGCCTGAAAGGACACAAGGTAAGCTTCCATAGATCTACCACACTATGTGCTATCCCAGATGTAATTTTCACAGTTGTCCCTAGCACTTTACCAAACAGCAAAGGCAGCTTAATCTCTCTCCTGACTATGTCTCCTTGTGGGTTGCTAAGATCATCTCTTTCTGCCTGCCTCTTTTTCCAGCTTCCAACATTAGTAAGAATTCCCTCTTGAACATACCCTCCAAACAGGTCCATCACAGAGGGAAACCTCAGTCAACACTGTGAAAATCCAGGTATCAGCTGAGCGTGGTGGCACACACCTTTGATCCCAGCACTTGGGAGGCAGAGGCAGGCAGATTTCTGAGTTCAAGGCCAACCTGGTCTACAGAGTGAATTCCAGGACAGCCAGGGCAATACAAAGAAACCCTGTCTGGAAAAACCAAAAATAAATAAATAAACAAATAAATCCACATATCAACCAGCAACCCAGATATAAAACTCCTACCGGAACAGCACAAACCCAGAAACCAAATCACCTCAAACCCAGAGGCCTAGACACCAGCAAATGAATATAATGAATAATAGCCAGGAAAATATATCACCATGAAATCCAAGCTATCCTATCACAGCAGGTCCTGAGAAATTAAAACATGCAAAAGATACAGTGGAAAATGGTTGTTTGGG
This sequence comes from Mus caroli, assembly GCF_978045245.1. Lineage (NCBI taxonomy): Eukaryota > Metazoa > Chordata > Mammalia > Rodentia > Muridae > Mus > Mus caroli. The sequence continues at coordinate 54,562,400 of NW_028227270.1, read as the reverse complement.
GTAAGGGAGAGGAGTGAAAACATGGGGGGAGGTATAGAGCTGTGCACAAGAAGACCTGCAGACAGGCACACAGACAGGGAGCAGAGACACAGCCACAAGGGTAGGGAAATAGAAGGAGGGGGGTGGGGAGCATGTGCAAAGAACAGAGACAGGGAACAAAGCACAGAGCTGCTGTAGCTGGTGGTACATGTATATAAAGCACACCTGACAACAGCAGCAGGTGATGAAGACAGGTAAAGACTTAAGCATTTGCTAAGTCCCTAAGAGAAGGCCATTGAATTTGCTGTACACTGACAACCACAGAAGCAAGGTTCACCCATGGTCCAGGAAGGGAAGAGAGACTATCAGGCATTAGAGATGAATAGAAAAAAATGATAAATTGGTCAAAAAATATGGATTCCAAATGTTTCCTGGCACTAAATAACCAGGATTTCTGCAACATATGAGAAGGTTAAAAGTAGAAATTATTGGAATAGAAGAAGAATATCAGCTCAAAGGTCTAGAAAATATTTTCAGTGAATTTATGAATGAAAAGATTTTTTAAACTGAAGAAGAAAATACCTATTAAAGTACAAGAAGCATCCAAAATAGCAAATAGATTAGACCAAAAAAGTCCTTTTGCCACATAACAGTCAAGACTCTATACATATAAAACAAAGAAATATGAAAAACTGCAACAGAAAGAAATTAAAAACTAAATAAAACAAAAACAAGTAACGTATGGAAGCAGACCTATTAGCTTCATATCTGTCTTCTCAATGTCTACTAGAAAAGACAACAGTGTTTGGACCGTTTTGTGCTGCATAGTGAAAGAAACCACCCATGTTTCTACAAGAAAGCAACTGGTCCAAATGTTTTGGACAGATTCAGAATCAGCTACGATAATGAAGTTATTCAGAGGTCACTGCCTGAGACCTCACAGGTGGTCATATTTGGGTGATGCTTCCCATGCAGCCCCAGAGAGGACCGACGACCCTATCTCCCACAGCTCAACCACCTGCCCCTACCCATTGTGGGCAGTGATCCTGTACTCACCATGTCTAAATCACAGAGCTTCCTGAGGTCCCCTCAATGCACCCAACAGCAGATCTCAGAGCAGGACACAGAGAACCACTCAAGCCTGCACAGCCACAGTGAACTCCTAGAAAGGCACCCGGAAGAACCCGCCTCTTTGTCTGACTGGCATATCTGCCTGGAGACCTTGATTGGCCAGTGAGTCTTACTCCTCCCCAGTGTTAAAGTGTGCTTCCTGTTGAAGGCTGGACCTTTTCCAGATCACTGGAGCCCTTTTCAGCTCATTAGCATTTGTTCTTGCCCTGGGGGAAGAATTCACCATTCCAGCTCAGCCTATTCTGCTGCCAGCTCCTCCCCTCTATGAGCAATAATCCTGACTTCAGACCTTGCCTGAACATTCCTCATAGCACTTGCCTTCTTTTTTTGAAATCAAGGTTAGTAGCTTCAATAGCCCATTACTCTAGCTGCATTTTAGGTATCAGTCTGACCCAGGAATGGAAGGGTGGCCAGGCTATTAACATTAAAAAGGAATTTTAGAAAACAACAGGCTTGTTTGTGACTTCATGCTTGTCTCAGGGAAAGTGCAGGCCCCTTTCACCAAATGACAAGTATCAAAGCATGCACACTGGGAGAACAGCCAGAAACAAAAGGGAAGCACTAAGCTGGGCTTGGTGGCGCACGCCTTTAATCACAGTACTGGGGAGGCAGAGGCAGGCGGATTTCTGAGTTCGAGGCCAGCCTGGTCTACAAAGTGAGTGCCAGGACAGCCAGGGCTACACAGAGAAACCCTGTCTTGAAAAAAAAACAAAAAACAAAAAACAAAAAAAAAAAGGGAAGCACTGTTGAGCATTACTGTTAGCCAACATCCTCATCAGTGGCAATGTGGAGAAACGCCAAAGCTGGATAATCACAGGATCTCTAGGTAAACATCTCAAATCATAGAGAGAATGATCTCTCAATGTATGTCAAAAAAGTATTTAATATAATGTCCGAAAAAAAGCTGTTGGCCAAGGGAAATTAACAAAATCAAGGACTGGTTGATTTCAAGTTACAGGATATTACAGCTGATATTCTGTATGTACCAGAATTTTAAAGAAATAAATACTGACTAATGCCAGTTTTAAAAATACAAACAAACAAGTCACCTTTGTTTTGTAAAAAAGTAGGGCAAGTAAAAAAAACAAAAAAACAACAACAACTACCCCATTCAATGTTTTTTGTTATATATATGTAGATTGCCAAGAGAAACTATAGCCTAGATTAAAGGTGCATCTGAACATCTCAAAAGATCAAGAATAAGAAAGGGTTTCTCACCTCAAAAGGTATAATTAAGAAATATCCCCCACAGTAAGCAGGGTTACAGTTAGGATGAGGCGATCAGAGGGTTATGGTAAGGATTAGGATAAGGGTTGTTAGGATTAGGGTTAGGGTGGTTAGGAAAATAAGGGTTGAGGTTTAAGATAGGGTAAGAGGTTGAGGGTAAGTCCCAGGGTTAGGCTCAGGGTTAGGGTTAAGGTGGCCACCATTATTCTTGATGGTTCTACTGAGTCAATTGTATCCCTTTTACACAAATAAGAAATATCATGTTTAGGGCTAGGCTCAGGGTTAGGGCAATGGATTTGCTGTGCTGTGTGAAATCAGCTTCTATCTTTTCTCTCATCTGCCTTCCTAGTCCTCTTTTGCATAATATCATCATCTATTTTCCTGCCCCCAGGAAAGTGGAATGTAGGTTATCCAAGGTTCTGGAACTTCCTGATGGGAAATTTCTTTACTTTACCAAGGGGCCCAATTCACATAGAACAGAAAACCACTACTGCATTGGTTGATCTAAGTTTCACTTGGGGATCCTCATGAGATGGAAGCAATCATGGAACTTGTAGCCCTTCGTTGATAATGATATCATAAATACAGCATAGGCCATGTGTCTTCACCACAGATTTGGTTAATAGAACCATATGGTTCAAGACAAAATGGTGGACAACACGATTCTTGATGGTACAACTGAAACAGTAGTATCCCGATTATACAAAGAAGAAATATCAGGCCTACTATACCTTAATGGTTTGTTTTCTTCTTATTCTTATAGATTCTACCTTCCATACTTAATGGCTTCTCAAATGAACCTTAAGGTTTTTCCAGCCATGTAATTCCAAAAGTGCATCCTAACAAAGGAAGCAAAGACTTTGATATTCACAAACCAAACAGATAATCAAAGAATAAGTTTCAAAAGCCAGTCAGACTGCTGCCAACAAAGAACATTTATGCTACCCGCTTCTGGGCCTCACTGTCAGTTATTTACACAGCTAATTTTCCTATGAAATAAAATGCCCTTCAGGATTCTTTTGCTCTAGACATGTCTGGTTTACATTCTACACAAACAAAAAATATGCTTACTAAAGATCTCCATGTGAAGGTTTCACATGGTAATCAAAATTATGAAAAAGGAATCTCAGGCAAGCAATACACTCAAAATTATGGTTTATTATTTGCTTTTTATTAATATACACATATACACATGGTTTAGAATATACACATGGTGTGTTATTCACATCATGTAATTAATAGCAAACAAATTACAAGTAAAGTTCCTGGTTTACTTGGTCATAGTTAAATTTACTCATAATAAACTAAACTTAAAATTAATATGAATAAACAAAATATATTTAATGAATAAATCCCCAAAGGTAAAATAAATTTGAAATGATAATATTGGTCTGAATTTTTCTTTGGAATAGTTAACATGAGAATATATATTTACATTTTAATGGCTACTTTTAAGGACATGATATATGTAAGCCTAGAGATCTGGTCACAGTGATTTTTTTTAACCCTATCCCAATTCTAGCTTACCTGTAGATTCTAAATTAGTTTTAAAGAGTTTAGTTCTGTTAGACCAGGAGATGATATTCATACTGAACACTCTCTTTACTCATATAAGAATAACGTATCTGTTCTTTTGAAGATGAAATATACACATATGAATGATTATTCAAACATAAACACTTTAATAATTTAAACAATATTTATATCCAGTAAGGCCTCATTGAAAACAAATGAATATGCAAAGATTGGAAGATCAGTAAAAGGCTTGTGTTTTATCATCTAAATTAAACAACAACCATTTTCATACTTTCAGCTCTGTTGAATTAAAATAATCATAGCAGACCTTTTAAATGTCACTAAAACTCTACAAAATAAGAGGACATGGCTGGCCAATATTTGTACAATTTGGAAGGGGAATAACTACTTAGGTAATGCTATTTTTCCTCAGATATACTGAATAAAGTCTTGTTAATGTACCAATTGCAGGATATCTACAGTCTCATAAGAAAAACTTTGTCAATTTGCTGTAATTTCACTTTTATACTAGGCTGTTCTTTGACAATTATAAAATGTGGTGCCATTGAGAACTTAGAAAGAGGGAATATATATTGCTTATTCCCAACCCCTGAGTAAATATTCTCACAGTACTTTGTGAATTTATATGTTAAATCTATTGTATCTTATGGTATTATCCTGCTCCCATTAGTTGGGGTATTCGACTTTGACAGGGGGACTTGCCTTGTCTAGCATTCATGTCTCAACTTGCCAACCAGGAAGTCAGTTGCCCACATGCACATCTCCACATGCACATGCCCACATGCCAAGTAGGATGTCAGTTCCTGGGAAAGTCTTGGAACTTACACTTTACTAGAACCCATCAAATTGGTGCATGTTTCTCTTTTATGTTGGGGATCCATTCCAGGGCAGCTTATAAGAGCAAAAGCCATAAATGCATATACATGGATCGGTGCAGGAAATGCTGTTGGGTGGTCTGTTCCAGTCCAAAGCTTATTCTGGGTAACTATAGAACAAAGGAAGCAGTTTGACCAGCTTCTATTGTGATTGGTTTTCTGAGGACACAGAACCAAACAGAATAGGTCATCAACTCTGGGAGTAACTGCAGAAGCAACATATGACAACGTGTCCTTGCAATATTAGTAACAGCACAAAATGGCAGACTAGCCAGGTAAGAGTTACCTAGTCCTTAACTAATCTGACCTAGGCCTTCACATTCCATCTAGGTCGTACTATTTTACCTAGACCTTAACTGCCAGCAGCTTTGCCCTCTGAGCCATCACATGCACATGCATGTATAGAAGGATGAATATATTTTCTGTATTTATTTATTCATTTATGAGAGGCAAAGTCTCTCTACATGGTTCCAAGACATATTAGATAGTCCAGGCAGGCCTTTCAAGTGAGTCCTGCCTCTGGCTCTACCACTTCATGGGACTTCTCTTAGAAAAACTCAGAAGCTTCTCTTTTACAAGCAGTAAAAGTGATTTGAAGCCAGGTGTCATGACACATGCCTTGAATTCCTGGGGAGGCAGAGACAAGAGGACCTCTGTGAGTTTGAGGTAACCTAGTGTACAAAATGAGTCCAGGACAGCTAGCATTACACAAGAAATCCTGTCTTTAAAAAAAATTGGAAAAAAAAAAGTGATTTGAGAAGCTGTGACTAGGATAACTATGAAAAGCATTCATTAAGAATTCATAATCAGTGCTAGGATATTCATTATGGAATGATTTTTTTTGTCATGACAGGGTTTCTCTATGTAACAGCCCAGCTTTCCTAGAACTCGTTTGCAGACCAGGCTGACCTCTAACTTACAGACATGCTTGGCTCTGCCTCCTGAGTGCTGGGCTAAAAGGCATGCACCACTATCATCCAGCTAGATAATCTTTTTAGTCAGACAACATAGTAAGTCAGAAATTGGGGTAGGATGGATGGTGTGAGTGCTGTGGCCCCTGGGTAGGGCCTGGTAGACAGGGAGACTTCCATACTGCTCTGACAGTATGAGTGCCCATGTCCCTGACAAAAGATAGAGGATCCTTGCAAATTAGTGAGCCTCAGATTGGGCCTGGAACACAGAGGTGGCTGCTTTCCCCATCTGCACAGAAGTCCTGTCTGGTGTTAGCCTCCCTATAGTGATAGTGGAATGGTTGGCTACCCCAGAGCTCTTATGGATTCCCCATTGGACCAAAGGCTGTTAAAAAATGCCTGATGCTACTATACAATACAACAGATCTACACCTCAGTGTTTGTCTCCTGAGTCTGTATCCCATGATAGCAACTCTGCCTTCTGCACCCCTTCCTGGATCCCCGTTCCCACAGGATGAAAGATATTTTCATACAGAGCACAGGATATCCAAACACAACAAAACCTCTGCGTGGGGAAATTGATGCTGAGTGGTGAAATACACTGCTATTTTAAATATAACCTAATTTAATCATAAATGAGGGACTGATAGGTGATTTAGTCAGCAAAGTTTTTATCATCAGAAGTGTTGCTTTAAACAACAACTACCTCAACAAAACTGCTAGATGGGGTGGTGTATGCTGGTAATATAAGTGCTGGAGAGGCAGAACGAGACAGATCCTTGAAGATTACTGTCCAACCAGCCTGGCTATTTAGTGTCAGGCCAATGACAGTTTCTGTCTCAGAAAGGAAGTGAGAAGGGGTGGGGCATGAAAGGGTCTGGGGAGGTGACTCAGTGGGGTGAGTGAATACTTTCTGCACTAGTGTGAGGACCAGACTTTAGGTACCCAGAACTCACATCAGTATCTGGTGGGCATGGTGGTCTTTCTGTAATTCCAGCCTAGGAAAGTAAAGACAGGTAATGCCCAAAGGAAGCTAATCAATAAAACAGGCTATTCTGGACAGTTCTGGCTTTGAGTAAGAGACCCTGAGTCACTGAATAAAGTACAAATGGGAACAAAGATAATTCTTGACATCAACCTTAGGCCTCCACGTGCACATGAATCCATACCTATATATGCACCCAAGTTCTCATATCTATGCAAACATGAACACCCATACACATATGTCACACACATTCACACACACACACACACACACACACAGGGGAGAAAGCTCTACTGTACCTTAGGAATGACACCTGAGGTTATCCTCTGGCCTTCACATCTACATAACCTCAGCTGGGATACAGTAGTTAACATTCCTGAGGAAATAAGCCGTTATTGGACAGAGTAAGGAAGAAAGCACTGCTTTTCATATAATAATAAAGCATTTTGTTCCCTGTTGGTACACTTAATATTTAGCTGTTTCTAGCAAATTATTTCAAATGCTATTTTCTGGTTAGCTTATTACTGTGAGAAATACAAGAGAAAAATAACTTAGTGGAAGCAAGCATTGGTCTTGGAGGATTTCACCTGTGGTTAGTTGTCTTCATTGGTTATGAGGCAGAATAGCCTTGCAGAATCACGTTGGTGCCACAAAACAGCTCACTTTGAGATTATCAGAGAGAGAAGTGATCAGGGTCCCAATGTCTACTCTGAGGGCATGTTTCCAGTGACTTCTCTTTCTCTTTCTACATCCTAAAGATTCAACCACCACCCAATAGTACCACTGTCTGGCAACCAAGCATTTTGCAAATGGCCTTTGGAAGACATTTGCTATGATGCTAACAAATACCTAAAAATTTGAGAAAAAAGAGTATATGTTTGAGATATTCTAGAGAGCTTGAGAGTGCTGTTCGTGTCCACTGCATAAATAAGAAGCTTGTCCCAATCGATGAGCCCAGAGCAATAGTCACACTTTGCCTATCACATACCAAGGCCATACATCCCATCATCCCAGTGAGAAAATGCCTGTCTATCAATCTGAACTCAAGGATTCTGGCTCTGACTGTTCTATGCGTTTTTCCCATCACCCTGCTCAAGCTTGTCTTTTCAGTGGGAACCTTCTATGAGCTCCCACCTATGCTGAGATCCCTGGGCATAAGGGATCTAAAACATTTCACCCCCGACACAGGATAGAACACTCATTCTTACCAGTCATGCAGGAAAATGCTAGTCACAGGTAGAGGGACTAAGCAAGATGATTCTACCCTGCTAAACAAGAGGGAAGAAAGAAAAAAATGGGGAGGGAGACAAGGACTAACTGATAAATGCTAACTAGGTCACGTTTTTAATATATTTGAAAATCACATTTATTTCTGTGTGTGTGTGTGTGTGTGTGGGAGAGAGAGAGAGAGAGAGAGAGAGTTTCTGAACTTTCTGTTTCCTAAACCTAATGTATCCTGCTATCGCATTGGCCACATATCCTGTATGGTTGGTTGGCTGGTTTGGTTTGGTTTGGTTGAAGACAGGGCCTCCATATGTAGCTATGGAATATACTATATAAACCAAGCTGGGCTTCAAACTCACAGAGATCTGCTTGCCCCTGGCTCCCAAGCAATGGAATTAGAGGTTTGTGCCACCATGCCTGGATTTCACTGGATCCTAATTTTCTTTTATTTTAAGTAAATTATTTATTTATTTATTTACATTCCAAATGTTGGCCCCCTTTAGGGTTCCCCTCCCCATGTTCTTCACCCCATCTCTCCTGGGTCCTTTTTTTCTTTTTTTTAGATTTATTTATTGCTATATGTAAGTTCACTGTAGCTGTCTTCAGACACACCAGAAGAGGTCGTCAGATCTCATTATGGATGGTTTTGAGCCACCATGTGGTTGCTGGGACTTGAACTCATGATGTTCAGGAGAGCAGTCAGGTCTCTTAACCGCTGAGCCATCTCTCCAGCCCTGGGTCCTATTTTTTAAAGATGAATTCTATGATATATGAATTCTACATCAATGAAATAGTTTAAAATTATAACGGCTTTACGTGCCAATATGGAAAGGCCTTGAGGATGTTATTATTTGACTAAAAATCAATATCCGACTCAACATTTGTATCTAATCTTAATATAAAAGGATCAAGCCCTGGGTTCTATAAGAAAGCAGACTGAAGAAGCCACAGAAATCGCTGCAGTGAGCCAGGCTCCTCCATAACCTCTGCATCAGCTGCTGCCTCCTGGTTCCTGCCCTACTTGAGTTCCTGCCCTCACTGGTTTTGATGGTGAACTGTTTTAAGGAACTTTAATGAAATAAACCCTTTCTTCTCCAAGGTGCTTTTGGTCATGGTGTTTCTTCACAGCAATAGTGACCCTAAGACACATATATTTTCCATCTCTTGTTTTAGACAGTATTTTTCTGTGTAACAGAGCCCTGGCTGTCCTGGAAGCTCTGTAGACCAGGCTAGCCTTAAACTCATAGAAATCTGCCTGCCCCTACCTTATGAGTGCTGGGATTAAAGGCACGTGCACTACTACCCTGATATATTTTACATCTTTAAGTTACATATTGGGCATATGGAGGTTATAGAACAACTCTCTTCTGCTAACTTGTATGATCTACAGATCAAACTCAGGTTATCAGGCTTGCCTTTTAGCTCCTTTATCCACTAACCATCTTGCCAGACCACTCTATGTTTCATAAAAACAGTGGTAAAGGCCTAAACTAAGGTAATTATGATGGAGAAAAAACTCTAGGGGTCAAGACTCCCAGGATCTAGGCATAGTGGCAACGCCCTTAATCCCAACACTCAGGAGGCAGAAGCAAGTGGATCTTTGTGAGTTCAAAACCAGCCAGGGCTACATAGAGAGATCGCTTCTCAATACTTTTAGGAGGTAAAGTTCTACAAATCAGTTCCATTTTCTGATGCTTCCAAAATTTATGAGGGCTGAAGAGAATGCTTAGCCAGTAACAATACTTGTTACTATTTTAGAAGATCAGATTCAGTTCCTAGGACCCATGTAGTGACTCACAACCACCTACAACCACAGTTCTAAGAGATCTGACGTCTTCTTTTGACCTCTGCAGGCACCAGACATGCACATATTACATATGTATGCAGGCAAGACACATACAGACAATAAATCTAAAAAAAAACTTAAAGAAGTATTTTATGATATCTATAATTTCTTACCCTTCTATTGATGGAGTTGGGAGAATCAATTGCATGTTTGTTCGTTTGGTTGGTTGGTTGATTGATTGATTGATTTGTTGTTTTATAATACAAGGTTTCTCTGTGTAGCTCTGGCTGTCCTGGAACTCACTCTATAGTCCAGGCTAACTTCAAACTCAGAGATCCGACTTGCCTCTGCCTCTTGTACTGGAATTAAAGGCATGCACCACCACTGTCCAGCTACTAAATGATTCTGTTCTCTACTTCTTTACTGGTTGGTGCTTGTTGAGAGCATCTAGGGACATTTTGGATAGAAGCAGTGAAAGAAAAATGGACCTCCAGTGAGGATTCTATGTCCAAAATAACATACTCCAAGACTGGCAGTTGATGCCAGCTGGGAGCGCAGTCATACTGTATGTCTCTAAAGAATTTTAGCCCTGCTTGGCTTGGTGGGTGGGTTCCATAAGGAAGGATGTCCCAATAATGAACATTCTAGAAAACTCCTCAAAAAATCTACAAAGTGCATTACAACATAGCCTCAGAAGTCAAAAATCAGTACTTGTGCTACATTTTGTTAATGGAATGGTCAGGGAAATCCCAGCATCAGGGGTTGGGTAATAAATTCTACCTCAGTAAGAGATGACAATTTGGAGCAATACTTAGATTTTTCACAGAGCTACAACAACTGGAACAGAAGTGATAGAATTAGGACTTTAAGGTCACCCTCAATCTGCAATATAAAAACTCAATGGGCTGAAGAGACAGGAGAGTCCTGGTCTGAGGTACAAAAGGAGTATGTGTGCTTTTCAGATAAGTGTAGACTCAGAACCACAGAGGTGAAGCTTCAGAGTTAAAAATACTTGTCAGAATCAGGGGAAATATCGCACAAAAGGCATAAGGATGTTATTAGACCATTTAATAGCTCACCATTCACTATCATTTCTGCCTAGGGCACTTTCCTCACAAACAATATCATGGTTTTCTGCCTGGTCTCCTGCAAGCACCCTCTCATGTATTATTTTCTCAGATAGCAAAGATGGACTAAATGGATTTTAAAAATAAAATAGTAACCAGGCATGGTAGGCCACATCTGTATCCACAGCAATTGGAAGACAGAAGGATGAGCCCCATAGCAAGTTGTAGGCCAGTGTATTAGTCAGGGTTCTCTGGAGAAACAGAACTGATAGAATGACTTGATAAATAAATGGAATCTATTAGAGTGCCTTACAGGTTATAAGGTCCAGCTAATCCAACAATCGTCGTCTCCCAATGAAAAGTTAAAAAATCCAGGAATTGTTCAGTCCATGAGGCTGATGTCTCAGCTGGTATTCATTAGAAGCCAGAATCCCAAAGAAGCAGGCCATAATGTCAGTGAAAGAATGAACTTGCCAAGAAGAGTGAGGGCAAGCAGGCAAAGATCATGTTTCCTTCTTCCACATTTTTTATAGGCTGCCACCAGAAGATGTGGCCCAGGTTTAAAGGTGGATCTTCTCACCTCAAAAAGACATGAATTTAGGGTGAGTCTTCACACTTCAACTGATTAATCAAGAAAAGTCTTTCACAGGTGTACTCAGTTACTTGGATTTTGGTTAATTCTAGATGTAGTCAACTTGACAATCAAAAATACCAGCCTGAGCTACATGACACCCTATCTCAAAATAAAGAATATAAAATAGAGACAGATGTATCTCTCAATGGGTAGAGGTGTTTGCTGCCAAGCCTGACAACCTGAACTTGACTCCCAGGACCCACGTGAAAGATGGAAAAAAAATCAACTAACATGAATTGTCCTCTGACCTCCATACATGTGGACACATTAATTAATTAAAACGCACTAAAATATTTAAATATTAAAAAGTAGAAATTACATCAGCACACTACAATTACCATATTTTAACAGAAAGAATTATAAATTAGTAATTAGAGGAAAGTTCCACCATAATATTTTGTACCATCATTCTAGACAACTGTTTAGTCAATAAAGAGATTTAAAAGAAAAATCCTTGGGACTGTGTAGATAAGATAGCTCAGTGATAAACAGTGAGTATTGCTCTTCCAGAGGTCCCAAGTTCAGTTCCCAGCATCCATATGAGGCAGTTTACAATCACCTGTAACTCCAGACCTTGGGGATCTGACACCTTTAGCCTCCATCAGCACCCACCTGCATCAATGTGCACATAATTTTACACATTATTAAAAAGTATTTGAAATAAATATTTTAATAAAGAAAACTCATCTGCGCGTATTAACACACCTCTTTAATCCCAGCCCTCAGGAGGCAGAGGTGGGCCAACCTGGCCTACATAGCATGTTCTGATCCAGAATTATATAGAAATATTCTATCTCCAAAAAGAAAAGGAAGAAGAAGAAAAGGAACGGGAAGAGGGAAAGGGGGAAGGGAGAAAGCAAGTGGGGAAGGGAGAAAACAAGGGGAACAAGAGAAGGGGGGAAAGAAGGGGAAAGTAAGGGGGAGCTCCCAGGATGACTTACAGCAAATGCCAAACAACAGGTGTTGAGGTTTGGTCTGTTGCTATGTTTTATAATAGTAAATACTGCCCCCGAAGGTCTGGTTGTCCACAGGGACAAGGAAATATTAACATACACCAAGTGATGCTATGTAACCTTGCTCTTTAATTTAAACCTATTGGTTGAATAAAGATGCCTACAGCCTATAGTTGGGCAAAAAAGAGAGGTAGCTGGAGTTTCAATTCCTGGGCTCAGGGTCTGAGGAGGACCACAAGGAGAGAGAAGATGGATTGAGAAGATGCCATGGAGTAGGTGAATCATAGAAATGTGGCTGTAAGAGCCCAGATGTAAGATGCCAAGTCATATCACAAGTGCATTGATAGGGAAGTAGATTATAGCTTAGAAGGTAGATGTCTGCCCAGCTCTAGTGCTGTCTAAAGCTTATTATAAATACAGAGGTTTTGTATCTTAATCTGAATTGCCTAAGGTAGGGTAGAAACCCGTGATTGTAATTAAGAAATAAACAGAATAAATGGGCATAAATAGTAAACTATCACCAAGGGCCCTGAGGCCTCTGGTCTGCTTACTATATCACTCTTCCAACAACCAATAGAAAATTGCACTGCATTTTGAGAATGTGAGAGTGAAAGAAAAAGCAACCTGAAACTTAGAGGACGCTGTAAAGACCCCGAAATCATCATAGCAGTTCTCAGCCTTCCTAATGCCACAACCCTTTAATACAGTTCCTGGTGTTGTGGTGACTCCCACCATAAGATTATTTCATTGCTACTCCAAAACAGTAGTTTTGCTAGTTATGAATCATCATGTAAATATCTGATAAGCAGGACATCTGAGATGCACCCATAAAAGGGTCCCAATCCACAGGTTGAGAACCACTGCACTAGAGGAGCCAGGAAACTTAAACACACAGGGTTGTTCCTTCAAACAATGGGATGCATAGCCCCAGCCTGATGTTAAAAGAGCATCTGGTTCTTTCCATGGAAGAGTTTAGGATTTAACATATCCTTGAGACTATGTTTCCTTTAGGGAAAATGCTTTTGAACAACAGAAGCAGCATTATCCTTATAAAGTAAAGAAAATCAGGGCTGGAAAGATGGCTCAGCAGTTAAGGACACTGACTGCTCTTCCAGAGGAGCCAGACTCAAATCCCAGCACCCCCAGGTCAACTCAAAATTGTCTGTAACTCCAAGATCTTACATCCTCACACAAACATACATGAGGCAAACACCAATGCACATAAAATGAAAGTTAATTAACTAGTTAGTGTGAAAAATTAAAGTTAGCATAGTTAAATGGAGCATGGTATGTGGGAATTTGGGTGGCTGTACAAACCCCCATTTTTACTTTTAAATTTTGTGATTTAAGTATTTGATATGTGTCATTCTGGAATAATGTTATCCTGTGGATTGTAAAGGATTCTAGTAATATGATCACTATTCCACAATTTGCAAAACTCCTTCAAACTTTTGCTAGGATAAGCAGGACCCACTATCAGTTTTCAGTTGTAAGAAGAGTTCTAGAAAGAAAACGGAGGATAATAAATGACTAATGAGACCCAGGAGTGTTTTAGCTCTGAAGCCAAGAAGCAACAGCCATATTAGAAAAAGTATTAACCATTACATTAACATATTTGAAATGTCCAATTTCTGACTGTTTTATTTTAACTCTTGAGAATTAATTCCACTAGTAGAGCGCAGTGATGTGAAAGAACAAGAAGTGAAGAAGTTCATGAGATTTTTCAGTGGCCTGGAAAGTATTGGTGGTGAGGAGGCAAGCACATCAACTAGAGCATTAGTGGATGCTAAGGTAGCTACCAGATAAGAATGAACATACTGAGTCAGGAAAACTTGAGGTCATTGTCTTACAGACACCTGAAGCTAGAGAAATCATTATGGGATAACATTAGTAGTGGGGTTGGGTTTAAGTCCTACAGTTTCTAAACCAACACCTTGAGTACAATACGCAGTGCCAGCTAAAATATTCAGTGGCTGAGAAACAGCTAATAAAACCTGATTGGTTAGCTGGGCAGTGGTGGTGCATGTCGGTAATCCTAGCACTCAGGAGGCAGAGGAAGGGGGATCTCTGAGTTCCAGGCCAGCCTGGTGTACAAAATGAGACCCAGGACTGCCAGAGCTACACAGAGAAACCTGTCTCAAAAAAAAAAAAAAAATCTGGCTGAATGGGCTGGAGAGATGGCTCAGTGGTTAAGAGTACAGACTGCTCTTCCAGAGATCCTGAGTTCAATTTCCAGCAACCACATGGTTGTTCACAACCATCTGTAATAGGCATCTGATACTCTCTTCTGCTGTGTCTGAAGATAGTGACAGTGTACTCACACTATATGAAATAAATATGGCTGGAGCGAGTGGGACCAAAAAAAATTAAAAAAAAAATCTGGCTGACTTCAGTTGGAACTGTTGAGCTATACAACCAGAGGTGAATAAAATCATTTTGGTGGAGGATATGAAATTTATATATAAAATATAAGCTTCTTGCCCTTTTTGAAGAGACATCTGTAAAAGCATAGAAAGCAGTCTCTATAGGATTTTTAGATATAATTTTAGGTAATTCTCATGGGGTACTTTAAGGTATCTTCAAAATACCCAAAAAGGAGATTTTTTTTTAGGATAATGATTATCTATAGATCACAAGTAACATGCTAATGCTACCTGCCAATTATTATCCTCATGGAGCAAATAACCAACCTGCATTTTATTTAATAGCTCAAACATTTCTGTAGGCTCTTTACCAGTAAGTGGCTTAAGATATGTCCTGCCCATCATTATCAAATCTATAATTTCTTGTAAATAAGGAGTTTTGGTTCAGTTCAGGCAATTATGACATGATAAATTTCTATAACACCATTACCCTGTCGATATGTAATTCCTGTGATGAGGGGAAAAGATAAACAAATGATGAAGAAGTAGGGGAGTAATTCTATGAGCTACCCCTTTAGTAGAAGCATTATTCAATATACCAATAATTTTCTCTGTTTTTAGGGTTTTTGTTATGGAGTATAACCAAGTATCTTTAGTTAGGGTTTTACCGCTGTGAAGAGAAACCATGATCAAGGCAACAACATTTAGTTGGGGCTGGCTTACAGGTGCAGAGGTTGAAGGTTCAGGGCTAGCTGCTATGCCTTTTAATAGGAGCAGAGTAATGGAGTCCTGCACCGTAAGTACCAAGCCTCTAAAGGCAGTGTTGTCCATTTCCAGATGTTAGTGGCTTCTCTATCTAGAAATGGAGATTGATTCTGAAGCAAATACTGAAGTCAGAAGGCAAGAGAACTGTGAGTTCTATTATGTAAGGAGAGGTAGTCTTAAAATAAAATGTAATATTGAGTCAAAATGCATGGCCATTTTAAAGCTGTTACTGTATTATATATGTGTGTGTACAAGTGTGAACACACACAGAAGCCATGGCACATGTGTAAAGGTCAGGGGACATCTTAAAGGAGTGGGTTTTGTCCTTTTACCATATGGGTCTTAGGGGTTGGATTTAGGTTGTCAAGCTTGGACCACCCACAAGGGGCCCTCCCACCTTGATCACTAGTTGAGAAAATGCCTTAAGCTGGATCTCATGGAGGCATTTCCCCAACTGAAGCTCCTTTTTCTGTGGTAACTCCAGCTTGTGCCAAGCCAACACACAAAACTAGCCAGTACAATACTCAATGCAAATTTATCAAAACTTTCATTTATATATGTGTAGACAATAAGGTAAACTGAAGCCCCTTTACCTGTTTAGTTTATTTCTCTGCCCCCACCTTTTCATGGGACAAGCAATGGCTTGCTAGGCATCTCACATAGTCTTCAAATCTTCCTGCTTCATCCTTCCAAGTGCTGGGATTAGAGTCGTGTGTCAAAATACCTGGACTGCAAAGCCCCTGATTCTCCCCTCATGGCTGCTGCTGCTGTTCTTTCTTCTTCCTTCCTCCTCCTCCTCTTCCTCCTCCTCCTCTTCCTCCTCCTCCTCCTCCTCCTCCTCCTCCTCCTCCTCCTCTTCTTCTTCTTCTTCTTCTTCTTCTTCTTCTTCTTCTTCTTCTTCTTCTTCTTCTTCTTCTTCTTCTTCTCCTTCTCCTTCTCCTTCTCCTTCTCCTTCTCCTTCTCCTTCTCCTTCTCCTTCTCCTTCTCCTTCTCCTTCTCCTTCTCCTTCTCCTTCTCCTTCTCCTCCCTCTGCCTTGAATAAACTCTATTCTATACTAAAAAAAAAAAAAAGCCCGTAAATTGAGGGCAGATGGATAACAAACAAGGAACAAAATAGCCATGGAAGGAGTTACAGAGACAAAGTGTAGAGCAGAGACTGACGTAAAGACCATCCAGAAACTGCCCCACATGGGGATCCATCCCATATACAGTCACCAAACCCAGACCCTATTTTGTATGCAAACAAGTGCTTGCTGACAGGAGCCTGATATAGCTGTCTCCTGAGGAACTCTACCAGTGCCTGACAAATAAAGAAGTGGATGCTCTCAGCCAACCATTGGACTGAACACAGGGTCACCAATAGAGGAACTAGAGCAAGGACCCATGGAACCAAAGGGGTTTGCAGCCCCACAGGAGGAACAACAATATGAACCAAGCCGGGCGTGGTGGCGCACGCCTTTAATCCCAGCACTCGGGAGGCAGAGGCAGGTGGATTTCTGAGTTCGAGGCCAGCCTGGTCTACAAAGTGAGTTCCAGGACAGCCAGAGCTACACAGAGAAACCCTGTCTTGAAAAAAAACACCAAAAAAAAAAAAAAAAAAAAAAACAATATGAACCAACCAGTACCCCCAGAGCTCTCAGGGACTAAAGCACCAACCAAAGAGTACACATGGCTCCAGATGCATATGTAGCAGACGATGGCCTTGTCACTCATCAGTGCGAGAGGCCCTTAGTCCTGTAAAGGCTTGATGCCCCAGTGTTAAGGGAATGCCAGAGCCAGGAAGTGGGAGTGGTTGGGTTGGTGAGCAGGGAGAGGGGTGATGGGATAGGGGTGGTGTTTCGAGGGCAAATCAGGAAAGGCGATAGCATTTGACATGTAAATAAAGAAAATATCTAAAAAAAAAAAATAAAAGATACACTTAATTGAAAAACCTGAAGTTAAGATTAAGATAATACCTAGGTAAAGCAAGTTATTTAATCTTGTTTAGGGACGACATGTTCTCAGATGTATGTGATATTATATTACCATTCTGTAAATTATTTAACAAAAAGAACTAAAATCTAATGCATTCCTTGTGGTATATAAAGTGGAGTGTTAAGCTACAACAGGAAGCTACCACAATGGTCTGTAATATATGCCCATGGGTAACATTGTTCTGAGGGTTACTGAACTTAAGTTGAATCACTTGGTACTATATGAGTTAAGAGCCACATAATGACACAGTCCAGTGGATTTTGTCTGTCACTGACAACCTTGTAGCCATAGTTTCATTTGTTCTTGGTAGAACTTTCACTCTTCTTGGAATTCAAGGCAGAAAGCAGCCTTATCCCTCAGACTATGGCAGTAAGGCAGTAGCACTGAACACAGTCTCCCTTATTTTAGTTAACACAACTGCATTCAAATATAGTGGGTCTAACAGTCCTAATGCTACAGCACTGTCATCAAATTCACAGTATACTAATGTAGGTGGACTCACCTAGAGACAAACGAATGTGTCACTCCTAAGAAATACATGTTTTCCTATGGTCTTATGTAACCAGTTAGACATTCAGAATACCTCCAAACAAGTTACTATGGACAGGTTGAAAATATTGGTCTAGTATTAATTTTATGTTACAAGTATGGAGAAAATAGTAATGGGTTCAGCATGTTGTATGAGAGACGTTTTCTAAAGAGATGCAACACACATATTCATCTACCTGTCCCAAGTTGAAACTGAAAACAACCCATTACAACTTGTTCAACCAATGAAATTTACTGCAGTTACATTCAGCACTATGAGGAAGGAGTTGTTTACCAGATCCCAAGGGACTCAAAGACAGCTCCTATCCTGACACTTGAAACCAGCATATGATACAGATTATGAATACTTGACACTCAGGGCATTCTGTGTATCCGTAGGAATACTGGCATGAAGAGCATTCCATTTAATTTATCAAACCCTCTTTTAAAAAATATTTGTCTAAGTTTCTTCATTTGAATTAAACATACAGAATGCTATTGGTGTCACTCTCTATTTTGAGAGGTGCATTATCCACCATAATCAGATTTCCTCTGCAATGGATTCTTTCAGTCTCCAAGAAAGTGTTACACATTTTTGGGGGTTTGCTACTTTCTTCATAATGAAATATTTGACAGTGAACAATTTGAAATTTTCCTTCATTGTCACATTTTCAGAGTTTCTCGAGCATAAATGCTTCTTAGTTCCTAAGACTTGAACACTACTTAAATGCTTTCTCAAGTTCCTGATATTCATAATAAACTCCAGTGTGGAGCCTCAAGTCTTGCAAAGAATTCCACTTTGGTAAAATACATGCCACATGTTTTCCAGTATAAATTACCCATCCCCCCACCCCTTCCTCACTATAAATTTCTAGATATTTTCTTAGAACTAATTTTCAGGTAAAGGTCTGTTCTCATGAGGTTTCTGTCCTGTATGTAGTCTCTGATGTCAGAGATGAGCTAACAGTAAAGATTTTGAACATTTACATTTGAAAGGTCACTCTCCTGTATGTATTCTTTGATGAGTTCTAAGAAGATCTTTCTTGGTGAATGGTTTGTCTTATTTGCTTCATTTGTAAATATTCTCTAATGTGTGCATTCTCTGATGAGTGTAAAGACTACATTGAAGTCTAAAGAATTCATCACATTCATTACATTTATAAGGTTTCTCTCCTGTATGAATCACCTGATGAATACTAAGACTGTGTTTGTGGGTAAAGCATTTGTCACGTTTGCTACATTTATAAAGTTTCTCTTCTCTATGAATTCTCTGATGAATTATAAGATCATATTTGTGAGTGAAGCATTTGTCACATTCACTACATTTATAAGGTTTTTCCCCCTGTATGAATTCTCTAATGAACATCAAGATTATATTTTTGGGTAAAGCTTTTTGTTACATTCACTACATTTGTAAGGTTTCTTTCCTGTATGAATTGTTTTATGACTACTAACATTACATTTTTGGGTAAAGCATTTGTCACATTCACTACATTTGTAAGGCTTCTTTCATGTACGAATTATCTGATGACTACTAAGACTGTGTTTGTCAGTACAGCATTTGTCACATTCACTACATTCATAAGGTTTCTCTCCAGTATGAATTCTCTGATGAATACTAATACTGTATTTGTGAAAAAAAGCATTTGTCACATTCACTACATCTGTAAGGTTTCTCTCCTGTATGGATTGTCTGATGTTGTCTAAGCTTGCATTTCTTGGTGAAACATCTGGCACATTCACTACATCTGTAAGGTTTCTTTCCACTATTGGTTTGTTTCAGCCTGAGTATTTGTTTAGAGTTAAAAACCTTATCAAGCACTGTCCCATTGTGCTCTTTGTTTCCTATGTGGATTCCTTGATGTAGACCAGTGATAGAACACAAATTGAAACGGTTTACACAGTTTTTGTATTTGCAAGGTCCTCTGGTGTTTCCATTTTCATGTCTGTTTATGTTTGCTGACTCAACACGTGTATTCCTGAAGTTAGCTTGGTAACTTACACTTTGGGTGTATTCTTGAATGATTTTGCCATGCTTTGACATTTGTAAGACTTCTGGATATTCACATGCTGGGATGTGCTGGACCTTTTAATCATTATGCATTTATTTATCTTTAAAGAGGCTTTACTGGATATGAATATCTTTTAAATCATCTTCATGTTTATGTCCATATGAAAATTCAAATATGTATTTAACATATTTAAAAGAATAGATATCTTATTCTTATATAAGTGAGGATAATGTCCACTATGAATAACATCTCCTGGTCTAGTTGTGGTAAACTCTTTAAAACTAATTCAGACTGGGTGGTGGTGGCACACTCCTTTAATCCCAGCACTTGGGAGGCAGAGGCAGGTAGATTTCTGAGTTCACGGCCAGCCTGGTCTAGAGAGTTAGTTCCAGGACAGTCAGGGATACACAGAGAAACCCTGTCTCAAAAAAAAAAAAAAAAAAAAAAGAGTAATTCAGAACCTTAAGGGATAGAGACCATGTTGTATACTAGAATTGGGATAGGGTTCAATGAGATAACATTGTGATTTGTATGATCACATCCTTAAAAATGGACATTAATATTTAAATATATATCCTCATGTTACCTATTCCAAAGAAAGATTTAGGACCATATTATCATTTTATATTCACTGATTAAATTTATATTTGCCTTTTCATACTAATTTTTAAGTTCAATTTATTATAAGTAAAATAAATTTAGGTTACGCTAACTTTACTTGTAATGAATTTGCTATTACATACATGGTATGAATGACAAACTATGATTGCATGTGTATGTCTTATACATAATTAATAAAAGGCCAAATTTTTGTTAGCTATGAATTTGTGTTTATTGCTTGTCTGGGATTCCTTTTTTAGAATTTTCAGTGTCAAGTGAGAACTTCACATAGAGTTCGTTAGTAAGCATAGTTTTAGTTTGGGCAGAAAGTAAACCAGACAAGTCTAGAGTAGAAGAGTACTGAGGGCATTTTTTTCTCAGAGGAAAATTATCTGCAGAAATAACTGACAGTGAGACACAGCATAGCATGGCATAGATGTTCTTTGCTGGCAGCTGTCTCTCTGGCTCTTGGCAACTTATGCTTTGATTATCAATTCGGTTCCGTGAATATCCAAGTCTTCCCTTCCTTTGTTAGTATGCTACTTTTGGAGGTATCAGGTGGAAAAACTTTTAGGTTCTTTTGGGAAGCCATTAAATATGTAAGGTAGAAGCTATCAGAATAATACCAAAACAAATCATTAAGATATAAAATGAATACCTTGTAGGCCTGATATTTCTTCTTTGTGCAATAGGGATACTATTGATTCAGTGGGTCCATCAAGAATAATGTTGGCCACCATTTTATCTTGTACCATGTGGTTATATTAACAAAAGCTTTGGTGAAGACATATCATATTTATTTATGATATAATTACCAAAGAGGGGCACCAAGTCCCATGATTGCTTCCATCTTATGGGGATCCCCATGGTTAAACTTTAGAACAACCAAAGCAGTAGTGGTTTTCTGTTCTACGGGCCCCATGGTAAAAGAAAAATATTTCCCATCAGGGAATTCCAGGTTCTTGGATAACCCACTTGCCACTTTCGTTGTGGCAGGAAAGAAGATGTTGATACTATGAAATAGAGGACTAGAAAGGCAGATGAGAGAAAAAGAGAGAAGCTAATTTTACATAGCACAGCAAATTCTTTGCCCTAACTCTGAGTCTAACCCTAACCCTGATATTTCTTCTTTATGTGATAGAGATACTAGAGATTCAATGGGATATAAGAATAATAGTGGCCACCTCAAGCCTACCCCTGAGCCTAACCCTGATTTATCCTAAACCTTTAAGCCTATCTTAAACCTCACACCTTAATTTCCTAACCACCCTAACCCTAATCCTAACGACCCTTATCCTAATCCTAACCATAGCCCTCTGATCGCCTAATCCTAACTCTAGTCCTGCTTACTGTGGGGGATTTTTCTTAATATATAATATTTCTTAATTATACCTTTGAATTGAGAAACTCTTGCTTAATCTTGATCTTTTGAGATGTTCAGATCCAACTTTAATCTAGGCAATGTATTCTTTTGGCATCCTGCATATATAAAAGACATTGAACAGGGTAGTTCTTTCATTTTTTTTTTATTCTTGCCTTGTTTTATATAAAACAAAGGTGATTTGCTCGTGTGATTTTTATAACTGGCATTAATAAGTACTTATTTCTTTAGAATTCTGGTACATCAGCTATAATAACCTGCAGCAGGATATCAACCAATCCTTGATTTTTCTACTTTCTGTTGGCTGAGAGCCTCTATTGGGACATTCTATTAAATTTCCTTTCTATCTACATAGAGAGATTCCTTCTATGATTTGAGATATGTTTATCTAGAGAACCTGTACTAATCCAACTGTGGTTTTTCTCTATTTCGCCACTGATGAAGATGTGCTGTCTAATAAGAGGGCACAACAGTGTTTCCCTTATGTTTCTGGTTTTCTCCCAGGGTTGTTTGCTGCCTATCATCTGGGGAAAGGGAGCTGCGGTTTCCCTGAGCCCAGCACCAAGCCACAAATCAAAACTGTTGTTTCCTAAAATCCCTCTTTAATGTTAATTGCCTAGGCACCCTTCCACTCACTGGGTCAGAATGATATCTACACTGCACCTGAGTAATGGCCTATGTAAGCTAGTCACCTTGATTTCAGGAAGAAGAGGGCAAGTACTGTGAGGAAAGCTCAGGCAAGGTCTGAAGTCAGGCCCTGGTAAGTGCAGGATCATTGCTCACAGAGGGAGGAGCAGGCAGCTGAATAGCCTAAACTGGCCTGGTGAGTTTTCCCCCAGGGTAGGGTGGGGTGAGTATGCCCTTGGAGGGCAAAGACAAAAGCTAAGGGAATGCAAACCACTGCTCAAATTCAAAAAAGGTCAGGCCCTGGACCTGAAGCATACTTTAACCTTGAGGCGGGGTAAGATTCATTGGCCAATAAATGTCTCCAGGAAGACCTGCCAGTCACACAAGGAGGCAGGGATCTTCCGGGTGCCTTTCTGCAAGTTCGCTATGGCTGTGCAGACTTGAATGGTTCTCTGTGTCCAGCTCTGAGCTCAGATGTTGGGTGCTGTGAGGGGACCTCAGAAAAGCTCTGAAGTTGAGACACAGGGTCAGTGCCCAAAATTGAGAGGAGCAGGTGGCTGAGCAGTGGGAGCTGGGTGGTGGGTCCTCTCTGGGATGGGAAGTATAAGCCATATGTGAGGTCCCTTGTGTTGCTCCTCGCTTACTAGATCAGGCAGTGACCTCTGAATAGCTTCCCCATCATGGCTGATTCTGAATCTGCCCAAAACATTTGGACCATAGGCTTGTAGAAACAAGGCTGGTTTCTTTGAGTCTGCACCACCTGTGTTCAAACCCTTTTTTATTTACAGTAGACATTGAGGAGACAGGTATAAACCTAATAGGTCTGCTCTCATGCATTACTTGGTTTTGTTCAGTTCAGTTTTTATTAATTTTTTTCCATTGCAGTTTTTTTATAATTCTTTATATGTTTAGTGTTTTGATTATTATGTGGCAAAGGTACTTTTTCCCAATCTATTTGGTATTGTGGGTTCTTCTTTCCCGAGCTGAGGCTAGACTCTGCCAATGTTCAGGATCACAAGTCTGGCTCCAGGTTAGAAATTTATTTCACGGCCTCTGAGAGATCCTTGGTTTTGTTTTCTCCCTGTGGCCACCGGAAGTCATTTATAAACCGAGGAAGAAACTTTATTTCCATGTTTCAGCGAGACAGAGGTTGAACTTTATTATCAATTAAAAAAAAAAAAAAAAAAAAAAAGCTGTGATGTGGCTTCTGCTTCCAGCCTGCCACCAGGGTTTGGCGAGGGGAAGGAGTTCGGCCGGGGCTGCGGCGCTCGCTCGCGGCTCCCCAGGAAAACGTGGGTTTTATTTTGCATCTCTTCTAAAGTTTAAGTAAAAGCTTCATTTCTTCCAAAAAGAAAAATACTTGAGACAGGACTTTAAACCCGCCTCCGGCGAGTGAGCATGCGCAGATTCCCTATCCTGTTCTTGTCCCCTCAGGCGGCCATGAGGCCAAAAGGTCAAATGTAAAAACTGAGAACAGGTAGCTTAGCCGTTAAGGGCACAAACTGTTCTCCCAAAGGTCATGAGTTTGAATTCCAGCAAGTGCTGTGATATTTTGTACCTTCTTTTGGTGGCTGGACAGATGACTCCGTGTCATGGAATCTGGCTCCCTCTTGTGGCCTCCAGGTGTAAAAGCAGGTAGAACTCTAAAAATAATAAATCTTTAAAAAAAGAAAAAGAAAAGATAGAAAGAAAAAAGAAAATTCCTTATGGAAGTTTCTTATAGATTTGGGAATGATGACTGGGTGAGCGTTCCTGCTTCCATTTCTTCTTCCAGGCGTCTTCAAGAGCTGAGGGTCTGCTCTCAGAGCTGCTCAGAGATTAAGTGAGATCAGGAGCTGTAATGAGAGGAGCTAATCACTAGTTGACAACCTTCCCCGGATGGGAACTGGAAGTAGCAGCCCCACACCAGCACCGCCAGCACCTGCGGCAACTTAGGGTCTTGGGGGTGCGGCGCAGGGACAGAGTGCTTATGCATGATCGCGCGTGTGGCGGAACGGGTTTCCGTGGGACAGGCGGGGAGGCGGGGGGGGGGGGGGGACGGCGATGGCGGCGACTCTGAGCGCTCAGCAGGATCTGAGCAGCAGGCATGGCCAAGTTGGAGAGCTTAGGGGTCACGCGGGGTCATGTGTTGTCACACCCTTGGCTCTGTCCTCCTTCTGCTCCATCCTGCCAATGCTCAGGACCTCCCCTCAACCCCCTCCCACCTCTCTCTTCCCTGTCGGGCTTGGGTCAGGCAGCTGTGAAGGGGGCTGGGCGAGGGGGCAGGGCTGGAGTGTGGCCAGAGTTCACCCGGGGTCTCCTGTAAGGCATGGTGATCCCAGTCCCTGGCAGACATGACCAACAACCACCTATGTGATCCCTGACCTATGACTTGGACCCCAACTTTACACCTGACCCCGAAAACATATGTAAACCCCAACCTTTGATCACATCATGACCTCTATATTGCCCTGTGACCTGGATGACACTGTCCTGTAACCCTGATATGACCTCAACACTGTCCACCTCACTCCAACCGAGCCTCAGCCCTGCCAACTAGGCACTCCAGGTTCTGACCCCTAGCACCCACCTCATGCACCAGTGATTCTCTGGTGACATAGGAATCCGCCCCCCCCCCCAATGTCACATGCCTTGGCCCAGGCTTCCGGGGGGCTGGGGGGGGGTGTCACTGATCACTCTGTGTCCCATCATCATCCAAAGGCCTCGCTCAGGTTGTGAGCTGAATGGGGCGCCAAGGAGCAGTACTTGGGAAGGTTTGGGGTATATTTGGGTCAGGAGTCACATGGTGGGGTGTCACTGTGTCACACATGGCAGTCAGGGGTGACGGGATCAGGGAATCAGGGGCTATTGGTGAAGGTTCAGCCTCAGTTTTAATTGACAGCTCAGGAATGGAGAGGTCATGCAAAAGAGTAGAGGCTTGGCGTGATGAGAGCCTATGAGAGGCTATTGGTGGGTCCTATTTGCAGCAGAAGACCCCACTTGTGAGAGATGCCAGTACCATGGTATGATCTCCAAGAATAGCAGCATCAGTGAAGTGGATCCACCTGAGCCTAGAGAGCTGCAGAGGGCAGAGCTGGAGACTTGAAGCCACCCCTTGGAGGAGGCCAGAAGATACTGCCCTTGAACAACAACCACTCCAAATTTTTAAAGCTCCTTGTATCAGATCCAAGGCTTGTAGAAAAACTCCTTCAGAGGGATCAGCTGATAAAATATCCATATAAGGAACAATAGACACTGAAAGATTCAACGTCCTAACTTCTTGTTTCCAAGCAGCAACAAAATTTTTTACATAATGGAAAGCTATTAGCCATTCCTTGGGGCAAAAGTTTCCAATGAAGTTGCTTCATAGGTACCTAAAAGGGAGTGAGGTAGGGGACATAATAAAAGGGTGGGTAGGATCAGGTATGGGAAGAGACAAGAGAGAAGTACAGAGGATCAGGAAATATAAATACGTAGCACTAGAGGATGGGGAACTGGGGGTAGCCTCTAGAAAGTCCCAGATACCAGGGAAGTGAGAGGTTCCCAGGACCCAAGGGGAATGACATTAGCCAAAATATCCAACAAAGGGGAGATAGAACCTGTAGAGACCACTTCCAGTAGATAGGCACAGGCACCAGTTGAGGGATTGGGCCACCCATAAACACAGGCAAGACCCCATCAGAAGAGTTAGGGAAAGGACTGACAGAACTGAAGATGATTGCAACCCCATAGGAAGAACAATATCAATCCACTGGACCATAAAGAGCATCCAGGGACTAAACCACCTACCAAAGAGTATACATGGAGAGATCCATGGCTTCAGCTCTATATGTAGCAGAGGATGGCTTCATCTGGCATCAGTGGGAGGGGAGGCCCTTGGTCCTGTGGAGGCTTGATGCCCCAGTGTAGGGCGATGATAGAGCAGTGTGAATCTGGAGTGGGTGGAGGCAAGGAGGAGAGGGGGATGGGATGGTGAGTGTGTGGAGGGGAAAGAGGGAAGGGGGTTATCATTTGAATTTTAAACAAATAAAATCATTAATAAAAAGAGGGAAAATGTCTCCATAATATCAAATTAATATATTTTTGATGACTACAACAGAAGAGGAAGGTCAGACAATGGTAATCGAGAGAAAATAGCAAAAACAAAAAGAAAAAAAAAGGCAAAAGCAAGGCAACTGTGGTAAATGCAACAGTGGTGTATTGTAATTCCAAATAAAATGTTAAACAAGACCAAATAAGATGTGTATGTAAAGAAAGCAAAAGATGGCATTTGACAGAAATCACTCCCTATGACAGCATTTTTTTTTAAAGATTTATTTATTTATTATATGTAAGTACACTGTAGCTATCATCAGACACTCCAGAAGAGGGAGTCAGATCTTGTTACAGATGGTTGTGAGCCACCATGTGGTTGCTGGGATTTGAACTCCAGATCTTTGGAAGAGCAGTCGGGTGCTCTTACCCACTGAGCCATCTCACCAGCCCAACAGCATTTTTAATAATACAGTGTTATATGATGAGCTTTTAATCTCCTTAGTCACTGCTATTTTTGTGTCAGACTGATTTCTAGCTACTTAGAAGAAAGCTTCAGGAATCTGTTAGGGAGAAAACCTCACATGTGTGTTTTGCTTGCTCGATGAAGCATGGCCATGTTCTCTGTGACAATTATTTTTCTTTTCAAAGGTGCTATTGGTAGTTCAACCATAAATGCAAGTTTACAATCACAAAAGAGGTACTTGTAAACCATACATGAAGGCAAGGCTGTTTAATCATTGGTAATTTAGACATAAGCATTAATGTCTCATTTCTTCATTCATCTGGTGGCCATTATGTTTTTAGAAAATGATTTCTACATATAGGATGCCATCCTGGAGAACTTCATGAAGGTATGTCGTCATCCTTGATATCATAGAGCATTTTATGTGATTCATCACAGGATAGGAGTGGTACAATGTACACTGATGGTCTTCTCTTTTTTTCTATTATTGAACATAGGTTGCCTCTCTCCTTATCCATCTCCTTCCAGATTATCCTGCCCTGTGCCACACATTCAAATCCATACCCTTTCTTTCTTTTTCTTCTTATAGACTAGACATCTGAATAACTATTATTGTTATCATCATCATTTTTATTAATTATAAAAAACAAATAACTGGAATATGACAAAATGAAAATAAACAGATGAAAAGAAGATAAAGAAAAAGTATAAGAAACCTATACACACAGACTCAAATTCACAAAAAGAATTTACATAAAAACTTAAAACTATAAAACACAATATACTTAAAAAGAAACTTTGAGATTAAAATCACAAAACAAAACAAATGAACACAGAAACCAAACAAATCTAAAAGTCCTGGAAAAGCATTGTGAGACAAAGAGTCACCAACAATGTCTTTGAGTTTGTTTGGTGTTTCCCATCTGCTGCTGGGCATGAGGTTTGCCCTTAAGAGTAGTTTGAATACCCCGTGATGTCCTAGTATTGAGTACATCTCTTGACAAAAGAGATTCTTGTAAATCACACCTGAAAGCAAGTCTGTTAAATCATTTTTAATATAGACAGGAACTTTAATGTCTCCTGCATCATTCATCTTGTGACCACTACAAAATTATTTCTACATATAGGATGCCATCCTCAACAACGTCGTGGGATAGATGCCCAGGTATGGTGTCCTCTTTTATTTCATAGAGCATTTTATATCATAAAAACAATTAATATTGTTTTATTGTAAATGACTATCAACTGGATTGGAATGGCGATGTAGTTCCATTCCCCTCTCAGTATTGAGACCCCATTTTGAACAGAACCATGCAGGCCCTGTGCATGCTGCCACATTCTCTGTAACTTCATATGTGCATCTATCTTTCATGTTTTAGAAGTCCTGTTTTCCGGGGCTGGTGAGATGGCTCAGTGGGTAAGAGCACCCGACTGTTCTTCCGAAGGTCCAGAGTTCAAATCCCAGCAACCACATGGTGGCTCACAACCATCCACAACCAGATCTGGCGCCCTCTTCTGGAATGTCTGAAGACAGCTACAGTGTACTTACATATAATAAATAAATAAATCTTTAAAAAAAAAAAAAAGAAGTCCTGTTTTCCATGGTGGGTGTTCTCAATCCCCTCTGGCACTGATATACTTCTACCTATACTTCCACCATATTTCCTAAGCCCTGACACAGGGGATTTTATGAAGACAGCCCATTTATGAATGTGTGTTCCAAAGTTTTTGACATTCTCAAAACAGTGTGGCTAAGGGTATTTGTATTTGTTTCTATCTATTACAGAAGGAAAGATCTCTGATGGTGGCTGATCAGGACACTGATATACATAATTAGAAAACTATTATTTATTGATAGATTTCAGGTGTGATACAGGTTTCCAAAAATGTGGCAGTGAGAATACCAGCATAAAAAAGAGAAACTTGTGCTAAAAAAAAACCGGAATTCATCATTGGCAATATTACACATCAATCAAGGCTCTCACACACTCATGTCCACTTTGTCTATATTGCTGACGTCCCATGCATCAAGACACAAAGTGATCAAATTTGGGAAGCACTTAGGTTCTCCATTAATTTTAAGATATAAGGAAAAGTTTGGGAGATTTGCAAAATATAGCCTAATTATCCATGTGAACAATCTCATTTCTGGTCATTTCTGTAGTGATCATTAGTGAATAAAAAACAGATTTACCTCGCCGGGCGTGGTGGCGCACGCCTTTAATCCCAGCACTCGGGAGGCAGAGGCAGGCGGATTTCTGAGTTCGAGGCCAGCCTGGTCTACAAAGTGAGTGCCAGGACAGCCAGGGCTATAC
Source organism: Mus caroli (assembly GCF_978045245.1). Classification (NCBI taxonomy): domain Eukaryota; kingdom Metazoa; phylum Chordata; class Mammalia; order Rodentia; family Muridae; genus Mus; species Mus caroli. The sequence continues at coordinate 54,533,050 of NW_028227270.1, read as the reverse complement.
AGAGAAACCCTGTCTCGAAAAACCTAAAAAAAAAAAAAAAAAAAAAAAAAAAAAAAACAGATTTACACGATTGTATAGGAGGGAATATGGTTCAACACAAAAACTGTTACAAATTTCAGATAAATACATGTTTCATAAGACACTGCTGTCATTTAAAGATTTAAATAAAATTCCAAAACTTGGTAAGCAAATAAAGACAAGACAACTAAGAAGCCTGTTCCACCATTTGCTCTTGTTACCGAAAATAGTTCAACTCTTCCTGCAAAACAAAAACAAACTCGTACAAACTGGACACATACATCACATTTTTCTCCGTATGGCATTAGCTCACCCCCGCCCCACTGAAAGAAAGCAAAAAAAATTTTTTGAAGACCCTGATTTTTAAGTATAGCACAATGTCACTAAGAGTGATTTTATTGCTATGTGGCCTTATCAAAACATAAATATATGCAATTTTACACAGTCTCTACAATTTATGTTTCAAAATATAAGTGTATATGCAAATATGTGCACATTCAGTAAGAATTAATGAAATAAGAGGCCAGGTGCATTTTAGGAGTTCAGGGAGTAGGACAATGGGCGTTTTGGAAACAGGAAATATAAAAAAAGAGCAATTGAATGACAATGTCAAAAATAAACTGCCAAATAATATTTAAAAAATAAAGCAGCAAACAGTATTTTGAGAGAAAAATGACACTGACCTTCAACCCCTGATGTAAAGAACAATGTGTATGTGTTTTATGTGCATGTTTGTGTGTGTAATATTGAACTGAAATAATCTTTAGTCTCATATTTTGATAAAATTTATTTATTTTATTTTTTTTTTTTTTGGTTTTTCGAGACAGGGTTTCTCTGTGTAGCCCTGGCTGTCCTGGCACTCACTTTGTAGACCAGGCTGGCCTCGAACTCAGAAATCCGCCTGCCTCTGCCTCCCGAGTGCTGGGATTAAAGGCGTGCGCCACCATGCCTGGCTCTGATAAAATTTATGATGAGACCCTTCATCTAGAGTGATTTATATGTTCATAAAATTCACTGACCTCACTGTGGTGAAGGTCTTGTTGGAGAAATTTCCATTAGTGGTTTTTCTCACTAATGGTAAAGAACACAGTCATTTCATAATGAAACGGTCTTTTCACAAAAATTTAAAAGCCTCATATTGCAGGCACAATCTGAATGTCAATGTCCTTTTCATAGAATGTTCCCTTCTTTGTATGTTATCTGGTATTCTTAACATCTCCCTAGTACATTGTAAAGCTATCCCAAAGTGCAGCGCTTCTGTGCTATCATATGCATTACTGTCACGGTGCTTCTCACTCTGCTAACATTCATTCTTCTTTCTCTTTTCAAATCAGTGCCTTTTTCTTACATCAGGAATCTATAATATTCCAAATCCCAACAGAGGCAATTTACCACTTAGGTGATGTCTTAGATTCTGTTCCTGTAAGAACCACCATAGTCAAAAGAAACATGTGAGAAAAGTATTTATTGACTTATGTACCTTAGTCACAGTATATGGTGTGAAGCCAAGGCCTTTCTCTACACAAAGGATAAAGAGGATGAGAAAGAAATTAGGGAAACAACACCCTTCACAATAGTCACAAATAATATGAAATGCCTTGGTGTGACTCTAAGAAAGTGAAAGATCTGTATGATAAGAACTTCAAGTCTCTGAAGAAAGAAATCAAAGAAGATCTCAGAAGATGGAAAGATCTCCCATGCTCATGGATTGGCAGGATCAATATAGTAAAAATGGCTATCTTGCCAAAAGCAATCTACAGATTCAATGCAATCCCCATCAAAATTCCAACTCAATTCTTCACCGAATTAGAAAGGGCAATTTGCAAATTCATCTGGAATAACAAAAAAAAAAAAAAAAAAAAAAAAAAACCCTAGGATAGCAAAAGCTATTCTCAATGATAAAAGAACCTCTGGTGGAATCACCATGCCTGACCTCAAGCTGTACTACAGAGCAATTGTGATAGAAACTGCATGGTACTGGTATAGCGACAGACAAGTACACAAATGGAACAGAATTGAAGACCCAGAAATGAACCCACATACCTATGGGCACTTGATCTTTGACAAGAGAGCTAAAACCATCCAGTGGACAAAATACGGCATTTTCAACAAATGGTACAGGCACAACTGGCTGTTCTCATGTAGAAGAATGCGAATTGATCCATTCTTATCTCCTTGTACAAAGCTCAAGTCTAAATGGATTAAGGAACTCCACATAAGACCAGAGACACTGAAACCAACAGAGGAGAAAATAGGGAAAAGCTTCAAAGATATCAGCAAAAGAGAAAAATTCCTGAACAGAACAGCAATGGATTGTGCTGTAAGATTGAGAATTGACAAATGGGACCTCATAAAATTGCAAAGCTTTTGTAAGGCAAAGGACACTGTCAATAAGACAAAAAGGCCATCAAAAGATTGGGAAAGGATCTTTACCAATCCTAAATCTGATAGGGGACTACTTTCCAATATATACAAAGAACTCAAGAAGCTGGAATCCAGAAAAAAAAATAACCCTATTTAAAAATGGGGTACAGAGCTCAACAAAGAATTCACAACTGAGGAATAACTAATGGCTGAGAAGCACCTGAAAAAATGTTCAACATCCTTAATCATCAGGGAAATGCAAATAAAAACAACCCTGAGATTCCACCTCACAACAGTCAGAATAGCTAAGATCAAAAAGTCAGGTGACAGCAGAAGCTGGCGAGGATGTGGAGAAAGAGGAACACTCCTCCATTGCTGGTGGGATTGCAAGCTTGTACAACCACTCTGGAAGTCAGTTTGGCAGTTCCTCAGAAAACTGGACATAGTACTACTGGAAGATCCAGCAATACCTCTCCTGGGCATATACCCAGAAAATGTTCCAACTTTTTTTTTTTAATTTATTATATGTAAGAACACTATAGCTGTCTTCAGACACACCAGATGAGGGAGTCAGATCTCGTTACGGATGGTTGTGAGCCACCATGTGGTTGCTGGGATTTGAACTCAGGACCTTCAGAAGAGTAGTCGGGTGCTCTTACCTACTGAGCCATCTCACCAGCCCCTGTTTCAACTTATAATAAGGACACGTGCTCCACTATGCTCATACCAGCCTTACTTATAATAGCCAGAAGTAGAAAGAGCCCAGATGTTCCTCAACAGAGGAATGGATTCAGACAATGTGGTACATTTACACAATGGAGAACTACTCAGCTATTAAAAACAATTAATTTAGGAAATTCTTAGGCAAATGGATGTATATGGAGGATATCATCCTGAGTGAGGTAACCCAATCACAGAAGAGCACACATGACTTGGACTCACTGATAAGTGGACATTAGCCCAGAAACTTAGAATACCCAAGATACAATTTGTAAAACACATGAAACTCAAGAAGAGGGAGACTAAAGTGTGGATACTTTGTTCCTTCTTAGAAGGGGGAACAAGTCAGGCAGTGGCAGCGTGCGCCTTTAATCCCAGCACTTGGGAGGCAGAGGCAGGTGGATTTTTGATTTTCGAGGCCAGCCTGGTCTACATTGTGATTTCTAGGACAACCATGGCTATACAGAGAAACCCTGTCCAAAAAAAGGGGTTGGGGGACAACATACCCATGGAAGGAGTTACAGAGACAAAGTTTGGAGCTGAGACTGAAGGATGGACCATACAGAGACTGCCCCACCTGGGGTGATTTCCAGGACAACCAGGGCTATACAGAGAAACCCTGTCAATAAAAAAGGAGGGGGGGGGGGGACATACCTATGGAAGGAGTTACAGAGACAAAGTTTGGAGCTGAGACTGAAGGATGGACCATACAGAGACTGCCCCACCTGGGAATCCATCCCATAAACAACCACCAAACCCATACACTACTGCATATGCCAGCAAGATTTTGCTGACAGAACCCACATATAGCTGTCTCCTTTGAGGCTATGTGACTGCCTGGCAAGTTCAGAAGTGGATGCTCACAGTCATCCAATGGATGGAACGAACACATGGTCCCCAATGAAGGAGCTAGAGAAACTACCCAAGGAGCTAAAGGGGTCTGCAACCCTATAGGAGGAACAACAATATCAACTAACCAGTACCCCCAGAGCTTGTGTCTCTAGCTGCATATGTAACAGAAGATGGCCTAGTTGGATATCAAAGGGAGGAGAGGCCCTTTGTCATGCAAAGATTATATGCCCCAGTACAAGGAATAACAAGGCCAGGAAGCAGGAGTGGGTGGTTTAGGGAGCAGGGCTGAGGGAGGGTATAGGGTACTTTTGCAGAGGAAACTAGGAAAGGGGATAGCATTTGAAATGTAAAGGAAGAAAATACTTAATAAAAAATTTTTATAAAAAAGAAAAATAAAAAAGGAAGAACCCAAGGAGGTTAATGATACACATGAAAACGGAGATAGTAAATAATAAGTAATAATAAATAGTAAATAACGTTGTATTACCTGCAAAAAAGGGAAAGCACACACACATGCACACACACAAACACACACACACACACCTCAACATGATCACCAGCAGCAAGAACAATAAAAACATACAAGGAGTTACTCATCACTGCTCATTGATACTGATATCAATGACCTCAGTTCGCCAATAAAACGACACAGGCGAACAGAATGGAGGCTAACACATAATCTATCCTTCTATTGTATACAAATAATATAGCTCAACATCAAGAATAGGCATTACTTCGAGGTAAAGGGTGGTAAAAAGACATTCCAAGAAAATGGACCAAAGAAGCAAGCTGGTACAGCCATCTAAAAATACAGCAAAATAGATTTTAACCAAAAAGTAACCAAGAGAATTGGAGAAAGACACTATATATTCCTCAAAGGGGGGTAAAAAAACCCACCAAAGATGACATTTAAATTTTAAACATCTATGCCTTAAACATATGGTCACCAATATTTGTAAAAGAAACAGTTTTATAGCTAAAATCACATAATGACTGTCCTACATTTATACTCGGAAATTTTAATACCCCACTCCCACCAATTGACAAATTCTTTAGACAAAAATTAAACAGAGAAATACTCCAGCTAACTGACAACATGAACATGAATCCAGCTGATATTTAGAGAACGTTCAACTAAAGTATAAGAGAATATACCTTCTGCTCAGCACCTCATGAAACTTACTTATAAACTGACCACATATTCAGACACTGCAATTCTCTACACATATAAGAAAACTGAAATAACAACTGTATCTTATCAGACCACCATGGATTACAACTGAATATAAAAAACCCAAAGAGAACACAAAGCTTACAATTCAGGGAGGCTGCACACCTCACTAATTGTTAAGACAGAAATAAAGGAAGAAATTTGAGACTCTGTAGAATTCAATGAAAAGGACAACAATTGAGCAACATGCACAATCTTATGGAACACAAAGAAAATGAAAGTGGTGCTAAGATAAACATTCATAGGACAAAATGCCTGCATGAAAAAATTGGAGAGCTCTCATACTGGCACTATAACAGTACACTTTAAAGTCTAGAACAGAAAGAAGGGAGGGAGCAATGAAAAAAGGGAGTACACATCAGGAAATTATCAAATAGGGGGCTGAAATCAATAAAATAGAAAGAGAAGACTACAAAGAATTAATGAAACATGGAGATGGCCTTTGAGCCTTTTATTAGACAAGATAGACAAAAACTTATGAAAAGATAGAGAATATCCAAATTAATGAAATCTAAAATGGGACAAAATAAAAGACAATGAAGAATTCCAGAGAAGGGTAAAGACAGTTTTTAAAAGCATGTACTGCACTGCATTGGAAATTCTAAAAGAAATGGATAATTTACTCAATAGGTTCCACTTATCAATTAAATCAAACTAAGATAAGCAACTTAAACAGACCGAAACACCTAGAAAAAGAGAAGTCATTACAAATCTTCCACCAAAAAGACCAGAGCCATGAGTTTTGGGATAGAATCCTACCAGACTTTCAAGGAGAAGGTAACAAGGATACTCCTCAAAGAATTCAACAATATTGAAAGAGAAGAAACGTTGGCCGATTTATTTTTGTGAACCCATGTTTACTCAAATATCCAGTCAATAAAGACTCAGCAACAAAAGAGAATTGCAGACCAACTTTCCTGACACAAAAACACTTTAAAAAGCAAAATATATAAAAAGAAAGAAAATAGAAAAATATCAAAAGATCATCCACCATGATCAATGAGGTATGCTTCTTTAAATAGATGCAAGGATGGTTCAACATAATGTGCTTAAAGTTTAAAAAAAAAAAGCAGTGATCATCTCACTACATGGTGAATAATTCTCTGACAATGTCCAGCATCACTTTATGGTAAAATTCTTGGAGTGATTAAGGATACAAGGGATATACCTAAATATAATAATGTTACCTTACAGCAAGCTTAGAGTAAACATTAAATTAAATGGAGAGACATTCAAATTAATTCCACTAATCCCCAAACAAGATAAGGTGGTCCATTCTCTCCATATCTATTCAAAATACTATCTAAAAGTTTAGCTAGAGCAATGAAACTGAAGGAGATGAAGGTAATATAAATTATAAAGAAGGAAGTAAAATTATCTTTATTTACAGATGAAGTGATAGTATGCATAAGTGAACCAAAACTTCCCAAAGGCAATTCCTAGACCTGATAAACACTTTCAGCAAACTAGTGGGGTACATGATTAACTAAAATAGAAAAGAAAAAGCAGTAGCCTTCGAATGTGCAACTAAGCTTGCAAGTGCAAACAAAATAAAGAGATATCATAATGTTTGAATTGATTGTTGACGCTTGTCACTTTTTTTCCCATAATAATCTCGAGGAACTCAATATAAGTGTGTAGGCTAAAATCTTACCAAGTTCTTTGTAGTCACAAACTTTGTAGTCACTCTTTGTAGTTACTTTTGGTATTAATAAAGGTCATAACAGACTACTGTGATATGTAATAACTTTCATATATTGATTAAAAACTAAAGAGTTTGCTCTTGGTCAAAGATACCAAAAAGTGCAAAACCTTAACATATTGACTGTGTTTATGGGTTTTCTCTGCATGATGACTTTTCCTCATGGTTTCTCAGCTTACTGCTATGTGCAAAGTCTTTAACACATTGCTTATCCCTAGGGTTTCTCTCCACGATGTGATCTTTTATGTTCGTAGATAACTGTGTTGTGAACAATTTTTAATCACATTGATTATATTTGTAAGATTTTTCTCCAACATGTATCCTGTTATGTATTTGAAGAGAACTATGATATCTAAATGTCAGGAACAAGCAAAAGAAACTTGTCCTAAGGACTGCCTTTTTCTTATCACTCTCCATTTAACCTGAGGTTGAAACTAAGTTCAAGTCCCAAGTCCTAGGGGACCTGTGTACTTAACAATATCTGGCCAGGTTTCATTATTCATGTTTTGTTCCCACCTAAATGATGACTGTTCCTAAGTATAATTTCTGTTACTTGTGTTTTATTCCTCAAAATATAGTGCCTGCTCCTAATCACAAAAGAACAAATGACTATGATAAGCTAGACCATAAAACCTACATCTTGTATCATTTGACATAAAGTAACAACAGAGAAAAATCATGATGGGGGGAGGGGAATATAGCTGTAACTTGGCACAGGATGTTGTGGTTTCAAACCTGAAGCTTATATACTTTTATATAACCTGAAGGTTTGGATGGTATATAACTTTCTGAGTCAATGTGGGGCTGGGGTATTGTAGCTAAGCTTCTAAGTATATTTTTGGCCCTGATTGATGAGTAGTGACTTGATTATAATGAATTATTATCATTTTCATTGTCCTGTGTTTGACTTGTGTTGGACCTCAGTCACCCCATACCATAAAGGCTTTATCACATTCTGACAATGCTATTCTCTTTGTCAACCGTATTCAAGATACCACATTCCACTTGCTGGCCCTCATTTGATTGTTCAAACACATGGGTGTATGGGGACCACACTTATAGTATAATACAAAATACATCAAAATACATGAGAGTCAAGCTCAAAAGGACTCATCATCTATAGCAGTCTCCCAAATAAATGAAGTCCAAAGTTCATCATCTGAGATTCATCCAAACACCTAAGTGTAATCCCCTATATTTTCAAAAACAAATAGCACATTATATCATTATATACCTCCAAATTCACAGGATATACTTTGCCATTCTTGTTTGTTTGTTTGTTTGTTTTGTTTTGTTTTGTTTTTCGAGACAGGGTTTCTCTGTGTAGCCTTGGCTGTCCTGGAACTAACTCTGTAAACCAGGCTGGCCTCGAACTCAGAAATCCACCTGTCTCTGCCTCCAAAGTGCTGGGATTAAAGGCATGTACCACCACTGCCATTCCTAAATAGCATTGTGAGGAAATAGTGGACCAAAGGAAGGCCACTCTCTGTATATCCATGTCTGATTTCAACTGTTGTTCAGTTCTTCAACACCTTTCTGCTTAGTTCACTCCAGCACAATTCTTTCTCTTTGGCTGGACTTATTTCAGGAAAGCAGTTTTCCTGAGCAGGTATCCCATAGCTCTAGCATATCGAAATCTTGGGGTCTCCGAGGTAACTACAATATTACATCTTCATGTTCCACTGGCTGGGATCCACACATGATCTTTTGCACTCCTCAAAGAAATTGGGTCACTTCTCCAGCTCTTTTCTCTATAGCACCCTAGGTTCTGGTTGACTTCACTCTACTGCTGTTGCTGTTCTTTCTGCTCATCCCATAGGACTGACACCTTCAATATGCTGGGTTTTCCTGCTGCAACAGTTGTTCACTGCTTTCCTCTCAAATACTCTACTCATTGTGCCATGTCTTAGCTGCTCTACATGACACCTTCATGCCTTCGAAACTAACACCACCTGTGTAGTTCTATCACATGACAAAGTCCAGAAGAACCACGAGGTACAACTTTGGGCATGTTTGGAACACAGCATCTTTGTCCTTCCAGAAAACACTTAACAGAATGTTCCACTTCAATGAAGCTGGTTTCTTCTTCATCACCCCTAATTTTTTATCTAGAGCTAACCAACATCAATTGTCTCAGTAGTCCCTTCTATGCTTGCCTCTAAAGCCAGAGCCACAGGGACAAAGCTGGTTGCTGGAGCTGGACCATAGCCTTTCTATCACATTATCACCAGTTTTCAAATTTTCAACAACTTCACTGCCTAAGGTTGGCTGTCCTGGAACTTGCTCAGTAGATTTACCTTGAATTCAGAGATCTGTTTATCCCTGTTTATTGAATGCTGAGATTAACAGCATGTACCACCATGCCTGAACCTAAGAATTTCCATTTAGATGTTAAATTGAACACTCAAAACAGTAATCACAGTCCATCCCTTGTTAATTTGAAAAATATTTATATCTCCTTATGTCCACATGAAAAGAATAACCAGGTAACAATAATTCCTAATGTGATACAGTTCTCCTTCCTAAAACTGCAAATCCATAAGTTTATCTGGATGGAATCTTGTCTTAACATCACCTTTCCCTTAATGCCATATAATATCTTTGATCACAAGATTTAGGTTCATTCAACATCCTGGTGAGTCTTCTCTTCCTTCCTTCCTTCCTTCCTTCCTTCCTTCCTTCCTTCCTTCCTTCCTTCCTTCCTTTCTCTTTCTTTCTTTCCTTTTCTTTTCTTCCTCCCTCCCTCCCTCCCTCCCTCCCTCCCTCCCTCCCTCCCTCCTTCCTTCCTTCCTTCCTTTCTTTTTTTTGAGACAGGGTTTGTCTGTATAGCCCTGGCTATCCTGGAACTCCCTTTGTAGACCAGGTTGGCCTTGAACTAAGAAATCTGCCTGCCTCTGCCTCCTGAGTGTTGGGATTAAAGGCGTGTGCTACCACACCCAGCCAGCCTTTTCGTATTGAACCTTACATTTTATATTTTTCCATTCTAAGATTATGCTTGATCAAAACAATCATCATGAGAGTAAACACAGGACAAAGGCTATGCTGGCTTTCCTGATACTTCTTTTGTCAATGCAGCACTCTTCAGACAAGGTCAAAAAGCAACAACATTCTTAAGCAAAACATCATAAAAAACATATACAGAGTTCAAATTGCTCTCCAGCACCTATGTGTTCCACATTCCTCCTAGGATGTCCCATTAAGATCCACTTAATACATGTATAAATCTGAAGTCTACAATTCCACATTGCTCCAAACAAAAACATGGCCAGGCCTATCATAGCAATACTTAAGTCTGGGGTACTAACTTCTGTCTTAGAAAGAATTTACAGTGCTCAGAAGACAAACTGTGACCAAGGCAACTGTTTTAAAGGTAAATATTTAATTGGGCCTGGCTTACAGTTTCAAATATTTAGTTTATTACCATTATAGCAGGAAGCATGGCAGCATGAAGGCAGCCATGATGCTAAAGAAGAAGCTGAGAATTCTGCATCTTCATGAGAAGGCAGGCAGGAAGAGACTATCTTCCAGCCAAACAGTAGGTGGGGCTGTTTTGTACTGCCGAAAGCTCCAAACACCACCACCCCAGTAATTCACTTCCTTCAAAAAAGTAACATCTATTCCTACAAGACACACCTACTAATAGTGCCACTGCTTAGGGCCAAGCATATTCAAATTAACACAGTATATATCTACTATAAATACTTTCATACATTTAAATATGATTAGGACATGCAAGGCTTTACCACATTGGCTATATCGATAAGGTTTCTCTCTAGTATGTGTTCCTTTATGTATTCAGAGACTCCTGTGGCATTTAAAGGATTTTCCAACTTAACTACATTCACAAGTGTTGGGAGCCGACCTGAGGCTCACAAGAAATGGGGTACACCTGGGAGGCAGACTGTAGCTGAAAGAGAGAGAACTAGACAGTCATGAGAAATAATGGAGCTAAGTCAAGGTTCCTGATCCAAGCTCAAATGTTTAATAGCAAATGTGCTTATAAAGGGGACAAGGCCCATTCCCACCAAGCCATTCTTGGTGCCTGGAACTAGCTGCAGGTGATGACCTGCAGGACAGTGTGTAGTCTCTGGAATATCTCAGGAGCCTCTCAGCAGGTAGCAAAGTCTTGATGAAGAACAGTGGCAGTGGCTGAACAATAGAGTGATCTAGAGAGGAAGGCTCCACCCCAGGAAGTCTTATTCTCAGTGGCAGCAAGGTCAAAGTCTGGATCAGCCTGCTTCAGGCTGGGAGAGCCTACACACAAGATTTCCGTCCATTACTACATTGATTACATTCATAAGGTTTCTCTCCAGTATGGGTTCTTTTATGATATCTGAGACCACTGTGACAGGAAAAGGCTTTACCACATTGATTACATTCATAAGGTTTCTCTGCAGTATGTGTTCTTTTATGACATTGGAGATGAGAGGGTCTTGTAAAGGCTTTACCACATTGATTACATTCATAAGGTTTCTCTCCAGTATGTGTTCTTTTATGTCTTTTGAGAGTAGTGGTTGTTGCAAAGGCTTTACCACATTGATTACATTCATAAGGTTTCTCTCCAGTGTGTGTTCTTTTATGTCTTTTGAGAGTAGTGGTTGTTGCAAAGGCTTTACTACATTGATTACATTCATAAGGTTTCTCTCCAGTATGTGTTCTTTTATGACTTTGGAGATGACTGGGTGTTGCAAAGGCTTTACCACATTGATTACATTCATAAGGATTCTCTCCAGTATGGGTTCTTTTATGATATCTGAAACTACTGTGACAGGAAAAGGCTTTACCACATTGATTACATTCATAAGGTTTCTCTCCAGTATGGGTTCTTTTATGATATCTGAGACTACTGTGACAGGAAAAGGCTTTACCACATTGATTACATTCATAAGGTTTCTCTCCAGTATGTGTTCTTTTATGACTTTGGAGATGACTGGGTGTTGCAAAGTCTTTACCACATTGATTACATTCATAAGGTTTCTCTCCAGTATGGGTTCTTTTATGATATCTGAGACTACTGTGACAGGAAAAGGCTTTACCACGTTGATTACATTCATAAGGTTTCTCTCCAGTATGTGTTCTTTTATGACATTGGAGATGACTGGGTGTTGCAAAGGCTTTACCACATTGATTACATTCATAGAGTTTCTTCCAACTATGACTTCTTACATGCCTGGAATGATAATTGGCACATGTGAAAGCTTTAACACACTTATTACTTTTATCAATCGTTTTATCTATATTAATTAATTTTACAGGTTGGTCTAATAAGAAAGACTTATCTGATCTTAAAGCTTTTATCACTTTGAATGTTCATGGTGTTCTCCCTCTTTATGGGTTGTTTTGCCTCTTTGAAAATAGCTCTGATGGTAAGACCATTTACAACATGGCTCATATATATAACATCCTTTTTCTATATGAGATTTCTATATGACGTATTTCCTAAACCTGAAGAACAATGGAACAACGCAGAGCTTTTTACAACTGATTGCATTCATAATTTCCCTTTAGTGTGAATCACAGCACATTAGCACTGTGAAGCAGGACAAACAGATGAATTTCCACATTTCTAGTACCCACAGGGATTTTCCTCAGTGTGACTTTGGAGATGTTCCCAGTAAAGTCAGAAAACCAATTAATCACAAACTCCTAGCATATTCAGAAAGTCTAACAAAGTCAGAAAACTACATATCTTCTCATTGTTCTGGAAAGAGGTGTGTTGCTCTTTTCAATATTCATAGACTCTCATGGTTTTTTCCATTTGACACTTGAAATACCCACTAAAAGAAGAACAAATGAAAGTTTTCCATAGTGCATTCACAACAGTTGATGTTTTGTTCCTTGTAGACATGGTATATATGGATTAAGGTTTCTACACTTAACATTCTTGACTCTCATAAACTGACCTCTCAATAAAGTTGACAATGAGTCTGCAAGAATATAAGTATCACCAACTTTACCATGGAATATTTGCTTCTTAGAAGGATATATATATATATATGTATATATATATATATACACACACACACACATCACTATTCAATGTGCAATATTTAAATATTATGAGGCTATACAGATTGGTAGTTCCACAGCATAGGTCTAATGGAGCTACAAATCAAATGAAGGGATCTCTTAAGTCATTGTTTCCTTGTTTCCATTTTTAGAGGACTGCCTTGGAACCACAAATCAGATATTAGACTCTGAGGTACATGGACTTGGGAAAATATCATAATCATAGCTAAAGTCAATGGACTGATATTTGACACTCTTGCTTTTTTTTTTAGAACTTCCAGAACGTATTACAATTTCCACACAGACATTTTTGTATCAGCTTGCAAATGAAAATTACCTTGAATGTCCTTGAGAACTTTGACATGATTCTTCAATATGATGGTCTTCCCATTTGTAGCCTAAAATACAGCAACAGAAAATGAATGATATGTTATTAGAAATTAGGAATAATTGAAGTTACTGTAAAGTTTCACAGCTGTGAACCTGATTTATTCACCTCAATCTTACTTGTGCTCAATTTAAATAACAGAAGATCATCAATAACCAAAAAACATTTGTTCGCTTAATTTGAAAAGCAAAAGAAAATTCACAGTCTTACCTATAGAAGTAAGGTTCCAGTAGGTGTCCAACATCACCTCTTTGTAGAGATTCATCTGGGAAGGATCCAGCAAATTCCACTCTTCTTTAGTGAAGTTCACATGCACGTCATCAAAAGTCACTGCATCCTAAAATATCCCAGAAATGTTTACAATACAAAGCATGATACTAACATCACTACTTATTTCCTGACACAGAAGTTGTAGTCTAATCACCATGTCTTTTTAGAAGGAAATTGAATTATAACGTTCACCTATGTTGCTGTTGAATCTTTTGCCTAGGATATAGCCTTGCAAGGGAAATGCCAATTGAGAAGGAGATGCAAGGGGAAACAGATCAACAGTACCAAGCCCACATCTGAGAAACTGTACAAACAATTACTAACTACAAAAATATTGGACAAGATGGGGGTATTTGCTCATGACTTTAATCCAGAGGGACAGGAAGGTCTATTTCCTAAAACTGGAGGCCTGCATCACCTATGCAACCAATTCCAGGACAGCAAAAGTTACATATTAAGACTCTTACTCCCCTGCAAATATCACCCAATGAAACAGAAATGATAGAAAGAACCCATAGTTCTGCACTGAATTTCCTACAAAGAATTATAACTGCAATTCTGTATTCATCTTGCAGAAACATGAAGTACACCAAATTAAACTGTAATATTAATAAAATTTTCCTAAAGGAGAAGGTATTTTTAAAGAGTTACACATGGACCAATTAAAATACTAGTAATATAAATGTTGATCACAACTATGCAACATAGGGCAGGAGAGATAGCTCAGCTGTGGAAAGCTCTTGCTGGTCTTCCATATAATTGCAGTCAATATTTAACATTTACATGGGGACCAACAACTACCCATTACTTCAAGATCAGTAGTTTTGATACCACCTACTGACAACAGTGAAAATGAGGCACACATGATATTCATATTCATGCACACAGACAAATACTTATATTTATTCAAAAATCAAAGAACAAACAGAAGAGTTAGGCAGATCATCATATACCCAGAATTCAATGACTCTGAAGCCTCAGGTAGTATTGATTTCATGAGCAAATTTCATCCTGGAAAATAGAATATAACCTATATATTTAGTCAAATTTCAAAATTGAAGATGTGAATAAAGAACTGCACAGAAGCATATGCTTAGTGTACAAAAACATGATAGGTGGCTAATGTGGTGTCTATACCTACTAGCAGGACAAAAAGGGTTTCACAGAGAAATTTTATCTTTTTTTTTTTGTTGTTTTTTGTTTTTTGTTTTTTGTTTTTTCGAGACAGGGTTTCTCTGTATAGTCCTGGCTGTCCTGGAACTCACTTTGTAGACCAGGCTGGCCTCGAACTCAGAAATCCGCCTGCCTCTGCCTCCCGAGTGCTGGGATTAAAGGCGTGCGCCACCACGCCCGGCGAGAAATTTTATCTTGAACACCAAAACCCAAAATAATAAAATTAAAAATATAAAACCACCAGGCTTGCAAAATAGCTTAGCATTGAATAGCAAATGGGTCTACTGTATCTTATGTGATTTATGGACAGAGACCAAAAGGTGAATGTATGGGTGCATGAGAAGAAAGACCCTCACTCCCCTATAAATAGCACCCAAGGAAACAAAAATGATAGAAAGAACCCATAGTTTTGGGCTGGTGAGATGGCTCAGTGGGTAAGAGCACCTGACTGCTCTTCCGAAGGTCCAATGTTCAAATCCCAGCAACCACATGGTGGCTCACAACACTCTGTAACGAAATCTGACTCCCTCTTCTGGAGTGTCTGAAGACAGCGACAGTGTACTTACATATAATGAATAAATAAATAAATAAATAAAATCTTTTAAAAAAAAAAAAGAACCCATAGTTCTGTACTGAAGTTCCAACAAAGAATTATATATTAACTGCAGTTCTGTATCCATCTTGCAGAAACATGAGGTACACCAGTTTAAACTGTAACATTGATAAAATTTTGCTAAAATTTTGAATTATGAAAATTATGAATCAGTTTCAAACACAACGCTGTAGACACAAAGAACAACATTTGTCCTGTTAAAGAGGAATGCAGAGGCAAAGCTGGATCAGAGACTGAGGGAAAGGCCAATGAAAACTTGCCCAAAAAGAGACATATCCCATTGTATTTGTAACAACTAGAAACTGCAAACAATCCAGATGTCCCTCTACCAAAACACGTATACAGAAAATGTGGTTTATTTACAAAATGGAATACTATTAAGCTATTAAAAACAAGGACATCATGAATTTTTCAGGCCAATGGATAAAACTTGAAACAATCATCCTGAGTGAAGTAACCCAGAAACAAAATGGCATGCATGTATGTACTCACTTACAAGTGAACATTAATCTTAAAGTATACGATATTCACACTATACTCCATAGACCCAAAGAAGCTAAACAAGAAGGAAAGCCCTAATGAGCATGGTTGAATCTCATTTAAAAGGGGGAATAAAACAGTCAGAGGAGGCAGATGGAGGAGAGAGAACTGGATGAGAGAGTGGATAACTAAGGGAAAAAGCGAGTGTCCAGGAAGAGGTGTGGTGAGAGACAAGAGTTGGTCAGAGGGTCAGGAAAATGAATGAAATTCTGCAGCTTGAGGGGGATGGGTGTGGAAGGGTGGGGAACCTTTAGGTTGTGCCAGAGACCAAGAATGAGAGGTCACCAAGGATAATATGGGGGTGATCTTAGTTGAGATGCATGGCAGAGAGTTATGGACCCCCAAGAGGCCACATCCTGCTACCAGGCAGGACCTCTACTGGAGAATTAAGTACAGCAACTGATCCAAATATATTTCCTCCCAAAATTGGTCCTGTCTACAAGAAATGCAGGCACAATGATGGAGCAGAGATTGAGGGAATGGACAAATGGTACCCTGACCAACTTGAGACCCATCCCATGGGCAAGCACGAATCCTAACATTAGTGAAGATCCTTTGTTATACTTGCAGACAGTAGCTTAGCATAACTGTTCTCTAAGCGTCTCCATCCAGCACCTGACTGAAACAGATGCAGAGACCCACAGCCTATCATTGGACAGGGCTCAGGGAGTCTTTTGGAAGAGTTGGGGGAAAGGATTGAGGGCCTGCGAAGGAACAGGAAGTCTATTAGAAGACCCAGCTAGTCAACTAACCTGTACACTAGGAGATTCTCAGAGAGTGACTCTCCAGCCAAAGAGCCAACACAGGGTGGGCCAAGGCCCCACCATATATGTAGTAAATGTGCTTCAGTCTTCACATGGGTCCTGAAACAAGTAGAGTGGGGGGATGTCCCTTAAGGTGTTGTCTGTCTGTCCAACCTGTTCCCCTAACTTGGCTGCCTTGCTGACCTCAGTAGCAGAGACTTGACTTGTCATGTTTGGGGGATACTCAAGTGGTCCCCACTGTCCCTGGGTAGATGAAAAGGAGTTGAGGATAAGGAACTGTGTTATGTGGAAAGGAGAGGGGGAAGCAATTGAAATGTATGTTGAATAAATATAAAAATGAGAAAAGTGAACAAATACATATAAATAGAATAAAAATATACAAATCAGCCAATTATTTTTCAAGTTTTCCCTATTCAATATCTCATAGGAAAACCTGAGTAAGACATATTTTGGGCCAAAATATTACACAAATGACCTGTACCTTAAGTTTTCAGAGAGTCGATTTTCCACTGACATACTGTGACCTCCACTTCCTCTGGCTGAATTACTGCCAACACTAGAATCTTTCAGGTTCTATGACTACAACCGTTAAGCTCCATTTACAGCTTTCTATGACTTTTGACATCTCGATTTTTGATATTTTCCACATTCCTCCAAAAGAGAACATAGATTCTGTCCAGCAGCAAAATCACCTTTTTATACCAATTTTTGTTGTTGCTGTTCTAACTTGCTACTCTGCTGCTGAATAGAATCCTGCAAGCAAAAGCATCTCAGGCAGTAGATGGTTGTTGTAAATCATTCAGTCAGATCACTGTCCACCACTCTGGAAAGTTAGAATAGAAACTGGAGCTAGAATATGAAGGAAAAATAATGAAGAACAAACACTGTTTCTTGGCTTGTTCTCTTACTTGGTCACTGTCCCATGCTCAGCTACCTCTCATCCAGCCCAGGCCCACTTGCTTAAGAATATTGCCTCCCTCAGTAGAAAAGCCTTCCCAAAAACTCATCAACACTATCTCTCACAGACCTAGCAACCAGCCATTCTGATGAGGGCACACCTTCAATTGAGGTTCCTTACTATGTCTGTAGCTCTGAAATGTTGAGAACTGAGGACAATTATGACATGGAGACAATAATAAATAAGGAAATTGTAAAAACCCAAAACCAATGTGCTAACCATATCAATTACAGGAGCCCCTGTCACCACAAGAGAGAGGTGGAGTTGTGGCTGAGCCAGGAAAAAAATGGAGAGGGCACCTGGCTTAGAGCAGGGAAGGATACACTGGAATGAGGGGTCAGAGGCTTTGCTGCCCTGGTGTGAGGTATCTTTAACCCCCTGTTCTCAGGCTAGTGCTACCAAAGAGGTGGCTAAAGCAGCTGGAAGGGGAACAGAGAAGCACATTGCACCACGTGCCTAGAAATAATACTGCTGGTCTAATGAGATATGTTAACTTTGTTGCAGTGGATGACGAACAACTTTCCCTCTAATGACAGTTCCGAGTCCAAAACTGCAAAGTTATATATGGACTAGGAACAGGGTTGATCAGGAGGGGAAAATGAGGTCTTTGTCCTTTCCACCCTGTAAAACAGGATAGGGAGAGCCTGGTTTTGCCCTGGATTGGGTCTCCAAGAGCTCTCTATAATGGACAATCTAGTGGGTGTAGGTCCTCTTAGGAAGAAGGATTTAACCCCAGATGTTGATTTAGTAACTAAATCAATGAGGATGGAAAAAAATCTTATTTCCTCTCTCTCAGTCACAGAATAATAAAGTACCACACACATGAGAGAAAGTCACAAGGTGTCAGTAAAGGCTACCCAGCAGATTCATACATGTGTACAGAGGAGAAGATGAAGACAGGATGGCAGCTGTGAGTCATGAAGCAGGGTTTCAAGTCTGCTCTAACCCTCCAAGCACTTAACACCAAGGGCACACCATCTCTATACCAGACTATGGAACAACTTCCAAGGCCCTGTGGCTACAACTCTCCAGTGCAGCCACTGTACCATGGTTTCAAGTTCACATTAGTCATCTCCCTCCACGAATAATCAAGAAAAATACAAAAACCAAGACACACCAACACAAATGTGACAGACAAGCCATGGATAAAAAGAACAACAATGACACATTCTAACAGCTGGCCTTTCATGACCTGTATTCTGAGTCCTCGAGGTCTTGGAGTTTCAGTCAACACACCAAGATATTATACCCAAGCACAGGAACCTCAATGACAACCAAGGATCTTATTGCAATGCAAACACACAAGGTTTTTATTATGGGCTCAGTAACAAGGTCTGACACCAGTCAACCAGGCAACGGGTTCAAAATGAGAGACCAAGTCTAGAGGTGCTGGATATATATTGTAGTTACAGCAAGGCTGGGGAATGTCCATACATGTCAGCAATCTAATATTTTGAAAACTGTATATCTGGCATAATCTGCAGGAACCAAACATGAGGCAAAAACTATCTGACAACCATGATGGCTAAGCTAACGTTTTTCCCTGCAAGGTCTATTAGTTATCTAGATGTAGCTTGACCCTGCTGCTGTGCCTCCACTGGCTGCTCATAGGATGTTTGCTCAAATACACTCAAAAATGCAATTGGTTGAGCTTTACAACTCACCCTTGTGCCTGAGCCCATTATAATTGGAAAATACTCCTGTTCAACCACAAGCCATGCCTGCCAGTAGACTAGTTAATTTGTCCAAAGACTTACCTCACTATCTGTTACTGCAGACCCTAATATCAGGTGCCCTTACCACTGGGACAAAATACCAGTACAAGTTTCCTCTCCCCCTGTGCATGCCTCCTGTAGCTACCACAGATAATCCCCACCTACCCTTCCTATCCTGCCTCATCCTTCTGTCTCAGCCCCCTACTTGGGCAGACACATACTGCTCAACCTCATGCCATGCCTGAAGGACACAAAGTAAGCTTCCATAGATCTACCACACTATGTGCTATCCCAGATGTAATTTTCACAGTTGTCCCTACAACTTTACCAAACAGCAAAGGCAGCTTAATCTCTCTCCTGACTATGGCTCCTTGTGGGTTGCTAAGATCATCTCTTTCTGCCTGCCTCTTTTTCCAGCTTCTAACATTAGTAAGCATTCCCTCTTGAACATACCCTCCAAACAGGTCCGTTAAAGAGGCAACCCTCAGTCAACACAGTGAAAATCCAGGTATCAGCTGGGTGTGGTGTCGCACGCCTTTAATCCCAGCACTTGGGAGGCAGAGGCAGGCAGATTTCTGAGTTCAAGGCCTGGTCTACAGAGTGAATTCCAGGATAGCAAGGGCTACACAGAGAAACACTGTCTCGGAAAACCAAAAATAAATAAATAAATAAATAAATAAATCCATATATCAACCAGTAACCCAGGTATAAAATTCACATCCAAACAGCACATACCCAGAAACCAAATCACCTCAAACATAGAGGCCTAGACACCAGTACATGAATATAATGAATAATAGCCAGGAAAATATATCACCAAGAAATCCAAGCTGTCCTATCACAGCAGGTCCTGAGAAATTAAAACATTCAATAGATGTAGTGGAAAAATGGTTGTTTGGGAGAAGGGAAAGGAGTGAAACATGGGGGAAGGTATAGCTGTGCACAAAAGAGCTTTAGACAGGCACACAGACAGAGAGCAGAGAGAAACAGCCACAAGGGTAGGGAAATAGAATTGGGGGGGGGGGGGTATGTGCAGAAAACAGAGACAGGGAACAAAGCACAGAGCTGCTATAGCTGGTGGTTCATGTATATAAAGCACACCTGACAACAGCAGAAGGTGATGGAGACAGGTAACCACTTAAGCATTTGCTAAGTCCCTAAGAGCAGGCCATTGAATTTGCTGTACACTGACAACCAGAGTCAAGGTTCACCCATGGGCCAGGAAGGCAAGAGAGACTATCAGGCATTAAGAGATGAATAGAAAAAAATGATAAATTGGTCAAAAAATATGGATTCCAAATGTTTCCTGGCACTAAATAACCAGGAATTCTGCAACATATGAGAAGGTTAAAAGTAGAAATTATTGGAATAGAAGAAGAATATCAGCTCAAAGGTCTAGAAAATATTTTCAGTGAAATCATAAATGAAAAAATTTCTAAACTAAAGAAGAAAATACCTATTAAAGTACAAGAAGCATCCAAAATAGCAAACATATTGAACCAAAAAAGTCTTTCTGCCACAAACTGTCAAAACTCTAAACATATAAAGCAAAGAAATATGAAAAACTGCAACAGAAAGAAATTAAAAGCTAAATAAAACAAAAACAAGTAACATATGGAAGCAGACCTATTAGCTTCATATCTGTCTTCTCAATGTGTACTAGAAAAGACAAAAGTGTTTGGACCGTTTTGTGCTGCATATTCAAAGAAACCACCCATGTTTCTACATAAAGCAACAGGTCCAAATGTTTTGGACAGATTCAGAATTAGCTATGATAATGAAGTGATTTAGAGGTCACTGCCTGAGACCTCACAGGTGGTCCCATCTGGGTGATGCTTCCCATTCAGCCCCAGAAAGGACCCACCACCCCAGCTCTCACTCCTCAACCACCTGCCCCTACCCATTGTGGGCAGTGATCCTGTTCTCACCATGTCTAAATCTCAGAACTTCCTGAGGTCCCCTCAATGCACCCAACAGCAGATCTCAGAGAAGGACACAGTTAACCATTCTAGCCTGCACAGCCACAGCGAAATCCTAGAAAGGCATCCGGAAGTTCCCGCCTCTTTGTCTGACTGGCATGTCTGCCTGGAGACCTTGATTGGCCAGTGAGTCTTACCCCTCCTCAATGTTAAAGTGTGTTTCCTGTCGAAGGCTGGAGCTTTTCCAGATCTCCTGAGCCCTTTTCAGCTCATTAGCATTTGTGCTTGCCCTTGGGGGGGGGGGGGGGGAGAATCCAGCATTCCAGCTCAGGCTATTCTGCTGCCAGCTCCTCCCCTCAGTGAGTAAGGATGATTACTTCAAACCTTACCTGAACATTCCTCATAGCACTTGCCTTCTTTTTCCTGAAATCAAGGTGAGTAGCTTGAATAGCCCATTACTCTAGCTGCATTGTAGGTATCAATCTGACCCAGAAATGTAAGGGTGGCCAGGCTATTAATATTAAAAAGGAATTTTAGAAAAAAGAAGGCTTTTTTAAATATATGTATATTGCCAAAAGAAACTATAGCCTAGATTAAAGATGGACCTGAACATCTCAAAAGAACAAGATTAAGAAAGGTTTTCTCACCTTAAAAGGTATAATTAAGAAATATCCAAAAAAAAAAAAAAAAGAAATATCCAGTCGGGCGTGGTGGCGCACGCCTTTAATCCCAGCACTCGGGAGGCAGAGGCAGGCGGATTTCTGAGTTCGAGGCCAGCCTGGTCTACAAAGTGAGTGCCAGGACAGCCAGGGCTATACAGAGAAACCCTGTCTCGAAAAACCTAAAAAAAAAAAAAAGAAAGAAAAAGAAATATACCCCACAGTAAGCACGGTTAGAGTTAGGATGAGGCGATTAGAGGGTTATGGTAAGGATTAGGATAAGGGTTGTTAGATTAGGGTTAGGGTAGTTAGGAAAATAAGGCTTGAGGTTTAAGATAGGGTAAGAGATTGAGGGTAAGTCCCAGGGTTAGGCTCAGGGTTAGGGTTAAGGTGGCCACCATTATTCTTGATGGTTCTACTGAATCAATAGTATCCCTGTTACACAAAGAAGAAATATCATGGTTAGGGCTAGGCTCAGGATTAGGGCAATGGATTTGCTGTGCTATGTGAAATCAGCTTCTATCTTTTCTCTCATCTGCCTTCCTAGTCCTCTTTTTCATAATATTATCATCTATTTTCCTGCTGCCAGGAAAGTGGAAAGGAGGTTATCCAAGAATCTGGAACTTCCTGATGGGAAATTTCTTTACTTTACCAAGGGGCCCAATTCACATAGAACAGAAAACCACTACTGCATTGGTTGATCTAAGTTTCACTTGGGGATCCTCATAAGATGGAAGCAGTCATGGAACTTGGTGCTCTTCTTTGATAGTGATATCATAAATATAGCATAGGCCATGTGTCTTCACCACAGATTTAGTTAATATAACCATATGGTTCAAGACAAAATGGTGGACAACAGGATTCTTGATGGTACAACTGAATCAGTAGTATCCCGATTATACAAAAAAGAAATATTAGGCCTACTATATCTTAATGTTTTGTTTTGTTCTTATTCTTATAGATTCTACCTTCCATACTTAATGGCTTCTCAAATGAACCTAAAAGTTTTTCCAGCCATGTAATTCCAAAACTAGCATCCTAACATAGGAAGCAAAGACTTTGATATTCACAAAACCGAACAGATAATCAAAGAATAAGTTTCAAAAGCCAGTCAGACTGCTGCCAGCAAAGACCATTTATGCTACCCTCTTCTGGGCCTCACTGTCAGTTATTTACACAGCTAATTTTCCTATGAAATAAAATGCCCTTCAGTATTCTTTTGCTCTAGACACGTCTGATTTACTTTCTACCCAAACGAAAAGTATGCTTACTAAAGATCTGTATGTGAAGTTTTCACATGACAATCAAAATTATGAAAAAGGAATCTCAGACAAGCAGTAAATGCAACTTTATGGTTTATTAATATTTGCTTTTTATTAATATACACATATACACATGGTTTAGAATATACACATGGTGTGTCATTCATATCATGTAATTAATAGCAAACAAATTTTAAGTAAACTGGTTAAATTGGCCAAAGTTAGTGTTATTCATAATAAACTAAACTTAAAAAATTAATATAAAAAACAAAATATATTTAATCAATAAATCTCCAAAGGTAAAATAAATTTGAAATGATAATATTGCTCTGAATCTTTCTTTGGAATAGTTAACATGAGAATATATATTTACATTTTAATGTCTACTTTTAAGGACATGATATATGTAAGGCTACAGATCTGGTCACAGTGATATCTTTTTGAACCCTATCCCAATTCTAGTATACCTGTAGATTTTAAATTAGTTTTAAAGAGTTTAGTTCTGCTAGACCAGGAGATGATATTTATACTGGACACTATATTCACTCATATAAGAATAACATATCTGTGCTTTTGAAGATGAAATATACACATATGAATGATTACTCAGACATTAAACACTTTAATAATTTAAATAATATTTATATCCAGTAAGGCCTCATTGAAAACAAATGAATGTACAAAGATTGGAAGATCATCAAAAGGCTTGTGTTTTATCATCTAAATTAAACAACAACCATTTTCATACTTTCAGCTCTGTTGAATTAAAATAATCACAGCAGACCTTTTAAATGTCACTAAAACTCTACAAAAAAAGAGGACATGGATGGCCAATATTTGTACAATTTGGAAGGGGAATAACTACTTAGGTAATGTAATTTTTCTTCAGATATACTGAATAAAGTATTTTTAATGTACCAATTGCAGGATATCTATAGTCTCATAAGAAAAACTCTGTCAATTTGCTGTAATTTCACTTTTATACTAGGGTGTTCTATGACAGTTTTAAAATGTGGTGCCATTGAGAACTTAGAAAGAGGGAATATATATTGCTTATTCCAAAACCCTGAATAAATATTCTCACAGTACTTTGTGAATTTATATGTTAAATCTATTGTATCTTATGGTATTATTCTGCTCCCTTTAGTTGGGGTATTTGACTGTGACAGGGGGACTTGCCTTGTCTAACATTCATGTCTCAACTTGCCAACCAGGAAGTTAGTTGTCCACATGCACATCTCCACATGCACATGCACATGCCCACATGCCAAGTAGGATGTCAGTTCCTGGGGAGGTCTTTGGAACTTACACTTTACTAGAACCCATCAAATTGGAGCAGGTGTCTCTCTTATGTTGGGGATCCATTCCAAGGGCAGCTTATAAGAGCAAAAGCCACAAAAGCATATACATGGGTGGGTGCAGGAAATGCTGCTGGGTGGTCTGTTCCAGTCCAAAGCTTATTCTGGGTAACTGTAGAACAAAGGAAGCAGTTTGACCAGCTTCTATTGTGATTGGTTTTCTGAGGACAAAGAACCAAACAGAATAGGTCATCAACTCTGGGAGTAACTGCAGAAGCAACATATGACAACGTGTCCTTGCAATATTAGTAACAGCACAAAATGGCAGACTAGCCAGGTAAGAGTTACCTAGTCCTTAACTAATCTGACCTAGGCCTTCACATTCCATCTAGGTCGTACTATTTTACCTAGACCTTAACTGCCAGCAGCTTTGCCCTCTGAGCCACCGCATGCACATGCATGTATAGATGGATGAATATATTTTCTGTATTCATTTATTCATTTATGAGAGGCAAAGTCTCTCTACATGGTGCCAAAACATATTAGATAGTCCAGGCAGGCCTTTCAAGTGAGTCCTGCCTCTGCCTCTACCTCCCCAGTGTTGAGATCAAAGGACACCTTCCTTTTATTTTCCCTTTCTTTCATTCTAGGGAGGTAATGTGTGTGTGTGTGTGTGTGTGTGTGTGTGTGTTTGTGTGTGTGTGTTTGTGTGTGTGTGTTTGTGTGTGTGTTTTTGATTTGTTTTTCTGTTAGTGTATTGGCAGCAGAATGTTGACCCCAGAAACCTTTTTGCATTTATGGTTTTGATTTTATAGTTATTATCTATTTAATTTAATTTCAAAATATATCCATGTGTGTGTGTTCGTGTGTGTTGCATTTGGTGGGTGGGTGTGTGGTGACTGTGTGCATTGGTGTGATAGTAGGAACCTGTATGTATGTATGTTGTGTACGCATGTTGTGTATGTATGATAGTGCAGGCATATGATGGAGGTCGGGTGGGTGGGTGGCATCCAAACTCTGTGTATAGCACCATGCATTTAGTTCCATTTATTGTATGTATTTATGTATGTATGTATGTATGTATGTATGCATGCATGCATGTTTATTTGTATGTGTGTTATTAGTTTTTATTTATTTGATCCCACGGCGCCCCGCCCCCTGCCATCACTCTACCCACAGCCCCGCCCTGCGCAGGTGCGACACCGTCCCAAGCCTCTTACACCCACCCCACCCCCTGCACTGGGCCCTGCGCAAGATTAAACTATGCATTTTTAGACACTGGTGGCAACAGCGGGAGCGGGGAAGCTTGACCCTCTGACACTCCGCGTCACCCCACAGTCCTCTTCCTGGTTACTCTCAGGGGTGCGGGAGCGCCCACTGCTGTCGGGAAGCACCCTCGCCTTCCTCCCCCTCCCCTTGTGGCCCCGTGACGTCACACACAGCCTCCTCACACCTGCTCCCTCAACCTTCACCACTCAGGTGCGGATCCGGGATCACAGAGCCCTCCGGTGGTGTCCCGCCCCTCCCGTGATCCCCGAGACTCTGCCCGGTCCCCCTGCAACTGCCAGAAGTCCCACAGCTGCTCCCAGAACCCCGACAGGAATTGGAAGTCCCAGCCACCCGCCAGTGCTGCCCTCTTGGGGTCGCCCGGGTCGTGGCGCAGGGATGGGGCTCGCGGGGAGGCCGCAGGGGTCCAGACTGCGAGGTAAGGGCGTGGGCTTGGTGCTCAGGGGTATCCATGTGGTGCAGCAGGCAGCGCAGCCAAGGCAGAGAGGTCAGGGGTTACTGAGATCATGCTCCCTGTCTGTGGCTCGGTTCTGCCACCCTAGGGTGCCCTCGTGCTCCAGATGTCTCTCATTCCCCTACTGCCCAGGTCACGTGACTCTGGCCAGGTGGAGCAACTATAGTGGGGGGCGAGGCGAGGGGTGACGCCAAAGTGCAGCCAGGGATCACACTGTGTCTCCCAGATGGTTTTGTGACCCCTGAAACCAAGGGTAACCTCTGACCTATCACAAGAAACCGACCTCACACCTGACCCCAACATCACATGTGAACTCCGAATTCAGACCCCAACATGACCTCTATAGTGTTTTCTGATTCAGACTCTCTGCCATGACCCTGACATTGCCCTGTGACCCCAATGGTACACTATGAAGTTTTACCAATATGACCTCCAAAACATAATGAGAAAAGGGGTCACTACAGTGTGCATTCCAGCATGGAAGGAAGTAAGCTGACAAAGTATAGCCTACACAACCATTTATAGGAAACTATAAACCTTGGAATGGAAGAGGTTGTCATCTTCAGGGACAACCAGAGTCTAAAGATTGGCCATATAGTACCAAATAATGAGTCTTCAGAGCATAAATATATGCAATGTTACGCGGTCTCTACAATTTATATTTCAAAATATATATATGCATATGCAAATATATATACACATTCAGTAAGAATTAATGAAATATGAAGCCATGTGCATTTTAGGAGTGCAGGGAGTGGTACAAAGGTTGTTTTGGAGACAGGAAATATAAATGAAAAACAATTAAACGACAATGTCAGACACTTTTGTCAAGAGAAAGAAAAAGATATGTTGAGTATCATCTAACCTTTTCATACAATGAAAGTTGCAATAAAGGAATTTACCTTTGTAGTTCTGTATAAAATTTGTATCTGGTCTAATTAAAATAACATAACACTTTGGGACAAAGATAACATTAGCAACCCTGCACTAGAAGCCAAGATGGAAAAGACCTCCACAACCACCATGACTTTCCCCCTGGTGCTATGGTACACAAGGAGGAAGGTGATCCAGACACTGCAGAACACCAGCATGCTGAAAGTTAGGAACTTGGCTTCTTTGAATCTGTCAGGAAGGTTCCTAGCCAGGAAAGCCACAGTGAAGCTCCCCAGAGTCAAGAAACCCAAGTATCCTAGGACGAAGTGGAAGGCAATGACAGGGCCTTTGTTGCAAGTAATGACAGTCTTCCCATGTTCAGATTGTACATCTCTGTCAAAGAAGAGAGGAGTTGTTACCAACCAGATTCCACAGAAAACAAGTTGGATTAGGGTACAAATGGAAAGGACCAACTTAGGTGCCCCTGTCATCATCATCCCTCTCATCCTTCTTCCTGGAGTAGTGAGATTGAAAGCCATGACCACAGTTATTGTTTTGGCCAACACTGTAGAAATAGCCACTGTGAAAAATACTCCAAATGTGGCCTGCTGCAGGATGCAGCTGGCCTGAATGGGATGTCCAATGAAGAGCAATGAGCATAGAAAGCAGAAGACTAGAGAGATAAGCAGGACATAGTTGAGAGTGCGGTTATTGGCCTTCACAATAGGAGTATCCTTGTACTTCACAAAAGTGACTAGTACTAGCATTGTGATGGCTGAGAAGGACAGGGAAGTGCAACCTAAAGCCATCCCAAATGAATCTTCATAAGTAAGAAATGACACAGCTCTTTGGAGGCAGTGGGTTTTCTCTAAATTGGCATGTTTATCATGTGGACACATCATACACTGTCCCATATTTGATGGTGAACAACAATAAACCTGTATAAGATATCATTGTTATGCAGTTAATAATTGTGAATTTGTATTATTCAGAGGATATATCAATAAACAATTTGGTGCTGAGCATCTATCCCATTCCTTATTGCTGTAGGAACCACGAACCTAAGATTGCTGTCTATTGAACTATGATTTGTAATGGAAGAAAAAATCATCATAGAGAATGGAAAAAAATATTTATTTATTATACAAAAAAGAAAATATTATGAAAAATAATATGCATACTCTCAGATTATTTAATTCCTCAAACCATAAATTCACTATTCACAGAAATGGGTAGTTTGCAGACATCATTGTTGGTGCCAGTTGTTGCAACGCATTATGTACTTTGTTGCTTTGTGGATTGTGCCTATGTCTTTATTTACATGTAGGAACTAGAACATTTAATTTCTCATGCAAATACAGTTTGCATAAAGGAATATTTTCATTTTTGAAACTGTATGCCTCATAGACATATGCATGTCCCTCTCATTGTGGTACAATCTCTTTCTTCCCAACTATACATTCCAAGCTGTAGGTCATGAAGGCTATTGAAATTCACATTCACTCTCTTCCCTTCAGTAGGCTGTGATTGATGATAAGCACTATCCCATCTCTTGTTACATTCTTGAAATCTTCACTCCTGTTCTAATTCTTTCACAGGAAATTCTTAATCCTTTAAACCATCTAAGCTCTTAAAATATATTTCATTAAACAACAACTGCTACCCTGAGCATCTGGTCTTTGTCAGGGACTAAGCTGGGTACTGGAGAAAAAGATTATTGACCGATCATATAGTCAAATTGCTTTGTATAAAGGATCAAAGAAAATTAAACATATCCATAAATTATGCCTAAATTTTTTTGTTTAAAACTTTGTTACATGTATATATCCCCTAAACATTTTCTATATAACAAAATCAGTAACCATCATATTGTGAGGGAAATACATTGTTTGAAGAAGATATTGCAGGTTATTTGCTGGGTCCAAAAGCGGTTGATATTTATTTAACTGATTAATTTCTGAAACATGAAGATTTTAGATCTTCAATTTTCATCTAGACCATATATTTCTTGTTTGGAAAGAGAAGGTATGCAAATTTAGCAGTTTTTCTTCTGCATGCAAGCATGTACCTGTTTCATTGGAAACCTCATTTTCTGGGCACTGAACACAATCAAA
Source organism: Mus caroli (assembly GCF_978045245.1). Classification (NCBI taxonomy): domain Eukaryota; kingdom Metazoa; phylum Chordata; class Mammalia; order Rodentia; family Muridae; genus Mus; species Mus caroli. Next base: position 54,503,867 of record NW_028227270.1, on the reverse strand, counting down.
GCAGCAGTCTGCTGTTTCTTTCTGATGAATTTTCCTGAATCCAGTAGTACATGCCACACTACCCATGTAGGAGGGAACCTGAGGCAATGCCTAAATTGTATATGTTTGTATGGGTGAGTGTAGTTCATGTATACATCATATGCATAATGACCCTTAGATTGATATATGGGACATTAACAGATATGGCTATAAATATTCCTCTGATTATCAGTATTACTTAACAACTTCAGGCACATTATTATTTGTATTACCCTGCAGTGCACTGAATGTCACAATATTTAATACACAACGTAATATTAGATATGTAATATTTAGGTTGAAGCAATTTAAAATTTTCCTTCCTAAAATGATTAATCCAAAAGGAATGTTTATCTGGCATCAGTTCTCTAATGATTTACACATAAAAAAATAACAATACAGAGGTATATGGAGAAATAAGGTAGGATAGATCAAGAAAGATTTGTTTGATGAACATGAACAAAATATGCTATATAAGACTCTCATAAAATTAACGAAGCTTTCCTAAGTTTAAAAGAAAACCTTGAACCCCTATACCTTCCTCCCTTTCCCCTGGTTTTTATGAGGGAGCTCCCCTATCTACTCACCCACTCCTGCCTCACCACCCTAGCATTCCCTTATTCTGGGACATCAAGCCTCCACAGGATCATGGTCCTCCCCTCCCTCTGATGTCAGATAAGGCAATCCTCTAAAGAAGAGGGGAAACATGGAAGCAAGATAACACTTGAAATGTAAATATATAAAATAACTAATAAAAATACACAATAAAAAAAGGAAAACTTGGGGACTTTTTGGATAGCATTGGAAATGTAAATGAGGAAAATACCTAATAAAAAATATTTAAAAAAAGGAAAACTTAAATCTGGAGAAGATTTCTGTTAATGAATACGTGCTATACTTAATTGGGCTATAAATATGTTCACACAGAATCAGAAAATTCGATGGTGTATGTGTGTATACAAAATTTTAATATATATTTAATAAATATAGGTAATCAATATATTCCTGTAGTGTAGGATTAATAGGCATGTGGGTACAATTGAACATGGAATCAAGCGACCTTTTTTTCTATGACCATTTTTACTCAAAGTAGTGAGTTATGAAACGTTTGTGCTTGTAATTGAGGATAGTCTTTTGTAAGAGTAGCAATTGGTCTCAACCACAGAGCCTTCACTGCCTCATATTTTAAAATTTAGGTATCATGAAAAATATAAAATTCTGGTATAAACACCGATGTCTCTCCTGTGGCCCACTCTAGGTCGACAGATATAAGAAGCTGTTGGCTCTGTGGGAAACAAGGAAAATTGCTTCCTATTTTCACTTTTTTTTTTTTTTTGGTTTTTTGAGACAGGGTTTCTCTGTATAGCCCTGCCTGTCCTGGAACTCACTCTGTAGACCAGGTTGGCCTCAAACTCGGAAATTCACCTCCCTCTGCCTCCCAACTATTTTCACTTTTAATCCAAGGCCTTGTGGAAAATTCCAAATAATACAAATGCCATACTCTTATGCACTGATATTCCCTATGAGTCATGTTCACCAGTTCTCCAACAGGGTTAGTAAATACCTAGGTTTTCATCAAGGAAAACATCTAAAAGAGTAAAAGAGATTCATGATTACATATGCATATTTATAAATGGAAGACAAAATTGAGAATTTCCTCCAATTTCTTAATGTCTTTCAGAAAATACAACTCTATGAAGTAATCCTGTACAGTAAAATACAATATACCTCTTTGATAATTGAAAATTTATATACTAAATATTAATGTTTGATGGTAAAATGTGCTAGAAAAAAAAATGATTACCGGATAACAAGTAACATGGTGCATGAATGGGTGCATATGTTTGTAAAAAATACTTTATTTTTAACTTTGGGGAAGACCCCTCTGTGTTGTTGTTGTTGTTGTTGTTGTTGTTTTAAAGATTTATTTATTATATCTAAGTACACTGTAGCTGTCTTCAGATGCACCAGAAGAGGGCATCAGATCTCATTACAGATGGTTATGAGCCACCATGTGGTTGCTGGGATTTGAACTCAGGACCTTCGAAAGAACAGTCAGTGCTCTTAACCACTGAGCCATCTATCCAGCCCCAAAAATACTTCTTAAAAAAATGAAGCCAGAAAAGAAATTCCTCCCGAAACATATTATCCAGAACACCAAATGCACTAAATAAAGATAGAATATTAAAAGCACTAAGGAAAAAAGGTTAAGTAACATATAAAGGAAGACCTATAGCTGTCTCTTGTGAGACTATGCCGGGGCCTAGCAAACACAAAAGTGGATGCTCACAGTCAGCTATTGGATGGATCACAGAGCCCCAATGGAGGAGCTAGAGAAAGCATCCAAGGAGCTAAAGGGAACTGCAACCCTATAGGTGGAACAACAATATGAACTAACCATTACCCTGGAGTTCTTGTCTCTAGCTGCATATGTATCAAAAGATTGTCTAGTCGGCCATCACTGGAAAGAGAGGCCCATTGGTCATGCAAACTTTATATGCCCCAGTAAAGGGGGATGCCAGGGCCAAAAATGGGGAGTGGGTGGGTAGGAGAGTGGAGGGGAGGGTATGGGGGACTTTTGGGATAGCATTGGAAATATAAATGATGAAAATACCTAATAAAAATATTTTGAAAAAAAGAAATTGTAGAGATACTATATAAACAATTTAACAGCACACTTGAAAGCTCTAGAACTGAAAGAAGCAAACACACCCAAGGAAAATAGATGGCAAGAAAGAGTAAAACTCAGAGCTAAAATCAACCATTAAGAAACAAAGAGTAGGAGACTGCTTTAGTTAGGGAAGCAGAAAACAGGCCTGAGTAGGACCACAGGCCTCTTCCGGCCGGACCAGCACCGGGGTAGCTAGAGCGCAGGGTCGGCTGACACCCGCCAGCTACCCAGGACCCCCGCCACAGGATTTTGAGACTGCTGGTGAGTGGAACACAGCTTCTGCTCCAGTCCAATCACGCGGGACCTGAGACTGCTTTGGTTGGGGAGGCAGAAATCCGGCCTCAGTAGGGCCACAAGCCTCTCCGGTCAGAAAAGCGCCGGGGTAGCTAGGGCGCAGGGTCGGCTGACACTTGCCAGCTACCCACAACACCCGCCACAGGATCTTAAGACTTCTAGTGAGTGGAACACAGCTTCTGCTCCAATCCAATTGCGCGTGGGACCTGAGACTGCATTAGTTAGGGAAGCAGAAAACAGGCCTGAGTAGGACCACAGGCCTCTTCCGGCTGGACCAGCACCGGGGTAGCTAGAGCGCAGGGTCGGCTGACACCCGCCAGCTACCCATGACCCCCGCCACAGGATTTTGAGACTGCTGGTGAGTGGAACACAGCTTCTGCTCCAATCTTTAAACAGTGACAACGACAACAACTAACCCCAGAGATTACCAGATGGCGAAAGGTAAACGTAATAATCTTACTAACAGAAACCAAGACCACTCACCATCATCAGAACCCAGCACTCCCACTTCGCCCAGTCCAGGGCACCCCAACACACCGGAAAAGCTAGACACGAATCTAAAAGCATATCTCATGATGATGGTAGAGGACTTCAAGAAGGACTTTAATAACACACTTAAAGAAATACAAAGGAACACTGGTAAACAGGTAGAAGACAGTAAAGAGGAAGCACAAAAATCCTAAAGAATTGCAGGAGAACACTGCTAAAGAGTTACAAATCCTTAAAGAAAAACAGGATAACATAATCAAATGGGTAGAAGTCCTTACAGAAAAACAGGAAAACACATCCAAACAGATGATGGAATTGAACAAAACCATACTAGACCTAAAACGGGATGTAGACACAATAAAGAAAACCCAAAATGAGGCAACACTGGAGATAGAAACCCTAAGAAAGAAATCTGGAACCATAGATACAAGCATCAGCAACGGAATACAAGAGATGGAAGAGAGAATCTCAGGTGCAGAAGATTCCATAGAGAACATCGGCACAACAATCAAGGAAAATGTAAAATGCAAAAAGATCCTAACTCAAAACATCCAAGAAATACAGGACACAATGAGAAGACCAAACCTACGGATAATAGGAGTGGATGAGAATGAAGATTTTCAACTCAAAGTACCAGCAAACATCTTCAACAAAATTATAGAAGAAAACTTCCCAAATCTAAAGAAAGAGATGCCCATGAACATACAAGAAGCCTACAGAACTCCAAATAGACTGGACCAGAAAAGAAATACCTCCCGACACATAATAATCAGAACAACAAATGCTCTAAATAAAGACAGAATACTAAAAGCAGTAAGAGAAAAAGGCCAAGTAACATATAAAGGCAAGCCTATCAGAATTACACCAGATTTCTCACCAGAGACTATGAAAGCCAGAAGATCCTGGACGGATGTCATACAGACACTAAAAGAACACAAACTCCAGCGCAGGCTACTATACCCAGCCAAACTCTCAATTAACAGAGATGGAGAAACCAAAGTATTCCACGACAAAACCAAATTCACACATTATCTCCACGAATCCAGCCCTTCAAAGGATAATAACAGAAAAAAACCAATACAAGGACAGGAACCACGCCCTAGAAACAACAAGAAGGTAATCCTTCAACAAACCTAAAAGAAGACAGCCACAAGAACAGAATGCCAACTTTAACAACAAAAATAACAGGAAACAACAATTACTTTTCCTTAATATCTCTTAATATCAATGGACTCAACTCCCCGATAAAAAGACATAGACTAACAAACTGGCTACACAAACAAGACCCAACATTTTGCTGCTTACAGGAAACTCATCTCAGAGAAAAAGATAGACACTACCTCAGAATGAAAGGCTGGAAAACAATTTTCCAAGCAAATGGTATGAAGAAACAAGCTGGAGTAGCCATTCTAATATCTGATAAGATTGACTTCCAACCCAAAGTCATTAAAAAAGACAGGGAGGGACACTTCATACTCATCAAAGGTAAAATCCTCCAAGAGGAACTATCAATCCTGAATATCTATGCTCCAAATACAAAGGCAGCCACATTCATTAAAGAAACTTTAGTAAATCTCAAAGCACACATTGCACCTCATACAATAATAGTGGGAGACTTCAACACACCACTTTCACCAATGGACAGATCATGGAAACAGAAACTAATCAGGGACACAGTGAAACTAACAGAAATTATGAATCAAATGGATCTGGCAGATATCTACAGAACATTCTATCCTAAAACAAAAGGATATACCTTCTTCTCAGCACCTCATGGTACCTTCTCCAAAATTGACCACATAATTGGTCACAAAACAGGCCTCAACAGATACAAAAATATTGAAATTGTCCCATGCATCCTATCAGATCACCATGGACTAAGGCTGATCTTCAATAACAAAATAAATAATAGAAAGCCAACCTTCACGTGGAAACTGAACAACACTCTTCTCAATGATACCTTGGTCAAGGAAGGAATAAAGAAAGAAATTAAGGACTTTCTAGAGTTCAATGAAAATGAAGCCACAACATACCCAAACTTATGGGACGCAACGAAAGCATTTCTAAGAGGAAAACTCATAGCTCTGAGTGCCTCCAAAAGGAAACTAGAGAGAGCACACATTAGCAGCTTGACAACATACCTAAAAGCACTAGAACAAAAGGAAGCAAATTCACCCAAGAGGAGTAGACGTCGCAGGAAATAATCAAACTCAGGGGCGAAATCAACCAAGTGGAAACAAGAAGAACTATTCAAAGAATCAACCAATCAAGGAGCTGGTTCTTTGAGAAAATCAACAAGATAGATAAACCCTTAGCCAGACTCACTAGAGGGCACAGGGAAAGCATCCTAATTAACAAAATCAGAAATGAAAAAGGAGACATAACAACAGATCCTGAAGACATCCAAAACACCATCAGATCCTTCTACCAAAGGCTATAAGCAACAAAACTGGAAAACCTGGATGAAATGGACAATTTTCTAGACAGATACCAGGTACCAAAGTTAAATCAGGATCAAGTTAACGATCTAAACAGTCCCATATCCCCTAAAGAAATAGAAGCAGTCATTAATAGTTTCCCAACCAAAAAAACCTAGGACCAGATGGGTTTAGTGCAGAGTTCTATCAGACCTTCAAAGAAGATCTAATCCCAGTTCTTCACAATTCCACAAAATAGAAGTAGAAGGTACTCTACCCAACTCATTCTATGAAGCCACAATTACTCTGATACCTAAACCACAAAAAGACCCAACAAAGATAGAAAACTTCAGACCAATATCCCTTATGAATTTCGATGCAAAAATCCTCAATAAAGTTCTTGCTAACCAAATCCAAGAACACATCAAAACAATCATCCATCCTGACCAAGTAGGTTTCATCCCAGGGATGCAGGGATGGTTCAATATACGGAAATCCATCAACGTAATCCAGTATATAAAAAAACTCAAAGACAAAAACCACATGGTCATCTCGTTAGATGCGGAAAAAGCATTTGACAAGATCCAACACCCATTCATGATAAAAGTCTTGGAAAGATCAGGAATTCAAGGCCCATACCTAAACATGATAAAAGCAATCTACAGCAAACCAGTAGCCAACATCAAAGTAAATGGTGAGAAGCTTGAAGCAATCCCTCTAAAATCAGGGACTATACAAGGCTGTCCACTTTCTCCATACCTATTCAACATTGTACTTGAAGTCCTAGCCAGAGCAATTCGACAACAAAAGGAGATCAAAGGGATACAAATTGGAAAAGATGAAGTCAAAATATCACTTTTTGCAGATGATATGATAGTATATATAAGTGACCCTAAAAATTCCACCAGAGAACTCCTAAGCCTGATAAACAGCTTCGGTGAAGTAGCTGGATATAAAATTAACTCAAACAAATCAATGGCCTTTCTCTACACAAAGAATAAACAGGCTGAGAAAGAAATTAGGGAAATAACACCCTTCTCAATAGTCACAAATAATATAAAATATCTTGGCGTGACTCTAACTAAGGAAGTGAAAGATCTGTATAATAAAAACTTCAAGTCTCTGAAGAAAGAAATTATAGAAGATCTCAGAAGATGGAAAGATCTCCCATGCTCATGTATTGGCAGGATCAACATTGTAAAAATGGCTATCTTGACAAAAGCAATCTACAGATTCAATGCAATCCCCATCAAAATTCCAAATCAATTCTTCAACGAATTAGAAAAAATGCAATCTGCAAATTCATCTGGAATAACAAAAAACCTAGGATAGCAAAAACTCTTCTCAAGGATAAAAGAACCTCTGGTGGAATCACCATGCCGGACCTAAAGCTTTACTACAGAGCAATTGTGTTAAAAACTGCATGGTACTGGTATAGTGACAGAAAAATAGACCAATGGAATAGAATTGAAGACCCAGAAATGAACCCACACAGCTACGGTCACTTGATCTTCGACAAGGGAGCTAAAAACATCCAGTGGAAGAAAGACAGCATTTTCAACAAATGGTGCTGGCACAACTGGTTGTTAACACGTAGAAGAATGCGAATCGATCCATTCCTATCTCCTTGTACTAAGGTCAAGTCTAAGTGGATCAAGGAACTTCACATAAAACCAGAGACACTGAAACTTATAGAGGAGAAAGTGGGGAAAAGCCTTGAAGATATGGGCACAGGGGAAAAATTCTTGAATAGAACAGTAATGGCTTGTGCTGTAAGATCGAGAATTGACAAGTGGGACCTCATGAAACTGCAAAGCTTCTGCAAGGCTAAAGACACCATCAATAAGACAAAAAAACCACTAACAGTTTGGGAAAGGATCTTCACCTATCCTAAATCAGATAAGGGACTAATATCCAATATATAAAAAGAACTCAAGAAGGTGGACTCCAGAAAGTCAAATAACCCCATTAAAAATGGGGCTCAGAACTGAACAAAGAATTCTCACCTGAGGAATACCGAATGGCAGAGAAGCACCTGAAAAAATGTTCAACATCCTTAATCATCAGGGAAATGCAAATCAAAACAACCCTGAGATTCCACCTCACACCAGTCAGAATGGCTAAGATCAAAAATTCAGGTGACAGCAGATGCTGGCGAGGATGTGGAGAAAGAGGAACACTCCTCCATTGTTGGTGGGATTGCAAGCTTGTACAACCACTCTGGAAATCAGTCTGGCGGTTCCTCAGAAAATTGGACATAGTACTACCGGAGGATCCAGCAATACCTCTCCTGGGCATATATCCAGAAGATGTCCCAACCGGTAAAAAGGACACATGCTCCACTATGTTCATAGCAGCCCTATTTATAATAGCCAGAAGCTGGAAAGAACCCAGATGTCCCTCAACAGAGGAATGGATACAGAAATTATGGTACATTTACACAATGGAGTACTACTCAGCTATTAAAAAGAATGAATTTATGAAATTCCTAGCCAAATGGATGGACCTGGAGGGCATCATCTTGAGTGAAGTAACACAATCACAAAAGAACTCACACAATAGGGCTGGTGAGATGGCTCAGTGGGTAAGAGCACCCGACTGCTCTTCCAAAGGTCCAGAGTTCAAATCCCAGCAACCACATGGTGGCTAACAACCATCCGTAACGAGATCTGGCGCCCTCTTCTGGAGTGTCTGAAGACAGCTACAGTGTACTTACATATAATAAATAAATCTTAAAAAAAAAAAAAAAAAAGAACTCACACAATATGTATTCACTGATAAGTGGATATTAGCCCAAAACTTAGGATACCCAAGATATAAGATACAATTTACTAAACGCATGAAACTCAAGAAGAATGAAGACCAACATGTGGACACTGTGCCCCTTCTTAGAATTGGGAACAAAACACCCAGGGAAGGAGTTACAGAGACAAAGTTCGTAGCTGTGATGAAAGGATGGACCATTTAGAGACTGCCGTATCCAGGGATCCTTCCCATAAGCAGCTTCTAAACGCTGACACCATTGCATACACTAGCAAGATTTTGCTGAAAGGACCCAAATATAGCTGTCTCTTGTGAGACGATGCCGGGGCCTAGCAAACACAGGAGTGGATGTTCACAGTCAGCTATTGGATGTATCACAGGGCTCCCAATGGAGAAGCTAGAGAAAGTACCCAAGGAGCTAAAGGGATCTGCAACCCTATTGTCGGAACAACATGATGTACTAACCAGAACCCCGGAGCTCTTGTCTCTAGCTGCATATGTATCGAAAGATGGCCTAGTCGGGCATCATTGGAAAGAAAGGCCCATTGGACTTGCAAACTTTATATGCCCCAATATAGGGGAATGCCAGGGCCAAAAGAATGGGAATGGGTGGGTAGAGAAGTGGGGGGCGCTATGGGGGACTTTTGGGATAGCATTGGAAATGTAACAGGAAAATATGTAATAAAAATATTAAAAATTAAAAAAAAAGAAACAAAGAGTACAGAGGCAGGCAAATTTCTGAGTTTCAGGCCAGCCTGGTTTACAGAGTGAGTTCCAGGACAGTGAGGCCTACACAGAGAAACCCTGTCTCAATAAACTTAACAAAACAAAACAAAACAAAACAAAACACCCAAAGAGCACAAAATAAAGAATCAACAAAACCAACAGCTGGTTCTTTGAGAAATTTAACAAGATAGATAAACCCTTAGCCAAACTAACTAAAGAACATGTAAACTGCATCCAAATTAACAAAATCAGAAAGAAAAGGGAGATATAACAATAGAAAGAGGAAATTAAAAAAATCATCAGAACTTACTACAAAAATCTATACTCTACAAAACTGGAAAATCTAGATGAAATGGAAGATTTTTCTAGACAGATACCATGTACCAAAGTTAAATCAAGATCTGTTAAACTATTTAAACAGTCCCATATCCCCTAAGGAAATTGAAATAGTCATTAAAATCCTATCAACAACAACAACAACAAAAAAACAATAATAGCCCAGGGCCAGATGGTTTTAGTGCAGAATTCTATCAGACCTTCAAAGAAGACCTAATACCAATATCTTTTGATCTAGTCCACAAAATAGAAACAGAAGAAATGCTACCTAATTCATTTTATGAAGCCAGTTACACTGATACCTAAGACACATAAAGACACAACAAGGAAAGAGAACTTCAGATCAATTTTGCTTATGAATATCAGTGCAAAAATTCTCAATAAAATTCTTGCAAATCAAAGCCAAAACTGTCATTCACCACAATCAAGTAGACTTATTCCAGGGATGCCGGTATGGTTCAATATATGAAAATCCATCAAGGTAATGCCCTATATAACCAAATTCAAAGGAAAAAAGCCACATGATCATCTCAATAGATGCTGAAAATGCCTCTGACAAAATACAACACCTCTTCATGTAAAAAGTCTTGGAGAGATCAGGAATTCATGGCACATAATTAAACATAAAGAAAAGCAATATATTCTACACCAACAGCCCACATCAAATTAAATGGAGACAAACTAGAGCCAATTGCCCACTCTCTCCCTACTTATTCAATATAGTATGTGAAGTTTTAGCTGGCGCAATTAGACAACAAAAGGAGATCAAAGGGATACAAATTAGAAAGAAAAAAGTCAAAGTGTCACTATTTGCAGATGATATGATAGTATGCATAAGAAACCCCCCAAATTCCACCAGAGAATTCCTATAGCTGATAAAACAAAACAAACAAACAATAACAACCACAAAACAAAAATCAAAACAAAACAAAAACTCCAGCAAAATGGCAGGGTAAAAAATTAACTCAAACAAAGAGTAGCTTTCCTTTATACAAATGATAAACATGCTGAGAAAGAATTTAGGAAACAACAACCTTCACAATAGCCACAAATAGTGTAAAATATTCTGGTGTAACTCTTACCAAGCAAGTGAAAGATCTGTACAACAAAAACTTTAAATCCTTGGAAAAGGAAATCAAAGAAGACATCAGAAATTGGAAAGATTTCCCATGCTTATGGATTGGTAGGATAAACATAGTGAAAAATGACCATGTTACCAAAAGCAATCTACATATTCAATGCAACCCCCGTCAAAATTCCAACACAATTCTTCACAGACATGGAAAGAGCAATTCTCAACTTTCCATGGAAAAACAAAACAAACAAACAAAAAACAGGATAGCCAATACAATTGTCAACAATAAAAGATCTTCTGGGGGAATCACCATCCCTAACCTCAAACTGTACTACAAAGCAATAGTGATAAAACAAAACAAAACACCCACATGGTATTGGTACAGAGACAGACAGGTTGATCAGTGGAATGGAATCCAAGACCCAGAGGTAAACCCACACACCTATAGCTAATTGATCTTTGACAAAGAAGCCAAAAACATACAGTGGGAAAAAAAAGAAAGCATCTTTCATAAATGGTGCTGGTCTAAATGAAGGTCTGCATGTAGAACAATGAAAATAGATCACTATTTATCACCTTGCACAAATCTCAAGCCCAAGAGGATAAGGGGGCTGGAAAGATGGCTCAGCAGTTAAGAGCACTGACTGCTCTTCCACAGGTCCTGAGTTCAATTCCCAACAACCACATGGTGGCTCATAACCATCTGTAATGGGAATCTGATGCCCGTTCTGGTGTCTCTGAAGACAGCGACAATGTACTCACATACATGAAATAAATAAATAAATAAATCTTAAAACAAAACAAACAAACAAACAACCCAAGTGGATCAAGGACCTCAATGTAAAGCCAGATATACTGAATCTAACAGAAGCATAAGTGGGAAAGAGCCTTGAACTCATTGGAACAGGGTGAAATTTCCTGAATAGAACTCCAGTGGCTCAGGCTCTAAGATCAAGAATTGATAAATGAGACCTCATGAAACTGGAAAGCTTCTGTAAGGCAGAAGTCACCATCAATAGGACAAATCAGCAACCTACAGATTGGGAAATAATCTTCACTAACACTATATCTTATAGAGGGCTAATATCCAAAATATATAAGGAACTCAAGAAGTTAACCCCCCAAAAAAAGATAACCCAATTAAAAATGGGGTAAAGAGCTAAACAAAGAGTTCACAAAACAAGAATCTTGAATGGCCAAGAGCAATTCAAATGTTCAAAGTTCTTAGTCAATAGAAATGCAAATCAAAATGACTCTGAGATTCTACATCACACCAATCAGAATGGCTAAGATCAAAAACTCAAGTGACAGAACACTCCTTCATTGCTGATGAGATTGCAAACTGGTACAACCACTCTGGAAATCAATCTGGTGGTTCTTTAGAAAACTGGAAATAATTCTACCTGAAGATCCAGCTATACCACTCCTGGGCACACCCTCAAAAGATGCCCCACCCTACCACAAGGACACATGCTTCATCATGTTCATAGCAGCCTTATTTGTAATAGCTAGAAGCTGGAAAAAACCCAACTGAAGAATGGATACAGAAAATGTGGTACATTTACACAATGGAATACTATTCAGCTATTAAAAGTGAGGGCATCATGAATTTTGCAGACAAATGGATGGAACTAGAAAATATCATCTCGAGTGAGGTAACCCAGACCCAAAAGGACATGCATGGTTTGTACTCACTAAGAAGTGGATATTAGCCAAAAAGTACAGAATACCTAGGATACAACCCACAGACCATACAAATTTTAATAAGAAGGAAAGACCAACTGAGGATGCTTCAATTCCACTTAGTAAGGGAAATCAAATAATCATAAGAAGCAGAGGGAAGGAGGGACCTGGGTGGAAGTGAGGAGAGGCAGGGTTGGGGTGAGAAGGGGAACAGGATCAGGTATGGGGTGGGGGAGGGGTGAGGAGGAGAGAAGCCCAAAAGGCCAGGAGAATCAATGGAAAAATGCATCCTCAGGGGGTGGGAGGTGGGGAGACTCTCTATGTAGCAAGAATGATGGAGGGAATGAATGTCTATGTAAATGCTGCAAAAGCATCTCCTGCAGGAGGAACTCATTGAGGACTGCCTGTGACACCAGCATTCCTGTAGTAGGATGTAATTGAGGTCTGAAGGAGAGACCAAGGATTGCTAATGCAAACGATGCCAGTCAATCAGGAACTGCTATTTAGAAGAGATGCTTTCTTGGGACCAATGGGGCTGTGGGTGGAGGGTATTAAAGGAGCTTGCAGCAATGCTAAGATGAGCTTGTTGCAGTGTTTCTCACCTGCTCCCAGAGTCTGTGTGGTTGATTCTGCACAAACTCATCCCCAACTGCCCACGTCGGGTAGGGTTGGGTGGAGAGCTGTCTAGGGCACAGGCAACACCTCTAGAAAGTAGGACCTGGGAGGTGAGAGACTCTCAGGACTCAATGGGGGTGACCTTAGCCAAAATGCCCAACACTGGGGAGAGTGAACTCGAAGAGTCTACCTTCAGTAGCGAGACAGGGCCTCAAGGGAAGGGGCTTGGTTACTAATCCACACTCAAAACTTCTGACCCAGAATTGTTCCAGTCTACAAAAACTACAGGACTAAAAATGGAGAAGAGACTCTAAGAAAGGCAGTTCAATGACCGGCCCAACTTTGGATCCATCTCATGTGTGGGGGCACCATGGCCTGACACTATTACTGATGCTATGATGTGATTACAGACAGGAGCCTGGCATGGCTGTCCTCTGAGAGGCCCTACCAGCAGCTGACTGAAATAGATGCAGATACTTACACTCAACCATTGGACTGATATCAGGGACCCATATGGTTGAATTAGGGGAAGAATTGAAGAAACTGAAGGGGAGAGTGGCCCCATAGGAAGCCCATCAGTCTCAAGTAACCTAGACCCCATGGAGATTCCAGAGACTGAGCCACCAACCAGGAGCATACACTAGTTGGTCGGAGGTCCCTGACACATATATACCAGGGGACTGCCTGGTCTAGCCTCAGTTGGAGAAGATTCATTTAATCTTGGAGAGACTTGAGGCCCCTGAGAAGGGGGTGGCCTGGTGATGAGGGCTCCCTCTCAGATGCAAGTGGGAGGAGGAATGGATGAGGAACGATGGGAGGAGGGACCAGGAAGTGGAGGCAATGACTGGGATGTAAACAAATAAAATAATTATAATTAAAAAAGAAGAAATTCCACAACTATTAGCTCCACTTAGGACAAAAGACTAATCAGTTAGTACTGTTCTGTCGACAAAGTTTGGAGCTGAGATGAAAGGATCTAGAGACTGCCATACCCGGAGATCCATCCCATAATCAGCCTCCAAACGCTGACACCATTGCATACTCTAGCAAGATTTTGCTGAAAGGACCCTGATATAGCTGTCTCTTATGAGGCTATGCCGGGACCTAGCAAACACAGAAGTGGATGCACACAGTCAGCGATTGGATGGATTATAGGGCCCCAAATGGAGGAGCTAGAGAAAGTACCTGTATTAGTTAGGGTTTTACTGCTGTGAACAGACACTATGACCAAGGCAAGTCTTATAAAAAAAAACAACATTTAATTGGAGCTGGCTTACAGGTTCAGAGGTTCAGTCCATTATCATCAAGGTGGGAGCATGGCAGTATCCAGGCAGGCATGGCGCAGGAGGAGCTGAGAGTTCTATGTCTTCATCCAAAGGCTGCTAGTGGAAGACTGACTTCCAGGCAACTAGAGTGAGGATCTTATACCCACACCCACAGTGACACACCCATTCCAACCAGGTCACACCTATTCCAACAAGGCCACACCTTCAGATGGTGCTACTCCCTGGTCCAAGGATATACAAACCATCACATTCCACTCCCTGGTCCCCATAGACTTGTTCAAAAACATGAGTCTATGGGGACCATACTTAAACATAGCATAATGCAAAATGCATTTAGTGCAACTTTCAAAGTCCTCATAGTCTATAGCAGTTGCAACAATGTTAAAAGTCCAAAGTTCAAGGTCTCTTCTGAGATTCATTCAACTTAATTAACTGTAATCCCCAAAGCAAGGCCGCAAACCAGCTGGGCAAACTCCAAACTCTGCATCTCCATGGCTGATGTCAAAGTGGTCTTCAGATCTCCACTCCTTTTTCATCTTTTTTGACTGCAACAAACTCCTTCCTCCTGGGCTGGTTCCACTCCCTGTTAGCAGCTTTCCTCAGCATGTGTCCCATGGCTCTGGCATCTTTAACATCTTTGAGTCTCCAAGGCAAGTTCAATGTTACAGCTTCTTCTTTCAGTGTCTGGGATTCCACTTGATCTTTTGGACTCCTCCTAAGGGCTGGCATCACTTCTCCATCTCTGTCCTCTGTAGCACTCTATGCTCAGGTTGATCCACTCCATTACAGCTGCTGTTCTTGGTGATCATCCCATGGTACTGACATCTCCAATACACTGGGGTGTTCCACTCCAACTAGGCTTCACCAATAGCCTCTCATAGGCTCTCTTCAGGGTGCCAAGCCTCAAATCCTTTGCATGACCCCTTCAATCCTGGGCCATCAACTACAGCTGAGGCTTCACCTTCTCCAATGGGCTTCCCTGGCCTCTCACAGTGCTAAGCCTCAGCTTCTCTCCATGATCCCTTCATTCCTTCACAAGCAGTACCACCTGAGTGACTCTTACACATTACCAAGTCCAGCCGCAGCATGAGCTACAACCTTATCTATCTCTGGAACACAGCTTCTTTGTGCTCCCAGAAAACAATTTCCAGAAGATTTCACCTCAACGATGCTGGTCTCTTCTTAATCACCGCTAATTCCTTAGCTCCAGCTAACCAGCATCAATTTTCCCAGTAGTTCCTTCCATTCTTAACTCGAGAGCCAGAGGCACAATGGCGGAAGCTGCCGAGTTCTGCTGCTTACAGGAATTAGAACATGATCCCCTTGTATTATTACATTATCACTAGCTTTATGTTTTCTAAATCCTTCATTGCCTAAGCTTGGCTATCCTGGTTCTTGCTCTGTAGATTGACCCTGAATGTAGAGATCAGCATGCTTGTCTCATGGGATTAAAGGTGTGTACCACCATGCCTGGATCTAATTTAGCTGGGTAGGATCTTGCCCCAAGGTCCCTCTCCCTTAATCTTTATCTCCTAGAACACAAGATTTTGCTCCATTTCGCTTCCTGGTACTCCTTTAATACTCAAACCATATATTTTATATTTTTCCTTTCTAAGCTTGCTATGCTTGTTCAAACTTCTCTTCATAAGACTTAACCAGAGAACAAAGTCTCTGCTGGGCTTTTTTGAAACTTCTTTTGTCAATCCAAGTCTCTTCACCTTGGCCTCAGGCAAACTTTTCAGACAAGGGCAAAAAGTAGCCACATTCTTCACCAAAATACCACAAAACCAGTCTTTATGCCACATTCTGAAATTCTTCTCCTTTGAAATCTCTTGGGCCAGGTCAGCACAGTTCAAATTACTCCCAGCAACAAAATCTTCCATATTCCTACTAGGATGACCCATTAAGCCCCATTTAAAGCATTCCACTGCTTTCCAAATCCAAAATCCCCAAATCCACATTCTTTCAAATAAAAGCATGGTCAGGCCTATCACAGCAATACCCCACTCCCAGAACCAACTTCTGTATTAGTTAGGGTTTTACTGCTGTGAACAGACACTATGACCAAGGCAAGTCTTATAAAAAAACAACATTTAATTGGAGCTGGCTTACAGGTTCAGAGGTTCAGTCCATTATCATCAAGGTGGGAGCATGGCAGTATCCAGGCAGGCATGGCGCAGGAGGAGCTGAGAGTTCTATGTCTTCATCCAAAGGCTGCTAGTGGAAGACTGACTTCCAGGCAACTAGAGTGAGGATCTTATACCCACACCCACAGTGACACACCCATTCCAACCAGGTCACACCTATTCCAACAAGGCCACACCTTCAGATGGTGCCACTCCCTGGTCCAAGGATATACAAACCATCACAGTACCCAAGGAGCTAAAGGGATCTGCAACCCTATAGATGGAACAACACTATGAACTAACCGGTAGCCACCAGAGCTCGTGTCTCTAGCTGCATACTTATCAGAAGAAGGCTTAGTCGGCCATCAGTGGAAAGAGAGGCCCATTGGACTTGCAAACTTTATATGCCCCAGTACAGAGGAATGCCAGGGCCAAGAACTGGGAGTGGGAGGGTAGGGGAGTGGGAGGGTATGGGGGACTTTTGGGATAGCATTTGAAATGAAAATGAAGAAAATACCTAATTTAAAAAATGCAAAGAAAAAAAGAACTGTTCTGTCTAGGCAGTGAAGAGTTGGAGAACAGTGATAATGTAAAGCTGGTGATAATGTAATAGAACAAAGGAGCCGGTGAAGCGACGCGGAGATGGAGGTGAGTCAGGCAGCGTCTGGTACTGACGGTGTCCCGGAACGGAGGGGCTCATTCGAAGCTGGAAGGAGGAACCAAGATGAGGCACCTCAGTCCGGGATGAACGGGCTTCCGAAACACTCCTACTGGCTGGATCTCTGGCTCTTCATCCTTTTCGACCTGGCCTTGTTCGTCTTCGTGTACCTCTTGCCCTGACTGGTTTGCTGAGTCAAGAATGGGGCTTCTGGAGTGAATCTTGAAAACGACTATAGACCCTTGAATGAAGAGGACTTCCAGCAGCTGACTTCGGCACCTCTATCTGACCTTCCCTTCAGCCCTTGGCCTCACTCAAGTAGCATCATATGTTTAAAACATGTTTTTAATGGTTGAAGCAATGATTGTAGCTAAATGATATATAATATATATTTTTAATAATGTCTGTAACTTAAGTACTTAAGGGAAATAAATGTATGTGGTTATTTACTCACCAAAAAGATATTGGGCTCCTCACTATTACCCAGACATCAGTTTGGACACAGCAGTGAGCATCAGAAAAAAAAAAAGTTATCTTCGTGAAGCTTACTTTCTCAACTATTGTTTTAAAACTAAGCTATTATAAAATAGATACCTAGAGTTGAATAGGTAGCACTTACTCAGAAAGGCCACAGTCCCAAAGCAGCTACTGGAAACATTTTGGAAGCTGTTCCTTTTTATTTTAAGACCTGGGTGATTAGAAGTTCTTTACTGTTGTTTTTAGTGCTATTCAGTATATGAGAACTGCCTAAAATACTCAGAGGGGGTGTTCTTCTCCCTTATAATTCACACTATTTGGTAAACTGTTTACAGTTGTCTTAAGATACTGTTGCATTTGCTTGGGTAATTTTTGTGCAAGGTGTAACTGAAGTATGTGTATTACCACACTCTGGGACCTGCTTACTAATTTTCTCTAATAAACGTTTAATCACTGAAAACAAAACAAAACAAAAAACAAAGGAGCCATGTTCTATCTCCAGCAAGCAGCATAACTTGGCAGCTTTGGCCATGTGGCTCTGGCTTTAAAGCCAAGAATAGAAGGGACTATTTGGACAATTGATTCTGCTTAGCTGGAGCTAAGAAATTAGTGGTGATTAAGAAGAGACCAGTATCACTGAGGTGAAATCTTCTGGGGTGTTTTCTGAGAGCTGTGTTCCAAAGATAGACTTCTTGCTGGTCCCTAAACTTGATAATGTGTAAGAGTCATCCAGGTGGTACTGGATTTGAAGGCATGGAGAGCAGCTGAGCCTTGGCATGGTAAGAGGCCAGAGAAGGCCACTGGTAAAAGTGCAGCCTCATCCTCATTTGCAGTTGATGGCCCAGGACTGAAGGGGTCCTTCAAAGAAGTTGAGGCTTGGCACCATGAAGAGAGTTTATGAGAGGCTTTTGGTGAATTCTAGTTGCAGAAGACCCCAGTGTATTAGAGATGTCAGTACCATGTGATAACCACCAAGAACAGCAGCAGCAGTAGAGTGGAGTCAACCAGGGTCAAAATGCTACAGAGGGAAAAGCTGGAGAAGTGACACAAGCCCATTGGGGGAGCCCAGAAGATCACATGTGGATCCAAGACACTGGAACAAGAAGCTGTAAAGTTGAAGTTGTCTTGGATGCCCCAAGATGTTAAGAGATGTCAGATCTGTGGGATACATGCTGAGAAAACCTGCTAACAGGAGTGGAACCAGCTCAAGAGAATCAAGTTTGTTGTGACTGAATTCAGGATCTTCCAACAGCAGTCAATAAACATGGAAGGAGTTGGAGATATGAAGAGAACTTTGACATCAGACATGGATATGCTGAATTTGGAATTTGCCCAGCTAACTTTTGGTCTTGCTTCTGCCCAGAATTTTCATGCTATGAAGTTTTAGAATGGTAATGTATGTCCTGTGATGTTGGAGGTATGTGATCTGCCTTTTTGTTTTGCTTGCTTGTTTGTTTTTTATTTTATTTATTAGGGGATTACAGTTAAGTGATTGGATGATTCTCAGAAGAGACTTTGAAATTGGACTTTTAACATTGTTGAGACTGTTATATACTATGGGAACTTTGAAGTTGGACTAAATGTGTTTTGCACTATGCTATGGCTAGGTATGGCCCCCATAGACTCATGTGTTTGAATATGCCTATAGAGGCAAGGGAGTGGAATGTGATGGTTTGTCTATACTTGGCCCAGGGAATGGCACTATTAGGAGGTGTGGCCTTGTTGAAGTAGGTGTGACCTTATTGGTGGAAGTATGTCTCTGTTGGGGTGGACTTTGAGACCTTCCTCCAAGATGCCTGAGAACTGTCTCTTCCTAGCTCCCTCCAGTTCAGATGTAGAACTCTCAGAGCCTTCTCCTCTAATATGTCTGCCTGGATACTGCAGAGCTTCCTGACTTGATCATAATGAATTGAACCCCTAAACCTGTAAGATAGTCCAAATTAAATGTTGTCCCTTATAAGAGTTGCTTTGGTCATGATGTCTCTTCACAGCAATGGAAACCCTAAGATACCACCCACAAAATCTTCGACCCAAACTGTGTCCTGCTTACACAAAGTGCAGGGATAAAGATGGAGCAGAGACTGAGGAAATGGCCAAGCAATTAATAGCCTAACATGAGACCCATTCCATGAGCTAGATCCAATCCCTGATACTATTAATGATACTGTTGTGCTATCAAACTAAATGGAGAGAAACTTGAAGCAATCCCACTAATATCAGGGACTAGACAAGGCTGCCCACTCTCTTCCTACCTAGTCAATATAGTATTTGAAGTCCTATCCAGAGCAATTAGCCAATAAAAGGAGATCAAAGGAATACAAATTGGAAAGGAAGAAGTCACAATATCACTTTTTGCAGATGATATGATAGTATATATAAGTGATCCCAAAAACTCCACCAGAGAACTCCTAAACCTGATAAACAGCTTCATTGAAGTAGCTGGATATAAAATTAACTCAAACAAGTCAATGGCCTTTCTCTACACAAAGGATAAACAGGCTGAGAAAGAAATTAGGGAAACAACACCCTTCATAATAGTCACAAATAATATAAAATGCCTTGGTTTGACTCCAACTAAGGAAGTGAGAGATCTGTATGATAAGGACTTCAAGTCTCTGAAGAAAGAAATCAAAGAAGATCGCAGAAGATGGAAAGATCTCCCATGCTCGTGGATTGGCAGGATTAACGTAGTCAAAATTGCCATCTTGCCGAAAGCAATCTACAGATTCAATGCAATCCCCATCAAAATTCCAACTCAATTCTTCACAGAGTTAGAAAGGGCAGTTTGAAAATTCATCTGGAATAACAAAAAACCTAGGATAGCAAAAACTATTCTTGATCTTGTATTCCAAGTCTCTCAGAGACCAGTCTGAGCAGGAGAGCGTGCAGGCCACAGAAGCAACAGAGCTTCTTGGACAGGGTCCCTTCAGGCCTTCATCTTCAGCCAGGAGGCAGAGCTGAGCTCCACACCTCTGTGCACCTTCCCTGCCAGAGGAGATCTTGCCTGCAAAGCGTGTTCTGACCACTGGGACTCAGGAGAGAGTTGGACTCCCAGGAGTGCTGACAGAGGCTAACAGAATCACAGGAGGAACAAGCTCCAGCCAGAGACAGCTAAAACATCTAACACCAGAGATTAGCAGATGGCGAAAGGTAAATATAAGAATCTTACTAACAGAAACCAAGACCACTTGGCATCATCAGAACCCAGTACTCCCACCACAGGGAGTGCTGGATACCTCAACACACCTGAAAACCAAGATTCGGGTTTAAAATCATATCTCAAGATGCTGGTGGAGGATTTTAAGGACATTAATAACTCACTTAAAGCAATACAGGAGAACACTGCTAAATAGGAAGAAGTCCTTAAAGAGGAAGCACAAAAACCCCTTAAAGAATTACAGGAAACACTGCTAAACAAGTAGAAGATCTTAAAGAGGAAACACAAAAATCCCTTAAATAATTACAGGAAAACAAAACCAAACAGGTGATGGAATTGAACAAAACCATTTAAGATCTAATAATGGAAGTAGAAACAATAAAGAAAATCCAAAAGGAGACAACTCTGGAGATAGAAATCCTAGGGAAGAAATCAGGAACCATAGATTCGAGCATCGGCAGCAGAATACAAGAGATGGAAGAGAGGATGTCAGGTGCAGAAGATTCCATAGAAAACATGGACACAACAATCAAAGAAAATGCAAAATGCAAAAAGATCCTAACTCAAAACATTCAGGAAATCCAGGAAACAATGAGAAGACCAAACCTAAGGATAATAGGAGTAGATGAGAATGAAGATTTTCAACTTAAAGGGCCAGCAAATATCTTCAACAAAATTATAGAACAAAACTTCCTAAACCTAAAGAAAGAGATGCCCATGAACATACAAGAAGCCTACAGAACTCCAAATAGACTGGACCAGAAAAGCAATTCCTCCTGACACATAATAATCAAAACAACAAATGCACTAAATAAGAATAGAATATTAAAAGCAGTAAGGAAAAAAGGTCAAGTAACATATAAAGGAAGACCTATTAGAATTATACCAGACTTTTCACCAGAGACTATGAAAGCCAGAAGATCTTGGACAGATGTTATACAGACCCTAAGAGAACACAAATGCCAGCTCAGACTAATATACCCAGCAAAACTCTCTATTATCATAGATGGAGAAACCAAATTATTCCATGAAAAACCCAAACCCACACAGTGTCTTTCTACGAATCCAGCCTTTCAAAGGATAATAAAGGGGAAACTCCAACACAAGGAGGGAAATTATACCCTAGAAAAAGCAAAAAAGTAATCCTTTAACAAATCTAAAAGAAGATAGCCACAAGAACAAAATCCCAACTCTAACAACAAAATGACAGGAAGCACCAATTACTTTTCCTTAACATCTCTTAATATCAATGGACTTGTTTCCCCAATAAAATGACATAGACTAACAGACTGGCTACATAAACAGGATCCAACATTTTGCTGCATACAGGAAACCCACCTCAGAAACAAAGACAGACACTACCTCAGGGTAAAAGGCTGGAAAACCATTTTCCAAGAAAATGATCCGAAGAAACAAGCTGGAGTAGCCATTCTAATATCGAATAAAATGGACTTCCGACCCAAAGTTATCAAAAAAGACAAGGAGAGGAACTTCGTACTCATCAAAGGTAAAATCTTCCAAGATGAACTCTCAATTCTGAATATCTATGCTCCAAATGCAAGGGCATACACATTCATTAAGGAAACTACAGCACAGCTCAAAGCACACACTGTGCCTCACACAATAATAGTGTAAGACTTCAACACCCCACTCCCATTAATGGACAGGCCCTGGAAACAGAAACTAAACAGAGACACATTGAAACTAACAGAAGTTATGAAACACTGCAATTCCTCATAATGAGTTCTTTAATCTGAAATAACTGTTGTTATTATTGAATCAAAAATTACTATCTCTTTTTATTACAGACCATGGACAAAATGAAACTTGCAAACATAATTTCAAAAAGAGGCAATCTTAATAACAAAAGATTACAAAGGAAACAAAATAATAAGAAATGTGCGATGTGCAAATGCTATAAGGAAAGAAAACATACATATCTAGGCTCACACAGCAATTAAAAGTTTTGATTGTTTTAACTCATAGAAGCATTATTTTAAATGGGAAAATTTGTCATCTGAATTTATTGAGCTCCCTAATTTCATAGTAACTTGAAGATTTCCTAAAGAGAGTGCATTATAGTATTATTTATATGTATGAGGAAACCACTCTTGATTGGTGCAGAGTCATCTACATGTCCTACATGCTCCTCACTGAAAATAACCAAATAGTAATGGAACATCTGCAGAAAATATGGCATGTTCATATGGATGTACATATTTTTGAAGCAAATATTTTTTAAGATAAATATAACAAGAGAAAAAAAAAGAAAAAAAAAACACCATTCTCAACAATAAAAGAACTTCTGGTTGAATCACATCCCCGACCTCAAGCTGTACTACAGAGAAATTGTGATAAAAACTACTTGGTACTGGTACAGTGACAGACAGGTAGATCAATGGAATAGAATTGAAGACCCAGAAATGAACCCACACACCTATGGTCACTTGATCTTTAACAAAGGAGCTAAAACCATCCAGCATTTTCAACAAATGATGCTGGCTCAATTGATGGTTAGCATGTAGAAGATTGGGAATTGATCCATTCTTATCTCCTTGTACAAAGCTCAAGTCAAAGTGGATCAAGGACCTCCACATAAAATCATAGACACTAAATCCTATAGAGGAGAAAGTAGGGAAAAGCCTCAAAGATATGGGCACAGGGGAAAAATTCCTGAACAGAATAGCAATGGCTTGTGCTGTAAGATGGAGAATCAACAAATGGGACCTCATAAAATTGCAAAGCTTCTGTAAACCAAAGCATACGGTCAATAAGACAAAAAGGCCACCAACAGATTGGGAAAAGATCTTTACCAATCCTTAATCTGATAGGCAGCTAATATCCATTATATATAAAGAACTCAAGAAGTTGTACTTCATAAAACCAAATAACCCTATTTTTAAAATGGGGTACAGAGCTAAACAAATAATTCTCAACTGAGGAATAGTGAATGGCTAAGAAGCACCTAAAAAATGTTCAACATCCTTAATCATCAGGAAAATGCAAATCAAAACAACCCTGAGATTCCATCTCACACCAGTCAGAATGGCTAAGATAAAAAACTCAGGTGGCCGGGCGTGGTGGCGCATGCCTTTAATCCCAGCACTCGGGAGGCAGAGGCAGGCGGATTTCTGACTTCAAGGCTAGCCTGGTCTACAAAGTGAGTTCCAGGACAGCCAGAGCTATACAGAGAAACCCTGTCTCGAAAAACCAAAAAAAAAAAAAAAAAAAAAAAAAAAAAACTCAGGTGACAGCAGCTGCTGCCAAGGATGTGCAGAAAGAGGAACACTCCTCCATTGCTGGTGGGATTGCAAACTGTTACAACCACTGTAGAAATCAGTTTGGTGGTTCCTCAGAAAATTGAACATAATTCTACCGGAAGATCCAGTGATATCACTCCTGGGCATATACCCAGAAGATGCTCCAACTTGTAATAAGGACACATGATCCAATATGTTTATAGCAGCCTTAATTACAATAGCCAGAAGCTGGAAAGAACCCAGATGTCACTCAACAGAGGAATGGATACAGAAAATGTTGTGCATTTATACAATCGAGTACTACACAACTCTTAAAAACAATGAATTCATGAAATTCTTAGACAAATGGATGGATCTGGAGGATATCACTGTAAGTGAGGTAACCCAATCACCAAAGAATACATATGATATGCACTCACTGATAGGGGATATTAGTCCAGACCTCAGAATGCCTGAGATACAATTTGCAAAACACTTGAAACTCAATAAGAAAGAAGACCAAAATCTGCATACTTTGATCCTTCTTAGAAGGGGGAACAAAATACCCATGGAAGGAGTTACAGAGACAAAGTTCAGAGCAGAAACTGAAGCAATGACCATCCAGAAAGTGCCCCACCTGGGGATCCATCCCATCAACAACCACCAAACCCAGACACTATTGCAGATGCTAACAAGAACTTGCTGGCAAGAGCCTGATATAGCTGTCTCCTAAGAGGCTCTGCCAGAGTCTGAATAATACAGAAGTGGATACTCACAGTTGTCCATTAGAGGGAGCACAGGGTTCCCAATGAGGGAGCTAGAGAAACTATCCAATGATCTGAAGGGGTTTGTAGCCCCATAGGAGGAACAACAATATGAACTAACCAGTGCCCCTAGAGCTCCCTGTGACTATACCACCAATAAAAAATAGAACACGGAAGGACTCACAGCTCTAGCTGCATTTGTAGCTGAGGATGGCCTAGTTAGTCATCAATGTGAGGAGAGGCCCTTGGTCTTGTGAAGGTTCTATTCCCCAGTATAGGGGAATGCCTGGGCCAGGTGGTAGGAGTGGGTGGGTTGGGGAACAGTGGGAGAGGAGAGAGGATAGGGGATATTTAGAGGGGAAACTAGGAAAGGGGATAACATTTGAAATGTAAATAAAGAAAATATCTAATTAAAAAAAAAAAAGATACTGTTGTGCTTTGTCTGCATGTACACCTGCAGGCCAGAAGAGGGCATCGGATCTCTTTATAGATGTTGTGAGCCACCAGGTGGTTGCTGGGAATTGAACTCAGGACCTCTGGAAGAGTGACCAGTGCTCTGAAACACTGAGCCATCTCACCTGGGAACCATATTTCTTATTGATTATGTTTAAAAGAAATGCTTTCATCTTTGTTGGCTAAAGATAACCTTAGATCTGGGTAGGCTGGCTCATATTTGTGTTTATCCAGTAGTATAGTATAGTATAGCTTTCTTCATTCTAGGAGTTAGTGACACACAAGGTTGTTTTATGTTAGGAACTTCAGAGTGGCCACCAGCTGACCTCTAAAGCCTTCTGCCTCCTTCACACTTACCTCATAGTTTCTGAGTCTAGCTCCTTGATGCTGTGTCTCCTCAAGTTGAGTGTCCTTTTGGCTAGGAGCCAGGTACAGAATCTGGAGGAGGATTAGTCATAGCAGGAAGTGCCAGAAGGGTTGCATCAAGAGTTATAATGCTCTGTATATCCCACATCACCATGTATTACTCGCTTTATTTTAACTCTGAGTAAATAAGTACATCCTACATTCCTCTCTTGTGGGATCCATCTTAAGACTTGACACTATTACGAAGGCTATGGAGCTCTCACAAAAAGGGACCTGTCACGACTGCCCTCAGAAAGACCCCACAAGCAGCTGAAAGAGTCAGAGGCAGATATTTGCACCCAACCAATGGACAGAAGCAGCTGACCCCTGTGGTTAAATTAGGGGAAAGCTGGAAGAAGCTGAGGACGAGGGTGACCCTGTAGGAAGAAAAGAAGTCTCAATTAACCTGGATCCCGAGATCTCTCAGATACTGAGCCAACAACCAGACAGCATACACCAGCTGATATGAGGCCCTCAACACATATACAGTTGAGGACTGCTGGGTCTGAGTTTAGTCAGAGAAGATGTACCTAATGCTCAAGAGAATGGACGCCCTAGGGAGTTTAGAGGTCAGGTGGAGTGGGGGTGGGGGTGGGGGGTGGGGACATCCTCATGGAGACAGGGAGTGGGGGCTGGGATCATCCTCATGGAGAGAGGGGGTGGGAAGAAGGTAGGGGATGTGGAACAGTTGGAGGGTGGACCAGGAAGGAAATAAAACCTGGAGTTAGAAAGAAAGAAAGAAAGAAAGAAAGAAAGAAAGAAAGAAAGAAAGAAAGAAAGAAAGAAAGAAAGAAAGAAAGAAAGAGAGAGAGATCATGAGATAGAGAGATAGATAGCCCAACAGAGAACAAGACCCTATATGCCTCCAGATCACTGAAAACAACTCTTTTTTTTTAAGGTTTGTATGCTGCTTTATTGTATGCTACAGCCAGTGTATATAAAATAGTTAAACTTCGTGAGACAGAAATCCATGAAGTTCAGAGAGGTAGATGTTAAGGACTGACAAGTAGAGGATAGTGTATTGTGGCACATGTTAAGGAGAAGCTTTTGTACAGACTTCAAACTTAGCTCTCTTGAATATTCACTGGTTCATGAAAAGTGGTTTGAGAAACCTCAAGATAGATGACTACAAAAAGGAGCAGGCTTTCTGGGGTCTGAAGGGATTTGTACTTGAAGACACTCCAGTCAGCAGAGGGTCATGTTGAGCATTCTGCAGAACTGTTTCAAGTCTGCAGCTGCCTAGGAAACCTTCACGCGGTTGAGCCCGGCCTCCAGCCAGAGCTGCTGGACCACCTTCTCCATGGCAGCGACGGTAGAAGAACCTGACATGAGCCGGCCAACTCGTCAGTCCGGGCAGGGAGCGGCAGGTCGCAGGACTCCAGAGAATCTTTTTTTTTTTTTTTTTTTTTTTTTTTTGAGACAGGGTTTCTCTGTATAGCCTTGGCTGTCCTGGAACTCACTCTGTAGACCAGGCTGGCCTTGAACTCTGAAATCCGCCTGCCTCTGCCTCCCAAGTGCTGGGATTAAAGGCGTGCGACACCACAGCCCAACTCGAAAACAACTCTTATGACAAGTTTGTAGCAAAAAAGGCCAAAATATAGTTACATAAATAAATAAATAAATAAATAAATAAATAAATAAAAATAAAGTCCAACAGAGAACAAGAACTTATATGCCTCCAGATCACTGAAAACTACCGGTATAAGATAACAACTTTGGAGAAAAAAAATAAAGGACAAAATATAGTTACAGGTTATGGGTAAGCTATTAAGTTGTTATGATATTTTTAGACATTTTTAGTTTCTTTTCTTGTTGTTGTAATAAAATATTTGGATAAAAGCAATTTAGGGGAAAATATTTGTTTTACAGTTCATAGTATACATCACAGTAAGAATCTAAAAATCCCTCACTGCCTTCTAAAATAAAAATTCAACCAATCAGGCAGGGAACAAGCAACCATAATATGACTCTGTACAAGACATATCAAATTTAATAACAGTAACACTTTCAATAATGTGACAATTTGCTAATGAATAGCTTCACTGTTTCTTACAGTTCAATTTTACAAATACATAAATTCTATTCTATAAAGTTGTACCTTATTGGTACATACTATCAGTTGACATGAATTAAAGCACTATCTAAGACAGAACCAGTTTGAACAAATCCTGTCCTTAGCATAATTCACACAAAGATTTAATATGTTTATGAATTGTCTCAATGTTTCTCTTTATTTATTCTTGCCATCACCCTGACATTCTACTCTGTTTTACACCCCAAACACCTACCACTCCCTTTCAGGAGCCACAATCCCTTTGTCTCTCAGAATCTAGGCTCAGAGTTGGCATGGATGGCTTGGAGCTCCTCATAGTCACTTCTATACCAATCACTGTTCACCAAGGGAGTGATTATCTACACATCAAAATGTAAGATCCCTGCATTGCGGGACTGAGCCAATGACAAAGTAGCTTCTCTTCCAACTAGACTTGAGAGGAGTGAGAACTTAAAGAAAAGAACAATACGGTTAGCTCAGCAAATCTTTATATTATCCTAACCTAATTAAAATAAAATAAAATGCCTACTGGGATTCATTTTCTTATGTCCTTTATAGTTCTGATACCACAAGTATTTCACATTACCATAGAATTTACCTTAGTTATATGCAAAACATCTGAGAAATATCTCATAATGCCGAATGTCTTAATAAACTATATTTTTCAAGATAGAAATATAGATACTGTTTCTTCTGATAGCTTGATTTGTAACGTAATTGCCTCATTTACTTTGCACATTGCACACTGCATCTACCCCACACAACTCTGAAAACAACAGAAGCAAGGATGAACTTTATCTATAAAAGATGTCCATAGTTTTGACACTTGTCTTCCTAGAATCTTGAGCCATAAATACTGCTTTCTTCCTCTAAGGCATATGTGATTTTTCACTTTATTGTCAGTTAATGCTTTCACTGTTTTATATTTAGTAAGATTTTTATCTTGAAAATATTTTACAATTAGTGAGTAAGTCAACCATCTGTGGTAAACCTGTGGTATGAGATAGTATATTGGGAAGGACACAACAACCTGCTAAGTCCAATTTCAGGGAATGACACACTCTATTCAGGCCTTTAAGTCACCAGCACACATAGTATATACATTCACACTCTATACACACATAATAAAATGATAAAAGCAAACCTTTGAAAAACCCAAACTTTAGCCTTTAATCCCAGCACTTGGGAGGCAGAGACAGGCAGATTTCTGAGTTCAAGGCCAGCCTGGTCTACACAATGAGTTCCAGGACAGCCAGGGCTATACAGAGAAACCCTGTCTCAAAAAACCAAAAAATAAAAAAAAAATAAAAAAAATAAAAAAAAAAAGAGAGAGAGAAAAGAAAACACAAACTTTTTTTCTGTAAATAACAGCTTTTCATTTTTCCTCCTCCATCCTCTGGCCTCGAGCATTTTGCCTTTCTCGGAGTTTCACATAGAAGAATTGTATAGTATTTGAGACTTTGAAACAGGCTTATTTTGTGTATTTTAATATTTTGAAGGATTATCAAAGTTGAAGCAGGTGTCAGAATTTTCTTTGTGAAGCAAAATAATAGTCTATAATATATACAAAATAAAATATGTATAATATTTTGTTTATGTATGTTTTCACTCGTAGACACTTGGTTTGCTCCCCTTTTGGCTACTGTGAATAGTCCTGTTATGAAGATAAGCTTACACACTTAACTTCAGTTGTCTACCATCAATTATTTTAGGAATAGATCAGAAGTATAACCTGTATGTCTCAGGATTATTCAGTTTTCAGGTTTTAAAGGAATCTGAATTTTTTAGTGTTTACATAATGTCAAATTCCTGACCATAATGCAAAAATGATTCCACTTTCACCACATTCTTACCAAAATTCTTTAAATGTTCATTACAGTAGTAATGTTGATGGTAATTTGTGATGACAGATGGGTTTCTTTTCTGAGATATGGTATCCTTCTATAGCCCAAGTTAACTTCAAACTTGTGATCCTATCGTTTCTACATCCTTAGTGCAGAAGTTATGGTTATTTATATAAAGCCCAACTGCAAATTGATTTTTGATAAAGATATAAAAAGAATTCACAGAAAAAAAGGACAATTTTGCCAAAAATTCTGTGGGAAGAATTAGAGATCATACAACAACATCAACAAATGAACCTCAATGTCTGGCCCTGTGGCTACAGACTGCGCGGTCTGTTCTGATCTCTGCCTATTGGAGCCGTTTTGACTGCAATGAAGTATGCCTTGTCCCACCACCATAGTGGTTCCTGTTCACAGTTGTGTTGATGTCTAGGACTGAAGGTATGCACCACAAAAACCAGCCATCCAGGTTTGATGTTTTTGTGCCATGTATCATCTGATACACACACACACACACACACACACACACACACACACACACACACAGACACACACACACAGTAAGTTACTATAAAGAAACTTCCAAGCCAACCAGAGATACATGGTGAGACTTTGTCTCAAAAATATTCTAATATTTCCATCCTGATTTTCAACTATTCAAAATTTATTTTAAGGAATGGATCACATTATTAGGAAAGGTGTTTCTACGTCCACTTCAGATCTTAGTGCAATGTTATATGAACAGCAGTGTTCTTAGAAGCTGCTTAAAACCTCACTAGCAAGATCTTGCTGAAAGGACCCAAATATAGCTGTCTCTTGTGAGACGATGCCGGGGCCTAGCAAACACAGGAGTGGATGTTCACAGTCAGCTATTGGATGTATCACAGGGCTCCCAATGGAGAAGCTAGAGAAAGTACCCAAGGAGCTAAAGGGATCTGCAACCCTATTGTTGGAACAACATGATGTACTAACCGGAACCCTGGAGCTCTTGTCTCTAGCTGCATATGTATCGAAAGATGGCCTAGTCGGCCATCAATGGAAAGAGAGGCCCATTGGACGTGCAAACTTTATATGCCCCAATATAGGGGAATGCCAGGGCCAAAAGAATGGGAATGGGTGGGTAGGGAAGTGGGGGGCGCTATGGGGGACTTTTGGGATAGTATTGGAAATGTAATTGAGGAAATTATGTAATAAAAATATTAAAAAAAAAAAAAAAAAAAACCTCACTCAGAAGCCGGGCTTGGTGGCGCACGCCTTTAATCCCAGCACTTGGGAGGCAGAGGCAGGCGGATTTCTGAGTTCAAGGCCAGTCTGGTCTACAAAGTGAGTTCCAGGACAGCCAGGGCTATACGGAGAAACCCTGTCTCGAAAAACCAAAAAAAAAAAAAAAACCTCACTCAGAAAAAAAATATTTTTCAGAATTTACTGAAGGTTAAGTAAAAGTAGAGAGATAAGTATGTCCAGAATGCAGCTTATACACTTATGGAATTGTCACAGCATACTACTAATAAAACCCACAAAAAGGTAATGGTGCTATAACTAAATTTTTGAAAATTAAAAACTTTAAAAATTGTTTTGTTTAATTTTTTTGTTTGTTTGTTTTTTGAGACAGGGTTTCTCTGTATAGCCCTGGCTGTCCTGGAGCTCACTTTGTAGACCAGGGTGGCCTTGAACTCAGAAATCGCCTGCCTCTGTCTCCTAAGTGCTGGGATTAAAGGTGTGTGCCACCACACCTGGCTTTGTTTAATTTTTTTTGTTTTGTTTTGTTTTGCCTGCATGTACATCTGTGTACTATTTGTATGGTAGATGTCTGCAAATCTCCTGAAATTTGAGTTACAGACCATTGTGTGCTGTAGTGTGGGTGCTAGGAATTGAACTTTGGTCCTCTTGAAGAACATCTAGTGCTCTTAACTGATGAGCCACCTCTCCAGCCACTGTACTACTTTTATAGCTTTATTTTTCTGACGCTGAAGAATGAATCCAGGTCCATGTGAATCTGGTAAGTCCTCTACCCAGATATATATGTCCCCCTGAAAATAATATGTGTTGGTTTGAATGTGAAGAGTGAACTCCCCCCTCCACAATGGTGGCAAAACGTAAACTAGGACTGCCAGGGGTAAAATGTTTGGTGGCTCCTTAAAAAGCTAAACAAGAAGTAATTAGCCAAAAATTCTACTCCTTAGGCAGGTACTTCCAAAAATGAAAAGTGTGTCCAAACAAAAGCTTGCATATAAATTAATGTAGTGTAAGCACTATGCATAATAGTCAAAGGTAGAAATATGCCCATCGAACAAAACACCCAGGGAAGGAGTCACAGAGACAAAGTTTGGAGCTGTGATGAAAGGATGGACCATTTAGAGACTGCCGTATCCAGGGATCCATCCCATAATCAGCTTCTAAACGCTGACACCATTGCATACACTAGCAAGATTTTGCTGAAAGGACCCAAATATAGCTGTCTCTTGTGAGACGATGCCGGGGCCTAGCAAACACAGGAGTGGATGTTCACAGTCAGCTATTGGATGTATCACAGGGCTCCCTATGCAGAAGCTAGAGAAAGTACCCAAGGAGCTAAAGGGATCTGCAACCCTATTGTCGGAACAACATGATGTACTAACCAGAACCCCGGAGCTCTTGTCTCTAGCTGCATATGTATCGAAAGATGGCCTAGTCGGCCATCACTGGAAAGAGAGGCCCATTGGACTTGCAAACTTTATATGCCCCAATATAGGGGAATGCCAGGGCCAAAAGAATGGGAATGGGTGGGTAGGGAAGTGGGGGGCGCTATGGGGGACTTTTGGGATAGCATTGGAAATGTAATTGAGGAAAATATGTAATAAAAATAAAAAAAAGAAATATGCCCATCGAAAATGCAATATTGAATGCAGCATATGCGTTTAATTTGATCAGCTTTAAAAGGACAAAGTATGAACATCAGTGACACAAAAGGGTACATTTGAAATAAATTCATTTATTTGAGGTATCTAAAATAATGAAAATTGAAGAATTGGCAGAATGTTATTTTTCAAGGACAGAAGGGAATAGGAAGTAGTAGGTCAGTCTTTTGCTTAAGAGTAGAAGCTTAAAAAAATTATGAAAATGGATGGTAGTGATCAATGCACAGCAATGCAAAAAAAAAAAAAAACCTTTGCACTTGAAAACAATGATCTCTGCTATGGCTATCTTATCACAAGTTATATGTGTGTGTGTGTGTGTGTGCGCGCGCGCGCGCTCGCGAGTATGTGTGTGTATGTATCACGGTCGGTCCCATGTAGCCCGGATTGGTCTTGAACTCCTGATCCTCATGTCTCTACCTCTCAAATGTTGATATATAAACAAATTTAAATTGCCACACGCTGTAAAAGTTCTTATTTTATATGTAATTATAATAAATGTGTGGTATACAGAGATTCCAATAGGTTATTTGACAACAGTCAGGTTTTTTATTTTAATTTTTTATTAGGTATTTTCCTCATTTACATTTACAATGCTATCCCAAAAGTCTCCCATACCCTCCCCCCCCACTCCACTACCCACCCACTCCCACTTTTTGGCCCTGACGTTCCCCTGTACTAGGGCATATAAAGTTTGCAAGTCCAATGGGCCTCTCTTTCCACTGATGGACGACTAGGCCATCTTTTGATACATATGCAGCTAGAGTCAAGAGCTCTGCGGTACTGGTTAGTTCATAATGTTGTTCCACCTATAGGGTTGCAGATCCCTTTAGCTCCTTGGGTATTTTCTCTAGCTCCTCCACTGGGGCCCTCTGATCCATCCAGTAGCTGACTGTGAGCATCCACTTATGTGTTTGCTAGGCCCCAGCATTTTCTCACTAGAGACAGCTATATCAGGGTCCTATCACCAAAATCTTGCTAGTGTATGCAATGGTGTCAGCGTTTGGAGGCTGATTATGGGATGGATCCCTGGATATGGCAGTCTCTAGATGGCCCATTCTTTTGTCTCAGCTCCAAACTTTGTCTCTGTAACTCCTTCCATGGGTGTTTTGTTCCCAATTCTAAGAAGGGGCACAGTGTCCACACTTTGGTCTTTGTTCTTCTTGAGTTTCATGTGTTTGGCAAATTGTAACCTATATCTTGGGTATTCTAAGCCTCTGGGCTAATATCCACTTATCAGTGAATACATATCATTTGAGTTCTTTTGTGATTGGGTTACCTCACTCAGGGTAATGCCCTCCAGGTCCAACCATTTGCCTAGGAATTTCATAAATTCATTCTTTTTAATAGCTGAGTAGTAATCCATTGTGTAAATGTACCACATTTTTTGTATCCATTCCTCTATTGAGGGGCATCTGGGTTCTTTCCAGCTTCTATTATAAATAAGGCTGCTATGAACATAGTGGAACATGTTTCTTTCTCACTGTTTGGAACATCTTCTGGATATATGTCCAGGAGAGGTATTGCGGAATCCTCCGGTAGTACCATGTCCAATTTTCTGAGAAACCGCCAGACTGATTTCCAGAGTGGTTGTACAAACTTGCAATCCCACCAACAGTGGAGGAATGCTCCTCTTTCTCCACATCCTTGGCAGCATCTGCTGTCACCTGAGTTTTTGATCTTAGCCATTCTGACTGGTGTGAGATGGAATCTCAGGATTGTTTTGATTTGCATTTCCTGATGATTAAGGATGCTGAACATTTTTTCAGGTGCTTCTCAGCCATTCGGTATTCCTCAGGTGAGAATTCTTTGTTTAGCTCTGAGCCCTATTTTTTAATAGGGTTATTTGATTTTCTGGGGTCCACCTTCTTGAGATCTTTATATATATTGGATATTAGTCTTCTATCTGATTTAGGATAGGTAAAGATCCTTTCCCAATCTGTTGGTGGCCTTTTTGTCTTATTGACAGTGTCTTTTACCTTACAGAAGCTTTGCAGTTTCATGAGGTCCCATTTGTCAATTCTCCATCTTACAGCAAAAGCAATTGCTGTTCTATTCAGGAATTTTTTCCCTGTGCCAATATCTTCGAGGCTTTTCCCCACTTCCTCCTCTATAAGTTTCAGTGTCTCTGGTTTTATATGGAGCTCCTTGATCCACTTAGATTTTTTCTTACTAAAAGGTGAGAGGATAGGATCAATTCGCATTCTTCTACATGACAACCACCAGTTGTGCCAGCACCATTTGTTGAATATGCTGTCTTTTTTCCACTGGATGGTTTTAGCTCTCTTGTTGAAGATCAAGTGACCATAGGTGTGTTTGTTCATTTCTGGGTCTTCAATTCTATTCCATTGGTCTCCTTTTCTGTTGTTATACCAGTACCATGCCGTTTTTTTTTTAATTTTTTTTTTTATTTTTTTTTTTTTATCACAATTGCTATGTAGCAAAGCTTTAGTTCAGGCATGGTGATTCCACCACAGGTTCTTTTATCCTTGAGAAGAGTTTTTGCTATCCTAGGTTTTTTGTTATTCCAGATGAATTTGCAGATTGCCCTTTCTAATTCGTTGACAATTTGAGTTGGAATTTTGATGGGGATTGCATTGAATCTGTAGATTGCTTTTGTCAAGATAGCCATTTTTACAATGTTGATCCTGCCAATCCATGAGCCTGGGAGATCTTTCCGTCTTCTGAGATCTTCTTTAATTTCTTTCTTCAGAGACTTGAAGTTCTTATCATACAGATCTTTCACTTCCTTAGTTAGAGTCACACCAAGGTATTTTATATTATTTGTGAGTATTGAGAAGGGTGTTGTTTCCCTAATTTCTTTCCAGCCTGTTTATTCTTTGTGTGGAGAATGGCCATTGACTTATTTGAGTTAATTTTATATCCAGCTACTTCACTGAAGCTGTTTATCAGGTTTAGGAGTTCTGTGGTGGAATTTTTAGGGTCACATATGTATTATCATGTCATCTGCAAAAAGTGATATTTTGTCTTCTTTTCCAATTTGTATCCCTTTGATCTCCTTTTGTTGTCGAATTGCTCTGGCTAGGACTTCAAGTACAATGTTGAATAGGTAGGGAGAAAGTGGGTAGCCTTGTCTAGTCCCTGATTTTAGTGGGATTGCTAACAGCTTCTCACCATTTACTTTGATGTTGGCTACTGGTTTGCTGTAGATTGCTTTTATTATGTATAGGTATGGGCCTTGAATTCCTGAACTTTCCAAGACTTTTATCATGAATGGGTGTTGGATTTTTTCAAATGCTTTCTCTGCATCTAACGAGATGATCATGTGGTTTTTGTCTGTGATTTTGTTTATATAATGGATTACGTTGATGGATTTCCATATATTAAACCATCTCTGCATCCCTGGAATAAAACCCACTTTGTCAGGATGGATGATTGTTTTAAAATGTTCTTGGATTCGGATAGCGAGAATTTTTTTTTTTTTTTTTTTTTTTTGGTTTTTCGAGACAGGGTTTCTCTGTGTAGCCCTGGCTGTCCTGGAACTCACTCTGTAGACCAGGCTGGCCTCGAACTCAGAAATCCGCCTGCCTCTGCCTCCCGAGTGCTGGGATTAAAGGCGTGCGCCACCAACGCCCGGCAGGATAGCGAGAATTTTATTGAGTATTTTTTTTTAAAGATTTATTTATTTATTATATGTAAGTACACTGTAGCTGTCTTCAGACATTCCAGAAGAGGGCGCCAGATCTCGTTGCGGATGGTTGTGAGCCACCATGTGGTTTCTGGGATTTGAACTCTGGACCTTCGGAAGAGCAGTCGGGTGCTCTTACCCACTGAGCCATCTCACCAGCCCTTATTGAGTATTTTTGCAGTGATATTCATAAGGTAAATTGGTCTGAAGTTCTCTATCTTTGTTAGATCTTTCTGTGGTTTAGGTATCAGAGTAATTGTGGCTTCATAGAATGAGTTGGGTTGAGTACCTTCTACTTCTATTTTGTGGAATACTTTGTGCAGAACTGGAATTAGATCTTCCTTGAAGGTCTGGTAGAACTCTGCACTAAACCTATCTGGTCCTGGGCTTTTTTTTCCGTTGGGAGACCATTAATGATTCTTCCTATTTCTTTAGGGGATATGGGACTATTTAGATCGTTAACTTGATCCTGGTTTAACTTTGGTACCTGGTATCTGTCTAGAAATTTGTCTATTTCGTCCAGGTTTTCCAGTTTTGTTGAGTATAGCCTTTTGTAGAAGGATCTGATGGTGTTTTGTATCTCTTCAGGGTTCATTGTTATGTCTCCCTTTTCATTTCTGATTTTGTTAATTAGGATGCTGTCCCTGTGCCCTCTAGTGAGTCTGCCTAAGGGTTTATCTATCTTGTTGATTTTCTCAAAGAACCAGCTCCTCATTTGGTTGATTCTTTGAATAGTTCTTCTTGTTTCCACTTGGTTGATTTCGCCCCTGAGTTTGATTATTTCCTGCTGTCTACTCCTCTTGGGTGAATTTGCTTCCTTTTTTTCTAGAGGTTTTATGTGTGTTGTCAAGCTGCTAGTGTGTTCTCTCTCTTGTTTGTTTTTGGAGGCACTCAGTGCTATGAGTTTCCCTCTCAGAAATGCTTTCATAGTATCACATAAGTTTGGGTATGTTGTGGCTTCATTTTTATTAAACTCTAAAAAGTCTTTAATTTCTTTCTTTATTCCTTCCTTGACCAAGGTATCGTTGAGAAGAGTGTTGTTTAGTTTCCACGTGTGTGTTGGCTTTCCAGTATTTATGTTGTTATTGAAGATCAGCCTTAGTCCATGGTGGTCTGATAGGATACATGGGACAATTTCAATATTTTTGTATCTGTTGAGGCCTGTTTTGTGACCAATTATATGGTCAATTTTGGAGAAGGTACCATGAGGTGCTGAGAAGAAGGTATATCCTTTTGTTTTAGGATAAAATGTTCTGTAGATATCTGTTAAGTCCATTTGTTTCATAACTTCTGTTAGTTTCACTGTGTCCCTGTTTAGTTTCTGTTTCCATAATCTGTCCATTGATGAAAGTGGTGTGTTGAAGTCTCCCATTATTATTGTGTGAGGTGCAATATGGGCTTTGACCTTTACTAAAGTTTCTTTAATGAATGTGGCTGCCCTTGCATTTGGAGCATAGATATTCAGAATTGAGAGTTCCTGTTGGAGGATTTTTCCTTTGATGAGTATGAAGTGTCCCTCCTTGTCTTTTTTGATAACTTTGGGTTGGAAGTCGATATTATTCGATATTAGAATGGCTACTCCAGCTTGTTTCTTCATACCATTTGCTTGGAAAATTGCTTTCCAGCCTTTCACTCTGAGGTAGTGTCTGTCATTTTCCCTGAGATGGGTTTCCTGTAAGCAGCAAAATGTTGGGTCCTGTTTGTGTAGCCAGTCTGTTAGTCTATGTCTTTTTATTGGGGAATTGAGTCCATTGATATTAAGAGATATTAAGGAAAAGTAATTGTTGCTTCCTATTATTTTTGTTGTTAGAGGTGGCATTCTGTTTTTATGGCTGTCTTATTTTTGGTGTGTTGAGGGATTACTTTCTTGGTTTTTCTAGGGTGTGGTTTCCATCCTTGTATTGGCTTTTTTTTCAGCTATTATCCTTTGTCGGGCTAGATTCCTGGAAAGATAATGTGTGAATTTGGTTTTGTCATGGAAAACTTTGGTTTCTCCATCTATGGTAATTGAGAGTTTGGCTGGGTATAGTAGCCTGGTCTGGCATTTGTGTTCTCTTAGTGTCTGTATAACATCTGTCCAGGATCTTCTGGCCTTCATAGTCTCTGGTGAAAAGTCTGGTGTAATACTGATAGGGCTGCCTTTCTGTGTTACTTGACCTTTTTCCCTTACTGCTTTTAATATTCTATCTTTATTTAGTGCATTTGTTGTTCTGATTATTATGTGTTCGGAGGAATTTCTTTTCTGGTCTGTGGCCTCCCTTCCCCCCAGCCTGGAACCTGCCTGCTCGAGGGTGGAGCTACCGGCTCATTCGTCCTGCCACGCCCACTGCTGGAACCTGCCTTTGCTGCCTGGAGACACATACGTGTTTGTCCTGCTATTGGACCCTGAGTTACTTGGCGGGATATTGGGTTCCCTCCCCCTTCCTTCATAAGTTGGGTGTCTGGAAATATTAAATTGAGCCTCGATCAGAACTTGTTGTCCTGGCTTCATTCTTTTCTTCCGCCCCGTCTAGTTTCCTCTCTTTTCAGCCTGAACTGCCATTCGCAGTTGAACCGTTCGTGTTGTGGACCGCGGGCGGGCCGCAACACTGGTCCAGTCTATTTGGAGTTCTGTAGGCTTCTTGTATGTTCATGGGCATCTCTTTCTTTAGGTTTGGGACATTTTCTTCTATAATTTTGTTGAAGATAATTGCCGGTCATTTGAGTTGAAAATCTTCATTCTCATCTACTCCTATTATCCGTAGGTTTGGTCTTCTCATTGTGTCCTGGATTTCCTGGATCTTTTGAGTTAGGATCTTTTTGCATTTTGTATTTTCTTTGATTGTTGTGCCGATGTTCTCTATGGAACCTTCTGCACCTGAGATTCTCTCTTCCATCTCTTGTATTCTGTTGCTGATGCTTGCATCTATGGTTCCAGATTTCTTTCCTAAGTTTTCTATTTCTAGTATTGCCTCACTTTGGGTTTTCTTTATTGTGTCTACTTCCCTTTTTAAGTCCTGCATGGTTTTATTCAATTCCATCACCTGTTTGGTCGTGTTTTCTTGCAATACTTTAAGGGATTTTTGTGTTTCCTTTTTAATGTCTTCTCCCTGTTTAGCAGTGTTTTCCTCTATTTCTTTAAGTGAATTATTAAAGTCCTTCTTGATGTCCTCTACCATCATCATGAAACATGCTTCCAAATCTGGGTCTAGTTTTTCGGGTGTGTTGGGGTGCCCTGGACTGGGTGGGGTGGGAGTGCTGTGTTCTGATGATCATTAGTGGTCTTGGTTTCTGTTAGTAAGATTTGTAAGTTTGCCTTTCGCCATCTGGTAATCTCTGGAGTTAGTTGTTGTAGTTGTCTCTGGTTAGATCTTGTTCCTCTGGTGTTTATGTTAGCCTCTATCAGCAGACCTGGGAGACTAGCTCTCTCCTGAGTTTCAGTGTTCAGAGTACTCTCTGCAGGTAGGCTCACCTCTTCCAGGGAAGGTGCCCAGATATCTGGTGTTAGAACCTGCCTCCTGGCAGAAGTTGTGATCCACTCACAGAGGTCTTAAGATCCCATGAAGGGTCCTGTGTATACCTTACAGCTGTCCGCAAACTCCACACCCAAGGTACCCCTGTGCTGGCATGGACCCGAAGGGACTTGTGCCCCTGATCAGGCCGGATTTTCTAATTCCCTAATTAATTCAGTCTCAGGTCCTGCTCGATTGGATTGGAGCAGCAGCTGTGTTCCACTCATCAGAGGTCTTAAGATTCCATGGAGGGTCTTGTGGGTAGCTTGCAGGTGTCAGCTGAGGGTCAGGTTTTTTTTTTTAAGTAATTTTTATTAGATATTTTCTTTTATTTACATTTCAAATGTTATCCCCTTTCCTAGTTTCCCCTCAAAAAATCCCCTAATGCCTCCCACATCCCCCTGCTTCCCAACCCACCCACTCCCATTCCTGGTCCTGGCATTCCCCTATATTGGGGCATAGAGCCTTCACAGGACCAAGGGCCTCTCCTCCCATTGATGACTGACTAGACCATCCTCTGCTATAAATATAGCTAAAGCCACAAGTTCCACCATGTGTTTTCTTTGATTGGTGGTATAATTCCAAGAAGCTCTGAACTGGTTAGTTCATAGTTCCTTCTATGGGGCTTCAGTCCCTTTCAGCTCCCTGGGATTTCTTTGGCTCCTTCACTGGGGGCGACAAGGGTCAGTTTGAAGTGAGATAAAAAGAAGCTCCTAGGGCACTGTTCTCTCTTTGGTTTATTCTTCATTGTTGTTCTCCCCTGGCACTTGAGATGGTGTGATACCAGTGGGGACTCTATGACTACCATAAGAAATGGTAGGAGGCACTGGTGATATGTCAGAAGAGTCACTGAAAGGTGGAAAAGAAGAACTTTTAGAACAAGGACACCTTTTGGGTGCCAGGTTGACTATAGGAAAGAGTACACTCTAGGGCAGCATTCTTTGAGGGCTACATATCAAATATCCTGCATATCATATATTTACATTACAAGTCATAACAGTACCAAAATTACAGTTATGAAGTAGTAACAAAATGATTTTAGGGTTAGATGTCACCACAACATGAATAACTGTATAAAAGGCTTACAGCATTAGAAAGGTTGAGAACCATTGCTCTAGGACAAAGGCTTAGTACTTGGCTATTTGCAAGCTATTTTGGGCCATATGAACTCTGAGAAACTATCTACATATCACCTGGAAAATATATACTATAGACTGAACACCAAAGCTGTAGGTTTCCAAAGTTCATAGTGTGGGCCAGGACTGAGTGAGTTAAAAGTACTACTGGCTGTTGTGACACATACCTGTAAACCCAACACTTGGGAGGATGAAGCAATAGTACTACCATGAGTTCCAGGTCAGCCTGTGACACATTGTGAAGTCTATTTAAAAAAGAAAGAGAGAGAGAGAAAAAGAAAGGACAAAAGATAGGAAGAAAGAAAGAAAGAAAGAAAGAAAGAGAGAGAGAGAGAGAGAGAGAGAGAGAGAGAGAGAGAGAGAGAGAGAGAGAGAGAAAGAAAGAAAGAAAGAAAGAAAGAAAGAAAGGAGCAAAAGAAGAAAGCACAGTGCTGAGATAAATTACAAATTTAGGAATAAAAGAAAGATGTCATTTCGATCAGTGTCACATCAGAAGATAACTTTCCAACAACCTATCTAAATAACTTTAGAAACTTGCTATGACTATTTCTCTTTGACATTATATTATTTATTAGGCCTGGATATTTAACACTCATAAAAGTTTGAAATTAGGCAATACTGATGAGTTGATTGTCTTTTCTGGGATAAAACTTAGCTAATAAATTCTACAGTTTAACCAGGACTGCATCTAATACAGCAGCCGCTTCTTAGAATTCAGATCTTGGACTGGAGGTGCTGCTCAATGGCAGAGTACATACCTTACATGCAAGTACCTGTGTGTTCAGCCAACAGCACCACAGATTCAATTCAATTCAACTCAAATTAGTTATTCAATATGCTATTCTATCTTGTTTGCACTACCTTTGAAATCTTAGATTTTCAAATTCTCTTTTTAAGTTAATTTTATGGGTTCCTTTGTTTTTTGTTTTGTTTATTTATTTATTTATTTATTTATTTATTTATTTATTTATTTGCTTTTGTTGAGACAGGGTGACACTATGTAGCTCCAACTTTCCTGGAACTCACTATGTAGACCTGACTGGCTTTGCACTCACAGAGACCTGTCTGCCTCTGGAGTTCTAGGATTAAAGGCGTGAGCCAATACATCTGGCTTGGGTTCTTTGGTTAATGAGATAAATTTAGTGTAGACACATTTTTTTGCATAATTTTCCTACCAAGTCATAATCCTGTAAATGTTAAAGAAAAAGCTTACACAAAATGCACAGAAGTTACAAGCAAAGAGAAGGTGATACTAAGAGCCACTATGGCCAACAGCTGGTGAGAAGATACCTGAGCCAAGTGTTGATGTAACAGGAGCTGTTGCCATGCTGGAGAGCAAAGAGAAAAGGAGGATTTGAAGTGAAGAAGCATCACGAGGCAAAGGAACAATATGACATAGGTAATAGATGGTGTCAAATGAGACTGAGACACAGGAAGAAGTCAGAGCCTGAGCTGCCCAGGTCATGATAACAAGCAGTCTAATCCCGTATGAAAGCACAGATGTGATATAATAAGATACTTTTGTGTTTTATTTAGAAAGACTTATTTTGTCTGCAGAATGGATGCTTATCTGAAAATGAACTTAAAGATAAAGATACTATACAGGTAAGTAAAAAGAAGGCTATGAATTAAGGCAATGATGTAGTGAAGAGCAGGCACAGAATGATTTGTAATAAATAGGGCACAGTGGTTACTTGGATGTAAGTAGGAGTGGGAAAAGAAGGGTAGGAGGTGAGTGAGATAGATAGAACATTTGATTAATGATCACAAGGAGTGGCTGAGATAAGGAAGGAG
This sequence comes from Mus caroli, assembly GCF_978045245.1. NCBI lineage: Eukaryota > Metazoa > Chordata > Mammalia > Rodentia > Muridae > Mus > Mus caroli. Next base: position 54,461,354 of record NW_028227270.1, on the reverse strand, counting down.
TGACCTACATTAATACTAGTTTCTACTTTGGGTGTAGAGATAGTACTGCTCATATTGTAAATAATGCAGAGACAGCAATTAGCAGCTGCATATATCTTGAAGATGAGAAACGGGGATAATAGCAAGCAGGTCCTAATTTTTTACATGGTTTGCATACGTTAGAGAACTAACTCTTTGTCTACCCGGGCAACTTGAACATCTATCTTTCCTTTTTTTTTTTTTTTATTTCTAAATAGGGTCTCAGTATGTAGCCCTGGTAGTCTTGGTACTTTCTAAGTTGACCAGGATGGCCTTGCCTCACCTCTGCCTACAGAGTACTAGAAATTAAAGCCATGTACCATCATACTCAACCTATCTTTTCTTATCAAATGCTAATTCACTCACTATGGGAGTCTCCCCAAACTTTTTTTTTAAAGGTTTATTTTATTTATATGAATACACTTTAACTGTCTTCAAAAACAACAGAGGAAAGGTATCAGATCCCATTACAAATGGTTGTAGCCACCATGTGGTTGCTAGGAATTGAAGACCTCTGGAAGCACAGTTAGTGCTCTTAAACACTGAGCCATCTCACCAGCCCTCTCCCCATACTTTTTATGTTGAAATTTTAAGATATTAATTCATGTTCTTAGAATAAGAGTAGTGTCTATATCTATACCTATATCTATACCTATATCATCTATATCATCTCTATCTCTATTTGTCTGTCTGTCTATCTATCTATCTATCTATCTATCTATCTATCTATCTATCTATCTCTGTGGAAATCTAATAAGAAGAAATAATTTTCATTTTGTTTTTTAACCCAAAGTTATTTTCCACCCTGAGACAGATGTTTCCTCTTGTGAATCTTTTTATTAATATGAATCTAAGTCACGAGTCAATACAAAGTACTCCTGGACCAAACATGGTAATATTGGTTAGTGAGAATCATTATTTTTCTAATTCTATAAGATGCCAAATTATGTGGAATACATGGTATTCACTTGAATTAGAACATAATAATCAATTTCCATGATTTAAATGTCATACAATAAACAATCTCAAAAAAATATTTCATAAAGGGCTAGAGAGATGGTTTAGAGAAAAAGGAAATTTATTCCAAGCCTGAATGCCTGAGTTTAATGCTAGGGACTCATGTGGTGAAAGAAGTAAAGAAACCCCTAGAAGTTCTTCTCTAACCTTCACACAAGAGCTGTACTCACATAGATACATTAAACAACATTCCCAGCAATAAATTTAATTTCATTTATTATTATTATTTTTTTTTTATTTAAAGAAGTGGTGAGGCCTGGTAGTATAGACCTTTATTCACCCACTCAGGAGGAAGTGGTAGGTAGACTTCTGTGAATTCAAGGCCAGCCTAATCTACATAGGTATTTCCAGGATAGCTAGGGCTACTTAGTTAACCCCATCTCCAAAGATAAACAAACAAAAGGAAACAAATCTGTACAGATTGCTTAATGACTTAATGAGCCCATACTGCTCTTTCAGAAGACTTGAGTTTGATTCCCAAGATGGGAATCAGTTCTCAGTTCCTATGCAGGGTGGATCACAACTTCCAGTAGCCTACCTCCAGGGAATCGGCCACTTTTTAAAGGCATCCATGATTACCCATGTGCACCACACATCCATATAACACTCAGACTTATGTAGATAAATAAAAATAAAAATGGCTTAAAGGTGGTGCACTTGATGAGTTTCATGTCCCAACTCTACACATCAAGGCATCAAACATGGTTATATGTACTTGCATGTGTACATGTTTTCCCTGCATGTGTGTATGTGTGTGTGTACCATGTATATGCTGAGCCCAGAGAGTGTGTCAGACCCCCAAATCTTGAGTTACAGTTGTGTGATGCCACAGTGGTGCTGGTGCTGGGAACAGAACTTCTGTCCTCTGCAAGGACAGCAAGTGCTTTTAGTTTTGAGTCATCCCTCCAGTCCTCTAGGTTACATTTAAATCATTGCAGTTCAATTTGAGTTTTCACAAACTGGAATTTAATCAAAGAATATCTGAAAGACACGAGGTCCAGGCTGGCATTTTAACCAAATGGTATTAGATGTTTTTGTGTAGGTAGTATAGAGGGCAGGCTCAGAATCAACAAAACATGGTTGAAACAGAAGGAAAACTTAGGCTCATTAAAGGATATTGAGAAGCCAGCCCATCTCAATTCGAGATAGCCAAGTTAAGTTTCTGTTTACTATAAAACTTGAAGTTTATATATTTCTCAGAGCTGGGCTGCACCCTAGCCCAGTAACCATAGAATGTACTGTAAATACCTCCCGCCCCAGCTACCTGTTTTTGAGAATGTTCTATACCTATACCCATTGTTCCATGACCCACTTTAACCTTGACCACCTGGTATCACTTCTATAACTACTATTACATGCAAAATCCCCCACCCCATGGTTTTGCCCTATATAAAGAGCTTGAGAAGTTGGCTTGGGGCTGGTATTGTGAACCCCGTTTTAGGGGGAGACAGCTGATGATTTGTCTCTGGTTTGTACACAAAAAAAATCTTGCTTTAAACTGGCCATAATTTGGGTTGGGGTTCTTTCGATTCACGTCTGCGAGATTAACAATATAATTTACAAAAATGACAGAAATCTGTAAATGTGCTTGACTTGTTTAAATATACTGTCTTCCGTTATATATAACAACCAAGAACAATGTCCAGTGTGGTGGCTTAAACCGACACCCAGCACATGGAAAGACTGAGGCAAGATCATCATCATGTATTTAAGGCCAGCCTGGGTCATATACGAAGAATGGTTGAGGACAATCTGCCTGAGATTGTGGATAAGAAAGTTCTAGGTTTGTAAGTGTGAGTGTGCTTGCTTGCCTCTGGGGAGTGAGCATAGCTAGAGCCTATTGGAATGCCAGGGAAGTGCTCTACCACTGAGCAGTATATTCTGTGTAATTTTCTGTTAATCAGTGCATGGTTGGAGGCTTCTGAAATCCTGACAACTGTAGACCACTTCCCCATTGCAGGATTACAGGTCCAGGGGCTGTGTGTCAGTTTGTTCTTTTTATAACTATCATCTATAACTAGGAAAGGGGATAACATGTGAAATGTAAATAAAGAAAATATCTAATAAAAAAATCATTTACTTGGGGTAGGGGCTGGAAAGAACTCAGTACCTATGCTACCTAAGGACCCAAGTCAGATCCCTAAAACCCAGGAAAAAAGGGAAGGTGGGATGACGTGCAGTTGGAATTCTACCCCGGGGTAGGAGGAAACAGGCCCTAGGACTCGCGGGCAGTCTAACCCAATCAGGAACGCTTTGGGTCCTTCCAGTCTCCGTTAAAAGCTATAGGCCTGGAGTCCCTAGAAGATGACGCAGTTTTGATGCGCGACGCAGTCTGGGCGGAGCTTGCCCGAGCTTCTGGAGAGGGGTGGGCGTTCTAGGCGGGAGCTGCCTTTGCTGAGCTCTCCGGGCGGGACACCGTCTCCCGACTATTCGGGCGCTACTGAAAACTACTCACTGCCAGTGTCGGGGGTCCTGTGTTCACGACCACCATTGAATAGCTGAGGGACCTGTTCGCTTCCTGCACGGATCCAGCCTCGGCGTCCCCTCAGCAGCCGGTGTCGCCACTGGCGCCGCCGCCCGAGCGGCAGGCCGCTGCGGACCGCGGAGCCCATGAAGGCTCGGCGTCGCCGTTGTCTTGGAGCGATCCGAACCTGCTCTGGCATGACGGCGGCATGAGCACGGACCGGGAGTCGCCGGAGGAGCCGAGGTGGAAGGCGGTGGCCTCACCCAAGGCGTCAGCCATGCCCGAGAAGCGCGGGAGCGCTCAGGCCGCGAGCGGCAGCTGGGTAAGTTTTGACTGGGTTCGGACAGGGACTCTGGGATTGTGGCTGTTCTAGGAGAGCCAGGTTCTTGGAGAAGCTAGCTTTCCTATCAACTCCTCCCCAGACGAACCTCTAGGAGATTTGGTTATTGATTCAAAAGCCACCAGACACGGGACAGTAATATAATTTGGATATAATTCTGTGTCAATTGACAGAAATCTTCTGGGCACAGATTTTGTCCAAAGCAACTTAGACAGTGTGTGTGTGTCTGTCTGTCTGTCTTAAAGCCGTCATTTTTCGCAGTCTCCGGAATTGCCTACAGGGATGCTGGAGGTCAAAGTGGGAGGCGCCTGATACTTCCTCCTCCTCTGGGTTTCAGAAGTGGCCTTAGTGTAGTAAGAGGAAGCTGAAGATCTCTGTACCGAAGGTGAAAGTTCAGCCTGATCTCCTTTAGTGACATGTAAAGTTGAGATGAGTTTGACAGCTAGGGAAGGCTTATTTTCCTTGACCTGGATTCACAGTACAGTTCTTACCCTTGCCACGTTTTCTTCTTCTTCTTTTAATGGTTGGAAACTAAACACAGGGACTACTGTCATTTCTTCAGTCATAAGTATAAAAAGGATTTTTGGGGAAGGATCTACTTAGGACTTAAAACTTAAAGTTTGGCAGTGAATTGAGTACAAACTTGAAACTATGGGAAAGTTTGTTCAGTGAGAAATAGGAATTTATTTAAATATGATATGTGTGGTCATGTGTTTTTCCAGTTTTTAAGCTTGCATATTTAATTTCTGTTAAAGAATACTAAGTGGTTACAAGTGCACACTTGACTGTGTGAATTCACCTTTGGTACAGTTGGGAGGGTAGAGAATTAGTAGTATGCAGAATGAAATCTTAAGTCAAAATTCAAACATGCAAGTATTTTGAGGTAAAACAGAACCACATAGTATTTTAGTAAGGGCTTACTAGGTACAAAATTGCTGCAACTCTCAGAAGTCTGCCAAGTACAGACCTTAAAGTCTTGTTCTGTCTGCATTCTGGTGGCTCATTTCCTTGATGTTTTAGACCTAGAGTAGAGCTGCCTTTTAGTCCTGATTCTACCAGAGTTTTACCACTCAGTGCCTGATCTGTTAAATGGTCATGTAGTGAAGCAGCATAGGGGGTCATTTTTTTTTTTCCCAAAGCTAAGATTTTTCTAATGTAGAAAGTTTACCTTGTGGGGTAAGTTCTGTAAAATTGGTTTTTCTCATTAAATAGGTTACACTTCTTTAAATGAAACTAAATTACCAGTTCACCTTCTTGGCTTCCACTAGTGGATGGACAGTACTAATGAGTGGACAAGCCAAGCCAAGCCCAAGGAATGTGCCAGCTAGAAGTCAGTGTAGGGTATTTTTTTCTCTATTTCTTTCTACCTGACTCTTTTAAATTTATTTTATATATTTACTGTTTATGTATACTGTGTGTGGATTCAGGAGCACATATGTTTTGAAACCTTATGTTTTGAAACAAAAACTCCTTCAACTTGGAGCTCACAGCTTTTCTAGACTGGCTGGTTAGTGAGTCTCAAGGATCCTCCTATCTCTGCTTTGTGCACTCATCCCATCCCTTCTCTGTATAGCCCTGGATGTCCTGGAACTCAATTTATAGACCAGGCTGGTTTCGAACTCAGAAATCTGCCAGCCTCCGCCTCCTGAGTGCTGGGATTAAAGGCGTGCGCCACCACCCCTGGCTACATCCCATCCCTTCTCATCCCATCCCTTCCGGCTAATCCCAGTACTTGGGTTACCAGCACATTCACCTTGCCCAGCTTTTTATATATATATTAGATATGAACTCAGATCCTTTTGGCTTGTACGTCAGGTATTTACAGAACTATCACCTCAGCCCATGTATGGAGTATGAATGGTCATACTCTCCTTGTGAGCCCTTACCATGATAAAAAATATTCAGTTCTTTCCCATTTTCTAATTTAGAAAGGAGCCAGACCCCAGTCTAAAACCAATGTGCTTGAAACAGGAACTTCGTGGTGTTATTTCTTCAAAGAAACCTAGACTCTGTTTATTCCCTTACCTTTCTTTGGATCCTAATGCTCATCTAATTTTGGGCAAAGGTAAATTACTCGAATTCTTTCCTCAACTTTGGGAGTAGTAGGTCCAATCATATTTGGTTGATGAGAATGCTGTTTTTTTTTTTTTTTCTTTTTTCTTTTCTTTTTTTTTTCCATATAGTTAATGAGGTAACTAGCATGTGCAGGGTTTTTTCGAGACAGGATTTCTCTGTGTAGCCCTGGCTGTCCTGGAACTCACTCTATAGACCAGGCTGGCCTCAATCTCAGAGATCCTCCTGCCCCTCTGCCTCCCAACTGCTGGGATTAAAGGTATGTGCCACCACTGTTTGGCTGAGAAATTATGCATTAAAAAATATTCTACTCTAGTTAACATTTAAGGCTTTCATGATAAAACTCTTGGTTCCTATTTTAAATTTTGAATTATTTATGGAAATCTTGAGACACGTTTTCACAAAACTCACTGCTATCATAAAAAACATTTTGTCTCCTACTAAATGTTATTTTGTACACGATATTAATTCATGTAAATGGTTAATTAGAGAGTTTTTCAGTGTAAAAATCTTTCCACTGACAGAATAACCTTTAACAAAGGTCCAGTTGTTTCTCTGGGTCCATTTAAAAGATCACATTGATATATATAAGCATAATGAAAAGTAAGAAACTTTACCTGCTGACAGTCCGTGAATAATCCTTTGGGTTCTGCTATTTTCTGAGACTCTACTTGTTGAAGCATGAGTTCATGGTAGGTGTGGGCCACAGCATACACAACATTATACAAATTGTAACCTTCTTCACTCAGGGCCAGGTCACATTTGTACAATACTGTCCATTCCGATGTGTTGTTGAATGTAAAATGATCCATTTTATTGCTGTTCTTAGAAACTGAACAATTAAAATAATTCCACTCCAGTATAGACTCAGAAATGTTTGATATTAGAATGGCTACTCCAGATTGTTTCTTTGGACTATTTGCTTGGAAAATTGTTTTCTAGCCTTCTGATCTGAGGTAGTATCTGTCTTTGTCACTGAGGTGTGTTTCCTGTATGCAGCAAAATCTTGGGTCCTGTTTATATATCCAGTCTGTTAGTCTATATGTCTTTTTATTGGGGAATCGAGTCCATTGATGTTAAGAGATATTAAGGAAAAGTGAGTATTACTTCCACTTATTTTTGTTGTTAGAGGTGGAATTATGTTTACGTGGCTATCTTCCTTTAGGAAAGATTCTTTTTTGTTGAAAGATTATTTTCTTGCTTTTTCTAGGGTGTAGTTTCCTTCCTTGTGTTGGTGGTTTCCATCTATTATCCTTTGTAGGGCTGGATGTGTGGAAAGATATTGTGTAAATTTGGATTGGTCTGTCTTTATATGTTACTTGACCTTTTTTCCCTTACTACTTTTAACATTCTTTCTTTGTTTAGTGTATTTGGTGTTTTGATTTTTATGTAACAAGAGGAATTTCTTTTCTAGTCCAGTCTATTTGTAGTTCTGTGGGCTTCTTGTATGTTCATGGGCATCTCTTTCTTTAGGTTAGGGACATTCTCTTCTATAATTTTGTTGAAGATATTGACTAGCCCTTTAAGTTGGAAATCTTCCGTCTTTTCTATACCTATTATCCTTAGGTTTGGTATTGTCATTGTGTCCTGGATTTCCTGGATGTTTTAGGTTAGGAGCTTTTTGCTTTTTTGCATTTTCTTTGATAGTTGTGTCAGTGTTTTCTATGGTATCTTCTGCACTTGAGAATCTCTCTTCAATCTCTTATATTTTGCTGGTGATGCTTGTATCTATGGCTCCTGATCTCTTTTCTAGGTTTTCTAACTCCAGGGCTTGCTATGATGGGAGAATTGGGTTCTGATGATGCCAAGTAACCTTGGTTTCTGTTGCTTATGTTCTTACACTTGCCTCTGTCATGTTGTTATTACTAGTGCTGTATCTGACTGGAGCCAATCCTTCCTGTGATCTGAGTTGTGTCAGAACTCCTCAAGTCCATATGTCTCTGTTATCCTGTGATTCTGGGATCAAGTGATACTGCGATCCTGGGTTTGTCAGAGTACCTGGGAGTCAAACTGACCCTGGGACCCTGAGACCCTGGTGTGACCAAGCTTCTGGGATATTGGGATACTGGTTGTGGTAGAACGCCTGAGATTTGAGCCTCCTCTGGGTGCTGTGGGACTGGCTTTAGACTTTGCACAAGGTAAACCAGCGCAGGAACCCAAGCCACTGTGTCCCTGGATCTGCTGGTCCCAGTTACTCCACATGGTGTTGGAACAGATGTTGTGTCCTACTCACCCTTGATCTTAAGATTCTGGGTGTGCTAGAGTTCCTGGGAGTGGAGCCTCCTCTGTGTGCTGTGGAACTGGCTGCAGAGTTTGTGCCCAAGGTCAACTTAAATTTTTTATTCTTTAGAAATCACATAATTAAGAATATTGAGACAGAAAATGAAGAAAAAAGCAAATGGACTGACCATCTGGAATAAGGAATATTGACAGTGCAAATGATGATGTTAGTATTGCGGACTTGGAAAATACGTCTTCAGAGACACCTTTGTCATTTTTAATGGGTACACCCATAGCTTTAATGGTGCCTTAAAGACACAGGATTGCTTTATGCCTGTGGGCAACAGTGTTGCTGACAGGCTTTCTTTAGATTCTGCCCAGAAGGAGAAGAGGTCAGAGAAGAACAAAACAGACTTCAGAGACAGCAAAATGCAACAGTTGTAGCACAGCACCAGAAATGCAGATGCTTTGGGGTATCCACACACAGCTAACCTCTCTCACCATCTTTGAACAGTGACACTAAAATCAATGGAGCTCAGCACTCCACTGTTCAGGGACCTTCAAACAGAAAAACACTTCTATTCCTACTCTTCCAAATCATCAGACTGCAACTTCATTGCAGATTTCTATCCTCATTCAAGCCTAAATCCTATCTCACCATGGAAGTGTGAATTGACGGTTTGTCAGTACACTATAAAGACAAAGTAGTGTTATCTTTCAGAAAGGGAAAACTTAAAAGAGTGAAAACAGGCAGGTCTTCCCTCATTGTACCTGACACAGGTATGTACTAAAATTGTTTTCTTCAAAACAGGTATATTTGATTATTTTATTCTTATGTTTTCATTGGTATTCTAATGACTACAAACTTCTTAATATAAAAAGCCTCTAGGAATGTCAGGTTATATAAGTTACAGTAAGTATAACTGAAAACTTTACTACTGTGTTTCATATTCAACTTAACTGTGAGCCCTGGGATTCCAAGCTTTATTTCTTCATGGAGACTTTATAAATTGTTGAAGTTATGAACTGTATAAAAGAGAAATTTTATATTCTGTGCCTAATCTCCTGTGAGAATGAAATTGATTGGTAAATGTAATTGAGGGTTTCTGGAAGGTTGCCTTAATAATGCACTCTTGAAATGGAACTGTTGTAATTACAGTGATAAACTTAGTGAGATTGTTTTAACATCTACGTAGAGTGTCTAATGTGTGTGTGTGTGGCTAACATTTGTCATCCAAATCCAACAGGAAGCTGTTGTGTGATAGTTATTACTTAAACTAGATTCTAGTTCACTTATTTTTGACAAAGGGTTTGGTATTTCTCTTTTGTGGGCAAAAAGAAAGATTCAAGATTATATGGTAATTATCTTTATAACTGTGCAAAGGGAGGCATAAGGAGAAAGATACTAATGGGGTTTTAGAAAATTGCAGGGTCTTTCTCTATGTTGTTCTTATATTGTTTGATATATTCCAATATGCTTTTAGTCAGTATTTTTGGAATATATCAGAATAATGCCGTAGGTTATTTATTTCTTGGTCATTTTTAAAAAATATTTTTCTTTAATCTTTTTTTACAGTTCAGACTTTATCCTCCTCCTGGTCCACCCTCCAACTATTCTACATCCCACACCTCCTCCCCACCCCCATCTCCCAGAGGATGTCCCACCCCTTACCCCTACCCCACCAGATCTTCCCATTCCTTGAGGCCCAAGTATCTCAAGGGGTAGGTGCATCTTCTCTGACTGAGTCCAGACCTGGCAGTCCTCTGCTATATATGTTTTGGGAGCCTCATATCAGCTGGTGCCTGGTGCCTGGTTGGTGACTCAGTGTCTGAGAGATACCAGGGACCAGGTTAGTTGAGACTGCTGATCTTCCCACAGGGTTATCCTCCTCCTCAACTTCAAGCTTTTCCCTAATTCAACCACAGGGGTCAACAACAGCTTCTGTCCATTGGTTGAGTATAAATATCTGCATCTGACTCTTTCAGCTGCTTGTTGGGTAGTCTTGATAGACACACCATATCTTTCTAAGCATACCATAGTTATTATTTCTTGGCCTTTCCTGAAGGTCACATAATTTTGAAAGCATAAAAATACTATTATGAATTAGGTTCATGAATGGGAATAAATTCATAAATTTCTATGTTGTAAGAAAGCATTTGGTAGGTATTTTGCTTAGACAGTCAGTACCCCTTAAATATTTAATACTATTTTAAGTTGTTTACTTCTGTTTCATAGAACTCTGAGCAGTAGAATTGTGATTGTTGTTTGCCGTACGTGTTCAATGCCCTGAGTTTGATACCTTGCACAGCAAAAGAAAGAGAGATTGTGATTATTGAAATTGTCAGAGAAAATGGCAAGGGTTTGATCTAGATCATGTAGCCTGAATCTGAATCCTTGCTCTGCCACTTTCTGCAACAGGAACATGCATGTGTGTTTGCCTTTCTTGCCTATTTCCTTTCTGAGAGAGGAATGGCAAGAATTAGTGATGTCCAGCTTATGTCTACTTAAGGACAACACGGAAAAAGGTTCAGAGCCTTGCACCTAGTGAGACTAGACAATTGTCTCACAGTTAATTCACGAAGTGGCTCAATTGTTCCTGAGTAAGGTTTTGGTTTTTGTTCTGTTACACCCAAGAATATCCTCTGAAATCAGAACTATTTACTGTCCTGCGCTATTTCCGTCCTGCAGGAACGCACACAGAACACAAGTCAAGACCTTTCGTGGTTACACTTTATTCATAATGGTGAGGTAGAACAAAGAAGGATAGAAATGTGTTGCTATATATACCCACAGGTGTGACGTGTTAATACTACTGGCGGTTCCACCCATAGTCTCAAATGTCCCAGGGGACGGACTAGTGACTTGGCAGGCATTTGCTCCAGCACATGCGCACGATGGAGCTTAGCGCCATCTAGTGACGGCACTATTATCACGGCTTCCTACATCTCCCCCTTTTAGTTATAATAAAACAAGGCTGGTCTAGGCAATGCAGTTATGTCCATCTACTGTGGCTCCTGTTTTAGGTCGTTCCTCCAATGTCACAGCCTTACCTATCGTTGGAAAACCCTATCGCCACCGGGCCCGTGCCTTAGGTTGGTCTGTGCATGAGGAAAGTTGCCCATCTTTGGATACCGCAGTACTGTGTGACAGTAACTGCTAAATGACCTAGGGTGAACTCTACAAAAGAGGCCAGCTAAAAAATGAATTAGTGGGGAAATCATGCTCATCCCATCGCGTGCAATGAGGAAACCTCAGCAATGTAAAAGGCTGATCAATGATCAATGAGTCTCTCTCATTCCAGTGTAATGGATCCACAGATCCTTGGAATGTAATAGCAGAGAACTCAGATACCAATCAAGTTCTGAGCATGGATAGCCAAATATCAGAAGAGGTGCCTTGCTCTATGGCAGCAAGTGCTTGAGCAATTACCACCTTGTCACGTCTCTGTTGAGATCTGAGTTTGCAAACCAGCCACAGTAAAAACACTAATCCACAACACAGGGCTGCCCCAAATAGGCCTACTCCCACCCATTCCTTAAAATATGAGAATGCAGAAGACATCCAGGAAGTAAGTCCTTTGATTCCATCAACCAATGACGGGTCCACGCGCGTGGAATTAATCGCCATCACTGCTACACGTAGCGCCTCAAGCTTTTCATCAAATCCTTCAGACCAGTTTCCTGTAAGAAACAAAGACAATTCTTTAGATAGATTAGCTGCACGCGTCCAATTTTCATATTGGACACTAGTAATACATAAGGCTCCTGATATCTTATCACAGCCAAGCTGGGCCACTTGTAGCAGAATTTCCAGCCTTTCCTCCACCAGATCAATGCGCTGGTTCACTATCATTAGCCCACCTTTTAATTGGGCACTGAGCACTGAATGTTGATCAATCGCATCTGCCACAGAGGAGGACAACTGCTCGATAGTTGTGCTTGACTGGACTGATGTTGTCATAGCAATTCCAGCAGCCGTAGCTGCCACCGCACTGGCAGCTATTGCCACCACAACAGCTGCAGTGATGCCAAAGTCTCGCTTTTGCCTGAGCAAAGATACGGTGGAAGGAGTCTCCACAGGGAAAGGAATCCATCGTGGAAGCTTGGCAAGCATTGCACGGCTGGCCCACTTAAGGTTCCAGCATTGTGCCATCCAGCAGGTTTCATTAGTACAGGATTCAAAGGATCCGTTAGAAAGAATAAACAAGAAAGGGGTGTACACACAAACTGGAGTAGATGGATAATTAATTTGTTTTTCCAGGGTCTTATTAAGTCCAGTGATTTCAGTAGTAGAATTTTGATAAATGGTTCTATCAGGTAACAGAACTTGATGAAACTGAGCAAATTTTGAAATACCAGTAAAAATCGCTTTTCCAGCAGCTCCTCCTTGGAGGAAAACCAAGGGATTAAGATCTGTACAGCTACCATTAATCCCACAAAGTACCCATTTATGAAAAGGATGCATTTTAAAGTCTTGTAAGAAAAGTCCCTTTTTCATAAAATATTTCTTTTACTGGGTCACCTATCATGTTGGGAGAAAGGGAAAAGGTTTTACTCTTATCTGCCCAATGAGTGATGGAGGATTGACAATCAGACCAAGGTGGGATCAGCCCTTCATCTTCCAAGTCACAATGAGGAGCCAGTTTTGGTTGATTGGGGCGTTCTTTGTCTGAAAAGTTAGGTGGTAGAAATGTACCATTAACCCAAATTGCCTCCTGCCAGAAAATCCGATTTGTAAGGGTTATATCTCTGTTGGAGGTGTCTTGGGTTTTATTTACCCAACCTCCTCGGTGCTTAATAAACATTCCCAAAGCTCGTCTGGTGAGTCTGATACAATCTCCCAATTCATTAATTTGGAAACAGAGAGAACCTCGTTCCTTAAAGGAGCGTTTTTCTCCCAGTGGTGCCCAGATAGGGTCATATGGTAGGTATGGCAGGCCTAAAGTTTTATTGGTCGTAAAAAACTTGGGAAAAACAGCTGTATCATGACGGACAGGCATGGGCTTAGGGAAGGCAGACAGAATTGCCCATCTATATTCTCCAAATATACTAGGAACCCAAATCCACAGAGGTAGCACAAGGGCTAGAGGTAGTTTCCAAGGGATCCATCCGGGAGTCATCTTCAGGTGTCAGAATTCTTCGTGTCAGTCGTTCTGGCAGCCAGAATGGGTTGTCTTCTTCCTGTGGGAAAACACAAACAGCTCCCCTGGATCTTATTAATATAGGATCCGGGCCTTTCCAGAGACCAGTCAAAACATCTTTCCATTTTACCATCTCTTTTGGCCTGTCAGGCTCTGAACAATGACGTTCAGCTGCAGTGTGGCCTTGAGCATCGAGATTTAAAAAATTAAGAGTGAAGAGTGCCATAGAAACAGCTATTCTTGGTACTGGGTGTAGAGCCTCCTCGACTCCCCCCTTTTGTTTAATTAAGTAGGACTTGAGAGTACGGTGAGCCCGTTCCACAATGCCTTGTCCTTGAGGATTATATGAGAGACCAGTCAGATGAGTCACTTCCATCTGGCGACAAAACTGTTGAAATTTTTTTCAGAGGTATAAGAGAGAGGTATAAGCTGGTCCATTGTCTGTCTTAAGGAGTTTGGGTTTTCCCCAAGCACTCCATGCCTCGAGGCAATGTTGTATAACATGAGAGGCTTTTTCACCTGTTAAAGGTGTGGCAAACATTACACCAGAGCAGGTGTCAATAGAAACATGTAAATATTGATTTCTCCCAAAGGAGAAAACATGTGTGACATCCATTTGCCAGACCTGTAAAGGCCTTATGCCACGTGGGTTTATTCCCACATGAGGGACAGGTAAAAATTCACAGCAATTCTGACATTGAGTAACAATTTCTCGAGCTTCTTTTCTAGTTAATGCAAAGTAGTGACGTAAAGTCTCAGCTGTCACATGAAAGCGCTTATGAAATTCTTTGCTGCTTTTGCCTGGGAAGACAGAGCAACAGCTATAACTTTAGTGGCTTTATCTGCCAAATCATTTCCCAGGGACATAGGGCCAGGGAGGCCTGAATGTGCCCTGACATGAGTAATATAAACAGGGAATCTTCTATTTAATAAGACAAATTGTATTTGTTGAAAAATATTGGCAACTTTGCTAGAGGATTTTATTACACCAGCTGTCTTAAGAATATTAACGGCATTCACTACATAGGAAGAATCTGATACGATGTTAAGCAGTCCTGGGAATGCTTTAAGAACGTCCAGTACCACTAAACATTCCACAACTTGGGGTGAGGTTTCATTATATTGCTTAGATACTATCTCATTATTTACCACATAAGCACCTATACCAGTTTTTGATCCATCAGTGTATACCACAATCCCATCTGTAAGTGGGTCCTTAGCTGTTACTTGTGGAAACACTATAGCCTGATTCAGGGCAAACTGTAAAATTGGATGTTTTGGATAATGATTGTCAATCTGTCCTGATGGAGGTGACTAAAACTGCCCAATCATTAGATGTGGCTGCCAAGGTTTGAACTTGTGCAGCAGTATAAGGTATAATTAGGATTTTAGGATTTTGTCCAAAGTGGGTAATAGCTGCTTTTAGGCCTTTAAGGGCAAGCTGTGCAACTGCATCAGGATACCAATCTATTATTTTAGCAGGAGATGCATTTGGATGAACCCACAATAAAGGTCCATTCTGCCACAAAACTGCGGTTGGCAACTGGGCTGTCTTAAAGACACACAAATCAAAAGGTTGTGACTCATCAATGCGTTGTAATTGAGCCTTTTGCAAAGCTTTTTCTACTGTCTGCAATGCCTGATTGGCAGCAGGAGTAAGGGCTCTAGGGGAGGAGATATGAGAATCCCCTTCCAAAATATCAAATAAAGGTTTTAACTCAGCAGAGGAAATCTTTAAAAATGGTCTGAGCCAATTAATATCTCCCAATAATTTTTGGAAATCATTTAAGGTGTGTAAATGATCTCTGCGAATCTCTAATTTTTGAGGAACAATTTTGTGAGTGTTCCTAAAAAGGCTCCTATTTGAGCAACTTGCACCTTTTCAGTAGCCACCTGCAATCCCCATCGCCCTAACGTTTTTATTAATATAGGGTATGCTTCTTGCAATAACTGTAAATTTTTATGGCAAAGGAGTATGTCATCCATATAAATTGCTATGAGTAGAGATGGAAAATGATTTCTAACTGACTTAAGTGCCATTTGCACGTACAGTTGACACATGGTAGGACTATTTGCCATCCCCTGAGGTAGGACCTTCCATTGGTATCTATGATCAGGCTCTAAATGATTAATGGCTGGGATGGTAAATGCAAATCTCTGGCTATCTTGAGGACATAAATCTTTAATACACATCTTGAAATTATTTAATCAGATTTATTTTATAAAATTATAGTGTAGGACCCCAAATATGGGGACCCCCACTCTAGTCCAGGGACAGGAAGCACCCATGAACACAAGAATCCTCTCTTGTTGCAAGAAGCACCAGGCTTTATTGGCAGAGCTCTGGGCCTACACGTACCTCACACAGGAGGCAGGGGAGTCGACCCTGGGGCTTGGAAGCTAGGGGTTTTTAAAGAAGCAAAGGGTTAGGAGTACAAGGAATTTTGACAAAGGTACGGGATTGGTTCATTAACAGAAAGATTACAGGTCAGCAAAAAGGGGCATCAGAACTTTGTTCCAGTGGGCTTGGGGCTTATCTTTGTTCACATAACAACCAGTTGATGTATGACTTTACCCAGCGCCAAGGGGTAATAGACAGAGAGGTGAGGTTCCGGCCAGATGGTGTTGACTCAGACAATCCTGCCTGTCCTCGGATTGAGGGGAGGTTCCGGCCAGATGGTGTTGACTCAGATAATGTAGCCCTATTTGTCCTTGAATACCTTTTCATCTTTACAGCCAAGATGTTCTTAGGAATGCCTTAACAACAGCCCTGCCCTGGCATGCCTGGGGGCTGTTCTGCTTTGTTCTCAGTGGGCTCCTAAACAACTCACAAGTTACAATATTTCATCTTCCTTCAATAGTTTTAAAAGAATACAGCTAGAAAGTAGAATAGGAAATAATATCATGGTATTGTTCAAGTGATTTAAAATTGTATCAGATAACTAAAGAACCTGAAATTCATCTATTAAGGTGGCATACAGTCCATAAAATATTCTATATTATGCTAAGATACCATTCTCCTTAAATGTGATTTCTAAAATTAACTAAATCTGTTTTTAATGAGAAAAATTCATCTGGGTTTGAATGTTCTTATTTTTCCTTTTAGGCAATATGTCAGTATTGAGTGAATCCAGACATCATAGCTCTGTAAGGCTGGTTGATATTGATTGCTTCTTTGTCTCAGGAGGTATAAGAACTGACAGATCTCAAAGGTCTGTATTCTTGTTTAAGAAAATTGACACATATAAATGTGTGTGTGTGTGTGTATCTGAATTGATAACAATGTATTCTTTGGAAAATATTTTGATATTTCTCAGTCAAATCTATCCCTTCATTCAAATTGCCTGGAGTCCATTAGTTTAATGACGGAGCTCCGGGCCAACAGGTATCTCACACATGAGACAGAGGTTGTCGACCACGAGGCTCGAAAGCTATGGGGTTTTATAGAAAAGGGTCTGGGGCTGGGGGAGGAATTGGCGCGGTTTCACACGATTTAAACACACATTTAAACATCAGCAGAATGATTACACATCAGAAAAAGAGTATGTGCAGGTCAGGGCGTCAGGAATTCTGAGTACCAGGTGCTTATCTAAGTCAGCAGAACATCTGGTTAACATTTAACCCAGGTAGGAAGGGCTGGAGATAGGGAGGTGCCTGGCCAGTCCGGACATTCTTGTATGTCTTCTCTATCTTTATGGCTAGCCAGTTCCTGGGTAGACTTTACTGCCTTTGTTCTTTGCTCTAGGCCCAAAAAGCCTTCCTAACTAGCAAGCTGCATGAGTCATGGACATTGAATTTTAATTTTCTTTCACCTAGAAGTAGAGATAAGGATTTGTTTAATTCCCTAACAAAAGCTCCTTCCTCTTCCTACACGGGTAACCTAGCAACATTTTCCATGACAAAGCCTTGCCTGCCTTCCTGCCCTCAGCTCAGCCTGGGAATCAACCCCTGAGGAGCCTTTGTCTGATTTAAACACACAAAGCTCACCTCTGGAGTCCTGTCTTTTGGAATGTCAGCCTTGATTCCCATGGGCAGGTTTCATGCTCCCTGTGATTTATGCCTTGGCCTCACCTGGGAGAACTTTCACAGATGGGATGCTGCGTTTGTCTCATGAGTTTAGAACACCCAGGGCTTGAAATCAGACAACGCCCTGCCTTAGATTTAAAAAGCCTTTTAAAAAATGGAGTCTGACTCTCAGTTGCTCCTGTTCCACCAAAATGCCCTGTCATTCACACAGACAGCTGTGGTGGACTGTGTTTCTCAGACCCTTGGTGGGTGAAAAACAGTTGATGTTGCCTGCTGCTGTAAGACCCCAATGCAATGTGTTTCTTAGACCCCTAGAAACGAAGCCCAGCATGGAGTTCTTTGTTCTTTTGCCTTCAGCCTGAAAGAAGCCCAGCTTGAAGTACTTTGTTCTTTTGCCTTCAGCCTGAAAGAAAGGTGAGATGGGTGACCCACCTAGGCATCTGACCCATTGTGCAAGGGACCAAGAATGTTTACTCAATTTCCCCAGTCTTTGTGATCTAATCCTCCCCTCACTTCCGGTGAGAGATGAGCTGTAATTCACATCCCCATTTTTTCTATGCTTATCCTGTCCTTCCCTCACTTTATGGTTCATTCTTTAAAACCCTCAACTGCAACTGCTGGGGGTCTCTCTCCTCTGCCCCTGTGTGGGTTATGAGCTCAGCCTCAGCATGCTGATAATATTCGAATAAACCTCATGCGATATTGCATCAAGAATGGTTTCTCTCAAGTTATTGGAACCTCGGCTCATCCTGGGACTTGAGCGAGGTTCTCCCCAGAATTGGGGCCTTTCACTGCCATCAGCACAGGTGGATATTGGGTGCCATATCCATATTGGGTACCCAGGTGAGGCCAGGAGCTGTCAGCTCTGGTTTTTATGGCCAGCTTCCATCCGCAGAGGGGCATGGTAAGTGGCTTTAGGGCCTAACTGTTCTGTTGGAACCCACCAGGAGCACCCGTCTTAGGTCAGGAGTCATCAGCTCTGGGTTGTGTGCACTTAGTGGACCTCTCTCAGGATGGCACACAGTGAGTCTGCAGACAGAGTTCCTCACAAACATTATGGAGCAGACTCTTAAAGAGACAGGTACTGAGGTGGGCACTGGCACATAACTGTCTTCTGTGAGAACGTTAGATGTGGACGTGTGAGAGAGAGGTCAGGGTGAGATATTAAAATCCAGTTCACAGGGAATGGAGGCCCAGACCTGCCCCTCACAGCGTCTGCTGTGGGGAACCTGATGAGGAGGGCACAGGCAGGGGACAGAGAAGCCACAGGTGCCCAGGACTGTGGGGACTCCCATGTGCTGCCAGGACCTCTCTCAGGGTTGAGAAACATGTTTATTCCTCCACAGAAAAGCCTGAGAAAAGTGGCTCAGGACAGGGCCGTGGCGATTCAAGAGGAGAAACCGACCTCAGAGGAGGAATCTGACTCAGAAAATAAGTTCACAAAACATTGTGAACATAAAGGGCCTACTGTGAGCATTTAAACAGGGGCCAGTCCACAGGACCCTCTGAAAAACGTGAAAAGACAGCACAGGGTCCTGCTTGCTCTGCTGCTGGTATCCCCTGAGCTCAGCCTTGGGGTGAATTGTCAGGCTGTGTCCCTGTGAGTGTGGACAATGACTCAGAAGATGAAGATGATTGTGGGAGCCTCTGTTCTCTACACGGCTCAGAGTAGTGTAACTACTCATGGCTTAGAGTAGCCTCACAGTCTGTGTAAAATAGCCAGAGCCTGTCTGAGCAGAGATGGATTCTCACTGGGGAGGGACAGAGATGAGGATGTGACTCAGACAGAGAGAGCTGAGAAGTCTGAGACACGGAGGAGAGAGGTCACCTACAAGATCCTATGGGCACGGGGGCATGTGTGTGTGGGCACGGTTGGGAGGGACAGCTCCCCAGAAAATGACCTGCTGGGGACAGCATGCCATGACAGAGGCTACCTGCAGAAGGCCAGGATGGAAACATCTCAGGAGCCTGCAGCAGCTCCATGGAAAAATCAGTTGTTCCCATGTCTTCCAACCTTAGCCTTGGACAGTGCCTGTAGAGATTTCATTCGTGTGTGACTGCTTTTCAGTTGCCCCTGATGTGCATAATTATTCTATTATAGCCAACGTGACTTCTGTGAAACTAGATGTTCCCTGATGTGACAATTCTTAAAAGATTAAAAACTGAGGCCTGGGGCCCAGTGCAGAGCAGTCCTCCAGGCCCGGGTGCTTGCTTGCACTCTCATCTTGGAGACAATGCAATAACTGCACAATGGCAATTCCGGATTCATGCTTGACTTGCAGAGACCGTTTGACAGAAATGATTAGAAAATGAACTACAGCCAACATCGGGAGTCTGGGAAAGGAAATAACTTGTGAAATGAGTTTTGCACAGCAGTTGTGAGTGGTTCCTGGATGAGCAAGTATAGAATCTTTAAAATCTTATACTCATAAAACTAAGTAAGAGCACAGGGACTCTCGGGAGAGTCACTGTGTACAGTGAGCTGAGGTGGACAGCCAGTGGAACCGCTAAGTTAAGGGTTGACTTGATTCTTTCTGGCTGATGCTTGGCAGATTTGCCTGAGTCGTTTATCATTAGAGCTTAACAGGAAAATGCAAGCTGACCTCAGAACTTTGAGCTCTTAAGTATAATAAGTTAAAATTTAAAGTTTCAACAATGATAAGTTTGCAATTATTATTACTTTGGCCAAAGCCTGGGAATAGGGAAGGTGGAAACTTTGGGGAACAATTGTAATTCTTGATTCTTTGTGGGATTCCGTTATTCTTTTGAATTTGATTTGCCAATGAATATACAGTGTCTTTTTTTCTACCTGCTTTTGGAGTGTCAATAAAAGACTGGGGCAAGAAGAAGGCAAGAGAGCCTGAGAAGAGCAGGTGGAGAGCAAGTGAGTGAAAGGAGAATGCATGTGAAGTGTGTGTGGTTGGTGCGTATGCAACATGTTTTGAGGCATGTGTGAGGCGTGTGTTGAAGCATGTGTGAGGCCTGTGTGAGGCGTGAGAGGTATGTGTGTGAGGCGTGTGTGGTGTGTATGTGAGGCTAGTGTGAGGCATGTGAGACATGTGTGAGGCATGTGTGGTGTGTGTGTGTCTGAGGCATGTGAGACATCTGTGAGGTGTGTGTGAGGAATGTGTGGTCTGTGTGTGAAGCTAGTGTGAGGCATGTGACACATGTGTGAGAGGCATGTGAGGTGTGTGTGTGAAGAATGTGTGGTGTGTGTGTGAGGCATGTGAGACATGTGTGAGGCGTGTGTGTGAGGAATGTGTGAGGCATTGTGAGGCACATGTGTGAAAAGCACACAGGAGAAAGCAGAGCGCGCAGCCTTGAGCTGTGAGCAAGCGAGCGAGGAGAGCAGAGAGTGAGAGAGAAACTCTAAGCCTTGAAAAACCGCCTGTCAGCTTGCAGCCAAAAAAGCAGTCTGTGTCTGTTTATTACGTGCCTCCCAGATAGCCCCACTTCCAGGTGAAAACTCAGATCCCGAGCCGAGGCTAGACTCCTCCTCTGTTCAGGATCACCAGTCTGGCTCCAGTTTGGAAATTAATTTTAGGGCCTCTGAGAGGTCCTTGGTCTTTGTTTGCTCCCTGTGGCCACCGGAAGTCATTTATTTTATTTTATTATTATTTTTTTCTTTGCACGTTTTTTTATTTCAACGAGACAGAGGTTGAACTTTATTAATTATCAATAATAATAATAATTAAATAAAAGCTGTGACGCGGTTTCTGCTTTCGGTCCGCCACCATGGTTTGGCGCAGGAAACGGGGAGGAGTTCGGCGGGGCTGCGGTGCTCGCTGGCGGCTCCCCAGGAAAACGTGAGTTTTATTTCTCATCTCTTCTAAAGTTTAAGTAAAATCTTCATTTCTTCCAAAAAGAAAAATACTTGATACAGGACTTTAAACCCGCCTCCGGCGAGTGAGCATGCGCAGATTCCCTATCCTGTTCTTGTCCCCTCAGGCGGCCGTGACGTCAAAAGGTCAAATGTAAAAACTGAGAACAGGTAGCTTAGCGGTTAAGGGCACAAACTGTTCTCCCAAAGGTCATGAGTTTGAATTCCAGCAGGTGCTGTGATATTTTGTACCTTCTTTTGGTGGCTGGACAGATGACTCCGTGTCATGGAATCTGGCTCCCTCTTGTGGCCTGCTCGTGTAAAAGCAGGCAGAACTCTATATACTTAATAAATCTTGAAAAAAAAGAAAATTCCTTATGGATTTGGGAATGATGACTGGATGAGCGATCCTGCTTCCATTTCTCCTTCCAGGCGTCTTCAAGAGCTGAGGATCTGCTATCAGGGCCGCTCAGAGAGAGACAGAGATGAAGCAAGGTCAAGCGCTGTAAAGGGACAAGCTCATCACAACTTGGCAACCTTCCCTGGATGGGAATTGGAAGTCGCAGCCCCACCCCAGCGCCGCCAGCGCCTGCCGCAACGGGGGTCCGGGCGCAGGGATGAAGCGCTAGTGCACATTCGCGCGTGTGGCGGGGCGGGGGTCCGTGGGAAGGGCAGGGCGGCGGGGCGGGAAAGCAGGTCGGCGACCCAGAGCACTCAGCAGGACCCCAACAGCAGGCTTGGCCACGTTGGAGAGCTTAGGGGTCACACCCACGACTCTTTCCTCCCTCTAGTGCATGCTGCCAGTGCCTTGCCCCTCCTCTCAACCCCCTCCCACTTCTCTCTTCCCTGCCTGGCTTGGGTCCTGCAGCAGTCTCCGGGGCGGGGCCGGGGGCGGGGGGACTGGAGGGTGGCCAGAGTTCACCCTGGGTCTCCTGTAAGGCATGGTGATCCCAGTCCCTGGCAGACATGACCAACAACCACCTATGTGATCCCTGACCTATGACTTGGACCCTGACTTTACACCTGACCCTGACATCATATGTAAACCCATACCTTTGACCCCATCATGACCTCTATATTGCCCTGTGACCAGGATGACACTGTCCCATAACCCTGACAAGACCCCGACACTGTCCACCACACTCCAAGCCTCTGCCCTGCCCACAAGCCACTACGTTCTGACCCCTAGCCCCCACCGCGTGCACCAGTGATTCTCTGGTGACATCGGGATTCCAGACCGCTCGCCCCCCTCCAATGTCACATGCATTGGCCCAGGCATGGGGGGGGGGAGGCTGTCACTCATCACTCTGTGTCCCATCATCATCCACAGGCCTCGCTCAGGTTATGCGCTGGCTGGGGTGCTGAGGAGCAGCCTTTGGGCAGGGTTGGGGTGTCTTTGGGTCAGGAGTCACACGGTGGAGTGTCAGTGTGTCACACGTGGCAGGGTCATGGGTGACAGGATCAGGGGTCAGGGCGTCAGAGGTCATTGGTGAAGGTTAAGCCTCAGTTTTAATTGACAGCTCAGGAATGGAGAGGTCATGCAAAACAGTTGAGGCTTGGCATCATGATGAGAGCCTATGAGAGGCTATTGGTGGGGCCTATTTGCAGCAGAAGACCCCACTTGTGAGAGATGCCAGTACCATGGTATGATCTCCAAGAATAGCAGCATCAGTGAAGTGGATCCACCTGAGCATAGAGAGCTGCAGAGGGCAGAGCTGGAGACTTGAAGCCAGCCCCTTGGAGGAGGCCAGAAGATACTGCCTTTGAACAACATCCACTCCAAATTTTTAAAGCTCCTTGTATCAGAGCCAAGGCTTGTAGAAAAACTCCTTCAGAGGGATCAGCTGATAAAATATCCATATAAGGAACAATAGACACTGAAAGATTCAATGTCCTAACTTCTTGTTTCCAAGCAGCAACAAAATGTTTTACATAGTGGAAAGCTATTAGCCATTCCTTGGGGCAAAAGTTTCCAATGAAGTTATTTTGTGGGTACTTAAAAGGGAGTAAGGAAGGGGACATAATAAAAGGGTGGGTAGGATCAGGTATGGGAAGAGACAAGAAAGAAGTAAAGAGGATCAGGAAATATAAATACGTAGCACTAGAGGGTGGGGAACTGGAGGTAGTCTCTAGAAAGTCCCAGATACCAGGGAAGTGAGAGGTTCCCAGGACCCAAGGGGAATGACATTAGCCAAAATATCCAACAAAGGGGAGATAGAACCTGTAGAGACCACTTCCAGTAGATAGGCACGGGCACCAGTTGAGGGATTGGGCCACCCATAAACACAGGCAAGACCCCATCAGAAGAGTTAGGGAAAGGACTGACAGAACTGAAGATGATTGCAACCCCATAGGAAGAACAATATCAAGCCATTGGACCACAAAGAGCATCCAGTGTCTAAACCACCTACCAAAGAGTGTGCATGGAGAGATCCCTGGCTTCAGTTCTATGTAGAAGAGGATGGCTTCATCTGGCATCAGTGGGAGGGAAGGCCCTTGGTCCTGTGGAGGCTTGATGCCCCAGTGTAGGGCGATGCTAGAGCAGTGTGAATCTGGATTGGGAGGAGGCAAAGAGGAGAGGGGGATGGGATGGTGAGTGTGTGGAGGGGAAAGAGGGAAGGGGGTTATCATTTGAATTGTAAACAAAGAAAATCATTAATAAAAGGAGGAAAAATGTCTCCATAATATCAAATTAATATATTTTTGATGACTACAACAGAACAGGAAGGTCAGATAATGGTAATTGAGAGAAAATAGCAAAAAAAAAAAAAAAAAAAAAAAAAAAAGGGCAAAAGCAAGGCAAATGTGGTAACTGCAACAGTGGTGTATTGTAATTCCAAAAAATGTTAAATAAGACCAAATAAGATCCATATATAAAGAAAGCAAAAGATGGCCTTTGAAATTAATCACTCCCTGCCACAACATTTTAATAATACTGTGTTATAGGATGAGCTTTTTTTTTTTTTAAAGATTTATTTATTTATTATATGTAAGTACACTGTAGCTGTCTTCTGACAGAAGACAGAAGAGGGCATCAGATCTCATTACAGTTGATTGTGAGCCACCATGTGGTTGCTGGGATTTGAACGCAGGACCTTCAGAAGAGCAGTCAGTGCTCTTACCCGCTGAGCCATCTCGCCAGCCCCCATAGGATGAGCTTTTAATCACCTTAGTCACTGCTATTTTAATGTCAGACTGATTTCTAGCTACTTAGAGGGAAGCTTCAGGAATCTGTTAGGGAGAAAACTTCACATGTGTGTTTTGCTTGCTCGATCAAGCATGGCCACGTTCTCTGTGACAATTATTTTTATTTTCAAAGGTGCTATTGGTAGTTCAATCATAAATGCAAGTTTATAATCACAAAAGAGGTTCTTGTAAACCATACATGAAAGCAAGGCTGTTTTATCATTGGTAATATAGACATAAGCATTAATGTCTCATTTCTTCATTCATCTGGTGGCCATTATGTTTTTAGAAAATGATTTCTACATATAGGATGCCATCCTGGAGAACTTCATGAATGTATGATGTCATCCTTGATATCATAGAGCATTTTATTTGATTCATCACAGGATAGGAGTGGTACAATGTACACTGATGGTCTTCTCTTTTTTTCTATTATTGAACATAGGTTGCCTCTCTCCTTATCCATCTCCCTCCAGATTTTCCTGCCCTGTGCCACACATTCAAATCCATACCCTTTCTTTCTTTTTCTTGTTATAGACTAAACATCTGAATTACTATTATTGTTATCATCATCATTTTTTATTAAATACAAGAAACAAATAACTGGAATATGACAAAATGAAAAATAAACAGATGGAAAGAAGATAAAGAAAAAGTATAAGAAACCTATACACACAAACTCAAATTCACAAAAACAATTTACATAAAAACTTAAAACTATAAAACACAATATACTTAAAAAGGAACTTTGAGATTAAAATCAAAAAACAAAACAAATGAACACAGAAACCAAACAAACATAAAAGTCCTGGAAAAGCATTGTGAGACAAAGAGCCACCAACAATGTCTTTGAGTTTGTTTGGTGTTTCCCATCTGCTGCTGGGCATGAGGTTTGCCCTTAAGAGTAGTTTGAATACCCCGTGACGTCCTAGTATTGAGTACATCTCTTGACAAAAGAGATTCTTGTAAATCATACCTGAAAGCAAGTCTGTTAAATCATTTTTAATATAGACAGGAACTTTAATGTCTCCTGCTTCATTCATCTTGTGACCACTATGTTCTATAAAATGAATTCTACATATAGGATGCCATTCTCAACAACTTCGTGGGATAGATGCCCAGGTATGGTGTCATCCTCCATTTCATAGAGCATTTTATATCATAAAAAACAATTAATATTGCTTTTTTGTAAATGACTATCAACTGGATTGGAATGGCAATGTAGTTCATTCCCCTCTCAGTATTGAGACCCCATTTTCAACAGAACCATGCAGGCCCTGTGCATGCTGCCACATTCTCTGTAATTTTATATGTGCATCTATCTTTCATGTTTTAAGTCCTGTTTTCCATGGTGGGTGTTCTCAATCCCCTCTGGCACTGATATACTTCTACCTGTACTTCCATCGTATTTCCTGAATGCTGACACAAGGGATTTTATGTAGACAGCCCATTTGTGAATGTGTGTTCCAAAGTCTTTGACATTCTCAAATCTGACTGGCCAAGGGTATTTGTATTTGTTTCTATCTATTACAGAAGGAAAGATCTCTGATGGTGCCTGATCAAGACCCTGATTTTTATGTATAGCAGAATGTCATTAAGAGTGATGTTACTGCTATGTGGCCTTATCAAAACATAAACATATGCAATTTTACACAGTCTCTACAATTTGTGTTTCAAAATATAAATGTATATGCAAATATGTGCACATTCAGTAAGAATTAATGAAATAAGAGAAAACACACACACACACACACACCCCTCAACGCCACCAGCAGCAGCAAGAACAATAACAACATACAAGGAGTTAGCCATCACTGTTCATTGATATTGATAACAATGACCTCACTTCGCCAATAAAACGACACAGGCGAACAGAATGGATGCTAACATATAATCTATCCTTCTATTGTATACAAATAATATAGCTCAATATCAAGAATAGGCATTACTTCAAGGTAAAGGGTGGAAAAAAAGACATTCCAAGAAAATGGACCAAGGAAGCAAGCTGGTACAGCCATTTACAAATACAGCAAAAGAGATTTTAACAAAAAAGTGACCAAAAGAATTGGAGAAAGACGCTATATATTCCTCAAAGGGAAATAAAATCAATATGACATTTAAAATTTTAACATCTATGCCTTAAACATATGATCACCAACCTTTATAAAAGAAACAGTTTTAAAGCTAAAATCACATAATGAGTGTCATATCCAGTCAATAAAGACTCAGCAACAAAAGAGTATTGCAGATCAACTTTCCTTAACATGACTGACACAAAAACACTTTATAAAGCAAAACAAAAGAGAAAGAAAATAGAAAAAATATCAAAAGATCATCCACCATGATCACGAGGTATGCTTCATTAAATAGATGCAGGAATGCTTCAACATAATGTACTTAAGTGTAAGGAAAAAAAAGAAGTGATCATCTCACTAGATGGTGAATAATTCTCTGAAAATATCCAACATCACTTTATGATAAAATTCTTGGAGTGATTAAGGATAAAAGGGACATACCTAAACATAATAGTGTTACTTTGCAGCAAGCTTAGAGCAAACATTAAATTAAATGGAGAGACATTCAAATTAATTCCACTAATCCTCAAACAAGATAAGGTGGTCCATTCTCTCCATATCTATTCAAAATATTATCTAAAAGTTTAGCTAGAGCAATAAAACTGAAGGAGACGAAGGTAATATAAATTATAAAGGAGGAAGTAAAATTATCTTTATTTACAGATGAAGTGAGAGTATGCATAATTGAACCAAAACTTTCCAAAGGCAATTCCTAGGGCTGATAAACACTTTCAGCAAACTTGTGGGATACAGGATTAACTAAAAAAGAAAAGAAAAAGCAGTAGCCATTGAATGTGAAAATGAGTTTGCAAGTGCAAACAAAATAAAAGACATCATAATGTATAAATTGATTGTTGATGCTTGTCACATTTTTTTCAAATAATAATCTTAAGGAACTCAATATAAGTGTGTAGGCTAAAATCTTAACAAGGTCTTTGTAGTCACAGATTACTTTTGGTATTATTAAAGGTCATCTAAGACTACTGTGATATGTAATAGCTTTAATATACTGATTACATACTAACAAGTTTACTCTTGTTTAAAGATACCAACAAGTGCAAAACCTTAACATATTGACTGTGTTTATGGGTTTTCTCTGCATGATGACTTTTTCTCATGGTTTCTCAGCTTACTGCTATGTGCAAAGTCTTTAACACATTGCTTATCCCTAGGTTTTCTCTCCACGATGTGATCTTTTATGTTCATAGATAACTGTGTTGTGAACAGTTTTTAATCACATTGATTACATTTGTAAGATTTTTCTCCAATATGTATTCTGTTATGTATTTGAAGAGAACTATGATATCTAAATGTCAGGAACAAGCAAAAGAAACTTGTCCTAAGGACTGCCTTTTTCTTATCACTCTCCATTTAACCTGAGGTTGAAACTAAGTTCAAGTCCCGAGTCCTAGGGGACCTGTGTACTTAACAATATCCGGCCAGGTTTCAATATTCACATTTTGTTCCCACCAAAATGATGACTGTTCCTAAGTATAATTTCTGTTACTTGTGTTTTATTCCTCAAAACATAGTGCCCGTTCCTAACCACAAAAGAATAAATGACTATGATATGCTAGACCATAAAACCTACATCTTGTATCATTTGACATAAAGTAACAACATAGAAAAATCATGATTGGGGCGGGGTGGAGGAATGTAGTTGTAACTTGGCACAGGATGTTGTGGTTTCAAACCTGAAGCTTATATAGTTTTATATAACCTGAAGGTTTGGAAGATGTATAACTTTCTGACTCAATGTGGGGCTGGGCTATTGCAGCCAAGCTTCGGGGTATATTTCTGGCCCTGATTGATGAGTAGTGACTTCATAATAAAAAATTATTATCATTTGCATTGTCACCCCATACCATAAAGGCTTTACCACATTGCAGTTATTCATAAAATTTCTCTCCAGTATTAATAGTTTCATAATGATGAAAACTATAGAGGTGTGCAAAAGTGTCACCCTACTAATGCATTCAGTTTCTTGCCAGTACAAATTCTTATATGATGAAGAAGACTACAGAATTGTGCAATGGCTTCACTATATTAACTACACTCACAGGGTTTCTGTCTTAGAATTTCAAAAGGACTCATTATCTATAGCAGTCTCACAAATAAATAAAGTCCAAAGTTCATCATCTGAGATTCATCCAATCACCTAACTGTAATCCCCTATATTTTCAAAAAAAATTGTACATTATATCATTGTATACCTCCAAATTCACAGGATGTACTTTGCCATTCTTTTTTTTTTTTTTTTTTTTTTTTTTTTTTTTTGGTTTTTGAGACAGGGTTTCTCTGTGTAACCTTGGCTATCCTGGATCTAACTCTGTAAACCATGCTGAACTCGAACTCAGAAATCTGCCTGTCTTTGCCTCCCAAGTGCTGGGAATAAAGGCGTGTACCACCACTACCCGGCTACTTTGTTATTCCTAAATAGCATTGTGAGGAAATACTGGACCAAAAGAAGGCCAATCTCCAAATTCTGCATATCCATGTCTGATTTCAACTGTTGTTCAGTTCTTCAACACCTTTCTTCTTAGTTCACTCCAGCACAATTCTTTTTCTTTGGCTGGACTTACTTCAGGAAAGCAGTTTTCCTGACCAGGTATCTCATAGCTCTAGCATATCGAAATCTTAGTGTCTCCAGGGTAACTACAATATTACATCTTCATGTTCCACTGGCTGGGATCTACACATGATCTTTTGCACTCCTCAAAAGAAAGTGGGTGACTTCTCCAGCTCTTTTCTCTATAGCACCCTAGGTTCTGGTTGACTCCACTCTACTGCTGTTGCTGTTCTTTCTGCTCATCCCATGGGACTGACACCTTCAATATGCTGGGTTTTCCTGCTGTAACAGGGGTGCACTGCTTTCCTCCCAAATACTCTCTTCATTGCGCCATGTCTTAGCTGCTCTACATGACACCTTCATGCCTTCGAAACTAACACCACCTGGGTAGTTCTCACACATGACCAAGTCCAGAAGCATCACAAGGTACAACGTTGGGCATCTCTGGAACACAGCATCTTTGTCCTTCCAGAAAACACTTACCAGAAGGTTCCACTTCAGTGATGCTGGTTTCTTCTTCATCACCCCTAATTTTTTATCTACAGCTAACCAACATCAATTGTCTCAGTAGTCCCTTCTACACTTGCCTCTAAAGCCAGAGCCACAGGGACAAAGCTATTTGCTGGGGCTGGACCATGGCCTTTCTATTTCATGATCACCAGCTTTCAAATTTTCAACAACTTCACTGCCTAAGCTTGGCTGTCCTGGAACTTGCTCAGTAGATTTACCTTGAATTCTGTGTATCTCTGTTTATTGAATGCTGGGATAAAAAGCATGTAAAACCATGCCAGGATCTAAGCTTTTCTTCACCTAAAATTCTGTACCAGGATGACTTGATCCAGATTATCTGCTTGACTCTTATCTCCTGGGATTAACAGCATCTACCACCATGCCTGAACCTAAGAATTTCCATCTAGATGTTAAATTGAAAACTCAGAACAGTAATCACAGTCCACCCCTTGTTAATTTGAAAAATGTTTATATCTCCTTATATCCACATGAAAAGAATAACCAGGTAACAATAATTCCTAATGTGATACAGTTCTCCTTCCCAAACTGCAAATCCATAAGTTTAGCTGGATGGAATCTTGTCTTAACATCAGCTTTCCTTCAATGCCATATAATATCTTTGATCACAAGATTCAGATTCATTCAACATCCTGGTAAGGCTTTCTTTCTTTTTCTTTCTCTTTCTTTCTCTCTTTCTTCCTCTCTCTGTCTCTCTCTCTCTGTCTCTCTGTCTCTGTCTCTCTGTCTCTGTCTCTGTCTCTGTCTCTCTCTCTCTCTTTCTTTCTTTCTTTCCTTCTTTCTTTTTTGAGACAGGGTTGATCTATATAGCCCTGGCTGTCCTGGAACTCAATTTGTAGACCAGGCTGCCCTTGAACTAAGAAATCCGCCTGCCTCTGCCTCCCGAGTGCTGGGATTAAAGGTGTGCACCACCAGGCCTAGCGAGCCTTTTCTTATTGAACCTTGCATTCTACATTTTTCCATTCTAAGATTATGCTTGATCAAAACAATCATCATGAGAGTAAACACAGGACAAAGGCTATGCTGGCTTTCCTTTTACTTCTTTTCTCAATGCATCACTCTTAAGACAAGGTCAAAAAGCAACAACATTCTTAAGCAAAACATTATAAAAAAACATATACAGAGTTCAAATCGCTCTCCAGTAACTATGTGTTCCACATTCCTCCTAGGATGTCCCATTAAATTCCACTTAATACATGTATAAATCTGAAGTCTAAAATTCCACATTTCTCCAAACAAAAACATGGCC
The DNA here is from genome assembly GCF_978045245.1 of Mus caroli. NCBI lineage: Eukaryota > Metazoa > Chordata > Mammalia > Rodentia > Muridae > Mus > Mus caroli. The sequence goes on along the minus strand of NW_028227270.1, from coordinate 54,430,628 downwards.
AGGCCTATCATAGCAATACTTAAGTCTGAGGTACTAACTTCTGTCTTAGAAAGAATTTCCATTGCTCAGAAGACAAACTGTGACCAAGGCAACTGTTTTAAAGGTAAATATTTAATTGGGCCTGGCTTACAGTTTCAAATATTTAGTTTATTACCATTATAGCAGGAAGCATGGCAGCATGAAGGCAGCCATGATGCTAAAGAAGGAGCTAAGAATTCTGCATCTTCATGAGAAGGCAGGCAGGAAGAGACTATCTTCCAGCCAAACAGTAGGTGAGGCTGTTTTGTACTGGCCAAAGCTCCAAACACCACCACCCCAGTAATTCACTTCCTTCAAAAAAGTAACATCTATTCCTACAAGACACACCTACTAATAGTGCCACTGCTTAGGGCCAAGCATATTCAAATTAATACAGTTTATATCTACTATAAATACTTTCATACATTTAAATATGATTAGGACATGCAAGGCTTTACCACATTGGTTATACTGATAAGGTTTCTCTCTAGTATGTGTTACTTTAGGTATTCAGAGACTACTGTGGCATGTAAAGGATTTTCCAACTTGACTACATTCACAACTGTTGGGAGCCGACCTGAGGCTCACAAGAAATTGGGTACACCTGGGAGGCAGACTGGAGCTGAAAGAGAGAGAACTAGATGGTCAAGAGAAATAATGGAGCTAAGTCAAGGTTCCTGATCAAAGCTCAAATGTTTAATATTAAATGTGCTTATAAAGGGGACGAGGCCCATTCCCACCAAACCATTTTTGGTGCCTGGAACCAGCTGCAGGTGATGACCTGCAGGACAGGGTGTAGTCTCTGGAATATCTCAGGGGCCTTTCAGCGGTTCTCAAAGTCTTGAAGAAGAACAGTGGCAGTGGCTGAACAATAGAGTGATCTAGGGAGCAAGGCTCCACCCCAGGTGGTCTAATTCTCAGTGGCAGCAAGGTCAAAGTCTGGATCAGCCTGCTTCAGGCTGGGAGAGTCTACACACAAGATTTCCATCAATTATGTGTTCTTTTACGTCTTTGGAAACTATTGTGATATTCATAGTCTTTTTCACATTCACTGCATTTATAAGGTTTCTGTAAAACGTGTGTTCCTTTAAGTGTTTAGAGTGTACAATGACATGCAAAGGCTTTAACACATTCATTACAATCACAGGGCTTCTCTCAACTATGTGCTCATTAATGTACTTGGAGATGACTGTGATATGCAAAGGTTTTCTCACATCAATTACTTTCTTAAGGTTTCTCTCCTGCACATTTTTTGTGTGTGTGTGTGTTTGGAGATGACTGTGGCCTGGACAGGGTTTACCTTATTATATTCACGCAGGTTTTCTACCGTATGTGTTCTTTGCTGTATGGGATAGTGACTGTGTCAGACATGGGATTAGTACTCTGGAAAAATGGAAGGAGCTACTTTTTTGAATGTGTTCTTTTAAGTAGTTGCAGATAACAGTAAATTGCCAAGGTTATTACCACAGTGATTATAATAATGAGAGTTCTCCCCAGTGTGCTTTACTTTGTATACATGTGAAGAATTAAGACATGCAAAGGCTTTACTGCATTGATAACATTCATGAGGTTTCTCTCTTGTATGTGATCTTTTATGTTATTGCAGATGACTGAGACTTGAAATGCTTTACAACACTGATTACATTCATCAGGTTTCTCTCCTGTATGTGTACTTTTAAAATAATGGAGATTACAAAGTTCTGAAGTCTTTACCACATTGATTATATTCATGAGGTTTCTTTCCAGTTTGGTATCTTTTATTTTTTGGAGACTAGTGGAACATGCAAAGACTTCATTACAACCTAGCTTACATTCATAAGGTTACTCTCCAAAATGGGTTGGTTCTTTGATCTTGTTGAGATAATTACTTTGTGAAAAGGCTTTTACCACATTGATTACATTAAGATTTCTCTCCACTATGTATTTTTTTTTAATGTCCTTGGAGATTTCTCCCTTGTAAAGAGTCTTTCCACATTGATAATTATCCTCAGATTACTCTCCAGTATGAGTTCTTTTATGACAATGGAGATGATTGGATGTAGCAAAGGCTTTCCCACATTGATTACATTCATAAGGTTTCTCTCCAGTATGGGTTCTTTTATGACATTGGAGACCAGCAGGTCTTGCAAAGGCTTTACCACAATGATTACATTCATAAGGTTTCTCTCCAGTATGGGTTCTTTTATGATATCTGAGACTACTGTGACAGGAAAAGGCCTGACCACATTGATTACATTCATAAGGTTTCTCTCCAGTTTGGGTTCTTTTATGACGGTGGAGAAGAGCGGGTCTTGCAAAGGCTTTACCACATTGATTACATTCATAAGGTTTCTCTCCAGTATGGGTTCTTTTATGATATCTGAGATTATTGTGACAGGAAAAGGCTTTCCCACATTGATTACATTCATAAGGTTTCTCTCCAGTATGCGTTATTTTATGACGGTGGAGATGACTGGGTCTTGCAAAGGCTTTACCACATTGATTACATTCATAAGGTTTCTCTCCAGTATGGATTCTTTTATGATATGTGAGACTATTGGGACGGGAAAAGGCTTTACCACATTGACTACATTCATAAGGTTTCTCTCCAGTATGGGTACTTTTATGATATCTGAGACTACTGTGAGAGGAAAAGGCTTTACCACATTGATTACATTCATAAGGTTTCTCTCCAGTATGGGTTCTTTTATGATATCTGAGACTATTGTGACGAGAAAAGGCTTTACCACAATGATTACATTCATGAGGTTTCTCTCCAGTATGGGTTCTTTTATGACGGTGGAGAAGAGCGGGTCTTGCAAAGGCTTTACCACATTGATTACATTCATAAGGTTTCTCTCCAGTATGGGTTCTTTTATGATATCTGAGACTATTGTGACAGGAAAAGGCTTTCCCACATTGATTACATTCATGAGGTTTCTCTCCAGTATGGGTTCTTTTATGACGGTGGAGATGACTGGGTCTTGCAAAGGCTTTACCACATTGATGACATTCATAGAGTTTCTTCCACCTATGACTTCTTACATGCCTGGAATGATAATTGGTACATGTGAAAGCTTTAACACACTCATTACCTTTATCGATCATTTTATCCATATTAATTAATTTTACAGGTTGCTCTAATAAGAAAGAATTATCAGATCTTAAGCTTCTATCGCTTTGCATGTTTATTGTGTTCTCCCTCCCTATGGGTTGTTTTATTTCTTTGAGAACAGCTGTGATGGTAAGAGCATTTATAGCATGGCTCATATATATATATATATATAAATATTTATATATATATATATATAACAACCTTTTTCTATATGGGATTTCTATATGATGTATTTCCTGTACCTGAAGTACAATGGAATAATACAGAGCTTTTTACAACTGATTGCATTCATAATTTCCCTATAGTGTGAATCACAGCACATTAGCACTGTGAAGCAAGACAAACAGATGAATTCCCATCTTTTTTCTTCAATGTGACTTTGAAGATGTTCTCAGTAATGTCAGAAAACCAATTAATTGCAAACTCCTATCACGTTCAGAAAGTCTAACAAAGTCAGAAAACTACATATCCTCTCATTGTTCTGGAAAGAGGTGTGTTGCTCTTTTCAATGTTAGTAGACTCTCATGGTTTCATCCATTTGACACTTAATATATCCATTAAAAGAAGAACAAATGAAAAGTTTTCCACATTGCATTTACAACAGTTGACATTTTGTTCCTTGTAGACATGCTGTACATGGATTAAGGTTTCTCCACTCAACGTTCTTGACTCTCATAAACTGACCTCTCAATAAAGTTAGGAACGAGTCTGCAAGAATATAAGTATCACCAACTTTAGGTTGGAATATTTCCTTCTCAGAAGGCTATATATATATATATATATATATATATATATATATATATATATACATCACTATTCAATGTGCAACATTTAACTATTATGAGACTATACAGAGTGGTAGTTCCATAGCATAGGTTTAATGGAGCTACAAATCAAATAAAGGGATCTCTTAAGGCATTGTTTCCTTGTTTCCAGTCTTAGAGGAATGCCTTGGAATCACAAATCAGATGATAGACTCTGAGGTACACAGGCTTGCGAGAATATCATAATCATAGCTACAGTCAATAGACTAATATTTGACACTCTTGCTTTTCTTTAGAACTTCCAGAACTTATTACAATTTCCTCACAGACATATTTGTATCAGCTTGCACATGAAAATTACCCTCCAGAACTTTGACATGGTTCTTCAATATGATGGTCTTCCCATTTGTAGCCTAAAATACAGCAACAGAAAATGAATGAAATGTTATTAGAAATTAGGAATAATTGAAGTTACTCTAAATTTTCACAGCTGTGAACCTGATTTATTCACCTCAATCTCCCTTGTGCTCAATTGAAATAACAGAAGATCATCAATAACCAAAAAACATTTGTTCCCTTAATTTGAAAAGCAAAAGAAAATTCACAGTCTTACCTATAGAAGTAAGGTTCCAGTAGGTCTCCAACATGACGTCTTTGTAGAGATTCATCTGGGAAAGATCCAGCAAATTCCACTCTTCTTTAGTGAAGTTCACATGCACATCATCAAAAGTCACTGTATCCTAAAATATCCCAGAAATGTGTACAATACAAAGCATGATACTAACATCACTACTTATTTCCTGACACACAAGTTGTAGTCTAATCACCATGTCTTTTTAGAAGGAAATTGAATTATAATGGTCACCTATGTTGCTGTTGAACCTTTTGCCTAGGATATAGCCTTGCAAGGGAAATGCGAATTGAGAGCGAGATGCAAGGGGAAACAGATCAACAGTACCAAGCCCACATCTGAGAAACTGTACAAACAATTACTAACTACAAAACTATTGGACAAGATGGGGGCATTTGCTCATGACTTTAATCCAGAGGGACAGGAAGGTTTATTTCCTAAAGCTGGAGGCCTGCATCATCTATCCAACCAATTCTAGGACAGCAAAAGTTACATATTAACACACTTACTGCCCTGCAAATATCACCCAAGGAAACACAAATGATAGAAAGAAACCATAGTTCTGCTCTGAACTTTCTACAAAGAATTATACATTAACTGCAGTTCTGTATTCATCTTGCAGGAACATTAAGTACACCAGTTTAAACTGTAATATTAATAAAATTTTGCTAAAGAAGAATATATTTTTAAAGAGTTATAGATGGACCAATTAAAATACTAGTAATATAAATGTTGATCACAAATATGCAACATAGGGCAGGAGAGATAGCTCAGCTGTGGAAAGGTCTTACTGGTCTTCCATACAATTGTGGTCAATATTTAGCATTTACATGGTGACCAACAACTACCCATTACTTCAAGATCAGGGGTTTTGATACCACCTACTGACAACAGTAAAAATGAGGCACACATGATATTCATATTCATGCACAGAGACAAAAACATATATTTATTCAAAAATCAAAGAACAAACAGAAGAGTGAGGCAGATCATCATATACCCAGAATCCAATACTCTGAAGCCTCAGGTAGTATTGATGTCATGAGCATATGTCATCATGGAAATAGAATATAACCTATATACTTACCAAATTTCAAAACTGAAGATGTGGATAAAGAACTGCACAGAAGCATATGTTTATTGTACAAAAACATGATAGGTGGCTGATGTGTTGTCTATACCAACTAACAGGACAGAAAGTGTTTCACAGAAAAATTTTATCTTGAACAACAAAATCCAATTTAACAAAATTAAAATATAAAATCACTAGGCTCGCAAAATAGCTTAGCATTGAATAGCAAATGTGTCTACTGTATCTTATGTGATTTAGGGACAGAGACCAAATGGTGAATGTATGGGTGCATGAAAAGAAAGACCCTCACTCCCCTGCAAATGTCACCCAAGGAAACAAAAATGATAGAAAGAACCCATAGTTCTGTACTGAAGTTCCTACAAAGAATTATACATTAACTGCAGTTCTGCATTCATCTTGCAGAAACATGAAGTACACCAGTTTAAACTACAACGTTAATAAAATCTGGCTAAAATTTTGAATTATGAAAATTATGAATCAGTTTCAAACACAACGCTGTAGACACAAAGAACAAAATTTGTCCTGTCAAAGAGAAATGAAGAGGCAAAGTTGTATCAAAGACTGAGGGAATGGCCAATGAAAACTTGCCCAAATAGAGACATATCCCATTTTATTTGTAACAACTAGAAACTGCAAACAATCCAGATGTCCCTCTACGGAAATACGTATACAGAAAATGTGGTTTATTTACAAAATGGAATACTAATAAGCTATTTAAAACAAAGACATCATGAATTTTTCAGGCCAATGGATACAACTACAAACCATCATCCTGAGTGAGGTAACCCAGAAACAAAATGACATACATGTATGTACTCAATTACAAGTGAACATTAACCATAAAGTACAGGATATCCACACTCTATTCCATAGACCCAAAGAATCTAAACAAGAAGGAAAGCCCTAATGAGCATGGTTGAATCTCATTCTAAAAGGGGAATAAAACAGTCAGAGGTGGCAGATGGAAGAGAGAGAACTGGATGGGAGTGTGGATAAGTAAGGGGAAAGGCGAGTGTCCAGGAACAGATGTTGTAAGAAACAAGAGATGGTCAGAGGATCAGGAAAATGAATGGAATTCTGCAGCTTGAGGGGGAAAGGTATGGAAGGGTGGGGAATCTTTAGGTTATGAGAGAGACCAGGAATGAGAAGTCACCAAGGATAATATGGGGGTGATCTTAGTTGAGATGCATGGCAGAGAGTTATGGACCCTCAAGAGGCTACATCCTGCTACCAGGCAGGACCTCTAATGGAGAACTAAGTACAGCAACTGAACCAAATATATCTCCTCCCAAAATTGGTCCTGTCTACAAGAAATGCAGGTGCAAAGATGGAGCAGAGACTGAGGGAATGGACAAATTCCCTGACCAACTTGAGACCCATCCCATGGGCAAGCACCAATCCTGACATTATTGAAGATCCTATGTTATACTTGCAGACAATAGCTTAGCATAACTGTCCTCTGAGAGTCTCCATCCAGCACCTGACTGAAACAGATGCAGAGACCCACAGCCTATCATTGGACAGGTCTCAGGAAGTCTTTTGGAAGGGTTGGGGAAAGGATTGAGGGCCTGCGAAGGAACAGGAAGTCTATTAGAAGACCCAGCGAGTCAACTAACCTGTACACTAGGAGATTCTCAGAGAGTGACTCACCAGCCAAAGAGCAAACACAGGGTGGGCCAAGGCCCCACCATATATGTAGTAAATGTGCTTCACTCTTCACATGGGTCCTGAAACAAATAGAGTGGGGGGATGTCCCTTAAAGTGTTGTCTGTCTGTCCAACCTGTTCCTCTAACTTGGCTGCCTTCCCTGACCTCAGTAGAAGAGACTTGACTTTTCATGTTTGCGGGATACTCAAGTGGTCCCCAATCTCCCTGGGTAAATGAAAAGGAATTAAGGATGAGGGACTATACAATGTGGAAAGTGGAGGGGGTAGCAATTAGAATATATGTTGAATAAATATATACATGGGAAAAGTGAACAAATACATAAAATAGAATAAAAATATACAAATCAGCCAATTATTTGATTTGATACAAATCAGCTCAGGAATGGAGAGGTCATGCAAAACAGTTGAGGCTTGGCATGATGATGAGAGCCTATGAGAGGCTATTGGTGGGGCCTCTTTGCAGCAGAAGACCCCACTTGTGAGAGATGCCAGTACCATGGTATGATCTCCAAGAATAGCAGCATCAGTGTAGTGGATCCACCTGAGCCTAGAGAGCTGCAGAGGGCAGAGCTGGAGACTTGAAGCCAGCCCCTTGGAGGAGGCCAGAAGATATTGCCTTTGAACAACTACTCCAAAATTTTAAAGCTCCTTGTATCAGAGCCAGGGCTTGTAGTAAAACTCCTTCAGAGGGATCAGCTGATAAAATATCCATATAAGGAACAATAGACACTGAAAGATTCAATGTCCTAACTTCTTGTTTCCAAGCAGTAACAAAATTTTTTACATAATGGAAAGCTATTAGCCATTCCTTGGGGCAAAAGTTTCCAATGAAGTTATTTTGTGGGTACTTAAAAGGGAGTAAGGAAGGGGACATAATAAAAGGGTGGGTAGGATCAGGTATGGGAAGAGACAAGAAAGAAGTACAGAGGATCAGGAAATATAAATACGTAGCACTAGAGGGTGGGGAACTGGAGGTAGTCTCTAGAAAGTCCCAGATACCAGGGAAGTGAGAGGTTCCCAGGACACAAGGGGAATGACATTAGCCAAAATATCCAACAAAGGGGAGATAGAACCTGTAGAGACCACTTTCAGTAGATAGGCACGGGCACCAGTTGAGGGATTGGGCCACCCATAAACACAGGCAAGACCCCATCAGAAGAGTTAGGGAAAGGACTGACAGAACTGAAGATGATTGCAACCCCATAGGAAGAACATTATCAACCCACTGGACAACAAAGAGCATCCAGTGTCTAAACCACCTACCAAAGAGTATACATGGAGAGATCCATGGCTTCAGCTCTCTATGTAGAAGAGGATGGCTTCATCTGGCATCAGTGGGAGGGGAGGCCCTTGGTGCCCTGGAGGCTTGATGCCCCAGTGTAGGGCAGGGCGATGATAGAGCAGTGTGAATCTGGAGTGGGTGGAGGCAAAGAGGAGAGGGGGATGGGATGGGGAGTGTGTGGAGGGGAAAGAGGGAAGGGGATTATCATTTGAATTGAAAACAAATAAAAAGATTAATAAAACGAGGAAAAACGTCTCCATTATATCAAATTAATATCTTTCTGATGACTACAACAGAACAGGAAGGTCAGATAATGGTAATTGAGAGAAAATAGCAAAGACAAAAAGGCAAAGGCAGGGCAACTGTGGTAAGTGCAACAGTGGTGTATGTAATTCCAACTAAAATGTTAAATAAGACCAAATAAGATGCATATGTAAAGAAAGCAGAAGATGGCATTGGACAGAAATCACTCCCTATTACAGCATTTTAATAATACCGTATTATGTGATGAGCTTTTCATCTCCTTAGTCACTGCTATTTTAATGTCAGACTGATTTCTAGCTACTTAGAGGGAAGCTTCAGGAATCTGTTAGGGAGAAAACCTCACATGTGTGTTTTGCTTGCTCAATTAAGCATGGCCACATTCTCTGTGACAATTATTTTTCTTTTCAAAGGTGCTACTGATAGTTCAATCATAAATGCAAGTTTATAATCACAAAAGAGTTTCTTGTAAACCACACATGAAGGTAAGTCTGTTTAATTATTGATAATTTAGACATGAACATTAATGTCTCATTTCTTCATTCATCTGGTGGCCATTATGTTTTTAGAAAATGATTTCTACATATAGGATGCCATCCTGGAGAACTTCATGAAGGTATGATGTCATCCTTAATGTCACAGAGTATTTTATTTGATTCATCACAGGAATGGAGTGGTACAATGTACACTGATGGTCTTCTCTTTTTTTCTATTATTGAACATAGGTTGCCTCTCTCCTTATCCATCTCCTTCCAGATTTTCCTGCCCTGTGCCACACATTCAAATCCATACCCTTTCTTTCTTTTTCTTCTTATAGATTAAACATCTGAATAACTATTGTTATCATCATCATTTTTATTAATTATAAAAAACAAATAACTGGAATATGACAAAATGAAAATAAACAGATGAAAAGAAGATAAAGAAAAAGTATAAGAAACCTATACACACAGACTCAAATTCACAAAAACAATTTACATAAAAACTTAAACTATAAAACACAATATACTTAAAAAGGAACTTTGAGATTAAAATCAAAAAACAAAACAAATTAACACAGAAACCAAACAAATCTAAAAGTCCTGAAAAGCATTGTGAGACAAAGAGCCACCAACAATGTCTTTGAGTTTGTTTGGTGTTTCCCATCTGCTGCTGGGCATGAGGTTTGCCCTTAAGAGTAGTTTGAATACCCCGTGATGTCCTAGTATTGAGTACATCTCTTGACAAAAGAGATTCTTGTAAATCATACCTGAAAGCAAGTCTGTTAAATCATTTTTAATATAGACAGGAACTTTAATGTCTCCTGCTTCATTCATCTTATGACCACTATGTTTATATAAAATGATTTCTTCATATAGGATGCCATCCTCAACAACTTCTTGGGATAGATGCCCAGGTATGGTGTCATCCTCCATTTCATAGAGCATTTTATATCATAAAAAACAATTAATATTGCTTTTTTGTAAATGACTATCAACTGGATTGGAATGGCGATGTAGTTCCATTCCCCTCTCAGTATTGAGACCCCATTTTGAACAGAACCATGCAGGCCCTGTGCATGCTGCCACATTCTCTGTACCTTCATATGTGCATCTATCTTTCATGTTTTAGAAGTCCTGTTTTCCATGGTGAGTGTTCTCAATCCACTCTGGCACAGATATACTTCTACCTACACTTCCACCATATTTCCTGAGTCCTGACCCAAGGCATTTTATGTAGACAGCCTATTTATGAATGTGTGTTCCAAAGTATTTCACATTCTCAAAACTGACTGGCTAAGGGTATTTGTATTTGTTTCTATCTATTACAGAAGGAAAGATCTCTGATGGTGGCTGACCATGACCCTGATTTTTATGTAAAGCAGAATGTCATTAAGAGTGATTTTGCTGCTATGTGGCCTTTTCAAAACATAAATATATGCAATTTTACACAGTCTCTACAATTTGTGTTTCAAAATATAAGTGTATATGCAAATATGTGCACATTCAGTAAGAATTAATGAAATAAGAGGCCATGTGCATTTTAGGAGTGAAGGGAGTGGGACAAAGGGCGTTTTGGAGACAGCAAATATAAAAAAAGAGCAATTGAATGACAATGTCAAAAATAAACTACCAAATAAGATTTAAAAAATAAAGCAGCAAACAGTATTTTGAGAGAAAAATGACACTGACCTTCAACACCTGATGTAAAGAACAATGTGTAAGTGTTTTATGTGCATGTTTGTGTGTGTAATATTGAATTGAAATAATCTTTAGTCTCATATTTTGATAAAATTTATGAAGAGACCCATTATCTAGAGTGATTTATATGTCCATAGAATTCACTGACCTCACTGTGGTGAAGGTCTTGTGGGAGACATTTCCATTAGTGATTTTTCTCACTAATGATAAAGAACACAGTCCTTTCATAATGAAACGGTCTTTTCACAAAAATTTAAAAGCCTCATATTGCAGGCACAATCTGAATCTCAATGTCCTTTTCATAGAATATTCCCTTCTTTGTATGTTATCTGGCATTCTTTTTTTTTTTAAGATTTATTTATTTATTATATGTAAGTACACTGTAGCTGTCTTCACACACTCCAGAAGAGGGAGTCAGATCTCTTTACAGATGGTTGTGAGCCACCATGTGGTTGCTGGGATTTGAACTCTGGACCTTCGGAAGAGCAGTCGGGTGCTCTTACCCACTGAGCCATCTCACCAGCCCGTTATCTGGCATTCTTAACATTTCCCTAGTACATTGTAAAGCTATCCCAAAGTGCAGCACTTCTGTGCTATCATATGCATTACTGTCACGGTGCTTCACACTCGGCTAACGTTCATTCTTCTTTCTCTTTTCAAATCAGTGCCTTTTATTTCATCAGGAATCTATGAGATTCCAAATCCTAACAGAGGTGATTCACCATTTAGGTAATGTCTTCGATTCTGTTGCTGTAAAAACCGCCATAGTCAAAAGAATCATATGAGAAAAGTGTTTATTTACTTAGGTACCTTGGTCACAGTGTATTGTGTGACGCCAAGGCCTTTCTCTACACAAAGGATAAACAGGATGAGAAAGAAATTAGGGAAACAACACCCTTCACAATAGTCACAAATAATATGAAATACCTTGGTGTGATTCTAACTAAGAAAGTGAAAGATGTGTATGATAAGAACTTGAATTCTCTGAAGAAAGAAATCAAAGAAGATCTCAGAAGTTGGAAAGATCTCCCATGCTCATAGATTGGCAGGATCAATATAGTAAAAATGGCTATCTTGCCAAAAGCAATCTACAGATTCAATGCAATCCCCATCAAAATTCCAACTCAATTCTTCATAGAATTAGAAAGGACAATTTGCAAATTCATCTGGAATAACAAAAAGACCTAGGATAGCAAAAGGTATTCTCAAAGATAAAAGAACCTCTGGTGGAATCACCATGCCTGACCTCAAGCTGTACTACAGAGCAATTGTGATAAAAACTGCATGGTACTAGTACAGCAACAGACAGGTAAACCAATGGAATAGAATTGAAGACCCAGAAATGAACTCACACACCTAAGGTCACTTGATCTTTGACAAGGGAGCTAAAACCATCCAGTGGAAAAAGGACAGCATTTTCAACAAATGGTGCAGGCACAACTGGCAGTTATCATGTAGAAGGATGCGAATTGATTCATTCTTGTCTCCTTGTACAAAGCTCAAGTCTAAATGGATCAAGGAATTCCACTTAAAACCAGAGACATTGAAACTTATAGAGGAGAAAATAGGGAAAAGCCTCAAAACTATGGGCACAGGAGCAAAATTCCTGAATAGAACAGCAATGGCTTGTGCTGTAAGATTGAGAATTGACAAATGGGACCTCATTAAATTGCAAAGCTTCTGTAAGGCAAAGGACACTGTCAATAAGACAAAAAGGCCACCAACAGTTGGGAAAGGATCTTTACCGATCCTAAATCAGATAGGGGAATAATATCCAATATATTGGATATTATTATAGACCTCAATTAGCTGGACCCAAGAAAGTCAAATAACCCTACTTAAAAATGGGGTACAGAGCTCAACAAAGAATTCACAACTAAGAAATTCTGAATGGCTGAGAAACACCTAAAGAAATGTTCAACATCCTTAATCATCAGGGGAATGAAAATCAAAACAACCCTGTGATTCCACCTCACACCAGTCAGAATGGCTAAGATCAAAGACACATGTGATAGCAGATGCTGGCAAGGATGTGGAGAAAGAGGAACCCTCCTCCATTGTTGGTGGGATTGCAAGCTTGTATAATCACTCTGGAAGTCAGTTTGGCAGTTCCTCAGAAAATTAGACATAGTACTACCGAAAGATCCAGCAATACCTCCCCTGGGCATATACCCAGAAGACCTTCCAACTTGTAATTAGGACACATGCTCCACTGTGTTCATAGAGGCCTTACGAAAGTAAGGCCAGAAGTGGAAAGAACCCAGATGTCCCTCAATAGAGGAATGGATACAGAAAATGTGGTACTTTTACACAATTGAATACTACTCAGTTATTAAAAACAATGAATTTATGAAATTCTTAGGCAAATGGATGTGTCTGGAGGATAGCATCCTGAGTGAGGTAACCCAATGACAAAAGAGCACACATGATATGCACTCACGGATAAGTGGATATTAGCCCAGAAACTTAGACTACCCAAGATACAATTTGCAAAACGCATGAAACTCAAGAATAAGGAAGACCAATGTATAGATACTTTGTTCCTTCTTAGAAGGGGGAACAAGCTAGGCAGTGGTGGCACTCACCTTCAATCCCAGCACTTGGGAAGCAGAAGCAGGTGGATTTCTGAGTTTCGAGATCAGCCTGCTCTACATTGTGAGTTCCAGGACACCCAGGGGTATACAGAGAAACCCTGTCCAAAAAAACAGGGGGGGGGGACAAAATACCCATGGAAGGAGTTACAGAGACAAAGTTTGGAACTGAGACTGAAAGATGGACCATACAGAGACTGCCCCACCTGGGGATCCATCCCATAAACAAACACCAAACCCAGGCACTACTGCATATGCCAGCAAGATTTTGCTGACAGGACCTGGATATAGCTGTCTTTTGTGAGGCTATGCCAGTGCCTGGCAAGTTCAGAAGTGGATGCCCACAGTCATCCTTTGGATGGAACGAACACACGGTCCCCAATGAAGAAGCTAGAGAAACTACCCAAGGAGCTAAAGGGGTCTGCAACCTTATAGGAGGAACAACAATATCAACTAACCAGTATCCCCAGAGCTCCTGTCTCTAGCTGCATATGTAGCAGAAGATGGCCTAGTTGGCCATCAATGGGAGGAGAGGCCCTTTGTCTTGCAAAGACTATATGCCCCAGTACAGGGGAATGACAAGGCCAGGAAGCAGGAGTGGGTGGTTTGGGGAGGAAGGCTGGGGAGGGTATAGGGGACTTTCTCAGAGGAAACTAGGAAAGGGGCTAGCATTTGAAATGTAAAGGAAGAAAATATTTAATAAAAATTTTTTTAAAAAGAAAAAAAAGAAGGAAGAATCCAACCCAAGGAGGTTAATGATACACATGAAAACAGAGATAGTAAATAATAAGTAATAATACATAGTAAATAACGTTGTATTAGCTGCAAAAAAGAGAAAATACACACACACACACACACACACACACACACACACCCCTCAACGCCACCACCAGCAGCAAGAACAATAACAACATACCAGGAGTTAGTCATCACTGCTCATTGATATTGATATCAATGACCTCAGTTTGCCAATAAAGCGACACAGGCGAACAGAATGGATGCTAACACATAATCTATTCTTCTATTGTTTACAAATAATATAGCTCAACATCAAGGATAGGTATTACTTCAGGGTAAAGGGTGGTACAAAGTCATTCCAAGAAAATGACCAAAGAAGCAAGCTGGTACAGCCATTTACAAATACATCAAAATAGATTTTAACCAAAAAGTAATCAAAAGAATTGGAGAAAGACATTATAGATTGCTCAAAGCGAAAAAAAAAAAAAAAACCCACCAAAGATGACATTTAAATTTTTAACATCTATGCCTTAAACATATGGTCACCAACTTTTGTAAAAGAAACAGTTTTAAAGCTAAAATCACATAATGAGTGTCATATTTTTATACTCAGAAATTTTAATAGGCCACTCCCAACAATTGACAAATTCTTCAGACCAAAACTAAACAGAGAAATACTCCAGCTAACTGACAACATGAACATGAATCCAGCTGATATTTAGAGACCGTTCAACTAAAGTATAAGAGAATATACCTTCTGCTCAGCACCTTATGAAACTTACTTATAAACTGACCACATATTCAGACACTGCAATTCTCTAGACATATAAGAAAACTGAAATAACAACTGTATCTTATCAAACCACCATGGATTACAACTGAATATCAAAAAACCAAAGAGAACACAAAGCTTACAAACTCAGGGAGGCTGCACACCTGACTAATTGTTAAGATAGAAATAAAGGAAGAAATTAGAGACTCTGTAGAATTCAATGGAAAGGACAACAACTGAGCAACATGCACAATCTTATGGAACACAAAGAAAATGAAAGTGGTGCTAAGATAAACATTCATAGAACAAAATGCCTGCATGAAAAAATTGGAGAGCTCTCATACTGGCACTATAACAGTACACTTTAAAGTCTAGAAGAGAAAGAAGGGAGGGAGCAATGAAAAAAGGGAGTACACATCAGGAAATTATCAAATAGGGGGCTGAAATCAATAAAATAGAAAGAGAAGACTACAAAGAATTAATGAAACATGGAGATGGCCTTTGAGCCTTTTATTAGACAAGATAGACAAAAACTTATTAAAAGATAGAGAATATCCAAATTAATGAAATCTAAAATGGGACAAAATAAAAGACAATGAAGAATTACAGAGAAGGGTAAAGACAGTTTTTAAAAGCATGTACTGCACTGCATTGGAAATTCTAAAAGAAATGGATAATTTACTCAATAGGTTCCACTTATGAAAATGAAGTCAAACTAAGATAAGCAACTTAAACAGACCTAAAAACCTAGAAAAAGAGAAGTCATTACAAATTTGCCACCAAAAAGACCTCAGGGCCATGAGTTTTGGGGTAGAATCCTAGCAGACTTTCAAGGAGGAGGTAACTAGGATACTCCTCAAAGTATTCAACAATATTGAAAGAGAAGCAATATTGGCCAATTTATTTTGTGAGCACATGGTTACTCAAATATCCAGTCAATAAAGACTCAGCAACAAAAGAGAACTGCAGACCAACTTTCCTTAAAGTGACTGACACAAAAACACTTTATAAAGTAAAACAAATAAAAGGGAAAGAAAATAGAAAAAAATATCAAAAGATCATCCACCATGATCAATGAGGTATGCTTCATTAAATAGATGCAGGGATGGTTCAACATAATGTGCTTAAAGTGTAAAAAAAAAAAAAGAAGTGATCATCTCACTAGATGGTAAATAATTCTCTGACAATGTCCAACATCACTTTATGATAAAATTCTTGGAGTGAATAAGGATACAAGGGACATACCTAAACATAATAATGTTACTTTACAGCAAGCTTAGAGCAAACATTAAATTAAATGGAGAGACATTCAAATTAATTCCACTAATCCCCAAACAAGATAAGGAGGTCCATCCTCTCCATATAATATTCAAAATTTTATCTAAAAGTTTATCTAGAGCAATAAAACTGCAGGAGACGAAGGTAATATAAATTATAAAGGAGGAAGTAAAATTATCTTTATTTGCAGATGAAGTGAGAGTATGCATAAGTGAACCAAAACTTCCCAAAGGCAATTCCTAGACCTGATAAACACTTTCAGCAAACTAGTGGGGTACAGGATTAACTAAAATAGAAAAAGAAAAATCAGTAGCCTTCGAATGTGCAAATGAGTTTGCAAGTGCAAACAAAATAAAGAGACATCATAATGTTTGAATTGATTGTTGACACTTGTCACATTTTTTTCCAATAATAATCTTGAGGAACTCAATATAACTGTGTAGGCTAAAATCTTACCAAGGTCTTTGCAGTCACAGATTACTTTTGGTATTATTAAAGGTCATCAAAGAGTACAGTGATATGTAATAGCTTTCAT
Source organism: Mus caroli (assembly GCF_978045245.1). Taxonomy (NCBI): domain Eukaryota; kingdom Metazoa; phylum Chordata; class Mammalia; order Rodentia; family Muridae; genus Mus; species Mus caroli. The sequence goes on along the minus strand of NW_028227270.1, from coordinate 54,413,724 downwards.
ATACAGATTACATACTAAAGAGTTTACTCTTGTTTAAAGATACCAACAAGTGCAAAACCTTAACATATTGACTGTGTTTATGGGTTTTCTCTGCATTATGACTTTTTCTCATGGTTTCTCAGCTTACTGCTATGTGCAGTCTTTAAAACATTGGTTATCCCTAGGTTTTTTCTCCACGATGTGTACTTTTATGTTCATAGATAGCTGTGTTGTGAACAATTTTTAATCACATTGATTACATTTGTAAGATTTTTCTCCAACATGTATTCTGTTATGTATTTGAAGAGAACTATGATATCTAAATGTCAGGAACAAGCAAAAGAAACTTGTCCTAAGGACTGCCTTTTTCTTATCACTCTCCATTTAACCTGAGGTTGAAACTAAGTTCAAGTCCCAAGTCCTAGTGGACCTGTGTACTTAAAAATATCTGGCCAGGTTTCATTATTCACATTTTGTTCCCACCTAAATGATGACTGTTCCTAAGTATAATTTCTGTTACTTGTGTTTTATTCCTCAAAACATAGTGCCCGTTCCTAACCACAAAAGAACAAATGACTATGATACGCTAGACCATAAAACCTACATCTTGTATCATTTGACATAAAGTAACAACATAGAAAAATAATGATTGGGGCGGGGTGTGGGGAATATAGTTGTAACTTGGCACAGGATGTTGTGGTTTCAAACCTGAAGCTTATATACTTTTATATAACCTGAAGGTTTGGAAGCTATATAACGTTCTGACTCAAGGTTGGGCTGGGTTATTGTAGCTAAGCTTCTGAGTATATTTTTGGCCCTGATTGATGAGTAGTGACTTGATTATAATAAATTATTATCATTTGCATTGTCCTGTGTTTGAGTTGTGTTGGACCTCAGTCACCCCATACCATAAAGGCTTTATCACATTGCAGGTATTCATAAAATTTCTCTCCAGTATTAATAGTTTCATAATGATGACAACTATAGAGGTGTGTAAAAGTTTCACCATACTAATGCATTCAGTTTCTTGCCAGTACAAATTCTTATATGATGAAGAAGACTACAGAATTTTGCAATGGCTTCACTATATTAACTACACTCACAGGGTTTCTGTCTCAGAATTTCCATTGATGGAATAGATTACATGACCAAGGCAACTCTTGTAAAAGCAAACATTTAATTGTGGATAGCTTACACTGTTAGAGGTTTAGTCCATTTTCATCATAGCAGGAAGCATGGGAGGCATGCAGGTAAACATAATGCTGAAGAAGGAGGTGAGAGTTCTGCACCTTGATCCAGAGGAAGCCAGGAAGAGACTGTCTCCTAGGGATCACAAAGGAGGGTCTCTTTAGCACTGGGTGGAACTTCAAAGCCAACCCTAACAGTGATACACTTCTTACAATCAAACACACCTTCTGACAATGCTACTCCCTGAGTCAACCGTATTCAAGATAACAAATCCCACTTGCTGGCCCGCATATGATTGTTCAAACACATGGGTGTATGGTGACCACACTTAAACATAGTATAATACAAAATACATGAGATTCAACTTCAAAAGGACTCATCATCTATAGCAGTCCCACTAATAAAGTCCAAAGTTCATCATCTGAGATTCATCCAATCACTTGACTGTAATCCCCTATATTTTCAAAAACAAATAGCACATTATATCATTGTATACCTCTAAATTCACAGGATGTACTTTGCCATTCTTTTTTTTTTTTTTTTGGTTTTCGAGACTTGGTTTCTCTGTGTAACCTTGGCTATCCTGGAACTAACTCTGTAAACCAGGCTGACCTCAAACTCAGAAATCTGCCTGTCTTTGCCTCCCAAGTGCTGGCATTAAAGGCATGTACCACCACTACCCGGCTACTTTGTTATTCCTAAATAGCATTGTGAGGAAATACTGGACCAAAAGAAGGCCAATCTCCAAATTCTGCATATCAATGTCTGATTTCAACTGTTGTTCAGTTCTTCAACACCTTTCTGCTTAGTTCACTCCAGCACAATTCTTTCTCTTTGGCTGGACTTACTTCAAGAAAGCAGTTTTCCTGACCAGGTATCTCATAGCTCTAGCATCTCAAAATCTTGGGGACGCCAAGGTAACTACAATATTACATCTTCATGTTCCACTGGCTGGGATCTACACATGATCTTTTGCACTCCTCAAAAGAAAGTGGGTGACTTCTCCAGCTCTTTTCTCTATAGCACCCTAGGTTCTGGTTGACTCCACTCTACTGCTGTTGCTGTTCTTTCTGCTCATCCCATGGGACTTACACCTTCAATATGCTGGGTTTTCCTGCTGCAACAGGGGTGCACTGCTTTCCTCCCAAATACTCTCTTCATTGCGCCATGTCTTAGCTGCTCTACATGACACCTTCATGCCTTCGAAACTAACACCACCTGGGTAGTTCTCACACATGACTAAGTCCAGAAGCATCACAAGGTACAACTTTGGGTATCTCTGGAACACAGCATCTTTGTCCTTCCAGAAAACACTTACCAGAAGGTTCAACTTCAGTGATGCTGGTTTCTTCTCCATCACCCCTAATTTTTTATCTACAGCTAACCAACATCAATTGTCTCAGTAGTCCCTTCTACACTTGCCTCTAAAGCCAGAGCCACAGGGAAAAAGCTATTTGCTGGGACTGGACCATGGCCATTTGTCTTAGTCAGGGTTTCTATTCCTGCACAAACATCATGACCAAGAAGCAAGTTGGGGAGGAAAGGGTTTATTTGGCTTACACTTCCATACTGCTGTTCATCACCAAAGGAAGTCAGGACTGGAACTCAAGCAGGTCAGAAAGCAGGAGCCGATGCAGAGGCCATGGAGGGATGTTCTTTACTGGCTTGCCTCCCCTGGCTTGCTCAGCCTACTCTCTTATAGAACCCAAGACTACCAGCCCAGGGATGGTCCCACCCACAAGGGGCCTTTCCCCCTTGATCGCAAATTGAGAAAATGCCTTACAGTTGGATCTCATGGAGGCATTTCCTCAACTGAAGCTCCTTTCTCTGTGATAACTCCAGCTGTGTCAAGTTGACACAAAAATAGCCAGTACAATTGACCCCTTGTCAACTTGACACACAAATACATCACTAGTAAGCCTCAACCCTTACATTCTTATTCATCCCCAAGATCTAAATAACTTTAAAAGTCCCACAGTCTTTACATATTCTTAAAATTTCAATCTCTTTAAAATATCCATCTCTTTTAAAATCCAAAGTCTTTTTACAATTAAAAGTCTCTTAACTGTGGGCTCCACTAAAACAGTTTCTTCCTTCAAGAGGGAAAATACCAGGGCACAGTCACAATCAAAGCAAAAATCAATCTCTAACCGTCCAATGTCTGGGATCCAACTCACGATCTTCTGGGCTCCTCCAAGGGCTTGGGTCACTTCTCCAGCCATGCCCTTTGTAGCACACATGTCGTCCTCTGGGCTCCAGATGCCTGTACTCCACTGCTGCTGCTGCTCTTGGTGGTCATCTCGTGGTACTGGCATCTCCAAAACACTGCATGACCCCTTCAGTCCTGGGCCTTCAATTACAACTGGGGCTGCACCTTCACCAACGGCCTTCCATGGCCTCTCACAGTGCTGAGCCTGAGCTGCTGTGTGACCCGTTCATGCCTTCAAAACCAGTACCACCTGGGTGACCCTTACACATTACCAAGTCCCACTGCAGAAGGAGTACAACCTTGCCTATCTCTGGAACACAGCCTCTGTGCTTTCAGAAAACACTTCTCAGAAGATGTCACCTCAACGATGCTGGTCTCTTCTTAATCACTGCTAATTTCTTAGCTCCAGCTAACCAGCATCAATAGTCCCAGTAATGCAAAGTTTTTGCTTTAGTAGTTCTGGTATCTTGTTAATCACAGCTGATTCTTCAGCCCCAGCTAACCAGAACTACAAAATCTTCACAATAAAAACAGCAATGGCCCTGAAGAGAGTCTTTAATTTTCCCTCTGAAATTTCACAAACCAGGCCTCCATCTTCTGCACTGTTCTCAGCATTATCTTCCAAGTTCCTACACAACATCTGACAGAGCTCTTAACAACGAATGGGTCTTCAAGCCCAAAGTTCCAAAGTCCTTCCACAGTCCTCCCCAAAACATGGTCAGGTTGTCACAGGAATACCCCACTCCTGGTACCAATTTGTCTTAGTCAGGGTTTCTATTTCCTGCACAAACATCATGACCAAGAAGCAAGTTGGGGAGGAAAGGGTTTATTTGGCTTACACTTCCATACTGCTGTTCATCACCAAAGGAAGTCAGGACTGGAACTCAAGCAGGTCAGAAAGCAGGAGCCGATGCAGAGGCCATGGAGGGATGTTCTTTACTGGCTTGCCTCCCCTGGCTTGCTCAGCCTACTCTCTTATAGAACCCAAGACTACCAGCCCAGGGATGGTCCCACCCACAAGGGGCCTTTCCCCCTTGATCGCAAATTGAGAAAATGCCTTACAGTTGGATCTCATGGAGGCATTTCCTCAACTGAAGCTCCTTTCTCTGTGATAACTCCAGCTGTGTCAAGTTGACACAAAAATAGCCAGTACACCTTTCTATTACATAATCACCAGCTTTCAAGTTTTCAACAACTTTACTGCCTAAGCTTGGCTGTCCTGGAACTTGGTCAGTAGATTTACCTTGAATTCAGAGATCTGTGTATCCCTGCTTATTGAATGCTGGGATAAAAAGCATGTAAAACCATGCCTGGATCTAAGCTTTTCTTCACCTAAAATTCTGCACTAGCATGACTTGATCCAGATATCTATTTGACTCTTATCTCCTGGGATTAACAGCATGTACCACCATGCCTGAACCAAAGAATTTCTATCTAGATGTACCTATATGTTCCACATTCCTCCTAGGATGTCCCATTAAGTTCCACTTAATACATGTACAAATCCAAAGTCTTAAAATTCCACATTGCTCCAAACAAAAACATGGCCAGGCCTATCATAGCAATACTTAAGTCTGAGGTACTAACTTCTCTCTTAGAAAGAATTTCCATTGCTCAGAAGACAAACTGTGACCAAGGCAACTGTTTTAAAGGTAAATATTTAATTGGGCCGGGCTTACAGTTTCAAATACTTAGTTTATTACCATTATAACAGGAAGCATGGCAGCATGAAGGCAGCCATGATGCTAAAGAAGGAGCTGAGAATTCTGCATCTTCATGAAAAGGCAGGCAGGAAGAGAATATCTTCCAGCAAAGCAGTAGGTGGGTCTGTTTTGTACTGGCCAACACTCCAAACAAAACCACCCCAATAATTCACTTCCTTCAAAAAAGTAACATTTATTCCTACAAGACACACCTACTAATAGTGCCACTGCTTAAGGCCAAGCATATTCAAATTAACACAGTTTATCTCTACTATAAATATTTTCATAGATTTAAATATGATTAGGATATGCAAGGCTTTACCAAATTGGCTATATTGATAAGGTTTCTCTCTAGTATGCGTTCCTTTATGTATTCAGAGACTACTGTGGCATTTAAAGGATTTTCCAACTTGACTACATTCACAAGTGTTAGGAGCCGACCTGAGGCTCACAAGAAACGGGGTATACCTGGGAGGTAGACTGGAGCTAAAAGAGAGAGAACTAGACTGTCAAGAGAAATAATGGAGCTAAGTCAAGGTTCCTGATCCAAGCTCAAATGTTTAATAGCAAATGTGCTTATAAAGGGGACAAGGCCCATTCCCACCAAGCCATTCTTGGTGCCTGGAACTAGCTGCAGGTGATGACCTGCAGGACAGTGTGTAGTCTCTGGAATATCTCAGGGGCCTTTCAGCAGGTAGCAAAGTCTTGATGAAGAACAGTGGCAGTGGCTGAACAATAGAGTGATCTAGAGAGGAAGGCTCCACACCAGGAAGTCTTATTCTCAGTGGCAGCAAGGTCAAAGTCTGGATCAGCCTGCTTCAGGCTGGGAGAGCCTACACACAAGATTTCCGTCCATTATGTGTTATTTTATGTCTTTGGGGACTATAGTGATAATCATAGTCTTTTCCACATTCATTGCATTTATAAGGTTTCTCTAAAACATGTGTTCCTTTAAGTGTTTAGAGTGTACAATGACATGCGAAGGCTTTAACACATTCATTACAACCACAGGGCTTCTCTCAACTATGTGCTCATTAATGTACTTTGAGAGGACTGTGATATGGAAAGGTTTTATCACATCAATTACATTCATAAGGTTTCTCTCCTGCACATTTTTTTTCGTGTGTTTGGAGATGACTGTGGCCTCAAAAGGGTTTATCTAATTCATTATATTCATGCAGGTTTTCTACTGTATGTGTTCTTTTATGTATGGGGTGATGACTGTGTCACACACGGGATTAGTACTCTGGAAAAATGGAAGGAGCTAATTTTTTTTAATGTGTTCTTTTAAGCAGTTGCAGATGACAGTAAATTGCCAAGGTTTTTACCACAGTGATTACAATAATCAGGGTTCTCCACAGTGTGCTTTATTTTGTGTGCGTGGGAAGAATTATGACATGCAAAGGCTTTACTGCATTGATAAATTTCATGAGGTTTCTCTTTTGTATGTGATCTTTTATGTCATTGCAGATGACTGAGACTTGAAATGCTTTACAACACTGATTACATTCATAAGGTTTCTCTCCTGTATGTGTACTTTTAGAATAATGGAGATTACAAAGTTGTGGAGTCCGTACCACATTGATTATATTCATGAGGTTTCTTTCCAGTATGGGATCTTTTATTTTTTGGAGACTAGTGGAACATGCAAAGACTTCATTACCACATTGCTTACATTCATAAAGTTTCTCTCCTTATGAAAGGGTTGGTTCTTTTATGTTTGTTGAGATAATTAGTTTGTGCAAAGGCTTTTACCACATTGATTACATTAAGATTTCTCTCCACCATGTGTGGTTTTTTTTAATGTCCGTGAAGACTTCTCCCTTGTCAATAGTCTTTCCACATTGATAATTATCCTCAGATTACTCTCCAGTATGGGTTCTTTTATGGCAATGGAGATGACTGGATGTAGCAAAGGCTTTACCACATTGATTACATTCATAAGGTTTTTCTCCAGTATGGGTCCTTTTATGATATCTGAGACTATTGTGACAGGAAAAGGCTTTTCCACATTGATTACATTCATAAGGTTTCTCTCCAGTATGGGTTCTTTTATGATATCTGAGACCACTGTGACAGGAAAAGGCTTTCCCACATTGATTACATTCATAAGGTTTCTCTCCAGTATGGGTTCTTTTATGACATTGGAGATTACTGGGTGTTGCAAAGGCTTTCCCACATTGATTACATTCATAAGGTTTCTCTCCAGTATGGGTTCTTTTATGACTTTGGAGATTACTGGGTGTTGCAAAGGCTTTCCCACATTGATTACATTCATAAGGTTTCTCTCCAGTATGGGTTCTTTTATGACGTTGGAGAAGATCGGGTCTTGCAAAGGCTTTCCCACATTGATTACATTCATAAGGTTTCTGTCCAGTATGGGTTTTTTCATGATATCTGAGACTATTGTGACTGGAAAAGGCTTTTCCACATTGATTACATTCATAAGGTTTCTCTCCAGTATGGGTTCTTTTATGATATCTGAGACCACTGTGACAGGAAAAGGCTTTACCACATTGATTACATTCATAAGGTTTCTCTCCAGTATGGGTTCTTTTATGACATTGGAGATGACTGGGTCTTGCAAAGGCTTTCCCACATTGATTACATTCATAAGGTTTCTCTCCAATATGGGTTGTTTTATGATGTTGGAGATAACTGGGTGTTGCAAAGGCTTTTCCACATTGATTACATTCATAAGGTTTCTCTCCAGTATGGGTTCTTTTGTGACATCTGAGACTACTGTGAGAGGAAAAGGCTTTACCACATTGATTACACTCATAAGGTTTCTCTCCAGTATGGGTTCTTTTATGATATCTGAGACCACTGTGACAGGAAAAGGCTTTACCACATTGATTACATTCATAAGGTTTCTCTCCAGTATGGGTTCTTTTATGACGGTGGAGATGACTGGGTTTTGCAAAGGCTTTACCACATTGATGACATTCATAGAGTTTCTTCCACCTATGACTTCTTACATGCCTGGAATGATAATTGGCACATGTGAAAGCTTTAACACACTCATTACCTTTATCGATCGTTTTATCTATATGAATTAATTTTACAGGTTGGTCTAATAATAAAGAATTATCTTAAGCTTTTATCACTTTGCATGTTCAGGTGCTCTTCCTCTCTATTGGTTGTTTTGCCTCTTTGAAAACCGCTGTGATGGTAAGAGCATTTATAACATGGTTCATATATATATGTAACAACCTTTTTCTATATGAGATTTCTACATGACATATTCCCTGTACCTGAAGAACAATGAAACAATGCAGAGCTTTTTACAACTGATTGCATTCATAATTTCCCTGTAGTGTGAATCACAGCACATTCGCACTGTGAAGCAGGACAAACAGATGAATTTCCACATTTTTTTTCTCGGTGTGACTTTGAAGATGTTCTCAGCAAAGTAAGAAAAGCAATTAATCAAAAACTCCTATCATGTTCAGAAAGTCTAACAAAGTCAGAAAACTACATATCTTCTCATTGTTCTGGAAAGAGGTGTGTTGCTATTTTCAATATTCATAGACTCTCATGGTTTTGTCCATTTGACACTTGATATACCCATTAAAAGAAGAACAAATGAAAGTTTTCCACATTGCATTCACAACAGTTGACGTTTTGTTCCTCGTAGACGTGCTGTATATAGATTAAGGTTTCTCCACTCAACATTCTTGACTCTTATAAACTGACCTCTCAATAAAGTTAGGAACGAGTCTGCAAGAATATAAGTATCACCAACTTTACCTTGGAATATTTGCTTCCTAGAAGGTATATATATATATATATATATATATATATATATATATATATATATGTATATATATATATATATATATATATACACATCACTATTCAATGTGCAACATTTAAATATTATGAGACTATACAGAGTGGTAGTTCCATAGCATAGGTTTAATGAAGCTACAAATCAAATAAAGGGATCTCTTAAGGCATTGTTTCCTTGTTTCCATTCTTAAAGGAATGCCTTAGAACAACAAATCAGATAATAGACTCTGAGGTACACGCACTTTGAGAATATCATAATCATAGCTACAGGTAATGGACTGATAATTGACACTCTTGCTTTTCTTTAGAACTTCCAGAATTTATTACAATTTCCTCACAGACATATTTGTATCAGCTTGAACATGAAAATTACCTTGTATGTCTTCGAGAACTTTGACATGGTTCTTCAATATGATGGTCTTCCCATTTGTAGCCTAAAATACAGCAACAGAAAATGAATGATATGTTATTAGAAATTAGGAGTAATTGAAGTTACTGTAAATTTTCACAGCTGTGAACCTGATTTATTCACCTCAATCTTCCTTGTTCTCAATTTAAATAACAGAATATCATCGATAACCAAAAAACATTTGTTCCCTTAATTTGAAAAGCAAAAGAAGGGGCTGGTGAGATGGCTTAGTGGGTAAGAGCACCCGACTGCTCTCCCGAAGGTCCAGAGTTCAAATCCCAGCAACCACATGGTGGCTCACAACCATCCTTAACGAGATCTGGTGCCCTCTTCTGGAGTGTCTGAAGACAGCTACAGTGTACTTACATATAATAAATAAATAAATCTTAAAAAAAAAAAAAAAAGAAAAGCAAAAGAAAATTCACAGTCTTACCTATAGAAGTAAGGTTCCAGTAGGTCTCCAACATCACATCTTTGTAGAGATTCATCTGGGAAGGATCCAGCAAATTCCACTCTTCTTTAGTGAAGTTCACATGCACATCATCAAAAGTCACTGCATCCTAAAATATCCCAGAAACGTGTACAATACAAAGCATGATACTAACATCATTGTAAAGTAAATGTATGCTTCTTAGACAATATAGTCACATAACTCAGGTTCTAACTATATTTATTTATTGACACAGAAGTTATAGTCTAATCACTATGTCATTTTAAAAGGAAATTGATTATAAAGTTCACCTATGTTGCTGTTGAACCTTTTGCCTAGGATATAGCTTTACAAGGGAAATGCCAATTGAGAGGGAGATTGCAAGGGGATACAGATCCACAGTACCAAGCCCACATCTGAGAAACTGTATGAACAATTACTAACTACAAAAATATTGGACAAGATGGAGGTATTTGCTCATGAATTTAATCAGAGGCACAGGAACCTACTGTCCCCATATATAAATAATTTGTGCTGTGCTTTAAATTTCCGTGCTAATTTACAACCCCCAGACTGTACCAGGCAAGGTTAGTGGCAATTGAAAATACCACCAGGACAGGGCTATCTAAAGACACATTTGGTAGTGTGTTAATGATACAAAAAAAGACACTGTACAGTTTAAAATCAAATCTTACACAGCCTTACCTTTCAAGTTTTTTCTTTAAAATGAGTGAGTTGTATACAGGGGGTTAAACGCTTTATAGGCAAGAAAAAAAAAAAACTGTGCTAGAACCAAATTATTCATCATCTTCATCTTTGACTTCCTCTTCTTCCTCATCCTCCTCATCTTCCTCTTCCTTCTTTTTCTTGCTCTTTTCAGCCTTGACCACCCCCTTATTCGCTGCATCAGGTTTTCCTTTAGCTCTGTGTCTGAAGGCAGCAATATCCTTCTTGTACTTCACCTTCAGCTTGGCAGCCTTCCTCTCATAGGGCTGCTTGTCATCCACTGCAGAGTTGTTCCACATCTCTCCTAATTTCTTTGCAACATCACCAATGGATAAGCCAGGATGCTCACCTTTGATTTTGGGGCGGTACTCAGAACAGAACAAGAAGAAGGAGGCCTTTTGGGTGCATTGGAGTCCTTGAACTTCTTTTTGGTCTCCCCATTTGGGGGGAATGTAGGTTTTCAATTTCTTTCATAACGAGACTTGTCAGCCTTTGCCATATCTTCAAATTTCCCCTTTTCTTTAGCAGACATGGTCTTCCACCTCTCTGAGCACTGCTTGGAGAACTCTGAGAAGTTGACAGAAGCATCCGGGTGCTTCTTCTTGTGCTCCTCCCGGCAGGTTTGCACTAAAAATGCATATGAGGACATTTTGCTTCTCGGCTTCTTAGGATCTCCTTTGCCCATGTTTACTTGATTTTGCTCAGCAAGGCACAGAGTCTCCCAGTGCCTGTCTGTCTCTCGCTTGCCCAGTCGCTGTCTCTATGGAGCTGTGAGAGCAGGCTTCCATTTTCTAGTGTAGACAAAGACAGTCTCACATGCAACATTGAGCTAGGAGTTGAGCTTTCTCTTTGTTGTTCATATACTATTGTGTGCTAGTCACATTTGCAAAATCTCCTCAAACTTTCTGTGTGTGGGACACAAGTTATGTTACTTGAACTTTCTCTTTTTGCCTTAAGCTCCTGTTACTGACTTGACATGTTGAAAAGAATACAGAGCACATACCACCATGTCCTTCCTGATTAATAAGGGAAAGCTTTGGGCTTTTTCCCCCTGCGGAATATTCGGTTAGCCTGCAATCTGAAGATAGTCACCACAATACTGGATGAGTATTTAAAAGAAAATTGTGCTTCCCTGTTTAACAAATATTATTTTATACTTCCTTCTGGTTTATATTCTCTCTCTCTCTCTCTCTCTCTCTCTCTCTCTCTCTCTCTCTCTCTCTCTCTCTCTCTCTGGTGTTTTTGAGACAGGGTTTCTCTGTATACTCCTGGCTGTCCTTGAACTCACTCTGTAGACCAGGCTGGCCTTGAACTCAGAAATTCGCTTGCCTCTGCCTCCCACGTGCTGGGATTAAAGGCATGTGCCACCACACCTGGCTATGGTGTCTCTTTATTTCTTGTTGATATCAGAAATCTGATACCTTGTTGGGCTCTGTGAAACATATGATAATTTCTACCTCATATTTATTTTGTAAAATAATGTTAGCAATTTTCTGGTAGAATATTTAAGTTTCTTATATATACTTTCATATCATCTATGAATAAAGATAATTTGATTCTTCCTTTCCAAATTGTGTATCCTTAATCTTCTATAGTTTTCTTATTTCTCTAGCTAAGACTACAAGTACTATATTGAAATAAGAGAGAGAGAGAGAGAGAGAGAGAGAGAGAGAGAGAGAGAGCAATATCTGCTACAACAAGAACATCTAGGGATTAAAACCATCCAGTTTGCTAAAGGCCCTCAAAAGAACAACATCAACAAAAGCTTTGGCAATATGACACTTCCAAAGCAAATCTACCCCTCTACAGCAAGCTCGGATACCCTAGCAAAACTGAAATACAAGAAAATCACCTTAACTACTATCTTACAATAATCATAGAGGCCTTATAATAGGAAATTACAAATTCCTTAAAGAAACACTGGAAATACAATCAAACAATAAAGGTCTTTAAAGAAGAAACAAATAAATTACTTAAAGACATACAGGAAAATAAAATTAAACAGGGAAAGGAAGCAAATAAAACTGGGCAAGACCTGGAAGTCAAAATAGAAGCAATAAAGAAGACACAAACTGAAGAAATTCTGGAGGCAGAAAACTAAGGGAAGACAACAAGATCAACAGATGCAACAAGCATGTACAGAATAATGGAGATGGAAGAGAGACATTCAGGCATAAATATACAATACAAGAAATTAATACATCAGTCAAAAATGTTAAATCTAAAAAACTCCTAGCATAAAACATACAGGAAATCTGGGACTCCATCAAAGGCCATCAAAGAACAACAGCAATAAAAGAATGTGAAGACTCTGTGATAGTTTGTATGCGCTGGGCCCAGAGTGTGGCAGTATTAGAAGGTGTCTCCCAGTTGGAGTAGGTGTGTCCCTGTGGGTGTGGGCTTTATGACCCTTATTCTGACTGTCTAGAAGCCAGTATTCTGCTAGCAGCCTTCAGAGGAAAATGTAAATCTCTCAGCTCCTTCTGCACCATGCCTGCCTGAAAGCTGCCATGTTCCTGCCTTGAAAATACTGAACTGAACCTCTGAAACTAAGAATTGCCTTGGTCATGGTGTCTGATCACAGGAATAGAACCCTAACTAAGACAAGACTCCAAGCTCCAAGGACCAGAACATATTCCCAAAATAATCATAGAAGAAAAGTACCCAACCTAAAGAAAGAAATGCTAGAAATCTGTGAGAAGCTTATAGAATACCAATTAGACTGGAACAGAAAAGAAAACCCTCCTAATACATAATTATCAAAATACAAAACCTAAAAAAGAAAGAATATTAAAAGTAGCATGGGTAAAAGGCCAAGTAACATACATAGACAAATATATCAGAATTACATCTGACTTGTCAACATAGACGGTCAAAGTTAGAAGGGCCTGAGCAGATAGCCTGCAACCTCTAAAAAACATAGGTGCCTACATACACTACTATGCCCAGAAAAACTCACAATCAACTTACATGACAGAAAGAAGACATTTCAGTAAAAATCCAAAATCAAACAATATCTGTTCATAAATTCTACTCTACAGAAAATATGAGAAGGAAAGCTCCAAACAAAGAAACATAACTACATCCAAGAAAACACAGGAAATAAGCAATCCCATAGCAGCAAAAGCAAAGAAAGCACTGACAAATACATAAACACACACACACACACATACACACACACACACACTAAACCATCAATGTCAAAATAATGGAAAATTACAATCACTGGTCATTAATATTTCTCAACAACAATGGACTCAATTCCCAAATAAAAAGACATAGGCTAAGAGAATGGATGGAAAAAGAGGATGCATTATTCTGTTGTATACAAGAAACATTCCTCAGGAAGACAATAGACATTTCCTCAGAGTAAAGTGCTAGAAAAAAAAGTTGTCTGAGCAAATGAATCCAAAAAGAAAGCTGGGGGTAGTCATTCTTATACCAAACAAACAAAAAACAAAAATAAACACTTTCAAGCAAAATTAATCAAAAGAGACAGGGAAGGAAATTTCATATTCATTAAAGGAAAAATCTACCAAGATGATATCTGAATAATGAACATCTGTACCCCGAACACAAGGGCACTTGACAACTGTAAAAGAAAGACTGTTAGAATGTAAATAGCACATCAAATCCCACACATTAATAGCAGGGTATATTTCAAGACACAACCAGCACCAAATGACAGTACATCCAGACTAAAACTAAACACAGAAATAATAAAACTATTAGGCACTGTGAATCAAAAGTACCTAATAGACATGTACAGAAAATTCACCCAAACCCAAGAGGATATACCTTCTTCTCACAAAGCAAATCTCGAAGGTACAAGAAAATTGAAATAATGCCTTGTATCTAATCAGACCACCATGGATTTAAGCTGGACTTCAACAATAGAAACACTGTAAAGCCTACACACTCATGGAAATTGAACAAGTCTCCATTCAATGATCTCTGGGGCAGGGAAGGAAGAGAGAGAGAGAGAGAGAGAGAGAGAGAGAGAGAGAGAGAGAGAGAGAGAGAGAGAGAGAGAGAGAGAGAGAGAGAGAGAGAGAGAGAGGAGAGAGGAAGGAAGGAAGGAAGAAAGGAAGGAAGGAAGGAAAGACACTTTACACAATACAATAAAAATGAAAGTACAACATAGTCCAGTTTTATGGGACACAATGAAATCAGTACAAAGAGGAATGTTCATAGCACTAAGTGCCCCCATAAAGAAATTATAAATGCTGAAACCAGCAATTGAAAAATACAGCTGAAAACTCTAGGAAAAAAAAAAGGCGCAAAAATATCAACAAGGAGTAGAAGGAAGAAAATAATGAAAATCAAGGCTGAAATAAATCAGTTCATAACAAAGAAAACATTACAGCAAATCAAGGAAACTAAGAGCTGATTCTTTGAGAAAACCAACAAGATAGACAAACCCTAGCTAAAATAAGCAAAGGAGAGCGAAACAGAATCCAAATAAACAAAGTCAGTAATGATGAGAGAGACAAAACAAGTGACATTGAGGAAGTTCAAAGAATCATTAGATCTTACTCCAAAAGCATATACTCCACAAAATTGTAAAATCCTAATGAAATGGGTGATTATCTAGCCAAATACCAATTGGAAAGTTAAATCAGGAACAGGTAAACTATTTAAACATATCTATAGCCCCTAAAGAAATAGAAGCAGACATTAAATGTCTCCTAACCAATAAAGCCCAATAGAGAGATGGTTTTAATGGAGAATTCTACCAGACTTTCAAAGAAGAGCTAAAGCCAATACTCTTCAAACTATTCCTTAAAATAGAAACAAAAGGAGCACTGCCAAACTCATGCTACCTCAGGCCACAGCCACACTGATACCTAAACCACAGAAAGACTCAACAGAAAGAAAACTTTCGATTGATTTTCCTTATTAATATTGATTCAAAATACTCAATAAAACACCTGCAAACTGAGTCCAGGAATACATCAAAAATGTCATTCCTCAAGATCAATTAGGCTTCATCAAAGAGATGCTTAGATATTTAATATATGGAAATCCATCGATGTAATTTACCATATAAACAAACTGAAAGAAAAAACTCACATGATTTTTCTCATTAGTTGCTGAAAAGGCCTGGGATTAAATCCATTGCCTCTTCATTTTAAAGGTACTAGAGAATTCACGGATACAGGGTACATACATAAACATAATAACAGTAACATACAATAAGCCAATAGCTAAAAATCAAAGTAAATGGAGAGGAACTTCAAACATTTCCACTAAAATAAGGAACAAGACTAACCTTCCCACTCTATCCCTATCTATCTTTTGAAAATCTCACTTGAAATTCTAGCCACAGAAATACGACAAGTAAAGAAGATCAAAGAACCAGCTCCTGGTTTGGTTGATTCTTTGTTCAGTTCTTTTAGTTTCTACTTGATTGATTTCAGCCCTGAGTTTGATTATTTCCTGCTGTCTACTCCTCTTGGGTGAATTTGCTTCCTTTTGTTCTAGAGCTTTCAGGTGTGTTGTCAAGCTGCAAGTATATGCTCTTTCCAGTTTCTTTTTGGTGGCACTCAGAGCTATGAGTTTTCCTCTTAGTACTGCTTTCATTGTGTCCCATAAATTTGGGTATGCCCATTTTCATTAAACTCTAAAAAGTCTTTAATTCCTTTCTTTATTTCAGTCATAGTGGTATACAACGTTCATGCCAGTGTTTGAAAAGCAGAGGCAGGCTATTACAGGATTGAGGCCTACAAAGTATCTTCAAGACAGCCAGGGCTGTTTAAACTAAGAAACCATGTATGAAAAGAATAAAAATAAAATTAAGAACGTAAGAAAGAGAGAGAGAGAAGAAGAAGAAAAAAGAAACAAAAGAAGAAAGAAAGAAGCAGAAGAAAGAAAGAAAGAAAGAAAGAAAGAAAGAAAGAAAGAAAGAAGAGAAAGAGAGAAAAACAGAAAGAAAGAGAAACAAGCAGACTTAGGAGATAGTTTTAGTTGATTCGAGATATCGTTTCTCTGTGTAGGCAGGCAGGCAGGCAAGCAGCCATACTTTTTTGGTTTGCTTTCGTTTGCTTTGGTTTTCAGGAAGTGTTGCCTAGGTCATACACAAGCACAGGCACAAGAAATAAATAATTAAGAAACACAAATCTGGGAGGGAGGGGCTAGCTTGGCCATGGAGACACACACACACACCCACACCCACGCACACACACTAATAAAATCAGGTTGTCAGGCATCTTGGCCAGCAGTGGTGTGTGTTGTGTGTGTGTGTGTGTTTGCCTGTCCTTCCGACTGTCTATCTGTGCAGAACTGCATATGGACTTATCACTCAGGGCCACAATTCAGGTTCCAGAGCTGAACTGTGACCTAGAGTGAAGATCCTACAGGGTTATTAATGCCTAAAATCCACAAACATCTATACCAAGTTATTCCAACAATCTGGGCTTAGGGATAGGGGAATTCCTTATGAACATGTCTTTAGTATATACTTACCCCGCTTCCATTAGTTGTGGTACTCAACTGTGGCAGGGGGACATGCCTTGTCTAACATTCATGTCTTAACTTACCAACCCGGAAGTCAGTTGCCCACATACAAGTCTCTTTCTTCCAAGTAAGATGTCAGTTCCCAGGGAGGCCTTGGGAACTTACACTTTACTCATGCACACCCTACTCAAAATAAAAGTCTGATTCCAAGTAGTTTCTGCACTGCATCTGTGCGGGTGTCTGCATCTGTGCGGGTGTCTCTCTTGTGTTGGGCGGGGGGGGGGGGGGTGTCTATCTCCAGGGCAGCTTATGAGAGCAAATGCCATAAGAGCATATGCATGGGTGGGTGCAGGAAATGCTGCTGGATGGTCAGTTTGGGTCCAAGCCTATTGCAGATAACTATAGAACAAAGGAAGCAGTTCTATTGGCTTCTATCATGATTGTTTTCTGAGGACACAACCAATGAGAATATGTAATCAATTCGGGCAGTAACGGCAGAAACAAGGTATGAGACAGTGTCCTTATAATAGTAGTTAACAGCACAAAGTGGCAGGCTTCCAGGTAAGAGATTACCTAGTCCTTAACTAATTTGACATAGGCCTTCACATTCGATCTAGGCCTTAATAGTTTCCTCAGTCCTTAACATTCCATCCAGGCATTAATATTTTACCTGTACCTTAACAGCCAGCAGCTTTGCCCTCTGAGCCATTGCACATGGATGCATGAATGCAATGTATGTATAGTTAGATGAATATATTTCTCTGTATTCATTCATTTATCAGAAACAACGTCTCTCTACATTGTCCAAAAACATACAAGACAGACTAGGCCGGCCTCTCAAGTAAGTTCTGCCTCTGCCTCTCCCTAGTGCTGAGATCAAAGGCATGAATCACCACATGCCAAAAAAGGCATTTTGTTGTTGTTGTTTGGTTTGATTTGGTTTGGTTTTCCTTTCTTTCATCTGGGAAAGGGTGTGTGTGTGTGTGTGTGTGTGGATGTGTGTGGGTGTGTATGTGTGCGTTTAATATTTTTTGTTCTGTTAATGTATTGGCAGTAGAATGTTGACCACAGAGAGTTATTGGTTTTTTATTTCTTGTTAGTTTATTGTCTATTTGATTTAACTTCAAAATATATCCATGTGTGTTTGTGTGTGTTGCATGCGTGTGAGTGGGTGGGTGTATGTCTGCCTTTATGTGTGTATTGGTGTGATAGTAGAAACCTATAGATGCGTATTTTGCACTTAGTTATCATTATTTGTTTTATGTATGTATGTATGCATGTATGCATGTATATTTGTTTGTACTGTGTGATTACTTACTTACTTACTTACTTAGTTTCTTATTTGAAACAAAAGCCTGCTCTTTCAGAGGTCCTGAGTTCAATCCCCAGCAACCACATGGTGGCTCATAACCATCTGTAATGGGATCTGATGCCTTCTCCTGGAGTCTCTGAAGATAGATACAGTGTACTCATACTTGGAGAGTGTTGGGAACAAAAAAGGGAGGCCCTGGGGAAGAAGGGGAAAGGAAAAGGGGCCCAATGTCTGACTAGAATTCCTGTGCTTTGGGCAGGTAGACACAGGCATGTGGGGGGGGCAATTCTGGATGGTTTCCACTGGGCCCCGGGTGGGCATCTAAGCCACTGAACCCCCTTGGGGGGTTGGAGAAGGGGCAGTCCCCAACTGGGGACCCCGAAGTTATAGGAGAGAGGGATAAAGGAAGAGGTTCCCAGCACTGACCAGAGTATGCTATGATATTGATGGAGCAGAGATTCTCTATGGTTTAAGAGCTTAGTTATACAAATGCAGGAGAGAGAGAGAGAGAGAGAGAGAGAGAGAGAGAGAGAGAGAGAGAGAGAGAGAGAGAGAGAGAGCTAGAGGGAAAGCGGAGAGGAGAGAGGAGAGGAGAAGACAAAGAGAAACGGAAGAGGAGAGAGAAGGGAGAGAAGTGAGAGGTAAGGGAACAAATGAGTGAGAAAGTAAGAGAGCGAGGTAGGGGCTCAACACCCCCTTTTATGGTCTTCACTATTGCTAGGTAATTGGGGAGGAGTTTAGATTGAAGGTCAGAAGCTTGGGCCATTTCTTACATGACTACTGACCATGCTTCTCTTTTGCGGGGGTCGGGGGGGGGTTCGGGGGGGGGCTGTGGGAGGTGGTAACTTAGGCAGGGGCCAGAGTCCCAGGAGCATGAGGGAACACCTGCCGTGTCATGAAGGTGAATTGTGACCATCTGGGTTCAGACTTCACTTAACTGGAGAACAGCCTGCAACTCCCCACACTGTACCCTAGTTTTTAATAAGGTTATTTGATTCTCTGGAGTCTAACTTCCTGAGTTTTTTTGTATATATTGGATGTTAGTCCTCTATCGGATGTTGAATTGGTAAAGATCTTTTCCCAATCTGTTAGTTGACATTTTGTCCTATTGATGGTGTCAACAGAAGCTTTGCAATTCTTTGACGGATTTGGAATTTTGATGGGGATTGCAGTGAATCTGTAGATTGCTTTAGAAAGGATGGCTATTTTTACTATATTATCCCTGCTAATCCATGAGCATGGGAAATTTTTCCATCTTCAGAGATCTTCGATTTCTTTCTTCAGAGGCTTGAAGTTCTTGTCATACATATCTTGCACTTGCTTGGTGAGAGTCACACCAAGGAAAGTAATATTATTTGTGACTATTGTGAAGGGTTTTGTTTCCCTAATTTCTTTCTCAGCCTGTTTATCCTTTGAGTAGAGGAAGGCTACTGATTTGTTTGAGTTAAATTTATATCCAGCCACTTTGTTGCAGTTGTTTATCTATTTTAGGATTTCTCTAGTGGAATTTTTGGGTCACTTAAGTATATGATCATATCATCTGCAAATAGTGATAGTTTGTCTTCTTCCTTTCCGTTTGTATCCTGTTGGCCTCTTTTTGTTGTCTAACTGCTCTAGCTAGAACTTGGAGTACTATATTGAATAGATGGGGAGTGAACAGCCTTGTCTAGTCCCTGATTTTAGTGGGATTGCTTCAAGTTTCTCTCCATTTAGTTTGATGTTGGGCACTGGTTTGCTGTAGATTGCTTTTATTATGATTAGGTATGGGCCTTGAATTTCTGATCTTTCCAAGACTTTTAACATGAAGGGATGTTGAATTTTGTCAAATGCTTTTTCAGCATCTAGTGAAATAATCATATGTTTTTTTTTTCTTTGAGTTTGTTTATGTAGTAGATTACGTTGGTGGATTTCCATATACTGAACCATCCCTGCATCCCTGGGATGAAGCCTACTTGATCGTGGTGAATGATCATTTTGATATGTTCTTGGATTTGGTTGGCTAGAATTTTATTGAGTATTTTTGCATCAATGTTCATAAGGGAGATTGGTCTGAAGTTCTCTTTCTTTGTTGATTTTTTTGTGTGGTTTCTGTATAAGTGTAATTGTGGCTTCATAGAACAAATTGGGTAATGCCCCTTATGTTTCTATTTCGTGGAATAGTTTGAAGAGTATTGGTATTAGGTCTTTTTAAAGGTCTGGTAGAACTCTACACTAAATTCATCTGGTCCTGAGTTGTTTTTGTATTTTTTTGGGGGGGAGACTATTAATGACTGCTTCTATTTCTTTCGGGGTTATGGGATTGTTTAGATGGTTTATCTGATTCTGTTTTAATTTTGGCACCTGGTAAAGTTGTCCATTTCATCCAGCTTTTCCAGTTTAGTTTAGTGTAAACTTTTGCTGTAGGATCTGATGTTGTGGATTTCCAAGGTTTCTGTTGTTATGTCTCCCATTTCATTTCTGATCTTATTAATTTGGATACTGTCTCTGTGCCCCTGGTTAGTCTGGCTGAGGGTTTATCTATCTTGTTGATTTTCCCTAAGAACCTACTCCTGGTTTTGTTGATTCTTTGTATAGATCTTTTTGTTTTTATTTGGTTGATTTCAGCCCTGAGTTTCATTATTTCCTGCCGTCTACTCCTCTTGAGTGTATTTAGTTCTTTTTGTTCTAGAGCTTTCAGATGTGCTGTCAAGCTGCTAGTGTAAACACTCTCCAGTTTCTTTTTGGAGGCATGCAGAGCTATGAGTTTTCTTCTTACCACTGTTTTCACTGTGTCCCATACGTTTTGGTATGATGTGTCTTCATTTTCAATAAATTCTAAAAAGTCTTCAATTTCTTTCCTTATTTGTTCTTGACCAAGTTATCATTGAGTGAAGCACTGTTCAACTTCCATGTGTATGTGTGTTTTCCCTTGTTTTTGTTGGAAATTAGGACTAGCCTTTGTCCATGGGATTATTTCTATCTTGAATCTGTTGAGGCCTGTTTTGTGACCAATTGTATGGTCAATTTTGGAGAAGGTACTATGAGGTGCTGAGAAGAAGTTGTATTCTTTTGCTTTAGGATGAAATGTTTTATAAATATCTGTTAGATCCATTTGGTTCATAACTTCTGTTAGTTTCACTGTGTCTCTGTTTAGTTTCTGTTTCCATGATCTGTCCATTGTTGAGAGTGGGGTGTTGAAGTCTCCCACTATTATTGTGTGGGCTGGGATGTGTGCTTTGAGTTTTATTAAAGTTTCTTTGATGAATGTGAGTACCTTGCATTTGGAGTGTAGATGTTCAGAATTGAGAGTTCATCTTGGTAGATTTTTCCATTGACCTGTATGAAGTGTCCTTCCTTATTCTTTTTGATAACTTTCAGTTGAAAGTTGATTTTATTTGATATTAGAATGGCTACTCCAGATTGTTTCTTTAGACTATTTGCTTGGAAAATTGTTTTCTAGCCTTCTGATCTGAGGTAGTATCTGTCTTTGTCACTGAAGTGTGTTTCCTGTATGCAGCAAAATGTTGGGTCCTGCTTACGTATCCAATCTGTTAGTCTATATGTCTTTTTATTGGGGAATTGAGTCCATTGATGTTAAGAGCTATTAAGGAAAAGTGAGTATTACGTCCTCTTATTTTTGTTGTTAAAGGTGGAATTATGTTTACGTGGCTATCTTCCTTTAGGAAAGATTCTTTTTTGTTGAAAGATTATTTTCTTGCTTTTTCTACGGTGTAGTTTCCTTCCTGTGTTGGTGGTTTCCATCTATTATCCTTTATAGGGCTGGATGTGTGGAAAGATATTGTGTAAATTTGGATTGGTCTGTCTTTATATGTTACTTGACCTTTTTTCCCTTACTACTTTTAACATTCTTTCTTTGTTTAGTGTATTTGGTGTTTTGATTATTATGTAACAAGAGGAGTTTCTTTTCTAGTCCAGTCTATTTGTAGTTCTGTGGGCTTCTTGTATATTCATGGGAATCTCTTTCTTTAGGTTAGGGATGTTTTCTTCTATAATTTTGTTGAAGATATTGACTATCCCTTTAAGTTAGAAATCTTCCATCTTTTCTATACCTATTATCCTTAGGTTTGGTCTTTTCATTGTGTCCTGGATTTCCTGGATATTTTCAGTTAGGAGCTTTTTGCTTTTTTGCATTTTCATTGATAGTTGTGTCAGTGTTTTCAATGGTATCTGCTGCACTTGAGAATCTCTCTTCGATCTCTTGTATTTTGGTGGTGATGCTTGTATCTATGGCTCCTGATCTCTTTTCTAGGTTTTCTAACTCCAGGGATGTCTCTCTTTGTGATTTCTTCATTGTTTTTATTTTCATTTTTTGATCTTTGATGGTTTTTATTCATTTCCTTTGCCTGTTTGGTTGTGTTTTCCTACAATTCTTTAAGGGACGTTTGTGTTTTCTTTTTAAGGGCTTCTAGCTATTTGCCTGTGTTCTCCTGTATTTCTTTAAGAGAGTTATCTATGTCCTTTTTCAAGTCTTCTATGATCATCATGAAAAGTGATTTTAGATCCGAATCTTGCTTTTCCGGTGTGATGGTGTATCCAGGATGCTATGATGGGAGAATTGGGTTCTGATGATGCCAAGTAACCTTGGTTTCTGTTGCTTATGTTCTTACACTTGTCTGTCATATGGTTATTACTCGTGCTGTATCTGACTGGAGCCAATCCTTCCTGTGATCTTGTTGTGTCAGAACTATTCATAGTCCATATGTCTCTGTTATCCTGTGATTCTGGGATCAAGTGATCCTGTGATCCTGGGTTTGTCAAAGTACCTGGGAGTCAAACTGACCCTGGGACCCTGAGATCCTGGTGTGACCAAGCTCCTGGGATATTGGGATACTGGTTGTGGTAGAACGCTTGAGATTTGAGCCTCCTCTGGGTGCTGTGGGACTGGCTTTAGAGTTTGCACAAGTTAAACCAGAGCAGACCTGTAGGAACCCAAGCCTCTGGTCAGGAAGAGTTCCTGTGTCCCTGGATCTGCTGGTTCCAGTTACTCCACATGGTGTTGGAACAGATGTTGTGTCCTACTCACCCTTGATCTTAAGATTCTGGGTGTGCTAGAGTTCCTGGAGTGGAGCCTCCTTTGTGTGCTGTGGAACTGGCTGCAGAGTTTGATCCCAAGGTCAACTTAAATTTTTTTATTCTTTAGAAATCACATAATTAAGAATATTGAGACAGAAAATGAAGGGAAAGCAAATGGACTGACCATCTGGAATAAGGAATATTGACAGTGCAAATGATGATGTTAGTATTGAGGACCTGGAAAATAAGTCTTCAGAGACACCTTTGTCATTTTTAATGGGTACACCCATAGCTTTAATGGTGCCTTAAAGACACAGGATTGCTTTATGCCTGTGGGCAACAGTGTTGCTGACAGGCTTTCTTTAGATTCTGCCCAGAAGGAGAAGAGGTCAGAGAAGAACAAAACAGACTTCAGAGACAGCAAAATGCAACAGTTGTAGCACAGCACCAGAAATGCAGATGCTTTGGGGTATCCACACACAGCTAACCTCTCTCACCATCTTTGAACAGTGACACTAAAATCAATGGAGCTCAGCACTCCACTGTTCAGGGACCTTCAAACAGAAAAACACTTCTATTCCTACTCTTCCAAATCATCAGACTGCAACTTCATTGCAGATTTCTATCCTCATTCAAGCCTAAATCCTATCTCACCATGGAAGTGTGAATTGACGGTTTGTCAGTACA
This sequence comes from Mus caroli, assembly GCF_978045245.1. Classification (NCBI taxonomy): domain Eukaryota; kingdom Metazoa; phylum Chordata; class Mammalia; order Rodentia; family Muridae; genus Mus; species Mus caroli. Next base: position 54,389,820 of record NW_028227270.1, on the reverse strand, counting down.
CTATAAAGACAAAGTAGTGTTATCTTTCAGAAAGGGAAAACTTAAAAGAGTGAAAACAGGCAGGTCTTCCCTCATTGTACCTGACACAGGTATGTACTAAAATTGTTTTCTTCAAAACAGGTATATTTGATCATTTTATTCTTATGTTTTCATTGGTATTCTAATGACTACAAACTTCTTAATATAAAAAGCCTCTAGGAATGTCAGGTTATATAAGTTACAGTAAGTATAACTGAAAACTTTACTACTGTGTTTCATATTCAACTTAACTGTAAACCCTGGGATTCCACGCTTCTTTCTTCATGGAGATTTTATAAATTGTTGAAGTTATGAACTGTATAAAAAAGAAATTTTATATTCTGTGCCTAATCTCCTGTGAGAATGAAATTGATTGGTAAATGTATTTGAGGGTTTCTGGAAGGTTGTCTTAATAATGCACTCTTGAAATGGAACTGTTGTAATTACAGTGATAAACTTAGTGAGATTGTTTTAACATCTATGTAGAGTGTCTAACGTGTGTGTGTGTGGCTAACATTTGTCATCCAAATCCAACAGGAAGCTATTTTGTGATAGTTATTACTTAAACTAGATTCTAGTTCACTTATCTTTGACAATGGGTTTGGTATTTCTCTTTTGTGGGCAAAAAGAAAGATTCAAGATTATATGATAGTTATCTTTATAACTGTGCAAAGGGAGGCATAAGGAGAAAGACACTAATGGGGTTTTAGAAAATTGTGGGGTCTTTCTCTATGAGTGTTTGTTGTTCTTATATTGTTTGATATATTCCAATATGCTTTTAGTCAGTATTTTTGCAATATATCAGAATAATGCCATAGGTTATTTATTTCTTGGTCATTCTTAAAAATTATTTTTCTTTAATCTTTTTTGACAGTTCAGACTTTATCCTCCTCCTGGTCTGCCCTCCAACTATTCTACATCCCACACCTCCTCCCCACCCCCATCTCCAAGAGGATGTCCCACCCCTTACCCCTACCCCACCAGATCTTCCCATTCCTTGAGGCCCAAGTATCTCAAGGGGTAGGTGCATCTTCTCTGACTGAGTCCAGACCTGGCAGTCCTCTGCTTTATATGTGTTGGGGACATCATATCAGCTTGTGCCTGGTGCCTGGTTGGTGTCTCAGTGTCTGAGAGATCCTAGGGACCAGGTTAGTTGAGACTGCTAGTCTTCCCACAAGGTTGCCCTCCTCCTCAACTTCTTCAAGCTTTTCCCTAATTCAACCACAGGGGTCAACAACAGCTTCTGTCCATTGGTTGAGTTTAAATATCTGCATCTGACTCTTTCAGCTGCTTGTTGGGTAGGTAGTCTTGATAGACACACCATATGTTTCTAAGCATACCATAGCTATTATTTCTTGGCCTTTCCTGAAGGTCACATAATTTTGAAAGCATAAAAATCCTACTATGAATTAGGTTAATGAATGGGAATAAATTCATAATTTTTTTATGCTGTAAGAAAGCATTTGGTAGGTATTTTATTTATTTAGACAGTCGGGACCCCTTAAATATTTAATACTATTTTAAGTTGTTTCCCTTCTGTTTCATAGAACTCTGAACAGTAGAATTGTGATTGTTGTTTGCCTTACATGTTCAATGCCCTGAGTTTGATACCTTGCACAGCAAAAGAAAGAGAGATTGTGATTATTGAAATTTTCAGAGAAAATGCAAGGGTTTGATCTAGATCATGTAGCCTGAATCTGAATCCTTGCTCTGCCACTTTCTGCAACAGGAACATGCATGTGTGTTTGCCTTTCTTGCCTATTTCCTTTCTGTAAGAGGAATGGCAAGATCAGTGACGTCCAGCTTATGTCTACTTAAGGACAACATGGAAAAAGGTTCAGAGCCTTGCACCTAGTGAGACTAGACAATTGTCTCACAGTTAATTCATGAAGTGGCTCAATTGTTCCTGAGTAAAGTTTTAGTTTTTATTTTGTTACACCCAAGAATATTCTCTGAAATCAGAAGTATTTACAAGCTTAAAAAGTTCTTATATTTTAGATTCTAAAATTAGGATCTGTACTTTTATATTTTGGAACATCAGGAGGAGTATTAGTAATAATATTATAAAATAATATTAGCCTAATAATCCTTATAAACACTCTCTGATTATTCTAAGTCATTAATTATCCTTTTCCCTTTGTATATAGAGTTTTGGGTTTTTTGTGGACTACTTTTTGAAATATGTCTAATTAGCCCTCTCTGGCTTGGGTCCAGCAGCTGTCTCCGGGGTGGGGCGAGGCGGCAGGGCTGGTGGGTGGCTGTAGTTCACCAGGGGTCTCCTATAAGGCATGGTGATCCCAGTATCTGGCAGCAGTGACCAATAACCACCTATGTGACGCCTGACCTATAATTTAGACTCGACTTTACACCTAACCCCGACATCATATATTAACCCCAACATTTGACCCCATCATGACCTCTATATTGCCCTGTAACCAGGATGACACTGTCCTATAACCCTCACATGACCCCGACACTGTCCACCTCACTCCAAGACAGCCTCAGCCCTGCCCACTGGGCTCACTCCAACACTGACCCCAGCCCCCACCACTTGCACCATTGATTCCCTGGTGACATAGGGATTCGCCCCCGCCCCCAATAACACATGCCTCAGCCCAGGCTTCCTGGGGGTTGGGGGGTGTCACTCATCACTCTGTGTCCCATCGACATCCGAAGGCCTCACTCAGGTTGTGTGCTGGCTGGGGCACCAAGGAGCAGCGATTGGGCAGGGTTAGGGTGTCTTTGGATCAGGAGTCACACGGTGGGGTGTCACTGTGTCACACATGGCAGTCAGGGGTGACAGGACCAGGGCATCAGGGGCTATTGGTGAAAGTTCAGCCTCAGTTTTAATTGACAGCTCAGGAATGGAGAGGTCATGCAAAAGAGTTGAGGCTTGGCATCATGAAGACAGCCTATGAGAGGCTATTGGTGGGGCCTATTTGCAGCAGAAGACCCCACTTATTAGAGATGCCAGTACCATGGTATGATCTCCAAGAATAGCAGCATCAGTGAAGTGGATCCACCTGAGCCTAGAGAGCTGCAGAGGGCAGTGCTGGAGACTTGAAGCCAGCCCCTTGAAGGAGGCAAGAAGATACTGCCTTTGAACAACAACCACTCCAAAATTTTAAAGGTCATTGTTTCAGAACCAAGGCTTGTAGTAAAACTCCTTCAGAGGGATCAGCTGATAAAATATCCATACAATGAACAATATACACTAAAAGATTCAATGTCCTAACTTCATGTATCGAGCTGCAACAAAACTTTTTACATAATGGAAAGCTATTAGCCATTCCTTGGGGCAAAAGTTTCCAATGAAGTTGCTTCATGGGTACCTAAAAGGGAGTGAGGAAAGGGACATGATAAAAGGGTGGGTAGGATCAGGTATGGGAAGAGACAAGAGAGAAGTACAGAGGATCAGGAAATATAAATACGTAGCACTAGAGGATGGGGAACTGGGGGTAGCCTCTAGAAAGTCTCACATACCAGGGAAGTGAGAGGTTCCCAGGTCCCAAGGGGAATGACATCAGCCAAAATATCCAACAAAGTGGAGATAGAACCTGTAGAGACCACTTCCAGTAGATAGGCACGGGCACCAGTTGAGGGATGGAGCCATCATCTGTATCAAAACTTTTAACCCAGAATCATTTCTGTCTAAAGACAGGCAAGACCCCATCAGAAGAGTTAGGGAAAGGACTGAGGGAACTGAAGGGGATTGCAACCCCATAGTAAGAACAATATCAACCCACTGGACCACAAAGAGCATCCAGGGACTAAACCACCTATCAAAGAGTATGCATGGAGAGATCCATGGCTTCAGTTCTATATGTAGCAGAGGATGGCTTCATCTGGCATCAGTGGGAGGGAAGGCCCTTGGTTCTGTGGAGGCTTGATGCCCCAGTGTAGGGCGATGATAGAGCAGTGTGACTCTGGAGTGGGTGGAGGCAAAGAGGAGAGGGTGATGGGATGGGGAGTGTGTGCAGGGGAAAGAGGGAAGGGGATTATCATTTGAATTGTAAACAAATAAAAACATTAATAAAAAGAGGAAAAATGTCTCCATTATATCAAATTAATACCTTTCTGATGACTACAATAGAACAGGAAAGTCAGATAATGGTAATTGAGAGAAAATAGCAAAGACAAAAAAAAAGGCAAAGGCAAGGCAACTGTGGTAAATGCAACAGTGGTGTGAAATTCCAACTAAAATGTTAAATAAGACCAAATAAGATGCATAGGTAAAGAAAGCAGAAGATGGCATTTGACAGAAATCACTCCCTGGGACAGCATTTTAATAATACTGTGTTATGTGATGAGCTTTAATCTCCTTAGTCACTGCTATTTTAATGTCAGACTGATTTCTAGCAACTTAGAGGGAAGCTTCAGGAATCTGTTAGGGAGAAAACCTCACATGTGTGTTTTGCTTGCTCGATTAAGCATGGCCACGTTCTCTGCGACAATGATTTTTCTTTTCAAAGGTGCTACTGGCAGTTCAATCATAAATGCAAATTTATAATCACAAAAGAGGTTCTTGTAAACCATACATGAAGGCAAGTCTGTTTAATCATGGATAATTTAGACATGAACATTAATGTCTGATTTCTTCATTCATCTGGTGGCCATTATGTTTTTAGAAAATGATTTGTACATATAGGGTGCCATCCTGGAGAACTTCATGAAGGTATGATGTCATCCTTAATGTCATAGAGCATTTTATTTGATTATTCACAGGAATGGAGTGGTACAAGGTACAGTGATGGTCTTCTCTCATTTTCTATTATTGAACATAGGTTGCCTCTCTCCTTACCCATCTCCCTCGAGATTTTCCTGCCCTGTGCCACACATTCAAGTCCATACCCTTTCTTTCCTTTTGTTGTTATAGACTAAACATCTGAATTATTATTGTTGTTATCATCATCATTTTTTATGAATTATAAAAAACAAATAACTGGAATATGACAAAATGAAAAATAAACAGATGAAAAGAAGATAAAGAAAAAGTATAAGAAACCTATACACACAGACTCAAATTCACAAAAAGAATTTACAAATAAAATTTACATATAAAACACAATATACTTAAAAAGGAACTTTGAGATTAAAAACAAGAAACAAAACACAACAAAAAAAAATGAACACAGAAACCAAACAAATATAAAAGTCCTGGAAAAGCATTATGAGCAAAAGCGCCACCAACAATGTCTTTGAGTTTGTTTGGTGTTTCCCCATCTGCTGCTGGGCATGAGGTTTGCCCTTAAGAGTAGTTTGAGCCAGGTACTGGGCTGGTGAGATGGCTCAGTGGGTAAGAACACCCGACTGCTCTTCCAAAGGTCCGGAGTTCAAATCCCAGCAACCACATGGTGGCTCACAACCATCCGTAACAAGATCTGGCTCCCTCTTCTGGAGTGTCTGAAGACAGCTACAGTGTACTTACATGTAATCAATAAATAAATCTTTAAAAAAAAAAAAAAAGCCGCCGGGCGTGGTGGCGCACGCCTTTAATCCCAGCACTCGGGAGGCAGAGGCAGGCGGATTTCTGAGTTCGAGGCCAGCCTGGTCTACAAAGTGAGCTCCAGGACAGCCAGGGCTATACAGGGAAACCCTGTCTCGTAAAACCCCCAAAAAAAAAAAGAGTAGTTTGAATACCCCGTGATGTCCTAGTATTGAGTACATCTCTGGAGAAAAGAGATTCTTGTAAATCATACCTGAAAGCAAGTCTGTTAAATCATTTTTAATATAGACAGGAACTTTAATGTCTCCTGCTTCATTCACCTTGTGACCACTATGTCTCTATAAAATGATTTCTACATATAGGATGCCATCCTCAACAACTTCGTGGGATAGATGCCCAGGTATGGTGTCATTTTTCATTTCATAGAGTATTTTATATCATAAAAACAATTAATATTGCTTTTTTGTAAATGACTATCAACTGGATTGGAATGGTGATGTAGTTCCATTCCCCTCTCAGTATTGAGACCCCATTTTGAACAGAACCATGCAGGCCCTGTGCATGCTGCCACATTCTCTGTAACTTCATATGTGCATCTATCTTTCATGTTTTAGAAGTCCTGTTTTCCATGGTGGGTGTTCTCAATCCCCTCTGGTACTGATATACTTCTACCTACACTTCCACCATATTTCCTGAGTCCTGACCCAAGGGATTTTATGTAGACAGTCTAATTATGAATGTGTGTTCCAAAGTCTTTCACATTCTCAAAACTGACTGGCTAAAGGTATTTGTATTTGTTTCTATCTATTACAGAAGGAAAGGTCTCTGATGGTGACTGACCAAGACCCTGATTTTTATGTAAAGCAGAATGTCATTAAGAGTGATTTTACTGCTATGTGGCCTTTTCAAAACATAAATATATGCAATTTTACACAGTCTCTACAATTTCTGTTTCAAAATATAAATGTATATGCAAATATGTGCACATTCAGTAAGAATCAATGAAATAAGTGGCCATGTGCATTTTAGGAGTACAGGGAGTGGGACAAAGGGCGTTTTGGAGACAGGAAATATAAAAAAAAGAGCAATTGAATGACAATGTCAAAAATAAACTACCAAATATTTAAAAAATAAAGCAGCAAAAAATATTTTGAGAGAAAAATGACACTGACCTTCAACACCTGATATAAAGAACAATGTTTATGTGTTTTATGTACATGTTTGTGTGTGTAATATTAAACTGAAATAATCTTTAGTCTCATATTTTGATAAAATTTATGATGAGACCCTTCATCTAGAGTGATTTATATGTCCATAGAATTCGCTGACCTTTCTGTGGGGAAGGTCTTGTGGGAGACATTTCCATTAGTGATTTTTCTCAATTGATGAAACACAGTCATTTCATAATGAAACTGTCTTTTCACATAAATTTATTTATTTTTTTTAATTTTTAATATTTTTATTACATATTTTCCTCAATTACATTTCCAATGCTATCCCAAAAGTCCCCCATAGCGCCCCTCACTTCGCTACCCACCCATCCCCATTCTTTTGGCCCTGGCATTCCCCTATATTGGGGCATATAAAGTTTGCAAGTCCAATGGGCCTCTCTTTCCAATGATGGCCGACTAGGCCATCTTTCGATACATATGCAGCTAGAGACAAGAGCTCCGGGGTTCTGGTTAGTACATCATGTTGTTCCGACAATAGGGTTGCAGATCCCTTTAGCTCCTTGGGTACTTTCTCTAGCTTCTGCATAGGGAGCCCTGTGATACATCCAATAGCTGACTGTGAACATCCACTCCTGTGTTTGCTAGGCCCCGGCATCGTCTCACAAGAGACAGCTATATTTGGGTCCTTTCAGCAAAATCTTGCTAGTGTATGCAATGGTGTCAGCGTTTAGAAGCTGATTATGGGAAGGATCCCTGGATACGGCAGTCTCTAAATGATCCATCCTTTCATCACAGCTACGAACTTTGTCTCTGTAACTCCTTCCCTGGGTGTTTTGTTCCCAATTCTAAGAAGGGGCACAGTGTCCACACTTTGGTCTTCATTCTTCTTGAGTTTCATGCGTTTAGTAAATTGTATCTTATATCTTGGGTATCCTAAGTTTTGGGCTAATATCCACTTATCAGTGAATACATATTGTGTGAGTTCTTTTGTGATTGTGTTACTTCACTCAAGATGATGCCCTCCAGGTCCATCCATTTGGCTAGGAATTTCATAAATTCATTCTTTTTAATAGCTGAGTAGTACTCCATTGTGTAAATGTACCATAATTTCTGTATCCATTCCTCTGTTGAGGGACATCTGGGTTCTTTCCAGCTTCTGGCTATTATAAATAGGGCTGCTATGAACATAGTGGAGCATGTGTCCTTTTTACCGGTTGGGACATCTTCTGGATATATGCCCAGGAGAGGTATTGCTGGATCCTCCGGTAGTACTATGTCCAATTTTCTGAGGAACTGCCAGACTGATTTCCAGAGTGGTTGTACAAGCTTGCAATCCCACCAACAATGGAGGAGTGTTCCTCTTTCTCCACATCCTCGCCAGCATCTGCTGTCACCTGAATTTTTGATCTTAGCCATTCTGACTGGTGTGAGGTGGATCACATAAATTTAAAGCCTTATATTGCAGGCACATTCTGAATCTCAATGTCCTTTTCATAGAATGTTCCCTTCTTTGTATGTTATCTGGTATTCTTAACATTTCCCTAGTACATTGTAAAGCTATCCCAAAGTGCAGCGCTTCTGTGCTATCATATGCATTACTGTCACGGTGCTTCTCACTCTGCTAAGATTCATTCTTGTTTCTCTTTTCAAATCAGTGGCTTTTATTACATCAGGAATCTATGAGATTCCAAATCCCAACAGAGGCAATTCACCATTTAGGTGATGTCTTAGATTCTGTTGCTGTAAAAACCACCATAGTCAAAAGAATCATATGAGAAAAGTGTTTATTTACTTATGTACCTTGGTCACAGTATATTGTGTGAAGACAAGGCTTTATACTCTACACAAAGGATAAACCGGATGAGAAAGAAATTAGGGAAACAACACCCTTCACAATAGGCACAAATAATATGAAATACCTTGGTGTGATTCTAACTAAGAAAGTGAAAGATATGTATGATAAGAACTTGAATTCTCTGAAGAAAGAAATCAAAGAAGATCGCAGAAGATGGAAAGATCTCCCATGCTCATAGATTGGCAGGATCAATATAGTAAAAATGGCTATCTTGCCAAAAGCAATCTACAGATTCAATGCAATCCCCATCAAAATTCCAACTAAATTCTTCATCGAATTAGAAAGGACAATTTGCAAATTCATCTGGAATAACAAAAAGACCTAGGATAGCAAAAGCTATTCTCAATGATAAAAGAACCTCTGGTGGAATCACCATGCCTGACCTCAAACTGTACTACAGAGCAACTGTGATAAAAACTGCATGGTACTAGTACAATGACAAACAGCTAGAACAATGGAATAGAATTGAAGACCCAGAAATGAACTCACACACCTAAAGTCACTTGATCTTTGACAAGGGAGCTAAAACCATCCAGTGGAAAAAAGACAGCATTTTCAACAAATGGTACAGGCACAACTGGCAGTTATCATGTAGAAGGATGCGAATTGATTCATTCTTGACTCCTTGTACAAAGCTCAAGTCTAAATGGATCAAGGAATTCCACTTAAAACCAGACACACTGAAACTTATAGAGGAGAAAATAGGGAAAAGCCTCAAAGATATGGGCACAGGAGCAAAATTCCTGAATAGAACAGCAATGGCTTGTGCTGTAAGATTGAGAATTGACAAATGGGACCTCATTAAATTGCAAAGCTGCTGTAAGGCAAAGGACACTGTCAATAAGACAAAAAGGCCACCAACAGATTGGGAAAGGATCTTTACCGATCCTAAATCAGATAGGGGAATAATATCCAATATATACAAAAAACTCAATTAGCTGGACCCAAGAAAGTCAAATAACCCTACTTTAAAATGGGGTACAGAGCTCAACAAAGAATTCACAACCGAGAAATTCTGAATGGCTGAGAAACACCTAAAGAAATGTTCAACATCCTTAATCATCAGGGGAATGCAAATCAAAACAACCCTGTGATTCCACCTCACACCAGTCAGAATGGCTAAGACCAAAAACACATGTGATAGCAGATGCTGGAGAGGATGTGGAGAAAGAGGAACACTCCTCCATTGTTGGTGAGATTGCAAGCTTGTACAACCACTCTGGAAGTCAGTTTGGCAGTTTCTCAGAAAATTAGACATAGTACTACCGAAAGATCCAGCAATATCTCTCCTGGGCATATATCCAGAAGACGTTCCAACTTGTAATAAGGACACATGCTCCAGTATGTTCCTATCAGCCTTATTTATAATAGCCACAAGTGGAAAGAACTCAGATGTCCCTCAATAGAGGAATGGATAAAGAAAATGTGGTACTTTTACACAATTGAGTACTACTCAGCTATTAAAAGAATGAATTTATGAAATTCTTAGGCAAATGGATGTATCTGGAGGATATCATCCTTAGTGAGGTAACCCAATCACAAAAGAGCACATATGATATGCACTCACTGATAAGTGGATATTAGCCCAGAAACTTAGAATACCCAAGAAACAATTTGCAAAACACATGAAACTCAAGAAGAAGGAAGACCAAAGTATAGATACTTCGTTCCTTCTTAGAAGGGGGAACAAGCTAGGCAGTGTTGGCGAACACCTTTAATCCCAGCCCTTGGGAGGCAGAGGCAGGTGGATTTCTGAGTTTCCAGGCCAGCCTGCTCTACATTATGAGTTACAGGACAGCCAGGGCTATACAGAGAAACTGTGTCCACAAAAGGGGGTGGGGAAAACAAACCCATGGAAGGAGTTACAGAGACAAAGTTTGGAGCTGAGACTGAAGGATGGACCATACAGAGACTGCCCCACCAGAGGATTCATCCTATAAACAACCACCAAACCCAGACACTACTGCAAATGCCAGCAAGATTTTGCTGACAGGACCCGGATATATCTGTCTCTTGTGAGGCTATGCCAGTACCTGGCAAGGTCAGAAGTGGATGCCCACAGTCATCTATTGGATGGAAGGAACACACCGTCCCCAATGAAGGAGCTAGAGAAACTACCCAAGGAGGTAAAGGGGTCTGCATCCCTATAGGAGGAACAACAATATCAACTAACCAGTACCCCCAGAGCTCGTGTCTCTAGCTGCATATGTAGCTGAAGATGGCCTAGGTGACCATCAATGGGAGGAGAGTCCCTTTGTCTTACAAAGATTATATGTTCCAGTACATGGGAATGACAAGGCCAGGAAGCAGGAGTGGGTGGTTTGGGGAACAGAGCTGGGGAGGGTATAGGGGACTTTCTCAGAGGAAACTAGGAAAGGGGCTAGCATTTGAAATGTAAAGGAAGAAAATATCTAATAAAAAATTTTTTAAAAAGAAAAAAAGAGAAGGAAGAATCCAACCCAAGGAGGCTAATGATACACGTGAAAACAGAGATAAAAATAATAAGTAATAATAAATAGTAAATAATGTTGTATTAGCTGCTAAAAAGGGAAAACACACACACACACACACACACACACACACACACACACCCCTCAACACCACCACCAGCAGCAAGAACAATAACAACATACCAGGAGTTAGCCATCACTGCTCATTGATATTGATATCAATGACCTCAGTTTGCCAATAAAACGACACAAGCGAACAGAATGGATGCTAACACATAATCTAACCTTCTATTGTATACAAATAATATAGCTCAACATCAAGGATAGGCATTACTTCAAGGTAAACAGTGGTAAAAAGTTATTCCAAGAAAATGGACCAAAGAAGCAAGCTGGTACAGCCATTTACAAATACAGCAAAATAGTTTTTTTTTGTTCTGTTTTTTTTTTTTTTTTTTTTTTGTGGTTTTTGGTTTTTCGAGACAGGGTTTCTCTGTGTAGCCCTGGCTGTCCTAGAACTCACTTTGTAGACCAGGCTGGCCTCGAACTCAGAAATCCGCCTGCCTCTGCCTCCCGAGTGCTGGGATTAAAAGCGTGCGCCACCATGCCCGGCTGCAAAATAGATTTTAACCAAAAAGTAATCAAAAGAATTGGAGAAAGACACTATAGATTCCTGAAAGTGAAAAAAAAAAAAAAAACCCACCAAAGATGACATTTAAATTTTTAACATCTGTGCCTTAAACATATGGTCACCAACTTTTGTAAAAGAAACAGTTTTAAAGTTAAAATCACATAATGAGTGTCATATATTTATACTCGGAAATTTTAATACCCCACTCCACCAACTGACAAATTCTTAAGACCAAAACTAAACAGAGAAATACTCCAGCTAACTGACAACATGAACAGGAATCCAGCTGATACTTAGAGAACGTTCAACTGAAATATAAGAGAATATACCTTCTGCTCAGCACCTCATGAAACTTACTTATAAACTGACCACATATTCAGACACATTGCAATTCTCTAGACATACAAGAAAACTGAAAGAAAAACTGTATCTTATCAGACCACCATGGATTACAATTGGATATCAAAAAACCAAACAGAACACAAAGCTTACAAACTCATGGAGGCTACACACCTCACTACTGAATGAAAGAAATGTTAAGACAGAAATAAAGGAAGAAATTAGAGAGTTTGTAGAATTCAATGAAAAGGACAATTGTGCAACATGCACAATCTTATAGAACATGAAGAAAATGAAAGTGGGTCTAAGATAAACATTAATAGAACAAAATGCCTGCATGAAAAAAATGGAGAGCTCTCATACTGGCAATTTAACAGCACACTTTAAAGTCTAGAACAGAAAGAAGGGAGGGAGCAATGAAAAAAGGGAGTACACATCAGGAAATTATCAAATAGGGGGCTGAAATCAATAAAATAGAAAGAGAAGACTACAAAGAATTAATGAAACATGGAGATGGCCTTTGAGCCTTTTTTTAGACAAGATAGACAAAAACTTATGAAAAGATAGAGAATATCCAAATTAATGAAATCTAAAATGAAAATGGGGACAAAATAAAAGACAATGAAGAATTCCAGAGAAGGCTAAAGACATAGTTTTTAAAAGCATGTACTCCACTGCATTGGAAATTCTAAAAGAGCTGGATAATTTACTCAATAGGTTCTACTTATCAAAATTAAGTCAAACTAAGATAAGCAACTTAAACAGACCTAAAAACCTAGAAAAAGAGAAGTCATTACAAATCTGCCACCAAAAAGACCTCAGGGACATGAGTTTTGGGGTAGAATCCTACCAGACTTTCAAGGAGGAGGTAACAAGGATACTCCTCAAAGTATTCAAAAATATTGAAAGAGAAGAAACATTGGCGGATTTATTTTGTGAACCCATGTTTACTCAAATATCCAGTCAATAAAGACTCAGCAACAAAAGAGAATTTCAGACCAACTTTCTTTAAAGTGACTGACACAAAAACACTTTATAAAGCAAAACAAATAAAAGAGAAAGAAAATAGAAAAAATATCAAAAGATCATTCACCATGATCAATGAAGTATGCTCCATTAAATAGATGCAGGGATGGTTCAACATAATGTGCTTAAAGTGTAAAAAAAAAAAAAAGAAGTGATCATCTCACTAGATGGTAAATAATTCTCTGACAATGTTCAACATCACTTCATGATAAAATTCCTGGAGTGATTAAGGATAAAAGGGACATACCTAAACATAATAATGTTACCTTACAGCAAGCTTAGAGCAAACATTAAATTAAATGGAGAGACATTCAAATTGATTCCACTAATTCCTAAACAAGATAAGGTGGTCCATTCTCTCCATATCTATTCAAAATATTATCTAAAAGTTTAGCTAGAGCAATAAAACTGAAGGAGACGAATGTAATATAAATTATAAAGGAGGAAGTAAAATTATCTTTATTTGCAGATGAAGTGAGAGTATGCATAAGTGAACCAAAACTTCCCAAAGGCAATTCCTAGAGCTGAAACACACTTTCAGCAAACTAGTGGGGTACAGGATTAACTAAAAAAGAAAAGGTAGTAGCCTTCCAATGTGCAAATGAGTTTGCAAGTGCAAACAAAATAAAGAGATATCATAATGTATGAATTGATTGTTGACACTTGTCACATTTTTTCCCAATAATAATCTTAAGGAACTCAATATAAGTGTGTAGGCTAAAATCCTACCAAGGTCTTTGTAGTCACAGATTACTTTTGGTATTATTAAAGGTCATCAAAGACTACTGTGATATGTAATAGCTTTCATATACTGATTATATACTAAAGAGTTTACTCTTGTTTAAAGATACCAACAAGTGCAAAACCTTAACATATTGACTGTGTTTATGGGTTTTCTCTGCATTATGACTTTTTCTCATGGTTTCTCAGCTTACTGCTATGTGCAAAGGCTTTAACACATTGCTTATCCCTAGGGTTTCTCTCCACGATGTGTTCTTTTATGTTCATAGATAACTGTGTTGTGAACAGTTTTTAATCACATTGATTACATTTGTAAGATTTTTCTCCAATATGTATTCTGTTATGTATTTGAAGAGAACTATGATATCTAAATGTCAGGAACAAGAAAAAGAAACTTGTCCTAACCTGAGGTTGAAACTAAGTTCAAGTCCCAAGGCCTAGGGGACCCGTGTACTTAACAATATCTGGCCAGGTTTCAGTATTCATGTTTTGTTCCCACCTAAATGATGACTGTTCCTAAGTATAATTTCTGTTACTTGTGTTTTATTCCTCAAAACATAGTGCCCGTTCCTAACCACAAAAGAACAAATGGCTATGATACAATAGACCATAAAACCTACATCCTTTATCATTTGACATAAAGTAACAACAGAGAAAAATCATGATGGGGGGAGGGGAAAATAGCTGCAACTTGGCACATGATGTTGTGGTTTCAAACCTGAAGCTCATATAGTTTTATATAACCTGAAGGTTTGGAAGCTATAAGACTTTCTGACTCAATGTGGGGCTGGGGTATTGCAGCCAAGCTTCTGAGTATATTTTTGGCCCTGACTGATGAGTAGTGACTTGAGTATAATAAATTATTATCATTTGCATTGTCCTGTGTTTGAGTTGTGTTGGACCTCAGTCACCTCATACCATAAAGGCTTTATCACATTGCAGGTATTCATAGAATTTCTCTCCAGTATTAATAGTTTCATAATGATGAAAACTATAGAGGTGTGCAAAAGTTTCACCATACTAATGCATTCAGTTTCTTGCCAGTACAAATTCTTATATGATGAAGAAGACTACAGAATTGTGCAATGGCTTCACTATATTAACTATACTCTCAGGGTTTCTGTCTTAGAATTTCCATTGCTAGGAATAGATTTCATGACCAAGGCAACTCTTGTAAAAGCAAGCATTTAATTGGGGATGGCTTACACTATTAGAGGTTTAGTCCATTTTCATCATAGCAGGAAGCATGGGAGGCATGCAGGTAAACATGAAAAAAGCTGAAGAAGGAGCTGTGAGTTCTGCACCTTGATCCACAGGCAGCCAGGAAGAGACTGTCTTCTAGGGATCACACAGGAGGGTCTCTTCAGCACTGGGTGGAACTTCAAAGCCCACCCTAACAGTGATGCACTTCCTACAACAAGGCCACACCTTCTGACAATGCTACTCACTGGGTCAACCGTATTCAAGATGCCATATTCCACTTGCTGGCCCGCATATGACTGTTCAAACACATGGGTGTATGGGACCACACTTACACATAGTATAATACAAAATACATCAAAATACATAAGATTCAACTTCAAAAGGATTCATCATCTATAGCAGTCTCACAAATAAATGAAGTCCAAAGTTCATCATCTGAGATTCATCCAATCACCTAACTGTAATCCCCTACATTTACAAAAACAATTAGAACATTATATCATTGTATACCTCCAAATTCACAGGATGTACTTTGCCATTCCCTTTTTTTTTTTTTTTTTTTTTTTTTTGGTTTTCGAGACAGGGTTCCCCTGTGTAGCCTTGGCTATTGTGGAACTAACTCTGTAAACCAGGCTGGCCTCCAACTCAGAATTCCGCCTGTCTTTGCCTCCCAAGTGCTGGGATTAAATCGTGTACCACCACTGCCCAGCTACTTTTCTATTCCTAAATAGCATTGTGAGGAAATACTGGACCAAAAGAAAGTCAATCTCCAAACTCTGCATATCCATGTCTGATGTCAAGTGTTCTTCAAACCCTTTTTGCTTATTTCACACCAGCACAATTCTTTCTCTTTGGCTGGACTTGTTTCAGGAAAGCAGATTTCCTGAGCAGGTATACCATAGCTCTAGCATCTCAAAATCTTGGGGTCTCCAAGGTAACTACAATATTACATCTTCATGTTCCACTGGCTGGGATCTACACATGATCTTTTGCACTCCTCAAAAGAAGGTGGGTGACTTCTCCAGCTCTTTTCTCTATAGCACCCTAGGTTCTGGTTGACTCCACTCTCCTGCTGTTGCTGTTCTTTCTGCTCATCCCATGAGACTGACAACTTCAATATGCTGGGTTTTCCTGCTGTAACAGGGGTGCACTGCTTTCCTCCCAAATACTCTCTTCATTGTGCCATGTCTTAGCTGCTCTACATGACACCTTCATGCCTTCGAAACTAACACCACCTGGGTAGTTCTCACACATGACCAAGTCCAGAAGCATCACAAGGTACAACTTTGGGTATCTCTGGAACACAGCATCTTTGTCCTTCCAGAAAACACTTACCAGAAGGTTCCACTTCAGTGATGCTGGTTTCTTCTTCATCACCCCTAATTTTTTATCTACAGCTAACCAACATCAATTCTCTCAGTAGTCCCTTCTACACTTGCCTCTAAAGCCAGAGCCACAGGGACAAAGCTATTTGCTGGGTCTGGACCATGGCCTTTCTATTACATAATCACCAGCTTTCAAGTTTTCAACAACTTCACTGCCTAAGCTTGGCTGTCCTGGTCTTGCTCAGTAGATTTACCTTGAATTCAGAGATCTGTGTATCCCTGTTTATTGAATGCTGGGATAAAAAGCATGGGAAACCATTCCTGGACCTAAGCTTTTCGTCACCTAAAATTCTGCACCAGGATGACTTGATCCAGATATCTATCTAAATTTGACTCTTATCTCCTGGGATTAACAGCATGTACCACCATGCCTGAACCTAAGAATTTCCATCTAGATGTTAAATTGAAAACTCAGAAAAGTAATCACAGTCCATCCCTTGTTAATTTGAAAAATATTTATATCTCCTTATGTCCACATGAAAAGAATAACCAGGTAACAATAATTCCTAATGTGATACAGTTCTCCTTCCTAAAACTGCAAATCCACAAGTTTAGCTGGATGGAATCTTGCCTTAACATCACCTTTCCCTTAATGCCATATAATATCTTTGATCACAAGATTTAGGTTCATTCAACACCCTGCTGAGTCTTTCTTTCTTTTTCTCTCTTTCTCTTTCTTTTCCTTCCTTCCTTCCTTCCTTCCTTCCTTTCTTTCTTCTTTCCTTCCATCCTTCCTATCTTTCCTTCTGACTTTTTTTTTTTTTTTTTTTTTTTTTTTTTGGTTTTTCAGGACAGGGTTTCTTTGTGTAGCCCTGGCTGTCCTGGCACTCACTTTGTAGACCAAGCTGGCCTCGAACTTAGAAATCCTCCTGCCTCTGCCTCCCGAGTGCTGGGATTAAAGGCATGCGCCACCACGCGCGGCTCCTTCTGCCTTTTTTGAGACAGGGTTTATCTGTATAACCCTGGCTATCCTGGAACTCACTTTGTAGACCAGGCTGGCCTTGAACTAAGAAATCTGCCTGCCTCTGCCTCCCGAGTGTTGGGATTAAAGGTGTGCGCCACCACGCCCAGCCAGCCTTTTCGTATTGAACCTTACATTTTACAGTTTTCCATTCTAAGATTATGCTTGATCAAAACAATCATCATGAGAGTAAACACAGGACAAAGGCTATGCTGGCTTTCCTGCTACTTCTTTTGTCAATGCAGCACTCTTCAGACAAGGTCAAAAAGCAACAACATTCTTACCAAAACATCATAAAAAACATATACAGAGTTCAAATCTCTCTCCAGTAACTATGTGTTCCACATTCCTCCTAGGATGTCCCATTAAGTTCCACTTAATGCATGTACAAATCCAAAGTCTAAAATTCCACATTGCTCCAAACAAAAACATGGCCAGGCCTATCATAGCAATACTTAATTCTGGGGTACTAACTTCAGTCTTAGAAAGAATTTCCATTGCTCAGAAGACAAACTGTGACCAAGGCAACTGTTTTAAAGGTAAATATTTAATTGGGCCTGGCTTACAGTTTCAAATATTTAGTTTATTACCATTATAGCAGGAAGCATGGCAGCATGAAGACAGCCATGATACTAAAGAAGAAGCTGAGAATTCTGCATCTTCATGAGAAGGCAGGCAGGAAGAGACTATCTTCCAGCCAAACAGTAGGTGGGGCTGTTTTGTACTGGCTAAAGCTCCAAACACCACCACCCCAGTAATTCACTTCCTTCAAAAAAGTAACATCTATTCCTAAAAGACACACCTACTAATAGTGCCACTGCTTAGGGCCAAGCATATTCAAATTAACACAGTTTATATCTACTATAAATATTTTCATACATTTAAATATGATTAGGACATGCAAAGGCTTTACCAAATTGGTTATATTGATAAGGTTTCTCTCTAGTATGTGTTCCTTTATGTATTCAGAGACTACAGTGGCATGTAAAGGATTTTCCAACTTGACTACATTCACAAGTGTTGGGAGCCGACCTGAGGCTCACAAGAAATTGGGTACACCTGGGAGGCAGACTGAGGTTCTCAATTGAGGTACCTTAATATGTCTGTAGCTCTGAAATGTTGAGAACTGAAGACAATCATGACATGGAGACAATAATAAATGAGGATATTGTAAAAACCCAAAACCAATGTGCTAACCATATCAATTACAGGAGCCCCTGTCACCACAAGAGTGAGGTGGAGTTGTGGCTGAGCCAGGAAAAAATGGAGAGGGCACCTGGCTTAGAGCGGGGAAGGATACACTGGAATGAGGGGTCAGAGGCTTTGCTGCCCTGGTGTGAGGTATCTTTAACCCCCTGTTCTCAGGCTAGTGCTACCACAGAGGTGGCTAAAGCAGCTGGAAGGTGAACAGAGAAGCATATTGCACCACAAGCCTAGAAATAATACTGCTGGTCTAATGAGATATGTTAACTTTGTTGCAGTGGACGAAGAACAACTTTCCCTCTAATGACAGTTCCGAGTCCAAAATTACAGAGTCACATATGGCCTGGGAATAGGGTTGATCAGGAGGGGGAAAATGAGGTCTTTGTCCTTTCCACCCTGTAAAACAGGATAGGGAGAGCCTGGTTTTGCCTGGATTGGGTCTCCAAGAGCTCTCTATAATGGACAATCTAGTGGGTGTAGGTCCTCTTAGGAAGAAGGATTTAACCCCAGATGATGATTTAGTAACTACATCAATTGGGATGGAAAAAAATCTTATTTCCTCTCTCTCAGTCACAGAATAATAAAGTACCACACAATTGAGAGAAAGTCACAAGGTGTCAGTAAAGGCTACCCAGCAGATTCATACATGTGTAGATGAAGACAGGATGGCAGCTGTGAGTCATGTGCAGGGTTTCAAGTCTGCTCTAACCTTCCAAGTACTTAAGACCCAGGGCGCACCATCCTCTATACCAGACTATGGATCATCTTCCAAGGCCCTGTGGCAACAACTCTCCAGTGCAGCCACTGTACCATGGTTCCAAGGTCACTTTAGTCATCTCCTTCCATAAATAATCAAGAAAAATGCAAAAACCAAGACACACCAACACAAATGTGACAGACAAGCCATTGATACAAAGAACAACAATGACACATTCTAACAGCTGGCCTTTCATCACCTATATTCTGAGTCCTTGAGATCTTGGAGTTTCAGTCAACACACCAAGATATTATACCCAAGTCACAGGAACCTCAATGACAACCAAGGATCTTATTGCAATGCAAACACACAAGGTTTTTTTATTATGGGCTCAGTAACAAGGTCTGACACCAGTCAACCTGGCAACGGGTTCAAAATGAGAGACCAAGTCTAGAGATGCTGGATATATATTGTAGTTACAGCAAGGCTGGGGAATTTGCATACAGGTCAGCAACCTAATATTTTGAAAACTGTATATCTGGCATAATCTGCAGGAACCAAACCTGAGGCAAAAACTATCTGACAACCATGATGGCTAAGCTAACGTTTTTTCCCTGCAAGGTCTATTAGTTATCTAGATGTAGCTTGACCCTGCTGCTGTGCCTTCACTGGCTGCTCATAGGATGTTTGCTCAAGTGTTCTTTGTGCACTCTCAAAAATGCAATTGGTTGAGCTTTACAACTCACCCTTGTGCCTGAGCCCATTATTATTAGAAAATACTCCTGTTCAACCACAAGCCATGCCTGCCAGTAGACTAGGTAATTTGTCCAAAGACCTACCTCACTATCTGCTACTGCAGACCCTAATATCAGGTGCCCTTAACACTGGAACAAAATACCAGTACAAGTTTCCTCTCCCCCTGTGCATGCCTCCTGTAGCTACCACAGATAATCCCCACCTACCCTTCCTTTCCTGCCTCATCATTCTGTCTCAGCCCCCACTTGGGCTGACACATACTGCTCAACCTCATGCCATGCCTGAAGGACACAAAGTAAGCTTCCATAGATCTACCACAATATGTGCTATCCCAGATGTAATTTTCACAGTTGTCCCTAGCACTTTACCAAACAGCAAAGGCAGCTTAATCTCTCTCCTGACTATGTCTCCTTGTAGGTTGCTAAGATCATCTCTTTCTGCCTGCCTCTTTTTCCAGCTTCCAACATTAGTAAGCATTCCCTCTTGAACATACCCTCCAAACAGGTCCGTTAAAGAGGCAACCCTCAGTCAACACAGTGAAAATCCAGGTATCAGCTGGGTGTGGTGGGCCACGCCTTTAATCCCAGCACTTGGGAGGCAGAGGCAGGCGGTATTCTGAGTTCAAGGCCTGGTCTACAGAGTGAATTCCAGGATAGCAAGGGCTACACAGAGAAACCCTGTCTCGGAAAACCAAAAATAAATAAATAAATAAATAAATCCATATATCAACCAGTAACCCAGGTATAAAACTCACATCCAAACAGCACAAACCCAGAAACCAAATCACCTCAAACATAGAGGCCTAGACACCAGTACATGAATATAATGAATAATAGCCAGAAAAATATATTACCAAGAAATCCAAGCTGTCCTATCACAGCAGGTCCTGAGAAATTAAAACATTCAATAGATACAGTGGAAAAATGGTTGTTTGGGAGAAGGGAAAGGAGTGAAAACATGGGGGAAGGTATAGCTGTGCACAAAAGAGCTTTAGACAGGAACACAGACAGAGAGCAGAGAGAGACAGCCACAACGGTAGGGAAATAGAATGGGGGGGGGGGGGGATGTGCAGAAAACAGAGACAGGGAACAAAGCACAGAGCTGCTGTAGCTGGTGGTCCATGTATATAAAGCACACCTGACAACAGCAGCAGGTGATGGAGACAGGTAACGACTTAAGCATTTGCTAAGTCCCTAAGAGAAGGCCATTGAATTTGCTGTACACTGACAACCACAGAAGCAAGGTTCACCCATGGGCCAGGAAGGGAAGAGAGACTATCAGGTATTAGAGATGAATAGAAAAAAATGATAAATTGGTCAAAAAATATGGATTCCAAATGTTTCCTGGCACTATATAACCAGGAATTCTGCAACATATGAGAAGGTGAAAAGTAGAAATTATTGGAATAGAAGAAGAATATCAGCTCAAAGGTCCAGAAAATATTTTCAGTGAAATCATAAATGAAAAATTTTCTAAACTAAAGAAGAAAATACCTATTAAAGTACAAGAAGCATCCACAATAGCAAACATATTGGACCAAAAAAGTCTTTCTGCCACAAACTGTCAAAACTCTAAACATATAAAGCAAAGAAATATGAAAAACTGCAACAGAAAGAAATTAAAAGCTAAATAAAACAAAAACAAGTAACGTATGGAAGCAGACCTATTAGCTTCATATCTGTCTTCTCAATGTCTACTAGAAAAGACAAAAGTGTTTGGACCATTTTGTGCTGCATAGTGAAAGAAACCACCCATGTTTCTACAAGAAAGCAACTGGTCCAAATGTTCTGGACAGATTCAGAATCAGCTACGATAATGAAGTTATTCGGTGGTCACTGCCTGAGACCTCACAGGTGGTCCCATCTGGGTGATGCTTCCCATGCAGCCCCAGAGAGGACCGACGACCCCATCTCCCACTGCTCAACCACCTGCCCCTACCCATTGTGGGCAGTGATCCTGTGCTCACCATGTCTAAATCTCAGAGCTTCCTGAGGTTCCCTCAATGCACCCAACAGCAGATCTCAGAGCAGGACACAGCGAACCATTCAAGCTTGCACAGCCACAGCGAACTCCTAGAAAGGCATCCGGAAGTTCCCGCCTCTTTGTCTGCCTGGCATGTCTGCCTGGAGACCTTGATTGGCCAGTGAGTCTTACCCCTCTTCAATGTTAAAGTGTGCTTCCTGTCGAAGGCTGGAGCTTTTCCAGATCTCCTGAGCCCTTTTCAGCTCATTAGCATTCGTGCTTGCCCTTGGGGCGGGGGAATCCAGCATTCCAGCTCAGGCTATTCTGCTGCCAGCTCGTCCCCTCAGTGAGTAAGGATCATTACTTCAGACCTTACCTGAACATTCCTCATAGCACTTGCCTTCTTTTTCCTGAAATCAAGGTGAGTAGCTTGAATAGCCCATTACTCTAGCTGCATTGTAGGTATCAATCTGACCCAGAAATGTAAGGGTGCCCAGGCTATTAATATTAAAAAGGAATTTTAGAAAAAAGGAGGCTTTTTAAAATATATGTATATTGCCAAAAGAAACTATAGCCTAGATTAAAGATGGATCTGAATATCAAAAGAACAAGATTAAGAAAGGTTTTCTCACCTCAAAAGGTATAATTAAGAAATATCCCCCACAGTAAGCAGGGTTAGAGTTAGGATGAGGCGATTAGAGGGTTATGGTAAACATTAGGATAAGGGTTGTTAGGATTAGGGTTAGGGTATTTAGGAAAATAAGGGTTGAGGTTTAAGATAGGGTAAGTGGTTGGGGGTAAGTCTCAGGGTTAGACTCAGGATTAGGGCAATGGATTTGCTGTGCTATGTGAAATCAGCTTCTATCTTTTCTCTCATCTGCTTTTCTAGGCCTATTTTTCATAATATC
Organism: Mus caroli; assembly: GCF_978045245.1. Classification (NCBI taxonomy): domain Eukaryota; kingdom Metazoa; phylum Chordata; class Mammalia; order Rodentia; family Muridae; genus Mus; species Mus caroli. The sequence continues at coordinate 54,367,070 of NW_028227270.1, read as the reverse complement.
ATCATCTATTTTCCTGCTGCCAGGAAAGTGGAAAGGAGGTTATCCAAGAATCTGGAACTTCCTGATGGGAAATTTCTTTACTTTACTAAGGGGCCCAATTCACATAGAACAGAAAACCACTACTGCATTGGTTGTTCTAAGTTTCACTTGGGGATCCTCATAAGATGGAAGCAGTCATGGAACTTGGTGCTCTTCTTTGATAATGATATCATAAATATAGCATAGGCCATGTGTCTTCACCACAGATTTAGTTAATATAACCATATGTTTCAAGACAAAATGGTGGACAACAGGATTCTTGATGGTACAACTGAATCAGTAGTATCCCGATTATACAAAAAAGAAATATTAGGCCTACTATATCTTAATGTTTTGTTTTGTTCTTATTCTTATAGATTCTACCTTCCATACTTAATGGCTTCTCAAATGAACCTAAAAGTTTTTCCAGCCATGTAATTCCAAAACTAGCATCCTAACATAGGAAGCAAAGACTTTGATATTCACAAAACCGAACAGATAATCAAAGAATAAGTTTCAAAAGCCAGTCAGACTGCTGCCAGCAAAGACCATTTATGCTACCCTCTTCTGGGCCTCACTGTCAGTTATTTACACAGCTAATTTTCCTATGAAATAAAATGCCCTTCAGTATTCTTTTGCTCTAGACACGTCTGATTTACTTTCTACCCAAACGAAAAGTATGCTTACTAAAGATCTGTATGTGAAGTTTTCACATGACAATCAAAATTATGAAAAAGGAATCTCAGACAAGCAGTAAATGCAACTTTATGGTTTATTAATATTTGCTTTTTATTAATATACACATATACACATGGTTTAGAATATACACATGGTGTGTCATTCATATCATGTAATTAATAGCAAACAAATTTTAAGTAAAGTAAACTGGTTAAATTGGCCAAAGTTAGTGTTATTCATAATAAACTAAACTTAAAAATTAATATAAAAAAACAAAATATATTTAATCAATAAATCTCCAAAGGTAAAATAAATTTGAAATGATAATATTGCTCTGAATCTTTCTTTGGAATAGTTAACATGAGAATATATATTTAAATTTTAATGTCTACTTTTAAGGACATGTAAGGTTACAGATCTGGTCACAGTGATATCTTCTTGAACGCTATCCCAATTCTAGTATACCTGTAGATTTTAAATTAGTTTTAAAGAGTTTAGTTCTGTTAGACCAGGAGATGATATACATACTGGACACTATATTCACTCATATAAGAATAACATATCTGTGCTTTTGAAGATGAAATATACACATATGAATGATTACTCAGACATTAAACACTTTAATAATTTAAATAATGTTTATATCCAGTAAAGCCTCATTGAAAACAAATGAATGTACAAAGATCGGAAGATCATCAAAAGGCTTGTGTTTTCTCATCTAAATTAAACAACAACCATTTTCACACTTTCAGCTCTGTTGAATTAAAATAATCACAGCAGATCTTTTTAAATGTCACTAAAACTCTACAAAATAAGAGGACATAGATGGCCAATATTTGTACAATTTGGAAGGGGAATAACTACTTAGGTAATGTAATTTTTCTTCAGATATACTGAATAAAGTACTGTTAATGTACCAATTGCAGGACATCTACAGTCTCATAAGAAAAACTTTGTCAATTTGCTGTAATTTCACTTTTATCCTAGGGTGATCTATGACAATTTTAAAATGTGGCGCCATTGAGAACTTAGAAAGAGGGAATATATATTGTTTATTCCCAATCCCTGAATAAATATTCTCACAGTACTTTGTGAATTTATATGTTAAATCTATTGTATCTTATGGTATTATTCTGCTCCCTTTAGTTGGGGTATTTGACTGTGACAGGGGGACTTTCCTTGTCTAACATTCATGTCTCAACTTGTCAACCAGGAAGTCAGTTGTCCACATGCACATCTCCACATGCACATGTACACATGCCAAGTAGGATGTCAGTTCCTGGGGAGGTCTTTGGAACTTACACTTTACTAGAACCCATCAAATTGGTGCAGGTGTCTCTCTTATGTTGGGAATCCATTCCAGGGCAGCTTATAAGAGCAAAAGCCACAAAAGCATATACATGGATCGGTGCAGGAAATGCTGCTGGGTGGTCTGTTCCAGTCCAAAGCTTATTCTGGGTAACTGTAGAACAAAGGAAGCAGTTTGACCAGTTTCCATTGTGATCGGTTTTCTGAGGACACAGAACCAAACAGAATAGGTCATCAACTCTGGGAGTAACTGCAGAAGCAACATATGACAACGTGTCCTTGCAATATTAGTAACAGCACAAAATGGCAGGCTAGCCAGGTAAGAGTTACCTAGTCCTTAACTAATCTGACCTAGGCCTTCACATTCCATCTAGGTCGTACTATTTTACCTAGACCTTAACTGCCAGAAGCTTTGCCCTCTGAGCCACCGCATGCACATGCATGTATAGATGGATGAATATATTTTCTGTATTTATTTATTCATTTATGAGAGGCAAAGTCTCTCTACATGGTGCCAAAACATATTAGATAGTCCAGGCAGGCCTTTCAAGTGAGTCCTGCCTCTGCCTCTACCTCCCCAGTGTTGAGATCAAAGGACACCTTCCTTTTATTTTCCCTTTCTTTCATTCTAGGGAGGTAATGTGTGTGTGTGTGTGTTTGTGTGTGTGTTTTTGATTTCTTTTTCTGTTAGTGTATTGGCAGCAGAATGTTGACCCCAGAAACCTTTTTGCATTTATGGTTTTGATTTTATAGTTATTATCTATTTAATTTAATTTCAAAATATATCCATGTGTGTGTGTTCGTGTGTGTTGTATGTGGTGCGTGGGTGTGTGGTGACTGTGTGCATTGGTGTGATAGTAGGAACCTGTATGTGTGTATGTTGTGTACGCATGTTGTGTAGGTATGATAGTGCAGGCATATGATGGAGGTCGGGTGGGTGGGTGGCATCCAAACTCTGTGTATAGCACCATGCATTTAGTTCCATTTATTGTATGTATTTATGTATGTATGTATGTATGTATGCATGCATGCATATTTATTTGTATGTGTGTTATTAGTTTTTATTTATTTGATCCCACGGCGCCCCGCCCCCTGCCATCACTAACCCACAGCCCCGCCCTGCGCAGGTGCGACACAGTCCCAAGCCTCTTACACCCACCCCACCCCCTGCACTGGGCCCCGCGCAAGATTAACATACGCATTTTTAGACTCTGGTGGCGACAGCCGGAGGGGGGAAGCATGACCCTCTGACACCCCGCATCACTCCACAGTCCTCTTCCTGGTTACTCTCAGGGGTGAGGGAGCGCCCACTACTGTCGGGAAGCACCCTCGCCTTCCTCCCCCTCCCCTCGTGGCCCCGTAACATCACACACAGTCTCCTTAGACCTCCTCCCTCAACCTTCACCACTCAGGTGCGGATCCGGGATCACAGAGCCCTCGCGTGGCGTCCCGCCCCTCCCATGATCCCCGAGACTCCGCCCGGTCCCCCTGCACCTGCCAGAAGTCCCACAGCTGCTTCCAGAACCGCGACAGGAATTAGAAGTCCCAGCCACCGCCAGTGCCGCCCTCTTGGTGTAGCCCAGGTCGTGGCAGAGGGATGGGGCGCGCGGGGAGGCCGCGGGGGTCCGGACTGCGGGGTAAGGGCGTGGGCTTGGTCCTCAGGGGTATCCATGCGGTGCAGCAGGCAGTGCAGCCATAGCGGAGAGGTCAGGGGTTACTGAGATCACGCTCCCTGTCTGTGGCTCGGTTCTGCCTGTGGTCCACCCTAGGGTGCCCTCGTGCTCCAGATGTCTCTCATTCCCCTACTGCCCAGGTCACCTGACTCTGGCCAGGTGGAGCAACTATAGTGGGGGGCGAGGCGAGGGGTGACGCCAAAGTGCAGCCAGGGATCACACTGTGTCTCCCAGATGGTTTTGTGACCCCTGACACCAAGGGTAACCACTGACCTATCACAAGAAACCGACCTCACACCTGACCCCGACATCACATGTGAACTCCGAATTCAGACCCCAACATGACCTCTATAGTGTTTTCTGATTCAGACTCTCTGCCATGACCCTGACATTGCCCTGTGACCCCAATGGTACACTATGAAGTCTTACCAATATGACCTCCAAAACATGAGAAAAGGGGTCACTACAGTGTGCATTCCAGCACGGAAGGAAGTAAGCTGAAAAAGTATAGCCTACACAACCATTTATAGGAAACTATAAACCTTGGAACGGAAGAGGTTGTCATCTTCAGGGACAACCAGAGTCTAAAGATTGGCCATAGAGTACCAAATAATGAGCCTTCAGAGCATAAATATATGCAATGTTACGCGGTCTCTACAATTTATATTTCAAAATATATATGCATATGCAAATATATATATACACATTCAATAAGAATTAATGAAATATGAAGCCATGTGCATTTTAGGAGTGCAAGGAGTGGTACAAAGGTTGTTTTAGAGACAGGAAATATAAATGAAAAACAAACGACAATGTCAGACACTTTTGTCAAGAGAAAGAAAATGATATGTTGAGTATCATCTAACCTTTTCATACAATGAAAGTTGCAATAAAGGAATTTACCTTTGTAGTTCTGTATAAAATTTGCATCTGGTCTAATTAAAATAACATAACACTTTGGGACAAAGATAACATTAGCAACCCTGCACTAGAAACCAAGATGGAAAAGACCTCCACAACCACCATGACTTTCCCCCTGGTGCTATGGTACACAGGGAGGAAGGTGATCCAGACACTGCAGAACACCGGCATGCTGAAAGTTAGGAACTTGGCTTCTTTGAATCTGTCAGGAAGGTTCCTAGCCAGGAAAGCCACAGTGAAGCTCCCCAGAGTCAAGAAACCCAAGTATCCTAGGACGAAGTGGAAGGCAATGACAGGGCCTTTGTTGCAAGTAATGACAGTCTTGCCATGTTCAGATTGTACATCTCTGTCAATGAAGAGAGGAGATGTTACCAACCAGATTCCACAGAGAACAAGTTGGATTAGGGTACAAATGGGAAGGTCCAACTTAGGTGCCCCTGTCATCATCATCCCTCTCATCCTTCTTCCTGGAGTAGTGAGATTGAAAGCCATGACCACAGTTATTGTTTTGGCCAACACTGTAGAAATAGCCACTGTGAAAAATACTCCAAATGTGGTCTGCTGCAGGATGCAGCTGGCCTGATTGGGATGTCCAATGAAGAGCAATGAACATAAAAAGCAGAAGAGTAGAGAGATAAGCAGGATGTAGCTGAGAATGCGGTTATTGGCCAGCACAATAGGAGTATCCTTGTACTTCACAAAAGTGACTAGTACTAGCATTGTGATGGCTGAGAAGGACAAGGAAGTGCAACCTAAAGCTATCCCCAATGGATCTTCATAAGTAAGAAATGACACAGCTCATTGGAGGCAGTGGGTTTTCTCTAAGTTGGTATATTTATCATGTGGACACATCATACACTGTTCCATATCTGATGGTGGACAACAATAAACCTGTATAAGATATCATTGTTATGCAGTTAATAATTGTGAATTTGTATTACTCAGAGGATATATCAATAAATAATTTGGTGTTGAGCATCTATTCCATTCTTATTGCTATAGGAACCACGAACCTAAGATTGCTGTCTATTGAACTATGATTTATAGTGGAAAAAAATATCATAGAGAATGGAGAAAAAATATTTATTAAACAAAAAAGAAAATATTATGAAAATTAATATGCATACTCTTAGATTATTTAACTCCTCAAACCATAAATTCACTATTCACAGAAAAGGGTAGTTTGCAGACATCATTGTTGATGCCAGTTGTTACAATGCATTATGTACTTTGTTGCTTTATGGATTGTGCCTATGTCTTTATTTACATGTAGGAGCTAGAACATTTAATTTCTCATGCAAATACAGTTTGCATAAAGGAATATTTTCATTCTTGAAACTGTATGCCTCATAGACATATGCATGTCCCTCTCATTGTGGTACAATCTCTTTCTTCCCTACTATACATTCCAAGCTGTAGGTCATGAAGGCTATTGAAATTCACATTCATCCCTCTTTCCTTAGGTAGGCTGTGATTGATGATAAGCACTATCCCATCTCTTGTTACATTCTGAAAATCTTCATTCTTGTTCTAATTCTTTCACAGGAAATTCTTAATCCTTTTAACCATCTAAGCTCTTAAAATATATTTCATTAAACAACAACTGCTACCCTGAACATCTGGTCTTTGTCAGGTACTAAGCTGGGTACTGGAGAAAAAGATTATGGACTGATCATGTAGTCAAGTTGCTTTGTATAAAGGATCAAAGAAAAATCAATGTATGCATAGATTATGCCTAAAATTTTTGTTTAAAAATTTGTTACATGTATATATCCCCCTAAACATTTTCTATGTAACATAAAATTAGTAACCATCATATTGTGAGAGAAATACATTGTTTGAAGAAGATATTGCAGGTTATTTGCTGGGTCCAAAAGCAGTTGATATTATTTTAACTGATTAAGTTCTGAAACATGAAGATTTTAGGGCTTCAATTTTCATCTAGACCATATCATATTTCTAGTTTGGAAAGAGAAGGTATTCAAATTTAGCAATTTTTCTTCTGCATGCAAGCATGTACCTGTTTCATTGGAAACCTCATTTTCTGGGCACTGAACACAATCAAAGCAGCAGTCTGCTGTTTCTTCCTGATGAATTTTCCTGAATCCAGCAGTACATGCCACACTACACATGGAGGAGGGAACCTGAGGCAATGCCTAAATTGTATATGTTTGTGTAGTTCATGTATACATCATATGCATAATGATATTAGATTGATATATGGGACATTAACAGATATGGCTATAAATATTCCTCTGATAACCAGTATTACTTAACAATTTCAGGCACATTATTATTTGTATTACCCTGAAGTGCACTGAATGTCACAATATTTAATACACCATGTAATATTAGATATGATTTAGGTTGAAGCAATTAAAAAATTTCCGTCCTAAGTTGATTACTCCAAAAGGAATGTTTATGTGGCATCAGTTCTCTAATGATTTACAAATAAAAAAATAACAATACAGAGGTGTATGGAGAAATAAGGTAGGATAGATCAAGAAAGATTTCTTTGATGAACATGAACAAAAATATGCTATATAAGACTCTCATAAAATTAATGAAGCTCTCCTAAGTTTAAAAGAACACCTTGAACCCCTTATACCTTCCTCCCTTTCCCCTGGTTTTTATGACGGAGCTCCCGTATCTACTCACCCACTCCTGCCTCACCACCCTAGCATTTCCTTATTCTGGGACATCAAGCATGCACAGGATCATGGTCCTCCCTTCCCTCTGATGCCAGGTAAGGCAATCCTCTAAAGAAGAGGGGAAACATGGAAGCAAGATAACATTTGAAATGTAAATAAATAAACTAAACAATAAAAAATACACAAGTAAAAAAGGAAACCTTAAATCTGGAGAAGATTTCTGTTAATGAATACACGCTACACTTAATTAGGCTATCAATATGTTACACAGAATCCAGAAAATTCCGTGGTGTATGTGTGTATACAAAATTTTAATATATATTTAATAAATATATGTAATAAATATATTCTTTTTTTTAAGATTTATTTATTATATGTAAGTACACTGTAGCTGTCTTGAGACACTCCAGAAGAGGGCACCAGATCTCGTTACGGATGGTTGTGAGCCACCATGTGGTTGCTGGGATCCGAACTCTGGACCTTCGGAAGAGCAGTCGGGTGCTCTTATCCACTGAGCCATCTCACCAGCCCAATAAATATATTCTTATACTGTAGGATTAATAGGCATGTCGGTACAATTGAACATGGAATCAAGAGACCTTTTTTCCCTATGACCATTTGTACTCAAAGTTGTGAGTTATGAAATGTTTGTGCTTGTAATTGAGGATAGTCTTTTGTAAGAGTAGCTATTGGTCTCAACCACACAGCTATTACTTCACTGCCTCATATTTTAAAATTTAGGTATCATGAAAAATATAAAATTATGGTATACCCACCGATGTCCCTCCTGTGACCCACTCCAGGTCTGCAGATATAAGAAGTTGTTGGCTCTGTGGGAAACAAGGAAAATATCTTCCTATTTTCACTCTTAATCCAAGGCCTTGTGGAAAATTCCAAAAGATACAAATGTCATACTCTACACACTGATATTCCCTAGGATTCACGTTCACCAGTTCTCAAACAGGGTTAGTAAATACCTGGGGTTTCAGCAAGGAAACCATCTAAAAGAGTAAAAGAGATTCATGATACATATGCATATTGATAAAGGGAAGACAAAATTGAGAATTTCCTCTAATTTCTTAATGTCTTTCAGAAAAGATAGCTCTATGGAGTAATCCTGTATAGTAAAATACAATATATCTCTTTGATAATTGAAAATTTATATACTTCATATTAATGTTTGATGGTAAAATGTGCTAAAAAAAATGATTACCAGATAACCAGTAACATGGTGTTGAGTGTGTGCATATGTTTGTAAAAAATACTTTTTTTATTTAACTTTGGGGAAGCCCCCTCTGTGTTGTTGTTGTTGTTGTTGTTTTTAAGATTAATTTATTATGTCTAAGTACACTGGAGCTGTCTTCAGATGCAACATAAGAGGGCATCAGATCTCATTACAGACGGTTATGAGCCACCATGTGGTTGCTGGGATTTGAACTCAGAACCTTCGAAAGAACAGTCAGTGCTCTTAACCATAGAGCCATCTATCCAGCCCCAAAAATTACTTTTTAAAAAATGAAACCAGAAGGGAAATTCCTCCCAACAGATAATAACCAGAACACCAAATGCACTAAATAAAGATAGAATATTAAAAGCAGTAAGGGAAAAGGATCAAGTAACATATAAAGGCAGGCCTATCAGAATTACACCAGACTTCTCACCAGAGACTATGAAAGCCAGAAGATCCTGGACAGATGTTATACAGACACTAAGAGAACACAAATGCCAGCCCAGGCTGCTATACCCAGCCACACTTGCAATTACCATAGATGGAGAAACCAAAATAGTCCACGATAAAACCAAATTCACACATTATCTTTCCATGAATCCAGCCCTTCAAAGGATAATAACAGAAAAAAAACCAATACAAGGACGGAAAGCAAGCCCTAGAAAAAACAAGAAAGTAATCCTTCAACAGACCTAAAATAAGACAGCCACAAGAACAGAATGCCAACTCGAACAACAAAAATAATAGGAAGCAACAATTACCTTTCCTTAGTATCTCTTAATATCAATGGACTCTATTACCCAATAAATAGACATAGACTAACAGACTGGCTACACAAACAGGACACAACACTTGCTGCTTACAGGAAACCCATCTCAGGGAAAAAGACAGACACTACGTCAGAATGAAAGGCTGGAAAACAATTTTGCAAGCAAATGGTCTGAAGAAACAAGCTGGAGTAGCCATTCTAATATCGAATAAAATCGACTTCCAACCCAAAGTTATCAAAAAAGACAAGGAGGGACACTTCATACTCATCGAAGGTAAAATACTCCAAGAGGAACTATCAATTCTGAATATCTATGCTCCAAATGCAAGGGCAGCCACATTCATTAAAGAAACTTTAGTAAAGCTCAAAGCACACATTACACCTCACACAATAATAGTGGGAGACTTCAACACACCACTTTCATCAATGGACAGATCGTGGAAACAGAAACTAAACAGGGACACAGTGAAACTAACAGAAGTTATGAAACAAATGGACTTAACACATATCTACAGAACATTTTATCCTCAAACAAAAGGATATACCTTCTTCTCAACACCTCACGGGACCTTCTCCAAAATTGACCATATAATTGGTCACAAAACAGTCCTCAACAGATACAAAAGTATTGAAATTGTCCTATGCATCCTATAAGATCACCATGGACTAAGGCTGATCTTCAATAACAACATAAATAGTAGAAAGCCAACATTCACGTGGAAACTGAACAACACTCTTCTCAATGATACCTTGGTCAAGGAAGGAATAAAGAAAGATATTAAAGAATTTTTTAGAATTTAATGAAAATGAAGCCACGTCATACCCAAATTTAAGGGGCACAATGAAAGCATTTCTAAGATGAGTGCCTCAAAAAAGAAACTAGAGAGAGCACACACAAGCAGCTTGACAACACACCTAAAAGCTCTAGAACAAAAGGAAGCAAATTCACCCAGGAGGAGTAGACGGAAGGAAATAAACTCAGGGAAGAAATCAACCAAGTGGAAACAAGAACTATTCAAAGAATCAACCAAACGCGGAGCTGGTACTTTGTGAAAATCAACAAGATCGATAAACCCTTAGTCAGACTCACTAGAGGGCACAGGGACAGCATCCTAATTAACAAAATCAGAAATGAAAAGGGAGACATGACAACAGATCCTGAAGAACTACAAAACACCATCAGATCCCTCTACAAAAGGCTATACTCAACAAAACTGGAAAACCTGGATGAAATGGACATATTTCTAGACAGATACCAGGTACTAAAGTTAAATCAGGATCAGGTTAATGGTCTAAACAGTCCTATATCCCCTAAAGAAATTGAAGCAGTCATTAATAGTCTCCCAACCAAAAAAAGCCCAGGACCAGATGGGTTTAGTGCAGAGTTCTATCAGACCTTCAGAGAAGATCTAATTCCAGTTCTTCCCAAACTATTCCACAAAATAGAAGTAGAAGGAACTCTACCCAACTCATTCTATGAAGCCACAGTTACTCTGGTACCTAAACCACAGAAAGACCTAACAAAGATAGACAACTTCAGGCCAATTTCCCTTATGAATATCGATGCAAAAATCTTCAATAAAATTCTCGCTAACCGAATCCAAGAACACATCAAAACAATCATCTATCCTGACCAAGTAGGTTTCATTTCAGGGATGCAGGGATGGTTTAATATATGGTAATAAATCAACATAATCCACTATATAAACATACTCAAAGACAAAAACCACATGATCATCTCGTTAGATGTGGAGAAAGCATCTGACAAAATCCAACACCCATTCATGATAAAAGTCTTGGAAAGATCAGGAATTCAAGGCCCATACCTAAATATGATAAAATCAATCTACAGCAGGCCAGTAGCCAACAGCAAAGTAAATGGCGAAAAACTGGAAGCATTCCCACTAAAATCAGGGACTAGACAAGGCTGCCGACTTTCTCTCTACCTATTCAACATTGTACTTGAAGTCCTAGTCAGAGCAATTCGACAACAAAAGGAGATCAAGGAAATACAAATTGGAAAGGAAGAAGTCAAAATATCACTTTTTGCAGATGATATGATAGTATATATAAGTGACCCTAAAAATTCCACCAGAGAACTCCTAAACCTGATAAACAGCTTCAGTGCAGTAGCTGGATATAAAATTAACTCAAACAAGTCAATGGCCTTTCTCTACACAAAGGATAAACAGGCTTAGAGAGAAATTAGGGAAACAACACCCTTCTCAATAGTCACAAATAATATAAAATACCTTGGCGTGACTCTAACTGAGGAAGTGAAAGATCTGTATGATAAGAACTTCAAGTCTTTGAAGAAAGAAATTAAGGAAGATCTCAGAAGGTGGAATGTTCTTCCATGCTCATGGATTGGCAGGATCAATATTGTAAAAATGGCTATCTTGCCAAAAGCAATCTACAGATTCATGCAATCCCCATCAAAATTCCAACTCAATTCTTCAACGAATTAGAAAGGGCAATCTGCAAATTCATCTGGAATAACAAAAAACCTAGGATAGCAAAAACTCTTCTCAAGGATAAAAGAACCTCTGGTGGAATCACCATGCCTGACCTAAAGCTGTACTACAGAGCAATTGTGATAAAAACTGCATGGTACTGGAATAGTGACAGAGAAGTAGACCAATGGAATAGAATTGAAGACAGAAATGTTCCCACACACCTAAGGTCACTTGATCTTTGACAAGGGAGCAAAAACCATCCAGTGGAAAAAAGACAGCATTTTCAACAAATGGTGCTGGCACAACTGGCAGTTAACATGTAGAAGAATGTGAATTGATACATTCCTATCTCCTTGTACTAAGGTCAAATCTAAGTGGATTAAGGAACTCCACATAAAACCAGAGACACTGAAACTTATGGAGGAGAAAGTAGGGAAAAGCCTCGAAGATATGGGCACAGGGGAAAAATTCTGAATAGAACAGCAATGGCTTCTGCTCTAAGATCGAGAATCAACACATGGGACCTCATTGAATTGCAAAGCTTCTATAAGGCAAAAGAACTGTCAATAAGACAAAAAGGCTACCAACAGATTGGGGAAGGATCTTTACCTATCCGAAATCAGATAGGGGACTAATATCCAATATATATAAAGAACTCAAGTAGGTAGACTCCAAAAATTCAAATAACCCCATTAAAATTGGGGTGCAGAGCTTAACCAAGAATTCGCACCTGAGGAATACTGAATGGCTGAGAAGCAGCTGAAAAAATGTTCATCATCCTTAATCATCAGGGTAATGCAAATCAAAACAACCCTGAGATTCCACCTCATACCAGTCAGAATGGCTAAGATAAAAAATTCAGGCGACAGCAGATGCTGGCGAGGATGTGGAGAAAGAGGAACACTCCTCCATTGTTGGTGGGATTGCAAGCTTGTACAATCACTCTGGAAATCAGTCTGGTGTTCCTCAGAAAATTGGACATACTACTATCGGAGGATCCCACAATACCTCTCTTGGGTATATATCCAGAACATGTTCCACCTGGTAAGAAGGACACATGCTCCACTATGTTCATAGCAGCCCTATTTATAATAGCCAGAAGCTGGAAAGAACCCAGATGCCCCTCAACAGAGGAATGGATACAGAAAATGATGTACATTTACACAATGGAGTACTACTCAGCTATTAAAAAAATGAATTTATGAAATTCCTAGGCAAATGGATGGACCTGGAGGGCATCATCCTGAGTGAGGTAACCTAATCACAAAAGAACTCACATGATATGTACTCACTGATAAGTGGATATTAGCCCAGATACTTAGAATACCCAAAATATAAGATACAATTTGTGAAACTCATGAAGAATGAAGAAGAAAGTGTGGACACTTTGCCCCTTTTTAGAATTGGGAATAAAACACCCATGGAAGGAGTTACAGAGTCAAAGTTTGGAGCTGAGATGAAAGGACAGGCCATTTAGAGATGGCCATATCCAAGGATCCATCCCATAATCAGCCTCTAAACCGTGACACCATTGCATACACTAGCAAGATTTTGCTGAAAGGACCCTGATATAGCTGTCTCTTGTGAGACTATGCAGGGGCCTAGCAAACACAAAAGTGGATGCTCACAGTTACCTATTGGATGGGTCACAGGGCCCCCAATGGAGGAGCTAGAGAAAGTACCCAAGGAGCTAAAGGGATCTGCAACCCTATACGTGGAACAACAATATGAATTAACTAGTACCCGCCCCCCCCCCCCCGGAGCTCGAGTCTCTAGATGCATATGTATCAGAAGATGGCCTAGTCGGACATCAGTGGAAAGAGAGGCCCATTGGTTGTGCAAACTTTATATGCCTCAGTATAGGGGAACACCAGGGCCAAGAAGTGGGAGTGGGTGGGTAGGGGAGTGGTGGGGGGGTATGGGGGAGTTTTGGGATATCACTGGAAATGTAAATGAAGAAAATACCTAATTTTTAAAAAAAAGAAGGAAAAAAATGAAGCCCTGTATGTGCAAATGAAGGAGAATTGTGAATGTGTGTGAAGATAAAGAATGGTTGTGGGTCCTTCATGAATAGACAGTATACATATATGAGATAAACATAAACTTAAAAAATGTACAGTCTTAATCATTTATGTTTTTGTAAGTAATTGTAAAGTTCAGTGAGTAACTAATTGTACTGCACATGTACTGATCCCTGAGAAACTTTTCTTTTTTGTTTTGTTTTGTTTTTTGTTTTTTGTTTTTTCGAGACAGGGTTTCTCTGTATAGCCCTGGCTGTCCTGGAACTCACTCTATATACCAGGCTGGCCTCAATCTCAGATATCCTCCTGCCCCTCTGCCTCCCAATTGCTTGGATTAAAGGTATGTGCCACCACTGTTTGGTTGAGAAATTATGCATTAAAAAATATTCTAGTCTAGTCATCATTTAAGGCTTTTATGATAAAACTCTTGGTTCCTATTTTAAAATTTGAACTTATTTATGGAAATCTTGAGACACGTTTTCACAAAACTCACTGCTATCATTAAAAATGTTTTGTCTCCTATTAAACATTATTTTGTACACGATATTCATTCATGTAAATGATTAATTAGAGAGTTTTGCAATGTAGAACTCTTTCCACTGACAGAATAACCTTTAACAAATGTCCAGTTGTTTCTCTGGGTCCATTTAAAAGATCACATTGATATATATATAAGCATAATGAAAAGTAAGAAACCTTACCTGCTGACAGTCAGTGAATAATCCTCTGGGTTCTGCTATTTTCTGAGACTCTATTTGTTGAAGCATGAGTTCATGGTAGGTGTGGGCCACAGCATACAGAGCATTATACAAATTGTAACCTTCTTCACTCAGGGCCATGTCGCATTTGTGCAATGCTGTCCATTCCGATGTGTTGTTGAATGTAAAATGATCCATTTTATTGCTGTTCTTAGAGACTGAACAATTAATATAAGTCCACTCTAGTATAGACTCAGAAATGTTTACTGGATATTTGTTCGTTTTCATTGTTTGCAAAAAATTCCTAAATTTAGCAATATCACCTTTGTGGTGTGCAAAAGTGACAGTCCCATGAAGAAATCAAGGCTGAAATCTCTTTTAATTGTGATGACATCCCATTGTGAGGTTGTGATACAAATTCTCCGTGCACTTAAATATTCCCATCTTCTAAAGCTGACTTCTAGAGTAGAGTTCATTTCACCACAAATGATAACAATTTTTGCTGATGCTGTCATAATTTGCTTATCATGTCTTAGTTCTTGTCACATATATATGCATGTTTTCTGGGATCACATTCACAAAAGCTAAACATATCCCATGTCTTTGCATTTCTTCTGTTGAGTCTGAGAGAAACTGAATACCCTGGTCATCATCTGAGATGACCTGTCCTATCCAAGTCCATCTAAAAGGAAGCATCAAGGAGACCATGCCATGGGACAAACGTGTGTCCTTGGTGGCTACCTGATGGACATAGGGGAACAGGTCATGGTCACTTAGGTTAGAATTAAATGGTCCAAAGAAAACCTAAAGGATATAGAAGAGATGATAAAACATCTACTGAGGAATATTATTGTCAGGATGTTTGGACTTATATACAAGTAACATTGCTCACCTTTCAGAACTCCTATCAAAGATCTTAAGATTATACTATAAATATCATTCCTATTAGATTGTTGACTATCTCTGATACATCCCACTGTTCTCAAAAACAGTTTGCCTGTTTGCCTAGTACATCTATGAACTATTTACTTAATTCTTTATTTTATATAATATAAATAATATATATCTATTTTAAAATATGTGTGTGTGCGAGTGAGAGTGTTTGTGTGTATGTGTGTTTGTGAGTGTGTAGCAACATACTCATCACTCATAAATGCATGCTGTTCAAGTTTTCTTGTAGGCAAATGTAAATGGAATTTAAATGTTGTTAACTTGTCCAGTGTCACACATTCTTACATATGGTGTCCTAGAATAAATGGACAGTTTTACAGCTGTTTTCCATGGTGGTCCTGTAAGATATATGTTTCAATCATCCTCTAATTCACAGATATAATTAAAAACCAAATGATTTTTTTCTTCTAAATATATCTTACCCAGAACTCCCAATTTATCTTCACACAGGCCATCCATGAAGGAAAATAGCAAAGACATGTTGGGTAAAAGATAAGGATTCTTGTTGATCTCGTCAGTAGTAAAAAACATTACCAGAGAAAACTCGTATCTTCTCAATGATATTCTGAAACAAGGCATAATGATGATTAAGAACAATGTTTGAAATAAAATTCCAATTGCAGTAAAGCTTGTAATATGAGACATGCTAAATTTCTGTCTAAATGTCTTGAAATAAACCTCATATATTAGCAATCTTTAGAGGTGAATACAATTTAAGAATTCATAGACATAGGGCACTATGATATGATGAATATTTTATTCATAAAAGTTAATAAAGATTGTTTTATCTCTGAATGCCATCTGTTGCACTCGCCTTGTCCAGCAAGAAAAGATGCAACATGATCAGATTCTTCTCAACAGCCTTTCTTTATTTTCAGGAACACCTCAATGCTACAGGGGAACTCCGGAAAACCCCGGGAGGACTGCCTATATCCACCCCAGCACTGGGGAGAGCTACGTGTCCTCCTGGGATTCGTCAGTCTGTTGGCTCTTTGATATGTAACACCTGCTCGGGAGGGGTTGGCACCAGATTTGGGCTGGCGCCTGCACAATGGCGTTGTTTATGGCACCTGTGTACCAGAGGTCGGCGCCATCTTTTGGGTGTGCGGCTTCCTACATCTTCCCCTTTTTTGTTTAATAATATGATGCTGGACTAGGTCTGGGCAAGTCTGTCCATTGGCTACGGCTCCTGTCTTAGGTCGATCCTTTCATGTCACAGCCTTACCCGTCCTAGGGTTACCCTATCGCCACTGGGCCCCGTGTCTTAGGTTGGTCTGTGCATAAGGAAAGTTGCCCGTTTCTGGATACCGGCAGTGCTGTGTGACAGTAACTGCTAAATGACCTAGGGCGAACTCTACAAAAGGGGAACTAAACTACAGGGGAGACGCCCTCTTTAATCGCCATCAATGCTTGGTACACCACTGCCTTATACTGAGCGTGCTCTTGTTTGAATCGACACAACAGCCAGACACAAAAGACACAACCCAGGAGGACCACTGCTCCCCAGGCCAACATTCCCGCCCACTCCTTAAAATATGAGAAGGCATTGGTGATCCAGGAGGTGAAGTCCCCCAAGGTGATGGGGTCCAGTCGAGTGCTGTTGAGTTTGGCAATCTGGAGGAGCAGCTTTCTGGACAACTGCTCCGCTTTAGCCAACCAATTTCCTACTCAGATAAGAGGTGAATCTGTTCAAGAGACTGAGAGAAATTAGCTTATACAACTTTATACAGGGGGCACCTAATGGGCATAGGTGGCAAACATTTCAAAATCTACTATAGGCACAAAGGTGAGAAATTTCACAACCACAGCGGTATACCCTGCCAACATTCTGCTAAAAAACATGTCCTTCCGGAACTATTACAATCTATATCTCTGTCAGGGGGAGCAATTTTCGCGTCAGCCTCTCTGGTACCCAAATCGGGTGTTCTTGACTTTGTGGAAAAACACAAACAGCTCCCCTGGATCTCGAAATAACAGGATCTGGGCCATACCATTTTCCAGTTAGGACATCTTTCCATTTGACATCCTGTTTAAGGATAGGCGAGGTCATGGCATGCCTATCTGCAGCCGAACGACCATGTTCGTCCAGAATTTAAAAATTTAAAGTAAAGAGGGCTAAAGATAATTGTTCTTTGGGTGGCTGGCCATCAGCGATTCCCCCTTTTTGTTTTTGTAAGAGTTCTTTTAAGGTTCAATGTGTTCTTTCCACAATGTCTTGGCCCTGTGGATTGTAGGGAAGGCCAGTAGAGTGACTAACCTGCATTATTTTGCAAAAGGTTTGGAATGATTTTGATGTATATGCGGGGCCACTATCAGTTTTTAAACTATCTGGCCTTCCCCAAGCTGCCCAGGCTTCTAGTCAATGGCCAACCACGTTGCGGGATTTCTCACCAGACATGGGGGAGGCGAAAATGACACCTGAACAGGTGTCAATTGAAACATGAACATATTTTAATCTTCCAAATGCTGAGACATGAGTAACATCCATTTGCCACAGTTTTAGAGGAAGCAATCCGCGAGGGTTAATACCAACATGAGGAAGGTGGTGAAATTGTACACACTGTGGGCATTGTAACACCACATCTCATGCTGAGGCTCAAGAGATATCAAATTTCTGCTGAAGTGTAGCAGCAGGAACATGATACAATTGATGAAAATCTTTTGCAAGCTCCAGTGGGGTGGCATGAAAAATAAATTCCATGCAAGTGCTAGCGTCCACTAAGGCATTTCTTTCTGCCATAGGGCCTGGTAAGGTAGAGTGAGCTCATATATGTTGAATAAAGAATTTATGTGTTCTTTTCCAAATCAATTTTTGTAACTCTAATAAGATGGTGCACACAGGGCTGGTAGGTCTAATGGGTCCTGCAATTTCTAATGCACACACTGCATTTACTACATAAGCCGAATCAGAGACTAGATTAAAAGATTCCTTAAAAGCTTTGAATACTTCCAACACAATTTTACACTCAGTAAGTTGTGGAGTGCCAGGATTGTATTGAAAAAGAACGGGTTTTTGAGAATTAACTACGTAGGCACCAACACCTGTTTTAGAACCATCTGTATAAATATCCAATGCACCCGATATGGGTTTAGATGCTGTGACTTTGGGGAAAATCACTGGATGTTCACTAAAAAATTGTAGCAAAGAATCTTTGGGATAATGATTACCTAATTCCCCATCAAAACTACAGCGCAATAAAGCCCAATCATCTATCAAAGAACTTAGAATCTGTATTTGAATAGCATTATAAGGTGTAATGATTTTCTGAGGGGATGCTCCAAAATGTTGAATACACGATTTAATGCCCAAAATCACTAATTGAGCTACAGTAATGGGATAATATTCAAGGGTTTTATTGGGAGATACATGAGGATAAATCCACAATAGAGAACCTGACTGCCACAACACTCCTATTGGTTGACGGAATGTCTTCAAAATGCATAAGAGGATGTCCTCTCCCTCTTTCCATCTATACAGTTTGGCCTTTTCTAAACACCTTTCTACCTTTTCTAATGCTACTCGGGCCTCAGGGGTGAGAGCATGAGGTGACGAAAGCTGTGGATCACCTTTCAGTATATCAAAAAGAGGGATTAATTCAAAATTTGATAGCCTCATATATGGACGAATCCAATTTATATCACCTAGCAATTTCTGGAAATCATTTAATGTTTTAAAATGATCTTTACGTAATTCTATCTTTTGAGGTGTAATAAAATGTGGAGTAATTCGAGCACCCAAGAACTCTCCTAAATTTCCCATTTGAACTTTATCAGGAGCTATAAATAATTGTTTCATTTCTAGTTCTTTTACTAGCTTAATATAGGCTTCATCTAAACTTTCTTTATTCTTTGAGGCAAGAAGGACATCATCTACATAATGTACTATCCTTAACTTTGGGAATGCATCACGGACAGGTTGTAGGGCTTCTCCTACAAAAAGTTGACACATAGTAGGACTGTTTGCCATCCCTTGAGGTAAAACTATCCATTGATACCGTTTATCAGGCTCTTCATTATTTACAGAAGGAAGAGTAAAGGCAAAGCGCTCACTATCACACAATGCAAGGGGAATAGAGAAAAAACAATCTTTAATATCAATGATTATAATAGGCCACTCTTTGGGCAAACTAGAAAGTAGGGGCAGACCCCTCTGTATGGGGCCCATAATCTGCATTTGATTATTAATGGCTCGAAGATCATGCGGGAGCCTCCATTTGCCTGATTTTTTTCTTAATCACGAATATGGGTGTATTCCAAGGTGACTGGGAAGGTTGAATATGTCCTAATTTCAATTGTTCCTCTACTAATTGTCTGTCAGCTACTAATTTTTCAGAGAAAAGAGGCCATTGAGGAACCCATACAGGCTCCTTTGTTTTCCAAGTAATGGGTATACCCCCCTCAATGGCCCCTAGGAAAAACCCAATCCCTTTCTATCTTGTTTGAACTTTGCAGGCACTGACCTAGTCATGCCTTGTAATGACTTTCCTAACCCTTTTCCTGGGGTGTAGCCCATATTAGACATAATGTTTCGGGCCTGTGGGGAATATTCATTAGTTAGTATAAGATCCATTTGGGTTAAGACATCCCTACCCCATAGGGTCACAGGAATATCCACAATATAAGGGAAAAATTTCCCTGACTTACCTTCCTCATGTTTCCAAGTCAATTCCTTAGCACTTATAAGGGGAGCAGTCTTATAACCTAGACCGTGGAGGCTTTGAGATGATGTTTGAGATTTTGGCGGCCAATCCTGAGCGGAGATAATACTGCGATCTGCACCTGTGTCTAGCAACCCCAGAAAGGATCGTCCTTCAACCTCCAAAGTTAACATGGGGCGATCTCCTAATTCCATTGATAAGAAAGTGAACCGAGAACCTGTAGAACCTAGTCCACTCTCTCCTCGTATTTTATTATTTGCTGGAAAATGTTTATGCAAACTTGGCAACAGTAATAATTGAGCAATTCTATCTCCTGGAGAGATAGCTGAAATGCCACTGGGGGAGGCCACTAAGATTTTCACAACCCCCGTATAATCTGGATCAATCACTCCAGGGGTAATTTGTAATCCTTTTAAAGCAGAAGACGAGCGGCCAAGCAATAGTCCTACAGTACCTATGGGAAGGGGGCCTTTCAAAATCTGTATCTATGGGCTGTACCCCCATCTGTGGGGTTAATACGAGTCTGGTGGTGGAGTGGAGGTCCAATCCTGCAGAGCCAGTAGTGGCTCTCCGTGGTCTCTCGGATGACAGAGAGACGGCCAAGGTCTTGTCTGGTCTTTCTGAAGAGCCCCATATGTTTGAGGGCCCTGGGAACACGGGCCCCGCTGTCCGTTTTTTGGCCCAGTGCCATTATATCCTGCTTGTAATGGTCAGCCTTCTATGTCCTTAGTATATCCTGCTCATAATGGTCGGCCTTCTATGTCCTTAGTATATCCTGCACTCATTAGCCCAATGTTTTCCTTTTCTACATTTATGGCATATTCCTGGATGTCTAGGTTTATCTAATGGACTCCTTTTCTCATTTTCGGGGCATTGTCTTCTAAAATGTCCTCTCTGGCCACATTTATAACAAGTATCATTATTAGATTTACCCAATTGTACCACAGCTGCCGCCAGGCCTGCATTGGTTAACGGGCCCTCTAGTTCTCTGGAAATCTTCATCCAAACTTCTAAACCTTTATGTTTATAGGGTGTAATAGCTGCTCTACACTCCTTAGTGCATTGCTCATACACTAGCTGTTTTACCAAAGGCATAGCTATATCAGGGTCTCCAAAAATTCTAGCAGCTGCTTCAATGAGGCGTGCTGCAAAGTCTGAAAATGATTCTGTGGGACCCTGCAAGATTTTCGTAAGATTGCCTGTGACTGCACCTTTGTTCGGCAATGCCTTCCATGCTTTGGAGGCTACCTCATTTATTTGAGCATAGACTGCTTCAGGATAATTTGTTTGATATAAAGCAAAACGTCCTAAACCTAGAAGCATGTCTGCATCCCAATGTCTCTGAGGATCTTGTCCTGTGGCTAAATTTGCTGCTGCCTGACTGTTTGCATATTCATAGGACAAGGACTTCCAATCTAAACACTGTCTGGACGACAAACAAGCCCGAGCAATATTATTCCAGTCCGCCGGGGTGAGGCAATATCTAGCAAGCGCCTCAACCTGTGCAACTACAAAAGCTGCACCCACCCCATAGGTACGGACTGACTCAGCCAGCTGCTTAATAGTTTTAAAATCTATTGGCTCATGATACTGTCGTCCCTGGCCATCTAAGAATACAGGGAAAGTCAGTTCAGCTTCCTTCCAAACCTCTGGGCACAATGAGGTACCTTGTTTACCAGCTTTTGTGGATTCCTTTTTTCCTATATACTCAGGGTTAAGAGGTAGAGCGGTCAGCACTTTATTCCTTTGCCAGCCGACCCCCTTTTTTTCGTACCTATCCCTCTCATACCGAGCTGCCTCTTCTTCTAGGTCAGCTTCCTCATCTTTATCAAGCTCTGAGTCACTGGAGTCAGAACTTGCTGAACTTATTGTTAAGTCTTTTAATGAGGGATATCCTTTTGCTATTTCCTTTCCTTTCTCATTATTTCCTTTTCCTTTTGAATTTTCCTTTCCTCCCTTTTCCTTTTCTCTCTCTTTTTCACCCCTTTTCTTTCTTTTACTTATATGTTTCCTATCTTCCTCTGACATACTTTCATGTTGTTCCATAAAAATTTTCTGACCTGCCTTAACTGCTCCTATCACCCAAAAGCAGAGGCCAGAAATTAAAAACAAAACAAAACAAAAACACTAAGAGCTACCCACACTGGGTCTACGGGCAAGAGCAACATATCCCTCCGTTTAACCAGGGATCAATTTTGGGAGACTTACCGGTACCGCTGTTCCTCAGCTGAAGAGTTGTGAATCCATGAAATCCTCCGTTCCCTGTACAGGCCACCACTTTGTTGCGCTCGCCTTGTCCAGCAAGAAAAGACACAACACGATCGGATTCTTCTCAACAGCCTTTCTTTATTTTCAGGAACACCTCAATGCTACAGGGGAACTCTGGGAAACCCCGGGAGGACTGACTATATCCACCCCAGCACTGGGGAGAGCCACTTGTCCTCCTGGGATTCGTCAGTCTGTCGGCCCTTTGATATGTAACACCCGCTCGGGAGGGGTTGGTGCCAGATTTGGGCTGGCGCCTGCGCGATGGCATTGTTTACTGTGCCTGTGTACCAGAAGTCGGCACCATCTTTTGGGCGTGCGGCTGCCTACAGCCATCCTTGAACTAGATTACAGTCCTATTGAGAAAGACTGCTGTAAAATAACCTTGAATTTGTATTTCCACAGATACATGAAAAAGCATGACTTAAACCATATAAAATATATAACAGATTCTCCTTAAAATTTTTTATTATTTAAATGCATTTTATGCATCAAACATCTTAATAATACTGAATATTTTGAGAACCAAATAATACATCAAAATTTTATTCAACTTTCATATTCCTGTACTTTATACTTTAAAAATATCATTAATGCATATTTAATAATATCCATACCTGAGGATCCTATGTCTAATGTTGAGTACTAAATTGTTTGAAACCATACAAAATATTCCTTGGGAATTAAGCATAGTAAGAGAACATGATTTTGATATTTTCAACTATTAATATTTAACAAAGAGAATAATTACGATAAGATATATTTCACTTAAATTTATTTATCCATTTCAAAATATAAAAAAATGATACGAGCCGGGCGTGGTGGCGCACACCTTTAATCCCAGCACTGGGGAGGCAGAGGCAGGCAGATTTCTGAGTTAGAGGCCAGCCTGGTCTACAAAGTGAGCTCCAGGACGGCCAGGGCTACACAGAGAAACCCTGTCTCGAAAAAAAAAAAAAATAATAATAAAAAAAATGATACAATATACCATATAACCAGAATATTATCCTTTAGGCTCTTTTACACATCAACTTAATGTTACCTTTTAGTTTGATGTTACTATGTTAATTTTGTAAAAATGGTATCAGATTTCTCTTAACACCCCAGTCTTCCTAATTCTTTGAGATCCTTTAAGTGATGTCTGAGCATGGAGAACTTCTCTCCACTTGAAATGTGTACACCTGTCCCAGAACAGTTGGCAGTTCATTTGTTACTATTACCAATCACCTCTAGTCAGGAGTAAAAATACCAAGTATGCTCATTTGCTGAAATTTGCATTTTTCAATTGAGAGTTTGGAGATAAGTGCTTTTCTTGGTTTTTTTTTTTTTTTTTTTTTTTTTTTTTTTTTTTTTTTTTTTGGTTTTTCGAGACAGGGTTTCTCTGTGTAGCCCTGGCTGTCCTGGCACTCACTTTGTAGACCAGGCTGGCCTCGAACTCAGAAATCCGCCTGCCTCTGCCTCCCGAGTGCTGGGATTAAAGGCATGCGCCACCACGCCCGGCTTGTGTTTTTCTTTCTAAACCAGGAAAGTGTATTGAAACAGTCATATATATGTTATTTTAAACCTTATTATGACTTATAAAAGGGTCACCAATGAGAATTTCCACAATTTTTCCAATGAGATGTGGGACAATACATAATGCATCAGAAATGAAATTCCTACTAACCTAACAGAGAAGTATAAGAATGTGAAGCCACAACTGGGCATGGTGGCACATGCCTTTAATCCCAGCACTTGGGAGGTAGGGGCAGGCAGATTTCTGAGTTTTAGGCCAGGCTAGTCTACAAAGTGAGTTCCAGGACAGCCAGGGCTACATAGAGAAACTCTTGACTCGAAAAACAAAATCAAAAACAAATCAAAAACAAAAACAAAAAACCAATCAAACAAACAAACAAAAAGAATGTGAAGAGACCATCACGATCAAAGTGTACAGAGTGTACTGTAGCTAACAATTGGAAAGTGTATTTTTAAATCCCAAAGATATGAAAATTGAATATGAGATGGGATAAGGATCAGAGGCAGAGAAGCACAGGAAACCTCAGTTCATGAAAGAAAAAAGTCCCAAGGCACATTGATTAGCTAAAAGATGAGTGATTTCAACACTCCTTCCCTCATGATCTGCAGCCACAAATGGTAACATCTCACACTTGGGATCTCAACTCTGTAGCCACATTGAGAACAACTTCTTATCCACAAGAAGTACATTTATTCCTCTCGATTTTCTCTAATGCTATATTTATTCAATAATTAATAGAAATATTGTCTGATACTAATAATAAGCCTAAATGTGACTGGGTATTTGCAAAACTGGACCAAAACATTATTCTGGTATCAGACTATGGAGCCTGGCAGTCTTTTTCCATATTTCATGTCAACTCCAGAATGGCAGGAGGGGCTCATTTAAAAACTATTTTACAAAGCAAGTATATATATATTCACAAGTATACATGTAATGTTATACATGTAATCAGATATAATAGACCTGCACATACACAAATATTTCAGTGTATGAATGTATGCCCAACTGTTGGAGACCAAAATTAGATAACCTTTTTATGAAGGCATTTTGATGCCTGCTCATACAGGAATCATTGGCAGACAATTGAATATAGGCAGTGATGACGTCTCTTCATATTGAGCTCTTTCCAAAGGTGAGAACTGTGAATTCAAGACAGGTGAATAGATATCTTTCTACATATGATATCCACAAAGACTCAACAGAGAGAATCCAGTCTCTCTCATTGTTCAGCATTATGAACTGGAGCCCCATATACTAAAGCTAAACCAAACTGTGACACATTTGAAAGTATTAAAATAGAGATTAATGTTATACTTAATTTTCAGTGGTTCCTAAAGTTACAGGGGAAGAACAGGACAGAACTCCACTGTTTGTGTACACAGCTAAAAATTTCTAATTCATGATGTTTAAGCAGGAATTAAAGTTAATGACTTACCTAAGATTAAAACTGCAATCATATAAAATGTTAGTAAAATTGTCCTCCATTGTAAAAAGGCAAAAAAAAAAAACCACAGTCACTTCTCAAATCTCCATGATTATCCTCACTATTCATTATCCTCCAAAAGCAAATTGGTCCAGTCAAACAGCACAAGATGAGAGAAAACTTCAGGAGAAAAAAGGAAATAGTGAAAGCACACAGCTTCTTCATGTCTGCTAGGATCTATGATGGAGCACTTGTGAAATCCTTTTATTATACAGACAGAAATCACACACAATTTATACCTATGTGGCTGTTTTAAGACTAGGTGTTTGGAGATCCACTTACTTATATTCTCCAACTCCTTCCCACTCATCCTGTGTTATAGTCCCTGAATACATCTGGAAAATTTTGTCCTCAAGCTCTGTTTCTGAGGTCTGAAAATTTTGATCAAGACATTTCTGAAAACATGTTGTGAAGATCATTTTCTCCATCTTCAGGTGTCATGATTCCATGCACGTCCACTGTATATACACCAGGGACAATCTTCTGAGAAGCTTGGGCCAGACTACGTGTCAACAGCCATATGTATGAACATAATTGGCAATCGTGATAATCGATTTCATCAGAACTTCCATAGTAATACAAAAGTATAAATGTCCCATGTCATTTGGACTTTGAGTTGAATCATAGGAAATTATGTCTTCCATTTTCTTTTTTTTTTTAAATGGTATTTACTTAGGAGCATTCAAAATGTGAACAAAACAGCTGCAATTTTTTTTTTTTTTTTTGCAATCACAGAGTGGTATTCAGTTAACAGAACAACAATTATCTTCTTATAAGCTGCATCAGAGACAACTGAAGATGAAAAAAAAAACCAAAAATAAAACCGAAAGAAAACAAAAACAAAAACGAACCTACTGTCCCCATATATAACTAATTTGTGCTGTGCTTTAAATTTTCGTGCCCATTTAAAACCCCCAGACTGTACCAGGCAAGATTAGTGGCTATTGAAAATACCACCAGGACAGGGCTATCTAAAGACACATTCGGTAGTGTGTTAACGATACAAAAAAAAGACACTGTACAGTTTAAAATCAAATCTTACACAGCCTTACCGTTCAATTTTTTTCTTTAAAATGAGTGAGTTGTGTACAGGGGGTTAAATGCTTTATAGGCAAGGAAAAAAAAAACTGTGCTAGAACCAAATTATTCATCATCTTCTTCAACTTTGACTTCCTCTTCTTCCTCGTTTTCCTCATCCTCCTTCTCATCTTCTTCTTCCTTGTTTTTCTTGCTCTTTTCAGCCTTGACCACCCCCTTATTCGCTGCATCAGGTTTTCCTTTAGCTCTGTAGGCAGCAATATCCTTCTTGTACTTCACCTTCAGCTTGGCAGCCTTCTTCTCATGGGCTGCTTGTCATCCACTGCAGTGTTGTTCCACATCTCTCCTAGTTTCTTTGCAACATCACCAATGGATAAGCCAGGATGCTCACCTTTGATTTTGGGGCGGTACTCAGAACAGAACAAGAAGAAGGAGGCCTTTTGGGTGCATTGGAGTCCTTGAATTTCTTTTTGGTCTCCCCATTTGGGGGGAATGTAGGTTTTCAATTTCTTTCATAACGAGACTTGTCAGCCTTTGCCATATCTTCAAATTTCCCCTTTTCTTTAGCAGACATGGTCTTCCACCTCTCTGAGCACTTCTTGGAGAACTCTGAGAAGTTGACAGAAGCATCCGGGTGCTTCTTCTTGTGCTCCTCCTGGCAGGTTTGCACAAAAAAATGCATATTAGGACATTTTGCTTCTCAGTTTCTTAGGATCTCCTTTGCCCATGTTTACTTGATTTTGCTCAGCAAGGCACAGACACACACCCAGTGCCTGTCTGTCTCTCGATTGCCCGGTCGCTGTCTCTATGGAGCTGTGAGAGCAGGCTTCCATTTTCTAGTGTAGACAAAGACAGTCTCACATGCAACATTGAGCTAGGAGTTGAGCTTTCTCTTTGTTGTTCATATACTATTGTGTGCTAGTCACATTTGCAAAATCTCCTCAAACTTTCTGTGTGTGGGACACAAGTTATGTTACTTGAACTTTCTCTTTTTCTCTTTTTGCCTTAAGCTCCTGTTGTGGGAAGCCGTGATAACATTTGCCGTCACTAGATGGCGCTAAAGCTCCATTGTGTGCATGTGCAGGAGCAAAAGCCCACCAAAGTCACCAGTCCACTTCCCAAGACACAAGTCCATCCCCTGGGGCATTAACCAATCCCTGGGGTGTATGAGACCGTGGGTGATGCTATCAGCCTTAGTTAAGACACGTCACATTAGGGTATTTAAGCCTCACACGTTTCTGAGCCTTCTTTGTTTTACCTCACGATTATGAATAAAGTGTAACCATGGAAAGGTCTTGTGTTCTGTGCATGTTTTTCGCGGGCGAGAAACAAAAGCGCAGGACATATTGGTGCTGAAATCCCGGGGGAAAAAACGCCTAACCATGGGAAGACTGGAACCGAGGTGGAAGGTAAGCTCCAAGAGACAAGCTTGGCTTTAATCTCTCTAATCCCTCCCTTTATGGCGGCAAAGCTTTTGTTCTCATACTGGCTGTGTTAACCCTATACCTCCCGGTGTTATCTTACTTTCACCAGAGGTGGTACTGAATTTTGACTGCTGCTAGGCACCGTCAGACGGACTTACATGAGCCATGGTGCTTGTCCTGTACTTAAGCCTCTCCTGTACATAAAGGAGCAGTATGGGAACTTCACATTCTGTGATCACAGCTTTGCAGTCTGTCTTAAAACAACGTGAGATAAAAATCACTACAAGAACCTTACAGACATTAATCAAGGAAATTGACCGTATAGCACCTTGGTACGTGTGTTCACGGTCATTAACCCCTACCTCTTGGGAGAAATTAAAGGGAGACTTAGTTAAGGAACAACAGAATGGGAAATTAAAGATAGGGACCATGGCATTATGGAAACTGGTGAAATCGTGCCTGGAGGATGAGAGGTGTCGTCCAGAAATAATAACAGTACAAGGGATATTAGAAGAATTACAAGACAGTATGCCAGAAATGGAGCGGGACCATAGGTTAAGAGCTCAACAAAGGAAACGTGCACGTGAAAAGCAAAGCCCTTCCAAAGACCTTGGATACGAGGAAATGAAAGATTTGGGAATAAATTCCCAGGGAGAGAAAAAAAGATAAGGAGAAAGTTCAGGAAAAGAAAAGCCTTTATCCGGTAAAGGAACTAGAGGCTTTGAAGCTTGATAGTTTAAAAACAGAAGAGCTTAGCTCCTCTGAGGAAGAAGAGTTAGAATATGAGGCAGCTCACTATAAAAAAAAGAAAGATACTATCCAGATGAAAAGCGAGTGAAAAAATCAGAGAAAAAATTAAAAGTTACTGGGGACACAGAGCAGGCCACCTCTAGGCTTTCTGGTCTCAATGCTCCTCCACCTTATGTGGAGAATTTTTCTGATTCTTTCCTCTCTAGGGAGGAAAAGAAAAAACTATATCAGGCATTCCCTGTCTTTGAAGTTGCTGATGGAGGGCGAGTACACCCACCTGTGGAGTATATTCAGATAAAAGAACTTGCTGAGTCTGTATGTAATTACAGAGTTAGTGCCAATTTTACCATATCTCAAGTTGAAAGATTTATGACCTTGGCCAT
The DNA here is from genome assembly GCF_978045245.1 of Mus caroli. Lineage (NCBI taxonomy): Eukaryota > Metazoa > Chordata > Mammalia > Rodentia > Muridae > Mus > Mus caroli. The sequence goes on along the minus strand of NW_028227270.1, from coordinate 54,338,178 downwards.
GACTCCAGGAGACTGGCAGACAACAGTGAAGGTTGCACTCCCTAATATGGGGCAGTACATGGAATGAAAAGCGCTGTGGTATGATGCTTCTCAAGCGCAGGCAAAAGTTAATGCCACTGCTGAAGGCGATCAGAGAAATTGGACATTTGAATTGTTAACAGGACAAGGGCAGTACGTTAATAATCAGACGAATTATGATTGGGGAGCATACAATCAAATCTCCGCTGCTGCCATTAAGGCGTGGAAAGCACTTTCCAGAAAGGGAGAAGCTGGAGGATACTTGACAAAAATCATACAAAATCCCCAGGAGTCATTCTCAGACTTTGTAGCTAGGATGACAGAGGCAGCAGGCAGAATCTTTGGAGACCCTGAACAGGCAATGCCTTTAGTGGAACAGTTGATTTATGAGCTAGCCACACAGGAATGCAGAGCAGCGATTACACCCAGAAAGAGTAAAGGACTGCAGGACTGGTTAAGGGTATGTGGTGAGCTTGGAGGCCCCTTAACTAATGCAGGGCTAGCAGCTGCCATCCTGCAGAGCCAAAGGCGTTCAGATACAAGTAATCACAAGGTCTGCTATAACTGTGGCAAACCAGGACATATAAGAAGGGACTGCCAGGCCCCCGTAAAAAAGAAAGTGCTAGGACCGTGTACTAGGTGTGGGAAAGGCTATCATCAAGCCAGTGAGTGTCGCTCAATTAGAGACGTCAAAGGCAGACTTATTCAGTCTGGACCTCCTCAGGCAGAAAGAAGTGAAGACAATTCAAAAAATGAGTTTCTGGACCCCAGGTCTCAGGGCCTCCAAAAATATGGGATCCCAGCTCACAACAGACAGACACTACAGTCCACAGAGCTGCAGAAGTCTTAGCAGGAGTGGATCTCCGTTCCACAATTCGATTCATGCTGACACCCCCCAATGGGGATGCAGCTCATTCCCACTGACTACAAAGGGCCTCTGCCATCCGAAAGTGTTGGCCTAATACTGGGCCAGGCCTCCTTGGCTTTACAAGGCCTCATCGTTTACCCTGGAGTAAATCAAGTTTACCCTTGTAAATCAAGACTATGAGGGGGAACTTCAAGTTCTTTGTTCCTGCCCTCAGGGTGTTTTTTCTATATCACAAGGAGAAAAAATAGCTCAGCTAATAATCTTGCCAAGCCTACATGGCTACTCCCCCTCCTCTGGTGTCCTTCAAGCTGCTAGAGAGCTTGGCTCTACTGGTAATGATTCTGCTTACTTAATAATGCCTCTTGATTCCAGGCCATCCTTAGAGTTAGTTATAGAAGGGAAACAATTTAAAGGGATTCTAGATACAGGAGCAGATAAAAGTATCATCTCTTCCCACTGGTGGCCAAAAGCTTGGCCCGTTACTCAGTCATCACATTCTTTACAAGGGTTAGGCTATCAGTCCTGCCCCACTATCAGCTCTCATGCCTTGAGTTGGCAGGCACCTGGAGGTCAAACGGGAAGATTTACTCCATATGTCTTACCACTCCCAGTTAATCTTTGGGGGAGAGACATCTTACAGGCAATGGGAATAACCTTGACTAATGAATACTCACCACAAGCTGTTCAAATGATGAAGAAAATGGGCTATAAAGAGGGAAAGGGATTAGGGAAAAGAAAGCAGGGTCGACTTGAACCTATCCCTCAAGAGGGCAATAAGGGAAGACAAGGCTTGGGTTTTTTCTAGGATCAGCTGTTGAGGGTTCCATGCCCATACCATGGCTTACAGAGGAAGTTGTATGGGTTCCTCAATGGCATCTATCCTCTGAAAAATTAGAAGCAGCCATAAAACTGGTCTCTGAACAGCTACCCTTAGGTCATTTAGAGCCCTCTGAAAGAGGAAAAATTACTGACCACCAGAACTCTCCAGCTCAGAGTCCTCCTACCCCTCCCATCTGGAGAGTTCCCGGAACCCTCCTAAACTTCTCACCCCAGAGTACATTCTGAACTCTTCACCCCGGGGTCCGACCCCCTCCCAGATGAAAACTGTTCCAGGAACATTTCTGAGATAAGGGTTTCCTGGAACGAACCCAGTCCGACCCCCTCCCAACTAAGGACTGTGTCAGGAACATTTTTGAGATAAGGGTGTGAGTAAACCTCAGTTCCAATGAATCAAGTACATGTGAAAAGTACATTTGTACTTTTCCCTACCCTGCTCCCCCCGTGACTTTTTTCCTTAAAAGCCTGAGAAAAATTCTGGGCTGTTGTCAGATCTCCTCTGCACCATGCTGGGTGTATGGGTTCCGACCCCAGAGCTCTGGTCTATGTACTTTTTATGTGCTTTCTTGTTGTGGCTTTTTCACCCCAGAGCTCTGGTCTATGTACTTTTTATGTGCTTTTACGTGCTTTCTTGTTGCTGCTGTATTAAATCTTACTCTCTACATCTTAAGTTCAGTCTCAGTGTCTTCTTGGGTGCGCGGCTGTCCCGAGGCTTGAGTGAGTGTCTCCCTTTGGGAGTCTTAGAGTCTTTCATTTGGTGCATTGGCCGGGAATCAGCGCGACCACCCAGAAGTCCTGGACCCACTCAGAAGTAAGATTTACTGTTCTGCTTTGGTCTGGTGTCTGTGTTCTGTTTCTGGAGACCAGGTAGGTCTCAATCTGGAGGCCAGGTAGGCCGTTCTGTATCTGGTGCGATCGCAGTTTCAGTTTTGCGTGACGCTCTGTGCTCAGTACGAGCACCAGAGACCGTGCTCCAGGCTGGAGACCAGGCAGGTCTCAATAGAGAGCGCGGGGTGGATAGGGACAGACGTGTCCGGTGTCCACCGTCCGATCGCCCTGGGGGACGCCCCAGGAAGACAAGGGGAGGGCCAAGGACGCTTGGCGGACCCCTCTGAAGGCCAAGAGACCATCACTTTGGTGGAAGGTCTAAATGGGCCGGCCTTGGAGAGGCCATCTGATTCTGTAAGTTGCCTGTGGGCGACGGGGAGTCGCCGCTGATTTTGGTTTCTTTTTTGTCTCAGTCTTGTATCTGCTTTTGTTGTGTCTGCTATTATTCTAAAAATAGACAATCTGCCAGAACGGGAGTAAATGTAAAATCTCGCCCCCGTCAGGACAGTGTTCTTTCTGCTAGGGCGGGAGTGGATGTAGAGTCCCACCCCCGTCAAGAAAGGGAGTCAATGTGGAATCCGACCCTGTCAAAAAGTGGCGTTTGGCTGGTTGTGTTGTCACGTGACAGACTGTGTGTGTGTGTGTTAACCCTTTGTCAACTGTAGACTTGGACTGACGTTAGGACAGAATTTGTCAGCAATGGTTTTAAAAAGGAAAAAAAAAAAAAAAGAGAGAGAGAAAAAAAAACCACCAGGCTGGTCTTGCCCACCGGCGGACACGAGTGCGGCGGCCTGCCGGTGGGGCGGCCACGGTCCGCACTCGGCTGGGGAGCCTCGGGCTGCTCAGAAGAGCTCTGAAGATGCAGAGCTGGGCTAAAAATTTCCGGCTTTGGCGGCGCAGTTAGGGCTTTGAGAGCGGCAGTGATGCGGGTGGTGAGTGCGGCGGCCTGCCTGCCCCGCTTGGCGCCCTGGAGTGGCTGTGAAGCCTGCCACAGCTGGGGAGGGGCCAACTGCAGCCGCCGTCCCTCCTTTGACTTCCCCCTGGAGTCTGCCCGCACTCCCTTGTGTCTGCGCGCCCGCCCGCGGGGCACACCGAAAAGTGTAGTCGTCGTCCCCCGCCCTGCCGCGCAGGCGCCTTGCGTTTCCAAAAGCTCGGGAGGCCGCCGTTGCCTCCGGCCGGAAGAGCTCCGTGGATGCCTGTGTGCGGGGTGGCGGGCCCCTGGCCCGCCGCCGCCTCCAGGGGCTCAAGCCAAGACAGTGCAGAGAGCACCAGGCACCGCCCTGAGCTGCTGGCAGTGAGTGAGAGAGACATCTACTCACTTAGGACTTCTTCTGTCCAAGGTAAGGAACACCTGCGAGTCTAACTGCCAGGCTCTGATAAAGGTCTCGTCTCTGTGGGACTAGAAAGTGCCCCAACAATCTGACCTAGGTAATAAAAAGTTACAGAAGTTAAGAGAAGGATAGAGGTCTGCAAAAAAAGAGCTGAGAGCAAAGCTTCAGCAGACTCAGAAGAGATAGGTTAACAGTAAAAAGAGGTAAACTATGAGAAAAGATAAGAAAAATGAAATGTTGGCCACAAAAGTCAAGGAAGCTAGAAAACTTAGTACCTGGCAACAAGCTTTTGGCTGAAGATCAAAGTGTTTACTGTTACCTGTTGAAGCAGCTAAAAAGAGACTGTGTTTTATATTCCTCCACTGACCAGTGCAAAGCAAGTTTAAAAGGTTCCTGGACACTGCGGGCCTTTGCAGACTGTGGATTCCAGGCTTTGCTGAATTAAAAAGATAAACAGCCCTTCGTATAAAAAATAAAGAACAACCTTGGATGGCCTTAGATGCTATTGAGACTGCCCTAATGTTGTTCCCAACTTTGGGACTCCTAGATGTGACTGAGAACAAAGGTATTGCCAAAGAGGTTCTTACTCAGAGATTGGGACCCTGGAAAAGACCGGTGGCATACTTGTAAAAGATGACCTGCTTGTCTGCACATAGTGGCTTCTGGTCAAGGACGCAGATAAACTGACTCTGAGACAAAACTTGGCACATGCCCTAAAAGTGTGGTTCAGCCCCCCTGACCATGGCTGACTAATGCTCTGGAAAACATCATCCAACCGTTCCCTGACTGATGGACACATTATCAGAGCTTTTTGTTGACAGAACAAGTAACCTTCGCTTCCCCCGCTAACCTGCTGAGTCTTCACCTACTCATCACTGCTCTGACATTCTGGCAGAAGGAACTGATACTCGAGATGATCTGAAGGATCAGATCAGCCTTGGCCTGAGAGTGTGAGCTGGTACACGGATGGCAGTAGCCTCACGGTTAAAGGTAAGCGGAAGGCGGGGACAGCAGTGCAGCGGTAGACAGAAAGCAAGTGATCTAGGCCAGCAGCCTCCCTGAAGGGACTTCAGCCCAGAAAGCTGAACTTGTGGTTTTGACACAAGCTCTATAAATGACGAAAGAAAAGTCTACACTGACAGCAGGTATGCTTTTGCCACTGTATAGAACAATATACAGACAAAGAGAGCTGTTGACATCTGCAGAAAAAGACCTAAGATGCTGTGGCCAAAAACAGGCATCCCAAAGAGCAATGATCCTAGCAGTCTGAATACTATCAAGTTATAGACAAATTAAGACTGGTAAAAGAAACCCTGTATAAAATGGTAAAAAATGAAAGAAAAAAAAACTAGTCCTCCCTTGAAAAGACAGATCTGACAACAACTGGAAAAGAGACTTTACTGAAAAGAAATATGTGTATGAATACCTTCTGGTTTTTGTGGACGTTCTCAAGATAGATAAAAGCTTTTCCCTGTAAAAATGAGACTGTTCACATAGTCATCAAAAAGATTATTGAAGAAAATTTTTCCAAGGTTCGGAGTGCCAAAAGCAATAGTGTCAGATAATGGCCATGCCTTTGTTGCCCAGGTAAGTCAGGGTGTGGCCAAGTATTTAGAGGTCAAATAAAGATTACATTGTGTGTACAGACCTCAGAGCTCAGGATAAATTAGTTTAAAACTCTATGACAGACCTTGACAAAATTATTCATGGAGACTGGCATAGACTTGGTGTTCCTTCCCTATGCCCTATTTCTTGATTCAGTTTTACTCTTTTTAAGATCCTTTATGAGACTCCTATGCCCATCATAGTCTTAAATGATGTGTTTAAACCTATGTTGTTATAATAATGATCTGTATGCTAAGTTGAAAGTCTTGCAGGTGGTCTGGTCACAACTGGGAAGAATCGGACTGAGTACGCGGACAACATCGCGCCAGGGATCCCAACAGCTGAGACAGTGAACGAGCTGGGTACCCCAAGGACATCTCACCAGTTCCAGCCAGAGATCTGATCTACGTGCACCTACATCGTGCCCAGACCCTCAAGCCTCGCTAAAAGGGCCCCTGCCTAGTTCTGTTTACTAATCCTTCTTATTCTGTTTTTGTTCCCATGTTATGGTATTAAAGCAACAATATCGGGTCCCCCAAAAGGTCGGGAACTCGCTCTAAGATTAGAGCTATTTACTAGAAGAAGGGGGGAATGAAAGAGGAAAAATTACTGACCACCAGAACTCTCCAGCTCAGAGTCCTCCTACCCCTCCCATCTGGAGAGTTCCCGGAACCCTCCTAAACTTCTCACCCCAGAGTACATTCTGAACTCTTCACCCCGGGGTCCGACCCCCTCCCAAATGAAAACTGTTCCAGGAACATTTCTGAGATAAGGGTTTCCTGGAACGAACCCAGTCCGACCCCCTCCCAACTAAGGACTGTGTCAGGAACATTTTTGAGATAAGGGTGTGAGTAAACCTCAGTTCCAATGAATCAAGTACATGTGACGTACATTTGTACTTTTCCCTACCCTGCTCCCCCCGTGGCTTTTTTCCTTAAAAGCCTGAGAAAAATTCTGGGCTGTTGTCAGATCTCCTCTGCACCATGCTGGGTGTATGGGTTCCGACCCCAGAGCTCTGGTCTATGTACTTTTTATGTGCTTTCTTGTTGTGGCTTTTTCACCCCAGAGCTCTGGTCTATGTACTTTTTATGTGCTTTTACGTGCTTTCTTGTTGCTGCTGTATTAAATCTTACTCTCTACATCTTAAGTTCAGTCTCAGTGTCTTCTTGGGTGCGCAGCTGTCCCGAGGCTTGAGTGAGTGTCTCCCTTTGGGAGTCTTAGAGTCTTTCACCTCTACCTCACCCTGGAATACACCTATTTTCGTAATTAAGAAAAAATCTGGCAAATGGGGTTTATTACATGATCTTAGAGCAATTAATGCACAGATGCACCTGTTTGGATCAGTTCAGCGAGGGCTCCCATTGCTCTCCACCCTACCTAAAAATTGGGAAATTATAATTATAGATAATAAAGATTGTTTTTTCTCTATACCTTTATGTCCTCAAGATAGGCAAAGATTTGCATTTACCATCCCAGCCATTAATCATTTAGAACCTGATCATAGATACCAATGGAAGGTCCTACCTCAGGGGATGGCAAATAGCCCCACTATGTGTCAACTGTATGTGCAATTGGCACTTAAGTCAGTTAGGAATCATTTTCCATCGATACTTATAATAAATTATATGGATGACATACTGATTTGCCATAAAAATTTACAGTTATTACAAGAAGCATACCCTATATTAATAAAAACTTTAGGGCAATGGGGACTGCAAGTGGCTACTGAAAAGGTGCAAGTTGCTCAAATAGGAGCCTTCTTAGGGTCACTCATTTATCCTGACAAAATTGTTCCTCAAAATTTAGAGATTCGCAGAGATCATTTGCACACCTTAAATGATTTCCAAAAATTATTGGGAGATATAAATTGGCTGAGACCATTTTTGAAGATTTCCTCTGCTGAGTTAAAACCTTTATTTGATATTTTGGAAGGGGACCCTCATATCACCTCCCCTAGGGCCCTTACTCCTGCAGCCAATCAGGCCTTGCAGACAGTAGAAAAAGCTTTACAAAAGGCTCAATTACAACGCATTGATGAGTCACAACCTTTTGATTTGTGTGTCTTTAAGACAGCCCAGTTGCCAACCGCAGTCTTGTGGCAAAATGGACCTTTATTATGGGTTCATCCAAATGCATCTCCTGCTAAAATAATAGATTGGTATCCTAATGCAGTTGCACAACTTGCGCTTCGAGGAATAAAAGCAGCTATTACTTATTTTGGACAAGATCCTAAAATCCTAATTGTACCTTATACTGCTGCACAGGTTCAGACCTTGGCAGCTACATCTGATGATTGGGCAGTTTTAGTCACCTCCTTTTCAGGACAGATTGACAACCATTATCCAAAACATCCAATTTTACAGTTTGCCCTGAAGCAGGCTATAGTGTTTCCACAAGTAACAGCTAAGGACCCACTCACAGATGGGATTGTGGTGTACACTGATGGATCAAAAACTGGTATAGGAGCTTATGTGGTTAATAATGAGATAGTAACTAAGCAATATAATGAGACCTCGCCTCAAGTTGTGGAATGTTTAGTGGTACTGGAGGTTCTTAAGGCATTCCCAGGACCGCTTAACATGGTATCAGATTCCTCCTATGTAGTTAATGCAGTCAACATTCTCGAGACAGCTGGGGTAATAAAACCCTCCAGCAAAGTTGCCAATATTTTTCGACAAATACAATATGTTTTATTAAATAGAAGATTCCCTGTTTATATTACTCATGTCAGGGCACATTCGGGCCTCCCTGGCCCTATGTCTCTGGGAAATGACTTGGCAGACAAAGCCACTAAGGTTATAGCTGTTGCTCTGTCTTCCCAGGCAAAAGCAGCAAAAGAATTTCATAAGCGCTTTCATGTGACAGCTGAGACTTTACGTCACCACTTTGTATTAACTAGAAAAGAAGCTAGAGAAATTGTTACTCAATGTCAAAATTGCTGTGAATTTTTACCTGTACCTCATGTGGGAATAAACCCTCGTGGCGTCAGGCCATTACAGGTCTGGCAAATGGATGTCATGCATATTTCCTCCTTTGGGAGAAATCAATATTTTCATGTTTCTATTGACACCTGCTCTGGTGTAATGTTTGCCACACCTTTAACAGGTGAAAAAGCCTCTCATGTTATACAACATTGCCTCGAGGCATGGAGTGCTTGGGGAAAACCCAAACTCCTTAAGACAGACAATGAACCAGCTTATACCTCTCAAAAATTTCAACAGTTCTGTCGCCAGATGGAAGTGACTCATCTGACAGGACTTCCTAATAATCCTCAAGGGCAAGGCATTGTGGAACGGGCTCACCGTACTCTCAAGTCCTACTTAATTAAACAAAAGTGGGGAGTCTAGGAAGCTCTACCCCCAGTACCAAGAGTAGCTGTTTCTATGGCACTCTTCACTCTTAATATTTTAAATCTTGATGCTCAAGGCCATACTGCGGCTGAACGTCACTGTTCAGAGCCTGACAGGCCAAAAGAGATGGTAAAATGGAAAGATGTTTTGACTGGTCTCTGGAAAGGCCCAGATCCTATATTAATAAGATCCAGGGGAGCTGTTTGTGTTTTCCCACAGGAAGAAGACAACCCATTCTGGCTGCTGGAACGACTGACACGAAGAATTCTGACACCTGAAGATGACTCCCGGATGGATCCCTTGGAAACTAACTCTAACCCTCGTGCTGCCTCTGTGGATTTGGGTTCCTAGTATATTTGGAGAATATAGATGGGCAATTCTGTCTGCCTTCCCTAAGCCCATGCCTGTCCGTCATGATACAGCTGTTTTTCCCAAGTTTTTTACGACCAATAAAACTTTAGGCCTGCCATACCTGCCATATGACCTTATCTGGGCACCACTGGGAGAAAAACGTTCTATAAGGGAACGAGGTTCTCTCTGTTTCCAAATTAATGAATTGGGAGACTGTATCAGACTCACCAGACGAGCTTTGGGAATGTTTATTAAGAACCGAGGAGGTTGGGTGAAAACAACCCAAGACACCTCCAACAGAGATATAACCCTTACAAATTGGATCTTCTGGCAGGAGGCAATTTGGGTTAATGGTACATTTCTACCACCTAACTTTTCAGACAAAGAACATCCCAATCAACCAAAAATGGCTCCTCATTGTAGCTTAGAAGATGAAAGGCTGAACCTGCCTTGGTCTGATTGTCAATCCTCCGTCACTTGTTGGGCAGATAAGAGTAAAACCTTTTCCTTTTCTCCCAACATGATGGATGACCCAGAGAAGAAATTTGCTATGAAAAAGGGACTTTTCATACAGGACTTTAAAATGCATCCTTTTCATAAATGGGTACTTTGTGGGATTAATGGTAGCTGTACAGATCTTAATCCCTTGGTTTTCCTCCAAGGAGGAGCTGCTGGAAAAGCGATTTTTACTGGTATTTCAAAATTTGCTCAGTTTCATCAAGTTCTGTTACCTGATAGAACCATTTATCAAAATTCTACTACTGAAATCACTGGACTTAATAAGACCCTGATAAATCAGATTAGATATTCACCTACTCCAGTTTGTGTGTACACCCCTTTCTTGTTTATTCTTTCTAACGGTTTCTTTGAATCCTGTACTAATGAAACCTGCTGGATGTCACAATGCTGGAACCTTAAGTGGGCCAGCCGTGCAATGTTTGCCAAGATTCCACGATGGATTCCTGTCCCCGTGGAGACCCCTTCCACCGTATCTTTGCTCAGGCAAAAGCGAGATTTTGGTATCACTGCAGCCGTTGTGGTGGCAATGGCTGCCAGTGCGGTGGCAGCTACGGCTGCTGGAATTGCTATGACAACATCAGTCCAGTCAAGCACAACTATCGAGTAGTTGTCCTCCTCTGTGGCAGAGGCGATTGATCAACATTCAGTGCTCAGTGCCCAATTAAAAGGTGGGCTAATGATAGTGAACCAGCGCATTGATCTGGTGGAGGAAAGGCTGGAAATTCTGCTCCAATTGGCCCAGCTTGGCTGTGATAAGAAATCAGGAGCCTTATATATTACTAGTGTCCAATATGAAAATTGGACGCGTGCAGCTAATCTATCTAAAGAATTGTCTTTCTTTCTTACAGGAAACTGGTCTGAAGGATTTGATGAAAAGCATGAGGCGCTACGTGTAGCAGTGATGACGATTAATTCTACTCGCGTGGACCCATTATTGGTTGACGGAATCAAGGACTTTCTTCCTGGATGTCTTCTGCATTCTCACATTTTAAAGAGTGGGTGGGAGTGGGCCTGTTTGGCGCAACCCTGTGTTGTGGATTAGTGTTTTTACTATGGCTGGTTTGCAAACTCAAATCTCAACAGAGACGTGACAAGGTGGTAATTGCTCAAGCACTTGCTGCCATAGAGCAAGGCACCTCTCCTGATATTTGGCTATCCATGCTCAGGACTTGATTGGCATCTGAGCTCTCTGCCCTTACATTCCACGGATCTGCGGATCCATTGCACTGGAATGAGAGAGACTCAATGATCATTGATCAGCTCTTATACATCGCTGAGGTTTCCTCATTGCACGTGATGGGATGAGCATGATTTCCCCACTAATTCATTTTTTGGCTGGCCTCTTTTGTAGAGTTCGCCCTAGGTCATTTAGCAGTTGCTGTCACACAGTACTGTGGTATCCAAAGACAGGCAACTTTCCTCATGCACAGACCAACCTAAGGCACGGGGCCCGGTGGCGATAGGGTTTTCCAAAGACAGGTAAGGCTGTGACATTGGAGGAACGACCTAAGTCAAGGAGCCACAGTAGATGGACTTAACTGCATAGGCCTAGACCAGCCTTGTTTTATTATAACTAATAGGGGGAAATGTGGGAAGCCGAGATAACATTTGCTGTAACTAAATGGCGCTAAAGCTCTATTGTGCGCATGTGCAGGAGCAAAAGCCCACCAAAGTCACCAGTCCACTTCCCAAGACACAAGTCCATCCCCTGGGGCATTAACCAATCCCTGGGGTGTATGAGACCGTGGGTGATGCTATCAGCCTTAGTTAAGACACGTCACATTAGGGTATTTAAGCCTCACACGTTTCTGAGCCTTCTTTGTTCTACCTCACGATTATGAATAAAGTGTAACCATGGAAAGGTCTTGTGTTCTGTGCATGTTTTTCGCGGGCGAGAAACAAAAGCGCAGGACATCCTGTTACTGACTTGACATGTTGAAAAGAATACAGAGCACATACCACCGTGTCCTTCCTGATTAATAAGGGAAAGCTTTGGGCTTTTTCCCCCTGCAGAATATTCTGTGAGCCTGCAATCTGAAGAGAGTCACCACAATACTGGATGAGTATTTAAAAGAAAATTGTGCTTCCATGTTTAACAAATATTATGTTATAGTTCCTTCTGGTTTACTCTCTCTCTCTCTCTCTCTCTCTCTCTCTCTCTCTCTTTGGTGTTTTTGAGACAGGGTTTCTCTGTATAGTTCTGGCTGTCCTGGAACTCACTCTGTAGACCAGGCTGGCCTTGAACTCAGAAATTCGCTTGCCACTGCCTCCCAAGTGCTGGGATTAAAGGCATGTGCCACCACACTTGGCTTTGGTGTCTCTGTATTTCTTGTTGATATCAGAAATCTGATACCATGTTGGGCTCTGTGAAACATATGATAATTTCTACCTCATATTTATTTTGTAAAATAATGTTAGCAGTTGTCTGGTAGAATACTTAAGTTTCTTATATATACTTTCATATCATTTATGAATAAAGATAATTTGATTCTTCCTTTCCAAATTGTGTATCCTTAATCTTCTATAGTTTTCTTATTTCTCTAGCTAAGACTACAAGTACTATATTGAAATAAGAGAGAGAGAGAGAGGGATGGCAGCCTTAATCACTTTTTAATTTGAGATGATGATTATTTAAAATTTTTATTCCATGTTAAATTTGAGAAACTTTCAGATATTGTCCAATTGTTATGCTAATTTTTTTCATAATTTTTGTTGATGTGATTGAGATTTAAGCTGTACATTCAGATTATTATATACTGGTATATTCCTTGTCCTTTCAGTGTATCATGGCTATAAATTATTTGTATTCATTTTTTTTGTAGCAGCTTGCTAAAGTTGCTGTCACTTGTAAGAATATATTTTTGTGGAAGATTAATTATTTTACAACTTTTAAATGCTGTAGATAACATAAAATATGTAGTAGAGAAAGTAACAAATACAACTCCTGGGCCCTCTGGGCCAATCAAAGCTGCCCTGAGCAGACTGATATCCCAGGTGGACCTCCACTCTCCCATCACCTCTCCTCAAACCTAGTCAGACTCCTAAACCATACAGGTCCTGAAACATACAGCCTAATGTTATACATCAGAATCCTGCCACACCAGGAATATTGAAGTTCACCCTCTTCCCAATATCTGCTACAACAAGAACATCTAGGGATTAAAACCATCCAATTTGCTAAAGGCCCTCAAAAGAACAAAATCAACAAAAGCTTTGGCAATATGACACTTCCAAAGCAAATCTACCCCACTAGAGCAAGTTCGAATAACCTAGCAAAACTGAAATACAAGAAAATCACCTTAATTATTGTACTATCATACAATAATCATAGAGGCCTTATAATAGGAAATTATAAATTCCTTAAAGAAACACTGGAAATACAATCAAACAATAAAGGTCTTTAAAGAAGAAACAAATACATTACTTAAAGACATACAGGAAAATAAAATTAAACAGGGAAAGGAAGCAAATAAAACTGGGCAAGACCTGGAAGTCAAAATAGAAGCAATAAAGAAGACACAAACTGAAGAAATTCTGGAGGCAGAAAACTAAGGGAAGATCAACAGATGCAACAAGCATGTACAGAATAATGGAGATGGAAGAGAGATATTCAGGCACAAATATACAATACAAGAAATTAATACATCAGTCAAAAATGTTAAATCTAAAAAACTCCTAGAATAAAACATACAGGAAATCTGGGATTTCATCAAAGGCCATCAAAGAGCAACAGGAATAAAAGAATGTGAAGACTCTGTGATAGTTTGTATGTGCTGGGCTCAGAGTGTGGCAGTATTAGAAGGTGTCTCCCAGTTGGAGTAGGTGTGTCCCTGTGGGTGTGGGCTTTATGACCCTTATTCTGACTGTCTAGAAGCCAGTATTCTGCTAGCAGCCTTCAGAGGAAGATGTATATCTCTCAGCTCCTTCTGTGCCATGCCTGCCTGGATCCTGCCATGTCCCTGCCTTGAAAATACTGGACTGAACCTCTGAAACTAAGAATTGCCTTGGTCATGGTGTCTGATCACAGGAATAGAACCCTAATTAAGACAAGACTCCAAGCTCCAAGGACCAGAACATATTCCCAAAATAATCATAGAAGAAAAGTACCCAACCTAAAGATAGAGATGCTAGAAATCTGTGAGAAGCTTATAGAATACCAATTAGACTGGAACAGAAAAGAAAACCTTCCTAATACATAATTATCAAAATACAAAACCTAAAAAAGAAAGAATATTAAAAGTAGCATGGGTAAAAGGCCAAGTAACATACATAGAGAGATATATCAGAATTACATCTGACTTGTCAATATAGACGGTCAAAGTTAGAAGGGCCTGAGCAGATAGCCTGCAACCTCTAAAAAACATAGGTGCCTACATACACTACTATGCCCAGAAAAACTCACAATCAACTTACGTGACAGAAAGAAGACATTTCAATAAAAATCCAAAATCAAACAATATCTGTTCATAAATTCTACTCTACAGAAAATACGAGAAGGAAAACTCCAAACCAAGAAACATAACTACATCCAAGAAAACACAGGAAATAAGTAATCCCATACCAGCAAAAGCAAAGAAAGCACTGACAAATACATAAACACACACACACTAAATCATCAATATCAAAATAATGGAAAATTACAATCACTGGTCATTAATATTTCTCAACAACAATGGACTCAATTCCCAAATAAAAAGACATTGGCTAAGAGAATGGATGGAAAAAGAGAATGCATTATTCTGTTGTATACAAGAAACATTCCTCAGGAAGACAATAGACATTTCCTCAGAGTAAAGTGCTAAAAAAAAAAAAAAAGTTGACTTAGCAAATGAATCCAAAAAGAAAGCTGGGGGTAGTCATTCTTATACCAAACAAACAAAACACAAAAATAAACACTTTCAAGCAAAATTAATCAAAAGAGACAGGGAAGGACATTTCATACTCATTAAAGGAAAAATCTACCAAGATGATATCTGAATTATGAACATCTGTACCCCGAACACAAGGGCACTCGACAACTGAAAAAGAAAGACTGCTAGAATGTAAATAGCACATCAAATCCCACACATTAATAGTAGGGTATATTTCCAGACCTGACCAGCACCAAATGACAGCACATCCAGACTAAAACTAAACACAGAAATAATGAAACTATTAGGCACTGTGAATCAAAAGTACCTAGTAGACATGTACAGAAAATTCACCCAAACCCAAGAGGATATACCTTCTTCTCAGTACCTCAGGAATCCTTCTCCAAACTTATCATAAAATCAGTCACAAAGCAAATCTCGAGGGTACAAGAAAATTGAAATAATGCCTTGTATCTAATCAGACCACCATGGATTTAAGCTGGACTTCAACAACAGCAACACTGTAAAGCCTACACACACATGGAAATTGAACAAGTCTCCATTCAATGATCTCTAGGGCATGGAAGGAAGAGAGAGAGAGAGAGAGAGAGAGAGAGAGAGAGAGAGAGAGAGAGGAAGGAAGGAAGGAAGGAAGGAAAGACACTTTACAGAACACAATAAAAATGAAAGTACAACATATCCAGTTTTATGGGACACAATGAAATCAGTACAAAGAGGAATGTTCATAGCACTAAATGCCCCCATAAAGAAATTTTAAATGCTGAAACCAGCAATTGAAAAGTACACCTGAAATCTCTAGAAAAAAAAAGGTGGAAGAATATAAACAACGAGAAGATGGAAGAAAATAATGAAAATCAAGGCTGAAATAAATCAGATCATAACAAAGAAAACAATACAACAAATCAAGAAAGCTAAGAGCTGATTCTTTGAGAAAACCAACAAGATAGACAAACCCTAGCCAAAATAAGCAAAGGACAGCGAAACAGAAGCTAAATAAACAAAGTCAGTAATGATGAGAGAGACCAAATAAGTGACATTGAGGAAGTTCAAAGAATCATTAGGTCTTACTCCAAAAGGCTATAGTCCACAAAATTGTAAAATCCTAATGAAATGGGTGATTTTCTAGGCAAATACCAATTGGAAAGTTAAATCAGGAACAGGTAAACTATTTAAACATATCTATAGCCCCTAAAGAAATAGAAGCAGACATTAAATGTCTCCTAACCAATAAATCCTAATAGAGAGATGGTTTTAATGGAGAATTCTACCAGACTGTCAAAGAAGAGCTAAAGCCAATACTCTTCAAACTATTCCATAAAATAGAAACAAAAGGGGCACTGCCAGACTCATGCTATGAGGTCACAGCCACTCTGATACCTAAATCACAGAAAGACTCAACAGAAAGAAAACTTTAGAATAATTTCCCTTATTAACATTGATTCAAAATACTCAATAAAACACCTGCAAACCGAATCCAGGAACACATCAAAGATGTCATCCCTCAAGATGAATTAGCCTTCAACAAAGAGATGCTTAGATATTTAATATATGGAAATCCATCGATGTAATCTACCATATAAACAAACTGAAAGAAAAAACTCACATGATTTTTCTCATTAGTTGCTGAAAAGGCCTGGGATTAAATCCATCGCCTCTTCATTTTAAAGGTACTAGAGAGTTCAGGGATACAGGTTACATACATAAACTTAATCACAGCAACATACAGTAAGCCAATAGCTAAAAATCAAAGTAAATGGAGAAGAATTTCAAACATTTCCTCTTTATTTAGGTATAAGGAACAAGACTAACCTTCGCACTCTATCCCTATCTATCTTTTGAAAATCTCACTTGAAATTCTAGCTAGAAAAATAAGACAGGTAAAGAAGATCAAAGAACCAGCTCCTGGTTTGGTTGATTCTTTGTTCAGTTCTTTTAGTTTCTACTTGATTGATTTCAGCCCTGAGTTTGATTATTTCCTGCTGTCTAGTCGTTTTGGGTGAATTTGCTTCCTTTTGTTCTAGAGCTTTCAGGTGTGCTGTCAAGCTGCTAGTATATGCTCTCTCCAGTTTCTTTTTGGAGGCACTCAGAGCTATGAGTTTTCCTCTTAGGACTACTTTCATTGTGTCCCATAAATTTGGGTGTACCCATATTCATTAAACTCTAAAAAAGTCTTTAATTCCTTTCTTTATTTCAGTCATAATGGTGTACAATGTTCATGCCAGTGTTTGAAAAGCAGAGGCAGGCTCTTACAGGATTGAGGCCTACAAAGTGTCTTCAAGACAGCCAGGGCTGTTTAAACTAAGAAACCATGTATAAAAAGAATAAAAATAAATTTAAGAAAGAAAAATACTATTATGAATTAGGTTCATGAATGGGAATAAATTCATAAATTTTTATGTTGTAAGTGAAAGAACCTAGTGGGGAAACCCCCACTCAATTCCCTATTCAATGTGCACCCAAGAATCACGAACAGACAACCAACTTGATGTAAGAACACGAGGTAGTTTAATGGCGGAGCTCCGGGTCGAAACGTATCTCTCACAGGAGACAGTGGATTTGACCACATGGTGGAGCCATGATATCGGAGCTCTGGTCGAAAAGTATCTCATGCAGGAGACAGTGGTTTCGACCACGTGGCTTGGAAGCTAGGGGTTTTTAAAGAGAAGGGGTGGCGCTGGGGGAGGAATTGGTGCGGTTTCACATGATTGGTTCATTTAAACATCAACAGACTGTCAGAAGGGCAGGAGATAGGGAGGCACCAGGACAGTCAGGACATGTAATGACGGGCCTGCCCGGGCATGTCCTGGCCTGTTCTGCTATGTTCTCAGCCCCAGGTTTCAAAGCTCACAAACAACTCTTTGGGCTATTTGACATACATTACATGAATCACAGGTCTCAAGTTTTATTTCCTTTCATAAGAAAGCATTTGGTAGGTATTTTACTTAGACAGTCGGTACCCTTTAAATATTTAATACTATTTTAAGTTGTTTCCCTTCTGTTTCATAGAACTCTGAACAGTAGAATTGTGATTGTTGTTTGCCTTACATGTTCAATGCCCTGAGTTTGATACCTTGCACAGCAAAAGAAAGAGAGATTGTGATTATTGAAATTGTCAGAGAAAATGGCAAGGGTTTGATCTAGAACATGTAGCCTCAATCTGAATCCGTGCTCTGCCACTTTCTGCAACAGGAACATGCATGTGTGTTTGTCTTTCTTGCCTATTTCCTTTCTGCAAGAGGAATGGCAAGAATCAGTGATGTCCACCTTATGTCTACTTAAGGACAACATGGAAAATGTTTCAGAGCCTTGCACCTTGTGAGACTAGACAATTGTCACACAGTTAATTCGTGAAGTGGCTCAATTGTTCCTGAGTAAGGTTTTTGTTTTTGTTATTGTTTTGTTATTCCCAAGAATATTCTCTGAAATCAGAACTATTTAGAAGCTTAAAAAGTTCTTATATTTTAGATTCTTAGATTTAGGATCTGTACTATTATATTTTGGAACATCAGGAGGAGTATTAGTAATAATATTATTATAAAATAATATTAGCCTAATAATCCTTATAAACACTCTCTGGTTATTCTAAGTCATTAATTATCCTTATGAAACAATATTTATTTTAATCTCCATAAGTGTAATAAACATGCTGCAGAACTCGTTAGTAACAGCTAAAGGTGAAAGAAAAATTCCCTTTGTATATAGATTTTTCGGTTTTTTGTGGACTACATTTTGAAATATGTCTAATTGTAACAGTAGTATGACAGTTTAAGAGCTTGGAAATCAGCCGGGCGTGGTGGGTCCTTTAATCCCAGCACTCAGGACACAGAGTCCGGTGGATTTCTGAGTTCCAGGCCAGCCTGGTCTACAAATTGAGTTCCAGGACAGCCAAGGCTATACAGAGAAACCCTGTCTCGAAAAACAAACAAACAAAAAAACCCAAACAAACAAAAAAGAGCTTGGAAATCAAACTGACTGGAGTTAAATTCCAATTTGGGCATTCACCAGCTGTGGGACTTAAATTACTAATCTGTAAAAGGTGGGGGTGATAGTAATTTTTCCCCACAGTACTGTGAGAATTAATCTAACCCTTTGTAAACCACTTGTGTTTCATTATTTATCAGGAACATTGGGTAGTAATAGCCATTGTAATTATTTCATTTATAAAGTTTGTAGAGTTGTGCAGAATGGAGCTTATCAAACCTAAGTATGCAAAAGTACACATATTAAAATTGTTATAATCAGATTTATCTTATAAAATTATAATTTTAAAAGAATACAGCTAGAAAGTAGAATAGGACATAATACCATGGTATTGTTCAAGTGATTTAAAATTCTATCAGATAACTAAAGAAACTGAAATCTGTCTATTAAGGTGGCATACAGTCCATAAATTATTCTATATTATGCTCCTTAAATATGATTTCTAAAATTAATTAAATCTGTTTTCAGTGAGAAAAATTCATCTGGGTTTGAATGTTCTTTTTTTTTCCTTTTAGACAATATGTCAGTATTGAGTGAACCCAGACATCATAGCTCTGTAAGGCATGTTGATATTGATTGCTTCTTTGTCTCAGGAAGTATAAGGACTGACAGATCTCAAAGGTCTGTATTCTTGTTTGTTTTAAGAAAATTGATACATATAAGTGTGTTTGTGTCTGTGTGGGTGGGTGGGTGGGTGGGTGGGTGTGTGAATTGATAATAATGTATTCTTTGGAAAATATTTTGATATTTCTCAGTCAAATCTATCCCTTCGTTCAAATTGCCTGGAATCCATTATCACAAGTGTTGGGAAATTAGAAACCTGCTATTTGGTGTAAGTTGCAATATACAGGGAAGACTGTCTTAAATTGAGGAATTGTAGGACCCCAAATATAGGGACCCCACTCTAGTCCAGGGACGGAAAGCACCCACGAACACAAGAATCTCTCTTGTTGCAAGATGCACGAGGCTTTATTAGCAGAGCTCTGGGTCTATGTACCTCACACAGGAGGCAGGGGAATCGACAACAAGGCTCAGGAGTTAGGGGTTTTTAAAGAAGCAAAGGGTTAGGAATACAAAGAATTTTGACAAAGGCATGGGGTTGATTCATTAACAGAAAGATTACATATCAGCAAAAGGGGCATCAGAGCTTTGTTCCGGTGGGCTTGGGGCTTATCTTTGTTCACATAGCAACCAGTTGATGTATGACTTTTACCTGGCGCCAAGGGGCAATAGACAGAGGGGAGGTTCCGGCCAAATGGCGTGGACTAGATAAGATGACCCTGCCTGTCTACAGATTGAGGGGAGATTCCGGCCAGATGGTGTTAGTTTAGATAATATAGTCCCATTTGTCCTTGAATACCGTTTCATCTTTACGGCCAAGATGTTCTTAGGAATGCCTTAACAACAGCCCTGCCCTGGCATGCCTGGGGCTGTTCTGCTTTGTTCTCAGTCCCAGATCAGGGCTGTGGGATCTTAAACAAGTTACAATATTCCATCTTCCTTCAGAATCTGTTATCTCATATAGATGAGGGATTCTGAATATTTTCCTTATCTTTTTGTTGTTTGTTAAGGGGAAATTTCTGGTATCCTGTGTCTTCAGACTCTCGGTCCTTCTGTTCAAGTAACTCTCCTCCCTTCATGTAGGTAAACATACTAACATTTGGGTTGTGATAATTTTGTATCATTGAGTTGAATCATCTGGGCAGTCTTTTTTTTTTTTAATGAAATTTCAGGATTATGTGTGTACTACTTACTAGTATCAGAAGCATTTATTTAGGATTTTTCTTTAGTTCTTTCTTGACAAGATAACTACATTAGCAATTTCTTTTTAAAGTGAGTTTTTCTTTTATGTGCAAATCCTAGATTCCCAACAAGGCTTTATTTTTGTCCTAGGTAATTGTGATTCAGCTCTGAAAGGGAATTTTTTAATTTGAAAGAATTGATTTTAGCATAGGGACAACTTACCTTCTAGTATATTGTTCTTTTGTCTAGTTTATGTGGAGAGGCAGGAAAGCTTTGCGTGTTGTGTTTCTTTGTTCTGACTCTCCAGTTCCTCTAAGCCTGTGTTATTTCACATGCAAATCAATTTTACAACATTATAGTTGTCTTCTAAACTAATACATAAAAGGAAATGATACATTAAAGTAATGTTTTTTTAATTTTTAATATTTTTATTAGGTATTTTCCTCATTTACATTTCCAATGCTATCCCAAAAGTCCCCCATACCCTCCCCACACACACACACCCCTACCCACCCACTCCCACTTCTTGGCCCTGGCGTTCCCCTGTACTGAGACATATAAAGTTTGCACGACCAATGGGTCTCTCTTTCCACTGATGTCCGACTAGGCCATCTTTTGATACATATGCAGCTAGAGCCAAGAGCTCCGGGGTACTGGTTAGTTCATATTGTTATTCCACCTATAGGGTTGCAGATCCCTTTAGCTCCTTGGGTAAAGTAATGTTCTTAACCAAAGCAATATCTGAGGTTTGAAATTCATATTAGGTTATATGTTAAAAATCAGATTTTCGGAGTATTCTGCTAGCAGCCTTCAGAAGACATAGAATTCTTAGCTCCTCCTGTACCATACCTGTCTGGATGCTGCCATGTTTACACCTTGATAATGGAATGAACTTCAGAACCTGTAAGCCAGCCCCAATTAAATGCTGTCCTTATAAGAGTTGCCTTGGTTATGGTGTCTGCTCACAGCAGAAAAACGCTAAGACAGGTGGCACCAGGGACTGGGATTTTGCTGTGATAGGCTTGACCATGTTTTCGCTTATAGGAATTAAGTTTGGGGAACTTTGGATTTGGAAAGCCATGGAATGTTCCAAGTGGGGCTTCATGTTCTATCCTAGCAGGAATATGGAACACTTTGTTGCTGTGAGTAATTGGAACTGTATAGACCCAGTGCAAGAAGTTTCAGTGAAGAATTTCAGTATGTGGCCTAGAGACTTGTTTTTTGTAGTTTGGTGAAGAAGTAGCTATTTTTTGCCCTCCGCTGAAGAGTCTGCCTGAGGCTAAGGAGCCTCAGGTTAATTACAATGACAAAAGAAGCCTCAGAAACGCCCATCATTGACTTTGTTCTCATGAAGAGCATTTTGAATAAGCATTGCAAGGTTAGAAAGGAAACCCAGAAGTGGTTGGAGCTGAATGCGTACAAGGATATTAATTTGAATTAAGGGAGTAGAGACCTTGGGGCAAGATCCCACCCAGCTAAATTTTGGTCCACACTGGGCAGAACAAGCTTTTAATTCCTGAGGGCAAAGGCAAGCAGATCTCTACATTCTAGGACAGATCTAGTTGTAGGTGAAGAAAAGCTTAAATCCAGGCATGCTGGTACACACCTTTAACCTCAGGAGTCAGGCATGCATATCTCAGAGTTCAGAGCAAGATCCCGACTTGCCAAGCTTACCAGTTAAGAGTCACAAGGAAGTGCAAAGTCACAAGAGTCACAAGGAATACCTGGTAATTGTTCAGGTTATCTCTCAAGACAGTTTTTAAGAGCCCCTAACAATAGTACATTCTTTGAATGAACACTCTTTGAACCCAGGAAACGGGTGGGTGGAGGAATGTCGCTATCTGTTTTATGATTAGCATACCTTGGAGCATTGAGTCACAAAGGTCACATTCTCAAGCCTGGGCCTAAAGGCCTAGAATTTTGTTTTTACATCATACTTTTTCACCGAACACCAGCATTACTGGGAAGTGTTTTCTGAGAGCGCCAAGAAACTGTGTTCCAAAGATAGCCAAGGTTGCACCTCATGCTGCAGCTATGCTTGATAACATGTAATAGTCACCCAGGTGGTACTGGTTTTGAAGGCATGAAGGGGTCATGAAGAGCAGCTGAGGCTTGGCACTGAGAGGCCACGGAAGATCATTGATGAAAGTGCAGCCTCGGTTGCAGTTGATGGCCCAGGACTGAAAGGATCATGCAAAGGAGTTGAGGCTTGGCTCCATGAAGAGAGCCTATGAGAGGCTACTGGTGAAGCCTAGTTGCACCGGAAGACCCCAGTGTATTTGAGATGCCAGTATCATGGAATGACCAAGAGCAGCAGTGGTAGTGGAATAGATCAACCTGAGCTTAGAGTGCTACCAAGGGCAGAGCTGAAGAAGTGACTCCACTTTGGAGTAGGCCCAGATTATGTATGGGTCCCAGACATTAAAACAAGAAGCTGCCTTGGAGATAACAGAGTGGTGGTTGGGCTATTTACTAAGGAAAGCTGCTATGCTACCAGGGAGTAGAACCAGCCCAGGAGAAAAAAGTTTGTTGTCCTCAACAAAGAGGAAAAAGGAATAGGAGATCTGAAGACTGCTTTGACATCAGACATGGAGATGCAGAGCCCAGCTGGCTTCCTGTCTTGCTTTGGGGATTTTACAGTTAAGTTACTGGATGATTATTGTTGAGACTGCTATAGACTATGGGTGCTTTTGACATCGTACTAAATGCAATTTGCATTACGCTATGTGTAGGTATGGCTCCCATAGGCTTATGTTTGGACAAGCCTATAAGGGCCAGGGGGTGGAATGTAATGGTTGTATATTATATTCTCAGCTCAGGGAGTGGCACTTTTGGGAGGTATGGCCTTGTGGGTGTGGGCTCCTAGCTGCCTGGGAGCCAGTATTCTGCTAGCAGCCTTCAGATGAAGATGTAGAATTCTGCACCATGCCTGTCTGGATGCTGCCATGTTTCCACCTTCATGATAATGGACTAAACTTCAGAACCTGTAAGCCAGCCCCAATTAAATGTTGTCCTTATAAGAGTTGCCTTGGTCATGGTGTCTGCTCATAGCAGAAAAACCCTAAGACAAGTATCTTCATTATTGCAGGCTCAAGACAGTGGCAGAGTACCCAGAGCTCACCCTGCCACAGATCATGCTTTCTACTGCCATCACTGAGGAAGAAATAAATTTGTACTGAAGAAGTATAGCAAAGTAAAAACAAAATTTGAGGCTATTGGGCCCAGGCTTGGGAGTGTGGCTTTTGTGGCTTAGTGCTCCAGGTGCTGGTCATAAAATAGAGAGAGACATTCCTTCCTCCACCCACCCGCTTCCTGGGTTCAAAGAGTGTTCATTCAAAGAAAAGAAAGTCACCCTGACCCACCCTGACCATTGCTGGAACCTACAATGCAAATGTGCTATCGTTAGGGGCTCTTAGAAACTGTCTTGAGAAATAACCCTCACAATTACCAGGTATTCCTTGTGCCATTTGTGACTTTACACTTCCTTGTGACTCTTAACTGGTATTTTTGGTATTTTCCAACAACGCCCTCCCCACCTCCTTGAGTTGTGGTTTCTTCCTTTAAATACCCCCTTACTCAGCTACTCGGGGCGCCACAGACCTCTACCCCTGCGTGGTGTATGACCATGGGCCCAAGAGCGCTCTTGAATAAAAATCCTCTTGCAGTCGCAGCAAGACCGTTTCTTGTGTGATTTGGGGTGTCGCCTCTCCTGAGTCAGAACGTGGGGGAGTCCTCACGTTGTGGGTCTTTCATTACTTTTCATTATTACTTTCCTTTTGGGCAATAAATAAATAAATAAATAAATAATCAGATTTTCATTGCTATGCATGAATCTTCTATTATTTCTATTATAAAATTTAAGAAAAATGGAGGGTAAACATATTTATAGCAGAATTATAAAAGTCTGTGTATAGTTTTTGTTTCATTATCTATTTCTACAGTCTGAACCTGGGGTCTGAGTTGCCTGTTTTTCATTGTAAGAAATCAGAAGCCATGGAAAACTTCCTCTGCTGCTTTTAGATTGAATACGTTTGTCAGAAACATTACTGAAGCCATGCTTAGTGGCAGCATGTTTTTAATCCTAGCAGGTGTATCTCTGTGAGTTCCTGGATAGCCTGGTCTATATAAAGAATTCCAGAAGACTGTCTTCAAAACAAAACAAAGTTAGGTGATGTTATATGGTGATGAGTATATTAGCTTATTTAAGATTTAATGTGTAAGTGATTAAAGATCAAGTGTTATACAATTAAAATTTCATGAAAAAATGTCCAATACATGATCTTAACATCCTTTTGTACTTAGAGACAATTTAAATTTTTTTCTTACAGGAAAAACAGAGGCTCTTACAAGTAATCGTGGCATAGGAAGGTCACCTTTTCATCCTAGTGTTAACACCCAGCTGGAGTGGCAGTATTACTGGAATAAAATCCTGAAAGGAAAAGCAGGTACACCTATGGATGGCCTTGGGATGCTGCTGGTGGTATTGGTGCTTTAGAAGTAAAAGTAGAATTAGAATAATTGACAGTTTCAAGTTGAAGGTTTTAAGGATGCTAGTGATTGTAGAGAGAATACCTTGTATATTTGATAGATGCATCACCTTTCAATTAAAAAAAAAATCTATGGCGTTTAAGAAAGGGTAGAATAGAGCCAGGCGTGGTGGCGCATGCCTTTAATCCCAGCACTCAGGAGGCAGAGGCAGGCGAATTTCTGAGTTCGAGGCCAGCCTGGTCTACAGAGTGAGTTCCAGGACAGCCAGGGCTATACAGAAAAACCCTGTCTCGAAAAGCCAAAAAAAAAAACAAAAAAAAAAACAAAAAAAAAAAAAAACAAAAAAAAAAAAAAAAAAGAAAGGGTAGAATAGAAGGTGGGACCTCCAGGAGGCAAAAAGAATTCTGGGATACAGTTTTTTGTTTGTTTTGTTTCATACACAGTTGTCATTAACATCACTTCTACACTGGGAAAAAAAGACAATCTCCTTTGTGGGAATCACTGCACACAGTTATGGCAAAAATATTTCTGAAAGTCTAGCATGATACAAGTGAGCACAAGACATTCTTTAGCATGACTCTGGAACAATCAACTATGAACATTCCTTAAGACTGAGCTGAACTTAGGTTCCCTTGGAATCTCAATACACATAGGAACATGGGATTGCCAGTTGAATACTGTGACCTTCTAGCTATGGACCTCAGAAATTGATAAGGCATGGCCTAAAGCCATTTTAAGTACAAAAATGAATTGGATTATAACAATATAAATTTGAACACAGTAACTTTTCCTCTCTTGTCTGATGGTATTTATAAAATTAGCAGAAGTAACTTGACTGCATGTACATTGCAGAGCTCACTGCATTTATCCCCTCTTCATCCTTTTACTTCCTCTGCCTTACCTGGTTCATGCCTTAGTATTTCTTTCTTTCTTTTTTTTTTTTTTTTGCTTCAGAAATTTGAAAGAAAATCTTCATGCCATGCATCTTTTTTTTGAATGCATATATATTTTTTGTTTTGTTTTGTTTTGTTTTTTACTTTTTCCAATTTTTTATTAGGTATTTTCTTCATTTACACTTCAAATGCTATCCCCAAATCTCCTATACCCTCCCCCCACCTGCGACCCTACCCACCCACTCCCACTTCTTGGCCCTGGTGTTCCCCTGTACTGGGGCATATAAAGTTTGCAAGACCAAGGGGCCTCTCTTCCCAATGATGGCCCACTCTCATCAATTGACAGATCCTGGAAACAGAAACTAAACAGAGACACATTGAAACTAACAGAAGTTATGAAAAAAAATGGTTTTAACAGATATCTACAGAACATTTTACCCTAAAACAAAAGGATGTACCTTCTTCTCAGCACCACATAGCACATTCTCCAAAATTGACCATATAATCAGTCACAAAACAGGCCTCAACAGATACAAAAATATTGAAACTGTCCCATGCATCCTATCAGATCACTACAGACTAAGGCTGATCTTCAATAACAACATAAATAATAGAAAACCAACATTGACGTGGAAGCTGAGCAACACTCTACTCAATGATAACTTGGTCAAGGAAGAAATAAAGAAAGAAATTAAAGAATTTTTTAGAGTTTAATGAAAAATGAAGCCACAGCATACCCAAACTTATGGGGCACAATGAAAGCAGTCCTAAGAGGAAAACTCATAGCTCTGAGTGCTGCCCAAAAGAAAGTAGAGAGAACACACACTAGCATCTTGGTAGCACACCTAAAAGCTCTAGAACAAAAGGAAGCAAATTCACCCAAGAGGAGTAGACAGCAGGGAAAAAAATCAAACTCAGGGCTGAAATCAACCAATAGAAACAAAAAGAAGTATACAAAGAATAACCAAACCAGGAGCTGGTTTTTTTTTTTTTTTTTTTTGAGAAAATCAACAAGGTAGATAAACCCTTAGCCAGACTAACTGGAGGGCACAGGGACAGTATTCTAATTAACAAAATCAGGAGTGAAAAGTGAGACATAACAAGAGAACCTGAGGAAATCCAAAACATCATCAGATCCTATTACAAAAGGCTATACTCAACAAAACTGAAAAACCTGAATGAAATGGACAATTTTCTAGATATATACCAAGTACCAAAGTTAAATCAGGATCAGATTAATGATCTAAACAGCCCCATACCCCCTAAAGAAATAGAAGCATTCATTAATAGTCTCCCAACCAAAAAAGGCCTAGGACCAGATGGGTTTAGTGCAGAGTTCTTTCAGAATTTCAAAGAAGACCTAATTCCAACTCTCCTCAAACTATTTCACAAAATAGAAACAGAGGTACTCTACCCAATTCATTCTATAAAGCCACAATTACTCTGATAACTAAACCACACAAAGACCCAACAAACAAAGAGAACTTCAGACCAATTTCCCTTATGAGTATCGATGCAAAAATATTCAATAAAATTCTTGCTAACCGAATCCAAGAACACATCAGAACGATCTTCCATCATGATCAAGTAGGCTTCATCCCAGGGATGCAGGGATGGTTTAATATATGGAAATTCATCAATGTAATCCACTATATAAACCAACTCAAAGATAAAAACCACACGATCATCTCTTCAGATGCTGAGAAAGCATCTGACAAAATCCAACACCCCTTCATGATAAAAGTCATGGAAAGATCAGGAGTTCAAGGCCCATACCTAACCATAATAAAAGCAATCTACTGTCACGTACTTTGGTTGAGTCAGCTTGACATAGCGAAAGCTAGGAAGCTGACCGATGAAGCAATGGGTTTCAAAGGGAACTCTCTTCCTGAGGTCTGGCATCTTTTTCCCCTAATTTTTATAAATCATAATATCAATCCTCCACTCACCGCTAGTCTGTTGTATGGATTCACGTGCACTCTATTTAGTATTACCTTATTGTAATGCCTTTTAAGATTGAATTCTAACATAGCTAAAGCCTTTTCCAGTGTTCTAAGATCCCAGATAACAGCAAGGAGCTTAACCTATTCAGTAACTAATTAAGCACTGCTATAAAACAATAAAAACACTAGCCATTAATCCAGCTGTCTTCGTAAAGAAGACTAAAAGTCTCACTGAGGTAGAAATCTTTACTACAGGTTACATTCCATGTCAGGAGTGAGTTAATATACTATCCTGATAAGTAAGATAGTCTCCAGATTAGATAAAATTTAACAAGGCCTAGAGAATATCGGGGTCAGTGACACTACATTACTCTTGAAGCCTGTCAAGAGTTAAACCCCCTGGTGCTATAAACTCTAAAGTGTGAAATTCCTGCCTGGCATTAGGCTTTTCCCAGGCAGGGCTTGTTATCCCTAATGTAAACATTTAAATAGTTCCTGCAAATTCTTTTCTGTTGTATCTGGTAAATTTCAGTGTACCTTGTCTTACTTGTGATTTGTAGCTCCTGATAATTCGCTGTAATATAATAGTCTCATGTTTTACCAGAAAATTACAT
Organism: Mus caroli; assembly: GCF_978045245.1. NCBI lineage: Eukaryota > Metazoa > Chordata > Mammalia > Rodentia > Muridae > Mus > Mus caroli. The sequence continues at coordinate 54,309,938 of NW_028227270.1, read as the reverse complement.
TCAGATTCAACACCTCTCTTGTGTGCTTGATTCTGTCTGTCACCATCTGACTCTTTGCCTATCCGCTCGAGAGACTCGTTCTTACGCAGGCACAGGAAAAAGAAGGTGTGCAGCAATCTACAGAAAACCATTAGCCAACATCAAACGAAAGGGAGAGAAACTTGAAGTAATCCCACTAAAATCAGGGAATAGACAAGGTTGACCACTTTCTCCCTACCTATTCAACATTGTACTTGAAGTCGTAGCCAGAGCAATTCAACAACAAAAGGACATCAAGGGGATACATATTGAAGAGGAAGAAGTCAAAATATCACTCTTTGCAGAATATATGATAGTATATATAAGTGACCCTAAAAATTCCACCAGAGAACTCCTAAACCTGACAAACAGCTTCAGTGCAGTAGCTGGATATAAAATTAACTCAAACAAATCAGTGGCCTTTCTCTACACAAAGGATAAACAGGCTGAGAAAGAAATTAGGGAAACAACACCCTTCACAATAGTCACAAATAATATAAAATACCTTATATTATTTGCATGACTCTAACTAAGGAAGTGAAAGATCTGTGTGATAAGAACTTCAAGTCTCTGAAGAAAGAAATCAAAGAAGATCTCAGAAAATGGAAAGATATCCCATGCTCATGGAATGACAGGATTAATATAGTAAACATCTTGCCAAAAGCAATCTACAGATTCAATTCAATCTCCAGCAAAATTTCAACACAGTTCTTTACACAATTAGAAAGGGCAATTTGCAAATTCATCTAGAATAACAAAAAAACCTATGATAGCAAAAATTATTCTCAACAATAAAAGAATCTCTTGGGGAATCACCATGCCTGACCTCAAGCTGTACTACACAGTAATTGTGATAAAAACTGCATGGTACTGGTACAATGACAGACAGGTAGATCAATGGAATAGAACTGACGATCCAGAAATGAACCCACACATCGATGTTACTTGATCTTTGACAAGGGAGCTAAAACCATGGAGTGTAAAAAAGACAGCATTTTCAACAAATGGTTCTGGTACAACTGGAAATTATCATGTAGAAGAATGTGAATTGATCCATTCTTGTTTCCTTGTACTAAGGTCAAGTCTAAGAGGATCAAGGAACTCCACATAAAACCAGAGACACTGAAATTTATAGAGAAGAAAGTGGGGAAAAGCCTGGAAGATGTGCACACAGGGGGGAAATTCCTGAATAGAACAGCAATGGCTTGTGCTGTAAGATCAAGAATTGACAAATGGGACCTCATAGAATTGCAAAGCTTCTGTAAGGCAAAAGATAATGTCAATATGACAAAAAAAGGCCACCAACAGATTGGAAAAGTTTCTTTATCAATCCTAAATCCAATAGGGGACTAATATCCAATATACACAAAGAACTCAAGAAGCTGGACTCCAGAAAATCAAATAGACCTATTAAAAAAGTGGGGTACAGAATTAAACAAAGAATTCTCAACTGAGTTATACTGAAGAGCTAAGAAGCACCTGAAAAAATGTTCAACATCCTTAATCATCAGGGAAATGCAAATCAGAACAATCCTGAGATTCCACCTCACACCTATCAGAATGGCTAAGATCAAAAATTCAGGTGACAGCAGATACAGGCGAGAATGTGGAGAAAGAGGAACACTCCTCTATTGCTGGTGTAATTGCAAGCTAGTACAACCACTCTGGAAATCAGTTTGGCAGTTTCTCAGAAAATTAGACATAGTACTACCAGATGATCCAGCAATACCTCTCCTGAGCATATACGCAGAAGATGTTCCAACTTGTAATAAGGACACATGCTCCACTATGTTCATAGCAGCCTTATTTATAATAGTCAGAAGCTGGAAAGAACCCAGATGTCCCTCAACAGAAGAATAGAAACAGAAAATGTGGTACATTTACACAATGGAGTACTACTCAGCTATTAAAAACAATGAATTTATGAAATTCTTAGGCAAATGGAGGGATCTGGAGGATATCATCCTGAGTGAAGTAACCCAATCACAAAAAAACACACATGATGTGCACTCACTGATAAGTGGATATTAGCCTAGAAACTTAGAATACCCAAGATACAATTTACAAAACACATGGAACTCAAGAAGAAGGAAGACCAAAGTGTAAATGCTTCATTAATTCTTAGAATGGTGAACAAAATTCCCATGGAAGGAGCTACAGAAACATAATTCAGAGCAAAGCCTGAAGGAATGACCATCCAGAGACTGCTCCACTTGAGGATCCACCTCATAAACAACCACCAAACCCAGTCACTAAGGATAAACCAACAAGAGCCTGCTGACAGGATCCTGATATAGCTGTCTCCTGCAAGGCTCTGCCAGTGTCTGGCAAATACAGAAGTGGATGCTCTCAGTCATCCATTGGATGGAGCACAAGGTCCCGAATGAAGGAACCCAAGAAATACCCAGGGAACTGAAGGCGTCTGAAGCCCCATAGGAGGAGCATCAATATGAACTCACCAGTACCCCCAGAGCTCCTCAGAACTATACCAGCAATCAAAGAACACACATGGTGGAACTTGTGGCTCTAGCTGTATATGTAGCAGAGGATGGCCTAGTCAGTCATTCATGGGCAGAGAGGCCCTTGGTCCTGTGAAGGCTCTATGTCAAAGTAAAGGGGAATATCAGGACCAAGCATGGGAGTGTGTGGGTTATGAAGCAGGGGGAAGGTGGAGGAGGATAGGGGATTTTTGGAGGGGAAACTAGGAAAGAGAATAACATTTAAAGTGTAAATAAAGAAAACATCTAATAGAAAAAAGGAAAAAAAAGAAAATGTCTTACATTTATACAATCTAGTATTACTTAGCTATTAAAAGATTACATTGTGAAATTGGCAGGAAAATGCATGCAATTAGCAGAAAAAAAAATCATCCTGAGTTAGGTAACAGATCCAGAAAGACAAATATGGTATGTATTCTGTAAAAGTAACTTTTATTTGCCAAATGTAATTATTGTCTCCAAGGCTTACTACCTCAGTCTTCTAACCTAGGCCTAGACCTGAAAGTTTCTAGTCTCTGTACTGCCTTATCTAGGCCTAGAATATTTTCAGCCTCTGCAACTTACTGCTTAGATCTCACCCTTTCCAGTTCTTTCTGAGCTCTGGCTGGCTGGTTCAACTCAGGTGTTCTGCCTCCAATCTCCTCTCCACGCTGACTGATTCAAACTGGTTTCTTTCTGCTTCTCACTGAATTGCCCTGCTTGAACTCATACTAACTTTAGCAGTATGTTCTAATCATTGGATTCCTTCCATTCTCTGGTTCACTCTGTCCTCAACTGGGTCTACTGTGTTCTCTCTCTGCAACCTGTTTCTCTATATCTGCCCTGGTAAAACTGTTCTCTCTCTGTCTCTGTCTCTCTCTGAAGGGATATATATGTGTATATATATATATATATATATATATATATATATATATATATATGCAGAATATATATATATATATTCTGCACTTCTCTCTTTTTCCTCTTTGTTCTTATTCTTATGCAAATTGGGAGGCAACATTTGGAAGGCAATGTATAAACCCAGTGCAGTGGAAACTTCCTGGAATTTATGAGGGTGACCCTATTGAGAACTCCTAGTAATGGAGCATACAGAGTCTGAACTGAACATCTTTTGTAGCTAGGCAAGGCTTCCAGTGATAGAACTCAGTTGCATTCAGTTATTGGCCACAGAGGTTCCATGAAGATTTCCAAACAACTCTCTCTGAGGCCAGGACAGGGGAGGGGAGCTTTGTCTAAAAACTGACAACGACATTCTAATGTTGAGGACAACATCTACATAGCTCACTGAATGTAGAGACGTTGAGCTGGTGCCTGCATGGAGCCTTCACTTCAATGTTCTAGTCTCTTTGCATGGAAAGGTACTCTGCAGGCTAGAGAAAGAGTATCCTGTACACCAACTCAGGCACAAGATCCTCCACCTACAGTCTATCCTGCCTGCAAGTTGTGCTGGGGAAATGTTGGTATAGAACTATGGGAGTGGCCATCAAATGTTTATTCATTCTACTAGAGGTATCCCTACATTGCCAGGATGCCCAGGAACTGGAGACTATGTAGCCAAGAGACTTAGTGTAGAACCAAATACAACTGGCAACAAAACAAAACCCAATAAAAGTTATTTCTAATGATGTTTTGCTATACTCATATGTGGTGCCTTATTAAGTTGTCATCAGAAAGGCTTCCTGTAGGCATAATTTTTTGCAATCTACTTTTTATAAGAGTTCACCCTCTCCTCTAGCCCACCACCCAGCAGAAGTAGTGGAAGAGAAAAGTTATTAGAGTACAGGGGAAGTAGATTTCCTCAGCAATAGTTCCTTGGGGGCAAGCTTGAACTTCTTGAGCAACAATTCAGTCCTAGAGCAAGCACCAAATATAACTTAGCAGCTGCAGACCAGTCCTTTAGCCAGGCAGACACCAGACTTGAACAGACAGCTACAGTCCAGTCCTTTCAGCAAGCAGACAGAATGCAGCTATATGTTGGGAGCTATTAAGACAACTCTTTTTTTTTTTTTGTTGTTGTTTTTTTTTTTTTTGTTTTTCAAGACAGGGTTTCTCTGTGTAGCTCTCTGGCTGTCCTGGAACTCACTTTGTAGACCAGGCTGGCCTCGAACTCAGAAATCCGCCTGCCTCTGCCTCCCAAGTGAATTGTGCCTCTCCCCACCCCCAGAAGAAAAGGGGGTCAAAAGCGGGCCACCGACACATCGATTCTGAGAACAACCACGGGATGTTCCAGCCTTAAGTCATCGCTGATGTCCTGACCACACCCTGATACCACCAAGTTCCTGCTTCCCCGTGTAACTGCCTAAAGAATGTGCAACTCTATTGCCCCCCCTTCCACTGATAAGTACTTCTCCTTTTGCTTGTATTGCCCCACCCCTCCCGCTGATAAGTATCTGTACTTCCCCTTTTGCTTGTGCATTTAAGCCTTGGACCTTTCTCAATACATTTAGGGTCTTGATACAACTTCAGAACGGTTTCTGTGTCGTTATTCGTACAAGACCCTCGTCTCTCTCTACCCCCCCCCCCATTTGGTTATTAGGAGAAGGTCCCCTCGAGACCCTTGAATAACTGGACCTGCTGGACGGGTCAGCTATAGTTCAATCCTGAAGAAACCACCAGGCTCACCAACTGGCCTGAGGTGAAACCATGGAAGTGGCAAACTGCCTCAGGAACTTCACCAGAAGTTCTTGGGTGAGGTTCTCTAATGGCAGCACTACTATAAGTTGAGGTCAACAATGCTATGTAAGGCGAACCAATACATGTGTGTCTTTAGCAAAGACTAGCGAAGAAGAGCAAACCAAACCAATGCTCAGTGCTTATCCCCACTGTGTGTAGTCATATTTATAGTCCATCATTAAGCATCCTTCACCTGGGCCTGCTATATCCAAACGTCTTTTCACCTGTGTTTGCTTCAGCAAAGCAGTCTTTCCCATGTTTGTAAGACATCCTTTGACCTCTGTGCCCCAGCAAAACATTTGACATAATTAACATTCCAAAAACCTAGAAGTTTTCACTTCACCTTTCTTTGGCAGAAGATGGAAGCAGGTCCTGAGACCCACAGCCAGACACTGTATAGAGAATCTAAATTGGAGATCTCCATTGGGTTTCTCCCCTTGGAGCTCAAGGAACACTGTGAAAAAAATGATTGGAGTCAGAGGGGATATAGGATACCAGGTGAACATGGTCCACTGATTCAACTAAGCAGGGCTTATATGGGTCCACAGAGACTGAAGTAGCAAATATGGGGCCTATATGGATCTGCACCAAGTCTTCTGCATATATGTTATGGCTATTAGGCTGAGATTTTTGGGACTACTAACAGTGGGTACAGATGTGTCTCTGGCACTTCTGACTGCTCTTAAGACTCTTCTCCTTCTGTTCGGTTGCCTTGTCCAGTCTCAATATGACAGCTTTTGCTTTAACATGTTATATAGCCATGTTTGATTGTTGTCTCTTGGAGGCCTGCTCTTTTCTGAAGGGGCGTGGAAGAGGAGTGGATCTACGGGAGGAGTGTCTGAGAGGAGTGGAGCGAGGGAGAGTAAACTCATCAGGGTGTATTGCACGAGAGAAGAAGAGAAACATCTACTCTCATTTAAATGAGTGGGGGACGATGAGGGACCAGGGATCAAGAGGCCAAGAGACCAAGAGACTGTGTGTCCAAAATGGCAGAGGTTATATAGGGATCAGAGGCTGGAAGAAGGGAAGCCCAGACCCTGAGCTGGAATATTTAGGGGAGGGGCAGAGTGAGAAGTGCTAGGAAGAGCCAGAGGTACTGAGAGTTTTCCTCTTTGAAACCTAACAATAAAAACTGACCAAATTTGGAGGGATGGCTAAGACAAAAATGACCCAATAAACAAGAAAAAAACATAAAGATAAAAATAGACACATAAGTGGAGGGCAGACCAAGTGAAAAACGTTTATTTAAAGAAATGCAATCTTAATGTGAAACTTTCTCCAATCAGATCTACACAGGCTGCTTTCACTGGAAATATGTTAGTACAGGCAGGAATGAAATGAAAGTGACTTTGTTTTTTTTTTTTAATTTTTAATATTTTTATTACATATTTTCCTCAATTACATTTCCAATGCTATCCCAAAAGTCCCCCATAGCGCCCCCCACTTCCCTACCCACCCATTCCCACTCTTTTGGCCCTGGCATTCCCCTATATTGGGGCATATAAAGTTTGCAAGTCCAATGGGCCTCTCTTTCCATTGATGGCCAACTAGGTCATCTTTCGATACATATGCAGCTAGAGACAAGAGCTCCAGGGTTCTGGTTAGTACATCATGTTGTTCCAACAATAGGGTTGCAGATCCCTTTAGCTCCTTGGGTATTTTCTCTAGCTTCTCCATTGGGAGCCCTGTGATACATCCAATAGCTGACTGTGAACATCCACTCTTGTGTTTGCTAGGCCCCGGCATCTTCTCACAAGAGACAGCTATATTTGGGTCCTTTCAGCAAAATCTTGCTAGTGTATGCAATGGTGTCAGCGTTTAGAAGCTGATTATGGGATGGATCCCTGGATACGGCAGTCTCTAAATGGTCCATCCTTTCATCACAGTTACGAACTTTGTCTCTGTAACTCCTTCCCTGGGTGTTTTGTTCCCAATTCTAAGAAGGTGCACAGTGTCCACACTTTGGTCTTCATTCTTCTTGAGTTTCATGCGTTTAGCAAATTGTATCTTATATCTTGGGTATCCTAAGTTTTGGGCTAATATCCACTTATCAGTGAATACATATTGTGTGAGTTCTTTTGTGATTGTGTTACCTCACTCAAGATGATGCCCTCCAGGTCCATCCATTTGGCTAGGAATTTCATAAATTCATTCTTTTTAATAGCTGAGTAGTACTCCATTGTGTAAATGTACCATAGTTTCTGTATCCATTCCTCTGTTGAGGGACATCTGGGTTCTTTCCAGCTTCTGGCTATTATAAATAGGGCTGCTATGAACATAGTGGAGCATGTGTCCTTTTTACCGGTTGGGACATCTTCTGGATGAAAGTGACTTTGTGAATTGAATTTTTGAAGAATAATAGGTTATTATAAACTTTAAAAAGTGAACTGGCAGTTAAATATTGTGAAACATTAAACATTCATACAACATGACTTTCTACACACAGGCAAGTTCAAGCAGCTCAGTATAGTATGTACCTTCCAAGTTCTATCTCCCACATCTTCCCAGGTGATATTCGTTACTACATCAATTCAAAACTACTTCTGTGCCTTGAAGCATTTTCTGCTCATTTTACTCTTCTTGGAAACTCTTTTACCTCCTTCTTGCCTTGTCCCACTCTTCTGGAAACAAGTAAGATGTCAAGATTTTCCTGACCTGAATCTGCTGAGTCAGTTTCCCTTCTTGGTGTTTTCATTGCACCAAGTATGTAATGATTGTGCATAATTTACATAATATGTTCATATTAGTTTACATATCTGATTACACACTGTTTCCATCATGTTGGTTGTTATTCTGATATCTCCTACATTGATGGTTTTCAAAGTGGGGGAAATTCTGCTTCCCCAATAAAATTTGGCAATATTTTTAAGATTTATTCATTTTAGCCAGGAAGTGGTAACACAAGCCTTTGATCTCAGGACTTGAGAGGCAGAAGCAGATGGATCTCTGTAAGTCTGAGGCAAGCCTGATCTACAGAGCTAGTTCCAGGACAGTCAGGAATACACAAAGAAACCAGGGATACACAAAGGCACAAGAAATTGTGTTTTTCAAAAGACACAATATAAATATACTACTTATATTTATATAAATATATAATATAAATATATTTTAAATTTTATTTATTTTAAATTATATGTAATTTATAATATATATTTTATATAAGGTAAATTAAAAACACATCAATTATTTATATATTTTTCATATATTACATATATTGTGTTTAAGATATGATTATGTATTGATTATATACCATTTTATAGAATATAAAATTATACTTAACTTATGTTAAAATACTTATATATAAATAATTTTTTATTTTATGAATGTTTTTGCCTGCAGGTATGTATGTACAGCCTGTGTGCTTATTGTTTATGGAAGTTATAAAAGCACAGTTGATCCCCAGGACTGTAGTTACAGGTAGTGAGTTGTAGAAGGCATGGTGGGGTCACCCCTATGTAAATGCCAGGACTACGCAGTTGCAAAAGCATCTCCTGCAGGACGACCTAATTGAGGACTGCCTCAGAGACCAAGGATTGCTGGTGCAGACAATGCCAGCCAATCAGGAACTGCTGTTTAGAAGAGATGCTTTCTTGAGACCAATGGGGTGCAGGTGGAGGGTATTAAAGGAGCTTGCAGCAGTGTTCAGAAAGTCTGGAGACCGTGTTGTTGGGTCTGTACCACCTCACCTCCAACACCCAAGGGCAGGTAGGGTCAGATGGAGAGTAGTCCAGGACACAGGCAACATCTGGCACCCAGTGTGGTTGATAGGCTACTTCATTGTACTTGTTTTGTGGCTGCTTGACAACCTTCTTTTCCGGGGATTCCCTTTTGCCTCATGCTGCAAGGACTGTGCTCGTGGTTTAACCTGATCTGCTCTTCTTCTTGTGGTGTGGCTGTTGTGTCCCCTTCGTTTGCTTCTTCGGTGAGTTGGTTCCTTAGTGTTTTATGTTGCGGATCCCACAAAGGTGTGCACATGGACCTCATTTCTGTCTTTTTTGTTTTGTCTGTCTGACCTCTCTTTTGGTCTCTTTTTGGTTTGAGGGTGAATATGCAGCGGCCATCTTTTTGTTCTTCTTTGTCTTTGGATGAGCATGCAACAGCCATATTTTTGTCCTTTGTCTTTGGGTGAGTGTGCTGTAGGGAGCATGTGGTGGCCATCTTTTTGTTCTACTCTGTCTTTGTGTAGCTGAGTATGTGGCAGCCATCTTTTCTGGCTGCTCATTTTCACTTTTGGTTTTGATTCATCCTGGTACCTGACATAGGGGCCATTTTCCTAGGTGGTGTTACCAGCGGTTGACTCCCAAATGCCTTTTCCATCCCAGATATACCATCCAGACATAAGGCCTTTGAGCTACATCTGAGGGAGTCCCCTGCTTAGCACACTGAGACTTTTGTCACCTCTTCTGTCATATTTGTCATATCTATTTGTCTGTTTTCTTTGTTCTCGTCATCATGCAATCCCTCCCCTCCATCATCAGGGAAGCTCACCCAGATTAGGGCTCTGAAAACCATTCTGGTTATTCACAGTCTCAAGGTTAAGAGTCAGGACCTGGACCAATTTTGGTAGAAGGCTGCAATATTGGGCCCCTGTATATCACTGGAGAACCTGTGGGACCCTGACCTCTGGATGTGTGTTCTCTTCTTTGTCTGCAATTGTGAGGTATAGTCCGGAATTATTCCTCCCTTGTTCTTTTTCCCCCATTTTCCTTACATTCATCACCAGTCTTAAGAATTCTTCCCAAGAGGAAGTGGTGGCTGTCCATTACAAATACTGCCAGGATCAGTCTACTATTCACCTTTCCATTACTGACCCAGTCCCTCGTTCTCCAGGCAAACAGGTTGATTTTAGCAATGAGGAGGAGCGCATCTCTGCTCCAGCCCTCCAGCTGTTAGGCCTCCAGCTGTCCTCTAGTGCCACTATCTAAGGCCCCTCACTCACTAGCCCTTCTGCTCCTGCCCGATCAGAAGTACTCCCAGCTTCCCCCTGGCATGATTTAGGGGGACTTTGCCTTCCAGAAAGTTACTCCTGTTGTGGTCACTCCTGCAATGCCTGTCCCTCCTGCTAGACTGCCTCTTCCCCAGAAGCCTCTTTCTCCTCAGGTAGATTGTGAGGCTTTCCTTGTCAATCTTGGCCCTGATGTGGTGACTAGGCTCTGGATTCCCACTCCTTTGCCAGACTTGGCACTAATCAGAAAAGCTGCCAATGGTTCCAGCCCAGAATTCCCCTTATTTTGAACAAGTACTGAAGCAAGGGACCATGCACCTCCAGACCTATTATGATTGGTCTAATCTCAGTGCGGGCTGAACACCACCCCCAGGGTTTCTTAATTGGAGGTCTGCATATCATGACTTGGCTGAAAATCAGGCTAGGATTAATCTAGAATATAACCTTAACATTATTTTTGACATGCTTACCAGCCACAGATCAGGGGGGCGATGAAGGAGCCAGAAGAAAACATGGAGATGTAATGTAAATATTGTGTTTATTAGTTTTTCTTTAGCCTGGGAGGACCGATGAGCTTAGGGCTTTGGTCTCCCCCCCCCCCCCACCATTCTTTTGCCTGTGGCAGTTAACTCCCTAGCCTATCCTGTTCTTTTCTCTTTCAGTGTGACGTTTAGGTTTGCCCTTCATGGACATAGTCACTACTACACGGCAAGTAGAAGGCACCTGGCCCATGGAGGAAATTCTCTGCTTTACCACCAATGTCCCCTCTGTCAGCCCTTGTATCCAACTACACAATATGACCACGGGGGACTTTCATGGTAATCTAACTTATGGCACCATGTTAGATATGGAACTTCACGTTTCCCTTACTAATTACAAATCCCCAAAGGATCCCCCAAGTGAATCACATCCACCCCTGCCTTGCTGTCCAAGGGTCCTTCAAATGCCCATTTTAGTGGGACTTCCTACCCTTTGGGAGCACTGCTAGCCTGTTCTAGGTGTAAAATTCACTGGGGACTATCTGATATTATCATCTAACCTCACACTTGGTATGTGGAGGTTTACCTCACATGATGATTCCAATGTTACTCCCCATGTTAACAGGGATCCCATTAGATTCCGATATGACCCCATTATAAGCAATTGTGATTTACGTGCCTCCCCTAATTGTCTTGATTTATATCATCTTATTCTCCTAAAAGGTGGCCGACTCTTTTTTTTTTTTTTTTTTGAGACAGGGTTTCTCTGTATAGCCCTGGCTGTCCTGGAACTCACTTTGTAGACCAGGCTGGCCTCGAACTCAGAAATCCGCCTGCCTCTGCCTCCCGAGTGCTGGGATTAAAGGCGTGCGCCACCATGCCCGGCTCGGTGGCCGACTCTTTAATGGGACATATTTCCACATAAACCAGTCAGTGAAAATGTGGACTGGGGCAATCCCCTGTGCATGTGACCATTGACAGCCAGGTTGGCTGGAAAGCCACTCCAGTCTATGTCCAACCTTCCTTTATCTTTCTGATCACTAATACCTACATTGTCAGAGACAGCCTTAACTGCTTTAATGAGAAATGTCTACTGACCACCTGCTGGATGTGATGTTCAACAACAGCTATCCCGATGAGGGAACTAGCTGCTATTTGGATGCCTGTGGTAAATGTCACCCACTTTCATGCCATCACTCTTATGACCCAGCCTCACTTACAACCCCTACACCAGGGAAAGAGGGGTTTTGGTATTAGAGCTGCCATCATTGTAGCCATCATTGCACCATTGCAGGGGCAACAACAGCTGCTGTTGCCTTGACCCAGAAAGCCACTATGGTGAAGACTCTCAATGATGTAGTCTTTAAGTCAGCTGAGGTGATGCAGGCACAGGAGCTACTAAATCAACATCTTTATCAAGCCATCCACATTTTACAATAACAGATTGACTTATTAGCAGAAGAGTTGGCCCTTGTTAGGGACATGTCTCTACTGGCGTGTGACCCCAGGTTTCACTCAATCTACTTAACTCCTTACCGGGTACATCACCACTGAATCCCGACAACAGTTGGCTCAATATCTTAAAGATACCTGGTCAGACAAATTCCTTAACTATTCTGTGCTTTTAAGGGAAAACATAGCCAACCTCAATGCAACCAGGGTATCTGTGCTCTCCCTGGATGCCAGATTCTTGGGAAAAGTGTGGGACAATATTAAGAGGCCGTTTGACCCCTTATGGATAGCCATTTATGCTCTGGTGGGAGAAATTGTCATACTAATAATTATTTTTACATGTTTCACACAGCATATACCCAGGCATTGTTCCATAAATAAGGCGACCCTCCCAGTGCTGATGGCTCTTGTAATTCCTGATTGCGGGCCCCCGAAGGAAGAGATCAAAGCATGGATGGCAGAGATCCCTAAGACCACCATGTAGGCTGTTTCTCATTTCCCTGTTGTGTGACATGCCTCCTAAGTGTTATCTCTTTGAGGGCTGGTAGTCAATGATGGATAAGATCCTGGAAGACAGGACAACCTAAGTATACACAGTCCAGTATACTGGGAATCCTCTGAGGTGGGGTCAGCAATGTTAAGGCAATAGCAGCCCAGCTCCCTCTAGGCTGTGAAAATCTAAAATCAAAAGGATATGTAGCAGGAATGATGGGCTCAACTCTATGTAAATGCCAGGGGCTGCACAGCCACAAAAGCATTTCCTGCAGGAGGACCTAATTGAGGACTGCCTGAGAGACCAAGGATTGCTGGTGCAGACAATGCCAGTCAATCAGGAACTGCTGTTTAGAAGAGATGCTTTCTTGAGACCAATGGGGTGCAGGTGGAGGGTATTAAAGGAGCTTGCAGCAGTGTTCAGAGAGCTTGCCGCGAGATTTCTCATCTGCTCCTGGAGTCTGTGTCATTGACTCTGTGCCACTTCACCTCTAACCATCAAGGGCAGGTAGTCCAGGGCACAGGCAACAGTAAACCAACATTTGGATACTGTGAATTAAACCCTAGTCCTCTGTAAAAGCATCAAGTGCTTTAACCCATTAAACCATGTTTTTAGCTCACAGAAACAAAATAATAACTAAGATGAAGGAGATGGCAACAGTATTTAATGTAGAGAAGGCAAAGATGTTGCCAGTCAATGGTTCTAGATGGGTCTATACAATTTAATCAGCCCCAAATGTTAATAATTTAAAACCTCTGTACTATTATATATCTTCCTCTTGTCTGGAACATAAATACATATACTTTCTATCTCCAAACTCCACAAAATTATATATTGAAAGTTCAGGGCAAAATGAACTTTGTTTTTGTTTGTTTTGAGTAATTCAGTCTCACCATGTGTCTCAGGCTGGATTTGAAGTGTAGATCTTCTGTCTCAGCCTCCCAAATGTTGGAATTATGCTTGCACATTCAATATGTGAATTTAAAATGTTCATTTGTGTCAGTATACTGTCCATACATGTTTATGTACGTACAGATGCATATGTGTTAAGTGAAACTTTAATGTTCAGTTTATTACTCTATTTTATGGGTAAAGAATCTATGACTTGAGGACACAAAGATAAAGGAAGATAATGTAAAAGCAATGTCTGGAACAAGGCTTGTGTTTCATCAATGTTGTAGGTGACTAAAGCTACTCAAATTGTCCCAGCAGTGGTGTGTGAGTTCCTTGTTACCCACTCCATTGTTCTGGGTTCCCGAATAACACACACACACACACACACACACACACACACACACACACACACAGAGAGAGAGATATACTCATTTTAAAATGCCTTAAGCAGCTCAAAGGTTGGGACAATATAATCCTCCACGCAGCTAGCACACTCTCCTCTATGATATTCCTGAATTATTATTTACTAAAACCTATATTCCATCCTGGCCATCCAAGACCTGGGCCTGTAGCCCCCTGTCCCCCTGGGCTACAATCCCCAACTCTTATATACTGCCAGTCTCTCTGTCCTACACTTCTCAGGCCTGTATCTTCTCCTTCCCAGTCATGGTGGTTCTAAATCCTCCTTCCTCTCTTGGTTCCCTTGCCCACAAATCCTAAAGCCTCACCCCTGTCTTCCTGCCCAGCAGTAGGCTGCTGGCAACTTTATTTAACAATCAGGACCAACTGGGGGCAGGGACTCTCAGTGTCTTACATGTGTGATTCTTGTGCAATTTTGGGAACCCAATAACATAAGACAAGCGTTAAGCCAATTCCACAACACAACGCTATGAGTTCATTTTCACAACAAAGTGCAAAGACTAGATCAAAGTCCTCCAAAGGTGCTGAAATGAGTTATAAAAACTCTATAGCAAAATCCCTTCACTTTGTAGCTACAGAGCTGTAACTATAAAGGTCAGCCTTGTCCAATACCTGACCTAATATATGTTTTCAGTTTAGTGACAAAGCAAAATATAAATATAAAGAAACTACAAGCCGGGCGGTGGTGGCGCACGCCTTTAATCCCAGCACTTGGGAGGCAGAGGCAGGCGGATTTCTGAGTTCGAGGCCAGCCTGGTCTACAAAGTGAGTTCCAGGACAGCCAGGGCTATACAGAGAAACCCTGTCTCGAAAAACCAAAAAAAAAAAAAAAAAAAAAAAAAAAGAAACTACAAACTGACTATCCAAAAAGAAAGTATTATCCCTTCTGATTCAGATTATACATTTGCAAGCATATACAATTAAAAATATATTAACCACAAATTATTTTACTTAGGTAATATCAGAAGTTTCATAGAGAGTTTTTGTTACAATTATATTTCTGCCTTTAAACAAAAACAAGCAAAAATATTAAATACAAAGTAAACAAGCAGTACATTTTTCCAGTGTAGGAGATTTAGTCAGAATTTGAAATTACTTAAAGAGTTTGCTACAAGACACTCAAATGTCAGCAGGCTTTCTGGTATATAGGTTAAAATGTTACTTAGTAATCATTCCGCTCTTCCTGCTCAATTATTAACACAGACAAGCAAATTTCATAGCAAAATTTATGTACATCAATATATCTGAGATCTTAGATTCTAAAATGCTATGGATTTTTTAAAACCAGTATTTCTATATTTTTACACTTATTAATGTGTGTGGGTGTGTGTGAAACTGTGAGCATAAACAGTTTTAAAGTTGGAGGTTTGAGGACAACTTGTAGGTCGATTCTGTCCTTCCACCAAATGGGTTCTAGAGGTTGGCCTTGGGTCACATAGACCCAAGACATATAATCAAAGTTTAACATATAATCATCTGTTTAATTAACTATAGCAAATCAATGAAAGCATTTATATTTTAACATATATGTACTTTATTGTTTCATGTACAGTCATCTGGTATGCTTAAAGAGTGAGCAATCATAAAAAGGAAATATGATCACACATGATTGAATAAAATACTCAAACTAAATAACACTATATATTAGATTTTATTAGGTCAATATATAGCTTAGCAGTAAATTCTACTGATGGGCATAAACTAGCAAGGTGTTGTCATCCTGAAAGATGGAGAGGGAAATTAATGAAGGTACAAAATGGATAAATCTCCCCCAGGGAAATATACCTTCAAGTTGAAAAGCTGAAGTGCATTGCTATCTAGTAGCAGAATTTAAGTCCTTGTTATAAAGGGATTCTTGCTTTCTAAAGGAAAGTGGCTAGCTATCTAATCCATTTTGCCGTGTTGACCTATAGAGGAATTTTAATCTTCCAACATGGCTGCTCCGGCAAAAGATCACATCCGAAGACCTCCTAGGTATGTGTTATCTGGGCAGAGTGCAGTGGAATTCAGTTGAGTTCAGCAGCTGAGTTTGGCTGAGTTCAGTTCAGAGGCAGGCTTTATTGTGGGGGTTCAAGAGTCACCCCACAAACCACATGTACACTGATCTCAGTCTGACAGGGATAGATTATTGGGCATTCACCCCAAAGAGCTGACTGTGTCCATGAATGTTTCTCAGGGTCAGTTTATATAGGCAAAACTCACAATGAGCTAATGTGCAGGTGCAGGAATCACTGCCCAGTGGTTGGCTTTGACTCAAGCTATTTTGGCTAGCTAGACAGAACAGTTCTGACCTTTGTTCTGATTGGTTCAAGTGATGCTTATGGTTGTGGAGTTTATTAAGATTAACAAACCTCAGAGCATAACCCGGTATGTGGTCAACATGACCCTGGTCTAGGTCAAGCACATTTTCTGTGTCAGTAACAATATGAAATGACTGGCAGGCATGGAAAAAAATGGCTACAGCTATGCTGGGAGGGAGCAGGCATTAACACTTACCAGGACAGTTTTACAGAGACAGGCTAGACATAGTTGAAGAAAGAACTTGCCAGAGAATGAGACGGAGGCAGAAGGTTAGAATATATTTAAAAAGTTTGAGGCCAGGCAGAGCAATTCTGTCCAAAGCCAAGAGAAGCCCACTTAAATCAGTAAGCTTGGAGAGGCATTTGAGCCAGAATAGTTGAGTTGAACCAGCCAGGCAGAGTTCAGAAAGAACTAGAAAGGGTGAGCTTATTAAGCAGTAAGCCTCCAATATAACAATTATGTCAGGCAAATAAAAGTTACTTTTACAATCATCTCTGAGCCTGGGCTCTAAAAGACATCCCACACATAGTGCATACTGCTCTGCTCTGCAAGGGCTGTCTGATTCATCTTTATAAACTCACTTCTGATGCTGGGCTCTAAAAGACATCCCTCACAAAGTGTGAACAGCTCTGCTGTTCACCCACCATGCTGACAAGGATCTGCACGAGACCTTTTATGTTCACTTAAGCCTTTTAATTCCAAGCATTACAGTTATTTTTCAAAGCTACCCAACATACTCCTATTTTAAAAAGCCACCAGGCTTATGACTTTGGAAAGTTTATTATGGTAATAGGATTTTGGACTTTGGATGAGTTTTTATTGGCGCTTTCCCAAATAACTTTGTTCTGTAAAGTCTTGACATAAAATACAGAGAGTACATTTGTAACCATGCTATAAAATAGGTTCTAAAAGTATCTTTAACAGCCAACTGATGCACAGAGGTTGTTTTTCCTATGGTTAAGGAGGAAGGGTAAGGATTGAGGCTATGTGATTCCAACCTAGAAGCTCGAAATGGCTATTGGTTTCAGCTGTGTCAGATTTCCCAGTAACGTGTAGATGTGACAGACTGTGATAAAACAAAGATTCTCTTTGTCAGTGACAGGATTGCACTGATCTGTTCACAAGTTCCTTCTATCACCCTGGTCTCCCAGTGACCTAAATCCTGGTCCTGCTTATTCTTCTCATTTAACAGAACAGAATAATTCATAGCACTGGGAATATTAAGACAGTTTTGGTGGTACATAGCTTTAATCTAAGCACTTGGGAAACAGTAGGAGGATAATCTATGTGAGCTAGCCTGGTCTACATAGTGAGTTGCTGGCCAACCAGAACAACACATGAAGACCCTGTCTCAAAGTAAAACCAAACTCAAAACAAAGACCCAAAGAACAGTAAGTACATTCTATGGTTTTCAGAAAAGTTGTAATTATTTGTTATCATTTAGAATGCAGTAGCCACGGGATGTACATTGGTAGCTTAGACTTGGGATGAAATCTTTCCTCACATCATTGTTATATCACATTTTTAAAAAGATTTATTTATTTTATGTGAGTACAGTGCCACTGTCTTAAGACACACCAGAAAAGGACATCAGATCCCATTACAGATGGCTGTGAACCACTGAGAATTGGACTCAGGACCTCTGGAAGAGCTGTCAGTGCTCTTAACCACTGAGCCATCTCTCCAGCCCATTATGCCACATTTTTAACTATAAAAGAGGTGGCTAGCCCGGAACCTCCTGCTCCTAGTAAGTCAAAACCTCATTTGTTGAAGTTCATCACTTGGAATTGTCTTTAGTCTTGCTTTAATAGCTTAAATGTTAAGGACATTTAAGAACAACTTTTACTACAAGAAAAACATTTTTAGGAAGGCTCTAAATCATTAGAGAACTAACAAGAATAACTTCCAAGATAGGTTTCAAAATATGATTAAAGATCTAAGGAAAGTTTGTTGTTGTTGTTTTCTGGAAATTTAATCAATAATAAATTAGCTTTCTAATATCCCAATACTACTTTTAAGATATTTTCTTCCCCAAGAGTCTTACAGTGCGACCCAGGCTAATCTCAGATGCAGCCACCCATTTCTCAAGTGCTGTGAACTATTGCAAGCACATGCCACCATGCTGAGCACATCTGCCTTTAAAATACTTGTTAGGAGCCAGGCATGTTAGGTGCACACCCTTAATTCTAGCACTCAGTAGGCAGAGGCAAGCAGATCTTTGTGAGTTTAAAGCCAGCCTGGTCTACAAAGTGAGTCCAGGATGGCCAGGGCTACACAGAGAAACCCTGCTTTAAAGGCTAACTTGTCTTTTTTTGTCAAAGGACTGCATAAAGGTATCTGTATGTTTTAATTATTTTATGAATTTTAACTGTAATAGAAAACTTTGTTCCTTTCCTTCCATCTTGTTTCTAGTAGGAAACTTCTGCTGTATGTACAAAGCAGGTATTCCTCCTCCTACTGTACCTATTGAAATTCTAGCTCTTACCTCCACCAAAGAACCTCTCAATTTACAGCCAGAATTTGTATCTTTAAATTGAACTGTGTTCTCTTTGCTGTTTAGTATCTAGTTTGGTTTATTTTTGTTGTTTCCAAGACAGGGTCTTTTGTGGCTCTGGGTGTATGGGCGCTGATAGAGACCACGTTGCCTGGCCTACTGAGTGCTAGGAATGAGCTACTATGCATAGCTCAGTACCTAATTTTTTGTTGTTATTCATTCAATTTCCCAGTATCAGCACCCCCAGTTCCTCTCCCTCTCCTCAAAGAGATGGGAGAGCTCCCTCCCACCCAGTACTACCTCACCATGGCACATCAAAGAACTTCAAGACCAGGCACACCCTCCCGCACAAGGCCAGACAAGATGGCCCACTCAGGGGGACAGGATCCACAGGCAGGCAACAGGTTTGGAGACAGTCCCTGCTCCAGTTGTTGGGGGACCGTAATTAAGACCAAGCTTCACATCTGCTACACATGAGTAAGTAGCCTAGATCCAGCCCCTGCTCACTCTTTGGTTAGTGGTTCAATCTCTGGGAGCCCAGATTAATCCATTCTGTTGGTCTCCCTGAGGAGGGCCCATCCTCCTTGGGTCCCTCAAACCTTCCCCCAATTCCTCCACAAGACTCCCTGAGCTCCTAGTTCTTAAAAGAACATAAAAGCATAATTTGCCTTTGTGCTTTTTTTCTCTGTTGTTTTCCAAATGCCTAATTCGTTATTTACTTACTTATTACTGATTAGCATAGGGCATGTGCACCTGTACATACACAGGTAAGTTATATAAGCCCATATTGGAATAAAGACTTTTTCTAAATGGCAGGATGCAAAATAAATCTAGGCAGAGAAGCTGCATGTGGTGGTGCACACCTTTAATCCCAGCATTCGGGAGGCAGAGGCAGGTGGATCTCTGAGTTCGAGGCCAGCTAGGTCTACAAAGTGAGATCCAGGACAGCCAGGGCTATACAGAGAAACCCTGTCTCGAAAAACAAAAACAAACAAACAAAAAATCTAGGCAGAGAGCAATGTTCTGAAAGACTGTGTCCCAAGTACTGTATTTAATTAACCTGGGGTAAACTTTCCCTTCTTTCCATCATTCACTTTGAAAGCTGATGGCCCAACTGTTCAGTGCTGGTTGCCTAATCCCTTGTCTCACACCTGTATAGCCAGGAGCCTAGAAAGGGAATCTAAAGCTTACTATTTAGCCAGTATAAAATGTTGTATCTTTCAGTAAATTGGCTAGTTATCTAGCCAATGAAGAGATGATTAAATCGGCTCCCTTCATCTCTAGTTAAGCAGCAACTAAAAATATCTTATAAGTCTTGAAAAAAAAAATTCTGTCTGAAAAATGATAACAATAATTATGACAGTAGGAGTTTGAATTGAATTCAAATAATCCAACCATGGTTACAATAGACATTTATTTAAAGTGTGACATAGGGTAGAATAATTCTTAAATTGTGATTTGGGTTGAAATAACTGTGAAAGTATGGTGAGACCAGGCATACCCACAGATCTTAACTAAAAGATCACTTCTTTGCCCACTCTTCTCTCTCCTTTCTTTCCCGAATAACCTCTTTTAGATAGGGTTCAAGGTAGAATTTGTCCTAAAGAAGGAAGAAGAAAACAACAGGCTTTAGATCACCAATGAAGTTCATTGCAATGAATTAGTCTTTGCTTATAACCTAAGAAAATATAATCTGAACCTCTAGGAAATATGTGCTTTTTAAATACAAAACCTCAGAAAGATCATGCAGTGAGCAGGTCAGGAGGTGTCCAATGCCTATAAGCTTGCCTTACTTTTGAGGACAGATGTCCATGCACAGAGCTACAAAAATCACTCAATAGACCTCATATAACTAAAACTCTTCATAGAGCAGGAACCAAAGCAGAGGGAAAGCAATATGGCTGATAAGGCAGAAAATCTAAATTCTAGCCCAGGCTTTCCATACTAAAGACTAGCTTAGTGATGTCAGAAGTCACTTCACCTCCAAGTCTCACCTTGTTATTTAAAATAGAGCCAACAGCTTTCTACTAACCTCACCCGGTTGCTGAAATGCTACTTATGTGGCATGACGTGGAGAACACTAAAACCCTGAACAAACAAGCACGCTTCCCCTGTTCCTGATACTGCATCTTAAGTGACTAACACTGCTAGACACATCAAACCTGCTCTACCTCCTCATATTTTGTCCACTGATCCTTAGGCAAGATCTGATGCCTCATAGACAGGTCCAGGGCTCTCTTAATTCGAAACATCCTGTCATTATAAAGGTCCTCAGGAAGCCTTCTTATGGCTTCTTTTACATCTTCAGTTTCATGTAGTGTATCATCTCGCATTAACCCTGCAATAGGAACAGAAGAACCAGATTAAAGAACAATCCAAAAAAAAAGTGATTTTTGTTCGTTTTGCACTTTTCAGACAGCCTCACTTTGTAGCCCTTGCTAGCATTGATCTCATAGAGAATCATTTGTTTCTTCCCACTCAGCCTTAGACTCATTTGCCTTGAAATGACCATCTTCTTGCCTCTGCCTCCCCAATAATAAAATTACATAACTCACCATATCTGGTAGGAGCTTTTCATGTATATGTGTGTGTGTGTACATGTACACACACGTATCTCCACATACACGTGGAGGCCAAAGGGTAAACCTGAGGTATCAGTCCTTGAGTTTTCACCTTGTTTGAGATTGTCCCTGTGTTGCTACTACATAAGCTAACCAACCAGTGTCTAGAAATTCCTGTCTCTTCCCACCTTCCCAGAGTAGCACACTGCTTGTGCTGTGTCAACTTTTATGTGGGTTCTGAACTCAGGTCATCAGACCTGTGGAGTCACTGAGCCATTTCCTCCACATAGAACTTTTCTCTGCTAATGAACAAAATAGCTGACTGAAAAAGCACCAAAATTACTAGGAAAGATAGAAACCAAATGTGTTTTAGGCCCAAGTTATTGCTTGAAGAAATATACAGGCTTTTTAAAAGCACTATCAGAAAATTCCTATTTCGGGCCAGGCGTGGTGGCGCACGCCTTTAATCCCAGCACTTGGGAGGCAGAGGCAGGCGGATTTCTGAGTTCGAGGCCAGCCTGGTCTACAGAGTGAGTTCCAGGACAGCCAGGACTACACAGAGAAACCCTGTCTCGAAAAAAACCAAAAAAAAAAAAAAGAAAAAAGAAAATTCCTATTTCATAAGAACCGTTCAGAAAGCATGTAAAATGTGTACCTTGACCTTGAAACCATGTGGACCCCATCTTTTCTTCTAATCTGAGATCATTATATAACTGGAATCGACCACGGATGCGGGTAGGCAGGTGAAGGTACCTACTTACAATCCGAAGTTTGATCCCTGGACACCATGAAGGAAGGAGAGCTAGCTGCCAGAAGTCTTCCTCTAACCTCCACAAGCACACCTTGGTATATGTGCAACTGATAATTTTTTAAAAAGGCATAAAGAACTCAAATTTATACTAAGGAACCCTAAGGTCTGCTGATGCTTCCATTCAGCTTCTAGACCACAATGTGAAGTTCACTGCTAATTAGACAACACTAAGAAAGTTCAAACATCACCGGGAGGTGGTGGCACATGCCTTTAATCCCAGCACTTGGGAGGTAGAGGCAGGTGGATTTCTGAGTTCGAAGTCAGCCTGGTCTACAAAGTGAGTTCCAGGACAGCCAGGGCTATACAGAGAAACCCTGTCTCGAAAAACCAAAAAAAAAAAAAAAAAAAAAAAAAAAAAAAAAAAAAGAAAATTCAAACATTACATAAAGATCAAAAATTCAAAAAAGTTTATTTTTAAATCTGATACACATAAAAACAAATTATCTCTTTTGAACTATAGGAATTCTTTAAAAGTACTAATTCAGGGAGAACAGGAAAAGGAGAACCACAGAATGGATACTCACCCAGTTTATTGAATCCTGCAGCATTATAATACCACTTTCGAAAACCATCCAGCCACTTGCTTGATGCTGAAACTATAATTACCACAGTGTTAGTTGCTACAATATACTTACAAAGAAATGGACCAATTGGTAAAGAACCAGTTCCCTTATAAACCTAAGAATATCCCCTTGTATACAATGTAGATAATCATTTCACTCATGACACTGTGGGAACAAATGGTAAACTCAAAACTAAAGGTGCCTAATAGCCACAGGTATACTTCCTGCCACTTTGGGTTCTCAGAGTCCAACACCCTTCTCCTGCGACCATAAGAACTGAAGGACCAGAGACAGGAAAGGATCTGAAGCACCTCTGTCTTTTGTAGCTGCAGAAATACCTTTTTCTTTTCCAAGGAGGTGGAGCTATAAGATTTCAGGTTAAGTGGCAGGCCTCTAGTCTCCAAAACTTTTAGTCTACATTGTCTTATTTGGCTATCATCTTTAAAATTATAATTTTAAATAAAATATAATTTATAATTATTTCTAGAAAAACTTTCATACTATCAGCTAATTTAAATATCAATATATTAGTAAAAGAAGCCCATTTTCCTTTTCTCAAACAGCAAACTGTTCGTCAAGGGAATAATAGTATTTGAACATGGATAAGAAGAAACATTCAATGTTAAATTTAAATCTCTTAATGTAACAAAGCAAGCCTGTAATCTCAGCATGCAGGAAGTTGAGACTGTGAATACCAAGCCTTGTGTAAACAAACAAACAGAGATACAAAAACTAAAATAGGGGCTGGGAATATGGTTCAGCCTTAGAGTTCATGCCTAGCATGCAAAAAAACTCTATTCAAAAACAAAACAAACTTAAAACATTTGGGGAAGAAGGCTGAGCCTGGGAGAGGTCATGGAGAAGAGGCCAAGGAAGCAGGAGAGTACCTGATGTGGAGCAGACATGGTACAAGAAAGAAGATAGAGCAAGCTTAACCTTTCTTTTTAAAATATGAGGGCTAGGGGAGGGAACATGTGACTGCCAGAGGACATTGGGTCCTAGTCATCCTTTTCATTTTTGAGATGGCATCTCTCACTGGCTTGGAAGTGCCAAGTACATTAGGCTAAAAGGCCAGTGAACCCCAAGATCACTTGTCTCCAGCTCTAGGATTAAAAGCAGGGACTAGGGCTCCTGAGACAGTGTCTCATATAATGTAACTGGCAGTGTCTCATATAGTGGGACTCAGGCTTTATTTTAAAAGAAAAAGCTCAACAAACAAAATGGGTTCTGAGAACCCGAAATCAGGCCAGTATTTACATTGCAAGGCAAACTTTTTACCAACTGAGCTATATTCTCAGTTCCTAAGTGTTAAGGCTAAAAAAGAGGCTCCCTTCTTAATTATCTCCTTCTGACTTCCTACTCCTTAGTACAGATTACTACATGGCTTCCTCCAACCTTAGAAATTAGAAGTCATGCATAATATTGTTTCTAAGAGAAAATTAAAAGAGTCAAGGGCTAATGCTCAGTTGGTATATTGCTTGCCTAACATACACCACAAAGCCCTGGTCTCCAACTCCAGCACTACATAAAACATGCATAGTGGTTCAGTCCTGCAATTCCAGCCTTTTTAGGGTGGGGGAAAAAAAGAATCAGAGGTTCAAGGTCATTCTTCAATACACAGCTAACTTGGGTTGTCCTGGCTCAAGAAACGAAACAAAACAAAACAAACAAAAACAAAAAACAAACAAGAAAAAAAACCCGCATAAGAACTAAATTGTTAACAAAGCAGTGATTATAATATCGATTAATATTCACTTAACAAATGTGTCTGTTCGCCCTTACCACATTAGCTAGATCAAAAGCCTGTTGCAGAAAAGGAAGCTGGCTTATGTAAGTATTAAACTCAACGAAACAGAATACTTTTCTTAAAATTGTGTCAAATGGGTAAAATTAATGCCTTCAGAATTTCCAGGGGCTGTGAGAAGAGTATCAGTATTGTTTTTAAAGACTATTCCAACGTATACCATCAGAGGGCAAAAATTAAGCTTTAAAAAAAAAGGAGGGGGGAGGGTGTGTAATATTTGACGTGAAAACATTCTGGCACTCTATCTCAAATTTGTTCTAGTGCCTACATTAAACAAAGTCCTTACAGCCCTGCAGCCCCAGCTCACCGTCCAGATATGCCAAGGTTAACCTGAAACCTCCCTATAACCCTATTTTACCTCCTTTTTATTCTTCTGACAAGTCTCAGGAGCGTCATGCGGGCTCGGGCGCTGTTTGCTCCGATCACTGTCACTGAAGTGGCCTGCGCCTGACTCCAAATGCTCCCCACTACTCGCTGTGGCTGTCGTCTGCTGACCTCCTCACCTCCCTAAGCTGTCCCAAGGCGGAGGGGAAGGAGGCCGAACCCGGTCAGCCACGCTGGGCTCCTTCCGGCAGAGGTCCCTGTTCTAACCCTCAGGCAGGCCCGACCTGGCTCAGCGAAACCTGTGCTTTGAGCTGCTGGGTCGCCACGTCTCTTATCGCAAACTAGCTATTTAGCTAAAGCAAAAGGGGAACAAGTTCGTGAGAAAATACAACCGCTCCACGATACCCACAAAGGAGGAGTAATTACTTACCAGCAGATCGGCCGGCCATTTTGACCTGAGAGTGAAGCGCTGCCTTCTGGGTAAGTCATAGAGGACACGCCGGGCTCCTACGCAGGCGTCCGGGACAATTTCGGTAGGGGAAGGGAGGGGCAGGCGCTGCTCTGACGGCCAGCAGAAGGCGTTTACTCTTTCCTACCTGAATGGACTCCGCACATTAGGCTGCTCTTTTTGTGTGCCTTGTTACAAAAAACATTCTTCGCGACACAATGGGAAAAGTACTGCGAAATTAGGAGACGGTGTTATCCAATGCTCTGTTATAGGAAAGAACCTTTGCGGAATAAATGGAGCCTTTGCTTGGAGACAGGTAACTTAGTAAATGATTTTCAGGCAAACCGCCTCTCAAAATGAATGGAGGGGATTCTTGGACGCTAGAGGACGCCTGAGGCTCAATTTTTTATGTCAAATGGTGCGGTGTTTTAATATAATGTATACACTCTTGCATTCTTTAAATCACCTCAGGGTTACTTTTAATACAGAATATAAAGTAAGCACCACACAAATAACTGTTATACTGCACTATTTTGGAAGTAACACAGGTATAATGAACATTTATAGTTAACACAGATATACCCCTTCCCGATCTGTGGTAGACTCAATCTATAGGTCTGCAATCTTTGGGTTCAGAAGGGTGGCTATATTCTCATTTAATTCTAAATCATCAGTGTAATTACTGGTGCTATCAGTATTGAAGAGAAAAGGAAGCTGATCCTCAGAAAAGTTCAATAAGTTATCCAAGGGCATTGAAATTGGGTAGAGTCCAGTTTTTTGTTTGTTTGTTTGTTTAACTAGAATTGAGAAATCCAGTTTCAAATTCGGGCTTCCTTATTTCTAGGATCATATGCTGCACAACCAATCCCAGATAACGTTAAGCTTCTAGGCTTCACTTTCCCCACCTAAAAGTCCCTATCAAACAATTTTAGTAGAAAGTTAGGTTGGATAAGCTTTAAAAATATTAACTTTAAGGTAGGAGTAAATGGCACATGCAAGATCCAAGAATTCAGTAGTCTGAGGCAGGAGGATCCCTGCAAGTTCAAGACTACAGTTGTCTACATAGTGAATCTGGCATCAGTCTGCAAGACCTTACCTAAAACAAAACAACAACAAAAACCCTAAGATCTATTTAGAATTTGTATGTAGTATTAAAAATGGAGCAAGCAGAAAGACTATAGACTGTGCTTTCAAGATCTCAACCCCAACAGGTAGAGTCTAAAATATAAAACTAAGGACAGAAAGTGGAGTTACTGTTGAGTTTTACTATGACTTGATAGTGGTCTTTTTTTTTTTTTTTTTTTTGAGCTGGATACTATTTATTATTTCTTGGTTTCCCTCTCATTGACATCAACTATCTTTTCTGAATTTTGGACTGGATTTAATGTCAAAAATACAGAAATGAGCTGGGTGGTGGTGGCGCACGCCTTTAATCCCAGCACTTGGGATCCAGAGGCAGGCAGATTTCTGAGTTCGAGGCCAGCCTGGTCTACAAAGTGAGTTCCAGCACAGCCAGCAGGGCTATACAGAAAAACCCTGTCTCGAAACAGAAATGTAGACAAAATTATTCAGTAACAAAGCCAGTGTTCTGAATCCAATACAAAATTAGTCGCTGATACATAGCTCAAACATAAACTGTGTACTTTATTAAAACTCAATAGTGGTCTTACCATGCCGTCTTTCAGACTTAAGCTGAGACCTAGGACAGCATAGAACTGTCTCATTATGAATCCAAAATGTTATGTAATGGTTTTAGTCAGAAGTTCTAGTTCTGTTGCCTTCTCCCCTTTTCTTCTGTTTCTGATGCAGCTCTAGGACTATATGCAGTGGCCACCATGAAGTCTGAAGGATAGGAGTAAATATATACATTTGTACAATGGCACATTGTAAAGGGTATTCATTAAACTTCACCCTGACAAGTTTCAGCGCCAGGGTGAAAAGATGCTAAAGAAGAAGATCATATGTCAATGAATGTCAAAAAGTATCATATATATATATACATACATATATATATATATGATAGTCACAAAATCCAGTCTTATGTGCAGTAAGCCTAGGGCTTAGTGTTTACTCATGCTTGTTAATGTTGGTTTGAAACGTTTTAGGGGGTTGGGGAAGTGGCTCAGTGGTTACAACTTGATGCTCTTCCAGAGGACCTCAGTTCAGTTCCAAGTTGCATCACCACCTATAACTTCAGCTCTAAGAGATCTGATGCCCTCTTCTGGTCTTGTGGGTACTCACATGCATGTGTGAACATTCACATATACACACAAATTACTAAAACAAATCCTAAAAATATTTTTAAAAGGTTTTCTTTCTTTCCTCCTGGCATAGAAATTACACTTTGATTCTTAAAATTTTAGACATATACATGTGATGCATTGGCATACCCCCCCCACACCTGCAAAAGATTTTTAAAGATTAATCTTTAAGATTTCTTTTCCCTTTAGCAGACTGCCAACACCCAAGTCATAATAACGGTGTCTAGGATACATCACTCTGTACCATTAAACCACTTTTACTTTCAAGATAGACATCATCAAGAAACAAACCTTTATGGTTTAAAATTGCTGAAAATTTTAGGATTGTCCATGACAGTAGCACAACTAACCTATTCTTGGTGTGCCCCTGTATGTGTTAAGTGTGTCAATGTGTGCATGTATGTATACATGCATGTGTGTAGGCATGTGGATGCCAAAGGTCTAAGCTCAATGTCTTCTTCAACCACTCTTCACATTAGCTTTTGAAAAAGGATCTCAGTGAATTTAGAGGTCACCAATTTGGGCAAGATTGACTGGCTAGCAAGCCCAATGGATCCTTCTTTTTCCATCCCCCCAGCATTGGGATTACATGTGCATTGAAGCCCTCAGTTATTACATGGGTGCTGAGGATTAAACTGGGGTCCCCCTATGTGAGTAACTCTTGGCTAAGTTACCACCCTAGCTCCAAGCTAGACTACTCCAAGTGGATTGGTCATAAAGGCAAAATGAAGTTCCCAGACACAGACAGACCAGGCATAGCTGTGCTTTTTTTCTCAGCTGTTTTATTTATTCATTTTACCCTTGGAGAACTGATGGAAACACATTTATATCACATTAGCCAATGTATTTTAGAACCTTACATGTCAAGTTAGAAAGTAATCAGACACACTGATTATATCTGGCTCTGAGCAATCAACTTAGCTACTCATATTATCCTTTCACGAATATCTAACACACACAGAACTTGGGTGTTCAATAAACTGATTCTGAATCTATTGGCTTAACACAGGTTATCTCCCAAATTTGACTAAGCTGGGTGTTTCTGCCAAGGCGGGAATACTCAACACTGCTATCCTCACATCACTTTACTCTCTGAACTGCCTGGATTTTTTTGTTTTGCTTTTTGTCAGTCATTGTTCTCTTCACCCAATTTCTTCAATTGGCCCCTTTTACAGAATGGTTCATGATTCCAATATTCTAAGACTAGACAGAATATACAAGTGGTTTTCAAGGTACTGCTTAATAGTGTTGAGTGGGGCAAACTATATTGACCCTAAGTCTCTATGGGAGAGAACTTCCAAGTACCAACATCAGGTATGGTTCACTGTGGTGATGCTAAAGCAGACAACTAAGGTCATGGTGCCTCACTTTACGAAAAAAGAAGTAAAGACATAGGGGCCAAGTCACTTGCCCTGGGTTAATATATAAATGATAATTGTGGGAAATGTACCAGCTCATGCTATAAATCTTGCTGGTGCTAAGTTCAAGGTTTCTTGTGGCTGTCATTATGTCTGAATGACTTTCTTCAGATTTTCATGCTCAGGAGAAGTAATACTATGCATAAGTCCAAATGGCTTGTTTTTGAGTAGAGTAGTAGATATTGGATGAAGTGATATTTTAAATAAAACTATCTGTGACAAAACTATTTCCAAAGACCAGTGAATGCAAATGAGAAAATCTTCTACTATTCCCAAAAGCTCCACATTGGCTGCTGTGGTGGTTTAAGATGGCCTGGTTACCAGTGAGTGTCAGGATTTGACAAAGATTAGGTGGTATGGACTTCTTGGAGGAAGTGTGCATTTGGGGTGGGCTGAGAGGTTTCAAAAGCCCATGTCAGAGCTAGTTTTTTCCTCTCTACACAGGATGTAGAGCTCTAAGCTACTTCGACATCACTCTGTCTGCATGCAACCATGTTCCCTGCCATGATGATATGGACTAACATCTGAAAGTGTAAACAAGCCCCAAGCCCCCAACTAAATGCTTTGTTTTATGAGCTGCTTTGGTCATGGTGTCTCTTCACAGTAACAGAAAAATGGCTAAGACAGTTGGCCAATGCAAAATGGTGAGCCCTGAAACCAAATACACACAAGCAACAAAAATAACCAGAAGACTGTATTTATATATTTGTGCATGAACATTTATAAATGTATATGTGCACTTAACTACTGTAATAAAAAGAAGCTATCAACCTGAGGCAGGGTATGGGAGGGATTAGAGAGGTGGTACCAGGGTGGGTATGGAAGGAAGAAAGGAAAGTAATAAAATTTTCCTATTAAAATAAAAAATAAATGCCTAAAACCAAACCAAAAAGTTACCCAAAAAAGGGAATTATGAGAAAAATGATTGTAATATTGAAACCAGAAACATTTATTTTAAAAATACATTTATTCATTTATATATTTACAAGAATATATTTAAACATTCATCAAAAACTAAAGAGTTTTTAAGAATTTCTCAAAATCATTTAGTGAAGCTTTAGCAATCTCTTTACAAAATATTTTATCAGGAAAAGATACGAACTTGTCCAAAGAAACATAGTTAGGTTTTGCTGGGTCATACTGTGCTTTTCCCAAGTAGGCAAGAAACAAGTGTCTTTCTTTAATTTTAAACACTCTTGTGTTAAATAACTGGAAAAGAAAGAAATTTACAATAAAAAGCTGAAATACTAACAAACTGACTTGGTTAACTATTTTAATACGTTAGTTTAATAAGTTAGTGACACTGTACGTTTGAGTCCCAGCACACTTGTAAGTATTACTAAATAACAAATGATGAGTTAGACATGGTGGTGCCCACCTGTAATCACAGAACTTGGTAACATGAAGAAGGAGTATTAAGTTTAGAGCCAGCCTGGGCTACATACTGAGTTCCAAACAACCTGAGCTGTTGGATAGAAATTCTGGGCTATAGGGCAAGAGCCCATCTTTTAAAAAATAAAGGAAGAAGGTAAATTCTTATTTAAAAGGGACTAAAAACTAACACAGAATGTTAATGAAAGAAGGTCTTCATGGAGGGCAGCCAACATGACTCCTGAGACACAGGCAAGTGTTAGAAGGTAAAGCCTCAGGAGTTGCCCCAAAGCCACCTCATATGTAACTTGAGAATGAGACCCAGAAATTTCTTTTAACAAGCTATTTAGAGTTTAGATTATCTGTCAGGTTTGAGAACCAACATTAATGATTAAGATGTGTTAGCAAAAAGGATTTCATCATCTGTGAAGTATTAAAGTGTCTCTTTTGATTTTTAAATTGTGGTACCTGCCCACTAAAAATCAAAAATGAGGCTGATCCCTTTTATGCCTTTTAATGTTAAAATCCCTAAGGACTAAGGAGAGCACAGACATTTGACAAGGAATCATGAGCTGGCTACATGCCTGGAACCTGCTATTGTATAGATGAAGGGACAAGAGGAGAAGGCCCCCACACTGGAATGATGGCTGCAGCTTGGGGATCTGGGGCTGCTGAAGAGGTGGACCAAAGCCCTTCTCTTGGCTGTATTTCAGAAACCACGAGGCACTCCATAGGGCAAATACTTCTAGGCCTCTTTCCCAGTGACCAAAGTCGATACAATGTGATAACTATACACCAGAAAAAGACACCAAGAGAGGCAACTGAGGAAAACTAACAGCTTTGAGAACAGTGAGCAAAGAAAGTATAGGCTGCTAACTTGTTGGTATGCCTCTGGAACAAAACATCCATTTGTGTCTCTTCACTGATTGTTATAATGCCCACAGAAAAAGAGGCATGAGATGGAATAACATATGGAGAAAGGAGACCTGTATGGACTGCCACAAGCCAATCAGTGCTGGAGTTCCAGACATGAGACTGGACTAGAACCCTTTATGGAACCTTATGGAGAAAAGAGTCAGAATAAGAAAAAATACACTTGACTGCAGAGAAACTGAGAGGAAGACTTGCAGAAACTAACCACTATCAAGACAGGCAGACTCCAATCCTCAAGACATGGCAAGATCCTAACACAATCTTGAAACCCACTGCAGGTTTTGGTAAGAGTGGTTTCTGGGCCAGAGGTGAACAGGAGTCCCACTCCGTCCCTTTGATTGTTTTCTTCATTTGTCAAATAGGGATAATCGGTGGAAAAATAACTATAATGGGTCCATATTCGTAAAGAACTAAGCAATCAATCAATAGTTGTTCATTTTTCTCTCGACTACACTGAATTAATTGCCCCAGGACCCCTCTGGTTAAGATTCTACTACTGTGTAAACTTATTTTAAACCTCTCTCATACTAGATTACAAGCCACATACAATTGAGTTCTGTAATCTTAGTGCTCATACACACTCTGGCCCAAGGCAGAAGATCCATTCTATAATGAATGACTGGACTCCACTGAATAGGCCAAGGTCAGATTCTCATATAACTTATTCTCAATTATCCAACAACCTAGGAGACAACATGCTGTCAATGTTCCTTCATGGAAGATTACTTATAATTATTCCATAAACTGAAGTCACCCAATTCTCAGCTTGCTATAATCTCTCTAATGTGGCCGCAGTAACTTCTAATAAGGGTCACTCTCTCTATATATAATGTATAATGGGCAAATAAACATTAATTATTCTATGGAAAGAAAGTGGACTGAATGCAATGTAATTGTGAAAGTGTGCTAAGGTCATGTATCTTTTCACATCTCTATAACACGGGTAAAGGAAACCGTATTTTCAAATTGAATGGAGGAAACCTCAAGAGACTACGTTTGTAGATAAAAGCTATAGGGGCAAAGACAATTCACTGAAGTCTCTTCAGAAGACTTGCACCTGTGAACTTCCTACAGATATAAGCACCACACCTGGCAGCCTGAGTGCAAGACAAGGGCAGGTGTCTGAGACAGCTAGGAGAGATGTGTTACCTGTGGAAACTTGACGATGATGTGGTGGGGAATATTCATCACATTGTGTACATAATCAAAAGTCTCTGTAAGTTTTCTTTTGTTTGCAGTTAGCATCTTAGGGATCTTGATGACCATATGTTGAATTTCATTATGTTTAAAACCAAGTTCAAGATGATACACCTACAAAAAAGTAAATTTCCTGGGAGTCATGAGTAGAAATGGCCTTTGGTACTATTCTAGAGGGCAAATTGATCCTTCCAAATTTTAAAGTAGTGACCTTTTAAAATTTGGGCACATTTATACCAGTACCCCTGCAAGGATTATGGCTCACATTGGTCGAAGTCACTCAAATTTCAAACCCCTTATCCACGCAAGAGTGTCTCTGTATTGACTGTCATGAGGCTCACAGGAAAAAAACAAAAACAAATCAAAACAAACAAAACATCCTGAGGTGGAATAACATATGGAGAAAGGAGGCTTGTACGGACTGGCACAAGCCAATCAGTGCTGGACTTCCGGACAAGATGCTGGACTAAAAGCTCCCATGGGACCTTATGGAGAAGGGTCAGAAGAAAAAATACTCTTGACTGCAAAGAGATCAAGAGGAAGACCTTCAGAAATTAACAACTATCAAGACAGGCAGACTCCAATCCTCAAGATACATTCACAGACTACAGAATCTTCAAAACCACTGAAGGTTTTTGTGAGACAGTGATTCCTGCGCCAGTGGTGGACAGGAATCCCATTTTGTCCATCTGCACTGTGGTATACAGAGACTCTGTGCCATCTTGAGAAATAATACATTGTTTGAATCTGAGCTCCAGTTGCCTGAAATTTGGGTGACAACTATGAGACTGTGGGCTTAAATCCAATCTACACTTATCTCAGGAGGCGTGGAAGGTAGAAAGTACAAAGTACATGTCGTAGGAGGCCTACACTGTGAAACGTGACACAAGGAAAAGTAACCCTCCCCTTGGCTTCCAGGAACAAGAGGGCCTCTGGAGACCCATCTCCCACTCACTGCTGTATAAAGCCTGAAAACTAAAGGTCCAGTGCTATGCCTGGCACCTGCTGCATCTCTCCAGCTAGCTTATTAAAGCTTAGGGGATGATTTGGAATGTGTGATGACAGGGCGACTGCCTGAACAATGCAGTGACTGCTTCCCACAGTTCCAGTGAAATTGGGATATAGGCCTAACTGGAAAGTAGTAAACATAGTGATTATTAGCCTTGGTCAGTACGAGAAGCTGCCCAAATTATGGCCTGAGTAGTTGCTGTTATGTGAGGAAAGCCATTGTGGAGTTTGCAAAAAAGCTAAATCAGAACCACTATAGGATAGTCAAGATGTTTTCACACAAGCCGGATGTGGTGGCGCACGCCTTTAATCCCAGCACTCGGGAGGCAGAGGCAGGCGGATTTCTGAGTTCGAGGCCAGCCTGGTCTACAAAGTGATTTCCAGGACAGCCAAGGCTACACAGAGGAACCCTGTCTCAAAAAAAAAAAAAAAAAAAAGTTTTCACAGAATGGGAACATGGCCAGGAAGCATAGACATTGCTTATCAAACTAGGCAACAAAAAAGCAGTTTCCAGGTCCCATTTATTCCTTACTGCTTCAGGATCATGGGTCCTAATGTCTGCAGGTAACTGATTTACGTAGACTAGGTAGCATGTGCAAAAACACTGGCTGAAATAAACTGTCATTTCTGACTTTTAGAAATAACTTCTGCTAATTTTTGGTGTTTTATGAAGTTTCTACAAAGACTCTAATAAATGTTACTTTAGCTATTAAGAGCATGTGACAACTTGAGCAAGAAACTTTGCCTCCTTAACACACAGGTTTCTTTCACAGAAACACAAGACACATTTCTGCTGAAAAGTTCTGCTAAAAGTTTTATTTTTGCATGATGACAACAGCAGTATTTATTCTTAAAAAACAAAACAAAACAAAAACAAACAACAACAAAAAAAAAAACCCTTAATCAAGTATAGCATTAGCTTCTTATAGCTTCAAGACATATTACCTTCATGTTTTCCTTCACAGGCTCCAGACTTCCTGTTAGTAGCCTTGGAAGACGAACAACCAGATCTCTAGTCTATAGTTAAAACATAACAATTACCATCATTATACAAAAACATTTAACTAGTTAGGAAAACTAAAGCATTATAAGGAATGTGAAGCTAAAATCCAAAATACAACCCAATCAAATAAATGACAGGAATCCTCAAAATAAACATCAACAACATGGTTTGATGAAAAATCTGACAACGAAAGAAAACTTTAGGAAGCAATCTGATGGAGCCTCTTCAGCCTAAGTCATGTTTGTACACAAGTATCATCCAGTAATAAGATCTGTGTAGGCCAGGCACTTGGAAACATGACATTTAAAGATAACTAAAAGAGGAAAGGCATTCCCTTACACTTTCTCTTTTTCTTACCTTCTTCACATTCAGTTCAAGTTCTTTCTGAAAAAATCCCAGTCTGTTATCTAGTCTTTCCACGGAGAAGCTCAACAGAAATGGTGCATTTTTGACCATCCGTGCAATGTCTGTCTTACTGAAATTTTTTGACTGTAGATAAGCTACTCTAGAGAAATAATAAAACATACACATATGCATGATAAACATTTCTAGAGAAATAGAAAATATATATACATATACAAATATTTACTGATATGTTACTTCAGAAAGCAGTTCTGTATTCACTTAATTTCCACTACTACTCTATGTTCCATACCCATCTCTTGTTAATTTTTATGCATATATATATATATATATATATATATATACACACACACACACACAAACTTCTGAGTCTACTCAGTGCTAAAGTAGTGTTTTTTTAAAAAAGTATCCTATAACTCCCCCATAAGATAAAAAAAAAAAAAAAACTTTATAATAGCCTGAATATGAACACTTTTGCAGGAGAAACACCCACAAAATTTTGATCAGGGTTCATTTACTTTAAATCAGAAAATAATTCTAATATACTTCTGGGTGTATCTTTAAATTAAAAAACATTATATATGTATGATGGAGGGGGCATGAACATGTTTTGGTGCACATATTGAAGTCAGAGGACAATCTCAGTGGTAGGTTCTAGTCTTCCACCTTGTTTTGAGACAGGATCTTTCACTGTTCACGGTCACAAAAGCCAGGTTACCTATGGTTTAAGCTCCAGGAGATTCTAGTCTCTGCCTCCTGTATCACCAATATGTGCCATGGCATTGGGCTTTATATGGCTTTAAAGGAGCCATACTCTGGTCCTCACACTTGTATGGCAAGCACTTTATCCAGAGTCACCTGTTTCCAGATAGAATTTCTGGTTTTGAGACAGGGTCTTATGGCCTAGTCCAGGCTGGCCTTCACCTTTTTCATTTTCTGGGCTTAGTTTCCCACGTGCTAGGATTGATTACAAGCTTGCATTACCATGTCTATAATTAATATGTAGTTTATTCATTTTGGAAATTCTATAGAGGACTCACAATTATATACACTAGATTATTTTCATTGAAAATAATTCTGTATTACGGGTATTGTAGAAAATAAGACTACTATATCTAGCCAAGCCAAAATCCAAGTTTAACTAAATATTATTATATCTTTGCCCATCCTTTTGAGTCTATACATGAAGTTTCTACAAAGACTCTAATGTGGGGCCAAGAAAGGCAGCCTGTTTTAGTGGAATGAGGCTTTCTCTGGAGACCCAGTAGAAAACTCTACAAGGGACTGAACAGTGAACCACATTCACAGAGGCAGGTGCTGACACCACAGAGTCCCCAACTCCATAATTCTGTGACTATCAGTCACTCAGATAAAACCCCAAGGTCCTGGCATTCTGGCTAGACTCTACCCCCACAGTTACCTGACAATAGCCAGATATGCTCCTCCCCACAATTACCTGGCAACAGCAAGGTAGTCCAGCCTACTATAAAAGGAGCTGCTTGGTCCCTCCTCTCTCTCTCTTAAACTCTCACCTTTCTTACTCTCATAGCTAGCCCTCCTTCTCTCCCTCCCTTCCCCCTTCTCTCCATGTGGTCATAGCTGATCTCCCTCTTCCTACCTTCTCTCTTTCTCCCTGCCTTTCTACAATAAAGCTCTAATACCACAGACTGTCTCTGCTCATCAAGGCCCGCCATGCTTGAACGATGGGATAGGCTTTCCCTAAAGAGCTGTGTCTAACCTCCCACATGGACCAGACCAAGGACTCTTGCCTATCTGGGAACCACCCAGCGCCCCCCCTCTTCCCACCTTCTCCTCCCTTCGGTCCTGGGGATGACCAAGCTGCCCCCGGGGCCCCCATTTTGTTCTCAGCTCTTCCTCGGTGTCCAGCGGTGTCTGGGATGCCTGAGACTGAGAACCTGTTATCTCTGGCCTCAGTGAGGCCCAGAGACCTAGGACTATTCCTTGTCCACTCCCTGGCGGGCTGGGTTCAGTGGCTCCCCACAGCCAGACAACCACCTGGGGTGGTGAGGAAAGTGTGTGGTGGGACTCGGGTTTTCTCCCATTCCTTTTATTCCCCCATGCCCGGTGCCCTACACTCTAATTAACATTTCTCTAGTTTTAAGAGTATGTGACAAACGAGCAAGAAACTTTGCCTCCTTAAAACATAGGTTTCTCTCACAGATTAATTATAGGAAGATGCTACATTAGTTAAGTAGTCAGAACCCTGGAGTTTGGCCAACCTGGTTAGAGTCACAGTTTTGCCATTTATACTACTGTGTGTCTAATCTTGGGTAAATTACTCAAACTTTCTATGCCTCATGTAATAATTATGGCAAAACCTCTCAAATGATTCCCACTGCGTAACATTCATGCTTTACTGGGATAAATCTGGAGTAATGAGGCACACTGGCTTTTGAATGAAGGAATCTATACCTGAAGCCAGGATGCTGGGTGAGAAGTTTTTAGCATCATTCCTTCTTGTGTCATGATCATTTCTATCTCAGGAGTCTGAGTCCCATGATGAGAAAGCACCAGTCTTCTAAGTCTGATGCCTGGTCCAGTGCCTTAACTAAGATGCTCAATGTAAGAAATGCAGGTGTTTTGAGCTTTTTTCTTTTCCTACTTCACAGAAATGACATTAGTTTATTATTAGCTCAAGGAACTGCCAAGACCTCTGTAGCTCAATCCCGGTGAAGAGGACAATCTAGAGCAGAGATTTGCAGCATTGTGGGTCCAACCCCTCTGGCAGAGGGCTGTACGACCCTTTCACAGGGCTCACACGTCAAGTATACTGTATATTAGGTATTTACATTACGATTCATAACAGTAGCAAAGTTATAGTTATGAAGCAGCAATGAAATAACTTTATGATTGGGGGATCACCACAACACAAGGAACTGTATTAAAGGGTCACAGCATTAGAAACATTGAGAATCACTGGTCTATTCTAGAAGGATTGTGACTGGGCAACAATAGAGGAACAGTGCTGTTATCTTGGCAGGATAAGAGGCAAAATATCCCAGGTGGAGACTGAGAGAAATGTCCAATTGATGTGAGAGACAGTCAAGATAGGACTGAGTGGTCTTGGTGTTTCACTGGAGGTGAATGCCAAAAGTCATGAGTGATAATTGTGATTGAGGTAATAAGGTAAACTGAGTAGTGTGCCTGAGAACACATACTGACCCAGGGGAGACAAGTGGTGAAGTTATCATTAACATGAGAACAGGGCCCTGTCTTGTTCTGGGTTGACATCATCTTACAGTGTCTTCAGACTGTTAATGGTCTGATGGATGACTAAAGTACAAAGATATTTACAATTCAAAGACAGCGTGTGACACCTAATCATAGATGTCAACTTGACTACACATGGAATCAACTAAACCAAGTTTCTGGGTGCTCACCTATATGGGAATTTTCTTAGATTATTTGAGGGGGAAACACCCACCTTAAATTGAGGCCACACCTTCTACACCTTCTAGTAACAGTCCACATAAAAAGACCTAGATGAAGGAAGCTTTTGTTTTTGTTTTGTCTGTTACCCTTATTCTAGAAAACAAAAAGTGCATTTATCCTGTTGCTTTGGCATTCTTTCCATGGTATCAGTACCAACTTCTTTAGGAGTCTAACATGTACTGAAGACCACCAACTGTCCAGGATTCTGCAAGATTCCAGTAACAGACTGAGAGTGCTAAGACTTTCAACCTCATGGATCAAACAACTAAAACACTTTTGGCTTTTTGGACATGAGACAAGCACTGTTGGATCAGCCAGATCACAGCCTGTAATCCATTCTAATAAATATATATTGAAGGGCTACCTACCAGATTTCTTTTTGAGAGGACCATGATTACGACAAAGGGAATTTCAATTTATGAGATAACATTATTATTAAAGTATATTGTTGTTGTTGTTATTATTATTAAATAATTTGATCAAAGAATGCTAAATATTTCCCCTCAAAAATTAGAAATATTGGGCATGGTGGTACACACCTATAATTCCAGCACTTAGAAGGCTGAAGAAGGAGGGTTATAAGTTCAAGGCCAGTCAAGATGTAAGGCCCTGTTTCCAAACAGGAAAAAGGAAAGAAAAAACAGTAATGACCATGCTTTCAAAATCTGCCCAATTTGTAAGTGTACTCTTAGATAATTCAAATATTTGTTAATAAAAACATCAGAGGAAAAAATTTATGGTTTCTGAAGAATTTCAGTATTAACTCATTAGTTAAGTTGAAATGTGAAAATAATAACTGATAGTTAAGACAAAACAACTATTTTAAATACTCTTTAGATCAGAAGTCCATAAGTAGAAGAACCATGGAAATTCATTGCCTAGGGTTTTACTGCTGTGAACAGATACCATGACCAAGGCAACTCTTATAAGGACAACATTTGATTAGGCCTGGCTTACAGTTTCAGAGGTTCAGTCCATTATCATCAAGGCAGGAACATGGTAGCATCCAGGCAAGCATGGTGTAGGAGAAGCTGAGAGTTCTACAGCTTCATAGCAGAATACTGGCTTCCAGGCAGCTAGTATGAGGGTCTTAAAGCTCTCACCCACAGTGACACACCTTCTCCAACAGGGCCACACCTTCTAATAGTACCACTCCCTGGCCTGAGCATATACAAGCCATCATACTCATCCAGAAGACAGCTGAATAGCAGACTAGAAAGTTCCTCACACACATATAAGTAATTCTTTCGTAAGTGCTTCCTAGGTTATGTGGGAATCCTTTCAAACTTTACCTGGTCTTAAGATTTTCAAGGTCTTCAGAGAAAATAGCATAATTTTTTGTCAGAAATGGTCCCAGCTGGTTATCTTCTAAACCCAAATCTTTAAGAAATAGCAGTATTTCCTTAATGTGTTTTTCAAAATCCAGCCTTAGAAGGAGGTTGGCTGCATCTGGATGTTTTTCTATCTTAGACAAATCCACTCCTATAACAAATGAAAAAGATTAGTTTGAAGATAATTTCTTATTCAGTCATTAATTTCATATAGAAAAGCCTACTGATGAATAATCTTTTTAAGGGATAACTGATATAGACAAATGGAAGCTTTTAAATGAACTGGTTGCAGAAGTGAAGTAAAATCAATTATAGCATTTATATGTTAAAGGTCAATGTAGAAAAGAAGACAAAAAAAATTTATTCTTAAATTTTCCCCAAAGACAAAGTCACTAAATCATGTTGATAGCTACTTAGAAGCTGAGTCAGGAGGATTATAAGTTTGAGGCCTGCCTGAGTTATATGGTGAGTTCACGGTCAATGGTGAAACTTGAAGGGACTATTTTAAAATACAAAGATAAAAAAAAAAAAAAAAAAAAAAAGACTAGAGAGGTAGTTCAGTGGTAGTGTTTACTTAGTACACATAAAACCACAGGTTCAATACTCAGTAGTACCACAAAACCCACTTTCTAAAATTATTTCTAGAGGCACCTTTATATATGTCTTATAAAAGCAATGGAATAACATTTTTCATAATTGTATCCACAATCAAAAAAATCATCATATCCATTCACCAATCTTAAAAACAAATATAATTACAAATCTAAATTTCTTGGTATTACTAGTGTGCCACATACCCACACACACCACACTCCCATGGAATAGAGACCAGAAACTAACTCAGAATAAACTAAAACAATTTACCACACACTAGTGATGACATTTTAATTCAATAATGTAGCTGTAGGTAGTTAACCTGCTGTGCTCCTGGTGGGCAATGGCCACTCATTTTACCCACCTAGGACCTATCTGGATTCTCAAATGAAACACACACACAGAGCCACACACAGTTAATTTTAATATGACTTGACTAACTCAAAGGTTGGGCAGTTCTAATCTTCCCCTCAGCTAGCACACATTTCCCTTCTGTAATCCTGGTTGAACGCCCTCTAATTCTTTATTTTATCTTTGTTGCCTTGGCTTCTTCTGGGCGGCTCCCTGGTCTTTACTGCCCAAGATGCTTATGAATAGCCCTTCCAGGGGCCATAATCCTTCTCATCTACATTTTCTTTCTGCAGCTCTAATTCTGATCTGTCTCCCTCTGAATCCTGGAGAGTATCCTCTCTCTAGGTCCAAAAGTCCTGCCTCAGTCTACCAGCCCAGCCACTGGCCATTGGCTCTTAAGTGATTGATCAAAAACCAACTGGGGAAAAGGACCTTTAGCATTTGAACACACAGATTCCCAATTTGGGGGCTGGATTAGTTCAAAGCATCTCCCCAATCCCTAACATCTCACCTTTTCTGACCAAATTTAAAAAAAAAAAAGGGCTCTTCTCTCAGACATAAATTGAGCATAACCATAACAATTATGTAAATTACAAAGTATGATATACAATTAACATCCAGTCCATCATATTTGTCAATTAGATAAACCTATTCTAACTAAAGAGCTTATAATTCTATACCTGCATTATGTTTTGATTTTAGCCTGTATCACTATCTGAAAATCATCCTTTCAACTGAACTATTAACTATATGTAATTTAACAATAAAAGAAAGCCAAGTACAATTAATGAATGATGGGAAAAATAAGATGGAAACTAGTTTCAAAAATCTGTGACATATGGGGGAAATGTTTTAAAAATAATGTAAAAGACTTGGACTTCAAGTGAGTTTACACATGTTGGAGGGCCTCACTCAGCATGAGCGTGGGGTTGCTTTTTAGAAGCAGTGGGAGAAAAATCCCATCAGGAGAGTACAAGGGTCACACATGATTCCATTAAAATGAAAATCCAGCCACTGACTGCCCACAGTGGAACAGCCACTTCTGCTAAGGACAGGGCATAGGAAGTGAGCAATAGATGCTCTAACAGATCCTGGCTTGCATCTTTTACTGCTACATACAGTCAAGTCATCAGCCGGGGTCTGGAAAACATGTTACCCTACAGAGCACAAATGAAAGGAAATGTAATATGATGGCATGAGGAGAGTAAAGTGGACACACAAAGGGATGTTGAGCAACACAGATAAGTAGACCAATCCTTTTCCAGAGCCCAGAGAGCTGTAATCTATTAGTGAAGGGCCACATGAAAGAAAGCTGTTGCCATGGAGAAGTTAAAGGACCTAAAGAAGAGTGAGAATGGGGGAAATGACCTGGCCTGGCCCTTCTGGCCTTTACGGTGCCCTGGCAGACGCTGCCTAGAAGCCAGCTACACAGGAGCCC
This sequence comes from Mus caroli, assembly GCF_978045245.1. Classification (NCBI taxonomy): domain Eukaryota; kingdom Metazoa; phylum Chordata; class Mammalia; order Rodentia; family Muridae; genus Mus; species Mus caroli. The sequence goes on along the minus strand of NW_028227270.1, from coordinate 54,268,039 downwards.
CTGTGCACAGGACTGACCTCCTGATATTTAGAACAAGCAGGAAAAGCAGGAAAACAAACAGAAGAGGACCGAGGCTTTAATGGATCCTCTAGGTTACTGCCATTTACAATTGCTTTCTAAGGCATGCTATTGAAATTATCAGCTCATACAAAAGGAATAGGTGGAACATATCCCAAAGCTCTAAGTATACAGTAAATTATTCATAGGTCAAGACCATGCTGATCCTTCATCACATTAAGTATCTGCTGTGGTAGGGAGTCTGTTCAGAAGGTTAAGGTAACTCACTCTGCTGCTCAAGGCAGATACCACAGGTCATCTCTCATCTCTGAACTTACTACAGAAAGCATCTCTTAAGCTGTGTACATTCTGAGGTTCAACAGATGTTTTAGGTATAACTGCACTATTTCTGTTAATTAGACCAAGCTAATTAACATATCACCTCATGTATTGTGTGTGTGTGTGTGTATTTAAAACATACTCTTAGTAGATCATAGATTTCCAGAACTTACTAAGAATACACACTTTGTACCCTTCCACCAACAGCTCCCCATGGTCATCTTCCCTACCCCAACCACCATTCTTTGTTTCTGTGAGCTTGGTTTATTCACCTTTTACTAATGAAACATGCCTTTGTGTGCATGTCCTCCAAATCCTGTTGGAAATGACAGTATTTCATTCTCTGCTACTGCTGACTGGCATCCCATTGTGTGTATGTGTAATGCATTTCCTTTAATTATTCACTAAGTGATGGATGCTTAGGTTAGTGAAAGAGCCTTTATTTTTATCTGATTGGGGACTTCTCATCTTATCTCTATCTTTTTCCAGTTATTCCCAAATAGGTATTTGTAACCCTGACTAGCCTAGAACTCACTACTAGACTAGGCTGGCCTTGATTGCACAGGTATTTACCTACCTCTGGCTCCCTATGCAGAGATTACATGCCTCTAGCCTCACACAAAGTTTCTTGGGAACATGGGTCACTTCTTACACATTTGGGTGACACCTGGCTAACTAGGTCACACACAGGAGTGAAACATTACCATATGCTGACATTAGTGCAGGCATAAAAACAGGTAGAGTAGAACTCACAGAAGAGTCACTCAGATGGTATGGCCAGAGAACACACGGCAGAAGCTATTGAACTTGAAATAAGTTCTCTACCTGTTGGTCAACCAAAAAAGTGAAGTAGGCAAAGCAGGAGATTGATAAAATGAACAGGAACGCAGGTAGAACTCAAAGGCTTTAAAGATACTAAGCAGTTAATCAGTTTAGCCAATTTGCATTACAGAAAGAACACAGAGATATTTTGCAGGGCCAATATGGCTGAAGAATAGTAAATTATCAAGTTAGGGGCTGGAGTGACAGTTCAGTATGTATACATGTATAGTGCTTGCGGTGTAAGCCTGAAGGCATGAGTTTAATCCCCAGAAACCACATTTAAAAAAAAAAAAGAAAAAAAAAGCCTGGTGAGTGATCCCAGTACTAGGTAGATGGAGACAGTAGAGAAGTAGAGTCAGACAACTCCCTGGGGCTCATTGGCCAATCAGCTTAGCATATCTGCAAGTCCAGAAAAAGGAAAGAACCTGACCTGAAACAAAACAAATGCAAGCAATTAAATGAAAAGAAGTTTTGCTTTCTACATGTACACACATACACACAAAATCAGCAAGGTAGGAGTTGCCTTCAGTTGTTCAGTGACAACAGAGGATAAGAGCAAACTTGGAGACTTGGAGGAAACAATAAGCCAGGGACAACCTCTGAGGGTCTCTGGTATGTCACGGGTATTCTTTCCTTTTTCTGATTAAACAAATAAACAAACAAAACAAAACTAGTTGTCCGAGATATAGGAAATGAGAAATATATAAACAGTTTTATCAGGGAGAAGAAGAAACTGAAAGGCCCACAGAAAAGAACACAAATGAACAACACCAGGATGTAAAACACTCAAAGTTTTAGAATTTGATATTTTTTAAGTTGTTAGGTCTATGCAAATAGTAAAAAAAAAGGGCTGGTGAGATGGCTCAGTGGCTAAGAACACTGACTGCTCTTCCAAAGGTCCTGAGTTCAAATCTCAGCAACCTCATGGTGGCTCACAACCACCCGTAATGAGATCTGACATCCTCTTCTGATGTCTGAAGACAGCTACAGTGTACTTATGTATAATAATAAATAAACATCTAAAAAAAAAAAAACTTAAGAAAAAAAAAAAAAAACAAGAAAGTGTCAAATCTCAAACACTTCTACCTCCAGGTATTTTCAGTACAAAATATTTCTGGTAGTTTGAATGAAAATGGCCCCCATAGGCCCACAGAAAGTGGTACTATTAGGAGGTGTGGCCTTGCTGGGGTGGGTGTGACCTTGTTGGAGGAAGTGTGTCACTGGAGGTTAGCTCTGAGGTTTCAAATGCTCAAACCAGGCTTCATGTGACTCTCTCCTTTTGCTGCCTGCAGTTCCAGATGTAGAACTCTGAGCTTCTCTCTAGTACCATGTCTGCCTGCATGCTGCCATGCCGGGACTAAACCTCCGAACTGTATGTAAGGCAGCCCTAACTAAATGTTTTTGTTTATAAGAGTTTTCATGGTCATGATGTCTCATCACAGCAATAGTGACCCTAACTTAGCACAATACTCAAACCCATTAAACAACAACAAGAACCTGGATGGCTCAGAAATTGGAGACCCTAAAGATTAAGATGTCCAAGCTGAGGTACAAGTTAAAAATGGGGAACTATGTATGCCTGTATATGGGAATTCTTGGATTCTTCGATCTCTTACCCATATAATTCCTGTCAACTCCCTAGGATCATTACTGAGAAAATCAAATAGAAGTGCCAAACTAGTCTCAAAAAAAAAAAAAAAAAGAAAGAAAGAAATAGATTCAACAAAGAGCTACATTACAGACAGGAACAAATGGAAGTATGCAATAAAAGGCTCTGGCTGCCTTCAATTACCCAGATTCAAAGATAACCTACTAGCCAGCATATTAAGAAAGCTATGGTCCAGGCTGAGAGAATAATCCATACGAGGACAGTGGGCTCCAGGAGGAAAGTCAGGGGATATAACTTGGCAAACAGAGAGCAGTATACCATGGGTCAACAGACTAACACATCATGTGACAGGGCTGACTGCTAGGTTAGAAACTTACCAAGCTGCACTAGCTTCTGCAGAGTCTTGGAATGGTCTACGTAATCTGCAAGTGTGAAGGAGGAGATGGGCAGCGGAGAGTATGCAGCAATCTGAATAGCCTCCTCCTCTGAAACTGACTGTAATGGAGACAATGGAGGCAGGTCATCCAGTTCTTTGCAGCGAGTCATGAAGAAAGAGAGAACCAAGTCAGCAGTATCATGTACATGCAGAAAACTATTTCTATAAAGGGGCTGCAGAAATGACTCAGCAGTCAAGTACTGCTCTTGCAGTTTGGATCACAGCACCTACAACAGGCAGTTTCCAATCCTATAACTCCAATTCCAGGGCCTCCAATACAGCCTATGGGCTTCAAAGGCACCTGCATTCACACGCACATACCCATATACACATGTATGATTAAAAATAAAGTAAATCTTGAAAAAGGGACAACGCAAGATCTATTTCCATAAATATTTTATTTTCCCTACTCTGTGTCTTTCATTGCTTAAATACTGGGATTATTCCAGAAGTAGATGTTTATGAAGTCTAAGCTTAGCATGATGTTCTACACCTGTAATCCCAGCATTCCACTGTGCAAGCTGAGTCAGGAGGAGTACAGCAAGAGCCAGCATGGCCTAATAGTGGTGACCCCCACACCACAAAGGTCCACAAATGGCCTAAGATCTAAGAGTTCCAGAGAGACCAACTACTGTCCCTCTAAGGTAAGAAGCTTGTTGGGAAGGTTCAAGGTATTCAATCTATTTTTGAGACAATGAACACAACCCAGGCAATCCTCCTGCCTCCGCCTACTAAATGCTGGGATTACAGATTTGAATCACCTTGTCTATTTCTCTTCATGTTTCAGCAACAGGTAATATTAAAGATCTACTGCTCTCCAACCACATTGTGAGACATAGGGTTTACCATGGATCCTCAACTTGGCCGAAAGAATGACTTTAAAAAATTCCAAATCTACATTCTAAAGTTCTGATATTCTGAATTTATTCATTCTGATCCAATGCCGTCATCTCAGGATTACTCTTTTAAGAGAATTTCTACCATCTGCAACCCTTTGCCAGTTTGCCCAACTATGGAGTTCTCCGCTGTTGTTTTAGTGTAATTTGGTATGGAAGGCATTTGAAATTGTCACTTTAAGGAACCCAGACTATGATCTTTTATTGTTTTACTCTATCAATTATCCTTTCTCATTCACAGTCAGTTTCTCTTCCCTGCCTCCCCTTTTAGCATTCCTTCACATCCTACTAATGGAGTAGTATTCTACCTGTGGCTTAACCACAGATTCCTATAGCAGGAGACATGGAAAAAGGAGGGTTGACTATAAAGCAACTCAAGGGCAATCTGAGGTGTAACATAACTGTTCCCACTTAATCATTATTACACAGTTAAGTCACTATGTCGAAACTGTATATTCCAAAGATAAATATAACAATTAAACCCTAATAACTCTAGTTAATGCCAAAAGGACACTTTTCAAGAGAAGCTATAAAACATAATATTTAGAAAGCAAACATCTTACATACTTAAGCTATAAAATAATCTTGACACAAACCAATTAACCTAGGAACTTATTAAAATAACAGTTTAATAGAACTAAAAGAATAGGACCAACATTGTTCCCTTTTTTTGCCTGGTATAAAACAGGATGTGAAATGGATGAGTATTGTCTAAATATGTAGTATGATCAAAACTATCTGTGAAGAGGGGACTTTTCTCAATGTCCGGAATTACCTTCAAGAGGCAGCTCTGATTCAGGGCTAAGTATTTTCTCTTGCTGTTCAGTCACTGAAGGAAGCAGAGTGCTTTCGGCAGAACTCTTTTTCCTACTTGTGCTGGCAGAATGGAAACTATTCCAGAACAGAGTCCTGTAAGTCTTAATTCCCCGCTGGAGAAAGCAAGTGTCAGAGGAGAGCAGAGCCTGAGCTGAGAAGCTGGGCAACACGGCTTTTCCTGGTCTTGCAGAGTGTTTTGTGACTTGTTTGGCTTTAATGAAGCTATTCAACTTAACTGAGTTGAACCGTCTGGATAACTGTTGGGCTAACAGAGCCATTTTCTTTTTGACATTTTAGTCTACAAAGGAAAAACACACCCATCAAAGGAAGAAAGATTAATTTACTCGCATATTTAAAACAGTATTCAAACAGCAAAAACAAAAATAGATAATAAATTACTTTCAAAAACAAAGGATTTAAATAAATATGTCTGGGGTAGTCAAAAATTTCTAATACATCAAAAGCCAAAAATACAGGCAGTCTCAGTTACCAACCAAAACAGGAACTTCTGAACTGGAAAAATAAAGATATGCCTTACAATTTAAAAACAAAGAATGACGTTAAACCAAAATTTTTGTAAATGCTCAAATTACAATGCAACCAAATCAACTGTTAATCTGCTTTTTAAAAGAAACTATGGGCTGGCGAGATGGTTCAGTGGTTAAGAGCACCGACTGCTCTTCCGAAGGTCCCAAGTTCAAATCCCAGCAACCACATGGTGGCTCACAACCATCCTTAACGAAATCTGATGCCCTCTTCTGGAGGGTCTGAAGACAGCTACAGTGTACTTACATATAATAAATAAATAAATAAATAAATCTTTAAAAAAAAAAAAAAAAAAAAGAAAGAAAGAAAGAAACTATGAGCCGGGCATGGTGGTGACAGCCTTTAATCCCAGCACTCGGGAGGCAGAAGCAGGCGGATTTCTGAGTTCAAGGCTAGCCTGGTCTACAAAGTGAGTTCCAGGACAGCCAGGGCTATACAGAGAAACCCTGTCTCAAAAAACCAAAAAAAAAAAAAAAAAGAAACTATGGTTTGAAGTGTATTTAGAAAATATGTTGCAGATTACTATAATACTGAGTTATTAAAGGGTATCTTATAGTTATTAGTCAAAAGGTAAATAAAAAGAAACCCACTGTCTTAAATGAGTCACATTCCTAAATAGAACAGTGAAACTGTTGACTGAGTCTGCGACCCAGTTCTTTAAAAAAGACTTGAACAAAATTGCTTTGGTAAAATTATGCTTGGAAAAAAAAAGTCTTTCAAACAGAAAGGGTCAAAATAGGGAGCAGCTGGGCCGAGAGTGAAGGCCTCCTATAATTCTCCTCCTGAGACACAGATGTTGCACTGAAAGCTCAAGTCAAGCAGGAACAATGTAGTGAGACTGTCTAAAAGAAAAGAAAAAGAAAAAAAAACCCAAACAAGTAACCAACTCGAAAACCAAAACAGCAGAAAGAATTGAGTACAATACCTAAATATTAATTAAAATAATCAATATAAAGGAGCGTGGAGTGGGGAGGTCATGCCTGTAATCCCAGCACTCAGAAGCCTGAGGCAAGATTGCTCAAAGTTCTACAAGTGTGACACAGCTCAAATAAATAAATGAATAAATGGAAAATGCTCAATAAATGTTAGCCAGGAGTATTCTCAACTAAACAGACAAAAAAAAAAAAAAAACAAAACAAAACCCTGTAACAGTCAATTAACTCTTACTTATGCCATTGTGTTCTGTTTCTCTAGCCAGAGGATTCAGCTAGTTTTATGTCCTGAATAGGAAGAAACATTTGAGAGTTTAATCTCTTGTTATAGTTTGGGGGTGCTTGCTAAGAATAATACAAGGGCAAATCTTTCCTTCTGAAGTGGTATAGGAAGGCAGTGTTGGCAATAACCTTGTGGAATAGGCAATTTTTTTTCTAAATTTTAGTTGGAAAGGGGCTTCCAAGCCTGCCAATTTTCCCCTCAAACTTCCTCTCATCTCCAAAATAGTTAAAGTAGGAACTAAGTTGTGCCACCTAGACAAGACCAAGCTTCAGAGAAACTTCAGCACAGCCAGGCAGGTCCAATCTACAAGTGGGGGTCATGACTGTCAAGACTGGATATGTCATTGTAGCCCACGATGATGGATGGAGGTTCAGACACTATTGTCCACATGCTTTTACGTATGCTATGCTAGAAAAAAAACACTGGTCCACTCTCAGCATCAAAGTACTTTTTATAAGGTTGGGGCTTACAATAAGGGCTCTAGGGTACTTACAAACCAGCTCCCAGAACCCCAATTTCATTCTAGAGTCTGTCCAGAATCAAATTCAATACCCTTTCCACATCTAGTAGACTCTGTTAAATTCCATTTCCATTCAAAGATCTGAGTGCTAAAGACTAATAATGTTCACCCTCCACTTTTACTTGCCAGTGCACTCTCTTTCACTTAACTTCACTGTCTCAGCAATGTCAGTGATTGATAGCCTGTGCAGAAGGACAGCACAGTTCCGCCCCCCTCTGAGACCCATCTTCCCAGGGTCTTTTCAGCACCAAGCCAGAGGTTTGGAGGGTTACAGTTTGTAAAGTGGAAGTGAGTCCTGGACAAATACAGGCACAAAGGACTCAGAAACGAGTAAAGATGTGCACTCGTGAATAACGCCTTACAGTATGTACATTAAGAGGGCAAAAGAAAAAAAAATTCCTTAAAATCTCTCAAGTTCATTAGTAGGGTTCGCCATTTCTCGGCGGTACCGGGCACTCTTTTTTTGTTATTAGGAACAGGAACAAGAGCCGAAACAGGCTTTTCTAGGTTCAAGATCTTTACAACTAATCCCGAGCTCTGATGATGAAAAGCGCACTTCGTAATAAAGGGCCTCTGGGCAGCGCAGCCGCAGACCTTAGATTCTTTAACCAACCGGCATAAAGCCGGGAAGGACTTCCGCAGGAAGCCAGGACACCCTCGGGGCCTTAGTCTGAAGCTGATAAACAAGCCCGGCGGCGTTGCCACCACAAGGTTTAGGTACGGACCGATCGAGCCCGAACCTCCTCTCCGGGCCACCGATACCTACCAAGCCGCGAGGCTTCCGGACGCTGCTGGGTACAGGTAGGCCGGACACTAACCCGGCCGGGCGGCGGTCTCGCGCTCCTGCTTCACAGCGACCGTGCAACCTACGTCGGGGGGGGGGATACGGTGCACCGTAGCTTCGCAAGCCAGCGATTCGCCACCCTAGGCCGGCACCGCCCCCCACGTGGGCTGCGCTGCGAATGGGCGAGACCATCTGCGGCGGCGCGGGAAGGGACGCCGCGGGACACCGGGACAGAGCTGGCCTGGGGTTTGCAGGCCCTGGGGTTGGTCGCCGCGTTCCCAGGATCAGTCACTCCGCCGTAATGTGGGGAGGGTGAGAGCTCTACGATGTCTCCCTGCTAGGCTGCCTCTTCAGGCTGCCTTCTCCCCCTGCCCCGAGCCGCGGTGGTGGCGCCGCGACCCCGCCCTCGCGCGCGGGTCCTTCCCTGGGCTAGCACCCTCTCAGGGTGCCAGACCCCGCCCCAGCGTCAGGCACCTTCGCTGCTGCGGTCCGTCACTGCCGGGGTCCCAGCCTTCAAGGGCCGGGGCCTCCGGGGCCGCGGCAGGACGGGGAGAAGAACTATGGCGTCCTGCGTGGGGAGCAGGACTCTGAGCAAGGATGATGTGAACTACAGGATGCATTTCCGCATGATCAACGAGCAGCAAGTGGAGGACATCACCATAGACTTCTTCTACCGGCCGCACACTATCACCCTGCTCAGCTTCACCATCATCAGCCTCATGTACTTCGCCTTCACCAGGTAAGTCTGGCCTGGAGTCGCGCGGAGCGCCGGAGAGAGGAGGACAGAAAGGACAGACCGAGAAGCAGTAGAGGGGAGGGTGGCCAGGTGTGGCTGGTGGTAAGGAAGTGAGTAGCTGCTCCACGCGTGCAAGCTCGCGGACACAAGGGCCACACAGCTCCTCTGCCTACCGCGTGGCTTACAGTCCTCTCCACCTACGTTTCCACCTGCCACCCCTCATGTCCAAATCGGACCACACCAGGAACTCATGCAGGTCACCTATCTGGGTGACCCACACCCCTTGGTCTGTATCGTTCTCTGTCACTATCAGAAGGCTCTGATCTCTATCCGTGGTCTGTCTCGGCAAACCGCATGAACCATTTCATGATTGAACCTCCTTCAACTCACACTACACACATAGAACACACACCATACACAGAAAAATCCTCTGGCATTCAGTATTACCAGGCACACACACACAAATGTACATGTGAGGTGCACCACACTGTTTTTCCTTTTATATACATTTTCCACAGTCATCTAATGTAACTCTTCTCCCAGTCTCAAACACCACCTCTATGCCACAGCATCAGCAGTCGCTGTTGGCACACATCCCAGTGGATGCCTCCCATGAAGCACAAGCCAATACCCATCATTTCCAATGTACTGTACTCTATAGGCTACTGCTGACCACACATCACAAGGGGCACATCCTGCCCTCTCATGCATCTCTAAAATACTGGCTGAAAGGGGATAGTGTCAAACAGTTGTGTACTATCTAGAGACTAGAGAATGCTAACTACACTAAACAAAGCACATAAAATGCACACCACATAACATGGCTCTCTTATTCCCCTAAAAATATACACACATGTTCAGATCTAATAGCTGTGTATTTCGTACCTTACAAGGCTACTGTATCTGTGGCCCCTTGACCTCAGCCAAGGAGCTAATGGACCCTACAACATACACACCCCTATTTCTGTCTTATGATTTATATTATCTGAATTACATTTTTTAAAGAGAGGGGAGTCATACCCTACTCACCAAACCATTATGGCTTCCAAGAGTAACCAAGATTTCAAAACTGGCTGTGATTTTAGGGAAGTTATTTAACTTTGTTCTCAATGTGAGGGTTCATGCCTATAAAATGAATAAAGAGTTTGTATTCACTTCAGGATTAGGAAGAGTGTGTGCACTGTTGAGTAGAATACCTGGTATATGATGTTCTGAGTGTTTACCCTTCTTTTTGTTTGTGATAGGATTAGACTGTATAGCTTAAGCTACCCTTTAACCCTTACTCCTGCCATAGCCCAGTGTTGTGAGTATAAGCTTGAACCACCAGACCCAGCTTTTCCTGTTATTTTTATCAGTAATCAGTCAAAGTCTGGGGAGAATAAGTTGACCAGTTGTAAGTTTTGAAGAAATGTCTGGTATGTAGTAGAGGGGAGGTCAGAGGCATGCAATGCTACATAAGACAGCACTGTACAACATAGACTACACATGAGACAGCACTGTACAGCATAGACTACACATGAGACAGCACTGTACAGCATAGACCACACATGAGACAGCACTGTACAGCATAGACTACACATGAGACAGCACTGTACAGCATAGACTACACATGAGACAGCACTGTACCACATAGACTACACATGAGACAGCACTGTACCACATAGACTACACATGAGACAGCACTGTACCACATAGACTACACATGAGACAGCACTGTACAACATAGACCACAAATGAGACAGCACTGTACAACATAGACCACAAATGAGACAGCACTGTACAGCATAGACCACACATGAGACAGCACTGTTCAACATAGACCACATATGAGACAGCACTGTATAACATAGACTACACATGAGACAGCACTGTACCACATAGACTACACATGAGACAGCACTGTACAACATAGACCACACATGAGACAGCAATGTACAACATAGACCACACATGAGACAGCAATGTACAACATAGACCACACATGAGACAGCACTGTATAACATAGACCACACATGAGACAGCAATGTACAACATAGACTACACATGAGACAGCACTGTACAACATAGACCACACATGAGACAGCACTGTACAGCATAGACCACACATGAGACAGCACTGTACAACATAGACCACACATGAGACAGCACTGTACAATATAGACCACACATGAGACAGCACTGTACCACATAGACTAAATTGCAGATGTTGATTTGTATAAGTTACTTCAAACATAGAAACAGTAGGTAACAGTTATTCTTACCTAGGGGTGCCACTTCCATTGTTGTAAGTATGCTACTCTTTTGCAGACGAGACCTTTCTTCCTATAGCATCTAGCCAGTCACATTTCTAGCTTTGGAGAGAACTCACGCTTGAACCTAATTATGGTTACTGTCCACTACCCATCATGCCAGTGGATTTTACTCTATAAAAGTTGTATGACTGCCTAATTTGTTAGTCCCCAGTCTCCTCATCTGTACGCAAAATGAAAATACCAGTATTAACACCTCATAGGATTGTCATAAGATAGTTGTTGCTTAGCTAAGTGCACGGCACTGAGTTAAGAAGCACCATTTCATTGCTTGATAAAGCTTTCTAAACTATATTTGTTGCTGAGAAGATATAGTATGTTCTGGAATTGAGAATGAAGGTAGAGGTATTAGAAACTGAGCCTTGTATAACTATACCTGCTTATTTCACATTAACTTCTATTTAGCTTCCTCTAATAGGTGGGTTTGAAGCGACAGAGTGGCGAAAGGGTTCTTTTGAAAGGACAAAAACTATATTATTATTATTTTATTTATATATTTTCATTTTATACTATTTAATTTTACATGATGAAAAGCAGAATGAATAATTTGTTCAATAGTGTATCTTTAAAATTATTGTAGGCTGTTCAAAATACAGCTTTTTCTTTTCTAATTCAGAAAGTAATGTTCTGGAATTTCTTTTTTAGGTCATATTCTGTCTAGTTGAGGCATTGTGGCAGAGAAGTATAAAAAAACGAGTACACATCTTAGCAGCTTGTGAAAAAGTAATTTTAAAAAAATCACCTGATCTTTGAGCTATGGTGCTTTCCAGAAGTTATAATAATTTTATTTCTTAGGCTAATTTCATAAAGAAATCACATACTGATGAATTAACCCCACATTTACTTTACATAAAATCAGATATATAATTAATAGAATTAAAGAGTTACTAGTGTCTATGTTTTGTAATAGTTTATGGTCCGTGTTAAGTAGGATGTTATAATGATAGCTAAGACTGTCTCATGAAGATTGGAAGTAATGGTTTCTCAACTAAAAAGTTTTTACACTATGCTCTTTTTGTATATTATATAAACTTATATAAACTTATGGTTAGACAATGTTCAGTGCAATTCCTTCAATCAAACTTTTAAACTATGGCTTAATTTTTCTTTCGCAAAGATTACTTAGCTAAGAGAATAGAATACTTTGAAGGTATTGTATTACCAGAATGTAAGAACAGTGCTGGGTGAGATCATACACTATGAATACCCAGCAAGAGTTTTAGATTGTGAAGGATTTGATACAGCAAACAGAAGTCTGAAGTAAGGTTGGATTTGTTCAGGAGTTCTTCTGTTAGATAGTTCTTTAGTTTGAGTATCACCTCAAGGGTACTTATTGATGGGAGGTTCAATACAAAATGTTGCTATTGGAAGATGGTAGAACCATTCAGAAATAGTACCTGTTGGGAAGTTCTTATGATCACTGAGTGCATATTCTTGGAAGGTTTCTTTTATTTATTTCACCCTGGAAATCTTACTAGGAGGGTCTTATAATGGAGAAAACTTGTTCTCTCTTCCCCTATTTTAAACAGAGTCATTTAACATAGTGACTTTCAAGCCAGCCAAGGCTACATACTAAGACTGTCTCAAAAACAAAAGAAAATGACACCCAAAATTTAACTCACACATGCTTCTGCCATTGTTACCCATAATTGAAAGGGTTGCAGTGAATTGGCAGCACTTGTCAACAGAAATTGTCCCCTGTGTAGATGACATTGTTTTAGTGAAAATGGCTGTACCTGTGTGATTATTAATTCATTTGCCCTTGTTTTCTCCAGATATAGAACTAAGAGAATAGGCAAGGGACAGGGGAATGGACAGATGCTTACTTTGTTTTTTGATTAGTGGTTTTTAATTTAATTTAATTTCCCTTACCAGCTTTGGAAATTCCAGTTTTTAATTTTTCGTTGGGTCCTATTTCTTGCCCTCTCTGTGGTTCTCTAGGGGTTTCTGCCAGTCTTCCTGATTTATCCTTCAAGAGCATATAAAGGCCCAATAAAAAATGCTTCCATACACTACTAATGAGGTTGTCTTGGTCCTGCTTTCTTATAGATATGTTTTTTTTTTTTTTCCCCTCTCTTTCTTTAATAGACAACTTGATGTCTCTGGCACTAGGGATATTAATTAGTGGTTTGTACTAATGGCTCAAAAAGTGTACAGCCAACACTAGACCAACTCTAGACACAGATTGCTATTAGGCTTCATTGTGTTAAGTTGCATTTGAAGGATAGTTAACATTGATACTCACAATTTCTGCTTCCCAGTTATTTGAATCATTTAAAAATTAGGATTAAATAAGTTATCTTTTTTATTTTTTTTAAATTTGTCTGTTTTTCCTCCTAATAAGATTATAATCTATTAGATTGAAGAGCTATATGTTTCTTTGAGATCATCTCTAGTGAATAGACCCTTGGATGACTCAAATACTTTGATTTCAATGGTACCTTACCCTGAATTATATATATAGGCCTCTTGGTAAATGGTGCTAATTCACACTGGTCCTTTCAAATACTTGTTTATTGTTTCAGACATAGCACAGTTTATCTTGTGATATAGTCCTCCTAGCTCTCAATTTGTGTACAGGAGTTAGCCGTTTTTACATTTCAGCTAATCCAGAAACCAGGACTGGTCCAGCCCGCTTGGTCTGCTTCCTTGGACCTGGCTTTGTGTTCAGTACTGCTCCACAGCTGAACTGTCCCTATTCCATTCAGCCTAACTCTTTGCTATCCTTGAGCTCACCTGGGTTATCTTTAGCTGGTTTTGGGGGACTCTCGTACCTGTTCTCCATTGACTATTTCAAACTTTAGCTTAACAAATCACTAGCCCCTTAGAACAGCATACTCCCAAGCCTGTCTTCAAGGATCATTACCAATTAAAGCAAAACTGATTCTAGCTGCCTGCCTCCCTGGCTTAACCTGTGTGATGGTTTGTATATGCTCTGCCCAGGGAGTGGCACTATCAGAAGGTGTGGCCCTGTTGGAGTAAGTGTGGCCTTCTTGGAGTAGACATGGCATTGTGGGTATGGGTTTTAAGACCTTTATCCTAGCTGCCTGGAAGTCAGTATTCTGCTTGAAGCCTCCATGATAATGGACTGAACCTCTGAATCTGTAAGCCAGCCCCAGTTAAATGTTCTCCTTATAAGACTTGCCTTGAGTCATAGTATCATTTTTACAGCAGTAAAACCCTAACTATGACAAAAGTTGGTACCAGGGTCTGGGGAATTGCTGTGATAGGCTTAACTGTGCTTGTGTTTGGAACAATATGGATTTTGAGACTTGGAGTTGGAAAACAGTGGAATGTTTTAAATGGGGCTTAATGGGCTATCCTAGTAAGAGTATGGCAGATTTTGTTACTGAGAGTGACTTGAATTGTGCAGATCTGGCCCAAGAAATTTCAGTGAAGAAGAACTTATGTGGCCTAGAGACTGTGTTTTTGTAGTAGTGTGGTGAAGAACATGGCTGCTTGTTGCCCTTGACAGAAGAGTCTGCCTGAGGCTAAGGTGAAGAGACTCGGATTAATTGCATTGATAAAGTCTCTGAGATGCCCATCATAGACTTTGTTCACTGGTTAAGTCTCAGGAAGAGCGTTTTGAATAAGCTTAGCCAGCTTAGAAAGAAAAAATAGAAAATATATAGTTTAAGTATTAAAGGGGCACCAGGTGAAATGGAGCTGAGTCCTGTGTTCAAGGATAATAAATTGAATTAAGGGAGTAGTGACCTTGGGGTAAGATCCCACCCTGCTAAATTTAGGTCCAGGCATAGTAGTAAAACCCTTTAATCCCAGGAGACAAAGACAAGCCTATCTCTGAGTTCAAGGCCAGCCTTGAACCGAGACAAATTCTAAGTGAAGAAAAACCTAAATCCAGGTTTGGTGGACCACACCTTTAATCACATTGTTTAGGAGACAGGCATGCAGATATCTGAGTTCTGTCTACAGAGCAAGTTTCAGCCAAGCTTAGGTAGTGAAGGAGTTGGAAAACAGAAAGTTAGTGATGATATAATTAGAACAAGGGGCCCCCAGCAAGCCACAGACCTCTGCAGCTTGGCCATGTGGCTCTGGCTTTAGAGTCCAGAATAGAAGGGACTACTGGGACAATTGATGCTGCTTAGCTGGAGCTAAGAAATTAGTGATGATTAAATGCTATCCTTATAAGATTTGCCTTGATCATGGTGTCTTTTCACAGTAGTAAAACCCTAACTAAGGCACCCTAGTACTGCTATCTTTCTCTCTCTCCTTTTCCCCTTCTGTTTCTGTCTCTGTATGTGTGTCTCTGTCTGTCCTCTCCCTCCCCCCACCCCACCTCTCCCCCTTCAGCTCCTGTTGCCCATTTACAAGCACATAGCACCCTTCACAGCTCATTTGGCGGGTTCTCTTCCTGAACACCTAAGAGGATGACCCATGTATATAGTTGTCAGTGCCATTTATTTTAGCTTCTTTCATTGCAATATTTTTTTCCTGTCAAATTGTTGATGCCCAATATCTTCCATCATTGAGAGGATGAAATATGTCCTATGCAAACTTGAAAGAAGTTCTTTAGTGGGTCTTTGAGCAAATAATTCTTGACCCAGATCTCAAAAGTCTTTAAGATAGAATAAATACATCGTTAAAACTATGACACATCTAGGTAGCATAGGTCCATCTTGTAACCTAAGATTACATTTTCCACAGAGAAAGATGATCCTTGATTATGACATGGTTTTTCTAATTCAGTGACTCAAATTAAAGGAAATTAGAGGAGAAGAGGGACACCTAGCCTAGAGGCTTGTGGCGTCATGGTGAAGACTAGATCGTGTTATCTTCCTGGTTCCATGGAGAAAAACTTTGTCTAAAGGTCATGAGTAAGTGGGGTTGCCTAGTCTCCTGAAGACTATACTCCAGTTGCCCATACATGTCAAAAATTAAACTGTCATAGAGTCACTAAGTGTCCTGATTTGTCCTTTCCCTGCTCTGATTTTTCCCTTTCTGAGTGGTTTCTATAGTACTGGGTCCATGTTCACAGCATGGAGGTGTCGAATAGTAATACCAGCTGTAGGCTCTGCAGGCCCCTGCAGGGACCCTTTGCAGGGCGAAGGAAAATCTGTCAGTGGACACTGTAAGTTAAATAGGGATCACCACCCACTCTATCAAATCATCTGCAACATTCTTGCCCCCCACCCAATATATTGCAGATATCCACTGTATACTTGCTGTGAGCACCAGAAGTCCCTTGTCAGAACAAAGTGGGGCCTGTTCCTTCGAGAACTTAATGGCCGTCTTGTTCATAGCTGGTCTCAAACTCTCAGTCTTCCTACATTCATGTCCTAAGTGCTCAGATTACCTGTATGTTTTACTGCATCTGGCTTTGAATTTATATCCTTAGTATTGATCCCAAGTTCTTATTGTTGATGTGTGTTTTCAATAGTCAATAATTATTTTTAAATTAAAAAAGTATTATGTGTATGTGAGTCAGAGAGAGTTGAGAGAAGGGGTACATGTATGCTGAAGTGGGGGTCAGAATACATCTTTGTGGAGTCAGTTTCTGTCTCTCTGCCTTTATGTGAGTTGTGGGGATTGAACTCAGAGTTGCAGTCTTGCACACAAGCCTTTATCCACTGAGCCATCTCATTTTCCAGTAATTGGAAATGGAGACTGATTTGATGATTTCTAAGGACTTTTATTCGCTTTGTTTGAAGTTAAAGTTACACCACAGGTTTGTGGAGGGAAAAGTCTCTCCCAGCCTCTCTTTCAGGCCCTAACTTGTTTTTCCTTGTTTCTTGGGTGCAGAGACATTTTATGTGGCTCTAGATACAAATTATAGCTTATATTCCTATATATTAACCCTTATTTATACAAATAATTGCTTATCATGCCTACTGTTCTGTTGTTTCTTTACTTCATGATGTCTTTTTAATTTTTGGGAACAGTTAATTTGTAGAAACTTCCATTCCTTTTTATGGCTACCTAGTTTTCTGCTGTGAGACTAGACTATAATTTAATCAGATTTCTTTGGTGAATGGCTAACTTGTGTCTAGTCTTTTGTGAATATATATGATTTTGCAGCCTTGTATGCATTCCATTTAACATTCACAAGAGAATGTTTTAAGCAGAAGTTCTCAGAGGAGAGTGGCTGAGCCACGGGATATACATGGTTGTAAGTACAGAATGTTTCTCACTTACCCTCACTCTGTGAAAGTTGTAAGTTTACACAACTGTAACTAATGCACAGAGTGCCCGCTTACCTGTTTCTTCATAGACTCTCCCGCTTAGTCAGCTAAAAATGGTCTCTTAGTGTTACCTTTATTTGTCCATCTCTTTCCGTGAATATCTTTCATTTCTTGCCTGAAGCTAGTTTCTTCATAACCCTCTCCCATTTCCCTGTTGATTTTGCTGTGACTGTTTGTTGTGTTTTCTGTTAATTGATTTTTAAAGGAATGCTTTCCAAGTTAGAACACACAGCCCTTTGTCTTCCTATAAATCCCAGGTACTTTCCTCAAGTTTGGATTTTCTTGGGTAGCACTACTGCTTCAGTTTCTTTCACTTTTATTTCTGCGCTGATTTCTTATTTGCTCGTGGTTTCTGTGTGTTGTGCTGTACTTCAGGACAGTGTTTCCATTCTGAGGTGGTTGACGTGTTTTTAATTAATCAGATTTTCTAGTCTATACTACCCCACTTTGTTTCTAATCATCTACACTATTTTCAGATAAAGTGTGGATTATATGATTTCCCCCCTTTCTCCACACAACAGTGATTGAGTTTACCCTTAAGTTTAACTTGTAGCATGTGTATAATGTAGCTGTCCAGTTCCTTTCTTCCAGCCCTTTGTCTCTGGCACAGCTCTTACTGACTTCCCAGAAGCTGGTCATAGGTGTGGCATTATCCTTAGGATCTAGCAGCCCTGGTTCCAATGCTAGCCCTGTAGCTTCTTAACCTGTATGCTGTAGGCCGTGTACTCAATGTTTCTTGGCAGTTGTGTCATTTTAAAATCCTGGTTGATAATATCTGTTTTGCATTTGGCTGTGAAAATTAGCGATAATGTTAACTGTCGGTAAAGTCCCCAGTGCACAGTACATACTTGGTAAAGAGGAGGTATTAGTGTCACCATGGCACAGCAAGGGTACTGGGATGTTGTTTTGAAGGGAGATGTTGTTTCTCCTACGTAGCTGTTTTTCAGTTAGACCTAGTGGCCTGTCAAAGGAATTATGGAGCCTCCTTGAGTTCCAGCCAATGGGACCAGGCTAGGATATTTAGGGCAGTGTGGATGGCAGGAAATCATTGGGGTGTCCATTGAAATAAAAGTACACAGTGCTGGCCTATGGGATCTGTTGGGTTCTGAGGTTTGGCTTTGGAGTGAGCCCTATAATGGAACTAGCATCAGTTCTTTTTAAGCTACTTGGGCACATGGATGGTCTAGGAAATGCAGTGTGACCTCATTTCAGAACTGTGCTCAGCCCTGTCCTAACTCTAGTAGCTGATTAATTGGTGGCAGAAACTTAGCTGCCAGCTTCTGTTTTTAACCCAGTACCCTAGGACAGCCCTTATCAAGGCAGCTTTGTATCATTCCAGGTCTCTTCATGTTGTGGGATAACTTTTTTTTCTTTTGTGTTTGTGTGTGTGTGAGGGCACACATTGTGAATGTGTGGGCTTATGTGGAGACTAGAGGACAACTTTTGTTCTCTTCCACCTTTCTATGGGTTCTGGGGATCAAAGACTTACACAGCAAGAACCTTAACCCACACAGCTTCTGGGGAGGGAGGTTGTTGTTCTTGTTGTTTGGGTTTTTTTGTTTGATTTGAGTTTTTCAAAACAGGGTTTCTCTGCATAGCCTGTCCTAGAGCTTGCTCTATAGATCAGGATCGCCTCAAACTTAGAGACCCACCTGCCTCTGCCTCCCAAGTGCTGGGATTAGCTGCCACTGCCTGTCATGAATTCAGCTTCTTGTCTCTTTGCCTTTGAAATGCCTCCTTCCATTCTGTTTTATATCATACTTTCTGCCTACTCATTTTGCATTTAAAAAACTGCAGTACTGAACTTTCTTCTGTCAAGCTTCTCAGAAATTATCAATAATTGAGGAAATCCTCTTCTTGTCTTACATTTCTGTTTCCCACATTGCATTTGCTTTTTGTGAGTTCCACATATATTACCGGTTAGTGTTTATTAGTCTATCAGTCTGTCTGTCTCACTCCTTCAACATAAAGGGTGTAACATAGTGTTTGCACAGTAGCTCATTGTTACCAAGAGTTAGTCCACAGTCTGTAAAATGTAGCATGTGTCAGGTTCCAAGAACAGAAGGGATTAAGTACCCATTTCAGAAGTGTGATTCTGGCAAGGGAACACTTATCAACCAACGGATGGGGCTAGTCCAATCACTGGGTTGATGAATCAATAAACAAGTGATGTTAGAAAGTCAGACATGAGAGGAAGGGTGACTTTTTTTTTATTTTTTTTTTTTATCATTCTGCTTCCACTCTGATTTTTAAATCTTGTGGTTTTTCTTTTCTCCTCCTGATTTTCTTGGCTTACTACTGCTTCATTGTTTACTACCATTTTCATGCCTCTTCTTGCATCTTGTAGGTCAATTTTCAAGAATAGTTGATATAATTTTGTCACATTGCTTCTTTCCTGGTAATTTCATGTTCCATTCTGACTTTATGAAAATTTCCCTTGCCACTGCCTTTATCAAGCAAGAGTATCTGTTGTGTTAGAAGCGCAGCTTTTGCATCCAGACAGACCACACCAGGCTAAAGCAGCTCCACTTGGCAGAGGTTTACGGTGGGGGGAGAGGGCAAAGGTGGGGGCCAAGAAGGGGAGAGGGGAAGAGAGAGAGAGAGGTCAGAAGGGTCTGCCTTTTCTGTGGATAGTTACATAGCCCGCTCACAGGTACAGGTGGGAATGTGTATTGGTTGCCATGACTACAGATGGGCGGGTTTCTGTCACCTAGGTGTGATGTCACTGAGTTCAGAGCTGATCCTGATACCAACAGTATCTTTTGTATTTTTTAAGATCAAGATATTTCTCTAAAACAAAACTTTGTGTTTTTGACATCTTGGGGTTTTGTGTTTGAAGAACAGTGGATCTCAAATGAATGTTTGAGTAGAATATATGTTGGTGTTTAAGATGATCAGTTTTCTTTATATATTATTTCATTGAAGTTTTGGTGGCAGAGATGAGCTTTGTGGATGCGAAGCACATAACACCACTGAGCTCTACCTTCAGCCACTGTTTCCTTTCATGTTAGACCTGGGCTTTACTGTGAGAGTGTGGGTTTTAGGATGTGACACTGAACAGTGAACTGTGTGTAGTGACTTCGCTCAGCAAAAGTAAGTCCGCAATCCCTGGTGTTTGACTGAGGAAAGCATACTGGATTTTGGTTTCCTGTCTAAACGCGAAGGTGGATTCTCAATGCCGTTTTCCATTTTCAGGGATGACTCTGTTCCTGAAGACAACATCTGGAGAGGCATCCTTTCTGTGATTCTCTTCTTTCTCATCATCAGCGTGCTAGCGTTCCCCAATGGTGAGTCATGTCTTAAGTTAATGAAGTTCTACTGCGCAGCATGCCCTGGAGAGTCTTTGAGATGCAAATTATCTAGAAGATGGGTTTTGCATAACTATCGTGGATATAGACTCAGTAGCTACATTGGCCCTTCCCAGCTCTGTGGCCCCCATATCCTTAAATGTGTTTCAGTTTTTCTCCTGTTTGATGGGGATAACAGGAAGATATTCTGAGAGCTAACTTAATTAATAATATTAAACGTATGTGTTGTTTTGTTTTGTTTTCTTTTTTTTCCTTTTTATCGAAACAGGGTTTCTCTGTGTAGTCCTGGCTGTCCTGGAACTGGCTCTGTAGACCAGGCTGGCCTCGAACTCAGAGATCTGCTTGCCTCTGCCTCCCAAGTGCTGTGATTAAAGTCATGCCCCACCACTGCCCAGCTTGGCTTGTTTTTTAATTGCAATAACAAAATACCTGGGACTGCATACCTCATAAAGCATGGAGGTTGTGAAGCTCACAGTTTTCAAGCTGAAAGTCCATTCTACATGCTCTGGTGAGGCTCCTTGCCTTTGCATCATGGTACATGGTCTCATGTTAGAATTATGTACAAGAGAGGGAGCTTACATGGTAAGACTAGATTTGATATATATTTTTAAAGATTTATTTATTATCATATCTAAGTACACTGTAGCTGTCTTCAGATGCACCAGAAAAGGGTATCAGATCTCATGGATGGTTGTGAGCCACCATGTGGTTGCTGCGATTTGAATCAGAATCTTCGGAAGAGCAGTCAGTGCTCTTAACCACTGAGCCATCTTTCCAGCCCCTAGATTTGATATTTTATAATGACGCTTTGAAGAGAACTAACCAGGGTCCCAAGAGAACTGCATTATTTGTTTTGAGGGCAACACTCAGTGACCACCCACTAGGTCCTGCCTCCTACACCTTTACTGCCTTTTAACATTCTACTGTGGGACGGAGCTTTTGACATCTAAGCCCTCTGTAGCTGAACCACATGCAAGTCATGGTGACTGCTAAACTCTTGATAACTGTTCTTTTTATTTGTTTGTTAAGCTGTTATTCCGGAACAAGATCTCCCTATGTATTCTAAGGCTGTCTGGAACTTGCTCTAAAACACTGGGAGGCCTTGACTGCTTGGTTCTCCTTCCTGGGCTTCTGAGTGCTGGGATCACAAGCAATTACAGGCATCAACTGCAGTGGCCAGCTCAGCTGTTCTTTTCTATGTTTTTATTATTACTAGCTGAGATGTACAGTACTCAGTATATTGTTTTGTTTTGTTTTGTTTTGTTTTGCCAAAGATAGAACTAGCTCCAATAAGTAATGAGTATTTATTACTTAAACAATTTGCTATCTGTTGTCACAGTTACCTTTGCTGATTGAGCATTTGGATCAAGCAGGAATCAGATGATTTCTATAAACCCCTTCTGTCAGGATTAGATAAAGAGGCAAAATCTTTCATACGTGCTTCTAACTGATCCATACCTTCCCTCTGAAGTTCTCCTTAGAAGTTGTTCTATTTTGTTCTTAATTAATCCCTTTCCATATCTCCTTTCTAGAATGTTCTATGCTTGTTCTCTGTACCCATTTCTTTTTAAAAAGATTTATTTATTTATTTTATGCATATGAGTACACTATTGCTCTCTTCAGACACACTAGAAGAGGGCATCAGATCCCATTACAGATGGTTGTGAGCCACCATGTGGTTGCTGGGAATTGAACTCAGGACCTCTGGAAGAGCAGTCAGTGCTCTTAACTGCTGAGCCATATCTACAGCCCTCTGTACCCATTTCTAAATGCTTACTGTTGCTTTGTATTTTTCTCACACCTCTGAGATTTTTTGCAGTCTGCCTTATGCTCCATGGATCTACTTAGATTTTAAATAGCATTCTTCAAGATTATTCAGCATGTAGGCTCCCATGCTTCAGCAGAGTGCTATGTATAGCTTATGAAGCTCGTTCTGGATGTTACTGAATGCTGCTGGATATGATCCATGGCAAAGGCCTCCAGGTTTCCCAGGCTGGTGGCAATGGAATTTTGTTTTGTTAATTTGTTTCTTCTGTGTAGCACTGTGTTTATAAAAATATGGTAATTTTTACTGATAGCCTGGAAGTCAAGACAGTGGACCCACAACTCCGAGTTTCTTCAAAAAGGAATTCTAAGTTCCCTGTTATTTGGGAGCTTTCTTTGTTTTTACTTGTGTGGGGTATGTGTGTGTGTGTGTGTGTGTGTGTGTGTGTGTGTGTGTGTGTGTTCTCATGCCAAGTGTATGTGTGTGGAATGGAGACCAGAGGTTGACATTAGGTGTTTTCTTGGGTCACTATCTTACATATTGAGGCAGGGTCTCATTTGAACCCTGAGCTTGCCAATTCTTCCAAGACCGATCTGACTCTACCACTTATGCTATGATTGCAGATGGACCATCATACCTGCCAGGTAGCTGTGTGGGTGCTGGGATTTTGAAGTTTGGTCCTTACATTTTGGGGCAATTGCTTTACCTGCTAAGCCATCTCCTATACTCTCATCTCATCTTTTTAAATTTACCTTTAGTGGAAATATTGCACTATATGAGAACCTACAGATTGTATGCAGATAGAATACATTTTTTCTTGATGATTGATGTTTATAGTTATTCACAATTTGTAAGATTTAAGGACAAGATGTCCATTATTGACCTTGCTATAAAATTTGCTAAGAACAATCCCTTAATGTCAGATATCTTTTTGGCTCTACCAACTTTTGTTTTCCTTTGTATATGTATCATTCAGGGTCTTCAGATTTTCAGCTTAGAAGGAGACTTTGGGCGTTATTTAGCCCAGTGTTTCCTTCAAGAATGCCATGTTGGAATGTTGCCAAAGTCTTTGTTTCCTTTCCCTGTTCTATTTTCAAAAGTGTTATAAAAATGCAGCTTAGTTCTTAGTGGTCATGTTTTCATGACTTGAAGGTATATTTGTCTGTCTGTCTGTCTGTCTATCTGCCTTTCCATTCATTTTCTGGTTATTTTGAGTCCAGAGCTTCCTGAAAATTTGAAGTAAGTCTTAATAGCCCTGATTTGCAAGTGTGTTTTCCCTGGTGCTTCTTCAGTAACTGAGCATTGGATGTCTTTCACACATACTTTTTTCAGGATACCAAAGGCATAGAGGTAGGGAATTAAATCTATTTGAAGTAACGTTTGGTTTAACATCTGGGTTTTCCTCCATTCTTTAGTGAAGCCTTTTAATCATTCTCCCATCATGGGACTGTGATTTTCTTTTGATTTGGGATGATAAACCCATGTTCTTGTTCCCTACCTATTACTGTTTCCTTAGCCAAGCCATGCAGGCACTGTAGTCCAGATGAGGAGAGAAGGACCCATATAGAGCTCACCTATTTCAGCCCACTCAGTTTATAGATGAGAAAGCCGAAACCTGTGACCACCAGTCATCATCTGAAGTCAACTACCTATCCTAGTTTGACTGGCTTTCAGGCTTGGGTCTGTGTCTTCCCTGCCTCAGCCTTTCTCTAGCCATCTCTCATACTAGATCCACTATGTAGGGCTTTCACATGGCTGTGTGATAATGCTTCCCCTTCCTTCTGTTTCTTTTCCTTTCTGTCAGGTTTTCTCTTCCCATACTGTGGACTTGGTTGGCCTGTCCATAGAATACTTTGGCTATTTATTGCTAAAGGCAAGTCAAGGTTAGGTATGGTGCTATTCTGCTACCCTCAGATAGTATGTGATTAGAAGAAGCTAGAATATTGATCTGAGCCTTCTGAGGAGATAAAAATAGGAACTACAGACATCTTTATAGTAAGTCAAACTCCAGATAAGTAATCCAACCCCTTGAGAGCCAGAGTTTCATCAAACCCATGAGAATTAACATTAACCTGATTAACTACAGAGCTTCATGAATCTTTCAAACACCTCTTAAAAGCCCCTCTTCCCAGCACCAGCACAGCAGCAGTCAGCTAAGGAAGCAATCAGATTTCAACAGGCATTTCCAGAGCTTTTGGGGACAAACCATATCAGGAAAGCAGGCACCAAGCCTCTCTTGCAACCATGCTTGCCCGGCACACATGTTTACATAATTTGTTTTTCAAAGGCCACTTGCTCATACTTTATGTAAAGTCATAAAACTCATTTTTCGGTGTGGAAGAATTCTATAGAAATAGGTTCAGGGGGACTTAGTGGAGGTAGTGGAGGGCTTTGCAGCTTTTCCTTCAGCTCCAGCTTTCAGGCCGCTGGCCTTGCTGGAGGTACCATGCAAGGATACATTCCTGAGTACAGTATACATTATATGTCTCATCTCCTGCTCTGGTGGTGTCACCTTTTCTCTATTCTCCCCACCCTTGGCACATGCTTTCAAACATTATTATGGAAACGAAGGAGAGAATGGAAGTTCCAAACCTATGTTTTCCTTCAGAGACATTTGGGAACATGCCTTCATATCCAGCGTGTTCTGTTTTAGAAGCTTCATAGATGTATGTCCTTGAACTATTAAAGGCTGCCCCCAAATGCTTGTGTATAGGTCTGTTTGTTGATGACCATGTGACTCATCTTGCATGTGTGAATTCAAATATGACACCGGTGTGGTGGAGTTGGTCTACTCTTATGGACAGGGCTCTGCGATTATTTAGGAGGGTCTGCATAGCATGAGTACTAGAAAACTCTATTCAGAATAGGTTGAAGGATGAGGAAGTTTTTTACACTCTTATATAACATAGAGCTCAGGGGTAGCATGGCTCTGGAGCTACAAAAATACAACACGTGGCTGTGAAGACCCACATTCTTCATCCCTTTCTCTTCTGTTGTCATGAACAGTTAGCCCTGGACGGCTCCACCCAGATGGGCTTAACCTGGCACCCAGGCTCAGCATTGTCCATCAGTAGATGAGCTTAGATTATTTTCTGTGTTATTAGGAGTAAAATAACCTGCTTCTGATTTTTAAAAACCTCTGTGTGTGTGTGTGTGTGTCTGTGTGCGCGCTCGTGCATGTGTGTGTTTGTGTGATAAGTATGTATGTATGTGTCTATGTTGATATGAGTGCATGTAGGTACATGTGTGCCATAGCATACAGATGGAGGTCAGTGATAACCTTGGGTGTTGGTCTCCCTGTTGTTTGCATATGCTAGGGTGTGTAGATTGTGAGCTCTCAGGGATTCTTCTGTCTCTTCCTCCCAGTTTACCCATTGCAGGCCTGGGATTATAAATTTGAGCTGTTGGAGTCAGCTTTCTGGGATTTGAACTCAGGTCTTCCTACTTGCACAACAAATGGTTACTGACTAAGCCTCCTGCTTTTTAATTTTTGAGAAAGGGTGTCTTAGTTTGGGTTTCTATTGATGTGAAGAGACACCATGACCAAGGCAACTCTTAAAAAGGAAAGCATGGTGCTGGGGAAGGAACTGAGAGTTCTATATCTTGATGTAAAGACAGCAGAAAGAGGCTGCCCCACTAGGCCTAGCTTGAGCATATGGGACCTCAAAGCCTACCCCTATAGCCACACACTTCTTTCAACAAGGCCACATCTATTCCAACAAGGCCACACCTTCTAATATTGGTATTCCCTATGGACCAAGCATTCAAACACAAGAGTGTGTGGGGGCCATTCCTATTCAATCCACTACACAGGGTTTAGTTTTCTAGCCTGGGCTGGCTTTGAATTCCTAATCCTCATGAGCCAGCCTTCTGTGCTCCTAAACTATAAACTTATGCTGTGACACAGAACTTGAAAAATTCTTTTCTATAAGTCTTTTAGTGTACTTGTTCTCAATTCTCTTGGGCTAGAATTGGGTCATATATTACTTCTGCCCAGTCCTGAGGACAGGAATTTATAATACCCAGAGTCAATTGGGCATATAGATATCTAGTAGGTATGTAGCGATTGGGAAATTGCAGAGGAACTTGGGTTACCTCTCGTAGTTTAGAGTAGACCTGAGTTAAACAAGAGAGAGGTGGACATTCAGCAGACACCCTTTGCCTGTCAGTGGATGTATAGCAGGATTAGGTTCTGTAATGGGGCTCCTAAATAATGACACCGAGACTTGATTTTATTTATGAATGAATAGGCATTATAGCTAAGCTTGTTTCCAGCTACTTCATAATTCAATTAACCCATTTATACTAAACTAGGTTCTGCCACATAGGTTGTTACCCCCTCCTCAGTTTCATATGTCCGTGTCTGGGTGGTGAGTCTCCTACCTCTCCCAGAGCCCCTCTCTCTGCCTAGAAGCCCCTCCTTTCTTTCTTGCCTTTGGTCTAGGCCATCATCTTTTTATTAAAACCATTCAGAAGGTGAGAGAAGGAATGTTTATAAAATATGATGTAGCCATATAAATAACAATGCCAAAGTCTGGTCTGCACTGTTCTGCAGGCACAGAAATCAGCTTTTTATTTTTTTATTTTTTTTGGTTTTTCAAGACAGGGTTTCTCTGTATGGCCTGGGCTGTCCTGGAACTCACTTTGTAGACCAGGCTGCCCTCGAACTCAGAAATCTGCCTGCCTCCTCCTCCCAAATCCTGGGACTAAAGGCGTGTGCCACCATGCCCAGCTTGAATAATCTTCACACAGTTCACAATAATATTACCCCAACAGGGTTTCTAGATTTCTTCCTAGTTCTGTAGGGAAATATTCTATAAAGTCCTGTAGTAGAAGAGCCCTTGGGAGACTAGGAAATGAAAGGGTGTGATGTCTACTTCACATTGCTTTCCATTTCCTCCTTCCTATTCTTCATTATTCTTTGGTTCTTTTAACAAGAAGAGGACGGTCCAGTGGGCTGCTCTTCCACTTCTGTGGCCCCTGGCTATATTCTGTAATAAAGACCTTTCCTCAGACTGTTACCTCTCCTGACTGCATCTCAGTGACTATAGACCTGACTGAGAAGCTTCATCTAACTCTACTGTTAGCTGACTGAAGACAGATTATTTCACCATTCTAGGCCAATTTCTTTATCTGTGCACCCCAAGAATGCTCATAGAGCTCACCTGACATGACTGCTTTGAGCATTGGAAATAAAACCAAACAAAACAGGTTCTACACTGAACCCTACTGGAGCCATGACCCTCAGTTTCCAAGTGAGGGACCTCTGAGTACTACTGCCCCTACTGACTGGAGTGGAGAAGCACAGATGATAGATAGCTCTGCATCCTTCCCTGTTTAGTCACCAGCTCCTGAGGTCAAGTTCAGCAAGGGGCAACTAAAGGCAAAGTCCAGGCTACAATAGGCAGCAAGAAAGCCCTGACTGGGATCTCCTTCTTAGCATGTGGGGTTCATAGTTCTCCAGTTCTCCAAGGTTAAGAAGGGTGTTTCAAAAGTTATGGGGAGGGGGGGGGAGAACAAAAACAATCCAGTTTATTCTAACCTCATATCATCTCTTTGCAGGTCCATTTACTCGACCTCATCCAGCCTTATGGCGAATGGTTTTTGGTGAGTCCCATTAGTAGATAAAATTATTTTCTACTTTAAAAACACCCTTTTTCTGTGTGTCACAATAGTGGTTTTACACCATACCTTAAAAACAAACAAACAAACCATTTTTAGTGTGCCTAATACAAAAATGTTAGATTCTTTGATCAAAAAATAAATGGTTGCTGATGGCATAAACTCTCATACATAGGATCATTTTCTGTTGCATATGCCTACTTCTGCTGTTTTGTTTATTATTATACACAGAGCTTAGCTTCAGCAAATGAACCTTGTTTCCCTTTCCTAGAGCTGGTGCTCAACTACATGATAACAGCACATTTATCTTGATAGCATCTGTGGAAGCCCAGCAGTGTAGTTTCTAGGAACTCAGAAAAGAGAGATCTCTACTGACAGACAGAACCTCATTTGGTCTGAAGTTTATCATTACGCATATAAATATTGAGGGTTTTTATTTTGTTTTGTTTTTGTTTTTTCGAGTCAGGGTTTCTCTGTGTAGCTCTGGCTGTCCTGGAACTTACTCTGTAATCCAGGCTAGCCTCAAACTCAGAAATCTGCCTGCCTCTACCTCCCAAGTTCTGGGATTAAAGGTGTGCACCACCACTGCCCACCTATTTTTATACTTTTTTTTTCTTTTTTTAGTCTTATTTTTGATTCTGTCATCCAGAAATTCAAATTGCCTGAATGAGTCTAAAATACAGTTTTCATACTTAGATTTTTTTATTTCATCCTGCCTAAGTAAGACATAAAATAAATTATTTTAGGTTAGGACAGTATAACCATACTTGAAATTTTAAGAGAATATTTTGCTTTTAAGCTGCCTCCTTCATTTTTTAAGGTAATTCTTCATTTTTGTTTGTTTGGTTGTCTTTGCAACAGATCTGTGTATCCCTGGCTGTCCTGGACCTCACTGTGTAGATAAAGCTGGCTTTAATGCTTTAGAGATCTCCCTGAGCTCAGGGATTAAACTTGTGTGCCACCATACCCAGCAACTGTTCATCTTTTTAAATTTACTTAGAAGTTTTCACCAGCAGCTGTTTACTAGCATGTGACAGGTTTGAAGACCTAAAGGGATGCAATGAATAAGACTCTGTCCCCGTGACTCCCTCCTCCACCCAAGGACCAGACAGCAGCCACAATAAGCAAACTACTAAAGAATTTAATAGTAAAAATTATAAGCTGTTATTAAGTATTAGCTAATTAAAACTGGATGAGGTGAAAGCCACTTGGCTGCTTCCACTGGAGTGGTGAGGGAGTGACACTCCGTGTAAAGTTTAGATGCAACTAAATGTCTGTGCATGTAGCACAGTCAGGGATCAGGGCCTTCAGCTAAAGAAAATGGCTGCTATATGGTCAGTCTCATGGCTGGAAAGTACTTGGCCCTGGTGGGTGGGGGAAGAGCAGTGTGCAAAAGAGCAGAGAGCCAGCATGTACAGAAGTATTCAGACTGTGGGCAGAGTAAGGAGTGTGGGTGCAAAGGACATTGAGAGCTTTCCTAGAAGGATGGAGTGATTGTGTTTACTATTTGGAAAGGATTTCCCTGGTGCTACACAGTGCTTGCTTCACAGGCACAAGGAACCGAGTTCAGTCCCTAGCACCCCAAGCACTCACATACACACACACACACATACACACACACACCATTTGTGCTCAAGTACCTAGGGTTTCATAAGGAACTGAGTTCAGGCCCTAGCACCCCAAGCACTCACACACACATACACACACCATTTGTGCTCGAGTACCTAGGGTTTCATAGTACTTGCAGCTCAGTCTAGAACTCTGGCCTAAATATTTCTGTGTCATAGATCATTTCTATGGTAAAAGAATTATCTCACAAATTTTAAAAGGTTATAGTGTGTGGGGGGGTGGTCATTAAAGATGAAAATTTGTAAAGCTGGTGCAAAATGCAAAACCAAGATAGTTTTTTTTTTTTTTTTTTTTTTTGGTTTTTCGAGACAAGGTTTCTCTGTGTAGCCCTGGCTGTCCTGGCACTCACTTTGTAGACCAGGCTGGCCTTGAACTCAGAAATCCGCC
This sequence comes from Mus caroli, assembly GCF_978045245.1. Classification (NCBI taxonomy): domain Eukaryota; kingdom Metazoa; phylum Chordata; class Mammalia; order Rodentia; family Muridae; genus Mus; species Mus caroli. Next base: position 54,238,103 of record NW_028227270.1, on the reverse strand, counting down.
TGCCTATAGTTCTTATGTGTCAGAAAATTTATGTTCCTTGGCTCTGGGATGCATGGCTATGCTGGCCCAGCTCTACAGGAAGCCTCAATGCAATGCCTTCCTTGGTGAATGGAGAGGGGCCTGGCTAGAAGGCCTGGGGCTGAAGGCCTTGCTATGAATTCATGCCAGCCATGCACAGTCTCTTCTCTAGGGAACCTATTTGGAGATCAGAGCCAATCCACATTTGTGACTCAAGGTGATCAGTGTGGCAGCTCCTGGATGCCCTGCATCTCTGATCTAATTTCAGTCAACTTAACAGAAGAAATCACAGCCCGACTCTGGGGTTCGGATAGAGAATCAAATCTTTGGAACTTGATTTTGCCTTGGAGTATATTAGTGGCTTTACTATTTTAAATGACATGGTATTAGTGATTTAGGATAGCAATTATGGTAGATATGATAAGAAAATCATGCCTGCCGGGGCTAATTTGAAGGATAAGCCTCAGATGGAATGGGAAAGTATGGCCCACCTGTCGTCTGAAATCAGATGAATTTGCCCCCTAACCCTGTCACTTCTGCACCCCTTACTCCGTTCTCTACCAGCAGCCCAGCCTCATGGTGAGTTAACTCTTCAGGAACATATTCACATGGCCTTTCTCTACTTCACGTTCTGTCAAGCCTACCCTATACATTCTCTGGCTGCTGGTCCTTCAAAGCTTAGCTTAAGTATTGTTTCCTCAGAGAGGGAGACCCTTGAAAACCGAATAGGACTGTGTATCATCAGATCCTCTCAACAAAAAAATACCTGGCTATGATAGATTCTCAGAAGGCTACATTGTGATATTCATGTATACTATAACTCCAAGCCATTAAGTCTAATGTGTGTCTCTCCTAACCTTGACCTTGGTTTTTTGTTTTTTTGTTTTTTGTTTGTTTGTTTTGCTTTTTGTCAGGTCTCAGTGTGTTGTATTTCCTCTTCTTGGTATTCCTCCTTTTCCTGAACTTCGAGCAGGTTAAATCCCTGATGTATTGGCTCGATCCCAATCTTCGATATGCTACACGAGAAGCGGACATCATGGTATGTACTTGTTAGTGATCCTGTTGTTAACTTGGTAGGGTCCTGGGCGTAGGAAGCACTGGGTCTACATTTTAATTTGATCGATTTCCTTATTTCCTGGTAGTATAGCTAAAAACTGGATCTCAGGGTGTACCATTATGCACCAAAGTGATGCCATCCAGGAAATGAAACCCTTTTATGAAATGAGGGTGTATGCTAAGAAGAATACATACACTGCCATCACATGGCCTTTGGCCTGACCTCTGCTCATATCATTTATCTGTCATAGGACTTTGGCCAAAGTACTTAGTAGCCTGCATCCTTTTTGGTGAATATGGTAATGCATATGGTGGGTTGGAAGGGCATATTGTGAACTGAACACAGAAATGTTTTCTGTGCATCCCAGAAGACCTGCACATTGCTTGACACACACTGGTTTCTTCGGCTACTGCTTGTTAACCAGTCATGTTCAGCACCTTTGCTAGATATGCCTATAGCCAGATTTTATAGTCCTCTACCTGCTTGCTATAAAGGGGCTAGCTATAATGACTTAAGCTGTTTCATTTGTTGCATATTTAGAATACATACACACGTGAGCCCTTTTCAGTTTTACATAAAACAACTTTTATTTTGACTTTCTATTATTGATAAGACTATTTGGAGAAGAGTCATTTTTTTCCTTTACATTCATGGTGATCATTTCTGTGATGAGGTATCTTAGGTTTTGCCCATACTAATCAGTTTTCCAGCTCTCCTGACATGAGCAACACTACCTGCACGCACTGTTAGACCCCAGAGCCAAGAAGTCATTCCTCAGGACTGTCCATTATTTCACATGCGAGTCTCCTCACATGTATTTCTGAATGGCCAACCTCTCATAGAAGCATTCCACTATCTTCATGACTTCAGCCTATAGGACTCAGGGATGCCTTTTACACCATTTAATTAATTAATTAATTAATTAATTAATTTATTTATTTATTTTTGTCGAGACAGGGTTTCTCTGTGTAGCCTTGGCTGTCCTGGAACTCACTCTACAGACCAGGCTGGCCTCGAACTCAGAGATCCGCCTGCCTCTGCCTCCCAAGTGCCGGGATTAAAGGCGTGCGCCACCACACCCGGCTACACCATTTATTTTAAAGGATGTGATATGGGATGCAGATGAATCCCCAGAGAATAAGTACTTATCTCAAGCTCTGGCAGGGCTCCAAATGCACGGGCTTCTTTAGAGGTAAGAGGCCGAGGTTCCTTTAGGGGTAAGGTGTACTGTAGCCCAACATGCAACTGTGTTCCTCTCCTCCAAGCTCTCCAAGCCCTGTAGTTAAGGAGCTTTCATGGAGGTTATATCATAGAACGTAGGGTGGGACTCGAAAGCTCCCACTTCTAATACATCTTTGTCTTGTAGTGCTCAGCTTCCAAGCCTGGAGCCACCACTTATTGCCTCTTTAAAGTAAGAGACACTCCAACCACCATGATTTCCAAGGCATTAGGAACTCTCTCTGAAACAGGTCAAAGACCATTAGTACACAAAATATACTCAGTACCCTTTCTCCTCAGAAAACTGCAAGGGAGCTAGGGACTAAAAACCAACGTTAGTAACAGTTTTGTACATGTGACATTCTCGTCTAGTGTTTTGAAGGCCTGCTGTCCAGTGCAGATTGCAGGAAAAGCTGGTGGGATTCTGGAGAAAGAAAACACTTGGTGCATAGCCATTTGCTCTGGCAATTAAGAAATAACAAAAGGACTAAAATATCAAGAAGTAGTTATCACCACAGAATGGCTAGACCCTTCTTGAGATGGTACTTCTAAATGTTCATCTTAGCTTTCCTGGGGTCCACAATAAAAGCAAAACCAAGAGCTTGGGAATTATTTAGAAGCCTAATTAGGATTTTTCACTCTCAAGGAAAAGAATAACAAAGGGTAACTTAGTTGTGCTGCTGCTGCTGCTTATGTTAGGTGTTTGTTAAGGAAACAAAACATCTAGGAAAGCCAGGTGTATTAGTGCACACCTTAATCACTCAGGATGCAGAGGCAGGCAGATCTCGATGAGTAAAGACCAGCCTGGTCTATGTAGTGAGTTCTAGAACAGCCAAGGCTATGTACTGGACCCTGCTTCAAAAAGCTAAAACATCTGAGGTAATCAATAAAAAAGAAGGGGCTTTTTTTGTTTGCTTATTTCTTTGTTTTGTTTTGTGTTTGCTGTTTCAGAGGTTTCAGTATGGTTAAGGCAAACCACCATGGCAGGAAAATTGTTTAGCTCATGGTAACCATCAAACATTGAGGGACTGACCTCCCACATCCTCCTTGAATACACATCACCAATGGCCTAAGGCCTCTTAGTAGGCTGCACCACTTAAGAGTTTCTACCGCCTCTAACAGCACATTGTTCCCTTGATTAGGAAGCAAGCCTTTAATGTAAGAACCTTTGGAGAAATACCCTAAATCCTCACTGTAGCAAAGATGCAAGTGATGATTGTAGTTTAGTCTAATAAACACTATATCAGACATTTTCTATATATTCAATATAATTCTCTTATACACATGGCGCACGCGTGCACATACACACAGACACGCACGCGTTAGCCAGCTATTCATGCCATTTTATAGAGGAGGAAAGAAGCTTAAATGCTGTCTGTCTTGCTCAAAGCAAAAGATTCTATCTCTGCTTTAAAACCTATTCTTTTCAATTTGACTGTGCTTTAAGTGTAGCATTATCACAGTAAGGACAGGCATGCTCATAGCAGTCTTAGAAAATAAAGATATTTCCTGAGAAATTGGAGAAAGGTATTGTAGATAAAATACTTTCCAAGGCAGCCTTTTTGGAGCTTGAGCAAAAGTAAACCAACTTGCTTGAGGTTGTGCTATTAATGTTTCTGTCATGAGCCTTATGGAACATAAGAGCAAGTTGAATCAAAAAATGTTTTGACACTTAGCTTCTTTAGAAATACGCTATCACAATGGCATCTCAGTGTCACAGTCACAGCTCCACGATAACTGCAGTTGCCTTTACAATCTAATCCAGTACGAACTGATTCTTGCTAAGCCAGGCAAGGTGTGCAGCTGTTTGCAGATTCCAGGAATCTGGGTGCTTTGTTATCGTCCTCTTTTTTTTTTTTTAATTCCTCATCTTGTTTACTTCCTCCAGCCAGCCTTTCATGGTGCTGAGTACTCATTGATGGCTATAGAGAAAACCCTTCCTTTTTATATGGATCATTTCACTGTTTGCTATAGAGAAGTGTTCTTCCTATTTGTGAAATGTTTACAAAGAAGTTCCTTTATAGAGATGTGTCTGGAGATAGCTATATAAACCCACCATTCAGGAGGTTGAAACAGGAGGATCATAAGTTCAAGACCAGCTTGAGCAGTTTAGTAAGACTCCCTTCTCTAAAAGTAAAAAGAGGATTGAGGTGTGGCCCAGCAAGAGAATGCTCACTCAGCACTGGACTGGGGGAAAGTTGTTCTTGCATATAAATGGGGTCTGTGAGTCACACTTGTCATGGGGCCACTGTTCTTGCCATTCCTGATCTTGATATATATGTGTTGGAATTTAGACTTATATTTTCATTTAGGATTTCTTCTATAAATTGGTGTCAGGGATGAAATTATTAATCTTAATAGAGGCAGTTTATTTTTGTTTATTTATTCATGCCTTCTTCTTTTAAGACACATTCTTAAGTAGCCTGTGCTGGCCTCCAACTCAAGATGTAACTAAGGATGGCCTTGAAGTGGTCATCTTGCTTCTGCCTCCCAAGTACCACTAGGCTCTACTTTGAGTCAGTCTCTTATCTAATCGTGGATAGTTTGCTGATTTCTAATGTGATTGATTCTGGGCTGGAGGAAGGGCTCAGTGGTAGTGATAATAGTGCATGAGGCCCCGAGATCAATCCCTAAAACCAAAATAAGATTTTAAGAATATATATTAAAAATGCAGCCTAAGAATCAAACAAGTTTGGGCAGCCCAGCTCTTTTTAAAGTTAGTCTGTCTGAAGTGTAGCTGTCTTGGTATGATTGGTACTGACTGAGCAGCTCCTGGGTGCTGGCGTCATGCTGGTTATAGTTGGAAACAGGTGGGTAGCCTCCCCGTCTTTTGGAGGCTAGAGTTAAAGATCGCTAAAGTTGAAGAAAAACTTGTTGGCTATTGTACCATAAGACAATTTCAGCAAAGTTTCAAGAACTTTCAACATATTTTTATAAATTTTAAGCACGTATAAGAGTACAAAGACTCAGGTCCTCTTATACCCATTACCTAGATTCAACAAGTATTGATTTGTGGTTGATATTACCATTGTCCACCCTCATTCCATTTTAAATCCGTTCTCAGATAGTAATCTAAGATGTATAAACTCCTTTTGTTTATTTCTAACAAACACCTCACAACTGTGGAGTTGGTCTTCACATAATGTACGTTTTTTACCTCACTTACTCACAACATGACAACATGATGTCAGTGAGGTCCTCATGTTGTTCTTTGATGTAGTCTAAGACTCTTTTGATGCTTTGTATGTGTGTGTGTGTGTGTGTGTGTATGTGTGTGTGTGTATGTGTGTGTGTATGTGTGTGCGTGTGTGTATGTGTATGTGTGTGTATGTGTGTGTGTATGTGTGTGTGTGTATGTGTGTGTGTGTATGTGTGTGTGTGTATGTGTGTGTGTATGTGTGTATGCTTTCTTTTTCCTTAAAGTTTATCTCCTGGGATTTCTCACATCTGGGTTTTGTGGCTGGCCTTCAGGGCACTGCCATTTGTCTTTCTGCCCCACCCCACCCCTAGATTTTGTGCACACTACAAGCAGGAATAAAGGCTTGTTCTATGTGTTTTTTATTCTGTGATAAATACGACGAACAAAAGTAGCTTGGAAAGAAAACAGTTTATTTGGCTTACAAGTCCTACTCCCAGTTGACCACTGATGGAAGTTAGGGCAGGAACTTAAGCAGTAGCCGATGTTGCTTATTGACTTACTTGCTCCCTTGCCTTGCTCAGCCTGCTTCTTAAATAGCCCAGGACCTGCCCAAGAGTAGCATTGCTCATAGTGGACTAGGCCTCCTAATCAAGAAAGTATCCCACAGTCCAATCTGATAAAGATATTCCTTAGTTGAAGTCTCCCCATAGGTGACTCTACTTTGTGTCAAGCTGACAAAAAAACTAACCAACACCAGGCTGGGTTGAGATTCCACCATCTTGCTCCGTTCTTATTGTGGAGCTGCATCACACACAGTTGGTGCCATCTGTTATATCATCCTTTATATTAACTAATTTCAGATCAAAAGTATTAGGAAGAGACAATTGCCACTTTACCAAACATGGACACACTATTTTCTTGTCATTTTTCTCAAACCACACAGAGCATTTGTACTGTGTTAGGTAGGACAAGTAACCTAGGAGTGACTTATGGTATGTAGAGGGATGTGTGTAGGTTGTATACAAAACTGCCATTTTATATCTGGGATGTGAGCATCTGGATTTTGGTATCCTCCAGGTATCTTGGGATCTATCTCCTGGGAAGAGGGAGGAAGCATCAAACTGCTCTGCCTACCCTGCAGCAAGGACCTCAAAGGCCTCTAATGGTGATTAATTGGGGGCCTCTAGGGATCAATTGGTGAATCTACTCTTTAAAATTCTAGTGCTGGGTTATTCAAATTGATTCTTTATAGTTCTTAAAGTGTCTTTGTTTAATGAAAGCATACATATACTTACGATTCCCCCAGAACCACTTCCAGCCAGTGTTTATGCTGAGTGGCCACTAAAAACAGATACTCCCAACTTAGGTCCTTATCTAGCCCTAAGCAGCCTTTTCCAGAGTAATCCTAGGGTAAGAGGTTGAAGAATTCTGGGCTAGTGGTACCTTGTCACTCTCCTTAAATTAATAGGCAAGCGGTTTCAGCCCCAGAGTCTCTGTCAGCCAGGAAGATCTGCTGTTGCAGATCTGGGAACATTCCTGTGGTAAATGAAAAGATTGCTAGGACTCCACACTCATGCATGTCCTGTTCAACTTAGCAAAAGCTTTAACAGCAAGAGTCTTAGAGGAACTTGTTAGTTTCCAAATGAGTTAGTATAAGTTGAGTTTCTAATTGGTAGTTTCTTTCTTTTTTTTTTTTTTTTTTTTTGGTTTTTCAAGACAGGGTTTCTCTGTGTAGCCCTGGCTGTCCTGGAACTCAACTCTGTAGACCAGGCTGGCCTCCAACTCAGAAATCCACCTGCCTCTGCCTCCCAAGTGCTGGGATTAAAGGGGTGTGCCACCACGCCCGGTTTTAATTGGTAGTTTCTAAATGACAGTTGCAACATTGGGATAAAATGGTTAAGAAAGTAATTAAACAAAGGTTCAGCATGTCTTTAAAAAGTGACATCACTCAAAAAACAACAACAACAAAAAGTGACTTCACATGTACATGGCCAGAGAGAAGCTGAATAGAAGCTAGAAATAGAAACATAAAGAATCCAGTAGACTTGGAAATTTAAAAACCCTTTCTAAAAACCTTGGGCTGAAAAAGAAATAATGGGTTGAAGAAGAACTCACAGTGGAATATTTGTAAATTCCCAATGACAGTGAAAATGCTGAGAAGATATAGGCAAGTGACCTCTGAAGAAGATGAAAAGCCTGAACTGCTTTAAAGAGAAGAGTCCTTACCCAAAACTGTACTAATTATTATATAAACTCAAAACTGAAAGTTCCCAGGCATTTAAGAATGTTGGGCCATGAAGGCCTTGTTGATCCATAGTTATGGGCTCTGCTGGCCAATCAGTATCAAGTGGGAGCTCACAGAGGTAAGACATGGACAAAAGTATCACCAGGCTATGTAGTCACAGTGTCAATGTGTGTAACAGAGGCTGTGATTTCTTAGATGGTAGTCTAATTTTAATTTCAGCTTTGAATATATTATATATTTCTAAGTAATTTTAAATAATATGCTTGTTGTGCAACCAGTTAACATGTTTGAACTTTTTTTTATGTTAACCAGGAGTATGCTGTGAACTGTCATGTGATAACCTGGGAGAGAATCGTTAGTCACTTTGATATATTTGCATTTGGCCATTTCTGGGGCTGGGCCATGAAGGCCTTGTTGATCCGTAGTTATGGGCTCTGCTGGACAATCAGTATCACCTGGGAGCTGACAGAGGTAAGACATGGACAAGGGGATCACCAGGACTCCAAAATCATAGTGACAGTGTGTGTAAAGGAGGCTACGACTTCTTAGTAGTTCATCCTCCAGCCCCTGGATAGCAATATTGGACTTACATAATTCCATGACAATACTGTGTACTTTTGAGTAAAAAAACCAAAATTTTCTGTGTCCTTAAGAACTTGTGCTCCTTTATGGTAAGTCTTAAAAAAAAACAAATGAAACCAAGTATACGAATGAAGTTGGAGTCCAAAATAAGACAAATCAATGAAAAGAGGAAATCTGTGTAGAAGTAAGTGATTCACTTTGCCCACAGACCGGCTTTCTCTTTTGATCTCTGGGACTGGGTGTTCTGGATTACAATAGTTTGTTTTCTCTCTGATGGGGGACTTCCCAATAGAGCCCTGTGACCTGTTATCAAAAGGTAATGCCTGTAAATAAATGAGAGGTACCCCCCCCCCCCAGGGAACCTATCAGCAAACTGAAAGTTGGAGAACTACTTCCAATTAGTTTAACATTTATTGATCATTCCCAGGACACAGAATTTGACCATGTGCACAGTCCGTATATTTCTCAGTGCCAGCTCCTGAATGTACAAAAGCATTCCCATTAGGTGAGCTTCTGTCAGTGTGTTCCTAGTTTGGGAGGCCAGAGTCTGCAATCAAGCTATGAGCAGGGCTGCTTCCTTCTGACAGTGCTGTGGACACCCAACCCAGGTCCCCCTCTTAAGAGCCTTTGCCCACTTCATACAGTCTTTAGCATTCCTTGACTTACAGATGCATTACCCTGATCTCTAAATTTATCATCAGGTGGCCTTCTCCCTGTGTGTGTGAGTTTCCATGGACTGCATTTATAAGGACATGAACCATAAGTGGGTCAGGTCTTGCTTGGTTTCAGTGTGAACTCTGTTTAAGTTGCTACTGCTGCAGTGACTACAGTTCCAAGTAAGTTTGCCCTTTAAGGAACTGGAGGCCAAGGCAAGAGAATTCTTACAGGGTGACGCTTAGCTCACACATAGCACTGCTTAGTCCCTTTTATCTCATTCAGAATTTTCTCAATCAGCTGTATCTGTTCCCATTGTACAGAGGAAGAAAACTGATTTTGGGGTGACATTATAGAAGAGTCACATCTTCATCCCAGATGTATAGCCCACCTTCCTGCCATTATATCACTTTCTACCTGGATAAGCGTCTTCCTTGCATAGCTGTTCTGTGACTGTGTACAGCACCTGGCCTTTCTCAGTTTCCTTTGCTTCCCCTTACCTGTCAGGGTTCTTCTGCCCTTCGCTGCTCCCCAGGATCCTCTGGTCCCTAGGTCTTAGCGTAGAGCCAGTGAAGTCTTCCATTCCTCTGTTCCCACTCATGTTAATCTATGGGTTTTTTGAAGTGTTTTCTTCACACTGTTGTGAAAATGATCCTTTCCAGTACTTCATCATATCAAGATCTCCTCTTCCTACAAACTCTTTAGTGGTCCATTGCTCTTTAGAGTCACCTTATGAATCCCAAGAGGAACTGACTACTGCATCCCAGTCTGGAGTCACTGAGTCCATCTCAAGCTTATGGTCCATTTGTCTTCTTCTTCTTTTTTTTTTTTTTTTTTTTTGGCTGTTGTTGTTGTGTTTTTGAACACCTCTATCAGAGCCTGGGCCTAGCCCTTCCCTCCTTATTCCTCCTCACCTTCTAGACTAGTCTCTCCCTGGCTATACTTTTTCCTCACCTTTCCACTACCCATGTTCCATGTTCGGAAAGAGCACCTCCTTTCTGCCTTAAGAGCATGTGACCCATGTCTGCATCAGACTCCATCTCCCGGGATTCTGTCTTGCCCCAGAATTTGTAACCCTCCAGGAAGCACCTAGGCTGAAGGGCATCTTTCATGCCCACGCCTGCCCATAGTTTTGCTTCTGTAGTTTCTTTTCCTCCTAGTCTTAGAACTAGTGCTCCAGCTGTGCCTGGTAGCTCACAACCTAGAAAAGCACCTCAGTGGAGATGTGAGCCCTAACACAGCAGCCACTGCTACAACATGCACCAGTTGTCCTGTGGCCTCTCGGTTTTAGGCACGTTGAGAAGAAATGTTTGACTGATAGAATACCTTACTACTAGTGCTGATGTCTGGATCTTTATAATTTCATCTTCGGCTGGATCGCCTTTCAGCAGGGTGTGCTTCAGACAAGCTGACACACCCTTTGTTTTGTATAAAACAGTTTCCAAGAGATCTTGTCTCACTCTTGATCTTATCACAGCCCTCTCTAAGACTGGCCTCTTTTTCTATCTCTTGAATTCTCTAATTTCTGTTCACATTTCCACTCAAACATGGTTTCCTTCCAGAAACCGTTCCGAGTTGCCCGCAGTCAGAGTGAGTCCTCCTCGTCCGCACAGCCTATTGATTGCACCACTGCAGCACTTGCCCCTGGCTGGTTTATTTTGAGGTTCAACCTCTGGCTACTTAGCCTAGTCTTCCTGTTGACTGGCCACCAGGCATGCCATGGTGCCTAATCGAAAGATGGAACCCCTGGCCACCAGTAGTGGGAGATGTCCTTTTGAGTCTTCAGTGTCCTTACTGCCATTAACAGCCAACCTTTCTGGTTCTTTTACAGTTGCTCATATTTGGCCACAAGCATTTGGCTTGTTCTCAAATGCTCATCTTACTTTCTCAGACTTCTCATTTGAGGATTTTGCTACACTCTGTTGTCAGCTTTGAAGATACTTCTGTGTGTCATTAGCCAGTGTTACTCACGCAGCTGCCACTGTTTCTTAAAATCCATTTTTTTATGTTTTGTTTTTAAAAGAGAACTATATTGGTAAATGTTTGAAAAAAAAAACCCACAGACTTTGCTGTTGTGTTTGTATACATTGGGGGAAAAAGGAGACTTTGTTGTTGTGTTTGTATACATTGGGGGAAAGGAAACTCATCTTCGGAAACATATGATTAAAAAAGAAATGTATGTGCATGGTGAGCCCCATCGACAGACACTGTCTGCCCAACTGTTATCTCTTGTGTTCCTCAGCTTTTCTTCATGCATCTCCTGCCCAATTTTGCTGAGTGCTGGTGGGACCAGGTCATTCTGGACATCCTGTTGTGCAATGGTGGTGGAATCTGGCTGGGCATGGTCGTTTGCCGGTTTTTGGAGATGAGAACTTACCACTGGGCAAGCTTCAAGTGAGTCCTCTTCTTTGGAACCTTGGTTATGATGTTGTATCTCTTTTGTGCTTTACTATGAATGGGTTGTAGTGCAATCTCATAATAATGGATAAATACACTTTGGCAAGTGAAGCACGTATAATTGAAACAATTATAAATTTGATCTCAAACATTCATGTAGAAAATGCTGCTGAGATAGTTATTAACACATCATCTCAGTACTTGGGAGGCTGAGGCAGGAGGATTGTGCAAGTTAAAGGCCAGTCTGGGCTATGAAGTGCTATTCATGGCAGCTTGGCGTTATATAGTGAGACTCTGCCTTAAAACACACACACACACACACACACACACACACACACACACACACCCCAAAAAAGGTGTAGGAAGTGCTAAATCATATACCCTTTTGTCTTTTTCATCCTGCTTATTTAAAGATTCTAAACATGCTCTTGGTTCAAAATAATTCTTTTTTTTTTTTTTTTTTTTTGGTAAACAAGGCAAAAGATAATCTTTATTTCAGCAATCAGGGAAGGCACCTCTGGGATGAAGGGAGACAAAAGCTACTTCCAGCAGGTATTTAGAGTTAGAGAGAAAGGCAAACATGTGCAAAGGTTCTGAAGCAGGGCTGTGCTTCACAGGTTTAATGCACAGCAAGTAGACTCAAACTCAGTTTGTGCCTCCAACTTGGCTGAGAACCACCATTCTTCTTAATGGCTCTGTTCTAGTTTTTTCCTCCCAGTTCTCCTCCTCCTCTACTCCTTCTCTTCCTCTTCTTCCTCTTCCTTCTCCTCCTTTCCCCCTCCTCTTCCTGTAACACCAAACAGGGGCTCAGCCTCAGAGTTATCTTGCTGCTCTCAGCTTTAGTCCTCTTTCCTGAACTTGCCCTAGGATTGGCTGTTCAATTAGGTCTCAGCTAGGGACTTTACAAGTATGTATGTGGAAGATAAGAACAGAAAGGTGACCCATTTGGAAGGCACTGCAACAGTCCAAACGGGTGTTCATGGCCATTAAGATGGTGGTTTAGCTTTGGGAGACAAAGTGAATCTGGTAAAAGTAGTTCAGTTGCAGGTATACCCTCAAGATGGAGCTGGGCAGGCTCGGAGAGGTGAGGTGACAACTACTCCTTTTAATTCATTCACTTCCTTATCCTGATCATCTCCGGATTAAGTGGTCTGCCCCTGGGGATAGCTTCTCCAACTTTTTATCAGACCATTGTTTGAGTGCTTGAAAACATTAAGTTCATCACGTCACATGTAACATTCTGTATTAGAGTTCTGTTAACTGTGAAAAAGCACTATGACCCCTGCAACACTTATAAGGGAAATCATGTAATTGGGGCTGCCTTACAGGTTCAGAGGTTTAGTCCATTATCAACATGGCAGCATGCAGGGATACATGATGCTGGAGAAGGAGCTGATAGAGAATTGTACATTTGAATCTGCAGGTGGCAGGAAGAGAGTGATAGTGGGCTTGCCTTGAGCTTTTAAAATCTTAAAGCCCACCCCCAGTTGCATACTTCCTCCAAAATGCTGTACCTATTGCAACAAGGCTCCTAAGTGCTACTCCCTATGAGCCTATGAGGCTGTTTTCATCCAAACCATCACCACATACCTTTGTTTTGGTTCTCCAGCCTTAAGTACAGTGTGCCTGGGAAGGAAGACCCTTTACCATGTCATTCCAGGCACCCATGGCTATTCACAAGCTCCTTCTGTACCAGGGACTTGGTCTGCATTCTGAAAACTGGGCTGTTCTGCTTTCCTTTGCTGACCATGATTACTTGTCAATATAGGGAAGCTTATCTTGACTCTAGCTTGAGTGTCACATCTCTCTCTGTTCTTGTAGGATGGCAGTTTGTGTCATCACCATTTCTGCATTCATTGTGCTTAGTTCAACTTGCTGTTCAGCTTGTGGCAGGAACCATAGATACCAAGTGTGAGGAAAAGAGCCGAGGTGTGGTAATGGAAGTAGACACTTTCATTGCATTAGGAAATTTATATCATGAAATATGAGCATTTCCCCAAATCATCCAGTGTTCTTCCAAAAGATGATTTTAAAGGGCTTTCCCATATATATCTCAACTTAACAGACAAACAATAAAATAGGAACTTGCTTCCTGTCCATTTCTCCATAGTGCTGGGCTGGAGAGAGGGAAGGTTAGCTGAGGCAGGTGAATACTATTCAGGGTCTTGGTCAGATTTTTGAGCAATAAATACACACACAGGGATAGCTTCAGAGAACGTGTTCAGTTTAATGGGGGTGGGGTGGGTATTTATGCCCCTGGGGAGGTAGCCATGATCTCTGGGGCAAGGTTTGTGTGATTGTGTACAATTGGCAGGACAGGGATGTTGGAAGACACTTCATCTTCATATTCAGAGCTGAGGGTTGGGGCTGGAGGCTGGGGTAGGGGAGTACCTTGTAAGGTCAAACAAAGAGTGAAGTCTGATAACTCAATGTAGTAAATTCTTACTAGGGTTGATGGTGAGAGCCAGCTTTCTGGTGCCAGGTTGGGAGCAGAGAAAACAGCCAACTCCTGCCTTCCTCTCTTTGAGGGTTCCAGGATTGAAGCTGTCTCAAATCCTTCCTCCATGTGTCTAGGCCATTATGGTCCCACAGTAACTGGATCATGACCATTCAGGTATTCCCAGGGCTTTACTGTTAACAAAGGCTTCAGTGAAAATTATGACATATCTGGGATCTATCTGTCAATCTCTAGTCCTCTCTTCCTTTTTAAATGTCAAACTTCTTGTAATTAGAGTCCACTGATTTCATTCTCACCTCTGTTGAACATGTAGATACATTTATTCACTGTTTCCTTGAATCTAATTTTAAACCTTTCAGATTCATCCTATATTAAATTGAAAGGATTTCTGCCTAATTCTTCTGGAGTTTCTCCTTTCACTGCCTTTTATAGTTCAAGAATACTGGATGTTGCCATAAATTGAACTTTAGTTTTCCATTTTGTCATACCCCCACCCCCCAACAGTGGTTGGACTGAGCCCAGTGCCTGCATATGCTGAGCAAGTTCTGGACTACCAAGTCTACCAAGTCCTTCTCAGTCTTTTTTTTTCTCCTCCAATCACATTAAGCTACAGTGACAGCCTTCAACTCACTCTGTATCCCATACAGACTCTGAATCAAGCTTTTAGTAGCTGGGGTTGTAGGCCTGCCCACTTCTTTCAATTCTGATTGTGTGTTTTCTTTCCCTAGAATAATATGTTTGATCTATCTCAGAGTTTTTGTTTATTATTTGTTTGTCTGAGTTTTTTTCTTTTTATTTTACTTGTTGGTTTTTTTTAGATGAAATCTGCTAACATAGCTCAGGCTGACATTGAACTTAATCTTCCCAGTTGAGCCTCTTGAATGCTGGGATTATAAACCTATATAGCCATGTTCATCCTAGGGTAGGTTTGTATTGGTATGTGGTACAGAAGGGAGACCTTTTAGCATTAATTACTACCTTACCCTCTTTGGTTTACTAATAATCCTATTTTTGCCTGTTGATGTGAGGCCTTTGTAATTATTTAAAGACAATCTACTGTGTAACAGTACCTGGGCTAGACACTGCTACAAGAGGGGAGCTTGTATCAATTCTGAGGGTAGACAGTTGCTATTCTCTTTGAGATGGCAATAATAAGGTCAAGGTTCAGTAACTTGCCTTAGGACACACAGTCACTAAGCATTGGTGTATGAAAATTTATACTAGGTTGACACAGAAACAGCCACAATACTGCAGTCATCCTCTCAAGTTCAATAGAATCCATTTGTCAGGATGCTAGGTCATAAGGTCACTACTAAACACCCAGTGTATTAAACCCGTATGAAATACATAAATGCATATAGACTTTAAACTAAGCTAGCCTCTTTACTGCATTAAATATTATGTTTGTGGATTGTGATGTATTTTTATTTCTGTTTTGTTAATTTCAGTGTTTTAAAAATACAGGTCCTTTGCCATCTCTGTTCTCATTGCTGTTGTGACTCCAACCTTGTTAGGATGTCTTCCCAGCACAATTTTATGCTGAGAAGACTTATAAGGCTGATAGATAAGAGATTTAACCTGCTTTCCTCCTGTCTTCTCTCCCTCTGGAAAGAAGTGTCTGAAATGTTATTTATATCACTGACACTGAGCATACAGTTAAACACAAGAGTCCTCAGTGTAAGCCTCTGTTGAATTGGATTCCTCACCAGGTATTTAAATGGCCTGGATTTCAGCTTAACTGCCTTAGTCGAAATGCTCGGGTTATTATACCTACTTCCTGTGTTGACAGAGTTGGTCTATACCACCTAATCTTTGAGCCTACATAGTCTCACATGTAAGATGCATTTTTTTTCCCTGTCATGAGACATTTGAATGAGTGATTCCCAGGATTAAACTCACAAAAAGTGATGTTGCTCTCACCCCAAACTCTAGGGAAGTATAGGGGTAAATAAATAGTATTGGTGAGCTCAGGAAAATGAAACATGAACCCTACAACACCCCCTTAGGAGGCAGAGTGGACTGGAATAGAATCCTTACTCCACCTACATTCTTTCTGGGTGCTTCTAGGTTAGGTCGTCAATGCCTGTTTAGCTTCCTTTGACAACCCGTCATAAACTGAACCCTCTCTTAGCTCAGCTGCACCAAGATTCCTGATCTTGTTGACATCACTGTGTCCTGCCCATCATCCCTGGAACCCGTAAGCCCCAATCCAGTATGCTTCTTGGACCTTTGCTTGAGACCCTTCCAATAGAAAGGGCCTTCTCTGTCCTGTTCTGGCACTTGCTAGAACATCATCAGTGCAGTTTTCCCTTTTCCCCTCTTTTCTTACCCCTCGATTTTCATGGTTTCCATTCTCTTCTCCTAGGGACATCCACAGCACCACAGGGAAGATCAAGCGAGCTGTGCTGCAGTTCACCCCTGCTAGCTGGACTTACGTCCGGTGGTTTGACCCCAAGTCTTCCTTTCAGAGAGTGGCTGGTATATACCTTTTCATGATCATATGGCAGGTAATCTTATAAGTACCCATTCTACGCAGAGAAACAAAACATAACATAAATCTTGAAATCTAGAATTAATGATACATTGCATTTAAGCTGGATACTGTGGAAGGAGATTGGTGTAGCTGGCGGCCGTAAGGGAGCTTATTCTGTCCGAGGAGCTGCTTCAATGTGGAAAAATCTGAAAACATGAGCCTCTGAGTTACAAATTAAAAACGGATTTCCTAGAAACAGTCTTATTTAGTACCCAATGAATTAGGAATTAACACTATTCTGAAGAATATTTTCAAAACCAAAGAAACTGGGATGGCTTTTTCTTATGTTTTAATTTAATTTCTAATTTTAGTTTTTGTATTGCTGGATATAGAATCCATGGTGTCCAAGAAATGTCCCGTGTCCCATCCTCAACAGATACTGAAGGGCAGTTTATAAAAGTGAGACTCTACAATGGCTTGTTGAGCTCTGTCTTTTCCTTATTAGAAAAAAGCACAGCCTATTTTTCTAGGTCCTTGTACTTGCAATGCAAACACCCTATTACTGAATCTTTTCTTGTATTCCTAACTCTTTGGTGTACAAAATTGTACCTGTGCTGTAGAAATGGAAGCATTGGTTAGTGTGGATCTTGGATAAAACTAGGGGAGAAAAGCAAAAATTCCAGATAGTCAGAAATTTCAGCAGTCTTAGGAGAACTCTCATGCCTCAGGCGTTTTCCCCCAGTCCTTCTCATCTCCAGGGATTTTTATAGCTTCTGAAGACTTTCTTTGGGAAGCTGGGTTCTATTTTGCCTAAAGGTTCTTTAAGAGTCATCAGACATAAAATGTTGGTATTTTCACACATGCACTGGGTTGCATATATACATACACTACACATAATATGTAAGTAAATGGGAATTTTGAACATTAAAATACAAAGGAAAAGATCAGAAGATATCACTTTTAAGAAGAAAATATCTTGTTCACACATGGAAAGCAAAGCCTTTCTTGATAGATGGAGAGGTGTAAGAAAATAAATCATTACTATGGTTTAGTGATGTCACTATCTCTCTATATCTATAAGATTGGTCTGAAGATTCAGCCAACTGTAAATAAAAATATTTTCCAAAAATGCTTGCAAACTGGGAGTGGTGCTGCACATTTGACCATCCCAGACCCTGGAAGAATGAGACAAGATGATTAATGCAAGTTCAATACCAACCTTGGCTACATGATACCAGGTCAGCCAGCCTGCATAGCAAGACCCTATCCTGGAACACTGCCAACAAAAATTGAATCTGCCCTCAACACACACACTGTATGCCTCTGTCGTCTCTCAGATGGGCTTCACGCTTCATAGGTCAGTGCTGATTTATTTAGAGTTGGACCTGGCCTGATTTTCAAGGCGACTTACAGAAGCTAGCTTACTCTGCCCAAGGAGTTCCTTCAGTGTGGAGACATTTTAAAATATGAGCCTGTCCTAGCAGATCACACAGAGAAGCCAAGAGACAGAAATGCAAAATAGAAAGCATTTCAGTTCCTTGATGACCAGAGGTCATGCCTTCCCTTCCCACCACTGCAGTCATACATATACATGTACATGCACACACGTGCATACACATGCCCTGGCCTCCTCCCAGTTGGCCAGTGCTTAGTCACTATTGTTGGCTGTCACTACTTAAAGTATCAATTCTTGGGAAAGCTCATATATTTTCTGAAACAACTTCAGATATACTGGTTATTTTTAGCTCTAGAATGCCTGTTTGAGGATTGGTATGCTCATGATGTCGACTTGCCTACCAGAATGACTGATCTCTCTTCTCTTCAGCTGACTGAGTTGAATACCTTCTTCTTGAAGCACATCTTTGTGTTCCAAGCCAGCCATCCCTTAAGCTGGTGTAGAATCCTCTTCATCGGCTGCATTACGGCTCCCACAGTGAGGTAATTCTGTCCAGTTGCACTGCCATTTGTTGAGAACATATACTTATGTTTTCTTTCTTAGCATAAAGTCTATCACATCAGCTAGAATTTTTTCTGTGAAAATGGCATTCTAAACAAGTGTTCATCCAAAATATGAAGAAAACGTTTTTATTTGAGACCTCAGTACAACAGTGTGAGTTTGTACTATTTAGAAAGAGACTATTTAGTGGTATGGCCATACAAATGCCCTTGTTTTCAGCCCGTGTAGTCGGTCCCTGCTGGTGTTCGCACATCCTGTTAAAAAGTAGTGAAGGTGACACTAAGGTTTCCTAAAATGATTAGTAAGTAGAAAAGTTTGTATAGAGTTGAAGTCATGAGCGACAGACTTTCATTTTAGAATGGAACTTCATTGCGATTCAGTTAAGCTGATTCCTTTTTAAGTTCCCTGTAGTCCTCCAGGACAGCCATAATGAGCTTAGCTGTCCTTGTGAATACTTTCCTGTATTCATGTAGAGCTGGAGGAATGGCATCATTCACTGCGCTTCAGGAACACCCATGAGGGGCAGCTTAAAGCAGAACTTTTTTTCTTGTGTTAGTTTCCTATTTTAAAGTGGCATTTACACTGTATAGCTCATAAAGAGTACAGTAGCCTCGTCTGAGATCTGCTGAAGAAACAGGTAGGAACTAAGCAGTTAGAGGAGTTGTTTAGCTTGCCTTCCCCACCTTTTTTCCATTTTAAATGCTTTTGTGTTGCACTCATGCACATGCGTGCCTCGGTGCTCTTGTGGACGATCAGAGGACAAGTTGCAGGAGTCTGTTCTTTCCTCTCACCATATAGATCTTGGGAATCAAACTCTAGATTGTTAGCTTTGGCAGAAAGTATCTTTACCTGCTGAGCCGTCTTACTAGCCACATCATCATTTTAAATATCCATTTTAACTACACAAGTGGAGGGACTACCTTGCTCAAAGAGACTATCTCAGCCATTTCTTCTAATGATCATTCATTATTACAATAATCAAACACCAGCACACAAAATTAGAAAAACTAATATTGATCTAATAAAGACAAATAAGGTAATAAAAATATGGGTAAATGAGAGAAAACCTGTTTTCAGATGTTTTGATTGGGGTCTTTGAAGTAATGAGGTCATAGTTCATGCATGAGTGTTGTATAGTATCTTAGTCCCACAGAATTTAATGTAAAGTCTTTTGTGCATATATTATATTTCTTTGCCATAGAATCTCTCAAATCCTCAAGGGAACCTATAATTCTCCCAAAATTCTGGTTCACTTGACTTCTGTAGGCCTGGACAGAGCTTAGGAGTGCTTGGGAGACTACAAGCCACACTGTTACTGACACCCACTCCAGTCACATGTAAACAAACACACCAGATTTCCAAGTGTTAATTCAAAGGCAATACAAAATATTGTTCTAGTATTTTGATATAACTTATGTATTGGTCGCTTTATTAAAGTGACATCCATCTGTCTTCTTTATCTTCATTTGACAGTTGGAAATATTTGAACAGGATATATAGTTGTGGGTACTGCTCAGAGCACTTGAACACCCTTTACTAATCTTGTCAGCAACACTCAGTAGTTATAGTGAAGTGCAGCTGGGGCCCTTCTAGTTTCTGCAAGGCAAAGATGTCTACATTTTTACCTGGTTACAGTAAACACCTATAAACCTGAGGATGCCATAAGAGACAGTTGAAGAAGCCTGTAGTTAACCCTCTGGAATGGTCTCCACTCCACAGAGAAGCTGTGTCAGGCTCAGGCTGCTCAGGACTGTGGCAATGTTACTAGACCAAAGCTGTCTTTACCAACAGAGTGATCCTGTAAGCTGAGCTTCCTTCACCCCCATCTGACCCAAATTCAGAATCTCTTACAGCAATGTTTCAATAGCCCTGGCTGTCTGTTCCCTTGCATCAAATTAGACCAGGCTGCTGGAGTATGGCAAGCAAGGCAGAGCAGGTTTTATGTTCCCTCTGTGATGCCATTGTGTAGAAGTCTCATGGATTCTAATTCTGTTCTTTCAGACAGTACTATGCCTACCTCACGGACACACAGTGCAAGCGTGTAGGGACACAGTGCTGGGTATTTGGGTGAGTATTTGTGATTGTAGGGGTTTTGAAGCCATTTGAGCCCCTAAGTTTCTTTGAATAGTTTTGTTAAGAGTCTTCAATGTAATTCTCCATGAAGGAGTTGATCAAGCTAAGAAACTATTTCTGATAAACTCAGAGACCTTGCTTTATAAAATAAAATAGATCCAGTATGGATTTGTTGAATTTCTCTGAACATATTTGAGTTTGGGACATCTGCCCTGGGTTAAGCTACACTTTGTGTTATTTTGACCTTAGAAGGCCCCCCAAAAAACCAGCTTACTGCATATTCAATATAATTTTATTGCTTCAAGAATTAACACAGACACATGGTTACAAATTGTGGGTACAAGTGCTATTTCCTAATATAGTTTACTGTTTCACATTCCTAGTTTCCCTCCAAATCCCCTTATGGGTTAGTCTCTTTTCTTTGTGTCATGTAGGTCACTCTGCTGCTTAAATACCAACCATCTATCATTATATTTCACATCTAGAGTTCAAGAGGGGTCTGAGTAAACCTGTATAGGAAGTTAATTCCTTGATGTAGCCTAGGTTCAAGACTTAATCTAGGTTCTAATTTGAGTGGATAGGATAGGATAAATGACTACAGGCAGAGTTAGAAATCATTGCACACATTGGTAAAACTTCTAAGCAAAATACAAAAGAAACTCATGTAAAGATGATCCAGAGGTGAACGGCCCGGACCCTGCCTTCCCTGTAGCACTCTCCTGTGGGCCTGCGTATAAACAGGCACCTGTTAGGAAGATTCAGAAAGCTTCTCTATGGTTTTAAAGAAGGAATGACGCTAGGCTTTAGCCACATATGGAGGAAGAAGTGTCTGCATCCCATACAACTGACCTTTAATCTTTTGGAAGGTAGGAAAGGTAGAGCAAAGGTCAAGCAGGGCCACCCATCTCAGGTTTCCTTTCCATAATTTCACACAGTTTTCTCCTGAAGGAGATACTTTGTTTTGTTTTATATAAACATTAACTCTGAATTACTGAATTACTAACTACAGACTTGCTAAGTCATCTCCCTCAGTTGAAACATAGGTCTAAGTTTTGTTTTGTTTCTCAGCTGTATGTAGTGTGCACATGCAGGTGGAGGCCCAATGGTGAGTCAGTTGTCTTCCTCAGTCCCTTCCTACT
This sequence comes from Mus caroli, assembly GCF_978045245.1. Classification (NCBI taxonomy): domain Eukaryota; kingdom Metazoa; phylum Chordata; class Mammalia; order Rodentia; family Muridae; genus Mus; species Mus caroli. The sequence continues at coordinate 54,216,693 of NW_028227270.1, read as the reverse complement.
GTATTCATTGAGGTACCCCTCCGTTGAATCCAGAGCTTAGTGATTGAGAGAGACTGATTGGTCAGGTTGTATCTGAGTTCCCTGTCTGGTGCCTTCTGAAGGCTAGGAGTATAGGCCAGCCACCTTGTTCAGAGCACTTACTGGTTTGGGGAGCCTGAACTCCGGTCACCAGGCTTTCACTGCAAGTACTTTGCCCTCTGAACCACCTCCCCGTGCCTGGATCTGAGGTTTCTCAGAAAACTTTCTCATAAATATGTTGACATTCTTCCCAGTTCATAGCCTCAGCCTGTTCAAGAACAGATGCAGGCATAAAATGGAAGGAGTTAAGCTGTCGAGAATAGATAACTACTACTCATGTAAGGTCTCATCCTGACTGGGACCCTGATCAGTGGTTGCTGTCTTGCTGACTGACCACACTGTCTCTAAGCCCTTTGCTGAGCCTCTCCTCCAGGGCCCACCATGCCTTTGCTACAGCCCTTGGTACCCTTTCTACTCTCTTCACACCATCATCCTCTCAGTTCCCAGGTTGCCACTCTCCCTTCTCAGCATAAGAAAACCTCTCTCACATCTCAAGAACTCTCCCATTAGCTTTTAAGTGATTTTAGTAGCTGATTTTCTTTTCCTCAGATTGCATCTCGCCTTAAACCCTAAAGGTATAGATCCTGATGTGGATTCAGGACCTTTCCCCTTTCCCCTTGGGGTTCCTGAGCTCAGGAAGCCCTAGAGCACAATCATAGCTTTCTCTCTCAACCTCAATGAAACTCTTGCTTCCTCCAAAATAAGGTCTTGATTCTTTCCAGCCAGAACTAGAAGACCACTCCCAAACCCTAGGATCACTGTCTGCCTTCCTGAGAGACTGTGATGAGTTAAATTAGAAAATACTCACGAAGTTTCCAATCTTGAGTGTGGCTCTGAGATTATCCTCCGCAGATCTGTTCCTGTAGGAATCATCTAGAGGCACAGGAACAGGTTTGTTTCCTGCTGATTAATGAGCTAAAAGACAAGAAAAGTTTGAAAGTCAAAGCCAAAGTATATTCAAAAGGACAATTTTATTAGATTTTAAGAGAAAAAAACACGAGGACAGGCCAGCTATAACTCTTAGCAGCCTCCCAGAGAAAGAAAATGCTGTGTAAGTTAAGCCAAAGTGGAGGTCAGCCACATGACACAATAGGGTTTAGAAATAGTATGAGGAATTTTTTGGAAATTGCTTTCCAGAAAACAAACAAACACAAACCCCTAAAACTACCAGGTTCTAACTAGAATCTCAGAGGGACGGGAAAGTTACATGGAAAGGTCAGTAGACTCAACAGAATTTTACAGTGGCTGGTAGAGACTCTGCTAGCAATAGAGATTCTGGGGGAAAAAGCCGTATTTCACTAAAGGAATTATTCCACTTATCTCTTTAGCACAGCTAATAGTAGTCTTACCTTTCTAAGGTGCAGTCCCTTGCCCAGGTGATTGGATAAAACTGTTTGGGGTAGTTTGGAATGCTATGTCTCAAGCCAGGCCAGATAGATAAATATAGAGTTTTTTTTCCCCTCTTTGGCATAAGAAAGGTCCCTTAATGGGTCTTTACTGATGCAGGTGGCCCACATGGTTGTGGTCTTGATGTGGTATCCTTATAATCTAGAGATGGTTCTGATGGCAGAATAAAAGCCCCTTACATGCTGCTCAGGGTTAGACTTGTACACTTAGTTCTAGAAATAACTCCAAATACCATCTAGCTCCATTAGCGGAGGGATTCTACATCCCTGCCCTTGCATTAACATACATTTTCCGCCCAGTGGACCTAGTTACAGAATGGAAGACCTGTGACTGAGGAGGCTAGCATCTCCAGTGTCTGCCCCTAGGCAGAGGCCTTGCAGCAATTCCAGAGTTTGTCTTTTATCTTTGCTACTTCCAAGATGAGGGTGGCAGCAGACATCAAAGGTTCAGAAGAGAGGCACTGGCTGAGATCCATCAGGCTGTATTGTCAGCTACCTCTTTCAGTCTGGGAAAGAATCCCCATATTTACATTTGAACTGAATAAGGAGAAATGTTCACCCCAGGGCATCTGGAGGTAGATGGGAAGGTAGTCCATTTCTTGGGCTTTCTTTAAGGAGTAAAGTCACAAGTAGTTGCTGCAAAGGACATTTACAGAAGAGAAATGATGGAGCAATAAAGACTGAACACCGTGTAGTTGATTTATGATTAGAAAAAGTGATTGGAGAAGGTTAGGGAGGGTCAGGGTGTTCTCATCAACAAGTCAAGGTCATAGGTTGGAGCAAATCAGACTCCAGGAAATAGACTTAAAAACAGCAACTCAGCTCTTATGGTAAATGAAAACTTCTTTATTTAACAATATAGCCTAAGGCTGGACAGTGGTGGCGCATACCTTTAATCCCAGCACTTGGGAGGCAGAGGCAGGTGGATTTCTGAGTTCCAGGACAGCCTGGTCTACAGAGTGAGTTCCAGGACAGCCAGGGCTACACAGAGAAACCCTGTCTCAAAAGACAAAACAAAACAAAACAAACAAACAAACAGAAAAACAAACCAATACAGCCCAGTGGCTCCTGCCTTCAAAATGGAGTCAGGAATGTTCCTTATTCCCTGCTTGACTTATATGTCCCTGTCAAATATTTAGGGAGCTGTCTTTAGTGGCATTATGGGTAGCAATGATTCTAATTTTTTTTTTTTTTATGTAACAGGTGATAAAGTTAGTAGCACATTGGAGGGCAAAGAACCCACTTATGATAAGTAGTAGAAATAATATGAGAAGGTCAGTGAAGTGGGAGAGCCATCTTAGGCCTGTCAAATTTTGTTTGACAGCTTTTATTTCTTCTTGATCATCAATTTAGTTGTCAATAGTAGGAGAGAAATCAGACATATTAAAACAGCACATTTCAGTAAAATGCTGACAACCAATGTTCTGTTTAAGTAATAGGTAATCTATAGTAGCTCTGACTTTGTAGAACAGTTATTGTCAGATCTTCCATTTATTGATTAATTTCAGTTAACTTTTTTTTACTATAGTAGTTTTTTTTTTTTAATTAGACAAGCTATGCCTAATTAGAAACCTCTCTTTGCAGTCCAACAACAAGCCCTGAGATTGGTATCAAAGGCTGAGTCACAGCCACTATAGTGGGATCCAATAAATATAAGGAATCATTGCAGTTATCAGGAAGAGCTCTTATAATTCTACCCAGTTATAAGAGTTTCAGAGTACAAAGGTGTAACAAGCCCTAGACTATATACCTTGTACCCTGTACTCTGCAGGGAGTGCAGAATAAGTATTGTTTTTTTGTTTGTTTCTTTTTAAATTCCATCCTATGTGCAATGGTTTACCAAATGGAGAGTCTGTTAAAAACTGAAATTACAGTAAGAAAGAACATTAGTGCAATCAAAACACAGACAGTGAAGGCAAATACCTTATCAACAGTAACATTGGCCACAGCTTTTAAAACATTAGTGGGGGTGTGTTCCATTTTGTTTCCCATTATACTCATATAATTTTCATATGAAAACCCTATTCTGTACAGATTTTCTTTTAAAAAGCCCGAGAAAAAGGAATATCCTCTTAACACAAAAGGAATTTCCTCATTGGCTTTTAGTGTTAGATAGAGCCAAAGATTATACCCCATAGTATAAATTACAGACAGGGTTACTCTGGGTATGTTAAGTTCAGTTAAAATAATTAATGAATCTTCCCTTTCCATTCTTATTTTAGCAATCTATAATTTCTAATATCAGAACCTTTTAAAGGATATTGGATTATGTTGAAGTCTGTATTATGTAGAGATGGGTCAGTTAAATTATTTTATTGTAAGTATTTTCCATCTGAACCTAAAGACTGTTTGCCCCCTCCCCTTTTTTTTTGTCTAAACTATGGGCCCTGGTGGATAAAAACAATATTTTGCATAGGAAGACAATATAGGAGTGTTTCTTATAATAGGGGTGCCTTTTATTTCCCTGTTAAGATACATTTAGGTTCTGTTTAGGTTCAAAATTAAACAATAAAACTGTTAGCCATAGGAAAGTCATGGTGGGAATCCCAACATCAAGAACACAACGTTTAAAGATATGTTGACAGTCAAAAGTTCGAAAGCTTGACTTTTTTATTGGATATTTTCTTTATTTACATTTCAAATGTTATCCCCTTTCCTAGTCTCCCCTCTGAAAATCCCCTATCCCCTCCATCCCTCCTCCTGCTCCCCAACCCACCGACTCCTGCCTTCTATCACTGGCATTCTCCTATACTGGGGCATAGAGCATTCACAGGACCAAGGGCCTCTCCTCCCATTGAAGACCGACTAGGCCATCCTCTGCTACACATGCAGCTAGAGACACGAGTCCCACCATGTGTTTTCTTTGATTGGTGGTTTAGTCCAAGGGAGCTCTGGGAGTACTGGTTAGTTCATATTGTTGTTCCTCCTATGGGGCTGCAAACCAGAAAGTTTGACTTTTAATGAATGGTCCTTTTTATTCCCTTTTCACCTCTGGGTTTGGGTTCCTCTTCTATGGATTCATCAGGTGCCTTCTTTAGGTGCAACTAATGAACCCAGACAAGAGTAGCAGGCAGTCGCAGCAGCAGTCAGCATCCAACGAGTCATCTAATGTAAGCCCTCCCCACCGAGTTTCAAGCTGGTCAGTTTTGAAGCAGTGGATTAGTATAGTGTCTCCAGGCTGGAACGGGTCATCAGGTAGACCAACCCAACTGGTTGAGCAGCCTGGACCTGAGGGAAAATCTTATCCAAGGTTAATTGCAATCTTTTTAAGGACTCAGAGATTGGAGTGGGACAGTCCAGCATGTACCCAGGAGATCATGGAGGTGGTTTTCCCATGTTTCATGTTGGGTGAACTTTTTTTGTAAGTGGGTATATCGGACCCTGAGAAGGGTGTGAGGCCAGAGTTACCACCATTCTCACGGGTATATTTAGTTAAAATCTCCTTTAAAGTTCTGTTCATCCTCTGCCTTTCCTGAGCTCTGAGGATGATACATACAACAAAGTTTCCAATTTACGTTAAGAACGTTAGAGAACAACTGAAATCATTTGGCTGTTGACAGACCTCAGAGATATGAGGAAGCCAAATCTCAGAATCATTTTCATTAATAATTTTTAGTTACCACTTGGCCTGTTTCCACTTAGGATGGAACAGCCTCTATCCAGCCCATGATGGTATCAACAAAGACCTGCAGATTTTTGTAGCCATTCAGTTCTGGCTTGACTCAGTGAAGTCTAGTTCCCCAAATTCACCTGGTATAGTACCTTGACTCCATTATCCTGGGGGAAGCATGCCCTTCTTTGCATATACCTAGGCATGGTTAAGGAGCTTCAGAAATGCTCTGAAAGAGTTTCTGTCAGTGTCCAGACATGAGGGGTGAGTCCTAAGATCTGTTTAAGTGACAACTGCATGGAGCAGTGCAGAGCAGGAGCCGCCATCCTGAGCTCCAGTCAGAAGATGGTGTGAACTCTCTGGATCACACTCAGGACATCTCCAGGATAGCAGACAGTTACAGGACCACTTAGGGTTTGGGTTGCCTCAGAGCAACATCTTTAGGCACTTGATCTGCATGTTGTTACCTTGAGTTTGCTACTCTTTTCCTTTTTGCTGCCCTCATGAGTTCATTTGGGAGTCACATGGCTTCTAGCAGCCGGACAATTTCATGATTTTTTTTGTTTGGTTGTTGTTTTGTGTGTGTGTGTGTGTGTGTTTGGGTTTTTTTTTTTTTTTATTTTATTTTGTTTTGTTTTTCAAGACAGGTTTGTTTTTCTGGCTGTCCTGGAACTCTGTAGACCAGGCTGGCCTCAAACTCAGAAATCCACCTGCTTCTGCCTCCCAAGTGATTAAAGGCATATGCCACCACTGCCCAGCTCATGTTTATTTTTAATACTCTTTTCCTCTGAATTGTAAGCTCCTCTGTTTACATATCTGTCCATGAACATGAGCCATGGCAAGAGCCTATCAGCTGTCTGTGTAGATATTCACCATTTCCTCCTTCAGCCCATCTTAAAGCCTGTGTCAAAGCAGTTATTTCTGCTCACTGGGTGAGTGTGCTCCTGGGCAGTGCTTGCATTTAGTGACCCCCTTCTGGCCTGTGATGGCCACTGTCCCGACATACCTGGCTCCTTCTTGATGATCTAATAGAGACTCACATCTCTGGTGGTAAGAGGAATGTCTGTCAGGTCCAACAGTTGACTGATGACTCAACAGTTAATAATATTGGTTGGTTTTCCAGAGGACCTGGGTTTTACTCCTTCCCCCCCCTACTTTGTTTATTTACTTTACATCCCAATCGAAGCTCCCGCTCCTCTCAGTGCCCTCTTCATAGATGCTCATTCCCCTTATTGCTCCTCCCCCTCAGCTTTGAGAAGGGGAAATTCCTCTGGTTACAAACCCATCCTGGCACCTCAGGTCACTGCAAGACTAGGTACAGCCTCTCCCACTGAGGCCAGACAAGACAGCCCTGTTAGGGGAACAGGATCCACAGACAGGCAGCAGAGTCAGGGTAAGCCCCTGCTCCAGTTGTTAGGGGACCTGCATGAAGACCAAGCTGCTACGTATGTGCAGTAAGGGGTGGGGGTGGGGCTGTCCAGAGCCCTTGTATGCACTTTGGTTGGTGGTTCAGTCTCTGGGAGCTCCCAAGAGTCCAGGTTAGTTTCACCCATGAGACAACTCATGACCTCCCGTCCCAGGGGATCTGATGCCTTCTTCTGGTCTCCACAGGCACAGACATACATGTAGGCAAAACACTTGTACATATAAAATTAAAATAAAGTAAAAATGAAGCAGAATAGAAAACCAACAAAGTAAGTGTCAATAGACAAATTATAATTTAGTTAAGGATCATAAATGTTCTTGTTTTCTAGAATTGAGAAACACTGTAAAATAGGACAAGTGTTCCAATAAACTGAGGAGTTTCTTTTAATGGAAATTAAAGGGTGGGAGAAAGCAGAAACAAAAAAATTAGAAAGATAAGTTATCTCAGCATTACGCTCCTTTAAGATAAAGACAAGGAAACAGAATCACAGGCAAATAATTACCTGTTGATACCCGGTTACTGCAGCTTATCTTTATATAGTGTTAGGTTGGAAGAACTTCCTTATGCCTATGAAATTGGCCGACTTGGAACATTTTGCATTTTGTAATCTCTAATTCCGTTTTCTTAAATCAAATGAATATCTACCTTGGTTTCTACTTGTTGAAATGGAACTTCTTCAGCATGAGTGAGTGACTCCATTCTGACTTTTAGCCTGCTTTCCTGGGATCTGAGGCAACAGCTTAGTTGAAAACAATGACCTCCTATAGTTTTCATTTCATCATAGCTGCAATTATTTTATGAATGGTGTGTGTGTGTGTCTGTGTGTCTGTGTGTGTATGAATTCACAATGGTTTGTTGCCAGCATTAGTCGGCTACTCGTAGATATTAGTTACTTTTCTCACTGCTCTGACCAAATAAATGGCAAAGCAACTCAAAGGAGAAAGGGTTTCTTCTGGTTCATACTTTGAGGGTGCAGTCTACCATAGTGGGGAAGGCAGGTAGAGCACTGTGTGTCAAGGCTCTGGCAGCAAGAGGACATGAAGTGGAGCTAGCCATAAACCTCAAGGCTTGTTTCCCTAATGCCTCCATTGAGACCCTGTCTCCTAACAGTTTTATAGTCTCCTAAACAGCACTACCAACTGTAGACTAACTATTAATATGTAAATACAAGCTTGTTGAGGAGGACATTTTACTAGTAAACTGTAACACCATGCTTTTTGAAAAGGGACTCAAATCTGAGTGAACAAACAGAACTCTCATACACTCAGGATGTTCTGTATGCCTTACTGGAAGATAGTCACACTTGTGTCCCAGCAGAAGAAGGGAGAGGAGGCAGTCTCCAGCCCACAACAACAAGCTGTATAGCAGCAGCTGAACTCTGACCAGAAAACAGATAGTTTACAAGCCATGAGTGAATGCAACCTCATTGTTTAGGAAGTTCCAGCAAAAGGGTGACTCTTACCAGCAACAAAAATCGACTGCATTCTAGGATTAGTTCATGGTCTAGATTTCAAGACTGGATTACTGTCTTCTGTAGGAATTTATGAGTTTAAATGATGCTTAGTAATGTGTCATGGGCTTTTGGGGGGAGGGGCTGTTAAAGAGCAATGTTCTTTAATTTCAGATAGCAGCCATTTAACTTTGTTTGGGTGCATACAGAAGGAAAAAGACTCCCAAGCTCATTTTCAAGAAGACTTTCTGTTCATTTTTCCGGTCTAATTCCTAATAGTCACTTGTTGTTTAGAAACAGCCATGTATTTGATGATGGCTGTGACTTTTGTGTCTTGCCAGTGGACAGAGGGACCAAGCTACTCATTCACCAATACTTGACTGTCTAGATTCTGTTCCAAAACATAGATCCTTTAAATTAATTGAAGATCTTTATTCTCCTGCTATCTTTCTAGCTAACTATATAACCCTAACCTCATCCATTCTTACCTCCAGCCTCTGAGCCTTAATAAAGGTCTGATACTTTTTGTTAATATTTTAATTTAAAGGGAAATCATGAGTTATATGCATATGTTGTTAACATTTTTTTGTTCTTAGCAAAATTGCTGAAGATATAGGGAGGAAAATGGGCTTATATTGGTAGTAAAACAAAGGATATTTAATCTGAAACTCTTGAAAGACTAGGAGAGAATGTGGTTGATACAGTATTGACAGACTGCATTAGATGACTAACACTACCTGTATATGCCAAGAGCTATATGAAAACAGTAGAAGAAAGGTAGAGGAGGCAGTCTCTGGTCACAGCAACCAGCACTGACTCAGCTACACTGTAACCAGAAACCTGAACCACCTCTCAAAGACAGTGGGTTCTCTGTGCTTCAAAGGGTTCCTAATTTGACATATGGGTCCACTCTCCAGTAATGCTGGGTGTGTCTAAACATTAAAAAAAAAAGGAGTTACAATTTTAGAGAAAAGAAGAGGGTGAAAATATTTCCAGTGTAGGTGTAGTAGGGAGAAGTGATTTTGGTAGGGTGCCCACTACCCGTGTTTGGAGCAGAATTCTTGACCATTTGTGACTCAGCCATTGAATGTTTCTGACTATGGGCATGCTCTAATAAGGTGAACTAACATTGAACTTCTTGCTCTTTTCTACTTAGGGTCATTGGTTTCCTGGAAGCTATTGTTTGCATAAAATTTGGACAAGATCTCTTCTCTAAGACCCAGATACTCTACGTGATGCTTTGGCTTCTTTGTGTGGTAAGTTGTTACTCTCATACTCCAGGGTGTTAGCTGAGCACCCTAGTTGTTTCTAAGGGAAATAGAGATACAAAAGTAAACTTCTCGTGTGCTCCAAGTTTTCCTTAGAAGTTCATAGACATTTTTTAAGTTGGACACTAATCTAAAAGTTTAGGAATAAAACAGCCATACAGCATCTGCAATATGTCACTGTAGCCATTTCCAAAGATGCCCTCAGTAGATGCACCACCTATCTGTTTATTAGCTTCTGAGAATGTGTCTACATGAGGTGAACTTGAGGACTTTGAAGAAGCAACAAGGACACTTTCCATGTCCTCTCCTTCATCCTATTACTGTGGCTTTTATAGTAGAACATTCACGTCACTATACCTGGGTATAGACAAATTGGCATCACAGAGTGGTTTGGGAGGGAATCAGACCACAGGTGTTCTGCTCATAGGCCATACTTATACCCCAGGGAAATGCACACTCTGCAGAAAGAAGCCCAGAGTAACATCAGCCCACAGCTCCATCCTTTCATTTTTCTGTCCTTTACTCCCCTTTTAAACTGAAATGTGGGAGTGGTGATTAACTTATTGTATTCAGGTCTTCTGCAGAGACCACAGGTGGTGTGAATTCATGAGTACAGTGGTCTTATCATGTCCAGAAGCCACAGTTTAAGCCAGTCTTTCCTGACCTTAGAGTTTATATTTTTACAACATCTGTGCACTCATCCCAAGTAGCTGTCATGACCATCAAGTCTTTTTTGTTCTGTAGCATTTCCTTTTGACTCTAGTTCACTCTCCCTTCCAGGAGAAAGCAGCTCTTCTGTACTATAGATTCTCATATCATCTTACCAGCTTGATCCTGTTTTGTAATTAAACATCTGTTTTTGACTTTCTGTAAGGTCAATGTCTTTTTTGGGGGGTTGTGGGGGAGGTTGTAGGTTAGAAATCCTGAATTCACCAGAGCACCTTGCATCTTGCTCTGCCTTCCTTGATCTTGAGCAGTAATAGGGAGTAACCCCAATTTAAAGTACAGAGATAATTAATTAGCTAATTAATTAAATAACAAAATTTATTGTATTTTTCTATTCTGGTAAAATTAGAAAAAAGAATAGGTGTGGGGGCCAAGATGGTTAAGTGTATGTAACATTTTGCTTCTGGTCTTCTTGAATTGTTCTCTGGCGTGGTCACTTCAGATCTGGACTGGAATATGACCAGCCTGCATGAGTAAAGGGCTTCTTACCTAATCTGCTATAGGAGAGCCATAGGGACACAGAGAACATAAGCCAATGTGCCCTCTGTTGTGAGAGAGGAGACATCTCAGGACACCATGGGCCAGCCAGTCAGCTTGTCATACCTGGCTCTTCTAATCCTCTCCTCATGTAACAGAATTGATTTTGTTTGTATCTGCCTCTATAGTGTTGTACTTTGTGAGTATGAAGAAGCTTAATCTTTTTTTTTTCCTTTTTTTTTTTTGCCTCCCACTGTCATGAGCACAGAACACCTGGTACACAGGAATCTCAGCAAGTAAAGAATGAGCTGGAGAGGCAAAGACTAGAGATATCAGGCCAAGGGATCAACTTGTATAGACATGGGACTGTAAAGAGTGCCCACTGCCTCAGGATAATAGCCAATTTTGGAGAGCAAACTAGGAGCACTGAAGAGGATCGGAGTTGCCTACATAGGAAGGGCTATGCACACTTGTAGTTGCTTCTTCCAGGATTTGTAAATAATAAAATAATGTAGTCTGTTTTTGTCTCAGAAATACTCTGCAGGATAGGGTCTGGAGGGAGAGTGTGCTGCTGGGTTCTAGTTTACAAGTGACGGGGAAGTGAAGCAGAGGCATGGAGTGCAAGGAAAGGGGTAGTTAGGTTTGTTAGTTGTTCAGGAGATAACTATGTAGAACACTATTGTCCAGAAGAGGCTTGAAGGCAACTCTGAGGTTTCTCGATTGTGCTAACAGTAGGCCAAGGCACATGAGAGCAGCTTGTGACAAGAGGAGGTAAGCAGTTCTGAGTTGAGGTTGAATTTACAGAAGATATCCTGCCCCATTACATGCCTCACTGGAATTCTTATCGGCTTAGTAGCATTGGATAAGTCTTACTCAGGGGCACCTGACCCAAACTGTCGCTGTGTGAGATCAGGAGATGTCATGAAATTATAGGGAGAGTTAGAAGACACTCTATAGGAACTTGAGATTCTGGTCAAGGAGGGGATTTCATGGAGCAGTGAACTATAAGAAGCCAAGTGTAGCTTACATGGCATCCATATGATGATGGTGAGGCTGAAGACAGGCATGAGAGACATGGAGAGGACTCAGCTCGACAAAATGGCCCTGAGCTGGTCAGCTTCCATTACTGTAACAAATGCCTGAGGTCACTTCAAAAGAGAAAGGTTTATTTTGGCTCACAGCTTTGGAGGCTTCAATCTATAATCATTTGACCCCATGGTATTAGCACATTAAGAAGAAATCATGCTTGCCTCTTGGCCTGCTGTAAAAGAATGGGCTCATCAAGGATTACTTTTTGTATTCTGAAAAAAAAAAAAAAAATCTAACATTAAAAAAAAAAAAAAGAATGGGCTCTCCTCTGAAATCTGTGTTCTCCAAAGATCCCTAAGGAAGGGAGTCTCAGTGCTCTGATCGCTAACCCCCTTCTTTACTAAGGAGATTGCAATAGAGGTATGGTAACAGAAAAACAGAAAACCCAATCTGTATGTACATTAGCAGATCTCTACATGATGGAGTTTTAAAAGATGGGAACTAGGGACTTAGAGCCTTTAAGACTAGTCCTCTAGTGACCTAAGACCTTCTTCCACTGGACTCTGTGTTGAAGGGTCCTACCACCTTGCAGTTGCAACAAGCTACGACTCGGGTTAAAATGAACCTCTAGGGGACATTCAAGACTCAAAGCATAGCAATTGCTATGCATATTTTATAATCAAAAAGAATGGAAACCAGATCTCAACACTTTTCATACCATGACCTTTATTAAAGAAAAAGATTGATCTCCCACTCACAAGTGAGATGGCCATTATTCAATAAGAGGGCAGTAAGTTACACCACAGTACTCAAAAGATGCAAAGCCCCTAATTATTCCCTTTACTTGACAAGACACCAGAACTTGAGATTAATGTGGAAGCAAGCATCTCATGTGCTAGCTAATACAGTTGCCAAATAATCATCTTACATTTTAATGTTCATTACCTTACTATGAAAGCTAATCTGGATTCTACATGCTCACTACTGCAACAGCCATGAGCATAGACTGCCTGGCTTTCATTCCAGAGTTCTTTAGTCTCCCTCTCTTGTCCCTCTTCAAACAAAATCTGTACAATTGCTATTTTAAATCCAGACCTTGACATTTTAAGTGGATACTTCCACGGGTATGATTGCAAACCCATAAATTACAAGCTTTTATCTCTTGAACCAAGTAGAAAATGGGCCTCTTGTACCTAGGTGAAGTAGTAGATTTGGCAACCATAGCAGGCTCTTTGTGTAATGATCATAATTATAAGCACCATTCCTTTGCCACCAGCTTGTGTTTGCCTGGTCCCTCTGCACAGCCAGCTCAGCCCTTTTTCCTGTTGGAGGGAACCCCAGCTGTACAACAAGCACAAGATCAAGAGATAAGAAAAGGAAAGAGCTTGCACGCCTGCCCTCTGGTGGTCAAAATCTGCAGTGGCAGACTAGCGGAGGCATTACCTTCTGCTTCCAGGCTCATTCTGTAGCCAGTGCTTTGGGAAGAGGTGCCTAGCTTCCCTCTCCAGCGTGAAGCATAGGACATCCTGTTGTGCTCTTAAAAAATCCCTAACACATACAGAGTATCACACAGTACATATTCCTTCCATGAAAAATGGCAAATTTGTATATGTGAGAAAATTGGACAAATATTAGAATATGCTAGAGGTTAGAAATCGTTTATATGTTGTAACTTGTATCTGTAATACAGTCATTCATTGCATAGTTTTTTTGATGTGAGGGAATGTGAACTTCTTTTTAAAATGCCACATTTAAAACGTCATATAGGGATTTTCTTATTTGCCATATGAATTAGGTTTCATGTTCTCCTGTCACTGTGCCTCTGTCACAGCCTCCTTGGTAGAGAAGCAGGGAACCAACTGGAGCACTGAGATACCCTTCTTTGGGGATTTTAGGAGGACACTAATTTCAGAGACACTTAGCAGATGTTACCAACATGACAGAGTGGGCCAGATCTTAGGATCACGCCATAGGAGTAGAGGTGCACAATTCTGCTACTCTTACTTGTCTGTGCCTCACCCTCCAGAATGCATCTGTTCAGCGTGAGCATGGCTGGAGTCTGCTATTCCTACGATGCTTTCATTTCCCCTCAGTGGACTAAGGAGCTTCATGGAAGGATGTAGATAGATGTAAAGACAAAAACTTTGTACCTGGTTAAATTTTAAAACTAGGACTCAGCCTATCAAGAAACCTGTGTCTTGTCTCTGCTTCCTCCTCCATGCCACCTGTGTCCCTGGAAAGCATTCACTTCTCTGAGTTCTATCCCTCTTCTTTTAATGTGGGAGGTGACTGAAGAATCTCTGAAGTCGCCTTTTAAATCTAAAGCTATGATCTCAGAAAGAATTAAAATTATTCTCTCAGGATGAGAGGGCCCCACTATGATTTCACACCTGTCCCCATTGTTAGGGTGAGGTGCTGGGTAATGAAACCAGATCTTAGGGATGGCTTGGTCCAAGTGTTCTGGACTGTAGACCGTTTTGCTTGGTTACTTTTGTTTACCTCTCTTTCCGGTGCCTCCTTGTCCTCCTAATGCCCCCCATTTCTCCTGGTCTTCTTGTTCCCTCTATTCTGTTTTTTTTGTTTGTTTGTTTGTTTGTTTGTTTTTTTGAGACAGGGTTTCTCTGTGTAGCCCTGGCTGTCCTGGAACTCACTTTGTAGACCAGGCTGGCCTCGAACTCAGAAATCCGCCTGCCTCTGCCTCCCGAGTGCTGGGATCAAAGGCGTGCACCACCATGCCCAGCAGTTCCCTCTATTCTTTGCCACTTAGTCTGGGCAGTCAGACACTTTTCCTAAACTTAAGTTTTTTGACACATTGTGAAATTTTGTATTCTCAATAGCCATGAAAGATGGGTTCCACATTCTCCCTCTTTGGGATATACAGATACACTAGCCATCAAGTCCTACAGTGGCTTTGTGCTTACACATACAAAGTGTATGCATGTTCTCCTATGGCATTTAAATCATATGTAGATAAAACACAAATACTTTGTAACTTTTTTCCAGGGAATAATGATGAAAATTGAAAATTCTTCATGTTTGGTACCAATACTTTTTTTTCTTCCTCAAAATATTTCTGATTCCTTTTGTTGACTCTGAGGATGGGAAGGCTCTGCATGAAGAGGGTCAACTGCCTGCACATTTGTCCTTATACCAGATTCTCTCTTAAAGTGTGTGCAGGTGTGGTGAACAATCCAGGTGGAGGCTCCTGACCTCTCATCTCACTCAGGCTGTTGTAAAATACTTTCAGTCTCTTTGTTTTCCTGTCTACAAAAGGAAGGCTACAAGGATCAAGGTGGGGCAGCTTGCACCAAAAAGGCAAGGCCAGTAAAAGTGGCATTGTCCCTCTTGCTCTCTGTCCCCAAGGAGGCACTCCCAGGCATTGCTATAAAGACACTAGATGAGAATTTTCTATCCAGAAGTTCTCTTCCTTAAGCTGAGATGCATGTGGGGTAAGAGCCGTATGTCTGCTGTTACATAACACTTATTTAAAATGGAGCATATATATGACCTGCCCAGCACCAGTCCACCAAGCCCATTCCTGACTGTCCCATTTCTACCACATCCAAACATTTTGAACCCTTGCGCTGAAGACAGATGGCAGAAAAGTGCTGAACTGTCTTCTGGTTTCTCACAGAAACCCAGTTCCTGAGAACTGGAGTATGTGTGTGTGCTGTCATTTATAAACGGGCTTTGTGTCTTTCTGTCTTACAGGCCTTCACCACGTTCCTGTGCCTGTACGGCATGGTTTGGTATGCAGAGCACTATGGTCACCGGGAAAAGGTAGAGGAAGAAACAGAGGTGGTACTCACTTGAGACACACACACACACAGGGAAATAAATAGCATAGCAGCCTCAGGGAGTGATGTCACTCCTGCCATATAGAAACTTAACATGTCAGAATGTGCCTCTGTTTCACAGCTGTGCTTGCTTATGACTGTCCTGGTCAATATTATTATACTCCTTTTGCAAGGAGTTTAAATCTTAATTATTTAAATAAAAATTTAAAAAGTAATTAAAACGAATGTAGAATTCAGAAAGCACTAAACCCAATCTCGAGGTTGTCTTCTATTCTGGCTCTTTTGTCTTTTTGACCTATTTAATGTCCTAGCCCAGGCTCTGCAGCTGCACTGTGTTAAAGTAGACAATGGTGTATGTACCCGATGAGCAGCTTGGTCTTCATGTGGGTCCTGAAGAACTGTCCGAAAAGCTGTTGTCTGTCGGTGCGATACGTTCTTCTAGCTGGCCTGCCTTGTCTGGCCTCAGTGGGAGAGGATGAGCCTAGCCTCCAACAGAATTGATGTACCAGGGTTGGAAAGGATACCTAGGGTTGCCTTAACCCACTCAGAGGAGAATGGGAGGGGGAATGGAGGAAAAGGATTGTGGGGAAGGTTATCAGGAAGGGCAGCAGTGGGTGAGATATAAAGTGAATAAGTAAAAATTAAAATAAACATTGATATTAAAAAAATAGAGAATGGTGTAACTGGGTTTCAACACTAGGGCAGCCCCGGGGATTAGCATGTATATATTGGTATTTGTTCGTATATCATCCTCGATAGGCATTTATCGTTTTTGTTTTTCTTTTTCTTCTTTTTCTTCTTTTTTTTTTGCATCAAGACCTCTCACTGCTTATAAGTGTTAACCACTCTACCAGCCTTTTTGATTTGTGTTCTGGGGATTGAATTTACGTGTCAGGCATTCACAGAAAGTACTTTACTGACTCTCCCAGCCCTGCCTTTGTTTAAATAAAGATAATGGCTTCATCGCTTATTCAAAATTTTGATCTTGGATATCTGTGTAGGTGTGTTATCAGGACCAAACCCAGGACCTTACGCCATGCTAAGCTGCAGCCTTAGAGCTCATGCTATCTGGAAGGTTAATTTTGTATGGTCTGGCAGAATATCTTAGGTTTTCTAGCTGAGAAATACAGAGTAAGTCTCTTTTATCACACTCACTCTAGGTTCACTGTTGTTGTTGCTATTGTTGTTGTTATTATTCCTGCTATTCCTGGAAAAATTGACCTAAATTACCCACTAAACCGTTGTCTTTCTCTAGACCTATTCAGAGTGTGAAGATGGCACTTACAGTCCAGAGATCTCCTGGCATCATGGGAAAGGCTCCAAAGGTAACAGCTGTCTTGTTCATTGGTAAAACTTTATTGAGTCCTCTGCATCCTCAGGCCTACTGTGGAGATTTGGGGTCAGTATTCGTCTTCTGAGCATTGGTGAAGATATTGAAGTGTCTCAAACTGCTCATCAAATCTCACCTGTCACTTCACACAGTGTTCACAGGATAGAGGCAAAAGTATGCTCTGTGAGATAAGATGATGCCGGCCTCTGCTTTCCTTGGGCAGGGAAGT
Organism: Mus caroli; assembly: GCF_978045245.1. Taxonomy (NCBI): domain Eukaryota; kingdom Metazoa; phylum Chordata; class Mammalia; order Rodentia; family Muridae; genus Mus; species Mus caroli. The sequence goes on along the minus strand of NW_028227270.1, from coordinate 54,199,867 downwards.
AATGAGGTCTTCTCGACTCTAGGCTTTCAGAGTGAGTGAAATTCTTAGAGAGAGCTGTGTGCCCAAAGGGAAAGATTTTCAAAAGAATCTGATGAATTTTATTCCAGAGGCAGAACAGTGTGAGCAGGCCCTCAACTGGCCTCTCTCTGGGAAGCACTTTGTAATAATCTGGGGCCACTGGGTTTTTTGAAATTTATAAATTTATGTACCATTGGCAGTGAAGAGGCCAGTAACTTTAAGGTCTTGTGAAAATCATGACTGGGGGAATCAACCTGGTTCTGAGAGACTGAACTCACTGTGGTCAGTGGTTAAGGAAGACCTGTCAGTTCCTTTACAACCTATGCTTCGAGATAACCCTGGGGAGCTGGTATTGTGAATGCTGCTTGCGTCTGTTGACCTGTGTGGCCAAAGGGGGTCACTAGACTGACCTTCTCTGGGCCCATCCAGTTACATAATCAGCCCTGGGCATTCCTCGTTCTCCAATAGAAAGAATTTATGTGTGCAAGTGATGCAGCATATGAAGTGTGTGTGCGTGAGTGAGAGAGAGAGAGAAACTTTTCAGAACATTTGGGACTGTGACAAATACTTAGAATGAAGACAAAATGCTTCTGGGCCTTTGGGGAGTGGCGTTAAGTGGCTGTCGGCTGTCTTTGGTAAAATTTCACCCAGAACTGAACCAGAACACTGAAGAAGAGAGGGCTTAGGCTTAGCCCCTCATATCAGAGGAAACAGCAGCCCTTGTGTTACAATGCCACCTCAGGGCATCAGGTACCTTGCTTGTAATGATCTTGATGTCTCTGCTAATAGTTTTAAAGTTATAAAGTCAAGAATCTTTTCCAACTGAGACCTTACAAAGCCTGTCTAACAGTTCAGTGTATACAGACTTGGGGAATCTATACTGTAGCTGTAAGCATAAGATGGATACCTACCAGTGTGGCTGAACTTTTATTAATGTTTAGGCTTTCATTTGAACTCACTTCTGGTCCTCATGACTGTGTCCCAGACTAAAAATTACTTAGAACTCCAGTTTTATGGGACAGTTACCTGGTACACACAAGGCATAGACAAGACTGTCAGATTCCCCTGGCCTTAATTTATTAATGGGGCCACTAGAGGGAGATCAAGTAAGAATTAGATTTTAGCTGAGAAGCATGCCAGATTCAAGGAGTCAGGCACAAAGCCCAGAGGCCCCTGGTGATAATGTGTTGGCTTTCTTTGGGCAGGTTCTGAAGACAGCCCACCGAAGCATTCAAGCAACAACGAAAGCCACTCTTCCAGAAGAAGGAACCGGCATTCTAAGTCCAAAGTCACCAATGGAGTTGGAAAGAAATGAAAGAAGCTAGTTAATGTCAGATGTTCCAGAGTGCCTAGACCTGAGAGGAAAACAGCATATTTGGACCTTCCTATGCAGAGATCATAATGTACAGAAAGAACAGAGGGAGCTTAGGGGATCATGATTTGAGAGCGTAAGTCTTGTCATCCATAGACCTGGAGACACACTAGGCTGACCATGGCTTGGGGTCCTTTGCCAACTGGAAGAGTCTCTTAACTTCAGCATATGGCCTGCATTCTCTGGTAGCAATACAATGTGCTGGAAGGACAGGATAGCTGTTTATTCCCAGCTGCCAGCAGTGGCTCTCTGCTGGTGTGTCTTGTGGATGTTGTATAAATGTCTTCATTCAGATGTTGACTTAACTAACTGTCTAATGAACTGGTCACTTGGTTTTATTTTTATGAGTCTGCCTGTCCATTTGATTGATTGTTTAAGTTCAGAAAGTCTGCTTTTACTTCATGTTTTCAAGTTAAATAGCTTCAAAGCTTCCAGAATCCATTGCTGAAATTGGGGGAGGGTTCCTTCTAGAGAAACAAAGGGTGGAAGGAGCTTTGGTGTCCCAGCTAAGCATACTCAGTCCCCAGCCACATGGCAGATGACCAGCAGCCTGAGTGAAGAGGCTGGCTGCTGGCACTGGAGCCTAGGCTTCAGATTAGAACTGTTTTGTTCCCTTCCAAACACTGTCCAGACTGAGTGCGCAAGAACAACCTTGCGAGAGGAGCTGGGACAGTGGGGCTCGCCTGCCAGGTGCCTTTTCCACGTGCTTGGTTTTTCTTCTGTGATGTTTTGCCTACTCCGTCTTTCTGGCTCATGTGAGGTGCTAGTGGGTATTAACTTTCATCTGTGCCATGCTCTATTAAAACATTCTCCCTGTCTACCCTGGATCCTTGTTTTAAATATATCAATTCACATTAAACAGCTCATCAATGATCTGTCTTTGTTAGAATGATGTTTCTTTGTATCTTATTAGTCTTTTAACTATTTGGAGGCAAGTTCATATTTTGCAGTTGACCTTAGGATAATACGTATGTATGTGTGTTCTATATGGTAAAGAAAGAAAAAAGAAAATATATATTTTAAAGGGGCTTACACATATATGTCCTATCTGAACCTTCCAGAGTGATCCACAGGGAATGGAAGTGTAGCAAGGGCATTGTCTGTCACTATGGTCTTACTTACCAGGTTGGATTTTCTTTCTCAGACAAGTGGGCTGTAAAACAAACTTGCTACAAACAATCCTGCTGCTCACTCACCAAAGCACGATGATTTCTGTTTCTTTGCCTCCTTTCTCTCTCTCTTTCTGTCCCTCCCCTCCCCTCCCCTCCCCCTCCCTCCTTCCCTCCCTCCCTCCCTCCCTCCCTCCCTCCCTCCCTCCCTCCCTCCCTTCCTTCCTTCCTTCCTTCCTTGAAAAAGAATTCCCAGATGAGAGATTTAAATCAATCATGAAGAAAAACTGGACTCACCGTCATTGCTCTGGGTGAACACTTGAGTTAAGAGCCACCCACAGACTTGCTTTCTCAGCCAGCCACACGTGTCCACTGGTCTACCCCAAGAGGCTACGGCAGGCCACAGCTCTAAACTTTGCCATAGTGTTCCATGAGCCTGTTTAAAGGGGAACAAAGAGGTACCTATCATTCCTCATCCCTCATTTTGCAGTTCTGGAATTGAACTTGGGGCCTCTTGTGTACTAGACATGGGCTCTGCTACTGAGATTTGGCTCTCTCCTCACATTCCATCAAACAAAACAGGCTTTTTTTTTTTTTTTTTTTTTTTTTTTGGTTTTTCGAAACAGGGTTTCTCTGTATAGCCCTGGCTGTCCTGGAACTCACTTTGTAGACCAGGCTGGCCTTGAACTCGGAAATATGCCTGCCTCTGCCTCCCGAGTGCTGGGATTAAAGGTGTGCGCCACCATGCCCGGCCAAAACAGGCTTTTATGAATATATTTATAACTTTTAAACATTGCTTTGCTTTGCAGATAGAAGAGTGTTTTATTTCTGTGCAATTTTGATAAGCCTAAACTTTTGTATTGCTCATGTAGGGTTGTATGACGGTTTCCAAGTTTGCTTTCCAGGACAGTTCAGGGATGGGCACTGTGCGACTCATCTAGCGGGTAGGCCAACCCCTCTGAAGAGGCACATGCCCAACTTCTATAATTAGACAGAAAGTGCCTGTGGAGTGTGCAAGAATCAAAGCATACAAAGCATTATTTCTCTATGGCTTTGTAGGAAACAGCTAGGAAAGTCCTTAGATACTTTCCACGTGCATTGAGTTCAAACTTTCTTTTTCACTTTGAGTAAGTGTCTTAGCTACTGCAATGAGGAAACCAACACTTTGCATAACTGTGCCGTTTTCCCCCACACCATACCACTGGTCCTGGCCTAAGTTTCTGCCTACGTCTGGAAATTGACCCTAGGTTGATTGGAAATAGAGCGTATGTTCCAGAGGTATCTGTTAGTGAGTAGTGACTGTAAGTCATCTCATGACCCTCTTGAAAGATTGCTGGCTTTAAAGATACCACAGTTCAGGGTGTAAAGCAGGAGGAGATTTTGAGTGTCTTTCTTTGTTATCCTTGGTCCTTACAGGCCTCTCTCCTTTCCCTCATGTCCCTTTCACCTTTCACCAAGAGGCTTTACCCACTTGCCCTCCCAGCCATGCTTAGATGTTCACTACCCCACTGAGGGTTTTAGTGATACTCAGCACCTCGTAAATGCCAGCTTTTGCTGCAACTGCCTCCTACGTGAGCTTAGAAATCAAGCTCTCACCCAGGAAAATAAAATTAGTTCTATCAGTTCTAGCTTTCTTGGTTCCTACTTAGAAACCACTTGCTTTAGAGCATCCTAAGAAATAATACCTGCTTTGCTCAATTAGGCTTCCCTTTTGAAATTTAGTTTCTAGTCTAGAATGTTTGGAGGTAAATGGTGAATTTCCCAGCCTTCACAGAGTGAACAGAAGGGAGCCTGGGCAGAGGAAAAAAAAGGCTTACCACTGGATGGGAAATAAGAAACTGGGCCTTTGGGGATAGACTGCAGTATACCCTCTAAACACTGGGTGCTTAGAACCCATTGGTTGTACTCGGTGACTGTCATGGGACTCCTGGGATTACCACGTTTATCAGGTGAGTGTTACTTAAATATCCTGGGGAACCTGAGACTGCTTTGGTTGGGGAGGCAGAAATCCGGCCTACGTAGGGGCAGAAGCCTCTTCCGGTCAGAAAAGCACCGGGGCAGCTAGGGCGCAGGGTTGGCTGACACTCGCCAGCTACCCACAACACCCGCCACAGGATCTTAAGACTTCTGGAGAGTGGAACACAGCTTCTGCTCCAATCCAATTGTGCGCGGGACCAGAGACTGCATTAGTTAGGGAAGCAGAAAACCGGCCTGAGTAGGACCACAGGCCTCTTCCGGCTGGACCAGCACCAGGGTACCGCCAGCTACCCACGACCCCCGCCACAGGATTTTGAGACTGCTGGTGAGTGGAACACAGCTTCTGCTCCAATCTTTAAACAGTGACAACGATAACAACTAACCCCAGAGATTACCAGATGGCAAAAGGTAAACGTAATAATCTTACTAACAGAAACCAAGACCACTCACCATCATCAGAACCCAGCACCCCCGCTTCGCCCAGTCCAGGGCACCCCAACACACCGGAAAAGCTAGACACGGATCTAAAAGCATATCTCATGATGATGGTAGAGGACATCAAGAAGGACTTTAATAACTCACTTAAAGAATTACAGGAGAACATGGCTAAAGAGTTACAAGTCCTTAAAGAAAAACAGGATAACACAATCAAACAGGTAGAAGTCCTTAAAGAAAAACAGGATAACACAATCAAACAGGTAGAAGTCCTTAAAGAAAAACAGGAAAACACATCCAAACAGATGATGGAAATGAACAAAACCATACTAGACCTAAAAAGGGAAGTAGACACAATAAAGAAAACCCAAAATGAGGCAACACTGGAGATAGAAACCCTAGGAAAGAAATCTGGAACCATAGATACGAGCATCAGCAACAGAATACAAGAGATGGAAGAGAGAATCTCAGGTGCAGAAGATTCCATAGAGAACATCGGCACAACAATCAAGGAAAATGTAAAATGCAAAAAGATCCTAACTCAAAACATCCAAGAAATACAGGACACAATGAGAAGACCAAACCTACGGATAATAGGAGTGGATGAGAATGAAGATTTTCAACTCAAAGGACCAGCAAACATCTTCAACAAAATTATAGAAGAAAACTTCCCAAATCTAAAGAAAGAGATGCCCATGAACATACAAGAAGCCTACAGAACTCCAAATAGACTGGACCAGAAACGAAATACCTCCCGACACATAATAATCAGAACAACAAATGCTCTAAATAAAGATAGAATACTAAAAGCAGTAAGAGAAAAAGGCCAAGTAACATATAAAGGCAAGCCTATCAGAATTACACCAGATTTTTCACCAGAGACTATGAAAGCCAGAAGATCCTGGACGGATGTTATACAGACACTAAAAGAACACAAATTCCAGCCCAGGCTACTATACCCAGCCAAACTCTCAATTAACATAGATGGAGAAACCAAAGTATTCCACGACAAAACCAAATTCACACCTTATCTCTCCACGAATCCAGCCCTTCAAAGGATAATAACAGAAAAAAAACAATACAAGGACAGGAACCACGCCCTAGAAACAACAAGAAGGTAATCCCTCAACAAACCTAAAAGAAGACAGCCACAAGAACAGAATGCCAACTTTAACAACAAAAATAACAGGAAACAACAATTACTTTTCCTTAATATCGCTTAATATCAATGGACTCAACTCCCCGATAAAAAGACACAGACTAACAAAATGGCTACACAAACAAGACCCAACATTTTGCTGCTTACAGGAAACTCATCTCAGAGAAAAAGATAGACACTACCTCAGAATGAAAGGCTGGAAAACAATTTTCCAAGCAAATGGTATGAAGAAACAAGCTGGAGTAGCCATTCTAATATCTGATAAGATTGACTTCCAACCCAAAGTCATTAAAAAAAGACAGGGAGGGACACTTCATACTCATCAAAGGTAAAATCCTCCAAGAGGAAATATCAATCCTGAATATCTATGCTCCAAATACAAAGGCAGCCACATTCATTAAAAGAATCTTTAGTAAATCTCAAAGCACACATTGCACCTCATACAATAATAGTGGGAGACTTCAACACACCACTTTCACCAATGGACAGATCATGGAAACAGAAACTAAACAGGGACACAGAGAAACTAAGAGAAATTATGAATCAAATGGATCTGGCAGATATCTACAGAACATTCTATCCTAAAACAAAAGGATATACCTTCTTCTCAGCACCTCATGGCACCTTCTCCAAAATTGACCACATAATTGGTCACAAAACAGGCCTCAACAGATACAAAAATATTGAAATTGTCCCATGCATCCTATCAGATCACCATGGACTAAAGCTGATCTTCAATAACAAAATAAATAATAGAAAGCCAACCTTCACGTGGAAACTGAACAACACTCTTCTCAATGATACCTTGGTCAAGGAAGGAATAAAGAAAGAAATTAAGGACTTTTTAGAGTTCAATGAAAATGAAGCCACAACATACCCAAACTTATGGGACGCAATGAAAGCATTTCTAAGAGGAAAACTCATAGCTCTGAGTGCCTCCAAAAGGAAACTAGAGAGTGCACACATTAGCAGCTTGACAACACACCTAAAAGCACTAGAACAAAAGGAAGCAAATTCACCCAAGAGGAGTAGACGGCAGGAAATAATCAAACTCAGGGGTGAAGTCAACCAAGTGGAAACAAGAAAAACTATTCAAAGAATCAACCAATCAAGGAGCTGGTTCTTTGAGAAAATCAACAAGATAGATAAACCCTTAGCCAGACTCACTAGAGGGCACAGGGAAAGCATCCTAATTAACAAAATCAGAAATGAAAAAGGAGACATAACAACAGATCCTGAAGACATCCAAAACACCATCAGATCCTTCTACCAAAGGCTATACTCAACAAAACTGGAGAACCTGGATGAAATGGAGAAGTTCCTAGACAGATACCAGGTACCAAAGTTGAATCAAGATCAGGTTAATGATCTAAACAGCCCTATATCCCCCAAAGAAATAGAAGCAGTCATTAATAGTCTCCCAACTAAAAAAAGCCCAGGACCAGATGGGTTTAGTGCAGAGTTCTATCAGACCTTCAAAGAAGATCTAATCCCAGTTCTTCACAAACTATTCCACAAAATAGAAACAGAAGGTACTCTACCCAACTCATTCTATGAAGCCACAATTACTCTGATACCTAAACCACAAAAAGACCCAACAAAGATAGAAAACTTCAGACCAATATCCCTTATGAATATTGATGCAAAAATCCTCAATAAAGTTCTTGCTAACCGAATCCAAGAACACATCAAAACAATCATCCATCCTGACCAAGTAGGTTTCATCCCAGGGATGCAGGGATGGTTCAATATACGGAAATCCATCAACGTAATCCAGTATATAAACAAACTCAAAGACAAAAACCACATGGTCATCTCGTTAGATGCGGAAAAAGCATTTGACAAGATCCAACACCCATTCATGATAAAAGTCTTGGAAAGATCAGGAATTCAAGGCCCATACCTAAACATGATAAAAGCAATCTACAGCAAACCAGTAGCCAACATCAAAGTAAATGGTGAGAAGCTTGAAGCAATCCCTCTAAAATCAGGGACTAGACAAGGCTGTCCACTTTCTCCATACCTATTCAACATTGTACTTGAAGTCCTAGCCAGAGCAATTCGACAACAAAAGGAGATCAAAGGGATACAAATTGGAAAAGATGAAGTCAAAATATCACTTTTTGCAGATGATATGATAGTATATATAAGTGACCCTAAAAATTCCACCAGAGAACTCCTAAGCCTGATAAACAGCTTCGGTGAAGTAGCTGGATATAAAATTAACTCAAACAAATCAATGGCCTTTCTCTACACAAAGAATAAACAGGCTGAGAAAGAAATTAGGGAAACAACACCCTTCTCAATACTCACAAATAATATAAAATATCTAGGCGTGACTCTAACTAAGGAAGTGAAAGATCTGTATAATAAAAACTTCAAGTCTCTGAAGAAAGAAATTATAGAAGATCTCAGAAGATGGAAAGATCTCCCATGCTCATGGATTGGCAGGATCAACATTGTAAAAATGGCTATCTTGCCAAAAGCAATCTACAGATTCAATGCAATCCCCATCAAAATTCCAAATCAATTCTTAAACGAATTAGAAAGTGCAATCTGCAAATTCATCTGGAATAACAAAAAACCTAGGATAGCAAAAACTCTTCTCAAGGATAAAAGAACCTCTGGTGGAATCACCATGCCGGACCTAAAGCTCTACTACAGAGCAATTGTGATAAAAACTGCATGGTACTGGTATAGTGACAGACAAATAGACCAATGGAATAGAATTGAAGACCCAGAAATGAACCCACACACCTACGGTCACTTGATCTTCGACAAGGGAGCTAAAAACATCCAGTGGAAGAAAGACAGCATTTTCAACAAATGGTGCTGGCACAACTGGTTGTTAACATGTAGAAGAATGGGAATCGATCCATTCCTATCTCCTTGTACTAAGGTCAAGTCTAAGTGGATCAAGGAACTTCACATAAAACCAGAGACACTGAAACTTATAGAGGAGAAAGTGGGGAAAAGCCTTGAAGATATGGGCACAGGGGAAAAATTCCTGAATAGAACAGTAATGGCTTGTGCTGTAAGATCGAGAATTGACAAGTGGGACCTCATGAAACTACAAAGCTTCTGCAAGGCTAAGGACACCATCAATAAGACAAAAAAACCACCAACAGATTGGGAAAGGATCTTCACCTATCCTAAATCAGATAAGGGACTAATATCCAATATATATAAAGAACTCAAGAAGGTGGACTCCAGAAAGTCAAATAACCCCATTAAAAAATGGGGCTCAGAACTGAACAAAGAATTCTCACCTGAGGAATACCGAATGGCAGAGAAACACCTGAAAAAATGTTCAACATCCTTAATCATCAGGGAAATGCAAATCAAAACAACCCTGAGATTCCACCTCACACCAGTCAGAATGGCTAAGATCAAAAATTCAGGTGACAGCAGATGCTGGCGAGGATGTGGAGAAAGAGGAACACTCCTCCATTGTTGGTGGGATTGCAAGCTTGTACAACCACTCTGGAAATCAGTCTGGTGGTTCCTCAGAAAATTGGACATAGTACTACCGGAGGATCCAGCAATACCTCTCCTGGGCATATATCCAGAAGATGTCCCAACCGGTAAAAAGGACACATGCTCCACTATGTTCATAGCAGCCCTATTTATAATAGCCAGAAGCTGGAAAGAACCCAGATGTCCCTCAACAGAGGAATGGATACAGAAATTATGGTACATTTACACAATGGAGTACTACTCAGCTATTAAAAAGAATGAATTTATGAAATTCCTAGCCAAATGGATGGACCTGGAGGGCATCATCTTGAGTGAAGTAACACAATCACAAAAGAACTCACACAATATGTATTCACTGATAAGTGGATATTAGCCCAAAACTTAGGATACCCAAGATATAAGATACAATTTGCTAAACGCATGAAACTCAAGAAGAATGAATACCAAAGTGTGGACACTGTGCACCTTCTTAGAATTGGGAACAAAACACCCAGGGAAGGAGTTACAGAGACAAAGTTCGTAGCTGTGATGAAAGGATGGACCATTTAGAGACTGCCGTATCCAGGGATCCATCCCATAATCAGCTTCTAAACGCTGACACCATTGCATACACTAGCAAGATTTTGCTGAAAGGATCCAAATATAGCTGTCTCTTGTGAGACGATGCCGGGGCCTAGCAAACACAGGAGTGGATGTTCACAGTCAGCTATTGGATGTATCACAGGGCTCCCAATGGAGAAGCTAGAGAAAGTACCCAAGGAGCTAAAGGGATCTGCAACCCTATTGTTGGAACAACATGATGTACTAACCAGAACCCCGGAGCTCTTGTCTCTAGCTGCATATGTATCGAAAGATGGCCTAGTCGGCCATCAATGGAAAGAGAGGCCCATTGGACTTGCAAACTTTATATGCCCCAATATAGGGGAATGCCAGGGCCAAAAGAATGGGAATGGGTGGGTAGGGAAGTGGGGGGCGCTATGGGGGACTTTTGGGATAGCATTGGAAATGTAATTGAGGAAAATATGTAATAAAAATATTAAAAATCAAAAAAAATATCCTGAAATCCAACAAGTGGACACTTGTATCTATGTATTTTTTATTTCTGTAGTGGAAAAAGACCTCTGGCTCCTGCATCCCAGCACCTAATAGACCATCGCTTTTTTTTTTTTTTTAACAAGGATGCATGTTGCTATGATTATATTTAAGATTTTGTTCTTTGCAGTAGATATTGGAATGGCTGATCCTGATGGGTCACAGTATTACTGCTCATCCAAAATTACTAGATTTTCACATCTCCCTTTATCACCTTTTATTCTAAACCTGATGATAAGACGGTCACAGGTAAAGGTTATAATATTTTTTAGTCAGGCTTTTGAAATTTGATGCAATAGTAAACATAGCTTTTCAATTTTACTATCTTCTGTGGACTTAAAGTAATTTTTTTAGCATATATTGATTGTACAAAATAATATGTATCCTTTCCATTCATGTATGCAGTGTACTTAGATTATGCTTCCCATCATTCCCTTTTGCTTTCCCTCTTACCCTGGTGGCCTCCTTTCTCTTCCCAAATAATTTAAAGGAATAATGACTAATGTCTACAAAAGAAGGGACAAATAGCTAGACTTGAATTGTTTAGCTTGAAGGCCTGCTAAATTGTAAAAGATCTTCCTTCTCTCTGATGTCTCCTAAAACTGTTCTTTGGTCTACTTTAAAAATTTCATCTGGGACTTTGTCTACCCTGCTATTACTCTCTTTGAATGTGTTAGATGGGTTTAAAAGAAAAGAGAAGAAAATGGCAAACAACAACAAAACAAAAGCACAAGGGTTTTCTATGTATCCCAGGCTGGCCCTGAGTTCACAGATGTCTTCCTTTTTCGGCCTACTGAGTGCTATGATTACAGGCCTATAGAAACTTGAAGCTTCCTGACCTCTAAGGTGATATATTTTGCCAAAGTCCCACACTGTTCAAAGGTTTGCAATAGTCTAGGTCCCATTGAGACTTCATGTGGCTCAGCTTAGTTTATATTTCTCTATAATCTGGACCTCATTATTCATGCTGAAAACTGGTCTTTATATATAGTGTACCTGACTCACTAGAGGAGTGGCTGTCAGGCTAGCTTCCTACCCACAGTCCTAGGAAAGACTTCCAAGCCCCCTGCATGACTGCTGTCTTAATGCACAAAAGAGGGCATTAGCACATCTCTTCCACCAGCTCCTACTAATGACAGGAGCATTATTGAGAAAAACATAACTTGCTAGAAGACTTTGCTTGCCCAGCTGAGTCAACCAGCTTGAGGGCCTTTTTAGGTATCTGGACTTACGCTTACATTTTGTAGTATAACTATATGTTACTGCATTTTCTTTGGTACTGGAATGTTCTGATGACATTGAAACTGTGAGGGTCTGTATATTGTGGGCTCCAATGGCCATAGTAGTCAGGCATTCACGTTCCAGGGTAGAGAGCCCTCTCCCCTTTCTACATGCTGAAAAGAGGACTCTCTGTGGTTCCACAAACCACAACAAATGACATTTGCCTATCATTAAAAGAAAGTGACTTCTCCAAATCTCATATAAAAGAACCAAAAGATTGTATTGGTATATGTAAAGTACATCTAATACCCTTAATTATAGGGTCAAGTTGTAGGCAGGATGACAGAATGCTCCCTTTCTAGAAGTATGACCTCTGACTCGGCTCACTGTCATAACCAAGGGATGCTGGTCTCATTGCTCTGTATATCACAGGCTGATGAGGTTTGTTCTAGGCAGGTACAACCAGGAAAGAGTAAAGTCTCTGGCGTGCCTGCTTATTAGGATCTCGTAACTTCTCTTGGAGTGGAAATACCTGGATCAGCTGCAGGAGGACAAGTTTTATATAGCACCATAGAGAACAAGTTTTCAAGACAACAGCACTTGGAACCTCTGAAATAACTGCATGTAGTTCTCAGAGCCCGTATATTTCCAGCAGCCTCCAAAACACAGGACTTCACTTGTGCACCAATTGCCAGAGTAATATCCTAATTCCAGAGGAAAGGTTGTCCCAGATGCTCACATGAATGTATGTTCTGTGTGAGCCCTGTAGTTTGATGGCCTTTTTCTTGGATAAGAGGCATGGGACAGTTGAACACTTGTTCCTAGGTACTAGGCCAAGCGGAAGCTGTTCGGTCAACCCAAGGCTCTTTTTCGAGTCTGGACATAATGCTTATGTTCCTGTCCTGTTCTCCACCACCTGACAGAGCCTCTGTGCCTCCACCCTCAGATGACTGGTGGACAGCAGATTTTTGGAGAATCACTGCTTTATGTACGCCTCTTCTTCAAAGAGACTCAGATCTCAGGGCCTCATTTAAGGTGACCAACTGCCACTTTTCATATGTTGGCTACAAGTCTAGTACTCGAAATTAGGATCTGTCTAACCATTTGTGTACGTGGCCTGAACAGGCTAAGATTTCATCCCTAGAAACAAGATTCTACCTCTCTCTGGGAATCCTGTCCACTTCAAGGCAATTTGTTCCTCCTAGTAGCTCCCTCTGCCTGCAGTAATGTGATTTACAATCTGGAGAAGTCATAGAGCTTTGCCCTTCCCGTCTGATAGATAGAAAGTACTGGAAAGAATGTAAATTATACATAACAAATTTCTATAGTCAGCAGTAATGGGATGGCTGGGGTGGGTTATTTTATTATATTTTTAATAAGGAATGCATATGGCTTTAATTTCTAAGGGCTCCACCATATTTCTAGGAAGAACAGACAACAGTGAAATGTCCTTCTGAGATAGTGTTTTTTCAAAATGAAAAATACCACTTCTTCATGACTTACTAAATACTTCGAAGTGACCATCCATTCAACACTGATGAAGATGGGACAGTAGGTGGCAGTGACATTCTAATCTTTCTAGGATTAGCCTGTGTCAGTCCATCCCAATACCCAGTATTTATACTTAGCCACCTCCCAAATTTCACTTCCCAGGAGTTTTGGCTGGAGTAGTTTTGAGTTTTCTTTTTACCTCTCTTGGTGGAAATTCTGTTCAGGGACCACACTGCTACTACAAGCAGGAAAAACAGCCTCAAAGTTGTCCTGGATCGTTGTGAGTCTGCTCTGGCTTATTTCACAAGCTAGACAGCAGTGGCCCTTGACCAGCCAAGGAGGGAGGAAGTCACTGGTTGCTACATAGATTCCTGCTTCTAGGATCCTCAAACCACAGAGGCTGAGCTGGAGTTGCTTTACTGGTGTTGAGCATTTTCCCATTTGACCCAGCCTCATTCCAGTTCAGAGCAGTGGGTGAAAGCTGCAAACACATGCAGAGCTCAAACTTTCCCAGGCTACTGTTGTAACAGCCTGTCTGTCAAAGTACCTATTAAAGTCAACATGCTTCTGTTTTTCTTGGTGTGGTCAGTGACTATACTGACAGCAGAGCAGTGTGGTGTGAATATGTTGCTTAAAATCACAAACAGATGCCGGGGCCTAGAAAACACAGTAGTGGATGCTCACAGTCAACTATTGGATGGATCACAGGGCCCCCAATGGAGGAGCTAGAGAAAGTATCCAAGGAGCTAAAGGGATCTGCAACCCTATAGGTGGAACAACATTATGAACTAACCAGTACCCTGGAGCTCTTGATTCTAGCTGCATATGTATCAAAAGATGGCCTAGTCAGCCATCAGTGGAAAGAGAGGCCCATTGGACTTGCAAACTTTATATGCCCCAGTACAGGGGAACCCCAGGGCCAAAACGGGGGAGTGGGTGGGTAGGGGATTGGGGGGGTGGGTATGGGGGACTTTTGGGATAGCATTTAAAATGTAAACGAGGAAAATACCTAATAAAAAAATAAATTAAAAAAAAAAAAAACCCTGAGATTCCACCTCACACCAGTCAGAATGGCTAAGATCAAAAATTCAGGTGACAGCAGATGCTGGCGAGGATGTGGAGAAAGAGGAACATTCCTCCATTGTTGGTGGGATTGCAAGCTTGTACAACCACTCTGGAAATCAGTCTGGTGGTTCATCAGAAAATTGGACATAGTACTACCGGAGGATCCAGCAATACCTCTCCTGGGCATATATACAGAAGATGTTCCAACTGGTAATAAGAACACATGCTCCACTACGTTCATAGCAGCCTTATTTATAATAGCCAGAAGCTGGAAAGAACCCAGATGTCCCTCAACAGAGGAATGGATACAGAAAATGTGGTACATTTACACAATAGAGTACTACGCAGCTATTAAAAATAATGAATTTATGAAATTCCTAGGCAAATGGATGGATCTGGAGGGTATCATCTGAGTGAGGTAACCCAATCACAAAAGAACTCATAGGATATGAACTCACTGATAAGTGGTATTAGCCCAGAAACTTAGAATATCCAAGATACAATTTGCAAAACACATGAAACTCAAGAAGAAGGAAGACCAAAGTGTGGACACTTCGCCTGTTCTTAAAATTGGGAACAAAACACCCATGGAAGGAGTTACAGAGACAAAGTTTGGAGCTGAGAGGATAGGATGGACCATCCAGAGACTGCTGCACCCGGGGTCCATTCCATAATCAGCCACCAAACCCAGACCCTATTGCATATGCCAGGAAGATTTTGCTGAAAGGACCCTGATATAGCTGTCTCATGTGAGGCTATGCCAGTGCCTGGCAAACACAGGAGTGGATGCTCACAGTCATCTATTGGATGGAACACAGGGCCCCCAATGGAGGAGCTAGAGAAAGTACCCAAGGAGCTAAAGGGGTCTGCAACCCTATAGGTGTAACAACAATATGAACTAACCAGTACCCCCAGAGCTCGTGTCTCGAGCTGCATATATAGCAGAAGATGGCCTAGTTAGCCATCATTGGAAAGAGAGACCCCTTGGTCTTGCAAACTTTATATGCCCCAGTACAGGGGAACACCAGGACCAAGAAGTGGGAGTGGGTGGAGGTGGGTAGGCGAGCAGGGGTGGGGGGAGAGGGGAGAGGGGACTTTCGGGATAGCATTTGAAATGTAAATGAAAAAATATTTAATAAAAATTGAAAAAAAAACAAACAAACCAAAAACAGAAGCTAATACTGATAAACAAATGTTTTCCAAGTGACAAAACCAGAGACAGGGGAAGGGGGTTGTTTTAGTCGGGGTTTCTATTCCTGTACAAGCATCATTACTAAGAAGCAAGTTGGAGAAGAATGGGTTTATTCAGCTTACACTTCCACATTGCTGTTCATCACCAAAGGAAGTCAGGACTAGAAGTCAAGCTGGTCAGGAAGCAGGAGCTGATGCAGAGGCCATGGGGGGATTTTACTTACTGGCTTGCTTCCCCTGGCTTGCTCAGCTTGTTTTCTTATAGAACCCAAGACTACCAGACCAGGGATGGCCCCACCCACAATGAACCCTCCTACCCTTGATCACTAATTGAGAAAATTCCTTACAACTGGATCTCATAGAGGCATTTCCTCGAGGGAGTCTCC
The DNA here is from genome assembly GCF_978045245.1 of Mus caroli. NCBI lineage: Eukaryota > Metazoa > Chordata > Mammalia > Rodentia > Muridae > Mus > Mus caroli. The sequence continues at coordinate 54,183,874 of NW_028227270.1, read as the reverse complement.
TTTCTCTGTGATAACTTCAGCCTGTATCAAGTTGACACACAAAAACAGAGGTTATATTGAAGTAAGTAAGAGAATGAGTAGGACACATATGCTTGTCTTACTCACTGGCCAGGTCAACCCCTCTATCACGAGCTGCAGCCTCACCCTTTTCTCTACACATATAAAGACTGATGAACCTTCCTCATCCCCTACCAAAAGAAACGTCCTTGTGATTTCTGTCTGCCTGGAGTGAGAAAGAATCCTGCCTAGGAGCAGGTGGATAGCTTACTTGTTCTTTGAGATAGTTTTCTTTCCTCTCATAAACCTGAGAAGCCAGGGGGCAACAATTTGTTTGATGACCCTGAATAATTGAAATTTAGAGGTATTCAGAAAGATGACCTCCTCTTGTCTCCATAAAGTAATTGTACCAAGACATTTTTCAAATCTCCATGATACCCAGTTGCACCTTTATGAGTCCTCATTCCGTAGTTTGGTTTCTCTGCAGGTAACTCAAGCATCCCAGTAGGAATTGAAGCCTGATCATGAGGACATGCATGCCTGATATCTAGGCCCATGGAGAAATCTTTTACCAATATTCTGCCAACTGTATATGTAGTTAAATAGTTTTCTAAATATTTATATTTGTACTGGTATACTAGTATAGGTCTCATTCTTGGTCAGAATTTTTTTTTTTTGGAATGTGTAATGATTAAAACAGGGACTCACTAACTGAGAAGGGAAATTCTGAGAAAAGTGACTGTTGCAGTCATTCTCCAACCCAAATATGCCCTGACAATGGAAGCACAACCCAATTAATATGAATACAATCTGTACACCTAGATTGGGCAGATCTACCACTACACTACCATCTTCCCCATCTATGAGACCCCTTATATCTTGTGGTTTCTCTAGGCTATGTACTTCTGCTCTGCTTTCCTTCCACCTCCTCCTCCATCATCCTCTCTCTCTCCCACACCTCCTCCTTCTCTCTCCCAACTTTCAGCTCCACCTTCCCTTCCTCTGCCCAAGGTTGAAGAAGGTTTACAGGAAATCACCTGAGTGCTGACTCATTGGTTGTTGCCAATCCCTCCCAGGAGAACAGAATTAGCATCAACTTACAAATAGCCCCAGGGCTATCTGCAACAAGTGACTGCCAAATGCTAACCTCCAAACAGGACATCACATCTTCTAAGGTCCCTGGGACATCAAGAAGGATGGATGGAGGATTGTAGGAGTTGAAGAATGGGAGATGCACAGTCAGGCACTGAATTCTGGATATGACATGCCCCAGCAATCACCCACACCCATGACTGTGACTGCCTACATGGAGTCTGCAAAAAAGAGGGTGGAGCAAGGTGACACAGACCTTTGATACCAGCACTTAGAAGGAAGAGGCAGGCAGTTTCCTATGAATTGCATATATTGATGTACATACTGAGTCCCTGTCTCTAAAAAGGAGGAGGAAGAGAAAAAGGAAGGAAGGAAGGAAGGAAGGAAGGAAGGAAGGAAGGAAGGAAGGAAGGAAGGAAGGAAGAGCTCAGTGGTAGGAAAGGAACTACTTGTGACTTGATAAGAAGGGGGTCAGTAAGGAGTGTGTGGGTACTGAGAAACAGTAGTGGCAGTTAGTATGGTTACAGTGAATTGCATGCATGAATTAAACTATCAACACTTTTTAAATTCAGGCTAGGTCCCATGCTCAGAAATAAATGGGCAGCCTAAATTGGACCCCATGAATTTAGTGACTTACTTCATTTTTCGGTTTGAACAGAGAAAGAAAATGAAATTGGGTTGATAGAGAAGGAGTAAGAATCTGAGAGAACTTAGGAGATGGAAAAAGGACATGATTAAAAAATGTACTATATGAAATCTCAAAGAATAAATCTTTAAGAGAAAAAATTTTAATTAATAAACAGAAAAACAAACATTTTTATAACTGCCATACATAGATCTATGAGAAATTACAGTATTCTACTTATTTGAAACATTACTAACATTGAAGATATAAATAACATAGTAAAGTAAACACAGGAAGCTGACATTTAAGAAACCATATAAGAAACTAGTCTCTCAGGGTTTCTCTCCAGCCCTGAAACAAAATAAGTTGCACAGACCAAAATCAGACTTCCCATATATTTGAAACCTAGGTAAACCCTGTCTAAGGAGATAGAATTTAATTATGAGGGAAATATTGAGGAAAATCTAAACTGAAATAAAGATGGAAATGAAGCTGAAAAGTAAGTGGGAAACCTCAGTGGAAAGTCTCACCAACAGAATGCACCATATGGAGAAGAGAATATCAAGCACAGAGACAAAATTGGATAATTTAGTCACAGAGAATAATAATCTTAACTACATGAATAGAACATGCAAGTTGCTCTTGCCCTCTTGCTCTCTTGCTCCTCTCTTGCCTTCCTGATCCCACTCTCTCCCCATTCCCCTCCCCATCTTTCTCCAAATGCACTCTCTCTTCCCCCCCCTCTCTCTCCCTTTCTCTGCCTCTACTACCCTGTTGAATCCCCTCCCCATGCCCTGAATAAACTCTATTCTATACTAGAGAAAGAAAGAAAGAAAGAAAGAAAGAAAGAAAGAAAGAAAGAAAGAAAGAAAGAAAGAACATATGAGTTATCAAATCTATAAATTACAGGCATTGATGAAAGAAAATACTATGTTGCAGGAAATATTAAAAAATGGACCAGCAGGCTTCCCACGCTACTGCCAGCAAACGGTGGACCACATGGCTCCAGCCAGATGATCTCAAAACTCTTGAACTTTATAATTAACCAATCAGATTTATATATCAATAAATTCTCAATTTACAAGAGGCCAATACAATAATTTCAAAATCAATTGATAATAGTAAAATTTTTATCTCAATTATTCTAACCTTATTATATAATAACTACCTGTGACTGGTTAAAGCCATGCTGGTTCACACCTGCCTCCATCTTGGCCTTATTCTCTCTCCCCTGAGATGCTCTCTGTCTCTGCAACTCTTCACTCTGCCTCTCTTTTCCCTGTCCAATTACAGGCCTCCTGCTACACTAATGTAATTGGAGAGGGAAAATCCTGTGGCATTATTCCAAGACACAGAAAATATTTTTAATAAAAAGCACAGAAGAAAATTTCCAAGCTCTAACAAAAGGCACATCCAGGTAGAAGAGGTCTATAGAACACTCAATGGGACCACATCATATTACAGTTGAGTCACCGTATGCAGAACAAAGAAAGTATTAAAACAGAAAGAAAGAAAGAAAGAAAGAAAGAAAGAAAGAAAGAAAGAAAGAAAGAAAGAAAGAAAGAAAGAAAGAAAGGAAGGAAGGAAGGAAGGAAGGAAGGAAGGAAGGAAGGAAGGAAGGAAGGAAGGAAGGAAGGAAAGAAAGAAAGAAAGAAAGAAAGAAAGAAAGAAAGAAAGAAAGAAAGAAAGAAAGAAAGAAAGAAAGAAAGAAAGAAAGATAAAATCACATAAAGGGCAGTGATATTCAATTAACAGTTTCTGTTTGCACTGGAAACCCTAAGAGCCAGAAGGCATGGGAAGATGTATCTCAAGTTCTCAAAGTCTACTACCACTGGCAACCAGACAACTATGCCCTCCAAAATCATCTATCAAAATTTAAGGAAAAAATAATAACATCTCATGTTAAAAAGCATACTAAAGGGACTTATGATCACAAAGTGAGTTCTACAGAGATATACAATGCAAAGGAATACTGTACACTGAAGAGAAAGATGAACTAAAGGCTACAGGGAAATTGTATGCACTAGGACTTTTGTGAAGTAGCAGATGACTTAGAAAACGAAGCACTGCCTAAAGAAAGACAAGAACTGAAATACACAATGACACCTCTGAATATGAATGGTCTCAAGCCCTCAATCAAAAGTCATAACCTTGAAGGATGAATTAGAAAACAAAATCACACCTTACCATCAAAATACATATTATCTTAAAGTGGAGGAAAAGATGAACAAAGGTATTCCAAGCCCATGAATCAGGAAATAATGACAAGGCACCACTATTCTAATATCTCACAGAAACAGACGTGAAAGTAAAATTTCTGAGACTAGATAAAGAAGGCATTTAACACTACAGAAAGATAAATGAGGGGGACACTATACTTCTAAACATACACATACTGAACAAATACTACCTGATATACCTTTTAACAAACCAAGTAAAATTAGGTGACTTCAATAGCCTACTCTTACTGAAGACAGGTCATCTAGACAAAAACACAGAGAGACATCAGTGTTAAACCACATCACAAAGCAAATGAACTTAACAGACATCTTCAAAGTATTCCACTCAATGCTTCAGAATACATATTTAAAAAGCAGTCCATGAGATCATCTTAGTTACTTTTCCTGTTATTGAAATAAATTATTCTAATAAAATCAGTTTAAAAAGAAGAGGACTGGGCTGGTGAGATGGTTCAGTGGTTAAGAGCACGGACTGTTCTTCCGAAGGTCCTGAGTTAAAATCCCAGCAACCACATAGTGGCTCACAACCATCCGTAACAAGATCTGGCGCCCTCTTCGGGAGTGTCTGAAGACAGCTACAGTGTACTCACATATAATAAAATAAAATAAATAAATCTTTAAAAAAAAAAAAAGAAGAGGACTTATTTAGGCTAACAATGTGAGAGTACAGCCTATGATGACAGAAGCAAGAGATTGAGGAGCAGGCCATATTACTGTTGTGTAGCAAAGTTTGTGAGATAAAATTGCCCATCTTGAAGGATACTGATGTTCTGCAGGGAGGTAAAACATCCCATCCTGCAGAGAAGTTGGTTAAGCTTAGGGAATGACAACTCAAAAGACAAGAGATAGAACAGTCCCTCTCTCCCCAAGAATATACAAGCAAAAATGCCTGCTAAGAGCCACTCTCAGACAAGCCACGCTGCTTGGAAGAGCTCAGACCAACTGGACTTCCCACAAAGGAAGCTTTCCCACCTACTGAATTGGTTACAAGTTGTTCAGTGCACATTAGGTTTCCATACTTAATGAGCTGTTATGAATGTTGGGGTGCGTTTAGATAATGCCTTTTGAGTTATTTCTACTCCTGTAAGTAGCCTCTCACCCGGATTCGTGGTGATAACACCAGAGAAATTTGATGATTCACAAAGTTGGACTTTGGGACCATCTCACTTTGATGGACCATGAGATCCCTTATCTGGGATGAGTAGACAGATATTTGCATACCACCAGAAATATTGTTACCCAATAGTCTAACAATAGAAAACAACAAATACCAGTGCCCAACTCATATTCTCCACTTACACAATCCAGATCTCATCTCAGGGACTCATGCCATCCATGTTGAGGTTGGGTCTTCTGAAGCAAGTTAATGAAGAAAATTCATCATTTGCCTGACCACAGGGTAGCATAATTCAGATTATCCTTTATAGAGGCTCTTTCCCCAGGTGATTACAGATCCTATCATGTTAAAAATCAATACTAATCGTCACAGTAACTTACTCTAAAATGGCTTCCAAATGAAAGAGAAATTAAATTTCAACAAATATAAGAAAATTGAAAAACCTTCCTGCATTCTGACTAATCACAGTGGAATAAGGCTAGACATCAACACAAAATGAAACTGCAGAGAATACATAAACTCACACAGACAAACCAACACTACTGAGTGAAAACTGGGTTGGTGAAGAAATCAAGAAGGAAATAAAAATCTTTGAAAACAGAATGAAAGTCAGGATTCAACATTTCAAAAGTTATGGGATACAGTGAAGGTGTTCCTGAGAGGGGAATCTCATAGGTTTACATGTGCACATTACTAACTCAGTGTGATTGCAAAAATAAATAACTCAACGACACACCATAAAGCCTTGGATAAACAAGAGCAAATGAAATCCAAGTGTGGTAGCTGAAAAGAAATAATTAAAATCTGGGTAGAATTCAATTAAATAGAAGCACACAATAGCAGAAACTAACATAAAGTGATGAAATAGAAGAGTTGGCTCCTCAACAATATTGAAAAGCCCTTAGCCAAGTTAATCAAAATAGATAAGAAGTTTTTTTTTTTTGAATTTTTTTTGTTACATATTTTCCTCAATTACATTTCCAATGCTATCCCAATAGTCCCCCATACCCTTCCTGCCCCACTTCCCTACCCACCCATTCCCACTTTTTGGCCCTGGCGTTCCCCTGTACTGGGGCATATGAAGTTTGCATGTCCAATGGGCCTCTCTTTGCAGTGATGGCCGACTAGGCCATCTTTTGATACATATGCAGCTAGAGATAAGAGCTCCGGGGTACTGGTTAGTTCATAATGTTGTTCCACCTATAGGATTGCAGATCCCTTTAGCTCCTTGGGTAATTTCTCTAGCTCCTCCATTGGGGGCCCTGTGATCCATCCAATAGCTGACTGTGAGCATCCACTTATGTGTTTGCTAGGCCCCGGCCTAGTCTCACAAGAGACAGCTATATCAGGGTCCTTTCAGCAAAGTCTTGCTAGTGTATGCAATGGTGTCAGCGTTTGGAAGCTGATTATGGGATGGATCCCTGTATATGGCAATCACTAGATGGTCCATCCTTTTGTCTCAGCTCCAAACTTTGTCTCTGTAACTCCTTCCATGGGTGATTGTTTCCAATTCTAAGAAGGGGCAAAGTGTCCACAATTTGGTCTTCGTTCTTCAATTTCATGTGTTTTACAAATTGTCTCTTATATCTCGGGTATACTAAGTTTCTGGGCTAATATCCACTTATTAGTGAGTACATATCATTTGAGTTCTTTTGTGATTATGTTACCTCACTCAGGATAATGCCCTCCAGGTCCAACCATTTGCCTAGGAATTTCATAAATTCATTCTTTTTAATAGCTGAGTAGCACTCCATTGTGTAAATGTACCACATTTATTGTATCCATTCCTCTGTTAAGGGGCATCTGGGTTCTTTCCAGCTTCTGGCTATTATAAATAAGGCTGCTGTGAACATAGTGGAGCATGTGTCCTTCTTACCGGTTGGGACATCTTCTGGATATATGCCCAGGAGAGGTATTGCTGGATCCTCCGGTAGTACTATGTCCAATTTTCTGAGGAACCACCAGACTGATTTCCAGAGTGGTTGTACAAGCTTGCAATCCCACCAACAATGGAGGAGTGTTCCTCTTTCTCCACATCCTCGCCAGCATCTGCTGTCACCTGAATTTTTGATCTTAGCCATTCTGACAGGTGTGAGGTGGAATCTCAGGGTTGTTTTGATTTGCATTTCTCTGATGATTAAGGATGATGAACATTTTTTTCAGGTGCTTCTCAACCATTCGGTATTCCTCAGGTGAGAATTCTTTGTTTAGCTCTGAGCCCCATTTTTAATGGGGTTATTTGATTTTCTGGAGTCTACCTTCTTGAGTTCTTTATATATACTGGATATTAGTCCCTTATCTGATTTAGGATTGGTAAAGATCCTTTCCCAGTCTGTTGGTGGCCTTTTTATCTTATTGACCATGTCTTTTGCCTTACAGAATTTGCAATTTCATGAGGTCCCATTTGTCAATTGTTGATCTTACAGAACAAGCCATTGCTGTTCTACCCAGGAATTTTTCCCCTGTGCCCATATCTTCGATGCTTTTCCCCATTCTCTCCTCTATAAGTTTCAGTGTCTCTGGTTTTATGTGGAGTTCCTTGACCCACTTAGACTTGACCTTAGTACAAGGAGATAGGAATGGATCAATTCGCATTCTTCTACATGTTAACAACCAGTTGTGCCAGCACCATTTGTTGAAAATGCTGTCTTTCTTCCACTGGATGTTTTTAGCTCCCTTGTCGAAGATCAAGTGACCATAGGTGTGTGGGTTCATTTCTGGGTCTTCAATTCTATTCCATTGGTCTATTTGTCTGTCACTATACCAGTACCATGCAGTTTTTATCTCAATTGCTCTGTACTACAGCTTGAGGTCACGCATGGTGATTCCACCAGAGATTTTTTAATCATTGAGAAGAGTTTTTGCTATCCTAGGTTTTTTGTCATTCCAGATGAATTTGCAGATTGCCGTTTCTAATTCGTTGAAGAATTGAGTTGGAATTTTGATGGGGATTGCATTGAATCTGTAGACTGCTTTCGGCAAGATAGCCATTTTGACTATATTGATCCTGCCAATCCATGAGCATGGGAGATCTTTCCAATTTCTGAGATCTTCTTTGATTTCTTTCTTCAGAGACTTGAAATGCTTATCATACAGACCTTTTACTTCCTTAGTTAGAGTCACATCAAGGTATTTTATATTATTTGTGGCTATTGTGAAGGGTGTTGCTTCCCTAATTTCTTTCTCAGCCTGTTTATCCTTTGTGTAGAGAAAGGCCATTGATTTGTTTGAGTTAAATTTATATCCAGCTACTTCACTAAAGTTGTTTATCAGGTTTAGGAGTTCTCTGGTGGAATTTTTAGGGTCACTTATATATACTATGATATCATCTGCAAATAGTGATATTTTGACTTCTTCCTTTCCTTTCCCCTTGACCTCCTTTTGTTGCCTAATTGCTCTGGCTAGGACTTCAAGTACTATATTGAATAGGTAGGGAGAAAGTGGGCAGCCTTGTCTAGTCCCTGATTTTAGTGGGATTGCTTCAAGCTTCTCTCCATTTACTTTGATGTTGGCTACTGGTTTGCTGTAGATTGCTTTTATCATGTTTAGGTATGGGCCTTGAATTCCTGATCTTTCCAAGACTTTTATCATGAATGGGTGTTGGATCTTGTCGAATGCTTTTTCCACATCTAAGGAGATGATCATGTGGTTTTGGTCTTTGAGTTTGCTTATATAATGGATTACATTGATGGATTTCTGTATATTAAACCATCCCTGCATCCCTGGAATAAAACCTACTTGGTCAGGATGGATTTTTGCTTTAATGTGTTCTTGGATTTGGTTAGTGAGAATTTTATTGAGGACTTTTGCATCTATATTCATAAGGGAAATTGGTCTGAAGTTCTGTTTGTTGGATCTTTCTGTGGTTTAGGTATCATAGTAATTGTGGCTTCATAGAATGAGTTGGGTAGAGTTCCCTCTACTTCTATTTTGTGGAATAGCTTGTACAGAACTGGAATTAGGTCTTCTATGAAGGTCTGGTAGAACTCTGCACTAAACCCATCTGGTCCTGGGCTTTTTTTGGCTGGGAGACTATTAATGACTGCTTCTATTTCTTTAGGGGATATGGGACTGGTTAGATCGTTAACTTGATCCTGATTTAACTTTGGTACCTGGTATCTGTCTAGAAATTTGTCCATTTCGTCCAGGTTTTCCAATTTTGTTGAGTATAGCCTTTTGTAGAAGGATCTGATGGTGTTTTGGATTTCTTCAGGATCTGTTGTTATGTCACCCTTTTCATTTCTGATTTTGTTAATTAGGATGTTGTCCCTGTGCCCTCTAGTGAGTCTAGCTAAGGGTTTATCTATGTTGTTGATTTTCCCGAAGAACCAACTCCGAGCTTGGTTAATTCTTTAAATAGTTCTTCTTGTTTCCACTTGGTTGATTTCATCCCTGAGTTTGATTATTTCCTGCCTTCTACTCCTCTTGGGTGAATTTTCTTCCTTTTTTTCTAGAGCTTTTAGATGTGTTGTCAAGCTGCTAGTGTGTGCTCTCTACAGGTTCTTTTTGGATGCACTCAGAGCTATGAGTTTCCCTCTTAGAAATGCTTTCATTGTGTCCCATAGGTTTGGGTATGTTGTGGCTTCATTTTCATTAAACTCTAAAAAGTCTTTAATTTCTTTCTTTATTCCTTCCTTGACCAAGGTATCATTGATAAGAGTGTTGTTCAGTTTCCACGTGAATGTTGGCTTTCCATTATTTATGTTGTTATTGAAGATCAGCCTTAGTCCATGGTGGTCTGATAGGATGCATGGGACAATTTCAATATTTTTGTATCTGTTGAGGCCTGTTTTGTGACCAATTATATGGTCAATTTTGGAGAAGGTCCCATGAGGTGCTGAGAAGAAGGTATATCCTTTTGTTTTAGGATAAAATGTTCTGTAGATATCTGTTAAGTCCATTTGTTTCATAACTTCTGTTAGTTTCACTGTGTCCCTGTTTAGTTTCTGTTTCCATAATCTGTCCATTGATGAAAGTGGTGTGTTGAAGTCTCCCACTATTATTGTGTGAGGTGTAATGTGTGCTTTGAGCTTTACTAAAATTTCTTTAATGAATGTGGCTGCCCTTGCATTTGGAGCATAGATATTCAGAATTGAGAGTTCCTCTTGGATGATTTTACCTTTGATGAGTATGAAGTGTCCCTCCTTGTCTTTTTTGATAACTTTGGGTTGGAAGTCGATTTTATTCGATATTAGAATGGCTACTCCAGCTTGTTTCTTCAGACCATTTGCTTGGAAAATTGTTTTTCAGCCTTTCACTCTGAGGTAGTGTCTGTCTTTTTCCCTGAGATGGGTTTCCTGTAAGCAGCAGAATGTTGGGTCCTGTTTATGTAGCCAGTCTGTTAGTCTATGTCTTTTTATTGGGGAATTGAGTCCATTGATATTGAGATATTAAGGAAAAGTAATTGTTGCTTCCTTTTATTTTTGTTGTTAGAGTTGGCATTCTGTTCTTGTGGCTGTCTTCTTTTTGGTTTGTTGAGGGATTACTTTCTTGCTTTTTCTAGGGTGTGATTTCCGTTCTTGTATTGGTTTTTTTTCTGTTATTATCCTTTGAAGGGCTGGATTCGTGGAAAGATAATGTGTGAATTTGGTTTTGTTGTGGAATACTTTGGTTTCTCCATCTATGGTAATTGAGAGTTTGGCCGGGTATAGTAGCCTGGGCTGGCATTTGTGTTCTCTTAGTGTCTGTAGAACATCTGTCCAGGCTCTTCTGGCTTTCATAGTCTCTGGTGAAAGTCTGGTGTAATTCTGATAGGCCTGCCTTTATATGTTACTTGACCTTTCTCCCTTACTGCTTTTAATATTCTATCTTTATTTAGTGCATTTGTTGTTCTGATTATTATGTGTCGGGAGGAATTTCTTTTCTGGTCCAGTCTATTTGGAGTTCTGTAGGCTTCTTGTATGTTCACAGGCATCTCTTTCTTTAGGTTTGGGAAATTTTCTTCTATAATTTTGTTGAAGATATTCGCTGGCCCTTTAAGTTGAAAATCTTCATTCTCATCAACTCCTATTATCCGTAGGTTTGGTCTTCTCATTGTGTCCTGTATTTCCTTGATGTTTTGAGTTAGGATTCTTTTGCATTTTGTATTTTCTTTGATTGTTGTGCCGATGTTCTCTATGGAATCTTCTGCACCTGCGATTCTCTCTTCCATTTCTTGTATTCTGTTGCTGATGCTCGCATCTATGGTTCCAGATTTCTTTCCTAGGGTTTCTATCTCCAGCGTTGCCTCATTTTGGATTTTCTTTATTGTGTCTACTTCCCTTTTTAGGTCTAGTAAGGTTTTGTTCATTTCCTTCACCTGTTTGGATGTGTTTTCCTGTTTTCTTTAAGGACTTCTACCAGTTTTGTTGTGTTTTCCTGTTTTTCTTTAAGGACTTGTAACTCTTTAGCAGTGTTCTCCTGTATTTCTTTAAGTGAGTTATTAAAGTCCTTCTTGATGTCCTTTACCATCATCATGAGATATGCTTTCAAATCCAGGTCTAGCTTTTTGGTTGTGTTGGGGTGTCTAGGACTAGGTGAGGTGGGAGTGCTGCGTTCTGATGATGGTGAGTGGTCTTGATTTCTGTTAGTAGGATTCTTACGTTTGCCTTTCGCCATCTGGTAATCTCTGGAGCTAGTTGTTATAGTTGTCTCTGGTTAGAGCTTGTTCCTCAGGTGATTATGTTAGCCTCTATCAGCAGACCTGGGAAACTAGCTCTATCCTTAGTTTCAGTGGTCAGAGTACTCTCTGCAGGCAAGCTCTCCTCTGGCAGGGAAGGTGCCCAGATATCTGGTGTTCGAATCTGCCTCCTGGCAGAAGTTGTGTTCCACTCACCAGAAGTCTTAAGATCCCGTGGAGGGTCCTGTGAGAAACTTGGGGGTGTCCAGAAACTCAGAGCACAAGGAACCCTGGTGCTGGAGTGGACCGGAAGGGACTTGTGCCCCTAATCAGGCCGGGTTATCTGCTTGCCTAGTTAATGCAGTCTCAGGTCCCGCATGATTGGATTGGAGCAGATGCTGTGTTCCACTTACCAGAGGTCTTAGGATCCCATGGGGGATCCTGTGTGGGTCCTTGCAGGTGTCCAGAGACTCCCCAGGCCAAGAACCCAGTGCTGCAGTGGACCAGAAGGTGGTCAGATGTCCGGAGCCCGAAAAGGGTGCTGCCTCAGAAGCTCTGTGGCTCCCACCTGTCCCTGAAGCTGTTTGCTTCTGTGTGCACACTCTCACCTGTGCAGACTACTTTTCGGCGGAGTCCCAGAACCAAGATGGCTCCTGCCGTTCCTGAGGCAAAAACCTGGGCAGGGTGGACAGCTGTCCTCTGGCCGGGGAGGTGGTTGGATGTCTGGAGCCCGAAACGGGCGCTGCCTCAGAAGCTCTGTGGCTCCCGCCTGTCCCAGAAGCTGTCCGCTTCTGTGTGCAGACTCTCCCCTGTGCAGACTACCAGATAAGAAGTTTTAATGACATGATATAAAAAAGTGAAGCATTGCAGTACATACCAATGAAACCCGAGGACCATAACAACCTATCTTTTAAAAACAACCTACTGTCTCAGTTACTTTTCGGATTACTGCAATAATGTGCACAACAAGAAAACTAAAGGGAGAAAACCTTTAATTTAGTTCATATTTCCTAGGTGAGTGAAATCATAGCAACAGGAACTGGTCTCGTGCATCTGTAGTCAAGAAGGGAGTTATGAAAGTTTATGCTCAGGCCTCCTGTTCCTTTTGTATTCAGTGTAGGTAAATGCCTTGGATAAACAAGAGCAAATCCTGTGGCTGTCCTTCTCACATCAATTAGCATGATCAAGATAATCCCTGGCACATTCTCTAAGGTTAACCTTAGTCTAGATAATTGCTCACAGGTATTTCTGGAGGCTTGTCCCATTGTTGAGTCCAGAGTCTGTAAATTGATGATTGATATTATCACACCTATACTGATATTAATCATCACACCTATATTTCACCATGATGTCATTTTGTCCCTAGGAAGAACACAATGCTCTACACATCTGCCTTTCTCAGTTTGGTGTTCTTTGCAACAAAGGTGGGTTTTCCCACTTCAAATAACTAAACCGAGATACTTCATCACAGGCACAGCAAGAAGCTTTTCTGTGAGATTCTAATCTAGACCCTGTCAGCTGGACATTAACTACCTCAGGTAGATAAGGCAGACTGAGATGCATCAAAGGCTTGTGGCGTTATTTATATTTGTAGGATTTCTCAACAACAACAAAAGTGCTTGCTCCTCTTAAGATATAAACAATAAATATTTAATGAAGCTTCCATGTTATTTGAGTGTGAACGTTTTCTCTCGCATGAATGTTTTGATAAGTTTCATAAGTAAAAGACCTTTGGATATGTGTCACATTCTTGTCTTTGCAAGGTTTCTTTCCAGAGTGAATCTTTTGATATAGAGTAATGCTTAAATAATCATTAAAGTTTTGCCCAAATCCTTTCTTTTTAACGTCTCTCAATAATTAATTCTTTGATGTTGAATAAGACTTGAACAACTGCCAAGGGCACTGCCTCAATCTTTGCATTTGTACAATTTCACTCAAGCATCAGATTTTTATGTCTAATGAGGGCTGAATAATTAGTAAAGTTTTACAACATTCTCTACAATTGTAAAGTTTTAACTAATATGAATTCTATGATGTCAAATATAAGCTGAGTAAAAGATTAATGGCTTTGCTACATCCCTAGTATGAATAGGGTTTCCCACCAGAAGCCTTAATTTTTTAGTTTTCCGATCAAGATGTTACAATCATTTTACATGTGGCATTATCAGAAATTGCATATATTAAGTTTTTGGAGAAAATAATTTTTCAGTTATATTTTTTACTGCAACTGGAAGTTGAGTTTGCTTGAACTAACCTGCATGGCCAGAGACCCAACTATAGCATGAAGCACAACCCTCATACTGAATTTTGAGGAAGACATAAGTGTGGAGGAATTTGCACCAGGAAACAAAGTTGAGGCTCAGTTTCTAGAAGCTATGTTTGTGATGTCATAGTGTGCCAGACTATATGTCCCATAATGCTATGCTATAATTTCTAGATGTCCTGGGGTGAGCAAAGTAGAGAACAGAATAAGGGGGAATGAGAATTAGCATAAAAGACTTTTGAAAAGGTCACATAGAAGCCTACTCCCATAGAACCTTCTTAAAGTATGTCCATAAATGGAGTTTAAGTGAGGTGATAATACCTCGATATTACAGGTAAAATGACAGAAGTCCAGGGTCAGAAATAGGCTACTTCTTTTGGAGTTCTTTTGCTTATGGACAACCACTCCCCAATTACAGATTACTGTCAATACTCCTGGTTACTCTTCAGAACCTGATGGTAAGATCCTGATGCCAAAGACACCATACACTGGAGTCATAGAACATGGAGCTATAAAGCTGGTACTAACCTGAAAATGCCATCTCTTCCAGGTAGCTTCCTTAGTGTTGGACAATGCCATGTATACTAGAGAAGGAGGAAAGTCATCACAACTCTTATTCAGCTGTGAATTCTGCCTGCTACAATAATGGCTAACTTGGTAATAATTGCCCACTGCTGCAATAGTAGCATGAATGTCACAGGGATAACCAGATACTTTCTTCTGCTTTTTAAATTCCAGGATGATAGTATGAGCTACATGCTTTAATATGAATGGAGCCTTTGACAGTACTAGCCATTAGATGCTTGTGTTAGTTCTGGCCCTTCTTTGTAAGTTAAAGCCTCATACCTTGAGCTAGAGAGATGGTTCTGCAGTTAAGAGCATGCACTGCTCTCCCAGAAAACACAACTTCCTTTCCCAATGCCCAGGCCAGATGGATTGCAAACACCTGTAACTCCAGGTCCATCTTCTGACCTCTATAAGTACCTTCACTCATACACACTCAGGACACACACACACACACACACACTCACACACACCTCAAAAATTAAAAAAAAAAGTCTTTAAAGTCTATTTACTATAGAATCTTATTGTAGAATGGAAAATGCACATTGACTCAATGGTCCTTTAAAGTACTTACACAATAAGCCAATTTGTCACGATTTAAGATGAATTTTGAACTGAAGTTTCATGATGCCTGGCTGGTTTCCCCAGCTACTCGGGAACCTTAGGCAGGAAGATCACCTTTGCCCATGGGACTATGTAAATTTCAGAGTAATTTGAAGGCCAGGTTTTCTCAAGAATGTTTCTCAAAATAAGTAGCACAAAAAGAAATAAAGAGGCAGGGTCATTACTGAGAATGTCCAGTCTTCCTGTCTCTACAAAGTCAGTGCTTGGATTGCAGCAGGTGAGCGCAACCATATAGGCTTAAGATTTTCTTGTATTACATTTCCTGCCACTCTGATGAGATACCTGACAAATCTCTTGCAGATGAACAGTCTATTTTCACTCAATCTTCCCTTAAGATTAAAATTTTATACTAAACCCAGTAATTAGGTATTGTTATGTTAATCAGCAATGACACAATTCAGATTGCTGATTACAACGTGAAAACTTATATAAGACTATCAGTGTCTGTGTGTGTGTGTTTGTGTGTGTGGTGGCATACAATCCTGTTTAAGTAGAATGGCTTTCTGGAGCTGTAGCAATTCACTGCCCTCCAGTGGCTCTTATCTTGTTCTTAATGTCTTTCCTTTATCAAGTCTTCATTCTCCTCTTTGGAAGCTCCATGCCCTTATAATTAAATAATCAAAGCAAGTCTTTGGTTCCTGGAGAGTTGCAGAAAGTAATCAGTGAGAAAATCCTGAAGAATATTAATCTTGGTTTATAGTCACTAAATTAGACCCTTCTCTTTACGATATAACTCCATTCTTGGCCTCCTAATTTTTAAAAAAAACCGATTTAGTTAAGCTGAAACGTGTCAGCCAATGTTGAGTATATTGAAAAAATATATTTGAAGGAGAATTAGCAGAACATAGATAGCAAATACAAATGGGAGTCAGCTCTCTGAGATTGTGGCATCTTGTTCCCAGAAGACATTTCAAGGAAAAATGGAGGGAAGACATGAGAGTAGGTACCTAAACAGGATCAATAGAAGAACAGAAAGGACTCAAAGTTACTATAAAAGGCTCAAGCCAGAGACTGATTTTTGGGTTCCTCCCATAACTAGGGACAACACTGTCACTTTTGGTGTCTTTGCAAGTCGATCTTCATTCTTTACCAAATGCTCAGCTCTTGGTCCATTCAGCATTCCCTAGGTAATCCTCAGCACCCTCATTAAATATTGATTTAATAGACCTCAAGCTGTAGGTAGCCATTTCTTTTTTAAAAAATGAATGAAAATAATTGGCATGACTTTGAATATAGTCACCCCCTCATGAACATAGTCACACGAATCTTTAATGAAACACTATACTATTAGACCATATGTAAGAATATCTCAAACAGCATACCAGGAATCAGGACACTTCTCTGCCATAAAAGGTTAATTTAACTTAAGTCACTCAGTTACTTGACATTAGTAGAATCATGGTGAAAACCAAATGGCCACACAGATAAATGCAAGAAAAAGCACTGACAAAGTTGAGCAGAATTTCTTGACTAATCCTCTCAGAAAAAAAAAAAAATATGTGCCCTTTCCCCAGCCTTGAGTTAGCCAAACAAACCTCCTCATACACTAGACAGAGGCAGATGTCAGGCCTTGCTATGTTTACATCTTCCTGCCAGAGAACTGAGAACTGCCCACCCCCTGAGCTTCTGAAGAGCCTACTTTGCAACTCAACCCAGCTGGAACAAACCACAGAACCCACCCGAAATACATAAAAATTGGAACTTTGTCTTGGCTGGTTATTTCTCTCATCGTCCTTCCCATCTATCCCCAGCTTTCCTTTCAGGAACCCCGTAACCCATGGCTGCTGGCGGCTACAAATATGTACAGATAAAAATTTTTCAATATTTTGTGGCCATTTACATATTTTCAAACTTCAGCTAACATCACAATCAGTAATCAAGAGATGCCATCTTTACTTCAGTGATCCCATATAAGATGGGAATGGTCACTCTCTTCTATTACTCTCCATAGTGCTGAAGAAGTACATTAGCTATCTGCAGATGAAATGACCCCAAAGACTCACTCCTCCCCAATTTAACTCAGTGAAAATTCAAGACATAGAAGCGGCATGTAAGCTTGTAAGAATCAGGGCCTTGTAAGCAAGCGCAGAGGTAAAGAGTAAGCAACGATCTTGCAGAAGAGCCAAGTTTGCTTTGCAGACTTCATCTCAAGTGGCTCACAACCTCTTACAACTCTAGCACCGCAGGAATCCAGTGCCACTAGCCAGCGTACCTCCATTCACACGCACATGCCACATACAATTAAAAATAAAGGATTAGTTAAGCATGTGAAATTCAACTGCACTTCTTTACAGAAATTGTAATCTGTCTGAATAAGAAATCAGGGAAATCATCTAATTTACAACAGTCTCAGGAAAAATATCAGTAATAAATTAAACCAAGAAAATGACAATGGCTGGATGAAAATTTAAAAATGTTGATAAAGGAAATCAAAGAGAATATTAAGGAATTGTAAGGCATTCTTTGTCCATAAACTGAAATAATATACAGTGTTGAAATTCCCACAGTTCAGAAAAGCAATCTACAGCCACAACACAATACCTATCAAAACGCCAGTGGCATCATTCATAAAGTGAGATTTGTTCAAAGTGAAGAGAGAGGTGAGCTCATTATATCTAGAGATCAAGAATGATATTGTCTGTGGCAAAGCTAGAGCATGAACATGCAAAAGCTGTGTAAGGAGAGGTCAGAGGAAGCATGGTTTAACACATCCTTCAAGAAGGCTTGCCTGCTGATAGGTTATATAGAGCAAAAGAGAAGATGTAGGGCTAGTAATGGTGCATGCAGATGTATGCATGATTGCCACAGGGACAGAAAGTCCTAAGTTGGATAAAGCTATTCATTAAACTTTGCTATATATATAATGTATATTATACATACATATGTGTGTGTGTGTTATGTATTTCCATCCCACCTTCTAACCTACAAAACTGACTGAAATTTTGATAAATACATTGTTGGAAATATTCTATTATTACAATCAAATAAGCTTTAGAAATCAGGAGAGCTTCAGAAGCATCATATGTATGTACCTTTGTAAACCTCACTTTGTCTGTTTCATATCACATCTAACTCTAGCTTTGGAGAAGAGCCTTAAAAAAGAATCTTAAAAGTATAAAAGTCAAGTCCCTTTAAAACATCCAAAGTCTCTTTCAAAGTTCCAAGCATCTTTAAAATGAGCAAAGGCAGTCTTACATTCACAAGTCTCAAAAATTATCCAACGTCTCTCAATTGAGTGTTCCTGTAAAAAAAATCAAAAATAAATTTAGTATTTTCTGATACCTAGAGAATCAAGACATGATCACAATAAAATCAAAGCAAACCCCAAATCCACCCATGTAAAGTAACAACATTCGATGTCTGGGACTGACAATCTTCTGGGCTCCAAGCAGCCTGGCCAGTTCCATGTTCCCTGATTCTACCATACATAGCAAACCATACTTGTCTTGTAACCTCTGGGTGGCTCCTGTTCCCCAGTTGCTTAGTGCTTATCCCATGGTACTGGCATCCATGAAATTCAAGAGCCTGTACTGCCACTGGCTGACCATTCACCAATAGCCTCTCTTGGCTCTCTTCAGAGACCCAGGCACTGCTATATAGTGCCAAGTCTCCACTTTTATGGCCCCCTTCAATCCTGGTGTTTCTAGTACAACTGAGGCTGCAGCTGCACCAATGGCCCAAGCCCCTCATAATGCCAAGGCTCAGCTACACTCCATACCCCTTTTATTCCTTCAAAACCAGTACCACCCAGGAAACCTGCACACTACCAAATTCAGTTGCCAACACGAGGTACCTGTACTGCACTTCTTCCATACACGTTTCCCAGAAACCCATGATCTATGAACCCGTCTTAGTTTTCACCTGTACAAAGTGATTCAGTAAACTTATTGAATATTAAGATGTACTTTATTAAACAGATGGGAACAAGTAAAAAATGACTTAAACTGTGTTGAAAACACATGACGCAAGACAATGTATACACATATAGAAACTCTGGGATTAAATTTTCAAAGTAATATTTGAAAACCATTAAATAACATTAAGATTTTTTTGTTTTTGTTTTTCAAGACAGGGTTTTTCTGTGTGGCCCTGGATGTCCTGGAACTCACTCTGTAGACCAGGCTGGCCTAGAACTCAGAAATCTGCCTGCCTCTGCCTCCCAAGTGCTGGGATTAAAGGCGTGCACCACCATGCCCGGCTACATTAAGATATTCTTAAAAGCACATAGATATCCAAATGATGTTTTGTGGACTTTGACAAAATAATAGATAATGTATGATTTCCCCACTTAGATGAAAATCAGCATCAAGAGACATAAAGCCAGTATCCATGACATTTTGTAGAACTTTCCAAATGGTCAAGTGTGTGTGTAATGTGTATGAGTGTGCATGTGGGGGTAAGTGTGTGTACTTTGTAGCTGTCTTTTTCAGGAAATGGTGTGGTTAAGTTTTCTATGGACTGCCAACTATTCCAAAATTAACTTTTACTCCATCAATTACTCTTTCTTCTTTCAGCCTGTGAGTCAACTAGCCAGTTTCTACCACCCATCACTGATAAGCCGAGTGACAACCAAATTAAGAGTGAAAAGCAAAAATTAAAAACTAAATAATAAAAAAAAATTTATTCAATGTAACCACACTGGGAAAAGAGAAAAGGTGATACAATTACTTCCTAGTTCATCTTCAGAATCCTAACACAATGTGGTATTATATAGATAATATAATAATATATTTACATGTAACACATATAATCAATATAAAAATAAATATAATAAAATACAATAAATAAAAGGCAAAAGAGACACACAACTAAGCAGTCCAACCAAGGCATGGTATACCGCCCACCACAGTCAAAGCCCCATGCTTCTCCTTCAAGATCAAGATTAGTCTTTCTAGCAAAGCTATTATACAAACTAAGTCTTTTTCCAAAAGGCTTGACTCTCCTATGGATGCCCCAGGGCTTTTTTTTTCTCCCAGCAGGATCTTAGAGAAATTCTATTTTCTTGAGGGCCACTGTAGCAATAGCTTGAAGGAAAAAGTAAAGGACAGTGTTTCTATGAGAACATATCAATTCCCGCCCGTCAGGCCAGGTATAGTTACAAGCATGAACATGCACATGGTGCTTCAAATATTCTCTTAATTCCTAATGTTTATTTGATTATAAATGTAGAATATTTCAGACAATGTAGTAAATATCAAATTCGAATGGGGTTTATAGGTCAAAGAGTGGTGCACTAACACACACACACACACACACACACACACAATGACTATATAGCCAGCAGCCATGCTACTATTCTCAAATGTGTGTGTGTGTGTGTGTGTATGATAAATAGTAATACAATTCAAGATTCAGAAAGCTAGGACATAATTACCCACCTAAAACTACTTAATTCCTAGTATCACAAGAAGGGGATGAACAAATATATAACATATTTGAGTAATATCCTCCAAATATTTTGATAGACACTGGCATCTGGGATACAATGATCACTTATTCAAATAATTCTCAGCAGTATACATCTGAAACCTGTCATCTACCTCCTTTAGTAAGGTGGAATATTTTAATGTCTATGATAGAATAATGTTATCCAATAAAAAAATATATGAACCATTCAAATTTATTTTAAAATGTTACGTTTCACACACAACCTTTATTTTATATCCACTCTATTGTCTCTGAAGAAAAAGAACTATACTAAAATCAATTAGAAACTAGTCATGTTCTTTTGACAGACTTGAGAATTGTGTTCACTTCTGTTTTCAAGCATGAATATGTAAATGTACATAGTATCTAAGGTTTCATTAATAAATTCTTATCCTTACTGAGCTGTGTGTATAATTCTGGTGTCTACAATGATTTATTTCTATTACATAATGTCTCATAACTTATAAGCAATATTTACTTCATTTTTACATCATCCCATATATTTATGAGATTTGTCACCTATAGTAACTCAGATCTGTTAAGATCTGAGGTATGCGCTTTACTACAGCCTATGTGTACACATCTTCCAGAAGAATTACTTTACCCACACATACTGGACAGAGTCCCTTCCAAAGTCAATCAATGGAGAAGATTTCTATGAAGCATGAGTTCACTGATGAGGAGTGAACAGTCAGTAAAAGCCTTGACACATCATTGACACGTGTAGGCTTCCTCAGTATATATTCTCTGCTATCAGTAAGACATGAAGAGTTGAGAAAGTTGCAACACTATTTGAACTTGTAGGCTTTCTTTCATGCATGATTTTTTACACTGTATATGTATAGAATACTTATTAGTCACCTTTCTCGTTTCTACAGCTTTTCATTATCATGAATTTTTGGAGATAAGCACTGAACTATTACTAAAGGCCCTGCCAAATTCCTTGAATTTCTAGGGTTTCAATTCCAATGTGAATTCGTTGATGTCGAATAAGGCTTGAGCTATTATTAAAAGCTTTACTACATTCTTTGCATGCATAGGGCTTCTCTCCAGTATGAATCCTTTGATGTTTAATTAGGGCTGAATGATTATTAAATGCTTTATCACATTCCTTGCATTTATAAGGTTTTTCTCCCGTATGAATTCTCTGGTGTTGAGCAAAGGTTGAATAAATGCTAAAAGCTTTGCCACATTCTTCACATGTGTATGGTTTCTCACCAGTATGGATCCTCTGATGCTTCCTCAGGTATGAAGAACAGATAAATGCCTGGCCACACTCTTCACATTTGTAGGGTTTTTCCCCAGTATGAATTCTTTGGTGTAAAATAAGACATGAAGATTTAGCAAAGGCTTTCCCACATTCTTTGCATGTGTAGGGTTTCTCTCCAGTATGAAGTCTCTGATGATACTTAAAATATGACGAACATCTAAAGGCCTTGCCACATTCTTTGCATTTGTATGGTTTCTCTCCAGTGTGAATTCTTTGGTGTACAAGAAGGCTTGAAGAGTTAACAAAAGCTTTGCCACATTCTTTGCATGTGTAGGGCTTCTCTCCAGTATGAAATCTCTGATGATTCCTAAGGTATGAAGATGACCTAAAGGTTTTGTCACATTCTTTGCATGTGTAGGATTTTCCCCCAGTATGAAATCTCTGATGATACTTAAGGTATGAAGAACAGCTAAATGTTTTACCACATTCTTTGCATTCATAGAGTTTCTCAATAGCATGAATCTTCTGATGCTTATGTAGGTAGGAAGAACAGATGAACGTCTGGCCACACTCTTCACATTTATAAGGTTTCTCTCCACTGTGAATTCTTCCATGTTGGTTAAGGTGAGATGAACAGTTAAAGGCTTTGCCACATTCTTTGCATTTGTAGGGTTTCTCTCCAGTATGAATTCTCTGGTGTTGAGAGAGAGATGAGCGAAAAATAAAAGCCTTGCCACACTCTGCACATTTATAGGGTTTTTCTCCAGTATGAATCTTTTGGTGCCGAGAAAGGGCTGAGCAATTATAAAAGGCTTTGCCACACTCTTCACATTTATAGGGCTTCTCTCCACTGTGAATTCTTTGGTGCTGAGTGAGGGCTGAACAGTTATTAAAGGCTTTGCCACATTCCTCACATATGTAGCGTTTCTCCCCAGTGTGAATTCTACGGTGTTGGTTAAGACTTGAAGAACAGTTAAAAGCTTTGCTGCATTCTTTACATTTATAGGGTTTCTTTCCAGTATGTATAATTCGGTGTTGTTTAAGATGTGAAGAACAGTTAAAGGCTTTGCCACATTCTTCACATTTGTAGGGTTTTTCTCCAGTGTGAATTCTCTGATGCTGAGAAAGTGATGTGGGAAAATTAAAGGTCTTGCCACATTCTGCACACTTGTAAGGTCTTTCTCCAGTGTGAATTCTTTGGTGTCGTGTACGGGCTGAGCAATTGTTAAAGGCTTTGCCGCACTCTTCACACTTGTATGGTCTCTCTCCTGTATGAATTCTTTGGTGCTGCGTAAGAGCTGAAGAATTATTAAAGGCTTTGCCACATTCACATTTGTAGGGTTTCTCCCCAGTGTGAATTCTATGGTGTTGGTTAAGGCTTGAAGAACACGTAAAAGCTTTGCCACATTCTTTACATTTGTAGGGTTTCTCTCCAGTATGAGTTCTATGGTGTTTATACAGTGTTGACCGAACATTAAAGGACTTGCCACATTCATCACACTTGTAATGTTTTGCTCCAGGATGAATTTTATGTTGTTGAATAAGAAGTGAGTTCCAAGGAAAGGTATTGCCACATTCTTTAAATTTAAAAGGTTTTATTCCTGTTGAGTAAAGTTGGACATATCAGTAAAAGATTAACCATATAGCTATAATTATAAAGTTTATCTTCCATACAGATACTTACATCCCAAGAAACAGTTCTGATACAGTTCTAAGTGTACTTTACCCTCATATTTATAGGAAAATAGACTTGGTTCCATAATTGTATTTATTGCAGCATCAGTCAAAAACTAGATAATACATGAAATAACGCAAACTTCCACTCACAACAGTAGAACATTACTCCATTTTAAAATGTAAAAGTAATTACTTTAAAGACAGGAAAATGGCTCTGGGGATAAAGGTGTTGATTCCCAGGGACTCACATGGTTGAAGAAACAAACTGAATCCTACAGGTTGTCTTCTGTACTCCATATATGAAGTCCTTAGTAGACACACACATATACACACACATTTTAGGTAAACAATAATGAAATATTTATCATAAGGACAACTCTAGAGGGAATACTACATGAAATAAACCCATTATATATGACAAATATCTGATTAGAAATACATCAAAATTCTAAAATAGAAAACCTTATAGAACACAGATTTCAATGGTGGCTAGATGTGATGGGCCAAAAAATACACAATTATTTTCCTAAGAATATGTTTGTTTTGAAGGCTAAATTATGTTTTGAAAGATTTGTGGCATACAATTTGAATGTATTGAATAATGCCCAAAGATTGAAGACAGTAAGTTTCATGTTGCATGTTTTTTATCTTAAAAAAAAAAGATGTTGCTGAATGAGTTTTAAAATTTCAAGTTTACCTTTAAATCACAGAAGTTTTAGTACAGGGAACGTATTTATCAATTGTTTATGAAATGATAACTTCTAGAAATATTCATTTAGCATGATAAAATAACTATTAAGTAACCAATGGGAAAAAATACATGTACCATGAAAACATAGAACTAATATTCAATATATAAAAATAAGCATCAATTTTATTGGAACTAGTCACATATCTTGTAGACATTTTATTATCTTACACTGTCCTAAAGAGCCTAAAACCTCTCATCCAACTGTTACGGGCTGGAGAGATGGCTCAGTGGTTAAGAGCAATGACTGTTCTTCCAAAGGTCCTGAGTTCAAATCCCAGCAACCACATGGTGGCTCACAACCATCTATA
Source organism: Mus caroli (assembly GCF_978045245.1). Taxonomy (NCBI): domain Eukaryota; kingdom Metazoa; phylum Chordata; class Mammalia; order Rodentia; family Muridae; genus Mus; species Mus caroli. The sequence goes on along the minus strand of NW_028227270.1, from coordinate 54,159,381 downwards.
ATGAGATCTGACTCCCTCTTCTGGAGTGTCTGAAGACAGCTACAGTGTATTACATATAATAAATAAATTAATTAAAAAATAAATAAGAGTTAGATCTAAGACTATTAGCAAGAGACATGAGGGAGGCCTATACAAAAATAAACCACAGAAAATGGAATTGCAAATTAAGGAAAATTCTGAACGAATACTGGTGAGCTAGTAAAAATACTCTTGTACCTGTGTATAAGTTTTTGCTATCACATATAAAATAATGCATCATAAGTCACTGGCAATCAGTGTGTAGCAGAAAAATGCACAGAAATACATTATAATAATTCATAGAGGAATAATTCATAGAGTCTGGTAAGAACTTTAATTACTGAGCATGTAAATGTAATTAGAAAAACTTATTTGTAGTGATACTGTTCTATGAAGCCTTGACAAATAGGTCATTATAACTGTGTACAAGTTTCTGAGGCTTAGGAAACAATGTTAAGTCCATAACGATCTCTACTCTAACCCACAAAAGGGCACTCTACAGTCACTGTGCATGCATGCAGACATCACTGAAGAGCAAGGAGACCTACCAATGACTTCTCATGTTTATAAGCTTTGGTTTTGCAAACCTGGTTCCTTGATTTAAAACAGTTGGTTAAATCAAATTTGCTACAGCCAATTATTGGGAGGGACGAGAAGGAGGTGGGTTCTGAGTGACCTGGGAGGGATTAGAGGGAGGTGGGTTTTGAGTGACCTGGTTGGAGGGGAAACCAGAAAAACCATGAGGAGGGAAAGATGGAGAAGGGAGAGAAAGTTGCCATGGGTTAGGTGAGTCATGAAAATGTGGCCCTGAGGGTTGGCCAATTGGGTTAAGAGTAGCCAAAATAAAACACAGTAAGTAATAACTTGGGGTTATAAATAGGAAAGTAGATTCTAATAACATGGAGGGTAGATATCTACCCAAGTCTTGTGATTTTTAAGGCTTACTGTAAATATAAAGGTTATGTGTCTTTTATCTGGGAACTAAATGATCAAGGTGGGGTAGAAATCCCTGATAGGGATTAAAAATTTCTACAATAGATAATAAGTGGAGCATTCTAAAACACCATTCTCCCTGAAAATGATCCCCTAATCCATCCAGACTTTGATGCCTGCCTCTCTGTAGCATCTCTGAACCTCTCCATTGATTCACTCATTCCCACATTACCTGGGTGTGCTGCTACTGTTGCAGCTTCCTTCACATTCCAGGGTTCTCTTCTTTGCTCCAGAAATGTGACCAAGTACGGCTTAGAGAAAGCAAGACCTATTAGAAGGAAAGGCAAACGTGATGACTGCATGTTGTTCTTTAGGACTGACATGTGTATATTACTATTGTGTTTATAAGGAAAAAGAAAATAGAATAAAAGGTGGCAGTAAATAACTTTTTAAAATGTTTCCTTATAGATATATCTAATATTTGTAGCTTTACCTCGAGAGGGAAAAAAAAACAGAGCTGAGGGATCAAATATTTTGCTTTAAGATGCATTCTCCACATTTGATGTCTCTCAGTTTCTAAAATTCCAAGCAGAAGTAAGGAGTCACACTACCAAAACAATAAAGTTAAAAACACAGTAAGAACTATGACTAATTCATCTGCTGCACACAGGACTCCCACTAAGTTTTCCTTAACAGCAAGAATTTGACTGTGTGAAAGGTATCAGAAGGATTTCCTTTTATAGTTTATGGGATAATTTAAGAAATATTACTTTAGTTCTTTTTTAAAGTTTGGCAAAATTATTAAATAGTCCATGTGCACAAGGGCTTTTTGAAACTGGAGGTTTGCTTTGTTTTAATTATTACCTCAATTTTTTTTTGTTTGAGGGAGATCTGCTTAAATTATCTCTCTCACATTGCCCTAGTTTTGTTAGTACATATTATCCTGATATCAAAACCAGATAAAGACACAAAGAAAGAAAGAAAGAAAGAAAGAAAGAAAGAAAGAAAGAAAGAAAGAAAATAGCAACCCAATAACTCTGATGAACATAGATAAAAATGTTCTCAATACATGTAAAAACACATCCTAGTGGTCACCATCAGCTGGACATCATCCCTTACAGGCAGTGATAGTTCAACATGTGTGAATCAACAGAATAATTAACTACATAAACAAATTCAAGGACAAAAATTACATAATAATCCCAATAAATACTGCTATTTGCAGAGAATTTTATTCTAAATATAAAAGACCTCAAGGACTCTACCAGAAAACAAGTAGAATTGGAAACTACTTTCAGGTCAATAAAAGTTTTCAGGATATAAAAGTGTCTTCCTAGCTACTAAAACCAAACATACTGAGAAAGAAAGAAAAATTGACTATCTACATGTATAAGTGTGAAAGTAAATCCAAACAGACTAAGGATCTCAATGCAAGACTAGAAACTTTGAAAGTGCCTGAGAAAAAAGGGAGGGCTCTTCAATACAGGAATAAATAAGGGCTTTCTGAACAGGACTCTGATCACTGAAGAAGTAAGAGCAACAACTAAAGAGCTGGACCTTAGGATTGTAAAAAAGAAAAGACCCCCCTGAACAGCAAAGAAAAACTGTTAATTACATGAAAAGGCAGGCTAAGGGACGGCAGAAGATATTCAGAAGCTATATATCTGACGTGAAATATCATGAGTAACATATCTCAAAAAGTAAATACCAAGAAATCAACACAATCAAATAATAGGCTCTGAAACTGAACAGATCTCAGAAGAAAATAAACAAGTGGCTGATTTTTTTTAAGTGTTTGTTATCCTTAATTATCATAGAAAAGGTAGATTAAAACTACTCTGAGATGGTATCTCACCCTAATTGAAAAGTCTATCATCAAGAGACCAAATGACAAATTTTGGCAAGTATGTACAGGAAGAACACACTGTAAAGTGAGGGTGGGGCTGTAAATTGCTGTGTTCAGTGAGGAAATCAGGGCGGAGGATTCTCAAAAACCTGAACCTAAAACATCCACAACTACCATATGACCCAGCTATGTCACTCTTGGATATATATACTCAAAAGAGTCCATCTCCTACTACAGAGATACTTGCATATCTATGTCATTGCTGCTCTGTACAAAATAGCTAGGAAATTAAAGCAGCTTACATGTCCACAGAATGATGAGTAGATAACAAAAATGTCTTAATTATACACACCCAATGGAATTTTATTCATATAAAGGGAAAAATGAAATGTGCAATTTGCAGGAAAATGGATGAATAAGATAAATGAAAGCCAGAAGGAAAAATATCTAACATTCTCTCTCAAGTGTGGATCTTAGCTTTGGGTTTCAGATTTCTGAGTCTGCTTTAAAGTACCTGGAGAGAACTGGAAGGTAGAGAGGGGCCATTGGAGAGGGAATACATAAACAAAAAGTAACGGTACAATATAAATACTATTACAGCCAGGCAGTTCTGGGAGTAGAAAGATTTAAGTGGAGATGTGTAGGGGAATTTCCCCTAATTATCTGATTGGCTAATAAAGATGTCAAGAAGCCAATCGCTGGGTGAAAATGAGTTGGGCCTTCCAGCCCATGAGAAGAGGAGGGGTGGGGAGACACAGGAGGAAGGAATGCCTTTTGGTGGTGAGGTGGAGAGCATGAGGTGTACCAAGGTATTGTAGGTCAGGGTATTGTCAGACCCAGTGGTGGCTTCTGTCACTGGAAGAATTTCCAACATAGAATCCCTGATAGATTTAGGACAACAGATTCCATACCCAGCAGTTATGTCACTCTGTTGATTTTCAATATGAAGTTTGTCTGGTGTTTTCTACTCTCAACAATTCAACATTAGTGGACTCAATTCCCCAATAAAAAGATACAGGCTAACAGAACAGATGTGAAAACAGGATCCATCATTTTGCTATATACAAGAAACACATCTCAGCATCCAAGATAGATACTACCTCAGAGTAAAGGGCTGGAAAAAGTTTTTTTTTCAGACAAATGTACCCAAGAAGCAAGCTACAGTAGCCATTCTAATATCTAATAAAATAGACTTTCAACCAAAATTAAAGAGATAGGGAAGGAGATTTCATGCTCATCAAAGAAAAAGTCCATGAAAATGACAACTCAATTCTGAATGTATAAACACCTATGCCCCAAATGGAAGAGCACCCGCATTTGTAAAAGATACATTTCTAAAGCTTAAATCAACATCAAACCCCACACATCAATAATGGGAGACTTCAAGATCAAGTTTTACCAATTGACAGGTCATCCACACAGAAAGTAAACAGAAATAATGACACTAACAGATGTTATGAATCAAATGGACCTAATAGATATCTACAGAACATTTCATCCAAACAAAAATTCCTTCTTCTCAGTACCTCATGGAACCTTCTCCAAAACTGACCATACAAAGCAAGTCTCAACAAATACAAGAAAATTAAAATAAAAACCCTGTATCTTATCAGAACACCATGGATTAAAGTTGGACTTCAACACCAACAAAAACAACAGAAAGCCTACGAACTCTTGGAAACTGAACAACTCCCTACTCAATGACCACTGGGTCTCAAAATAAATAAAGCAGGAAATTAAAGACTGTGCAGAATTCTATGAAAATGAAAGCACAACATTCCTCAAACTTATGGGATACTATAAAAGGAATGCTATAAGAGGAAAGTTCATAGCACTAAGAGCCTTCATAAAGAAATCAGTAACATATTAGCAACTTAACAGCACAAGTGAAAGCTCTAGAGCAACAACAACAACAAAAAAGCAAACACATACAACACAGGAAATAAACTCCTAGCAGAAATATAAAATGAAATAAACACAAAAAGAAAAGTACAAAAAATAAAATCAATATACCCAGAATTAGTTCTTCAAGAAGATCAACAAGACAGACAAGCCCTTAGTCAAACTAACTAAAAGGCAGAGACAGAGACAGAGACAGAGACAGAGACAGAGAGAGAGAGAGAGATTACTATATTAACAAAATCAGAAATGAGAAAGGGGGACATAACAACAGATACCAAGAAAATCCAAAGAATCATTAGGTCTTAACTTAAAAAACCTGTACTTCATAAAACTAGAAATCAAGATCAGGTAAACAATTTAAGTAAAGCTATATCCCCTAAGGATATAGAAGCAGTTGTTAAAAGTCTCCAAAAAACAAAACCAAACAAACAAACAACAAACAAAAAACTAAAGCCATATGGTACATAGGCAGAATTCTGTGAGACATTCAAAGAAGTGCTAATTCAACACACCTCAAACTATTCCACAAAATAGAAACAGGAGGTACATTGGCAAACTCATTTTATGAAGCCACAGTTACCCTGATATCTAAACCATAGTAAGATTCAACCAAGAAGGAAAATTGCAGAACAATTCAGACCTTATGAGCATTGAGATAAAAATACTCAATAAAACACTAGCAAATCAAATCCAAGAACATATCACAAACATCATCTACGAAGATCAAATAGACTTTATCCCGGAGATTCAAGGACCATTCAATATCTTAAGATTTGTCAACATAATCCAACCTACAAACTGAAAGAAAAAAATCCACATGACCATCTCATTACATGCTGAAAATGCCTTTAACAAAAATCCAACACCCTTTCATGATAAAAGTCTGGAGAGATCAGAGATACAGGGCGCATACCTAACCACAGTATAGGCAATGTACAGCAAGCCAAAAGCTAACATCAAATGAAATGGAGAGAAACAAAGCAATTCTAATAAAATCAGGGAAAAGACAAAGCTGTCCACTTTCTCTATACCTAGTCAGTGGGGTACTTGAAGTTCTAATGAGAATAATAAAGCAACTAACAGAGATGACTTGAAGCCTTTGAAGAAAGAAATTGAAGATATCACAAGATGGGGAAACATTTCCCATGTTCACAGGTAGGATTAACACAGTAAAAATGGCCATCTTGCAAAAAGCAATCTACAGATTCAACACAATTCTCATCAAAATTCCAACATAATTCTTTACAGGCCTTGAAAGAACAATTCTGAACTCCATATGGAAAGCCAAAAAACTCAGGATAACTAAAACAATCCTATACAATAAGAGAACTTCTAGAGGTATCACCATCTGTGATTTCAAGATGTACTGCAAAGCAATAGTAATAAAAACCACATGATATTGGCATAAAGACTCACAGGTTGATCAATGTGTGGAAAATAGCATTGAATTGAAGACCTAGAAATAAACCCACACACCTATGGACATTTGAGTTTGACAAAGAAGCCAAAACTATACAATGGAAAGAAGAAAGCATCTTCAACAAATGGTGCTGGTCTAACTGGATGTCTGCATGTAAAGGAATGCAAAAGATCCATATCTACCACCCTACACAAAACTCAAGTCCCATTGGATCAAGAACACCAACATAAAACCAGATATACTAAGTCTGATAGAAGAGAAGGTGGGGAATAGTCTTGAACACATTGGTACAATGTGTTCTGTACAATGTGTTCTGTAAATATAAAGACATCATCAATAGGACAAAATGGTACCCTATAGAATGAGAAAAGATCTTTGCCAATCCTACTTCCAAGAGAGAGATTATATCCAAATATATAAAGAACTCCAGAAACTCAAAATCAAAAAACCAAATAACCCAATTAAAAAATGGGGTACAGATCTAAACAATTCTCAACAGACGAATTTCTAATGGCAGAGAAGCACTTAAAGAAATGTTCAACACCCTTGCTCATCAGGGAAATGAAAATCAAAATGTCTCTCTAACTCATCTGTCAGAATGGCTAAGATAAAAAACTCAAGTGCCAGCACATGCTGGGGAGGATGTGGAGCAAGGAGAACACTCCTCCATTGCTGGTTCAAAGTAGTACAACCACTTTGGAAATCAATTTGGCACTTTCTCAGAAAATTGTCAATAGTTTTACCTCTAGGTGCAGCTATGCCACTCCTGGGCATACACTTAAAAGATGCCCCACCATACTACAAGGACACTTGCTCAACTATGCCCATAGCAGCTTTATTTGTAAAAGACAGAAGCTGGAAACAATCTAGATGCCCTTCAACAGAAGAATGGATATAGAAAATGTGGTACAATTACATAATGGAATATAACTCAGCTTTTTAAAGTAATGACATCATGAAATAGATGGAACTAGAAGCAGTTATCCTGAATGAGGTAGCACAGATCCAGAAAGACAAACAGGATATTACTTGTGGATATTAGCTACAAAGTACTGGGTAACCATGCTATAGTTCGACATCACTCTGAAGGGGCGCACAGACATTGTGAAGGGCCCCAGGGGAACTCTGTGGAGGGACTTCAATCACATCAACGTGGAGCTGAGTCTTCTTGGAAAGAAAAAGAAAAGGCTCCGGGTTGACAAATGGTGGAGAAACAGAAAGGAACTGGCCATGGTCATAACCATCTGCAGTCATGTTCAGAACATGATCAAGGGTGTTACGCTGGGCTTCCGTTACAAGATGAGGTCTGTGTATGCTCACTTTCCTGTGGAAAGCCGTGCAGCGTGCAGCGAGCAATCGCTGTGGAGAGCCGTGCGCGTGCCGTGAGCAAGCACCATTATAAGATGGCGCTGGCCTCCGCTGTGACAAACTAGTAAACAAGCCTTGTGCGCAAGTGCGAGAGTGAACTCACTCCTAGTCACTGCCCATTCTCGGGGTGTAATAGTGGTGTGATGAGCGAGCAACGAATCAAGAGCTGTCATGCCACATCAGGTGCTGAAATGTCATGGCTGAGTGCTATATAAGGGACTCCATTTTCTGGGGTCGGGATCTTCCTGAGAAGTAAGCAATAAAGCTTTGCTGCAGAAGATTCCGGTTGTCCTGAGTGTGTTCTTGCTGGCGGGGACAAAAGCTCGGGATAAGTGGTGCCGAAGACCCGGGGACTTTATACCATCACACCGGCGCAAGGAAGATCCCTCGTTCGCGGGGCGGAACCAGAACTGCGGGACACTACAGCTCTGCAAGGTAAGTATAGTCTTGAAATTTCTCCAGAGTTAGATGCCCTTTTGATTGTTTGCACGGCGATCGCACTTTCCCTTTCAGTTTAGTTTTGCTTCCACCGCTGGAACTGCTGACTGGTTCCCAGTCGCAGTCAGGTTCGGACAGCACCTGGACAGTGCCTGGACAGCGATTAGTTTCAGTCACGGTCAGGACTGGATAGCGGCAGTATGGGAATTTCTCACTCTGTAGTAGTGGCGTTAAGGTCGGTCCTGAAGCAGTGTGGCCTAAAAATCGCCACAAAGAGTATAGAGGCATTTGTCAGGGAGGTAGACCGTGTGGCACCATGGTATGCTTGCTCAGGTTCGTTAACTGTCACTTCTTGGGACAAACTGAAAGGAGATCTAGTTAGGGAACAGCAGAACGGCAAACTTAAAGCAGGGATCATGCCGTTATGGAAATTGGTCAGATCGTGCTTAACAGATGAGGATTGTGAGCAGATGGTAGAAGCAGGGCAGAAGATTTTGGACGAAATTCAAGACAGTCTATCAGAGGCAGAGTGGGGAGAGAGATTGAAAGTTGGGACGAAACAAGGTGCACCGAAGAATTTAGGCCTTTCCACGGGCCTTGAGCCCGAGGAAAAGAGAAATAAAGGAAAGAATGCCTTGGGAGAGATTAGAAAAAGGGATGGAAAGGGAGAGAAGAAGAGAGAAAGAACTGGAGAGGCACATAAGGAAAGGAGCCTCTACCCGCCATTAGATGAGTTTAAGGCACTAGCTGTCAGTAGCTCAGAATTGGATAAGGAACTTAGCTCCTCTGAGGAGACAGACTTAGAGGAAGAAAGATATCAGCTAGATGAAAGAAGAGCTAATCAGTCACAGAATAACATAAAGAAAGCAAAAGTAGCTAGAGACAAATGTCAAATCACTATGCGATCTTCAGATCCGCAACCTCTGGGTCCTAGTACACCTCCGCCCTACGTGCAGAGGTATCAATCAGACTCATTCATTTCAAAAGAGGAACAGAGAAAAGTGCAGCAAGCATACCCAGTCTTTGAAGGCGTAGAGGGTGGACGCGTTCATGCCCCAGTGGAGTATATACAGATTAAAGAATTAGCAGAGTCAGTTTGTAACTATGGAGTCAATGCCAACTTTACTGTAGCCCAAGTCGAAAGGCTTGCGACTCTGGCAATGACCCCTGGCGATTGGATGACCGTAGTAAAAGCCGCATCTCCTAACATGGGAATGTATTTAGAATGGAAAGCTTTGTGGCAAGACTCCTGCCAAGCACAGGCAAGGGCCAATGCCAATGTTGAAGGGGACCAAGGAACATGGACTTTTGAGTTGCTTACAGGTCAGGGACAACACGCTAATAACCAGACAAATTACCATTGGGGAGCTTATGCTCAGATCTCAGCTGCTGCAGTTAAGGCATGGAAGGCACTCTCTAAGAAGGGAGAGGCAAGTGGGCATTTGACCAAGATCACCCAGGGCGCACAGGAGTCATTCTCAGATTTTGTGGCTAGAATGACAGAAGCGGCAGGGAGAATTTTTGGGGATCCAGAAACAGCTATGCCTTTAATTGAACAGTTGATCTATGAACAGGCTACCCAGGAATGCAGGGCGGCTATTACACCTAGAAAGAGCAAGGGACTGCAGGACTGGTTGAAGGTGTGCCGTGAGCTTGGAGGGCCACTCACTAATGCAGGTTTAGCAGCTGCCATTCTACAAGGGCAAAAACACCCTGACATGGCTGAGTTCAAACTCTGCTATAATTGTGGCAAACCGGGACACTTAAAAAAGGACTGTAGAGCCCTTGTCAAAAGGAGAGCACCAGGACTGTGTACTAAGTGTGGAAAAGGATATCATTGGGCTAGAGATTGTCGTTCAGTCAGGGACATTCGAGGCAGGCCCCTGCAGCCAGGATTCCCTCAAGCAGTAGATAATGAGACCATTCCAAAAAACCAGTACAGGGCCCTCAGGTCTCAGGGCCCGAAAACATATGGGACCTCGACAGGCAAAAGGTGGACCCCACAGTCCACAGGGCAACAGAAGGATCAGCTGGGTTGGACCTCCGTACCACCACCCGATTCATGCTAATGCCCCAAATGGGGGTACAGCCTATTCCTACTGACTATAAAGGACCTCTGCCATCCGGGAGTGTTGGCCTAATATTGGCCCGGGCCTCCCTTACCTTACAAGGTCTTATTGTTCACCCTGGAGTCGTAGATCAAGACTATGAAGGGGAACTTCAAGTTCTCTGTTCCTGTCCTCAGGGTGTCTTTTCTATTTCACAAGGGGATAGAATAGCTCAGTTAATAATTTTGCCAAGCCTACATGGCTGTTTTCCTTCCTCTGGTGTCCCTCGAGCTACCAGAGGGATTGGTTCTACTGGAAATGATTCTGCTTACTTAGTGATGCCTCTTGACTCCAGGCCATTCTTAGAATTAGTTATAGAAGGAAAACAATTTAAAGGGATTTTAGACACAGGAGCAGATAAAAGTATCCTTTCTTCCCAATGGTGGCCAAAAACTTGGCCCGTTACTCAGTCATCACGTTCTTTGCAAGGTTTAGGTTATCAGTCCTGTCCCACTATTAGTTCCCATTCTTTGAACTGGACAGCTCCTGAAGGTCAAACAGGACGATTCACTCCCTATGTTTTACCACTCCCAGTAAATCTCTGGGGGAGAGACATCTTACAGGCACTAGGACTGACCTTGACTAATGAATACTCGCCACAAGCTGTTCAAATAATGAAGAAAATGGGCTATAAAGAAGGAAGGGGATTAGGGAAAGGAGAGCAGGGTAAACTTGAACCTATCCCTCAAAAAGGTAATAATGGGAGACAAGGTTTGGGTTTTTTCTAGGGGCCGTTGAGGGCTCCATGCCCATACCATGGCTTACAGAGGAAGTTGTATGGGTTCCTCAATGGCCTCTCTCCTCTGAAAAGTTAGAAGCAGCTACAAAACTAATTTCTGAACAGCTACGCTTGGGTCATTTAGAGCCCTCTACCTCACCCTGGAATACACCTATTTTCGTAATTAAGAAAAAAATCTGGCAAATGGCGCTTATTACATGATCTTAGAGCTATTAATGCACAAATGCGTCTATTTGGACCAGTTCAGCGAGGGCTACCATTGCTTTCTGCCTTACCCAAAAATTGGGAAATTATAATTATAGATATTAAAGATTGCTTTTTCTCTATACCTTTATGCCCTCAAGATAGGCAAAGATTTGCATTTACCATCCCAGCCATTAATCATTTAGAACCAGATCAAAGATACCAATGGAAGGTCCTACCTCAGGGGATGGCGAATAGTCCCACCATGTGTCAACTGTATGTGCAATTGGCACTTAAGTCAGTTAGAGAGCATTTTCCATCATTACAGGTGATAATTTATATGGATGACATTTTGATTTGCCATAAAAATTCACAGTTATTGCAAGATGCATACCCTATATTAATAAAAACGTTAGGGCAATGGGGATTGCAGGTGGCCACTGAAAAGGTGCAAGTTGCTCAAATGGGAGCCTTCCTAGGGTCACTCATTTATCCTGACAAAATTGTTCCTCAAAAATTAGAGATTCGCAAAGATCAACTACATACCTTGAATGATTTCCAAAAATTGCTAGGAGATATTAATTGGCTAAGACCATTTTTGAAAATTCCATCAGCAGAATTAAAGCCCTTATTTGACATATTAGAGGGAGATACCCACATCTCCTCCCACAGAGCACTTACCCCAGCTGCATGTCAAGCTTTACAAACGATAGAAAAGGCCTTACAAGATGCTCAATTACAACGCATTGAGGAGTCAAAGTCATTTGAATTGTGCATATTAAAAACTGCACAGTTACCAACAGCAGTCTTATGGCAAAAAGGACCCTTATTGTGGGTCCATCCTAATGCTTCCCCTGCAAAAAATTATTGAGTGGTATCCTAATGCAATTGCTCAACTTGCACTTAGGGGGATAAAAGCAGCTATTACTTATTTTGGGAAAGAACCTCATATGCTAATCGTACCTTATACTTCTGCTCAAGTTCAAACCCTGGCAGCAACAACTAATGATTGGGCAGTCTTGGTTGCCTCTTATTCAGGACAAATTGATAATCATTATCCAAAACATCCAATTTTACAATTTGCCTTAAGCCAAGCCATAGTGTTTCCAGTAATAACAGCCAAACACCCACTTCCGGATGGGGTAGTAGTGTATACAGATGGATCCAAATCTGGCATAGGTGCATATGTAGTAAATGGCCAAGTAACATCTAAACAATATAATGAGACATCACCCCAGATTGTAGAGTGTTTGGTAGTTCTAGAAGTCCTTGAAACTTTTCCGGGACCGCTCAATATTGTATCTGACTCTTCATATGTGTATCCAGGGAGGAGCAGTTGGAAAGGCTTCTTTTAATGGCATTTCAAGATTTGCTCAGTATTGGGGAATACATGCTGCCTCCCAGGATTCTTATGGATATACTAATACCAGTGTAGAGATCACTGGGTTCAATAAAACTTTGGTAAACCAGATTAATTATCCATCTACCCCAGTCTGTGTTTACCCCCCTTTCTTGTTTATTCTTTCAAATGATTCATTTGAAGTCTGTTCCAATGATTCTTGTTGGATTTCTCAATGTTGGGATATAACAAAGAACACCCGTGCCATGGTAGCACGGATCACACGTTGGGTCCCGGTTCCGGTGGAAACACCCTCCACCTTATCTCTGTTTCGACAAAAAAGAGATTTTGGCATTACTGCTGCCGTGATCATAGCAATTTCAGCCAGTGCAGCTGCTGCTACAGCTGCAGGGTATGCTATGGCTAGTACGGTTCAATCAGGCACAAAATTAAATCAGCTTTCAGCAGATCTGGCTGATGCCATCACTGTCCAAACTTCTGCTAGTACCAAGTTAAAGGGAGGGCTGATGATATTGAATCAGCGCCTTGACTTGGCAGAAGAACAGATAGGAGTTCTATACCAGATGGCCCAGTTGGGTTGTGAAAGAAAACTGGAAGCCCTGTGTATTACCAGTGTCCAATATGAAAATTTTACTTATGCAGCTAATCTGTCTAGACAGCTTTCCTTGTATCTTGCAGGAAATTGGTCTGAGGGATTCGATGAGACTCTTGAGGCCCTGAGGGTGGCAGTTTTAAAGATCAACTCAACGCGAGTGGACCTGTCATTGACAGAGGGCCTCTCCTCCTGGATTTCATCTGCATTTTCTTATTTTAAGGAATGGGTGGGGGTGGGTTTATTTGGTGTTGCCACCTGCTGTGGACTTGTGTTCATGCTCTGGTTGGTTTGCAAGCTCAGAACCCAACAAACACGTGACAAGGTTGTGATAGCTCAAGCACTTGCTGCCATTGAGCAAGGCGCCTCCCCCGAAATCTGGCTATCTATGCTCAAAAATTAGTTGACATTGGTGGCTGGCCTCTTTTGTAGAGTTCGCCCTAGGTCATTTAGTAGTTACTGTCACATAGCACTGCGGTATCCAGGGACGGGCAACTTTCCTCATGCACAGATCATCCTAAGACACGGGGCCCAGTGGCGATAGGGTTACCCTCTGACAGGAAAAGCTGTGACATTGGAGGAACGACCTAAGACAGGAGCCACAGCGGATGGGCATAATTACACAGACCTAGTCCAGCCTCAATTTAATAAAATAAAAAGGGGGAGATGTGGAAAGCCGTGCAGCGTGCAGCGAGCAATCGCTGTGGAGAGCCGTGCGCGTGCCGTGAGCAAGCACCATTATAAGATGGCGCTGGCCTCCGCTGTGACAAACTAGTAAACAAGCCTTGTGCGCAAGTGCGAGAGTGAACTCACTCCTAGTCACTGCCCATTCTCGGGGTGTAATAGTGGTGTGATGAGCGAGCACCGAATCAAGAGCTGTCACGCCACATCAGGTGCTGAAACATCATGGCTGAGTGCTATATAAGGGACTCCATTTTCTGGGGTCGGGATCTTCCTGAGAAGTAAGCAATAAAGCTTTGCTGCAGAAGATTCCGGTTGTCCTGAGTGTGTTCTTGCCGGCGGGGACAAAAGCTCGGGATACTTTCCCATCAATGTCATTATCCAGGAGAATGGGTCTTTGGTTGAAATCCGAAATTTCTTGGGTGAAAACTACATCTGCAGGGTTCAGATGAGGACAGGTGTTGCTTGTTCTGTCTCTCAAGCCCAGAAGGATGAGTTAATCCTTGAAAGAAATGATATTGAACTTGTTTCAAATTCAGCCGCTCTGATTCAACAAGCCACAACAGTTAAAAACAAGGATATCAGGAAGTTTTTGGAGGCATCTCTGTGTCTGAGAAGGGAACCGTGCAGCAGACATCTGACCAGTGAGGAAGCCTCAGTTTCCTGAATCCAGAAACGAGAACCTGATCACAAGTACAATTTGGGCTCTTTTGGGAGATTTATAAAAGATTTATATATTGAAAAAAAACAAAAAAACAAAAAATAACAAAAAAGGAGGGCCCTAGAAGAAATGGATCTCCCTGAGTAGGGGAAATAGAATACTCACTAAGGGTAGATGAAGGGAGGGAAGTAGATGGTGGAAGGGTTGAGGAGGGGAGTAGGATGGAACGAGAGAAAACTAGAATGAGTGTGGGGAACCTATGTGAAGAGCCAGAAACCTAGGACAATGGAAACTCCCAGTAATCTATGAGGGTGACCCTAGTTAAGACTCCTAGCAATGGTGTCTATAGAACCTGAAAGAGCTAACTTAAGTAACCAGAAAAAGACTTCTAATGTAGGGATTGGGATAGCAACCCAGCCACAAAATCTTAGGCCCACAATTTCTCCTGCCTACAAGAGGTAAAGATGGAACAGAAATTGAAGGAAAGGTTTAAACCAATGATGAACCCAGTGTGAGATCCGTGCCTGGCACAATTAATGATATTCTGTTACACTTGCAGGCAGGAACCTAGGATAACTGTCATCAGAGAGGTTTCACCCAGCAGCTGATAGAAACTAATGTAGAGAGAGACCCACAGCCAAACATTATGTGGAGTGTGGGGAATCCTGTGGAAGAGAGGGAAGAAGAATTGAAGGAGCTACAGGGGTCAAGAACATCACACACAGACACAAAAGCAAACAAAAACAAAAAAACCCTGTATAATCAACTAACCTGGATCCATAGGTGCTCACAGAGACTGAACTGCTAATCAGAGAGCAAGCATGGGATGGAACTAGGCCCTCTGCGCATATGTAATAGCTATACAGCTGGGACTCCTAAAGCAGAGCAGGGGCTGTCTCTGACTACCTGCCTGCCTTTTGATCTGTTTTCCCTAACTGGACTATCTTGTCTAGCCTCAACAGAAGATGTGTCTAATCCTACTGCAACTTGATATGCCAAGGTAGACTGACATATATGGAAGGCTTCTCCATTTGTAAGAATGGGGGGAGTGGAGGATTGAGGGGAGAGCAAGTAAAAGGGATGGAGCTGGGAGGAGAGAAGAGAGGGGAAGCTGTGATCAGAATGTAAAGTAAAAAAGAAGTAAGTTAGTTTAAAAATTTTTCTCAATGGAAGTGATCCTCACCCAGGAACACAAGGTTGCTGTAATTCTCCAGCATCACATCCCTGTACAGTTTCCACTGAGCAGGCTCCAGGCATTCACATTCCTCTGCAGAGAAATCAATGGCCACATCCCTGAAAGAGAGCAGTCCCTGAAATAAAAATAAATGAACAATATATGTTAATTGAGAGCTTACTATCAATACAAAACTAAATACATGGTTCAAAACATTTTTCAACTTTACACAAGATGAAAGAATAGTACAGTGAATGAGATTCTTTTACACAATATCGTATATACTATCCATCTTCAAGGGACGAGACTAGCACATGCCCTAATGAACACATAGGGATATTACGTTTCATAACTGATAAAACAGAATAACAATATTCCATGTACTGTGCTGGTACTGTCTACCTCTCCTGGAACATCACAGGAGAGTTACACTGAGGCAGAGTGACACATCTCTACTGTTACATGTGAAATGAGAGTGAAGATTCTGATGCAGTAGACCCTGCCTACATTCTGAGTATAGGAATATGTACCCTCTTCAGTACTGAGGTAAATAACTGCACCAAGAGACACTTGTTTGAGTATCCAAGAGGGCAACAATAAGGGAAGAATTTATAGATAAAAAGGAACTGGACTATTTTTTATACATTTGAAAAATATAAGTACAATGCTTTTTAAATATTTAAAATACATTAAATATTATTTTAAAGTTTTCTTTGTCTTTCTTCTTCCCTTCCTCACCCTGCCCCATTTAGACAAGTATTCATGTATGTGTTGGGGAGACATGGAAAGGCTCAAAGAGGGCTCTGAACAGAAGTCCCTAGGTTCTTCCTGCCTAGCAAGTCACCTATGTATAACTATAAAGTGAACCCAAGGCTAAACTGAAGCATCATTAGACCCAGATACACAGAATCTGGAGCTGACTGAGGGGAGAACATGATCTCACAGTTGTTCTGAATTAACACTGAGATCTCACCATCTCAGGGTATCCACCATGTCATTCATAATAACACTGAGATCTCACCATCTCAGGGTACCCACCATGTCATTCATAACACTGAGATCTCACCATCTCAGAGTACCTACCATGTCATTCATACACACTGAGATCTCACCATCTCAGAGTACTCACCATGTCATTCATAACATTGAGATCTCACCATCTCAGAGTACCTACCATGTCATTCATAATAACACTGAGATCTCACCATCTCAGGGTATCCACCATGTCATTCATAACACTGAGATCTCACCATCTCAGAGTACCTACCATGTATTCATAAACACTGATATCTCACCGTCTCAGAGTACCCATCAGGTCATCCATAATTCTAAGCATCTCAACTATAAAAACAGAATGTTTAACTGAGGTTCACAAGGTCAAGTGTTTGCCTTTGTGGAATCATTTCAATCATGCTTTTTGGAAATATTTCTGCTTCATGTTGTGCTAAAGAATACATTGCACAGTTAATGTGCACAAAGTTAGGAATTACTGAACATGTGTTCAATATGACAAACAGTAAAGGTCTGAATGAGAATGGCCCCTAAAAGTTCTTATGTCTTAATACTTGGTCGCCAGTTGGTTCTCCTTCTCTCTTCTCTCCTTCCTCTCTGTCTGTCTGTCTGTCTGTCTGTCTGTCTGTCTGTCTGTCTGATGGTAGTGTCTTCAAGATGTTAGCTCTCAGCTAATGTTCCAGGACCATTTCTGCCCAGCTGTTCTCATGCTCCCTACCATGATGGTCATGGACTCTAACCGTCTGAAACTGTAAGCTCCAAATAAATCCTTTCTTCTACAAATTGCCAGGATCGAAGTGTCTTATTACAGCAATAGAAAAGTGACTAAGCCACAAACTCAGAGATAGCTCTGTTGAGCGAGACAGAAACACTTGTGATTCAATTCAGACAAGGAGTTCTAGCCCTAGCACACATAATCATCTCCATAGCTCACAATGGACTCAATACCCATTTTTCTATAGTGAGAAGACTATAGTGCCACTCCTAACTGTTTCCTTTCATGTTTTATTTTAATTGTTTTTTTTAGGGTACCATAAAAAATAATAGGTTTTATCATGGCATCTTCATATACAGGCCATTATTCTTTCATTGAATTCATTTTCCATCCCAAATCTTCAGTAAAAAATATAAGTAACTTAACTTTTCTTATTTTAAAACTCAGCATCTTGAGGTATACAAACCTTCCATGTATGAGTCCATAGCTTATGCCACTACCTTGTGCATCAGAGTGGAGGAGGGGTATATTTACCACAGTGGCAAAGCTACAGAGTGATATACCCAGCAGCCCTCTTGAACAACCTTCTCCTTTCCAGCTGGCTCCCTTTCTTACCCCAGTTAGTTCTCACTTCTTTCACATAATATATCTATTCCACCCATTGTGTAGATGGACCATATTTCCTTTGTCCAAGTGTCTGTTAATAGACCTCTATGCTGGCTTTACTTAGAAGTCATTGATTATAATGCAGTTGCAAAGGGGGTGGAGGGCAAGGATCTCTCCAAGATGTTGTCTTAAAATCCTTCAAGAATACAACAGAGTAGTAGAGCTAGGTCATTTAATTCTCTCACTTTCCATATTTTTGAGAGACTTCCATACTGAGTTCTGTCAAGGCTACACATTTACATAGCAACCAGCAATCAATAAGGTTTCTTCTTTCCCACATGATTTTGTGAACACATATTGCCATTCATATGTTCAACCATGCTGACTGGGGTGAGAGAGAATATTAAAGTAGTTTTAATCTGCATTTCTTTGATGGTTAAAAATTCTGAACATCCTGAGTATTTCTTGACATTTGTATTTCTCCTTTTGCAAAATGTCTATTTATTGGACAATTTATTGATCAAATAATTGGCTTAGTTTTGGCCTTCTTAATTTCTGTATAACTTTTTATATATTCAATATTAGTGCCCTGTTTGATGTGTCCTTAGCAAAGATTTTTCCCATTCTATAGACTATCTCTTCACTTTAGTCAAACTATTTAATTTCATATAATCACAATTGACAATTCATGGGCTTATTTCCTATATTATTCTTACATGTGAAATTCAGTTTTCCCCATAGTACCTGTTAAAGACACTGTCTCTTTTTGCAGTATGTTTCTGACAGCTTTGTCAAAAGTTGAGAAGTTTAAGTAACAGGTTTATTCTGGTTCTTCTATCTTATTCCACTGGCTTATATACATGTCTGTGTTTGTGCAGTACCATGTTGGCTCTGTTAGTAGAGTTCTGCAATAATATAATATGCAAGTATTATAATATTTACAGCATTGCTCTTTCTGCCAAGGATTCCTTTGACTCTGATAATTGTTTTCCTCTTATGTTTTCATATGAATTTTAGGACTGTTTTTTCTAGTTTATGAAGAATATCACTTGTGGGGAACTGGGAGTCAAACCCAAGACTTTATGCATACTTGGCAAACACTCCACCAACTAAGTGACATCACTAGCTTGAGTCTGTATCATGTCATCTGTGTCTAGAGATTTATCCATTCCTTCTCAATATTTATGATATGGTAAATGTAGCACAAGGAAGGGCAGATAATGAAGTGAGCTGCACACGTGCACGTGCACACACACACACACACACACACACAAAATCAGGCATTTTAGAGCTCGGGGGAAGAATTAAAATTGTAGAAATATATTCCTAGCCCAAGGAAGACACATGCTGCAGGA
The DNA here is from genome assembly GCF_978045245.1 of Mus caroli. Taxonomy (NCBI): domain Eukaryota; kingdom Metazoa; phylum Chordata; class Mammalia; order Rodentia; family Muridae; genus Mus; species Mus caroli. The sequence goes on along the minus strand of NW_028227270.1, from coordinate 54,140,271 downwards.
AACAGTTCCTAGATATAAAACTTTCTGTGCTATAACTTAATGGGTAATGGATAAGCATGTAGAGAAAGAGTCTGGAGGCACCACAGATCATAGACCTTTCTACCATAAATCCCACCTATGAGACAGAATCCAACAACATTCCTAAACCTTAAACACTCAATGGAAATATGTGACTATAGCCAAGAATTGCCAGTCTTAGGACATAAAGAGCAACAGGTTGACATTTTCAATCCACAGCATTTGAGAGGAATTGAGTTGTGGAAAAGCATATTTGAGGCTGCAAGGTCTTATCACTGACCCCAGTGTAGTCCACAGGTCCATCTGATGGTATGAGTCACTTCCCACCGTTCCTTGTCTCCTGTAAGAATGCTCAGTCCTATACACTTACTGTCTCCCAGCACCTATGTGGTCCATCTCCTCTCTATCTTTTCCACAGCAATGAAACTACTACTGCCAAGGCCATCTGCGTTTACCTAAATAAAATGGTGCCAGAATAACTAGTTCTTGATTGTGGCCCTTTTCAGTCAGAGGGCACAAACATACAGGGCACACGGCCCCTGAAAAAAGCCACTGGATTATTAATAAGGTTGCATTAACTTTCTAATTACACATGAGACTATTTCTGATATTCGCAAACAAAACAGTAGGAATAATCTACAGTAATACATTACACACATATTTTTGCAGGAAGAAGATGAACTTCATGGAATTAAGTCTCATGTATTTACAGTTTTCACCACTTTAACAATCCATGGTCTAGGACAGACTTCAGTATAATATATTAGATTTAGACTATTTTCTCTATTTGATTCAGGATACTTGATTAAGTTGGCCACAGTTGTCTTATCTTTTTGCACTAGTAGGAATTTATTAATAGAAACCACTCTAGATTACTATAATGTGAACTCATACCACACTGAATTTTGTTTTGAATTTTGAATTTTCCCAACCTCTTCACAGTGAGGTCACTGTCACTGACTGAGAAACTAGAGGTAAATGTGTGACTATGTGCAGAAAGGAGAGTCTGAAGACTCTGGATCACAACTCTTTCTATTCATGAATCCCACTGAGGAGAGAGAAGTGCAAACATCTATGAAAATCCCTGAGTGGCACTGTGACCATACACCTGCTAGTTTGAGGTAACAAGGCAGCAACAAGTCAAAACACCCATGTTCCCAGCTCCCAGGCCCAGAGCCAGACTTTATGGCGCCATTTCCTCAATTGAGCCTTAGTAACCCTTGGCATTCGAACTTGAGAGCCAACAAAATGCAACACATAGATATGGCAAAGACACTCCTCTGAGAAATTCACACCCATGCTTCCTGAGGTACCTCATTCTTTCCCTGACTGCCCATCTCTGCTTCATACTAGATCATCCCAACACTTTTTTCTATGACAAAAAGCAAAGAATCATCTTTACATGAGTGGAAGTCCCTAGTAGAGTAAGGGACATTATCAGGCGATTGGTTGTGTTACCCACTATGCCACCGATGAAATGAGTTATATTTCCCATCTCTAAGAACAATGATCATAAATTCCAATGCACAGCAACAAATATTTTTAGCAGAATACAGTCAGCACTTAAGCTTCACTCCTGGGACATGGCCAAAATGTAAGAAATGTCTTCATGCTATATAGTTTATTTTGATCTTAACATTCTACTTTTATGCCTTCATCCCTATAATATGTCTTTCTTCTTAATATAAATTCTCTGGTTATGAGGCAACTTAAGAAATCCAACAGTTAATAAACAAACAACACTCACACTCACTATAAATGGAACATGGCATGGTGTCTTGATCAATATTTAGCAAAGCATCCTTCACTGATATTTATAAATTAAAACATAAATATATGAGCATCTCCAAATTTCTTTTCTACATCTCATATGTTGTTTATATACCCAGTGGAATTCTGCCATTTCCTAAGCAAATTAGTAATTAGATCCTGTCTTAACCAATAAGTTATGGCTTAATAGTCATCTGAAAGAATAGAGAAGGTTTAAGGGGCAAGTCACAAAGGAAGAGAACAAAGTGGCAGATGGCCATCTTCCTAGGGCACAGAGGAGTAAAAAGAGGAGGAGAAGACAGGAGGAACGGAAGTTAACGTCACTGTCAGCTACACAGAACACTTCAGGGCAGCCTGGACTACACAAGATCCTGACTCAAAATCCCAATACAAATACAAAAGGATGGGAATAGGAAGTGGGAAAAGGTAGCTATGGTTACCAGCATAACACACAAATAACGTCAGTCAAAACTTCAACAGGGAAAGGGGAGGGGTTCACAAGGCCCCACCCTTAGCTAAGGATCGGTTGGAATTCATGACCACTGAAAAAGAGATTCGGTTTGTTTTGTATTGTTTTGTTTTTTGTTTTTTTTTTTTTTTTTGCTTCGAGGTGTGGCCAGTGAGTGTCCACGTTCTAGGGGATGTCCTGCGCGCTCTCCCTTCCCCGCCCCATACACACAGGTATGCACACTAGAGCAATACTAAGTGGACTCAATGGGTTATAAAACAAAAACAAAACCACCAGGACAGGAAATTGGGAGTGGATCATTTTGGGAGATACCTGGTACTGTTGAAGTAGGGGACAGTAGGGGTGGATTTGATCGGACTGCATTGTATATACATCTATTAAATTCCGGGTAACAGAAGCCATCGAGACAGTGTCAGCTAAGAGCATGCTTCCACACCTCAGGAACAAGCTGACAGCAGATGCACCCTGCCAGGCACCCTTCTCCATTCCTAGGCTACCGAGCCAGCTCTCCTGCCCCAGAAGTGCAGGACAGAACAGGGCAACTGCACCTTAACAGAGAGGCCACTCCCAGCTCCATCCCTCCTCCAGCGTTAACCAGCACCGGAATGGACCAGCCTAGGTCACCACAGCACCTCCCATTCAACTTCTTCCCGCCTCCCTCCAAGGCGGACCCGCCCACCCCGCAACGTCCCTCTGGCTGCGCTACATCCTGGGACCAACCTCCATGCCAGAGACGCTACCAGAGCGCGCACAGGACCCGACACTGGCCCAACTTTGGAGAAGACGGCCAGAGAGGGAGAAACACACAGGCGCAGAAGAAACACGGAAGCGCCCTTCCCAGAGTCCCTGTTTGTGACGTCGCCGCGGGCGAGACTACGTTTCCCACAATTCTCTGCGAGCGAGTTTCACAAAGCCGTGCTACGTGATTTGAAACGTTCAGAAAAAGTTGAAAAAGTTTGAAACGTTCAGAAAAAGTCACGGTCAGGCTGTTTGCCAAAGACAATGGGTAGAAACAAGCCACTTCTGAAGGTGGATAGCCACAGGGAGTCAGGGTACCGCGTTTAAATTTTCGGATTTTCAAAATGAGTATGAGTTGAACCTTTGACAGCAATGTTTATTATGTGTACTGGATACTTTGAGTCCATATATTGTGATTTTAAAACTCAACCTGCTTCCTACAAAATGTTTTGGTTTTGGTTTTGTTTTGCTTTGGTTTGGTTTGTTTTTCCAGACAGGGTTTCTCTGTATAGCCCTGGCTGTCCTGGAACTCACTCTACAAACCAGGCTGGCCTCTCAGAAATCCGCCTGCCTCTGCCTCCCAAGTGCTGGGATTAAAGGTGTGCGCCACCACTGCCCAGCTGTGTTTGTTTGTTTTTTTGTTTGTTTCTGTTTTTTTTTTTTTTAAGATTTATTATTATATGTAAGTACACTGTAGCTGTCCTCAAACACACCAGAAGAGGGCGTCAGGTCTCATTATGGATGGTTGTAAGCCACCATGTGGTTGCTGGTATTTGAACTCAGGACCCGCGGAAGAACAGCCAGTGCTCTCAACCTCTGAGCCATCTCACCCACCCCAAATGTTTCACATCACAAGGCAAACATGGATTCAAAAAATGAGCTAATATTCTGAGAGACAATTCTTAAAATGAGAAATGAAAACAGACAATGAACATGTGAAAAAGTGTTGGTCCAAATAACTGGAACTTCAAACTAAAGATGCTTGTATAGAAGCAACTGTGGTTTTACATGTTGAAAATCCCAGATGTTGGTTACTGGAGATAGGAATAGGAGTCCAAGGTCACCTATAGACATATAGAAAGTTTGAAACATGTTTGGTATACATGGCTCCCCACTCAAAAAACAAAACAGATTCAGAAAATGAGATCACAGAATGTATATGCTTTGAGTAAAATTGCATACTAAAGTGTTACATGAACCTTTTGCTACCCCACCTAAGCTCTGGGAACAGGCAGTGCTATCAGCCCCTGACCTAGAGAATACTGGATCTTTGGATAAAAAACACAGACACACACAGCAGTTAATCTTAAAAATGTCTTTGCTAACTCAATGACAGGGCACTGCTAAATCTCAAACTCAAACTGTTCTAGAATTCAATTGTGGGACAATGGGCTATGCATAGACAGCCTGGTCTCCAGTCGAGCTTAGGTCTTGAACCCCGGTGGGTGGTAATTTTCACCTACATGGGACAGAAGGCATTCGATCATGTCTCCTGGACTCCTGGCTCCTGTCGAAGTTACCGCCCCCAACAGTCCCCAAAGGAGAGGCTGGTGGCTAGCAGTGACATAGACAATGTCCCAAGCTTCTGGCATTCTGGCTAGACTCCTCCCCACAGTTACCTAGCAACAGAAAGATAGCCCAGCCCACTTAAGAGGGGCTGCTTGGCTCCACCTCACTCTTTTTTTTTTTTTTTTTTTTTTTTTTTTTTTTTTTTTTTGGTTTTTTTGAGACAGGGTTTCTCTGTATAGCCCTGGCTGTCCTGGAACTCACTTTGTAGACCAGGCTGGCCTCGAACTCAGAAATCCGCCTGCCTCTGCCTCCCGAGTGCTGGGATTAAAGGCGTGAGCCACCACGCCAGGCTTTCCACCTCACTCTCTTAAGCTTTCACCTTTCTTACTCCCTAGCTCTCTTTCTCTCTTTCCCTTTCCAGCTCTCTCCAGGTAGCCATGGCCCGACTCTCTCTTTCTACCTTCTCTCCTTTCTCCCTGCCTTTCTACAATAAAGCTCTAAATCCATAGACTGTCTCTGATCATAAAGGCCTGCCCTGCTTGAATGATGAGATAGGCTTTCTCCTAATGAGCCACATCTAACCTCCCACCAGAAGGCCTCCTACGCCATGGACCTGACCAAGGACTCTCGCCCGCGTGGGAACCATACAGTCCCCTCTCCCCCTGCCCTTTCTTCTCTTCATCCCCAGGGCCTAGTGCCGCCCTGGGGCCCCTATTCTGTTCTCAGCTCCTCCACTGTATCCAGCGTAGGATTCCAGAGACTGAGGACCTGGTACCTGGGGCTGCCACTTGTCCACCACCCGCCGTGTGGGTTCAGTGGCTTAACAACCAGATGCCCACCCGGGGCCGCATGGAAAGCATCCAGCAGTCCTCCTGCATCAGACCACCCAGAGCACCAAAAAACTGGCAGGACACAGGTTTTCTGCCTTCTCTAGCCTCAGTGGGAGAGGAAGCACTTAGCTTCACAGAGACTTGAAGTTCAGGGATGGGGGCATTGAATACCTAAGGGGGCCCCCACCCACTTAGAGGAGAAGAGGAGCAGTGATGGGGGATGAGGGAAGGATCTTGGGAGTGGGCTAGTTAGCAGGATGTAAAGTGAATAAGTTAAAAAAAAAAAAAAAAAAAAAAGGATACCTCAGGGATGCTCAAGCACCGGATGCTGCCTCAGAGTGCCTCAGTGCTGTTTCTTCAGGAAACATAGTCTGTGATAAGAATAATGAAGCTTCCAGAACAGCTTCAGGGAGGGCTGCTGACCCCAGATGACCTCAGTTCATTCAGCCTTTCGAACTGATCCAGCCATGAAGGACTTCAATGAAACCTGGCGCTTTCCCATCCCAGGGAGACTGGACAACAAATGATACAGCTACTGCTTCCAGGATTTGACCAATATCATAATTTTCTTAGAGTCTCCAATTTTTATACAGTCCCCAATTTTCTTAGGGTCCCCAAAAGAAGCCCTAAGTTGCCAAATGCAAATGGACTGGACATTGTGAATGTAATTAAATTATCACACCATAGATTTCAGAATTGTTTCATATTGTTCTTACTGCATATAGTTTATTATTTTAAGAGAAAGAGCCTTTTTATTTAGACAAAAGGGGGCGATGTTGGGGCTGGTATGGTGCTGTTATATATTGAAATGCTAAGTACTGGCCCCTAAGATCTGGTTACCCCAAGATGAGTGAACTCTCATGAACATCATTTTTGTCATGCAAACCATACTCCCCAAGTTAATTGAACAATCAAAGGCTAAAGCCTCTGATTGGGCAATAGAGAGAGAGAAAGGCGGGACTTGAGGATAGACTGAGTGGTCTTAGTAGAGATCAGAAGAAAAGAACGATATCAGGAGAGGAGGCTGGCATGTGAGATGGACCATGGGCACATGGTCTGGAGAAACAGCAAGTAATAAGAAGCATATGGCTGAGATGTAAGTTAGAATAGCTCAAAATCTGCCCAATCTAGGCTTACAGCTTATAAATAAAATACCAGGACTGTGTGTCTTTTATCCAGGCTATCTAGAAAATATAATTATATGCTCTTTAACAAAATAAAAGAGCCAAAAAGGGCATAACTTTATTTATAAAGTTATTATATAAAGCACATGAAGTAAAAGTAATTATAAGTGGATGAATGGTATAACATAAAATATGCTACAAATTACCTGAACTATATTAACATTAGTAACAGACTAAATATCCCACAAATCCCCAGAAATAACTAATTAAAATGTTACCTAGGTGCTTTATATTCTGATTTTATTTTATTTTATTTATTTTTTTTTTTTTTTGCTTTGATAAACCTCATGACCCAAAACCTACTTGGGGAAGAAAGGGTATATTTCATGTTACACATTACAGTCCATCATTGAAGGAATCCAAGGCAGGTACTTAAGGCAGAAACCTGAGCAAAGATCATGGAGGAATGTTATTTGTTGATTCATTCCTAGTCTCATTTTCAGGTACCTTTCTTATACAGCCAGGTCCACAGCCTAGGGACGGTATCGCCCACAGTGGACTGGACCCTTCTACATCAATTGCACTCAAGAGAATGTAACAGTCCCACTCACAGGCCAATCTGATAGAGACGATTCTTCAGCTGAGGTTCCTTCTTTCTAGGTGTCTCAGGTGGACAGCCAATATTAGCTTTCACTAAGGTAGTTTTTATCTTAGTAAGAAACTATGTAAAACTTAGTAAAAAAAAAAAACTTAATTAAAAAAAAAAAAGACTGCAATACTAAACACGACACTGACAATACATTAAAAACATTTTATCTTTATTTACAGAAGTTACTAAACTTCATATTCCAATAATGTATCTATGGTCTTTGGGGGAAAAAAACAAACTCTGATAAAAATCACTAGTTGAGTGATCTTATCACTTTTCAAAATTGAGCTTATAATTTCAATTTATAACACATTGATGTCCTCACAAACTTATCTGCATGATTCCAAAGTCTATAATGAGTTTTTATATCACACCAAACATTTCTTAGTTCAGAGTTCTGTATTAATTATTTAGAAATTAACAGCAGCACTTGGTGGTTTACTAAATGCTATACAGCTCCTGGAATTTGTCTCTTATGATAGATAATTCTCTCTAATCTCTCAAGATTTACATGATGAGCAAAGTGTTGCAACACTGTTTACAAAGTGCTTTTTACTGAACCAGTTTGATTTTCTCAGTTTTATGTATTTGTCAGTGTTCCTTCCAAAGTCATTTTACATGTATAACATCTGGTTATAAATCACTCATGGTTAATGAGCAGTTCCTGTATTACCTGCCTTTGTAGTGTTTCTCTAAAAAATTTGATGCTCAAAAATGTGAACACTCAACACGGCCATCTTCTTCACTATTAAAAGGTCTCTCCAGTATGTAATGGTGGATGTTGAATATGGGTTGAACTATTATTAAAGGTCTTTCCTTATTCCTTTCATTTCTAAGGTTTTCTTTTATATGAATTCTTTAGTGCTGAATTGTCAATGAATAACTGTGGAAGGCTTTACAAAAGTGTTTGCATTAATCTGGATTTTCTCTAGTATGAATTTTGTAGTGTCGAGTGACATTTGAACTATTTTTAAAGGCTTTACCACATTGTTCACATTTATAGGGCTTCTCGCCAGTATGAAGTCTCCAATGATATTTAAGATTTGAAGAAGAAGTAAAGGCCTTGCCACATACTTCACATTTGTAGGGTCTCTCTCCAGTGTGAATTCTTTCATGTTGAACAAGGGGTGAAGGATATTTGAAGGTCTTGTCGCAGTGTTTGCATTTGTAGGGTTTCTCTCTAGTATGCATTATCTGATGTTTAGAGAATGTTGAGTGAACACTAAAGGTCTTTCCACATTCATCACATTTGTAAGGCTGCTCTCTCGTATGAATTCTCTGATGTTTAGAGAGTGATGTGTGAACACTAAAGGCCTTGCCACATTCTTCACATTTGTAGGGTTTCTCTCCAGTATGAACTCTTCGGTGAACAATAAGCCCCGAATAATTAGTAAAAGCTTTACCACATTCTTCACATCTGTAGCGTTTCTCTCCAGTATGGATTCTTTGATGTTTATGCAGATATGTAGAAAAGCTAAAAGCTTTGCCACATACTTCACATTTGTAGGGTTTTTCTCCAGTATGAATTCTTTGATGCTTAACAAGATAATCGGAACAGTTAAAAGCTTTGCCACACACTTCACATTTATATGGTTTCTCTCCAGTATGGATTCTTTTGTGTTGTTTAAGATGGGAAGAATAGTTAAAAGATTTGCCACATTCTTCACATGCATAGGGTTTCTCTCCAGTATGAATTCTTTGGTGTTGAATTAGATTGTAACAATTAGTAAAGGCTTTCCCACAGTCTTTGCATTCATAGGGTTTTTCTCCACTATGTGTTCGCTGGTGATTCATAAATGTTGAATAAATGGTAAAGGCTTTCCCACATTCACCACACTTATATGGTTTCTCTCCAGTATGAATTCTCTGGTGGTAAATAAGGTTTGCAGAACAGTTAAAGGCCTTGCCACATTCCTTGCATTTGTAGGGTTTCATGCCAGTATGGATTCGCTGATGCTTATACAGATATGAAGAACAGCTAAAGGCCTTTCCACAGTCATCACATTTATAGGGTTTCTCTCCCCTATGAATTTGTTGGTGTTGGTGAAGGTTAGAAGAACAGCTGAAAGCTTTGCCACATTCTTTACATTTGTAGGGTTTTTCTCCAGTATGGATTCGCTGGTGCTTAGAAAGAATGCAGCGACCGGTGAAGGCCATGCCACATTCTTCACATTTATAGGGTCTCTCTCCAGTATGAATTCTTTGATGTTGAATAAGGACTGAGTTCCTATCAAAGGATTTCCCACATTCTTTACATTTATGGGCTTTTGATCCTGTTAAAAAAAATTGTTAAATTATCAGTAAAAGTATACTACCATATGTTATATTCATACCGCTCATCCTAAATATAAATACTTTAAAATTTTGACTACATTTTGACCTAAAATTAAGCATCATATAAATGGGAAACTATAGACATCTGCATACCTATATTCCCAGTAGCCTCATTCAGATACTACAGGTTAAAACAACATAATCCACCACTGAACTTAGAATATGAAGACAATGGGAAACAAAGAATGGGAAACTATGAAAGTTAAAAGTCAAACTTGATATAACACCTAAATAAAAAACACCTAAGGGGCATTTTATTAAATGAAAGAAACCCTTATTTAAAGATGTATTTCTGGTCTTACATGAAAATTCAAAGTTCGAATACTTATCAGACAGGAAGCCAATGTTGAATGTGGTAAATTGGTTGGAGGTAGAAATACAGAAGACTTTTGAGTATACAGTTTCAGTTTCCAAAGCTATAAAATTGTGTAAGATGTGCTGCATAACATTTTAAAATCGATACATGAAATCTTTAAGACAGTGTTAGGTTTTACCAAAAATAATATAAATACCTTAAAAAAATCAAATTATGAAAAATTTCTAGTTTACCTAGAAGGGGCATAAACTCAGCTAAGTAAACTATGTGTCAATAAACACAAAAGTTACACAATTTCTGGGAATACTCATTTAGAAGGTTACAGCAACTATTAAGTAACCAAAGAAGGAAGAAAATGCATGTGTCTTGAAATTACAAATAATATTTTAATAGGGAATGATAATGTAACTTTTAACAGACCTATGGTATAGCTCTCTTTATCTTATATTGTCCTTATGGGATATAGTAATTAATTACAGCTAAGCATGTTATCATAGACTTTAAAAAAAATCAAACAAAAAATAGAGTTGTAAAGTAACAAAAAGAGATGAAATTTCGGAGCTATAAATTTTTGAAACATTATCAAAGATCTACTAAACAAAGTTTATCTAAATGTGTAGTTTGTAGCTATGACTGCACTCTTATAAAAGCAAAGCACTGTAATATACTGTCATTGACTAACAAAAAAAAAAACAAAAAAAAGAAAGAAAGAAACCCAACCCTCATAAGATACAGAGCAAGATTGCTGGAAAGGTAAAGAGCATTGATCTCCATCCCCACAGCCCACAGGTTAGGAGAAAATCAACCCTTGTATTTTGTCATCTCACCTCAAAATGAGCAGTGTCATATGCACACACATGTACACACATACATATATACACACACATGAAAACTCTTATGAAACTAGTTTAGCCAATGAGCATGCAAATGGAGTTAGAGAGGCTCATCTGTGGTGTTACTGTGTTACTGAGGCTGTTAGAATTGTGTACCCATTTTCTGAGTCATAGAAAGTTGTTGCAGGATTTTCCCTGTCCAATTACATCAGGACAGCAGGAGGCCTGTGATTGGACAGGGAAAAGGGAGGCGGAGCTAAGAGTTGCAGAGACAGAGAGCCTCTCAGAGGAGGAAGGGAGGGAGGCAAAATGAAGGCAGCCGTGAACCAGCATGGCATTAACCAGCCACAGGTAGTTATGATATCATAAGGTTAGAATAATTGGAATAAAGCTTTTATCATTAACAATTGGTTCAGAAATTACTGTATTGGCATCTTGTAAATTGTGATTTTATTGATACATCAATCTGACTGGTTATTATAAGCTTTAAGAGTTTTGATTCTACAGGGTAAATGGGTGTTGGGGTGGCTGATCGTGGGGTGAACGGTCAATGCATGGGGCTGGCATGGTAGTGAAGAGAACCCGGGAACTCTGGCCCCGCCGGAGATTTAGCAGGTAGAGACAGAGCCGGAGGGACAGCAGGGAGATCGCCAAGTTGAGATTACCCAGCTGAGCCATACGGTCTGCGGTTGCTGGCAGTTGGCGGTTGGGCAGATGGTTGGCGGTAGCGTGGGAAGCCTGCCAATATTTTTTAATATTTCCTCAACAGAAAGTAAAGAAAAGTATGTTGTAATTTAGATGCTTCCAGGAAAAAAAAAGAAGGAGTGGGACCATGGAGATGGCTCAGCAGTCAACATACCTGCTACATAAGTATGAAGACCGGCGTTTGGATACTTAGATGCTTGGTAAATGCAGAGTGGCCAGCTTGTCATCTAAGCTTGGAAGATGAAGACAGGGAAATCCCTAGAGCAAAAGGGCTGAGAAGGCTAGCTCTGAGTTTGACAGAGAGATCCTGTCTCAATGAATAAGGTAGAAGAGTCATCAAAGAGGATTCTCAACATCAAAGTTGGTCCTCCACAGGGACAATGTACATGCCAGCCTGAATGTACACACACATCCACACACATGCGAGTATGTATACAGATGAGCACACTACACACACAAACACAAGAAAACAAGTTCAATAGAGGACTTTAGCAGCCACTGTAAATAAATGCAAAGCTTTTTTGAGGTAAAAGGAGGATTATGGTAAACATCACAAAAGCCCCTTGATCGTAAGAGACTTCCACCAAAACCCAACTTCTCAATTCCTGTTTTACACATTGACTCGTCACTTGTGAGCTCTGCTCACTCATTCCTACACACCGAGAGGGATGGCCGCTGACGCTTTCCTCTTCACGCTCCACAGATCTGAACTCTGCTCCAGAAATGTGACCAGGTGTGGCTTAGAGAAAGCAAGACCTGTTTGGAAAAGGAACAAGAGTCTTGGCTGTATTTTTTTGTTGTTGTTGTTGTTCTGGAAATTAACATTTGCACCCAGTTCTGTTGCTTAGAAGAAAAGAGCAGATAAAAGGTTTCATAAAATTCTATCTTTAAACATTTCCTGAAAGACAGGATGCTTAGATGTAATATACAACCTATAGATGCTGAACCTCATACAAGAAAAAGTATTAATGCTAACGGCTGAGACACTTTAATACATGTGTTCTGTGCCTCAGGCTACTGAGCTTCTAACATTGCCACCACAGGAAAATACTTTGAAAACAAACCTGTTAAAAACACAAGAAGAAAAAGAGTTCCTTGGCTACATAACAATTCCCTAATTTTTCCTTTTAAAATGGACACACGAAACTAATCAATAAGCTGGGCAGTGGTGATGCGTGCCTTCATTCCCAGCACTTAGGAGGCAGAGGGCAGGCAGCTTTCTGAGTCTGACACCAGTCTGGTCTATAGAGAAATTTCCAGGATAGCCATAGTTACACAGAGAAACCCTGTTTTGAAAACCCCCAAAAAAAAGAAAAGGAAGAAATCAAAAGCACAAGCTCCCATGAGATATTCTTCAAAGGCAGGCAGGCAGTCCCATGTTGACAGTGAAATACGAGTTCACAATGGAACTGATCCTCACCCAGGAACACAAGGTTGCTGTAATTCTCCAACATCACTTCCTTATACAAATTCCACTGAGCAGAGTCCAGATATTCACGCTCATCTGCAGAGAAATCAATGGCCACATCTGTGAATGACAGAGGGTCCTGAAATAGAAATAAATGAATAGTATAAATTAAATAAATAGGCCAGTTAATGATGTCAATACCAAAGTCAGCAAGCTTGCAGTCACCTTTTGCTCAAGGTGAAGGGAGAACTAGAAATGGTTCTAAATTGGTATGTAATGTTGGTTACATTCTTCAAAACCATCTCCCCTTAGAAACCTCACCCTGAGAGCCAATTGCAGTGAAGATGCAGACCCGATGCAGCAGCTCTGGGCTGAGGTGTCTGAGTGTGCACTCATCCACAGGTGGATCCAGGACAAGTGCACCAAGGGACAGGAGTCTGAGCAGCCAAGGGGAGAATAAAGGAAGACTGAGAGGAAATGGAAGTGCAAGAGTTTTACACATTTGCACATTTCAAACAGGAAAAATAACACTTGGAATATATTTACACTAAATGTGAGCCTAACCTTTAAATACACTAAATGCAATTCTAACACTTTGTCTCTTTCTCCCTCTCTCTGTCAGGTATTCAGGCATCTGCTATGTTCCTAAGGCAGAGTTAGAACTGATGGCTCAATTGCATTGCTCTTCAAAAGTCTAATGTTATCAATATATGACACTACCCTTCATTTTTTTCTCTTTATTTTAAAATTTTCTACATTTCGGCTCACCCATTTTTGTTATCTCAGTATAAAAAGTTCCATAATGATCTATGAGGATACTACTAATATTTTTATTGTTTATGATAAGCTTATAAAAATGAAAATTTACATATTAATGAAGGGTTATGTAACATTAGATAAGTCTTAGATATATACTTAGTATGATTTTTAAGTAGGTTTCACTTTTATATTGGAAATGCTCAAAACCCTGTTTTCCTGGCTTCTGTAATACACAGTACAGCACTGTTACATAGTCTTAATTCTGTGCAATAGTATTTTAAGCATCATGCTCTTACCTAAATGCATTGTGCACACACTGGGCAACACTTTCTGTGCTTCTCTTCCCCAGCTCACTGGCCCATTGGAAATGCACATATCACCTTCAACTCTGGAGAGACCAAATTCTTTGGCGTATGTCTATGGCTGAGATCATATGCTACTTGTCTTCCCAGGTCTGAAATAATAGCCCCATCTACACTGTCATAGATAAACTCTCATGCTTTGAGGCTAGACAGGACCAAACTGTACAAATGTGTCAAGAGCCAGACAGGAGGAACAATAAATGGCTTTAGAACTCATGGAGTGTGGTCTACCAGTTAGCACAACCACAATGGATGTGTCTCAGAGAGGCAGGGCCCCCAAAACTACATGCCCGGAGGACTCCATGCTGTTGTGGAGTTTTTTTTTTTTTTTTTTTTTTTTTTTGGTTTTTTTTTTTTTGAAACAGGGTTTCTCTGTGTAGCCTTGGCTGTCCTGGAACTCTGTAGACCAGGCTGGCCTCGAACTCAGAAATCCGCCTGCCTCTGCCTCCCGAGTGCTGGGATTAAAGGCGTGCGCCACCACGCCCGGCTCTGTTGTGGAGTTTTACTCTGCTCATTGCCTTTACAGGCCTCTTAATCTTGTTGGGGTCTGGAATAAGTCCTATAAACCACTCTGACACTAATCTCAGTCCAACATGGCTGGCTTATTGGATGTATACCCTGAAAGTGATTGATCAGGGACACAGTATAGACTTGGGAGCCAAATTGTGACCACAGCTAGACTCCTATAGAGCTTTTAAGCCTGAAATTCTCAAACATCTATGCCAACTTATTCCATTCATCAGGATTTAGGGATGAGGGATTTCAACTCTGTATGCTGAAAAAAGACTCACATACAACAGTACCTCAATGTTGCCAAACCCTTTTTAATCACAGCTGATTTCTCAGTCCCAGCTAACAAATACTAATTGTCCCAGTAAAGTAATGAGCTCATATCAGTAGTGCTGGTCTTTTGTTAATCACAGCTCATTCTTCAGTGCCAGCTGAAGAAAAATTAGCAGAAGGAAGGGGGATTGTGAGAGTCTTTTGAAACCTCAAGCTTGCCTCTAATGACATACCTCCAACCAGGCCACACCTCTTATTCCTTCCCAAACAGTTCACCAATGAAGACCAAGTATTCAAGTATATGAACCTATTGGCTCATTATCACTCAGACCACCAAAGTTTTCTTCTGTTTTATACAGTATTGAAACAAAACTCAAAGTATATTATGGTACATTAATTATTCTTGTTTTAAACCTTTACAACCATTAACAATTAACATAGAAATACAGCTGAAAATGCAACAAAGTGGAAAACAGTGGCAGTATTAAATGGAACAGCCTCTAATTTTCTTCTCAGAATGTGCCAAAATAAATGTTTGTGAGAAATTCACTAACTGTTGTTGGGTTGCAGGACTCAAGATGACAAAACAAAGACCAGCTCATAAAATAGAAAAGGACTGAGCCGGGATACAGCTCTTTGGACAGACACTTGCTCAGCGGTGTGAGGCCTGGGTTCAATTCCTAGCAAGAAGCAGGAGACAATAGGGAAAGTCATGATGTTTTGCTTGCTTACCCCCTGCTCACATG
Source organism: Mus caroli (assembly GCF_978045245.1). Lineage (NCBI taxonomy): Eukaryota > Metazoa > Chordata > Mammalia > Rodentia > Muridae > Mus > Mus caroli. Next base: position 54,124,918 of record NW_028227270.1, on the reverse strand, counting down.
CAGGCCATCAAGGAAAGAACTGGAGAATAGCCTCCAAATCTCCAGCTCCTTCCTCAGGGTAGTAAGAGTGAATTAGGCATACTAGTTTGGTCTTGCTTCAGACCTGACCAGGATGGTGAATTCTGACTTACATTCCTCAGAGAGCCAATGAGAAGAGCATTATAACTTGAATGCTAGGTTCAAAGCCAATGAAAATAAAGGCCATAGGTCATTAAACATGTTCTCAGACTAGGTTTGAGAAGTTCTAGAAATTCTACCCCAGCAAAGGTCACTGATAGGACTAAAGTCCACATATCAGTGAGAGCTATAAGGTGTTGACATGGTATTCAGGTGTTAATCACAGTATTCAGGAGGGAGAGGAAACAGGAAACAGCACAGCATACACTGATGTTTTATTTTCAATCATAGATCTGTTTAACAAATATATTAAGTAAAAATGTAGATAGATAGATATCAAACATCTATGTGTTGTGACCTATAATATAATTGTGCATATTGCTGTATCACCTCTACATTGTAGGAAACAAGATTTAAGGTAAAAGAAAATGTACTTTTCACACCTTAAACAGTGTAAAATGGCACATTCTTAGTTTCCTGCAGATTAGTGACATTAATTAGAAAATGTCCATATTATTTTAATGATTGTTAGGTGATACATAGAAAGTATTGGTATTGATGTAGTTTAAAGCCCATGCTTCTCAGGTATAGATTTTAATGCTGTAAGTCAGTCTCCAGCATACAAATCAATGAAGTGTGGCAAAAACAGTACAAATGTCAGGGTGAGCAGCGGCTGTATACAAAGGGCAGGGTGAGCATTGGCTGTATACAATCACGGGACCCTGAGTGAGCCACAGCTCTTCAACTTCATCTCTCAATCTTTCCACACAGCACCAAATTTCTGACATCGCAGTCTCCGGTGCAATTGTATGTGGTAATAATCTCTAGTATTTTCCACTCTGCAGTGTTGTAGGATCAGTGATAGCTGGGACAAAGCTCAGAGTGCCCCCTCGATGAGATTTTTTTTTTTTTTTTTTGCCTCATACAGGTGTGTGAATGTGAGGGTTCTGTCACAGTGGGTAAAGGAGTGATTCCTATTCAAAGTGAGCCGCCCTGAAAACTAACAATTTATCACAAAGAAAACGGGACAAACATCCCATATACCAAACTCCCCCGCAGAACTCACTGTCCTGGAAACTATGAGCCACACGAACTCAAAACCAGAGTCCTAGGCCTGTCATTGAATACGGGAGGGCTCAGAAAAACCCACTTGCTCTAGATTTCCTGAGAAATCTGACAACAGCAATGTGAAAACTAGTTAACATCAAGCTTCCCCAGCCAAGGTGGGGTATGAGCTCTCATCACACCCTGCCTCTGGCACGGTCAGCCAAGCCACACTGCTCTACCAACCCTAGACTGTCCAGTCTCCACTCTCGCACTAGCAGGCCACCTCTCAGGTCCCTGAAACACATGATTACTCTGGCAGCCGCTCCGTCCTAACAGAGCAATCACTCCCTGCACCGTGCGTCCGCCCCACCCCTGCACTCTGGCCAAGCCTAGGTCCGCACTGCAGGACCACGTGGGCTTCTCTCCGCCTCCCGCCCAGCCCTCCCCGGCTCCCTGCACCCCGGGCCCGCCCACCCGCAGAGTTCATGAGGCCTGCAAGGCTAGGCTGCACCCGGGACCAACCTCCATGTCGAGCGCGGAGCGCAAGCCACACTGTTCCAACTTTGAGAAAGCCGCAGAGTTTGGAGAAACACAAAAGCAAAATGAACCGGAAGCACAGAGAGTAGAGTCCGGTCTAGCGGAGCCATGCTAAGAGAGACTACATTTCCCAGGAGTCTATGCGAAGGACTGCCCTGAACCAAAGGCAAGGACTATTTATAGCCTGTCACTGGATTAGGCTGCTTTTTAAGTCTCAAATTTACAAAGGTCTTGTGGGAATATAAATCCAGCCTTTGACGGCAACTTGTATTAGGTTTACTTCTTACTCTGATCAAAGACGTTACCTAAAAAGCTCAGGGGTTCCTAGATTCTTTTGGCAGGAGGAAAACTCATTGACTCAATTATACTAGATTTAAAGTAAAAACCATCAGCAGTTCCTGCCTCCAGGTTCCTGCCCTCTTTGAATTCCAGCCTTGGCTTCTTCCAATGGACAGCAATCCAGGTTATGTAAACCAAATAAACCCTTTTCTCCTGTGATTTCTATTCTTGGTACTTAACTACATCTAGAATTAGATGGAATCCAGAAGAAATACAAGGCACACACCTTTGAGGGATTTTTGTTTGTTTGTTTGAAGTGGGTGGATCAACTTCTAGTCATGACTTGTGAGGTAGATGTTGTGGGTTGCCCTGGTGCTGTTGGTATTCTGATGTTAATTCAGCTTCCTCAAGAGGGGTTGCCCCTGAGAGGAGTGGATCACGTACTCAGGTGATTTCATGTGAACCTTCTCCCCATTCTAACTGGTCAAATAAAGACTAGACCCTGTGATTGGGTAGTGGAAGGGAAAGGTGGGGCTGGAGGTTTTAGAAAGTGAGGGAAGAGTAGGGAGCCAGGGAGGAAGAAGACTGAGGAAGAGGATATAAGAGACAGATGGAGCAGAACCACATGGCCCTGAGAGGCAGCAAATAACAAGGAATCTCATAGCTGGGGAATAGAGTAGTGTAGTGATAAATCTGCTCAGTTTAAGCGTACAGCTTGTAAATAATGTAACTGAGTTGTGTGGTTTTTGCATAGACTTATTGGGGTATCAGGGTTGGAGAATTACTGCAACAGGTGGAAATACATGCCTTTAATTCCCATCCTGAGGTGGGAAGATAAAATTTTAATCTGGACCACACCTTCTGCTGGAAGCCTATATGACAGCAATTTTCTTTCTTTTTCTTTTCTTTTTTTTTTTTTTTTTTGTTTTTTTTTTTTTTGTTTGTTTTGTTTGGTTTTTCGAGACAGGGTTTCTCTGTGTAGCCCTGGCTGTCCTGGAACTCACTCTGTAGACCAGGATGGCCTCCAACTCAGAAATCTGCCTGCCTCTGCCTCCCGAGTGTTGGGATCAAAGGCGTGCACCACCACGACTGGCTATAACATGCAGGTTATGACCCCTTGAGGGTCAAACAACCCTTCTCAGGGGTTGCTTAAGACCATCTGCATATCACATATTTATATTACATTACAATTCATAACAGCAAAATTAGTGATAAGATAACAAAATAATTTTATGGTTAGGGAGTCACAACATGAGGGACTGTATTAAGGGCTCACAGCATTAGGAAGATTGAGAACCACTGCTACATAGATACGGAAGATGGAAGCTTTTGCTCTTTGTCTGCTTGCTGTTACCTAGCAAGTCCGTTCCCTCATGGGCATTACAGCTACATCTTTGGGATTCCAGCATATACTGAGCACCAGCTTGTGGACTGAGCAAACTACTGGAGTCTTGGACTTTCTATGCTCTGCTCTGCCAGCCAACATCATATTAGCTGGACAACAGTCTGTAAGTCATTTGAATAAATCCCTTCTCTCTCTGTCTCTCTCTCTCTCTCTCTCTCTCTATATATATATATATATATATATATATATATATATACACACACACACACACACATACATACATACATTTTATAAGTTGTTACTCTAGAGAGCCCTAATACACTCCCCCAACTCGCTTTTGGTCATGATCTATCATCATAGAAATAGTAATCCTAACTAAGACAGAAGTTGGTACCAGGATTGTGGGGTACTGACCAGATAGACCTGACCTTATTTCAGGGAGGATTGTGGAAGGATTTTGGAACTTTGGGCTAGAAAAGCCCTTGAGTGTTCTATGGGATCCTTCAAGATAAGAATCTTCAGAGAAATACAGAGGACAAGGGTTGTCAGGTGAAGATCCAGACAACCAGAGGGAAGTGTGAGAGTCTCTCAAAGATTCTGGGGGGAGGGGGAGCTGAATATTTTGAGTTAAGCATCTGTGGTTCTTAGCTGGAGCTGAAGAATCTGCTAAGATTAGCAAGAGACCAGAAGCACTAAAGTCAAACCTTTGTTTTACTGGGATAATTGATACTGGAGAATGTTATGTAGTTCATGTCCACCAGGAAAAGACTCCCAGACTCTACTCAGATTATTTTTGGGGCAATTGATTAAAGCTGCTAGCAGGACCACAGTCTCTAACCCAAATGTGCCCAGAGATGGGGAAAATAAGGCCTTTAAAGGCAAAAACCATGAGAGCTGTTCTGCTCTGCCAAGATTACGTGATCAATCAACGTTACCTCAAAATAGAGTTTGAATGACTGAGTAAGCAAGTTAGAGAAATCAAATCAGCTGTTAGGCATGTCATAACAAGCAGACAGTTATGGCTGCACATTTTTCAGTGGTGGTCTAGGAGTTAGGGTTGCTGTAAACTTATCTTCCGGGAACTTCAATCAGAGACAAACTGCTATTAAGTACCTAAGGTAGATACCTAACACAAAATGGGGTTTCTTTAGTCATCACATCACCCAGGATCTGTAGATCATATGAATTAAATCATTGATTCATGTTGAGGTACAGGTTGGTACCACGCCTATAGGGTAGTATTTCAACAGAAATTATTCTTTATAAATGTATGTTAGTAGCCAATTTAAAACACAAGGCCAATCAGAAGACCGAAGAGCAGTAAAATAGGTTCAGCTACGACAGGTAAAAGGCTAGTAAGCCATTGGGGACCATGGAGAAAGGAACTGTTGCCAATTAGGAAGGTGTTGGCTTGTTCATGTAGGGGGATTCCTGATCTTAAAAAGAATGTTGGGAGCAGCTCAGTCCATCCTCCAATAGTTTCTGCACGGAATTTGGTATTTCTTTAATAGTCCTGTTAGTTCTATCTGTCCTAAGCTTGGGGGCCTATAGACGCAATGCAATTCCCAATGTATTTCTAGAGTTTAAGCAATTTGTTTTGACAGTCTGATGGTTAATACTGGTCCCCACTGTCAGACCAAAAAGAGTAGGGAAGGCAAAATAGGGAATAATCTCCATCAGTAACTTCTTAGTAACTATATGAGCCATTTCTGATCTGGTGAAAATAACTCCCACCCATCCTGAAAAGCTAGCTGCAAAAAACTAGCAAATATCAGTAGCCAAACTTGACAGAGTAACTTCAGTAAAGACCAGTTCCTAATGTTTCCCACTCAGTACGGCTGGCAATAGGTATCTAACGTCCCCTTACCTTGATCAGTGTTGGGGTCTCAGATTGGTAAAGCTGAGAGTAATATACGCTCAACTCATCTTTCTTTGTCCACCTGGGGTTTTGTGCGACCCAGCAGAGTCATGCTGGCTTCAGTCATGTTTTGATCCCTCTCCTCAGCATTAGAAGAGCTGTCTAGAAGCTATTTGTGATCATCATGGGTCGGAAAACAGTTTCCAACAAGCTAATGAGAGCCCGAGGCGTCTCAAAGAAGGAAGCATTCTGAGTGTTCCAGATCGCTGGGCAAAAGAAGGAGCATTATCTAGAAAAGAAGGTCTGGGCCTCCGCTCATCAGCCCCTTACACCCATGGGGGTCCGCTAGGCTGGGACAGTGCTCAGCTGAGGCAGAAAGCAATCCAGCCCACTCCTGTGTGAAGGTCAGGTAGGTCAAAGAGATTCTTGGGACTGTAGATTCTTGATCCCTTCAGATCCTGGACTGGCTCAATGTGGAGACTGTAAGGTAGGAGAAAATACTCCTCCTCCGCAGGGGCCAGAACAGACAGTCTAGGCATCTTACTTGGGTTTTCGTTCAGCCTCTGGTTGATAAGGAAACAGAGGAGCTCTTGTTTAAGAGCACAGCATTTCAGCTAAGGAGGGGGTTGACGAGGAGTGAGAGCCAACAGTCCAAACAGTCTGGTATATACTATGCTGGCTAGCCTTATGTCAACTTAACACAAAGTCAAATCATCTGAAAGCAGGGAACCCTAACTGAGAAAAGGCCTCCATAAGATCCAGCTGTAGGGCATTTTCTTAATTAGTAATTAATGAAGAGAGCCCAGCCCATTGTGGGTAGTGCCATCCATGGGCAGGTGGTCCTATGTTCTATAATAAAGTAGGCTGAGCAAGCCATGATGAGAAGGCCAATACACAACACCCCTCCATGACCTCTGCATCAGCTACCAACTCCAGGTTCTTGTCCTGTTTGAGTTCTTGTCCTGGCTCCTTCAGTGATGGACTACTGTAGAAAGATAAGTCAAATAAACCCTTTCCTTCAAAACTTGCTTTATGGTCATGGTATTTCATCACAGCAAAAGTAACCCTAGCTAGTACACCTAATTGTACTAGTACACCTAGCAATTGTCCAAAGGAGCCTTCATCTTACTTCACAGATACTTGCTCAGCAACAATCATTGCAGCTCTATTCTTAATACCTAGTAAATGTTAACAACCTAAATGTCTTTCAACAGATAAATGGATAATGAAAATATGCTACATATATCTGATGGAATGCTATTCAGCTGAAAAGAAAAAAGGAGCTGAAATTTGCAGATAAACAGAACTAGAAAAGATTGTATTGAGCAAGGTAACTAAAATCCAGAAGGGCAAACATCATATATTCTCTCTGTGGTTCCTAGTTCTAAATAGACTGACTGCAGAAATTAGGAGAGTAAAAGGGGACCATTCCTAGGGTGGAGGAGGGGCAGGAGACAACAGAGAGGAGAACAGCAAGATATAAGTAATCTGATGGGGAGAGTGGACTCTATATATAGGGAGAGGGGCCAGTAAATACAAAAGGAGGGAGGCAGGTAGGATACCAGTGGGGATGTCTGAATACATCAGAAAGCATTACACTATTAACTGTCTACCTTAAAATTCCTATAATGCATGCAAGTTGATGTATAAAATCACATTATACTTTAAAGGAATGTTTCCCATCTCGACTAATGCCAAAAGATCATCTAACAAAAATCCCCAATACCAGGGATGGGAAGTCCTCTTTTGACTTATTGGCCAGAGTTGTCCAAGAGTCTCCCCAAACACTACAGGTTATTATGATTGTTCTTGGTAAGTCCCTATTGCAGAAAAGACCATGCACTAGAATACACATGGGCAAGAGGCCTCTGACAGAACTAACCTGAGTGCTTCCTTCCTTTGGACAAGCTTCCATGGTTAAGAGAAGGCACCATGCATGCTTCCAAAGAGGGGAAGCCACCAGCAGTCATATTCAGGTATGATGTCTATGAACAAGAACAATGAACAGCATGGCAAAATAGCCCATGGTATATAGTAGTGGCACACACAACTTGGTGACAATCAGCAACTCTCTATTTAGACTTAAGAATCTAACAGGGGGGAAATCTTGCCTGATACAAGAGCTCAGCACTTTCCTGAACCAGCATAATCCTTAACTACATTCTAAATATTTGTTCTTATACCCACAGGGAAGTGTAGTCCTTACCCCTCATCAAGGAGACTTCTCTTTGCAATAGACAGAAAACCACAAACAATCAAAATGTAGAGTTGTGGAGCTCAGTCCCAATGGTTATTTATACTAAACAATTCTTATATCTAAAGCTTTCATTATGGAGGAGGGGGCAGAAAGACTGCAAGGGGGAACAGGGAGTTTGTTATAATGTCCTGTCTCCTAGGAATGTCAGGTGCTACAGCATAAAGTTCCAACAATATAACAGCCTAAGCATGACCTGAACAAGGACACCATTTGGTGTGTTAACATGGATAAGAAAATCTCAATCCTACAGAAAGTTGCCTGAAGGCAACTATGGAATGCTGAGAGAAGGAGGAATACTCTTCCTCAGGGATGAGCACTCTAACTGGTTATCCAACACCAAATGGTCAGCCTTGAAAATATGTAAGTACAAATAATATACAGACTCAGAAGTTAGTATTATGTATTTGGGGGCATATATATGAAAGAGTAGTCATCAGTTCGAAAGGGATATATGGGAAAGTTTGAAGGGGGAAATAGGAGGTGACAAATGATGTCATTTCATTATAATCTCAAAAGATAAAAGAAATATTAATTTTTAAGAGCAGCAAAGAAAAACTATCCAGTTGTAATAGTGCTCACTGTTAGGTTATGCTAAAGAAATGGGAGAACAAATATCAGGAGTCAAGGCCCCCTGGCCTACACATTTAAGAGGTTGGAGGGAAGGACCACTGACCAGCAGTCAGCAGAGTACTGACTGCTCTTAGAGAAGGCTGAGCTTCTATTCTCAGCCAACAACCATGTGCAACTTTAGTTCCTGCGGATCCAAAGCCCCCTTTTGGCTTCTGTAGGCAATGCATGTCTACACAATAGACACATATGCGAGCAAAATAGCCTTATATATAAAATTAAGATAAATCTTCAATAGAAAGTATAAACATACCTCACACATTCATCTTCCTGTGTACAACGGCCTTAGGTAATCACCATTATAGTTCAATGCACACACAGCACATAAACTCCTGTGTTTACATGTAAAGATTCCACCTATGAGGGATGTCATATTCTATAGAGATTCGAATTGGGAATGCTGCAGTATAACATATTCAACGCTAAGTAGCTCAGTCTATATGATATTAACTCTTAAGAATTACAACGTACTTTCTGGCCTGAGGATGGGCATCATTATGAACAAGTGGGCCTCATGCTCCCTGTGTAGTTGAAGATGACCTTGGTTCCAGCCCTCAATTTTCTATGTCCTAAGTGCTGGGACTATAAGCCACCACCACACCTAGCTACCAGGGCATTCTACTGTTTCTGATGTTTCTTGTTGCTGTGATATCTGACAAGTCACATACTGAAGAGGAAGTTTGTTTTGTCTCCAATGTTCAGGGTCCAGTCCACCATGACAGGAGACACACAGAAGGGCGGAAATGAAGCAGCACTGTGACTGGGTGAAATAGGCAAGCAGAGCAACAGGAACCACTGGTGCTTGTCCACACGGTTCTTTCATTTTTCAGTTGGTCTAGCATCTAGTGCGACTCAGCTTTCACCTCCCCTTCACCATGCAGAGATGACCTGAAGACTTTAGAACCACTGAACATGTCACCCATGACCTGGACAGATCAACTGTCTCTAACAGCAGTTCAGTACTGCATATATCTTTCTCATGGCTGTCATCTTCAATGTGTGAAGCACATTAAATACACGAATGTAGGTGCTGCTGCCTATGCTGCCCAGATCAATCAATGCTTCTTGAAAAGACATGGATTGAAAGGTCAGGTAGATAGGGCACAGCAGAGAGAAGTGTCTGCTTTGAACTCAGATCTTTCTGATGAAATCCGGGTAGGTGAGAGCTGAACATTACTGTATACGTTCCAGAATAATTTACCTAAGAGCCGTAAAGATGGTAAATCATGCAAGGGGCAGTCATAAAGGGGTAATTTGTGAGCTAAGATATCCCAAGAAACTTGACTCCCAAGTTGTAATATTCTACCTCTTCAAAATGGGAGTATACTTTGAACACTTAACACAGGTGTAGATGTTATTCCTTCTGGGAACTTCAGCCCATGATTGTTGTGAACATATCCCAATCTCACTCATTTTGCTCTTTTTTCCAGTGCCTCTTGGAGAAATGCTAGTATTGAAAACAAACAAATAAAACTACCCACAATAAGGAACAGGAACAAAAATGAAGTCTTATATTTTATGGTACCAGTTAGGGTTTCTATTAATGCAGTGGAACACTATAACTAAAATCAAGTTGGGGAAGAAAGGGTTTAGTGGGTTTACATTCCCATAGTGTAGTCCATCACTTAAGGATGGGAACTCAAATATGGCAGGGACCTGGAGGCAGGAGCTGATGCAAGGCCATGGAGTGGTGCTGCTTAACTGGTTTGCTCCACATGGCTTGCTCAGCCCACTTTCTTATAGAAAAACCCAGGACCACCAGCCCAGGGATGGTACCATCCACAAGAGGCTGGGGCCTCCAGCATCAACCACTAATTAAATAAATACCTACAGCCCAACCTTATGGAGATGTTTTCTCAATGGGGCTCCTGCATCTGGTGACTTTAGCTTGTGTCATAAAAGTAGCCAGTACAGTATTTAATGATCAATTAATTACCTATTAATCAAAGACAAACTATAAAATAAACAAGACATATGTCAGCACTGGAACAAATGTTAGTCACTTCTTTAGTACCAACCTCAAGGCATCTCTATTTTTCTCCAGCAAAATCCAAAACTACCAGTATGGAAAGAAAGGAACTTGCAAGAAGTCAGGGTGAAAAACAAAATCATGCACAAAAGCCGACCCTTCTCATTTATAACTCTGAGTGCAAATGGATTTAACAGACCAACTATATGACAGATTAATGCACTGAATTCCAAAGAACTGTCTTTTGTCAAAAACAACAAAACAAAACAGCTAGAAAATACCCACAGAGTTAAATATTGAGAAATGAAACTGTCCAGAGGTGGACTGATCAACTGAGACATTCCCTGAAGCCCTAATATATGGAAAGGGCCCTGGCCTTGTCAAAACCAGGAACATGCTTGACAGCCAGTAAAAGCCTGGAGCCAGGGCATAGGGAGCTTTTCTATGAGGACTTGGTGTAGAGAGAAGGAACACAGCTTCTTCTCTAAGCAAGAGATATGCTTGGAAAAGCTTGGGGCCATAGTCTTGGGGTAGCTGTGGCCTCAGATCCTAAGAACCCAACACTTTAGCCACATGGTGTCTTCCATCACTGCTTCCCTCAGATTTGATGGGACCCTGAATGTTGATCTGACAGAATTTCAGACCAACCTGGTGCCCTACCCTCACATCCACTTCCCTCTGGCCACTTATGCCCCTGACATCTCTACTGAGAAAGCCTACCATGGGCAGCTTTCTGTAGCAGACATCACCAATGCCTGCTTTGAGCCATCCATCCAGATGGTGAAATGTGACCCTCACCATGGTAAATGCATGGCTTGCTGCCTGCTGTACCATGGCAATGTGGTTCCCAAAGATGTCAATGTTGTCATTGCCACCATCAAGACCAAGCGTACCATCCAGTTTGTGGACTGGTGCCCCACTGGCTTCAAGGTTGGCATTAATTACCAGCCTACCACTGTGGTACCTGGTGGTGACCTGGCCAGGGTCCAGAGAGCTGTGTGCATGCTGAGCAACACCATGGCCATTGCTGAGGCTGGGCTCGCCTAGATCACAAGTTTGATCTGATGTATGCCAAGCGTGCCTTTGTGCACTGGTATATGAGTGAGGGCATGGAGGAGGGTGAGTTCTCTGAGGCCTGTGAGGACATGGCTACCCTAGGGAAGGGTTATGAGGAGGTTGGGGCAGATAGTGCTGAAAGAGGTGATGAGGGTGACAAATATTAACTTATATGCTGCAATTTTACACTTCTGTGGTCTCATCTTTGTCTTTGTGTGTATTTTTACTGTCCTAAACTGTCAATAAAGGTGTTTCCATTTTAAGTGGGAGGGGAAAAAAAAAAGAACCCAACACTTCCCACCAAGATATGGTTATCAGTCCCAAGGCTACTATGACTGTGCTAGGTCTATTGTGTTCTTGAGATACCTTGTGTTCCCTTTGTGCAACACTGTTTGATCAGCTTCTTATTGACTTTGTACCACTATGTGATAGTTTCTGCTGACTCTGTCCCATTTAGCCCTATAGAAAGAATATATAAAATCCTGTACTTCTTAATAATTTGCTTGGCATAAGGCATAGGTTGTGCAAGACCTTCTGACCCATACTTTATCTTCTTTATGGACTTTGTGGGAAAAGAGAATAGACTTGATCTGGATTCTATAATTAGTTAATGTATTAAAGCTGCTAGCATGACAACACTCGTTGAGCCAAACTTGAGATTTTCATCTGAAAGGAGCTGAAGAAAGGATTTTTAAAGGTAGAAACCACAAGACTTTAAGTATCTGCTCAAGCAACCCAAGAGCTGTTCTACTCTGCCAAGATTAAGTAGTCAAACTGACCTCAAAACAGTCCTTGAAGCTGTATAAGCAGGTTACAAAAGCCAAAAAGTAGTCAGTCTATCACTGGTCAGAGTTACTGGGTACTTATCTTCCAGAGACTGGAGTAAGAGACAAATGTCTACTACCCAGATGGATCCCTAGCATAAAATGGGAGTTTCTTCAGTCATCACATTCTTCTCTATCTTTATTCTGCTTTATCTTATGACCTTTATCCAGCTTCTCTCTCTCTCTCTCTCTCTCTCTCTCTCTCTCTAGACCCCATCACTGAAGAATGACCTGCTGGAACATGTCATCAAACTGTAAAACAAATGAAGCTATGGAAACATATAGGAATAATCCTACCTGATAGAGTAACTTCAAACAAAAACAAATCAGAAGCAATGAAGAGCACCACTACGTGTAAGTAAACACAGACACAACTAATGTAAATGTCTCCACACGAAATCAGGTTTTCAGTTCTACCTAGATAACATTAAAAGACATGGGAAATCAAATGGTTCAAAGAAAATAAAAACAGGACATTTCCATATTGCAGTCTCACACCTAGACAGGTCATACAAACAGACCAACCATGTGCAAAGGATTCTTCAAGATAAATATCCAAAACATTAACTGGGTTTAAAAAAAAATAGCTACAGAACATTATGCACAACCACAAAAAGAATATATTCTGCTCAGTGGCACAAGATATCTTCTCTAAAATGCACCACATCACAGGCCAAGAGCCAAACCATAAGGAAAGGAAAGGAAAGGAAAGGAAAGGAAAGGAAAGGAAAGGAAAGGAAAGGAAAGGAAAGGAAAGAAAAGAAAAGAAAAGAAAAGAAAAGAAAAGAAAAGAAAAGAAAAGAAAAGAAAAGAAAAAGAAACAAATTTTGTATATCCTATCAGAACACCATGTACTGGAACTAAAAATGAATAAAAAGACTAACCTAAGAAAATACACAATTAATTGATGAAATGATATAGCACTGAAGGATTAGGGAGAGAATCACTCCTAAGTGTAAGAATTATAGCGAATCCTTAGTTAAAATAGCAGAGATCTCAAATTTAAAAACAAATAAAGCCGGGCTTGGTGGTGCTCACCTTTAATCCCAGCACTTGAGAGGCAGAGGCAGGCAGATTTCTGAGTTTGAGGCCAGCTTGGTCTACAGAGTGAGTTCCAGGACAGCCAGGACTACACAGAGAAACCCTGTCTTGAAAAAAACCAAAAACCAAACCAAACCAAAACAAAACCAAATAAAAACAAAAAACAGACAAAAAACAGACCCACAACACCAAGGAGATGGAAACAGTCATCAAGAGATTCATCACAAAGTAATGTCCTGAGCCAGATTGACTGTAAAATTCTACTAACCTTCGAGTATTTTAATATTGTTTTATTTTTTAAAAAATTATTTTTATTTTTATACATTTTTATTTTTATATTTATATTTATATTTTTTAAACTAAAAAAAAAAATCAAATCTTAACACATTTCAAATCCTTCCCCAAAACAGAAAAAGATGCATACTACCAAACTCATTCTAAGGAGCCACTGCAACTCTAATATCAAAGAGACACACACCCACACACAAAAACAAATATCCCTAATTAATATAGTTTTTTTTTAAAGAAAATTAACTATAGTCAACTTTGATCTTACGTCATGACTAAGCTGGCTTCATCCCCAGGATGGAAGGATGGCTCAATATATGTAAATCAACAAGTAACGCACCGTAAAATAGACAAACAGAAAGCACTTCTCATGTAGAAAGGTCATTGGGTAAACTTCAAATGTGTACATAAGTCTTGATGCAGCTAGGAATGGATGGAGCATCTGTCAATATAATAAAAGCTGTGGACGAAACTGTGGGCAACCTTGATTATATAGAGAGAAATGAAAACTTTGGCATGAGACAAGGGTTCCTAATATCTCTACTTTTCCAATAATGTACTCAAATTCTTTAGAAAAGGAAGAAAATATAGATAGGCAAAGGGAAAAAAAGGAAAGGAAAAAAAAATTCAACTATGCCAGTTTACAGATGACATAAATGCATACTAAAAGACCTTGCTGTATACTCTTCTGAAACTTTAAATATGATCATTTTGCCTCACGCTATGTCATCTTGACAAAAGCTAGAGCCATTCTGGAAGAGAAGCTCAACAGAGAAAATGTCTCCACCAGACTGGCCCGTGGGCAAGCCTGTGATGCACTGTCTTGACTGATGGGCCCAGATGGAGGGCCCAGCTCATTGTGGGCAGTGCCACAACTGACCTGGAGGTCCTGGGTACTGTAAGAAAGCATGCTGAGGGGCTGGTGGGATGGTTCAGCAGTTAAGAACACCGGCTTCTCTTCCAGAGGACCCAGAGGTTCAATTCCTAGTACCCCCATGGCAGCTCACATTATTAATCTACATCCTGACATCCTCACACAGACATATGTGCAGGCAAAACATGAAAGCACATTTAAAAAGATTTCATTAAAAAAAAAGAATATGTATTAAAAAGAAAAGAAAGGAAAGAAGGAAGGAAAAAAGGAAGGAAGGAAGAAAGGAAGGAAGGAAGGTGAACAAGCCATGGGAAGGAAGGCAGTAAACAGCACTCCTCCAAGTTCTCTCTACTGTTCCTGCCTCCATGTTCCTACCCTGCCTGGGGCCAGCCCAGGATGTTCTTCTGTCTTGTCGGTTCTTCTTGAGGCAGCGGTGGGGGAAGAGCTTAGGCAGAGTGTAGGACTTTGTCAAGATATTTAGGGTTGCTGTATAATAAAATGTTTACTTATCTAGGCCTAAGTTACTATGCTATTGTAGCTGACCTGCCTTCTGTCATCCTCTGAGGCCAGAAACTGCAGCTTCTGGCACCTAGCACCTCTTCTTCAAGTCACAAAGGATTAAGTTAATAGCCTTGACTATCTCAGCAGGAACTGCTGGGCTCTAACTTTCAGCCTGCTGAAAGTTCAGTGCAGGAAGAGAAGACACTTAGATAAGTGATTATAGAGTTTATTACCAAATTATAAAAAGTTTCCTATGAAAACTATCTAAGGGAAAAAGCAGAAAGATCCGAAGTGGATAAAGGGAAAAATTCTCTACGTGGGGAAAGGGAAAAGATTCTAGTCTAAGTGGGGAAAGGCAAAAAAGTCTCCTCTATTGATCTTAGCTCGCTCATCTTTGTCCTCAGTACCTATACATCTTTCAGAATACATGATCACATGTTACAAAGTTCATCACAAGTTCAAATAAAAAATCAAATCATAAATTGAAACAGAAGTTTACAACACCAAATGTTTACATGCGTATCCATTAGAAGTAATTATCTGGCTAAATATCTATCATCTATCTCAGCTCCACAGGTTTAAAACCATAACTAAGTTATTATTGAAGTTTTGTATAGATAAGCCCAGTCGGTATTTTATCTTCTGTCCTAGCACCTATAATAAATTGTTAGTTCCCTTTTAATGACCTTTGGTTAATTGTTTTACAACCTCTTGGAATGTAGGAGAAAGTCTGGTTACCATCTAAGAGCAATTAACTGGTGACACTTGGGAGACTGACAGAGTTCTCATTGCAGCTGTGACGATCAGAAAAGGACCTAATAGCAGTCGCATTAATAAAAAAACTTAATAATCACAGATATAATTTTAGAAATTCTTATAGGATCATCATTAAGACTTAAGTCATCTATTTGTCTATATAGCATCACTACAAGACAGTACATCTTCATCGATCTGCAGAGATCTGTTTCAAAGGGGGAGTGCTCCTACTTAGTGATTGTTATATATGTTTAAAAATAACAGGAAAAGCATATTAATAGCAGGAATCTTTCCTAAAATGAGTCCCTCACAGCCTTGCTTAATGAGGGCTCACCTGTCACAGATTATATAATAATCCGAGGCAGGCAACTTCAGATGATCACTTGCTAGTTATTAGCTTGTCCCATTATGGCTCCTGACACTACCCTACCTGATTTCCTACCCTGACTTCAAACAGTGATGGATCATTATTTGGAAGTTTATTTAAAAAAAAAAAAAAGCCCTTTCCTTCCCAATTTGCTTTTCGTGACAATGTTTTCTACTTCAATAGAATCCCTAATTAAAACAAAGATAAACACTATCAGTAAAATTGCTGTTCACAAAGTCAACATAAAATATCATTAACTTCTGTATATACTAACAAGATACTTGCAGAGAGAGTAATTAGGAAAAATAGAACCTAGTTTTTAAAAGTTTTTTAAAGGAGACATCCAGGAATAACCCTAACCAAAGAAGTCAAGGACTTCTATAAGCATAATTTGAAAATATCAAAAAGCATCACTTACAGAAAGACATTATAAGACATAAAGACATGTTCTGGGATTTGCAGAGCTCATTTTGTAAAAACACCTAGAGTAATAAAAGCAATCAATACATTCAATGAAATCCATAGCAAATTTCCAATAACAAAGAACAACAACAACAACAAAACCCACATAACCCATATAGGAAAGAAAAAAACCTGCCACATATAAGCAAAGCAATCTATGCAGAAAGAACCATCAGATGTCCACTACTTAACAACCTCAAACTCTACTGCACATAGTGATAAGGAGTGCACGGTAGTCATATAAAACAAAACTGTAACTAAGGCAATGTAAAAGTCCCCAGAGAGAGAACACTAAATTAAAGGACACAAAATATTTGACACAATTTCCAAAAATATGTGCCACAATAGAGAACCCTTTGAACAAATACTGCTGGAAAAGTTAGATATCCAATTCTTCCAAAAGGAAGATTAAAATTATTTAATTTCTCTTATCCCACACAAAAATAAAATCAAACTGGTTTGAAAGATATTAACATTGAAATGCAAAAGGCATCATAGTAACTAATTGTACCACCACACACACATTCAAACCACACATTGCACATTTTTCTCTTTTCTGCATTTTTTTTTTTTGCAGAAAAAGTATATTAAGATAATCAAAAAAAAAAAAAAAAAAGCCGGACCATGGTGGCACACACCTTTAATCCCAGCACTTAGGAGGCAGAGGCAGGCAGATTTCTGAGTTCTAGGCCAGCCTGGTCTACAAAGTGAGTTCCAGGACAGCCAGGGCTACACAGAGAAACCCTGTCTCGAAAAACCAAAAAAACCCCAAACAAACAAAAGGTAATGCAAGGGGAGGTTCTGTTGCTAACATCATCCCCCCAGTTGGCTCTTGATGTGTCAGTAAAGAAGGCTGGGGGCCAATTGCTGTGTGGAGGGTACAGGTGGGACTTATGGGTCCCAGGAGGAAAAGGGAGATAGAAGGAAGGAGAGAGGCTTTTCTCCCATGCTTTGGAGGAAAAGGGACATGACAACAATCATGTAAGGCTCCGGGGCAGCTAGGGCCTGTGGCCTCTGCTTTGGGCAGGGGCTAGGGATGTCTGCCAGTAAGTTTAGAGTAAAAGGAGAGAGTGATAATAAATAGGGCACGCTTTTCCAAGACAGGAGCTACCTGTGCCTAGCAATCGTATATAGTAGGCAAGTTAAAAAGCAACAAGCTGTGTGTGAGTGTTTTTTATCTGAGGATTCAAGGGTCTCGGGTGGGAGCTGGAGCAAAGGCGGGTAGGATAAGAATCTGGTTAGGGCTGGCAACAGCAGTTCCCAGAACTAAGCCGGTGGATCAAAAGGGAGCCAGGAGGAGCTGGTAGTGCGGCTGCAGTCCTGGGCAAAGGAGGTAGCAACTTTTAAAACTACATACAAGATACATTGATACTATAAGTGGGGTAATGAGGGGGCAGAAGAGAAATAACAGGAAGTGGACAGAAAACACTGATGTGTACGTATGTATCAAATGCCATTTACTGATTTTTATTAGTAACTTCTGCAGTTCATGTGATAAAATGCAAGAGCAACCTGAAGGAGAAAGTTTAACCTGGCTCAGGGTGGATGGTTACTCTCAACCACTGTTGTAGTCTAAACAAGAACAGACCTCAGAGACTCATGAATCTTTGGTTCTCAGTTGGTGTACTACTTAAGGAAGACTAGAGGTATGGCCTTTTCAGACGAGGTATGTCATGTGTGTGTGTGTTGTATGTGTGTATATATAAGAAATGTGTGATGTGTGAAGAATGAAGACAGCAGGGTTTCTCTTACATATAGATTAAAATGCTGCAGATTGGAACAACGGTTGAATAGTTTTCCAATATCTTTGCTGACACAGAGTTCCTTTCTAGTATGAGGTATGTGGTGTTTAATCAAGCACAATTTTAGAAAAATCCTTGTCATATTCTTCACATTCATAGGGTTTGTTTTCATTGTGAGTGCTCTGGTGTCCAGTGAAGGTTGAACAAATCTAAAGGCTGTGTGACACTATCTCGTGTATAGAGTCTGTAAACCCTTCACACTTTGCTTTCTCTTCCCATGGCAAATGTCATGACCCCAAACAACTTAGAGGAAGACAGGCTTGTTTCAGCTTAAAACTTAAAAGTTCCATCAGCCATGGAAGCCAGAGCAGGAACTGAAGCAGAAACCATGGAGCAGCTTTTCTCAACCTAAAGGTTGTCACCCCTTTGGCAGTCAAATGACCTTTCACAGTGGTCACCTAAGATCATCTGTATACAAGACACTTACGATTCATAACAACATCAAAATTACAGTTTTGAAGTAGCATTGAAAATAACTTTATGGTTGAGGGTCACCACAAGATGAAAAACGCATTAACTAGGAAAGTTGGAAAGTAGGTATGGCCTACAGTCATAGAGGAAATATCCCTGTTGCTCCATACTTGAATATTCTCCTTCACCCAGATTTCTGTATAACCCAAGGACATTTGCCATTGAATGGCACTCCCTACCCTTGGATAGACTAATGCACATCACTTAGCAATCAAGAAAATGCTACAGAAAAATATGCCTACAGGCTAATCTGACTGAGTCAAATACCTAGTTGAGAGTCCCTCAGGAAATGCTGGGCTGTGTGATGTGGATGTCTACAGCTAACAAGGACATCTGCACCTGCAGGGGTTCTCACCTTGGTCATTTCTTTGGCGTTGATGAAGACTTCAATTATCATTCAAGGCTTAGGCACAGCGTTTGTACATGGAGAGTGTCTCTGCAGTTATGAAGTCTCTGGGATGCTTGAGGTGTGAAGAACAGGTAAAGGACTTGTCACGCTGATTGTTTCTGAAGGCTCCTTCATCAGAATCGATGCTTATAGAGACATGAGGGACTGATATGCCCTGGTCTTTTTCTGCACGTGTGTAGGGGTCCTCTCAGGTGTGAATGTTTGTGGTTGAGCAAGAGCTGACTGATACATAAAGCATCTGCCACGTCCTCTCCACACGCAGGCAAGCTGTCTGAAGACTTTTATGTGTTGTAAGTTATGAAGAACCTTTAAAAGTCCTTTCGACATCTCTCACATTCAGACGGTTTTCCCTCAAGACGAATTTTACGGAGGTTGGAAAATGTTGTCTGAATAGTAAAGCACTCTCCACACTCATCACAGGTGTACTGCTTCATTCTCTTATGGGTTCTCGCATGCTGAGTAACGTCTGAAGGACTAGGAAAGGCTTTGCCACATTCCTCACACTCATAGGGCCTCTCCTCAGAATGAATTCTCTGGTGTCTTTTAAGGTCTGAAGAATAGTAAAACATTTTGCCACATTCTTTGCACTTGTAGGATTTCTGTCCACTATGGGCTTTCTTGTGTCGACTGAGGTGATAACTCCTGCTGTAGGCTTTGCCACATTTCTCACAGGTGTAGCGTTTCTCTCCAGTGTGAACTACTTTGTGTCTACTAAGGGCTGAAAGATTACTGAAGGGTTTTTTACACTCTTCGCACTTGTATGGTTTCTCTCCGGTATGAACTCTTTGGTGTTTTGTAAAGTCTGCAGGACTGGAAAACTTTTTGCCACATACTTCACACTCGTAGGGCTTCTCCCCAGTGTGAATTTTCTGGTGGTTAGTAAGTGTGGAAGGCATAAGAAAGGCCTTGCCACATACTTCACATTTGTAAGGCTTCTCTCCAGTGTGAATTTTCTGGTGGTTATGAAGTATGGAGGGCAGAGAAAAGGCCTTGCCACATATGTCACACGTGTAGGGTTTCTCTCCTGTGTGAATTCTCAGGTGTTGAGTAAGGACCGAGCTCTTAGCAAAGGCTTTCCCACATTCTTTACATTTATAGAGTTTTTTTCCTGGTGAGTAGAAGTTGAGATAAGAAGAAAAGCTTAGGAACATTTGTCATATTTATAATGTGTATCTTTAATACAGAGACTTTAATTCATTTTCATGGATAAATAAAAAACAACAATACATCACAACATCTATAGTCACTGTTTAGAAAATAAAGCAGATGAAAATCATTTAAACTTCAATTGAAATAAAACGACAAAACAGAGTATAGAAAAAGTAGAACATAATTCATATTTAAATAGCTATGAAGGTTGTAACATGGGTAGGAATAGAAACTCCTCAAGAATTATGATCACAGAATGGAGTTATGATAAACAAACATAGAAACTGTATGAGTTCATACACTTGAAAATGACAAAGCAGGCCACCTAGGTAAACAGAAAGTCAGTGATGATTGTGTGAAACGGGATGGACATAGGAAAGATGATGTGTTATCCTAAGTATGCAGTTTTAGTTGTGGAAGATAGAAAGCATAAGTGTATAACCAGAAGACTGTCCGAAAACCAGCAAATAATATGCTTTATCAATTTAAGATAGCAGACTTTATGTTATATTCTAATGACAAGACAATATACCAGAAAAATATTATTAGGAGAAAAATTTCAAGTTCTGTTATAAATGACAAATTTTGATAACTGGATACACCTGTCAGTTAACTAGATTAATTAAACAATTAAAAGTAGCCTAATTTCTAATTAACAGGATAAATAACCCCAGAGTAACCAAAGAAAAGAGAAAATATAAAAAGCATGAACATATAAGGCCTATATTCATACATGTAAGTGGAAAACATGGCATCTTGAGGCCCATGTTCACACATGTAAGTGGAAATATACAAAACTGCTGGTCACAGAAACACATATGTTAATATAGACTTTTCATAGATGTTAAAAATGTTAGTCTTAAAATGTTTTAACTGTAGGTATTCCATTTAAAAATACATACAGTACATTTAACAAGATGATTTCAGACAGACTAAGTAGCAAAATCATAAGCGAGAAAATGGAACTGCCAATGAGGAGCCAAGAATCTAAAACTAACAAAATTCTTAACCAGTGTAGGAAGATTCTTCTAGGCTTGTACGGATGTTACCCAAGACTATCTACCTACAAAGGCATGTGTCTTAAGTCACTGACACTGTGTGAGGGAAAACATGAAGATGAATACAATAATTCAGATAGCACTCTGAAAAGATCATTTAATTAACCAAGATATAAAGATATGACAGAGAAAATGAGGATTCTAGTCAGAGAGGGAGAGAGAACTAGAAAAGGAGAAGAAATAAGATAACAGGAAGGTTGTCCAAAGGAAAAGTTATAAGGAGTCACACTATTAACTATCTACCTAAAAATATATATACAGTACATGGAAATGGGTATGAATATACATATATAACTTAAATGATGTTTTCCCATGGAGGCTCCCAAGGCTCCCACTGAGAGCCAAAGACCACTTAACAAAAACTTTGAACACCAGGCATGAAAAGCCTTCTTTTGTGCAATTAGTCAAGGTGGTCCTAAAGACCCCCAGAACATTCCAGACTATTGCTAAGGGCTTTGGTTGTTCCTCGGAAGTGGAAGGTAAGTTATTACCGCTGAAGACACCACAGGCTTAAGACACAGCACTCAGAGGCCCCTGAACTGGAAATGATCAGAAATGCCTCCTCCCTGAGGAATAGTTTTCACGGTAACAGAAGGCGGCATGAAAGCTTACCAAGAAGGGAAGCCACCCAAAGTCCTACCCAGTCATGGTGCCTATGAACCACAACAATGACCAGCGTGGCACAACCGTCAGGATGCAGAATTGACAAGCATAACACGGTAAGCTCTTTAGGACTCACTCAACAAGAAAGAAATGCCTGCTACTGGGAACTTAGCCAACCACCTGGAGTGGGCTAGCGAAACCATGGATCTTGGAGAAGAGCCTACAACCGTCACTTTTCTAAACCAGCAGCACAATCTCCACCACTATCTTCTAAATGTTTGTCCTTATGCTCAGAGGGAAGTATCGTCCCTACCCTCATCAAGGAAACTTTTCTTTGCAAAAAAAAAAAAAAAAAAGCAAACCATTTCAGAAAACCACAAATGATCAAAATGTAGACTTAGGAAGCCCAGTCCAAGTGAATACATTAAATAAATAAATAAATACCTGCACCTAAGGCTCAAGGAACGTTGTGGAAGAGGGGCTGAAAGATTTTTAAGCACCAGAGGGTTGGGGAGTTTACTGTGGGACAGTGTCTCCCAGTAATATCAGAAGTTACACTCAAAGTCTTACCAACTTGACTACCTACAGGAGAGCAAAGCAAGGACAACCAGACTTATGCCAGTGAAGACAGAGGAAAACCTCAGCCCTACACAAAGAACTACAGGCAACCAGGAAAGAGAGAGAGGGGGGAACTAGTTTGCCTCAGGGGAACAGCATACCAATCAGTCATCCAATACTAAACATTCAGTCTTGAAATCATACATACGAGTAACATTGCACAAATGGAACAGTTTATTTAGGAATACAAGTATATGCATGTGACAACAATTAATTAAA
The DNA here is from genome assembly GCF_978045245.1 of Mus caroli. Classification (NCBI taxonomy): domain Eukaryota; kingdom Metazoa; phylum Chordata; class Mammalia; order Rodentia; family Muridae; genus Mus; species Mus caroli. Next base: position 54,102,384 of record NW_028227270.1, on the reverse strand, counting down.
AAGGAGGCCATGAGTTGAAAGAGAGCAAGGAGTATATGGGAAGGTTTAGAAGGAGGAAGTGGGGAATGATATAATCTCAAAAATAATTTAAATAATTTTTTGAAAAGAAATGTATATATGAGTTACTGGATACAAAGGCTTCCTACATAAGTTTTTTAAAATGTCTGCCAAGTTTGAGAGTGGTAGGAGATAGTGTCCATTGCAATGTATACTCTCACCAAAACTCAGTACTTAGGCAGTCACTAAAAATGGACAGGAAGAACAATGGTTGGAGACTTAAAGGACCACCAACAGCTGAGAGACGCTCTTCTTTGACAGAACACATCATTAAAATAGATAGCCGCAGGATGTTTTCCACCAGAAAATGACACCTCAATGTATACTACGTTAGAGCCTGGCTTTCTGTTGGATCTGACCTTCCACTCTGACTCTCACCCCTCACCCCTACACACCTCGGGGCACAGCTGCTGCTTTCCTCTTCACATTCCGAAGCTCCTGGTTCTTCTCCAGAAATCTGACCAATAACGGCTTAGAGAAAGAAAAGCCTGTGGGGAGGGAGAAAGAAGGGAATTAACATTTCTACCCCAGTACTGTGCTGATAAGAAAAAAATGAGCTCACCACGTCGGTCTCAATAGGCATTTTAGAGTACTTTGAAGTTATTCGTCACAGATCTTCATTTCTGTCATTAACAAGGAAAACTATAAAATCAGAAAAGAATAAAATATTTTCTTTTCCATGTATGTTCCATGGCCTGTCCCATTTAATTTCTGGCATGACACTGACAGGAGTCACACACTGAAATAGATTAAAACACAAGAAGTTAAGTGAAATTTGTCTTCGTTGCACCAATTCTCCCTTAAGAGCCAGCCTGCAAGCTGGGCATGGTAGTTCCAGCACTTGGGAGGCCAAGACAGGCATATCCTGAGTTCAAGGCTAGCCTGGTCTACAGAACAAGTTCCACAACAGCCAGAGAAACCTGGGGTAGGGGAGAGGGAGAGCAGGACTATTAGATAGTGAAAGCTCCTAGATTCCTATAAAAGGAAGTTACATGTTGACAATGAACTAGGAATTCCTTATGGATGTGATCCTCACCCAGGAACACAAGGTGGCTGAAATTCTCCAGCATCACATCCCTGTACAGATCCCACTGAGCAGGCTCCAGGCATTCCAACTCTCCTGCAGAGAAATCAATGGCCACATCCCTGAATGACAGCATTTCTGAAATAAAGATCAATGAATGAATATCACACAATAGACCATTTAAAACCACAAATAGTAATACAAACACTCATAAGCATTATGTGCTGTGAACACCATTCTAAAGTTTCCCTAGAGTAAAGGAGTTAGAAATGCATCTGATGTGGGTAAATGTTACTAATTTATTTCTAATAGTCATATGATTTCACACAGTACCCATCTTTAAGAGAATAGTAAAAGATCCTATAAGTGAATGTAGCTACTACACAGTCAGGAATGCTAAAGCGTAAAATGAACGAACCCAAAAGGGAATGCAAGTCGTATGCTTGTATTATGCACCACTTTATACTAAAGTCATAGTGTGTGAGAAGTCACTTCTCAACATGCAGTACACAGAACAATGAATGTGAAGTGAAATTAAAATGCGGATTCTGATAGAGACACTGTCCTCAAGTCCAGCTTTCCTAGTATGCAGAGTTCAGTAGTAATAGTGAATTTGTAGGAGTTTGGAAGTGCTCCTATTTATCTACTTATTTCTTATTTAAGAAGTATAGAATTGCTCTTATCTTCTTGCTCCTGTTCTGTCCTCTCACCCTTTCCCCCCTCTCCCTCCCCTTGCTCATGGCCAGCCTCTACTTCTCTACTCTACTCTCTGTCTCTCTCTGCCTTTCTCTGTCTCTACTACCCTCTTAACTTCCCTCTCCATGCCCTGGATAAACTCCATTCTATACTTAAAAAATAATATTAAGTATAGAATTTAGAGAAATGGCTATAGATAAGCCTGGTAGAATTCTTCCATAAATCTATCTGGGCCTCTGTTTCCTTCCTTTCTTCCTATCTTCCTTCCTTCCTCTTTCTCTCTTGTCTTTCCTTTTCTTTCTTTCTTCCTTCCTTCCTTTTCTTTCTTTCTTTCTTTCTTTTTCTTTCTTTTTTCCTTTTTTCCTTTTTTCTTTTTCAGGAAAAGGAACTGGTTTTTGTGTGTATGTTCTCCTCATTTGTATGGTCTGATCAGGTTGCTGGTCTCCTCTTGGTTTACATGGGTGGTCTGGAGGAATCTAGAAATGGAATAGGGGACAGGTTTCTAAAATATTCCCTTATAAGGCTTTGTGTTTCTCCAGTGTCTGCTGCAGTGTTTCCCTGATTATTCTGGTCTGAATTGAGATCCTTCTTTTCTTCCCTTAAGTCAGTTAAGCCAACAAAAACTCTTCTTAATTGTCCTAAGAACCACCTCTGGATCTCACTAATTGTTTTTGTAGATTTTGTGGTTTCTATTTTGTCCTTTTATGCTCTCATTTTTATTTTTGTCTACTGAATTTTTGCTTCTTCTTCTTCTTCTTCTACTTCTTCTCCTTCTCCTCCTTCTTTGTAATTCTTGGGTATTTGTGTTCCTTGTGTCTTTTTTTAAACATATACTTTTAAAGCTATGAGTTTCCATCAGAGGACTTTAAGTTCATTAAGTTCCAGAAATTTTTTGAAATCCATAAGATCCTCAGACAATTCATTCCTAAGTTCTAAAAGACTAGAGATTCCAACTTAAACTACTATACTCAGCAAAAATTATCTGATGCAGTTGAAGGTGTAAGAACTTTCCAGGATACAAACAGGCTAATTCATGTTGATCAAATCAGTCCAAAAAAGAACCCTGGCAGCAATGCTTTAGACTACAGAGAGGAATAAGCAGAGCCAAGACTGTAGGAAGAGAAGAAAGGAAGGTACAGTCACTCAGACACAAAGTGTGACAAAGAATGCCAAAAGGGGGGTTGGGGATTTAGCATAGCAAGCACAAAGCCCTGGGTTCGGTCCTCAGCTCTGGGGAAGAAAAAAAAAATGCCAAAATTAAAAAAAATAGGCAGACAGTAGTGGAGCATGCCTTTGATCCCAGCACTTTGGAGGCAGAGGCAGGTAGATCTCTGTGAGTTCTAGGCCATCCTGGTCTACGGAGTGAGTTCCAGGACAGGGGCTTCATAGAGAAACCTTTTCTCAAAAACAAAACAAAATAAACCAAACCAAACCAAACCAAACAAAACAAAACAAAAAACAAAAGAAGAAAGCAGTAACTGAGTGGGGAAGCAAGCAGAACTCTACGCTTGTATGTACCTGAATAGCATCTATGCAAAAATGTATACCACTTCTTATTTTTCTTTTATAACATTGTAAAAAAAAAAAATCAAGTGAATTTTACAAGTTGGATTTCGTCCTATTTTAGATGACCTTCTACTTGGAGGGGGGAAGAGTATAGAGAAAATTAAGATATTTGTATCAAAATAGTGCTGAGATCTGCTTTTATAACTGAAATAAGAAAATTATTATGAAGTCAGACATAGAAACATGGTAAAATTATATTTACACCGGTTGCAGAAAGAGTTAAAATGGGGACTTTGCATTAGGAAAAACCATGATGTATATGTGACTCTGACAACAGGAAAAATGTGTAACTATACACAACATGCATTTGACTGAAGATGGTGCTTTGGTTCTTTCTATGGACACCACTGTGACATGCATGAGAAAAAATAATGTGACAGCTATTCATTTCTACATTAACTTTTTTCTTTCATTTGTTTTTATTCACTTGTCAACTATAATAAGTTTTCCATAAAATATGAATTCCATGAATAGCGCAGGTTCCATGTATGAAGCCAAACCACACTTAGTTGGTTTCAATCTCATTGCACACTCCCAGTACATCCTAATACATTCTTCCCATCAGGTGAGACTGAATGGATTTCCTTCCAGTGTTCTATTCCTAGCTCACACACTAAAGGCTGACTGAGCCACCACCCAATGGAATAAATTCCTCTGAAAGATCCAAATGTTCCCAATGGAAATGCATGGCGAGTATTGACCAAGACAGAATGTGCCAGAACAAACTTTCGTGAGGAACCCACAAACTGCGGCTCAGGTGCAGCACAGAGGAAGATGACAAATTGAGGGCATGTCCATCAAAGAACAGCAAGGGCTTGGTACATAGCTCAGGGGAGAAGTTCTTACTCAGATATGTGAGGTCTGGGTTCGTTCAACTCCCAGCAGGCAGGAGGCAGAGACGATGCCATGTATGTCCACTCCCTGTCTACATGCAAAGAAGCAAGGTACGACTTGGAGGAGAACCTCTGATATTCAGGTGTTTTCCTCTGGATGTGAAGAGCGGTACAGGCTTCCAACTCCTACGGCGTTTCAGGTCTGACCAATGCAGTGAGTTCTGATTTGCCTTCCTCAGTCAGCCAAGGGAAAGAGTACTGAGCGGTGGTGGATCAAGGCCCAGTAGACACGATCCTACAATACTTCACAAGCTCCAGTAACTGTACTCCAGGGCAGTCACTCTGTGCCCAGACTGATGATCCGTGTCCCACATGGTGGAAAGAAAGAAGCAAATCTCTAACCTCTCTTCTGGCCTGCTGAGGAACAGCATGGCAAGTGGTTCCACATGTATCCATAGACACACAGTCGGTCAGCCAGCCAATCAACAGAGTAAACTGTACTGAAGGGAATGTAATTAGATTCATGTGACACAACACAGAATAGAGAGAAAAGAGAGTTCAGGGTCGTGGCACACATCTTTCAATTTAGGTCTTGGATGAGGCAGGCACAGTACCAAATGTTTGAGGTAAGCCTTGTCTATATTGGGAGTTCAAGGCTAACATGTGGTATGTAAAGTCTTCCCTCATAAAAACGAGACAGAGAGAAATGTGGAAAACAAAGATTTTAGAAAATATGGTCTTTAATCTTACATTATTTGAAAAAGTGAACCATACAAATTAAAACTTGTACTTTAACAAATACCAGCCTAGATAACCCTAAATTAATTCACATGGGGTGAAGATAACAGGGGCTCCTGACACAGAAGGAGCCTCTCTAAAATCCTCACTAGGTTCTCTCTGCAGAAACAGCACTTGGGGAAGCCGAGGGATGACACATCACAATGAACAGATAAAAAGAACAGCATAAATACACAAGTAAAGCCTAGGACTGTAAGCTTCCCAAGCAGTTGCTCCCTAACAGACTTGGAAGAGAGGAGGCCACAGAACAAGGGCTTGTTCTAGATCCTCGAAAGTGAAGAGCGGTGAGAAGCCTATATAAACAATTAGTATCCTGAAAAACACCTCCCATCAGAAGAGCAGATGAGAGGCTGAGGAGATGGCTCAGTGGTTAAACACACTGGTTGTTCTTCCAGAGGACCCATCTGTGGGCTCACAGCCATTTGCAACTCCAGTTCCAGGAGACCTGCCCCTTGCCTGTCTTCAATAGGCACCAGACATACAAGTGATTCACAGATATACATGAAGGCAAAATACTCATTAACACACACACACACACACACACATATATATATATATATATATATATATATATATATATAGAGAGAGAGAGAGAGAGAGAGAGAGAGAGCAGAGGAAAACATCAACGGAGAAGGCTAATGAATCCCAAGTCACAAGAAGTATCAAGGAAGTTGTTTAATAGAAAACTCAGAATTGTCTTAAGAAAAAAACCCAAAAAAAAACTAGACTTTTCCACACGTGAGAGATGAGAAGCACGCCCTTCACTGTTCTTTACCTAGGAGATGGCCACCTGTCAGCAGGAAAACTGCTCAGCTCATAGACCAGCAAGAGCAGCGTGAAGATAGAGACACTTCCCTGAGAGAACTAGAGCAGGTCCCCAATGGAAGAATTAGCTGCAAGGATCATCACCTAATGCTGTCCCACACAGAACCACCACAGCACAGCCCACCAACTGATGCTGATAGGAGTCTGCTCTTCTCAGGCCACTGTGGACTGCCTGTGGGTGGAGGGCAGAAGGTCTGTCACTATGGTCTCATTAGGTGGGTTTTGACTAAATTCATGGCAACATTCCAGGACACTTAAGCTTAAGCGTGACAAAGTTTACTTTCTAGGTGGAAGAAATGCAACGCTTTTCTGGCCAGGGAGCAAACTGTGATTTCCTAAGAATTGCTGCATATCACCTAGTCCCCTAATCGGAATATGGAATCTCACTGCCCACTCCTTCAGTGGAACCTGGTTCTAGACACAAGCCTAGAACAACAGAATAAGGAGAGCGGAAGTCACAAGAACTCTCGCACCTCCTGTCTGTGTGCCTCAGAGACATTTTGTGAGAGAAGTCCTGACAAACCTTGCCCTTCTCGAGTGTAGGTTCATCGTCCATGTCCATTCCTTTTCCTGTCCTCGTTCTTCTAGAATGTAAGAGTTTATAAACCTTATAAACAAGAACTAGATGTTTTACAAACTTTATAAACACGAGTACTACGTGCCTATAAAGTGCGGTCGTGACCAGAAGAAACTCCACTTTCTCTAGACGAGCGGGGAAACCTGGCTACAGCCAGAAGAGAGTGAGTCAGCTAGTACGAGGATGCTTCCACAGCCAAGCTGGAAAGGGAGCTCCCAGCCTTGCCTTTCTTTCCACCATGTGGGAAGCATGTCGGAAGCAGCAGCCGACTGACGGCTGCTCCCAGCACCATCGCCGCCGTCCTCTCCGCAGCGCTGACTTAAATCCTGACTCAGCAGCCCAGCCTTGGTTAGAACAGCCCCTCCAGTGGGCTTTTCCCTATTTCATAGATGCCCCGTGACAACTCCTTCAAAGATGGACCTACCCGTCCACCCTGCACAATCCCTCGGGCCTGACGGGCTGCTCTGCACCCTGAACCAACCTTCACCTCAGAGATCCAACTCCAGCAGGGTAGTAAGAAACTTGCTTGAGTACAAAGTGGAAAAGGACTCGCTGTGAAGGGCGGAACATGCGCAGAAAGAACTCAAAAGGCGCTCTGGCTTCCCTTGCTTGTTACGTCACATCGAGGGAGACTACATTTCCCATAAGTCTGTGTAATGGAGATCCAAGAGTCGCTGAATCCCATGTGAAAGGATGGAAACACACAGGTTCTGCCGCTAGAGGGAGACAGTGGAAGGAAATCCGGCTGCTTTTAAAGTCCTCTGCGCACAACTGTGATGCTGGAATGTGAAACCTTACACTAATGTTTATTAAATGTACTGGTTATTTCTGGTCACTTTACTGTGGTTTCACACTCAGCTCTGCTAACTGTAGGAAAACGTTCATTTGACTCAATTTTTACTTGGAGATAATTACAAAAAACTAACATGGGAAGTCACCGCTAAGTCTTTCAAATGTGCTTTGAAGACAGGTTCGGCGGCAGCCACCTGGTGGCAGCTGCTCGTGTATTGAAATGAAAAGAACAAAAAGGAATTGGAGGAAGCTGGGTGATGTGACAAGTTCCATAAAGTCAGGAGGCCTTGGTTTTAGTGTGCGACACTGAAAACAGCCCACACAGGAGAACCAAAATCAGTCTTGTGGTGGCAGGGACACAGAGAAATTATTCTCTGAGTACCGTGGTCTCAGAAATATGTTCCCGGGAACACAAAATGAGCTACAAACCCACTTTGCAGCATGGATGTGTCTTTTCATAAGGATTGTCACTTCTGTATCTGTCACTGCTGAGGTCAAATCATATACAAACTCTATACATGTTAGTACTTGCAACAAACACTGATTCTCAAGGAAACTATTTCTGAGCAGAGACACTGGGAAGTTCATATTTCATTTTCTCTCACCATAAGCCACTCACACTTTCTCTCTATGAAGTTTTTGTTGTTGCTACTTCCTTGAAATGATTGATCATGAGTTGAGTCATAGCAGGTGACAGGTATATAATACATTTACGTTATAATGTACTCGGAAAATGAATACTTCACACTCTGTGGTAAAGAAGGAGGCAATAATGACAAGAGAATCCTGCAAGGTTAACAATCTGAAGTATGTCTTCAGAAGAGGTACAAAACTACATTCCCGGTATGTCTATGTGTTTCCTGATGAGAGATGTGCTAATGAAGGTTCCTACAATGTATCTGGGGTAGTAGTAGTAGCTCAGTATGCGGTGGCCATAGGGACTCTTGAAAATTGCACAAACAGTTGATTTTACTGGATTTTTTCAGGAACATATTTTTAATATGACTTTTAGCAGGTATTTATTCATGTATTTTGTATGTACATTTTTAAAGTGAGGGAATAATATTACCTTCAAATATCACTTTCTTTTCTAAAGTAAAAACCTATTATTTAATTTTCTTTTCTTGATTTAGTCCAAACAAGTTTTCTCTGTGTAGTCCTGTCAATCCTAGACCTGAATCAGTAGACCAGAATGGCCTCCAACTCAGAGATCCACCACCCACTACCTCCTGAGTGCTGGAATTAAAGGCGAGCATCACCATGCCCAATGGAAATTTTTAATTATATAATTTTTTCAGTTTTATGTGTATATGTTGGTGTACACACATATGTAGAATGTATGCATGTACTTTTTTTTGTACATTAGCCTGAGCATGTTAGATTAAGGGATCTTTTCCTCTGGAACTACTGCTACATGTACTTGAGAGCCACGATGTGCTTGTTGGAAACCAAACCCAGATTCTCGGCAAGAAGATTAAATTCTCATAACTACTTTAGCCTTCAAACTTACACTTTGAAGTGAACTTGCCAAACATCACACCTAATGGAGAATGTTTCAATGAGGGGAAATTAAATGAGCAAGATATTATACAACCTATCTTATTAGAGGTAATAGATAAATTTGTCAGCAGGGTCTAAACAAACACATTCAGCCTGAGAACTTAACTTCTGGTAGACTTTTCCATAACTATGTCTGGGTTACTATTATTTTACCTAATGGGACTCCCTCTTAGATCCTGCACATATAGTTTGTACCTGCAACATGGTAGCTCCTCCTCCTCTTGAATTAGGATCAAGGAATAGCAACTCTCAGATGAGTCAGTACCCTTTCATTTAGGTTTCCAGGTAACAGACACAAACATACACACATGTTGGGGTTTGGTCTGGCAATGTTTGTATTCATATGTTAAGTTATATACCCCAACATCTGGTTGTCCCAAGAAAATTCTCACATACACCAGCCTTTGTTGTACAAACCTTACTCCCCAGTTTGAAATGATTAGTTAAATAAAAATCGCTATGAACAATTACTGGGGAGAATAGAGAGAGGCGGGGTATAAGTTACTGGGCTGGGGGTTGAAGGAAGGGGTTACAGTGAGCGGGACCAGAGTGTGCAGGGCTGGAGCGAGAGACAAGGGTGGAAAGATTATAAATGCAATACAGGGGGCTGGAGAAATGGCTCAGTGGTTAAGAGCACTGACTGCTCTTCTGACGGTCATGAGGTCAAATCCCAGCAACCACATGATAGCTCACAACCATCTGTAATGAGATCAGATGCCCTCTTCTGGTGTGTCTGGAAACAGCTGCAGTGTACTTACATATAATAAATAAATAAATCTTTAAGTCTTTAAAAGAAAACAAACAAACAAACAAACAAAGAAAAAGAATCAGTACACACACCACCGTGATCCCAGGAGCTCTGCCCCTGATCTTGGGAAAGCTGAAGAGGAGGTATGCATGTGTTTAGAAAACACCCAGGTCAAGTTTGTGAGAGGCCATGATGAGGGGGCTGTGGTAGATGGGGTGGTGTCCTAGAGTGAACACAAATATTAAATTTCCCACACAGACTAATGGATGAGAAGTGTCATCAAGGAATTTACACATGGAAAGATCAACACATGGATTCTCAAATGTCTTGGAGTAAACTTCAGAGACTTGCACTTATCACGTTGTTCAATGATTTTAAACATCTGTGCCCCTGATCCACCCTTCACTGAATGGATTCCAGTGTTCGACTGAATCCTTTCTCTAGCTGTGGCATCTTCTTCATGTATGGCTCACAAAGTGTGTCAGAACAGGAGAACAAGGATTAGTTAAGTTCATTTGTATTACTGTGTTTAACACCAAATGCACCTTCATTATAGCCACCTGTTTTACCCTAAGCTCCCCTGTTTTCTACTTTGTATCAGATATAATGTGTCGAGAAATTGTCCATGCTAGTGAGCCTTGTTTTCTGATTCTTGTCCTAAGAAAGAGCCTGACATGCTGTATTGATAGAGTAACCAATGATGGCTTCAATAAGCATCCTAAAAAGATAGTACTCAGTCGTACAATAGCTTCCTGCTTTCTTATTTTTAAGTAAAGAGGATCAGTCTGAATTTTCCCTTCGGTTGCAAGATTCTATAAACAGATATGAGCTTTAAAATCACGGCGTCTTAGCAGAAATAACTAGGAAACCTGATAAACATTACTGAGAAAGGCTCCACTCACAGGCTAAATTCGGGTGCTGTGTCCACAGGACTTTAAAAGAGCCTGAATGGCATGTGGTTGCACATGTACTGAATTGAAGCCCATATCCTTCAAAGTGTACCTGCTCACAGTTGAGCAGGAGCACAAGCTCTGTGGAAATCCTCTTCTCTGTGTTCCTGGAAGTCTTTCGCACTGACTCCTGGGAAATGAAGTCCCTAGCACTATGACATCACCAGAGGGGGTTGAGGATATTTAACTTGCACGTTCTGCCTTCAAACTTCGCTTCTCTCCAAAGTTAGGCGAGTGTCCTGCTCAAAACTGGTCTTGGAACTCTGACATGGTGGTTGGTGCAGGGAACAGCGCCGTCCTGCAGATTTGAGGGACTGTGCACCGTGTTGAGTCTGGTGCGGAGGGAGTTGACTTGGGCTTGTTTGGGAAACAGAGGAAGCTGCTGATTTGAAGGTGTTGTGCTGACCTAGGCTGGACCACTGCCCCTGGTGCACGTTTGACCTGGAAGAGGGACTCATGCCAAAGCCATGTGCTGTGTCCAGTCTCTTTGGACAATCCTGCAGCCCGAGTCTACTTATGCTTCTGGGACTGGAGGGCTAGCTCAGTAGCTAAGGAATGGAGAGGGTTGGAAATAACAGGATTGTGAGGGCATGGTGGGTTTGCTGACTGCTAGTGCCTGAGGTTATTCAAGCTTTACTGGGGAATCATGATGGTACTAGCTGGCCCACTCTCACATATGGCTGGTGTCAGCTTTCTCGGGATATCTGGGGCATGTGAGGTTTCTGTCTTCTGTATTTATAACCTGCCCAAGACTCTTAGTTTGAGCTGACAGAAGTTTCTAAACTTCCTATTTTATGAAGACAGTTTTGTGAATGTGATTAGTTTAAGGGATGTCGGTCCTGATTAGTAAGTTGACACTTTTTCTGACAGCTTCATGGAAATGGTGCCTACTGTACACACCTCAGATCTGACTCCCCAGACTAACATAGTTATAGTCATAGAATAATCCTGTAAATTTGTAATGCTGTGGCTTATTCAGGATTCTCACCATATATTTTGCCACAACAGTCAAACCACGTGTTTGTGAGCCAGACAGTGGCATATGGCATTGAAGTCCACTCTCAGGAAGCATGGCCTTCAGACCACCCTGTCCTATCTACTGGGATTTTCAGTGAGTTTCCAACCATATCTAAAATAATAGACACTATCTAGTTAGTGTTGCTAACCTATAGGAAAAACAATAACATATGAAGTAGGAAAAGAACACAGCCTTGTATAGCAAAACAGCTTCCTTACAATGTGCGTACAGCAGCCTGCTCACATAGAACTCATAAGCACCAAATGTTCGTGTATTTTTTGAATTAAACAGCCCTATGATTGAACTTAGGACCTAGTTTGTGATTCATCTCTGTTATCTCTGCATTTTATGAGGATGAGTCAGCAATCCCAGAGTTCAAAATCATCCTCTGCTTCATAGCCATTCATGGTGAGCCTAGGCTACATGAGACTCTGTGTTTAGAAAATATTCTTTAAAAAATAGTTTATTGAGTGTAGTAATTACTTCTTCTGGCTCCTCTTACCTTCTGAGCACCTGATACCTTCTAATTATCAAAACTTACACATGGGCTCAGGCATGTGTTCTATGGACTGTGTTTGAAATCTAATTTACAATTTTTTTCAGTAGCATCCTGTTGTTAATGGCATCAGATGTTGGTGAGTGGAAACTGTTGACATTTCTGGTGGGGAGTGATTCTACTCTGAACTGGCTTTTCTGTATTTGAGGGAATGTTTGTCATGTTTGCATATTACTCTCTGTTAGCTTCTGTCATGACCTCATGGTGCTTTCTTCTGACTTTACCTGAATTCTTCCAAGCTGAGCTTCCTGCCCTCTGATCTGAGACTTCCTCCGTCTGCCCATTTCCATCTCTGCAGTTCTTCCCTGATGCAGCTCCCTGTGGTTTACTGTAACTGCCAGCAGTTCCATGAACTAGGTCCCTGAAAGGAAAGCTATGTTGTATGGGATGGACAGTGAAATAGGAGCCATGACAAAGATCTCTGATCAAGGCCCAGTGTTTGCTTATGAGTCTCAGCTTGGCGGGGGGTGGGGGGTGGGGGTGGGGGGCACCCATCCCTCACTATGCCAGGATCTTGTTGCTTTGTCAGGATCTCATCAGGAAAACAGGTTCAGCCTCTTAGCAGGTGGTGGCCATCTTAGAGGAAGCGGCAGACAGTGGCAGGACAATAGACTTTACCTAGGTTGGAAGACTCCACACTAGGTGTGCTAGCCAGGTGTGGAAAACAGGGTTTGAATCAGCCCACTCAAGGTTGGGGGGAAGGGCACAGTTCCTCCCTTTTTATTTATTAAAAGTTAGCTGGACTGGGGCATAAGATACTATGTTCCATGGCCCTATCTGGGAATTATGGTGGCTGGCAGCCTCATCTGTCTTAGGACTGAATCTATTGGCCTCTGTCTTACCCATCCTGGTCATGTGCAGCTTGTTTGTGTTTATTTGCACAAACACGGCCTTTTAGTGTTTATTATAAACAAACATGGCCTCTTGGCACATGCCTCTGTCTTAGGTTTGAAGGAAGATGAAATATTGTAACTTGTGAGTTGTTTAGGAGCCCACCACCTGGCCTGGGACTGAGAACAAAGCAGAACAGCCCCCAGGCATGCCAGGGCAGGGCTGTTGTTAAGGCATTCCTAAGAACATCTTGACTGTAAAGATGAAAAGGTATGTAAGGACCAGCAGGGCTATATTATCTGAGTCAACACCATCTGGCCGGAACCTCCCCTCAATCCGAGGACAGGAAGGGTTATCTTGTCTGAGTCAACACCATCTGACGGTAACCTCCCCTCTGTCTATTACCCCTTGGCGCCGGATAAAGTCATACATCAACTGGTTGTTATGTGAACAAAGATAAGCCCGTAGCCCACCGGAACAAAGTCCTGATGCCCCTTCTTACTGACCTGTAATCTTTCTGTTAACGTTTAAATGAACCAATCCCGTACCTTTGTCAAAACTCCTCGTACCCCTAACCCTTTGCTTCTTAAAAAACCCCTAGCTTCTGAGCCTCGGGGTCGACTCCCCTGCCTCCTGTGTGAGGTATGTGTCGGCCCAGAGCTCTGCCAATAAAGCCTCGTGCGTCTTGCAGCAAGAAAGGATTCTTGTGATCGTGGGTGCATCCTGTCCCTGGACTAGAGTGGGGGTCCCCATATTTGGGGCCCTACAGGTTGAAAAGAGCCATAGACCATTGGCCCATCCTTGACTGCCGGCCCTCAGAGCACACATTTCTCCCATTCAGACCAAAGCCACAATATGCAGTCAATGCATCTCTTCATAACGATGAATAACTGCCATCTGAGCTTTGCTGAAGGTGAGACTGTATGGAGGTAAACAACCTGCTTGAAATACAAAGTCAAAAGTTAAAAGCAACACAATTAAAGTTGTCCAGGAGGATGTCCCAAGCACTCAATTCAGTTGCAAATTAGCAATGATCACACAGAAGCTCTGGCCTCCCAGTGTGGGGGAGGTGGCTTTGAGAATCAACAGAAAAACTTACTTCTCAGGAAATAGTGGAGTCTATGCCCCAAGTTAACTCTGCTGGCTGATAAAGATTTTTAGCCATCATCATGATTGGAATCATACTTACTAGAAGACACAGGATATGTGTCCATTTGACAAACCAATCTTTCAGGCAGCCATTGCTCTCTGTCTTCTTTTTGTGGAAAAAACACACACACACACAAACAGAACCTCTCCCCCATATTAAAACAGGGTCTGATCCATCCCACATTAGTTACGGGATCCGGCCATTTAATTATGGCATATGAGCTGGAAGTGACTGGATGCCAGTGACGATCTGCTGAAGACTGACCTTTAGAAGTAGTTTGCAAAAAAATTTAAAACAAGACAAAAGAAGTATGCTTTTGGTGACCTTGGGGGTATTAATTCCCCCCTTTTTTTGTTTTTCAAAGCCAGTTTTTCAGAATGCAATGCACATGTTCAACAATTCTTGTCCCATTGGATTATTAGGAATTCCAGTTTTATGTTCAATACCAGATTCCTTAAAAAATGATATAAAATTGTTGCCAGTATAGGCTGGCCCATAACTTTAGGTAATCCCATAGCATGAAAGGTTTATTTTTGTTTTGGGGTTTTTTTATTACATATTTTCTTCATTTACATTTCAAATGCTATCCTGAAAGCCCCCTATACATTCCCCCCCCCCGCCATGCCCTGCTCCCCAACCCACCCACTCCTGCTTCCTGACCCTGGCATTCCCCTGAACTGGGGAATATGATCTTTGCAAGACCTAGGGCCTCTCCTCCCATTGATGGCCGACTTGGCCATCTTCTGCTACATATGCAACTAGAGACACAGCTCTGGGGGGGTACTGGATAGTTCATATTGTTGTTCTTCCTATAGGGTTGCAGACCGCTTTAGCTCCTGGGTACTTTCTCTAGCTCCTTCATTAGGGACCATGTGTTCCATCCAATAGATGACTGTGTGCATCCATTTCTGTATTTCCCAGGCACTGGCATATGTAACCTCCATCCCCTTCAGCCCGAAATCAGGCTGATCAGGCTTGACTGTTATCACCAGGAGATCATGGGGGTGGAGCCTGCCACCCTATTGTTCTGCCACTCCCACTGCTACTACTTGCCACCTAGCTGTTCCAGAGAACACACGTGGTCGCCTGAAGCTGGACTGCGAAGATGATTTGGTGGGAATGGGCCCCTCCCCTTTCCTTATAACCCCGTGTTTCCAAATAGTAAAATTGAGCTTTGATCAGAATCTCTTGACTTAGCTCCATCTTTCTCTCCCCGCCTAGATTCCCCTTTTCCTTCCAGATTCCAAGATGCCTTCCAGGCTCGAACCCGGACATGTGAGCTGCTGGCCGACCCCAACAGGCATAGCCTCACAAGAGATAGCTATATCAGGGTCCTGTCAGCAAAATCTTGCTGGCATATGCAATCTGGGTTTGAAGGTTATTGATGGGATGGATCCCCAGGTGGGGCAGTCTCTGCATGGTCCTTCCATTTGTCTCAGCTCTGAACTTTCTCTCTGTAACTCCTTCCATGGGTATTTTGTTCCCCATTCTAAGAAGGAATGAAATATCCACACTTTGGTCTTCCTTCTTCTTGAGTTTCATGTGTTTTATAAATTGTATCTTGGGTAGTCTAAGTTTCTGGGCTAATATCTGCTTATCAGTGAGTGCATATCATTTGTGTTCTTTTGTGATTGGGTTACATCACTCAGGATGATATCTCCAGATCCATCTATTTACCTAAGAATTTCATAAATTCACTGATTTTAATTGTTGAGTAGTACTCCATTGTGTAAATGTACCTCATTTTCTGTATAAATTCCTCTGTTGAGGGACATCTGGTTTCTTTCCAGCTTCTGGCTATTATAAATAAGGCTGCTATGAACATAGTGGAGCACGTGTCCTTATTACAAGTTGGAACATCTTCTGGGTATATGCCCAGGAGAGATATTGTTGGATCTTCTGGTAGTACCATGTCCAATTTTCTGAGGAACCGCCAAACTGATTTCCAGAGTGGTTGTACCAGCTTGCAATCCCACCAAAAATGGAGGAGTGTTCCTCTTTCTCCACATCCTTGCCAGCATCTGCTGTCACCTGAATTTTTGATCTTATCCATTCTGACTGGTGTGAGGTGGAATCTCAGGGTTGTTTTGAGTTGCATTTCCCTGATGATTAAGGATGTTGAACATTTTTTCAGGTGCTTCTCAGCCTTTCGGTATACCTCAGTTGAGAATTCTTTGTTTAGTTCTGTATCCCACTTTTTAATAGGGTTATTTGATAACCACACACACACATATATATATTAGTCCCCTATCTGATTTAGGATTGGTAAAGATCCTTTCCAAATCTGTTGGTGGCCTTTTTTGTCCTATTGACAGTGTTTTTTGCCTTCCAGAAGCTTTGCAATTTTATGAGGTCCCATTTGTCGATTCTCGATCTTACAGCACAAGCCATTGCTGTTCTGTTCAGAATTTTTTCCCCTGTGCCCATATCTTTGAGGCTTTTCCCCACTTTCTCCTCTATAAGTTTCAGTGTCTCTGGTTTTATGTGGAGTTCCTTGATCCACTTTGACTTGAACTTTGTACAAGTAGATAAGAGTGGATCAATTCGCATTCAGCTACATGATAACCGCCTTTTGTGCCAGTACCATTTGTTGAAAATGCTGTTTTTTTTTCCCCCCCCCCCTCTGGATGGTTTTAGCTCCCTTGTCAAAGATCAAGTGACCATAGGTGTGTGGGCTCATTTCTGAGTCTTCAATTCTATTCCATTGGTCTACCTGTCTGTCGCTATACCAGTACCATGCAGTTTTTATCACAATTGCTCTGTAGTACAGCTTGAGGTCAGGCATGGTGATTCCACCAGAGATTCTTTTATCATTGAGAAGAGTTTTTGCTATCCTAAGTGTTTTGTTATTCCAGATGAATTTGCAAATTGCCCTTTCTAATTTGTTGAAGAATTGAATTGGAATTTTGATGGGCATTGCATTTAATCTGTAGATTGCTTTCGGCCAAATGGCCATTTTGACCTTGTTAATCCTGCCAATCCATGAGCATGGGAGACCTTTCCATCTTCTGAGATCTTTGATTTCTTTCTTCAGAAACTTGAAGTTCTTATCATACAGATCTTTCACTTCCTTAGTTAGAGTCACACCCAGGTATTTTATATTATTTGTGATTTTTGTGAAGGGTGTTATTTCCCTAATTTCTTTCTTAGCCTGTTTATCCTTTGTGTAGAGAAAGGACACTGATTTGTTTGAGTTAATTTTGTACCCAGCTACTTCACTGAAGTTGTTTATCAGGTTTAGGAGTTCTCTGGTGAAATTTTCAGGGTCACTTATAAATACTATCATATCATCTTCAAATAGTGATATTTTGACTTCTTTCTTTCTAATTTGCATGCCTTTGATCTCCTTTTATTGTCTAATTGCTCTGACTAGGATTTCAAGTACTATATTGAGTAGGTAGGAAAAGAGTGGGCAGCCTCGTCCCTAATTTTAGTGGGGTTGCTTCCAGCTTCTCTCCATTTAGTTTGATGTTGGCTACTGGTTTGCTGTATATTGCTTTTATTATGTTTAGGTATGGGCCTTGAATTCCTGATCTTTCTAAGACTTTTATCATGAAGGGGTGTTGGATTGTGTCAAATGCTTTCTCAGTATCTAATGAGATGATCACGTGGTTTTTGTCTTTGAGTTTGTTTATGTAGTGAATTATGTTGATGGAGTTCTGTATATTAAGCCATCCCTGCATCCCTGGGATGAAGCTTACTTGGTTATGATGATGATCGTTTTGATGTGTTCTTGGATTCTGTTTGAGAGAATTTTATTGAGTATTTTTGCATCGATATTCATAAGGGAAATTCATCTGAAGCTCTTTTTCTCTGTTGGGTCTTTGTGTGGTTTAGGTATCAGAGTAATTGTGACTTCATAGAATGAATTGGGTAGAGTACCTTCTGTTTTTATTTTGTGGAATAGTTTGAGGAGTATTGGAATTAGGTCTTCTTTGAAGGTCTGATAGAACTCTGTACTAAACTCATCTGCTCCTGAGCTTCTTTTGGTTGGGAGGCTGTTAATGACTGTTTCTATTTCTTTAGGGGATATAGGACTGTTTAGGTCATTAATCTGAGCCTGATTTAACTTTGGTACCTGGTATCTGTCTAGAAAATTGTCCATTTCATCCAGGTTTTCCAGTTTTGATGAGTATAGCCTTTTGTAGTAGGATCTGATGACTTTTTTGGATTACCTCAGATTCTGTTGTTATGTCTCCCTTTTCATTTCTGATTTTGTTAATTAGGATACTGTTTCTATGCCCTCTAGTTATCTAGGGTTTGTCTATCTTGTTGATTTTCTCAAAGAACCAGCTCCTGGTTTGGTTAATTCTTTGTATAGTTCTTTTTGTTTCTATTTGGTTGATTTCAGCCATGATTTTGATTATTCCCTGCCTTCTATTCCTCTTGGATGAATTTGCTTCCTCTTGTTCTAGAGTTTTGTAGGTGCTGTCAAGCTGCTAGTGTATGCTCTCTTCAGATTCTTTTTGGAGGCACTCAAAGTTATGAGTTTTCCTCTTAGTGCTGCTTTCATTGTGTCCCATAAGTTTGGATATGTTGTGGCTTCATTTTCATTAAACTATAGAAAGTCTTTAATTTCTTTATTTCTTCCTTGACCAAGTTATCAT
This sequence comes from Mus caroli, assembly GCF_978045245.1. Classification (NCBI taxonomy): domain Eukaryota; kingdom Metazoa; phylum Chordata; class Mammalia; order Rodentia; family Muridae; genus Mus; species Mus caroli. The sequence continues at coordinate 54,083,796 of NW_028227270.1, read as the reverse complement.
TGAGCAGAGTGTTGTTCAGCTTCCATGTGTATGTGGGCTTTCTATTATTTATGTTGTTATTGAAGATCAGTCTTAGTCCATGGTGATCTGAATAGATGCATTGGGTTATTTCAATATGTTTTTATCTGTTGAGGCCTATTTTGTGACTGATTATATGGTCAGTTTTAGAGAAGGTACCATTAGGTGCTGAGAAGAAGGTATATCCTTTTGTTTTAGGATAAAATGTTCTACCGATATCAACTAAATCCATTTGTTTCATAACTTCTGTTAGTTTCACTGTGTCTCTGTCTAGTTTCTTTTTTCCAGGATCTGTCCATTGATGAGAATGGAGTATTGAAGTCTCCCACTATTATTGTGTGTGGTGCAATGTGTGTTTTGAGCTTTACTAAAATCTCTTTATGAATGTGGCTGCCCTTGCATTTGGAGCATACATGTTCAGAATTGAGAGTTCATCTTGGTAAATTTTACCTCTAATGTGCATGAAATGTCCCTCTTATTTTTTTGGTAACTTTAGGATGAAAGTCGATTTTATTCGATATTATTATGGCTACTCCAGCTTGTTTCTTGGGAGCATTTGCTTGGAAAAAGGTTTTCCAGCCTTTTACTCTGATGTAGTATCAGTCTTTGTCACTGAGGTGAGTTTCCTGTATGCAGCAAAATGTTTGGTCCTGTTTATGTAACCAGTCTGTTAGTCTGTGTCTTTTTATTGGGGAATTGAGTCCATTGATATTAAGAAGTATTAAGGAAAAGTCATTGTTGCTTCCTATTACTTTTGTTGTTAGAGTTGGAATTTTGTTCATGTGGTTATCTTCTTTTAGGTTTGTTGAAAGACTACTTTCTTGCTTTCTCTAGAGCATAGTTTCCCTCCTTGTGTTGGAGTTTTCCTTTTGTTATCCTTTGAAAGGCTGGATTTGTGGAAAGATATTGTGTAAATTTGGTTTTGTCATGTTATACCTTGGCTTCTCCATCTAGGGTAATTTAGAGTTTTGCTGGGTATAGTAGCCTGGGCTGGCATTTGTGCTCTATTAGGGTCTGTATGACATCTGCCCAGAATCTTCTGGCTTTCATAGTCTCTGGGGAGAAGTCAGGTGTAATTCTGATAGGCCTGCCTTTATATGTTACCTGACCTTTTTCCCTTATTGCTTTTAGTATTCTTTCTTTGTTTTGCTATTTGGTGTTTTGATTATTTTGTGACGGGAGGAATTTCTTTTCTGGTCCAAACTATTTGGAGTTAGTTAGGCTTCTTGTATGTTCATGGGCATCTCTTTCTTTAGGTTGGAGAAGGTTTCTTCTATAATTCTGTTGAAGATATTTACTGGCCCTTTAATTTGGAAATCTTCCTTCTCATCTATGCTTATTATCCTTAGGTTTGGTCTTCTCATTGTGTCCTGGTTTTCCTGGATGTTTTGGGTTAGTATCTTTTTGCATTTTCTTTGATTGTTGTGTCAATGTTTTCTAAGGAATTTTCTGCACTTGAGATTCTCTCTTCTATCTCTTGTATTTTGTTTTTGATGCTTGCATCTATGGCTCCTGACTTCTTTCCTAGGTTTTCTATTTCCAGAGTTGTCTCCCTTTGTGATTTCGTTATTGTTTCTGCTTCCATTTTTAGATCCTGGATGGTTTTGTTCAATGCTTTCACCTGTTTGGATGTGTTCTCCTGTATTTCTTTAAGGGGATTATTTATGCCCTTCTTATAGTCCTCCATCATCATCATGAGATGGTGTATCCAGGACTTGCTATGGTGGGAGGGTTTGGTTCTGATGATGCCAAATTACCTTGGTTTCTGTTGCTTCTGTTCTTATGATTACTCCCACCATCTGATTATCTCAAGTGCTCCCTGACCTTGATATATCTGATTGGTGCCTTTCCTTTCTGTAAACTCAGTTGAGTCAGAATTTCTCAGAGTCTAGCTTTCTTTGTGATCCTGTGATTCTGGGATCCTGTGATGCTGAGATTCTCTGTGTGTCAGAGTTCCTGGCAATCAAGCTTCCTCTGAGACCCTGAGATCCTGGTGTGACCAAGCTTCTGGGACCCTGGGATCCTGCGACCCTAAGATCCTGGGCTTGTTATAGCACCTGTAAGTGATACCTCTCTGCTGAGTTCTAAACTGAGGTAGAACAGAGCTGACTGGAAGGAACCTGAGCCACTGATCGGGCTGGGTTCCTGTGCCTTTGCTCCAGCTGTCTCTAGGCACCCCTGATTGTGTTGGAACAGATGTTGTGTTCCACTCACCAGTGATACTATGGACATGCTAGGGTACTTGTGGGGTGGAGAGTCCTCTGGAGACTGGGACTGTCTGCCGATTTCGGTCCTAAGGTCCCATTCAATTTTCAAATTACTCTAGCTACAACTTAAATGCATATTGAATAGATATGGAGGGAGTAGAGAACCTTGCTTCATTCCTGATATTACTGAAATTTCTTTGAGTTTCTCTCCATTTAATTTGATGCTGGCTATGGGCTTGATGTAAATCACCTGTATTATATTTAGCTTTATCCAGTGTATCTCTAGTCTTTCCAAGACCTTCATCATTAAAATGTGTTGAATTTTGTCAAAGGACTTTTTGGTGTCTAATGAGATGATTATGTAGTTTTATTTAAAGTATGATGCCTATACATTACACTTCTTGACTTTTTTTTTAATATATGGAACCATCCCTTCATGTCTGGGAGGAAGCCTATTTGGTCATGTTGTATAACATTTTTGATGTGTTCTTATATTGGCTTTGAACAAACTTTATTGATTATTTTTGCATCTATTCTGATATGGGTTATTTGTAATTGTCTTTCTTCATTGAATCTTTGTGTGGTTAGGGTATCAGGATTACCATGGCCTCATAAAATTAATTTTGGAAATTTTCCTCTATTTCTATTGTTGTGAAATAATTAATGATTATTGGCCTTAACTGTATTTTGAAAGTCTATTTTCATTCCGGAGTGAGTTGTTTAGATTCCCTGTGATTTTATGATTTTAGTTGTTTCTATCATTCTTGAAACTCTGTTGTATTCCATGGTGGTCTGAAAGGATGCAGTTCATTATTTCAATTTTCTTATGTTTGATTAGAGTTGCTTTGTTACCAAGTATGTAGTCAATTTGGAAGAAAGTTCCATGAGAGCTGAGAAGAAGGTATATTCTTTTGTTTTTGAGTGAAAGGTTCTGTGAATATCTGTCAGGTCCATTGGTTTATGTTTGTCAGTGGTATACATTGTGATGGTTTGTATATTCTTGCACCAGGGAGTGGCACCATTTGGAGGTGTGGCCTTTTTGGAATAGGTGTGACCTGGTTGGAGTAGGTATGTCACTGTGGGTGTGGGCTTAATACTCTCACTCTAGGTGCCTGGAAGTCAGTCTTCCACGAGCAGCCTTTGGATGAAGACATAGAACTCTCAACTCTGCCTGTGCCATGCCTGCCTGGATACTGTCATGCTTCCACCTTGATGATAATGGACTGAACCTCTGAACCTGTAAGCCAGCCCCAATTAAATGTTGTTTTTTATAAGACTTGCCTTGATCATAGTGTCTATTCACAGCAGTAAAACCCTAACTAAGACATACATATGTGTGTGTGTGTGCATTAGCTTTCTGGATAACCTGTTCATTGGTGATACTGAACTCGCTAACAAATAATATGTTAGGGCCAATGTGGGATTAAGCTTGGTAATGTTTCTCTTACAGACATGGGTCCTTGAATTTGTGTTGCAGATGATAAGAATGAAACACCATCTTTGTGTATTTTTCCTTTGATGAGTTTGAAGTGTTCTTCCCTGTTTGGTTTGTTTTTTGATTAATTTGTGTTAGAATGCTATTTTGTTACAAGTTAGAATAGCTACGCCAGCTTCAATCTGAGGCCCATTTGCCTGGGAAATTTCTTTTATACACCTTTACTCTGAGGTGATAGCTATCTATGATGTTGAGGTATTTTCTGTAGGTAGCAGGATGGTCTTTTTTCTTTGCATCCATTTAGTTAGTCTATGTCTTTTTATTGAAAATTTAGTCTATGCCTATTGATTGAGGAATTGATTCAAATCCTAAGGGGTTTTTACTATTATGTGACAAGGAGACAGTGGTATTAACTTACTTACTCCATGGGAAGTGGCTCTGTTAGGATGTATGACCTAATTTGTGGTGTAGTCTTGTTAGAGGAATCATGACATGGTGGAGGTGGGGCTTTGGTGTCTCATACATACAGTCAGATCTGATCACTGTGTTCTAGAGTCTCTTCTTTGCTGCCTCTGGAAGACATTCACTATCTGCTTCCTGCAGATAAAGATGTAGAACTCTTGGATCTGCAACTGCCATGTCTGCCTACACATTATCATTCTTCCTGCCATTATAATAATGGACTGATTTTCTGAGATTATAAGCCAGCCCCAATTAAATGTTTTCTAAGAGTTGCCTTGGTCAGGTTGTCCCTCCACACAAATGAAACTCTAACTAAGACAGAACTTGGTACCAGGGACTTGGTTCTTTTCTGTGATAGGCCTCACCATGTTTTGGTTTGGAGGAATATGAATTTGGGGACTGTGGATTTGGAAAGCAGTGGAGTGCTTTAGGATGGGCTTAATGGGCAATGCTAGTAAGAATCTGGAAGACTTTGGTGCTGATGGTGACTTGAACTGTGGGTGCCTAGCTCAAGAGGTTTCAAAGGCAAAGAATATTAGTGTGTGGCCTCGATATTTCTCTCTGTCTCTCTTTCTCTGTCTCTTTCTCTCTCTCCTTCTCTGTGTGTGTCTCTGTGTGTGTGTCTGTGTGTGTGTCTGTGTGATATGTGGTGACAAATGTGGATGCTTTGTGTCCTTTTCTGAATACTCTGCTTGAGCCTAAAGTAAAGAGACTAAGATTAAATGAATTAGCTAAAGAAATCTTAAACAGCCTTGTATAAATTCTGTTGTGTGGTTAATAAAGTTCACCCTTATGAATAGTGTTATGATTAAAAGGAGGAAGCTGAATAAGAAAAAATATAAAATACAGTTTGAAGGAAAAGCAGAGCACTATAAAGTGGACTGGATCTGAATCCACTGTTTATAAATATTAAATAAATGAATGAAGTGGTGACCTCTGGACAAGACTCCACCCAGCTAAGCTTATTGTTTATGCATTTGTAGTGAAAAAATGAATAGTTATATCATTTTAGTTGTTATTATGATCTGACTATTGTTTTCATTTAGATATAAGGAGACATGATTGCGTGTCAAATTGACAAGTAATGGATTATAATGGTTATTGTCAACTGTCAAATTAACTCTATCTGGAGTAAACTATAATCCAGAAATGGAGGGCATATCTGTGATCTAGATCTTGAAGATAGAGGATAGTTGAGGAAAAGTAAAGGAAATCATTGAAAATAGGAAACTGGTCAAACTGTGTTCCAGAGAGAGATCTCATTCTGGCAGCCAGACTTGGTGATGTGTAATAATCCCTCAGATGGTACTGGCTTTGAATGAATGAAGGCATCCTGAAGAATAACCGAGGGTAGGCACTGAGAGGGGGAAGGGCCATTGGTGGAGTTGTAGCCTCACAGGAAGTTGAAAGCCCAGGACTTAAGGGGTCATGCAAAAGAGTTGATGCATGTCACCATGAGAAGAGCCTATGAGAGGCTACTGGTGTAATTGCAGCCTAGTTGCAATGGAAGACCCCAGTGCATTGAAGATGCCAGTACCACAGTATAACCACCAACAACTGAAGTACAAATGGAGTGAAGTCAGCCAGAGCTTAAGGGGCTACAGAGCACAAAGTTAGAGAATTGAACCAAGTCCATTGGAGGAGCCCAGATTGTGGATACCAAATGTTGTAGACTTTGAACTTTGCTTTTAAACATTGTTGAGATGGAGATAAACTATGGAGACTTTTCAAGACAGACAAATGCATTCTCCATTATGTTATGGCCATAAGACTATGAGAGCCAGGGACTGAAATGTGATAGTTTGTAAAAGTTATGCCCCCATAATCTCATGTGGTTAAACACTTGGCCCATAGGGTAGTGGAACCTTATTGGAGTCGGTGTGGATTTTAGAGGAAGTGTGTCACTGTAGAGGCAGACTTCATGGATATATATGTATATATATATATATATATATATATATATATATATATATATATTCTCAACTCTTACTACCTGTACCCAGTGTGGGACATTATAGGCTCCTTCTGGCTGCCTTTGGATTAAGGTATAGAATTCTCAGCTCCTACTCTAGCATCATGTCTGCCTGTATGCTGCCACACTCTCCACCATGATGATAATGGAGTAAATCTTTGAAATGCCAAGACAGCCAATATTAAATGTTTGCCTTTGTAAGAGTTGCCTTGGTCATGGTGTCTCTTCACCGCCAAAAAAAAAAAAAAAAAAAAAAAAAGGAAATGAAACCATCCTGGTTTGCAAAAGCCCCTAATCCCCTGACAGGTATATCTCCCCTTCTCCAGCATCTGCAAACTCACTGATTGCAACTTGCAATTAACCAGTGGGTTTGCCACACTGAGAGTGTGCTGGTAAATATTTACTGACTTGACAGAAGCTATGATAATCTGGGTAGAGGGAACCTTAATTAAAATGATCTTTATAAGATAAGCCTTTAGATAAGTCTATGAAGTATTACAAAGATTGATGATTATTTGCAAAGTCTTTACATCACTGGAAAAGTGAACCTTGCTTGTTTAGCAAGGAAACTGAGATAGCCCTTGGTGAGCTGGAGGAGAGGGTAGAGCCTGAAAGCACATGTAGACGAGTTTAAAAAAAGAAAAAAGTAACCACCACAGAGGTGTGAGGAGAGACAAAAGACACATTTCAGTAAAGTAAGGAAAAAACTTCCCAATACACACCAGTAGAAATTAATTTTATGGAGAGGAATGAAGGAAGTATGTGGATGTATTATGAAGTCATACAGTGATGTTCAGTGATCAACTACTATGAAGTCACCATTTGTTATATAATCTGCTGGCCAAGGTCAGTATGTCTTCCAAGAAGGTATGAAACTATCCACGCATTTTATGTACCTCCCTGTGAGGTATGCAGTAATGACAGGACCTGTAATGTATCTGGGGAATTTGTACAGGATCAGGATGGTAGACATGAGGAGTATTAAGAACTGCTATAGCAAGAGGTGTATTTCAATAGAATTTTGCTTATCACTGATGAAAGAATCTATCTTTCAAAATGAAAACTGGCAGTTGTTTAACCATATATATATGTATATATATGAATATTCCTTTTAAATATCATTATTTTTTCTAAACGTGAAACATTGGTTTTACTTCTTTTTGTTATTGTTCTTGTTCCAGACAGGGTTTCTCTGTATAGCACGGACATACCTGAAATTCACTCTATAAACTGGCTCTCCGGTAACTAAGAGATCCAACTCTCTGACCCCTAAATAACAGAATTGAGTGTATGTAGCACCATGAGCAGCATAATTTTTTAATTATGTATTTTATTTTACTTGTGTATCTGTCTCTCTGTCTGTCTGTCTCTCTGTGGGCCTATTTATTCTATAATAGATTCCTGATGATGTTTGAGCCTGATAATGTCAAAATAAGGTATCTGATCCTCTAGAACTGCTATTATATGTTCTTGAGAGCCACCATATGCATATTAGGAAACAAACTCATCTTCTATAAAACATTAATTACTTTTGGGGGAGGTTCGAGACAGGGTTTCTCTGTGTAGCCTTGCTTGTTCTGGAACTCACTTTGTAGACCAGGCTGGCCTCGAACTCAGAGATCTGCCTGCCTCTGCCTCCCAAGTGCTGGGACTAAAGGTGTGCACCACCACACCCAGCCATTAATTACTTTTAACTACTGAACAATCCCTTTAGCCTGTAAGCACAGATTTTCAAGTGATTTCGCTAAACATGACACCTACTAGGGATTGTTTCTAAGAGAGAAAATTAAATGATCAAGATGTAAAAAAATAAAAGTAGGCAATAAATTTAAAATGGTGAACATGGCCTAAACAAACATATTAGTCCTGAGACTCTAGCTCCAGTAGACATTTCCATAAGTATGCCTGGGTCCCTAATAGTGTGCTGAATGAGCCTCCTCTTTGATCAAATTTTCAGGTTGTGACTACACCACGGTAGCTACTCCCCCTATTGAATTACACAGGCAAAATGCAAAGAAATGGAGACAGTAGAAGAGTCGTGACCCTATGCTGTATCCTCAAGGATGAGCACATCTCCTATGAATGACTACTCTCTTAGGTAGGTTTGCATGTAGCAGATACAAATATACATGTACACACATACACACAAGTAGCACAATGTAGTTAAGGTTATGACTGACTATCTTACAGATAAATTCAACTCAGCCTAGGGTTATATAATTTGGCTTTGGCAATTACTGGAACATAACCACTCATCTACTCTTGTAACTGCTGCTGTCATGGCTACCTTCCCAGTGCTGTACCCCAGATATTTGCTGCTTCTCCTGGCCACAGGCTCATGGTCCATCTGTCCCAGGGCATCTTCATCCTCTTTCCCCATTCCTCCTCCTTGACCTGGTCTCTCTTTCTTCTCTCTCTTCTCCACCCCCTACCAGGTAACTCAATACCCACCCTCCACAAATCCCTCCAGTAATTGGCTGTAGCCAATTTGATTTATCCCGTAGTTTTAAATCAAGGATGAAGGTTTGCGCCACAGAACCTTGTAAATATGAGAAGTCAGCTGTAAGACTAGATCTTGGATACAGAATTTAGCATTACAATACATAGCAACAGACCAGACCTCAACACATAACACATATTGCAAAACTAGCTATGTTCAGAAATACTAACTTTTGTGGTTTCTGACTATGCCCTTCACTGCAGCATTCAGGAGGAGGACAGAGTAGTCATGACACTTGCCAATCAAGTACAGGTACATGTATTGTTCCTTGACTCTAATTTTTCTAATTTGAGGAAGCCGTTCTGCATTCCTGGATAAACATACTCACTGGAAAAGAAGAATTAAATATGGACTCGGCACAGTATCTTCTCTGAAACAGCTTCTTTTTGAATCATTAGGATTCAGGGAAGTAGGAAGTCTTTTCTGTAACAGGGTTTATAACTTTGACTCAACCATGAACTGCACGAGAATAAACCTTCGCAAGAAGAGACAGGAATTCTCAATACTCCATGTTTCCAGTGTAACTCCTTTAATACAGTGATCTCATTAGACAGTAATATGAATATTTCTGATATCTTTGTATTCAAGAAGAAAATATCTCAGTGTTCTGTTTAGGAGAAGTGAGGGAAGTTCAAGACAGATAACACTAATGTTCAAATATTGTCAAATATGACCGATGACAGGATCAGTGCAGAGACAGAAAAATCAATAAGGAACATCAAACCTAAGGCAGGGGGAAATCCTATAGTGCACAATGGATTAAGAGTTAGTACACACGCCAGGCGTGGTGGCACACGCCTTTAATCCCAGCACTGCGGAGGCAGAGGCAGGCAGATTTCTGATTTCGAGGCCAGCCTGGTCTGCAGAGTGAGTTCCAGGACAGCCAGCGCTATACAGAGAAACCCTGTCTCGAAAAAAAGGAGTTAGTACACACATCATTGTGATCCCAGTAATTCTGCCCCACCCCTTGGGAGACATACAGAAGAGAAAAACCAGTGGAGTGCTCAGAAAACATCTGCTGGTGAATAGCTTTGATTTCTAATTCTTCTATCTTAAGCGACTAGGATGGTTTCAATAGAATCGTAAAAGAGATAATGCTCACTCCTACATTAACTTCCTGCTTCCACATTCTTAAATAAAGCAGATCATGAAAGCATGAATTTTCCATTTGTTAATAAGATTCTATAGTAGATCGGAGTTTTTAAATCACAATGTTTTAGCAGAGATAACATGGAAACCTGATAGGCGGGATTAATGTGAAAGGTTCAGCTTACAGGCAAACATTTCGTGCCGTGACCAAGGACTGTAAAAGAGCCCAAATTCCCTGTGCATGCCCATGTGCACCTGCTCTCAGTGGACTGTAATCCAAGCAGTGCACAAAACCTCTTCAGTGGGTTCCCGGAAGTCCTTCCAACTGATTTGTGGGAAATGTAGTCTCGGCCCCTGTGACGGCATCAGAAAGTGCTGTCAGCATCAAATTTCCATATTCTTTCGTCAAAGGTCGCTTCTTCTCAAATTTGTGCAGTAGTCCTGTTGAGCGCTGCATTTGGATATCTGACATGGAGGTTGGTGCAGGGAACAGCACCATCTTGCAGATCTGAGGGACTGTGCAGGGTGGCGGGTAGGGAACGGAGAGTGCCGACTTGGGCCTGTTGTGAGACAGGAAGCTGCTGACCTGGAGATGCTGTGCTGACCTAGGCTGGGCCACTGTCCCTGGGCACAGGTTTGATGAGGAGAACGTTAGAAACTACAGGATGGCAAGGGCAGGCAGGGTCTGCTGACTGCCTGTGCCTGTGATGCTGACCGGAGCTCTTGCATGTTTAACAGGGAATCGTGCTCGACCTAGCTGACCCGTTCTCACGTGGCTGTAGTCAGATTCTCTGGACATACAGAACACGGGGACATCTAGCGCCCCCTATACATCATGTCCTGGAGACTACTCCTTGTTTGAGCTCACACAGTTTTCTAAAGTTCCTAGTGTCCAGGGACAGAGAGTCCTGTGACGGTGATTGTTGTGTGGGGTGTTAGTTACTTTTTCTTTGGAATGAATTGTTAGATTTATGGATGCCTTGGTTAGAGTGGGAATTTCCAATAGACGTCTATGTGACATGATTCCTCACAATACATGGCTATATAGCCACAGAATAATCTTGTAATTGGTAAGATCCTGTGTTTGCACAATCTATGTAATTATGGATTTTACACAGATTAAAAATGACTAGACAGTAATACCTCAACGGTTCTGAGTATGTGTGTGTTCTGAGTATTTGTTCTGTCCAGTATTTGGACTTCTTTTCAGATGTGAGAGATAGATGACTTGGTGTGATGTGAGAAAGATCGCTGGGTGGAGCTGGAAAGTCTGAAAGGGAAGGAGGAAATATCTCTGCTCATGTGCCAGGCTCTGTACATTGTTCTCTTTAATCTAGCAGGATCTGGATATTGTCTCATCATGTGATTTTCTTATGTATGTTCCTATTATCGGCAGTGTTCAAACTCTCTTAAATTTTCTCTGTCCTTCAGTGTGACATTCAGGTTTACTGATGCACCCTTAATAGTTTTAGGAAGAAGTCTTCAAAATTTTCAACTGTATTAGAAAGGCTGCAAGATAAATTTCAAAACCTGTGGCATACTTGGGAACTTATGATTTGCATATAGTAGGTTCCTGTTCATGCAAAATGCATAGTTGTCCTCTTGGAGAGTTAAGAGAATAGTTTAGTCCAGAGCCATTTGTGTAGCCATGATCTGAGAATACAGGTTTAGTTAATCCAAATTCCATGCTCCAACATGAAATCCATTTCATGGTTTTACAGAACAAAGAATGTCATTAACCTAAGAAAGCTTAAAATACATTGGTGTGAGTCTGATAGAGGTATGTACCTTGAGATATGCGAGATATTCTATTCATCTAAGATACCATCTGCTGAGATTTTAGCTTTTGGATTGATAGAATCTCATGTTCTGCCTAGTCAGTGGATTCTGAGAGGTTTTTATCTATTAACAAGCTGTGTGGTCCACTACATAGTGAGGCAAGGACTGTCCCTGAAGGGAAAATCAGCCCAAGACAGCTAACCCTGAACCTGCAGAATTCCAGGCTCTGCCCCTCAGTGAACTTCCATGTTGGCCACCAGTCTCTGCACACACAGACTCCTTACAAGAGTTTTGCATTCACAACATACACACAGGTTTTCTTTGTGTGTTTGTTTTTTCAGGGTTTCTTCTCCACATCCCCTCCCCCATCTCAGGCGATCTTGCTTATACTGTCCTCAGTCAAACCAAGCTTTAGTGAGCTGGAGATAAACAAGATAAACAAGATTGAGGGACACTGGATCCAGCTAACCAACAGAAACAGGACCCAAATGATTAGATTCAGAAATCAACAGGGAGATATTACAACAGATACCAAAAACTTCAGACTATCATAAAGGGATATTTTGAAAATCTGTCCAGTGTAATTGGAAAATCTAAAAGACATCACTCATATCTACTTGTTGTAGACAACATTGTACTGGCTAGTTTTGTCTCAACTTGACACAGGCTGGAGTTATCACAGAGAAAGGAGCTTCAGTTGGGGAAATGCCTCCACGAGATCCAGCTGTAAGGCATTTTCTCAATTAGTGATCATGTAGGGGGGGTGTCCCTTTGTGGGTGGTGCCATCTCTAGGCTGGTAGTCTTGGTTCTAAAAGAGAGCAGGCTGAGCAAGCCAGGGGAAGAAAACCAGTAAAGTAGCATCCCTCCATGGCCTCTGCATCAGCTCCTGCTTTCTGACCTGCTTGAGTTCCAGTCCTGACATCCTTGGTGATCAACAGCAATGTGGTAGTGTAAGCTGAATAAACCCTTTCCTCCCCAACTGCTTCTTGGTCATGATGTTTGTGCAGGAATAGAAACCCTGACTAAGTTGGATTCATTTCTTGATTCATTCTTCTGGCCTGTCTCTCGTCAAAGGAGAACTCTGGGTGGGCATCACTTATTTTGGTATGTGAGTGTTCATTGTCAGTATGTCCCGCATTTTCAGTGTTGTGTTCTCAGTGGCCCTTTGTGGTTTTGTAATTGTGGCTTCTGATTCTTTTTCATGGTGTCTTGGCTATGCTCATCTCTCTCGTCAGCCTAAAATGGTGGTTTCTGTATTTTCTTTATGTTTGGTTTGTAAGATACAACTTTGTAATGCTCTTTATTATTTTTTTCCGTCTTTTTCAGTCGCTGCAGATAGTTGTGCAGTGTGCAGTGTCTTAAGTTGGATGTCATTGTCTTTTAGGAGTTGGAATGATTACTCCAGGCTCTTCTGACTTTCAAAGTTACATAGAGGAATTGCCTGATATCCTAATAAATGTGTTCTTTCACTTGCAGATTTCAGTATGACAGGAGGAATTTATTTTCTGATCTTGTCCAATTAAATATTATGTGTGCTTTTTATATTATTATGGGTGTACCTTTCCTTACTTTAGGGATTTCTTTTACAGCCTTCTTGAGATCATATCTGTGTAGTGGTAATTTAGTTAACCTGCTCTGGATTTGACAATAACACACACACACACACACACACACACACACACACACACACACACAGGCACACGCGCATGTTCAGGATCATTAATTTTGATATGCCTTGGCTAGCTCAATGGTTGAGTACTTCTAATCTTCCCTGCGCCTAGCATATATTTCCCTCCGGAGTTTCTGGTTTAACACCTTGTAATTCTGTGTTTTATCTTAGCTGTTCTATTACCTTCTGGCAGCTGGCCCCATAGGGCTGCTTGCTCCTTCCACCTACATTTTGGATGGTTTTTCTTCCATAGCTCCTGAATCTGACCCCTCTGCCTCTGAGTCATGAGGAATCTGCGCTCTCTCTCTCTCTCTCTCTCTCTCTCTCTCTTTCTCTCCTATCTGTCCCAAGCCCAGGAATCCTAAAAGTCCCACCTCTTGCTGCCCTGCAAGGCTATTTGCTGCTGCCATCTTAATTTATCAATTAGAACCAACCGGAAGGCAAGGTCCTTATTGTTTCAGGAGCAGACAGTTGTGTAAGCTATTTTGGGAGCCAAAATTAACACTAGAATACAAGCAGCACGAGGCCAAATCCACTACTTCTATGAAACTTCCTGGTCTTTTCACCTTGTCTAACATTTTCTGTGTGTTTCCTTCCCACAGATTTTTTCTTCATTTATTTCATATGCTCTGCTTATTTTATCTAGAACATCCATTTTATTTGTAAATACTTACATGCTATCTTCTTCCAATTTATTCTATTTTTCTATTTTAATTCTATTTATTCTATTTTAAGTTTTTCCGTTATATCTATCCCAGTATAGTTTCCAACTGAGTGAGATTCAGACTCTGATTAATTTATTTGGCTTTTGTTCAATTATTGGGGGATTTCTCATAATCTACTTTTCTAAAGCTAGACTGGCTACTTCCCAATTCGTGCTCCCTAATTTCTTGATGTTTACTTTTTTAAATAATTTTTGCCCCATCAGTCTGCCTGGGGTAGGGGTGGGGGCATTTCCCTTGGGCATTACTGCTGATCTATTATGACTACCCTTCCCCTCCCGACATCTCTTTCTCCTTGTGGACGTTACTTGCAATCCTCAGTCATCGAAGCCCTGCCTACCTCTAACCTCCCCATAATTGTCAGTTGCTAGTTAACCAGTAGCCAGTTGCCAGTTAATTGGGTAGCCAGTTTTACACGAAAAAATTGCTGGTGAACTCGTGGTAATTCACTTGTTTGGGGGCAGACAGATGTTGGGGTATAGAATTTGGCATTTGAATACGTGAAAGCACTGAACAATACCAAACAGTAACATTTTGACATTTACTCTTTTAATTTAATTTTATTTTATTCTACAGAATATGCTGTCATTCTGGGATGTGGTAATATATTTCTCTGCAGAGGAGAGGGAATACCTGGGTCCTCCTCAGTGGACATTGTACAGGGATGTGATGTTGGAGAATTACAACAACCTTGTGTTTCTAGGTGAGGATAACTTCCATGATGAATTTTTAATTAACTGTCAGTATGAAACTTGCTCCCTTTGTACAGTATCTCATGGGAACTTCTACGTCCATCAGTGAGGTTCATAGGGCTACTTTTAAGGAAATTTTAAATTATTCATATAGCTTTGAACTCTTTCTTCTTGTATTCATACCACCCCTCCCCCCCCAAATATATAGTTTGTCTTAAAATATAAGTGGTACACCTTAAAGAGAACATCACAAACTAAAGTTGTAAACATTCTCCTTGTAACTGAGGGGTGTGACATTCAGGACCTGCAGTTTCCAAGTTCCTCCTTAGCATTCTGATGTGGCCATCAGAAAACATGTAACAAGTAGTCCTCTATCCCCCTTTATTGTATCATCTCATTCCTTATACACAGTCCTGGAGGGACATTTTACTTCCCATGTAACCACAGTAACAATGATGTTCCGTTTTTCCACAAACAGGTCTTGCTTCCTCTAAGCCATACCTGGTCAGATTTCTGGAGCAAATACAAGAGCCTCTAGATGTGAAGAGTCAAGTGGCCATCTCTATGTACTCAGGTATGTGAGAAGGAGGGTGTCAGAGAACAAAGTGGGAAATTCTAGGATCTAACATAAATACATTGAGATACAATATGCTGGTATAAATCATCTTTTTTTTTTCTTATTTATTCACCTGACATCTGGATCACTGCCTCCTTCCTGGTCACCCCTTCCCACAATTCTTCTTTTTCTGCCATCCTTTTCTGCTCTATGTGGGTGGGAACTTGCTGTGTGTCCCCCCAACCCCCAACCCCAGCACTTCAACACTCTGTAATGCTAGGTGCTTCCTCTCCCACTGAGTCCAGTCATGGCAGGCCAGCTAGTAGAATATCTTCCACATACAGGCAACAGGTTTTCAGTTAGCCTCCTTTCCAATTGCTCAGGACCCACATAATGATCAAGCTACACATCTGCTACATATGAGCGGGGAGAACCAGGTCTAGCCCATGTTTGTGCTTAGTAGAAGTTCAGCATATTCTTTCTTCAGCACAACCACTGGCTGATCAGCTTTTATTGACAAGTTAGAGCATATATGGGGAACAGTGTTTACACAAACTGAAGATGGGAGATTTGTAGAATCCACTACATTGCCATGTCTGGATGGCACAAACATATGGGGCCAGAGAAATCAATCATTTTAATAATGCATGGATAATCTTTACAAAATGCACAAAACCATTATACCTAAAGATGTACATAAAACTTTTTTTCTTGAATCTTTATTTAATGTTATTAAAGAAATTCTTCTTCAGTCACTGTTCAAAACTTCTAAAAATAAACTCTATACTGAGACTTTAGATATACTATTATATACATATACAATATATAAGCATTATTTATTCAGATGTTTTCCAAATTAGATTAATTTATACTTAGTTTTTAAGTACTCAAGAAATTTTAGTATCTCTTTAAGGAGCTGATTTGCATTGCATAATGCCATTATGGGTTTTCTTAGTGAATATTATGCTTTCCTACATGTTTGCTTTTGCTTACTATTCTATTCCTTCCTTGTTATATGTTGTCATAGTCTTCTTTCTTCAAGGGAGTCTACATGATTTTCACTTATTCTGTGTTTTAAATTGTAGTTCACTGAATACAGGTATAGAAAATTGAATGTACCTTATCATTAATACAGACAAATGCAAGTAGGAGCAAATGTTTGTTTGTTTGTTTGTTTTTTAAACTATCAGTATAGATATACAGATTTTGGATCTGTTTTCATTAATTTTTCAACTCTTACTCATAGGGGGAAATAGCTCTACATGCAAAGAAGTTTCTGAGAGGGAAAAAGTATTTGGAAATCAGCAGATAATTCATTTAGGTTTGAAGCCATATACTTGTGAAGAGGTTGGCAAGTCCTTTTGTTTTTCATCATTACTTTCTGAACACAAAAGAATCCATACAGGAGAAAAACCCTACAAGTATGAAACATGTAGCAAGGTCTTCCATGTTCCATCAAAACTTTCTCAACACAAGATAATTCGCACAGGAGAAAAACCCTACAACTGTGAAGTATGTGCCAAGGCCTTCAAATATCCATCAAGACTTTCAAAACATAAGATAATTCATAAAGGGGAGAAGCCATACAAGTGTAAAGTATGTGGAAAGGCCTTCTTCTCTCCATCATCTATTTGTCAACACGAGAGAATTCATACAGGAGAGTTACCCTGCAAGTGTGATGTATGTGGCAAGGCTTTCCAATATCCATCATTACTTTCAAAACACAAGATAATTCATACAGAACAAAAACCCTACAAGTGTGAAGTATGTGGAAATTTCCTCCGCTCTCGATCATCACTTCATGAACACAAGAGAATGCATGCAGGAGAGAAACCCTACAAGTGTGAAGTATGTGGCAAGGCCTTTGAATATCCATCAAGACTTTCAAAACATAAGAATATTCATACAGGAGAGACACCATACAAGTGTAAAGTATGTGGAAAGGCTTTCCGCTCTCCATCATCACTTCGTGTACACAAGGGAATTCATAGAGAAGAGAAACCCTACAAGTGTGAAGTATGTGGCAAGGCCTTCCGTTATTCATCAGTACTTTCTGACCATAAGAATATTCATACAGGAGAGACACCATACAAGTGTAAAGTGTGTGGAAAGGCCTTTCGCTCTCCATCATCACTTCGTGTACACAAAGGAACTCATAGAGGAGGAAAACCCTACAAGTGTGAAGTATGTGGCAAGGCCTTCCATTATCCATCAATACTTTCCAACCATAAGAATATACATACAGGAGAGACACCATACAAGTGTAAAGTGTGTGGAAAGGCCTTCCACTCTCCATCATCACTTATTCTACACAAAGGAACTCATAAAGAAGACAAACCCTATAAGTGTGAAGTGTGTGGCAAGGCCTTCCGTTATCCATCAATACTTTCCAACCATAAGAAAATTCATAGAGAACAAAAACCCTCCAAGTGTAAAGTAGGTAGAAAGGTCTTCTGGTCTCCATCATCACTTCCTGAGCAGAAAAGAATTCATACAAGAGAGAAACCCTACAACTGTGAAATATGTGGCAAGGCCTTCAAATATCCATCAAGACTTTTAAAACATAAGATAATTCATACAAGAGAGAAACAATACAAGTGTAAAGTGTGTGGAAATGCCTTCTGCTCTTCATCTTCACTTTGGCAACACAAGAGAATTCATACAGGAGAGTTACCCTGCAAGTGTGATGTATGTGGCAAGACCTTCCGCTTTCCATCATTACTTTTAAAACACAAGATAAGTCATACAGACCAAAAACCCTACAAGTGTAAAATATGTGGAAATTTCCTCCGCTCTCAATCATCACTTCATGAACACAAGAGAATGCATGCAGGGGAGAAACCCTACAAGTGTGAAATATGTGGCAAGGCCTTTGAATATCCATCAAGACTTTCAAAACATAATAATATACATACAGGAGAGACACCATACAAGTGTAAAGTATGTGGAAAGGCTTTTCGCTCTCCATCATCACTTCGTGTACACAAGGGAATTCATAGAGAAGATAAACCCTTCAAGTGTGAAGTATGTGGCAAGGCCTTCCGTTATTCATCAGTACTTTCAGACCATAAGAATATTCATACAGGAGAGACACCATACAAGTGTAAAGTGTGTGGAAAGGCCTTCCGCACTACATCATCACTTCATATACACAAGGGAATACATAGAGAAGACAACCCCTAAAAGTGTGAAGTATGTAGCATGGCCTTACATAATCCATCAGTACTTTCAGACCATAAGAAAATTCATACAAGAGAGAAACCATAAAAGTGTGAAGTATGTGGCAGGCTTTCCAGTATTCACCATTACTTTCTAAACACAAGATGATTCATACAGAAGAGACTCCCTACAAGTGTGAAGTATGTGGCAAGGTCTTTACATATCAAAATGCTCAACAAATTTAGGGGTCATCAAAGAATTCATTCTGGAAAGAAACCATACAAATGTAAAAAATGTGACAAATACTTTTTAATTCCATGGCATAGTCTGAACACAGAATAATTCCTATTGGAGATAAACACTACGCATGTGAAGAATGTGGCAAACACTGTATTACTGGTCTTTGGGTCTTAAGCAACATCAAAGAATTCATCTATGAGAGAAACCACACAGTGTGAAGAATGTGCTAAGGTCTTTTGGACTTACAGAAACCTTGGGGAAAACCTCATAATTCATACTAGACTGAAATGTCACAAGTGTGAAAAATATTGCAAACCCTTTAATAAGCATTCTTATATTTCTGAAAACAAGGTAGCTTGAACTAGAGTGAAATAGTACAAATGTTAAAATGTTCAAAAAAAACTTCTTCAAACCTAAAAATTGTCAAAAGCTTCATGCTGAACCGAAGCCCTATAAGTTTTGGGAATGTGGTAAAGGCTTTGGAATCATTCATAAAACCATGCCAAAATTGGAGCTGTCAGATTGTGTGTTTGTCCCTCTGGATTTGGGGCTGATTCTTTCTTACTGTCTTTTTGTTTCTTCTGTTTTAGAATTGAAACCCTTGTTCTATACCAGTATGTAAAAAGAAGTCACTTGTTCTTATGTTGTAGAAGCTCACAGTCAAGAGATTTCCTTGAGTCTCATTTGACACATGGGCTGTGGTCTTTCATAGTGTTGTAATTGTTAAATCCTTTGTGGACCTTTCAAGTTGTAGGCTGTTTGACTTCTGAGGTGGGGCTAAGGTTGGGGAAAGGGAAGGAATGTTATGATTTAAAGCTTTGTGGCTAGAGCTAGCATGTTGACTTTGGTAACAAACTGAATTTCCTATAAGCCCCACATGCATGTTAGTATTCCCAGTACTCACAAAGTAGAAGTAATTACCTCTGAAGGTTTTCCTCTGACCTCCATGAATAGGCTCCCACACAAACATAAATTTGTGTGCCCAGAAATAAATAAACATAAATTATGCTTTTGAAGTGACTTTGTATTTTATGTGGCCAAGCATCAAAAAGTAATGCATATATCTCAATTGTTAGAAATCATTTGAGTTGCAAACCTCCTGTTGATTTATAGGGCTTATCTTAATTAGTTTAATTGATTTCAGAAGGTCACTTAATTTTATTTGGAAGTATCTGTTTGACTGAGATGCTGCAGTATCAGATAGTACCCTGAGACCAAATATTTATCCATCTCCTGCTTCCTCACTGTGGAAGAAACATGACCACCTGCTTTTGTTCCTGTTGTTTTAAGTTTCTCACCATGTGTTGTGGTTGGAATAAGAATTGCCCCAAGGGCTCATAGAATAGATTTGAATGCTTAGTCATCAGGTAATAACAGTGCTGGAAAAGGATTAAGAAGTGTGGTATTATTGGTATAAGTGTGTCAATGGGGGTCATATTTGAGGTTTCAAAGGTTTAGACCCAGTGTCCCCCTCTTTTACTGACTATTGGTCAGTATGGATAATTCTCAGCTACTTCTCAAGCTCCATGTCTACCTACATTCCAATGAGCTCCCTAGCTTGCTCACCACAATAATAATGGACAAACCTCTGAAACTGTTTACAAGTCCCGATTAAATGTTTTCTTTTATAAGAGTTGTCCTGGTTTGGTGTCTCTTTGTAGCAATAGAACACTGAATAAGACTCCATGGTTGTGATGGATTGTATGTGCTCTGCCCAGGTAGTGGCACTATTAGGAGGTGTGGCCTTGTTGGAATAGGTATGTCACTGTAAATGTGGGCTTAAAACCTTCATCCTAGCTGCCTGGAAGTCAGTCTTCCACTACCAGCCTTCAGATGAAGATATACAACTCTCTGCTCTGCCCTCACCATGCCTGCTTAGATGCTGCCATGCTCCCATGTTGATGATAATGAACTGACAATGTACATGTAAGCCAGCCCCAAATATATGTTGTCCTTTGTAAAATTTGCCTTGGTCATGGAGTCTCTTCACAGAAGTAAAACCCTAACTAAGACAGAATTTGGTACCAGGAGTAGGGTATTGCTGTGATATGCTTTTGTTTGGAAGTATATGCAGTTTTGGACTTTAGATTCGGAAAGCATTGGAATGCTTTAAGTGGGGCTTAGTGGGCTATCCTAGAAGGAATATGGAAGACTTTGTTGCTGTGAGTGATTTGAATTGTGGTGACCTGGTCCAAGAGGTTAATGGAGAAGAACTTCAGTATGTGGCTTAGAGACTGTTTTTGTTGTATTTTGGTGAAGAATGTGGCTAATTTTTGTCCTTGTCTGAAGAGTCTGCCTAAGTCTAAGGTGAAGAGACTCAGATTAATTATACTGAAAAATGAAGTCTTGGGAACACCCATCATAGACTTTGTTCTTTGCTTTAGTCTCATGAAGAGCATTTTAAACAAGCATGGCTACCCGAGAAAGAGAAAATATAAAATATATGGTTCAAATATTAAAGAAGCACCAGTAAATGAAATGGAGCTGAATCCTGTGTTCAAGGATATTAAATTGAATTAAGGGAGTGGGACTTTGGAGCAAGATCCTACCCAGCTAAGTTTAGATACAGACATGTTGGTGCATACCTCTAATCGCAGGAGATAAAGCCAAGCAGATTTCTGAGTTCAAAGCCAGTCTGAGACAGAGAATGTTTTAGGTGAAGAATAACTTAAATCCAGGCATAGTGGTACATACTGTTGATCCAAGGAGATTGGCATGCAGATCTCTGAGATCAAGGTCAATCTACAGAGCAAGATCCAGGACAATCAAGCTTAAGTAGTGAAGGAGTTGGAAAATTGAAAGCGATTGAACAAGGGGGCCAATGTTCCAGCTCCTGCAAGCAGCAGAACTGGACAGCTTTGGTCATGTGTCTCTGCCTTTATATTCAAGAGGGGGAGACTGCTGGGACAATTGTTGCTGGTTAGCTAGACCTAAGAAAATAGTCGTAATTAAGAGAAGAACAGCATCACTCAGGTGAAATCTTCTGGGAAGTGCTTGCTGAGAGCACAAAGAAGCTTCTTCCAGAGATAGGCAAGGTTGTACCTCAGAATGCACCTGTCCTTCCAGAGATAGGCAAGGTTGTACCTCAGAATGCACCTGTCCTTCCAGAGATAGGCAAGGTTGTACCTCAGAATGCACCTGTCCTTCCAGAGATAGGCAAGGTTGTACCTCAGAACGCACCTGTCCTTCCAGAGATAGGCAAGGTTGTACCTCAGAACGCACCTGTCCTTCCAGAGATAGGCAAGGTTGTACCTCAGAACGCACCTGTCCTTCCAGAGATAGGCAAGGTTGTACCTCAGAATGTACCTGTCCTTCCAGAGATAGGCAAGGTTGTACCTCAGAATGCACCTGTCCTTCCAGAGATAGGCAAGGTTGTACCTCAGAATGCACCTGTCCTTGTTATTGTGTAAGAATCACACGGGTGGTACTGGTTTTGAAGGTCTGAAGTGGTCATAAAGAGTAGCTAAGACTTTGCACTGTGAGAGGCCATGGAAGGACCTTGGTGAAGGTGCAGTCTTAGTTGCAGTTGATGTACCGGGTATGACAGGTTCAGATCAAAGAGTTATTGCTTGGCAACATGAAAAGATTGTTTGAGAGGCTATTGGTGAAGCCTAGTTGCAGTGGAAGACCCCAGTGCATTGGAGATGCCTGTACCATGGGATGATCACCAAGAACAGCAACAACCGTGAATGGATCAACCTGAGCTTAGAGTGCTAGAGACTGCAGAGCTAAAGAAGTGATGGCAGCCCTTTGAGGAACTCAGAATATTATGTGTGAATCCCAGACACTGGAACAAGAAACTGTAATATTGAAGTTGCATGGAGATGCCAGAGCCATGGATTATGTGCTAAGGAAAGCTGTTAACAGGGAGTGGAACCAGCTCAGGAGAAAGAAGTTTGTTGCAGTCAACAAAGATGAAAAAGGAGTTGGAGATCTGAAGATCATGAGCCTTGGAGATGCTGAGTTTGGAGTTAGCTCAGCTGGATTTCTGCCTTGCTTTGGGAATTACAGTTAAGTAATCGGATGAACTTCAGAAAAGGCTTTGAACCTTGAAGTTTTAACATTGTTGAGACTGCTATAGACTATGGGGACTTTGGAAGTTGGACTTAATTTACTTTGCATTATACTATGTTTAGGTATGGCCCCATAAACTCATGTTTGAACAAGTCTGTGGGGACCAGGGAGTGGAATGTAATGGTTTATATATACTTGACCTAGGGAATGGCACTCTTAGGAGGTGAGGTTTTGTTGGAATAGGTGTGTCACTCTGGGTGTCAGCTTAAGACCTTCATCCTAGCTGCCTGGAAGACAGACTTTAACTATCAGCCTTCAGATAAAGATGTAGAACTCTCAGCTCTGCCTGCACCATGCCAGCCTAGATACTTCCATGCTCCCACATTGATGATATTGAACTGACCCTCTGAACCTGTAAGCTAGCCCCAAATATATATTGTCCTTTTCAAGACTTGCCTTGGTCATTGTGTCTGTTCACCACAGTAAAACCCTAAGACAATGATAGACAATGAAATTGAACTTTGGTCCAAATCAAACCCTTCAAGTTACTCCTGTGTGCATATTTTATCACTACTAAGATTTAGTACTTACTAAATCTTAATGCCAAATGTAAGTTTCAATACATATGAATCATGTACGTTTCCCTTTTCCCTTATTATTGCCCTCCCTTTTGCCCCTTTCTCTGAAAAGTGTTTCCTCTCTTTACTTACATACCTACACACATATCTGTATGAATGAACACAGATGTAGAGCAAGCAGTGTCCCAAACTATAGAAAAGTTAGTGACTGCTGGCTGCCTGACTGTCAAGCAGATTTCCCTGCAACACTGGAGCATTTATCTCTTCAACCTATTGGCCCAAAACATCTGACAGATTTTTTTCTGTGAAGTAACAAATATGAAGGACTTCTCTCCCACGTCCTTGCAGAGTTTGGCAGTTGACTCTCTTTGTGTCCTGCTTGTCCACAGCTTGCACAACATATGGTTGGCAGTTGAGGCAAGAACATTTTGTTTTCCAGTGGCTGATTATCACATTTTTAGCAAACTTCAGGTTGTTCAAAGGACTCTGGGTTCTGCCAAGAGCTGGCATTTCTCACTGTCAAAGATTAACAAAACACCTTTCAATACCATATTCTACAGATTTCTATTGTTTCTGAAGACCATCTATCATTCTCAATATATTTGCATAGGCATATATTGCTTCTCTCTAGTTATTTACTATCTCATTAACTTAGAAAATGTTTGTAATTTAACTATACTAGTATGTGTGAGGTTTTGTCTTGTACTGTCTATTCTAATGCAAAGTGCAGGCACCCAAGACCTCCAGTGTGCACCTAAACCCTGTGATCCTGCCCCATGTTACTTCTGATTGGTAAAGATGCCAGCAAACTAATAGCTAGGCAGAAAGGACATAGGTACCACTTAGTTTTCCTGGGCTTGGGGTCAGAGAAGAACCAGGATAAGAAGAATGTGCAGGTGGGAAAATAATAAGCTGTTCTGGGTTAGCTGAGCCATTAAAAAAAAAAAAAAAAAAGGTGCCTCTGTGAGCTGGTCAATTGAAGTTAAGATCAGTCCAGATGAGATGTAGTGAGTATGAAAGAATTTAAGGTTATCAATAGGAAAGTAGATTCTGATAGCATCAAGGTAGGTATCTGTCCATCCTTTGTACTATGTAAGGCTTATTGTAAATATAAAAGTTGTGTGTGTGTGTGTTCGGGCACGCACATGTGCACATCTTTATTCAGAAAATAAATGGTAAAGGCACAATAGAAACCCTAGGACAGCATTAATATATTTCTACAACATATGGTATTCCAACATCTGGCAAAACCTCACTTTTAAAAAGTTAATTTGAGATTACCAAATGGAAAACATATGCCATTCCTTTAAGATTAGGAGGGAGGAAGAACTATTTTCTTAGATATATGGGGTTTTTCCCCCCAAAGACACATGGTGTTTGTAACTAGGAGAAAATTTATGCTAATTGGGTACACAAAATTCTGGGGTTCGTAGCATAAGCTAAGACACAGCTGCACTCCCCCCAGCGGACCCAGACAACACACTGGTTAGTGGGCTCTCTGCTGATGCTAGGAGCACTGCTGTGCAATCAAACAGGCTGCGCAGAGTGTAGAAAATATGGCTGCATGTCTCCCACAATCAAAATAAGAATAGAGAATAAAGAGAAATGTAAGTTGTCAGTGCTGTCTTAACCAACCGGATTCTTTCAATGTGGGCTCCATGTTAATATTAGGACTACTTAGCCTAGCACATGACACATATAGTGGCCTGAAAAATAGGTTACACAGTAAATAGAAGGGAATTTAATTGAAGATAAATATAGGAAAATAGAAAAGAATATTAGTTCAATGTATATAAAGAGAAAAATATATATACTGTTATATATATGTATATATGTATATACATATATACATACTCTGTAACATATACATGAAATATATATATATATATATATATATATATATATATGGAGATAGTAATCTCCTCTGATATTACTATGGGGATAGTAATTTCCATAGAAGGGAGGAATAAATAAATATTGCTTCAAATTCTTATATTCTGTAGTATAGAGAAATTTATTGAAATTAAGGAATAAATAAATCAAGGTCTTTGATCACAATGTGTAGGAAACAAAGGTATGGACCCCAACAGAGAAACCCTATATCAATAGTTAATAATTGTTTTAAAATGTTTAAATTATTTTAAGTTGTTTTAATTATCAAAATGAAGGTGGTCATATGTTCAATGATTATACTGGTATTACTAACCCTCTGTGAGAGAGACAAAGTAGAGCAAGTCTAAATAAAAATGAGATTGCTAAATTGAATCAATCTAGACTTTTGATGGCTTTCAGTTGCTAGACCAAGAACATGTTCTTTTGGGAGAGAGGCCCTGCATTTCTGTTAACAGGAAAGGAGAGAAAAAATAGCTTTGCACTTCTTCCAAAGTAATATGGATCAGACATGACAGAGGAAGAACCCTTGAAGCTCTTAGCTGTCGACAGGAAGGAGAAAAATCAAGAAGACAAAACAGGACAGGTAACCCAATTTTCTGTTCTCTCTATATGGGAACAGCCCTGAAACTGGCTGAGACATAAAAATGTCTCTAGCCAAAAGTTCAGGTAAGCATAGCCTATAAACCTTATTGGTTGCAGAATCCTCAAAATTCATCATGCCATCCTTTCACGTGGCATGAATGAAGAGTTATTACAATTTGGTTGTTGATCAAGCTAACTAAAAAAAGGCAGTTGTCTTTCACCTGCTCAAACAAAGAACAAAAATTCATACTTAACTGATTTGTGCACCTTGCACATTCCATACAAATGTCTTTATAGAACTAAACATTGCTGGAAGGTTTATGTAATACAGAATTAAACACCAAGAGGACAGCCTTGACAAAATTCACCCTTGGGAAGGCTAATATTACCAGCTCTTCCAACTCCCTGTCTGATCCTTCCTCAAGTCATCCTGTTTCCAGAGATTTGCTCTGAGAATGGCACCTGAAAGGGGTGCTAATCACCAAGGACTTCAGTTCATCTAGCCTTTCAGTGGGTTCTAACTAGGACTTCAGTTAAGCCCTGAACTTTCTCACCATACAAAGCCTAGAGAGCCAAAGCTAGAGTTTACTTTCTTAAGACTAACCATATATTCTAATTTTCTTCCCCACTGCCAAAAAAGGAACCCCTGGGGCATCAAGTCTCTACAGGATTAGACACATCCTCACCCACTGAGATCAGACTGGGCAGTCCCCTGTGCTAGGGGCTGCAGACCAACCCAAGTATTCTCCCATCAAGGTCCCTCCCTTCCTCTGTTTCCTGAGATTATTGTGTTCTCTCTTCTAAGTGGAAAGGAAACATTCTCACTTGGGCCTTCTTTCTTGGAACACTTCATTCAGGCTATCAGTATTATGGATATTCTTGTTAAGTTATTGTTATTATTATTATGAAGTCATATATTTAATTTTCTCTCGGTGGTCTCTAATGTGGGACCACTCAGGAGCACACAGGCTCCAGAAGCAGCAGAACAGTTGGGACAGGGTCCTATGGACCTACATCTACACGCAGGAGGTGGGGCTTTTCTGTAGCCCTCGGTGCACCTTTCCTGCCAGGGAAGAGCTTGCCTCCAGAAAGTGTCTAACCCCGGGACTCAGGTGAGATTGCTGTTTTCTCTCTGGTGACCCTCTAAGATGGGACAACTCATGATAGCACAGGTTGCAGAAGTAGCAGAGCAGCTGGGACAGGCTCCTACAAGCCTACATCTGCACCCAGGAGGTGGGGCTGTTCCGAAGCCCTCTGTGCACTGGTCTTGCCTAGAAAGAACTGGTCTTCCAGGAGTGCTGACAGAGGCTTACAGACTCACAGGAGGAACAAGCTTCAGCCAGAAACAGCAAGATCATCTAACACCAAAGATTACCAGATGGTAAAAGGCAAACTCAAGAATCTTACCAATAAGAAACCAAGACTACTTGGCATCATCAGAACCCAGTACTCCCACCACAGTGAGTCCTGGATAGCCCAACACACCAGAAAAGCAGGATGAGGATTTAAAATTATATCTCATGATGCTGATAGAGGATTTTAAGAAGGACATAAATAACTCCCTTAAAGAAATACAGGAGAACACTACTAAATAGATAGAAGCCCTTAAAGAAGAAACACAAAAAAATCCCTTGAAGAATTACAGGAGAAAACAGGTAAACAAGTAGAAGCCCTTAAAGAGGAAACACAAAAATCTCTTAAAGAATTACAAGAAAACACAACAAAACAGGTGAAGGAATTGAACAAAACCATCCAGAATCTAAAAATGGAAGTAGAAACAATAAAGAAATCACAAAGGGAGAAAACTCTGGAGATAGAAAACCTAGAAAGAAATCAGGAGCCATAGATGCAAGCATCACCAAGAGAATACAAGAGATAGAAGAGAGAATCTCAAGTGGAGGAAAATTCCTTAGAAAACATTGACACAACAATCAAAAAAGAATGCAAAATTCAAAAAGACCCAAACTCAAAACATCCAGGTAATCCAGGACACTATGAGAAGACCAAACCTAAGGATAATAGGTATAGATGGGAAGGAAGTCTTCCAACTTTAAGGGCCAGTAAATATCTTCAACAAAATTATAGAAGAAAACTTCCCTAACATAAAGAGAGAGATGCCTATGAACATACAAGAAGCCTACAGAACTCCAAATAGTTTGGACCAGAAGAGAAATTCCCCCATCACATAATAATCAAAACACCAAGTGCACAAAACAAAGAAAGAATATTAAAAGCAGCAAGGGAAAAAGGTCAAGTAATATATAAAGGCCACCTATTAGAATTACATCACACTTCTTACCAGAGACTATGAAAGCAAGAAGATCCTGGACAGACCCTAAGAGAACACAAATGCCAGCCCAGGCTACTATACTCAGCAAAACTCTCAATTACCATAGATGGAGAAACCAAGGTATAACATGACAAAACCAAATTTACACATTATTTTTCCAGGAATCCAGCCCTTCAAATGATAATAAAGGGAAAACACAAACAGCAGGAGGGAAACTACACCCTAAAAAAAGCAAGAAAGTAATCTAATCAACAAACTTAAAATAAGATAGCCACATGGACAATATCCCAACTCTAACAACAAAAATAACAGGAAGCAATAATTACTTTTCC
Organism: Mus caroli; assembly: GCF_978045245.1. NCBI lineage: Eukaryota > Metazoa > Chordata > Mammalia > Rodentia > Muridae > Mus > Mus caroli. Next base: position 54,055,606 of record NW_028227270.1, on the reverse strand, counting down.
TTAGTATCTCTTAATATTAATGGGCTCAATTCCCCAATAAAAAGACATAGACTAACAGACTGGCTACACAAACAGGACCCAACATTTAGCTTCATACAGGAAACCCACCTCAGTAACAAAGACGGACACTACCTCAGAGTAAAAGGCTGGAAAACTATTTTCCAAGCAAGTGGTCCCAAGAAACAAGCTGGAGTAGCCATTCTAATATCGAATAAAATCGACAGTCATCCTAAAGTTATCAAAAAGGATAAGGAGGGACATTTCATACACATCAGAGGTAAAATTTACCAAGATGAACTCTCAATTCTGAACATCTATGCTCCAAATGCAAGGGCATCCACATTCATTGAAGAAACCTTAGTAAAGCTCAAAACACACATTGCACCACACACAATAATAGTGAGAGACTTCAATACACCACTCTCATCAATGGACAGATCCTGGAAACAGAAACTAGACAGAGACACAGTGAAACTAACAGAAGTTATGAAACAAATGGATTTAACTGATATCGATAGAGCATCTTATCCTAAAACAAAAGGATATATCTTTTTCTCAGCATCTCATTGTACCTTCTCCAAAATCGACCATATAATCAGTCACAAAACAGGCCTCAACAGATACAAAAATACTGAAATAATCCCATTCATTCTAACAGATAATCAGGGAATAAAGCTGATCTTCAATAACAACATAATAATAAAAAGCCCACATACACAAGGAAGCTGAACAACACTCTACTCAAAGATAACTTGGTCAAGGAATAAAGAATGAAATTAAAGACTTTTTAGAGTTTAATGAAAATGAAGCCACAACATGTCCAAACTTATGGGACACAATGAAAGCAGTCCTAAGAGGATAACTCATAGCTCTGAGTGCCTCCAAAAAGAAACTAGAGAGAGCATACACTAGCAGCTTTACAGCACACCTGAAAGCTCTAGAACAAAAGGAAGCAAATTCACACAAAAGGAATAGACAGCAGGAAATAATCAAACTCAGGGCTGAAATCAACCAAGTGGAAACAAAAGGAACTATACAAAGAATCAACCAAACCAGGAGCTGGTTCTTTGAGAAAATCAACAAGATAGATAAACTCTTAGCCAGACTAACTAGAGGGCACAGAGAGAGTATCCTAATTAACAAACTCAGAAATGAAAAGAGAGGTATAATAACAGAATCTGAGGAAATCCAAAAAATTGTCAGATCCTACTACAAAAACCTATACTCAACAAAACTGGAAAACCTGGATGAAATGGACAATTTTCTAGATAAATACCAAGTACCAAAGTTAAATAAGGATCACATTAACAATCAAAACAATCCCATATCCCCTAAAGAAATAGAAGCAGTCATTAATATTATCCCAACCAAAAAAAGCTCAGAACCATATGGGTTCAGTGCAGAGATCTATCGGACCTTCAAAGAGGACCTAATTCCAATACTCCTCAAACTATTACACAAAATAGAAACAGAAGGTACTCTACCCAACTCATTCTATGAAGCCACAAATACTCTAATACCTAAACCACTCAAAGACCCAACAAAGACAGAGAACTTCAGACCAATTTCTCTTATGAATATTGACATTGAAACATTCAATATAATTCTCTCAAACTGAGTCCAAGAACACATCAAAATGTACATCCATCATGATTAAGTATGCTTCATCCCAGGGATGCAAGGATGGTTCAAATAAGGAAATTCATTAACGTGATCCAGTATATAAACAAACCCAAACGCAAAAACCACAACGATCATCTCAATAGATGCTGAGAAAGCATCTGACAAAATCCAACATACATTCTTGATAAAACTCTTGGAAAGATCAGGAATTCAAGGCCCATACCTAAACATAATAAAAGCAATATATAACAAACCAGTAGCCAACATCAAAGTAAATGGAGAGAAACTTGATTCAATTCCACTAAAATCAGGGGATAGACAGGGCGGCCCACTTTCTCCTTACCTATTCAATATAGTAAGTGAAGTCCTAGCCAGAGCAATTAGACAACAAAAGGAGATCAAAGGGATACAATTGAAAGGGAGAAGTCAAAATATCACTCTTTGCAGATGATATGAGTGTATACATAAGTGACCCCAAAAGTTCCACCAGACAACTCCTAAACCTGGTAAACAACTTCAGTGAAATAGCTGGATATAAAATTAACTCAAACAAATCAGTGGCCTTTCTCTACACAACGGATAAACAGGCTGAGAAAGAAATTAGGGAAATAACACCCTTCACAATAATCACAAATAATATAAAATACCTGGGTATGACTCTAACAAAGGAAGTGAAATATCTATATGATAAGAACTTCAAGTCTCTGAAGAAAGAAATCAAAGAAGATCTCAGAAAATGGAAAGATATCCCATGCTCATGGATTGGGAGGTTTAATATAGTCAAATGGCTATCTTGCTGAAAGCAATCTACAGATTCAATGCAGTCCCCATCAAAATTCCAACTCAATTCTTCACCAAGTTTGAAAGGGCAATTTGCAAATTCATCTGGAATAAAAAAAACCTAGGATAGCAAAAACTATTCTCAATAATAAAAGAACCTCTAGTGGAATCACCATGCCTGACCTCAAGCTGTAGTACAGAGCAATTTTGATAAAAACTTCATGGTACTGGTACAGTGACAGACAGGTAGATCAATGGAATAGAATTGAAGACCCAGAAATGAACCCACACACTTATGGTCACTTCATCTTTGACAAAGGAGCTAAAACCATCCACTGGGAAAGAAGATAGCATCCTCCACAAATGATGCTGGGTCCATTGGCAGTTAGCATGTAGAAGAATGCAAATTGATCCATTCTTACCTCCTTGTACAAAGCTCAAGTCAAAGTGGATCAAGGAACTCCAAATAAAACCAGAGACACTGAAACTTATAGAGGAGAAAGTGGGGAAAAGCCTCAAAGATATGGGCACAGGGATATGCCTGAAGAGAACAGCAATGGCTTGTGCTGTAAGATCAAGAATCGACAAATGGGACCTCATAAAATTGCAAAGCTTCTGTAAGGCAAAGGACACTATCAATAAGACAAAAGGGCCACCAACAGATTGGGAAAGGATCTTTACCAATCCTAAATCAGATAGGGGACTAATATGCAATGTATATATGTATATATATAAAGAACTCAAGAAGATGACTCTAGAAAATCAAATAACCCTATTAAAAGTGGGGTACAGAGCTAAACAAAGAATTCTCAACTGAGGAATACCAAACGGCTGAGAAGCACCTGAAAAAATGTTCAACATCCTTAATCATCTGGGAAATGCAAATCAAAACAGCCCTAAGAGTCCACCTCACACCAGTCGGAATGGCTAGGACCAAAAATTTAGGTGACAGCAGATGCTGGCAAGGATGTGGAGAAAGAGGAACACTCCTCCATTTTTGGTGGGATTGCAAGCTGGTACAACCACTCTGGAAATCAGTCTGGCGGTTCCTCAGAAAATTGGACATAGTACTACCAGAAGATTCAACAATACCTCTCCTGGGCTTATACCCAGAAGATGTTCCAACTTGTAATAAGAACACATGCTCCTCCATGTTCATAAGAGCCTTATTTATAATAGCCAGAAGCTGGAAAGAACCCAGATGTCCCTCAACAGAGGAATGGATACAGAAATAGTGGTACATTTACACAATGGAGTACTACTCAGCAATTAAAAACAATGAATTTATGAAATTCTTAGGCAAATGGATGCATCTAGAAGATATCATCCTGGGTGAGGTAACCCAATTACAAAAGAACACACATGATATGCACTCACTGATAAGTGGATATTAACCCAGAAACTTAGACTACCCAAGATACAATTTGCAAAACACATGAAACTCTAGAAGAAGGAAGACCTAAATGTGAATCCTTCATTCCTTCTTAGAATGAGGAACAAAATATCCATGGAAGGAGTTGCAGAGACAAAGTTCAGAGCTGAGATGAGAAAGGACCATCTAGAGACTGCCCCACCCGGGGATCCATCCCATATACAACCACCAAACCCAGACACTATTGCATATGCCAGCAAGATTTTGCTGACAGGACCCTGATATAGCTAGCTATCTCTTGTGTGGCTATGCCAGCACCTGGCAAATACAGAAGTGGTTGCTCACAGTCATCTATTGGATGAAACACAGGACCCCTAAAAAAGGATTTAGAGAAAGCACCAAAGGAGCTAAAGGGGTCGGCAACCCTCTAGGAGGATCAACAATATGAACTAACCAGTACCCCACAGAACTGTGTCTCTAGTTGCATATGTAGCATAGGATGGCCTATTGCCAGGGAACTGTGGAGTGGAGCTTAGACAATGCTAAAATTCACCCCTACACAAAGTGGGAGCACTGAGTGTAACAAGAAATTAAGAAAGTTAAAGCAAAGACATTGGAACATAAATTGTTATAAAGGGTAAGCAGTAATTTGAGGTGAAGGAACATGGAGGATGTTTGAATAAAACACATTATACACGTGTTAAATTCTCTCCCATAAGTATCATTTTAAACCCTGTTGGTTTTGGACACATGTAAACTTGACCTATTTCAACAGTGATTATAACTCATGACTCTGGCTGTAATAAAGTTTACAGAGTCATGAGAAGTCTCCCAGAAGGGCTCAGATGCTGACAACTAAGGAGCCCTTCATCCATGTAACATTGGGGAAGAGAGTGGGATGGTTCCCCATAGATGAGATGCAGCTACACTCATCTTGTATCTTCCACATGACTTTGCCATGAGTAGAAGAGCAAAAGGTTGAACAGTGGCCTCACTGCCCTCCCTCCCCTCCTTCTATGTAATGGTGATCACTGTACTTAGCTTACTGGTTATGCCTCATTCTAAAGTTAGCAAAGGAGTACACCAGTCAAACGAAATTGGTGGGTAAAAAGGTAAAGGGACAACACATCACATACCTTCTATAGTTGACTTCTGTAGAAACAAAGAGGTTACAAATATGTAAACATGGTTACATTAGAGATACAAAGATGAGTAAATGTAAGTTCCAGCTAATTCTCATTCATTTTAATAGCAAAGGAAGGCTGGTGTGTAGAAAGGCTGGCTTCATTTAAAAAAAAATATGAACTAAGATTTGGTCAGCAAGTCCTCTTGAACAAATATTAGGTTTATTGTGTGTCTTAGGGTTTTATTGCTAGGAATAGGCACCATGACCATAGCAACTCTTTTTTTTAAAAAAGATTTATTTATTTTTATTATATATAAGTACACTGTAGCTGTCTTCAGACACTCCAGAAGAGGGAGTCAGATCTCATTACGGATATTTGTGAGCCACCATGTGGTTGCTGGGATTTGAACTTCGGAAGAACAGTCGGGTGCTCTTACCCACTGAGCCATCTCACCAGCCCGACCATAGCAACTCTTATAAAGGAAAACATTTAATTGGGGCTGGCTTGTAGTTTCAGAGGGTTAGCCCATTATCATCATGGCAGGTCACATGGCAGTGTGTAGGCAGATGTGCTGGAAGAACATAGAGTTCTACATCTTGATCAGAAGGCAACCAGGGGACTAGATTCCACACCAGGAGAGCTTCAGCATCTGTATGTCCTCAAAGCGTGGCCTCCACAGTGATACATTTCCTCTAACACGGCCACACCTCTTAATATACATATGTGGGTCATTGTATTATTCATACTTGCAGTTTGTGTACGCCTAATTATGTAACTTTCCTTGGGAATACAGAGGGAGATGTCATTACAAATGGAAATATCCTGAATGAATATACATTTGTTCTACAAGAGAGTCATTTTCAGAGCTACTGTCTGTGTGGGAAATCTCTTCCTTGAGGTGACATGGGTGCAGGGGTGATATCCCTCACTACCTGTGGCAGTCAGGAGAGCTGGCACTGGTGTCATAGCAGTAGGTGAACTGTCCCTACATCTCACAGGCTACAGCACTCAGGAGAGTGGGCTCTGCACCTTACCTGAACTGCACAATAGAGCTGGCCCTGGTGGAAGAGATGTGTGTGAGCTGACCCAAGGGCATGAGAGTAGGGATATGGCATAGCATTATCTTAATAAAAGAAGGATGAATCAAAGTTACACATGGAGTGTAGTGTAATAAGTTAGCACTACTTGCATACATAGTGTTAGTCATCTTAACCTGAAAGATTCCTGGTAAATGTATAGAAAACACAAGACAGGTTTTATGATTTATACTCAATATAGAGTCATTTGTCATGATCCTTATTAAATATATGTTCACAGCATATCATTATGATTATGTCAACGTGCATTGATCAGGCCTTGAACCTGAGTACGTTTATGAGCAGGGTATTAGGAGCTGGTGAAAACTCACGTGGCCTTGTTTTAGGGGGCCAGGCTTTTGTGTCATGTCAGCAGGGTGAGGAAGAACTCACAGACCTGTGTGTATTCTTGTGACTTAAAGTAAACAGAACTGTGATAGAAAGAAGCTTCAGCCTACTGTGAGGCACATCCCTGTCATCTCTGCATTTGTGAGGGGGAGGGGGCAGGACCCTCTGGTCATCCCCTGCTTGATAGCAAAGTCAAGGCCAATGTATTTAATCTCAGCACTTGGGAGGTAGAGGCAGGTGGATTTCTGAGTTTGAGCCCAGCCTGGTCTATGAAGTGAGTTCCAGGACAGCCAGGGCTACACAGAGAAACCATGTCTTGAAAAAAAAAATTCAAGGCCAAGGTAGGCTACCCCAGTCTGTGTCAGAAAACATTTAAACATGCTTGATGGATGTGAGAAATACTCTCTATGGTTCATTTCATGTCTTTCAGTGAGAGCCATGGCAAACCCCTGCACTCAACATAAACTACACATGCTTTCCTTCTGCTGCCCCATTCCAGGTGGGATTCAAATTTTGTTTTCACTAACATGCTCTTGTTAAAGATGTTACATTTTGGTGATTAATTCTTTGGATTTACTATGTGAGGAAGAACTCTCCTCTTTCACTTGCTTAATTATTCTTCCTATTGGTAGCGAATATTCACTCTTTTTGGATAGTTAGTTTGTGTTAGTTCATGCCATGACCTGAGAATGCTTCCTTCTGGTCTTCCCTGAATTCTTCCAGTTGGCTCCTTCCATATCTAGGCAGAGACTCCTTCATTTCCTCATCTCCTTTCTGCAGTTCTTGAATGATGCAGGCTACTGTGGTTTACGTCCATGTGTCTTTTTCTGCATCTTCATCTGGGACACCTTCCTGTGTCCCTGTCCCACAGGTTTAGCTGCTTGCAAATACTTCTTACAGTTAGCTGGAACAAACCCACATCATCCACTGTTCCTCACACGGGTACTGCTGTCTGCAACCAGAAAAGCAAACTGCTAGTGTGGGATGCCGTCCTCTTGCACAGGTATAAGTCCAGGTCCCCTTGGTGTGCAGTTGTCCCTCTGACCTCCCAGGCCTCCTAATGTTAGTATGAGGTAAGGAGTTACTTGTCTTTACAACTCATGCATGAACCTTGCTGTGTTAGACAAGTCCTATCTGGAAACTTCTGAAGGGAGCTGTGGTGGGTGATGGCAGTCAGATCCTGCTGATGTGTGTGATTATATCAGAGGCCATGAAGAGAAAGTACAAAGGATTGGAACAGGAGCCAAACACATATGCAAAGAATCAGCCTGAGGACTGCAGATTCTTATTACATTGCTATTTTGTGTTATTAAAGTATTTTTCATAGTGTCCTCCATAGTCATTATCCTATGTAGTATCCTATGTAGTAACTATGTGAAAGGAGTCTGGTCCCATGCTAATTCTCTCCCAATGATTATAAGAATAAGTAGTAGTTTTGATGAATAACAATTTGCCTCTCTCTAGATCAGACATTATTTGCATTTCCTCCTGTTTGAAAATGAACTTTACAAGTTAAAATTTTCTCTTTAATGATTTTCATTAATTGTATTGGCTAAAATCCCTTCTAAGTTCAAGGACCTACCACCCATCACCCACAGAATCCCCAGCACACTGGCCTAAGGACAACAGACACTTCCCCATGTCCCGCATGCAGAATAGTGGTGGCCTGTGCGAGGTGACATAGGGAGGGATCCTTGCAGTTAATTCTCAATACTGTTTCCCTCCTTCCTGGGGACTTGCCCTTCTCCATGCTGATCATTTTTCCATCTTCTTTGTGATTCCTTAGTTCAGCAGACTCACCTTTCTTAATGCTGTGACCCTTTAGTACAGTTCCTCATCTCGTGGCAAGCCCCATCAAAATGTCTTTCGTTGCAACTTCATAATTGTAATTTTGCTACTGTTATCGTAGTGTAAATAAATATTTTTGGAGACAGGTTTGCCAAAGGGGTTGTCACAGGTTGGGTACCACCGACCTAAGATGAAACAAAGTAGGGTCTGTCCCCCACCCACCCTTCTACCCTTCTGCTTGCTTATAAAGTCAGGAAGCTGCTGTGTTTGACTAGCTACGAAGAAGCTTTCAAGACAGTTGAATTTCTTTTCCCTTGAGAACTTGCTGGGTTTCCTTTCACCAGAATGCTTCATTCTGCCTGTGTCTTTTAGATCTGCTGGCCTCCTCACAGCCACTTAACTATGCACTGTATACAAAAGACTGTTTTCTGGGCAGTCACTCTTTAAAGAACATGCATTTCAGTTGTCCTAAAGCCTTATGACTGATAGCTCTACCCTCCTTCCTGCGCTGAAATCACCTAACACTTCAGACACAAGACTCAGAGGATTGCAGCTGTACCTGACATGAAGGTCTCCCAGCTAAGGACCAGTTATCATAGTGATAGAAGCTGCCTTGGAAGCTTCCAAATGAGAGAAGCAGTAAATGATCCTAGTTAGCTGTTACCTAGTTCTGGGGCAGTAGACCACAGAAACGTCCCATATGGTGTGATATCCCTAAGGTGCCACAGTGCCAATCACATCTTGACATTAGCAGCAGTATAATTGGACTTAAAGGTCGATCAAGTAGACGTACATCATGGATAGAAGCATGGGCTACCACCCATGGCTTGTTAGGTCTTGAATTCTGGAGGACAGCCTAATGCCACCTTACTAAGCCATCATAAGTCTAACTGCATTCTGAAGACTTTTCCTAAGGTATACACATATGTGAAACTCTTAATGCTCCTCAAAGTACTTCTTGCTGCAGCACAGAGAACGTTAAAAAAAACCCGAAACTTACCCAAATGCAGAGAACTATAATCTGTGTCCAGATCCAATAGATGCATGTATACCACACTTTCTACATATAGTCATCAAGGACTGTTTCTGGATAGGGGCAGGTCGATTATGAGAGCCAGAAAATGCATCTATACCACACTTTCTGCATATAGTCATCAAGGACGGTTTCTGGATAGGGGCAGATAAATTATGAGAGCCAGAAGTCCAGGAGGTCTGCTGTGAGATTGTGCAGCTTAGAAAGTAAAGGGAAGCTGCACCCTTCAACATGACTGACTGAGCAATGACAATGGCTCATGGTTCCCTGCAGGGGGAGTCTCCTGGGTAGACAAAGATGTATGGGCACCTAAGAATGGCTGAGAGAGGGGGGAATTAGTCTTTCCGAGGGCTGAGTCCACTAACTATTCAAAGCTAACTCACACACATATAACAAAATACTGCATTAATACATAATTTCCTGATGTTGTCATGAAGTAGTGAAAAAGGAAAAGTAACATATGACTCAATTTATAGGTAATTCTGGGACTTTACTCAAGGAATTATGAAAAGTGGGTCCTGAAATACCAAATTCTTGAAATAATAAACTAGCATCAGCAAATCTATTTCTCTGCTACAGCGCTGATACACGGTGCAAAAATACATGCTTTAGGGAACATTGTTCACAAACATGGCTCTGTACCCACACGAGAATGGGAAGAACGGGAACATGGCTAAGGAAAGAGCAGAGTGATGTCGGGAACATGGGTAAAGAAAGAGCAGAGTGATTGTTCTATTTTAAAATCTCATACAGTATGGTTAGTCCTTTGCATGCTGATGTTCCCTTATGTTCAGAACCTTGAATGTTATTAGTCTGTGAGTTCTTCCTTTACTGTTCTACCCCTTGCCTCCTCCATCTCCTTTCCCTTGTCACTGTGCTTTGTGTCGCTGCTGAATTCTGGACAAATGCAGAAACCTAGACAACAGCCAGAGCCACCTCATTAAAGTCTGTATTTTCATTTCATTTCACATTCACGGCTGTGTATATTTAGTGTTGACAAGAACCTCCTCCCTCACCAGGACTTTCTGCGGATAGAACTGTTTATGTGTGTGGTTTATAATATAAGCATATGGCATTAAATGGATGCTTCTGTGGATGTATTTATTTTACATTTCATCTGTCTTCAATGTATAGAGCCCACATGGGTCCATTGTGAGGTCATATGAGCACCTTTGATGTGTCTGAAGAATATTACTCAGTGATGTGAGAAACATGTCTAGCTCTCTTTCATCCTTACACAGAATCTAGATTTGTGTCCACAGGCACATGATGCCCGTGTAAGGGTTTCTATCACTGTGATAAAGATCATGAGGAAAGTCAACTTGGAGAAGAAAGGGTTCATTTCAGCTGACATCTTCAGGTAACAGATCATCACTGAGGGAATTCAAGTCAGGAACCAGTGCAGAGGCCACACAGGAACGCTGCTTATTGCCTGGTATTCCATGGCTTGCTCAGCCAGCTTTCCTATACCATACAGAAATACCTCCCCGGTGGGTTCCCACCCATACTCTATAGATATCTCATTATCAACACTAATTAGGAAATGCCATAGGCCTGGCTACAGGACAGTGTCATGGAGACATTTTTTCAAATATTCTTCTCCCTCCTCAAATAATGCTAGCTAGTGTCAAGTTGACCGGAGAACTATCCAGCAGAGTTCATCTTGGTATTTAAATGATTTTAGTGGTTTTCATCTATTTAAGCTGTGATATCATTCATTGGTCTTCATTTCAGGAAATGCTGTCATTCAGGGATGTGGCCATTGATTTCTCTCCAGAAGAGTGGGAGTACCTGGACCCTGCTCAGTGGGATCTGTACAGGGATGTGATGTTGGAGAATCACAGCAACCTTGTGTTCCTGGGTGAGCACTGCATCTGTAGAGAATTTGTATCTCACCATCAACATGTAACTTCCTCACTTTGTACAATACAGGACTCATGGGAGTATTTGCTTTTCAACAGAAAGTTTCATATTCTTTAAAAAAAATTAGTCAGGTTGTTGAGCAGCTAAGAACTACTTCATTGATTTTCTCTTTGTGTGTTTAACCTTTCTGTGTTAGAAGTATATATCTTTCACTACCAGAAATTCAAGGGCTGGGCATGGTGGCGCAAGCCTTTAATCCCAGAACTTGGGAGGCAGAGGTAGCTGAATTTCTGAGTTCCGTGAGAGCCAGGGCTACATAGAGAAACCCTGTCTCAAAAAAAAAAAAAAAAAAAAGAAAGAAAGAAAGATGGAAAGAAAGAAAGAAAGAAGGAAAGAAAGAAAGAAAGAAAGAAAGAAGAAAGAAAGAAAGAAGGAAAGAGAGAAAGAAGGAAAGAGAGAAAGAGAGAAAGAAACTCAAGGGCACGAGGCATGGAGTACACTTATTAATTATAATGTTTAACAATTCAGTTTTAATATTTCTCCCTTTAAATGAAACTTACAATCTGGACATTGTATGTTCCAATATGTATTCTAGTAATCTTGTCAGAAACCATTGTAAGGAAATAATTCTCTTTCCTTGTAAACACTGTGCTTGAAGGGTCATATCAGTTCCCTATAAATGAACTCTTATACAATCTCATTTCCTTTTCCTACAAACAGGGCTTGCTGACTCTAAGTCACAGCTGCTGACATTTCTGGAGCAAAGACAAGGCTCTGCCGCTGTGAAGAGACAAGCAGTAAAAGCAGTGTTCCCAGGTTGGTAGGAAAGAGGAGGTCGTAACAACGTGGAGGTGCAAAGATCCAACAGATCCCGTATACCTTGAGACATAATGTCCTTGTCAAGAACGTCTTAGGTCTCTCCCTCTTGTCTTTGCTTCCAGAGAAGGACATGTCTCAGATGTTTGTGGTGGTTTAAGTGTCTTCACCTGTGTGTTTCCTGAGCAGTGAGCTGTGCTTGTATTTACAGTGACTTCCAGGGCTCTTCATTTTGTTGAGTCTCCATTATAAAGTGAGACTCAGGGAAATGCCAATCAGTGGAGGTCAAAGTTAGAGTCATTTACCCACTGCGATTGAGAGAAGGCTCATGCCAGAAAGATCTGTACACCAAAGGGAGGCATGACTGGATCAAACCCACAATTCCATCACACAGAGACAGGCAGGGCCAGATGACTTAACAGATTCAGTTCTGTTGATTGAAACAATTTGGGGTGGGGAGCACTTGGATAAAAGCCATACAACCAGAGCCACATTGAGCAGTTCTTTCTCCACTGATCTTAGGGGAGAGTCAAAACATTGACTTATTATATGAAGTGTATATATACACTTTACTTGTAGTATAGATACAATAATTTAACAGAGGCTATTTTTTTTCATCAAAGATTTACAACTAGTTATTTATCAGGGCCAGACCATTGGACTTAGGAAGAGAAGGATGACAGGACCCTTCATGAATAGAACCCCATCAAACTACACAGCGAGGGTAATGTGATGAATTAACATGCCCTGTGCACATGTAAGTTCTTGACAGTTTCAAGGAAAAGTTTATAGAAAACACAACATGGTCATTATGATTTAGCTAGCATGTAGACTTACCATAATCACTAAGTTCATGGTTATAGCGTATGTCAGAATTTAGTTATGATTTTGGAGTTATGATTAAGAGACTTTAGCACTGTGTCTCTTCTATCCTTTTTAAGGCTGTGCTTTCCGTTAGTTGTTCTTGTTCTACACAGCTTTCTACCATGAGGTAAATAATAGCAGCCTCTCCTGAAACAGTTCACCTCTTAGCTGTTCTCAAGTGCATGGTATCTTTCCCCGGACCATCCTGTTGTTTTCCTTCTAAACTGTCCCAGAGTCAGGGAGACAGTTTAACCCAGGACAGAGGCTGTGGGAGAAATGCTGAGTCAGTTACACTTGAGCTGGAAGTGACTGGGTGTGGCCTCCCTTCCCCCCAGCCTGGAACCTGCCTGCTCAAGGGTGGAGCTACCGGCTCATTCGTCCTGCCACGCCCACTGCTGGAACCTGCCCTTGCTGCCTGGAGGCACACACGTGTTCGTCCTGCTACTGGACCCTGAGTTACTTGGCGGGAAATTGGGTTCCCTCCCCCTTCCTTTATAAACTGAGTGTCTGGAAATATTAAATTGAGTCTTGATCAGAATGTTGTCTTGACTCCATTGTTTCTTCCGCCCCGACTAGTTTCCTCTCTTTTCAGCCTGAACTGCCATTTTCAGTTGAACCGTTCGTGTTGTGGACCGCGGGCGGGCCGCAACAGTTGGCGCCAGAACTGGGACCTGAAGAATGGCAGAGGGATGTTAAGAGAAACGACTGCTGTGTGGAGCTCCACAAGAAAGGAAAGAATCTTCGTATCGGAGGAGCATCGGAGCAACGGACAGGTACACATGCTAGCGCTAGCCTAAAAAATTTCAGTTTTGAAAGTGTTGCTGGGGATGCGGTAGGATACGAACAAGTTTGAAGCAGTGCTGACCCAACACTGGTTCTGCTTGGGGTCAGCAGTTCGTAAATCGGAACTAGATACGGAGACAGGCGGTGTGCCGCAGTTTTTTAGAAAACTGCTTAGGTGGAAGAAAGAAGGGTTCAAAATCATGGATCAGGCGATTGTGTTTAGTTTTCAGGAGTTGCTTAAGGATAAAGGAAATTCATACCGGAGAAGGTATGGGCTAAGCTGAGACAGCGTTAAGCCCGAGCGCTGGTTCACTTAGGTTCAGCAGTGAAGCTTAAGAGGAGCTAGGCACAGGCGGTAGGCCGTGGCTAGAAAAAAGCTACATTGTTAGGTGTGAGAAAGGAAAGGGTTTATTAAAAGGAAATTAATACAGGCGGATTGCCGCAGTTATAAAAACTGCATCATGAGGGAGGAAATTGTCCCAAATAGCAGGAGTACTCTGCCCCATTTTGTGTCTTGTTTATGTCTGGTGCACCAATCTGTTCTCGTGTTCAATTCATGTATGTTCGTGTCCAGTCTGTATGAATGAATGTTCTATGTTTTATGTTGGATAATAAAAATGGTATAAAAAACTTTATCTGCAAGGCCGAGAGCTGCCACGTGTTTCAGCCAAAAACCAGACACGTGGCAGGAGGGCCCCTGATGGAAAAAATGTTCGTTTTAAGAAAAAGCAGCGAGTACACAGCCTCTTAGTTTCGAATCTGATAAATGGTTCATGATTAATGTGTTTGACAATGGTAAAGTGCTTTTTTATTCTATGATTGTAGCTACAAAGATTAATATTCTCTGATTGGTCTAAAATTAACTGCTTCATTTGGTTCTTTATTAAAAATGTGCTCTGCATGTTTTCGCATTCAGCTCATAAGTTGTTGGTTAAAATTAATAATTGTTACATTGCTACAGATGGTTAATGTTAAATTTGATAACTCAAGTTTAGAGTCCTTCCGACACGTGGCCTAAGGCAGCCCTAGAGGCTGAGTCTCTTAAGATATTTCTAGTTTAGATAATGATTAATGTGGTTCCTATCCTAAATAGTAAAATTTAAGATAAGATATAAAGCAATGCCTCTTTATTAAAGCGTTAAAGCTTGCTTTAATAGGTATTCATAGGTATTAATTGATATCCAAACTTCGTAATATGATAGTAATGCTTCTAATATTGATTTTAACAGTGATAAATTGTTTTGAACATAGGTTTTGCTTTCCCAAAGTTGTAGATATTATCCTAACCTTGCACAAAAACTTAAAAATTATGGTTAAAACTGCCATTGTTCCATTGACTGCAGCTTGCAGTTTGATTGCAAATTTAAGATTAATGCTCAGATTAAAAAGTATTTTACCTTTGAGTCAATACAGGGCTCTGGGCAGTCCCAGAGCGGCTTGTGGCCTTTTCTTTTGTTTTGCAAACAATGCCTAAAAAAGTTTTTCCCTGTGTTCAAGAAAATTTCTTTTTAACAGTGTTACAGATCTATTCAGATGTTTAAAATAATGCTTAAATTCAAAGATTTTTGCTTCTAGTAAACTGGTAATCACTAGAAAATTTTGCCTCTATGTATGGCTAATATAGCTTTACATTATGTAAGAAAAATGTTTATTGTTTCTGCTTCTTTACAAGAAGCCAAAAGTTTTAATCTTTCAGTATATATTGTTTCCTACGTGGAAAATATTTTATTAACTAATGCTTCTCAAGGAAAGTTTACCTTAAATCCTTGCTCTCACCCAAAAGATTCAGAGACAGTATCCTTTTGTTATTTGGTGTTTTGATTTGCTGCAAGGGGTTTTGCAAAAAATAAAGAAAGCTTTTATAATTGTTGTTAATTGGTAATTAAAAATTAGTTGTGCCCAAGACAATTCTTTGGCCAGAAAAAACATTATTGTAAAGTCATTTTTCTCATCCTCCCAGCCGATCGTTGGCCACGTGGGCCCAACTAGCTGCTGTGGGGCGGAGTCTTAAGACACACAGTTGCCCCTATTCCAGCACAAATAATCTGGTTGTGTGCTGTAGATGGTGTTTTAAAATGCTGAACAATCAAACCTTAATTTATATATTAATAGTCAATGCTATATCTCTGAGCTCATAATTACTTAAAATTGTTCGTCCCTCAGATACTATTAATTCTCAAATTTACAATTGCTTATACATATTTTTAGTTAATAAATAAATAAATTATGCACGTGTGACTCTTAATAACTTTTCTAGCCTTCTAGTTACAACCGTTCCTTAAGAAAAATGATTGAAAGTGCAATCAGTCACTGCCCCTTTACAGCCAAATATTTAAAATGTTTTGTCCAAAAAGTTATTAATTCAAAAGGTTAGATATTGTAAAATTTTAAACTTTAACCTCTTAAAAGACAAAAGAGAGAAATTGTATCCCCATATATACTATTTAGTGCATTTCCATGCACACTATTTAAAACATACCTTTATTTTCAAAATTTGAAATTAAAATGTCAAATTTAATAAATGCTTTTTAGTATCTTAAAAGGGTCTACTTATTGGCTTATAGATTGATCCTAAAACAGCTACCTTATTAGGAAAGGGAAAAACAGGTTCTCTCCACAGAACTCTACAGAAGCATATTGGTAATTCGTGTGCTGAGCTGACAGGTAAGTTAACACAGTGTCCTGATTAAAAGGACTAAAAGATTAAATTCATGTTTTAGATCCATCCTTACTTGTCATTTTTCCAGTTTAGACTAGCTTCTAGCCTTTTAACTTTATGGCAATAGTACATCAGAGACTGTATATTCAGACTTAGTAAAATTAGTCATTTAATAGAGTCATAATGATTTTTCACTCTTCTTCAGTGTGACCAGCCATTCTAACTCAATCTTAGACTGGTCTAATATTCAGTTCAATTATTAGAGATTCCTATATTCTAAATTACCTAGCAAAGTTAATTCAGAGCATTTTCCCCAAAGTCACCAAAGGCTCACCTTGCCTTTACCTTATTTGTCCTAAACTTTTTACAAACTGACATTAAAGGTCAGTCTGCAGCGAAACGCCACTGGCACCCAGTTACTTCTAATTCTTATGCATTGGTAAAATGGAAGGACGCCCTGACTAATAAATGGAAGGGTCCAGATCCAGTTCTAATCTGGGGAAGAGGCTCGGTTTGTGTTTTTTCACGAGATGAAGATGAAGCACGGTGGCTACCAGAGAGATTAATTCGTCAGGTAAACACAGATTCTGTCTCTCCTCGTAAGTATCATTCTAAAGACTAAAATTCCTCTTGAGCTGGGAGTGGAAGCTCTCAAAAAACACTGTTTCCTCTGAGCCAATTCCCCTACAAGAGGCCGGAGATTAACTTTAGCTTTACAATTTGCATCTAAATAAAGTACCTTGACTTCTCCAAACAGAAAATTTACATTGCTACACTCTCATTGTTTAGAATTCTTCCTTCTCTCAAGCAGGTCAATCTACATTCTCTGGTTCTCCGCCCCGCCCCTACGAGCAAACAGGTGGTTCTGCTAATCTCCCTTCCAGGGACATCCCAGCATGTGGCTTTTCAGTCTAAGATAAGATTTAGATTTACCAGGAGAGCTAGGGAAGTAGAAATTTCATATATATTTACAAAGATTAGTTCTTATTTTGATAGATATAGGCTTAGTCCCTTAGCTGGCCTCTGGCTTTTCACCCTTGCTGTTACTGCAAGGTGTCCTTAGTTCCTCAGGCTACTGGGAATAACAGAGATGAAGAGGAAGGACTTTCAGCTCCTATTTTAACCAAAATTAATGGTGTTAATACTGACATAATTCTTATCTTGGCCTTGCTAAATCTGAGGTTGACAAGTCTCATATAGAGACCTCGCAATAACTCAGAATTGCGATACTGATTCATAATCATATGAATACGGTATGGGTACCGCTTGGCGCAGAAGATTACTGCGGAGGGAAGGTCCAGTTTGACCGTTTCTGAGTTCCCTGTGCGACACACCTGATTTGAAGGAGGTTGGTATCCGACTCCAGCTAAAAACCAAAAATACTTAAGGCTCTGCCTCCCCTCCCCAAAAGATACCAAGAGCCACAGATGTGAGTCGTTACAATGCTCACGGGAGGAATCAGGCTAATGTCCACCCAAGTCAAGGTTAAAGGCCCACTCATCTACGGATGAGAAAATCATTTGATCACCTCTGTTAAGCATTGCCTATTTAAACTTAATTAATAGGGGGGAGAGAGATTGGAGACCTTGCTGTCGTAAGGGCAAGCCCTTCACTGCCTCCCACCCAAAAAATAAAAAAGCCAATTGGCCTTGTACTAGGAGCCAGCCAGTCTTAATCTCTTCTCACTGTTCCCCTGCCTGTCACCCAAAATTGTGGATAATTATCAGTTCAGTGTTATTCTAAAATTGTTTAGTTAAACTCAGCCAGGGTTCCAACGCCCTACTTAAAAGGCAAACAGGTAGCTACCTATTCAGCACTAATTAGCATTATAAAGTCAGAGCCTACAGCCCAGTGCTGGTATTCAGTCAGTGCTTTTAAGACAGTCTCAGCCAGATACAGTTTACCATTAGAATAGTTAGGGAATCCCAGGGAAATAGGTTTTTTCTTTAGCCCTAGGAACTCAGGCAGAACTATTGAACATAGATAATTTTTCTGCCACAGGCCACCCCCTTTTTTATTTTTGTTTTGTTATCTAATGGGGGGAAATGTGGCCTCCCTTCCCCCCAGCCTGGAACCTGCCTGCTCAAGGGTGGAGCTACCGGCTCATTCGTCCTGCCACGCCCACTGCTGGAACCTGCCCTTGCTGCCTGGAGGCACACACGTGTTCGTCCTGCTACTGGACCCTGAGTTACTTGGCGGGAAATTGGGTTCCCTCCCCCTTCCTTTATAAACTGAGTGTCTGGAAATATTAAATTGAGTCTTGATCAGAATGTTGTCTTGACTCCATTGTTTCTTCCGCCCCGACTAGTTTCCTCTCTTTTCAGCCTGAACTGCCATTTTCAGTTGAACCGTTCGTGTTGTGGACCGCGGGCGGGCCGCAACAACTGGGGCATATTCTGTTTCTGGAACTAGGTTTTCAGTGAGCTAAAACAGCATATGACGATTTATAAAATCATTCTCTGTATTCAGAAGGCATTGTTTCTCTGTAAGACTGCACCCAGGCATGTACCTAAGCATGACTTGTTTCAGTACTTCAGGTGTGGGCAGACAGCCTGAGAAACTCAATATGTGTTTTCCTCTTATAAAAAATCCCAATGTTAAGAATTCTGTCCTGATTCTATGAGACATGGATATATTGGCTCCATTGTGGATCAGTGTCTAAGCTTTACATACAAAGTATACCTGTAGCCTTGGAAAGAGACATTTAAAGAGAAAACCCACAAAACCAGGACACCTGAGGGACTTAAAAAGTTCTAGAGATGAAAGAAGGGTATCAGGGCTTGCTGGAGCAGAAACAAAGGCCAACTTCAGCCATAAGACAGTGGAGTCCCAAACACACACACACACACACACACACACACACACACATACACACTCCTCAGAGGAATAAGGTTTGCAAACCTTGTATAAAGGACCCAACCTCACTTTCATCTCCAATCACCCAAAACAAGCAGGGAAGCTAGAGGACTCTTCCCACCAAAAAACTGGCTTCAACCCTTGTCCACAGTGAGCTTGAGTCCTTGACCTACAGGCTGGCTAGACTCCTGTCATGCGTGGGTCCCTGCCTCTTCCCACTCTGGAGGCCCTGACCTGGTAGCTACCTCAGTAGCCTATGTTCTGCAGTAGAGGTGACCCTGACACTACTTTGCTCTAATAGTATATGAATGGGTCAGAGAGATTATATAGCTCAGTCCCAGCAGCCAAAGGATCCCTTTGGGCAAGTGTGGCAGGGAGTTACTAGGTTTAGACTTTTGACAAGACCATAAGGGGGAACATGGTGCTGGGCATGAGTGCATTGAGAAGCGGACATGGACTTTAGGAGGACCACTAAAGCAACCTCAGCAAGGACGTTGGCATCTCTCTTGGAGCTCAGACAGGAGAACAGAGGAACTCTACAGCTTCCAGGTGCCTTAGTTCTAAAGTGAGCTCAGACAGTGGCCCTGAGGAACAAGTGTAAGAAACAGAACAATAGCTGAGACAGCATACATCAGGTGGATTTTTCAGTCATTCACTGCAGCATCCACAGAAATGACATAATACATGGATTTGCCTGAACTCAGCATCTTTAGTTTAGATGTTAGAAGGAGATGCAGGGAAGGATTCCCTGTCAGCAGTTTGTCTACTTACTAGAATCTTTACCAGACAAAATACATCTTTACTTACCTCCTTGGAGGACCAGAAGCACTAGGTGAGGTTTTGGTGACAGCAAATCCATTTGTCATTTCAGGACACTTTGGCCCCGACTTGATCTGGTGTATAAAGCCAAACCCACAATTGCATCATACCAGGGCAGCCCAGCTCCTGAAACTTCAAGTGTCAATTCCCTTGGGTAAAACAATTGAAACAGTG
Source organism: Mus caroli (assembly GCF_978045245.1). Taxonomy (NCBI): domain Eukaryota; kingdom Metazoa; phylum Chordata; class Mammalia; order Rodentia; family Muridae; genus Mus; species Mus caroli. The sequence goes on along the minus strand of NW_028227270.1, from coordinate 54,035,625 downwards.
GATCTTCCAAAGCTCCAGGTTTGGAGGCCGCATGACAACATTTTATCCTCACTATTGGTTGCTTGGGTGACCAGTTAGATAAAACTCAGGCAGAATGGAGTCCCTTTGGCTCCTTTGGTCCCTTGGGAGTCTTTGCAATGTTTGCACACATCTGAACATCTGTGCACGTTCCTGCAGACCTAAGTATGAAATCATTGTGAGAGACTAACATTACACTTAAGTGCATCTCAAATCACTTACCCTCATGCTAATGAAACTCATCCCAAGAGCTCTTCGTGAAGGATGAAGAATTTCTCAAATGTTTTCCTATCACATACTCAATAATAAGGATTTAAAATGCATGCCTTTTGTGGATACAGAATTCAAAGATTAAACCATGCCACAGGGATTGTGTGTTTAATACCTTATCAATAAATTTTCACAATTTTGTGGATTCAAGATTTTTTTCCTTTGTTCTTTGATCTTCTGTACTGATGTTTCTAAGCGTGCATTGCCTATCATCACTTGGTATGCTCACCCTATATATTTCGATGGATAAGTAAAATACATTGATTGAACTCTTAAGTCTATGCTTATGTAGTCTTAGAGGCTACTTTGGGTCTGTGTTCCACAGTGGAGTAGACTCCACTGCAGCTGATGTTTTAGTACCCGCCTTTAGTTCACAGGATCTAAGGAATGGGCAAGGCTTTGACTCCATGTGATCCCCTGGTTGTTTTGTGAGCAGCCCCATGTACACTGATTTCTGAGGGCTCTCAGAAGGAAATCCTAGTTGCAGGATATCTCAACTATTGCGGTGAGGGTGGATACCACTTTAAAATGTTTGTGCTCTGTACACTCTTGTTTCTACAGTAAAACTCAAAGCCTTGTGCATTTATGTCTCACCTGCATACAACAAGTTGGAGAAATGACTGGATGTGTGACCTGCTTTTATTACAGACACCTTTCTACCAACAGATCAACAGTAGTAGTCTCTGTTGGACATAGGAAGCCTGTTAGCTGGTTTTAATCAATGCCTCCATGGGCTTCTTGTTGATCTTCTTTCCAATGTCTGAGAGTCCGGGGCATTAACTCGGGACAAGAGATTTAGAGGAACCTTAGATACACACGTGCTTGGGTGTGGCGTGGGGATGTCAAATTTTAACTTCAGAGTCAACCTCCTCAGCCTGCTCAAACAGCATGTGTTCCTGTATGTGTAATATTAGCAATGCCCTGGAGGAATTGTTTCTCCATATTCAAAAAGTAGAAACACAAACAACAGTATACAAGGTTGTTGGGGCAGAAACCAAGCCAGCATTGTATCCCAAGTCCATTTGTCAAAAGCCACTGAGGAGCTAGGAGCATAGTCAGGAACGCCAAGGCTGGTTTCAAACATTTTATAAAGTTAGTTTTCCTTCCCACGTTGGTTAGTGTATTGCTTTGTTTATTTAACGAACAACTAAGTCAACGTCCCCCCCCCCCCCAGGAAGTAGTAATATTAAAATTACTACTAGAAATGACTTATAAGCCAAATGTTTCTGTCAAAGGCTTGACTCATATCCATACATCTCCGATGTGGTTCTGAAAGAGGAAAAACTGAACTCTTCCTGAACTCTTCAACTCAAAGTCCTCTTACCCCTCCCATCTGGAGATTGTTCCCGGAACCCCTGAACTTTTCCTGAACTCTTCACCCCTGAGCCCGATCCCCTCCCAAATGAAAACTGTTCCAAGAACATTTTTTAGATAATGGTCTCCTGGAACAAACCCAGTCCAACCCCTCCCAACTGAAGACTGTGCCAGGAACATTCTTGAGATAAGGGTTTAAACATTGCCAAAATATAGGACACGACCCCTTGGTTATGGAAAGCCCCTTGGAAGAACTCTTGGCAAAACCCCTTGGTGACGTAAATTTGTACTTTCCCTGCCCTGCTCCCCCCCTTGGCTGTTTTCTATAAAAGCCTGAGAAAAACTTGGGCCGGGGTCGAATCTCCTCTATACCGTGCTTGGTTGTATGAGTTTCGACCCCAGAGCTCTGGTACATGTGCCCCTTGCTGTTGCTTTATTAAATCTTCCTTCCTATATTCAGAGTTCGGTCTCAGTGTCTTCTTGGGTTCGCGGCTGTCCCGAGACTTGAGTGAGGGTCTCCCTTCGGGGGTCTTTCAGTTCTGGGGTCGAAAACCAATCTCATTACCCATAGCTTTTCTGCAGATAAGGCTTCCTCCTTGCACCTTCCACTGTGTGTTACCATCCAGATAACTCTCCAAACAGTAGACTTCACCCACCCTGGGTTTCCGGATTTCCTTCGCACAGACTTCTGGGAGATGTAGTCCGCACCACTGTGACCACTGGGAGCCTTCCAGGAAATCCCCTTCTGAGTTCAGGTCTGTACGCGTGCTTCTTCCTTAAAGTTGGGCGGAAATCGTTTGCGGCTATCTATTCCAGTTGTCTCTGACAAGAAGGTTGGTCCAGGGAGCAGCGTAGCCTGGGGCTCTGTGCTGGGTTTGCGTCAAGGAGGTTGGTTCAGGAAGCAGCGTGGAGTCGGGTTCCGCGCCGGGAGCAGGGCTCTGTCTTGGAGGGAGCGCTTCTGGGCTGGGTGGGAGGGCGGAAGCAGCTGCCAGGACTTGCTGTGCAGAACTGGCTGGGATCGCTGAGGCTGCAGTTTTGGAGTGAGGGGACTGGCGGTTTGGGATTGTGTCCTGAGTGAAGGTTTCCTTTAGGACACCGCGAGCAGCCCGAGTCTGCCTTGGTTCTCTGGTACACTGGAGCAGCTTGGTAGTGGGGGAATAGATTGCAAACTAATGCTGATGAGCTGACTGCCTGCTCCTGAGACAGTGCCGGAGCTCACAGACCTGCATTGCTGGAAGCGCGCGTCCCTGGCTGCCCCACTCTCACCTGGATGCTGCCAGAGTCCTTTGTGTCTTTAGAGTAAAAGGGTTTCTGGTCCCCGTGTACTCTGTAGCCAGCCTATAGCAATGGCCTTGAGGTCTGACTGTGTTCATTTTTCTCTGCCAGTAAAGAATTAAGAGAGGGCCAGGCGTGGTGGCGCACACCTTTAATCCCAGCACTCCGGAGGCAGAGGCAGGCGGATTTCCGAGTTCGAGGCCAGCCTGGTCTACAAAGTGAGTTCCAGGACAGCCAGGGCTATACAGAGAAACCCTGTCTCGAAAAACCAAAAAAAAAAAAAAAAAAAAAAAAGAGAGAGAGAGAGGAAAAATCCGAGGTACGACAGCTGTCGTGTTGGGGAATTCTGGGACACAGCCAACAGATCTGTCTGAATGCACGGAAAATCTTGGACTAGGGTTGAAGAAACACATGCAGTGGACACACAGGCAGGAATGTCTACAAGGCAGAGTGGGATCAAAAGGAGCTCACACCGTGTTTCACCTTGAGGGCTATGTTTTCTAAACTTGACAGGACATCCATCCCTACTTTACAGTTGAGAATTTTTTTAAAAATATTTATTTATTTATTATATGTAAGTACACTGTAGCTGTCTTCAGACACTCCAGAAGAGGGTATCAGATTTCATTACAGATGGTTGTGAGCCACCGTGTGGTTGCTGGGATTTGAACTCAGGACCTTTGGAAGAGCAGTCAGTGCTCTTAACAGCTGAGCCATTTCACCAGCCCCGAGAGTTTTTAAAAAAGAGAGAGTGTCCACTTGGCCCGCAATGGTTCCGGTCAACATGACATTATCAGGGCTTGGACTTGTTGAGGAAGTTTATGGACATTGTTTATATTTCTGCCATTGTTTCTGTTATCTTGTAGCTTTGCTTCCCAGGGTAATATGAGGTATTAAAGGGCGGTGAAAAATAAACTCGAGGCTGCTGTGGTATTGACCAGCAGTCCTCCCAAGTCTATTTCTTGGCTCTGCATCTTTCTGCCTCTCCTGTCTTTAATCCTCACTCCACACTCAGAGACTCTTTGACTCTTGGCCCAACCTAGGAGTTGCTGCTTTGTGATCTGTGCTGTATGTATTTTAAGCACTGTGTACTATAGACAGGCTGGTAGGGAATGGGGAAGCTGTATTGTTTGGAACCTGATCAGGAATCCAGCCCTCTCTTTGCTCTCATGTTGACTTCCCACCAACGTCCTGCTAATCTTTAGATCTGCCCGACTCTGAAAATATATCTCTGTCACTGTCAGGAGATGCAAGAGTTCTTAAAACATCTGTGCTGTCCTTTCTGTTGCTCTAGACTTCCTCTAGGATGGGCTTCCACTGAGTGGAATGTAACCATCGAGCTCCCAGTTATTGGAAGAATATGTAGTAATTGTTAATGGGTGGAAGTGTTCCTGCCTCAGGTCAGACATTATTTGCATTTCTTCCCCATAGAAAGTGAATTTTGCAAGTCTCTGATTCCCCTGCAATGTTTGCTGTTAATTGTATTGGCTAAAACCCACACAAAACAGTATCCTGTTTACAGGTCCCCGGACCTCCATCCCCAGGGTCTCACAGGAGATTGTACTCAGGACAGCAGACACTCACCCATGCAGAATGGAGGAAGCCAGTGGTGGCCAACATAGGGAGTGTGCCCCACAGTTAATTCTCCATTGTGAGCATGCTCTGATTCTCTCACAGAGAGTCGTTTTTGTCTTTGCTCTGCTCTGGGCTCCTGACATTCTCCATATTGCTGGTTTTCCCGTGGACTTGGTGATGAAAACATTAAAAAAAGTGTAATCTGCTTTTTCATACTTGTAAAGGCAGGATCTTTCTCTACTAGCTGTACAGGAAGTTTTAAGACCTTTCAATTTATTTTTCCCTTGAGAAACTCCTATTCACCAAAGTGCTTCATTATGCCAGTTCATTTTGGAGATGTTCTGGTCTCTTCATCGCTGCTGAATTCTGCTCATTAGACAAAAGACTATTTTTGGTGCAGTCATTCTTTAAAGAGGATATATTTAAGTTGTCCTATAAAGTCTTGTGACAATAGCTATTCCTCCTCCCAAGGGTGGAAACACCTTGCACTTCAGACACAAGACTCAGGAGATTGCAGCTGGATCTGACATGAAGATCTGAAGAGGGACGAGTTGTCCATACGGATTGAAGGTGCTTTCCCAGGTTCCAAGGGAGAGAAGAAAAAAAAAAAATAGCTCTGCTTAGCTCTTACCCCAGTGGGCCACAGCAATGACCTGTATGTCATTACAGCCCTAAAGATGTCACAGTGCACTCAATATCTTGACATATACAGAAGCTGTTCAATGGGACTTAAAGCCTCATCAATTGAAGTTACATCATGCTTAGAAGCTGCCGCAGGTGACTTGTTAGGTTGAAACCTTAGAGGGGAACATACTAATGACATTTTACTAAAGCATCCTAAGCACTCACTGCATTCTGATTGCTTTTCCTTAGACCTACACATCAGTGTGCAGCTCTTACTGTTCAAAGCGCTTCTGGCTGCATCAGAGAGAGCTTTGCAGAAAACTGAAACTTACCAAAGTGCAGAGGACTATGTGTGATCTTGTGATCTGACCCAATAGGTATGTCTGCAATTTCTGCACATAATAGCCAGGGAACATTTCTGGAGCAGTTTGAGTATGAGGAGCAGTTTGAGTATGAGGACCCGATGTCCTTGTCAAAACCAGATGTTTGCTGTGAGTTTATTAATGGTTTTAATTAATTACAGGTGTGATATTATTCATTGGTCTTTATTTCAGGAAATGTTGTCCTTCTGGGATGTAGCCATTGATTTCTCTCCAGAAGAGTGGGATTGCCTGGAGCCTGCTCAGTGGGATCTGTACAGGGATGTGATGCTGGAGAATTACAGCCACCTTGTGTTCCTGGGTGAGCTTTGTATCTGTAGAGAATTCCTATCTCACCCCTACCATCAACATGTAGCTTTCCCGCTTTGTACAATATCTCGTGGAAGTATTTCAACAACGAGTTTCATACCCATCATTTGAAGAAAAATTAGGGAGTTTGCTGTACAGCTAAGATACATGTCATTGTTTTTCCTCTCTGTATTTGAAATGTCTGTGTTGGAAGCATGCCTCCTTTACTCTTGTGAGACTGTTAGAAATGCACCGGCATCAGGCCTAGACCACACTTGTTAATGAAATTGTTTCTCAATTCACTTTAATGTTTTCCCTCTAAAGAAACTCAGAATCAGGATATTGTACATTGCTTTCTGTATTTTACTGTCCATGACAGAAATCCTTTAAGGAACTAATTGCAGTTATTTATTGTATCATTTCTTTTCTTATGTACTGAAAGAGAGAGTAAAAGAACACTTAAGCAATCTTAACTTCTTGTCCTCCAAACAGGTCTTGCTGTCTCTAAGCCATTCCTCGTGACATTTCTGGAGCAAAGACAAGGGCCTTGGGATATGAAGAGACAAGGAATGGCCACTGTGTACCCAGGTATGTAGGAAAGTGGGAGTCAGGGGACAGAGTTCAAGTCCAAAGATCCAACAACCAGCCAGGCTTTCCCGTGTGCCTTGAAATATGTATTATGACCATCATTCTTTAGGTCTCTCCTTCACATCTCTCAGACACTTATGGTGGCTTAAGTCTCTTAGGATTTATATTTTGCAAACAGTGACCCCTGTGTATGTATTTACAGGGACTTCCAAGGCTTTTCTTGTTGCTGAGTTTCTATTGTAGTGTAACACTCAGGGAAATGCAACTGAGTATTGGTCAGACCGGGAGTCACTTTTTTGATGGTGTTAAGGCAGACTTGTTCCAGATATCTCTCATACTGAAGTGAGCATGTCTTGGTTAATAAAATCAATGATACGTTCCCATGACACAGAGGCAGGCAGAAGCAGGGCGCTCAACAATTTTAGTTCTGTTGATTAGGACAAATTGGGCTGGGGAGCTGTTGGATAAACTCAGACTAACAGGAGTTCCTTTGGACAGTTCATTTCTCACTGATCTTAGGTAGCATCTGTCGAATATTGTCTCACAGTCTGCTGAGGACTGCTTATAGAATCAGACTTAGCTCCAGGGCAGGGATTAGCTTTGTTAGGAGGAGGAGAAATGAAAGCAACGGACAGGTCACGGACATTTGAACTTGCATGTAGTTTTCATACCATTGGATGGCAGGTGTTGGCAAGTCCTGTTCCCCATGCTTCCTTATCCTGTGATGAGGCTAGCATGCATTTCCTCTGATAGGTCTGTGTCCCATTGGACAGTGTGCTAATAGTAATTGAGTTCTTCTACCCTGGATGTGTCCTGTCATGCAAGCTAGGTGGTGTGTTAGCCTTCTTCACTCAGGCGTTCAGTTTTGTTAACCAGTTTATAAACCACACCGGATTTTGAATATTATGCCATACTGAGTAAACTGTAAGGTGACTTTAAATTTGTTTGAGCTCCCTGTTTTAGGCTAAACGTTGACATGTACAGAGGACTGTATAATGGTATCCATGACTGTATAATGGACCGTTGGTATTAGTCACTTACTCCAGTTTTGTGTCTATGAATGAATTACATTTGAATTCAGCATGAATCCAAACACAATTTGGGCACATTGACTGTCACTCATTAAATGGATCATCATTACCAATTATGTCTTAATTATATTTGCTGTGGCACTACACTGAATTAGTGACTCTCATCAGATTAAAATTTTAATAAATGAAAGTAATTATCTCTATTAAAAATTTCAGCCTCAAAAATTACAATTGTTAGGACTGGTTAAATGGCTCAGTGATTAAGGTCACTGCTTCTCTTCCCGAGGAAGAGTTCAGTTGCCAGCACCCACATGGCAGCTCACAACTGTTTGTAACTTCAAATCCAGGGGATCTGACACCATCACACAGACATACATGCAGACATGCATTGAGGCAAAACACCCATACACGTGAAATAAAAATTAAATCAATAAAAAAAATTACAGTTTCTGAACTGCAAACCTCTTATCTCTAAGTAAAGTTGAACGTAAATACATCCTGGAGGAGCTGGGGACTTCACTGTCCTGATCTCTTTATGGTGCCCCTTTCCACAGTCCAGGTCAGTCCTCCAGACAGTCTATGTGCTTTGTTTTATTTCATTAGGAAATAATACAGAAAAGACAATAGTATGTATGGCCTTTCCAAGAATAAAAAGGCATACAAGTAATTATCATTTCTTAACATGACACCATTTTTGACATACTTAAAGTTTAAGAAAGTTAGCGAAGACATAGTGACTAGATCAACATCTTTAAGTCAGAGTGTTTTATAACCTGAATAGAATTTTATAATGTAGGAACATAAATAAATTTTGACTACTAAGTGTATTTTCTTTTAGTCTCTTTTATTATAATGCCTGGGTTCCATAGTCAGACGGAGTGTGACCTAGCCTCATGGTTTTGTACTTTTGTCCCCCTCTTTATTTATATGATGAGTATTATCTTAAGTAATTTTAATCTTTTCATTAAAGGTATAATTTCAAATGTGGATTTTTTGAATCTTCTTAAAATAGTTACACTGACCTACACAGAGAAACGTTATATGCCAGCAAGAGGTTTAGAGATGTCAGTAGACTTGGAAGAGAGGCATCTTTAGTGAACAAAGATGGGAAGGAGAGTATAGCAGTTCAGTCTGTAACTGACTGAAGAGTCAATTGACTGACCTGGCCTATTATGCCCATTTTTGAAGGAATGCTAACATTGAACAAGCCCAGCTGTGATTGTATTTAGCAGGCACAGCTAGACTTATGAAGACGGTAGCTGTTCAGCTTAGTAGATACAGTGCAACATCAACTGAATAAAAGAATGTTTCAAGCAAACTACACAGCGAGGGTAATTTGATGAATGAATTTGACCTGTGCACATACTGGTAACCTATTGTGCCTTGACAGTTTCCAGGGGAAACATCATAGAAAACCCAAGATTGTTTTTATCGTTTAGATAGCAGGTAGACTTTCCATAGTCACTACGTTGATGATTATAGCACCTGTCAGAATTTAGTTATGATTTTGGAGTTATGATCAAGACACTTCAGCATCTTTAATCTAATTTAAAGCTGGGCATTCCATTAGTTGTTCTTATTTTACACAGCTTTCTTCCATGACATAATTACTAGCAGCCTCTTCTGGAAACAGTTCACTTCTTAGCTGTTCTCAAATGCATGGTATCTTTCCCCAGACTGTCCTTATGTTGTCCTTCTACCTGTGACAGAGTCAGGGAGCCAGTCTGACCCTGGACAGACACTGTGGGAGAAACTTGAGTCAGTTATACTTGAGCCTGGATTCGGTGGGGCTTATCCTATCCCTGGAACCAGGTTTTCATTGAGCTAAAAGCCAGACAGAAAATACCTTCTTGGAGGACCAGAAGGACTAGGTTGCATTTTGGTGTGAGAAATGACATCGGTCATTCCAGTACCCTCTGGCCCTCATTTAATTGGTTTTAAAAGCTGACTCACAGTTGCATGATACCAGAGGCCGGCCAGTGTCCTTAAATTTCAAACGTTTTCATTCTATCTATTCAGACCATTCAAATAGTGGATCTTCCCAAGCTCCAGGTTTGGAGGCCTCACAACAACATTTTCTCAGCAGTATTGCTTAGCTTGGGTGAGCTGTCGGATAAAAATCAGGCCAAATGGAGTCACACTGGGCAGTAACAGTCTTTGCACACAACTGAAATTTTGTGTACTTTACTGCCGACCCAGGTATGAAATCATTGTGAGAAACTAACAGCACACTTAAGGTGTCTCAAATCATTTACGCTCATGCTAGTGAAACTGATGCCAAGAGCTCTTTGTGAAGGATGAAAAGTTTCTAAAATTTTTTCCTATCACATAGTCAATAATAAGAATTTAACATGCATGCCTTCTGTGGATACAGAATACAGATAATTTGAAGATTAAACTATGCCACTAGGAGTGTGTGTTTAATACCTCCTCAATAATTTTCAGAATTTTGTGGATCCAAGATTTTTTTCCTTTGTCCTTTGGTCTTGTGTATCGTTGTTTCTGAGTGGGGGTTGCCGATCATCAATGGTATGCTCACCCTATATATTTTGGTGTATTTTTTAAAATACATTGATAGAACACTTAAGGAAAGTGTAAGATAAAAATACCTATAATCTTTGCTTCTGTGAAATTTCCCTTTATGGATAACCACGGCTCTGCCCTTGTCATGCCTTGTTCATTGTCTCTCTCCACTCAGTGCTCAATGGTTATTTAATCTTATAAATTAATTAGTTTTAGAAATAGGTGATTTTATTGCCAGGACTGGTGTCCTCAGCTTCCATTAATACCAGCACTTGAATCGTGGTAGCAGGTAGATCTCTGAGTTCAAAGCCAGCCTCATATATGTACCAATTTCCAGTACAGGCAGTTCTACAAAGAAACCCTGTCACAAAAATATCCGAGACCACCCAAACAATATAACTAATAGATAATTGAGATACCTATTCATTGACACATACGTCGCTCCAGCAAAATTTCTGTTACTCATGGGTGAGCTTGATATTTATTATTCTGTCTTGATATCTCTCAAGTATATATTTTCCATTCATCAGTATAAATCATAAAATACTGTCCCAAATCCTTAGGTTATGCGATTTAATCTTGATGTGGACAGTGTACTTGTTATGCAACATATCTTTTGTACCTTCCAAAATAAATCTTTTTACTTAGGATAAAAGTATGTTCATCCAATCTCACACAATCATAATTAACTTTTTCTTTGTTTAGGCTTGGCTACTTTATAATTTCATGGATGTGTGGCCTCATAATATCTATATTGCTTGAAAGGCTTACTTCTGGTAGTAAAATGACCTTACAACTTATTTAGGCATTTACCTTTGAATAATATGCGATTGTTTCTATGTTCTGTTTGATTGTGCTCTTTCTCCAGTAAAAATACACATTGTTTCCACCTACTGTATTTGTGAATTTTCCTCAGTGCCACAGGCATTGAAATATACTGTGGATTTTAATTTATGGTTTAATATATATATGAGTTAATGTCTTCATTCTTAAAAATAAGCTTTATAATTAAAAAGAATATTGCTTAACTTTTGTTCGTATCTCATCTTTGACTCCACAGGAATAATACCCAATGATCCTAACAACTGCAGCAAACTGACTAATTGTAAATCACTCCTTATTACACAAAGAAGAATTCATATAGGGGAGAAACCCTACAAGTGTGGAGAATGTGGTAAGGCCCTTAGTTCTCATAAAACACTTTCTATACACCAGAGACTTCACACTGGAGACAAACCTTACAAGTGTGAAGAGTGTCATAAAGCCTTCAGTACTCGCTCATCACTTTTTATACACATGAAAAATCATACTGATGAAAAAATCTACAAGTGTGAAGACTGTGGCAGAACATTTTACTATCCTTCAATGCTGAAGCAACATCAGAGAATTCATTCTGGAGAGAAACCCTACAAGTGTGAAGAGTGTGGGAAATGCTTTAGCTTTCCCTCATTCCTTAAGCAACATCAAAGACTTCATTGTAGAAAAAATGCCTTCAAGTATGAACAAGGTGTCAAAAGATTTCCCCCTCCTCTACCCCTTCAGGAACATGAGCAAATCCGTACTGAAGAGAAACCCTACAAGTGTGGAGAATGCTATAAAGCTTTTCGTTATCACTCAGCCCTTAGGATACACAAGACAGTTCATACTGGAGAGAAACCTTACAAGTGTGAAGAGTGTGGCAAATGTTTTTCCTCATCTTCCTTCCTTAAAAACCATCAAATACTTCACTCTGAAGACAACCCCTACAAGTGTGGAGAATGTTATAAAGCCTTTTGTAATCACTCAGCCCTTAGGATTCACAAGGCAGTTCATACTGGAGAGAGACCTTACAAGTGTGAAGAGTGTGGCAAATGCTATTCCTTCGCTTCCTGCCTTAAAAGACATCAAATACTTCACTCTAAATGCAACCCCTACAAGTGTGAAAAGTGTGGCAAATGTTTTTCCTCATCTTCCTGCCTTAAAAGACATCAAATACCTCACTCTGAAGACAAACCCTACAAGTGTGAAGAATGTTATAAAGCCTTTCGTAATCATTCAGCCCTTAGGATACACAAGACAGTTCATACTGGAGAGAAACCTTACAAGTGTGAAGAGTGTGGCAAATGTTTTTCCTCATCTTCCTTCCTTAAAAACCATCAAATACTTCACTCTGAAGACAACCCCTACAAGTGTGGAGAATGTTATAAAGCCTTTCGTAGTCACTCAGCCCTTAGGATTCACAAGACAGTTCATACTGGAGAGAGACCTTACAAGTGTGAAGACTGTGGCAAATGCTATTCCTCACGTTGCTACCTTAAAATACATCAAATACGTCACTCTAAGTACATCCCCTACAAGTGTGAAGAGTGTGGCAAATGTCTTTCCTCATCTTCCTGCCTTAAAAGACATCAAATACTTCACTCTGAAGACAAACCCTACAAGTGTGAAAAGTGTGGCAAATGTCTTTCCTCATCTTCCTGCCTTAAAAGACATCAAATACTTCACTCTGAAGACAAACCCTACAAGTGTGAAAAATGTGACAAAAGGTTTTCATGCTCAGGCAGTCTTCAGGAGCATCAAACAATTCATACCGGAGAGAAACCATACACGTGTGAAAATTGTCACAAAGCCTTTCGTTATCGCTCATCCCTTAGGAAACATAAGACAGTTCATACCAGAGAGAAATCCACACATATGTGACCAGTGTCCTAGGGGCTTTTCCTCATCCTCATGCCTTGTACAACATCAAGCAATTCACTCTGAAGACAATCCATACTAGTGTGTGGAATGTGGCAAAGCCTTTGTTAATGTTTATAGCCTGACTCAACACATGACAGTTCATGCTGGAGAGAAATCCTATAAAGGTCTCTTATCATTATCAATTGGTTCTGAATTTATTGTATGGTCATCTTCTAAATTTAGAATTTATTAATACATAAATCTGATTGGTTATTTATGAGCTTCTAGAGTCTTGTTCCTACCAGGTAAATGGATGTTGTTATGGTTGACCACAGAGTGGACAGTCAGGCAGTGGGGAGGCTGGGGCTAGCCAGAGAGTTGCCAGTGGCAGGAGAGTGGGAAGCCTGTTCGTCCAGTCCTTGACAGAGAGTTGACAGGCAGAGAGCACCTGGAGCACAGAGAGTTGGCAGTTTCTTTTTTAATATTTTCCTCAACAGTCTTTAAAAGTTTATACTTCTTCAGTCCTTAAAAAACATAAACTAATTCATGCTGAATAAAACCTTGTATGGTGTGCGGTAAAAACCATTCCTAATTCTTCAAACCGTATCCAAATCAATCCATAGGGTAGACTATTAAGTGAATTAGTTTGGAATGTCAACACCACCATCTTACTCCAAGGAGCACAAATTTTGAGAATGTCATCAGAGAACAGTAGAGACTTCTCTTTACTATAACCTCCCAACCAGTGTGTTCTATAGTGTGCTTGAATATGGCATGGGTTGTTGCATTTCTTTCTTCTGTACCTACAGATATAAAACAAAACTGTTATTATTTCATAACGTGGGTCTTAGATCTGGGCCATTGTGTAGTTACTGTTGTTTTCCTCAGTGGGGCCACACAAGCTCCCCCAATAATGTTTCTCCTGGGCATGTAAAAAGCTCGATAAACTCAGATGTCTCACTTTTTGTAAAATGATCTGCATTGGTTCTCACCTCGGTTGAATGGGCGTTAGTGTTTCTCTCTCCAGGAAAATCTAACAGAACACACTGAAGTCATAATTAGTTTCAGAATGAAGGATCTTTATTCACTTTGATTACAGAGCAATGTTTCTCATCTTATTCCAACTTTCATGTCATAGAAACTTGACAGCGATTTGAAATATGGACTCCCCAAGATATAAGATACAATTTGCTAAACGCATGAAACTCAAGAAGAATGAAGACCAAAGTGTGGACACTGTGCACCTTCTTAGAATTGGGAACAAAACACCCAGGGAAGGAGTTACAGAGACAAAGTTCGTAGCTGTGATGAAAGGATGGACCATTTAGAGACTGCTGTATCCAGGGATCCATCCCATAATCAGCTTCTAAACGCTGACACCATTGCATACACTAGCAAGATTTTGCTGAAAGGACCCAAATATAGCTGTCTCTTGTGAGACGATGCCGGGGCCTAGCAAACACAGGAGTGGATGTTCACAGTCAGCTATTGGATGTATCACAGGGCTCCCAATGGAGAAGCTAGAGAAAGTACCCAAGGAGCTAAAGGGATCTGCAACCCTATTGTTGGAACAACATGATGTACTAACCAGAACCCCGGAGCTCTTGTCTCTAGCTGCATATGTATCGAAAGATGGCCTAGTCGGCCATCAATGGAAAGAGAGGCCCATTGGACTTGCAAACTTTATATGCCCCAATATAGGGGAATGCCAGGGCCAAAAGAATGGGAATGGGTGGGTAGGGAAGTGGGGGGAGCTATGGGGGACTTTTGGGATAGCATTGGAAATGTAATTGAGGAAAATATGTAATAAAAATATTAAAAAAAAAAAGAAATGCTAAGCTCAGAGAATCATAAGTGTATACACATGAAAAATTAATCATAGGTTGACTCAAAGGGTCAAAAAATAAACAATTCAAGTTGAAAAAAAAAAGAAAGAAGAAAAAGAAAAAAAATGAAATATGGACTCAAGCCACATGCACTTACTTACTCTGTAGAAGGGATGCATTTGATTGGTGAATATCTGATGTCAGTTGTGAAACATAGTGCAGTTCTTATTTTATTATTGATACAGATCCTAAAAAGTCATCTCAAACTTGAGTTTATTAATTTGGGTAAACAGTTATATTATGGGCAATTAAAACCTAAAAGTTAACAATTAATTTTTAAGCGACTAAATGTCTCTAGTATACTTAAAATTGTAGTTTTATTCATGCTAAGTACAAGTGAAATTTATTTATGGAGAGAAGTTAGGATGGAGAGGCCAATTTATATCTCTCAATCTTTAGTCTTCTGTCTACGCTATTGAAGTACATCTTAAAACACATACCTCAATACAAGATTAAAATTAACTTAGTGTATTTAGTAAAACATAAAATTTAAAATCAACTGTAATTATATTTTTAAAAATCTTGGTCTGAGAAATAGAGTATTGGAACTAAAGGCTTTAAATCTACAATATCCTTAGATGGCAGAACAACCCCAGGCTCAAGAGTAGCACTCCTCTTGGACAGGAAATAGGCCCTATCAGAGTAAAGTGCACACTAGCCACATACCATGACATGCTAAGGATGTAAGGAAAAAGGCTTTGTTCAAGTCAGGTGTTCTTGTCTGTTGTGCTACATCTGATCTTACAACTGGGCTCTGATGAATTAACTGGTTGTTAATTTTTTCAAATATTAGGTTGCCTCAAGAAAAATGAGTCCAAGGGTCCAGTTCCTGCCCCTTCATAAAATTCAAGGATTTGAAAAGAACTAATAGACCTGGGGAATAAGGTGACTTAAGCCAGGCCAGGTGATCCTGACACTTTACCTCATAGCCTCTGGAGCCTCCTCAGGGAAGGAAATTGTATCTCCCATCTTCTGAAAAAGAAAATTGTCTTTGCTGATTCAGGATTTATATGGACACAAAGGATCCCTTCTGAAAACTGTCCATTGTGCAGGGGTACGGTGAAAAACCAAACAACAACAAAAAATCAACCAAACAAAATTCAACCCTTGGTTGTGCATCTCATGTGATGTGAGTGCAGCCCTTTGACCTTAAAAACTCTACCCCCACTTCCTTCCCTATTAAGATCCTTCCTGAGTGGAAGCCCAAGCTTGCTCATGAATATTCTTAAATGGCTTAATAATAAGGAAAAGTTGTAACTCTCACATGGGCTATTTCATTTGTCAGTTCTCAAGTCAAGATAGAATTCTCATTTGATGAACAGTGGCTGTTCATTTATACCCGCAGGTGGTACCAACTTAGAAGCTTGCTGTCTGCTGGCTACCTTTCATATGGCACAATCTAGGTATGCTACCATGGAAGTACCTGAATAAACAGTCTTTTTTTTTTTTTCAGAATTATATATATTTTTAAATTTTTAATATTTTTATTACATATTTTCCTCAATTACATTTCCAATGCTATCCCAAAAGTCCCCCATACCGCCCACCACTTCCCTACCCACCCATTCCCATTCTTTTGGCCCTGGCATTCCCCTATATTGGGGCATATAAAGTTTGCAAGTCCAATGGGCCTCTCTTTCCAGTGATGGCCGACTAGGCCATCTTTCAATACATATGCAGCTAGAGACAAGAGCTCCGGGGTACTGGTTAGTTCATCATGTTGTTCCAACTATAGGGTTGCAGATCCCTTTAGCTCCTTGGGTACTTTCTCTAGCTTCTCCATTGGGAGCCCTGTGATACATCCAATAGCTGACTGTGAACATCCACTCCTGTGTTTGCTAGGCCCCGGCATCGTCTCACAAGAGACAGCTATATTTGGGTCCTTTCAGCAAAATCTTGCTAGTGTATGCAATGGTGTCAGCGTTTAGAAGCTGATTATGGGATGGATCCCTGGATACGGCAGTCTCTAGATGGTCCATCCTTTCATCACAGCTCGAAACTTTGTCTCTGTAACTCCTTCCATGGGTGTTTTGTTCCCAATTCTAAGAAGGGTCATATTGTCCACATTTTGGTCTTCATTCTTCTTGAGTTTCATGCGTTTAGCAAATTGTATCTTATATCTTGGGTATCCTAAGTTTTGGGCTAATATCCACTTATCAGTGAATACATATTGTGTGAGTTCCTTTGTGATTGTGTTACCTCACTCAAGATGGTGCCCTCCAGGTCCATCCATTTGGCTAGGAATTTCATAAATTCATTCTTTTTAATAGCTGAGTAGTACTCCATTGTGTAAATGTACCATAATTTCTGTATCCATTCCTCTGTTGAGGGACATCTGGGTTCTTTCCAGCTTCTGGCTATTATAAATAGGGCTGCTATGAACATAGTGGAGCATGTGTCCTTCTTACCGGTTGGGACATCTTCTGGATATATGCCCAGGAGAGGTATTGCTGGATCCTCCGGTAGTACTATGTCCAATTTTCTGAGGAACCGCCAGACTGATTTCCAGAGTGGTTGTACAAGCTTGCAATCCCACCAACAATGGAGGAGTGTTCCTCTTTCTCCACATCCTCGCCAGCATCTGCTGTCACCTGAATTTTTGATCTTAGCCATTCTGACTGGTGTGAGGTGGAATCTCAGGGTTGTTTTGATTTGCATTTCCCTGATGATTAAGGATGTTGAACATTTTTTCAGGTGCTTCTCTGCCATTCGGTATTCCTCAGGTGAGAATTCTTTGTTCAGTTCTGAGCCCCATTTTTTAATGGGGTTATTTGACTTTCTGGAGTCCACCTTCTTGAGTTCTTTATATATATTGGATATTAGTCCCTGAATAAACAGTCTTACTCAGCAGTGAACACAGGGAGTAGAATAAATGGTCAGGCAAATTGAAGTGCCGGTGGAGCAATAGGGATAGCAAAGTTATGGGAGTGACCAAATATTTTCTGGTTGAATTTAAAGCTCATTCCATGGACAGTAACTAATAACTGGTGATGTTAATCAGATGATAAAGCTGGATATATCTAGGTGCTATGCCCTAGGGAGAACCTATTCCTTTTTTTCTTATGGGTGAAACCAGTAACTAAATGACCCCAAGCTCTTATCATTGTACCCACAGACTCAGGCACCTTCTACCACCCAACAGAAAATTTAATTGTGTGGTAGATGGAGAATAATCCAGTGACTCACAGTTGGTCAAAGTGTGGAGGACACTGATCCAGATGTGATACCTTTATCAAACCACTAATGCTGAAACTCAGGGATCTCTTAGGGAGAAATGGTAGAAAGGTGGTGAGAGCCGGGTATAGTTATATCTACAGTAAAACCATATTTGCTAGAAATGTCAGGACCATTTCAATCAGGATCACACTGTGACTAATATTCCTTGGACAATCGTGCAGAAGCTAAAACCAGCTATGCAACAAGCATGGTTTCTAAGAGCCTCATAATATCTCACCCTGTGTGGAGGAGCTATGGCTCTTGAGGGAGACAGTCATTCTGAGAGGATTCCTTTATACAGTCGATTGACCTCCACTGATGTGTTCATAAAAAGAGATAAGTTCTATGGAGGTGTGGTGAGGTATGGAGGATGAGGTTGTTTCAGCAGGCCCATGCAGAGGCATCTCTTCCCCATGAGGGACTAGGCAGAGGATGGTATAGTATACAATAGAGTTTATTCAGGGCACGGGGAGGGGAGTTAAGAGGGTAAGTAGAGGCAGAGAAAGGCAAAAGAGAGAGACAGAGACAATGAAAAGAGTAGCGAAGTAGAGACCAGCCATGAGCATGTGGAGAGGGGGGAAGGGAATGGAGAGAGAGAGGAAAGGGATGAAGGGACAGAGAAGGAACAAGAAGGCAAGAGAATAAGGAGGGGGCAAGCAGCCCCTTTTAAAGTGGGTCAGGCTTACCTGGCTATTGCCAGGTAACTGTGGTGGGGAGTTTACCTAGCTATTGGCAGGGAACTGTGGGGTGGAGCTTAGACAATGCTAAAATTCACCCCTACACAAAGAGGGAGCACTGAGTGGTAACAAGAAATTAAGAAAGTTAAAGCAAAGACATTGGAGCATAAATTGTTATAAAGGGTAAGCAGTGGGAGTCTCCTCAGGAAAGTGATGTGCATACTTGGCTCCCCGGGGCCCTGCCCTCCTGCCTGCCTAGGTATGGTCTCCATTGCTCCCTCAGATGGCTGAACAATGAGCAGTGGGCCCTGGGTAGGAGGCCTGGGGCTATGGGGCTCTGAAAGGGAGGGAAGGCAGGCGGGCGGGCAGTGGGGGCTTGGCGGATCTCTATATGGCTAAGGCTCTGTTGCCTCTGGCTGTCCGGCTGTCGCGCTCAGCTGTCCGCTCCTATGGAGTCTTCTGCAAGGGGCTGACCTGCAGGCTGCTCCTCTTCTTTGACTTAACTGGCTTGGCGGCTGCGCATCAACTTTCCCTACCTCTACATCTTGGCTTCCATGATACTCAACGTATGCCTGCAGGTTCACATTGAGATCCACTGAAAGCCATCCTTGACTGATAGGCCTCACCCGACTCACTGCATCAGAGGGCACAGAGCATGAAGGCTGGGAGAGGGACCCTGGGTGTCTGCCTGGCCAAGCAGTCCCAAGGAGGTGACCCGTACAAACTAGCATGTGGCCTTAAGGAAAGAAGTCAGAAGAGGAACCCCAGAGCATCAGTTGTGCCTTCTTGGACAGACCTGCCTATAGCAGATAGCCATAGAAAGTCACTGGCCATGGCGGTGGCAGCCTCAGACATGAAGCATGGTCAGAGCAAGGCCAGCCTCCTGAGTCATGGTGGCTTCAAAGTGCTTCAGTCTCTGAAAGAATTAATGGGGAGAAGTTCAGCTCCAGCAGCCTCCCTCGGCAAGGCTGTGGCTCTGTCCCCTGCTCCTTCAGAAGAACAACTAGCCGGGATGTCCTGTGGCATTGGGGATGCACTAGGAAGTGCCTGGCCAGGAAAAGAGCCCAGAGCCACTGACAACCGTGGACAATACCTCAAAGGAGAGTCCTGGGTGTCAGGACAGCCAGGCCATCCAAAACTGAGGGAAGTGGGATTCCTAAGAGGTGACCCACTAAGTGCTGTCCCCAAGGGGCTAGGCACCTGGTCAGAACTGTCTCACCGATACTCTGAGCTGTGCCAGCTGCCGTATGCTTACCCCTATTATAAAGTTCTCCCAGAAGATGAGCTGAGATGTGTGTCCCTTGACCGTTTCAATCCCGTGCTTTCAGAGGAAACAGTAAAAGGTGAGAAAGCTCTCAAGTACTTCAGATGGTCTGCAGATAGTCATGGGGTCACTGACTCTGCAATCTTCCAGATTAGCAAGTCTCTGATGCCATAGTTAAGGTTCAAGCAGAACAATAAAAATAGCAGATTAATTTTAAAGGTTGTCTTACAGTTTCTTTTGCATTAAGTCTGGTGTATGCTGCAGCCATTCAGTTCGTGCTGTTTCCTGTGAACCAGACACACCTCGGTGGTTGATGCAGAAGGACGTTTTTCCGAGCATACTCTCAATCCTTTCGGAAAGATGCTCAGAACTGGGAACCCCCCCCCCGGGAAAATGATTGATCTACCCCATATAAGATCAGACAGGAACCTTTAGCACAGAGTTCTAAATCATGGAGACCCATCCTTAAGGACAAGCATTCGGATGCTACCTGCCTCAGCTCACCTCTGGCCATCTGATGGAAGTGGAGGTCTGTAGGCTATGCCCTCCACTTCTTGTAAGCCTTGCTTTGGTCATGAAGAGTCTTGCTTACCATTTCTGCACTGTACTGACTCGGTGACCTGCAGCCAGAGGTCCCTTCTCACATGTCCCCCTCTTTCCGCCTGAGTTGCAGTTTTTAATGGAGGCACTTTGGAGAAGTTGCAATATTTAATTGAGGATAATTTAAAATTACAGAAGAGTTTGAGGCTTTCCTGCTGACAGAACATAGATGGCAAATGAAGCAATGAAGCATTTTCCTTTACACCGGCCCAGGACTTGTGATTTCTTTTACATTAAGATTTTTTTCCAAAGTGACTTTCGCTTTGTGGTTTGTTGATAACTTCAATAAAGGTCATTTAAAGGGTGGACATTTTAAAGCCTCCCTACCCAAGACAGAGTTTAAAACAGCCATGGGAGAATGGGGAACCTGACTGTATATGTCATTTATATTGTGTCCTAAATTACTATGCCATGGGCTATTTAAGTGTTTTGGGAAAGTCTGTTCTTTAGCACAAAAAAGTGGGGGTAAGTATTAATTTGAGGTGAAGGAACATGGAGGATGTTTAAATAAAACACATTATACATGTGTTAGATTCTCCCCCAATAAGTATCATTTTAAACCCTGTTGGTTTTGGACACATGTAAACTTGACCTATTTCAACAGTGATTATAGCTCATGATTCTGGCTGTAATAAAGTTTACAAAGTGGTGAGAAGTCTCCCAGAAGGGTTCAGATGCTGACAACTAAGGAGCCGTTCATCCGTTTAACATTGGGGAAGAGAGTAGAATGGTTCCCCATAGATGAGATGCAGCTACACTCATCTTGTATCTTCCACATGGCTTTGCCATGAGTAGAAGAGCAAAAGGTTGAACAGTGGCCTCACTGCCCTCCCTCCCCTCCTTCTATGTAATGGTGATCACTGTACTTAGCTTACTGGTTATGCCTCATTCTAAAGTTAGCAAAGGAGTACACCAGTCAAACGAGATTGGTGGGTAAAAAGGTAAAGGGACAACACATCACATACCTTCTATAGTTGACTTCTGTAGAAACAAAGAGGTTACAAATATGTAAACATGGTTACATTAGAGATACAAAGATGAGTAAATGTAAGTTCCAGCTAATTCTCATTCATTTTAATAGCAAAGGAAGGCTGGTGTGTAGAAAGGCTGGCTTCATTTTAAAAAAAAATATGAACTAAGATTTGGTCAGCAAGTCCTCTTGAACAAATATTAGGTTTATTGTGTGTCTTAGGGTTTTATTGCTAGGAAGAGGCACCATGACCATAGCAACTCTTATAAAGGATAACATTTAATTGCACTGGCTTGTAGTTTCAGAGGGTTAGCCCATTATCATCATGGCAGGTCACATGGCAGTGTGTAGGCAGATGTGCTGGAAGAACATAGAGTTCTACATCTTGATCAGAAGGCAACCAGGGGGCTAGATTCCACACCACGTGTGCTTGAACATCTGTATGTCCTCAAAGCCTGACCTCCACAGTGATACATTTCCTCTAACATGGCCATACCTCCTAGTATGTATATCTGGGTCATTGTATTCTCCATATCTGCAGTTTTTGTAGACCTACCTAGGTAAGTTTTCTCGGGAATACAGAGGGAGATGTCATTACAAATGGAAATATCCTTTATGAATATACATTCGTTCTACAAGAGTCATTTTTCAGAGCTACTGTCTGTGTGGGAAGTCTCTTCCTTGAGGTGACATGGGTGCAGGCGTGATATCCCTCACTACCTGTGGCAGTCAGGAGAGCTGGCACTGGTGTCATGGCAGTAGGTGAACTGGCCCTACATCTCACAGGCTGCAGCACTCAGGAGAGTGGGCTCTGCACCTTACCTGAACTGCACAATAGAGCTGGCCCTGGTGGAAGAGATGTGTGTGAGCTGACCCAAGGGCATGAGAGTGGGGATATGGTATAGCATTATCTTAATAAAAGAAGGATGAATCCAAGTTATACATGGAGAGTAGTGTAAAAAGTTAGCACTACTTGCATACATACTGATAGTCATCTTAGCCTGAAAGATTCCTGGTAAATGTATAGAAAACACAAGACAGTTTTTATAATTTATACTCCATATAGAGTCATTTGTCATGATCCTTATTAAATATATGTTCACAGCATATCGCAGAATTTGTCAGAGGTGGCCCTGGTAATGGTGGAATTTTATGGAGAGTTTCAGACAGAAGACATCTCTTATCCTCATTTTGAATCACTTGCAGATTACTTTATATCAAGATTTAAATCATAGTTAACTTTGTTCGACAAAGGCAGCCTCTTAGTTGTTCTTGAACACACAGTGTCTTCTTAGGCTTTTATTTTTTAATTTATTTTTCCTCAAAGAGAGTATTGTAAGAGAGGAGGCAGCATATTCTGAGTGAGCATGGAAACTGAAAGAGGCATGCAGTCCTACTGTGACTACCCTGGGAGTTAGAACACGTTAATGAACACATGGAACTTCTGCTACACCTACTAAGATACAAATGGAACTACCAACCCTAGTCAACTCTTGATTCATGATTGTCAGTGACAGGTTTTGTGTCCCTCCATTTTTGATAGAGTAGTTATGGTTAAGGAAATGATTATTTCTGTCTTTAAACAAAGAAGAAACTGACATGATGTTATAGATCTACAGGTGAAGATACAGTCTCATGTATAACAGTGATACATACACAAATATCCAACTGAGAGGATAGCCACAAAAAATTATTGTTAGTGGGGAAAGTGGGAAACTTCAGTGTGGCTACTACATGATATTTTTGGAAGTAACAAAATAAATAATGTATAAACAGTAGAGAGAAATTGAGACTGGAAACAAGGTGTCTAGGGACAGAAAGCAGAGGCTGATATTGAAAACTGCTTGTCCTACAAGTCTTAAAACATGGCTTATGAACAACAGAATCCATGTAAGTGTGGAAGGAGAGTAGAGGGCTGGGCAGTGTTCAAGTGAACATGAATGGAGCCAGGATAAGATGGAACTTAGATATTTAAGAACTACCTCATGTCCAGATTGATCTGTGGGGAACACAGACTACCATCCACCAGGTTCATCTCAAGACTGTGTTCCAAAGCAATATAAGACATGGAAGATAATTATATCTGAAACTCACTTCCAGACACCAATATCTGATAAGGTCACTCAAGTGTCGATGATTTTCAGACTCAGGAACCTAGAATTATTGACTGTTCACGTGATGAGTTCATTTATCATGCAGGAGAAATTTTCTCTTAATGTTTCTTATGAGATTTTTTTCTGGTAGATCATCAAGGAAAGAAGATCGTCTCTACATATGTGTGTCTCTACACTTTAGCAGTAGTCCTTCCATGGTAAAGGCAGTGCTGAACAGAAGCATTCATTGGTCCCTCACTCATGAATTTGCTTTTGACTTGACCAACATCAGTTTCCATTCCAAGGAAACATCACATTTTGGAGGTGGGCTTCATTAGCCTTAAGAAAGTAAGCTTGTAAGTAGGCATGGGGAATTCAGAGTTCTTTACAAGACTCACAGGAGTCTCACTGATGAAGCTGATATAAACAGTAAGGACTATAGAGGGTGAGAACCCTGTTATCACTGCAGCATCCTACAAGACAAGAGTCGTCTGCAGGCATGCAACTTTCCTGAGTTCTTACCCAGAATCCAGTCACATGTTGCTGCCTTGAGCCACCTGTATTCCTGTGCTAATCTCTCAATCAAATGCCTGTCAGCAAAACTAGTAAACTCTTGATTCATGATAGAGTCTTGGGTGGAATCTTTCCTATGTCTGTCATTACACCCTGGTCTGAGGTGAGCAGACTCTCCTGTTCTTCACTGGAAAAATCACAGAATGGAGTGTCTTATTAATTGTGGTGGAAAACACATAAAGCAGTTTGATTTCCTGCTTGTGGTTTAAGAGCTGAGAAGTCATTCCACTTCAGGGAGCATGGCAGCAAGCAGGCAGTCATGGTCCTGCGCAGGAGCAGACAGCTTACATTTTGATCCACACTGGAGCACATACAGATAACTGGAAATTGCATGCTATTGTGTAACGAAAAAGCCTAGTGACATTTTCTTGTGACAAGGTCACACCTCCCACTCCTTCACAAATATTTCCCACCAACTGAGACCCAAGCATCAATTGTATGAGGCTGTAGGGTACTATTCTCATTCAAGGACCTCAGTGACTCTAAAGTTATAGACATTTGTGAGATGTCCTATACTTGTTATAGAGATGGGCAATCCTGGTACTTTGTCCAGAGCCAACATTAAATCTCCTCTGTGACAAGAGCACATCCATGGAAGTCTCTGCCTTGTGGAAGTGGAATTTCATTTGAAATTTTGATTTCATTGGAAAACCCATTGTGGGGACTTCATGCTCATAACTACACTTTCAGGAAAGTTCTCCAGGTTCAGAACACAGAGACAAAGGAAATCTCTTGGGGCCTGATACTAACCCTAGATGAAAGCAGAACTGGACAGCACTTATATGTTGTACTGGTTGTGGAGGCTCTGAGGTGCATCCTGTAGGTCAGCATGGAGCTTTGCAGCCATGCTAAGAGAAATGCTTCACCATGCAACTGGTAGGGTGTATACTGTCCTTCCTAATATCTTGGTGGGATCACACTTCATAAAACATGCAGGTGACAGCTAAGTGGACTTGGAACCCCACCATAGTCTCATGTTAGAAACATAGCAACATCTAGAAAGGGGATGTCTGTGCTTTAGAACACATAGATGAAGTTTAGGTTGACACTGTTCTTTGACATCCAAATGATTCAGCAACCACAGACCCAATGCATATGATGATGTAGGGGTTAGGTTTTCACAGCACATTTCTCTCTAACTTGTTCTTATCCTTCCCTGCCAGGTCACTATTCCCCCCTTTGGAAAAGGCAGGTTTCCACTGGTCCATGGTAGGTTGAAGGAGTAATCTTGTAAGCACTTTGAAATAAGCAATTGATTGAATTACAACATCAAGAGACTTTGGGCTTTGACTGTCTTGGGACTATTAAAGTCTATGGGCATGTTTAGAAGTGAATTGTCTTTCTTAGAAACAGATGAAAGTGAAACTCTCAGAGGCTTCCAGGTTAGAGAGTATGGTGTTTTTTTTTTAAGGTATTTGATTGTCAAATTCCAATAAACTTATTTGATATTTCTGATTTGTTTTTGAAATAATCATCCTCTGTCCTGATTTTGAGAAACTGAGGTAAGTTCAGGGCAGATGCTTTGACTTTCAAAATATTGTCACATAGGAACACTTGTAGATCAGAGAAGGGAAAGGAAATTGAGTAAGAAAGATCAGACCTCTGCAGAGAGAATTCTAACAATGGATAATGGGCCAGTGGCCAGTACACATACCAGTGTGATCTCAGGAGCTGTGTCCTCCCAAGTGTAATCTGAGCAGGGGAAGTAACAACAACATCAACAACGGCCAAACATACCCAGTGGCTTATGTGTACCTGTGTTTGTGAACAACCATTGGAGACCGTTAAAATTGTAGTACAGCTCCCACTAAAAAGGAATTTCTTAAATATATATTAACATTTTAAAGTTTTAACTTTGTTAAATGATCTATACGCTCGTGTCCCTGACCAACTAACCACAGTATATACATCCTAATATTTACACAAAAACTGTTTTTCATGATGTGGAATCTGATCCATGTATGTCTCATGCAGAGTGTCAGTACAAAGGAACAAGTATTATTTATTTGCAATACTGAGTATTAAGACAGAGTCTACATTAGAGTCGAGCGCTTTAACGTAGGCCAAGTAGCATAGTAAAGAAAACAGAGAGAAGGCTACAAATCTAAAACCAGGGAAAGACCACATTCAGTTCCAGGAATAGCTTCGCATAGACTTCTGGGATATGTAGTCCATGCAACTGTGCCATCGCGAGGAGCCATCCAGGCAATCCCACTTTAGCTTTCCTTTTGTACATTGTGTCTTCCTCAAAGTTTTTGCGAGAGTCCTGAACGGCTGTACACGCCTGTTGTCTCTGTCATGGAGGTTGGTTCATGAAACAGCACAGCCTGGGGCTTTGTGAAAGCATCGGGCTGGGAAAAGGCAGGGAGAGTGGGTGTGGGGAAGGTGGGGACTGAGCGGATCTGGGCTTGGAGGGAGAGCGGAAGAAGCTGCTGGGATTTGTTGTGCTGATCTGGCTGGGTCACGTGAGGTTGCTGTTCTGGACCAGGAATTTGGCGACTGGGATTGTGTCCGGGGTGAGGGTTTTCATAGGCCACCACAGGGTGTCTTGGACATAGGAACAGACTGGTAGCAGGGGTCAGGATTGCAAGCTAGTGATGGTGAGATGACTCCTTGCACCTGAAGCAGTGCTGGGAACTCTTTGACAGCTTTGCTGGGAAGCATGTTCCCCTAGCTGCCCCATTCTCAGGTGGATGCTGTCAGACGCCTCAGTCAGTACCTTTACAGAAAATGGGGTACCTGGCCCCCCTATCCTCTGTACCTGGCCTCTTTCTACGGTCCTGATTATGTTCATTTTCTCTGTCAGTTAAGGAAGAGAGAATAAAAATCCAAGTCCCAACAGGTCATAGATGGGAAAATCTGGAACACAGCAGAGAGATCTGCCAGAATGGGAGATCACAGAGAGTCTGACTATGGGTGAGGAAACACATGTAGTGGATACACAGAGGGAAGTCGGCAAAGCAGGGGAACCTGCCACCTGGTTTCACCTTGAGGGCTGGGTTTCCTTAAACCGTGGATAGGTTTCCTGTCCATAAAATAGGGTTGAATAATTGTAAATAAGACACAATGTCTGCTTGGCACACTATGATTATGTCAACGTGCCTTGATCAGGCCTTGAACCTGAGAACACTTATGAACAGGGTATTAGGAGCTGGTGAAAATCTCGCGTGGCCTTGTTTTAGGGGGCCAGGCTTTTGTGTCAGGTCAGCAGGGTGAGGAAGAACTCACAGACCTGTGTGTATTCTTGTGACTTAAACAGACCTGTGATAGAAAGACACTTGAGCCTACTGTGAGGCACATTCCTGTCATCTCTGTATTTGTGAGGGGGAGGGGCAGGACCCTCTGGTCATCCCCTGCTTGATAGCAAATTCAAGGCCAATGTAGGCTACCTCAGTCTGTGTCAGAAAACATTTAATCATGCTTGATGGAAGTGAGAAATACTCACTATGATTCATTCCATGTCTTCCAGTGAGAGCCATGGCAAACCCCTGCAATCAATACTTTGGTGTCTTACAAAGTACACATGCTTCCCTTCTGCTGACCCATTCCATGTGGGATTCAAGCTTTGTTTTCACTAACATGCTCATGTTAAAGACGGTGCATTTGGGTGATTAATTGTTTGGATTTACTGTGTGAGGAAGAACTCTCCTCTTTCCCTTGCTTGATTATGCAAGTGAATTATTGACAGTGAATGTTCACTCCTTTTGGATAGTTAGTTTGTGTTAGATTCTGCCAAGACCTGAGGATGCTTTCTTCTGGTCTTCCCTGAATTCTTCCAGTTTGCTCCTTCCATATCTAGGCAGAGACTCCATCATTTCTTCATTGCCTTTCTGCAGTTCTTGAATGATGCAGGCTACTGTAGTTTATGTCCCTGTGTCATTTTCTGCCTCTTTTTCTGGGATACCTTCCTGTGTCCCTGTCCCAGAGGTTTAGCTGCTTGCAAATGCTTCTTACAGTTACCTGGAACAAACCCATGTCCTCCACTGTCCCTCACATGGGTACTGCTGTCTGCAACCAGTAAAGCAAACTGCTAGTGTGGGATGCCGTCCTCTTGCACAGGTTTAAGTCCAGGTCCCCTTGGTGTGCAGTTGTCCCTCTGATCTCCCAGGCCTCTTAATGTTAGTATGAGGGAAGGAGTTACTTGTGTTTACAACTCATGCATGAACCTTGCTGTGTTAGACATGTCATATCTGGAAAACTGGAGAGGAGGTGTGTTTGGTGATGACAGTCAGATCGATCCTGCTGATGTACATGCATATGTCAGAGGCCAGGAAGAGAAGTTACATGATTTGAACAGTTGTCAAACACATATACAAGTAATAAACCTGAGCAGTGCAGATCCTCATTACATTGTCATTTTCTGTTATGAAACTCTCTGTCTTCACAGAGTCCTCCATAGTCTTTTTCAAGTAAGGTGACATATAATGAGTTAAAAGCTGTGTCTGCTTGCCTGATCAATTCTTTCATATTCTCTATTCCATCCTTCTATTCTTTCAAGGATTGAAGGAAATATATGTTATCAAAGTGCAAGTCCCTAGTCTTTACTGAATACACTCCACCTACTGGTGCTTTAAGAAGACACATAAACGATATGCAGACTACTAAAATCCAAAAATACATCTAGAGGCCTAATGTATGGATCAAATGTGTTATTTATTTAAAAAATAAATTATCATTATATAATCTATGTTTTTCAGAGGAAACTAAAAGATGATTACATTTGGTCTTTCATATTTTTCACATTTTATTCCATTTCCTGAGTTGTATGATTTCAAGACATGGTGGCTCCATTGTGAGCATGCTCTGTTTCTCTCACAGAGAGTTGTTTTCATCTTTGCTCTGCTCTGGGCTCCTGCCATTCTCTACATTGCTGGTTTTCCCGCGGACTTGGTGATCCTGTGGTTGAAAAGGGTGTAATCCGTTTGTTCTCACTTACTTGTAGAGACAGGACTCTTCTCTACCAGCTTTAAGGAAGGTTTCAAAACAGTTCAATTTCTTTTCCCTTGAGAAACTTCTGTTCACCAAAGTGCTTCATTCTGCTGGTGTTTTGGAGATGTTCTGGCCTCTTCATTGCTGTTGAACTCTGCTCAATAGACAAAAGTCTATTTTCTGTGCAGTCATTATTTAAAGAGGATATATTTTAGTTGTCCTATAAAGTCTTGTGACAGTAGCTATTCCCTCCTCCCAAGGGTGGAAACACCTTGCACTTCAGACACAAGACTCAGGGGATTGCAGCTGGATTTGACATGAAGATCTGAAGAGGGACGAGTTGTCCATACAGATTGAAGGTGCTTTGCCAGGTTCCAAGGGAGAGAAGAAAAAAAAATAGCTCTGCTTAGCTCTTACACCAGTGGGCCACAGCAATGTCCTGTATGTCATTAAATGCCTAAAGATGCCACAGTGCCACTCAATATCTGACATATGCAGAAGCTGTCCAATGGGACTTAAAGCCTCATCAATAGACGCTTAGAAGCTGCCGCAGGTGACTTGTTAGGTTGAAACCTTAGAGGGGAACATACTAATGACATTTTACTAAAGCATCCTAAGCACTCACTGCATTCTGATTGCTTTTCCTTAGACCTACACATCAGTGTGCAGCTCTTACTGTTCAAAGCGCTTCTGGCTGCATCAGAGAGAGCTTTGCAGAAAACTGAAACTTACCAAAGAGCAGTTGACTATGTATGATCTTGTGATCTGACCCAATAGGTATGTCTGCAATTTCTGCACATAATAGCCAGGGAATATTTCTGGAGCAGGAGCAGTTTGAGTATGAGGACCAGAGGTCCATGTCAAAACCAGAGGTTTGCTGTGAGTTTATTAATGGTTTTAATTAATTACAGGTGTGATATTATTCATTGGTCTTTATTTCAGGAAATGTTGTCCTTTTGGGATGTAGCCATTGATTTCTCTCCAGAAGAGTGGGAATGCCTGGAGCCTGCTCAGTGGGATCTGTACAGGGATGTGATGCTGGAGAATTTCAGCCACCTTGTGTTCCTGGGTGAGCATTGTATCTATAGAGAATTCCTATCTCACCCCTACCATCAACATGTAGCTTTCCCGCTTTGTACAATATCTCGTGGAAGTATTTCAACAACGAGTTTCATATACATCATTTGAAGAAAAATTAGGGAGTTTGCTGTACAGCTAAGAAACATGTCATTGATTTTCCTCTCTGTATTTGAAATGTCTGTGTTGGAAGCATGCCTCCTTTGCTCTTGTGGGACTCTTAGAAATGCACCGGCATCAGGCGTGGACCACACTTGTTAATGAAATTGTTTCTCAATTCACTTTAATGTTTCTCTCTAAAGAAACTCAGAATCAGGATATTGTACATTGCTTTCTGTATTTTACTGTCCATGTCAGAAACCCTTTAAAGAACTAATTGTCTGCAGTTATTTATTGTATCATGTCTTTCCTTATAAACACTGTACTGAAAGAGAGAGTAAAAGAACACTTAAGCAATCTTAACCTCTTGTTCTCCAAACAGGTCTTGCTGTCTCTAAGCCATTCCTCGTGACATTTCTGGAGCAAAGACAAGGGCCTTGGGATATGAAGAGACAAGCAGCAGCCACTGTGTACCCAGGTATGTAGGAAAGTGGGAGTCAGGGGACAGAGTTCAAGTCCAAAGATCCAACAACCAGCCAGGCTTTCCCGTGTGCCTTGAAATATGTATTATGACCATCATTCTTTAAGTCTCTCCTTCACATCTCTCTGACATTTATGGTGGTTTAAGTCTCTTAGGATGTATATTTTGCAAACAGTGTGCCCTGTGCATGTAGTTACAGGGACTTCCAAGGTTTTTCTTGTTGCTGAGTCTCTATTGTAGTGTAACACTCAGGGAAATGCAACTGAGTATTGGTTAGACTGGGAGTCATTTATTTGCTGGTGTTAAGGCAGACTTGTGCCAGAAAGCTCTCGTACTGAAGTGAGCATGTCTTTGGTTAATAAAATCAATGACACGTTCCCATGACACAGAGGCCGGCAGAAGCAGGGCATTCAACAGTTTCAGTTCTTTTGATTAGGACAAATTGAGATGGGGAGTAGTTGGATAAAAGTCAGACTAACAGGAGTCACTTTGGATAGTTCATTTTTCTGATCTTAGGGAAGAATCAAAGCATTGACTTAGTCTACTTGTTGTATTGAGCCAATAGGTACAATAATTTAACTGAGGCTAATTTGCTTATTCAGCCAAGTTTTAACACTAAATTATTTCCAGGGTCAGGTCATTAGACCTAGGAAGAGGAGGCTGAGAGATCTTTTAAATCTATTAGGTGTTCATAAATGGATTCTCAACAATCCAGTTAGGGAACCGTTGGCTGTGTGCCTGTTTCATGATTCTGTTTTATAAAGGAAAATATTTATATTGTATACAAGGACTAAGGCTTATTTGGATATATACACAGTCATAAATAAGTTTTTAAAATATTTTTAATTAGGTATTTTCTTCATTTACATTTCAAATGCTATATCAAAAGTCCTCCATACCCTCCCAACCCCACCCTTCCCCACCCACTCCCACTTCTTGGCCCTGGTGTTCCCCTGTACAGAGTTATATAAAGTTTGTAAGACCAAGGTGCCTCTCCTCCCAATGATGGCTGTCATAAATAATTTTTTAAAAATCAGAAAACTTTATTTCTAAAGTTGATATTCCCAGTATATCAAAGCTAGTAAAGTCTTTTGTTTATAGAGTCCAGTCATGGGTAGCCAATGTGGTTATCCCTATAAGAACTATTATGTCTAATATGAGTCCATTGAGAGGATGAGATCTTATGGTCCTTTCTCTAGGTCTCCTGTGTGTATATATATCCACTGGCTTCCTGGTTTGTATTGAGAGCAGGGCTGAGGAGCCAGTCTAGGCGTCTCTGGAAGGTGACTCAGAACAACTGCTCTGGGCAAGCTTTCACATTCCACATCTCATCCTCCTCAGGCCACATTGCTTTCTATCCCTGGCTGTGATGGGCTCACATGTTTCGCATTCACTTTAGTTGAAGTGAGTGCCCACAGTTCAGTCTGCTGTGTTGACTGACCCTGTGGCAGAGCCTCTGTCATATATTGTCTCACAGTCTACTGAGGACTGCTTACGGGCTCAGACATTGACCTCTCGGTGAAGGGATTAGCTTTGTTAGGAGGAGGAGAAATGAAAGTGAGGGACAGGGCATGGCCATTTGAACTTGCATGTAGTTCCCATACCGTTTGGGTGGCAGTGTTGGTAGGTGGTTCCCCTGTACACAGTATCCTCAGTTTTCATATAAAGAGACATTGTGTGCAGGGTATTTGCAGTGAGTGCTTGCATATGAGACATCTAGACTGTGGTGCTGAGTCTAAGATCCTCCTCAACATGAGAGGATCCATCCCCCTGCCTTGTGAGACAGGAGTAGTAATTCATCTTCCCTGCAGATTAGGAGTAGGAGTTCCTAGTCTGCCTTACAGGTCAGAGGGAGACAGGAGCAGCAGATGCTGGCAAGTCCTGTTCCCCACGCTTCCTTATCCTGTGATGAGGCTAGCATGCATTTCCTCTGATAGGTCTGTGTCCCATTGGACAGTGTGCTAATAGTAATCGTGTTCTTCTACCCTGGCTGTGTCCTGTCATGCAAACTCAGTGGAGTGTTAGCCTTCTTCACGCAAGCGTTCAGTTTCGTTAACCAGTTTATAAACCACACCGGATTTTGAATATTATGCCATACTGAGTAAACTGTAAGGTGACTTTAAATTTGTTTGAGCTCCCTGTTTTAGGCTAAACGTTGACATGTACAGAGGACTGTATAATGGAACATTGGTATTAGTCACTTACTCCAGTATTGTCTCTATGAATGAATTACATTTGAATTCAGCATGAATCCAAACACAATTTAGGCACATTGACTGTCACTCATTAAGTGGATCATCATTACCAATTATGGATTAATTATATTTGCTGTGACATTTTATAATGAATTAGAGACACTCATCAGAATAGAATTTTTTCTTTTATTGAATATTTACTTTATTTACATTTCAAATGTTATTCCCATTCTCGGTTTCTACTGCAGAAACCCCTTATCCCTTCCCCCTCTCCTCTAGCTCCCATGAGGGTGTTCCAAAACCCACCCACCCACCTACTCTCACCTCTCCGGGCTGGAATTCCCCTACACTGGGTCATAGAGCCTTCCCAGGACCAAGGGCCTCTCCTCGAATTGATGCCTGACAAGGCCATCCTCTGCTCCATACATCACTCCATGTGTACTCTTTTGTTGGTTGTTTTTAAAATGAAAGTAATTATCTCTATTAAAAATTTCTCTATTGACAATTTCTGGAATTGGACAAATGGCTCACTGATTAAGGTCACTACTTCTCTTCCAGAGGAAGAGTTCAGTTGCCAGCACCCACATGGCAGCTCCCAACTGTTTGTAACTCCAGTTCCAGGAGATCTGACACCATCACACAGACATGTATGCAGACATGCATTCAGGCAAAACACCAATACATGTGAAATAGAAATTAAATTAATAAAAAAATTACAGTTTCTGAACTGTAAACCTCTTATCTCTAATTAAACTTGAATGGAAATACATCCTGGAGGAGCTGGGGGCTTCACTGTCCTGATCTCTTTATGGTGCCCCTTTCCACAGTCCAGGTCAGTCCTCCAGACAGTCTATGTGCCTTGTTTTATTTCATCAGGAAATAATACAGAAAAGACAATAGTATGTCTGGACTTTTCAAGAATAAAAAGGTATACAAGTAATTATCATTTCTTAGCATGACACCATTTTCCATGTACTTAAAGTTTAAGAAAGTTAGTGAAGACATAGTGACTAGATCGACATCTTTAGGTCAGAAGTGTTTTCTAACATGAATAGAATTATATAACTTAGGAACATAAATAAATTTTGACCACTAAGTGTATTTTCTTTAAATCTGTTTTCCCATAATGCTTGTGTTACTTAGTCTGACCTAATATGACATAGCCTCATGGTTTTGTACTTTTGTTCCCCTCTTTATTTATATAATTAGTATTATCCTAAATAATTTAATCTTTTTATTAAAGATATAATTTCAAGTATGTATTCTTTGTATGTTCTTAAAATAGTTACACTGACCTACACAGAGAAAAGTTTTATGCCAGCAAGAGGTTTAGAGATGTCAGTAGACTTGGAAAAAAGGTCACCTTTTGCGAAGAACTAAGATGGGATGGAGAGCTTAGCAGCTCAGTCTGTACCTGACTGAAGAATCAATGGAGACACCACCCTCCGTCAGGCCCATGCCTCTGATCCTTTACATATATGCCTCTGAGTTAAGCAATTTCAAATGAGACATAAGAAGTTTAACAAGTAAACTTAACATTTGATGTCACAAAATTTCCCACAGGGTATGGATGTTAGGCAATATTTATTTTCATGTGGGCCCTTAGATAGTACATATACCAGTTTCCCCAGGTTGCTGAGGTCAATCCTGCATCTCAGGTTTAGTTTCTCTGGCCTGTGTACCCTACTGTCTCTAGGAAACCTTGAAACCCATGTAATTCATGCCTCTTTACACACAGCTAGCTGAGAGGAATGACGAGATACCGGGGTGAGGCTTCAGTGACCTTACCTATAGCCTCCTTATTTGATGGAATGCTAACACTGAACAAGCCCAGCTGTGATTGTGTTTAGCAGGCACAGGTAGACTTATGGAGATGGTAGTTGTTCAGCTTAGTAGATACTGTCCAACATCGGTTGAATAAAAGACGGTTCCAAGCAAACTACACAGCGAAGGTAATGTGATGAATTAACATGACCTGTGCACACATAGGGTCTTGATAGTTTTAAGGAAAAGTTTGTAGAAAACACAACATGATCATTATTACTTAGATAGCATGTAGACTTACCATAATCACTAAGTTCATGGTTATAGTGTATGTCATTGTTTCCACCTACTGTATTTGTGAATTTTCCTCAGTGCCTACAGGCATTGAAATATACTGTGGATTTTAATTTCTGGTTAAATATATATGAGTTAATGTTTTCATTCTTAAAAATAAGCCTATAAGTATAAAGAATATTGCTTAACTTTTGTTCATTTCTCAACTTTGGCTCAACAGGAATAATACCTAATGATCCGAACAATTACAGCAAGTTGACTAATTGTAAATCACTCCTTATTAAACGACGAAGAATTCATATAGGGGAGAAACCCTACAAGTGTGGAGAATGTGGTAAGGCCCTTAGTTCTCATAAAACACTTTCTATACACCAGAGACTTCACACTGGAGACAAACCTTACAAGTGTGAAGAGTGTCATAAAGCCTTCAGTACTCGCTCATCACTTTTTATACACATGAAAAATCATACTGATGAAAAAATCTACAAGTGTGAAGAATGTGGCAAAACATTTTACTATCCTTCAATGCTGAAGCAACATCAGAGAATTCATTCTGGGGAGAAACCTTGCAAGTGTGAAGAATGTGGAAAATCCTTTGGCTTTCCCTCATTCCTTAAGCAACATCAAAGAATTCATTGTAGAAAAAATGCCTACAAGGATGAAGTATGTGTCAAAAGACTTTCCCCTCCTCTACCCCTTCAGCAAATCCGTACTGAAGAGAAACCCTACAAGTGTGGAGAATGTTATAAAGCCTTTCGTTATCACTCAGCCCTTAGGATACACAAGACAGTTCACACTGGAGAGAAACCTTACAAGTGTGAAGAGTGTAGCAGATGCTTTTCCTCATCTTCCTGCCTTAAAAGACATCAAACAATTCACTCTGAAGACAACCCGTACAAGTGTGAAGACTGTGGCAGATGTTTCTGCTCATCTTCATCTCTTAGACGACATCAAACATTTCATTCTGAAGACAATCCCTATAAATGTGAAGAATGTGACAAAAGGTTTTCATGTTCTGCAAGTCTTCAGGAACATCAAACAATTCATACTGGAGAGAAACCATACACGTGTGAAAATTGTCACAAAGCCTTTCGTTATCAGTCATCCCTTAGGAGACATAAGACAGTTCATACCAGAGAGAAATCCTACAAGTGTGAAAAGTGTCCTAGGGGCTTTTCCTCATCCTCCTGCCTTGTACGACATCAAGCAATTCACTCTGAAGACAATCCACACAAGTGTGTGGAATGTGGCAAAGCCTTTGTTAATGTTTATAGCCTGACTCGACACATGACAGTTCATGCTGGAGAGAAATCCTACAAAGGTCTTAAAACACTTATACTTCTTCAGTCCTTAAAAGACATCAAATAATTCTTACCGAATAAAACTTTGACTGTGTAGAGTGTGGTAAAAAAATGATTCGTAATCCTTCAAACCTTATCCAACTCAAATCAATCCATAGGGTAGACTATTAAGTGAATTAGTTTGGAATGTCAACACCACCATCTTACTCCCAGGAGCACAAATTTTGAGAATGTCATCAGAGAACAGTAGAGACTTCTCTTTACTATAACCTCCCAACCAGTGTGTTCTATAGTGTGCTTGAATATGGCATGGATTGTTGCATTTATTTTTTTCTGTACCTACAGATATAAAACAAAACTGTTATTATTTCATAACGTGGGTCTTAGATCTGGGCCGTTGTATGGTTACTGTTGTTTTCCTCAGTGGGGCCACCCAAGCTCCCTCAATAATGTTTCTCCTGGGCATGTAAAAGGCTCGATAAACTCAGATGTCTCATTTTTGTAAAATGATCTGCATTGGTTCTCACCTAGGTTGAATGGGCATTAGTGTTTCTCTCTCCAGGAAATTCAAACAGATCACATTGAAGTCATATTTAGTTTCAGAATGAAGAATCTTTTATTTCCTTTGATTTCAGAACAATGTTTCTCATCTTATTCCAACTTTCATGTCATAGAAACTTGACAGTGAATTGAAATATGGATCCAAACCACATGTATGCACTCAGTAGAAGGGATGCGTGTGATTGGTGGATATGTGATGTCATTCTTGAAAAAATAGTGCAGGTCTTACTTTATTATTGATACAGATCCTAAAAAGTCATCTCAAAGTTGAGTTTACTAATTTGGGTAAACAGTTATATCATGGACAATTAAAACCTAAAAGTGAACAATTAATTTTCAAATGACTAAATGTCTATAGTGAACCTAAAATTGTAGTTTTAATCATGCTAAGTACAAGTGGAATTTATGTTTGGAGAAAAGATAAGATGGAGAGACCAATTTATATTACTCAATCTTTAGTCATCTGTATATGCTATTGAAATACATCCTAAAACATATACCTCAATACAAATTTAAAATAAACTTAGTGTATTTAATATTACATAAAATTTAAAATCAACTGTAATTATATTTAAAAAAAATCTTGGTCTGAGAAATATTGTACTGGAGCTAAAGTTGTGCATATTGTAGATTTAGACTTTGAAAACTCTACCCCCACTTCCTTCCCTATTAAGAGCCTTTCTGAGTGGAAGCCCAGGCTTGCTCACGAATACTCTTAAATGACTTAATAATAAGGAAAAGTTGTAACTCTCACTTGGGTTATTTCTCTTGCCAGTTCTGAAGTTCAGATAGAATTCTCATTTGATGAACAGTGGCTGTTCATTTAAACCTTCAGGTGGTACCAACTGAGAAGCTTGCTGTCTGCTGGCTAGCTTTCATAGTGGAGGCACAATCTAGGTATGCTCCCATGGAAGTACCTGAAAGTAGCTGCCTGAGGCCCCTGAAAGGCAGGCTGGGGCTGAAAGAGATCAGACGGTGAGAAAAGAAGGAGGCCAAGACAAACCTTTCTGTTCAAAGCCTCTGAAGTTTACTGAGAGTTTGTGCTTATAAAGAGGGTAGGACCATCCCCCGCCAGCCCATTCTTGGTGCCTGAAGCCAGCCCATAGGTGATCTACAT
Organism: Mus caroli; assembly: GCF_978045245.1. Lineage (NCBI taxonomy): Eukaryota > Metazoa > Chordata > Mammalia > Rodentia > Muridae > Mus > Mus caroli. Next base: position 53,997,984 of record NW_028227270.1, on the reverse strand, counting down.
GGAGTGTCTCTGGAATGTCTCAAGGACTTTTCATCAGGAAGCAGAGTCTTGGAGAAGAGCAAATAGAGCCATCAAGGTCAGAAGGCTCTACCCTAGGTAATCTCCTTCTTAGTGGCAGCAAGGTCAAAGTCTAGATCAGCCGGCTTCAAGGCTGAGGGAGGCTACAATTCCTCCCTAAATATATAATAAAAATTAGCTGGACTGAGGCATAAAATTTATTTATGCTCCATAGTCCTGCCTGGGAGTTATGGTGGCTGGTGGCCGCACCTGTCTTGGGGCCTCAGATTTTCCTGACTATTCTTATCCATCAAGGAGAATATATGCAGCTTGTTTGTGTTTATTTTGCACAAGCATGGCTCTGTGGTGTATTATTAATAAACCACGGCCTCTTGGCATATACCTCTGTCTTAGATTGATATAGTTCCGAAATCTGGTTGCCCATCATTGACTGACTGGCCCTCATAGAACACCTTGTTCCCAAATCAGACCAAAGCCACAATATATACTTAAAATGCTTCTTCATATCGATGAATTTCTGCCACCTGCTCTTGCTGGAGGTGAGCTGTATGCTTTCTGAAAACAGGGTGTAAGGCACTGACTGACCTGCTTGAAAAACAAGGTTGAGACAGTTGAAAAACAACAGGATAAAAACTTCTTTGGGGATGTCCAGGTACTCTATTTAGTTGCAAATTAGCAATGATTAAGCTTAGACTCTGTTCTCCCAGTGTAGGAGAGGTGACTTTGAGAATCAACAGAAAGGCTATAAATTCTCTGGTAATGGAGGCTGTGCTCCAAATTAACTCTTTCGGCTAAAAAAGATTTTTAGCCATCATCAAGATTGGAATCATACTTACTAGAAGATTCAAGATCTGTGTCCACTTGACAAACCAATCTTTCAGGCAGCCATCATGCTCCATCTTCTTTTTGTGAAAAAACGCAGACAGAACCTCTTCCCCAGATTAAAATAATTCCTCATATTAGTTAATGGGTCCCACCATTTAACCATGGCATAAGAACTGGAAGTAACTGGATGCCAATGGCGATCTGCTGCAGACTGACCTTTAACGTCAGTTTGCAAAAAATTTAAAATGAATAAGACAAAATTAAGATGTGCTTTTGGTGATCTTGGGGGTATAATTGCCCCTGTTTTGTTTTTAAAAGCCAAATTTTCAGAGTGCGATGAGCACGTTCAACAAATCCTTGCCCAATGGGGTTATAAGGAATTCCAGTTTTATGTCTGATACCAAATTCCTTACAAAATGAAATAAAATTGTTGCCAGAATAGGATGGCCCATTATCTGTCTTAATGACTTTAGGCAATCCCATAGCATTAAAGGCTTGTAAACAATGATCAATTGCATTTCTAGAGGCCTCTCCCATATGTAAAGAAGCAAAAAGAGATCCTGAACAAGTGTCAATACAAACATGTATATATTTTAATTTTCCAAATTCTGCATGATGAGTTACATCCATCTGCCAAATATGATTGGGCATAAGACCTCATGGATTAACTCCTAAATTCGGAACTGGAGATAATGTAATACATTTAGAGCATTGTTTTACAGTCATTCTTGCCTGCTCTTTAGTGATCTTATAGGGGCGAAGCCAATTAATATCACCTAACAATTTTTGAAAATCATTTAAAGTGTTTAAGGTGTCTCTGTGAATAACTATCTTCTGGGGAAAAACAGCTTGATCTGTAAGTCTAAAACCCAAATAATTATAAGGATCCTGAGTCTGTACCTTCTCAGGAGCTATCAATAGTCCTTTATCAACTAATGCCTGTTGTAAATCTTTATAAGATAAAAGCAAGCCCTGGGGGTTTTTTCCTGCCATTTAGACATCATCTGTTTAATAAATGATGTAGATCATAGGCCGTTGTTGTCTCACAGGCTGAATGGCTTGTGCCACAATTTTCTAGTATAACTAAAACCCTAAATATTATAAAGATATTGCCTCTGAATCTTATGGAGCAACAACTACTCCCCAGAACTTTAAAGCTCATTGTGTGAGAGCAAAGATTTGAGGTAAACTTCCCTTTAGAGGCATTAGCTAATAAAATACTTTCCACTTAGGAAACAACATACACTGAAAGATTCAAACTCTTAGCTTCTTGTACAGAAGCAGAGACAATAAAATTTTTCCTTACATAATGTAAAGCTATATTAGCCATACCTAGAGGCAAAATTTTCCAGTGATTATAAGCTCTCTAGAAGCAAACTCTTTACAATCATCAGAATGCAAAGGAAAAAACAAACTTTTCAATCTATAATAATTTTATATGAAGTAGGCAAGCCAGATTGTGATGCCTTTATAAGTTTTACAGCCTGACTGACCTTTTATAAAGTCTGAATTTAAACTTTATTTAGAACAACTACTGGGTAGATCTGAAACAAAGTAATATAGCTAAAAAGAAATTCCCTAGAAGGCAGGGAGAGGCAAGTTTCAAGAACTTCCTTAGGCTCCATTTGCAAAACAAAAGAAAGCCACACAAGCTTCCCTGAGGCTACTCTGAGCTTGTAGGGCTGTATGACCACAGAGACCTGTAATAGTGCTTTCATAAGATATAATATATAGGTGAATTAAAGATCTCAAATTTGGAATCAAACTGCAAGCTGCAGTCAATGAAACACTGGCTATTTTAACCATGATTTTAAAGTTTCTTTTGCAATGTTAGAATATTATCTACAACTTTGGGAAAGCAAAACCCAATTTTACAACAATTTATCATCTTTAAAATCAATATTAGAAACATTACTATCACATTACAAAGTTTGGCAGCCAATTTATACCTATGAATGCATGACAGTACAAATTTTATTTATTTTTTTAAATATATTTTATTACGTATTTTCCTCAATTACATTTCCAATGCTATCCCAAAAGTCCCCCATACCCTCCCCCCTCTCCCCCATTTCCCTACCCACCCATTCCCTTTTTTTTTTTTTTTTTTTTTTTTTTTGGCCCTTGCGTTCCCCTGTACTGGGGCATATAAAGTTTGTGTGTCCAATGGGCCTCTCTTTCCAGTGATGGCCGACTAGGCCATCTTTTGATACATATGCAGCTAGAGTCAAGAGCTCCAGGGTACTGGTTAGTTCATAATGTTGTACCACCTATAGGGTTGCAGGTCCTTTTAGCTCCTTGGGTGCTTTCTCCAGATCCTCCATTGGGAGCCCTGTGATCCATCCACTAGCTGACTGTGAGCATCCACTTCTGTGTTTGCTAGGCCCCGGCATAGTCTCACAAGAGACAGCTATATCAGGGTCCTTTCAGCAAAATCTTGCTAGTGTATGCAATGGTGTCAGCATTTAGAAGCTGATTATGGGATGGATCACTGGGTATGGCAGACTCTAGATGGTCCATCCTTTCGTCACAGCTCCAATCTTTGTTTCTGTAACTCCTTCCATGGATGTTTTGTTCCCAATTCTAAGAAGGGGTACAGTGAGACCTTGCCGGGTGTGGTGGCGCACACCTTTAATCCCAGCACTCGGGAGGCAGAGGCAGGCGGATTTCTGAGTTCGAGGCCAGCCTGGTCTACAAAGTGAGTTCCAGGACAGCCAGGGCTACACAGAGAAACCCTGTCTCGAAAAAAAAACCAAAAAAAAAAAAAAAAAAAAAAGAAGGGGTACAGTGACCCCACTTTGGTCTTCATTCTTCTTGAGTTTCATGTGTTTAGCAGATTGTATTATATATCTTGGGTATCCTAAGTTTTGGGCTAATATCCACTTATCAGTGAGTACATATTGTGTGAGTTCCTTTGTGATTGTGTTACCTCACTCAGGATGATGCCCTCCAGGTCCATCCATTTGGCTAGGAATTTCATAAATTCATTCTATTTAATAGCTGAGTAGTACTCCATTGTGTAAATGTATCACATTTTCTGTATCCATTCCTCTGTTGGGGGGCATCTGGGTTCTTTCCAGCTTCTGGCTATTATAAATAAGGCTGCTATGAACATAGTGGAGCATGTGTCCTTCTTACTGGTTGGAACATCCTCTGGATACATGCCCAGGAGAGGTATTGCTGGATCCTCCGGTAGTACTATGTCCAATTTTCTGAGGAACCGCCAGACTGATTTCCAGAGTGGTTGTACAAGCTTGCAATCCCACCAACAATGGAGGAGTGTTCCTCTTTCTCCACATCCTCGCCAGCATCTGCTGTCACCTGAATTTTTGATCTTAGCCATTCTGACTGGTGTGAGGTGGAATCTCAGGGTTGTTTTGAGTTGCATTTCCCTGATGATTAAGGATGTTGAACATTTTTTCAGGTGCTTCTCAGCCATTTGAATTCCTCAGGTGAGAATTCTTTGTTCAGTTCTGAGCCCCATTTTTTAATGGGGTTATTTGATTTTCTGGAATTCACCTTCTTGAGTTCTTTATATGTATTGGATATTGGTCCCCTATCTGATTTAGGATAGGTAAAGATCCTTTCCCAATCTGTTGGTGGTCTTTTTGTCTTATTGATGGTGTCTTTTGCCTTGTAGAAGCTTTGCAGTTTCATGAGGTCCCATTTATCAATTCTTGATCTTACCGTGCAAGCCATTGCTGTTCTGTTCAGGCAAACGCAAGAATCCTACTAACAGAAATCAAGACCACTCACCATCATCAGAACGCAGCACTCCCACCCCACCTAGTCCTGGACACCCCAACACAACCGAAAAGCTAGACCCGGATTTAAAAGGATATCTCATGATGATGGTAGAGGACTTTAATAACTCACTTAAAGAAATACAGGAGAACATTGCTAGAGTTACAAGTCCTTAAAGAAAAACAGGAAAACACAACCAAACAGGTAGAAGTCCTCAAAGAAAAACAGGAAAACACATCCAAACAGGTGATGGAAATGAACAAAACTATACTAGACCTAAAAAGGGAAGTAGACACAATAAAGAAAACCCAAAGTGAGGCAACACTGGAGATAGAAACCCTAGGAAAGAAATCTGGAACCATAGGTGTGAGCATCAGCAATAGAATACAAGAGATGGAAGAGAGAATCTCAGGTGCAGAAGATTCCATAGAGAACTTCGGCACAACAATCAAAGAAAATACAAAACGCAAAAGGATCCTAACTCCAAACATCCAGGAAATCCAGGACACAATGAGAAGACCAAACCTACGGATAATAGGAGTAGTCAAGAATGAAGATTTTCAACTTAAAGGGCCAGCAAATATCTTCAACAAAATTTTAGAAGAAAACTTACCAAACCTAAAGAAAGAGATGCCCGTGAACATACAAGAAGCATACATAACTCCAAATAGACTGGACCAGAAAAGAAATTCCTCCCGACACATAATAATCAGAACAACAAATGCACTAAATAAAGATAGAATATTAAAAGCAGTAAGGGAGAAAGGTCAAGTAACACATAAAGGCAGGCCTATCAGAATTACACCAGACTTTCACCAGAGACTATGAAAGCTAGAAGAGCCTGGACAGATGTTCTACAGACACTAAGAGAACACAAATGCCAGCCCAGGCTACTATACCCGGCCAAACTGTCAATTACCATAGATGGAGAAACCAAAGTATTCCACGACAAAACCAAATTCACACATTATCTTTCCACGAATCCAGCCCTTCAAAGTATAATAACAGAAAAAAACCAATACAAGGAAGGAAATCACGCCCTAGAAAAAGCAAGAAAGTAATCCCTCAACAAACCAAAAAGAAGACAGCCACAAGAACAGAATGCCAACTCTAACAACAAAAATAAAAGGAAGCGACAGTACAAATTTTAATGCTTCATTAAAGAGACATTGTTTTAAATCGTATCTCTATAAGTCGAATTTCTAGGATAAGAATTACATAAAATATTATCTCAATTTAGAAGTATCCTAGAGGCCTAGTTTTCTGGGCTGGTTTTTGCCATGAGTTGTTATTTTAAATTACTCCAATCCTGAGTTACCAATTTAAAGCTAACTTTCTGTAACCAATGTTACATCTTTTTGATCATACCCATAATTATAAGCCAATATTCTATGGCCCAGACATGCAGAACATATTTACACATTTAAGACCAGTAAAAAAACAAATTAAGTGGCTACACGAATATTACAAATTTAGACCAAGGAATTTTACTTTTTCTAGCTATAATTTCAAGATAAAAAAGCAGTTTGTCATTTGCTAGACACAATAATCACGATTCTAGGAACAAATAACTATCAGCTTATTTGCCTTAGAACTAAGAAGCTGCAGGCTCCTTTTTTCAAAACAGTTTTTCAGCAGGAGCTTTTTTGCTGTGTCACTCCTGGATACAGTGCAGGGCAAATTAAATCAGCCTCCACTGGGTAGATAATGCATACTAAGTTTTAACCATTTTTCTTTTTCAACATGAAACATTCATACAATGAAAGACAGACATGAATTGACACATGGACATATATTGGTGCACCAAACACAAACAACACAGAGAAGGTAGAGAACTTGATGTAACCAAATCTAAGAGTGTCACCTGTAGGGGCCAGAGATAAGGCTGGACGTCTCCGGATTTCCCTGTGTCCCTGGGAGAGTTCTGAAATCCATTTTCCTTCTCTCTAGATCTCTCTCTCTCTCTCCCTAATTTTTTTAAATTTTACTATTTTTATTTTATTTTATTATTTTAAGCCCTATTCCTCCTGCCTGATGCAGTTCTTGACTGCGGACAATTGCCTGTTTAGAATTTTTAATCTCATTTTCTGCTGTCAACCCCTAAGTGGAATCAGTGCTGGGTCAACACTGTCCCAACTTAGCTTGTATCCTATTGCACCTACAGGAACAATTTTAAAAAGATGGTCCTGGGTACAAAAACACCAACAAAACAAAACAAAACAAAACAAAACAAAACAAAACAAAACAAAACAAAACAAAGCAGGTAGCAGAAAGCTCCAGAGAGCAAGCCAGCAAGCAGCACCCTCCATGGCCTCTGCATTAGCTTCTGTCTCCAAGTTCCTATTCTTTGGATTCCAATCTTGTCTTCCTTCAATGATGAAAAGCATTGTGGAAGCCTCTGTCAAGACCCATCCACCCTAAATTGCTTTGGTCATAGTACTTAATCACAGCAATGACAACTCCATTTAAACAAAGAATGATGGCCAAAATTGCTGAGTCCACAGGGAAGAAGAGGCATAGATACCCCTATCTTCAATTACCCAGTTGAATACCTCACACTTCTGCTGTGTGCACACACTATCCTCCATGTTTGCAAAAGGAGCAGACTAAAGAACAGGTCCCATCTTCTCTGGAAGTTTCCAAGAGGCTGGTCACTCTAGACTTTGACAGCCCAGGGGTCTTTCTCCCCAGGAAGTGCTCTTTTCTTAGCTGTACATGGTAGATCCACTAGATGGCACTTGGATTTTGGTGTATCATGTAATTTTATAAAACAAACCAGACTAAACCGGCTATGCACTGGCAATGGTGGTCTTGCCCTCCCCCAGTGGCCAGCCCCAAGCAGCTGACTATCTTCAGTATGTCCTGTATTTATGTTTTCAGGACTGACCCTTGTTACTGGATGAATAGTGAGTGGGCTCATCTCTGGGGAACATCAGCTCTCCCTCTCTCAGTTCTTAAATGTCCATACCCCATTGTTTAGCCAGGAGACTCCCCCTGCAGGGCACCATGTGTCATTGCTCGGGCAGTCTTGTAGTTGAGTTATCAAGGGTGCAGCTTCCCTTCACGTTTTGGGCTGCACAATCTCACAGCAGACCTCCTGGGTCTCTGGGCTTTTATAGCCGATCTGCCCCTATCCAGAAACATTCCTGATTACTATGTACAGAAATTGTGAAGATAAAGTGAAGACTGGAAGCTCCACTCCTGCCAGCACTGCAGCTCTTGCTCAGGAAGCAGCACTAGTCCAGTCTGCTCACCTTGCACTGAGTTCCTTCAAGGTAACTGGACACTTAGTAACCACCCAACAAACCCTGTGACCTCACAAATAGAAGTGAGATAACCAATCACAAACTGGCAACTTTTTTCAACAATAGGAGCTGCTGTTGGGATAACAGGATGGATAATGAAATTCAAAAGAGTGTCAAGTGTGGTAAAATAAAACAGCCACTAGGTATGGAGCTAGACAAATATTTTGTAAGTTTGTGAGAATTCAGGTGCCATCTCAAATAGGACATTCTCAGTGAGCATGAGAACCAAAGAGGCATCAAGAGCCACTGAGAGTTAAAAGAAATCAATGAATCTTAAGATGATATTCTTTCTCATATTAGTGTATTACTGTAGACCACTGGACAAGTGAAACATCTGAAGAAAGAGGAAAGGTCATCAAGAGAATATATCCCAGGAAAAAGAATAAGTTGGCCAAATGTAACCTTTGAGATCTCCATAACATGAGGCCCTCTGTGATGAATCTACCCATATTGTGTTAAGGCTACCACTGGTCAAAAGTCACCAATGCTTCTCTGTCACCAGGTTCTATGCAAACAATGGAAATCTTTTGGTTAATTACTATGTTCTAACTAGTTAGGAATTCAATTAAGCTGACAAATACCACCCAAAGATCAGCTTCAGGCTACGGAACTGCTCAGGACATTCAAATTGTTGAGATCGAATAAGACTGGTATGGACATTCTACTTAACTTTGAACTCAAAAATACTTAATCCTAAGACTGCAAAATACAACCAAGCCTGGCAGAAACAGCTTCATTATTGTAATTAGTTTTACTATGTTTGACTTAAAATCTTTACTTTTTATTAAGACCAAAATAGAGGAATATAGGAATAAAATAGTAATATTAGGTGGAGATTACTGAATCTACACTTATAGATCTTTGTATATTGATGCACAACTAAGGTTATATTTACATTGGGTTTGGTTACATTGGGACAGTTCTTGTATATTGATACAGAATTAAGGTCATATATTTGTTAAAACATACTATGTATCATGTATTTCTAAGGTATTGTAGCTATGTAATTCTTAAAAATTCAATGTTACATTCTAGTTCTTTTGGAAGTTAGTATTACACACTGTTTAGGATAATTAAGGAATGCAAGCTAATACTCAGATGTTAGGGTCCAAAGACTCAAAAAAGAATGATATCATATAGTATGCAAAAGCAAAGAGCATTTGTTCAGCAGAATTTCCTGAATTCAGGATTCTCTGCTTTTGGGGATGGAGACCCTGGGTGGACTCCCAGGCCCAGCATTTATTATCAGTTAGGGAATTGCAGGGATGATTCTCTGCCTTTTGACCTTGACTGGTTAGCTCTATCTCTACAGGTGTGACTGAATCCACAATTGGATAGGCTCTGGAAACATCCTAAGGGGCTTGCTTAATCATTCTAGCTACCCATTCTTACTTTAGACGAAATTACAAGGTGTCCTTGGATTGGCTGCCCACTGCTGTGGTTAGCTGCCAACAAGTTCCTGGATCAGGATTCTCATTTCTGTAAAACAGAAACTTACTCCCAGCATCTCAAACTGCCAGTTTTCAGCCTGTCCTGGAGTCAGCCCTCTTGAGTCAATCAAACTTGTAAATTTTTTAGGTACTAGTTTAGTTAAGACAAGCAACATTTGATTATTCAAATATATTGAGAATGTTAGATTACCTTCAGAAACATCAGAAATCTTTACAATATGACATTTAAATAAGTTTTATTAATTTTTGACAATGAGAAATGTCAGCTCCTGGTAGTGAAAAAGTGAAACAAAAATGAAAACTAGGCCTTTAGGCCCAGGCTTGAGAATGTGACCTTTGTGACTCAATGCTCCAAGACATGCTAATCATAAAACAGATAGTGACATTCCTCCACCCACACGCTTCCTGGTTTCAGGATGTGTTCGTTCAAAGAAAGTCACCCTGACCATTGCTGGAACCTGCTATGCAAAGGTGCTATTGTTAGAGGCTCCTAGAAAACTGTGTTGACTTTCCACTTCCTTTTAACTCTTAACTCTTAATTTTTTGTATTCTCCAACAATGTCCTTCCCTCCTGCCTTGAGTTGTGGTTTCTTCCTTTAAATATCCCCTTACCCAGCTACTTGGGGCTCCATGGTCCTGTACCCCTGCATGGTGTATGACTGTGGGCCTGAGAGAGCTCTTGAAATAAAAGTCCTCTTGCAGTTTGCAGCAAGACCATTTCTCGGGAGTGATTTGGGGTGTCGCCTCTCCTGAGTCAGAACGTGGGGGAGTCCTCATGTTGTGGGTCTTTCAGTAGCACCCCAATACTACTTCAAAGAAGATGATGATGAGCATCAAGAACCTCCTTATGGAATTTGCTGCAAACGTGGCAAGCTGCCCCTGGGCAAGAAACTGCCTCTGCCTCAAATGTAGATCATATGCTGTCCAAGCTGTGGACAGGAACCTAATTTTTACTTGCTTATCCATACATATCCAAAGGAGACCAGGAACCACTCTCAAATGTTGTGAAAAACTCATTTCTTAACTTCAATAGCTTTTTCCTCTCTGAAAGTATCATGTGTTTGTATTTCCTTATTCTATTTTCCCCTTATCCTATAATTGTGTCTCTTATACTAATAATTTTCATAGTTCCATCAAATTCCTTCACTTTCTGGTAATGGACCCTATAGGACTCCAGCAGTATGTGGCTCTGTTTCATTTTTAAATTTATTTTTAGACATAATTTCTTCCCACTTTCTTCTCAATTCAAACATTAATCCAAAACTACCATTGTGTGCTTAAAACATATTCCTAAAATGAGAAGCACCTCCTGGGTTGTTAGATCAATTCTAAGAACTGCTTTTACAGCATGCACGTGGGACATTAGGACTGTGCTGTGACGTCACCTTTTGCCTCAAATTTTGATTGCTTAAGAATCACTATATCACAAGTCCCTTCCAGTTGGCACCAGCACCAGGTGGGAGTCAGCGGACACCCCCCCCAAGGTCCCTAGAGGACTCTCCACATGATCTTAAGACCACCAGTGAGTGGAATAACCTCTGTTCCAGTCCAATTGCACGAGACCAGCATTAGGGAAGCAGAAAATCTGGCCTGACCAGGGTCACAAGTCCCTTCCGGTCGGCGCCAGCACCTGGTCACCTTGGGCCCAGAGTTGGCAGACACCCCCAAGGTCCTGAGAGGACTCTTCATGAGATCTTAGGACCACCAGTGAGTGGAACACAACTTCTGTTCCATTCTAATTGCGTGGGACCAGCATTAGGGAAGCAGAAAACCCTGCCTGACCAGGGTCACAAGTCTCTTCCAGTCGATGACAGCACCGGGTCACCTGGGCGAGGAGTTGGAGGACACCCCCAAGGTCTCTAGAGGACAGCTTCTGAGGCAGACCCCGTTTCGGGCTCCGGACATTCAGGCACCATCCCTGTCAGAGGAGAGGTATCCTCCCAGCCCAGGTGGGCTTTGCCTGAGCACCTGGGGAAGTCATCTTGGTTCCCAGATCCCTCTGAGACTAGTCTGTGCAGGTGAGAGTGTGGACTACAGAAGCTAACAGCTTCTGGGACAGGCCCTGTTTCAGGCCTTCACCTTCTGCCAGGAGGCAGGTCTGAACAACAGATATCTGTGCACCTTCCCTGCAAGAGGAGGGCTTGCCTGCAGAGAGTGCTCATACCACTGAAATTCAGGAGAGAGCTAGTCTCCCAGGTCTGCTGAGAGAGGCTAACAGAATCACAGAAGGAACAAGCTCTAACCAGAGACAACTATAACAACTAATTCCAGAGATTACCAGATGGCGAAAGGCAAACCTAAGAATCTTACTAACAGAAACCAAGACCACTCACCATCATCAGAACGCAGCACTCCCACCTCACCCAGTCCTGGGCACCCCAACACACCTGAAAACCTAGACCCAGATTTAAAAGCATATCTCATGATGATGGTAGAGGACATCAAGAAGGACTTTAATAACTCACTTATAGAAGTACAAGAGAACACTGCTAAAGAGTTACAAGTCCTTAAAGAAAAACAGGAAAACACAACCAAACAGGTAGAAGTCCTTCAAGAAAAACAGGAAAACACATCTAAACATGTGATGGAAATGAACAAAACCATACTAGACCTAAAAAGGGAAGTAGACACAATAAAGAAAACCCAAAGTGAGGCAACGCTGGAGATAGAAACCCTAGGAAAGAAATCTGGAACCATAGATGCGAGCATCAGCAACAGAATACAAGAGATGGAAGAGAGAATCTCAGGTGCAGAAGATTCCATAGAGAACATCGGCACAACAATCAAAGAAAATGCAAAATGCAAAAACATCCTAACTCAAAACATCCAGGAAATCCAGGACACAATGAGAAGACCAAACCTACGGATAATAGGAGTAGACAAGAATGAAGATTTTCAACTTAAAGGGCCAGCAAATATCTTCAACAAAATTATAGAAGAAAACTTCCCCAACCTAAAGAAAGAGATGCCCATGAACATACAAGAAGCCTACAAAACTCCAAAGAGACTGCACCAGAAAATAAATTCCTCCCGACACATAATAATCAGAACAACAAATGCACTTTAAAAAGATAGAATATTAAAAGCAGTAAGGGAAAAAGGTCAAGTAACATATAAAGGCAGGCCTATCAGAATTGCACCTTCACCAGAGACTATGAAAGCCAGAAGATCCTGGACAGATGTTCTACAGACACTAAGAGAACAAAAATGCCAGCCCAGGCTACTATACTCAGCCAAACTGTCAATTACCATAGATGGAGAAACCAAAGTATTCCACGACAAAACCAAATTCACACATTCTTTCCACGAATCCAGCCCTTCAAAGGATAATAACAGAAAAAAAACCAATACAAGGACGGAAACCACTCCCTAGAAAAGCAAGAATGTAATCCTTCAACAATCCAGAAGAAGATAGCCGCAAGAGAAGAATGCCAACACTAACAACTAAAATAAAAGGAAGCAACAAACAATTGCTTTTCCTTAATATCTCTTAATATCAATGGACTCAATTCCCCAATAAAAAGACATAGACTAACAGACTGGCTACACAAACAGGACCCAACATTTTGCTCCTTAAAGGAAACCCATCTCAGGGAAAAAGACAGACACTACTTCAGAATGCAAGGCTGGAAAACAATTTTCCAAGCAAATGGTATGAAGAAACAAGATGGAGTAGCCACTCTAATATCTAATAAAATCGACTTCCAACCCAAAGTTATCAAAAAAGACAAGGAGGGACACTTCATACTCATCAAAGGTAAAATCTTCCAAGAGGAACTCTCAATTCTGAATATCTATGCTTCAAATGAAAGGGCAGCCACATTCATTAAAGAAACTTTAGTAAAGCTCAAAGCACACATTGCACCTCACACATTAATAGTTGGAGACGTCAACACACCACTTTCATCAATGGACAGATCGTGGAAACACAAACTAAACAGGGACACAGTGAAACTAACAGAAGTTATGAAACAAATGGATTTAACAGATATCTACAGAACATTTTATCCTAAAACAAAAGGATATACCTTCTTCTCAGCACCTCATGTTACCTTCTCCAAAACTGACCATATAATTGGTAACAAAACAGGCCTCAACAGATACAAAAATATTGCAATTGTCCCATGCATCCTATCAGACCACCATGGACTAAGGCTGAGAAAGCATTTGACAAAATCCAACACCCATTCATGATAAAAGTCTTGGAAAGATCAGGAATTCAAGGCCCATACTTAAACATGATAAAAAGCAATCTACAGCAAACCAGTAGCCAACATCAAAGTAAATGGTGAGAAGCTGGAAGCAATCCCACTAAAATCAGGGACTAGACAAGACTGCCCACTTTCTCCCTACCTATTCAACATTGTACTTGAAGTTCTAGTCAGAGCAATTCGACAACAAAAGGAGATCAAGGGGACACAAATTGGAAAGGAAGTAGTCAAAATATCACTTTTTGCAGATGATATGATAGTATATATAAGTGACCCTAAAATTCCACCAGAGAACTCCTAAACCTGATAAACAGCTTCAGTGAAGTAGCTGGATATAAAATTAACTCAAACAAGTCAATGGCATTTCTCTACACAAAGGATAAACAGGCTGAGAAAGAAATTAGGGAAACAACACCCTTCTCAATAGTCACAAATAATATAAAATACCTTGGTGTGACTCTAACTAAGGAAGCAAAGGATCTGTATGATAAGAACTTCAAGTTTCTGAAGAAAGAAATTAAAGAAGATCTTTGAAGATGGAAAGATCTCCCATGCTCATGGATTGGCAGGATCAATATAGTAAAAATGGCTATCTTGCCAAAAGCAATCTACAGATTCAATGCAATCCCCATCAAAATTCCAACTCAATTCTTCAACAAATTAGAAAGGGCAATCTCCAAATTCATCTGGAATAACAAAAAACCTAGGATAGCTAAAACTCTTCTCAAGGATAAAAGAACCTCTGGTGGAATCACCATGCCAGACCTAAAGCTGTACTACAGAGCAATTGTGATAAAAACTTCATGGTACTGGTATAGCGACAGACAAGTAGACCAATGGAATAGAATTGAAGACCCAGAAATGAACCCACACACCTATGGTCACTTGATTTTTGACATGGGAGCTAAAACCATCCAGTGGAAAAAAAGACAGCATTTTCAACAAATGGTGCTGGCACAACTGGCTGTTATCATGTAGAAGAATGCGAATTGATCCATTCCTATCTCCTTGTACTAAGGTCAAATCTAAGTGGATTAAGGAACTCCACATAAAACCAGAGTCACTGAAACTTATAGAGGAGAAAGTGGGGAAAAGCCTCGAATATATTAGTATGGGGAAAAATTCCTGAATAGAACAGCAATGGCTTGTGCTATAAGATCGAGAATCGACAAATAGGACCTCATAAAATTGCAAAGCTTCTGTAAGGCAAAAGACACCGTTAATAAGACAAAAAGGCCACCAACAGATTGGGAAAGGATCTTAACCTATCCTAAATCAGATACCTAATTTAAAAAAAAAAAAAAGAATCATTATATCGCTGGGTGGTAGTGGCACATGCGTTTAATACCAGTATTTGGGAGGCAGAGGCATGCGACAGTCAGGGCTACATCGAGAAACCCTGTCTTGAAAAAAAAATCATTATATCAAGGAACATTTAGTTTTACAGAATTTGCCAAAGCAGAAGGAGAAAGAAAAGAAAATCAAATATAATAGAATAGTTATGCATACCAATGCCAACTGAAAAGCAGCTATGCACAAATGAAATCTCTACAGCCTTTGTTCAGAACTAAGGTCAGGAAAAATGAAAACAACATTTTTACAAAAAAGATGCCCAAGGCCTCTGAGATGTTACCATCCAGACCTGCTGCAGGCAATTCCTTATTCCTGATGATGAGTCTTCTGGAAGGATGTGTCTCCTGCTTCTCAGCATCATAGATGCTATCCATGCCATGGTATGCTGTCCCCAGTACTCTGCTCTCTGAGCTGGCAGGCTTTACCATAACATCTTACTTCTGGGTCTTCATTGGTAAAATTGAAGTAGAGTTTTTGTTTTTAAAATAACAAGACTATTTTCACCACTAGGCATAGTTTGAGTATAGAACACAAGGCCTACCCCCACAATGACACACATCCTATAACAAGGCCATGCCCATTCCAAAAGGTCATACCTCCTACTAGTGCCACTTTTTAAAAAAGAGTTATTTATTACTATACTGTAATAAGTACACTGTAGCTGTCTTCAGACACCAGAAGGGGGTGTCAGATCTCATTACGGGTGGTTGTGAGCTACCATGTGGTTGCTGGGATTTGAACTCGGGACCTTCGGAAGAACAGTCAGTGCTCTTAACTGTTGAGCCATCTCTCCAGCCTGTATCATTCTTTATGGGACAAAAATTCAACTACATGAGTCTATGGGGGCCATGCATATTCACTACCATAGTATTCTAATAGATATATGTCTAGTCCAATTATCATTAGAAAGCCTTCCTCTGAAAGCTGGTGGAGAATGGAGGCCCAAACCCATAGCCAAATATCAGTCAGAGAGTCCAGGTTGGAAGTCTCTGTCAGGTTTTTCCTTGGAGCTTAGGGAATCCTGTGGAAAAGAGGAATCAAATATTTCCCGGAACTATAGGGGTTGAGGACACTGCAAGAGTACTGCTTGAGGAATCACTTAAGCAGGGCTCATGGTGGGAGTGTAGAAATGAATGTCCAGGAAGGGAAACCTATTGGCTAAACCCTCAGAGCCCATCTAGATAATTTTTTTCAGCATAGAGAACTCTCTGTTTTGTGTTACATGATCTGTGATCACATTCTTTCTGTGGGAAGTTGTAACCACATGTCCCAGGCCAGGAAACTGGTTGGGAGCAGGTGAAGCACCTACTATTCTCAGCTGGATGCCAAGGATTCTGAACCCACTCAGCTGTACCAAGTTTCCTAGCACAGTCCACGTCCCCACATCTATAAATATATACATTATTCCAAACTAGCAAAAACAAAGGAAGTACACAAACACAAACTCATACACTAACACCACTACCATCAAAATAACAGAGTAACAACCAGTAATATTTCTCAACATCAATGGAATCAACCCTCCAATAAAAAGAAACAGGCTAACAAAATGGATATGAAAACATGATCCATCATTCTGCTGCATACTAGAACGACACCTCAGTAATAAAAAAAAAAAAAAATAGTACCTGAGAATAAAGAGCTGGAAAAAAGTTTAAAAAAAAAAACAAAACAACCAAAAACCAAAAAACATAACGAACAAACAAAAAACAAAACAGACCCAAGAAGCAAGCTGGAATAGCAATTCTAATATCTAATAAAATAAATCTTCAACCAAAATTAATCAAAAGAGACAGGGAAGGAAACTTCATACTTATTATAGGAAAAATCTACCAAGATGTTATGGCAATTCTGAATATTGATCAATGCCCAAACACAAAGGCACCTATATTTGTAAAAGAAACAGTGCTAAAGCTTATAGAACTACACACATTAATAGTGTGAGACTTCCGCACTCCAGTGTTACCAATTGTCAGGTCATTCAGACAAAACCTAACAGAGAAATAATGAAACTAACAGGCATTCTGATATTATGAATTAAATGGACCTAACTTAATAGACATCTATAAAATATTTCATCCAAACACAAAAGAGCAATAAGACAACTAAAGGTGACCAAGGGGGTATAAACTGGACAGGAAAAATTTGAAGTATCACTACTTGCAGATGATATGATTGTATACATAAGTATGCCCAAAAATTCTATCAGAGAACTCCTACTGCTGATAAACACCTCCTGCAAAGTGGCTAGGTACGAAATTAACTCAAAGAAATCTGTAGCCCTCCTTTATGCAAATGATAAACAGGCCAAGAAAGAAATTAGGGAAACAACACCCTTTACAATAGCCATGAATAATATAAAAATATCTTGGTAAAACTCTAATCAAGCAAGTGAAAGACCTGTAAGACAAGAACTTCAAGTCACTAAAGAAAGAAATGGAGGAAGATATCAGAAGATGGAAAGACATCCCATGCTTATGGGATTAACATAGTGAAAATTACCAAAAGCAATTTACAGATTCAATGAAATCAATTACAACACAATTCCTTACAAACCTTGTCAGAGCAATTCTTAACTTCATATGAAAACAAACAAACCCCTAAAAACAGAATAGTAAAAACATTCCTGAACAATGAAATAAATTTCAGAGTTATCACCATCTATGATTTCAAGCTATACTACAGAGCAATAGTAATAAAAACTGCATGGTATTGATATAGGACCAGACAGGTTGATGAATGGAATGAATCAAAGATGCTGAAATAAACTCACACATTTTGGGTTGATTTTTGATAGAGAAGGCAAAACCAGACAATGGACAGAAGAACAAATGGAGCTAGTGTAATTGGATGTCTGTATGTAGAAAAGTACAAATAGATCCATATCTATAATTCTACATAAAATTCAAGTCCAAATGGATCAAAAGACCTCAACATAAAACTGGATCATCTAATAAAAGAGAAAGTGAGGAATAGCCTTGACTCCTTGGTACAGGAGACAACTTCATAAACAGAACACCAATAGCTTAGGCTCTAACATCAAAAAATTGATAAATGGGACCTCATTAAACTGAGAAGCTTCTGTAAGGCAAAGGGCACTGTCAATAGGACAACAGCCGCTTACAGATCGAGAAATAATCTTCACCAGCCTTACATAAAAAACAGAGGTATAATATCCAAAATATATAAAGAACTCAAGAAGTTAGACACCAACTGTGATGGTTTGTATATTCTTGGACCAGGGAGTGGCACCATCTGGAGGTGTGGCCTTGTTGGAATAGGTGTGATCTAGTTGGAATAGGTGTGACACTGTGGGTGTGGGATTAAGACCCTCACCCTAGTTGCCTGGAAGTCAGTCTTCCACTAGCAGCCTTTGGATGAAGACATAGAACTCTCAGCTCATGCCTGTGCCATGCCTGCCTGGATACTGCCATGCTCCCACCTTGATGATAATGGACTGAACTTCTGAACCTGTAAGCCAGCTCCAATTAAATGTTTTTATAAGACTTGCCTTGGACACGGTGTCTGTTCATAGCAGTAAAACCCTATGCCAGTCACGTTATTTCTTCAAGTGATAAAACCCAAACTAACAAGTTGTTACTAGGAGGGGAGTATTGGTGTGAAAGGCCTGACTATTTTTTTTCAGTGTGGATTTGGGGACTTTGGAAACCAGTGGAATGCTTTAAGTGGAGTTTAATGGGCCATCCTAGTAGGATTATGGAAGATGATGGTGCTGAGGATATTTGAACTGCGGGGATCTGGTTCATGAGGTTTCACAGGAAAATAATTTTAGTATGTGGCCTAAAGACTGTTCTTGTAATATTTTGGTGAAGAATATGGCTGCTTTTTGCCCTTGTAAAGAGAGTCTGCTTAAGGCTAAAGTGAAGAAATTTGGATTATTTGCACGGATAAACAGAGTCTCAAGCAAGCCCAGCAGTGACTTTGTCCTCTCATGAAGAGCATTTTGATCAAACATAGCAAACTTAGAAAGGAAAAATACAAAATGTATGGTTCAATATTAAAGAGACATCAGGAAGTGGAATGGAGCTAAATCCTGTGGCAAGAATATTAAATGAAACTAAGGGAGTGGTGACCTCAGGGCAAGATTCCATCCAGCTGAACATATTGTGTATGATTTTGCAGTAGAACAGGAGATAGTCATATCATGTCAGGCATTATTATGACCAGTGTTTTTTTTTTTCATGTGGACTTTTAATCTGGAATGAACTACAATCCAGAGATAGAGGACACCCCTATGATACAGATCTTGAGGCTGGAAGACAGACTTTTGAACCAGATCTTGAGACATAGTTCTTAGGAGACAGAGGCAAGCAGATCTCTGAGTTCAAGGCCAGCCTGGTACAGAGCAAGTTCCAAGTAGAGAAAAGCTTAGGTCCAGGAATGGTGGTGTATATGCTTTAAATCCCAGAACTCGGGAAACAGAGGCATGTAGATTTCTGAGTTCAAAATCAGTGTACAGGCAGTGATAGATGTAATAGGACAAGTGGGCCATGTTTCAACCCCAGCAACCAGCAGAACTCAGCAGTTCCAGCCATTCTTAAAGAATAGAAGGGGTTACTAGGACATTTGATGCTAGTTAGCTGGAGCTAAGAAATGGAGATCTGAAGACTGTTTTGACATTGGCCATGGAGATGCAGAGTTTGGAGTTTGCCCCACTGTTTTCCTGACTTGCTTTGGGGATTACAGTTAATTGATTGGATGAATCTCAGAAGAGATCTTGAATTTGGGACTTTTACCATTGTTGAGACTGCTATAGACTATGAGGACTTTGAAAGTTGGACTAAATGCATTTGCATTATGCTATGTTTAAGTTTGGCCCCCCATACACTCATGTTTTTGAACAAGTCTATGGGGGCCAGGGAGTGGAATGTGATGGTTTGTATATTCTTGGACCAGGGAGTGGCATCATCTGGAGGTGTGGCCTTTTTGGAATAGGTGTGATCTGGTTGGAATAGGTGTGACACTGTGGGTGTGGGATTAAGACCCTAACCCTAGTTGCCTGGAAGTCAGTCTTCCACTAGCAGCCTTTGGATGAAGACATAGAACTCTCAGCTCATGCCTGTGTCATGCCTGCCTGGATGACTGCCATGCTCCCACCTTGATGATAATGGACTGAACCTCTGAACCTGTAAGCCAGCCCCAACTAAATGTTGTTTTTATAAGACTTGCCTTGGTCATGGTGTCTGTTCACAGCACTAAGACCCTAAGGCACCAACAATCCAAATAACCCAATTAAAAATGAAGTACAGAGCTAAATGAGAATTCACAACAGAGCTCAAATTGCCAAGACCCATTTAAAGAAATATTAAAAGTTCTTAGTCATCAGGGAAATGGAAATCAAATCAACTCTGAGATTCCATCTTACACCAACTAGAATGTCTAAGATAAAACACTCCCTCCCTCCCTCTCTCTCTCTCTCTCTCTCTCTCTCTCTCTCTCTCTCTCTCTCTGTCTCTCTCTCTCTCTCCTTTGCCTGCTTGCCGTGTGGAACTGAGCAACTGCTAGATCCTTGGACTTCCATGCTCCATTCACAGCTGCTACTGACCATTTTTGGGGAGATGAACTGCAGACTTTAAGATATCAATAAATTCCTTTACTATATAGAGACAACCCATAAGTTCTGTGATTCTAGAGAACCCTGACTAATACAGTGATGTAGGCCATTTCACAATACATAAGAGCCTGCATGAATGGCTTTACCCTCCACTCCAGAACACTCTGGATCTCACACTGAACAACAATCTTAACTAACATGAACAACTGAGGAAAATAAGAAAGTATGAACCAGTGTCAATGTTGGTTGAAATTTAAATTTAAAAAAAAAATAAGCAAATACAACAAAAAGAAGAAAGCACAATACTAAATAACCAATGCAATAAGACTTTAAAAATTGTTAATCATAAATGGGGAAATGACTTTATAGTGGAGAAACTTGAAGAACGCCCATTCATAAGGAGACAAGCTGGTAATATCAACCAACCAATTCCAGCTCCTGTGAGGAGTGCCGAGGTCACAGCTTCACTTCTGTGGTGGTTCTGCAATGATGCACCACAAGATTCATTAGGAAGGAAAACCAAGAAATTTCAACAAAGCATTTGATCCATAGTCTTCAAGTTGGCTGGTACCAAAAAATACAAAGACTGAGAACCGATCCAGACTGAAGAACACTAAAGAGACATACATCAGGCATGGCTGGACCCTGAGGGGAACGGGGGCTCCCAGAGTCAGTGTCAGACAACTGACTGACTGAAGGTGGAGCATTGACTGTGTACTGTGGGTTGGAGAGAAACTACAGCAAAGGACTTTGCCTCGATGCAAACTGTAGAGAGTAATTGGCATGTTTTGAAGGAGACTATTAATGCCCTTTATTATTAAATACTGGATTTAACGCCCTTTTAATGACTTTCATACATTAAATAGTGAGCACCTAGGGTACCGTGTTTTATCTCGGTGCCCCTAGAACTTGGAATGGTGCCCAGTGTTTTCGTGGCATAATGAGTGTCTACTTGTAAGGAGCCGTCCTCACATTCACCATTATAAGATGGCACTGACACCTGTGTTCTAAGTAGTAAACAAACCATCTGCACATGCGCTGGGGTAGTTTCCCACCCCATGTGCTCTGCCTTTCCCGTGACGACAACTCTGGCTGATGGGCTGCAGCCAATCAGGGAGTGACACGTCCGAGGCGGAGGACAGTCCTCCATAAAAGGGAGGGGGCTCCGCCATCTCTCTCTCTCTCGGGCTCTCTCTCTGGCTCTCTTCTCCACTGGCTCCTGATGGGGTAAGCAATAAAGCTTGTGCTGCAGAAGATTCCGGTTGCCCTGAGCGTGTTCTTACCAGGGGAACAAAAGCGGCGTGCAATAAATGGTGCCGGAACCCTGGAGCTACTGCATCACGGGGAAGGAGCGGTTAATGAAGTGTTCCCGGAAACAGACTGTTGAGAAGGATCCAATGTGGGTTCAGAACTCTTCAGCTGGGGAACTGTGATAATGAAGTGTTCCCACAAAACAGACTGTTGAGAAGGATCCGGCATGGGTTCAGAACTCTTCAGCTGGGGAACGGAGCAGAACCAGAACTGTGGGGATGGGACGCGCGTTACAGCTTTACAAGGTATGTCTGGTCTTGAACTTTCTCTAGTGTTAAAAGCTTTTTTGTTCCTTTTCACATGTCAACAAGTGGTTAAGGCAGGGTGGAGAATTCTGAACGAAATTCAAGACAGTCTATCAGAAGTAAAGCGGGGAGAGAGAGCAGGAAAAAAGAGAAAGCATGGCGCGCCAAATAAGTATACAGGCCTTTCCACGGGTCTTGAACCCAAGGAAAAGTTAATGTCAGGGAAGAATACCTGGGGAGAGACTAGAAGGAAAGAGGAGAAAAAACAAAGGAAAAAAGAAAAGTTAATGTCAGGGAAAAATACCTGGGGAGAGATTAGAAGGAAAGAGGAGAAAAGAGATGAGTTTAAAGAGCCAGTTCTTAGTAGCTGTGAATCAGATAAAGAAATTAGCCCTTCTGAGAAAACAGACTTGGAGGAGGGAGCAGCTCGTTATGAGAGAGAAATGCGAGCTTATAGGTCAAGAAAAAAGCCAAAAGTGGCTGACAAAGGCCAGCTTGCTGCTCGGCCTCAGGGCAGTCAACTTCAAGGTGCACCTCCACACTATGCGGAGCCCCCGCCCTGCGTAGTGCGTCAGCCCTGTGCAGAGAGGCAGTGCGCGGACTCGTTCATTTCAAGAGAGGCACAAAGGAAGATACAACAGGCATTTCCGGTCTTTGAAGGAGCCGAGGGTGGGCGTGTTCACGCTCCGGTTAAAGAGCTTGCCGAATTGGTCCATAAATATGGAGCCAATGCTAATTTTACTTTGGTGCAGTTAGACAGGCTTGCCGGCATGGCACTAACTCCTGCCGACTGGCAAATGATTGCAAAAGCCGCTCTCCCCAATATGGGCAAATACACGGAATGGAGAGCTCTATGGCAAGAGGCTGCACAAACGCAGGCCCGAGCAAACGCTGCTGCTTTGACTCCAGAGCAGAGAGATTGGACTTTTGACAGGTTCAAACCTTGGCAGCCACATCCAATGATTGGGCAGTTTTAGTTACCTCCTTTTCAGGACAAATAGATAACCATTATCCAAAACATCCAATTTTACAGTTTGCCCAAAATCAATCTGTTGTGTTTCCACAAATAACAGTAAGAAACCCACTTAAAAATGGGGTTGTGGTATATACTGATGGATCAAAAACTGGCATAGGTGCCTATGTGGCTAGTGGTAAAGTAGTATCCAAACAATATAATGAAAATTCACCTCAAGTGGTAGAATGTTTAGTGGTTTTAGAAGTTTTAAAAACCTTTTTAGAACCCCTCAATTTTTTAGAAGTGGCTGGAGTGATTAAGCCTTCCAGTAAAGTTGCCAATATTTTTCAGTAGATACAATTAGTTTTGTTTGCCTCTCCTTTAACTGGAGAAAAGGCCTCACATGTGATTCAACATTGCCTTAAGGCATGGAGTGCTTGGGGAAAACCCAAACTCCTTAAGACTGATAATGGACCAGCTTATACATCTCAAAAATTCCAACAGTTCTGCTGTCAGATGGACGTGACCCACCTGACTGGACTTCCATCTAATAAAACAGAAAGGGGGAGTCGAGGAGGCTCTACCCCGAGTACCAAGAGTGTCTGTGTCTACAGCACTTTTTACACTCAATTTTTTAAATCTTGATTCTCATGGCCATACCGCGGCTGAACGACATTGTTCAGAGCCAGATAGGCCCAAAGAGATGGTTAAATGGAAAGATGTTTTAAATAACAAATGGAAAGGCCCGGATCCTATTTTGATAAGATCCAGGGGAGCTGTTTGTGTTTTTCCACAGAATGAAGACAACCCATTTTGGATACCAGAAAAACTCACCGGAAAAATCCAGACTGACCAAGGGAATCCTGATGTCCCTCGTCTTGGTGATGTCCAGTGCGATAACAACAAAGGGAGAGCAGCGTTGGGAGATACAGAATTGGACGGCTAAATTTGAACAGACCCTTTGAAAATTGAGACTTGCCCCACGCACTTGGACCTGTCCCTGACCTAAGGACTATCTTTTCAACATTTTCCTTCTTTAAAGAATGGGTGGGGGTGGAATTATTTGGAGCTGTTCTTTGCTGTGGATTAGTGTTGCTTCTTTGATTGGTCTGTAAGCTTAAGGCCCAAACTAGGAGAGACATGGTGATTATTTCCCAGGCGCTTACAGCACTAGAACATGGTGCTTCCCCTGATATATGGTTATCTATGCTTAAGCAATAGGTCGCTGGCCACTCAGCTCTTGCACCCCACGAGGCTAGTCTCATTGCACGGGATAGAGTGAGTGTGCTTCAGCAGCCCGAGAGAGTTGCACGGCTAAGCACTGCAGTAGAAGGGCTCTGTGGCATTTATGAGCCTATTCTAGGGAGACATGTCATCTTTCAAGAAGGTTGAGTGTCCAAGTGTCCTTCCCCCAGGAAAAACGACACGGGAGCAGACCAAGACCCCTTTGGGTGATGAGCCTGGGAGGAGGTTTTGTGTAAAGCCCCTATTTTACACACTGGGGATTTGACCTCTATCTCCACTCTCATTATTATGGGTGGCCTATTGCTCTTAAATAAAAGAAAAGGGGGAGATGTAAGGAGCCGTCCTCACATTCGCCATTATAAGATGGCACTGACACCTGTGTTCTAAGTAGTAAACAAACCATCTGCACATGCGCTGGGGTAGTTTCCCACCCCATGTGCTCTGCCTTTCCCGTGACGACAACTCTGGCTGATGGGCTGCAGCCAATCAGGGAGTGACACGTCCGAGGCGGAGGACAGTCCTCCATAAAAGGGAGGGGGCTCCGCCATCTCTCTCTCTCTCGGGCTCTCTCTCTGGCTCTCTTCTCCACTGGCTCCTGATGGGGTAAGCAATAAAGCTTGTGCTGCAGAAGATTCCGGTTGCCCTGAGCGTGTTCTTACCAGGGGAACAAAAGCGCGGGCAATATCTACTGATGGGATTCCCTCTTGAAGACAGTCAGCTTCCAAGTCAGTCTCTACCTGCTTGAACGGTTATATAGTTACAAAGTGCTAAACACAGTGCCCAGAGCCCATACTCTTAATGCATGAGTATATGAGATTTACAATGGACTATACCATATTTACTTTTATAAAGCAGAAATTTAACAAGTTAAGTCCATTAACAATTAATTGAGCATATTATTAGAGTGTAATAAACACTTGACACACAAATGAATGGCTCTCTTAGTTCAGAACATAATCTGAAAACAAGACAGGGAATTGGCTGCCAGTGCAGACCACACGCCATCTCAAGTGCTTTTGATGGCAACCATCCTTCCAGAGGGTAGAGGATTCATTTTTCTTACTAGATATCTGTATAATTAGAGGTGAAGAAGTTGGAGAAAATGAAACCCACCTATTGGAAAGAGAGAAATACACTGTATGAGTTCAACAATTAGCTCTGCTTTATTGATAACATCTTAGGGGTTTCTTAGCTAAATCCAGTTAACTGTAATTAACTCATCAATCTATGGTATCCAGGTCTCACAAAAGCAAAGAGTACAGATACTAAGAGAATAATCACTCTACACTGACTCTTTGAGTAATTAAAAGTAACAACTACCAGTTGTTTGGACTAAGGAAAAAAAAAACTCAGATGATATCACATGCTGGCAAGGATGTGGAGCAAGGGGAATGCTTGTTCGTTGCTGGTGGGAGTGAAGATTTGTACAACCAACACAATCAACTAACATGGACAACTGGGGACTCTTAGTGACTGAACCAACAACCAAAGAACATACAAAGGCTGCCCCTAGCATCCTTGCACATATCTAGCAGATGTGCAGTTTGGTCTTCATGCAGATGCTCAAAGAACTGAAGTGAGGGCTATCTCTAAAACTCTTGCCTTTCCGTGGAATATGCCTCCTAAACTGGGCTACCTTGTTTGCCCTCATTGGGAAAGGATGAGCCTAACCCTGCAGAGACTTTTACAGGGAGGGGAGATATCTAGGGGCAGGGAGAAGGGAATGGGGGTAGGGACTTGGTAAGGGGGAACACGAAGGGGGCAGCAATCAGGATCTAAAGTGAATAAGTAAATAAAAATTTAAAAATCAGAAAAGAGAAATCATTTAATTGGGGCGTGTCTTAGTCAGGGTTTCTATTCCTGCACAAACATCATGACCAAGAGCAAATTGGGGAGAAAAGGGTTTATTCGGCTTGCACTTCCATACTGCTATTCATTGCCAAAGGAAGTCAGGACTGGAACTCAAGCAGGTCAGGAAGCAGGAGCTGATGCAGAGGCTATGGAGGGATGTTCTTTACTGGCTTGCTTCCCCTAGCTTGCTCAGCCTGCTCTCTTATAGAACCAAGACTACCAGCCCAGAGATGGCCCTACCCACAAGGGGCCTTTTTCCCTTGATCACTAATTGAGAAAATGCCTTATAGTTGGATCTCATGAAGGCATTTCCTCAACTGAAGCTCCTTTCTCTGTGATAACTCCAGCTGTGTCAAGTTGACACAAAAATAGCCAGTACAATTGACCCCTTGTCAACTTGACACACAAACACATCACTAGTAAGCCTCAACCCTTACATTCTTATTCATCCCCAAGATCTAAATAACTTTAAAAGTCCCACAGCCTTTACATATTCTTAAATTTTCAATATCTTTAAAATATCCATCTCTTTTAAAATCCAAAGTTTTTGAAAATTCAAAGTCTCTTAACTGTGGGCTCCACTAAAATACTTTCGTCCTTCAAGAGGGAAAAATACCAGGGCACAGTCACAATCAAAAGCAAAAATTAAACTCCAACTGTCCAATGTCTAGGATCCAACTCACGATTTTCTGGGCTCCTCCAAGAGCGTGGGTCACTTCTCCAGCCCTGTCCATTGTAGCACTCACCTTTCCCTCTAGGTTCCAGATGCCTGTACTCCACTGCTGCTGCTGTTCTTGGTGGTCATTCATGGTCCTGGAATCTCCAAAACACTGCATGACCCCTTCAGTCCGAGGCCATCAATTGCAACTGAGGCTGCACCTTCACCAATGGCATTCCATGGCCTCTCACAGTGCTGAGCTCAGCTGCTCTGCATGGCCCCTTCATGCCTTCAAAACCAGTACCACCTGGGTGACTTTTACACATTACTAAGTCCAGCCACAGCACAAGGTACAAACTTGGCTATCTCTGGAACACAGCCTCTGTGCTCTCAGAAAACACTTCTCAGAAGATGTCACCTCAGTGATGCTGGTCTCGTCTTAATCACCGCTAATTTCTTAGCTCCAGCTAACCAGCATCAATAGTCCCAGTAAAGCAAAAGTTTCACTTTAGTAGTTCTGGTATCTTGTCAATCACAGCTGTTTCTTCAGCCCCAGCTAACCAGAACCACAGAATCTTCCCAATCAAAATAGCAATGGCCCTGAAAAGAGTCTTTAATTTTCCCTCTGAAATTTCACAAGCCAGACCTCCATATTCTGTACTGTTCTCAACATTATCTGCCAAGCTCCTACACAACATCTGACAGAGCTCTTATCAATGAATGTATCTTCAAGCCCAAAGTTCCAAAGTCCTTCCACGGTCCTCCTCAAAACATGGTCAGGTTGTCACAGGAATACCCCACTATGCTGGTACCAATTTGTCTTAGTCGGGTTTCTATTCTTGCACAAACATCATGACCAAGAAGCAAATTGGGGAGGAAAGGGTTTATTTGGCTTACACTTCCATACTGCTATTCATCACCAAAGGAAGTCTGGACTGGAACTCAAGCAGGTCAGAAAGCAGGAGCTGATGCAGAGGCTATGGAGGGATGTTCATTATTGGCTTGCTTCCCCTGGCTTGCTCAGCCTGCTCTCTTATAGAACCAAGACTACCAGCCCAGAGATGGTCCCACCCACAAGCGGCCTTTCCCCCTTGATCACTAATTGAGAAAATGCCTTACAGTTGGATCTCTTGGAGGCATTTCCTCAACTGAAGCTCCTTTCTCTGTGATAACTCCAGCTGTATCAAGTTGACACACAAAACCTGCCAGTACAGGGCTTGTATAGAGTCTCAGAGGTTTTGTCCATTATCATTATTGTGAAAAGCATACTACAAAGCATGGTGAAATGCACACAGACATGGTACTTGAGAAGTAGCTAAGAATTCTACATATTGATCCACAGTCAGTAAGAAGAGGCACACACTGGTTGTAAGCTTTTGAAACCTCAATTACGACCCCAATGACACACTCCAATGATGCCACAGTTCTTAATCCTTTAAAAAAGTGCTACTGCCTGAAGACTAAGCATTCAAATCTATGAACCCTTAGGACAATTCTTATTCCAACCACCACACATGAGAAAGTAAAGACAACAGGAGCTTAAAGCAGCTGGTCATGGTCTATCCAGTCAGGAAGCCGGAGATAGATGGAGTTGTTCTCAGGGAATTTTCTAATAATACAATATCGCAGTCAAGCACGTGCTTCCAACCATAATCAGCAGGTCTTCTGACTTCAATTAAACTAATCAAGATAAGTCCTGCAAATGAACGACCTGAGGCTTGCCTCCCACATGATTCTAGAACTCATGGTGTTTACAATTGAGATGTAAGCACTACTTCTTGACCCCTGTCTACATAAAACACTAAATTTAAACACATAATTTGCTTATTTTGTCTGGGCAGCCCATGAATTGAAGTCATAAGACAACTTTCAGAGGTTATTGCCTCTTTCTATTTTGTTGGTACTAGGAATACTAATATGGGTGTGGGTCTTGTTGGCAATTCAGCTTGTTCCCAAAGTCAACATGGTAGCTCTATCCAAAAAGCTTTAAATCATAACATTCCTTCCCTTTCCCCAACCTTACTTTCATCTCATAAGTAAAATAGGCTACAATTTGAAAGGTCCACAAAGTATTTAATAATTTCAACACTATGAAAGCCCACAGTCCATGTGTCACGTGAGACTCAAGGCAATCTCTTGACTGTGAGCTCCTACAATGGAAAAACAAATCACTATTTTTACCACACACTGGCACAGAACAAACATTCAATTTCTAAGACAGAAGAAACAAAAGACAGCAAGGACTATCAACTCCAAGTCTTCAAGGACAAACACGGAGTCTAACAGCTCCACTTTTGACATGATTGTATGAATGCTTTGTATGACATGATTGTTCCAAAGGCTTTACCACATTGCCCCAACTTATAGGCTTCTATTCAGCATGAAGCTTTTGATAAACTTTAGGGTCTCAAGAAGTGTTAACTTTTATTTTTTAAACATTTTAACATTTGTACTTCACTCCAGGTTGAACTACTTTATGTTGAGAAATATAAGAACGCTTTTTAAAGGGTGTGCAACATTTTTCACAGGTGGAATTTCAGTCTAGTATGAATTGTGAGTTGATTCAAAAGTACTTAGTAAGTCCAGAAGACCTTGGCACATTCTTCACATTTGTATGGTTTCTTTGACAGATGAATTCTTTAGTGTTGGTTAAGATCATAAGACTGGTAATAGGTTTTTCAATATTATTTACATTTGTAATGTTTGTCTCCAGTAAGAATCATCCCATGTTTGGTCATACAATGGGACTTCTAAACTAATTGCCACACTCTTTACATTCATATGGGTTTTTTTTTTTCCTCCAGAACAAATACTTTGACGATCCCTAAAGTTTTTGTTGAGCATTTCCCCATATTCTTTGCATTTGTATATGTTATCCACATTGTGAGTTAATTTGGAAAGACATAAGTATGACTTTGTAGAGCAAGCTTTTCCACATTACTCACATGTGTAATGTTTCTCCCCAGAATGGGCTATGAAATGAGTAGAAAGAATCTGAGAAGTTCTAAAGGACAGGACTTGTACTTCACGATTGTAGGGGTTCACATCTGAAATGGATTCTCTTGTGTTGAGAAGGTAATCATGGCCAATAGAAGGCCAGGCCACATGCTTCATACTTGTAGTTTCTCTCTATTGTATTGAATTCTCTTGTGTTTAGAAAGTGATGATAGAAAATGGAAGGCATTTGTACATCTTCTCACTAGTATGCTCTCTCTCCTGTAATGAATTTCCTTATGGTTGGAAAGTATTGATGGATAATAGAAGGCCTTGCCACATTCTTCACATTTGTATGATTTTTCTACTGTATGAGTTCTCTTGTGGTTAGAAAGTAATGATGAAAAATGGAAGGTGTTTCCACATACTCTGCACATTTATGGTTTCTCCCCTGTACAAATTTTCTTATCTTTGGAAATTCTTGATGAATAACTGAAGGCCTTCCCACATACTTCACTGTGGTAGGTATTCTCTCCTGTATGAACGATCTTGTGCTTAGAAAGTAAAGATGGATAATCAAAGGCCTTGCCACAAATTTCACACTTGTATGGTTTCTCTCCTGTATGAATTTTCTTATGGTTTGAAAGCCTTAATGGATTATGGAAAGCCTTGCCACATACTTCACAATTATAGGGTTTTTCTCCGATATGAATTCTCTTGTGTATAGAAAGTAATGATGGAAAGGAGAAGGCTTTTCCACATATTTCACATTTGTTTGGTTTTTCTCCTGTCTTAATTGTCTTAGGTTTGGAATGTCTTGATGGATAATCGAGTCTCTTTCCACATGCTTGACTGTAGTAGGGTTTCTCTCCTGTATGAATTACCTTATGCTTGGAAAGTCTTGATGGATAATAGAATGCCTTGCCACAAATTTCACATTTGTGGGTTTTTTCTCCTGAATGAATTCTCTTGTGATAAGAAAGTTTTGATGAAACATGGAATGCCTGGCCACATACTTCACATTTGTAGGGTTTTTCTTGAGTATGAATTCTCTTGTGCACTGACAGTGTTGATGTACAATGGAAGGCCTTGCCACATACTTCACATTTGTAGGCATTTTCTCCAGTATGAATTCTCTTGTGTACAGAAAGTGTAGATGGACAATAGAAGGCCTTGCCACATACTTCACACTTGTAAGGTTTTTCTCCAGTATGAATTCTCTTGTGTACCAAGAGTAATGATGGAAAGTGGAAGGCCTTTCCACATACTTCACACTTGTATGGTTTCTCTTCTGTATGAATTTTGTTATGTTTGGAAAGTCTTGATGGAGAACCAAAGGCCTTGTCACATATGTCACACTTGTAGGGTTTCTCTCCTGTGTGAATTATCTTGTGTTTACGAAGTGATGATGAAAAACAGAAGGCATTTCCACATATTTCACACTTGTATGGTTTCTCTTCTGTATGAATTTTCTTATGGTTGGAAAGTCTTGATGGATAATCAAAGGCCTTGCCACATACTTCACACTTATAGGGATTTTCTTCTGTATGAACTATCTTGTGTTTAGAAAGTATGGATGGATAATGGAAGGCCTTGCCACATACTTCACACTTGTATGGTTTCTCTCCTGTATGTATTTTCTTATGTCTGGAAAGTCTTGATGGATAATAGAAGGCCTTGCCACAGTTTTCACATTTGTAGGGTTTTTCTCCTGTATGAACTATCTTGTGTTGAGAAAGTAATAATGGATAATGGAAAGCCTTGCCACATATATCACACTTGCAGAGATTCTCTTTTGTATGAATTATTTTATGTTTAGAAAGTATGGATGGATAATGGAAGGTTTTGCCACAAACTTCACATTTGTAGGGTTTTTCTCCTGTATGAATTATTTTGTGTTGAGAGAGTTTTGATGGATCATGGAAGGCTTTGCCACATACTTCACATTTGTAGGGTTTCTCTCCTGTATGAATTCTCTTATGGTTAGAAAGTCTTGATGGATAATCGAAGGCCTTGCCACATACTTCACACTTGTGTGGTTTCTCTCCTGTATGAATTTTCTTATGGTTGGAAAGTCTTGATGGATAACGGAAGGCCTTGCCCAAGTCTTCACACTGGTAGGGTTTTTCTCCTGTATGAACTATCTTGTGTTGAGAAAGTAATGATGGACAATGTAAGGTCTTGCCACAATCTTCAGACTTGTAGGGTTTCTGTACTCTATGAATTCTTTTGTGTACAGAAAGCAATGAAGGAGTGTGGAAGGCTTTACTACATATTTCACAGTAGTAGGGTTTTTGTCCTGTATGATTTCTTTTGTGTGCAGAAAGTAATGATGGAAAATGGAAGGACTTGCCACATTCTTCACACTTGTAGTGCTTCACTCTTAAATGAATTCTCTGGTGATTCTGATATACTTTTTTGTGCTCAAAGCCTTTGCCACATTCTTTGCATGTATAGAATTTTCCCCCTGGTGAGGAAGGGTTGAGAAATGAATGTAAGCAGAGTAATATTCTGTATATTTACAATGCTAATTTTAAAAACAAACATTAACTCATAGTTCCAGTTGTCTATAAAAATGATATACTACATTCAAATTTCTATCTGTATTCATTGAAGCCTAATTTACAACACAGAATAGGTGAAAGTCATGTAAACTTCCACTGAATTATGACCACATAGAACATGGAAACAAAGGAATTTAACCTGACTCACACATGGAAGTAAAAGATATCAACTAAGAAAACCCTCATTAGCATTATACAAGTGCAAATCAACCCATTAAACAAATACAAAAGTTTTATGAATACTTAAAAAGAAAGTATAAAGTAGTGTAACTTGGAAAACACCTGAATAAAATTATATATATATATATATATATATATATATATATATATATATATATACTAAGTATGTAGTTTGGTTTAGGAAGCTATGAACGTTAGGTGGCATTAGAGCACTTTCCATAACATGAAAGAATACATTTCAAGGATTCAAGGCAAAGAGTTTTATGCAAATCTTTTTCTTTTTTTCTTTCTTTTTTTTTTTTTTTAGGATTTTCTAACTTTATTTAAATGAGTTCACGTCAAACCCAGTAATCTGGTCTTACATAGAATTAAGTAAGAGAAAGGCAAAGGAAAATCAAAGTGACACCGGTTGCATAGATAAATCAGTTTCTAAAACGTAAAACTTAAATCCAAACTTAACACTATTTAAGGTTTTAATACAGCCTGATTTTAGAGGGTGGAAAAACTATTAAAACTTGTAAAATACCAACTCCCAATCTATTAGTAAAATTAAATTCTTTAAGGTATATTAAAATATTCTAGGAAGAAGGGCTAAGGTCACTAAAAATACAAAAGCAACTATAGAATTTTGCAGATCAGCCTTGGGGTGATGCTGTTTCCGCTGTGACCTGGGTTTCTTCTTGTGACTCAGGCTGGGCAGGGGTTTCTGAGCCTAAGTGAGGGCTTTCTTCTAGTTCGGCACTCTCCTCGGGTCCTCAGGAGTGGTACCTTCAGCCTCCTTGCTGGTATCAGCCTCCTCCTTGGTGGTATCAGCGCCCTCCTGGCTGTTATCAGCCCACTCCTGGCTAGTATCAGCCCCCTCATTGCAAACGTCAGCCTGGTCTGGGGCTGCACTCTCCACCTCCGGAGTAGACTCAAGGACACCCTCGGTGGTCTCCACTAGGGAAGCCTCGGTTATCTTTAGCTCAGGCTCTGAGCCGAATAGGGATGTCTCCACCAGGGGAGCTTTGCCAGGGGCCTCAGAGGCGGAGGCCGGAGACTCTTCCAGAAGCATAGCTGCAGCCTCTGGGACTTCCTCAGCATCTACTGATTCAGCTTCCCTTACAGCAGTGTCTCCAGGCTCTGAACACACTTGCTTCTGCCACATGCTCCTCCTTTTCACCTGCAAGTGGCTGCAACTCCGCCTTTGTTTGTTCTTTTGGTTCCATTACATGTTCTGTATGTCTGACTTGCTTTGATGTTAAAGCCTTGTAAGTGTAATATCCACCAGCACTGATTGTCATACCTACAACCAGGTAATAGATCATATTGGAGCCTGATGTTCCAGGAAATTTCCTGGATGACATTCCGCGAAGAGATTCGGAGATCAGGAATTCAAGACTGGAACCCAGGAAGTCTAATTTGGATTCAGAGGCCATCCTGAAAAAGGTCCTTATTCCCAAAGTTTCCAAGAAATTCGGAGAGCTGGCCCGAGACCCTCCCTCACTGTTCCTTCACTAGCCCAGGGTTCTGCAACTAGGTGCTGGCGGACTCGGGGCGCTGGTGCCCAGCCTGGATGGGTAGAGAAGTGTGGGGCACTCACCATCCTTCCCCAGCGGCGCGGAACCCGTGGGCGCCCTCTGGGGCAGCGCCAGAGTCTTGGACACAGCCCTGCGGAGACACATCGCTAGATGCCTTACACAAATCTTAGGGCACAATGTTTTTGTGGATTGTATAAAGATGATCCTATCTTTCAAACACTGATTTTTCTGCCTGTATATCTTCTTGTTGTCCATTCATGTCATTGTAATGCTTGTTTTCAGACTTTCTTGTTTTGTGTGTGTGTGTGTATATATATATATATATATTGTTCACCATTTATTTTCTGACTTGCCAATAAAAGCTAGTCAGCCAATGGCTGGGTTGAAGAGAGAATAGAGCTGGGACTTCTGGCAGCCCAAGGAAGAAGACACACACACCCACAGAACACACACCCACAAACATGCAGAAAGAGGGAGAAAGGGGCAGATATCTGTGAGGACAGGGTCCAGAGACACATGAAAAGAAATGTGAAGCCCAGAGAATCAGACCAATAGTAAAGTGCAACTATCATGGGGATTTTGACTGGGAGGCAGTCAGATTAATTTAGAGGATTAGAATCAATTATCAACTGCCCAGGAATTATGTTGTAAAGCTTATCAAATAACTCTATTGTCTCTGTCTCATTCATTTGGGAGCTAGCTGGGGATAGAGAAAAATCATCATTTTAAAAAATACATGTACACATATCTTATGAAAAACATAAATAGCCAAGTTAAAGATTACATGGAAAGGACAGAGGTTAAGCTGCTTTGGGAAACACAAGTTACTCTCATGGTAGAAGAAAACGAAGCTTATGGAACCCAAGACATCCTATATGTTACAGGATGTCCTCCTTTGAAGGAAAGAGAAAATTAGATCTTTAAAAGATGATGTACACCAGAATATTGTGTCTCAATGGCTTTATGTTGTATCTTAAAATTCCCTCCTCTGTTCTCTGACACCCTCCTTCTGACTCACCTGGGTGTACAGTGATGGCCGCTTGCCTCTTCACATCTGAAGGCTCTTGTATTTGTTCCAGAAATGTGACCAGGTATGGCTTAGAGGAAGCAAGACCTGTTTGTGGGAAAAGGGGACAACATTGTTACTATGTTCTCTTGGGAAATAAGATGTCCCTCCAAGATTGTACAAGGATGAGAAGGCACAAAAATAGGAGTATAGAGGATTACTTCTCATGTGTTTTCTGCTGGGCACATCAGAATGCTTAGGGGGAACTTGGAGTTCATGGGTTCCAAGCTTCATATCCCTCATTTACAGGGAGAACTTTTAAAACTGAAGTGTGTGACAGTCTCTTTAAGGCATACCACTTATTTTCTAATATAAATGATACATTTAATAGGGTGGTATGAACACAAGAAGTAGTTCTAAGCTACATGAATAATGTTCATTTTCCTTACAAGTAGCCTTATGAACCTCCCTGTTGAAAGCACAAGCTCCCATGAGATACTGCACAAAGGGAGCAATGTTCATGCTGACAATTAATTAAGAATTCATCATGGAAGTCATCCTCACCCAGAAATACAAGGTTCTTGTAATTCTCCAGCATCACGTCCCTGTACAATTTCCACTGAGCAGGACCCAGGCATTCCCATTCCTCTGCAGAGAAATATATAGCCACATCCCAGAATGACAACATGTCCTGAAGAAGAAAATAATAATTACCACTCATTATTGTTGGGGGTTTGTCTGGTGCTCCTATGTATTTAAATGATAACTTCTGTACCCCAAGCCCTGGCTGCCCCTAGAAAAGCAAATTCCCACATACACCAGTATTCCTTGTGTAAACTTTGGTCTCCAAATTTTAAAACTATTGGTTAAGTAAAACTGGCAATAGTCAATTATGGGAGAAAATAGAGGTAGGCAGAGCTTTGGTGACCAGGCTGGGGGTCAAAGGTAAGGACCACAATGAGGAGGAGAAATAGGGAAAGGAAGGAGAAGACGGGAAGGTCTCCATTAGACATAATAGACCTTTTAAAAAACATATTTATTTACTTTATGTATACGAGTACACTGAATCTGTCTTCAGACATACCAGAAGAGGGCATTGGATGCCATTACAGATGGTTGTGAGCCACCATGTGGTTGCTGGGAATTGAACTCAGGACTTCTGGAGGAGTAAGCAGTGCTCTTAACCACTGAGCCATCTCTCCAGCCCAACATAATAGATCTTGTAAAGTAAAATTCTCCTACCCCGACCCTAGACAGACCTGATCCTTGCTATTTGTCCAATTCCCAGCTATTACTTTGTCTTCTTTATGTCTTTCTTTCTCAGCCCTGGTCAGTTCATTGCCATTTGAGATCTTTATTCCCTTGGGTTCAGGACAACATTAGTACCCCCTAAGAGCCTAAGAGCTCCTTTCTCTCTCTCTCTCTCTCTCTCTCTCTCTCTCTCTCTCTCTCTCTCTCTCTCTCTCTCTGTTTTGTTTTGTTTTGTTTTTCGAGACAGGATTTCTCTGTGTAGCTCTGGCTGTCCTGGAACTCACTTTGTAGACCAGGCTGGCCTCGAACTCAGAAATCCATCTGCCTCTGCCTCCCAAGTGCTGGGATTAAAGGCGTGCTCCACCACCGCCCAGCTTATTCTTCTTTTAAATGGAGAGTATCCATTGGTCAATGTTCCTCCAGGTTTCCATTTCCTGTGATTACCAGCAAATGGGTAAAAATTATATCTCTAATTTGGTTTATAATCTTTTAGGTTCAACATCTGACATTCTTGGATTTCTGAGGCAGCATTAAGAGACAGAAGACAGAAAAGTGATAGGAGTCTGACCGTTAACAAACAGGACCGCATTTGTTAGTTCACACACTGAGAGACAGACTTACTCTCCTGGCAAACTGGGGAGTATAACAGATAATGAGGAGGCTGTGACCGTTTATAGGGGCAGATTGAGGGGGTTGGGAATGAAACAATTTTGCAGCACAAAATCAACCTTTCTCTCCTCAAGTTTCTCCTTTGCCAAACTGTTTTCCAAAGTTGAGACCTGTGTCTTGAAAGAGTGGATAGGTGGCCAAAGTCACCTGTAATATCAGAGCAGTCCTGCTTTACCACCAAGCAGAGTGGACTAGGTCCAGGGATCTTGGTCAGAAGTGCTGCTGATATAGGTAAGTCAGTCTGAGAGCATAAGAAGCTTGGACACACAGGATGTGGGACTTGTCTTTTTATGCCTAAAATAATAATGTCCTATCCCATCTGCTAGAGTCTGGCTTGTAAAAACAGGATTTCTGAGTGAATACAGCTGACCTTCTTCAAACTGACTTTCTGGTACAACCCACAGAGCAATGTTTTGGGGGATAGCCTGTCACCCAAGCTAATCTATCTTCCCCAAGAAGACATCACCAGGAGGAAGAGACTGCAGACCTGTAGAGGCCCCTAGAGAGCAGCATCTTCCCCCCTTCCAAGTCCCTCACCTGTCTCTACAAGGTTCATGCCAGGTTTCTCCCTTCATACAACCTCCACACCCATCACACACGTTCAGGGGACTTGATGCCCCTCTCTGTGTGTACTGATATGCAGTCTCATCTGTTATTCTCAGCCTATTTCCTGCCTTCCTTCTAATTGTTCTGTACTCATAAACTCAACATCATTCATATTGTCACAAATGACCATATTGCATCTTTTATCATCACTGAATTCTATCACAAATTAATCATGTGTTTCGCAGTTCCTTGGTTATTTTCTTCATGGTTTAGTTAAATTCATGAAAATTAAAGATGTTCATTTCTAACCACATTAAGATGAACTCAAAATCAAAGAAAAAGGGAATATAAAGAAAAACAATGTGTTTGAGTTAAAAGAATATAGAGTTGTTTTACAACTGAAAAGAATAAAGGAAGCTGTTATGAAGTCAGATACACAAACCTAATAAAACAACATTTAATTTTGCTGCAGATGGGCTGTCTGCTAGGACAAGCCTGAATTTTCTCCTAAAAATCTTATGTCCCATTCTCATAGAAAACTAACCCATATAAAAGAGCACACTGGCATTTCCCCTCAATGTCCAACAAGATGTCTAGAAATACTTGCCATTACATATTGCTTAGGTGAGCACGAGGACACAGATTTTAGAAGAAGAGTCATAAACTTCTTCAAAGACTACAAAACGTTCTTACAAGGCAGGAAGAAGCCCCCCAGGGTCATAGAAGACAGGGAACTTAAGGAGAATGAGTGCTTGATGCTCAAGAAATCAAAAACATCTGAAGGATGGAAATAACACAACAATCTAGGATTAGAAATGGGGATTCAATAAAGAGAAACACGGAAGAGGACTCTTGCAGAAATGAAGACAGAATTTAAAGCACCAAAGTATCCAAAAAGAAAACTTAAAAGAAAAACTTTCAATAGAGTGAATCAGGAGAAGACAGCATATAAGGACTTACAGATAAGGTAGATGATCTAGACAAAATAAGCTAAGAATATGAAATAAAATAAGAAAAAAATCTGTGGGAAGGAAACTTATAGGAAATGTTAGACAAGGTGAAAAGACCACATCTTCAAATTACAGGCATAGATGAGGGGGAAAAAATCCCCAGGCAATGGCTTAAATATTATCTTCAAGAATAACTTCTTAATCTTCTCTAAATTTTATATATATATATATATATATATATATATATATATATATATAATTTATATATTATTTATATAATATATATTACTAATTGGACAAGATCAGAAAACAAAATACTCATGGAATAATAAAATCTGTAAGTGAAAGAATACATTTATTAGGATAACAGCTGGATCTCTGAAAGCAAAAGAACCTGGAGAAATGCATTCCAAGTCCTAAAGAGGCTATGACATCCAACCTAAGCTGCTGTTTACCACTCAACTCTCTGCCGTACCTCAAGGAAGAAGAAAAGCTATCCAGAATAGAAAGAACATTACAAGAATTATATTCTAAAATCAAACCTATGGAAAAAACAGAGAACAACACTTTAGCCTGAAGAGAGATGAGCATAGCTAAGAGACTCTAGAAAGGAATCGGAAGCCAAAATTACTAAAACACAAAGGGCCACTGAGAACATAAACAACACTGAAAATAAGGAACACACTGACAATGAACACTTACATACTAGAACAAGTGATACCCACAGTTCTCCTTTCAAGATACAGGCCAGGAGAATGGATCAAGAAACAAACTTATGTGCATGTTGTCTACAAGAAAGAGAACTGAGTGACTTCTTTTCGATTTTTTTCAAACAAGACAGTTTTTCAAAATATTCCCTTATGATTTTCAGGGTTTTATTTTTTATTTTTATTTTTTGTATCTGTTATAATGTCTTCTTGTTCATTTCTGACCCTGATCATTTGGGTTGCTTATCTTGGTTAGCTGGGTCAAGTGTCCCTCAATCTTGTTTATCTCCTTAAAGAACCGTCTGTGAATTTGGTGATCATTTGAGTATTTTTATTTGACCTTGTTTCAATTATTTCCCTTCTCATTAGTTTGTTTTGTGTTGCTTGTTTGTTTTTCTTTCTTTTTATTCTTTGACTTTGACAGGATTTGAATTATGTTTGTTCTTGTTTATCCAAAATTTCTTCATTGTATCATTCAATCATTTTTCTGTGTTCTTTCTCATAGTTTCACATAGGCAATTAGAGCTGTAATCTTCATCCACAGGACTGCCTTCAACAAGTCCCAGAGATTTAGTTTTCTTGAGATTTTATTTTCATTCTTGAGCATGTTTTATATATAAATAAACAAAATTAAAGTGGAAGAAATTAACACCCTAAACAGACTCAAATCAAATGGGGAGATTGAAATTACAATAAATAGTTCCAGCTTAAAAAAAAAATTCTGTGCCCAGACGGATTCACAACAATTCTCTGAGGCATTCAAAGATCTACAATTAGTCCTTCTTCAACCATTTGATAAATATATGAACAGAAGATGCACCTACAAACAAATTCTATGAAGCTATTATCACTCTAATACCAAAATCAGATAGAGACCCAACAAAAACTACAACAAAAGAACTTTAGTAGCCAATACCCACAATGAAGTCAGAACCAAAT
This sequence comes from Mus caroli, assembly GCF_978045245.1. NCBI lineage: Eukaryota > Metazoa > Chordata > Mammalia > Rodentia > Muridae > Mus > Mus caroli. Next base: position 53,957,971 of record NW_028227270.1, on the reverse strand, counting down.
TGCTCAAAAATATATATTGGAAAGAAAAACTTGCAAAGAAAATACAGACACACGTTAAAAACATTATTGACCATGACCAAGTTGGCTTTATCCCTTAAATGCAGAGATGGTTCATAATATGCAAGTAAATATATGCAATAAATGACAGAATATTAGGAACAAAAATCTCATGATCCGCTCAACAGGAGAAGATTCTTTAATGTACTCCAATAAGTTTTTATGATAAAAGTGCTAGAGAATGTAGGGTGAGAGGGGTGTTTCTTCAAGGGAAGGAATGCAAAACCGGTTTCCCAGACAAAGGTTAGGACAGATTGCTGGTGTGCTGAACTTTATTCTATCACTGTGGCTAGAATCTCTACTGCCACTGGGTCTCCTCCAAGATGCTTCTTGTTATTAGTTTTTCTTATTCATTTTAAGACTGTTTTTCCACTTCATCTATAAAACCTATGTTGATAGACTTGACTATGAGTATCCTCTTATTCACATATGATATGTATTTAGCTAACACTGTCTCTAGGAAATTTACATATGCTTTATTGTGCATTTAGGATTTACGTAATTATCACCAGAAGAGTTTTCATCCAATTGTGCTTGTGCGTGAATATGCCTATAAAAAACAAGTGTAGGTCAAATCTACCTCCTCCTGCCCCATTTAAACAAAGAACTGCTAATGTGTTGGGCAAACTGTCTTCCTGCCTTCTCTGCCTTGTTATTTGGATGGTCATGAAGGCCAAGAAGCCCTGCAGAGATTCTGTTTGGGAGCATAAGAGAGAGAATAGGATTCTCCCCTTACCTCTCTTCTACCTCCATCAGACTCCTGAACCATACAGACAGGAGCATGCTGTCCTCTGAAAGGGTCCACTCAGCAGCTGACTCAGACAGATAGACACCCATAGCCAAGGAGTAGATGGAGCTTGGGGACCCTTATGGAAGAATAGGAGGAAGGAAGGGCCCTGAAGTGAATAGGAACACCACAGGAAGATCAACGGAATCAACTAACCTGGACCCTTGGTGCTCTAAGAGTCTGAACCAACAAGCAAAGAACATACATGGGGTGGACCTAGTCCTCCCTGCACATCTATAGCAGATGTGTAGCTTGAACTTCATATGGGTCCTGAACAACTGTAATGGGGGATACCTCAAACCTGTTACCTGTACCTGGGATATGGTCTTCTAGCTGGGCTGTCTTGTTAGGGCTCAGTGGGAAGCACCTAGCCTCACAAAGACTTGAAGTGCCAGGGTGGGAAGCAAACCCGGGGGACCCCCACCAACTCAGAGGAGAAGGGTAGGGGAATGGGGAAGGATTGTGGGTAACCAGGAGTGGGCAGTGAGTAGGATGTAAATTGAATATGTAAAAAAAATTAATTAAAAAGAAAATAGAGAGACAGAATGGAAGGTACATATGACCTCATGGGGGAAACTGGGAAGAACTGGGAAGCTCTAATTAGGGGAGTGGAAGAACATAAATATGGATTTAAAAGGGAACCTTGGAGCTCTTACTCCAACTCCCTACCTGCCTGTAGCTCATCTAGACAAACCTAACAGTGGTCACCGTGATACCTAAACCACAAAAAGACTCAACAAAGAAAGACTATTTCAGACCAATTTTATTTATGAACACTAATGCAAAAATACTCAATTAAATACACACAAACCAAACCCAAGAACACATCAAAAATATCATCCAGCTTGATGAACGAGACTTTATCCCAGGAACACAGGAGTGGTTCAATATATGAAGGCCCATCAACTAAATCCACAATATAAACAAACTGAGACAAGCAAATATTTCATGATAGTCTCCTTGGATACTGAAAAAAAAAAACTTTGAAAAAATCCAACTCCCCTTCATGTTAAAAGCCTTGGAGAGATCAGCAATACAAAGTGCATAACTAAACACAAGAAAAGCAACATACAGCCAGCCAATAGCCAACATCAAATTAGATGGAGAGAAACTTAAAGCAGCTCCATTAAAATCATGGACAAGACAAGGCCGCCCATCTCCCCACATCTCTTCAATCTAGTACTTGAAGTTCTAGCAAAAGCCATAAAACAACAAGAAGGGGATACAATTTGGAAAAGAAAAAGTCAAAGTATGGATATTCACAGATGATATGATAGCATGCACAAGTGACCCCCAAAACTCTACCAGAGACCTCCTACATCAGATAAACATCATCAGCAAAATGGTTGGATACAAAATCTGCTCAAAAAAAAAAAAATCAGTGGCCCTCAGTTATATGAACAATAAACAGAGTGACAAAGAAATTAGGGAAACAACTATCTTCTCATTATCCTCAAATATTATAAAATATCTTGGTGTAACTCTAACCAAGTAATTGAAAGACCTATAAAACAAGAACTTCAACTCTCTGAAAAAGGAATGTAACTAAGATATCAAAAGATGGAATGATTTCTCATGGTCATGGATTAAGTAAGATTAACAATAAAAATGGCTATCTTATCATAAGCAATCTACAGATTCAATGCACTTCCCATTAAAACTACAACATAATTCTTAACAGACCTTGGAAAAACAATTTTCAACTTCACATGGAAAAAGCAAAACAAAACTGTATACCTAAAACAATCCTGTACAATAAAATGACCATCCCTGATTTCAAGCTGTACCACAGAATAGTAAAACAAACAAACAAACAAATAAAACAACAACCACAAATGCATGATATTGGTACAGAAACAGAGAGGTTGAGGAACTGAATCAAATACAAGATCCTGAAATAAACCCATACACCTATGAACATTGATATTTTTTTTTTTACTAAGAAGACAAAAACCATCCAATGGAAAAAGAAAGCATCTTTAACAAATGGTAGCTGTCTAACTGGATGTCTGAATCTAGAAGAATGTAAATAGATCCAATTTATTATCCTGCAAAAACTCAAGTCCACATGGATCAAAGACCTCAACATAAAACCAGATACACTAAATCTAATACAAGAGGAAGTATAAAGTAGCCTTGAACACACTGGTACAGGAGACAGCCTCCTGAACAGAACACCAAATAGCTCAGGCACTAAGATCAGTAACTAATAAATGGGGCTTCATGAAACTGAAAAGCTTATGCAAGGCAAAGGTCGCTGTCAATAGGAAAAAATTGGTAGCCTACAGAAGGGGAAAAGATCTTCATCAACCCTATGTCTCATGGGGGGGTGATACCCCCAAAAATATAATGAACTCAAAAAGGTAGACACCAACAACCCAAATAAGCCAATTTAAAAACGGGTTAAAGAGCTAAGCAGAGAATTCCTCAACAGAGGAATCTCTAATGGCCAAGAAAGACCTTTAAAAGGTCCAACATTCTTAGCCTTCAGGAAAATGCAAACCAAAGTGACTGAGATTCTACTTTACACCCAGCAGAATGGCCAAAATCAAAAACTCAAGCCACAGCACATGCTGGCAAGGATGTGAATCAGGGAGAACACGCCTCCATTGCTGGTGGGAGTGTCAAGTTGCACAACCACTATAGAAATCAATTTGGCAGCTTCTCAGATAATTGGGTATAGTTCTACCTCAAGACCCAGCTATACCATGGTCATATACCCAAAAGATGTTCCACCAAACTTACAAGGCACTTTGCTCAACTACATTCGGAGCAACTTCATTCATGATATCCAGAATCTGGAAACAATACAGATATCCCTCGATGAACAAATGGATAAAGAAAATATGGTTCACTTACACAGTGAAATGCTGCTCAGCTATTGAAAATAAGGATATCAAGAATTTTTCAGGCAAATGGATGGAACTAGAAAACATCATACTGTAGGCTTAGAAATTTCAAGACTTACTTAATTAGAGTTCTTGAACGCTTCAACTTTCCCTCTAGCCCACGTACCAGAGGTAAGGGGAAAGAAAGGTTAATTATTTGGATTGTGCAAACACAGGATCATACCAAGTCCAAGATTATTCTGTGGCTATACAGCCATGTATTGTGATGATTCAGGTCACAGCGGTGTCTATTAGAAATTCCTGTTCAAACGGAGGCGTCCATAAATCTAACAATTCATTCCAAGGGAATAGGAACTAACATTCCACACAACAGTTGCCCTCACAAGACTCTCTGTTCCAGCACACTAGGAAGTTCTGTAAATCCCGAGAATCTGACTATAGCCATGTGATCACGGGTCAGCTAGGCAGAGCATGTTCTTCAGCAAAGTTGAGTGCGCTCCCTTCAGCATCTCAGGTACAGGCAGTCAGCAGAACCAGATTGCCCTGGCTACCCTGTTGTTTTCCAACCTTCTCCTCTTCAATCCTGCTCCCGGGGGCAGTGGCCCATCCTAGGTCAGCACAGCATCTCCAGGTCAGCAGCTTCCCCTGTCTCCCAACCAGCCTGAGTCAGCTCCCTCCGCGCCCGACCCGCCACCCTACACAGTCCCTCTGGATCAGCAGGAAGGCGTTGCTCCCTGCACCAACCTCCATGTCAGAGATCCAAGCCCAGTTCTGAGCAGGACAGTCCCCTAACTTTGGGGGAGAAGCGAGGTTTAAGAACGAACCCGGAAGTTCAATACTGACAGCCCCTTCTGGTGATGTCATAATTGTTGGGACTACATTTCCCACAAGTCAGTGCAAAGGACTTCCAGGAACACACCAAATGGGTTTTGTGCACTGCCTGGGTACCTGCCCTCCTGTGAGCAAGTGAAATTAGAAAGAAACAGTCTTCTGCACATGGGCAGCCACAGGGCATTCGGGCTTTTTTTGAAGTGCTGTGGTCTCAGCACGCGATGTTAGCCTGTGAGTCGAGCCTTTAGTAATGTTAATCATACATGCTAGTTATTTCTGCCAAAATGTGATTTTAAAGCTCAAATCTACTTATGAAATCATACTAACACATGGAAAAATCATGCTTTCATGGTCTGCTTTACTTAAAAATAAGGAAGCAGGAAGGTAATGTAGGACTGTGCATTTCTTTAATGAAACCACGCTTGGTGATCCCGCCTGACATGCAGCATCTCAGGTGCTTAAGACAGAAGAACAGGAAATCAAAACTAGTCACCACCGGGTGTTCTCTGAGCACAGGCTTTCCTCCTCCCCATCTCCCAAGAGGAGGCACAGAGCTCCTGGGATCACACTGGTGTGTCTACTGACTCTTGGTACACTGTGCACTATAGGATTTCCCTTGTTCCCTTTGATGTTCCTTATGGAATTTCCTCTCTGTCCTGATCACGCCATGATTCATGTTTCAGACTATTTAAATATTTGGTATATGTCTTGAACTCCCCTCATTTCTAAGCAGAACACTGAGATGATTCCTCCTTGAATACAAAGGTGTTAGAAATATGTCCCTACGACTGTCAAGTGAGCTCAGTGTAGTAAAGAAGCTGCATTGGGACCATGGAGTACTGAGAATGCCCATCTCTTCTTAGGAAGATTTATTGCTGGGCAGTTTGTGTTTGAGACAAAGGTACACACCCATTATAAGGAAGGCTTCATGCTTCCATGATGCATACAGATTAACAAGGAAGCTGTTTTAGTGCAGAGACTATGTGAAGTTCCTGTTCAATTCTTGTATTCCAGGCAGTGTGCTAACCCAGGGATGCAGCTCCTCTTAGAGAAACTAGAGTCATCAAGCAGTATTAAACAATACCCCTAATACATTAATCTGGACACTTGATTGGCATGTCTGTTTAGAATGAAGTCATGACTAGTCTGTACTCCTCCTGAAGGCTGCAGGAAGGGCATTGCCAGCAACCATAAGTACTGCTAGGCTTTCAATATGTGAGTGTACTGACTGAGAAGGAACTGACTCATCTGAGAGGTGCTGATCTGTGAGGATGAAACCTCAACTGTTCTGCAGTTTCCATTTCCTCCTAGTGAAATTGGTTAATTCAAGAGGAGGAGGAGGAGGAACTAATATGGTGTAGGCACAAACTGAACATGCAGACTCTAGAGAAAGCCTCATTCAGCATGATGTTAGCGGCCCAGGCATACTTACAGAAAGTTTACCATAGTCTGATTCTCAAGCCTTATATGCTTGTTTAGACCATGTTGAAAGTTTTAGCTTTATTGCCTACACTATCATTTTATAGTAACTTAATACTTTAAGTTTCTCCCATAGAAACATTCTCCATTCAATGTGATGTTTGGCCAAATTCCTTTTAAAAATCTATGCTTACAGTAAGCTAAAGAGATTGTTCAGGAGTTGAGAGTAATTAAATTCTTACAGAGCATGAGTTCGTTTTCTAACATTCACATCGTGGCTCACAAGCACAGTTCTAGAGGACCAACCCAACTCTTGACATCATGAAGCTCATGTAGAAGAGAGGAGAGGAGCACAGGGACATAGACAGACAGACAGGTGTGCACGTGCACACACACACACTGCTAGTAAAATTATATATGTGTGTGTATACATATATAAAAATGTATGTATATATACATATATGTATGTATATATGTACATATATATAATTAAAAGTATTTATGGGGCCTATGGTGGTATGTTTCTTTGATTCTAACAGTTATGGGTCAGAGAGACTTGGATCTCTGTACTTCAGAACAGCTTGGTCTTTTGAGTGAATTTCAGGAATGTCAGCACTACACAGAACAACCCTATCTGGAAAACACTGATGAAAAAAATTCAGGCCTCATGTTTGAACAAATTTGATGTTTGTACTGGCTGGTTCTGTGTCTCAACTTGACACAAGCTGGAGTTATCACAGAGAAAGTAGTCCCCTTGAGAAAATGCTTCCATGAGATCCAGCTGTAAGGCATTTTCTCAATTGGTGATCAAGGGTGGGAGAGCCATCCCTGGGCTAGTAGTCTTGGGCTCTATAAGAAAGCAATCTGGCCGGGTGTGGTGGCGCTCGCCTTTAATCCCAGCACTCGGGAGGCAGAGGCAGGCGGATTTCTGAGTTCGAGGCCAGCCTGGTCTACAAAGTGAGTTCCAGGACAGCCAGGGCTACACAGAGAAACCCTGTCTCGAAAAACCAAAAAAAAAAAAAAAAGCAATCTGAGAAAAATATTTTCAGGAAAAGCATGGAAGAAATTTTTTCTAACCTAAAGAAGGAGATGCCTATAGAAGTACAACACCTGTTTAGATCGTCAAAATATTAGAGCAAAAAAGAAAGTCATAGAGGCAAAGGGGAGGTGGGTTTGGGATGGAGGTTTTGCAAAAGAGAAACTGGAATGGGGCTATCATTTGAAATGTAAACAAATAAAATGATTATTAAAAAAGAGAGAGGGAGAAAAAAGAAACTCCCATATATAATATTTATCCTTTACAATTAACTAATATGTATACCAGAAGAAGAAGAAGAAGAAGAAGAAGAAGAAGAAGAAGAAGAAGAAGAAGAAGAAGAAAACGAAGAAGAAAGAGAGAGGCAGGAACTAAGGTATAAAACTGCTAGCTCAGTAAGGTACCTTTAAGTTTTTAACTATATACACAGCCCACTTCCCTGCACTGCTCTGCTTTCTTCTAGGTGCACCCCCACCCCCTCCCCTCACCCCCATAGACCTTCAGGCCGTGCTGCTTTCCTGGACCAACCTCTGTGTTAGAGACACAACAGGAATGTACAGCAGGGCGGGACTCTTGCCCGATTTTGAGAAAGACTCATGTGCAAACCAAAAGCCTTATGAGGATTTCCTAGATGGTTCTCTGTGACGTCACAGTATCCAGACTACATCTCCCAGAAGTCTGTGCGAAGGAATTCCTGGAACTCAGGTAGGGTGATTGCTACTGTTGCTGAATTTGTTTATGGGAACCCACAGTAGAGTATGGGAGAAAGATGCAGAGGCTGGAGGACAGCCATGGGGAATCAGGCTCGTCACCGTCAGATCCACAACAGGAGCTATGAGAATGTAAGTCGAGCCTGTGACAGAAATGTTAGGCTTACAAGTCCTTTCTGGTCTGTATGTTGTAATTTTAATCTTATTACAGCCTGAAGAAATCACGCTGACTCGGTTGTGCTTTAAAATATGTAAGTAATACAATAGTGTGGGAAAGAAAATCATCTTAAGAGTCACTAATTTCTTCTAACTCCCAGCGGCTCTTGATGCCTCTTTGGTTTTCACGCTCACCGAGAATGTCCTGTTTGACATGGCACCAAAATTCTTTCAAACTTACAAAACATTTGTCCAGCCCCATACTTAGTGGCCTTTCAACTTAAGGACACTTGACTGTAACTTTACTCTTTTTTCAAAGTCTACTTTTAGGGATGGTCCTTAAGCACTTTACCCTCCCTTCTAGCACACCACCCACCAGAGGCAGTGAGAAAAAGAGGATGTGGGGCAAGTGGACTTGTGAAGAAAGGTTCTTTGGAGCAACTCCCGTCTGCATTTTCAGGAAGTCAGCAAGCAGTTCAATTGATAGTTCAGCGGCGGCAGCTCAGTCCACTTTCAAACACTTCCTGGATACACCAGAAGTCCAGTTTGGTGGAGTCGGGATAGCAAACTCAAATCAGCAGCAGTGGCAGGAACAGCTAGGCCTCAGCCAAATCAGCACGAGGGCCCAGGAGGTATGCCAGAAGTTCTCTGCTTGTGCCTCTCTCAGTAAAGCTGAGATCCTTGAAGACTTGAGACCAACAAGCACTGCACAGCCGGCTGCACCAGCAAGCCAACCTTCACTGTCCTACACTTCCTCCAAATATCATGAGTCCTCCATGGGTCTTGCCACAGCACATGTCTTGCCTCAGTGCGTGTGTCTGTCTCAGCTTACATCACTCTGTCAATCAGCCTGAGTCTGTGGAAGCCACAAGAAACTGCAGCATGGCAGCAGCAGTTTTTATTTTTTCTTTTCTTTTTTTTTAAATATTTATTTATTTTATGCCTGTGAATACACTGTTGCTCTCTTCTGATACCTGAAGAGGACATTGGATCCCACTACAAATGGTTGTTGTGAGCCACCATGTGGTTGTTGGGAATTGAACTCAGAACCTTTGGAAGAGCAGACAATGCTCTTAACCACTAAGCCATCTCTCCAGCCCCAGGAGCACAAGTTTTTTTGGTGCATTTCTCTTTGTGGAGTCCTGACAAATGTCTGCTTCAGCGAAATGTTCTTTCGTGTGTCTGCTTTAGCAAAATGTCCTCTCACCTGTGTCTGCTTCAGGAAAACACTCCCTCACATGTTTGCCCCAGCAAACCCCCATGTGACACAACTGACTTTCCAAAGAACCCTGAAGTTTCCACTTCACTTGACACTCTCTTGAAACTCATTATCCATTCTGCTATCCCAACAGCAGCGATTGTTGAAAAAATTAACCAGCACGCAATTGCTTTTCTCACTTATTTATACTCCAAACACATTTGTTGGATGTTTGCTAAGTGTGCAGTTACCTTAAAGGAACCCCGTGCAAGGTGAGCAGACTGGACTGGTTCTGCGTTCTTGTGCTCACATCCTGAGGTAAGGGAGGCAGGACTTGTCCACCTGCCTGTGGTGACTGTAGGAGCCTCCTGAGCAAGAGCTGCATCCTTGGCAGGAGTGGGGCTTCCGGTCTGCATTTCTTTACCTTTCTGAGACCTCAGGAGATCTGGCGGTGGAGACGCAGCACCTGCATGGAACAGTGTATGGTACGAATGCTTCAGTGTTGGGACTCTGCTTTGGCAAGGCCCACAGAAACCCCTCTCCACTTGGTGAGGATCTGTGGGGAATTTGGTGGCCTCTATGTATATTCCCTAGGTTTCATGTACTACAATCCTCTCTTTACTTTTGCCATGCTGTCGATACTCATAGCTATATTTAATTTTAGTTTGTTGGTCAGAGGCAAGAGCAGGATCATTCATGCTAAAAGCCTTGTGTATGATTCTGTTTTTCTCAATTGTGTTGGGAAAGCCTCTTCTCTTCTCTCTGCCTGTATAGATTCTCCAGATGTGACCATTAATCACACATTTTGGGGTACATAATTGTATTGCTGGAGCAATAGCCACAGTCACACTGAGTAAGCCTCTGGCAGTTGTGTAGAGCAGTGGACTCTGCTTGCCTAACTGTTCTGAGGAAGCTATGTCTAATCAACAGAGACCTAAACTGAGGTAGCTATGTGATGAGAATTGGTTCTAATACTTTGTCTTATTCAGCTCCCAGTCCCCAAGTTGGCTTTGATTGGGAATAAAGTGGACAAAGGTGACTGGCTTGGCATGGTGAAACAAGCAGGAGTTTTAGATTGCATAAGTAAAGACTGAGGTAGAAGGAGGAGAAGAGAATTGCCATGGCTCGGGGGCAGAAGGATCAGATGTAAGAGCTGCAAGAGAGAAATCATCCAGCAATGTAAGTGGAAAGGGAAAGCGGCCCTATAGGTGGGTGGGTGGACTGCTCAGAAGGTAACAGGGCAACAAAGATAAAATATAGATTTAGAAAGTGTGAAGCATGGAATACTGGAGGGGAGTCTGTGATAGCCATGGGGAGGTTTAGAAGTGACCCATTAATATAAAATTAGCTGGTGTGTGTGTATGTGTGTTTCATTTTCGAATCCAGAGCTCTTGGGCAGGTGCAACGCACGGGCAACCTGCCTGGAGCCAAAGCAGATTAACAATTCACTGCTACAACTATGCATCATCAACAGAAATTAAACACAGTTCCTGGAAAGATGATATCAGGAATTGATAGGCGCTTATCAGGAAAGGTCGCTGAGTACAATGAGTGTCTTTCTACAATTAAAAAGTATTAAAGTATTATGACACAGGGGTGATATGTGATAACTGGACATATACCCCCAAATGTTTAATCTGTCTCTTACCTTGCATGACTGTGTAACCACCTTTGCTACCCTCTGGGTATGTGCTCATGCGTCTAGGGCATGCCTAGCTAATCATTTTGGGCCAGCAGGAAGCAGGAAGTGGAACTAGTGAGCGATTTTTGTAATGATGGGGTTTTTATAAAGCTAATGTAAATGATTTAACAAATAACCAATCATGTCACTGCTTGAGTGAGCAGGATTGTGATTGGGTAAATAAAGATGGCTCAAGCTATTTGGGACCACTTGCTTGAAAGTCAACAGGTGATCAGTGTCTTCATTTGTGCCAATGGCCCTTTCCTGTCTTAGGACCTGAACCTTGTTGCTGGACCTGGCCATTGGCAGAAATCTTACCGGCCATAGAGGCCAGAGCCCATACTCACTGTGTCCAGAGGCTGTGTGTTGGTATTCCTTCTCAGATGGGAAGGGGTCCTGTGACTTGGGAGCCAGGGAACCACACAGTTCTCTTGGTGGGACAGAGTCCTAATGGAAGGGTAACCTGAAACACAGAAGCCCAGGAACTAAACAGTTCTGATGTGGGGCATTGTTCTGATGGAAGAGTATCCTGAAACACGGGAGATCTGGAACCACATAGCTCTGAGAGGAAGCCTCGACAGCAGAGGTGTTACATGGGAGAGTATCAGGAGCTTCATCCCTGCTCCACTTCTTAGCTTCTTCCCTTCTTTGCTTCTTTCAATGACAGAGTCACAAGCAGCAGCAAATCTTATAAAAGAGATTTATTGGTAGGATTGAATCCAGGGCTTGGAGGGATAAATCTAGGGGTGGCTGCCTTTGCTCCCAGCAGAAGGCACCAGGGAACTGAACAGTAGGGAGCTTCTATAGTATTTCCTAGAGTAGAGAGCGTTTCCGTGGCTGAGCTTTTCAGGGTGAGGGTTGGAGAGATTTCAAGTTCTGAGCATGAGGAGCTCAGGGATTGATGGGTTTTCCTGTTTGGGGATTGCTGGGATTTTTCTTCTTGTAGGGCAGAGTCTGGACCCACTCCCACCTCAGGATGAGAATAGCAGTTACAGCCCTTAGAAAATGATCACTAGGGCCATTAGGCCAGTCTGGGAGCAGGGCCTGCTTGCTGATGCTCCTCAGGTTGGGGCCTGGCCACATTCCTGCCTTGGGGGCATACAAAGTTTACTCACAGTTGGTGTGAATGGCCAACAGTGTGGGGTCATATTTTCCCTGTTGGAGAGGAGTGTATTTGTCTGGCTTTCAAGTTACAGAGTCCTAATGTCTGCTGTTCTGCTAGGTCTCTGGGTCTGCTTCCTTTGAGATAGGATACTCCGTCTATCCCTGAGATAGCTTTGCCTTACTCCTGTGTTCTACCTTGGTTTATGCTCCAAGAAGCCTGGATACTCTTGGTTTTGTTTCCATTTTTCCATTATAGAAAACAATTGTCTTTGGAGTACAGATAATATTACAAATCTAGAAATGTATGCTGTTTTAGCTAACCGAGAAGGCTGGCTCTGTTGTTAGGATTTGGCATCGGCATCCACACATCACATCCAACCATGTGTGACTCTAAGGTTCTTCTGTCCTGAGTCAGTGCCCCTGAGTCTGAGACAGGTGTTGAGGGGTGGTTGTGTGCACTGTTTTTTCAGATGTTGATTTCTATGCCCAGATGTCTGGTTGCAGTCTGAACAATGGCATGGTCAACCATCTCCAATATCTACGTTATATAAAAATTGTTTTCCATCTGTAGCTGCTGGTATTCTAATTTTAATTTGGGTCTGCCTGAGATGCCAAATCTCTTAAGTTCAGACTCCATTTTAGAAACCCTGACTTAAGTTTGAACTCAGGTAAACTAACAGGCTGGTACCTAGCATTAGTTTCCAAGTTGCCCCCCCCCCAACAAAACCAGAGCATAGCTCTAGTCTCTAGGCTAATCCCCCAAAGACCAGAGTTTCCAGTTACACCCTCAACAAGACCAGTGTCTCCAGGTTATTCCCCCAACAAACCTGCACTCCCAGGTTACAATCCCACCCCCTGCCTAACAGCCACCAATGCAGAGGGGAGCAGAAGTTAAGTTTATGATACAACTCCCAGCACCAGCCAATTATGTTAAAGGCCACAGGAGCTTTCCAATTTAGAGGCTTGCACATGTACTCCCTGCTTGCTGCTTACTATAAAGCCTTGCCCCAAAAGCCATTTGGGGCTCCCCCACCACCCAAACTGTCCTGCATGAGGGCGGTGCATTGTGGGGGCAGGTAGCTCAAATAGAATAAAGACCATGCTGTGAATTACATCAGATTGGCTCCTGTCTGTTTTGGGGGGGGGGCACTTACATTTCCCTGGCTCAATAGGAGGTTATTTATGCTCAACCTATGTGCAGTAATACAGACATTCCCTGCTTACTGCCTACAGATCAAAATGTATAATGCTCCGCTCCTTCTTCAACACCATATTTGCCTGCAGATCCATGAAGGCTTGAGAAATAAGTATGTCATCCCATAGGAAAACCATATATTGAGCTAAGAACAGAGATTATATTTCATGGTACCTTAGAACAATGTCATACAAGAGATTATGTATTTCACTTTATAGAATTTGAAGAATTAAGATGTGTACACATATTGGTACATTATACTATTGATACATATTCAGAATCCCAGTGGGGTTTTGCCTTGAGTTCTTGCCACGGACCACCCCAGTCGGGTATGGGGGTCCCTGGAATGAGGGTCCGTAAAGTCTAAGTGGGTAAGCATTCAGCAGTGACAAACAGAAACAAACTCAGAGGCAGTTTGAATCTGAGTGTATTTTGCAGCTCTCAAGCAGGGACTTTTATATATTAAAAGAACAAATATTACAACTCTTAGAAGATGTGTTCAGTGAAGCAGTCACAAATACCATCATTATTTTGGCACAGTAAAGCACAAAAATCAAGCAAACATTACAACCCTGAAAAGATTTACTCAGTGAATCACAAACTGAATAGGTAACATCATGATTAATAGAAATCATTCAAGTATAACAACTGTGAAAGGATATAATCAGTGGGGCAGCCATCCAAGGCTAGAGGCATATTTCCATTATTCTCGCCTAAGATCTTGGCCTAGGCTACCAGGAACATGTAAATAAGAAAAGGAATAAGACAAAACAAAACATATAAATTGAGAACTACGGTTCAATATTTTGTTCTGGCCGATTCCAGGAGGCCTCCTCCTTTTGAAGTTTTTGCCTCAGTCTGTGGACCTTGTCACACAGATTCTCCTGGGGTTGATGTGGGAAATTCTGATAAGGATGACTCTCAGATTGCACACTTATTAGAGATGATGGCTATCTTGGAGATGCAGGGCAGATTAAAACTGGCAATACTCAGGCATATGCATCCGAATAGGACAGGAGAATATTTTAAACATTATGTCATGAAACCTGTTACCAGTGTAGCTTACAACTCTATAGATCAAGCAACTTTAGAGATCTAGCAGGACTTTAAAGGAAATGCTCATAGAACAGAGGGGGATTTAGATCTCACACAGAGAGATTAAACAATGCTTTATTGACGTTGGGGTCTTGACTATCAAGAAGCAGATAACACAGCTGTTAAGATATACTAGAGTTTTGAAGAGACTGATGAATTAGATCAATACACACACACAATACTACCATATATATATATATATATATATATATATATATATATATATATATGGTAGTATTGTAGCAGAGGGCAGGATATATGTTGCACTAGGGAAGAGATGTTGCCTTTATTTCAACAGGAATTGGTGAAAATCAGATTTGACAAGAGGAGACCCCTCAAGATATTGGCTGCAGATAGAAAGTAGTAAGGAAAAAAACAAAACCAAACAAACAAAATACAGGCAAAATATATGCTGAATATCCTACATGGGGACAGCTCTCAGGACGACTGAGACATTAAAACGTCTCCAGCTAGACTTTCAGCTATGCATATTCTATAAATCTTGTTTGCTACAGTGTAATCAGGACTTATACCATACTTTCAAATGACATAGATAAAAATTTATATTGCAGTTCGGTTGTACAATCCAAATTAACTTATAAAGAGAGACAGATGCTTTCCCTGCTCAAACAGATACCAAAGAAACATCTTTTTAGCTAAATTGTGCACACTGCACATTCAATACACGTGTAAAGACAAAACGTGTATTACCGCTAAAAGTTTTTATGTTCACAGAGAAAAACATACAAGCAACCCTGAAAAGATTCACCTTGAGGATTGTGATAGAATATGCTTGGCCCAGGGAGTGGCACTATGAGGAGGTGTGACCTTGTTGGAGTAGTTGTGATCTTGTTAGAGAAAGTGTTACTGTGGGCTTGGTCTTTAAGACCCTCCTCCTAGCTGCCTGGAAAGCAGTCTCCTCCTATTTGCTGTATAATGTCAGGATAATCTGACCTGGGCTAAATTATATCACTCCCCACTTATTTTAGTTACCTTCAAATCTTTGATTTTTATGAAGAGGCAGGGACTGAGCCCCTGGAGTCATTTGTCCCAATGCAACCTGTCAACACACAAAGTAACAACCTGTTCATTAAGCAGTTCCAGATCGTTAGACCTTATGTAGCAGACTCAATAACATTTCTAATCAGAGACCAGTTTTGATTGTTGGGATTGAGACCTGGGACAAGTGGCTATTGTGCTTATTTAACACACCAAAGCAGACCTTGGCCTCAAGGTTCTCCCAGTATTCCTCAGTCTCTAGCAACATTTCCAGACCAGGGACTGGGCTTCCTCTCCACCAGAGGGCCTTCACTATATAATACAGACATTGTGGAGCTCTCTGTCTCCTTCTCTCTTTCTCCTACTTCTCTTTTCATCCCCCCATCTCTCTGTCTGCATGTGCACGCTCTTCCTTTTTTCCCCCACTTTCTTGGCTCCCTCTGGCTCCCTCTGCACATTGACTTCCTTGGCCTCATTCTTGGAACCAGTGAATCTACCTGAGAGCTGCTCCCAATAAACCTGTCTTTATACTTTGTCTTGAATTGTCTTATTTCATTGGAATAGAATCCTGTCATTTGGTATGAAGACTTGGAAGAGTTGAGCCCTGTCCCCCAAGCTTAGCATGCCAGGCTAAGCCTGGCCACATGGGCTGCTCCTTCTCTCCATGTTTCTCTTCACCTGACACAACTGACTTTGCAGTAGGTGAGCTATCCTTTCCCAGTCACTGTCAAGAGGTACCAGGCTCCTCTTCCATGGCTCAAGATCCCTTTTATCTCATGCCAAATGTCTCATCTGTGCAAGCTCAAGTCTGTTCCATTGAAAGATAGTCTTCTTTCTGTCGAGCCTTGGGATTCAGAGACATCTGAGCTGCTGACCTCAGGCTATCCACATATCCCACCCCGCTGTATGACACCCCACCCCCACCCGCTGGCTTATGAGCAGGATGCTACCCATCGAGTCTTCTGGGTTACCAGCAAAGGCTAGGAAAATTTCCACCACCACATCTAAAACTCAACTGCTAGACACCTTGGGAGTGTCTGCTGCAAAATTTATCCAAATTGAATTTGTCACAGACTTTGCATGGACAACTTCAGTCTGATCTCCCCAAGTTCAGGGATTTTGGAAACAGTTCTCTCAACCCTCCCTCTCCTTCACTACAACATCTGTCCCAGACACAAGGGCTGCTTGAACCAAACTGATGATCTGACCCTCCTGAGGTATGTACAAATTATTTGTTTGTGAATCAAAGGGCAAATTCTATAGAATGCGATTCTTTAGCCTGTTGTGATTTTCATGTGGCCCTGGATCTCTGCCTGCCCACACAGACTGTGCACCCTTCCCATTCCTGGATTTCTGTAGCCAGTTTGCACTAAACCAAGCACTCTCTCTCCTCAATGAACCCACCCTGGCCCCATTCAAAGGCCAAAAATTGGCACACCTCATTTCCAAATTCCACTTCCATGGCAAATGATTCCCAAATATATCCAAACTCGCTCTGTTCTAAACTTAAGGTTCTACTTCCTGTTAAGTCTTGGGTAACTGCGGTCTGTCTGGCCAGCCAATTTTGCTCTTACTAATGTTTAACAAGGAAACTTTCTCATGTGCTGTTACTAGGAAACAGGTACATTGGTTCAGATCTCTGTATCTTGATACAGAATTAAGGTCATATTTTAGTTCAAACATACTATATATATATCAACTCCTTTTAAGGTATTGTAATTATGTAATTTTTAAATATTCAAAGTAAAGTTCTGTTTTATTTTGTTTTTGATTTTTTTTTTTTTTTTTTTTTGAGACAGGGTTTCTCTGTGTAGCCCTGGCTGTCCTGGAACTCACTCTGTAGACCAGGCTGGCCTCGAACTCAGAAATCCGCCTGCCTCTGCTTCCCGAATGCTGGAATTAAAGGTGTGCACCACCACGCCTGGCTCAATGTAAAGTTCTAGTCCTTTTGAAAGTTGGCATTAAAAATTAAGATAGTTAAGAAATGCAATTTAATAGTCAGATGTTAGGGTCCAAAAATCACCAAAGAATGATACTCCAGACTCAAACAGTATACAAAAGCAAAGAGCATTTATTCAGAAGAATTTCCTGCATGCAGGGGTCTCTGCATTTGGGAATGGAGACACGTGGTAGACTCACAGGCCCAGCTTTTATTGTTAGTTAGAGGAATTCCAGGATTGGTTCTGTGCTCTTTAATCTTGATTGGTCAGCTCTACCTCTACAGGTTTAACTGATTCTACAACTGGTTAGGCTTTGGAGACTTTCCATGGGGGTTGCTTAATCATTCTAGGTACCTATTCTTACGTCAGGCCAGATGACAAGGTATCCTCAGATTGGCTGCTGGTGGTTGTGGTTGGGTGATCACAGGTTCTGGGATCCGAGTTCTAATCTGAAAAACAAAAACTTAGCCCTAGTATTACAAACTGCCAGTTTGCAGCCTGTCATGGAGTCAGTCAGCTCTGGGTAATTCAGTCCTCTCAAGTCAATCAAACTTGTGGATTTGTTAGGCACTAGATTAAACACAGACCTTTTCTATGTTAACGAGATAGTAAATAGCTAGAGATAATCAACATTTGCTTATTCAAATGTACTAAGATTATTCAATGTTTTTCAGAAACATTAGAAATCTGTAAAATATGGCATTAAAAGATGTTTTATTAATTTTTGACAATGAGAAATGTCAGCTCTTGGTATCATCCTTGTACTACTTAAAAGAAGATGATGATGAGCATCAAGAACCTCCTGATGGAGTTTGCTGCAAACGTGGCAAGCTGTCCCTGGGCAAGAAACTGCCTCTGCCTCAACTGTTGATCGTATGCTGTCCAAGCTATGGACAAGCAGGACATGAAGAAAGTTAACTGCCAAACTCTTCCAGGACAAGGTAGAGAACTCCTTTATATGTTCTGTGTCACAAAGAAATCTGTAAGGTATTCTGGGCCAATAGTTCAACAAGATAAATGCTCCAGTGTTGCAGAGGAATCTCTGTAGGCTGCTGAGCTGCCAGATGTCCCTACCATTTCTATTGTTTGGAAGTTGCTTGCTCTTCACTTCCTGTTTATTCAGGAAATATTTACCCGTCTCAGGTCTCTAATGGGGTTGAAGACTAGACAGTTTTAGTCTCACAGTTAAGCCTAAATTGTTTAGAATTTAAGAAAATATTTTAAGATATAAAAATTGGTTTTAGGTTGATAAATGCAACTTGTGATAAAATTTTCTGTAGGTACAGAATATTAGACTCATGGAAAAAGAAGACACACTATGTTCTCTAAAGTTACCAAGTAGAAATGGACCGGTCACTGAGAATGTAAGTCTTACCATATACTATGCAGTTCATTGATGTTAGAGTGTTTTATGTAGCCAAAAAGCAGGAATGTTGCAGGATATTTGATCACATTATGAAACCCAAGACTGTGATTTGGAAAACCCTTGTTGTAGTGTGGCTTAGCCCTAGCACATACCTTTAATCCAAGAACTACATGAATTCAACTATAGGTGAAAAGGCAGAGCAAGGAACAAGCTGGCAGGGAGTGAACACAAGTAAACAGAAAGGCAGGACTTTGAGGAGAAGTGTATTTAAGACAGGATGGAAAAGGAGAGAAAGAGTGTTTTCCATCTGGGACACCAGTGGAGTAGTAAGGTCAGTTGGGTGCATTCTCTGATTCTCTGAGCCAGCAGGCTTTACAATGACATCTGGCTCCCGAGTCCTCATTGGTAAAACTGTACAGGCGTATTTGTTTTTAAAATAACAAGACTTTTTCCACCAATAGGTATACCTTGAATACAGAATTTGAAGCCTACATCCACAATGACACACATCCTACAAGGAAACACCCACTCCAAAATAGTGGGTGACATTAATAATAATGACATTCTAATAGTGACATTCTTTATGGGACAAGAATTCAACCACGTTGAGTCTATGGGCCTTGCATATTCACAACCATAATATTCTAATAGATGCATGCCTAGTCCACTCATCATTAGAGCAGCGTTCTCTGAAAGCTACTGGAATGAAGGCACAGACCCACAACCAAACGTTAGTTAGAGAGCATGGGTTGGAAGTCTCCATCAGGTTTCTTCCTTGGAGCTTGGGGAATCCTGCAGAAGAGAGGGATAGAGTATTCTAGGATTCCTAGTAGAGGACAATGCAAAAGCACTGCCTGAGGAATCATTTAAGCAGGGCTCATGGTGGATCACAGAGACTGAAGTGGGAATCATGGAGCCAGCTGCAGTCTCTATTAGGTCCGCAGCATATATGATGGCTGTAGACTTTAGGTTTTTGTGGGGTCCCTGACAGAGTGGGGGTGTCTCTGATGTCTTTCCTGTTCTTGGTACTACTTTCCTCCTACTGGGTTGGTGGAAACTCAGTTGATGAAAGGCTTGCTCTTTTCTGAAGGGGATACAGTGGGAGGGATGAGTCAAAGGGAGATGTGAGGTGGGCAGTTGCTGTGGTTGGGATGGCATAGTTCCCACCCCTGGAACAGGACCAGCATGAGGCTGCATGAGTATTGATGGCTGCTTGTTTGTATAATAATGTACATGTTCCCCCTTCAAGGAATGTCCTCTCTGTTAATTAAATGACTCTATAATACTTAGAAACAGCATGAGTCCAGGAGTCAAAGGTGCAGCTAATGTCTCAGCAAAATGGTAAATACTGGGACCAGCCGGACAGCCTTTAAGGCTATGGGAAAAAACTCTGAAAATATGAGTCCAAAAATATATAATTTCTCAAGCAAAATATAAGGATGTAGTATGAATTATATAAGAGGCTTCACAAATCTAAAACAACTCAAAGCCAATTTGTCAGAAAATACTAAGGGAGGAGATAAAAAGATTTAGGGAGTGGTAATTGAAGAAGATCCCACCCAGCGTAGTTTTTGTTTCTGCTTACAGGGGGCAGACAGATTCCTGAGTTTAGGGTCTTCCTGGTACAGAGCAAAGTTAGTCTCAGTTGTGGTAGGAATGGCAATTTCAGAATGAGGTTCCACACACCTAGCTTATTGCCTGTGCTTAACAGGAGCAGGCAGATGTCTGAATTCTTTTGCAATGTTGAAAAAAAAATGGATTCCAGTTACCTAAGAATTCATATCACCAAGGGGCTGGTGTTATGAGATGCTGTCTTATGGGATAATCAAAAGGGAACTTGGATAAATGTCTGGCTTGATCTGTAAATGAATGTCTGGGTTTTGATTTGAAAGAGATGAGCTATCCAGAAAAAATTTCAGAAGAGCAAGAGAGAACTGCTTAGAGAACTGTCTGGAGCAGTACATAGAGAAAGCAGTCTCAAAAGTTGTCGGGAGCTGAATATAGGATTTGTTAGGCACTAGATTAAACACAGACATTTTCTATGTTAATTGAATATTTCTATGATAATTGAAGCCCTTGCTACTACTAGCCCTTGCTAGTAAGCTTGCACCCAGAATTTGAGTTCAAATTAATTTTTTTTTTACCGCTCCTAAACACCCATTCTCTCAAAACCCCTCTCCAAGACACATACTTCACCATGTTAGGGATTCTCTCCTGTATGAATGATCTTGTGTTTAGAAAGTAAAGAGGGATAATGGAAGGCCTTGCCATGTGCTTCCCACTTGTACAGTTTTCCTCTAATATAAATTTTCTTATATTTGGAAAGTCTTGATGCAGAATGGAAGGCCTTGCCACAGACTTCATTACTGTAGAGTCTCTCCTGTATGAATGATTCTGTGCTTAGAAAGTAATGATGGATAATGGAAGGCCTTGCTACATGCTTCACACTTATAGGGCTTCTCTCCTGTATGAATGATCTTGTGCTTAGAAAGTAATGATGGATAATGGAAGGCCTTGCTACATGCTTCACACTTATAGGGCTTCTCTCCTGTATGAATGATCTTGTGTTTAGAAAGTAATGATGGATAATGGAAGAACTTGCCACATATTTCACACTTGTAGGGTTTTTCTCCAGTATGAATTCTCTTGTGTATCGTAAGTAATGATAGAAAGCGAAAGACTTTTCCACATACTTCACACTTGCATGGTTTCTCTTCTGTAGTAAGTTTCTTATGTTTGGAAAGTCTTGATGGATAATTGAAGCCCTTGCTACACATTTCAGCATTGTAGGGATTCCCTCCTGTATGGATTTTCTTATGTTTGGAAAGTCTTGATGGGTAATGGAAGGCCTTACCACAAACTTCACATTTGTATGGCTTCTCTCTTGTATGAATTAGATTGTGGTGAGAAAGTTTTGATGGGATATTGAAGGCCTTGCCACATACTTCACACTTGTAGGGTTTTTCTCCAGTATGAATTCTCTTGTGTACAGAAAGTATTGATGGACAATGGAAGGCCTTGCTACATACTTGACACTTGTAGGGTTTTTCTCCTGTATGAGTTCTCTTGTGTATCAAGAGTAAGAATGGAAAGTGGAAGGCCTTTCCACATACTTCACACTTGTATGGTTTCTCTCCTGTATGAATTTTATTATGTTTGGAAAGTCTTGATGGAGAACCGAAGGCCTTGCCACATATGTCACACTTGTAGGGTTTCTCTCCTGTGTGAATTATCTTGTGTTTATGAAGAGATGATAAAAAACAGAAGGCCTTTCCACATACTTCACACTTGTATGGTTTCTCTTCTGTATGAATTTTCTTATGGTTTGAAAGTCTTGATGGATAGTCGAAGGCCTTGCCACATACTTCACACTTATAGGGATTTTCTTCTGTATGAACTATCTTGTGTTTAGAAAGTCTGGATGGATAATAGAAATCCTTGCCACATACTTCACACTTGTATGGTTTTTCTCCTGTGTGAGTTTTCTTATGTCTGGAAAGTTTTGATGGATAATGGAAGGACTTACCACAGTTTTCACATTTGTAGGGTTTTTTCCCTGTATGAACGATTTTGTGTTGAGAAAGTAATAATGGATAATGGAAGGCCTTGCCACATATATCACACTTGCAGAGATTCTCTTTTGTATGAATTATCTTATGTTTAGAAAGTATGGATGGGTAATGGAAGGCCTTGCCACAAACTTCACATTTGTAGGGCTTTTCTCCTGTATGAATTATTTTGTGTTGAGAAAGTTTTGATGGATCATGGAAGGCTTTGTCACATACTTCACATTTGTAGGGTTTCTCTCCTGTATGAATTCTCTTATGGTTGGAAAGTCTTGATGGATAATCAAAGGCCTTGCCACATATTTCACACTTGTGTGGTTTCTCTCCTGTATGAATTTTCTTGTGATCAGAAAGTCTTGATGGATAATGGAAGCCCTTGCCACAGTCTTCACATTTGTAAGGTTTTTCTCCTGTACGAACAATCTTGTTTTGAGAAAGTAATGATGGACAATGGAAGTCCTTGCCACTATCTTCAGAACTGTAGAGTTTTTCTCCTGTATGATTTCTTTTGTGTGCAGAAAGTAACGATGGAAAATGGAAGGATTTGCCACATTCTTCACACTTGTAGGACTTCACTCTTAAATGAATTCTCCAGTGATTCTGACATACTTTTTTGTGTTCAAAGCCTTTGCCACATTCTTTGCATGTATAGCATTTTCCCCCTGGTGAAAAAGGATTGAGAATTGAATGGAAGCTGAGTAATATTCTGAATATTTACAATGCTTATTTTTAAAACCAAACATTAACTCATATTCACACTTGTCTATAAAAATGATTAACTACATTCAAATTTCTATCTGTACTCATTGAAGCCTAAATACAACACAGAAGAGGTGAAAGTCATGTAAACTTCCACTGAAATAAGACCATGACCACACGGAACATGGAAACAAAGGAATATTAATCAAAGTCAAACATGTAAGGAAAGCATAACATCAACATGAAAATGCATAATAGCATTATATAAATACAAATCAACCCCTTAAACAAATACAAAAATTTTATTATTAGTTAAAAACAACATATAAAATAGTGTAACTTGGAAAACATCTGAATAAAAAATATTTTTTCTGAATATATAAAACCTGAATAAACAATTTACATGTATATATGTGTGTGTGCGCGCGCGTGTGTTTATATGTGTATACATTTAATATATATATATATATATATATATATATATATATATATATATACACACACAAACACACACATATTTGAAGTATATAGTTTTGTTTTGAATGTTATGAAAGCTCGGCAGCATTAGAACACTTTCCATAATAACATGAATTAATACATTTCAAGGATTCAAAGGAAAGGGTTTTATGAATAAATTTGGGTATAATGTTTTTGTACATTGTGTAAAGATTATCCTCAGATTATACAAACAATGATTTCTCTGCACCTATAGCTTGTTGTCAACAAGACATGGCATTGTAATGCCTATTCTCAGGATCTCCCATATCAAATTTTTATAAATATTGGTCCCATTTATTCTCTGACTTGTTAGTAAAAGCTGATTAGCCAATGGCTTGGCTGAAGAGAAAATAGAACTGGGGACACACACACAAACAAAACAAACACACACACAGAGGGGGAGAAGAATATAGCTATGAGGGATGAGTCCAGACACATGATAGACATCTGAACACTAAAGAGACAGAATCAATAGTAAAATGCAACTATCATGGGGATTATGACTAGGAGGCAATCAGATTAATTTAGAGGATTAGAATCAATTATCAACTGCCCAGGAATTATGTTGTAAAGCTTATCAAATAACTCTATTGTCTCTGTTTTATTCATTTGGGAACTAGCTGGGGATAGAGAAAAATCATCATTTTAAAAAATACATGTACACATATCTTATGAAAAACATAAATAGCCAAGTTAAAGATTACATGGAAAGGACAGAGGTTAAGCTGCTTTGGGAAACACAAGTTACTCTCATGGTAGAAGAAAACGAAGCTTATGGAACCCGAAACATCCTATATGTTACAGGATGTCCTCCTTTGAAGGAAAGGGAAAATTAGATCTTTAAAAGATGATGTACACCAGAATATTGTATCTCAATGTCTTTATGTTGTATGTATCTTAAAATTCCCTCCTCTGTTCACTGACACCCTCCTTCTGACTCACCTGGGTGTACAGTGATGGCAGCTTGTCTCTTCACATCTGAAGGCTCTTGTATTTGCTCCAGAAATCTGACCAGGTATGGCTTAGAGGAAGCAAGACCTGTTTGTGGGAAAAGGGGACAACATTGTTAATGTAGTCTCCTGGGAAATAAAATGTCCCTCCAGGATTGTGTTTTCAAGGATGAAAGGATACAAAAAGAAAAAAAAAAAGAATAAAAAGGAATGTAGAGGACTAGTTCTCATGTGTTTTCTGCGGGGCACATCAGAATGCTTAGGGGGAACTTAGAGTTCGTGGGTTCCATGCTTCACATCCCAAAGTTTCAGGAAGAACTTCTAAAACCTAAGTGTGTGACAATTTCTTTAAGGCATACCACTTATGTTCTAATACAAACAATACATTTAAGGGGTTGGTATGAACATAAGAAGAAATATTTGTAAGCTATATAAATAATATTAATTTTCCTTAAGAGTAGCCCTCTGAACCTCCCTGTTGGAAGCACAAGCTCCCATGAGGTACTGTACAAAGGGAGCAATGTTCATGCTGACAGTTAATTAAATGTTCATCACAGAAGCTCTCCTCACCCAGGAACACAAGGTTGCTGTAATTCTCCAGCATCACGTCCCTGTACAGATCCCACTGAGCAGGACCTAGGCATTCCCACTCCTCTGCAGAGAAATATATCGCCACATCCCAGAATGACAACATATCCTGAAGAAAAAAGAAGAGTAAATACCACACATTATTGTTGGGGGTTGGTCTGATGCTTTTATCTATTCAAATGCTAACTTCTCTACCTCAAGATCTGGCTGCCCCAAGGCAAGCACATATAGAGTGTTAGTTTATAAACTTTCCTCTCCAATTTAAAACTATTGGTTAAGTAAAACTGGCAATAGTCCATTATAGGAGAAAATAGAGTTAGGCAGGGCTTTGATGACCAGGCTGGAGGTCAAAGGTAAGGAGCATGACAAGGAGAAGGAGAAATAGGGAGGGGAAGAAGATGGGAGGAGCCATTAGGCATGATGGGTCAGTGGCTAGTGCCTAAGTGAAATGCTCCTGCCTCTCTCCACGTGGCCATGGCCGCCCTCTACTTCTCTACACTTCTCCCTCTCTCTGCCTTTCTACTATAAATGCCTTAAAACCATGGACTGTCTCTGTTCATCGGAACGACCGTGCTGGAGCAATGAAGCAGGTTTCCTTCTAAAGAGCCATGCATCTAACCTCCTGACAGGAAGCATTTCTGTGCTCCAGCCCCAGCCCCAGAGGTAACCTGCCAGAGCTCTCCTCAGACCCTTTTCCCTTCGGCCCCTGGGCCGAGTCCACCTGAGGGTCCCCACTTTGATCTCAGCTCTTCCACATACAGCAGCGTCTGGGATGTTCAAGAATGAGAACCTGTTGTCTCTGGCCTCTGTGTGGCCCAGGGACCCCAGAACCAGCTCCTCCGCGATGCCTAGTGGCGTCTGTGGTATCCAAGAGTTGGAGCCAGACTGCACCTTTTCTTCACCCTCAGAGCCAGATCCCGCAGCTTCTCACAGTCCAATGTCTATCTGGCAGTTCTTCCTGCATGGTAGTTCCATGGGGTTGCACGCAGTCATACTCCCCTCATCTGCTTCACCAAGCGATCCTAGCCCCGAGTAGATGTGGGACCCCATTTTTTGCCCCACACCAGAACAGTAGCATTTTTGTCACTTCCCTCACCTGATAGAAGATAGACTATTTCCAATTACACATAACTTAGATGAACACTAGCCCCTCACCTCTTTCTTTACAAGGTCCAGGCCAGGTTTCTCACTTCACACAACCCTCATCCCATTCTTCTGTGCCCCTCTTTGTGTGTACTGATATGCAGTCTCCTCTGTTGCTCCCAACTTTTTCCTGACTTTCTTCTCTGTGTTCATGCTCACAAATATAACATCATCCATGTTGTTGCAAATGACCATATTGAATCTTGGATCATCACTGAAGAGTGTCACAAATTAATCACATGTACAATTCCCTGATTATTTTCTTTATGATTTAGTTAAACGTCATATTATTTGAAGAAGTTCACTTCCAACCACATTAAGATGAACTCAAAATCAAAGAAAAAGAGAATATAAAGAAAAACAATGTGTTTTAAAAGAATATAGAGCTGTTTGATAACTGAAAAGAATAAAGGACGCCTTTATGAAGTCAGACATGCAAACCTAATAAAACAACATTAAATTTTGCTGTAGATGGGCTAGAACATGCCTGCATATTCTCCTAAAACCTTATGGCCAGCTCTCATAGAAAAAAATAAACAATAGAAAAGATCATGCTGGGATTTCGCCTCAATATTCTCAAGATAGAAACATTTGCCATTACACATTGCTTAGATGAACATTAGGACAGAGACTTTAGAAGAGTCATAAACTTCATCCTAGACTACAAAACGTTCTTACAAGGCAGGAAGAAGCATCTCAGTGCCGTAGAAGACAGTGAACATAAGGAGAACGAGTGCTTGAGTGATGCCTAAGAAACCAAAAACATCAGAAGGATGGAAATGACAACACAATCCAGAATTTGAAACTGCAATTCAATAAAGAGAAACACTAAAGAGGTCTCTTGCAGCAATGAAGACAGAATTCAAAAGCCCAATAATCCAAAATGAAAATGTAAAAAGAAAAGCTTAACAATAGAATTAATCAGCAAAAGACAGCATATAAGGACTTACAGATAAGGTAGATGATCTAGATAGAATAAGCTAAGACTATGAAATACAATAAAAAAAAAATCTGTGGGAGGGGAACATATAGGAAATGTTAGACACTGTGAGAAGACCACATCTTCAAAGTACAGGCATAGATGAAAGAAAAACATCCCCAGGCAATGGCATAGATATGATCTTCAAGAAGGCTGTAAAAGAAATCTTCCCTAAACTAAGGAAAGACAGACCCATAAACACACACAGACACACACACACACACCACTAATTGGACAAGATCAGAAAATAAAATACTCATGGAATAATAAAATCTGTAAGTGAAAGAATACATTTACTAGGATAACAGCTGATAGCTAAATGGATCTCTGAAAGGCAAAAGAACCTGGAGAAATGCATTCCAACTCCTAAAGAGGCTATGGCATCCAACCTAAGCTACTGTTTACCACTCAACTCTCTGCAGTACCTCAAGGAAGAAGAAAAGCTATCCACAATATAAAGAGCATTACAAGAATTATATTCTACAATTAAACCTATGGAAAAAACAGAGAACAACATTTTAGCCTGAAGAGAGAGATAAGCATAGCCAAGAGACTCTAGAAAGGAATTGGAAGCCAAAATTACTAAAACACAAAGGGCCACTGAGAACATAAACGGCACTGAAAATAAGGAACATACTGACAACATTCACATAGCAGACCAACTGATGCCCTCTGTGCTCCATTCAAAAGACACAGTCCAGGAGAATGGATCAAGAAACACATCCATCTCTATGTTGTAAGAAGGAGATCTACGTGATGGTGTCTTTTTAATTTTCCAAAGAGGACAAGTTTTCTAAATGTTCCCCTATGATTGACTGAATTTTTTGGTATCAGATGTAATGTCTCCATATTCATTTCTGACCCTGATCATTTGTGTCCTGTGTCTCTTGGTGAGCTGAACCAAGTATCCCTCAATCTTTTTACCTTCTTAATGAACCTTCTGTGAGTTTGTTAAGCATTTGACTCTTGTTATTTGACCTGTATTCAATTATTTCCCTTCTGGCTGTTTTGTTTGTTTGTTTTGTTTTATTTTTGTTTCTTTGTTTTTTCTTTCCTTTTATTCTTTGCCACTGAGAGGATTTGGATGATGTTTGTTCTTGTTTATCCGAAATGTCTTCATTGTATCATCTAATCATTTCTCTCTGTTCTTTCTCGTAATTTCATGTAGGTAATTAGAACTGTAATCTTCACCCACAGGAATGATTTCAACACTTCTCAAAGGTTTAGTCTTCTTGAGATTTTATTTTCATTCTTGTGTATGTTTTACATATAAATAAACAAAATTAAAGGAGAAGAAATTAACAACCTAATCCGACTCAAATCAAATGGGGAGATTGAAATTGCAATAAACAGTTTACCAGCTGAAAAAAAAAGTTCTATGGATTCACAACAATTCTCTGCAGCATTCAAAGATCTATAACTAATCCTTCCTCAACCATTAAATAAATATAAGAACAGAAGGCCCACCTAGAAACTATTTCTAAGAAGCTACTATCACTGTAATAACAAAATCAGATAGAGACCCAACACAAAGTACAACAACAAAAGAATACAGTAGCCAATATTCATTAGGTAGTCAGATTCAACATGCTAAAAAAAAAAAAATACTTGGAAAAAACCTACAAAGGAAACACAAACACATGTGAAAAACATTATCAACCATGACAAATTGGCTTTATCCATTAAAAGAAGTGATGAATCATAATGTGTAAGTCAATAAATCCAATAAATGACAGAATATTATGGACAAAAATCACATGGTCATGTCAACAGGAGCAGAAAATTCCTCAATGTACTCCAATATACTTTCATGATAAAAGTGCTAGAGAATGTAGGACTAGAGGGCTGTTCCTTCAAGAGCAAGAATAGCAAAAGGAAGGAAGGAAGGAAGGAAGGAAGGAAGGAAGGAAGGAAGGAAGGAAGGAAGGAAGGAAGGAAGGGAGGGAGGGAGGGAGGGAGGGAGGGAGGGAGAGAGAGGAAGAGAGAGAGAGAGAGAGAGAGAGAGAGAGAGAGAGAGAGAGAGAGAGAGAAGGAAAGAAAGAGGGAGGGGGAGGGAAAAAAAGAAGAAAGTGTCTTTGGACTTAAGATGCCAAATCTTTTAAATTCAGACTCCATTTTAGAGACCCTGACCTAAGTTTGAACTCAGATAAACTAACAGGCTGGTACCTAACATTAGTTTCCAAGTTGCCACCCACAACAAAACCCAAGCCTAGTTCCAGTCTCTAGGCTAATCCAAAACAAGACCAGAGTTTCCAGGTTACACCCTCAACAAGATCAGTGTCTCTAGATTATTCCCCCAACAAACCTGCACCCCCAGGTTACAAGCCCACTGTCTTAGTCAGGGTTTTACTGCTGTGAACAGACACTATGACCAAGGAAAGTCTTATGAAAAACATTTAATTGGGGCTGGCTCACAGGGTCAGAGGTTCAGTCCATTATCATCAAGGTAGGAGCATGGCAGCATCCAGGCAGGCATGGTGCAGGAGGAGCTGATTGTTCTGTGTCTTCATCCAAAGGCTGCTTTGGAAGACTGACTTCCAGGCACCTAGGGTGAGAGTATTAAGCTCACACCCACAGTGACACACCTACTCCTACCAGGTCACACCAATTCCAACAAGGCCACACCTCCAAATAGTGCCACTCCCTGGTGCAAGAATATACAAACCATCACACCCACCCCTTGCCTAATGACCACCACTGCAGAGGGGAGCAGAAGTTAAGTTTATGATATGACTCCCAGCACCAGCTGATTATGTTAAAGGTCACAGGAGCTTTCCAATTAGATGCTTGCACACATATTCCCTGCTTGCTGCTTATTATAAAGCTTTGCCCCTGTAGATATCCCTCCCCCCAAAAAAATCTGTCCTGCATGATGGTGGTGCACTGGGGAGGGGGGCACCTCAGCCAGCTCGAGTAGAATAAAGACCCTGCTGTGAATTGCATCAGATTGGCTCCTGTGTGTTTTGGGGGATCACTAACATTTCCCTGGCACAAAAGACTGATTGAAATACTTTAACTTAAAAGCAGAAACTGACAGCAACCTATGCATCTTGGGGTTATTCATTTCTTGTTTTGATGACCATAAAAATCAGCACAAATAAGGTTTTTGTATTCATTTCATGACCTTTGACATGTACACAACTATCACCAGGAACTGAATGACATTACCCAACACAGGACACTTCAAAGTTTTCCATAAATGACTTGTCAAACGAGACAAGGTTCCTGCCTGAGTCTGTTAAAATCAGTGAGTCCTTCATTCATACCATCACTCACAGTAACATTAGGATGAAATGAAAAGAGCCTTCGAGGAAAAAGTCAGGACTGCACAGCATAGGAGACTGGACTCCTCCTGGAGGAAGAGGAGGGTATCCCACCATGACAGATTACTGCATGGATGGCGGTGATAGCGGATTTGATGGATAGTGGTAGATGTGGTGGTCATTTTCCATTTGCAGAGTGTCAAGTTGTTCAGGAAAAATTCAGGTAAAATTAGAAATCCCCATGAGGTCATGACAGGAGAAAAACAGAAGAATATGCAACGATAACTAATCTTTCCTGCAAATCAGAGGAAGAGTCAAGTCAGGCAAGGAGGAGAATCTTTCCCCACATGGTAAATGGAAACAAGTCCCTAATCTCCAACAGTAACAAAAGGATGCTAGTGAAAATGTGGATTTAAGATTTCAAATACGCCCCATAGAACTTCTTAAAGCACATTTGTAACATCTTTATAATTAGAAGATGTCAATTGGATGGATTTCTGTCTGGTCCCTGGTGCTCAGAAGTGAAAGGAACATGAAGAAGTTATTATAACACCCAAAGAACGTTTTAAGAATCTTTTTAAAATGCAGAGTCTCGCGTAACCTAGGCTCCCTTGAGTTGGCTATGAAGGAGAGGATGACTTTGAATTCCAGGACTCCTGACTCCTCCTCAAAACACAGAGATGACAGAAATGAATCATAGAATATACTTAAGTTCACTCTTCAATAATTAGGCTGTTTAATTTTAAATACATATAAATAAATATTTGGTGCCTGTAAGTTATATGTGACTATGCTCATGTACTCTTTCTACATTATAAGGAGTGTGTTTTGTTGTACAAGGCAGTACACAATTCCCAATTGATAAACTGTTATATGTAACATTAACTAGGAAGTGCCTATTTATTCTAGACATGGTTGCAAACTCATTGAAAATCCCAGTAGATAGGACAAGGTGGTCTGAAGCCCATGCTTCCTGAGAGTGGACTTGAATGGCGTAAGCCAGGTGCCACCTCATGAAGAGTGACAATATAAGCAAGGCCACCTGAGATAGGGGGAGGGACTGTGAAGTAGAAATCCTGAAAAAACACACACCATAAACCTGTGTCTGACTGTGAATGAAACACTATTGGAAGGAGTCTGTGTGTGCAGAGACTGATGGCCCACATGGAAGTTCACTGACAGGCAAAGCCTGGAATTCTGCAGGTTCAGGGTTAGCTGTCTTACCTTGGGCTGGTTTTACCTTCAGGGTCAGTCCTTACCTCACTCTATAGTGGACCACATAGCTTATGACAATAGATAAAATCCTCTCAGAATCCACTGACTAGGGAGAACATGAGTTTCTATGATTCCAAAAGCTAAAATTTCAGCAGATGGTATCTTAGATGAATAGAATATCTCCCATATATCATAGTACATGCTTCTATCGACTCACACCAATGTATTTTAAATTTTCCTTGGTTAATGACATTCTTTGTTCTGTAAAACCATGAAACTGATTCCATGTTGGAGCATAGAATTTGGATTAAACTAAATCTGTGTTCTCAGATCACGGCTACTCAAATGGCTCTGGACTAAACTATTCTCTTAACCCTTCAGGAGGAGAACTATGCATGGACAGGAACCTATGTGAAAAATCGTTAGACCCCAAATGTATAACAGCTTTCCAAATTTATATTACAGCCGTTCCAAAGCAGTTGAAAACCTTGGGGAATTCTTCCTAAAACTATTAAAGGTGCCCCAGTAAACCTGAATGTCACATTGAGGGACAGAAAATTTAATATTTAAGACAGTTAAATTTAAGACACTGCTGACAATGTGAATAGACAGAAGAAAATCATGTTATAAGAAAACATAGCACAATATACAGAGCCTGGCAGATTAGAGAGCAATGTACAGAGCCTGGCAGATTAGAGAACAATGTACAGAGCCTGGCAGATGAGCAGAGCCATTTCCCCCTTCCCTTTCAGACTTTCCATCCCCAGCAATCTCTCATCACACCAAGTCGTCTCTCATCTGAGAGGAAGTCCATTTTTTGGACAGAACACATACTCAGAACTGTTGAGGTACTGCTGTCTAGCGATTTTAATTTGATGTGCAAAATCCGTAATTATCTGGATTGGGCAAACATAGGTTCATACCAATTACAAGATGATTCTGTGACTATATAGCCATGTATTGTGATGATTCAAGTCACAGAGATGTCTATTGGAAATTCCCATTCAAACCAAGGCATCCATAAATCTAACAATTTATTCTAAAGGAAAAGTAACTAACACCCCACACAACAATCACCGCCACAGGACTCTCTGTCCCTGGACACTAGGACCTTTGGGAAGCTGCTTGAGCTCAAACCAGGAGTAATCTCTAGGACATAAAGTATATGGGGCGCTAGATGTCCACGTGTTCTGTATGTCCTAAGAATCTGACAACAACCACAGGAGAACCAGTCAGCTAGGCAGAGCACGTTTCCCAAGCAAAGATGCGTGAGCTCCCGTCAGCATCTCAGGCACAGGCAGTCAGCAGACCCTGCCTGCCCTTGCCATCCTGTTGTTTCCAACCTTCTCCTTTTCAAACCTGTGCTCAGAGACAGTGGCCCAGCCTAGGTCAGCACAGCACCTCAAGGTCAGCAGCTTCCTGTCTCACAAGCCCAAGTTGGCACTCTCCGTGCCCTATCCGCCACCCTGCACAGTCCCTCAGATCTGCAAGATGGTGCTGTTCCCTGCACCAACCTCCATGTCAGAGATCCAAATGCAGCGCTCAACAGGACAACTGCACAAATTTGAGGAGAAGCGAAGTTTGAAGAAAGAATACGGAATTTTGATGCTGACAGCCCTTTCTGATGACGTCACAGTCGATGGGACTACATTTCCCACAAGTCAGTTGGAAGGACTTCCGGGAACCCACTGAAGAGGTTTTGTACACTGCCTGGATTACAGTCCACTGAGAGCAGGTGCACATGGGCATGCACATGGAATTTGGGCTCTTTTAAAATCCTTGGTCACGGCACGAAATGTTTGCCTGTAAGCTGAGCCTTTCACAATAATCACGTTCATTACGTTTCCATGTTATCTCTGCTACAACATTGTGATTTTAAAACTCTGATCTACTCACAGAATCATTCACAAATGAAAAATTCATGCTTTCATGATCTGCTTTATTTAAGAATGTGGAAGCAGGAAGTTAATATAGGAGTGAGCATTATCTCTTTACGATTCTATTGAAACCATCTTAGTTGCTTAAGATAGAAGAATTGGAGATCAAATCTAGTCACCAGCAGATGTTTTCTGAACATAGGCTTTTCTGTCTCCCAAGGGATCACAATGGTGTGAGTACTGACTCTTGATCCATTGTGCACTACAGGATTTCCCTTTGCCTTAGGTTTGATGTTTCTTATTGATTTTCCTGTCTCTGCACTGATCTTGTCATCGGTCATATTTGAAAATATTTGAACATTAGTGTTCTCTGTCTTGAACTTCCCTCACTTCTAAATAGAACACTGAGATGTTTTCTCCTTGAATACAAAGGTATCAGAGATATGTTCATATTACTGTTAAATAAGTCACTGTATTAAAGAAGTTACACTGGAAGCATGCAGGATTGAGAATCCCCACCTTTTCACGGGAAGGTTTATTCCTGTGTAGTTCATACTTGAGTCAAAGTTACAAACTCCATTACAGAAAAGGCTTCATAATACCCGGGATCCTAATGATCCAAAAGGAACCTATTCAGCGCAAAGACTGTGCAGAGTCCCTATTCTTTTTCAGGAGTATGTTTATCCAGAGATGCGGATCATTTGCCTCACTCAGAGAAACTAGAGTCAAGTTGCAGTACGTGTGTGTACCTGTACTTGATTGGCAAGTGTCATGACTGGTCTGTCCTCCTCCTGAATGCTGCAGTGAAGGGCATTGTCAGAAACCACAAAAGTTAGTATTTCTGAGCATAGCTAGTTTTCCAATATGTGTTATGTGTTGAGGTCTGGTCTGTTGCTCTGTATTGTAACGCTAAATTCTATACCCAAAGGTCTAAGCCTACCACAGACTTCTCACATTTACAAGGTTCTGTTGTGCAAACCTTGTTCTTGATTTAAAATTATTAGTTAAATCAAATTGGCTACAGCCAATTACTGGAGGGATTACAGGTAGGTGAGTTTTGAGTTACCTGGTAGAGGGTCGAGAAGAAAGAGAGAAGGAAGAGAGACCAGGAAAAGGAGGAAGAATGGGGAAAGAGGACGAAGGTGCCATGAGGATACATGGTCATGAGAAACAGCAAGTATCTGGGGTATACCACCGGGAAGAAAGGAGGACACCAGGATAGCAGTTAGAAGAATAAATGAGGGCCACTGCCGCTCCCCTCAGTAATTGTCAAAGCCAATGGAAATAACCATAGTCTGATTCTTATTTATTTGTAAGCTAGTCAGGAATAAGCTTAAATTAGTTGTGTGTATGGTATATGTATACATGTATGTTTGTGTCTTTTCATGCACACATTTGTAAGAGGGTAGTCATTCACATGAGATGTGCTCATCCGTGAGGATGCAGCATCCATTCACAAGTCTTCTGCAGTCTCCATTTCTGTGCATTGTGGCTGTGTAATTCAATAGGAGGAGGAGTTATGGTGGTGTAGTCACAACCTGAACATGTCATCAAAGAGGAGCCTCATTATTCAGCAGAATATTAGGGACCCAGGCATACTTATGGAAAAGTCTACTGGAGCCAGAGTCTCAGGACTAATATGTTTGTTTAGACCATGATCCCAGTTTTACTGCCTACTATCATTTTTTTACATCTTGACCATTTAATTTTCTCTCTTTGAAACATACTCTAGTAGGTTCTATTTTTGGCAAAATCACTTTAAAATCTATGCTTACAGGCTAAAGAGATTGTTCCATAGCTAAGAGAAATTAATGTCTTATAGAAATGTCTATCCGTTTTCTTAAGTACAAAAGTATAAACAATAAGCTTAGCTGGGTGTAATCTTGTCCAGAGGTCACCACTCCATTCATTCATTTAGTATATCTAAACAGGGCATTTAGGTCCAATCCACTTCATGGTGCTCTACTTTTCCTTAGAACCTATATTTTATTTTATTTTATTTTATTTTATTTTATTTTATTTTATTGTTCATCTTGCTCCCTTTTATCAAAACACTATTCATAAGGGTGAACTTTATTAACTGTAAAATATTATTTATAATAGGCTGATTAAGATTTCCTTAGCTAATGCCTTTAATCTTAGTCACTTTAGGCTCAAGCAGAGTATTCATAAAAGGACACAAAGCAGCCACATCCTTCACCAAATACACACACAGACACACATGGGGGAGAGAGATAAAGAGAGACCCAAGACAGAGGGGGGGTGGAGAGAGAGAGAGAGAAGAGAGAGAAGAGAGGAATAAGGGAGGGAGGGATATTCTTTGCCTCTGAAACCTCTTGAGCTAGGCCCCCACATTTCAAATCACCATCAGCACAAAAGTCTTTCATAGTCTTACTAGCATTGCCCATTAAGCCCATCCTAAAGCACTCCACTGCTTTTTTAAATCCACAGTCCCAAAATCCATATTCCTCCAAACCAAAACATGGTGAGGCCTATCACAGCAAACAACCAAGTCCCTGGTATCAAGTTCTGTCCTCAGGTTTCTTTTCTGTGGAGGGACAAGCTGACCAAGGCAACTCTTGGAAATCATTCAATTACATTTTCAGAAGGTCAGTCCATTATCATCATGGTAGGAAGCATGATTGTGTGTAGGCAGACATGGTGCTTACAGATACAAGAGTTCTACATCTTTATCTGCAGGAAGCAGATAGTAAATGTCTTCTGCAAGCAGCAAGGAAGAGGTGGTCACACTGGCCAGATTTGACCATATGTATGAGACATCAAAGCCTCATCTCCACCAGGACTTCTTGATTCCTCTAGCAAGGCTACACCTCAAATAAGGCCACACCTCCCATCAGTGTCACTTCCTATGGACCAATCATATTCAAATTAACACTGTCCCCTTGTCACATAAAAGTAAAACTACTAAAGGTAAGAATCAATTCTTAAGAAAAAAAAAAAAAAGACATTGACTAAGTTTTCAATAAAAAAGACATAGACTAACTGATGGATGCAAGGAAAACAGTCCATCATGCTACTACAAGAAACACACCTCAACATTAAAGATTGCTATCACCTCAGAGTAAAGGTGTATAAAAAAATTTTCCAGGCCAATGTACCTCAGATGGAAGCTGGTGTAGGCATCCTAACTTGTAACAAAATAGCATTCAAACCCAAATTAATCAAAAAAGAAACCAAACAGGGGGAGACACATCAAACTCATCAAAGGAAAAATCCACAAAGATGATGTTTCAATCCTTAATTAACATTTGTGTTACAAATACAAGGACCCATGTCCATAAGAGAAACATTACCAAGGTTAATCCCACATTAGCCCTAACATACTTATCATTGAAGAGTTCAATATCCCACTCTCACCAATGGACAGGTTACTTATTCAGCCAAAAGTTAAACAAAAAAATACCATCACTGATACATTATAAATCAAATAGACATGACAGATTCTACAGAACCTTTCATCAAATACAAAAGAATATACCTTCTTCTCAGCTCTCATGGAACTATCTCTCAAACTTACTACATACTTGGTTACAAAGCAACCTTGGAGGAAGATGGAGGAAGATGGAGAAAGAGGAGGTGGAAGGAAGATGGAACAGAACCATGTGGCCCAGAGAAGCCGCAAGTAGCAAGGAATCTCCTAGCTGTGGAAAAAAGAGTAGTGTAGTGGTAAATCTACCCAATCTAGGCATGCAGCACATAAACATTTTAACTGAGTTTTGTGTTTTTTACACAGGTTTATTGGGGTTGGACATTTACTGCAACAAATTGGCACCCAAAATGGGGCAAGACGTTCAGGCACCATATGTTGTAGAAATATTTTAATGCTGGCACAGGGTTTCTATCCCGCCTTTACCATTTAGATACTAAATAAAAACACGTACAACTTTCATATTTACAATAAGCCTATACAGTACAAATGATGGGTAGATGTTGCGGCCTGCCCGCAGTCCACAACACGAACGGTTCAACTGAGAATGGCAGTTCGAGCTGAAAAGAGAGGAATCTAGATGGGGCGGAAGAATTAATGGAGCTAAGACAAGATCCTGATCAAAGCTCAATTTTACTATTTCCAGACACTCAGTTATAAAGGAAGGGGGAGGGAACCCAATATCCCGCCAAGTAACTCAGGGTCCAGTAGCAGGACGAACACGTGTGTGCCTCCAGGCAGCAAAGGCAGGGTCCAGCAGTAGGCGTGGCAGAACGAATGAGCAGGAAGCTCCACCCTTGAGCAAGCAGGTTCCAGGCTGGGGGAAGGGAGGCCACATCTCCTCCCATTAGTTAACAATAAGAAAGGGCTGGCCTGAGGCAGAAAAATTATCTATGCTAAATAGTTCTGCCTGAGTTCTTAGGGCTAAATAAAAAACCTGTTTCCGTGGAATTTCCTAACTTTTCTAATGGTAAACTGTATTTGGCTAAGACTGTCTTAATTATCCTAGTAAACCACTAACAGAATAGGCTCTGACTTTATAATGCTAATTAGTGCTGAATAGGTAACTACCTGTTTGCATTTTAAATAGGGCGTTGGAACCCTGGCTAAGTTTAACTAAACAAATTTAGAATAACACTGAGTTGATAATCCTCTGCAATTTTGGATGGCAGGCGGGGAAACAGGGAGAAGGGGTAAGACTGGCTGGCTCCTAGTACAAGGCCAGTTGGCTTTTTTTTTTTATTTGGGTGGGAGGCAGTGAAGGGCTTGCCCTTTCGACAGTAAGGTCTCCAACCTCTCTCCACCCTATTAATTAAGTTTAAATAGGCAATGCTTAACAGAGGTGATCAAATGATTTTCTCATCCGTAGATGAGAAACCTTGACTTGGGTGGACATTGACCTGATTCCTCCCGTGAGCATTATAACAACTCACATCTGTGGCTCTTGGTATCTTTTGGGGAGGGGAGGCAGAGCCTTAGGTATTTTTGGTTTTTTGCTGGAGTCAGATACCAACCTCCTTCAAATCAGGTGTGTCGCACAGGGAACTCAGAAACGGTCAAGCTGGACCTTCCCCCGCAGTAATCTCCTGCGCCAAGTGGTACCCATACTGTATTCATATGATTATGAATCAGTACGCGCAGTTATGAGCGATGCGCGGTCTCTATATGAGACTTGTCAACCTCAGATTTAGCAAGGCCTAGACAAGAATTATGTCAGTATTAACACCATGGATTGTGGTTAAAATAGGAGCTGGAAGTCTTTTCTCTTCATCCCTGTTATTCCCTAGCCTGAGGAACTAAGGACACCTTGCAGTAACAGCAAGGGTGAAAAGCCAGAGGCCAGCTAAGGGACTAAGCCCATCTCTATCAAAATAAGAACTAATCTCTGTAAATATATGAAATTTCTACTTCCCTAGCTCTCCTGGTAAATCTAAATCCTATCTCAGACTGAAAGCCACATGCTGGGATGTCCTTGGAAGGGAGATTAGCAGTACCACCTGTTTGCTCTTAGGGGCGGAGAACCGGAGAATGTGGATTGACCTGCTTGAGAAAAGAAAGAAATCTAAACAATGAGAGGGTAGCAATGTAAATTTTCTGTTTGGAGAAGTCAAGGTACTTTATTTAGATGCAAATTGTAAAGCTAAAGCTAATCTCCGGCCTCCTGTAGGGGAATTGGCTCAGAGGAAAACAGCGTTTCTGGGAGCTTCCACTCCCAGCTGAATTCTAAGCACAAGAGGAATTTTAGTCTTTAGAATGATACTTACGAGAAGAGACAGAATCTGTGTTTACCTGACGAATTAATCTCTCTGGTAGCCACCGTGCTCCATCTTCATCTCGTGAAAAAACACAAACCGAGCCTCTTCCCCAGATTAGAACTGGATCCGGACCCTTCCATTCATTAGTCAGGGCGTCCTTCCATTTTACCAATGCATAAGAATTAGAAGTAACTGGGTGCCAGTGGCGTTCCGCTGCAGACTGACCTTTAATGTCAGTTTGCAAAAAGTTTAGGACAAATAAGGTGAAGGCAAGATGAGCCTTTGGTGACCTTGGGGGATATAGATGCCCCTCTTTTGTTTTAAAAAGCCAATTCTTTAAGGTGCTATGAGCACCTTGTCCCATGGGGTTGTAAGGAATTCCAGTTTTATGTTTGATACCGAATTCTTTACAGAATGCAATAAAGTTTTTACTAGAATAAGATGGCCTGTTATCTGTCTTAATAAGCTTAGGCAACCCCATGGTATTAAAGGCTTGTAGGCAATGATCAATTACGTTTTTTGAAGCCTCCCCTGTATGCAGAGAAGCAAAGAGAAATCCTGAACAGGTATCAATGCAAATATGTATATATTTTAGTTTTCCAAATTCTGCATAATGGGTTATATCCATTTGCCAAATATGATTAGGCATAAGGCCTCTAGGATTGACTCCTAGATGTGGCACTGGAGATAATGTAATACATTTAGGACATTGTTTTACAATCATTCTTGCTTGCTCCTTAGTGATCTTATGTCAGAGCCTTAGGGTATGGATAGAGAGGTGAAACCTTTCATGATCACGTTGGGCCAGAGCAACAGGATTCGAAACTAAAGCTTCTCCTATTAGAGCTCTGTCAATGCGATCATTACCCTCGTTTCCTCGAGAACATTGCTTGCGCGTGGGTTCCCTGCGAGAACTCGCAGGAAGGCCCGATGTCTGCGCAAAGACGGACATATCCTGCCAAATCTGTCTGTCCCTTATGCGGTTGAATTGCAGCTCGGCAAGTTGCGTTAGCATTCTCATAAGCCAGTTGCATAACGAAGGGACTACCTGTGTCTGGACTTCCAAGGATTCTACTAGCTGAAATCAACAGCCTGTCCACAAAGTCTTGATATGGTTCATCAGAACCCTGCCGAATGCTGGCTAAACTTCCACTAGTATCTCCTTTAACTGGCAACCTTCCCCAAGCACAGCGTGCGGCTGTCGCAATTTGCGCGTACACTGCAACGGGAAAATCAATCTGATTTGTCTGTCCCTCATATGAACCCTCTCCTAAAAGCATGTAGCTATCCCAGTCTGAGTTACCAGCCTGAGCATTAAAAGCAGCAGTTTTCTTACTGGCGTCTCGCCATTCAGAATCCCAAAGCAAAAAATCTCCTCCTGACAGGGTAGCCTTGGAAAGAGTCTTCCAATCTGAGGGGGTTAAGTTTGACTCCGCAACTGTGTCCAGTAATGCTTGAGTGAATGGGGCTGAAGGACCATATTGCACAACAGCCACGTTTAACTCTTTTAACAACTTGAAATCCAAGGTCTGGTAATGTCTGGTCCTAGCATCTTGCTGATCAACTACCTCGACCACAGGAAAGGCCAGCGTATTAGACGAATTCTGTCCTTTCCCAAGAGCCTGACTCACAACTCTTTCTAGCGGCACCTGGTGAACTACAGAAGAGTTACTCTTCTCCGCTTCTGAGATCTTTTTTAGTTTCCGAAGCTCATTAGTCAGCCTCTGAAGCTTAATCTCAAACTCTAACTCACTTAGCCGTGTGACCCTATGAGTAGCACCTCCCGAAGTGGTGACTATAGGTGAAGCGGGAGATTCGCAAGAGGACCAATTCTCATTAAGGTAATGGGCAATTCTTCTATCTGAGTGATTTTTGTTAAAATTCCGTCCATCATCAGAGTTTCCACATTTATCAATTTTTGAGTTAAGAAGATCTTTTCCTGAGGAGGCCTTCTCTGATAGGCACTCCTCCTGAGATACCACAAGCTCCGCCTGAGGGCAATTTAGCCCTGGAGAAGTTGCATCTTTTATAGCATCATTTACAAGTGCCCAGAGGCCTAGGGTAAAATTATCTGTCTGAGCGATATTCAAGGCCTCACCAACTCTCTCCCAGGTTCCACAATCTATCATTTCTTCTTCCTTGAACCATGGACAACAGCTATCTATCTTATCTAAAAAATTTCTTACTATTTGTACTTCAAGCCTTACTCCTCTGGCCTGAAACAACCCTGAAAACTAAAAACAACCGCCTGATCCATGACTTTAAACCCTTCCTTCTTCCACCTAAGCAGCTTTCTAAAAAGCTGCGGCACACCACCTGTTTCCGTATCTAGTTCCGATTAACAAGCTGCTGACCCAAGCAGAAACAGTGTTGGGTTAGCACTGATTCAAACTTGATTCGTATCCTACTGCATCCTCAGCAACACTTTACAAAACTGAAATTTTAGGCTAGCGCTAGCATGTGTACCTGTCCGTTGCTCCGATGCTCCAATACGAAGATCCTTTCCTTTCTTGTGGAGCTCCACACAGCAGTCGTTTCTCTTAGCATCCCTCTGCCATTCTTCAGGTCCCAGTTCTGGCGCCAACTGTTGCGGCCTGCCCGCAGTCCACAACACGAACGGTTCAACTGAGAATGGCAGTTCGAGCTGAAAAGAGAGGAATCTAGATGGGGCGGAAGAATTAATGGAGCTAAGACAAGATCCTGATCAAAGCTCAATTTTACTATTTCCAGACACTCAGTTATAAAGGAAGGGGGAGGGAACCCAATATCCCGCCAAGTAACTCAGGGTCCAGTAGCAGGACGAACACGTGTGTGCCTCCAGGCAGCAAAGGCAGGGTCCAGCAGTAGGCGCGGCAGAACGAATGAGCAGGAAGCTCCACCCTTGAGCAAGCAGGTTCCAGGCTGGGGGAAGGGAGGCCACAGGTAGATACCAAGCATTCATGCTATCAGAATCTACATCCCTATTGATATATTTACCTCAAATTATTATTTCATATTTAATATTTGTCATCTGGGCTACTCTTAATTCCAATTAGCCAGCTCACAGGGCCATATTTTTTATGGTACACCTAACCCACAGCAGCCTTTCCTTCTCCTTCCTGTGTGTTCTTCTTCTCCTGGTTCTCCTCTGACCCCAAGCCCAGGAAACCTAATCGGCACTTATGTATCTTCTACCCAACTCTTAGTTGTTGGCATCTTTATTTACCAGTCAAAAATAACACGAAGCAGGGTCCAAGGGACTAAGTGCAGACTCCAGATCTTGGGAGTCCTGCACTTAGGACTAGAATAGACAGTAAAAGACAAAATCTCAACACATTCTTGTTTAGTTATATCACAGACGTTTTCTAAGTTAATGAGATAGTAAATAGCTAGAGACAAACAACATATTCCTATTCAAATATCCTGAGAATGTTAGATGGTCTTCAGAAACATCAGAAATCTATAGAATATGGCATTGAAAGATATTTTATTAATGTTTGACAATGAGAAATGCCAGGTCTTGGCAGAATCTGCAAGTCCTTCAAAGATGATGATGAATGAGCATTGAAGAACTTCCTTATGAAGTTTGCTAAAAATGTGACAAGCTGCTACTAGACAGGAAACTGCCCTTACCTCAAATGCTGACCTGCAAGTTGTGGACAAGTAGAAAACATAGAAAGTCAACAGCCAAACTCTGCCAGGACAAGGGAGATAACTCCTTCA
Organism: Mus caroli; assembly: GCF_978045245.1. Classification (NCBI taxonomy): domain Eukaryota; kingdom Metazoa; phylum Chordata; class Mammalia; order Rodentia; family Muridae; genus Mus; species Mus caroli. The sequence goes on along the minus strand of NW_028227270.1, from coordinate 53,915,365 downwards.
TATTTGCTGCTGCAGAGAAAAATCTGTCAGATGTTCTGGGCCAATAGGTTGAAGAGATAAATGCTCCAGTGTTGCAGGGGCACATGTGTGACAGTCAGGCAGCCAACAGTCACTAACATTTCTCTAGTTCTAGACACTGCTTGCTCTACATCTGTGTTTGTTAATGTAGAGATGGGTGTAGGTATGTAAATAAAGAGGAGTGGAAACACTTTTCAGAGAAGGGAGCAAAAGGGAGGGCGATAATGGGGAAAGGGAAAACACACATGATTCATATGTATTAAACATCACATTGAAACTTGCATTTGGCATGAAGATTTAGTAAGTATTCTCATGGCAGTAATAAAATATGCACGCAAGCACAAGTAGAAGGGTTTAATTTGGATCATAGTTCAATTCCATTGTCTACCATGGAGACTTACTCAGTGTTCGGTTGCTATGAAGAGACGTCAAACTACAGCAATCCCTATTTTAAAAAGCATTTAATTGGAGCTTCTTTACAGTTTCAGAGGCTTGTAAGTTATTATTGTGGGAAACTAGCTAGGGAGCATGGTGGAATGCAGACAGACATGGTACTTGAAGAATAGCTGAGAATTATACGTATTGACCAATGTTTTTAAAAGAGGGAGATACTGGGTCTGAAACTTTGAAACCTCAAATATGATCCCCAGTTACACACTTACACTAATGATGCCGCATTCCTTAATCTTTTTCCAGCAGTGCTAATACCTGTGGACTAAGCATTCAAGCCTATGAGCACTGTGGCCAATTCTTATTCCAACCACAGCACGTGGTGAGAAAGATAAAACAACAGGAACATAAGCAGCTGGTCATGTTCCTTCCACAGTCAGGAAGCAGAAGATTGATGAATAGCTGGTCTCAGGGTATTCTCTGATACTGCAGCATCTCGGTCAAACAGATGCTTCCAACTGCAATCAACAGACCTCCTGAAATCAATTTAATTAATCAAGATAAATTCTACAAATCAATAAGAGACTTGCAACTCAAATGATTCTAGAACTGATGGTACTAACAACGGAGATACAAGAATTACTTCTTGATCTTTGTACATATAAAACACAGTTAATTCAAAAATGTAATTTTGGCTTATTTTTTTCTGGGCACACATATTTATGTTGGCATGTGGGCTTACATACAGAGGTCAGAGGGCAAACTTCAGAGATAATTACCTCATTCTATTTTGAGGGTACTAGGAATACTAACATGGGTGTGGGTCTTGTTGGCAATTCAGTTTGTTCCCAAAGTCAACATGGTAGCTCTATCCAAAAAGCTTTAAATCATAACATCCCTTCCCTTTCCCCAACCTTACCCCCACCTCCAAAGTAAAATAGGCTCCAACTTGAAATGTCCAAAAAGGATTTAACAATTACAACACTATGAAAGAACACAGTCCATGTATCATGTGAGACTCAAGGCAATCTCTTAATTGTGAGCTGCTACAACATAAAAACTAGTGACTACTATTCTACATACTGGTATAGAACAAGGGTTTCAATTCTATAACAGAAGAAAGAAAAAGACAGCGAGGAAGGATCAAACCCAAATCGAGAAGGACAACCACACAGCCTGACAGCTCCACTTTGGGCATGATTGTATGAATGATTGCAAAGCCTTTACCATATTCCTCAAACTTACTAGGGCTTCTATTCATCATGAAGCTTTTGATAACTTTTTGGGGTTGAAGAAGTATTAAAAGTATATGAACATTTTAACATTTGTACTATTTCACTCCAGTTTGAATTACCTACTATTAAGAAATATAAGAAAGCTTATTAAAGGATGTGCAATATTTTCCACATTTGTGACATTTCACTCTAGTATTAATTAAGAGGGTTTCCCCAAGTTTTTAGTAAGGACAAAGACCTTAGTACATTCTTCACACTTGTGTGGTTTCTCTCATAGATGAATTCTTTGATGTGGCTTAAGAGATAGAAGACTGGTAAAAATAGTGTTTGTCTCATTCTTCACATGCATAGGGTTTATCTCCAATAGGAGTTATCCTGTGTTCAAACCATGCAATGGATTTCAAAAGTATTTGCCACATTTTTTTTTTTTACATTTGTATGGTTTCTTTCCAGAATGAATTCTTTGATGATCCTTAAATTTGTGGAGCATCTTGACATATTCTTTTCATTTGTAAATATTCCCTAAATTATGAGGTAATTTGTCTAGATATAGGTATGACTTTATAAAGGAGCCTTTTCCACATTCCTCACTTTTCTATAGTTTCTCTCCAGAATGAGTTATCAAATGAGGAGAAAGAATCTGGAAAGTTCTAAAGGACTTGACTGATACATCCCAAGTTCAGGGTTTTTCACCTGTATGGATTGTCTTCTTTTCAGAAAGTACTTATGGACAATAGAAAGCTAGGCCACATTCTTTATATTTGTAGGACTTCTCTCGTGTATGAATTTTCTTATGTTTGTAAAGTCTTGATGGATAATTAAAGAACTTGCCACATACTTCACACTTGTAGGGATTCTCTCCTGTATGAATGATCTTGTGTTTAGAAAGTAATGATGGATAATGGAAGGCCTTGCCACATACTTGGCACTTGTAAGGTTTGTCTCCAGTGTGAATTATCTTATGTTCAGAAAGGGATGATGGAAAACGGAAGACATTTCCACATATTTCACACTTGTATGGTTTCTCTCCTGTATGAATTTTCTTATGGTTGGAAAGTCTTGATGGGTAATGAAAGGCCTTGTCACACACTTCACACTTATAGGGCTTTTCTCCAATATGAATCATCTTGTGTTTAGAAAGTAATGATGCATAATGGAAGGCCTTGCCACATATGTCACACTGGTATGGTTTCTCTTTTGTATGAACTTTCTTATGGTTGGAAAGTCTTGATGGATAATCAAATGCTTTGCCACATACTTCACACTTGTAGGGATTGTCTTCTGTATGGATTGTCTTGTGTTTAGAAAGTATGGATGGATAATGGAAGGCCTTGCCGCATACTTCACATTTGTATGGTTTCTCTCCGGCATGAATTTTCTTATGGTTGGAAAGTCTTGATGAATAATGGAAGGCCTTGCCACATACTTCACACTTGTAAGGTTTCTCTCCTGTGTGAATTCTCTTGTGTATAGAACATAAAGTTGTAGTATGGAAGGCCTTGCCACATACTTCACAACTATAGGGTTTTTCACCTGTATGTATTCTCTTGTGGTTAGAAAATAATGATGGACAACGAAACTTCTTGCCACATTCTTCACATTTGTAAGGTTTCTTTCCTGTGTGAGTTCTCTTGTGTTCAGAAAGTGATGATGGAACATGAAAGGCCTTCCCACACACTTCACACTTGTACGGTTTCTCTCCTGTATGAATTGTCTTATGGTTGGAAAGTCTTGACAGATAATGGAAGGCCTTACCACATACTTTACACTTGTAGGGTTTTTCTTCTGTATGAATTATCTTGTGTTTTGAAAGTAACGACGGATAATGGAAGGCCTTGCCACATACTTCACAGTTGTAGGGTTTCCCTCCTGTATGAGTTCTCTTGTGTTCACAAAGTGATGATGGAGAGCGGTAGGCCTTTCCACATACTTTACACTTGTATGGTTTCTCTCCTGTATGAATTTTCTTATGTTTTGAAAGCCTTGATGGATATTCGAAGGCCTTGCCACATACTTCACACTTGCAAGGATTCTTTCCCATATGAATTATCTTGTGTTTAGAAAGGAATAATGACGTGCAGAAGGCCTTGCCACATACTTCACAGTTGTAGGGTTTTTCTCCTGTGTGAATTATATTGTGTTGAAAAAGTTTTGATGGAACATGGAAGGCCTTGCTATGTATTTCACACTTGTAGGGTTTTTCTCCTGTATGAATCCTTTTGTGTTCAGAAAGTAGTGATGAAAAATGGAAGGACTTGCCACACTCTTCACACTTGCAGGACTTCACTCCTAAATGAATTATCTGATGATTTTGAAATCCTTTTTTCGCCTCAAAGACTTTGTCACATTCTTTGCATGTATAGCTTTTCCCCCCTGGTGAGTAAGAATTGAGAAATTAATGAAAAAAGAGCAAAAAAATCTGTATATCTATACAAATTGTTTTTTAAAAACCAACATTTACTCATTTGCATTTATTTGTACAAATCATAAGCTACATCCAATTTTCTGTACCTGTATTCTGTGAAACATAATTTAAAACACAGAATAAGTAAAAACTATATAGCCTTCCTTGAAGTAAGAAGACTATGACAACATAGAAGAGGGAAGGAATAGAATAGAAAACAAAAGCAAACATATACAAAAGCATAATATTCACTAAGAAAACCCATAATTTGAATAGGGAAATGGAAGTCAGCCCCTTAAACAAATACAGAAATTTCATGGCTAGTTAAAATAAAGTATAAATTAGTCTAATTTGGAAAACACCTGAATAAATATTTATATATTATATATTATATGTGTATAATATTGTAACTATAGTCTAAGTATAGAGTTTTGTTTTGGCTGTTTTGAAAGGTGACTGAAGAAGACTTGCCTTAATCACATTAAATAAAGATTCAAAAAAGTTTTATGCACATCTTTAGGCATAATGGTTTTGTGCATTTGGTAAAGATTATCCATGTTTTATTCAAATGCTTGATTTCTCTGTCCCCATATGTTTGTGCCATCCAGACATAGCATTGTAGTGCTCCTTCTTAAAATCTCCCATCTTAGGTTTGTGTAGACATTGTTCCCCATTTATGCTCTAACTTGTTAATAAAAGCTGATCAGCCAATGGCTGTGCTGAAGAGAGAATATGCTGGACTTCTGCTATCCCAGGGAAGAACAGAGAGGGGGGTTCACTATAAGGAAGGAGTCCAAACAGATATCATGGAAAGTCCCCTGAAGCTCAGAAAGCCAGGCCCATGGTAAAATGCAAGTATCATGGGGACTTTGCCTGGGATCTAACCAGATTACCTTAGAGAATTAGACTCAATAATTAATGTCCCAGTAATTATATTGTAAAGCATATCAAATAAATCTTATAGCCTCTGTTTCATTAATTTCCGAGTTAGCCAAGATAGAGAAAACTCATCACTTTTAAAACAACTGTACATATATTTTATTTAAAAAAAAAAAAACACCCAAGTTAAAGATTACATAGCAATGGCAGAGCTTTGGCTGTCATGGGAAACACAGGTTAATCCCATAGGAGAGGAAAACAAATATAATGAGAATCAAAGTATTCTAAATGTTAGAATATGTCTCCCTTTGAGAAAAAAAGACAGAAAATTAGATTTTGAAAAGCAAATGAGCATATAGTCTTCCAATAGGCCCCACCTAGCCGCTAACAGATATAGACACCCGGAGCCAAACAGTGGATGGAGGTTCAGGATCCCTGCGGAAGAAGAGGAGGAAAGATTGCAGGACCCATATGGGATAGAAACTCCACAGGAAGACCAATGAAGCCAACTACTGTAGATCCTTGGAGCTCTGAGTGTGAACCAACAAACCAAGCACATACATGGGCTGGACGAAGGCCTCCCTGCTCATATGTACCCAAAGTGCAGTGTGATCTTCATGTGGGTCCTGAACAACTTGAAAGTTGGATATCCCAAAAGTTGTTGCCCGTATGTGGGATATATAATGCAAGCTGGGCTGCCTTGTCTGGCCTTAGTGGGAGAGGAAGAGCCTAGCCTTGAAGAGTCTTGAAGTAGCAGGATGGGGGAATACACAGGCAGTGTGCACCTGCTCAGAAGAAACTGGGATGGTAGATGGGGGAAGGATTGTTGGAGGGGGTAACCACAAGGGGGACAATGAGCAGGATGTAAAGTGAACCAGTTAAAAAATATATATGTATAAATACATATATATTAAATTTAAAAATATATATATGTATATATACATATATATATATATATATATATTAAATTTTAAAAGTAGATGATTTATACCAGAACATGGTGTTTCAGTGGATTTATGTTAGCTCTTAGAGTTTCCCACTCTGTTCTCTGACACCCTCCTTCTCGCATACCTGAGTACTTAGTGGTGGCCGCTGGTCTCTTCACATCTGAAAGCTCTTGTCTTTGCTCCAGAAATGTGACCAGATATGGCTTAGTGGAAGCAAGACCTATTTGTGGAAAAAAATGGAGCAACATTGTTATTGTGGTCAGGTGGGAAAGAAAATGTCCCTCCAGGGCTGTGTGTATAAGGAATGAGAAGATACTGTAACAGAATACAGAAGGCTAGTTCTTATGTGTTTTCTGATGGGCATGTCAGAATGCTGAGGAGGAACTTGGGATTTGTGGGTTCTATGCTTCAAACCCCTCAGTTACAAGGAGAATTTTTACAATAGAAGTGTGTGACGTTCTCTCTAATGTGTACCACTTATATTCTAAGACAAACGATATATTTAGCAGGGTGGTATGAACACAAGGAGAAGTAGTTCAAAGCTATATGAATAATTTAAAATTTCCTTAAAAGTAGCCCTATGTCACTGATTGACATAGAAGCTTGCATGAGATACTGTAGAAAGGGAGCAAGTTTCATGCTTACAATTAAATAAAAATTCATCATGGAAGTGATCCTCACCCAGGAACACAAGGTTGCTGTAATTCTCCAAAATCACATCCCTGTACATTTTCCACTGAGCAGGACCCAGGTATTCCCACTCCTCTGCAGAGAAATACATAGCCACATCCCAGAATGACAGCATATCCTGAAAAAAAATGTAGAAAGAGTAAATATCAGACATTATTGTTTGGGGTTGGTATGGTCCTGCCATGTAATTAAATGCTAAATTCTGTACCCAATGTCTGGCTGCCCCAAGACAAGTCAATTCCCATGACTTCACCAGCAATTTTGGTATAAAACTGGCTCCCCAGTTTAAAATATTGGTGAAATAAAACTAGCAGCAGACAATGATGGGGGAGGATAGAGGTAAGCAGGGTTCGATGAATGGACTGGGGGTTGCAAGTAAGATCCACACAAGGAGAAAGGAACTAGGAAGGGAAGGAAAGATGTGAGGACAGGTCTCCAATAGTCATAATAGATCAGCAGCAATGCCCAAGGGAAATGCCCCCAAACCCATCTCATACATACTGATGGAACAGAGATAATTTGGGAAAGACTCAAACATCAAGAATTTAGGGAGCCAGTCTAGCTTTAGAAAAAATAGATTAAGAGTAATAATGCCCCATTCATTTGGAAACTATATGGGATAGATATAACCCCAATGAACTTACACATGATGCTAATTCTAACCATTAATAATAACAAATACAAAGAGGCATCATGTGCTTATGCATATAAATCAAAAGGTGAGCCTAAGTGAGAGGACAGCTGAAGCAGTTCTGATATAGGTAAGGAAGAATAGGAAAATACTCTTGATATGGTTATGTTTGCAACACAAGGCGCATCTCTAAGGGAAGTGGATCACAGAAGATCCCTAAAACTCCTATGGTGTAATGCATGTAAGAACCATAAAATGGAGGACAAGGGAAACTAAAACCAGTGTGTTGGGGTGAGACCGATGGCCCAGTAGTCAAGAGCACTGGCTATTCTTACAAAGGACATGGGGTTTGATTCCTAGATGCCACATGGCTGCTCCCAACTGTCTATAACTCCAGGTAAAGAGGATCAGGTAATCTCTTAGACATGAAAGGTAAGAAAATACCAATGCATAAATGCCTTTGGTAGAGCTTCTATTCCTGCCATGAAACTCCATGAACAAAAATCAGATTGTCGACGAGAGGGTTTATTAGGCTTACACTTCCAGAGCACAGCATAGCACAGCACAGCACAGCACAGCACAGCACAATTCATTGTTGAAGGAGATCAGGACAGGGAATTAAGCAGGACAGGGACCTGGAGGCAGGAAATGATTTAGAGATAATGGAGGGGTTCATCTCATAGGCTTCCTATAAATGGCTTGCTCAGCCTGCTTCTTTATAGAATCCAGGGCTAGCAGCTCAGAGTTCCACCTTGCATATCAGTATGTATCATGCTACATCAGTCACTAGGAAAATGCTCTCCAGGCTGGCATCTTACAGAGTATTTCCAAAATTAACATTTCCTATACTTACATAACTGTAGATAATTTCAAGTGCACAATACTTATGCTAGCACAATAAAAAAATAAAGATATAATTAAATCTTGGGAAAAAAATGGAGCTTTAGTGTCCTATCATTGTATTGTAATACAGCACACGTTATGTATATTCATCATGGTAGAGAGCCATGGCAATTGTGAAAGTTCTCAACCCAAATATGCACAATCACAAATGTCAATTACAATGAAGATCCACATATATTGTACGATGTACTTGCGAAGGGCTGGATTCTTGAGCATGTGCAGAGAGATGCAAATCATACTGTACTATGGGTCCAGAGTTTGAGCAGCCAATGGGTAGAACAATAAATTATTTTGTAGACAAATGGAATCAAATTATATTAACAACACTATAATTAGAAAATTTATCAGGCACTAGCAGAGCCACTCAGAAGAAAGCTGTATCAGGCTCCTGTCAGCAAGCACTCCTGACAAACACAGAAGTGGATGCTCACAACCATCCATTGAACTGAGCAGAGGGTCCCCGATGGAGGAGTTAAAGATAGGACCCAAGGAGCTGAAAGGGTTTGCATCCCAATAGGAGGAACAACAATATGAACCAACCAGTACCCCCAGAGCTCCCAGGGACTAAACCACCAACCAGAGTACACATGGAGGGACTCAGGGCTCTAGCCACATATGTAGCAAAGGATGGCCTTGTGGGACATCAGTGAGAGGAGAGGTGCTAGGTTCTGTGATGGATCGATGCCCCAGTGTAGGGAAATGCCAGGACAGGGAAGCACTAGTGGGTGAGTTAGTGAGCAGGGGGAGGGAGGCTGGGATAGGGGAAATGAGGAAAGTGGATAATATTTGAAAGTTATTGCGAGCTTTTGTGTCCCCCTGGTAAGAACACACTCAGGGCAACCGGAATCTTCTGCGGCACAAGCTTTATTGCTTACCCCTTCAGGAGCCAGTGGAGAAGAGAGCGCCAGAGAGAGAGAGATAGAGAGATCCCCTGAATGGCGAAAACCCGTCCCTTTTATGGAGGACTGTCCTCCGCCTCGGACGTGTCGCTCCCTGATTGGCTGCAGCCCATCGGCCGGAGTTGTCGTCACGGGAAAGGCAGAGCACATGGGGTGGGAAACTACCCCAGCGCATGTGCAGATGGTTTGTTTACACAGGTGCCAGTGCCATCAGCGCCATCTTGTAATGGCCAATATGAGGGCGGCTCCTTACAGAAAGTAAATAAAGAAAATATCTAATAAAAATTAAAAAAAAAAAAAGCAAATTTAGTAGTTCAGCCACTGTGGCAACTTATACCAAATCAACACTTTCAGAGGCCCCATGAAAGGACAATGGGAACTTTAGTGCGCTCTCCTCATCCAGCAGTGGACTTCTCCAGAAATCTGACAGAGGATACAGTGCCATGAAGGAGTCATTGATGCAGTTAAAGGGGATCCCACACTTCTCTTGCAACTGGGGATATCTGCCTAAGGCTGCTGTTTCTGAGGTATCCAGTGCTCTCGTTGCCCACATTGTATGATTTAGGCCTCTGGTGAACTAGGCCAATTTTCATCTACCAATACAATATTGCATGCTGTGCTTTTAAATAAACTTGCTTGCCTTTGTGTCAACAGCTTATACAAGATATCCTGTTCCCAGCTATTGCTTTTGTCTTCTTTAAGCCTTTTTCCTTAGTTCCCATCCCTGGTCCATCCATTCCACACTTTGCCATTTGAGATCTTAAATCCCTTGTATTCAGGAAAGCATCAGGACCTTAGCATTCCTTCATCCTACCTAAATTAAGAAGAATATCCACTGATCAATATTCCTCCAGGTTTCCTCTTCCTGAGATTACTGAACAATAGGATGAAAATTGCATCTCTCACTTAATTTACAATCCTTTAGATTAAACAGCTTACTGACTTTGTTAGATATCTGAGGTAGTATAAAGATCCAAAAGACAGAAGAGACAGGAGTCTAAAAACAGTGGGGGAAGAAGGCTGCAACCATTTAAAGGAACACATTAGGGCTGGGGAATGAGGCACAAAGTTCACCTTTATCTCCTGAAGACTCTCCTTAATCAAACTGTTTTCCAAAGTAGACAGTTTAACTCTTCAGACATTTGTTTCTTGAAAGAGCAGATAAGTTGGTAAAGTCACCCGTGATCTTAGAACAGTCTAACTTTACCACCAAGCAGAGTGAGTAGTTCTAGTGATCTCACCCAGAAATGTTTCTGATAAAAAGTTAGTTTTAGTGCACAAGAAGCTTAGTAGCACAATATGTCACACTTATGTTGTTATGCTTGAAATAATGATGTCTTGTCCCATCTGATAAGAGTCTTACTTGTAAAAACAGGATTCCTATATGAATATAGCTGACCTCCTTAACCTTGTCTGCTATATCCCAGGGAGGGATGTTTTTGGGAACCTCCTGTCTCTCAAGATAATCTTTCCTGCCTAAGCAGACATCACCAGGAAGGAGAGACTGCAGACCTGCAGGGGGCTCCTAGAGCTGCATCAACTTCCTCATTCCCAAGCCCCTCACCTGTTGCTCTAAAAGGTCCAAGTCAGGTTTCTCTCTTCACACAACCCCCATCTCATACTTCCAGGTGAGCTGGTGCCCCTCTTTGTGTGTACTCATCAACAGTCCATCTGTTGTTCCCAGCCTTTTTCTTGTCTTTCTTCTCTTTGGACTGTGCTCACAAATTGAACATCATCCATAAGGTCAAAAATGACCCCATACTGCATCCTTAAACGCCATTGAATAGTATCCAAAATTAAACATGTGTACCACAAGACCCTGATTACTTTACTTTTATGATTTAATTAAAGTTCATTCAAATGAAAGAAGTTCATATCAAACCACATTATGATGACCTCAAAATCACAGAAAAGGGGAATATAGAGAAAAACAATGTGTTTGTGTTAAAAGAATATAGAGCTATTTTATAACTGAAAAGAATAAGAGAAGCCATTATGAATTCAGACACACAAACCTAATAAAACAACATTTACTTTTGATGCAGAAGGGATGACTGCCAGGACATGCCTGCATTATTTCCTAAAAATCTCATGACTGATTCTCATAGAAAAACTAGACAATATAAAAGATCATGCTGGCATTTCTCCTGAATACCCTGCATGATAGAAATATTTGCCATTACACATTGCTTAGATGAGCACTAAGATACAGACTTTAGAAGTATACTCATAACCTTCATCAAAGACTACAAACATTTCAAAAAGGCATGAAGAAACATCTTAGTGCCATTAAAGTCGATTATGATAAGGATAATACATGCTTCTGTGATGCTCAAGAAACCAGAAATGTCAGGATGTTGGAAATGACAACACAATCCAGGGCTTGAATCTGGAATTCAATAAAGAGAAACACTGAACAGGAGTGTAGCAGCAATGATCCAAAAATGCATCCCAGTAATCTAGAAAGAAACTGAAAATAACAAAACTTACACTAGAAGAAATCTGAAGGTAGCACCTAAGGACTTATGATTAAACCAGATGATATAGATAAAACAAGGTAAGTCTACAAAGTAAGTGAAGAAAATACATCTGTGGGAAGGAAACATACAAGAAATGATAGGCACTGCGAAAAGACCAAACCTTCAAATTACAGGCATACATGAGGGAGAAAAATGCCCAGGCAATGCCATAAATATCATCTTCAAAAAGAACATAAAATAAAGCTTCCCTAAACTACGGACAGGGGCACCCATAAGCATATAAAAATCACACATAGCACCAATTGGACAAGATTGGAAAATTAAATGTGGCATATGAAATGTGCAAGGGAAAGAATATACTTATTAGGAGAGCAGCCAATTCATGGATGGAACTTTGAAAGCCAGAAGAGCCTGGAGTAATCATTCCAACTCCTAAAAGACAATGACATCCAACTTAAGATACTGCACACTGCACTACTATCTGCAGTAGTTGAAAGATATGCAAAAGCCAACCACAAAGTAAAGAGTATTTTTTTAAAAAATCATATTTTACAACCCAAACATAAAAAAATACACAAATAAACTCTTGTAGGCTGAAGAGAGAGATGAGCATAGCCAAGACACCGTGGAAAGGAATCGGAAGCCAAAAATGACAGAACCACAAAGGGCCATTGAGGACACAAACAGCTCTGAAAATGAGGAATATACTGACAGTGAACACTCACATACCAGAACAAGTGATGTGCACAGTCCTCCATTCAAAAGACACAGACCTGGATAATGGATCAAAAAACGAATCCAACTTTATGTTGTCTACAAGAAGGAGATTTGAGTGATGTGTCTTAGATTTTCCAATTAAACAGGACAGGTTTTCAAAATATTCCCTTATAATAGTCTGAATATTTTGGTATCTATTGTAATATCTGCCATTTCATTTCTGAATCTAATCATTTGGGTCCTGTTTCTGTTGATTAGCTGGATCAAGTGTCCCTCAAACTTATTTATCTTCTTAATGAACCTGATGTAAGTTTGTTAATCATTTGATTCTTTTTCTCTGAATTAATTTCAATTATTTTTCTTCTCATTCTTTTTAAAATTATTGGCCGTTGACAGGATTAGAATTACGTTTGTTCTTGTTTTTCCCAAATTTCTTCAATGTATCATCCAATCATTTCTCTGTGGTCTTTCTCATAGTTTCATGTAATTAGAGCTGTAATCTTCACCTGCTGGACTGCCTTCAACAGGTCCCGGAGATTTAGCTTTCTTATGATTTCCTTTTCAATCCTATGTATGTGTTACACATAAATAAAAAACATTAATGAGCCGGGCATGGTGGTGCACGCCTTTAATCCCAGCACTCGGAAGGCAGAGGCAGGTGGATTTCTGAGTTCGAGGCTAGCCTGGTCTACAAAGTGAGTTCCAGGACAGCGGGGCTATATAGAGAAACCCTGTCTTGAAAATCCAAAAAAAACCAAAAACATTAATGAGGGAGAAATTACAACCTAAATGGATTCAAACAAATGGGGAGATTGAAAGTGTAATAAAATGTTTTCCAGCTAAATAAATAAATTCTGTAGTTAGATGGATATATATGGATTTTTAAGAGGAACCTTGGAGCTCTTACCCCAGCTCCCTACCAACTTGCAGTCACTCTGGGCAAACCGAGCAGTGATCACCATGATACCAAACGAGAGGAAGACTCTACAAAGAAAGAATTTCAGGTGACTTCTCCTTATGGACATTGATGCAAAAGTGCTCACTAAAATACTCACAAACCAAATGCAGGAACACATCAAAAAGAGCACCCATCATGATCAAGTAAACCCATCAACTTAACACAACATATAAATAAACTGAGAAAACTAAAAATGACATAATAATCTGCTTAGATTGAAAAAATATTTGGAAATAACCCAAAACACCTTCATGTTAAAAGTCTTGGAGAAATCAGGGATACAGGGCACATATGTAAACATAATAAAAGCAATATACAGTAAGCAATAGACAACATCATATAAATGGAAAGAAGATTAAAGCAACCCCACTAAAATCTGGAACAGGGCTGTCCACTCCCTCCATACCTCTTCAATAGAGCATTCGAAGTTCTAGCCAGAGCAGTAAGACAACTAAAGGAGATCAAAGGTATATAATTCGGAAAAGAAAAAGTCAAAGGATGGCTATTTGCGATTTTATGGTAGTATACATAAGTGACCACAAAAACTCTACCAGAGAACTCCAACAGCTGAAAAACACCTTCAGCACACGGACTAGATTCAAAACAGATTAAAAAGTCAGTAGACGTCTTTTATACAAAATGAGGAAGAAATGGGAAACTGGGACTATTTCCCAGGGAAATAACCACCTTAATAATATCCACAAATAATACAAAACATCTCGGTATAACTGTAACCAAGCAAGTGAAAGACCTGTATAACAAGAATTTCACATCTCTAAAGAAAAAATATGCTGGGCAGTGGTGACTCACGCCTTTAATCCCAGCACTCGGGAGGCAGAGGCAGGCGGATTTCTGAGTTCAAGGTCAGCCTGGTCTACAAAGTGAGTTCCAGGATAGCCAGAGCTATACAGAGAAACCCTGTCTTAGAAGAAGAAGAAGAAGAAGAAGAAGAAGAAGAAGAAGAAGAAGAAGAAGGAGGAGGAGGAGGAGGAGGAGGAGGAGGAGGAGGAGGAGGAGGAGGAGGAGGAGGAGGAGGAGGAGGAGGAGGAGGAGGAGGAGGAGGAGGAGGAGGAATGAGGAGGAGGAGGAGGAGGAGGAGGAGGAGGAAGAAGAAGAAGAAGAAGAAGAAGAAGAAGAAGAAGAAGAAGAAGAAGAAGAAGAAGAAGAAGGAAAAAGAAGAAGGAAGAAGAAGAAGAGGGAAGAAGAAGAAGGAAGAAGGAAGAAGAAGAAGAAGAAGAAGAAGAAGAAGAAGAAGAAGAAGAAGAAGAAGAAGAAGAAGAAGAAGAAGAAGAAGGAAAAAGAAGAAGGAAGAAGAAGAAGAAGGAAGAAGAAGGAAGAAGAAGGAAGAAGAAGAAGAAGAAGAAGAAGAAGAAGAAGAAGAAGAAGAAGAAGAAGGAAGAAGGAAGAAGAAGAAGAAGAAGAAGAAGAAGAAGAAGAAGAAGAAGAAGAAGAAGAAGAAGAAGAAGAAGAAGAAGAAGAAGAAGAAAAGAAGAAGAAGAAAGAAGAAGAAGGAAGAAGAAGAAGAAGAAGAAGAAGAAGAAGAAGAAGAAGAAGAAGAAGAAGAAGAAGAAAGAATATGAAGAAGATATCAAAAGATAAAAAGATCTCCCAAACTCATGTATAAATAGGATTAACATAGTAAAAAATGGCCACCTTATCAAAAGCAATCTACAGATTCAATGTACTTCCCATCAAAATTCCAACACAATTCTTTATAGATCTTGAAGGAACCATTCTCAACTTCATATGACAAAACAAAAATCCCTAGATAGCTAAAACAAACTTGAACAATAAAAAAAAACTTCTAGACACATCACCATCCCTGATTTCTTAATATACTATAGAGCAACAGTAATAAAAACTGTATGCTATTGGTGTAGAAACAGACATGTTGATCGGTGGAATAAAAAAGAGCCAGAAATAAACCTACACACCTATGAACATTTCATTTTTGACAAGAATCCCAAACCATACACTGGAAAAAAGAAAGAAATGGTCTAACTGGATATTTGCATGTAGAAGAATTTAAAAAGTTACATATTTACCACCCTGCACAAAACTCATGACCTCAACATAAAACATATACACTATATCTATTAGAAATGAAAATGTGGAGTACCCTTGAATACATTCGTATAGGAGATAACTTCCTGAACACCAATAGCTCAGGCACTAAGATCAACAATTAATAAATGGTGCCTTATGAAACTGCAAAGCTTCTAAAAGGCAAAGAACACTGTCAACAGGATAAAACATGAGCCTACAGAATAGGAAAAAGTATTTGCCAATCCCACAGAGAGCTGATATCCAAAATAAACAAAGAACTCAGGAAGTTAGACATCAACAAACTGAGTTACCCATTTAAAAAATGGGGTACTCAGCTAGGCAGAGAATTCTCAACAGAGGAATTTCTAGGTAACAGGAGAACTAGAGGAATGGCTAGGTAACACTTTTAAAAGGTTCAACATATTTAGTCATTAGGTAAATGCAAATCAAAGTGACTCTGAGATTCTACTTTTCATCCATCAGAATAGCTAAGGTCAAAAATTTAAGTAACAGCACATGCTGGCAAGGACGTGGATCAAGAACACTGCTCCATTGCTGGTGGGAGTGCCAACTTGTACAACCACTATAGAAATCAGTTTGGCAGTATCTCAGGTAACTGGAAATAGTTCTACCTCAAGACCTAGCTATACCATTGCTGGGCATATACCCAAAGATCTTCCTGCATACCACAAGGACCCTTGCTCAACAGTGTTCATAGCAGCTTTACTCACAATAGGTATAAACGGCAAACAATCCAGATATCTCACAAGGAATCAGCAAAACAAGGACATCATCAAATTTGCAAGCAAATGGATGGAACTAGAAATGTAACCCAGACCCAAATGGGTATGCATATTAGAAGTGGATATTAGCCATAAAGTAAAGGATACACATGCTGTAATATACAGATCCAAAGAAGCTAAGTAACAAGGAATGTTTAAGGGACAATGCTTGGATCTCACTCAGAAGTGGAAATAAAATAGTCAGATGTGGATGGACAGATGGACGTGGGTAGGGAAGGCGATAGGGAGATTCTAGGAGAGAGGACCAGAACAGTGAATGGAATTAGATGGTGGGCATGGGAAGGGGGATCTTTGGAAAAAGTCTGAGATCAGGGATGCAAGAGGCTCCATGGAGTCTATGAGGGTGACCCAGGCTGAGTTCCTAGCAGTGGGGAATTTGGAAAGTAAAGTGGCTTTCCCCTGTAGTCAGGTAGGGTTCCAATTGAAAAGATAAGGACACCAACCTGTGGACAAAACCTTAGACACAAAATTTGTCATACCTACAAATAGTACAGGGAGAAAGACAGAGAAGAGACAGGAAATGACCAACCCCTGACTACCCCCAATTTGCAACCCCTTTTCTGGGCAAGAACCAATGCCTAACACCATTAATAATACTCTGTTTAGTCTTGCAGACAGGAGAATGGTATCTACCAGCATCTGACAGAAACAGATGCAGAGAACTACAGCCAAATATTAGAAGGAGCTCAGGGACACTCATTGAAGAGTAGGGGGAAGTATTGTAGGATCAGGAGTGGCTATGGGCTCCACAAAACACCAACACAGTCAGTCTGATCATCAGTCGCAGTAACATTAGGAGGAAATGAAAAGAGCCTGCAAGAAAAAGGGCAGGACTGCACAGCATAGGAGACTGGACTCCTCCCTGAGGAAGAGGAAGAGGAAGGAACCCCACAGATTACTGTCTGGATGGTGGTGATACCATATGTGAAATACAGTAGTAGATGCAGTTATCATTTTCCATCTGTAGAGCCAGAATGCTGTTCTGGGAAAATTCATTTAAAATCATAAGAAACCACCAGGGGGGTAATGACAGAAAACAACAGAGGTGATGCAAAGATGACAACCATTCCCTGCAAATACAGAGGAATACTCAAGCCAGACAAAGATAGAATCCTTTCCCACACAGGAAATGCAAGCAGGTTTCTAACCCCAACACTAGTCATTAACAGAAGGATGCTAGTGAAAATTTGGATGTAACATTTCAAATACATTCGACGGAACTTCTTAAAGCCCATTTGTAAGTTTTCATAATTAGAAGATGTCAATTGGATGGATTTCTATCAGGGCACTGGTGCTCAGAACTGAGACCAACCAGAAGTAATTACCACATAGAAAAAGAAAAGCTATGTTTTAAGAATCTTTTTAAAACCTATGGTCTCATGTAGCCTAGGCTCACTTTGAGTTGGCTATAAAGGAGGTGATGATTTTGATTCTCAGGATTCCTGACTCCTCCCCAAAAAGCAGAAGTGACAGAAATGTGTCATAGAATACACTCAAATTCTCTTTTCTGTCATAGAGCTGTTTAATTAAAAATATATATGGATATAATGTGCCTATAAATTGTATATGAGCACGATGCTGTACTCTCTCTACATTGTAAGGAACGTGTTTTGATGTATAAGGCAGCATGCGATTCCGACTTCATATATTGTTATTTTTTTTTCTACAGATTAGCAAAGTTAACGAGGAAATGTCTGTTACCCTAGGTATGGTTAGAAACTCATTGAAAATCCCAGTAGCTAGGACAAGGTGGTCTGAAGCCCATGATTTCTGGGAGTAGACTTGAATGCCATGAGCCAGGCTCTGGCTCACTAACCCTTGGTTTGACTGAAGAGTGACAATATAAGCAAGATCGCCTGAGATGGGGGGAGGGCTGTGGTGGAGTAACCCTGAAAAAAACAAACACACACACATCAAGTCATCTCTTATATTTGAAAAGGAGTCCAAATTTTGGACAGAACACTTATTAAGAGGATTATTGTCTAGTGATTTTTAAGCAGAAGGGCAAATTCCATATTTGGGCAAACACCGGTTCATACCAATTACAAGATTACTCTGTGTCTATGTAGCCATGTATTGTGATGGTTCAAGTATAGGATTATACATTCAGAATTCTTTTCAACTCGAGGCATCCATAAATCCAACAATTCATTGCAAAGGAAAAGAAACTAACATTCCATAAAACAATCACCCTCACAGGTCTCTCTGTCCCTGGACATTAGGGAGTTTAGGAAGATTTGTGAGTTCAAACTGGAGTAGTGGACGGGATATAAAGTTTAGTAGGCACTAGATGTCCACGTGTTCTGTATGTCCCGAGAATCTAACTACAGCTATGTAAGCACAGGCAGAGCACGTTTCCCCAGTAAAGATGAGTGCGCTCCCGTCAGCATCTCAGGCACAGGCAGTCAGCAGACCCAGCCTGCCCTTGCCATCCTGTTGTTTCCAACCTTCTCCCCCTTCAAACCTGTGCCCAGGGTCAGTGGCCCAGCCTAGGTCAACACAGCATCTCCAGGTCAGCTCAAATCAAGCTTCTTCAGCGCCCGTCCAGCCGCCCTGCACAGTCCCTCAGATCTGCAAGATGGCGCTGTTCCCTGCACCAACCTCCATGTCAGAGATCCAAACGCAGGGCTCAACAGGACAGCCGCCTAACTTTGGGGAGAAGCTTAAGTTTGAAAATCAAATGCGGAAGTTTGATAAGAACAGCCAGCCTTTTGGTGACGTCAACGTGGTAGGGACTACATTTCCCACAAGTCAGTGCGAAGAACTTCCAGGAACCCACAGAACTAGTTTGTTGTCCACCAGAATTCCTGCCAACCTTGAGTAGGTTAAGTTGGGAAGAAACAAGCATCTGCAGATGGGCAGACAAGGGCATTTGGACTCTTAAAGTCCGGTGGTCGCAGCACCCTATGTTAGCCTGTGCGTCGAACCTTTTACAGTGATGTTTACCACGTTTCCTAGTTATTTCTGCTAGGACGCTGTGGTTTTAAAGGAATTTAAAGTATTTTACTACCATATGGAAAATTCATCAGTTACTTTACTTAAAAATATGGAAGCTAATTTAGTACTGAGCATTATCTCTTGAAGATGCTCTTGAAACCATCCTTGGTGACCCTGATTGTCTTGCAGCATCTCAGGTGGTTAAGAGAAACATATTAAAATTCAAAGCTAATCACCACCAGGTGGTTTCTGAGCACTGTTTTCCTTCTCTGCATCTCTCCCAAGGGGAAGGGGGCAGGCAGGCAGAGCTCTTGGGATCACAGTGGTATATGTACAGAGAGACAGGAAAATTAATAAGGAACATCAAACCTAACACAGGAAATCCTATAGTGCACAATGGACCAAGGCTGAGCCACTGCCCCTGGGCACAGGTTTGAAGGGGAAAAGGTTGGAAACAATAGGATGGCAAGCGTCCTTGGTCCATTGTGCACTATAGGATTTCCTGTGTTAGGTTTGATGTTCCTTATTAATTTTCCTGTGTCTCTGATGATCCTGTCATCGTTCATATTTCACCATATTTGAACATCAGTGGTATCTGCCTTAAACTTCCCACATTTCTCTGAAGCAGAAGGTCAAGATAATTCCTTCTCAAATACAAAGGTATCAGAAATGTGTTCATATAACTGTCAGATGAGATCACTGTATTAAAGAAGTTACACTGGAAACATGGAGTATTGAGAATTCCCATCTCTTCTTTGGAAGGCTTATTCTTGTGCAGTTCATGCTTGAGTCAAAGTTACAAAACCCCTTGCTAGCTGTCTGGGAACAGTAGTATGCTAGCAGCCTTCAGATGAACATGTAGAACTCTCAGCTCCTCCTGTACCATGCATGCCTGAATGCTGCCATGTTCCCTCCTTATTACTGGACTGAACCTCTGAACCTGTAAGCCAGCCCCAATTAAATGTTGTCTTTTATAAGACTTGCCTTGGTTGTGGTGTCTGTTCACAGCACTAAAACCCTAAGACAACTAGGCTGTGTACGATTTACTGAACTAAGACAGAAGTTGGTACCAGGAGTGGGATATTGTGATAGGCATGACCACGCATTTGTCTGGAAGAATATGGATTTGGGGACTTTGAATTGGGAAGCAGTAGAATGTTTCAAATGGAGCTTAAGGGGCTATCCTAGAAAGAATATGAAAGACTTTGTTGCTGATAGTGATGTGGCCTACAGACTGTTTTAGTGGTATTTTGGTGTTTTTTGTGGCTGCTTTTTGCCCTTATCTGATGAATCTAACTGAGTCTAAGGTAAAGAGATTTATATTAATTGTATTGACAAAAGAAGTCTGAAAAAAGCCCAGCAGAGACTTTGTTCTCTGGTTAAGTTTCATGAAGAGCATTTTGAACAAGCTTAGCAAGCATAGGAAAAAAATATAAAATATATGGTTCAAGTCTTAAAGGGACACCAAGAAGTGAAATGGAGCTGAATCCTATGTTCTAGAAGATAACAGCTTGAAGGATTTGGGGGCAAGATTTCATCCAGCTAAGTTTAGATCCAGGCATGGTGGTATACACATTTAATCCCATCATTACAAGGGACAAGGCCATGCAGATCTCTGAATTCAAGACCAACCTATAGTGCAAGTTCCAGGGAAGCCAAGTTCAGGCAGTGAGGTAGTTGGAAAACAGAAAGCTGAAAATAGAATAAGGGCACCAATTTCCAGTGCCAGCAAGCAGTAGAACATGGTAGCTTCAGCCATGTGGCTCTGGCTTTAGAGTGAAAACAGAAGGTACTACTGGGACAATTGATGGCTAGCTGGAACTAAGATGTTAGTGGTGATTAAGAAGAGTCCAGCATCATTGAGGTGAAATCTTCTGGGAACTATTTTCTGAGCACACAAAGAAACTGTGTTTCAGAGATAGCCAAGCTTGTACCTTGTGCTACAGCTATACTTGGTAATATGTAAGAGTCACCCAGGTGGTACTGGTTTTGAAGGCATGAAGTGGTCATGAAGAGCAGCTGAGGCTTAGCACTGTGAGAGGTCATGAAAGGACATTGGTGAAGGTGCAGCCTTAGTTGATGGCCCAGGACTGAAGGGGTCATGCAAAGGATTCGAGGCTTGGCACCATGAAGAGATCTTATGAGAGGCTATTGTTGGTGAAGCCTAGCTTCAGCAGAAGACCCCAGTGTTTTGAAGATGTCATTACCATGGGATAATAACCTAGAACATCAGTAGCAGTGGAGTAGATCAACCTGAGCCTCTAATGCTACAGAGAGCAGAGCTGGAGAAGGAATATCAACCCTTTGAAGGAGGCCAGAAGACTGTCTATGGATATGAGACACTGAAACAAGAATCTACAATATTGAAGTTGCCTTGAAGACTGCAAGATTTTCGAGATGCCAGATTCATAAAATATCTCTGGAGGAATACTACTTATAGGGAGTGGAATCAACCCAGGAAAACAAGTTTGTTGTAGTCAACAAAGATTTTTTTTTTAAAAAAAGGAGTTGGAGATCTGAAGACCACTTTGACATCAGACATGAAAATGCAGAGTTTGGAGTTTGTCCAGCTGGTTTCCTATCTTGATTCAGGGATTACAGTTAAATGTTTGGATGGATATCAGAAGAGACTTTGAACTTTGGATTTATGACATTGTTGATACTGGTATAGATTTTAGAAGTTGGACTAAATGTACTTTTTAAATTATGCTATGGCTATATATGGCCCGCTGAGACTCTTGTGTTTGAACAAGTCTATGAGGCAAAGGAGTGGAATGTGATGGTTTGTATATGCTTGGCCCAGGGAATGGCAATATTGAGAGCTGTGGCCTTGTTGGAGTAGATATGGCCTTGTGGGTATGGGCTTTAATACCTTTGTCCTAGCTGCCTGGGAATGCTACTCTGCTAGAAGCCTTCAGATGAAGATGTAGAACTCTCAGCTCCTCCTTTACCTTGCCTGCATGGATTCTGCCATGTTCCCTCCTTGATAATACTGGGCTGAACCTTTGAACCTGTAAGCCAGTCACAATTAAATGCTGTCCTTTATAAGATTGCTTTGGTTGTGGTGTCTGTTCACATCAATAAAACCCTAACCAAAACAACTAGGATATTTAACATTTCTTTACCTAATACATTTAATCTAAATCTCTTTAAATTGCTTCATCCTCAGGCAGAGTATTTTGAACAGGAAACAGAGTAGCAAATTCTTCACCAAACATCACACACACACACACACACACACACACACACAGAGGGGGGGGGGGCATGTCTGTGAAATCTTTTGAGCCAGTCCCCCACAGTTCAAGTCACCCTCAGCACCAAAGTCTTCCATATTCTTACTAGCATTTCCCATTAAGCCCTTCCTAAAGCACTCCACTGCTTTCCAAATCCATACTCTCCAAATCCATATTCCTCCAAACAAAAACATGGTGAGGCCTATCACAGAAAAGAACCAAGTCCCTGGTACCAAGTTCTGTCTTACTTAGGGTGTCATTTCTCTGGAGGGACAACATTATTAAGGCAACTCTTAGGAAGGATTTAATTGGGGCTGGCTTATATTTTCAAGGGTTAGTCCATTATCATCGCGGGAGGAAACATGGTTGGGTTTAGGCAGACATGGCACTTGCAGAGCCAAGAGTTCTACATCTTTATCTGTGACTGCCTTCTGGAGACAGCAAGGAAGAGGATCTGGATCATACTGGCCAGACTTGACTATATGTTTCAGACATCAAAGCCATACCTCCATTGTGACATGCTTCCTGTAGCAAGACTGTACCTCAAATGAGGCCACTCCTAACAGTGCCTCTTCCCTTGGACCAAGCATGTTCAAACTACTGCTGTCTCCTTGTCATACAATAATCAAAACACTAAAGATTAGAATCAATTTCTCAATAAATAGGCATAAACTAAATTTTCAGTAAAAAGACATAAACTAACTGAATGGTTGCAAGGCAAAAAAGACCACCCTGCCATCTACAAGAAATACACCTCAACATCAGAGATAGCTGTCAGCTCAGAGTAAAGGTTTATAAAAATATTGTCCAAGCAAATGAATGTCAGATAGAAGGTGGTGTAGCTATTGTATTGTATTGTGTAACAAAATAAAATCCAAACCCAAATTAATCAAAGAAACCAAAGAAACCAAACTCATGAAAGGAAAAATCCATAAAGATGATGTTTCAATTCTTAACATCTATATCACAAATGCAAGGACCCATGACTAAAAGAGAAACATTACCAAGCTTAATCCCACATTGGCCCTAACATATTAATTGGTGGAGAGTTCAATTCCCCACTCTTACCAATGGACAGGTTATCCATTCAAAAGCTTAACAAACCAACAAAGATAGCATCAATAACAAACATTAAACCAAATAGATGTGTCTGATACCTGCAGAACATTTCACCCGAAAACAAAAGACTATACCTTCTTTTCAGCTCATATGGAAATTTCTCTCAAACTGACTACATACTCTGTCACAAAGCAATGCTCACCAGACATACGAAAATTGAAATAACCCACTGCATCCATTCAGACCACCATGGATTAGACCAGAATATTAAGAACAACAGAAACAACAGAAATCCTAAAAATCACAGGGAATCCAAATGTAGCCACCAGCTCCACGGAGAACTTTTTCCTGGAAGGAAAGCTGGGGCTGTATGAGATGGACAGCAAGAGAAGAGTGAGACCAAGACAAAGTTTCTGATCAAGGCCCAATGTTTAATCCTTGAGTCTAAATTTTAAAGGGGAAGAAACCCGTCCCCTGCTATGCCAGGATCTCTTTGCTTTGTCAGGATCAGGAAAACAAGCTCAGTTGCTCAGCAGATAGTGGCTTCTGGCAGGAAGCTGCAGATGTGGCAGGACAATAGGCCTTACCTAGGTCAGAATATTCTACCTGAGGTGGGCTAGCAAAGGTGGGCAAAACAAGGTCTCATTCAGCCCACTCAAAGCTGGGAGGACGGCACATCTAAACAACTCTCTCCTGAATGAAATAGATTTTCAAAGCAGAGCTAAAGCCAATAATCCTTTTTTTTTTTTTTTTCTTTCGAGACAGGGTTTCTCTGTGTAGCTCTGGCTGTCCTGGAACTCACTCTGTAGACCAGGCTGGCCTCGAACTCAGAAACCCTCCTGCCTCTGCCTCCCAATAATCCTTGATTATTTCAGAGAAATAGAAATGAAGGAAACTTTTCAAAATTCATTTTATGAGGCCACAGTAAGACGGATAATCAAAGCCGAGCGTGGTTTAATCCCAGCACTTGGGAGGCAGAGGCAGAGGCAGAGGCAAGCATATTTCTGAGTCTGAGGCCAGCCTGGTCTACAGAGTGAGTTCCAGGACAGCCAGGGCTACACAGAGAAACCCTATCTCAAAAAACAAAACAAAACAAAAACAAAAACAAAAAAAAAAACAAAACAAGATGGATAATCAAACTACACAAAGACTCAAGGAAGAAAGACAATTACAAAATCAGCATAGATGCAAAAATCATTAAAGTTTGTTCAAAGCCAATCTAAGAAAACATCAAAAATGTTATATAGCATGACCACTAGGACCATTCCTCCCAGATATAAAGGAATGGTTCCACATTTTTTAAAAAGTTAGTGTAATGTACCATATAAATAAACTTAAAATAAAACTGCATGATCATCATATTAGACAACAAAAAAGTCCTTTGACACATCTTAATGACAAAAGTCTTGGAAAGAGTAGACATACATTGGACATAGCTAAATACAATACAGGTGATTTACATCAAGCCTATTTTCAACAGCAAATTAAACAGAGAGGAACTCAAAGAAATTTCAGTAAAATCAGCAATAAGGCAAGGTTCTCTCCTCCCTCCATATCTATTGAATACAGTATCTGAAGTTGTAGCTGAATAATTAGTAAGCTGAATGGAATAAGGGGATCCAAATAAGAAAGGCAGAAGTCAAATATCATTTTTTGCAGAGAGATACAAAGAACAAATGGACTAAGGAAAATCAGAGGAACAACACTCTTCACAATAGCCAAAAATAACATATAATATATTGTGAAAATTCTATGTGGCAAATGTAAGACTTGTTGGACAAAAGCCTCACATCTTTGAAAAAAATAAATTGAAGAAGATATCAGAAAGTGGTATTGTCATATCTCTAGGACCTTTAAACTTCAGAATAATGACACAGAATAGTATTAATATTTATTTTATCTTAGGGCTTAGCTAGCTACCTCACAGCTAACATATCTAAATTAACCTGAGTTTTGTAGTCCATATCTGCTACATGACCTGTTACTTTTCACTATGTCAGTCCTGGCACCTGTTCCTTCCACCTCAGTGTGATGTTGGAGAATAAACCTGGCAATTGATTCTTCCCACAGAGCCTCTCTCTGCCCCCAAAGTGACATCATTCTTCTCCAGCCTCAGCTATTGGCCATCAGTTCTTTATTTGAGACAATCAGAAGGTAAGAGAGGTATATGTTTACAAAACACTGATGCAGGGAATGAGCCATAAAAATAACAACACCAAAGTCCATGCATCAGTCGACACTCTCCTGGTAGACAAATCAATATTTGAATAATACAAAGAAAACCTTTATACACTGTACAAAATTCTATCCCAGTATCTCTTCCTTTTTAGTCTAATGAATGTCTTTTTTCTCTAAAATCAATACATTTTAGATGAAAATTTTCATGATCTCCCTTCATCCTCATCAGAGACCTGACAAGGATAAAATTACCTGAGAAAACAGTAAATGCAGAGCAAGAAGCTTCCAAAATTATAGAAACAACAGAGACTACTAGCTGCCTGGACAGTTACCCACATTCCTCTGCAACACTTGGGCATCCATCTTCAGCCTAGAAACCTAGAATACCTGACAGGATTCTTGTTAAGCAGGGATATAGAAGGATAGTCATACTTTGTCCCTGCAGTCAGTCAACTTCTCGGTGTTCTATTTGTCCACACTTTGGATGACATACTTTGTGCAGTCTAGGCAAAGGTAGGTTTTTAACCAGTAGCTACCTTTGCCATATTTGAATCAGACTACAGTGGGAGGTTCTTTGGTGCCCATCATCTTCTTGG
Organism: Mus caroli; assembly: GCF_978045245.1. NCBI lineage: Eukaryota > Metazoa > Chordata > Mammalia > Rodentia > Muridae > Mus > Mus caroli. The sequence continues at coordinate 53,889,362 of NW_028227270.1, read as the reverse complement.
AAGTAGATTGGTGGTGCTATCAGAAACTGATGTGTCTCGCTGTCACAAAAAGACATTTATTATTAAAGCATCTTAAATGCCATATCCTGTAGATATCTGAAGTGTTTAAAAACTACCTATATGTCAAAGAGATATCTGAGTATGTAGGTTTTTTTCTAGCCATTTATCTGTTTAACTTTGAAAACAGCTACAGGAGGGCAAACAAAGCTTATTTTCATAAATAACTAAAGAAGTAGAACTAAAGAAGACTGATTAAATGACTACCAACTTGTATTATTATAATTATCCAAAACAGTTTGAAATAGTAGCCTTTAAAGACTGTAATTGTTTGTGTAGGATACCTAAAACATGGTGAAAACATAATATAGAATTTTGTAATGTAAAGAACCTTAAATTTGTATCAATAAATCAATCAATTCTATACCAATGTAAGTTATTTGGCCTCTTGATGGTCTTTAGTTTAAACAGAGTCAAAAATCTATCCTTTCATCTTATTATTTATATATACCATTTTTCTTTTCATCCCCTCTCCACTACTTTGCCCCTAGGACAAGAGAGAAAAGAAAGAAGGATGAAAGAAAGACAAAGAAAGGAAAAAGAAGAGATTCTTGAATCTTACCATTTTTGCTTTGTTTCCTCTCAAACACCATTAACAACTATTGACCAAAATCCCCTTAAACAATTACAAACTTTCATCATACATGGAAAAACCCACCCTGCCTTTTGGAAATGAGACTGTTTTCTCTTATATTTCTTCTTATATTTCAATCATTCCCTGTCACCATCAGAGGAATTCAGCCACAGATCAATTAAAAGATTTAATGCCTGTTGTTAAAAGTACCATTGCTCTGGATGTAATCAAGGACAAAACAACTTCAATAGATAAAACAAAAAGTTCAGGATAGACCACAAAAAAACAAAACAAAACAAAACAAAAACAAAAAAACAAAAAAACCAAGTATTTGGTTAAACTGCTATAGGATCAGAGACTAAAGCCAGAAACACAGATAAATGACCTTGAAATTGAAGGTGTAATGAAAAGGTCAGCTTAGGAACTTTGGAAAGGTCATGAAACACTTGCCCCCCTGAAAGGGAGAGACTAATTTGCATTTCTCTGACAACAGGGCAGAACCAACCTGTGGGTGGGGATATACTCCCTAGGACCACCTTCAGACAAGGGATTCCCTAAACACCAATCAGTTTAAAGGGTGCATTGTTCTGCCAATCATATTGTGCCTAGTTGCTAATACTCTATTCTGCCTCTGGAAACCACATAAAAACTCCCTGAATGGTTGCTGGGGGTCGCTGCAGATCCTTCAGATCTGGGAAGACCCAAGTGCACTGGAACAATAAATTCCTCTTGCTTTTTGCATCGATCCTGGCTCTAAGTGGTTCACTCAGAGGGTCCCAGATAAGTTAAGCCTCCCCGGAGTCTTACATAATAGACATGGGAGCAGATGTAACAATAATTTTACCAACATCTTGGCATCCAGATGACCTTCAGAGGGTAAATATCAGCTTCTAGGGACTTTATTTATGGTGTAACAACTTACAAGTTAGGTCAGGTGTGTAGGGCCAGAAGGATAGATATATGAATAAAAGCAATATGTGGCGGATATAGCATGAATTTATTGGGACATGAGTTGTTGCAACAACGGAAAACACAGACCAACTTTCCTCCACTCTCAGAAAGGATCCATTGTCTGGCACCATCTGGAGAGGGTAAAGGTTGATATTCCAGAGATGTTTCACTGTGGAAAACACAATGTGTGAGCCATTTTAGGCAAAGCCTAAGAGACAAGTCTCTGGAAAGATTCCTGCTACAATATGCCTTTACTGTTAATATTAAAATTATATTACTGAACATTTGCTCACCTTGATTGGGCAGGATCTCTACAGATCTAATGAAGATTCACTGTTTTGCAGTGATGCTATTCAGACAAATATATGACTTCTTAATAATAATAATAATAATAATAATAATAATAATAATAATAATAATAAAAACTAACAAGAATATCCATGATACAACTCAGAGCCAGAATGAAGTTTACTATGAAGGAAGGCCCAAGTGAGGATCCTTCCTTCCCACTTAGAAGACATAATAATCTCAGAAGACAGAGGGAGGGAAGGACCTTTGTAGGAGAGGGGATTGGGAAAGAAAGAAAGGGCAGGGGGCACTGGGGTGAGATAGGAGTGAAGCAGAGAGGGACAGGAGAATCAATGGAAATACGAAGCTGCAGGGGGTGAATGGTGAGGGCAGTGATCTGGGATGTGAGAGGCCCACAGGAATCAATGGGGATGACCTTAGTCAAAATGGACAACAGTGAAAAGATGGAGCCTGAAGAGAAGACATCCTGTAGATAGACAGGGCCCCCAATGGAGGAATGGTGACATCCAACCATCTTCATATTTTCACCCAGTATTGTTCCTGTGTAAAGGAAATACAGGGACAGAAATTGAGCAGACACTGAATGAAAGTCCATCCAGGCCTGGCCCAACTGGGTATCCATCCCAAGTGTATGCACCAAATCCTGACACTATTACTTATGCCATGCTGTTCTTGCAGAGAGGAGCCTAGCATGGCTGTCCTCTGAGAGACTGTACCAGCATTTCACTGAAACAGATGCAAACCCTTACAGCCAACCATTGGACTGAGGTCAGAGACTTCTATGAAAGAGTTAAATGAAGGACAGAAGAAGCTGAAGGGGATGGCAACCCCATAGGAAGAACAACAGTATCAATTAACCTGGACGTTTCAGAGACTAAGCCATCAACCAAAGAGCATACTTGGTCTGGTCTGCCGCCCCCAGCACATATGTCGCAGGGGACTGCCCTGTCTGGCCTCAGTGGGTGAGAATGTGTCTAATCCTGTAGAGACTTGATGCCCCAGGGGTTCCTTTTTGGGAGATGCCAAGAAAATTAGAATATATGGTTAGTCTTAAGAAAGTAAGCTCTAGCTTTGGGTGTCTAGACTCTGTATAGTGAGAAAGTTCAGTGCTTAACTGAAGTCCTGATTAGAACCATCTGAAAGGCTAAATGAACTGAAGTCCTTGGGGATTAGCATCCCTTTCAGGTGCTGTTCTCACAGCAAGTCTCTGGAAACAGGACCAGTTGAGGCAGGATCAGGTAGGGAGCTGGAAGTGTAGGTAATTTCAGCCGCTCCAACCGTGAATTGTGTCAAGGCTGTCCTCTTGCTGTTTATTCTATAATATATAAACCTTTCAACAATATTTAGTTCTTTAAGACATTTGTATGGAATGTGCAAGGTGCACAAATCAGTTAAGTATGAATTTTTGCTCTTTGAGCAGGTGAAAGACAACTGTCTTTTTTGAGTTAGCTTGATCAACAACCAAATTATAATAACTCTTCATTCATGCCATATGAAAGGATGGTATAATAAATTTTGAGGATTCTGCAACCAATAAGATTTATAAGGTATGGATACCTTTTGGCTAGAGACATTTTTATGTCTCAGCCAGTTTCAGGTCTGTTCCCATGTAGAGAGAACAGAAAATCAGGTTACATGTCCTGTTTGGTCTTCTTGAATTTTTTCCTTCCTGTCTGCAGACAAGATCTTCAAGGGTTCTTTCTCTGTTGTGGCTGATCAATATTATTTTGGAAGGAGTCCAAAGATTTTTTTTTTCTTTCCTATTAACAGAAATGTAGAAACTCTCTCCCAAAATAGCATGTTCTTGGTCCAGCAACCCAAAGTCATCAAAAATCTAAATTGATTCAATTTAGCAGTCTCATTTTTATTTATACTTGCTCTACTTTGACCTCCCCCACAGAGGATTTGTAATACCATTATAATCATCAAACATAACATTACCTTCATTTTGATAATAAAAACAATTTAAAATTATTTAAGCAATTTAAAACAATTATTATTCTTTGAGGTAGGGTTTCTCTTTGTTGGGGTCTATACCTTTGTCTCATGCACATTGAGATCAAAGGCCTTGATTATTTATTCCTTAATTTCAATAAATATCTCTATACTAAAAAACAATTAAAGAAATATTTATTTATTCCTCCCTTCTATGGAGATTAATATCTCTGTGGATATATATATATATATACATATATATATATATATCCTCTTTCTCTTTATATACATTGAACTAATGTTCTAACTTCAATTAAGTTCCCTATTTACTGTATAAATGATTTTTCAGGTCAATATATGTGTCCTGTGCTAGGCTAAGTAGTCCTAATATTAACATGGAGCCCACATTGAAAGAATCTGGTTGGTTAAGACAGCACTGACAACTTACATTTCTCTTTATTCTCTATTCTTATTTTGATTGTAGGAGACATGCAGCCATACTTTCTGCACTCTGAGCAGCCTGCTTGATTGCACAGCAGGGTTCCTAGCATCAGCACAGAGCCCACCAACCAGTGTACTGTTTGGGTCTGCTTGTGGGGGGACGTGCAGCTGTATCTTAGCTTATACTATGAACCCCAGATTTTTCTGCACCCAATTAGCCTGATTTTCTCCTAGTTACAAACCCCATGCATCTTTGAGAAAGAAAAAAAAAAAAGTATAGCTAAGAAACCAGTTCTTCCTGCCTCCTACTCTTAAAGGGATAGCATATGTTTTCCATTTGGCAATCTCAAATTAATTTTTTTAAGTAAGTTTTTGCCAGATGTTGAGATGCCATATGTTGCTGAAATATTTTAATGGTCCAGAATTTCTACTCTGCCTTTACCATTTAGTTCCTGAATAAAAACACACACAATTTTTATATTTACAATAAGAGTTACATAGAACAAAGGATGGGCAGATACCTAGCCTTGATCAATCAGAAACTACTTTCCTATTGATAACCTTGAATTATTTCATATTTACTATATTTCATCTGGGCTGTTCTTAACTTCAATCACAGCTCACAGAGCCACTGTTTCCCCACCACCACCACCTGCACATTCTTCTCCTGGTTCTCCTCTGACTATAAGCCCAGGAAATCTAAACAGTACCTATATCTCTTTTGCCTAGCTATTAGCTTGTTGGCATCTTTATATACCCATCAGAAATATCATGGGGCAGGATTACAGGGGCTAGGTGCACACACCAGGTCTTGGGGGCCTGCACTTAGTATTACAATAGACAGTAAAAGACAAAACCTCACTACATACTAGTTTAGTTAAATCACAGACATTTTCTAAATTAATGAGATAGTAAATAGCTAGAGACAAGCAAAATATTCCTATTCAAATATACTGAGAATGTTAGATTGTCTTCAGAAACATCAGAAATCTGTAAAAATGGCATTGAAAGATGCTGTATTAATTTTTGACAATCAGAATTGTCAGCTTTGCTGGGTGTCGTGGTGAACGCCTTTAATCCCAGCACTTGGGAGGCAGAGGCAGGCAGATTTCTGAGTTCGAGGCCAGCCTGGTCTACAAAGTGAGTTCCAGGACAGCCAAGGCTACACAGAGAAACCCTGTCTCGAAAAACAAACAAACAAACAAAAAATGCCAGCTCTTGGCAGAAGCTACAAAGTCCTTTGACGAAGATGATGAGCATTGAAAAACTTCCTAGCCGGGCTTGGTGGCGCACGCCTTTAATCCCAGCACTCGGGAGGCAGAGGCAGGCGGATTTCTGAGTTCGAGGCCAGCCTGGTCTACAAAGTGAGTTCCAGGACAGCCAGGGCTATACAGAGAAACCCTGTCTCGAAAAACCAAAAAAAAAAAAAAAAGAAAAACTTCCTCATGGAGTTTGCTGCAAATGTCACAAGCTGCCACTGGAGAAGAGACTGTCCTTGCCTCAGTGCTAACTATATGTTGTGCAAGCTGTAGACAACCAGGACACAAAGAAAGTCAACTGCCAAACTCTGCCAGGACAAGGGAGAGAAGTCCTTTATATTTGCTGCTTCACAGAAAAATCTGTTAGGTGTTCTGCACCAATAGGTTGAAGACATAAATGCTCCAGTGTTGCAGGGGCACCTGTGTGACTGGCAGGCAGCCAGCAGTCACTAACATTTCTATAGTTTTGGACACTGCCTGCTCTACATCTGGGATGTTCATGTAGATATGTGTACATGTATGTAAGGAAAGAGGAGAGGAAATACTTTTTTGGAGAAGGGGCAAAAGGGAGGGCAGTAATAGAAAAAGGAGAAAAGTACATGATTCATATTTAGTAAATGTCACATTGAAACTTACATTTGGCCTGAAGATTTAGGAAGTATTCTCATGGCAGTGATAAATACGCATACAAGAACAACTTGAGGGTTTAATTTGGACCATAGTTCAATTTCGTTGTCTACCATTGTCTTAGGGTTTTACAGCAGTAAACAGACACCATAACCAAGGCAAGTCTTTTTTTTTTTTTTTTTTTAAAGATTTATTATATGTACACTGTAGCTGTCCTCAGATACTCCAGAACAGGGCATCAGATTTCGTTACGGATGGTTGTGAGCCACCATGTGGTTGCTGGGATTTGAACTCGGGACCTTCAGAAGAGCAGTCGGAGCTCTTAACCACTGAGCCATCTCACCAGCCCCCAAGGCAAGTCTTATAAAGGACAACATCTATCTGAGGCTTGCTTACAGGTTCAGAGTTGTCAGTCCATTATCATCAACATGGGGGCGTCTGGACTGGCATGGTGCAGGCAGAGCTGAGAGTTCTACATCTTCATCTGAAGGTTGCTAGTGGAAGACTGACATCCAGGCAGTGAGGATGAAGGTCTTAAACTCACAACCACAGTGACACACCTACTCCAAGAAGGCCACACCTAACAGTGCCACTCCCTGGGCTGAGCATACACAAACCATTACATTCCATACCCTGGCCCTCATAGGCTTGGTCAAACATATGAGTCCATGGGGGCCATACCTAAACATAGCATAATCCAAAATACATTTAGTCCAACTTCCAAAGTCCCCTTAGTCTATAGCAGTCTCAACAATGTTGATATTCCAAAGTTCAAAGCTTTTTCTGAGATTCATCCAATGACTTAACTGTAATTCCTAAAGCAAGACAGGAAGCCAACTGAATAAACTCCAAACTCTGCATCATTAACGCTGATGTCAAAGCAGTCTTTAGATCTCCAACTCCTTTTTCATCTTTGTTGACTGTAAGAAATTTCTTTTTTCTGAGCTGGTTCCACTCCCTGTTAACAGCTTTCCTTAGCAGATAACCCATGGCTCCGGCATCTCAAATATCTTTAAGGCAACTTCAATGTTGTAGTTTCTTGTTGTCTGGGATTGACTCATGATATTCTGAGCTCCATGTAAGGGCTGGCATTACTTCTTTAGCTCTGTCCTCTGTAGCAGTCTAAGCTCAGGTTGATCCATTCCACTGCTGCTGCTGCTCTTGGCGATCATCCCATGATACTGGCATCTCCAAACAAGGCTTCACCAATAGCCTCTCATAGGATCTATTCATGGTGTCAAGCCTCAACTCCTTGCAATGACACCTTCATCAACTGCAACTGACCGAGTTCTGCTGCTAGTAGGAGCTGGAACATTGGTCCCCTTGTTCTATTACATTATCACTAGATTTTGATTTTCCAGCTCCTTCACTACCTAAGCTTGACTCCTGGATCTCTCTCTGTAGATTAACCTTGAAGTCAGAGATCTGCATGCTAATCTCTGGGGATTATTTGTGTGTACCACCATGCCTGGATTTAAGCTGTTCTTCACCTAGAACTTACTCTGTCTCAAGCCAGCCTTAAACTCAGAGATCTTGGATTTAACTCCTAGGAATAAAAGTATGCATCACCATGCCTGGATCTAAACTTAGCTGGGTAAGATATTGCTCCAAAGTCCATTCCCTTAATTCAATTTAATATCCTTGAACACATGACTCAGCTCCATTTCACTTCCTGATGCCTCTTTAATACTCTAACCATATATTTTCCCTTTTCAGCTTGCTATTATTGTCTAAAATATTCTTCATGAATTAAAAAAGTGTTTCTCTCTCTCTGTATATGTGTGCATGTTGATTGAGAAGAAAGGGGGTTTCTGATCTCAATGGGTTATACAAAAATGTGAATGTGTTCCAAATACAGAAGATACAATTTTCAATAAATTTATTAGAAAAATAAAGTGATGCAGCTCTTTAAAACAAAAAATGGAGAATTATGTACTTCAGAAATTGGCCAGTTTCTAAGTGTTATCTCTTCTGACTTCTTATATGAAATGGAGCAAAGGAATGTTGTCTCAATAAAGAATTACAAGATTTCTATGTGGACCCGACCACTACGTATGAAATTCCAACTGAAAATATTCAAGGTGTCTTCAAACATGGTAATTCACTATGCTTTGCTTCTTAAATATAATGATTTGAAATATGAGAAAGCCACAAAAATTACAGATTTCTTTTTTTAAATAAAAAAGTGAGGTAAATAATATTTTACCTTGATTATCCTATATTTCATACACCTGTCCTCAAAGAAGATATTTGGAGAGGTTAGATATTCCATGTCAATTAAAACTTATGTAGTTTTAGTTTAAATCAATCCTCTTATCAAAAATAAGTCTGATTTGTGCTGCCCATATATTGATGTGTGGCCTTTCACTTCAGAATGTTCAAAATACCAGGGTCCACACTTATATTCTTTACAGTATTATTGCAAAATACTATAGTCAAGCTGAGGCTTTGTGCTACTATATGCACAGCTTTGTCTTTTCACAGGGTCTTAGAATTAAAATATTTTCATCACATATTTATATGAGGAGTTATTGTCACCATTGTGGGAGCCTCAAGGGACTTTACCATTGATTGTCTTATACCTGACGGGCAGTTTGTATGCCTTTCAGAAGGTTTCAGTGCAGTAACATTTCCAACAAATGTAGAGACATACTAACATGTTTGGTTCATTTTCTGGAGAGAGGAGGCATTTCTTCATTTCTCCCCAATAAGGGTGACCAACAACCCTCAGGTGATTAAACTCTGTAACTGATACGTGTGGGTGATTAGCACTGGTCTTATGGCCATTCTTGACTTAAAGTGGTATGAAAAAATATTTTAGAATATTACATACCCCAAAGTTTGGTTCTGTCCTTACTTAAAGACACGTATTGCCACATAATGCAGATGCTTGAAAACAGATCTTGAGTATTTTTTTATTAAACAAAATGTTTGTAAATACTGAAATTTATGCATCATATTTACAAAATGCAGCGCTCAAGTTTCTAGTATTTCCATTCTTTTCAAAAGAATTCGATCTGGCTGTATGATAACAGTGGTACTTCATACAAAATGAATTGCAAACCAAAGGACACCTGAGACAGATAAGAAATATTTGTTCTGGATTGGATAACATGAATGAAACCTATCACTTTTAATGATTTGGGCATAAGTGTCTGTTTCTAAGTACAAGTGGAATTTCCCAAGCAAAAATAAAATAAAACACTACAAAAACTTTATTGTAGTTGATGAACTAATTGTCAATCACATGAGTTACCAACATGAAAAAAACAGTATAATTATGAGAATTAAGTAAAATTTTAGAATTTTAAGCTAATCTTTTATTTCTCTAATATCTTGCTAATAAAATTTGTGTTACTACATGAGCTAATAAGTGCAGATATGTGTGTGTGTCACACAATTCTTCTTGAAATGTACATTTTATCTCAGAAATGAAATTTAAAATATACAAAAAATAAAAATGCTCTTCATGAGACTTAGAGAACAAAGTCTATGATGGGTGTTTCTGAGACTTCATTTGTCAGTGCAACTAGTCTGAGTCTCTTCACCTTAGACTTAGGCAGACTCTTCAGAGGAGGGCGAAAAGTAGCCACATTATTCACCAAAATACAACAAAAACAGTCTCTAGGCCACATAAGTTCTTCTCCATTGAAACCTCTTGCAGCAAGTCACCACAATTCAAATCACTCACAGCAACAAAGTCTTCCATATTCCTTCTAGGATAGTCCATTAAGCCCCACTTAAAGCATTCCAATGCTTTCCAATTCCAAAGTCAAAAAAAAAAAAAAAAAAAAAAAAAAAAGAAGGCATGATCAGGCCTATCCAATACCCCACTCCTGGTAACAACTTCTGTCTTCGGGTTTTAGTGCTGAGAACAGACTCCATGACCAAGGCAAGTCTTATAAAGGACAACATACATTTGGGGCTGTCTTACAGTCTTACAGCTTCAGAGGGTCAATACATTATCATCACCTAGGGAACATGGCAGTATCTAGGCAGGCATGGTGAGGGCAGACCTGAGAGCTCTACACCTTCATCTGAAGGTAGCTAGTGGAAGACTGACTTCCAGGCAGCTAGGATGAAGGTTTTAAGCCCGTACCCACATACCTATTCCAACAAGGCCACACCTCCTAATAGTGCCACTACCTGGGCAGAGCACATACAATCCATCACAACCATGGAGTCTTACTCAGTGTTCTATTGCTACAAAGAGACACCAAACCAGGACAACTCTTATAAAAGAAAGCATTTAATTGGGGCTTGTATTGTGGTGAGCAAGCTAGGGAGCTCATTGGAATGTAGGTAGACATGGAGCTTGAGAAGTAGCTGAGAATTATCCATACTGACCCATAGTCAGTAAAAGAGGGAAACACTGGGTCTGAACCTTTGAAACCTCAAATATGTCCCCCAGTGACACTCTTATACCAATGATGCCACACTTCTTAATCCTTTTACAGCAGTGTTATTATCTGATGACTAAACATTCAAATCTATTCTATGAGCCCTTGGGGCAATTCTTATTCCAACCACAACACATGGTGAGAAAGTTAAAACAACAGGAACATAAGCAGCTGGTCATGTTTCTTCCACAGTCAGGAAGGAGGAGATGGATCAGGGTATTATCTGATACTGCAGCATCTCAGTCAAACAGATGCTTAAAACTGCAATCAACAGACCTCCTGAAATCAATTTAATTAATCAAGAGAAATTCTACAAATCAACAAGAGGCTTGCAATTCAAATGATTCTAGAACTCATGCTGCTAACAATTGAGTTTGTATCATTAGTTCTTTACACTTTCCATGTAAAACACAAAGTCATTTTAAAAGTGTGATCTACATTTATTTATTTCTGGGCACAGAAATTTATGGTTGTGTGGGGGCCCATGCAAGAAGGTCAGAGGACAAGCTTCAGAGGTAATTACCTCTTTCTATGTGTGGATACTGGGAAGCTAACATGGGTGTGTGTCTTCTTGGCATTCAGTATGTTCCCAAAGTCAACATGCTAGCTCTACCCATAAAGCTTTAAGTCGTAACATCCCTTCCCTTTCTCCAACCTAACTTTCACCTCATAAGTAAAATAGGCTACAACTTGAAAGGTCCCCAAAGGATTTCACAATTACAACACTATAAAAGGCCACAGTCCATGTGTCACGTGAGATTCAAGGCAATCTTTTGATTGTGAGCTCCTACAACATAAGAACAAGTGACTACTTTTTCACATACTGGTATAGAACAAGAGTTTCAATTCTAAATCAGAAGAAACAAAAGACAGTAAGAAAGGATCAGCCCCAAATTGAGAATGACAACCACACAGTCCGATTGCTCTCCTTTTGGCATGGTAGTATGAATGATTCCAAAGTCTTTACCACATCCCCTAAACTTATAGGACTTCGATTCAGCATGAAGCTGTTGATAAATTTTAAGGGTCTGGAGAAGTATTAAGATGTTATGAGCATTTTAACATTTGTACTATTTCATTCCAGTTTAATCTACCTTGTGTTCAGAAATATAAGAATGCTTATTAAAGGGTTTGCAATATTTTTCACACTTGTGACATTTCAGTCTAGTATGAATTATGAGGTTTTCCCCAAGGTTTCTGTAAGTCCAAAAGACCTTAGCACATTCTTCACACTTGTGTGGTTTCTCTCATAAATGAATTCTTTGATGTTGCTTAAGACCCAAAGACCAGTCATCCAGTGTTTGCCACATTCTTCACATGTGTAGTGTTTATCTCCAATAGGAATTATTCTGTGTTCAGACCATGCAATGGAATTCAAAAGTATTTGCCACATTTTTTACATTTGTATGGTTTCTTTCCAGAATGAATTCTTTGATGATCCCTAAATTTGTTGAGCATTTTGACATGTTTTTTTCATTTGTAAATATTCTCTACATTGTGAGTTAATTTGTCTAGATACAGTTATGACTTTGTAAAGGAGGTTTTTCCACGATCCTCACTTTTGTATATTTTCTTTCCAGAATGAGTTATCAAATAAGGAAAAAGAATCTGGAAAGTTCTAAAGGATTTACCTGATACATCCCAAGTTTAGGGTTTCTCACCTGTGTGGATTCTCTTTTCAGAAAGTACTTATGGACAATAGAAAGTCAGGCCACATACTTCATATTTGTAGGACTTCTCTCTTGCATGAATTGTTATGTTTGTAAAGTCTTCACCAATAATTGAAGACCTTGCCACATACTTCACACTTGTAAGGATTCTCTTCTGTATGAACTTTCTTTTGTTTGTAAGGTCCTGATGGATAATCAAAGGCTTTGCCACACATTTCACAGCTGTCTGGTTTTTCTTGTATGAATTTTCTTACAGTTTGAAAGTATTGATGGATAATGGATGGCATTGCCACCTACTTCACACTTTTATGGTTTCTCTCTTGTATGAATTTTCTTATGTTTTGAAAGTCTTGATGGATATTTGAAGGCCTTGCCACATACATCACACTTGTAGAGTTTCTCTCCTTTATGCATTAACTTGTGTTCATGAAGTGATGATTGAGAGCGGAAGAAATCTCCACATATTTTACACTTGTAGGGTTTTTGGTTTGTATGACTTATCTTGTGTTTTAAAAGTAATGATGGAAAGCGGAAGGCCTTGCCACATTTATCACACTTGCAGGGTTTCTCTCCTGTATGAATTCCCATGTGTTGATAAAGTGATGGTGAAGAGTGGAAGGCCTTTCCACATACTTCACACTTATATGGTTTCTCTCCTGTATGAATTGTCCTATGGTGTAAAAGTCTTGATGAATAATTGAAAGCCTTGCCACATACTTCACACTTGTAGAGTTTTGCTTTTGTGTGAATTATTTTATGTTGAAAAAGTTTTGATGGAACATGGAAGGCCCTGTTACATGTTTCACACTTGTAGGGTTTTTCTCCTGTATGAATTAGTTTGTGTTGAGAAAGTAATGATGGAAAACGGAAGGACTTGCCACATTCTTCACACTTGTAGGGCTTCCCTCCTAAATGAATTATCTGATGATTTTGAAATACTTCTTTCCCCACAAAGATGTTGCCACATTCTTTGCACGTATAGCATTTTCCCCCTGGTGAGTAAGAGTTGAGAAATGATGAAAACACTGCCAAAATCTGTATATCTATACTGATAGTTTTTAAAAAACAACATTTATTCCTATTTGCATTGGTTTGTATTAATGAGATGCTACATTCAATTTTCTGTACCTGTATTCAGTGAACTACAATTTAAAACACAGAATAAGTGAAAATCACGTAGACTCCCTTGAACTAAGAAGACAATGGCAACATAGAACAAGGAAGGAATAGAATATTAAATAAAATCAAACATGTATGAAAGCGTAATATTCACTAAGAAAACCCATAATGGCATTACGCAAATGTAGTGTCGGCTCCTTAAAGAGACACTGAAATTTCATCAATACTTAAAAACAAAGTATAAATTAATCTAATTTGGAAAACACCTGAATAAACAATGTTTATATATTATGCATGTATATAATATTATATCTATAGTCTAAATATAGAGTTTTGTTTCAGAAGTTTTGAATGGTGACTAAAGAAGACATTCTTTAATAATATTAAATAAAGATTCAAGAAAAAAGGGTTTATGCACATCTATAAGTATAATGGTTTTGTGCATTTTGTGAAGATTATCATGTATTATTCAAATGACTGATTTTTCTGGCCCCATATGTTTATGTCATGCAGACATGGCATTGTAGTAGATTCTTAGAATCTCTCTTCTTAAGTTTGTGTAAACATTGTTCCCCATTTATGCTCTAATTTGTTAATAAAAGCTGATCAGCCAATGGCTGGGCTGAATAGAGAATATGCTGGACTTCTGCTATCCCAGGAAAGAACGGGGGTGGGAGTGGTTCACTATAAGGAAGAGGTCTAGACAAGGAGGCTGGAAAATCCCCTGAAGCTCAGAGAACCAGACCAGTACCACAATGCCAATATCATGGGTACTTTACCTGGGATCTAGCCAGATTATCTTAGTGGATTAGAATTATTAATGTTCCAGTAATTGTGTTGTAAAGCATATCAAATAAATCTTACAGTCCCTGTCTCCATCATTTGCGAGCTTGCTGAGATAACTCATCACTTTTTAAAATGTATGTACATATATCTTATAAAAAACATAAATACTCAAGTTAAAGATTACATAGAAATGACAGAGCTTTGGCTGTCATGGGGAACCCAGGTTAATCTCATGGTGGAAGAAAGTAAAGATAATGAAACTCAAAACATTCTAAACGTTAGCTTATGCCCTCCATAAGTCTGAACCAACAAACCAAGCGCATACATGGGCTGGACCTAGGCATCCCCGCTCATATGTAGCAGATGTGCAGTTTGATCATTATGTGGGTTCTGAGCAATTGGAAAGGAGGCTAACTGAAAACCTGTTGCCTGTATGTGAAAGATATTCTACTAGCTGGCCTGCCATGACTGGACACAGTGGGAGAGAAAGCGCCCAGCATTAGAGAGTCTTGAAGTGCCAGGGTAGGGGGGTGGGGAGTGGACAGGAAGGTGCTCACTGACTTAGAGCAGAATAGGACGGCAGACAAAGGAAGAATTGTGGGAAGAGGTGACCAGGAAGGGAGCAGTGAGCCAGATGTGAGGGGAATAAGTAAAATAATAATAATGATAATAATAATAATAATTTAATTTTTAAAAAGATTTAATTTTTAAAAAGATAAATATTGTGATTTATGTTAGATCTCAGAGTTTCCCACTCTGTTCTCTGACACCCTCCTTCTCACACACCTGAGTACATAGAGATGTCTGCTTGACTCTTCACATCTGAAGGCTCTTGTATTTGCTCCAGAAATCTGACCAGGTATGGCGTAGAGGAAACAAGATCTGTTTGCAGAAAAATGGAACAACATTGTTATTGTGGTCACGTGGGAAATAAAATGTCCCTTCAAGACTGTGTGTATAAGGAATGAGAAGACACAATAAAGGAGAATAGAGGTGTTTTAGTCAGGGTTTCTATTCCTGCATAAATATCATGACCAAGAAGTCAGTTGGGGAGGAAAGAGTTTATTCAGATTACACTTCCACATTGCTGTTCATCACCAAAGGAAGTCAGAACTAGAACTAAGCAGGTCAGGAAGCAGGAGCTGATGCAGAGGCCATGGAGGGATGCTACTTACTGGCTTGCTTCCCCTGGCTTGCTCAGCTTGCTTTCTTATAAAACCTAAGACTACCAGCCAAGAAATGGTACCAAACACACTAATTGAGAAAATGTCCCACAGCTGGGTCTCATGGAGGCACTTTGCCAACTGAAGCTCCTTTCTCTGTGATAACTCCAGCCTGTTTCAAGTTGACACACAAAACCAGCCAGTACAAGTGACCCCTTGTCAACTTGACACACAAACATATCACTATTAAGCCTCAACCCTTACTTTCCTATTCATTCCCAAGATCTAAATAACTTTAAAAGTCCCACAGTCTGTAAGTATTAAAAGCTCAATCCCTTTAAAATATCCTATGTCTTTTAAAATTAAAAATCTTTTAAAAATTCAAATTCTCTTAACTGTGGGCTTCATTAAAAATACTTTCTTCCTTCAAGAGGGAAAAATATCAGGGTGCAGTCAAATCAAAAGCAAAATCAAACTCCAACTGTCCAATGTCTAGGATCCACTCATGATCTTACAGATTCCTCCAAAGGCTTGGGTTACTTCTCCAGCTCTACCCTTCGTAGCACACACCTCATCCTCTAGGTTCCAGATGCCTGTACTCCACTGCTGCTGCTGTTCTTGGTGGTCATCTCATGGTACTGGCATCTCCAAAACACTGCTGTCTTCGGCTGAAACTAGGCTTCATCAATAGCCTCTCATAGGCTCTCTTCATGGTGCCAAGCCTCAACTCCTTTGCATGACCCCTTCAAGTTCTGGGCCATCAATTGCAACTGAGGCTGCACCTTCACCAATGGCATTCTCTGGCCTCTCACAGTGCCAAGCCTCAACTGCTCTTCATGACCCCTTCATGCCTTCAAAACCAGTACTACCTGGGTGACTCCTACAAATTACCAAGTCCAGCCACAGTACTAGGTACAGCCTTGGTTATTTCTGGAACACAGCCTCTGTGATCTCAGAAAACACTTCCCAGAAGATTTCACTTCAATGATGCTGGTCTCTTCTTAATCACCACTAATTTCTTAGCTCCAGCTAACCAGCATCAATAGTCCCAGTAATGCAAAGTTTTCAATGTGGTAGTTCTGGTATTTTCATAATCACAGTTGATTCTTCAGCCTCAGCTAACCAAAACCACAGATCTTCACAATCAAAATAGCAACGTCCCTGAAAAGAGTCTTTAATCTTCCCTCTGAAATTTCACAAGCCAGGCCTCCATCTTCTGCACTGTTCTCAACATTATCTTCCAAGCTCCTACACAACACCCCACAGAGCTCTTAACACCAAATGGATCTTCTGGCCCAAAGTTCCAAAGTCCTTCCACAGTCCTCCCCAAAACATGGTCAGGTTGTCACAGGAATACCTTACCTACTCCTGGTACCAATTTGTCTTAATCAGGGTTTCTATTCCTGCACAAACATCATGACCAAGATGCAAGTTGGGGAGGAAAGGATTTATTCAGCTTACACTTCCATACTGCTGTTCATCACCAAAGGAAGTCAGTACTGGGACTCAAGCAGGTCAGGAAGCAGGAGCTTATGCAGAGGCCATGGAGGGATGTTGCTTACTGGCTTGCTTCCCCTGGCTTGCTCAGCTTGCTTTCTTATAGAACCTAAGACTACCAGCCCAGAGATGGTACCAAACACACTAAATGAGAAAATGTCCCATAGCTAGATCTCATGGAGGCACTTTGCCAACTGAAGCTCCTTTCTCTGTGATAACTCCAGCCTGTTTCAAGTTGACACACAAAACCAGCCAGTACAAGAGGACTAGTTGTTACATGTTTTCTGATGGCCACATCAGAATGGTTAGAAGGAACTTAGAAATCGCAAGTCCTGAGCTTCACACTCTCAGTTACAAAGAGAACTTTTACAAATGAAGTATGTAATGTTCTCTTTAAGGTGTATCACTTATATTCTAAGACAAACAATACATTTAAAGGGGTGGAATGAACACAAGAGGAAATAGTTCAAAGCTATATGAATAATTTAAATTTTCCATAAAAGTTGTCCTATGGATCTCACGGATGGGTGTAGAAGTTCCCCCAAGATACTGTACAAAGGGAGAAACTTTCATGGTTATCATTAATTAAA
Organism: Mus caroli; assembly: GCF_978045245.1. Classification (NCBI taxonomy): domain Eukaryota; kingdom Metazoa; phylum Chordata; class Mammalia; order Rodentia; family Muridae; genus Mus; species Mus caroli. Next base: position 53,871,984 of record NW_028227270.1, on the reverse strand, counting down.
AATTCATCATGGAAGGTATTCTCACCCAGAAAAACAAAGTTGTTGTAATTCTCCAATGTCACATCCCTGTATAATTTCCACTGAGCAGGACCCAGGTATTCCCACTCCTCTGCAGAGAAATATATTACGACATCCCAGAATGACAGCATATCCTAAAGAAAATAAAATTTAAAAGAGTAAATGTCAGACATTATTGTTTGTGGTTGGTCTGGTGCTTTCATGTATTCAAATGATAAAATTCTGTACCCCCCAAGTCCACCCCTCCTGATATCTGGCTGCACCAAGACAAGTGAATTCCCATGAGTTCACCAGTAATTTTTGTGTAAAACCGGCTCCCCAATTAAAATTTTATTAGGCTTACAGTTCCATAGCACAGCACAGTTCATTATTGAAGGAGGTCAGGGCAGGGATTTAAACAGGACAGGAACCTGGTGATTTAGAGATAATGGAGTGGTTTAGCTCATAGGCTTCCTATAAATGGCTTACTGAGTCTGCTAGCATCTCAGAGTTCCACCTTTCATATCAGTATGTGTCATGCTCCATCAGTCACTAGGAAATTGCTCTACAGGCTGGCACACAGCCTCATCTTACAGAGTATTTCCAAAATTAACAATTCCTATACTCTCATAAGTATAGTTTGTTTCAAGTGCAAAATACTCTAGTTAGTACAATAAAAATAAACAAATAGTTAAATCTTGGAAAAATGGAGCTTTAGTGTCCTATAATTGTATTGTAATACAGCACACACCATGTATATTCTTCACAGTAGAGAGCTATGGTGATGGTGAAAGTACTTCTCAATCCAAATATGCACAATCACAAATGTCAAATACAATGAAGATCCACATATATTGTACAACGTACTTGCAAAGGGCTACCTTCTTGAACACGTACAGACAGAACATGTACAATGCACAAAGGGTCAGGATTAAGCACCCAATGGATAGAACAATAAATGAATTCATAGATAAATGAATTCATAGATAAATGGAAACAAATTATACTAAACACAGTATAATGAGAAAATTAACCAGTAAGTTCAGTCAAGTGGGAACTTATACCAAATCAACACTTTCAGAGGCCCCATGAAAGGACAAAGGGAACTTTAGTGCGCTGTCTTCACCCAGCAGTGGACTTCTCCAGGCAAATCTGACAGAGGATACAGTGCCATGAAGGAGTCATTGATGCAGTTAAAGGGGATCCCACCCTTCTCTTGTGACTGGGGATATCTGCCCCAAGGCTGCTGTTTCTGAGGTATCCAGTGCTCCCATTGCCCACATTGTATGATTTAGGTCTCTGGTGAACTTGACCAATTTTCATCTACCAGTAAAATATTGCATGCTGGACTTTTTAATAAACTTGCTGCCTTTGTGTCAACTATTTATACAAGATATCCTGTTCCCAGCTATTGCTTTCATCTTCTTTCTTTAAGAAGCCTTTTTCTTTATTTTTCATCCCTGGTCTACCCGTTCTACTTTTTTTGCCATCTGAGATCTTAAATTCCTTGGATTCAGGACAGCATCAGTACCCTAGCATTCCTTCATCTTATCTAAATGAAGAAGAATATCCACTGATCAATATTCCTCCAGGTTTTCTCATCCTGAGATAACTGGACAATGGGATAAAAATCGCATCTCTCACTTGATTTACAACCCTTTAGATTCAAAGTCTGACTGACTTGGTTAGATTTCTTCTTTTAAAAACTGGATTCCTATGTGAATACTGCTGAAGTTCCTTAACCTTACTTGTCTGCTATATCCCAGGGAGGGATGTTTTTGGGAACCTCCTGTCTCTCAAGATAATCTTTCCTGCCTAAGCAGACATCACCAGGAAGGAGAGACCACAGACCTGCAGGGGGCTCCTAGAGTTGTATCAACTTCCTCATTCCCAAGCCCCTCACCTGTTGCTCTAGAAGGTCCAAGTCAGGTTTCTCTCCTCACACAATCCCCCCATCTCATACTTCCAAGTGAGTTGGTGCCCCTCTCTGTGTGTACTAACAAACAGTCCCATCTCTTATTCTCAGCCGCTTTCCTAATTTTCTTCTCTTTGGACTGTGCTCCCAAATCTAACATCATCCATATTGTCAAAAATGACCATATTGCATCCTTGTAGGGCACTGAATAGTGTCCAAAATTAACCACGTGTACCACAATTCCCTGATTATTTTACTTTTATGATTTAATTAAGGTTCATTCAAATGATTGAAGTTCATTTTCAACCACTTTAAGATGACCTTAAAATCATAGAAGAGGGGGAATATTAAGAAAAATAATGAATTTAGGTTTAAGGAATATAATAGGAAAGAATAAAGGAAGCTGCTATGATGTCAAACACACAAAACAAACAAACAACATTTAAGTTTTCTGCAGGTACAGTAACTACTAGGTTATGCCTGCATTTTCTCCTGAAAACCATAAGGCCAGATCGCATATAAAAATAAACAATATAAAAGATCATGTTGGCATTTAATCCCACCATCATACTAGAGAGAAATACTTGCCATTACACATGGCTTAGATGAGCACTAGGACACAGACTTTAGGAGTAGCCATAACCTTCATCAAAGACTACAAACATTTCAAAAAGGCATGAAGAAGCATCTCAGTGCCATAGCAGACAGTGACCTTCAGGAGAATAAATGCTTCTGTGATGCTCAAGAAGCCAAAAACATCAGAAGGATGGAATTGACAACACAATGCAGGATTTGAAACTGGAATTCAATAAAGAGAAACACTGAAGAGGATTCTGCTAGCAATGATCCAAAATCTATCCCAGTAATCCTAACAGAAAACTTAACGGAAAAACTTAAAATAGAATAAATAGAATTAAAATAGAAAAATAGAATAAATTGGAAGAAGATAGCATGTAAGTATTTACAAATAAAATGGATGTTCTAGATAAAATAAGCAGAGCATATGAAATAAATGAAGAAAAAAAATCTGTGGGAAGGAAACACACAGGAAATGTTAGACAAGGTGAAAAGACCAGGAAGTTTCATAGAAGTAGTGGATTTGGCCTCGTGCTGCTTGTATTCTAGTGTTAATTTTGGCTCCCAAAATAGCTTACACAACTGTCTGCTCCTGAAACAATAAGGACCTTGCCTTCCGGTTGGTTCTAATTGATAAATTAAGATGGCAGCAGCAAATAGCCTTGCAGGGCAGCAAGAGGTGGGACTTTTAGGATTCCTGGGCTTGGGACAGATAGGAGAGAGAAAGAGAGAGAGAGAGAGAGAGAGAGAGAGAGAGAGAGAGAGAGAGAGAGAGAGAGAGAGAGCAGATTCCTTATGACTCAGAGGCAGAGGGGTCAGATTCAGGAGCTATGGAAGAAAAACCATCCAAAATGTAGGTGGAAGGGGCAAGCAGCCCTATGGGGTCAGCTGCCAGAAGGTAGGACAGCAAAGATAAAACACAGAATTACAAGGTGTTAAATCAGAAACTCTGGAGGGAAATATATGCTAGGCTTAGAAGTGACCAACCATTGACCTAGCCAAAGCATATGAAAATTAACTGGTGTGTGTCTTATATTCTTGAATCCAGAGCAGGTTAACTAAATTACCACTATATAGATATGATCTCAAGAAGGCCATAAAAGAAATCTTCCCTAAACTAAGAAATACTAACCCATAATAATATAAAAAGCACACATAATACTTAATTGGACATGATCAGAAATAAATTCCTCCTGTCATACTGAAATGTGCAAGTGAAAGAACACATTTATTAGGGTTATCAGGCAATTCCTCTATGAAACTTTGAAAGGCAGAGGAGCCTGGAGTAATCATTCCAACTCCTAAAAGACAATGACATCCAACTTAAGACACTCACACCGCACAACTATCTGCAGTGATTGAAAGAGACAGAAAAACCATCCATAAAATAAAGAGCATTAAAAAATTATATATTATAAACCAAACATAAAGAAAATACAGAAACCACCATTTTAGGCTGATGAGAGAGATGAGCATAGCTCAGACACTGTGGAAAGAAATCAGAAGTCAAAATTACAAAACCACAAAGGGCCTCTGAGAACACAACACTGTAAATGAGGAACATACTGACAATGAATACTCACATACCAGAGCAAGTGGTGCCCACCCACCATTCTCCTTTCACAAGATACAGGCCAGGAGAATGGATCAAGAAACAAATCCAACTTTATGTTGTCTAAAACAAGTAGCTATGAGTGATGTCTTTTAGATTTTCCAATGAAACCATACAGGTTTTAAAATATTCGCTTATGATATTCTGAATTTTTTGGTATCTGTTGTAATATGGCCCTGTTTATTTCTGAATCTGATCATTTGGGTCCTGTTTCTGTTGGATAGCTGGATTAAGTGTCCCTCAAACTTGTTTATCTTCTAAATGAACCTGATGTGACTTTGTTGATCATTTGAATATTTTTCTGTGAATTAGTTTCAATTATTTTTCTTCTAAATATTTTAAAAATTATTGGCCATTGACAGGATTAGAATTATGTTTGTTTCTGGAGTCCACCTTCTTGAGTTCTTTATATATATTGGATATTAGTCCCCTATCTGATTTAGGATAGGTAAAGATCCTTTCCCAATCTGTTGGTGGTCTTTTTGTCTTATTGACGGTGTCTTTTGCCTTGCAGAAGCTTTGCAGTTTCATGAGGTTCCATTTGTCAATTCTCAATCTTACAGCACAAGCCATTGCTGTTCTATTCAGGAATTTGAGGAATACCGAATGGCAGAGAAGCACCTGAAAAAATGTTCAACATCCTTAATCATCAGGGAAATGCAAATCAAAACAACGCTGAGATTCCACCTCACACCAGTCAGAATGACTAAGATCAAAAATTCAGGTGACAGCAAATGCTGGCGAGGATGTGGAGAAAGGGGAACACTCCTCCATTGTTGGTGGGATTGCAAGCTTGTACAACCACTCTGGAAATCATTCTGGTGGTTCCTCAGAAAATTGGACATAGTACTACAGGAGGATCCAGCAATACCTCTCCTGGGCATATATCCAGAAGATGTCCCAACCGGTAAAAAGGACACATGCTCCACTATGTTCATAGCAGCCTTATTTATAATAGCCAGAAGCTGGAAAGAACCCAGATGCCCCTCAACAGAGGAATGGATACAGATAATGTGGTACATTTACACAATGGAGTACTACTCAGCTATTAATAAGAATGAATTTATGAAATTCCTAGCCAAATGGATGGACCTGGAGGGCATCATCCTGAGTGAGGTAACAATCACAAAGGAACTCACACAATATGTACTCACTGATAAGTGGATATTAGCCCAGAAACTTAGGATACCCAAGATATAAGATACAATTTGCTAAACGCATGAAACTCAAGAAGAATGAAGACTGAAGTGTGGACACTATGCCCCTTCTTAGAATTGGGAACAAAACACCCATGGAAGGAGTTACAGAGACAAAGTTTGGAGCTGTGACGAAAGGATGGACCATCTAGAGACTGCCATATCCAGGGATCCACCCCATAATCAGCTTCCAAACGCTGACACCATTGCATACACTAGCAAGATTTTGCTGAAAGGACCCAGATATAGCTGTCTCTTGTGAGACTATGCCGGGGCCTAGCAAACACAGAAGTGGATGCTCACAGTCAGCTAGTGGATGGATCACAGGTCTCCCCATGGAGGAGCTAGAGAAAGTACCCAAGGAGCTAAAGGGATCTGCAACCCTATAGGTGGAACAACATTATGAACTAACCAGTACCCCGGAGCTCTTGACTCTAGCTGCATATGTATCAAAAGATGGCCTAGTCGGCCATCACAGGAAAAAGAGGCCCATTGGACACACAAAATTTATATGCCCCAGTACAGGGGAACGCCAGGGCCAAAAAAATGGGGATGGGTGGGTAGGGAAGTGGGGGGGGGGGTATGGGGGACTTTTGGGATAGCATTGGAAATGTAATTGAGGAAAATATGTAATAAAAAATATTAAAAATTTAAAAAAAATTATCAACCTATAAAAAAAGAATTTTGTTTTTCTCAAATTTCTTCAATGTATCATCCAATCATCTCTCTGTGATCTTTCTCATAGTTTCACGCAATTGGGCTATAATCTTCACCTGCTAGATAGTCTTCAACAGGTCCCAAAGATTTAGTTTTCTTATGATTTTATGAAATAAAAACATTAATGAGGAAGAAATTAACAATCTAAATGGATTCAAAAGAATGGGCAGATTGAAAGTGTAATAAAACGTTTTCCAGATTTAAAAAAAAAAATCTGTGCCCAGATGGATTCACAAGGAGATTATATACATACATACATATGTATGTAAATATATGTATGTATGTATGTATGTATATGGATTATAAAAGGAACCTTGGAGTTCTTATCCCAACTCCCTGTTAGCTTGCAGCCTCTTTGGACAAACGAGCAGTGTTCATTCTGATGCCTAAGCAACACAAAGACTCAACAGAGAAAGAGTATTTCAATCACTACTCCTCATAATACAAATATAAATAAACTGAGAAATCCAAAAATGACATAACAATCTCTTTAGATGTTGAAAAACCATTTGAATAAAATCCAAAACCCCTTCATGTTAAAAGTATTGAAGACATCAGGGATACAGGGCACATATGTAAACATAATAAAAGCAATATACAGTAAGCCATAGACAACATCAAATAAATGTAAAGAAATTTAAAGCAACCCCACTAAAATCCGGAACAAGGCTGTCCACTCCCTCCATACCTCTTCAATAGAGCATTTGAAGTTTTAGCCAGGGCAGTAAGACAACTAAAGGAGATCAAAGGTATATAATTTGGAAAAGAAAAAGTCAAAGGATGGCTATTGGCAGATAATATGGTATCTGCAAATATATATATGTATATCTGCAAGTATACATAAGTGACCACAAAAACTCTACCAGAGAACTCCAACAGCTGAAAAACACCTTCAGCACACGGACTAGATTCAAAACAGATTAAAAAATCAGTAGACGTCTTTTATACAAAATGAAGAAGAAATGGGAAACTGGGACTGTTTGCCAGGGAAACAACCACCTTAATGATATCCACAAATTATACAAAATATCTCAGTATAATTGTAATCAAGCAAGTGAAAGACCTGTATAACAAGAATTTCACATCTCTAAAGAAAGAATATGCTGGGTAGTGGTGACTCACGCCTTTAATCCCAGCAGGAGGTGGAGGCATGAGAGGCAGGAGAGGCAGGAGAGGCAGGAGAGGCAGGAGAGGCAGGAGAGGCAGGAGAGGCAGGAGGCAGGCATATTTCTGATTTCGAGGCCAGCCTGGTCTACAGAGTGAGTTCCAGGACAGCCAGGGCTATACAAAGAAACCCTGTCTCAGAGAAAAAAAAAAAAAGAAGGAGATATCAAAAGATGAAAAGATCTTCCATACTCATGTATAAGTAGGATTAACATAGTAAAAAATGGCCACCTTATCAAAAGCAATCTACAGATTCAATGTACTTCCCATCAAAATTCCAACACAATTCTTTACAAACCTTGAAGGAACCATTCTCAACTTCATATGAAAGAACAAATATCCCTGGATAGCTAAAACAAACCTGTACAATAAAAGAATTTCTAGATGTATCACTGTCCCTGATTTCTTAATATACTACAGAGCAATAGCAATAAAAACTGCATGGTACTGGTTTAGAAACAGGCATGTTGATCAATGGAATCAGAAAGAAGAGCCAGAAATAAACCTACACGTGTTTCTATGGACACTTTATTTTTGACAAGGAACCCAAAACCATACACTGGAAAAAAGTAAGTATCTTCAAAAAATTGTGCTGGTCTAATTGGATATCTGCATGTAGAAGAATGCAAAGAGATGCATATTTATCACCTTGCTCAAAACTCAAGTCCCAGTGGATCAAAGACCTCAACATAAAACCTGATACACTAAATCTAATAGAAGAGAAAGTGTGGCGTATCCTTGAACACATTTGTACAGGAGATAGCTTCCTGAACAGAATACCAATGGCTCAGGCACTAAGATCAGCAATTAATAAATGGGACTGTATAAAACTGAAAAGCTTTTGAAAGGTAAAGGGCACTGTCAATAGGATAGAATGGCAGCCTAGAGAATGGGCAAAAATATTCACCAACCTAACATCCCACTGAGGGCTGATATCCAAAATAAACAAAGAACTCAGGAAGTTAGCCATCAACAAACCAAGATTTAAAAATAAGTGGGGGGGAGGGGGGGCGGGCATATAGAGCTAAACAGAGAATTCTCAACAGAGGAATTTCTAATTGGTAGGTAACACTTTTAAAAGGTTAAACATTCTTAGTCATTTGGGAAACACAAATCAAAGTGACTCTGAGATTCTCCCTTACACCCATCAGAATGACAGAATGGCAAGGATGTGGATCAAGGAGAACACTCCTCCACTGCTGGTGGGATTGCTAACCTGTACAACCACTACAGAAATCAATTTAGCACTTTCTCAAATAACTGGAAATAGTTCTACCTCAAGACCCAGCTATACCATTGCTGGGCATATACCCAAAAGATCTTCCTGCACACCACAAGGACCCTTGCTCAACTGTGTTCATAGCAGCTTTATTCACAATAGGCAGAAACTGCAAACAATCTAGATATACCACAATGGACGAATGGAATACTACTCGGCTATTAAAAACGAGGACATCATGAAATTTGCAAGCAAATGGATGGAACTACAAAACATTATCCTGAATGAGGTAACCAAGACCCTAAAAGACATGCATGGTATGTACTCACTTCTAAGTGAGTATTAGCCATAAAGTACAGGATAACCAAGCTATAATCCAGAGACCTAAAGAAGCTAAATAACAAGAAGGGCCTAAGGGAGGATGCTCAGATCTCACTCAGAAGGGGAAATAAAGTCATCAGGAGTGGATGGAGGGGAGGAGGTAGGTGGGGAAGGGGATAGGCAGGGGTATGGGTAATGGGGATCAGGTGGAGAGAGAGCCTGGGAGAGAGGGCCAGTAGAGTGAATGGAATTCGATGGTGGGCAGGGGAAGGGGGATCTTTGGGACAAGTCTGAGACCAGGGATGCAAGAGGCTCCAAGGAGTCTACGAGGGTTGCTCTAGCTGAGTGTCTAGCAGTGGGGAATATGGAGCCTAATGTGGCTTCCTACTGTAGTCAGGCAGGACCTCCATTGGAGAGATAAGGACACAGATCCAAGGACAAAAACTGACCCCAAATTCATCCTACCTACAGGAAGTGCAGGGAAAAAGATGGAGCAGAGACTGAGGAAATGGCCAACCCTTGATTAATCCAACTTGAGACCCTTCCCACAGGCAAGAACCAATGACTAACAATAGTACTCTGTTAGTATTGCAGGCAGGGGTTTCGGTTAAATGTCCTCTGAGAGGATCAACCAAGCATCTGACTGAAACAGATGCAGTGACCTACAGCCAAATTATTAGAAGGAGCTTGGGGAGTCTCATAGAAGAGTTAGTGGAAGTATTGTAGGACAAGGAAAGGATATGGGCTCAACAAAAGACCAACATAGACAGTCTGTTTAAATCACTGATTCCTTCATTCGTATCATCAGTCAGAGTAGATTCGGATGAAATGAAAAGAGCCTGCAAGGAGAAGGGAGGCAGTACATAGCATAGGAGATTGGACTCTTCCCTGAGGAAGAGGAATGACGCCCACCTTGACAGTTTACTGCCTGGATGGTAGCAGATTCAGATGCGAAGGACAGTGGTAGATATACCTGTTATTTTCTATCTGTAGAGCAGCAGTGCTGTTCTCAAAAGATTCATGTGAATTCAGCATAAGTCACCACGAGGTCATGTCAGAAAATAAGAGCGAAGAGTATGCAAACAAAACTACCATTCCCTGAAAATACAGAGGAATACTCAAGCCAGGCAAAGAGGGGAATCCTTTCCCACACAGTCAGTGGAAACAAGTTTCTAATCCCCAACACTAGTCATTAACAGAAGGATGCTAGTGGAAATTTGGATTTAAGATTTCAAATATATTTGATACAACTTCTTAAAGCACATTTGTAAGTTGTCATAATTAGAAGAAGTGAATTGGATGGATTTCTGTCAGGTCACTGGTGCTCAGAACTGAGACCAACCAGAAAAAGTAATTACCACGTGGGAAAAAAAACTACGTTCTAATATTCTTTTTAAACCACGTGTCTCAAGTAGCCTAGGCTCACAATGAATTGACTATGAAGGAGAGGGTGATTTTGAACCCCAGGATTCCTGACTCCTCCCCAAAAAGCAGAGCTGACAGAAATGAGTTACAGACTAGGCTTAAGTTCACTAATCTGCCATAGAGCTGTTTAATTTAAAATATATATGAATATTTGGTGCCTGGAAGTTATATATAGCATGCTGCTGTACCCTCTCTACATTGTAAAAATCATGTTTTGATGTACAAGGCAGCACAAGATTCCAACTTCATATACTGTTATATTTTTCCTACAGTTTAGCAACATTTACTAGGAAATATCTATTACTCTAGATATGGCAAGAAACTCATTGAAAATCCCATTAGTAGAACAAGGTTGTCTGAAGCCCATGTTTTCTGGGAGTAGACTTCAATGCCATAGGCCAGGCTCCGGCTCACTAACACTCAATTGGACTGAGGAGTGACAATATAAGCAAGATCACTGTAAACAGTGATAGGAGCTGTGGAGGAGAAACCCTGCAAAAAACAAACACACACACAAAAAACTTGTGTGTACTCTGTGAATGCAAAACTCTCATAAGGAGTCTTTGTGTGCAGAGACTGGTGGCCCATGTGGAGGTTCACAGAGGGGCAGAGCCTGGAATTTTGCAGGTCCAGGAGTAGCTGTCTTACCTTGGGTTGGTTTTCTCTTCAGGGACAGTCATTACCTCACTCTATAGTGGACCACACAGCTTGTGACAATAGATAAAAACCTCTCAGAATCCACTGACAAGGCAGAACATGAGATTCTATCAGTCCAAAAGCTAAAATCTCATCAGATAGTATCTTAGGTAAATAGAATATCTCCGATGACTCTATGAGACACACACCAATGTATTTTAAAAGTTCCTTGATTAATGACATTCTCTGTTCTGTAAAACCATGAAACTGCCTTGTGTTGAAGCACAGACTTTGGATTAACCTAAGTCTGTATTCTCAGATAATGGCCACTCAAAAGGCTGACTAAACTGTCTCTTAACTCTTTAAGAGGAGAACTGCATTTTGTATGGACAGGAACCTATGTGAAAATCATAAGACCCCAAGTGTGCCAGAGCTTTCCGAATTTTTCTTACAACCACAGGAAAAGATGAGGAAATAATTCTAGAAGTGTTCAGTGAGCAGCAGTAAAGCTCGGTGCCAGATACAGGGACAGAGTACATTTAAGAGAATTTAGACATTTCTGATACTGTGAACAGACAGAAGAAAATCATGTGACCAGAGGAGGGTCATCTCCTTTCTCTTTCAAGAGACATTCCAGTCCCTTCCAGAGATCATGAGTTCCATTTCTCTCATTTCACCAAGTCATCTCTCATATTTGAGAAGGAGTCTAAATTTTGGACAGAACACATACTAAGAATTGTTGAGTATTACTGTCTAGTGGTTTTTTTTTTTTTTTTTTTTTTTTTAGCAGAAGGGCAAAATTCATAATTATTGGATTGTGCAAACACTGGTTCATATCAATTACAGGATTACTCTGTGGCTATACAGCCATGTATTGTGGTGATTCAGGTACAGGACTGTACATCCTGAATTCTTATTCAACCCGAGGCATCCATAAATCTAACACTTTATTCCAAAGGAAAAGGAACTAACATTCCACACAACAATCACCCTCACGGGACTCTTTGTCCCTGGCACTAGAAACTTTAGGAAGATTTGTGAAGTCAAACTACAGTACTAGATAGGACAGAGTATAGGAGGCGCTAGATGTCCAAGTGTTCTATATCTCCTGAGAATCTGACTACAGCCACGTGAGAACGGGTCAGCTAGGCAGAGCATATTTCCCCAGTAAAGATGAGTGCGGTCCCTTCAGCATCTCAGGAACAAGCAGTCAGCAGACCCAGCCTGCCCTTGCCATCCTGTTGTTTCCAACTTTCTTCCCTAGCCTAGGTCAGCACAACACCTCCAGGTCAGCAGCTTGCCCTGTCTCATAACAAGCCCAGATAAGCTCCTTCCGTGCCCGATACGCCACCCTGCACAGTCCCTCAGATCTGCAAGGTTGCGGTGTTCCCTGCACCAACCTCCATGTCAGAGATCCAAACGCAGGTTTCAACAGGACAGACGCCTAACTCTGGGGAGAAGTTAAGTTTGAAAATCAAATGCGGAAGTTTGATAGCAACGGCCAGCCTTCTGTTGACGTCACAGGCATCCGGACTACATTTCCCACAAATCAGTGCGAAGAACTTCCACGAACCCACAGAACTGGGTTGTTCACCTGCTGGTTTCCTGACTGTGATTCCTTGAAGTTAGGAAGAAACAGTCTTCTGCACGTGGGCAGTCACAGGGCATTTGGACTCATTTAAAGTTCTGTGGTCCCAGCACGAAATGTTAGCCTGTGAGTCGACCCTTTCACAGTGATGTTTATCAGGTTTTCTAGTTATTTCTGCTAGAACACTGTGATTTTAAATTATCTTACTACCACATGGAAAATTCACGCTTTCATGGCTTGCTTTACTTAAAAATATGGAAGCAAGAGCTAATTTAAGGTGCTCTTGAAACCATCCTTGGTGACCCTGCCTGTCACGCAGCATATCAGGTGCTTAAGACAAAAGACTTAGAATTCAAAGCCAGCAACCATCAGGTATTTTCTGAGCACTTGCTTTCCTCCTCTGCATCTCTCCCAAGAGGAGGGGCAGAGCTCCTGGGATCGCAGTGGTGTGTGCCCTAACTCTTGGTCCATTTTGTATTATAGGATTTCTGCCTGTGTTAGGTTTGATGTTCCGTATTGAATTCCCCGTCTCTCATGTGAGCCTGTCATCGTTCATATTTGACAATATTTGAACATCAGTGGTATCTGCCTTGAACTTCCGTTATTTCTCCGAAGCAGAACACCGAGATAATTCCTTCTTGAATACAAAGGTATCAGAAATATGTTCATAGCATTGCCAAATGAGGTCGGTATATTAAAGAAGTTACACTGGAAACATGCAATATTGAGAATTCCCATCTCTTTTGGGAAGGTTTATTCCTGTGTAGTTCAAGCTTGAGTCAAAGTTACAAACCCCATTGCAGAAAAGGCTTCATACTTGATGCATTATGATTCAAAAGGAAGCTGTTTCAGAGCAAAGACTGTGCAGAGTCCATATTGAGTTCTTTGTCAGGGAGTGTGTTTACCTATGGATGCAGAACAGCTTCCTCGATTTAGAGAAACTAGAGTCAACAAGCAGTACATTCACCTGGACACTTGATTGGCATGTCTGTTTAAAATGAGGTCATGAGTGGTCTGTCCTTCCTCCTGAATACTGCAGTGGAGGGCATTGTCAGCAACCACAAGGACAGAATTTCTGAGCATAGCAAGTTTTCTAATATGTGTATGTGTGGAGGTTTGGTGTGTTGCTACGTTTTGTTATGCTAAATTCTCTACTCAAAGGTCTAGGCCCTCTACTGACTTCTCACATTTACAAGGTTCTGTTGTGTAAACCTTGTTCCTTGATTTAAAACTACTGGATAAATCAAATTGGCTACAGCCAATTACTGGAGGGATTTGAGGTAGGTGAGTTTTGAGTTAGCTGGTAGGAGGTGGAGAAGAGAGAGAAGGAAGAGACACCAGGACAAGGAGGAGGAATGGGGAAAAAAAGGACGAAGCTGCCCTGGGGCAGATAGACCATGAGCATGTGGCCAGGAGAAACAGAAACTTCCACTGGGAAGGCAGCCAGGACAGCAGTTAGAAGAGGAGATTAAGGGTTGCAGCTCAGGAATTGTCAAAGCCAAGTGAAATAAACCTAATCTGAATTGAGTTTATTTGTAAGGCATAACCTTAGATTGGTCATATTACACATGTATATGTGTACATCTATGTTTGTGTCTGCTACATGCACACCTACCTAAGAGGGTCGTCATTCATGTGAGATGTGCCCATCCTTGAGGTTGCAGCATCCATTTACAAGTCTTCTGCAGTCTCCATTTCTTTGCATTGTGATTGTGTAATTCAATAGGAGGAGGAGCTACCATAGTGTAGTCACAACCTGAACATGTGATCAAAGAGGAGCCTAATTCAGCAGAATATTAGGGACCCAGGCATACTTATCAAAACATCTAATGGAGCCAGATATTCAGGCCTAATATGTTTGTTTAGACCAAGTTCACCATTTTAAGTTTATTTTCTACTGTCATTTTTTTTAACATCCTGACCATTTAGTTTTGTCCCTTTGAAACATTCTCCAATAGGTGCTATGTTTGACAAAATCACTTTAAAATCTTTGCTTACAGACTAAAGAGATTTTCAGTAGTTGAGAGTAATTACTGTGTTATAGAAGATGAGTTTGTTTTCTAACACACTTATAATGGCTTTCAAGCACATATAAGCATCAGTTCTAGAGGATCAGATATCTTCTTTTCACATCATCAGCCATCAGTTGTAGAAAAGATAGGCACACAGACAGACACACATGGAAACAAATTTCTAGTAAAGTAAAATAAAATGTATAATTGAAAATTTACGCTGCCCATGGTGGTACATCCACTTATTTTGACTAAACAGGGGTCGGAGAGAGCTGGATCTCTCAGTTGGAGGATGGCAATTTATAGAGTGAATTTCAAGAATATCAGTGCAGAAACCCTGTCTGGAACAAGTACAATAACAAGAAAAAGTAAAACCAAGGCTTCATGTTTAGGAAAAAAAAATGATATTTGAAAGGAATATTGTTTTTTTTTAACTGTTTAAACATAACACAAATGGTTAAACACCTACCAGTTGCCATTTTAAAAGATAGGTACTTTCACCAGCAAAAGCCCACTGAAATAGAGCCCTTCCTAGTGCAGTTCTCAATAGCCCAATATGTCTACCATGTTGGCTGGCTTGAAGTTTCCGAGGTTTACTCCATTATAATCATGGTGGGAAGCATGGCAGCATGCAGGCTGACATGGCGCCTGAGAGGAAGCTGGGACTTCTACATCTTGATCCAAAGTCAGCCAGAAGGAGCTTATGTCCCACATTGGAGACAGGTAGTGATACGTGAACACACACACACACACACACACACACACACACACACAAATGACCTGGAAGCCTGTCTCTACAGTGACACACTTCCTCTAAAACTCCATACTGACTCAATAGCAATAAGGACCCATTTCCCCATTAGCATTCAAAGATATGAGTTTATGGGAGAAAAAAAACGATTACAAAATATCACATTTCGAGGCCAGTCTGGTCTACAAAGTGAGTTCCAGGACAGCCAGGGCTATGCAGAGAAACCCTGTCTCTAAAAAAAAAAAAAAAAAAAAAATCACATTTCAGGTCCTGGTGCCCATAAGCCTCTGGTTATAAGACAATGGAGAATGCATTTTGCCCATCTTGAAAACTCTCCATAGTCTATCACCATCTCAACAGTGTTTAAAAGCAAAGTTCAAAGTCTACAACATTTGGGATCCACAATCAGGACTCCTCCAAAGGAATAGTTTCAATTCTCCAGCTCTGTGCTCTGTAGCCCTTTAAGCTCTGGCTGGTGCCACTCCATTTGTACTTCAGTTGTTGGTGATTATCCTATGGTACTGGCATCTTCAATACACTGGGGTTTCCCACTGCAACTAGGCTGTAATTTCGCCAATCACCTCTCATAGGCTCTCCTCGTGGTGACATGCATCAACTCTTTTGCATGACCCCTTTAATCCTGGGCTTTCAACTACCAATGAGGCTACACATTCACCAATACTCCTTTCACTATCAGTGCCAAGCCTCAGTAATTCTTCAAGATACCTTCATCCATTCACCTGTGGTCCCAGCTGAGGGATAATTGCACATCAGGAAGTCTGGCTTCGAGAATAACATCTGTCTCTAGAACACAGGTTGACCTGCTTTCCATTTCCATTGCTTTCCTTACTGCATAATCTTGACACTCGTAGACTCTCCTCAAGATCTGGATCACAGGTATGCCCTCCATTTCTGGAATATAGTTTATTTCAAATATAGTTAAGTTTATAATTGACAATAGACATTATAATCCATTGCCTATCAGTTTTATGATGTTCTACATGTCTAAATGAAAACAATAGCCAGATCATAACAACACCTAACATGATATAACTATCCTTTGTTCAACTACATACACATAATAAGCTTAGCTGGGCAGAAAGTTTTCCAAAGGTCACCACTCCATTAATTCCATTTAATATATTTGAGACTGGATTTAGATCCATTCTACTTCCTGGTGCTATACTTTTCCTAAAAACATATATTTTGTATTTTTCCTTGTTAAGCTTGCTTCTGTTTATCATAAAGATATTCATGAAGGTGAACTTTACTAACCACACAAAAGAATTTTTACTTGTGTGATGGTTTGTATATGCTTGGCCTAGGGAGTAGCACTGTTTGGAGGTGTGGCATTGTTTAGTAGTTATAGCCTTGTGGGTGTGGGCTTTAATAATCTTGTCCTAGTTGCCTTGAAGCACTAGTCTGCTGGTAGCCTATGCTTTCCAAATCCAAAGTCTGAAAATCTACATTTTTTGTTTGTTTTTATTACATATTTTCTTCATTTACATTGCAAATGCTATCCCAAAAGTTCCCTATACACTCCACTTGCCCTGCTTCCCAACCCACCCACTCCAGCTTCCTGGCACTGGCATTCCCCTGTACTGGGGCTTATGATCTTCCCAAGACCAAGGGACTCTCAAGCGAGGTAAACTCCCCAACAGAGTTACCTGGCAATAGCCAGGTAAGCCTGACCCACTTTAAAAGGGGCTGCTTTCCCCCTCCTTATTTTCTTACCTTTTGTTCCTTCTCTGTTCCTTCACCCTTTTCCTCTCTCTCTCCATTCCCTTCCCCCCTCTCCACATGCTCATGGCTGGTCTCTACATCTCTACTCTTTTCATTGTATCTCTCTGTCTCTCTTTTAACTTTCTCTGCCTCTACTACCCTCTTAACTCCCCTCCCCGTGCCCTGAATAAACTCTATTGTATACTATACCATCCTGTGCCTAGTCCTTCAGGAGGAAGAGATGCCTCTGCATGGGTCTGTTGAAACAACCTCATCCCCCATACCTCACCACACCTCCATAGAACTTATCTCCTCTCTTTGTCTTTTTATGAACACATCAGTGGAAGTCAATTGACTGTATAAAGGAATCCTCTCAGAATGACTGTCTCCCCCAAGAGCCATAGCTCCTCCACACAGGGTGAGATATTATGAGGCCCTTATGCAACCATGCTTGTTGCATAGCTGATTTTAGCTTGTGCACGATTGTCCAAGGAGTATTAGTCACAGTGTGATCCTGATTGAAATGGTCCTGACATTTCTAGCAAATATGGTTTCACTGTAGATATAACTATACCTGGCTCTCACCACCTTTCTACCACTTCTCCCTAAGAGATCCCTGAGTTTCAGCATTAGTGGTTTGATAAAGGTATCGCATCTAGATCAGTGCCTCCACACTTTGACCAACTGTGAGTCACTGGATTATTCTCCATCTACCACACAATTAAATTTTCTGTTGGGTGGTAGAAGGTGCCTGAGTCTGTGGGTACAATGATAGGAACTTGGAGTCATTTAGTTACTGATTTCACCAATAAGAAAAAAAGGAATAGGTTCTCCCTAGGGCATAGCACCTAGATATATTCAGTTTTATCATTTGATTAACATCACCAGTTATTAGTTACTGTCCATGAAATGAGCTTTAAATTCAACCAGAAAATAATTGGTCACTCCCATAACTTTGCTGTCCCTATTGCTCCACGGGCACATCAATTTGCCTGACCATTTATTCTACTCCCTGTGTTCACTGCTGGGTAAGACTGTTTACTCAGGTACTTCCATGGTAGCATACCTAGATTGTGCCACCAATATGAAAGGTAGCCAGCAGACAGCAAGCTTCTAAGTTGGTACCACCTGAGGGTATAAATGAACAGCCACTATTCATCAAATGAGAATTCTATCTTGACTTGAGAACTGGCAAATGAAATAGCCCATGTGAGAGTTACAACTTTTCCTAATTAATAAGCCGATAAGGGTATTCGTGAGAAAGCTTGAGCTTCCATTCAGAAAGGATCTTAATAGAAAAGGGAGTAGGGGTAGACTTTAAAAGATCAAAAGGCTGCACTCACATCACATGAGATATACAACAAAGGGTTGTGTTTCGTTTGGTTGATTTTTTGTTGTTGTTTGGTTTTTCACTGTACCCCTGCACAATGGACAGTTTTTAGAAGGGATCCTTTGTATCCATATAAATCCTGAATCAGCAAACACAATTTTCTTTTTCAGAGCCTCCCTGAGGAGGCTCCAGATGGATAGTATGAGGTACAGTGTCAGGATAACCTGGCCTGGCCTAAGTCACCTTATTCCCCAGGTCTATTAGTTCTTTTCAAATCCTTGAATTTTATGAAGGGGCAGGAACTGGGCCCTTGGACTCATTTTTCTTAAGGCAACCTAACATTTGAAAAAGATTAACAACCAGTTAATTCATCAGAGCCCAGCTGTAAGATCAGATGGAGCACAACAGACAAGAGCACCAGACTTGAGCAAAGCCTTTTTCCTTACCTCCTTAGCATGTTATGGTATGTGGCTAGTGTGCAATTTACTCTGATAGGGTCTATTTCCTGTCCAAGAGGAGTGCTACTCTTGAGCCTGGGGTTGTCCTGCCGTCTAAGGATATTGTAGATTTAACGCCTTTAGTTCCAATACTCTATTTTTCAGACCAAAATTTTTAAAAATATAATTGCAGCTGATTTTAAATTTTATGTTATATTAAAAACACTAAGTTAATTTTAATCTTGTATTGAAGTATGTGTTTTAAGATGTACTTCAATAGCGGAGACAGAAGACTAAAGATTGAGAGATATAAATTGGCCTCTCCACCCTAACTTATCTCCATAAATAAATTTCACTTGTACTTAGCATGACTAAAACTACAATTTTAGGTATAAAAGAGACATTTAGTCACTTAAAAATTAATTGTTAACTTTTAGGTTTTAATACCCAAATTAATAAACTCAAGTTTGAGATGACTATTTAGGATCTCTATCAATAATAAAATAAGAACTACACTATATTTCATGACTGACATCACATATGCACCAATCAAATGCATCCCTCCTACTGAGTAAGTGCATGTGTCTTGGGTCCATATTTCAATCCGCTGTCACGTTTCTATGACATGAAAGTTGGAATGAGAAACATTGCTCTGTAATCAAAGTGAATAAAGATCCTTCATTCTGAAACTAAATATGACTTCAGTGTGTTCTGTTAGATTTTCCTGGAGAGAGAAACACTAACGCCCATTCAACCGAGGTGAGAACCAATGCAGATCATTTTACAAAAAGTGAGACATCTGAGTTTATCGAGCTTTTTACATGCTCAAGAGAAACATTATTGGGGGAGGTTGACCCCAGTGAGGAAAACAACAGTAACTATACAATGGCCCAGATCTAAGACCCACGTTATGAAATAATAACAGTTTTGCTTTATGCCTGTAAGTACAGAAGAAAGAAA
Source organism: Mus caroli (assembly GCF_978045245.1). NCBI lineage: Eukaryota > Metazoa > Chordata > Mammalia > Rodentia > Muridae > Mus > Mus caroli. Next base: position 53,852,406 of record NW_028227270.1, on the reverse strand, counting down.
TGCAACAACCCATGCCATATTCAAGCACACTATAGAACACACTGGTTGGGAGGTTATAGTAAAGAGAAGTCTCTACAGTTCTCTGATGACATTCTCAAAATTTGTGCTCCTTGGAGTAAGATGGTGGTGTTGACATTCCAAACTAATTCACTTAAAAGTCTACCCTATGGGTTGATTTGAGTTGGATAGAGTTTGAAGGATTAGGAATCGATTTTTACCACACTCCACACAGTCAAAGAGTTTTACTCGGTAAGAATTATTTGATGTCTTTTAAGGACTGAAGAGGTATAAGTGTTTTAAGACCTTTGTAGGATTTCTCTCCAGCATGAACTGTCATGTGTCGAGTCAGGCTATAAACATTAACAAAGGCTTTGCCACATTCCACACACTTGTGTGGATTGTCTTCAGAGTGGATTGCTTGATGTCGTACAAGGCATGAGGATGAGGAAAAGGCCCTAGGACACTTTTCACACTTGTAGGATTTTGCTCTGGTATGAACTGTCTTATGTTTCCTAAAGGATGAGCGATAACGAAAGGCTTTGTGACAATTTTCACACGTGTATGGTTTCTCTCCGGTATGAATTGTCTGATGCTCCTGAAGACTGGCAGAGCATGAAAACCTTTTGTCACATTTTTCACACTTATAGGGATTGCCTTCAGAGTGGAATTTTTGATGTCGTCTAAGAGATGAAGATGAGCAGAAACATCTGCCGCAGTCTTCACACTTGTAGGGTTTGTCTTCAGAGTGAAGAGTTTCATGTCTTTTAAGGTAGGAAGATGAGGAAAAACATTTGCCACACTCTTCACACTTGTAAGGATTCTCTCCAGTATGAACTGTCTTGTGTATCCTAAGGGCTGAGTGATAAGAAAAGGCTTTATAGCATTCTCCACACTTGTAAGGTTTCTCTTCAGTACGGATTTGCTCATTGTCCTGAAGGGGTAGAGGAAGGGAAAGACTTTTCACACAGTCTTCATACGTGTAGGCATTTTTTCTACAATGAAGTCTTTGATGTTGCTTAAGGAATGAGGGAAAGCCAAAGCATTTCCCACATTCTTCACACTTGTAGGGTTTCTCTCCAGAATGGATTCTCTGATGCTGCTTCAGCATTGAAAGATAATAAAATGTTCTGCCACAGTCTTCACACTTGTAGATTTTTTCATCAGTATGATTTTTCATGTGTATAAAAAGTGATGAGTGAGTACTGAAGGCCTTATGACACTCTTCACACTTGTAAGGTTTGTCTCCAGTGTGAAGTCTCTGGTGTATAGAAAGTGTTTTATGAGAACTAAGGGCCTTACCACATTCTCCACACTTGTAGGGTTTCTCCCCTATATGAATTCTTCTTTGTGTAATAAGGAGTGATTTATAATTAGTCAGTTTGCTGTAATTGTTAGGATCATAGGGTATTATTCCTGTTGAGTCAAAGATGAGATACGAACAAAAGTTAAGCAATATTCTTTTTACTTATAAGGCTTATTTTTAAGAATGAAGACATTAACTCATATATATATTAAACCATCAATAAAAATCCACAGTATATTTCAATGCCTGTGGCACTGAGGAAAATTCACAAATACAGCAGGTGGAAACAATGTTTATTTTTACTGGAGAAAGAGCACAATCAAAGAGAACATAGAAACAATCGCATATTATTCAAAGGTAAATGCCTATATAAGTTGTAAGGTCATTTTACTACCAGAAATAAGCCTTTCAAGCAATATAGATATTATGAGGCCACACATCCATGAAATTATAAAGTAGCCAAGCCTAAACAAAGAAAAAGTGAACACACTTTTATCCTAAGTAAAAAGATTTATTTGGGAAGGTACAAAAGATATGTTGCATACCAAGTACACTGTCCACATCAAGAGTAAATCATATAGCCTAAGGATTTGGGAGAGTATTTTATGATTTATACTGATGAATGGAAAATATATACTTGAGAGATATCAAGGCAAAATAATAAATATCAAGCTCACCCATGAGTAACAGAAATTTTCCTGGAGCAACGTATGTGTCAATGAATAGATATCTCAATTATCTATTAGTTATATTGTTTGGGTGGTCTTGGATTTTTTTGAGACAGGGTTTCTTTGTAGAACTGCCTGTCCTGGAAATTGGTACTTATATGAAGCTGGCCTTGAACTCAGAGGTCTACCTGCTACCACGATTCAAGTGCTGGGATTAATGGCAGCCGAGGACACCAGTCCTCACAATAAAATTACCTATATCTAAAACTAATTAATTTATAAGATTAAATAACCATTGAGTACTGAGTGGAGAGAGACAATGAACACGGCATGACAATGGCAGAGCCGTGGTTATCCATGAAAGGAAATTTCACAGAAGCAAAGATTATAGGTAATTTTATCTTACATTCTCCTTAAGTGTTCTATCAATGTTTTTTTAAATACATCAAAATGTATAGGGTGAGCATACCAAGTGATGATAGTGCAACCCCCACTCAGAAACAAAGATACACAAGACCAAAGGACAAAAGAAAAAAAATCTTGGATCCACAAAATTCTGAAAATTATTGAGGAGGTATTAAACACACACTCCAAGTGGCATAGTTTAATCTTCAAATTATGTATCCACAGAAGAAATGCATGTTAACTTCTGTTATTGACTGTGTGATAGGAAAAGATTTTAGAAACTTTTCATCCTTCATGAAGAACTCTTGGCATCAGTTTCACTAGCATGAGCATAAATGATTTCAGACACCTTAAGTGTGCTGTTAGTTTCTCACAATGATTTCATACCTGGGTCGGCAGTAAAGTACACAAAGTTTCAGTTGTGTGCAAACAGTGCAAAGACTGTTACTGCCCAGTGTGACTCCATTTGGCCTGATTTTTATCCAACAGCTCACCCAAGCTAAGCAATACTGCTGAGAAAATGTTGTCATGAGGCCTCCAAACCTGGAGCTTGGGAAGATCCACTATTTGAATGGTCTGAATAGACAGAATGAAAATGTTTGAAATTTCAGGACACTGGCCTGCCTCTGGTATCATGCAAATGTGGGTCAGATGGTATTAGAATGACCGATGTCATTTCTCACACCAAAATGCAACCTAGTCCTTCTGGTCCTCCAAGAAGGTATTTTCTGTCTGGCTTTTAGCTCAATAAAAACCTGGTTCCAGAGATAGGATGAACACCACCGAGTCCAGGCTCAAGTATAACTGACTCAAGTTTCCCCACAGTGTCTGTCCAGGGTCAGACTGGCTCCCTGACTCTGTCACAGGTAGAAGGACATCAGGACAGTCTGGGGAAGGATACCATGCATTTGAGAACAGCTAAGAGGTCAACTGTGTCCAGAAGAGGCTGCTAGTAATTATGTCATGGAAGAAAGCCGTGTAAAATAAGAACAACTAATGGAATGCCCAGCTTTAAATTAAAGATGCTAAAGTGTCTTGATCATAACTCCAAAATCATAACTAAATTCTGACAGGTGTTATAATCATCAACTTAGTAACTATGGAAAGTCTACCTGCTATCTAAACGATAAAAACAATCTTGGGTTTTCTATGATGTTTCCCCTGGAAACTGTCAAGGCACAATAGGCTACCAGTATGTGCACAGGTCAAATTCATTCATCAGATTATCCTCGCTGTGTAGTTTGCTTGGAACCTTTTTTTATTCAGCAGATGTTGCACTGTATCTACTAAGCTGAACAGCTACCATTTGCATAACTCTAGCTGTGCCTGCTAAATACAATCACAGATGGGCTTGTTCAATGTTAACATTCCTTCAAAAATGGACATAACAGGAATGGTCAGTCCATTGACTCTTCAGTCAGTTATAGACTGAACTGCTATACTCTCCTTCCCATCTTTGTTCACAAAAGATGCCTCTCTTCCAAGTCTACTGACATCTCTAAACCTCTTGCTAGCATATAACTTTTCTCTGTGTAGGTCAGTGTAACTATTTTAAGAAGATTCAAAGAATTCATATTTGAAATTATACCTCTAATAAAAAGATTAAAATTATTTAAGATAATACTCATCATATAAATAAAGAGGGGGACAAAAGTACAAAACCATGAGGCTAGGTCATATTAGGTCAGACTAAGAAACACAGGCATTATGGGAAAAGAGATTTAAAGAAAATACAGTTAGTGGTCAAATTTATTTATGTTCCTAAGTTATAAACTTCAATTCAGGTTAAAAACCACTTCTGACTTAAAAGATGTCTATCTAGTCACTATGTCTTCACCACCTTTCTTAAACTTTAAGTACGTGGAAAATGGTGACATGCTAAGACATGATAATTACTTGTATGCCTTTTTATTCTTGAAAAGGCCAGACATACTATTGTCTTTTCTGTACTATTTCATGATGAAATAAAACAAGGTACATAGCCTGTCTGGAGGACTGACCTGGACTGTGGAAAGGGGCACCATGAAGAGATCAGGACAGTGAAGTCCCCAGCTCCTCCAGGATGTATTTACGTTCAGGTTTACTTAGAGATAAGAGGTTTGGAGTTCAGAAACTGTAATTTTTTTTAATTAATTTAATTTTTATTTCACGTGTATGGGTGTTTTGCCTGAATGCATGTCTGCATACATGTCTGTGTGATGGTGTCAGATCCCCTGGATTTGAAGTTACAAACAGTTAGGAGCATCCATGTGGATGCTGGCAACTGAACTCTTCCTCTGGAAGAGAAAGCAGTGACCTTAACTGGTGAGCCATTTCTCCAGTCCCAACAATTGTAATTTTTGAGGCTGAAATTTTTAATAGAGATAATTTCTTTCATTTATTAAAATTTTAATCTGATGAGAGTCACTAATTCACTGTAAGTGCCACAGCAAATATAAATAATCCATAATTGGTAATGATGATCCACTTAATGAGTGACAGTCAATTCGCCCAAATTGTGTTTGGATTCATGCTGAATTCAAATGTAATTCATTCATAGACACAATACTGGAGTAAGTGACTAATACCAACGTTCCACTATACAGTCCTCTGTACATGTCAATGTTTAGCCTAAAACAGGGAGCTCAAACAAATTTAAAGTCACATTACAGTTTACTCAATATGGCATAATATTCAAAATCCGGTGTGGTTTATAAACTGGTTAACAAAACTGAACGCCTGAGTGAAGAAGGCTAACACTCCACTGAGCTTGCATGACAGGACACATCCAGGGTAAAAGAACACGATTACTATTAGCACACTGTCCAATGGGACACAGACCTATCAGAGGAAATGCATGCTAGCCTCATCACAGGATAAGGAAGCATGGGGAACAGGACTTGCCAGCATCTGCTGCTCCTGTCTCCCTCTGACCTGTAAGGCAGACTAGGAACTCCTACTCCTAATCTGCAGGGAAGATGAATTACTCCTCCTGTCTCACAAGGCAGGGGGATGAATCCTCTCATGCTGAGGAGGATCTTAGACTCAGCACCACAGTCTAGATGTCTCAAATGCAAGCACTCACTGCAATTACCCTGCACACAATGTCTCTTTATATGAAAACTGAGGATACCGTGTACAGGGGAACCTCCTACCAACATTGCCACCCAAACGGTATGGGAACTACATGCAAGTTCAAATGGCCATGCCCTGTCCCTCACTTTCATTTCTCCTCCTCCTAACAAAGCTAATCCCTGCCCTGGAGCTAAGTCTGATTCTATAAGCAGTCCTCAGCAGAGTGTGAGAGAATATTCGACAGATGCTACCTAAGATCAGTGAGAAATGAACTGTCCAAAGGGACTCCTGTTAGTCTGAATTTATCCAACGGCTCCCCAGCCCAATTTGTCCTAATCGACAGAACTAAAATTGTTGAGCGCCCTGCTTCTGCCTGCCTCTGTCATGGGAACGTATCATTGATTTTATTAACCAAGACATGCTCACTTCAGTATGAGAGATATCTGGAACAAGTCTGCCTTAACACCATCAAAAAAGTGACTCCCGGTCTGACCAATACTCAGTTGTATTTCCCTGAGTGTTACACTACAATAGAAACTCAGAACAAGAAAAGCCTTGGAAGTCCCTGTAAATACATACACAGGGCACACTGTTTGCAAAATATAAATCCTAAGAGACTTAAACCACCATAAATGTCAGAGAGATGTGAAGGAGAGACCTAAAGAATGATGTTCATAATACATATTTCAAGGCACACGGGAAAGCCTGGCTGGTTGTTGGATCTTTGGACTTGAACTCTGTCCCCTGATCCTTACTTTCCTACACACCTGGGTACACAGTGGCCATTCCTTGTCTCTTCATGTCCCAAGGCCCTTGTCTTTGCTCCAGAAATGTCACCAGGAATGGCTTAGAGACAGCAAGACCTGTTTGGAGAACAAGAGGTTAAGATTGCTTAAGTGTTCTTTTACTCTCTCTTTCAGTACAGTGTTTATAAGGAAAGACATGATACAATAAATAACTGCAGACAATTAGTTCCTTAAAGGGTTTCTGACATGGACAGTAAAATACAGAAAGAAATGTACAATATCCTGATTCTGAGTTTCTTTAGAGGGAAAACATTAAGCTGAATAGAGAAAACAATTTCATTAACAAATGTGGTCCACGCCTGATGCCGGTGCATTTCTAACAGTCCCACAAGAGCAAAGGCGGCATTCTTCCAACACAGACATTTCAAATACAGAGAGGAAAAACAATGACATGTTTCTTAGCTGTACAGCAAACTCCCTAATTTTTCTTCAAATGATAGATATGAAACTCGTTGTTGAAATACTTCCATGATGTATTGTACAAACTGGGAAAGTTACATGATGATGGCAGGGGTGAGGTAGGAATTCTCTATAGATACAATGCTCACCCAGGAACACAAGGTGGCTGAAATTCTCCAGCATCACATTCCTGTACAGATCCCACTGAGCAGGCTCCAGGCATTCCCACTCTTCTGGAGAGAAATCAATGGCTACATCCCAGAAGGACAACATTTCCTGAAATAAAGACCAATGAATAATATCACACCTGTAATTAATTAAAACCATTAATAAACTCACAGCAAACATCTGGTTTTGACAAGGACATCGGGTCCTCATACTCAAACTGCTCCTGCTCCAGAAATATTCCCTGGCTATTATGTGCAGAAATTGCAGACATACCTATTGGGTCAGATCACAAGATCATACATAGTCAACTGCTCTTTGGTAAGTTTCAGTTTTCTGCAAAGCTCTCTCTGATGCAGCCAGAAGCGCTTTGAACAGTAAGAGCTGCACACTGATGTGTAGGTCTAAGGAAAAGCAATCAGAATGCAGTGAGTGCTTAGGATGCTTTAGTAAAATGTCATTAGTATGTTCCCCTCTAAGGTTTAAACCTAACAAGTCACCTGCGGCAGCTTCTAAGCATGATGTAACTTCTATTGATGAGCCTTAAGTCCCATTGGACAGCTTCTGTATATATCAAGATATTGAGTGCACTGTGACATCTTTAGGGCTGTAATGACATACAGGACATTGCTGTGGCCCACTGGTGTAAGAGCTAAGCAGAGCTTTTTTTTTCTTCTCTCTCTTGGAACCTGGCAAAGCACTTTCAATCAGTATGGACAAGTGGTCCCTCGTCATGTCAGATCCACCTGCAATCCCCTGAATCTTGTGTCTAAAGTGCAAGGTGTTTCCACTCTTGGGAGGAAGGAATAGCTATTGTCACAAGACTGTATAGGACAACTAAAATATATCCTCTTTAAAGAATGACTGTACAGAAAATAGTCTTTTGTCTAATGAGCAGAGTTCAGCAGCAATGAAGAGGCCTGAACATCTCCAAAATGAACCTGCATAATGAAGTACTTTGTTGAATAGGAGTTTCTCAAGGGAAAAATAAATTGAAAGGTCTTCAAACCATCTAAACAGCTAGTAGAGAAAGATCCTGTCTTTACAAGTATGAAAAAGCAGATTACACTTTTTTTAATGTTTGCATCACCAAGTCCACAGGAAAACCAGAAATGTGGAGAATGGCAGGAGCCCAGAGCAGAGCAAAGACCAAAACGACTCTCTGTGAGAGAATCAGAGCATGCTCACAATGGAGAATTAACTGTGGGGCACACTCCCTATGTTGGCCAGCACTGGCTTCCTCCATTCTGCATGGGCAAGTGTCTGCTGTCTTGAGTACAATCTCCTGTGAGACCCTGGAGGTGGAGGTCCCGGGACCTGTAAACAGGATACCGTTTTGTGGGGATTTTAGCCAATACAATTAACAGCAAACATTGCAGGAGAATCAGAGACTTGCAAAATTCACTTTCTATGGGGAAGAAATGCAAATAATGTCTGTCCTGAGGCAGGGACACTTCCACCCATTAACAATTACTACATATTCTTCCAATAACTGGGAGCTCGATGGTTACATTCCACTCAGTGGAAGCCCATCCTAGAGGAAGTCTAGAGCCGCAGAAAGGACAGCGCAGATGTTTTAAGAACTCTTGCATCTCCTGTCAGTGATAATCAGAGATATATTTTCAGAGAGTCGGGCAGATCTAAAGATGAGCAGGACATTGATGGGAAGTAAAATGAGAGAGAGGCAAAGAGAGGCCTGGATTCCTGATCAGGTTCCAAACAATACAGACTCCCCATTCCCTACCAGCCTGTCTATACACAGTGCTTAAAATACATACAACATAGATCACAAAGCAGCAACTCTTAGGTTGTTCCGAGAGTCAAAGAGTCTCTGAGTGTGGAGTGAGGATTAAAGACAGGAGAGGCAGAAAAGATGCAGAGCCAAAAAATAGACTTGGGAGGATTGCTGGTCAATACCACAGCAGCCAGCAGCCTATTTTTTAAGTTTATTTTTTTTTTTTTAGTTTATTTTTCACCGCCCTTTTATACCTCATATTACCATGGGAAGCAAAGCTACAAGATAACAGAAACAATGGCAGAAATATACACAATGTCCATAAACTTCCTCAACAAGTACAAGCCCTGATAATGTCATGTTGACCGGAACCAGTGCGGGTCAAGCGGACATTCTCTCTTTTTTAAAATTTCTCAACTGTAAAGTAGGGATGGAGGTCCTATCAAAAGTTTAGGAAACATAGCCCTCAAGGTGAAACATGGTGTGAGCTCCTTTCGATCCCACTCTGCCTTGTAGACAGTCAGACCTCAAGGCCATTGCTACAGGCTGGCTACAAGGTACACGGGGACCAGAAACCCTTTTACTCTAAAGACACAAAGGACTCTGGCAGCATCCAGGTGAGAGTGGGGCAGCCAGGGACGAGCGCTTCCAGCAATGCAGGTCTGTGAGCTCTGGCACTGTCTCAGGAGCAGGCAGTCAGCTCATCACCATTAGTTTGCAATCTATTCCCCCACTACCAAGCTGCTCCAGTGTACCAGAGAACCAAGGCAGACTCGGGCTGCTCGCGGTGTCCTAAAGGAAACCTTCACTCAGGACACAATCCCAAACCGCCAGTCCCCTCACTCCAAAACTGCAGCCTCAGCGATCCCAGCCAGTTCTGCACAGCAAGTCCTGGCAGCTGCTTCCGCCCTCCCACCCAGCCCAGAAGCGCTCCCTCCAAGACAGAGCCCTGCTCCCAGCACCGAACCCCACTCCACGCTGCTTCCTGAACCAACCTCCTTGACACAGACCCCGCACGGAGCCCCAGGCAACGCTGCTGCCTGGACCAACCTTCTCAGAGACAACTGGAATAGATAGCCGAATACCATTTCCGCCCAACTTTGAGGAAGACGCACATGTACAGACCTGAAGTCATAAGGGGATTTCCTGGAAGGCTCCCAGTGGTCACAGTGGTGCGGACTACATCTCCCAGAAGTCTGTGGGAAGGAGATCCCAGAACCCAGGTTAGGTGACTTCTACTGTTTAGAGAATTAAGTGGATGGTAACACACAGTGAAAGGTGCGAGGAGGAATCCTTATCTGCAGAAATGCTATGGTTAATGCGATTGGTTTCCTACCCCAGAACCACAACGGAGATGTACGGATATGAGTCGAGCCTCTACAGAAACATATGGCTAACAAGTCATTTCTTTTTGTAATTTTAATATTACTACTTCTTGAGAAAAAAAAGTTGACTTGGTAGTTCGTTAAAATAACAAAGCAATACACTAACCAACGTGGGAAGGAAAAGTAACTTTATAAAATGATTTGCTGGTGCTAGTTTATTGTTTCAAGAATTTGGAATTTCCGGACCCACTTTTCATAATTCCTTGAGTAAAGTCCCAGAATTACCTATAAAATGAGTCATACATTACTTTTCCTTTTCACTACTTCATGACAACATCAGGAATTTATGTATTAATTTGGTATATTGCTATAATTGCATGAGTTAGCTTTGAATCGTCTCAGTTTTGCTATAGTCATCTAAAATACTATCTTTTCGAATGTACCCCATATAATTCTTACACACCTCCGGCATTCAGGGCAACAGGACTGGGAGCTTCTCCCTGTCACACTGTTCCAGAGCATCCATTGCTCAGGGTGTCCACAAGCCCTGGCTTCCTTGTGTCACTGGTCAGTAGGAAAAAGCATTACATCTCCACCTTTTGTGAGTTACAATTCCTTACATTTCACTTATCTCTAACTTCTGCCAGTTTCAGCTCATTACATTTAACAAATTGATGAGAATACATGGTACCTATCGTTGTCAGGTACTTACCTGAAGTAATTTCCAGCCTCACCCATACTGTCACAATTGACAAGACTGTATTTTTTGTTCTCTGAAAAATGATTGAATTAAAAAAGAATTTCATCATTTCCCCTCCATCTACTCATTGAAACTTCTCTCCTGTCCACCAAGCCTTCATCTCAAATCTATGGTGTAGTCTTCTCTAATTATTATTGTTACAGGCACACATACACATATAAATATATATATAAATCTCCACATAACTATGTAAATATGAACAGCTGAATCTCTTCAGTGTCTCCTGTATTTATATTATCAGGACTGACCCCTTGTTACTGGATGAATAGTGAGTGGACTCAGCCCTGGAAAGACTAATTCCCCCCTCACTCAGCCATTCTTAGGTGCCCATACATCTTAGTCTACCCAGGACTCCCCCTGCAGGGAACCATGAGCCATTGTCATTGCTCAGTCAGTCATGTTGAAGGGTGCAGCTTCCCTTCACTTTCTAAGCTTCACGACCTCACAGCAGACCTCCTGGACCTCTGGTTCTATCCAGAAACAGTCCTTGATGACTATATGCAGAAAGTGTGGTATAGATGCATCTATTGGGTCTGGACACAGATTATAGTTCTCTGCATTTGGGTAAGTTTCAGTTTTCTTTAACGTTCTCTGTGCTGCAGCAAGAAGTACTTTGAGGAGCAGTAAGAGTTTCACATATGTGTAGACCTTAGGAAAAGTCTTCAGAATTCAGTTAGACTTATGATGGTTTAGTAAGGTGGCATTAGGCTGTCCTCCAGAATTCAAGACCTAACAAGTCAAGGGTGGCAACCCATGCTTCTATCCATGATGTATGTCTACTTGATCGACCTTTAAGTCCAATTATACTGCTGCTAATGTCAAGATGTGAGTGGCACTGTGGCACCTTTAGGGATATCATGCCATATGGGACGTTTCTGTGGTCCACTGGCACAGAACTAGGTAACAGCTAACTAGGATGATTTACTGCTTCTCTCATTTGGAAGCTTGCAAGGCAGCTTCTATCACTATAACTGGTCCTTAGCTGGGAGACCTTCATGTCAGGTACAGCTGCAATTCTCTGAGTCTTGTGTCTGAACTGCTAGGTGATTTCAGCGCAGGAAGGAGGGTAGAGCTATCAGTCATAAGGCTTTAGGACAACTGAAATGCATGTTCTTTAAAGAGTGACTTCCCAGAAAACAGTCTTTTGTCTACAGTGCATAGTTAAGTGGCTATGAGGAGGCCATCAGATCTAAAAGACACAGGCAGAATGAAGCAATGAGGTGAAAGGAGACCCAGCAAGTTCTCAAGGGAAAAGAAATTCAACTGTCTTGAAAGCTTCTTCGTAGCTAGTCAAACACAGCAGCTTCCTGACTTTATAAGCAAGCAGAAGGGTAGGTGGTTGGGTGGGGACAGACCCTACTTTGTTTCATCTTAGGTCAGTGGTACCCAACCTGTGACAACCCCTTTGGCAAACCTGTCTCCAAAAATATTTATTTACACTATGATAACAGTAGCAAAATTACAACTATGAAGTAGCAAAGAAAGACATTTTGATGGGGCTTGCCACGAGATGAGGAACTGTACTAAAGGGTCACAGCATTAAGAAAGGTGAGTCTGCTGAACTAGGGAATCACAAAGAAGATGGAAAAATGATGAGCATGGAGAAGGGCAAGTCCCCAGGAAGGAGGGAAACAGTATTGAGAATTACCTGCAAGGATCCCTCCCTATGTCACCTCGCACAGGCCACCACTATTCTGCATGCGGGACATGGGGAAGTGTCTGTTGTCCTTAGGCCAGTGTGCTGGGGATTCTGTGGGTGAGGGGAGGTAGGTCCTTGAACTTAGTAGGGATTTTAGCCAATACAATTAATGAGAATCATTAAAAAGAAATTTTTGACTTATAGTTTCATTTTCATTAAGGAGGAAATGCAAAAATTGTCTGTTCCAGCCGAGGCAAATTGTTATTCATCAAAACTACTACTTATTCTTATAATACTTGGGAGGTAGATAGCTATACTCCACTTGTATGGAGACTGACCCCAGAAGCAGCCCTAGAAGCAAAAGAATGGACAGAGTAGATGTGTTATGAACTCTTGCATCTCCTGTCAGTGTCTCTCATGGATATCTTTTCAGAGAAGTCACACAAAAGTAAAGACTAGCAGGACATTGGTGGGAAGTCAAAGTGAGATTCAAAGAGAGGATTGGATTCCTGATCAGGTTCCAAACAATACTGACTCTCCATTCAAACCCAGCCTATGTACATTAAACACCATAGCACTTAAAATGCACAGCACACACATCACAAAGCAGCACCTCCAGGACCTTTGCCCCGAGACATAGATCACATAAGAGTGGTATGAAACAATCATTAATTTTTGATTCAAGTAAATTCATTTTGCAACTTTATGACTGAGAAATGAATAAACCATGAAAAAATATGGGAGACCACAATACATAGAATCTGCCTTGGAAACATGAATTGTGTAATTTTAATTTAAAAATAAATATATCATGCTTTGCTCTGTACATTAGATGTCTAGATGAATCTGTGGATTTTAAAGAGCCCATGTATTTTTCTGAGTCTGAAAGCACCAGTACATGGAGTGTATTCAGTAAAGCATGGGGACTTGCACCCTGATCCATCTGACTTATTTTTACATAGATTCTGGAAAGAGGAGAAAAATAGAAAGGAGACTTAGAGAGAATTGGCATGGGACCAGACTCATTTCACATAGTTACTACATAGGATACTACATAGGATAATGACTATGGAGGACACTATGAAAAATACTTTAATAACACAAAATGTCGATGTAATAAGAATCTGCAGTCCTCAGGCTGATTCTTTGCATATGTGTTTGGGTCCTGTTCCAATCCTTGGTACTTTCTCTTCGTGGCCTCTGATATAATCACACACATCAGCAGGATCTGACTGCCATCACCCACCACAGCTCCCTTCAGAAGTTTCCAGATAGCCAGGCGTGGTGGCGCACGCCTTTAATCCCAGCACTCGGGAGGCAGAGGCAGGCGGATTTCTGAGTTCGAGGCCAGCCTGGTCTACAGAGTGAGTTCCAGGACAGCGAGGGCTATACAGAGAAACCCTGTCTCAAAAAACAAAAAAACAGAAGTTTCCAGATAGGACTTGTCTAACACAGCAAGGTTCATGCATGAGTTGTAAAGACAAGTTACTCCTTCCCTCATACTAACATTAGGAGGCCTGGGAGGTCAGAGGGACAACTGCACACCAAGGGGACCTAGACTTAAACCTGTGCAAGAGGACAGCATCCCACACTAGCAGTAGGCTTTACTGGTTGCAGCCAGCAGTACCCGTGTGAGGGACAGTGGAGGACGTTGGTTTGTTCCAACTAACTGTAAGAATCGTCTACAAGCAGGATTTTAATCTTGTATTGAGGTATGTGTTTTAAGATGTACTTCAGTGGCGTACACAGAAGACTAAAGATTGAGAGATATAAATTGGCCTCTCCACCCTAACTTATCTCCATAAATAAATTTCACTTGTACTTAGCATGACTAAAACTACAATTTTAGGTATACAAGAGACATTTAGTCACTTAAAAATTAATTGTTAACTTTTAGGTTTTAATTGCCCATATTACCCAAATTAGTAAACTCAAGTTTGAGATGACTTTTTAGGATCTGTATCAATAATAAAATAAGAACTGCACTGTTTCACGACTGACATCACGTATCCACCACTCAAATGCATCCCTCCTACTGAGTTAAGTGCATATTTCAAATCGCTGTCAAGTTTCTATGACATGAAAGTTGGAATAAGATGAGAAACATTGCTCTGTAATCAAAGTGAATAAAGATCCTTCATTCTGGAACTAATTATGACTTCAGTGTGTTCTGTTAGATTTTCCTGGAGAGAGAAACACTAACGCCCATTCAATCTAGGTGAGAACCAATGCAGATCATTTTACAAAAAGTGAGACATCTGAGTTTATCGAGCTTTTTACATGCTCAAGAGAAACATTATTGGGGGAGCTTGGGTGGCCCCACTGAGGAAAACAACAGTAACTACACAATGGCCCAGATCTAAGACCCTCATTATGAAATAATAACAGTTTTGTTTTATATCTGTAGGTACAGAAAAAATAAATGCAACAACCCATGCCATATTCAAGCACACTATAGAACATACAGGTTGGGAGGTTATAGTAAAGAGAAGTCTCTACAGTTCTCTGATGACATTCTCAAAATTTGTGCTGCTGGGAGTAAGATGGTGATGTTGACATTCCAAACTAATTCACTTAATAGTCTACCCTGTGCATTGATTTGAGTTGCATAAGGTTTGAAGCAAAGGAATGATTTTTACCACAGGCCACACAAAATTTTATTCAGTATGAATTAGTTGATGTCTTTTAAGGGCTGAAGAAGTATAAACTTTTAATGACCGTTGAGGGAATTAAAAAAGAAACTGCCAACTCTCCATGCTTCAGTTGCTCTCAGCCTGCCAACTCTCTGTCAAGGGCTGGATGAACAGGCTTCTGACTCTCCTGCCACTGGCAACTCTCTGGGTAGCCCCCATCCCCTCACCCCCGCCACATGACTGTCCACTCTATGGTCAGCCATAACAACATCCATTTACCCAGTAGGAACAAGACTCTAGAAGCTCATAATTAACCGATCAGATTTATGTTTTAATAAATTCTCAATTTACAAGATGACAATACAATAATTTCAGAACCAATTGATAACGATGAAAGACCTTTGTAGGATTTCTCTCCAGCATGAACTGTCATGTGTCGAGTCAGGCTATAAACATTAACAAAGGCTTTGCCACATTCCACACACTAGTGTGGATTGTCTTCAGAGTGAATTGCTTGATGTTGTACAAGGCAGGAGGATGAGGAAAAGCCCCTAGGACACTGGTCACATATGTGTGGATTTCTCTCTGGTATGAACTGTCTTATGTTTCCTAAGGGATGAGCGATAACAAAAGGCTTTGTGACAATTTTCACACGTGTATGGTTTCTCTCCGGTATGAATTGTTTGATGCTCCTGAAGACTTGCAGAGCATGAAAACCTTTTGTCACATTCTTCACACTTATAGGGATTGCCTTCAGAATGGAATTTTTGATGTCGCCTAAGAGATGAAGATGAGCAGAAACATCTGCCGCAGTCTTCACACTTGTAGGGTTTGTCTTCAGAGTGAAGTATTTGATGTGTTTTAAGGCAGGAAGATGAGGAAAGACATTTGCCACACTCTTCACACTTGTAGGGGTTGTACTTAGAGTGAAGTATTTGATGTCTTTTAAGGCAGGAACGTGAGGAATAGCATTTGCCACAGTCTTCACACTTGTAAGGTCTCTCTCCAGTATGAACTGTCTTGTGAATCCTAAGGGCTGAGTGACTACGAAAGGCTTTATAACATTCTCCACACTTGTAGGGGTTGTCTTCAGAATGAAGTATTTGATGTTTTTTAAGGCAGGAAAATAAGGAAAAACATTTGCCACACTCTTCACACTTGTAAGGTTTCTCTCCAGTATGAACTGTCTTGTGTATCCTAAGGGCTGAGTGATAACGAAAGACTTTATAGCATTCTCCACACTTGTAGGGTTTGTCTTCAGTACGGATTTGCTCATGTTCCTGAAGCGGTAGAGAAGGGGGAAATCTTTTGACACAGTCTTCATACGTGTAGGCATTTTTTCTACAATGAAGTCTTTGATGTTGCTTAAGGAATGAGGGAAAGCTAAAGCATTTCCCACATTCTTCACACTTGTAGGGTTTCTCTCCAGAATGAATTCTCTGATGTTGCTTCAGCATTGAAAGATAGTAAAATGTTCTGCCACAGTCCTCACACTTGTAGATTTTTTCATCAGTATGATTTTTCATGTGTATAAAAAGTGATGAGCGAGTACTGAAGGCCTTATGACACTCTTCACACTTGTAAGGTTTGTCTCCAGTGTGAAGTCTCTGGTGTATAGAAAGTGTTTTATGAGAACTAAGGGCCTTACCACATTCTCCACACTTGTAGGGTTTCTCCCCTATATGAATTCTTCTTTGTGTAATAAGGAGTGATTTACAATTGGTCAGTTTGCTGTAATTGTTAGGATCATTGGGTTTTATTCCTGTTGAGCCAAAGATGAGATACGAACAAAAGTTAAGCAATATTCTTTTTACTTATAGGGCTTATTTTTTTAAATGAAGACATTAACTCATATATATTAAACCATGATTTAAATTCCACAGTATATTTCAATGCCTGTGGCACTGAGGAAAATTCACAAATACAGTAGGTTGAAACAATGTGTATTTTTACTGGAGAAAGAGCATAATCAAACAGAACATAGAAATAATGGCATATTATTCAAAGGTAAATGCCTAAATAAGTTGTAAGGTCATTTTACTACCAGAATTAAGGAATATAGATATTATGAGGCCACACATCCATGAATTTTTAAAATAGCCAAGCCTAAACAAAGAAAAAGTTAATTATGATTGTGTGAGATTGGATGAAAACACTTTTATCCTAAGTAAAAAGATTTATTTTGGAAGGTACAAAAGATATGTTGCATAACAAGTACACTGTTAAATCATATAGCCTAAGGATTTGGGACAGTATTTTATGTTTTATACTGATGAATGGAAAATATATACTTGAGAGATATCAAGACAGAATAATAAATATCAAGCTCACCCATGAGTAACAGAAATTTTGCTAGGGCAACTTATGTGTCGATGAATAGATATCTCAATTATCTATTAGTTATATTGTTTGGGTGCTCTCGGGTTTTTTTGAGACAGGGTTTCTTTGTAGACCTGGCTGTCCTGAAAATTGGTATGTATATGAGGCTAGCCTTGAACTCAGATCTACCTGCTACAACCTTTCAAGTGCTGGGACAAACGGCGGTCGGGGTCACCAGTCCTGGCAATAAAATTACCTATTTCTAAAACTAATTAATTTATAAGACTACATAACCACTGAGCACTGAGTGGAGATAGACAACGAACAAGGCATGAAAATGGCAGAGCCATGGTTACCATGAAGGGAAATTTCACAGAAGCAAAGCTTATAGGTATTTTTATCTTACACTCTCCACAAGTGTTCTATCAAGGTATTTTAAAAATACAACAAAATATATAGGATGAGCATACCATGTGATGCTAGGCAATGCCCACTCAGAAACAATGATACACAAGAGAAAAGGACAAAAGAAAAAAATCCTCCATACCTATTCAACATTGTACTTGAAGTTCTAGCCAGAGCAATTCGACAACAAAAGGAGATCAAAGGGATACAAATTGGAAAAGATGAAGTCAAAATATCACTCTTTGCAGATGATATGATAATATATATAAGTGACCCTAAAAATTCCACCAGAGAACTCCTAAGCCTGATAAACAGCTTCGGTGAAGTAGCTGGATATAAAATTAACTCAAACAAATCAATGGCCTTTCTCTACACAAAGAATAAACAGGCTGAGAAAGAAATTAGGGAAACAACACCCTTCTCAATAGTCACAAATAATATTAAATATCTTGGCGTGACTCTAACTAAGGAAGTGAAAGATCTGTATAATAAAAACTTCAAGTCTCTGAAGAAAGAAATTATAGAAGATCTCAGAAGATGGAAAGATCTCCCATGCTCATGGATTGGCAGGATCAACATTGTAAAAATGGCTATCTTGCCAAAAGCAATCTACAGATTCAATGCAATCCCCATCAAAATTCCAAATCAATTCTTCAACGAATTAGAAAGTGCAATCTGCAAATTCATCTGGAATAACAAAAAACCTAGGATAGCAAAAACTCTTCTCAATGATAAAAGAACCTCGGTGGAATCACCATGCCGGACCTAAAGCTCTACTACAGAGCAATTGTGATAAAAACTGCATGGTACTGGTATAGTGACAGACAAATAGACCAATGGAATAGAATTGAAGACCCAGAAATGAACCCACACACCTACGGTCACTTGATCTTCGACAAGGGAGCTAAAAACATCCAGTGGAAGAAAGACAGCATTTTCAACAAATGGTGCTGGCACAACTGGTTATTAACATGTAGAAGAATGCGAATCGATCCATTCCTATCTCCTTCTACTAAGGTCAAGTCTAAGTGGATCAAGGAACTTCACATAAAACCAGAGACACTGAAACTTATAGAGGAGAAAGTGGGGAAAAGCCTTGAAGATATGGGCACAGGGGAAAAATTCCTGAATAGAACAGTAATGGCTTGTGCTGTAAGATCGAGAATTGACAAGTGGGACCTCATGAAACTACAAAGCTTCTGCAAGGCTAAAGACACCATCAATAAGACAAAAAAACCACCAACAGATTGGGAAAGGATCTTCACCTATCCTTAATCAGATAAGGGACTAATATCCAATATATATAAAGAACTCAAGAAGGTGGACTCCAGAAAGTCAAATAACCCCATTAAAAAATGGGGCTCAGAACTGAACAAAGAATTCTCACCTGAGGAATACCGAATGGCAGAGAAGCACCTGAAAAAATGTTCAACATCCTTAATCATCAGGGAAATGCAAATCAAAACAACCCTGAGATTCCACCTCACACCAGTCAGAATGGCTAAGATCAAAAATTCAGGTGACAGCAGATGCTGGCGAGGATGTGGAGAAAGAGGAACACTCCTCCATTGTTGGTGGGATTGCAAGTTTGTACAACCACTCTGGAAATCAGTCTGGCGGTTCCTCAGAAAATTGGACATAGTACTACTGGAGGATCCAGCAATACCTCTCCTGGGCATATATCCAGAAGATGTCCCAACCGGTAAAAAGGACACATGCTCCACTATGTTCATAGCAGCTCTATTTATAATAGCCAGAAGCTGGAAAGAACCCAGATGTCCCTCAACAGAGGAATGGATACAGAAATTATGGTACATTTACACAATGGAGTACTACTCAGCTATTAAAAAGAATGAATTTATGAAATTCCTAGCCAAATGGATGGACCTGGAGGGCATCATCTTGAGTGAAGTAACACAATCACAAAAGAACTCACACAATATGTATTCACTGATAAGTGGATATTAGCCCAAAACTTAGGATACCCAAGATATAAGATACAATTTGCTAAACGCATGAAACTCAAGAAGAATGAAGACCAAAGTGTGGACACTGTGCACCTTCTTAGAATTGGGAACAAAACACCCAGGGAAGGAGTTACAGAGACAAAGTTCCTAGCTGTGATGAAAGGATGGACCATTTAGAGACTGCCGTATCCAGGGATCCATCCCATAATCACCTTCTAAACGCTGACACCATTGCATACACTAGCAAGATTTTGCTGAAAGGACCCAAATATAGCTGTCTCTTGTGAGACGATGCCGGGGCCTAGCAAACACAGGAGTGGATGTTCACAGTCAGCTATTGGATGTATCACAGGGCTCCCAATGGAGAAGCTAGAGAAAGTACCCAAGGAGCTAAAGGGATCTGCAACCCTATTGTTGGAACAACATGATGTACTAACCAGAACCCCGGAGCTCTTGTCTCTAGCTGCATATGTATCGAAAGATGACCTAGTCGGCCATCAATGGAAAGAGAGGCCCATTGGACTTGCAAACTTTATATGCCCCAATATAGGGGAATGCCAGGGCCAAAAGAATGGGAATGGGTGGGTAGGGAAGTGGGGGGCACTATGGGGGACTTTTGGGATAGCATTGGAAATGTAATTGAGGAAAATATGTAATAAAAGTATTAAAAATTAAAAAAAAAAGAAAAAAATCTTGGATCCACAAAATTCTGAAAATTATTGAGGAGGTATTAAACACACACTCCAAGTGGCATAGTTTAATCTTCAAATTATGTATCCACAGAAGGCATGCATGTTAAATTCTTGTTATTGACTATGTGATAGGAAAAAAATCTTAGAAACTTTTCATCCTTCAGGAACAGCTCTTGGCATCAGTTTCACTAGCATGAGCGTAAATGATTTGAGACACCTTAAGTGTGCTGTTAGTTTCTCACCATGATTTCATACCTGGGTTGGCAGTAAAGTACAAAAAATTTCAGTTGTGTGCAAACAGTGAAAAGACTGTTACTGCCCAGTGTGACAATATTTGGCCTGATTTTTATTCAACAGCTCACCCAAGCTAAGCAATACTGCTGAGAAAATGTTGTCATGAGGCCTCCAAACCTAGAGCTTGGGAAGATCCACAATTTGAATTGTCTGAATAGATAGAATGAAAATGTTTGAAATTTAAGGACACTGTCTTGCCTCTGGTATCATGCAACTGTGAGTCAGCTTTTAAAACCAATTAAATGAGGGCCAGAGGGTACTGGAATGACCGATGTCATTTCTCACACCAAAATGCAACCTAGTCCTTCTGGTCCTCCAAGAAGGTATTTTCTGTCTGGCTTTTAGCTCAATGAAAACCTGGTTCCAGGGATAGGATAAGCCCCACTGAGTCCAGGCTCAAGTATAACTGAGTCCCACAGTGTCTATCCAGGGTCACACTGGCTCCCTGACTCTGTCACAGGTAGAAGGACATCAGGACAGTCTGGGGAAGGATACCATGCATTTGAGAACAGCTAAGAGGTCAACTGTGTCCAGAAGAGGCTGCTAGTAATTATGTCATGGAAGAAAGCCGTGTAAAATAAGAACAACTAATGGAATGCCCAGCTTTAAATTAGATTAAAGATGCTAAAGTGTCTTGATCATAACTCCAAAATCATAACTAAATTCTGACAGGTGTTATAATCATCAACTTAGTAACTATGGTAAGTCTACATGTTAACTAAACCATAAGGACCATATTGGGTTTTCTATGATGTTTCCCTAGAAACTGTCAAGGCACAATAGGTTACCAGTACGTGCACAGGTGAAATTCATTCATCAGATTATCCTCGCTGTGTAGTTTTATTCAGTTGATGTTGCACAGTATCTACTAAGCTGAACAACTACCGTCTTCATAAGTCTAACTGTGCCTGCTAAATACAATCACAGTTGGGCTTGTTCAATGTTAGCATTCCTTCAAAATTGGCATAATAGGCCAGGTCAGTCAATTGACTCTTCAGTCAGTTACAGACTGAACTGCTATACTCTCCTTCCCATCCTTGTTTCAAAAAGATGCCTCTCTTCCAAGTCTACTGACATCTCTAAACCTCTTGCTGGCATATAACTTTTCTCTGTGTAGGTCAGTGTAACTATTTTAAGAAGATTCAAAGAATTCATATTTGAAATTATACCTCTAATGAAAAGAATAAAATTTTTTTGTTTGTTTGTTTTTTTGTTTTTCTTTTTCGAGAGAATAAAATTATTTAAGATAATACTCATCATATAAATAAAAAGGAGACAATAGTACAAAACAATGAGGCTAGGTCACATTAGATCAGACTAAGAAACACAGGCATAATGGGAAAAGAGATTTAAAGAAAATACAGTTAGTGGTCAAATTTATTTATGTTCCTAAGTTATAAACTTCTATTCAGGTTAGAAAACACTTCTGACTTAAAGATGTCTATCTAGTCACTATGTCTTCGCTAACTTTCTTAAACTTTTAAGTACGTGGAAAATGGTGTCATGCCAAGAAACGATAATTACTTGTATGCCTTTTCATTCTTGGAAAGGCCAGACATACTATTGTGTTTTCTGTATTATTTCCTGATGAAATGAAACAAGGCACATAGACTGTCTGGAGGATTGACCTGGACTGTGGAAAGGGGCACCATAAAGAGATCAGGACAGTGAAGTCCCCAGCTCCTCCAGGGTGTATTTACGTTCAGGTTTACCTAGAGATAAGAGGTTTGCAGTTCAGAAACTGTAATTTTTTATTAATTTAATTTTTATTTCACATATCTTGGTGTTTTGCCTGAATGCATGTCTGCATATATGTCTGTGTGATGGTGTCAGATCCCCTGGATTTGAAGTTACAAACACTTGGAGCTGCCATGTGGATGCTGGCAACTTAACTCTTCCTCTGGAAGAGAAAGCAGTGACCTTAACTGGTGAGCCATTTCTCCAGTCACAACAATTGTAAATTTTGAGGCTGAAATTTTTAATAGAGATCATTTCTTTCATTTATTAAAATTTTAATCTGATGAGAGTCACTAATTCATTGTAAGTGCCACAGCAAATATAATTAATCCATAATTGGTAATGATGATCCACGTAATGAGTGACAGTCAATTCACCCAAATTGTGTTTGGATTCATGCTGAATTCAAATGTAATTCATTCATAGACACAATACTGGAGTAAGTGACTAATACCAACGTTCCATTATACAGTCCTCTGTACATGTCAACATTTAGCCTAAAACAGGGAGCTCAAACAAATTTAAAGTCACATTACAGTTTACTCAATATGGTATAATATTCAAAATCCGGTGTGGTTTATAAACTGGTTAACAAAACTGAACGCCTGAGTGAAGAAGGCTAACACCCCACTGAGCTTGCATGACAGGACACATCCAGGGTAAAAGAACACGATTACTATTAGCACACTGTCCAATGGGACACAGACCTATCAGAGGAAATGCATGCTAGCCTCATCACAGGATAAGGAAGCATGGGGACCAGGACTTGCCAGCATCTGCTGCTCCTGTCTCCCTCTGACCTGTAAGGCAGACTAGGAACTCATACTCCTAATCTGCAGGGAAGATGAATTACTCCTCCTGTCTCACAAGGCAGGGGGATGAATCCTCTCATGCTGAGGAGGATCTTAGACTCAGCACCACAGTCTAGATGTCTCAAATGCAAGCACTCACTGCAATTACCCTGCACGCAATGTCTCTTTATATGAAAACTGAGGATACTGTGTACAGGGGAACCTCCTACCAACACTGCCACCCAAACGGTATGGGAACTACATGCAAGTTCAAATGGCCGTGCCCTGTCCTCATTTTCATTTATCCTCCTCCTAACAAAGCTAATCCCTGCCCTGGAGCTAAGTCTGATTCTATAAGCAGTCCTCAGCAGAGTGTGAGACAATATTCGACAGATGCTACCTAAGATCAGTGAGAAATGAGCTGTTCAAAGGGACTCCTGTAAGTCTGAATTGATTCAACTGCTCCCCAGCCCAATTTGTCCTAATCAACAGAACTGAAATTGTTGAGCACCCTGCTTCTGCCTGCCTCTGTGTCGTGGGAACGTATCGTTGATTTTATTAACCAAGACATGCTCACTTCAGTACGAGATCTTTCTGGCACAAGTCTGCCTTAACACCATCAAAAAAGTGACTCCCGGTCTGACCAATACTCAGTTGCATTTCCCTGAGTGTTACACTACAATCCTTAAACCACCTTAAATGTCTGAGAGATGTGAAGGAGAGACCTAAAGAATGATGGTCATAATACATATTTCAAGGCACATGGGAAAGCCTGGCTGGTTGTTGGATGTTTTGACTTGAACTCTGTCTCCTGACCCCCACTTTCCTACATACCTTGGTACACAGTGGCCATTTCTTGTTTCTTCATATCCCAAGGCCCTTGTCTTTGCTCCAGAAATGTCACCAGGAATGGCTTAGAGACAGCAAGACCTGTTTGGAGAACAAGAGGTTAAGATTGCTTAAGTGTTCTTTTACTCTCTCTTTCAGTACAGTGTTTATAAGGAAAGACATGATACAATAAATAACTGCAGACAATTAGTTCCTTCAAGGGTTTCTGACATGGACAGTAAAATACAGAAAGGAATGTACAATATCCTGATTCTGAGTTTCTTTAGAGGGAAAACATTAAACTGAATAGAGAAACAATTTCATTAACAAATGTGGTCCACGCCTGATGCCGGTGCATTTCTAACAGTCCCACAAGAGCAAAGGAGGCATGCTTCCAACACAAGACATTTCAAATACAGAGAGGAAAAGCAATGACATGTTTCTTAGCTGTACAGCAAACTCCCTAATTTTTCTTCAAATGATAGATATGAAACTCGTTGTTGAAATACTTCCATGATGTATTGTACAAAGCAGGAAAGCTACATGTTGATGGTAGGGGTGAGATAGGAATTCTCTATAGATACAAAGCTCACCCAGGAACACAATGTTGCTGAAATTCTCCAGCATCACATTCCTGTACAGATCCCACTGAGCAGGCTCCAGGCAATCCCACTCTTCTGGAGAGAAATCAATGGCCACATCCCAAAAGGACAACATTTCCTGAAATAAAGACCAATGAATAATATCACACCTGTAATTAATTAAAACCATTAATAAACTCACAGCAAACATCTGGTTTTGACATGGACCTCTGGTCCTCATACTCAAACTGCTCCTGCTCCAGAAATATTCCCTGGCTATTATGTGCAGAAATTGCAGACATACCTATTGGGTCTGATCACAAGATCATACATAGTCTTCTGCGCTTTGGTAAGTTTCAGTTTTCTGCAAAGCTCTCTCTGATGCAGCCAGAAGCACTTTGAACAGTAAGAGCTGCACACTGATGTGTAGGTCTAAGGAAAAGCAACCAGAATGCAGTGAGTGCTTAGGATGCTTTAGTAAAATGTCATTAGTATGTTCCCCTCTAAGGTTTAAACCTAAAAGGTCACCTTCAGCAGCTTCTAAGCATGATGTAACTTCAATTGATGAGGCTTTAAGTCCCATTGGACAGCTTCTGCATATGTCAAGATATTGAGTGGCACTGTGGCATCTTTACGGCTGTAATGACATACAGGACATTGCTGTGGCCCACTGATATAAGAGCTAAGCAGGGCTATTGATTGCTTCTCTCCCTTGGAACCTGGCAACGCACCTTCAATCTGTATGGACAACTCATACCTCTTCAGATCTTCATGTCAGATCCAGCTGAAATCCCCTGAGTCTTCTGTCTGAAGTGCAAGGTGTTTCCACCCTTGGGAAGAGGGAATAGCTATTGTCACAGAGTGTATAGGACAACTAAATTATATCTTCTTTAAAGAATGACTGCGCAGAAAATATTTTTTTGTCTAATGAGTAGAGTTCAGCAGCGATAAAGAGGCGAGAACATCTCCAAAATTAACTTGCATAATGAAGCACTTTGTTGAATAAGAGTTTCTCAAGGGAAAAATAAATTGAAAGGTCTTGACACCTTCTAAACAGCTAGTAGAGAAAGATCCTGTCTTTACAAGTATGAAAAAGCAGATTACACTTTTTTTAATGTTTGCATCACCAAGTCCACAGGAAAACCAGAAATGTGGAGAATGGCAGGAGCCCAGAGCAGAGCAAAGACCAAAACAACTCTCTGTGAGAGAATCAGAGCATGCTCACAATGGAGAATTAACTGTGGGGCACACTCCCTATGTTGGCCAGCACTGGCTTCCTCCATTCTGCATGGGCAAGTGTCTGCTGTCTTGAGTACAATCTCCTGTGAGATCCTGGAGGTGGAGGTCCCAGGACCTGTAAACAGGATACTGTTTTGTGGGGATTATAGCCAATACAATTAACAGCAAACATGGCAGGGGAATCAGAGACTTGCAAAATTCACTTTCTATGGGGAAGAAATGCAAATAATGTCTGTCCTGAGGCAGGGACACTTCCACCCATTAACAATTACTACATATTCTTCCAATAACTGGGAGCTCGATGGTTACATTCCACTCAGTGGAAGCCCATCCTAGAGGAAGTCTAGAGCCACAGAAAGGACAGCGCAGATGTTTTAAGAACTCTTGCATCTCCTGTCAGTGACAATCAGAGATATATTTTCAGAGAGTCGGTCAGATCTAAAGATTAGCAGGACCTTGATGGGAAGTAAACATGAGAGAGAGGCAAAGAGAGGCCTGGATTCCTGATCAGGTTCCAAACAATACAGACTCCCCATTCCCTACCAGACTGTCTATACTACACAGTGCTTAAAATACATACAACACAGATCACAAAGCAGCAACTCCTAGGTTGTGCCAAGAATCAAAGAGTCTCTGAGTGTGGAGTGAGGATTAAAGACAGGAGAGGCCGAAAAAAGATACAGAGCCAAGAAATAGACTTGGGAGGACTGCTGGTCAATACCACAGCAGCCAGCAGCCTTGAGTTTATTTTTCACCGCCCTTTTATACCTCATATTACCATGGGAAGCAAAGCTACAAGATAACAGAAACAATGGCAGAAATATACACAATGTCCATAAACTTCCTCAACAAGTCCAAGCCCTGATAATGTCATGTTGAATGGAACCATTGCGTGCCAAGCGGACATTCTCTCTTTTTAAAAAATTCTCAACTGTAAAGTAGGGATGGAGGTCCTGTCAAAAGTTTAGAAAACATAGCCCTCAAGGTGAAACACGGTGTGAGCTCCTTTCGATCCCACTCTGCCTTGTAGACATTCCTGCTTGTGTGTCCACTGCATGTGTTTCTTCAACCCTAGTCCAAGATTTTCCGTGCATTCAGACAGATCTGTTGGCTGTGTCCCAGAATTCCCCAAAACGACACCTATCTTAACTTGGATTTTTTCCTCTCTTAACTCTTTACTGGCAGAGAAAAATGAACACAGTCATACCTCAAGGCCATTGCTACAGGCTGGCTACAAGGTACACAGGGACCAGAAACCCTTTTACTCTAAAGACACAAAGGACTCTGGCAGCATCCAGGTGAGAGTGGGGCAGCCAGGGACGAGCGCTTCCAGCAATGCAGGTCTGTGAGCTCTGGCACTGTCTCAGGAGCAGGCAGTCAGCTCATCACCATTAGTTTGCAATCTATTCCCCCACTACCAAGCTGCTCCAGTGTACCAGAGAACCAAGGCAGACTCGGGCTGCTCGCGGTGTCCTAAAGGAAACCTTCACTCAGGACACAATCCCAAACCGCCAGTCCCCTCACTCCAAAACTGCAGCCTCAGCGATCCCAGCCAGTTCAGTACAGCAAGTCCCCTCAGCTGCTTCCGCCCTCCCAGCCAGCCCAGAAGCGCTCCCTCCAAGACAGAGCCCTGCTCCCGGCACCCAACCCCAGTCTATGCTGCTTCCTGAACCAACTCCCTTGACACAGACCCGGCACGGAGCCCCAGGCAACGCTGCTCCCTGGACCAACCTTCTTGTCAGAGACAACTGGAATAGATAGTCGCATACGATTTCCGCCCAACTTTGAGGAAGACTCAGGTGTACAGACCTGAAGTCAGAAGGGGATTTCCTGGAAGGCTCCCAAGTGGTCACAGAGGTGCGGACTACATCTCCCAGAAGTCTGTGCGAAGGAAATCCCGGAACCCAGGGTAGGGACTTCTAATGTTTGGAGAGTTAAGTGGATGGTAACACACAGTGGAAGGTGCAAGGAGGAATCCTTATCTGCAGAAAAGCTATGGGTAATGAGATTGGTTTCCGACCCCAGAACCACATCGGAGATGTACGGATATGAGTCGAGAGCCTTTGACAGAAACATATGGCTTACAAGTCATTTCTAGTTGTAATTTTAATATTACTATCTTGAAAAAAAAAAAAAAAACCTTTGACTTAGTAGTTCTTTAAAATAACAAAGCAATACACTAACCAACGTGGGAAGGAAAACTAACTTTATAAAATGATGTTTGATACCAGCCTTGGCGTTCCTGACTATGTTCCTAGCTCCTCAGTGGCTTTTGACAAATGGACTTGGGATACAAAGCTGGCTTGGTTTCTGCCCCAACAACCTTGTATACTGTTGTTTGTGTTTCTACTTTTCGAATAAATAGAAACAATTCCTCCAGGGCATTGCTAATATTACACATACAGGAACACATGCTGTTTGAGCAGGCCGAGGAGGTTGACTCTGAAGTTAAAATTTGACATCCCCACGCCACACCCAAGCACGTGTGTATCTAAGGTTCCTCTAAATCTCTTGTCCTGAGGTAATGCCCCGGACTCTCAGACATTGGAAAGGAGATCAACAAGCAGCCCAAGGAGGCATTGATTAAAACCAGCTAACAGGCTTCCTATGTCCAACAGAGACTACTACTGTTGATCTGTTGGTAGAAAGGTGTCTGTAATAAAAGCATGTCACACATCCAGTCATTTCTCCAACTTGTTGTATGCAGGTGAGACATAAGTGCACAAGGCTTTGAGTTTTACTGTAGAAACAAGAATGTACAGAGCACAAACATTTTAAAGTGGTATCCACCCTCACCGCAATAGTTGAGTAGCCTGCAACTAGGATTTCCTTCTGAGAGCCCTCAGTAATCAGTGTACATGGGGCTGCTCACAAAACAACCAGGGGATCACATGGAATCAAAGCCTTGGCCATTCCTTAGATCCTGTGAAGACAGGTACCAAAATGTCAGCTGCAGTGGAGTATACTCCACTGTGGAAGACAGACCCAAATTAGCCTCTAAGACTACAGAAGCATAGACTATTGGTGCTGAAATAAACACTGGAACCTTACAGATCAATTCCCATAATGACCTCAACCGATTGGAACCAGTCTCTGCACTCTTGCTACTAATTCAGTCCTGTGGTTATACTCAGAGAACCTGATAATTTACTCTATGTAGTTGTATTTGTGCCCTATATTTATTGCTCTTTATTCACAACAGTAAACAACCAGAATCAACATAGATATCCATGAAAATATTAATGGAAAATAATTTGGTAAATATAAATGTTTATTACACACACATACACACACAGAGAGAGAGAGAGAGAGAGAGATGCTCTTTGGATCTAAGAAACTGTAATCAGAAATTTTACTGAAAAATGGACTGACATAGTATGTATGATATTGAGATTACTTTGTTGTATAAAGGTAAACACTGCATGTTCTTCTTCTAGGTGTTTAATCTAGACAGTACTATATGTATATATGTGAAGAAATTTTCATGTGGGTACAGTATATTGCAGGCATAATGTTATTGTGCACTGTGTAAAGATTATCCTTGTATTATTCAAATCCTGATTTCTCAGCCCCCATATATGGTTGTAATCCAGACATGACATTGTAGTGCTTATTTTAAGTATCTCCCCTCTCAAGTTTGTGTAAACATTACTCCCCACTTATTATCTGACTTGTTAATAAAAGCTGATCAGCCAATGGCTAGGCAAAAGAGAAAATAGGGCGGGACTTCTGTTAGACAAGGGAAGAGGAGAGGACAGGCCATGAGGAAGCAGTCCAGGAGAGACATCATGGAAAAACACCTGAATCCCAGAAAGCAACATCAAAACTAAAATGCAAGTATCTCATCTATATTTTTGGGCAAGGAGGTAGCCAGATTACCTTAGAGGATTTGAACAGATTAACTGCCCAGTTATTGTGTTATAAAGTTTATCAAATAAACATTAAATTATCTATTGGATTCATTTGGGACCTAGCTAGGGATCACTAAAATCTGTCCCCATTTAAAATGTATTTAGAATAAGTATGTCATTTAGAAAAGAGAATAATAAAGGTTAACTATTAGGTTAGGGCACGTGGAAAGATTTAAAGAAGGTAATGAACATTGGTTGTCAAAGAGGACATAAGATAACTGATTATAAATCTCTACATCCATGGTGGATTTTGGTTTTCATGGTATATAAATGCATAAAAGATATTCAGTGGAGAACCTCTTAATCCAATGTGAACGCATTACATTCTATTCTGAATGTCCATCCTAACTGTGCAGAATGTCATGTGCTCTGCAATCTTCAGGTTTTGTTTGTGTAATTGTAATGTGATTTTAAATCTTTTTCAATACTTTATATAATAGGGCTTAATGTTTTAAAAGACAGGGAAATGAGCAATGCCATTTGAGAGTGTGAGTCTGTTATACTATGTACTACTGACAGGCTATGTGTGTCCTATACTATTTATTCCTAAAAGTAGGTGTCTCTTCTGTAAGACCCAAACTCAATGTGTTTCTTAGACCCCTAGAAATGAAGCCCAGCATGGAGTTCTTTGTTCTTTGGCTTCAGCCTGAGAGAACGATGACCACTGGTTGACCCACACAGGCACCTGTCCCATAGTGTAAGGGACCAAGAATGTTTGCCAAAGATAGCCTGTAACCTTTCCATGAGAGATGAGCTGTAATTTACCATCCCCAGTCTTACAATGTTTACTCAGCTTCCCCATTCTTTTTTTTTTTTTTTTTTGATTGTTTGTTTTGTATTTTGAGACAGGGTTTCTCTGTATAGCCCTGGCTGTCCTGGAATTCACTTTGTAGACAGCTTTCCCATTCTTTGTGGTCTTATCCTCCCCTCTCTTTGCAGTTTATTCTTTAAAAACCCTCGACTGCAACTGCTGGGGTTTGATCTCCTCTGTCCCTGTGCAGGTTATGAGCTCAGCCTCAGCATGCTGATTCCCGAATAAACCTCATGTGATATTGCATCAAGAACGGTTTCTCTCTAGTTGTTGGGGTGTCGGCTCATCCCGGGACTTGAGGGAGGGTCTACCCAAAACAGGGGTCTTTCACTGCTAAACTATTTAGTCCTGACAATGAGTCTCTGCTATATCCTATTTACTCCTAAGAGCGTGAGTCTCTGCTATACTAGTCATTTATGCCCTGGTCCCTTGAGAAGCTTCCCCCACAGATTATAGCTCTGAAAGACTCATTCTCTTCTAGAACAAATGTATATTCATAGAGGTCATTTCCATTTGAATTATATCTGCCTCTGTGTTACTGACAAAACTGATAACTAAGTCTACAGAGACCCCAAGCAGAAAGAACATCACATACACATAGCAAACTGTCTTGCTGGCCACTTCTTAGCCATTTTTTTTTAAGATGGAACGTTTCCACGCAGAAGCCTTTCAGTGTTACTGAAGAGGATGGACTTTAAAGCTTAAGGGTGTGTGTGACCCTTTCTTTTCAATGTGTTATTCATTTCTCTGTTGTGCCCATCCCCCAGGCTGCTCAGACCTGGCATGCCATAGTTGCTAGCCCACCTAGGGTGGAGTTCTCTGACCTAGGTCAAATCTCTTGTCCTGCCAAGTCTGCAGCTTTCCTTGAAGAAGCCACTAACTACTGAGAGGCGCAACCTGTTCTCCTGACACTATCCTGACAAAGCAATGAGATCCTGGTGTGGTGGGGGATGGGGTCCCCTCCCCACACACACACAAGCTTGGACTCTTAAGTAAACATTGGCCTTGATCAGAGAACTTGACTTCACTCAATATTTCTCTCATGACCTTTCCCACCCCAAACCTCATCTTTCCCTTCTGGAACCCAGTAACCCTTGGCCACTAGTGGCTACACTCTGTGTTCTACCTAATGTTTACATGACATTCCTATGTAAATAAATTCCCTTTTTTATTAAAATCCATTCTTGAAAATATGTAATGTGCTATCTTTTTAAAGGTTACCCACCACATTCATCTATTTGGCTGGTATACTCCTTTAATAATAATGGATAACAAGGAACCAAAGCAGCTGTGATAACCAGGTATGTAGAAAGGAGGAAAAGGAGGACTAACTGATCATCTTTCCTGTTGTACTCATGGCAAAGCCAAGTGAAAGATTCAAGGCAAGTCTGACTGTAGCTCATCTCCTGGCATCATCCCTGTCTGCAGGAATAATGTTATTACACCCTGTGTAAAGATTATCTTTGTGTTATTCAAACACTGATTTCTGAGATCCCATATCTGGCTGCAATCAATATTCTAGGAATCTCCTGTCTCAGTGTTATGTAAACATTGCTCCCCAGCTATTCTGTCAATTAAGCTAGCTAATTAGCCAATGAATGAGCAGAGGAAAGAATAGGGAGGGACTTGCTCCCAGTCATGGGGTTGGGGGGGGGGGAGAATCAGTGGGAGGGGAGGGATTGACCACATGAGGGTCCTGGAAAAACCAGAAAAAGACCCCGGGGCAGAAAAAGTCAGAAGAAAAGAAGAAATGCAAGTATCTTGGGAATTGTGGTTCTCAGGTAGCCAGATTGGCTTAGATTAGAATAGACTAACTGCTCAGCTATTGTGCCTCAAAAGCTTGATTATATAAATCTTAAAGCCTTAGTCTCATTCATTTGGGAGCTAGCCAGGATTTGGAAAAAAAAAAAAAAGAAAAAAAAAAGAAAAAGAACCTACCACTTATAACAATGATTTAAGGGCTTCTTCTTCTCTTATGGTACAGTGATGCAGGGTCCTGAGAGCCTTAGCCCTTCCGGGAGTCTTCTCACTCATTCAATCATGACAGCTTCTCAGGAAGATATGTCATTCTGTGATCTTCATGACAGCCTGAGTCACATTCTGTAATTTACTGCTAAAACAGGACAATTTGAGTATTTCCAAATAGAAGTTTTTAAATGATATTCATCTGGGTAGAATTTAATGCATGTGTAATATGCTTTATTCAAATCTCCATATTCCTTTACCTCAAATTACTTCCTACCAGATTCTTGCCACAGCCATTTGAACTATGATATAAATCCAATAGCACTAGGCTGGTGGCTTAGTTAGATATAGATATAGGGTTCCCCTTGTCACAGCATCCTAATATGTTACAAAGGGAGACACTGAAGTCAGTTACTCAAGCCTCAGACACTGAAGTCTGAGGCTTGAGAAATTTAGGATATGGGTACAGACTCCTCCACTGGAGAAGTGGATCCATCTCATGGTCATGAGAGACATGAGAGAATAATTCATCTTCCATGCACACACACACGCGCGCACACACACAGAGAATTACACATATACATATGTATATACACACACATGCACACACATATAGGGGAGGGTTTCATGATATGGTCGAGAAGCTGAGAGCTTCTCGAACAGCAGATGTCTAGCAAGTCTTATCTTCCCGTATATACTTATCCTATTATGTGGCCAGCAAGCAATTTACTCTGATAGGGTATATGATACATCCAAGGGAAATGGTGTTTCTTGAGTTTGGGGATGTCCTGCTATGCAAGGGTACTATAAATATAATACTTTTACCTGTAGCACTCTATTTCCCAAACCAGCTTTTTAAAAATATAATTACACTTGGTCTTTACATTTATGTTTTTTACACAAACTAAGGTTATTTTAAACTTGTTTTAGGATGTACTTTCTTTAATAGTATATACAGAAAACTATAAAATGACAGATATAAATTGGTCTTTCCCTCCCATCTTGTACTTCTTATTAAATTTCATTTTATACCTAGCATGACTAAAAACAAAATTTGGGCACATTAGAGATATTTGATCATTTATAAGGTAATGACTGATAACTTTTAGGTTTTTAATTGCCCTAATATAAGTGTTCCCATAAATTAATAAACACAACTGTGAGATCACTTTTAGGATCCCTATCAATAATTATATAAGAACTGCATCTACAATGTTTCATGATTGACATCACATACATACTAATCAAATGCATCCTTTCAATTATTATTTCAAAATAATGCCAAGTTCTATGACATCACAGTTGGAGTCATATGAAAAACAATGTATAGGTTTAAAGAAAACGAAGAGATTCATTCTGAAGCCAAATACAACTGACAATGATTTCTGTTAGCTTTTCCTGGGGAGACAAACACTAGTGACCAGTTAGCTTAGATTAGATCCAATGTAGATCATCTCCATAAAGTCCAACATGGTGAGGAATGTGAGTTTATGGAGCTTCTTATACACCCAGGGAATACGTTATATCAAGAGCATGGGTGACACCGCTACTGGTTAAAAGGACAGAAATTGTACCACAGCCCACAAATCAGATTCTAGGCACCCAAAGGACCAAGTTATACAACATAGCAACAGTTTCATGAAATATATATAGTTACAGAAGGAAGAAAACTCCTCCATCCATGCAAGATTCAAGCACATTGGTTGAACACATTGGTGGGGAGGTTATAGCAAAGAGAGGTCTCTACTCTTCTCTGGTGATTTTTTTTTTGGGGGGGGGCTGGGGGTGTTTCGAGACAAGGATTCTGTGTATAGCCCTGGCCGTCCTGGAACTCACTCTGTAGACCAGGTTGGCCTCGAACTCAGAAATCCGCCTGCCTCTGCCTCCCGAGTGCTGGGATTAAAGGCGTGCACCACCACCACCAGCTTCTGGTGACTTTTTAGCATCTGTGCTATTAGAAGTAAGATGTTTGTGTTGATATTCCAAAACAATTCACTTAATAGTCTTCACTGCAGATCCTTTTGAATTGTACAAAATCTGAATTGTTAGCAAACATTTCACCATGTTCCACACACTCATGGAGTTTGTAGTCAGAATGAGTGTTGCCTTAGTCAGTCAGTTAGGGCTCCTATTGCTTCTGAGAAACACTACCACTGAAGCGAGTTGGGCAGGAAAGGGTTTGGATTACACCAACACATTGTAGTCCATTATTAAAGGAAGCCAGGACAAGAACTCACATAGGGGAGGCCATGGAGGGATGCTTGCTCCCTATGGACTGCTCAGTCTGCTTTCTTACACAATCCAGGACTCCCAGCTCAGGAATGACCACACTCATAATGGGCTGGGCCCTCCCATCAATCTCTAATTAAGAAAACAATTAAAGCTGGATCTTATGCAAACATTTACTCAGTTGAAGTTCTGTCCTTTCAGACAGCTCTAGTTTGCCTGTCAAGCGGACATAAAACTGGGAGCACAGATTTGTTTTAAGAGTGGAAGAAGGGTCCCCGGCCTCGCTCTGGCCCCGGCTGCGGCGCGCGCCGGCCGCCGGCTCTTTCCCGGAGCGCCGCGGCGGCGCTGGTGGCGTCAGCTGCAGCAGCAGCAGCGGCGGCGGCAGCGCTGGTGGCCGGGCCGCGGCAAGGGCGAGGGCGCCGGCCGCGCCGCCATGGGCCTAGCCGGGCTGCAGGAGAACGAGTTTGCTGGGCAGTCAAAGATCTATGCCTACATGAGTCCGAACAAGTGCTCTGCAATGCGCTCTCCACTTCAGGAAGAGAACTCGGTTGCCCATCACGAGGTCAAACGCCCGGGGAAACCATTAGCTGGAATCTACAGGACGCGAGAAGAGAAAAGGAACGCCGGGAACGTTATACGAAGCGCTGTGAAGTCAGATGAACAGAAGAGCAAAGACACCAGGAGAGGTCCCCTGGCGCCTTTTCCAAACCAAAAATCCGAAGCAGCAGAACCTCCAAAAACTCCACCCCCATCATGTGATTCTACCAACGTAGCGGTCGCTAAGCAAGCCCTGAAAAAGTCCCTCAAGGGCAAGCAGGCCCCTCGGAAAAAGTCTCAAGGGAAAAGCCAGCAGAATCGAAAGCTCACGGATTTCTACCCTGTGCAGAGGAGCTCCCGCAAGAACAAGGCTGAGCTGCAGTCTGAAGAAAGGAAGAAAGTAGACGAGCTGATTGAGAGCGGGAAGGAAGAAGGCATGAAGATCGATCTAATTGATGGCAAAGGCAGGGGTGTGATCGCTACCAAGCAGTTCTCCCGGGGAGACTTTGTGGTAGAATACCATGGGGACCTCATTGAAATCACCGATGCCAAGAAGCGGGAGGCTCTGTACGCACAGGACCCCTCCACTGGCTGCTACATGTACTATTTTCAGTATCTGAGCAAAACCTACTGCGTTGGATGCCACTCAAGAAACGAACCGCCTGGGGAGACTCATCAATCACGGTAAGTGTGGGAACTGCCAGACCAAACTGCACGACATCGACATCGACGGCGTGCCTCACCTCGTCCTCATCACCTCCCCAGACATCGCAGCTGGGGAGGAGCTCCTGTAAGACTATGGGGACCGAAGCAAGGCCTCCATCGAAGCCTACCCCTGGCTGAAGCACTAACCACGTGGCCTCCCTGCCTTCCTGCCACCCTGCCTCCTTCAAAGGACAAAGTGCCCTCAAAGGGAAATGAAATTTTTTTACACACACACACACACACACTCACACTTACTCTTAGCTAATTACTTCAAATGTTTTTAAAAAGTATATTAAAGATGCCTTTTCATGTAGTATTTAAATATCTGTTACAGGTTTCCAAGGTGGACTTGAACAGATGGCCTTATATTACCAAAACTTTTATATTCTAGTTGTTTTTGTACCTTTTTGCATACAAGCTGAACGTTTGTGCTTCCCGCGCAGTGTAAGACTCGGCACAGGTTTTAGAGAATGGAGTTGAACATGAACTAGGAAGTCGGGCTCTGCCCAAGATGAAAGCCAGGACTCCCCCGCACCCCACGTCCAAGGACAGGCCGGGGTGAGGGCGCTGCCCCACCTCCCCCCCCCCCCCCCCCCCCCCCCCGCACAGCCTGGACGGGATGTCTCCAAGCTTTTGTTCTCCTCAGCGTCCTGACAGGCGTACACGCTGACGTGTATGAATATTTTTTAGCAAAAGTTTCACAGTAAGCTAGTCTTCCCCTCTGCTTTCTCCAAAGCTTACTGAGCCCGGGGCTCGGAGGCCCGGCCAGGAACAGACCTCTTCCACAGGCTTATGGCTTTTCCAGGCAACTTGAAGCATCAGGGTGAACAGTCAGATTAGAGGCGGGCCGGGAAAAGCACTGTTCTGCTCAAGAAGGGCAGGTCTCCTGAAACTGCATTAATTCTTTATAGAAATGTGAACACTGAATTTATTTTAAAAAATAATAAAAACAAAACATTTTTAAAAAATCAAAAAAAGAAAAAATGGAAAAGAAAACAACTTAACTTAACGTGTATATAGGTTTTAAAGGGAGTGAAATGAATGCGGTTTTCTTTTCTTCTGGTTTTTTTTTTTTTTTTTTTTTGGCTTGGCTGGTTGGTTTGTGTAGAGAATTTTTGAGATGGTACTCTATTCTAATCAAAAGTGAGGTTTTGTAGTGGGACCAGAAATTACTAAGCCCACACCCTCTCCCCAACCCCAGTTCTGCTGTGTGGGAAGTTCTCTACCTGCTGTCAAGGCAGAACTCCTGGTATCCCATGAAGATGCTGTCAGCTGTCAGTCTAGCACCCCAGAGCATCAGGCACCAGACGTGCTTGGCACTAGGGTACCTGGCAGCCGGCAGAGAATCAGGATGATGCTTCGTTTTGACCTGTGAGAGCAAGAGTAGGTGGCTTCCTTCTCCCTCCCTGGGGAGGACTAACCATTCACCTTCAGTCCAGGGGCCTGGGGTTCAGGAGCCAGGTATAAGAACCTACCCTGTCTCGAAAAACCAAAAAAAAAAAAAAAAAAAAAAAAAAAGAACCTACCCTTGTCCCCGACACCCCCCTCTCCCAGGCTCATGATGGTGCTACCTACGAAAGTCTTCCCCGCACCCTTTGCCAGCCCAGTCAGTGGTCAAACTTGGAGGAGGATCCGACAGGAGGGTGTTACTGTGAGATAAAAATGTCTTGGTTGTACCTGTTTGTGGCTTAGCTTTCTATTTAAATAGCAAACAAAACAAAGGAAATAAACTTGAAACTTATTTGTCATCTTAAGAATAAAGAAAAAAAAATTAAAATATTTATTGCCAGGCCAAAAAAAAAGAGTGGAAGAAGATTGAATGTTTTAAAAATTCATAGGACTTCACTCCACTATGAACTATCCTGTGTTGAGTACGGCTATCAAGATTAACTAGGCTTTATCACACTTCCCACATGTCTTAGGGGTTTACTGCTGTGAATAGACACCATAACCAAAGCAACTCTTATAAGAACAACATTTAATTGAGGCTTGCTTACAGATTAAAAGACGTAGTCTATTATCATCAAGGCAGGAGCATGGCAACATCCAGGCAGACATGGTGTAGGAAGAGATGAGAGTTGTACATCTTCATCTGAAGGCTGCTACAAGACTGGCTTCCAGGCA
Source organism: Mus caroli (assembly GCF_978045245.1). Lineage (NCBI taxonomy): Eukaryota > Metazoa > Chordata > Mammalia > Rodentia > Muridae > Mus > Mus caroli. The sequence goes on along the minus strand of NW_028227270.1, from coordinate 53,814,379 downwards.
GCTAGGACAAGAGTATTAACGCCCACACCCACATTGACACACCTACTCCAACAATGCCACACCTCCTAATACTGCAACTCCCTGGGCCAAGCATATACAGACCATCATACCACATCTTCACACTGGTAGGATTTCTCTCTTGCATGAGTGTTCTTGTTTTTCGAAAGGGTTGAATGATATTTAAAAGGCTTGGTGACATGCTTTAACACTTGCGTGGTCTCTCTCTACTATGAACTCTTTGATGGTTCCTAAGACTTGCAGAATGGGAAAATCTTTTGTCACATATTTCACACTTGTAAGGATTATATTCAGAATGAATCACTTCATGTCGTCTAAGTCTCAAATAATTTGAAAAATATCTGCCACAGTCTTGGCAAGTGTAGGGTTCCTTTTTGCACGGGACTTTTTTATGTTTCTTAAGGGATGAAGATTCCCTAAAACATCTGCAACACTTTTCACATTTGAAAGGTTTCTCTCCAGTATGAACTCTCTCGTGTCCAGTATGAACTCTCTCGTGTCCAGTATGAACTCTCTTGTGTCCAGTGTGAACTCTCTTGTGTCCAGTGTGAACTCTCTTGTGTCCAGTGTGAACTCTCTCGTGTCTCCTAAGGGCTGAGTGATGATGAAAGGCTTTGTGACAGTCTTCACACTTGTAGCATTTCTCCCTACAATCAATTTTTTGATGCTGCTCAAGGAATGAAGGGTCGTAAGAAGTGTATCCACATTCTTCACACTTGTAACGTTTCTCCCCAGAATGAATTCTCTGATGTTGCTTCAGCATTGAAAGATAGTAAAATGTTCTGCCACAGTCTTCACACTTGAAGTTTTTTTCATCAGTATGATTTTTCATGTGTATAAAAAGTGATGAGGGCGTACAGAAGGCCTTATGACTCTCTTCACACTTGTAGGGTTTGTCTCCAGTGTGAAGTCTCTGGTGTATAGAAAGTGTTTTATGAGAACTAAGGGCCTTACCACATTCTCCACACTTGTAGGGTTTCTCCCCTGTATTAATTCTTCTTCGTTTAAGAAGGAGTGATTCACAATTAGTGGGATTGCTGTAATGGTTAGAATCATTGGGTGTTATTCCTGTTGAGTCAAAGTTGAAATATGAACAAATGTTAAGCAATATTCTTTTTTACTTGTTAGGCTTATTTTTAAAATTGAAGACATTAAAAAAAAGAAGAAGACATTAACTCATATGTATTTAACCACTAAAAAAGTCTGCAGTATATTTTAGTACTTGTAGGCACTGAGCATAATTCACAAATAGAGTAGATGGAAGCAATCTATTTAAACCACAACCAAATAAAACATAGAAATAATGGCATATTATTCAAAGTTAAAGAGCTAAGTTATAAGGGTAATGTACTAACAGAAATAAGCCCATTTAGCAATTACATGGCCAGTCATTCATAGAATTATAAAATAGAGAAGCCTGGAAAATAAAAAGTTTATTGTGTTTGTGAGACTGAACAAACATTGAATGTTTATACTAAGCATCGAGTTTTTATTTTGTAAGGAAAAAAGATATAGTACGTAACAAGTAGGCTATCCATACGAAGACTAAACAGTATAGCCTAAGGATTTGGGATTGTATTTTATGTCTTATATTGATGACTAGAAAGTATATACCTGAAAGATACCAAGGCATAATAATGAAAAACCAGTTCACCCATAATTAACAAAACTTTGCTGACACAAATATGAGGCAATGAACAGATCCCTACTTTTTGTGTGTTAGATTGGTTTGGATTTTTTGAAACGTGGTTTCTCTGTAGTTCTGGCTGTCCTAAAAGCTGCTATGCATATGAGGCTGACCTTGACTTCACTGATCCACCTGTTTCTGCCTCTCAAATTCTGGGGTTAATATGGTGGGCCACCAGGCCTGGCAATAAAATGACTATTGTTTTAAGCGAGAACTATTTATTTATTATATGTGTGAGCATACTATCACTGTCTTTAGACACACCAGAAGAGGGCATTGGATCCTGTTACAGATGGTTGTGAGCCACCATGTGGTTGCTGGGAATTGAACTCAGGACCTCTGGAAGAGTAGTCAGTGCTCTAAAGCACTGAGTCATCTCTTTATCCCCAAGAAATGACAGATTTCTAAGACTAATTAATTTCCAAGATTAAATAACCATTGAGCACTGAGTAGATAGAGACAATGAACAGGGCATGACAATGGAAGAGCCCTGGTTACCATAAAGGGAGATTTCACAGAAACAAAGATTATAGCTATTTTTATCTTATATTCTCCTTAAGTGTTCTATCAATGTATTTTACTTATCCATCAAAATATATAGGGTGAGCATACCAAGTGATAATAGGCAATGCACAATTAGAAACATCGGTACAGAAGATCAAAGAACAAAGGAAAAAAATCTTGAATCCACAAAATTGTGAAAACTTATTAATAAGGTATTAAACACACAATCCCAGTGGCATGGTTTAATCTTTGAATTCTGTATCCACAAAAGGCATGCATTTTAAATCCTTATTATTGAGTATGTGATAGGAAAACATTTGAGAAATTTTTCATCCTTCACAAAGAGCTCTTGGGATAAGTTTCATTAGCATGAGCGTAAGTGATTTGAGATGCACTTAAGTGTAATGTTAGTCCCTCACAATGATTTCGTACTTAGGTCTTCAGAAAAGTGCGCAGATGTTCAGATGTGTGCAAACATTGCAAAGACTCCCAAAGGAGCAAAGGAGCCAAAGGGACTCCATTCTGCCTGAGTATTAGCTAACTGGTCACCAAAGCTAACCAATAGTGTGGAAAAAAATGGGGCCTCCAAACCTGGAGCTTTGGAAGATCCACTGTTTCAATTGTTTGACCCAAGGGAACTGACACTTGAAGTTTCAGGGGCTGGGCTGCCTGGTATGATGCAATTGTGGGTTTGGCTTTATACACCAGATCAAGTCAGGGCCAAAGTGTCGAATGACACTTGCTGACAGCAAATGACGAATGTATTTGCTGTCAGCAAAACACGACCTAGTGCTTCTGGTCCTCCAAGGAGGTAGGTGAAGATGTATTTTGTCTGGTAAAGATTAAGTAAGTAGACAAATTGCTGACAGGGAATCCTTCCCTGCATCTCCTTCTAACATCTAAGCTAAAGATGTTGAGTTTAGGAAAATGCATATATTATGTCATTTGTGTGGATGCTACAGTGAATGACTGAAAAATCCACCTGATGTATGCTGTCTCAGCTATTGTTCTGTTTCTTACACTTGTTCCTCAGGGCCACTGTCTGAGCTCACTTTAGAACTAAGGCAACTGGAAGCTATAGAGTTCCTCTGTCCTCCTGTCTGGGCTCCAGGAGAGATGCCAACGTCCTTGCTGAGGTTGCTTTAGTGGTCCTCCTAAAGTCCATGTCCGCTCCTCAAAGCACTCATGCCCACTACCAAGTTCCCCTTATGGTCTTGTCAAAAGTCTAAACCTAGTAACTCCCTGCCACGCTTGCCCAAAGGGATCCTTTGGCTGCTGGGACTGAGCTATATAATCTCTCTGACCCATTCATATACTATTAGAGCAAAGTAGTGTCAGGGTCACCTCTACTGCAGAACATAGGCTACTGAGGTAGCCACCAGGTCAGGGCCTCCAGAGTGGGAAGAGGCAGGGACCCACGCATGACAGGAGTCTAGCCAGCCTGTAGGTCCAGGACTCAAGCTCACTGTGGACAAGGGTTGAAGCCAGTTTTTTGGTGGGAAGAGTCCTCTAGCTTCCCTGCTTGTTTTGGGTGATTGGAGATGAAAGTGAGGTTGGGTCCTTTATACAAGGTTTGCAAACCTTATTCCTCTGAGGGGTGTGTGTGTGTGCATTTGTATGTGTTTGGGACTCCACTGTCTTATGGCTGAAGTTGGTCTTTGTTTCTGCTCCAGTAAGCCCTGATACCCTTCTTTCATCTCTAGAACTTTCTAAGTTCCTCGCATGTCTAGTTTTCATGGTTTCTCTCTTTAAAAGTCTCTTTGCAAGGTTACAGGTATAGTTTGTATGTAAAACTTAGACACTGATCCACAACGGAGCCAATATATCCGTGTCTCATAGAATCAGGATAGTATCCTTAACACTGGGCCTTAGTAAGGAAAATAGACATTGAGTTTCACAGGCTGTCTGCCCACATCTGAAGACACTGAAACAAGTCATGCTTAGGTACATGCCTGGGTTCAGTCTTACAGAGAAACAATGCCTTCTGAATACAGAGAATGATTTTATAAATCGTCATATGCTCTTTTAGCTCACTGAAAACCTAGTTCCAGAGATAAAATATGCCCCAGCCACTTCCAGCTCAAGTGTAACTGACTCAGCATTTCTCCCACAGCCTCTGTCCTGGGTTAAACTGTCTCTCCAACTCTGGGACAGTTTAGAAGGAAAACAACAGGACAGTCCGGGGAGAGATACCACGCACTAGAGAACATCTAGTTTCTGGATGTTTCCAGGAGAGGCTGCTATTATTTACCTCATGGTAGAAAGCTGTGTAGAACAAGAACAACTAACGGAAAGCACAGCCTTAAAAAGGATAGAAGAGACACAGTGCTAAAGTCTCTTAGTCATAACTCCAAAATCATAGCTAAATTCTGACATACGCTATAACCATGAACTTAGTGATTATGGGAAGTCTACATGCTAGCTAAATCATAATGACCATGTTGTGTTTTCTATAAACTTTTCCTTGAAACTGTCAAGACCCTACGTGTGCACAGGTCATGTTAATTCATCACATTACCCTCGCTGTGTAGTTTGATGGGGTTCTATTCATGAAGGGTCCTGTCATCCTTCTCTTCTTAAGTCCAATGATCTGGCCCTGATAAATAACTAGTTGTAAATCTTTGATGAAAAAAAAAATAGCCTCTGTTAAATTATTGTATCTATACTACAAGTAAAGTGTATATATACACTTCATATAATAAGTCAATGTTTTGACTCTCCCCTAAGATCAGTGGAGAAAGAACTGCTCAATGTGGCTCTGGTTGTATGGCTTTTATCCAAGTGCTCCCCACCCCAAATTGTTTCAATCAACAGAACTGAATCTGTTAAGTCATCTGGCCCTGCCTGTCTCTGTGTGATGGAATTGTGGGTTTGATCCAGTCATGCCTCCCTTTGGTGTACAGATCTTTCTGGCATGAGCCTTCTCTCAATCGCAGTGGGTAAATGACTCTAACTTTGACCTCCACTGATTGGTATTTCCCTGAGTCTCACTTTATAATGGAGACTCAACAAAATGAAGAGCCCTGGAAGTCACTGTAAATACAAGCACAGCTCACTGCTCAGGAAACACACAGGTGAAGACACTTAAACCACCACAAACATCTGAGACATGTCCTTCTCTGGAAGCAAAGACAAGAGGGAGAGACCTAAGACGTTCTTGACAAGGACATTATGTCTCAAGGTCTATGGGATCTGTTGGATCTTTGCACCTCCACGTTGTTCCGACCTCCTCTTTCCTACCAACCTGGGAACACTGCTTTTACTGCTTGTCTCTTCACAGCGGCAGAGCCTTGTCTTTGCTCTAGAAATGTCAGCAGCTGTGACTTAGAGTCAGCAAGCCCTGTTTGTAGGAAAAGGAAATGAGATTGTATAAGATGTCATGTACAGGGAATTGATATGACCCTTCAAGCACAGTGTTTACAAGGAAAGAGACTTATTTCCTTACAATGGTTTCTGACAAGATTACCAGAATAGATATTGGAACGTACAATGTGCAGACTGTAAGTTTCATTTAAAGGGAGAAATATTAAAACTGAATTGTTAGACATTTTAATTAATAAGTGTACTCCGCCTCCCAAGTTCTGGGATTAAAGGCTTGCGCCACCATGCCTAGCCCTTGAATTTCTGGTAGTGAAAGATATATACTTCTAACACAGAAAGGTTAAACACACAAAGAGAAAATCAATGAAGTAGTTCTTAGCTGCTCAACAACCTGACTAAATTTTTTTAAAGAGTATGAAACTTTCTGTTGAAAAGCAAATACTCCCATGAGTCCCGTATTGTACAAAGTGAGGAAGTAACATGTTAATGGTGAGATACAAATTCTCTACAGATACAGTGCTCACCCAGGAACACAAGGTGGCTGTAATTCTCCAACATCACATCCCTGTACAGATTCCACTGAGCAGGCTCCAGGTACTCCCACTCTTCTGGAGAGAAATCAATGGCCACATCCCTGAATGACAGCATTTCCTGAAATGAAGACCAATGAATGATATCACAGCTTAAATAAATGAAAACCACTAAAATCATTTAAATACCAAGATGAACTCTGCTGGATAGTTCTCCGGTCAACTTGACACTAGCTAGCATTATTTGAGGAGAGAGAAGAATATTTGAAAAAAATGTCTCCATGACACTGTCCTGTAGCCAGGCCTATGGCATTTCCTAATTAGTGTTGATAATGAGATATCTATAGAGTATGGGTGGGACCCCACCGGGGAGGTATTTCTGTATGGTATAGGAAAGCAGGCTGAGCAAGCCATGGAATACCAGGCAATAAGCAGCATTCCTGTGTGGCCTCTGCACTGGTTCCTGACTTGAATTCCCTCAGTGATGATCTGTTACCTGAAGATGTCAGCTGAAATGAACCCTTTCTTCTCCAAGTTGCCTTTCCTCATGATCTTTATCACAGTGATAGAAACCCTTACACGGGCATCATGTGCCTGTGGACACAAATCTAGATTCTGTGTAAGGATGAAAGAGAGCTAGACATGTTTCTCACATCACTGAGTAATATTCTTCAGACACATCAAAGGTGCTCATATGACCTCACAATGGACCCATCTTCAAGGGAAAAAAGGTAAAAGATGCTATAAGACCATATGGGCTCTATACATTGAAGACAGATGAAATATAAAATAAATACATCCACAGAAGCATCCATTTAATGCCATATGCTTATATTATAAACCACACACATAAACAGTTCTATCCGCAGAAAGGCCTGGTGAGGGAGGAAGTTCTTGTCAACACTAAATATACACAAGCCGTGAATGTGAAATGAAATGAAAATACAGACTTTAATGAGGTGACTCTGGCTTTCGTCTGGGTTTCTGCATTTGTCCAGAATTCAGCAGCGACTCAAAGCACAGTGACAAGGGACAGGAGATGGAGGAGGCAAGGGGTAGAACAGTAAAGGAAGAACTCACAGAATAATATCATTCAAGGTTCTGATCATACGGGGAAATCAGCATGCAAAGGAGTAACCATACTGTATGAGATTTTAAAATAGAACAATCACTCTGCTCCTTCTTTACCCATGTTCCCGACATCACTCTGCTCTTTCTTTAGCCAAGTTCCCGATATCAATGTGCTCTTTCCTTAGCCATGTTCCCGTTCTTCCCATTCTCGTGTGGGTACTGAGCCATGTTTGTGAGCAATGTTCCCTAAATCGTGTATTTTTGCACCGTCGTATATCAGCGCTGTAGCAGAGAAATAGATTTGCTGATGCTAGTTTATTATTTCAAGAATTTGGAATTTCAGGACCCACTTTTCATAATTCCTTGAGTAAAGTCCCAGAATTACCTATAAAATGAGTCATATGTTACTTTTCCTTTTTCACTACTTCATGATAACATCAGGAATTTATGTATTAATGCGGTATTTTGTTATAACTGCATGAGTTAGCTTTGAATCGTCTCAGTTTTGCTATAATCATCTCAAATACTCTCTTCTCGAATGTACCCCACATAATCCTTACACACCTCCGGGATTCGGGCCAACAGGACTGGGAGCTTCTCCCTGTCACACTGTTCCAGAGCATCCATTGCTCAGGATGTCCACAAGCCCTGGCTTTCTTTTGTCACTGGTCAGTAGGAAAAACCATTATATCTTCACCTTTTGTGAGTTACAATTCCTTATATTTCACTTATCTCTAACTTCTGCGAGTTTCAGCTCATTACATTTAACAAATTGATGAGATCACATGGTACCTATCGTTGTCAGGTACTTACCTGAAGTAATTTCCAGCCTCACCCATACTGTCACAATTGACAAGACTGTATTTTTTGTTCTCTGAAAAATGATTGAATTAAAAAATAATTTTGCCGGGCGTGGTGGCGCACGCCTTTAATCCCAGCACTTGGGAGGCAGAGGCAGGCGGATTTCTGAGTTCGAGGCCAGCCTGGTCTACAAAGTGAGTGCCAGGACAGCCAGGGCTACACAGAGAAACCCTGTCTCGAAAAACCAAAAAAAAAAATAAAAAAATAAAAAAAAATTAGTAATTTCATCATTTCCCCTCCATCTACTCATTAAAACTTCTCTCCTGTCCCCAAAGCCTTCATCTCAAATCTATGGTGTAGTCTTCTCTAATTATTATTGTTACACTCACCCATACATGTATAAATATATAGATAAATCTCCACATATCTATGTAAATCTGAACAGCTGTCTCTCTTCAGTGTCTCCTGTATTTATATTATCAGGACTGACCCCTTGTTACTGGATGAATAGAGAGTGGACTCAGCCCTCTGAAAGAATAATTCCCCCTCTCTCAGCAATTCTTAGGTGCCCATACATCTTTGTTTACCCAGGAGACTCCCCCTTCAGGGAACCATGAGACATTGTCATTGTTTAGTCAGTCATATTGAAGGGTGCAGCTTCCCTTCACTTTCTAAGCTTCACGACCTCACAGCAGACCTCCTGGACCTCTGGTTCTATCCAGAAACAGTCCTTGATGACTATATGCAGAAAGTGTGGTATAGATGCATCTATTGGGTCTGGACACAGATTATAGTTCTCTGCATTTGGGTAAGTTTCAGTTTTCTTTAACGTTCTCTGTGCTGCAGCAAGAAGTACTTTGAGGAGCAGTAAGAGCTTCACGTATGTGTAGACCTTAGGAAAAGTCTTCAGAATTCAGTTAGACTTATGATGGTTTAGTAAGGTGGCATTAGGCTGTCCTCCAGAATTCAAGACCTAACAAGCCATGGGTGGCAGCCCATGCTTCTATCCATAATGTATGTCTACTTGATCGACCTTTAAGTCCAATTATACTGCTGCTAATGTCAAGATGTGACTGGCATTGTGGCACCATTAGGGATATCATGCCATATGGGACGTTTCTGTGGTCCACTGTCCCAGAACTAGGTAACAGCTAACTAGGATGATTTACTGCTTCTCTCATTTGGAAGCTTCCAAGGCAGCTTCTATCACTATGATAACTGATCCTTAGCTGGGAGACCTTCATGTCAGGTACAGCTGCAATCTTCTGAGTCTTCTGTCTGAAGTGCTAGGTGATTTCAGCGCAGGAAGGAGGGTATAGCTATTGGTCATAAGGCTTTAGGGTAACAGAAATGCACGTTCTTTAAAGAGTGATGACTCAGAAAACAGTCTTTTGTATACAGTGCATAGTTAAGTGGCTGTGAGGAGGCCAGCAGATCTAAAAGACACAGGCAGAATGAAGCAGTCTGGTGAATGGAGACCCAGCAAGTTCTCAAGGGAAAAGAAATTCAACTGTCTTGAAAGCTTCTTCATAGCTAGTTAAACACAGCAGCTTCCTGACTTTATAAGCAAGCAGAAGGGTAGAAGGGTGGGTGGGGGACAGATCCTACTTTGTTTCATCTTAGGTCGGTGGTACCCAACCTGTGACAACCCCTTTGGCAAACCTGTCTCCAAAAATATTTATTTACATTACGATAACAGTAGCAAAATTACAATTATGAAGTAGCAAAGAAAGACATTTTGATGGGGCTTGCCCCGAGATGAGGAACTGTATTAAAGGGTCACAGCATTAAGAAAGGTTGAGTCTTGGGCTGGTGAGATGGCTCAGTGGGTAAGAGCACCCGACTGCTCTTCTGAAGGTCCAGAGTTCAGATCCCAGCAACCACATGGTGGCTCACAACCATCCGTAACGAGATCTGGCGCCCTCTTCTGGAGTGTCTGAAGACGGCTACAGTGTACTTACATATATTAAATAAAAATTAAAAAAAAAAAAAAAAAGAAAGGTGAGTCTGCTGAACTAGGGGATCACAAAGAAGATGGAAAAATGATCAGCATGGAAAAGGGCAAGTCCCCAGGAAGGAGGGAAACAGTATTGAGAATTAACTGCAAGGATTCCTCCCTATGTCACCTCACATAGGCCATCGCTGTTCTGCATGGGGAACAAGAGGAAGTGTCTGTTGTCGTAAGGCCAATGTGCGCGATTCTGTGGCTGATGGGTGGTAGGTCTTTGATCTTAGTAGGGATTTTAGCCAATACAATTAATGAGAATCATTAAAGAGAAATTTTTGACTTGTAGAGTTCATTTTCAAACAGGAGGAAATGCAAATAATGTCTGATCCAGAGAGAGGCAAATAGTTATTCATCAAAACTTCTACTTATAATACTTGGGAGGTAGATATCTATACTCCACTTGTATGGAGACTGGTCCCAGAAGAAACTCTAGAAGTAAAAGAATGAACACAGTAGATGTATTATGAACTCTTGCATCTCCTGTCAGTGTCTCTCACGGATATCTATTCAGAGAAGTCACACAAAAGTAAAGACTAGCAGGACCTGGGTGGGAAGTCAAAGTGAGATTCAAAGAGAGGATTGGATTCCTGATCAGGTTCCTAACAATACTGACTCTCCATTCAAACCCAGCCTATGTACATTAAACACCATAGCGCTTAAAATGCACACCACACACATCAGAAAGCAGCACCTCCAGGACCTTTGTCCCGAGACATAGTTCATATAAAAGTGGTATGAAATAATCATTAATTTTGCTTCAAGGAAATAAATTTTGCAACTTTATGAGTGAGAAATGAATGAACCATAAAAAAAATATGGGAGACCACAATATATAGAATCTGCCTTGGAAACATGAATTGTGTAATTTTTTTTTTTTTTTTTTTGGTTTTTTCGAGACAGGGTTTCTCTGTATAGCCCTGGCTGTCCTGGAACTCACTTTGTAGACCAGGCTGGCCTCGAACTCAGAAATCCGCCTGCCTCTGCCTCCCGAGTACTGGGATTAAAGGCGTGCGCCACCACGCCCGGCGAATTGTGTAATTTTAATTTAAAAATAAATATATCACGCCTTGCTCTGTACATTAGATGTCTAGATGAATCTGTGAATTTTAAAGAGCCAATGTATTTTCTGAGTCTGAAAGCACCAGTACATGGAGTGTACTCAGTAAAGCGTGGGGACTTTCACCTTGATCCATCTGACTTATTTTTACATAGATTCTGGAAAGAGGAGAACAATGGAAAGGAGATTTAGAGAAAATTGGCATGGGACCAGACTCATTTCACATAGTTACTACATAGGATACTACATAGGATAATGACTATGGAGGACACTATGAAAAATACTTTAATAACACAAAATGGCAATGTAATAAGAATCTGCAGTCCTCAGGCTGATTCTTTGCATATGTGTTTGGCTCCTGTTCCAATCCTTGGTACTTTCTCTTCGTGGCCTCTGATATAATCACACACATCAGCAGGATCTGACTGCCATCACCCACCACAGCTCCCTTCAGAAGTTTCCAGATAGGACTTGTCTAACACAGCAAGGTTCATGCATGAGTTGTAAACACAACTTCCCTCACACTAACATTAGGAGGCCTGGGAGGTCAGAGGGACAACTGCACACCAAGGGGACCTGGACTTAAACCTGTGCAAGAAGACGGCATCCCACACTAGCAGTAAGCTTTACTGGTTGCAGACGGCAGTACCCGTGTGAGGAACAGTGGATGATGTGGGTTTGTTCCAGCTAACTGAAAGAAGTATTTGGAAGCCACTAAACCTCTGGGGGAGGGACACAGGAAATTATCCCAGATGAAGAAGCAGAAAAAGACACAGAGACGTAAACCACAGTAGCCTGTGTGGAGAGCCTTGCAGCGAGCAATCGCTGTGGAGAGCGGTGCGCGTGCCGCGAGCAATCACCATTATAAGATGGCGCTGGCCTCCGCTGTGACAAACTAGTAAACAAGCCTTGTGCGCAAGTGCGAGAGTGAACTCACTCCTAGTCACTGCCCATTCTCGGGGTGTAATAGTGGTGTGATGAGCGAGCAATGAATCAAGAGCTGTCACGCCACATCAGGTGCTGAAACGTCATGGCTGAGTGCTATATAAGGGACTCCATTTTCTGGGGTCGGGATCTTCCTGAGAAGTAAGCAATAAAGCTTTGCCGCAGAAGATTCCGGTTGTCCTGAGTGTGTTCTTGCCGGCGGGGACAAAAGCTTGGGATAAGCCTGCATCAGTAAAGAACTGCAGAAAGGAGATGAAGAAATGATGGAGTCTCTGCCTAGATATGGAAGGAGCAAACCGGAAGAATTCAGGGAAGACCAGAAGGAAGCATTCTCAGGTCATGGCAGAATCTAAAACTAACTATCCAAAAAGAATGGACATTCGCTGCAAATAGGCAGAATATTCAAGCAAGGGAAAGAGGAGAGTTCTTCCTCACACAGTAAATCCAAACAATTAATCACCCCAATGCACCGTCTTTAACACGAGCATGTTAGTGAAAACAAAGCTTGAATCCCTCGTGGAATGGGTCAGCAGAAGGGAAGCACGTGCAATTTGTAAGACACCAAAGTGTTGAGTGAAGGGGTTTGCCACGGCTCTCACTGGAAGACATGGAATGAACCATACAGAGTATTTCTCACGTCCATCAAGCATGATTATTGTTTTCTGACAAAGACTGAGGTAGCCTACATTGGCCTTGAATTTACTATCAAGCAGGGGATGACCAGAGGATCCTGCCCCTCCCCCTCACAAATGCAGAGATAACAGGGATGTGCCTCACAGTAGGCTCAAGCTTCTTTCTATCACAGGTCTGTTTACTCCAAATCACATGAATACACACAGGTTTGTGACTTCTTCCTCACCCTGCTGACCTGACACAAAAGCCTGGCCCCCCTAAAACAAGGCCTCGTAAGATTTTCCCCCTGATCATGGACTAGCTCAACAATTTCAAGCCCAGATGAAGACATGGTGAGGCAAGCATTGTGGGCTAACCAAACATTCTGTCTTCCCACCACCACCACCCCCACCCCCAAATTACTCAACCCTAACTTAGGGATGTGGGAGCTTTTCAAAGGTTTGAGAAAAGCAGCCCGCAAGGTGAAACAGGCTCCAGCTTCCCTGGTTGGCACTGTGCTCTGTAGTCTTTCCCTCGATGTGTTGGCTATTTGTGCTGTCTCAGCCCTAGTCAAAGCTTCTATAGTGGTTCCTTCTGGCAGATCTCCCTTCTGTGTTCCAGAATTTCCCAACATGCCACCGGTTGCAAATCATATTTTTTTAATCATTCTTAATTCTTTAAATGCAGAGAAAACGAATATAATCACAACCATTACAATAGGCCAGCTACGCTGTACAGGAGGAACCAGAAAACCCATTTGCTGAGGAATCTCACAGCAGCCAGGTGAGAATGGGGCACCAGGTTAGTGTGCTTCCCAGCAGAGCGGGTATCACAGGAGCAGGTAGTCAGCTGACCACCATTAGCTTGCAATTCTTGCCCTTGCACTATTATCTACTCCCCCGCTACCTACCTGCTCCGGTGTAGACTCGGGCTGCACGCAGTGTTCTAAGGAAACCTTCACAATCCCAAACACCCAGTCCCCTACCCTGCCTGCAACCTCACCTGTCCCAGCCAGTTGAGCGCGGCAAGTCCACGCAGCTTCTTCCGCCCTCCCACCTAGCCTAGGTCCGCTCCCCCTGAGACGGAACCCAGCTCCACAAGCTACGCTGTTCCCCCGACCAACCTCTAAGCCAGAGATGCTACAGGAATCTTCAGCAGCACAGGACTCCAGTCCAACTTTCGGGAAGATTCACGTGTGTTGATCAAAAGCCAGGTGGGATGTGCTTGTGACGTCGGAGTCACGTGGGTACTGTATTGCGAGGAGGACTTCCTGGAATCCAGGTAGGGCAACTTCTATTGTTCCTGGATTTCTTCTTGGAAGCCTGCAGTAGAGTGTGGAAGGAAAATGCAAAGTTCCTATGACAACCACGGGGAATCAGGATGGTTTTTGTAAAGAATACATGGCCTCAGAAGGCATTTTCCCCGATGCTGTAAGCTGCCCGCCGCCCGCCTGCACAGAGGCTGTACTCGCGGTGCAGCTTACAGCATCGGGAAAAATGCCTTCTGAGGCCATGTGTTCTTTACAGTTTTCAACTCCAGAGCCACAACAAGAGGTGTATGGATGTGAGAAGAGCCTTTCACAGAAATATTAGGCTTACAAGTCCTTTCTGGTCCACGTGTTCTGATTTTAATCTTACTACCCCCGGAAAAACATCATGTTGACTCAGTTGTACTTTAAAAAAAATAATGAAGCACTACGCTGATGTAGAGATGAAAATTATCTTTTAAAAAGGGATTTTTGAACTCAGCCTTGGTGTGCCTGATTACGCTCCTAGCTTCTCAGAGGTTACTGACAAATGGACCCAAGGCTGTAATGGACAATTTAAGTACACCTTCTTTCTAAATGAGAGGAAAACGTAAATACAAAACAAAACTTAGACTGATACGTGGTAAAGCAGTTTAGTGTAGTCTGACTACCAGCCAAAGTAGGCACCTTGAATGAGAGTCTGGGAATTGCCAAGACAAAAGTTCTGATCCAGGCTCAACTTTATTGCAAAGCAGCAGACTTACAAAGGCAAAAGCCACAAACCCAACCTCTAGAAGTGACTGATGATATAAATCACCTCATGCTGGCAGCCAGTGGCATAGATTTCCATTCTCAACACAGGTCTCTCTTATCAGGCAGGCCAAATGCAGAACTCCCAACACCTGCTAGTCAGGGCAGAACCTCCACAGTTTAGTACAACTTAGAAGTTGTCTCAATATGCATTCCTACAAATACATAATCCATGCTCCTCTATACTGACCCTCTGTGTGAGATATACATGGAACCAACGCACAGCTTGAAAAAAAAGTTTTCATGTGATCATTGAGATCCCTACAGCATAAAAGGTTGGTCAAGGACACAGAGACGGTACAAGCACCCAACAAAAAGTCCAACTCTCTGACTTTTACTTGCAAAGAACACCTGTAATCCATCTCAGGATTTCCTTACCTGTCCTTAACCCCCTCGAAAACATCCATATGTTTACCTGTGTAAAAAGATTTAGTTTTTGTGAGAGCTCTACTAGAATCTCATCAACATCTCCCTGTTCCCACACCAAACAGAAGGATACAGTGAGTGTCCCATGATCACACTAGTGAGTGTAATGACCACTACTGGCCCTTTATGTATTGTTACAATTCCCTAGGCAATGGTCTGCCATTTTCAACTTACTCTTTTCTGAGGCTAAATTGTTCCTATGTTGAAAGTCAGAGCATCTGCCTTGAATTCCCCTCGGTTCCTCAAAATCAGGACACAGAGATGATTATTTCTAAAGATGAAAAGGTAACAGAAATATCAAATAACTTACTGTACACCATGACCTCGCCTCTCCAATTCTCTAGGAGTCTCACTTTCATCTCTTATGAGGAAAGGGAATCTACTTCTCTACATCCGGTAGACTTTAACTGTCCCAAGACAGTCAAAGCCCAATGTCTCCTGACTTTGTAATTCAATTGCTCATCTGACAGTTCTTACAAGATTACTACTTCACCATAACATGGAACAGTGGAAACCTGCCTACTGCAGAAAGGAGACCTAGCCAATGAGCAAGGAATGAAAGGAAAATAGTGAGAAAACCCAGCTCTTTCAATATCATATGCATTGGGTCTGAGGTTGCTGATAGAATAATCTGGAAGCCAAACTTCCATCTTTGCTCTGAAGCACAGATATCCTCATTCCAGAGTTTGCTATGGATCTAACAGGAGAATACAGTGGGCTTCCAACGCAACTCTCCTGTGACCTAAATGTTTTGTGCAGTGTAACCCCTTGGGACTGTGAGAAGGGACACTGGCCATCCTATCACATGCACGGTGAAGCACTTCTCTTTTAATACAGAGTTCCATGTTGACCAGCAGGTTGTGCATTAGAGCCTTTTTTTACTTTCAACATTTTAAGCAATAGAGTTTGGAATTTAAAAAGAGAGAAATGAGCAGTGCCACCTAAGAGTGAGTTTCTGCAACACTCCTCACCTTATGCTGGTCCTTTAAGGAGCTTCCCTCACAGACTATAGCCCTGAGAAATCATTCTCTTTTAGAACGGATCTATGTCCATTGTAGCTGCCTAGCAGCTTATGGTTGATCAGGGACCACCTGAAAGGAGGTCTAGAAATGAAAAGGGCTGGGGGTTGGGGATGGGAGAGGAGTGGTGAGAGAAGCATGAAGCCAAGACAAAGTTCTGATCAAGGCTCACAGTTTAATTCTGCAGCTCCAGCTTATATGCACTTCAGCAAACAAAGCTCTTCCTCAGAAAGTTTCTCTACAAACTAACATAGATCGGAGATCCTCTTGGATACACACACTGTTCTTATGGCCTTGGCTACACACACTGCTCTCATGGCAGTACTCTGGCTCTCCACAATTCACAAAGGTTATTTCCATTTGTAATGATATCTGCATCTGTGTTACTCAGGAAATTGGTAACTAAGTCTACAGAGACTCCACTCACAAAGAAAACATTGATTCACACACACACACACATATATATATATATATATATACATATGAACCTATATATTGATTGTATGTGTATATATATATATGTGTGTGTGTGTATATGTGTGTGTGTGTGTGTGTGTGTGTGTATGTGTCAAGCCTAATCTTTGTTCTATGTGCATTTATGGGCACTTCTTAACTATTTTAAAAAAATAGAACCTTTCAACACATCAACCTTTCATTGTAATAGAGGAAGGGATTTAAGCATTAGGCTGATACACTTTCTTAGAGATCAACTCTAGGGGGTTGTTCATTTCTCTGTTTGCTCCAGTGTTCATATGGCATTTACAAGTCAATAAACAGCTTTCTAAACAAACAAAAAAAAAAACAACTGCATGGTATGTTGTCTAATTTTTTATACACCAAATTGTTATGGGCTTTTCCTAACATTAATAATGACTAATAACCAGTAACCTAAGCAGCTGTGATCACTATGCATACAGAAGGAGAGGAAGAGGGGAGAGGCCAACGCTCATCTTTCCTGTTTTAGTCATGGCAAAGCCAAGTAGAAGATGCTAAGTGAGTCTGACTGTGTGTCATCTCTGTGAAGCCATCCCTATCTTTTCCATGATGCTACACTGATGCAGGCCTCTATAGTCCTCAGCATCTGACCCTTCTAGGAAGCTCCTCACTTGCTCCCTCATGATGCCTCCCCAGGAAGATGCTGTTTCTCTGTAACCTGTATGACAGCCAGAGTCATGTGATGTGATCATTGCTAAAGCAGGTCAAGATTGAATATATGCAAACCGACTGCTTTGAAACTGATATTTGTTTCAGGGGGACACGTGAAGAGCTCCTCTTTTCACCGAGTCTCCTCATTGCTTCACCTATTACTTCTTACCCTTAAAAGCATTTCGTCCTCTCAACTTTGTGGGCTTTTCTTAATGTCATCCAGTACTTGCGCTACGTGTAGGGATTTAGGACAATAGTCTGGAATTGGGATGCCTCTCAGACTGTCTCCACAGAAGTGATCAATAGCTGCTCCAGTCAGGGTGTGTTGTAACAAGGCTCTCACTCATCCATGCATACTTTATGATTGGTTTTAGCTACAGATGTCCACGTACTTATTAACCACAGTGGATTCATGCAGGCAATGGCAGTGACATTTCTGGCCAATGCTGTTTCACTGTAGACATCACTGTACCTGGCTCTGACTATCTTGTCCCTACCTCTTTTCCCTCATGGATCCTTGAGGTTTGGCACTAGGGGTGTGATGTTGGTGTCCCACTTAGGTCAGTGCATCCATAGGGTATATTCCCTGCACTTTCAGGAATTGTGAGCTGTGTATTATTCTCCTTCTACCACACAATTCATATTTTCTGACAGATTTTGAGAGGTGCCTGGATCTCTGGGTAGAAAACTGTAACCTTCCCTCAGCCTGAATCTGGCTGAGCCAGAACTTGACCTTGCAGCCACTAAGGAGATTACCTAGGGTGGAGCTTTCCTCCCTAGATCACTCTATTGTTCAGCCATTGTCTCTGTTCCGCTTCAGATACTGCTACCTGCTGAGAGGCCCCTGAGCTATTCCGGAGACTATGCCCTATCCTGCACGTCATCACCTGCAGCTGGTTCCAGGCTCCAAGGATGAATTGGCGGGAATGGACCTCCCCCCACCCCTGTTTTAATAAATGAATGGCAGTCGCCATTCAAAGCACTTGGGTTCCTTTAGTTACTGTGCCCACCAATCAGAATAACAGGTTCATCACCACATTAACACCACCTGTTATTAGATGCAGCCTGTGGGATGCTCTTTAAATACAATTAGAAGATGATTGGTTACTCCAATAATATCAGGCCACCATTGCAACTGGAGGCTCATCTTCCCTACTATACTCCCAAGGTTCATAGCTGAGGAAGAATGTTTATTACTTTACACCCATGATAGCAGTCATGGTGCCATGGTGATGCCAAGTGTGCTGAAGGAGATGGTTGACAAAGTGCAGTGCTTGGTCAAGCTGGAAGACCCCCCCCCCCACTGCCCTTGATGGAAATTTGCTTAACACCTTTTGCTATACTTATATTTCTCACTGTTAAAGGGTCTCTCTCCAAAGGCTAGAGCTGCGATAATAAAAAGCTGGTGTAAACAAGAATGAAATTAGTGGTCACTCCCTGGGAAAGAACAGTTATGCAGAAAATTGAGTCTTTCTTAAGAATGTATTATTTACACACACATTTAGATCACTAATGAGTATTGTTAGGAAGTTTGAGTCAGAGAATTTGACAAAAAATATTAAAGAAGTGAAACTTAGGGAAATCATAGAAGCTGACAAACTGTAATTGAACTGCTAGGTTTTTATGTTCTGCTTTAGAAACAAGGAACTTGTATAAATAGGAATAGATTCTAATCATACAGTTAATGGCAAGCCTTGGTACCATTCTGATGGCAAAAGTAGGCAGTTTTAGGAATCCTGATGTTCTGCTCTTTACAGAATTGTGGTGAAGATAGGAATTGTACTGAAACAGGGGTTCATGACAGAGACACAGAGGAAAGCATTTTAGCTCTGTGAAGTGCCTGCCTTCGTGAACAGACTTGTCAGCCCAGAACTCTTCTGATAGGCCACCTTTGCTTAAGCAAGAGGCTGCACAGTATTTTAAGAACCAAAGAAAAACAGATGGTGGTCTTATGCCAAATATCAAAGAAATGCAGAGGAAGGAAATAGAAAATTAAATAACGGTCAGAGATATTAAACCTTTGTGGAAAGCCAAGGTTGATATAACAGGTATAGGAAATAATTTCTCCTCCATTAACCTTATGCCAAACTGAAACAGAATCCCATTCAAATAGAACCATCTTGTCTGGTATGTCTGTAACTGCAAGGCTTTACAACTCCATCTTAGAAGAAGAAGAAGATACTCAGTTTAAAGAAAACTGATTTCAGCATGTTGATTTTTAGTTCTCAAAAAATTGTTTGCTTGCTTTGTTCCTCTCTCAATATTCTTATGTAGTCAAGGAAGACTTTAGAAGTAAATGTATTTTGAAAAGCTGTGTAATCAATGAATTAAATTTCTGAGGAAACCATTTGGTGTATAAGTGAAGCCACTAAGAGACTTAAGGTTGTCAGAGTACACACACACACACACACACACACACACACACACACAGAAACAATACTTTCTGAATTAAACCGAATTAGAGATTCTATATACTGGAACCAAACATGACTGACAATGTGTTCTGTCAGTGTTTCCAGGGGAGACAACCACTAATTCCCATTCATCTCAGCCTGGCACCAATGCAGACGATTTCAAAGTCCAACTTGGTGAGAAATATAAGTAACTTACATACTCTACTCGGCAGAGACGTTTATTACAGAAGCTTGGGTGATGCCACCAGGAAGACAACAGTAACTATACTATGGCCCAGTACTTAGATTCAGGTCACAGAACAACCATGTAACAGCATGGTAACAATTTGATGGTTCACTGACAGTCACAGAAGAAAGAAATTTATTAATCAAGGTATAATTCAAACACACTGGATTATAGAGTGGTGGGATATTACATCAAAGATGTGTCTTTACTGTTATCTGATCATATTCTTAGCATTTGTGCTCATGGACATTAGGCATTTAACATTTCAAAAATAATTAGGGCTGGAGAGATGGCTCAGAGGTTAAGAGCACTGACTGTTCTTCCAGAGTTCCTGAGTTCAATTCCCAGCACCCACATGGTGGCTCACAACCATCTGTAATGGGATCTAATGCCCTCTTCTGGTGTGTCTGAAGAGAGCAAAGTATACTTCCATACATAAAATAAAGCTTTGTAAAAAATATCATAGTGGGTACACAGAGTTAGGGCATGCAATGAGATAGATATTCTTCACACTTGTATGGTTTTTCTCCAGTATGAATATTTTAGTGTTTAAGGTCTAAATTAGAGTAAATATATATATAACATATGATATAATTTGTGGAGAAGGTATAAGAGTAGGAAAAGGTTTTGGACGTGGTTTACACTTGTGTGGTTTCTCTTTGGTATGAGCTCTCATGTGTACAGGAAGTTATTGGCTGGTACAAAAGTCCTTGGAACATGTGTAGGATTTCTCTTGACAATGAATTGTTCCATGTCCCTTCAGTTGGGAGACACAGGCAAACATTTTGCCACACTCTTCAGAGTTGTGGTGTTGCTCTCCAGTAGGAACTATTTCATGCTGATAGCAGTCAATGGAAAAGATTTTCCATTGATCACATTTCTATGGTTTCTCTTGACATTGTACTCTATTATGTTTCTTCAGTTGTGGAATAAAATATTTTGTTACATTCTTCACACTAGTAAGATTTCACTCTAGTATGACTTAGCTTGTGCTGAAACGGGGAAGTATTAGAAGACAAGGCTTTCCCCACATTGTTCACACATCTATGGTTCCTCTCCAGAATGTACAAACTTGTGTTTCTTAATGGTAGACCGTGTAGAAAAAGCTTTGCCACATTCCCCACCCTTGAAGGGCCTGTCTTCACAATGAATTGTTTGATGTCGTCTAAGGGCTGAAGAAAATGAAAAACATTTCCCACACTCTTCACACGTGGTTTCTCTTCAGTGTGAACTGCTTTGTGTCGCCTAAGAAACCAGTGATAAAGAAAAGCTTTGTGACAGTCTTCACATTTGTAGGGTTTCTCTTCAGTATGAAATTTTTGATGTTTCTGAAGGCGTGCAGAGCAAGAAAATCTTTTGCCATATTATACCCACTCATGGGGTGTTGTGGATAGTCCAGGGGCTAATTATATTTGATGTTAATTCTGTTCTTTTGTGAGTGGTTGTAAACTAGGCTTGAGTCAGTACTCAAGTGATTTCCTGTAAACCTTCTTCCCACCTTAATTTGTAAAATAAAGGAGAACTGATGATTGGGCAGATAAAGGGGAAGGTGGACCAGAAGGTGGGAGGGAGAAGACAGAGAAAATGGAAGAGGGAGAGGATGTGGAGGAGGAGGAAGAAGAAGAAAAGCAGAGCAGAAGCACATGGCCTGGAGAAACCCCAAGTCCTAAGGGGGTCTCATAAGCTGTGGAAGATGGTAGTGTAAAGGTAGATCTGCCCAGTCTAGGTGCACAGCATGTATTCATATTAACTCTGTTGTGTTTTCATTGCTGGAGCATATCTGGGAGAAGATTTACCACCGCAACAATGGGGAATGTCTTGAGAATGGATTATTTGATGTCTTTTAAGGGATTTAAAAGAGGAAAACCGGTTACTTCCCACACTTGTAGGGTTTCTCTTCAGTATGAACTGTCTTGTGTCTGCTAAGAACTGTGTGAGAACAAAAGGCTTTATGACATTCTTCACACTTGGATAATTTCTCTCCAGTGTGAGTTATTTGATTCTTCTGAAGATATGGAGAACAGGATAACGTATGGTCACATTCCTTAGATTTGTAAGGATTATCTTCAAAATGAATTGTTTTCTGTCCTCTAAGTTTGGAAGAAAAGGAAAACCATTTGCCACAGGCTTTCCACATGAAGGGTTTGTCTTCAGAGTGAATTGTTTGATGTCTTCTAAGGTATGAAGATAAGGAAAAACTTTTGCCAAATTCTTCACACTTGTAGGGTTTAACTCCAGTATGAATTGTTTGATGTTCCTGAAGCTTTGGAGACTGGGAAAACCCTTTGCCACATTCTTCGCACTTGTAGGGATACTCTCCAGAATGCCTTCTGTAATGTTCCCTAAGATATGAAAGACAGCAAAAGGGTTTGCCACACTCTAGACACCTGCACCTTCCCCCTCCCCTCCCAAATCAATTCCTTTATGTTGGTTAAGGACTAAAGCAGAGGAAAATGATTTTCCACATTCTTCACACTTGTAGGATTTTTCATCAGTATGATATTTCTGGTGTATTAAAAGTGATGAGAGGGGCTGGTGAGATGGCTCAGTGGGTAAGAGCACCCAACTGCTCTTCCGAAGGTTCAGAGTTCAAATCCCAGCAACCACATGGTGGCTCACAACCATCTGTAATGAGATCTGACTCCCTCTTCTGGAGTGTCTGAAGACAGCTACAGTGTACTTACATATAATAAATTTAAAAAAAAGTGATGAGAGACTACTAAGGCTTTTATGATATTCTTTACACATGTAGGGTTTCTCTCCAATACAACATGTCTGGCATATAGAACGTGTTGACTGAGAACTAAGGGCTTTACCACATTCTTCATAGTTGTAGGATTTCTCTCCTGTTTGAATTCTCTGGCATTGAAAACTTAAGAAATTTGTGATCAATGGCTTCGCTCAGATAGATAAACTCATTGCCTGTTGTTACTGTTGAGCAAAAGTTAAGATATGAATAAAAGCTAAGAAATGTTCGTCATACTTACAATGTTTATCTTTGAAACAGAGACCTTTACTCCCACATTTAGCCATAAATGAAAAATCTACAGTATATTTCAATAGTTGTAGGCTCTGAACATAAGTCAAAAAATATAGTAGGTGATGTAAGTTATCCTTCTAATAGAATAACTGCAGAACCAAATAGAACATAGACATGTCATGTTTTTCAAAGTTAAATATCTGTGTAAGTTGTAAGGTCATTTTATTAACGAGCCCATTAAACAATATGAATATGATCTAGCTGGACATCCATGAAGGCATAAAACAGTGTAGCCTGGAGAGAGAAAGTTAACTGTGATTGTGTGAGATTGGGCCATCATCAAAACAAAAACAAAATTTATTGTACACTTATATCCTTATAACAAAATATGTGATGGGGAAAATTACAAGATATTCATAAAGCAATTTGATGAGATGAATTTCACTAACATGAGCATGTTATGTAAATGTGTTAGAAAAGAATGTTATGGAACTTTCTAGGAAAGAAACTCATGTGTGAAATTACTGTCTCCCAATGGTTTCACACACACCTTGGGTGTTTACAAATGTGTGCAATTTTCTGAGGCATTGAAATAGTGCCTGTTACTGAACAGCCCAATGGGACTTTGCTTTGCCTGACTGTTGCCCCAGCTGATGAATCCTACCGAGAAAATGTTCTCACACGGTGCACCTGCAGCTCTGGAAGAGCTAATGTCTTGCAACATTAAACAAATTGAATGGATGGAACTGAAACTGCCTTGCCTCTCATATGAAGTAATTGTTCCTGAGGTTATAAACTTTTATTCACGTTTTTAAAACCAATGATTAAAGATGTTTATCTAATCACTTATGTCTTTGCTAATTCTTTTAAACTGTAGCCTTCTGGAGAAAATAAGTCAGGACAAGAACTGTGGTGATAATTAATTGTACACTTTTCACTCTTAGAGTTGTTTAAGACATCAACATTACTATTTTCTCCTCTGATTGTATTCTTTATGATAAAACAAGTTACTTAATGTAGAAAATCTGTAGGCCTCATTTAGATTTAATAAAGGCACACTATAAAGCAGTTGTTCTTAACCTGTGGGTGATGACAAAGGAATCTTTCACAGGCATGTTTATAGTTATGTAGTAGCAATGAAAACAATTTTGTGGTTAAGGTCACTACAACATGAGGAACTGTATTAAAGGCTTGTAGCATGACAAAGGTTGAGAACCACTGCTGTAAAGGAATCAAGGCAATGAATCTTTGAGGATGGAATTTTTAACAAAGATAAATTACTTTCATTTATTATATCAGAATACTATGAGAGTCACTAATTTAGTGTAAGCTGTTACAACAAAGGTAATTAATATAGTCATATTATCACCGATAACCTATCCTCACTGTGACAAGAACTGTGATTATATTCATGGTAAGTATAAAAGTAATTCATTTATAGAGACAATATTGGAGGGAGAAGCAAATTTACACCTTCCATTTGACTGTGCTTTGTACATGCCAAAGTTAAGCATAAGACAGGTATCTCAAACACACTGAAGTTCAATTTAAATATTGCTTAATATCGAATAACATTCAAAATCAGACATACTGAAAAAAAAAATATATCGAAACTGAATTCTTGAGTTAAAGGGGTTAAAGCTACACACTCTATCTGCATGGAGGACACTGCTAGGATCCAGTTGCATACTTACCCTCTGATGGAACACAGACTTATCAGAGTGTGGCATGTTAGACTCATCATTGTAGCCTTCTCAGCTTTGAGTCAGCCTTTCCCAGCCTTGAAAAGGCTGAGCAGTTTTCCCATCCTTGAGCAGGCTAAGCAGACCTTGAACATTTGCCATGACAGGTCTTATTAACCTTGACAAAGACATCTGTCTTGGCTGCAGTTGCAGGTTCCCATGGGAACTTTGATTTTTTTGGCTGCCTGCGCTGACCCTGATGCTACAACATACTCCATCTGAGGAAGGGGATGGGTTTTGTGGATTTTTTTCCTTTATATATCCAAAGCTTATTATTAAACTTTGAGCCTTGATCAGGACCTTTGTCTTGGCTTCATTCTTCTCTCCCCCTTATCTTATTTCCAGCCCCACTTTCAGGTAAACCTAGTTTGCCCGTGGCTGCTGGACGGCTACACATCACAGGAATAGGAAGCTTGGGGAATAGGACTTGCCAGCATCTGCTGCTCCTGTCTCCCTCTGACCTGTAAGCCAAACCAGGCTTTCCTTATCTGTAGGAGAGATGAATTACTCCTCAAGTCTCTCAATATAGGAGGATAGATTCTCTCATGCTAGGGAGGATAACACCCTAAATCTCTCAAGCAGTGGAGACACCCACTATAATCACTTTGTACTCAATGCCTACTGAACAAATCTGGAAGCCAGTGGCCCTATACACACAAGAAGGAAGTCTAAAAAAAAATCAGCAGGAGACCTTTAGAGGGGAACACGTGTTCCCTTCTTCCTTTTGGACTCATGTTAAATGTAGACATGCTTCCTACAGGTCTAGTGACTAGACTCTGCAACAAAGCATTTTACTAGCTCTAACATAACTGGAAGTATCATGTTTATATTCATAATATTACAAAATGTTATGAATAAGTTTTTTTATTTCTTAAATTTAAATTGTAGGGCTTATATCTATAGCAGAAGCCCCCTACTTTGGCAAAGGCCATGCTGGTACCCAGAAACTAAGATAAAGCCATGCCTGCAGGCCAGAAACACTCCTTAGAGCCCACACAGCTTTGCCCAAACAACTCACATTCCCCTCATCACCATATCCCAGCCCATAAAACTAGAAGAATCAGAGGACAACTGGAACTCGGAACCCAGGAAAAACCTCAGACCCCCCAGATACAAAGTGAGCACCCCGAGCCCAAAGGCCATGCCAGCACCCAAAAGGCTAGAGATCACCCAGGCTTTCAAAACCACATTGGAGGCACCATAGTGAACCAGTAGACTCACCTGTCACCATAAATACAGGCCACCTAGGCCAGAAGACCAGAGAGGAAATAGATACTATATATATAAAAAAAAAAGCCCATTAGGTAAGACAAATGCAGAAATCAAGACCAAAACTCATAACTATGCCAAACCCAGATGGCTAGAGGCCAGTGTAGGAAAAAACAACAACCTAGGCAATATGTCACCACCAGAGATCAGCTATCTTACTATAGCAAGCCCTGAATATTCCAACACTGCTGAAGCACAAACAAAAGATGTTAAATCCAACTATATGAAGATAATAGAGGTCCTTAAAGAGGAAATGAATAAATCCCTTAAAGAAATTCATGAAAACTCAAAAAATTGAAGGTAATCAATACATCTCTTAAAGAAAGCCAATATAATTAAATAAATAAATATACAAAGGAGTAAAGGAAATGAGTGAAACTGTTCCAAGACCTGAAAACAAAAATGGAAGAAATAAAGAAAACACAAACTGAAGGAATCCTGAAGGCAGGAGAGCTAAAGCATGCTAACAGGAACTACTTTGATAAGCATCACCAGCAGAATATAAGAGAGAATCTCAGATGTAGAAGAAATTGATAAAGATGTCAAAGAAAATGTTCCTAAAGAATTCCTGACAAGCCGGGATTAGTGGTACCCGCCTTTAATCCCAGCACTCCAGAGGCAGAGGCAGGAGGATTTCTGAGTTCGAGGCCAGCCTGGTCTACAAAGTGAGTTCCAGGACAGCCAGGGATATACAAAGAAACCCTGTCTCAAAAAAAACAAAAAAGAAAGAAAGAAAGAAAGAAAGAAATAAAGAAAGAAAGAAAGAAAGAAAGAAAAAAAGAAAAAAAGAAAAAAAGAAAGACAGAAAGAATTCCTGGTACAAAACGTGGAGAAAATATGGGACACCATGAAAAGATCAAGCCTAAGAAAGATAGGAATAGAAAAAAAAGGAGAAGAGTGCCAGCACACAGACCTAGAAAATATTTCTAACAACATCATAGAAGAAAATGTTCCAAACTTAAAGAAGGAGATGTCTTTAAAGGTACAAGAAGCTTACAGAACAACAAATAGATTGGCCCAGAGAAGAAAGTCCCTATGCCAGATAATAATCAAAACACTAAGCATACTGAACAAGGAAAGAATATTAAAAGCTGCAAGGGAACAAAGCCAAGTAACATATACAGGGAGACCTACTAGAATTACACCTGACTTCTGAACAGAGGCTCTAAACCCAGAAGGGCATGAACAGACAGATGTCTGGCAGACTCTAAGGAACCATGGATGCCATCCAAGCCTACCACAGAGGTAGAAAACAAGATATTCCATGTCAAGGTCAGATTTAACCAATATTTATCCACAGATACACCCTGCAGAAGGCACTAGAAGCTAAACTCCAATCCAAGAAGGATAAATACATGCATAAAACGTCTCCCAATTCAAAACATCTTCAGGGTGGAAAGGTCTTTCTAGGTCAGCCTGCTCTTCACCTGTCAGACCAGCTTTGCGTGGTATCTCCCTGTGTCTTGCATTATAATGTATACTCAACAAAATGAGGAATTTTGCATACTCGTTCAGAATAAGTAGAGCTCACCAGAGAGCAAATACAAGCATAGACATTTATACAATTATAGATGTCTGAGGGACATCTTTGCATTAGAGCAGAAGAAATGAAAAGTAATACTTAGAAACAATGTCTACCACAACATAATGTCAATGTTCACGGTAGATGCTGGCTTTCTGTTGTATCTTTGGATGTCTCATCTATCCACTGATTCCCTCATTTCTACACACCTGGAGGCACGGTGCCTGCTCTTTGTTGTTTCACACCTGAAGACCCTTGCTTTTGCTCCAAACATGTTACCAAGTATGGCTTAGTGATGGCAAGACCTGTTTGTTAAAAAGAAGAACAACGCTGAGTGTTCTCCTGGAAATAGGCTCTACTAGTACAATGCTGATAAGGAAAGAGATGTTGGAATAAAAGAAATCATAAAAAAATTAATTCATTACATAATTGAATTGTGAAATATATAAATAACCTTTCTAAGATTCCCACTAGAAGGGAGGAAACATACAGACCTACAAACACAGAGAGAAAAGCAAGATGTTTCTAAGCTATACAGGAATCTCCCCAATATTTCCTTAAAAGGAAGGATATAATAGAACGAAATATCAATAGGAAGCTACACATTGATGGTGAAAAAGAGTTCAGTATGGATGCTATTCTTGTCCAGGAAATCAAGGTTGCTCCAACTCTCCAGTATCACGTCCCTGTACAGATCTGACTGAGCAGGTTTTAGGGTTTTCCTCTCTTCTGGAGAGAAATCTAGAGCCACATCCCTGAATGACAGCATTTCTTGAAATAAAAACCAGTGAATGATTCCACACTGTTAATTAATTAAAACCGTTAATAGTAAAATAAATACCAATAGACTTCAATGTCAGGGGACAGTCTCAAGCTCACAAACACCGGTCTGAAGTGAAAAGTAGCAATACATGAATGAAACCACCAATAAGACAGGATGAGGAGCCGACAATGTGTCAATCACAGGACCCTGAGCAGCTCAGAGCACCTCAATATCATTTTTAATGTTTACGCCATAGTATAATGACCAAGCCAGCTCAGTCAGTCAACAAGTTCTCCAGCACAGGAGTGAGGATTAAAAAGAAAAAAGACAATTAGACAACATTGTAGCATGACCCCAGACAATTCTGAGGCTGAGGCAGATTTATCTTCTCCTGAAAGACCCACAACATGAGGACTCCCCCACGTTCTGACTCAGGAGAGGCGACACCCCAAATCACACAAGAAACGGTCTTGCTGCAAATTGCAAGAGGATTTTTATTCAAGAGCGCTCTAGGGCCCATGGTCATACACCACGCAGGGGTAGAGGACCATGGCGCCCCGAGTAGCTGAGTAAGGGGGTATTTAAAGGAAGAAACCACAACTCATGGAGGTGGGGAGGGCGTTGTTGGAAAATACCAAAAATACCAGTTAAGAGTCACAAGGAAGTACAAAGTCACAAGTGTCAGGTTATCTCTCAAGACAGTTTCTAAGAGCCCCTAACAATCTAAGAGCCCCTAAAGATAGCACATTTGCATTGTAGGTTCCAGTAATGGTCAGGGTGCCATTCTTTGAATGAACACTCTTTGAACCCAGGAAGTGGGTGGGTGGAGGAAGGAATGTCACTATCTGTTTTATGACCAGCACCTGGAGCACTAAGCCACAAAAGCCACACTCCCAAGCCTGGGCCCAAAAGCCTCGAATTTTGTTACTTCTTCACTCCCAATCTGCTTTTATACCATTTTAATTACATGCAAGTAATATAGTCAGAGGGAAGTTGTCAGGAGCTTATCTTTTAGTAATTGAGAGCAGGTGCCCAGCACAAAATAAAGTTTCCTTACAGAGGACAGAGAGCAGAAACAGAAGTCAGATTGCTTTTGACATTCAGGATTCACAGGCTGAGGTGGTGGTACTCACCTTTAATCCCAGCTCACTGTAAGCAAATTCAGGCACCTCTGAGTTCCTGGCTGCCTTGTTTACACAGTGAGTCCCAGGCCTGCCAGGGCTACACAGTGAAACCCTGTCTCAAAACAAAACAAAACAAAACAAAACAAAAACAAACAGAAATATCCAGATTCATCACAGATGTTTGTGAATCAAGCCTTTCCACATGATGTTTGTTAAGTTTACAAGTTGTTTCTCATCAACAAGTTGATATTTATCTTCAATCTATGTATTGTAAAAATGTTACTAAAGCTTGAAAAGCAATGAAGTCCTATGCCTGTAGTGACTTCGGAGGCAGAGACAGGAGAAACTCTAGTTCTAGAAGAGCCAGAGGCATGTAGTGGGACTGACCCAAAAAAGAGGAGGAGAGAGGGAAATAACATGTCCGCAGTTTTGCTTATAATGCCAGCAGCAGTAACCAAATGTGGGGATGAGCCTTATCTGTTTAAGATTAACTTGGAAACCCCCTTGGGTGACCTTCCTTATGCTTCCAGCTACTCTGGAGGTAATCGCAGAAGGTTCCTCAGTACAAATCAGGTAGGGGAAACCTTGAAGGCTGTTTCTAAATCAAAAGTGGAAAAACAGACAGAGGGCTTCTTCAGGGACAAAGCACTAGCCTAGAAAGAAGGAGGCTTTGGCTTAATATCCAGTACTGCACATGCATAAGGGAGCCTTGTTCTCCTGTATTGACACCCTGTGAATAGCTGTCAGTGTACTGAGTTACCAAGATGATAAGAGAAAGAGACACTGCAAGATGTGATTGAAAGATCCCTGTTTCTGGGGAGACCCTCGCTCAAGTCCTGGGATGAGCCGATGCCCTAATAACTCGAGAGAAACCGTTCTTGATGCAATATCGCATGAGGTTTATGCAAATATTATCAGCATACTGAGACCAAGCTCGTAACCCACACAGGGGCAGAGGGGATCAACCCCCAGCAATTGCAGTCGAGGGTTTTTAAAGAATGAATTGTAAAGTGAGGGAAGGATAGGATAAACATCGTAAAAAAACAAAACAAAACAAAAAACAGGGATGGTGAATTACAGCTCATCTCTCCCAGAAAGTGAGGGGAGAATTAGATAACAGACACTGGGGAAGTTGTGTAAAACATTCTTGATCCCTTTACACAAAAGGTCAAATGCCTGGGTGGGTCACCCAGCAGTCACCTTTCTTTCAAGGTGAGGGGAAAAGAACAAAGAACCCCATGCTGGGCTTCATTTCTAGGGGCCAAAGAAACACATCATGAGTTGGGGGGTCTTACAGTGATAAGCTTTAGAAAAAGCAGCAGAGGAATCAGCTTGTGACTGTCTAGGAGTTTTGCAGAATTCTATTGATTGTTACACAAAGGGCCTTTTAGCAAGTCTATTCTGGCATATCAAAACCTCTTATCTGATCTAGGAGTTGTCTGAGGGAACCATTAGGTAACCAAAAAGTCTTGATAAGAATGCCAGTTTTGGCCGGGCGTGGTGGCGCACGCCTTTAATCCCAGCACTTGGGAGGCAGATGCAGGAGGATTTCTGAGTTCGAGGCCAGCCTGGTCTACAAAGTGAGCTCCAGGACAGCCAGGGCTATACAGAGAAATCCTGTCTCGAAAAACCAAAAAGAAAAAAAAAAAAAAAAAGAATGCCAGTTTTGGTGCTGGCTTTGGCAACACATATACTAAAAGTTGAATGATTTTAGCACGGCCCCTAGAAAAGATGATACCTCAATTTGTGAAGTGTTCCATAACTGTAAACCCACACACCTATGGACACTTGATCTTTGACAAAGAAGCCAAAACCATACAGTGGGAAAAAAGAAAGCATCATCAACAAATGGGTGCTGGTCTAACTGGATGTCTACAAGTAGAAGAAAGAAAATAGGTCTGTATTTATTACCTTGCTACAAAACCACCACATAAAACCAGATACACTTTATCTAATAAAAGAGAAATTGGGAAATAGCCTGGAGCACACTGACACAGTGGAAAACTTCCTGAACTTAAATAAGATCAACAATTGACAAACAAATGACAAAACCCCATGAAGAGGAATGGGGTGAAGAACTCTGGGAGAGATGACAGGAAGTGGGGGAAACATTTGGGATGTAAATGAAGAAAACATTTCATCTAAAGAAAGAAGAAGAAGAAGATGATGATGATTGCAGGTTTACCAGGACTGTTTTATGTTTGAGGTCATGCTAAGCTTCTGAAATTCTCAAGGAAGAATGTGGAGGTTTGGGGCCCGCAGTTGGCATTACAATGCACAGCAAAAAACAAAACAAAACAAAACGAAAAAACAAACAAACAAACAAAAAACAAAACAAAAGCCTCCATAAAAGAACAACACCATGAATCTTATATAACCACCAATTATTCACAGGCGATCACTACAAGGCCTAAGAGCCATCACTCTGGAGTGAATGCCCTGTGCAATGGCTCTTCTAAAAATCAACTACAAGCTGTAGACAGATCAGAAGCCACTGCAGGAAATAGTTCTCATGTGAATATTGGAATCCATAGAGTGTAGGAAGTTGGTCAATAGACAGAGATTACTTAAATTATTGAACAAAGTTAAAGTCCTGCTTCCTGTTGTTTACTAGTAAGAATCTCCCAGAATCCATCCCATTAGCTTATTTAAGACTGTTAGTTTTTCTGAGAGTTCTACCAGAATTGCTGCAACATTTCCCTGGGTTTTCACAACTCAGGAGAATATTAATCATCAGGCATTCCCTGAGCTCATGCTTACCTTGCTCTCCCAGGAGTAAGGATCCACAGTTCCTGGGATCACACTGATGTGTATACTAGCCCACCATCCATTATTGGAGTTCCCTATGCAGAGGTTTGATTTATCTGGTGCAACTAGCTTTGGCTTCTCTGGTGCTTAAATTATTGCTATGGGACAATATTTTGAAAGTCAAAAGTATCTTCCTTGAACTTCTCTCAGTTCACCCAAGTTAGGATATAAAAATAATTTTTCCTCATCAATTCTTTATATATATAAAGTGCATTGGTAACACTCAGTCCCTATAACATCACATACCTGGCATCTGAGACCCTGAATAAAATGAATTAGCCTACAAAGAATTTGCCAACCCCAAACTCCATCTCTGTGGCTTTATTCATATATTCATAGGACCTGGTTGTTCAATGTTATGTGACCCCACAGGGACTGTTAGAGGGACCCTGTACATCACAGAAATTGCACCAGAAGCACTTCTCTGTAAGAATGCTGAAAAGTTCACTTTTGACCTACATGTTGCACCTCATAGCCTACAAAATCTGGACACTGTGGCCACTGCTGTCAAGTCCTGTTCCCATGTTGGCATAATGTCAGGACCCACTGCAAAGTTTCCATTGTCTCTGGGTGCTGACCCAGGAGATCCAGGTGTTTCAAATGAAATTGCACTTCCATAAGACAGACTTTCCACGGACTTGCTCTTGGCTCAGGGCACATTTCATGGCTCAGTACAGAGTTCCACAATGCCCTTTATTGGAGCGAATCTCTCCTCTTACAATTACAGCAGATTTAACAGTTTCTGTAACTTTAAAGTCACTTTGGTTTAGAATGAGAATGGCATCCTATAGCTTCATACAAGTGAATGTTTGGGCCCCAGTTGGTAGAAACTGTTCAGGAAGGATTAGTAGGTGTGGTCTGGTCACATGAGGTATGTCAATGGGGATGGACTTTGAGTTTACAGAATGCCATGACATTCCCAGTTAGCCTTTTGTGCCTCAATTGTAGGTCAAGGTGTAAGCTGTCTGCTCCTGCTCAGGACCTGGCCTGCTGCCACACTCTCTGCAGCTGACTGTTCAGCTCTTTAACCAGAAGTAGGAAAGAAAAACTCTTCATGGGTTGTCTCATGGCAATTAAAAAGACACTCTGTTCTGTGATTGTTTTCCAATGTAGAAGAAAAAGAAAGACTGTCTACTCACATCAGAGCTGGTTCTAGTGGAAGACAAAACTTCACCCAAGCCCCTATGTTCATGAAACAGTGAGTTAGTATTGGGATTGCTGACAGGCGTGTGATTGAGGGATGAGTCAGGAACAGGGGGGACTCAAACAGCAGCTTAAGCGCAGGATCACTACTAAAGATCTGACTGGTGTTGGGTAAGAAATCAGGAGCGCTTCATGACTGCAACTCACTGAATGAATGCAGGAAGTTCCTCTAATAAGGGAGTCTCCCCACTTACAGTCCTATTTATATAACCTTCAGCACGGAGGGTCTCATAGATCTTGTAAATGTCTCCTCTATGAATACCCAAGGCTTAGCACATGCTAATTTCCCTAAGGATGAGGAGGCTGCTTTTCAGGAGTTGTGAAAAGATAACTAATTTTTAGGTTCCAACTCCATCATGGATTTTGGATTTGTTGGTGCATTTAATACAGACAGTCTTAAATCCAATATGAATTACTCAGATTAAGTTCTGAATATCCATATTAAGTGTACAGAAGCTCACTGGGTGTGTACTCTTCAGGTTTTGCTAATTTTGGTGTGTGATCTTACTTTATGTTTTCAACACTGTACACACTAGGGTTTGAAATTTAAAAAGAGAGAAGTGAGCAATGACAACAGAGAGTGAGTTTCTGCAACAATCTTCACCTTATGCTGGTCCTTTGACAAGCTTCCCTCAGAGTATAGCTCTGAAAAATTACTCTCTTTTAGAACATATGTCCATAGAGGTCATTTCCATTTGTAATGACATCTGCTTCCGTTACTCAGAAATACACACACACACACACACACACACACACACACACACACATCAAGAATTATAAATTAAAATATAAAATAATTTCATTGTTATGGACAAGGAAGGGATTTAAGCCTGAATCTGAGACACTTTCTCCAAGATCTAAAGGTTTAGTCATTTCTCTGTTTTCTTTATTGTGCACATGACATTTACAAGCTGTTTTCTAAAAAAAGAAAAAGAAAAAACCCAAAAAACCAGAAAAACCAAAAAAATCAACTATGTGATATGTTGTGTTTAATTTTTTTATACACCAAATAACTCAATTGTTTGTTTGTTTGTTTGTTTTTTCGAGACAGGGTTTCTCTGTCTAGCCCTGGCTGTCCTGGAACTCACTTTGTAGACCAGGCTGGCCTCGAACTCAGAAATCTGCCTGCCTCTGCCTCCCAAGTGCTGGGATTAAAGGCGTGGGCCACCATCGCCCGGCCAAATAACTCAATTGTTAAACTATTTTACTAACGTTAATAATTGTAGATAACCAGTAACCAAAGCAGTTGTGATCAGTATGCACACCGGACAAAGTGGGATAGGAGAGTCCACTGCTCATCTTTCTCGTTTTACTCATGACAAAGCCAAGTGGGAGATGCTAAGTGAGTCTGGCTGTGTGTCATCTCTGCATGATGCCTTCCCAGGAAGATGCTGTCTCTCTGTAAACTCTATGGCAGTCAGAGTCATGTGATGTAATCACTGCTAAAACAGATCAACTTTGGTTATGTGCAAAATCAACTGTTTTGAAATTGGTATTTGTTGTGGGAGAACACATGTGCAGCGCATGTTTTCACGGAGTCTCCTCAATCCTCCATCTATTACTTCTTACCCTTAAAAGTATTTTATCCTCTACTTCATGGGCTTTTCTTAATGTCATCTAGTGCTTGTTCTACGTGTAGGGATTTAGGACAATCGACTGGACCTAGATGCCTCTCAGACCGACTGTCTCCCACAGGAGCTATCCATTGCCAATAGTTGCTCCACTCAGGGTGTAGCATAACAAGGCCTTCATGTATGTATGCATGCTTTATGAGTTGTTTTATTTTCTGCACATGTCCACGTACTTATTAACCACTGTGAGTTCATGAAGGCAATGGCAGTGACATTTCTGGCCAATGCTGTTTCACTGTAGACATCACTACACCTGCCTCTGACCATCTTGTTCCGTCTTCTCCCTCATAAATCCCTGAGTTTTGTCATTAGGGGTGTGACATAGGTGTTCCAACAAGGTCAGTGTGTCCCTACAATTTGACCAGTTGTGAGTTTGTGTATTATTGCACCTCTATCACACAATTCATATTTTCTGGCAGATTTTAAGAGGTACCTAAATTTCTGGGTAGAAAAGAAAAAAAGAAAATAAACTGAAAGAACTTGGGTTCATCTAATTACTATGCCCACTTATCAGAATTTTCTCCAGGACTTATCACCTCCCCAGGCACAGTTCATCCCCTCATTGACACCACCTGTTATTAGTTACAGCTTGTGAGCTTAGCTTCAAATCTAATTAGAAGATGATTGGTTATTCCAATATCAGTTGATTATTGCACCAGAAAGTACATCTTCCTTATATTCCCATGGTTCACAGCTGAAGAAGAATGTTTACTATGTTACACTCATGAGAGGATACATAGATAGCTCCAGACCTATGAAAGCAGCCATTACAGAGGAATACCCTATGTTAGCAGCACTGGATTTTATAGCCACAGTTCACAAAGTGAAAATTCTGTCTTTACTTCATTACTGGCAAATGAAAGTACCCATAGGAGAAAATTTGAGGTAATGTTGGGTATATGTATCAAGAATAAAGGAAGAACTGCATACATACAAGTTTTCATAGTCGTCAACCAGGCATAGCCTCACAAACCAAGCAAACACCAATCTTACAGACAAAGATAGTTTATTGAGCATACGCCCAAGGACTGACTGACCAGGGCCATGGTCCAGATTTGGGAATAGAACAATGACATAGAGTTTAGATCTTACAGGATTTTTAAGCCCAAATCTACAAACATCTGTGCCAAGTTATTTTACCTTTAGGAATTAGGGATGGGGGTTTCCTTAGGAACATGTCTTTGTTGTGCACTTATCCTGCTCCCATTGGTTGAAGTATTCCACTGTGTCAGGGACTTACTTGGTCTAACATTCATGTCTTAACTTGGCAACCAGGATGTCAGTTACCCACATGCATGTCTCTTTCTGCCAAGTAAGATGTCAGTTCCCCGGGAGGTCTTGGGAACTTAAACGTTACTCATGTATAATTCAAAATAGTATTATAAAGTTTTTATATCTCACACATAGGGGTCTATCCCAGGAGCAGCTTATACCACAACAACCTATACAGAGGTACAGGAAGTGCTGTTGGATGGTTGGTTCAGGTCCAAGTTTATTGCGGGTAACTACACAAAAAGTTCTACTGACTTCTATAGTGATTGGTTTCCAAGAGCAGAGAATATAACAGAATATTTAATCAATCTTCACATTAGAAAATTTCCTAATAGCAGCAGAAACATGTGATAAAGTTTCCTTATAATGCCAGGTAACTGTCACCTAGGCTTTAACATTTCACCTAGGCCATAACGTTCCCTCTAGGCTTTAATATTTTACCTAGGTCCCAACAATAATCAAATGTATCATCTATGCTCAGTGAGTGCATTTGGCTTTGGTCCTTATCACAGTATGTGACATTTGCTTTGGTCCTATTACAGTATGTGAATTTGTTGCTATGAAAATGATGATGATACACATACACACACACTCACACACTACTTTCTTAATTAAAGCAGATAAGAGATTCTCTGTTCTGGAACCAAACATGACTGACAACCTGTTCTTTCAGCACTTCCTGGGGATACAAACATTAATTCTCATTCACCTCAAGCTGGCAGGCACCAATGCAGATCATTTCACCAAAGTCCATCTTGGTGAGAAATGTGAGTTTATGGAACTTCTTACAAAACCCATAAGAGACATTATTACAGGCGCTTGGGTGACCCTGCTGGGAAAAACAACAGTAGCTATACCATGGCCCAGTACTCAGATTCAGGCAACCTAAACAACAATGTAACAGCATGGTAACAATTTCATGGTGTACTGATAGTCACAGAAGAAAGAAATTTATCAAAGTACATTCCAAACCCACTGCTTTATAGAGTGGTGGAAAGATTACATCAAAGTAACATCTCTACTGTCCTCTAATCACATTCTTAGCATTTTCCTGGTGGATATTACCTACTTAACATTTCAAAATAATTAACTTGGTGGGTACACAGCAGTAAGATCCTGCAAAGAGACACTGTTCACACTTGTATGGTTTTTCTACAGTATGAATATTTTGGAATGTAAGCTCTAACTCTTCAAATTTTGATGTTTCTCTCCAATATGAACCATTTTATGCTGAATCAGATAATAGTCAATGGAAAAGGATTTTTTTCCCACATTGATCACATTTCTATGGTTTCTGTTGCCATTGAAAATTTTTAATGTTTTTTCAGTTGTAAATTAAGAGTAAAATATTTTGGTATATTCTTCAAACTAGGAAAATTTCACTCCAGTATGACTTAGCTTGTGCTCAAATAGGGAAGTATTACAAAAGATAAGGCTTTCCGACATTGGTCACATTTGTATGGTTCCTCTCAAAATGAACAAATTTGTGTTTCTTAAGAGTAGACAGCAGGGATGGTGAGATAGCTCAGCAGGTAAGAGCACCCGACTGCTCTGCCGAAGGTCCGGAGTTCAAATCCCAGCAACCACATGGTGGCTTACAACCATCTGTAACGAGATCTGACTCCCTCTTCTGGAGTGTCTGAAGACAGCTACAGTGTACTTACATATAATAAATAATAAATAAATCTTAAAAAAAAAAGAACTTATAAAAAAAGAGTAGATAGCATACAAGGAGCTTTAAACATTCCCCACACTTGTAGAGACTGACTTCATAATGAATTATTTGATGTCTTTTAAGGATTGAAGAAAAGAACAGACATTTCCCATACTCTTCACACTTCTATGGTTTCTCTCTGTGAACTTCCTCGAGTCTCCTAAGAAATGAATGATAAAGAAAGGCTTTGTGACAGTCTTCATATGTGTATGATTTCTCCAGTATGAACTTCTAGATGTTCCTGTGGGTGGGAAGAACTAGAAAATCTTTTGCCACATTATACACACTCATGGGAAATGTCTATGGAATGGATTTGATGTCTTTTCAGGGATGTAAAGGAAGAAAAACATTTTCCACACTTTTCACACGTGTAGGGTTTCTCTCTAGTGTGAACTGCTCTGTGTCTCCTAAGAAACGAGTGATAAAGAAAGGCTTTGTCACATTCCTCACATTTGTATGGCTTCTCTTCCGTGTGAATTTTCTGATGTTCCTGAAGGCGGGAAGAACTAGAAAACCTTTTGCCACATTCTACACACTCATGGGGAGTATCTTCAGAATGGATGATTTGATGTCTTTTAAGGGACGTAAAAGAGGAAAAACATTTCCCACACTCTTCACACTTGTAAGGTTTAACTCCAGTATGAATTGTTTGATGTTCCTGAAGCTTTGAGGAACGGGAAAACCCTTTTCCACATTCTTCGCACTTGTAGGGATATTCTCCAGAATGCCTTCTGTAATGTTCCCTGAGGTATGAACGATAGCAAAAGGATTTGCCACACTCTTCACACTTGTACCTTTTCTCTATAGAATCAATTCCCTTATGCTGGTTAAGAAAGAAAGCAGAGGAAAATACTTTCCCACATTCTTCACACTTGTCAAGTTTCTCTCCAGAATGAATTCTTTGATGTTGCTTCAGCATTGCAGGATAGTAAAATGAATTTCCACACTCTTCACACTTGTAGGGTTTCTCTCCAGTATGAACTGCCTGGTGCTTCCTAAGATATGAGTGATGAAGAAAGGCTTTGTCGCACTCTTCACATTTGTATGGTTTCTCTCCAGTATGAATTTTTTGATGATGCTGAAGATCTGAGGAACGGAAAAACCCTTTGCCACATTTTTCACACTTGTAGGTTTTCTCATCAGTATGATATTTCTGGTGTATTAAAAGTGATGAGCGACTGCTAAGTGTTTTATGACATTCTTTACATTTGTAGGGTTTGTCTCCACTATAACGTCTCTGGAGTACAGAAAGTGTTGCCTGAGAACTAAGGGCCTTACCACAGTCTTCAAAGTAGTAGGGTTCCTCTCCTGTATGAATTCTCTGGCATTGCATACTTAGAGAGTTGTGATCAATGGCCTCATTGTGATTGTTAAATTCATTGCCTGTTGTTCCTGTTGAGCAAGAGTTCACATATGAACAAAATGTGAGAAATATTCATCATACTTAGAATCCTTATCTTTAGAATAGTGACCTTTACTTATACATATTTAACCATAACTGCAAATCTAGAGTATATTTCAATAGTTGTAGGCACTGAACATAAGTCAAAAAATGTAGTAGGTGAACTAATCTATTCTTCTACTGGAATAGCTGCAGAAGTAAATAGAACATAGACATAATGTCATAGTTTTCAAAGTTAAATAGCTAAGTAAGTTGTTAGATCATTTTAGTAACAGCATTAAGCCAGAAAATGTCACCTCAATGACGCTGGTCTCTTCTTAAGCACCGCTAATTTATTATCTCCAGCTAACCAGCATCGATAATGCAAAGAGCATGGCAGCATCCAGGCAGGCATGGTGCAGGAGGAGCTGAGAGTTCTATGTCTTCATCCAAAGGCTGCTCGTGTAAGATTGACTTCCAGGCATCTAGAGTGAGGATCTTATGCCCACACCCACAGTGATACACCTACTCCAACAAGGCCACACCTCCAAATGGCACCACTCCCTGGTCTAAGAATATACAAACTATCACAGTCCAATCACACACAATCACAATTGGCTTTCTCTTTCCAGGTTACACTACTCTATACCTTCATGGTTTCCAGGTGTATCATATTTGAATTGTTACCTTTTTAAAGACTTGCCTGTCTTATAAAAAAGTGTGGTGTCTGTTCACAGCAGTAAAACCCTAACTAAGACAGAAATTGGTAGCAGCATAGTAGAGTATTCCTGTGACAACCAGACCATGTTTTGGGGAGGACTGTGGAACTTTGAGCTAGAAGATCTATTTGGTGTTAAGAGCTCTGTCAGATGTGTAGGAGCTTGGAAGATAATGTTGAGAACAATGTAGAAGATGGAGGCCTGGCTTGTGAAATTTCAGAGGGAAAATTAAAGATTCTTTTCAGGGCCATTGCTATTTTGGATTGTGAAGATTCTGTGGTTCTGGTTAGCTGGGGCTAAAGAATCAGCTGTGATTAACAAGATACCAGAACTACTAAAGCAAAACCTTTGCATTACTGGGACTATTGATGCTGGTTAACTGGAGATAATAAATTAGCGGTGATTAAGAAGAGACCAGCATCATTGAGGTGACATCTTCTGGGAAGTGTTTTCTGAAATCACAAAGAGGCTGTGTTCCAGAGATAGCCAAAGTTGTACCTTGTGCTGCAGCAGGACTTGGTAATGTGTAAGAGTCACCCAGGTGGTACTGGTTAATAATGCCAGTACCATGAATGACCACCAAGAACAACACCAGCAGTGGAGTACAGGCATCTGGAGCCTAGAGGATGAGGTGTGTGCTACAAAGGGCATGGCTGGAGAAGTGACCCAAGCCCTTGGAGGAGCCCAGAAGATCGTGAGTTGGATCCCAGACATTGGACGATTGGAGATTGATTTTTGCTTTTGATTGTGACTGTGCCCTATATTTTTCCCTCTTGAAGGAAGTTTTTTAGTGAAGTCCACAGTTAAGAGACTTTGAATTTTAAAAGATACTGGATATTTTAAAGGGATTGAAGTTTTAATATGTAAAGACTGGGGACTTTTAAAGTTTTTTAGATCTTGGGGATGAATAAGAACTAAGGGTTGAGGCTTACTAGTAAAGTGTTTGTGTGTCAAGTTGACGAGGGGTCAATTGTACTGGTTAATTTTGTGTCAACTTGACACAGGCTGGAGTTATCACAGAGAAAGGAGCTTCAGTTGGGGAAATGCCTCCACAAGATCCAGCTGTAAGGCATTTTCTCAATTAGTGATCAATGGGGGGAGGTCCTCTCGTGGGTGGTGCCATCTCTGGGCTGGTATTCTTGGTTCTATAAGCAGGCTGAGCAATCCAGGGGAAGAAAGCCAGTAAGGAACATCCCTCCATGGCCTCTGCATCAGCTCCTGCTTCCTGACTTGCTTGAGTTCCAGTCCTGACTTCCTTGGTGATGAACAGCAGTATGGAAGTGTAAGCTGAATAAACCCTTTCCTCTCCAACTTGCTTCTTGGTCATGGTGTTTGTGCAGGAATAGAAACCCTGACTAAGACATGGAGCATCATCAAAATAAAAAAGAAAATTTATTGTACACTTAAATCCTTATTGCTAAATATATGATAGGAAAAATTTTAGAAGATATGTTTGTAATTCATAAAGCACTTTGATGAAATGACATTCACTAACACAAACATGTTATGTAAATTTGTTAGGAAAGAATGTTATGGAATTTGTTAGGAAGGAAACAGGTGTATGAAGTTATTATCTTACAATGGTTTCACACCTTGCTGTTTAGAAATGTGTGCATTGCCAAGACAGGGTCAGCAACCCTTCAAATTTCTGCATAAAGTCTGTCAGGTAAGATGATCCTTGGCCAAAAGACTGAAGACAGAAGCTCTTGGATTCTGAAAAATGGGGGACTGTTCAGGCAGTCAACTGTCTCTATAAATGGGTTAGGTTTCAGATGCTATTCTCTGGGCTTCTATATTTTCAGGTAATATTTAGTTGTTCTTGGATTTCTGATGGGGTTGAAGACAAGTTTTAGCCTCATAATAAAATTCAAGTTGCTTAACACAGAGAGAGTTTATAGAGTAGATGACATGGTTTTCAAGTGCTGTTACAGGCTAAAATTCTAAACACAATCCAGGGATAGAATCATAGTTCTTTCAATTAGGAAATATGGTACTTTCTTTAAATTGACAAACTGATGGACTGGATGTCGCTTGTACCTCATACTGTGTAATTTACTTCATTGTTTTAGTTTTGTTCAATTTATATCTGGAAGAATAGGGGTTTTCTGTTTTGTTTTTTGTTTTTTTATTGGACAGAAAAGGTGAGATGTAGAGGGAGGTGTCAATCCCCTAATTGATTCCTGACTGTGTCAATAAAGGAGGTAGAAGCCAGTGGCTGGGTGAAGAGGAAAAGGTGGAACTTCTGGGACCCAAGAGGAAGAGAAGAGGGAGAGAAAGAGGATTTTGGAAAAGGTTTTGGAGCAAAGAAGAAGCAACAGCATGTAGGTCTTGGGGCCCCTAGA
Source organism: Mus caroli (assembly GCF_978045245.1). Classification (NCBI taxonomy): domain Eukaryota; kingdom Metazoa; phylum Chordata; class Mammalia; order Rodentia; family Muridae; genus Mus; species Mus caroli. Next base: position 53,772,068 of record NW_028227270.1, on the reverse strand, counting down.
GTTTGTAGCCTCGGTTGCAAGCCAAGGCCAAGGAAGATGGAGGGACCTAGTTGATAAGATTAGGGCAGGAAATTCTTCGTGCAGCCATTGAGTTTTAAAATAACGAAACTGTCTAGTGTTCTCCATCCACGGCATTAAGGTAGGCAGGAGGAGAAAGAGCACAGCCATGGCGGTTAGCTGGTGGAGCCTGAACAGCAGCTCCTGGAGTTCTCAGGAAAGGTGCCAGCTGGTGGCTTGGCAAAGCTAGCCATGAGGAGTGGGGAGCAATTGCTATTCCAGGGGAAAATGCCTGGTGGCAAAGCTAAGACCAGCAGCAGGTAATCTTGGAGCCTAGATGGTAGAGGACCTGAAAAGGAGCAAGTGCATTTTTAAAAATCACACACAACAACCAACAACAAAATAATAGGAATTAACAATCCTTGGTCATTAATGTCTCTCAATATCAATTACATCAGTTCTCCAATAAGTGTAAAAGGCTAACAGAACAGATGCAAAACAGGATCCATTCTTGTGCTGCACACAACAAACACACCTCACCATCACAGATGCACATTACATCAGACTAAAGTGTTGGAAAAAGAGTTAGTTTATAAGCAAATGGACCCAAAAGGCAAGCTGGTGTAGCTATTCTAATATGTAATATCTAACAAAAAAACTTCCAAACAAAATTAATCAGAACACATGGGGAAGGACGCTTCATCCTCATCAAAGGGAAAAATCCACCAGGACGGCATCTCAGTTCTCAACATCTTTGTCCCAATAGCGAGGGCACCCATAGTTGCAAAAGAAACTATACTAAAACTTAAATCACACATTGACCCTCACATATTAATAGTGGGAGACTTCAATACCCCACTCTTACCAATGGACATGTCATCCAGACAAAAACAGAGAAGTAATGGAGCCAACAGATGTTATGAATCAAATGTACCTAAAATATATACAAAAGAACATGTCACCCAAACATAAAAGAATACACTTTCTTCTTACCATCTCACAGAATCTTCTCCAAAATTGACCATATACCCAGTTACAAAGCAAGATTTAAAAGATATAAGAAAACTGAAATACCTCCCTGTATCCTATTGGACCACCATGGATTAGAGGTAGATTTCAATAACAACTGAAAGCCTACAAACTCACAGAAACTGAAAACTCTCTATTGAATGGCTACTGGGTCAAGGCAGAAAGTAAGAAAGAAATGGAAAGAAATTCCTAGACTTGAATGAAAATGAATGTGCCTAACATATGGATATTAATGGGACACAAGTAAAGTCGTCCTAAGAAGAAAGCACGCCGCACTGAATGACTTTATAAAAAAATTGGAGAGATCTCATTCAGACTACCAACTTAACAGCACATCTGTAAGCTCTAGAACAAAAGAAGCAAACATACCCAAGAGGATATACAGCAGGAATAATCAATGAAACAAAGAGTTGGTACTTTGAGGAAATCAACAAGATGGACAAACTCTTATCCAAACTAAGGAAAAGACACAGAGAGAACATCTGATCTAACAAAATCAAAAGAATAAAGAAAAGCAAGACATAGCACCAGACTCCAGAGAAATCCAAAGAATTATTAGGTCATACCTCACTGGTGCTTCATAAAATTGGAAAATCCAAAATAAATGCATAATTTTCTTCAGAGATACCACTCACTGAAGCTATGTCAAGAGCACATACATAATTTAAATAGCCCTAAATGCCCTAAGGAAATAGAAGCAGTGATTAAAATTCACCCAAGCCAAAACAAGAGTAAGGCCAATGCCTCCCTTCAGGGTGAGAAGCTCTGCCAGGCAGTGGTGGCCACGCCTTTAATCCCAGCACTTGAGAGGCAGAGGCAGGCGGAATTTTTAGTTTGAGGCCAGCCATGTCTACAGATTGAGTTAGTCTAGGACATCCAGGGCTACACAGAGAAACCCTTTCTCAAAAAACCAAAAGAAAAAAAAGAAAAAAAAAAAAAAAGAAAAGTTCTTTTTAGGTCAGCCTGTTCTTCATAGCCAAAAAGTCAATGATTTAGTCTGACTTTATCTGACGAGCATTGGGTGGCAACCCTCTGTGTCTTACATTATAATGTATACTCAACAAAATGAAGAACTTTGCATGTTCTTAAATATAAGCAGAGCTTACCATAGAGGAACTATAAGCTTGATACCTTAACCATTGTAAATATCTGAGTGGCTTTTCATTATAGCAGAAGAAATTAAAAGCAATACCTTACAAATAATTTCTAGCATAACAAATGTCTCAATGTTCATGGTAAATACTGGCTTTCCTTAGTATCTTTGGATGTCTCATCTATCCTCTGACCCACTCACTTCTACACACCTGGAGGAATGGTGGCTGATGTTTGGCTTTTCACACCCGAAGACCTTTGGTTTTGCTCCAGAAATGTTACCAAGTATGGTTTAGCAACAGCAAGACCTGTTTGTAGGAAAGAGGAACAACACTGTTTGAGTGTTCTTCTACTGGGACTAGTATGGTTCCATCTAGAATACTGCTTATAAGAAAAGAGACGATGGAAGTTAGAAAATCAAAAAAATTAATTGTTTCTGATTGGTATATTGGAATACTGAAGAGGCACTTATACTGACCTTTATTTAAAGGGAAAACATTACAAATTCAACGGCAAAATATTTACATTAACTTTCTATGATTCCCACTCGAGTAAAGGAAACATACTTCCAACACACACAGGTTACAAATAGAAGAAAAAGCAAGATAATTTTAGCTATTTGTCAGTCTCCCCACTATTTCCTTAAAAGGAAGGATATAATAGAAAACTCAGTGAGATATTGCATCAAAGGGGGAAGCTAGACATTGATGGTGAAGAAGATAGATGCAATCCTCACCTAGGAAATCAAGGTGGCTGTAATTCTCCAGCATCACGTCCCTGTACAGATCCCACTGAGCAGGCTCCAGGCATTCTCTCTCTTCTGGAGAAAAATCAATGGCCACATCCCGGAAGGACAGCATTTCCTGAAATAAGGACAAGTGAATGATATCACACTATTAATCAATTTAAAGCATTAATAATAAAATACATACAAATAAACTGCAGAGTCATAAGCCAGTCTCCAGCTCACAAACCCTTGGTTTGACTGAAAGGCAGCAAAACACAAAACCACACACAAAGAACAGGGTAAGGAGCCCACCGTGTGCCAGTCAGGTCTACAGGGCTGTGTTCCCTTCACAGACCTTCATGCTCCCTCCAAATCACTAAAATCCCTAAGCCATCAGGCCTCACACCAGCTCATGTCTCCATCCTGAAAGGGGTTCACACACTCAACATCACCGTCTCGGATGGAATAGGGAGAGTTGGTAGCTTCTATTATTTTTCACCCCACATGTAGGCTTGCTATGGCAATGCAACTCTCCGAGTCTCCTGTGATGGCATTGTTCTGCCCTCCGATGGGGATGTTACTGTAAGGATCAGTAGACATTCTTGCTATGATGTTGAAAACCAGGATCTAACACTGAGATGTTGAAGGGGGAAAAAATCTTCTTCACATCAGGGCCAGACTTACAGTCTCTCAGCTAGGAGAGAATGAAGAGGCTATGACATCCAGAAGCACAGAGAATTTATTGGGGAACATAGATGTTTGGTTCAACAGTAGGTTAGTCATTCTGGACAGACAATATGTACACAAAATCTATAAATCAGAACTGTACATTTACAAAAGAGTTTGACCAACTGAAACAGGCAGCGTGTGTGCAGTGTTAACACGAGGGCACCTCTGGTGTCCTTTCTTAACACCTTGTGACAGGATTTTCCGATCTCAGGCTTACAACCTCTGAGGCAAAAGTTTTATCTCTTCTTTTACTTAGGGAGATTTTAGTTCATCCTCCACTGAGAAACAGCTCAATATCCTTTCAGGAAACATCCGTGTCAACCCACTTTCAAGTGAGGAATTAAACACTTTCCACGAGAGATTCCTAATCTAAGTGAACCATCTGTAAATTCACAATTCATTTCCAGGAAAGTGGGGGAAACATCACACACCTCAATCTCCAGTAGGCAAAACTCTGACCCTGGGACCTAGCAACTTCTGTCACCTCGAAGCAAGGCAAGGGTTATTATTGCATGTGCGATAGTTAAAAGCTAGCTCCATTTCCAACTGAGCTGTTGTACAACACAGTAACAAAAACAAACAGCAAACAATAGTAATCAGACATCCATTCTCCTTCGGTAATCAGCAGTCCTGGCACTCACTTTGTAGACCAGGCTGGCCTCGAACTCAGAAATCCGCCTGCCTCTGCCTCCCAAGTGCTGGGATTAAAGGCGTGTGCCACCACCGCTCGGCTGGTTCTAGCTCTTAATTCCTAGTTTTGTTCGGAGGTTTTTTCAGTGGTCTTGAACTCCGTAACAGACAGCTATAAAGTACAGAAAGGACCAGATCTCTTGACTAAACATACTGAGCGATCCAGTAACATCCACGTGAGAGTGACCCAGCTAATGCTTCCACCAGAAAGCTGGAAAGTGAACCCCCAGAATCACCATGCCCAGGCAAAGACCTTCACCCAGCCAACACTGCCCAGACAATCCTTGAACTTACAAGCTTCTCCATTCCTTGAATTCTGTCAGTCTAACGCAGGGGTCAGTCCCACCACCCCCGCAGTGCCCTCTCCCCCCAGCCCTGTCCAGAAAGCTCCTCCGAATCAGCTCCTCCCAGCTCCCAATCCACCCGGTCCCTGTTCCCTCCGGACCTATGCACCCCGCACAGACCCTGGGGTGACAAAACCCTGAACCAACCTCCATGTCAGAGATCCAACTGGAATTGCAGAGCAGGACCAGAGTCTGGCCCAGCTTTGGATAAGAGCCGCACATGCTTACTAAAAGATGAACTCTGTTTACTAAAAGTGCAGACCTGTGACGTCACCGTGCTGCAGACTACATTTCCCACAAGTCTGTGCGATGGCGTTGCAGGAGTCCTAGGAGAGTGAGTTGTACTATTTAAAGGTCCTGAATTTCTACATTGATGTCTGTCTGCAATGTAGTGTCACCTAGTTAGGAAACAAGGAGACCTCGAACTGTATCCAGTGCTAACGAGCCGAATGTTTATGTAAGATGCCGCTTTTCCCAGTTCCACTGGCCCAGGTTAAAGGGGGAGGCGGATTTTCACTGTAAAGTTCTTAATTTCCGTGGAGTTTACAGCTATTTGAGGAACCGCCTCACTGCCAGCTAAGTGGCAATACGCTAGTTTGCAGAAACCAGAGCAAGCGTTAATCATTTCAAAAGAGTTTTACAATTTTCTGGAGGAGGGAAGTTGCCAGGAACTTATCTTTTAGTAATTGAGAGCAGGTGCCCAGCACACAATAAAGTTCCCTCACAAAGGACAGAGAGCAAAAGCAGGGACTCAGGCTGCTTTTGACATTCAAGATTCACAGCCTGAGGTGGTGGTCACCTTTAATCCCAGTTTACTGCAAGCAAATTCAGGCACCTCTGAGTTCCAGGCTGCCTTGTTTACACAGTGAGTCCCAGGCCTGCCAGGGCTACACAGTGAAACCCTGTCTCAAAACAAAACAAAAACAAACAGAAATATCCAGATTCATCGCAGATATTTGTGAATCAAGCTTTTCCATGTTTTGTTTGTTAAGTTTACAAGTTGTTGCTCATCAATATGTTTATTTTATTTTTTTTCCCCCTTTAAAAGTCAGTATTTATTTATTTATTTTTTTAATATTTTTATTACATATTTTCCTCAATTACATTTCCAATACTATCCCAAGAGTCCCCGATAGCGCCCCCCACTTCCCTACCCACCCATTCCCATTCTTTTGGCCCTGGCATTCCCCTATATTGGGGCATATAAAGTTTGCAAGTCCAATGGGCCTCTCTTTCCATTGATGGCCGACTAGGCCATCTTTCGATACATATGCAGCTAGAGACAAGAGCTCCAGGGTTCTGGTTAGTACATCATGTTGTTCCAACAATAGGGTTGCAGATCCCTTTAGCTCCTTGGGTACTTTCTCTAGCTTCTCCATTGGGAGCCCTGTGATACATCCAATAGCTGACTGTGAACATCCACTCCTGTGTTTGCTAGGCCCCGGCATCGTCTCACAAGAGACAGCTATATTTGGGTCCTTTCAGCAAGATCTTGCTAGTGTATGCAATGGTGTCAGCGTTTAGAAGCTGATTATGGGATGGATCCCTGGATACAGCAGTCTCTAAATGGTCCATCCTTTCATCACAGCTACGAACTTTGTCTCTGTAACTCCTTCCCTGGGTGTTTTGTTCCCAATGCTAAGAGGGTGCACAGTGTCCACACTTTGGTCTTCATTCTTCTTGAGTTTCATGCGTTTAGCAAATTGTATCTTATATCTTGGGTATCCTAAGTTTTGGGCTAATATCCACCTATCAGTGAATACATATTGTGTGAGTTCTTTTGTGATTGTGTTACTTCACTCAAGATGATGCCCTCCAGGTCCATCCATTTGGCTAGGAATTTCATAAATTCATTCTTTTTAATAGCTGAGTAGTACTCCATTGTGTAAATGTACCATAATTTCTGTATCCATTCCTCTGTTGAGGGACATCTGGGTTCTTTCCAGCTTCTGGCTATTATAAATAGGGCTGCTATGAACATAGTGGAGCATGTGTCCTTTTTACCGGTTGGGACATCTTCTGGATATATGCCCAGGAGAGGTATTGCTGGATCCTCCGGTAGTACTATGTCCAATTTTCTGAGGAACCGCCAGACTGATTTCCAGAGTGGTTGTACAAGCTTGCAATCCCACCAACAATGGAGGAGTGTTCCTCTTTCTCCACATCCTCGCCAGCATCTGCTGTCACCTGAATTTTTGATCTTAGCCATTCTGACTGGTGTGAGGTGGAATCTCAGGGTTGTTTTGATTTGCATTTCCCTGATGATTAAGGATGTTGAACATTTTTTCAGGTGCTTCTCTGCCATTCGGTATTCCTCAGGTGAGAATTCTTTGTTCAGTTCTGAGCCCCATTTTTTAATGGGGTTATTTGACTTTCTGGAGTCCACCTTCTTGAGTTCTTTATATATATTGGATATTAGTCCCTTATCTGATTTAGGATAGGTGAAGATCCTTTCCCAATCTGTTGGTGTTTTTTTTGTCTTATTGATGGTGTCTTTAGCCTTGCAGAAGCTTTGTAGTTTCATGAGGTCCCACTTGTCAATTCTCGATCTTACAGCACAAGCCATTACTGTTCTATTCAGGAATTTTTCCCCTGTGCCCATATCTTCAAGGCTTTTCCCCACTTTCTCCTCTATAAGTTTCAGTGTCTCTGGTTTTATGTGAAGTTCCTTGATCCACTTAGACTTGACCTTAGTACAAGGAGATAGGAATGGATCGATTCGCATTCTTCTACATGTTAACAACCAGTTGTGCCAGCACCATTTGTTGAAAATGCTGTCTTTCTTCCACTGGATGTTTTTAGCTCCCTTGTCGAAGATCAAGTGACCGTAGGTGTGTGGGTTCATTTCTGGGTCTTCAATTCTATTCCATTGGTCTATTTGTCTGTCACTATACCAGTACCATGCAGTTTTTATCACAATTGCTCTGTAGTAGAGCTTTAGGTCCGGCATGGTGATTCCACCAGAGGTTCTTTTATCCTTGAGAAGAGTTTTTGCTATCCTAGGTTTTTTGTTATTCCAGATGAATTTGCAGATTGCACTTTCTAATTCGTTGAAGAATTGATTTGGAATTTTGATGGGGATTGCATTGAATCTGTAGATTGCTTTTGGCAAGATAGCCATTTTTACAATGTTGATCCTGCCAATCCATGAGCATGGGAGATCTTTCCATCTTCTGAGATCTTCTATAATTTCTTTCTTCAGAGACTTGAAGTTTTTATTATACAGATCTTTCACTTCCTTAGTTAGAGTCACGCCAAGATATTTTATATTATTTGTGACTATTGAGAAGGGTGTTGTTTCCCTAATTTCTTTCTCAGCCTGTTTATTCTTTGTGTAGAGAAAGGCCATTGATTTGTTTGAGTTAATTTTATATCCAGCTACTTCACCGAAGCTGTTTATCAGGCTTAGGAGTTCTCTGGTGGAATTTTTAGGGTCACTTATATATACTATCATATCATCTGCAAAAAGTGATATTTTGACTTCATCTTTTCCAATTTGTATCCCTTTGATCTCCTTTTGTTGTCGAATTGCTCTGGCTAGGACTTCAAGTACAATGTTGAATAGGTATGGAGAAAGTGGACAGCCTTGTCTAGTCCCTGATTTTAGAGGGATTGCTTCAAGCTTCTCACCATTTACTTTGATGTTGGCTACTGGTTTGCTGTAGATTGCTTTTATCATGTTTAGGTATGGGCCTTGAATTCCTGATCTTTCCAAGACTTTTATCATGAATGGGTGTTGGATCTTGTCAAATGCTTTTTCCGCATCTAACGAGATGACCATGTGGTTTTTGTCTTTGAGTTTGTTTATATACTGGATTACGTTGATGGATTTCCGTATATTGAACCATCCCTGCATCCCTGGGATGAAACCTACTTGGTCAGGATGGATGATTGTTTTGATGTGTTCTTGGATTCAGTTAGCAAGAACTTTATTGAGGATTTTTGCATCAATATTCATAAGGGATATTGGTCTGAAGTTTTCTATCTTTGTTGGGTCTTTTTGTGGTTTAGGTATCAGAGTAATTGTGGCTTCATAGAATGAGTTGGGTAGAGTACCTTCTGTTTCTATTTTGTGGAATAGTTTGTGAAGAACTGGGATTAGATCTTCTTTGAAGGTCTGATAGAACTCTGCACTAAACCCATCTGGTCCTGGGCTTTTTTTAGTTGGGAGACTATTAATGACTGCTTCTATTTCTTTGGGGGATATAGGGCTGTTTAGATCATTAACCTGATCTTGATTCAACTTTGGTACCTGGTATCTGTCTAGGAACTTCTCCATTTCATCCAGGTTCTCCAGTTTTGTTGAGTATAGCCTTTGGTAGAAGGATCTGATGGTGTTTTGGATGTCTTCAGGATCTGTTGTTATGTCTCCTTTTTCATTTCTGATTTTGTTAATTAGGATGCTTTCCCTGTGCCCTCTAGTGAGTCTGGCTAAGGGTTTATCTATCTTGTTGATTTTCTCAAAGAACCAGCTCCTTGATTGGTTGATTCTTTGAATAGTTTTTCTTGTTTCCACTTGGTTGATTTCACCCCTGAGTTTGATTATTTCCTGCCGTCTACTCCTCTTGGGTGAATTTGCTTCCTTTTGTTCTAGTGCTTTTAGGTGTGTTGTCAAGCTGCTAATGTGTGCTCTCTCTAGTTTCCTTTTGGAGGCACTCAGAGCTATGAGTTTTCCTCTTAAAAATGCTTTCATTGCGTCCCATAAGTTTGGGTATGTTGTGGCTTCATTTTCATTGAACTCTAAAAAGTCCTTAATTTCTTTCTTTATTCCTTCCTTGACCAAGGTATCATTGAGAAGAGTGTTGTTCAGTTTCCACGTGAAGGTTGGCTTTCTATTATTTATTTTGTTATTGAAGATCAGCCTTAGTCCATGGTGATCTGATAGGATGCATGGGACAATTTCAATATTTTTATATCTGTTGAGGCCTGTTTTGTGACCAATTATGTGGTCAATTTTGGAGAAGGTACCATGAGGTGCTGAGAAGAAGGTATATCCTTTTGTTTTAGGATAGAATGTTCTGTAGATATCTGCCAGATCCATTTGATTCATAATTTCTCTTAGTTTCACTGTGTCCCTGTTTAGTTTCTGTTTCCATGATCTGTCCATTGGTGAAAGTGGTGTGTTGAAGTCTCCCACTATTATTGTATGAGGTGCAATGTGTGCTTTGAGATTTACTAAAGTTTCTTTAATGAATGTGGCTGCCTTTGTATTTGGAGCATAGATATTCAGGATTGATAGTTCCTCTTGGAGGATTTTACCTTTGATGAGTATGAAGTGTCCCTCCCTGTCTTTTTTAATGACTTTGGGTTGGAAGTCAATCTTATCAGATATTAGAATGGCTACTCCAGCTTGTTTCTTCATGCCATTTGCTTGGAAAATTGTTTTCCAGCCTTTCATTCTGAGGTAGTGTCTATCCTTTTCTCTGAGATGAGTTTCCTGTAAGCAGCAAAATGTTGGGTCTTGTTTGTGTAGCCAGTTTGTTAGTCTATGTCTTTTTATCGGGGAGTTGAGTCCATTGATATTAAGAGATATTAAGGAAAAGTAATTGTTGTTTCCTGTTATTTTTGATGTTAAAGTTGGCATTTTGTTCTTGTGGCTGTCTTCTTTTAGGTTTGTTGAGGGATTACCTTCTTGTTGTTTCTAGGGCGTGGTTTCTGTCCTTGTATTGGTTTTTTTCTGTTATTATCCTTTGAAGGGCTGGATTCGTGGAGAGATAATGTGTGAATTTGGTTTTGTCGTGGAATACTTTGGTTTCTCCATCTATGTTAATTGAGAGTTTGGCTGGGTATAGTAGCCTGGGCTGGAATTTGTGTTCTTTTAGTGTCTGTATAACATCAGTCCAGGATCTTCTGGCTTTCATAGTCTCTGGTGAAAAGTCTGGTGTAATTCTGATAGGCTTGCCTTTATATGTTACTTGGCCTTTTTCTCTTACTGCTTTTAGTATTCTATCTTTATTTAGAGCATTTGTTGCTCTGATTATTATGTGTCGGGAGGTATTTCTTTTCTGGTCCAGTCTATTTGGAGTTCTGTAGGCTTCTTGTATGTTCATGGGCATCTCTTTCTTTAGATTTGGGAAGTTTTCTTCTATAATTTTGTTGAAGATGTTTGCTGGTCCTTTGAGTTGAAAATCTTCATTCTCATCCACTCCTATTATCCGTAGGTTTGGTCTTCTCATTATGTCCTGTATTTCTTGGATGTTTTGAGTTAGGATCTTTTTGCATTTTACATTTTCCTTGATTGTTGTGCCGATGTTCTCTATGGAATCTTCTGCACCTGAGATTCTCTCTTCCATCTCTTGTATTCTGTTGCTGATGCTCGTATCTATGGTTCCAGATTTCTTTCCTAGGGTTTCTATCTCCAGTGTTGCCTCATTTTGGGTTTTCTTTATTGTGTCTACTTCCCTTTTTAGGTCTAGTATGGTTTTGTTCATTTCCATCATCTGTTTGGATGTGTTTTCCTGTTTTTCTGTAAGGACTTCTACCTGTTTGATTATGTTATCATGTTTTTCTTTAAGGATTTGTAACTCTTTAGCAGTGTTCTCCTGCAATTCTTTAAGGGATTTTTGTGCTTCCTCTTTATTGTCTTCTGCCTTTTTAGCAGTGTTCTCCTGCATTTCTTTAAGTGTGTTATTAAAGTTCTTCTTGAAGTCCTCTATCATCATCAGGAGATATGCTTTTAAATCCGTGTCTAGCTTTTCCGGTGTGTTGGGGTGCCCTGGACTGGGCGAAGTGGGGATGCTGGGTTCTGATGATGGTGAGTGGTCTTGGTTTCTGTTAGTAAGATTATTACGTTTACCTTTCGCCATTTGGTAATCTCTGGGGTTAGTTGTTATCGTTGTCACTATTTAAAGATTGGAGCAGAAGCTGTGTTCCACTCACCAGCAGTCTCTAAATCCTGCGGCGGGGGTCGTGGGTAGCTGACGGTAACCCGGTGCTGGTCCAGCCGGAAGAGGCCTGTGGTCCTACTCAGGCCGTTTTTCTGCTTCCCTAACTAATGCAGTCTCTGGTCCCGCGTGCAATTGGATTGGAGCAGAAGCTGTGTTCCACTCTCCAGAAGTCTTAAGATCCTGTGGTGGGTGTTGTGGGTAGCTGGTGAGTGTCAGCCGACCCTGCGCCCCAGCTGCCCCGGTGCTTTTCTGACCGGAAGAGGGTTGTGGCCCTATGTAGGCCGGATTTCTCTCTCCCCAACCAGAGCAGTCTCAGGTCCCGCGTGATTGGACTGGAGCAGAAGCTGTGTTCCCCTCACCAGCAGTCCCAAAATCCTGCGGCGGGGGTCGTGGGTGTCTGGCGGATGTCAGGCAACCCTGAGCTCCTGCTACCCCGGCACTGATCCAGCCGGATGAGGCCTGTGGCCCTACTCAGGCCGGTTTCTGCTTCCCTAACTAATGCAGTCTCAGGTCCCGCGCAATTGGATTGGAGCAGAAGCTGTGCTCCACTCACCAGAAGTCTTAAGATCCTGTGGCGGGTGTTGTGGGTAGCTGGCGAGTGTCAGCAGACCCTGCGCCCCAGCTGCCCAGGTGCTTTTCTGACCGGAAGAGAATATGTTTATTTTAATCTGCATTCTACATATTATAAAATGTTACTTAAGCTTGCAAAAAAAGAAAAAAAAAGAAAAATAGACAAAAGGAACTTGCCAGATGTTGTGGATATGCCTTCAGTCACTTGGGAGGCAGAGACAGGAGAAACTCTAGTTCTAGGAGAGCCAGAGGCCTGTACTGGGACTTCCTCCCCCCCCCCCCAAAAAAAAAAGGAGGAGGAGAGAGGGAAATAGTATGTTATATTGGCAGTTTTCCTTGGAAATAACAGAATCCCTTCTGGGCCAAACCAAGCTGCTCTGAGCAGCCTACTACCCAGGGAACCTCCACTCTCCTGCCACCTCTCCTTCACCTCCATCAGACTCCTGAACCACAGGTAAGGTTCCCTTCCCCAACCCTTCTTCCCTGCTATCTGAGTCCTCTGGGGCAAGCCAAGCTGCTGGAGCAGCCCGCCATCCAAGAGGTCCTCCATTCTCCTGCCACATATCTGCCCACCTTCATCAAACCTGAGACTCCTGAACCATACAGAACTACAGGTTCGCAACCATACAGCCCAAGGCAGCCCATCAGAGGCCTGCCACACCAGGACCATCCAGGTTCACCTTCCTCTAAACCCCCACTACAATGAGAACATCCATGGAGCAAAAGCATCTAGATGGCTAAAGGCCCTCGAAACAACACAATCAACACGAACCAGGCCAATGTGACACCTCCAAAGCCCAGCTACCCCATGACAGACAGCAAGCCCTAGTTATCCTAATTCAACCAAACCAGGAGAAAATTGTAGCAGCTTGAGTTCTCATGCTAATTAGGTTACTCAAAAACCTGTTTCCAGTGTCCTGCACATAGGCTAAAGGAACACTGCCCCCAGTTGGCTCTGGTTGGGAAATAGAGTTAACAGTGGCCAATGATGGAAGGGAGATAGAGGTGGGACTTTTAGGATACCCAGGCAAGAATCAAGGGAGAGGGAGCTGGAGAAATGACTCAGTGGTTAAGAACGCTGACTGCTCTTCTGGAGGTCCTGAGTTCAAATCCCAGCAACTACATGGTAGCTTACAACTATCTGTAATGAGGTCAGATGCCCTCTTCTGGTGTGTCTAAAGACAGTGACAGTGTACTCATTGAAGAAGTATTAAAAAAGTATAGCAAAGTAAAAACAAAATTCGAGGCTTTTGGGCCCAGGCTTGGGAGTGTAGCCTTTGTGGCTTAGTGCTCCAGGTACTGGTCATAAAACAGATAGCGACATTCCTCCACCTACCCGCTTCCTGGGTTCAATTCAAAGAATGGCACCCTGACCATTACTGGAACCTGCAATGCAAATGTGCTATCTTTAGGGGCTCTTAGATTGTTAGGGGCTCTTAGAAACTGTCCTGAGAGATAACCTGACACTTGTGACTTTATACTTCCTTGTGACTCTTAACTGGTATTTTTGGTATTTTCCAACAACACCCTCCCCACCTCCATGAATTGTGGTTTCTTCCTTTAAATACCCCCTTACTCAGCTACTCGGCGCGCCATGGTCCTCTACCCCCGCGTGGTGTATGACCATGGGCCCGAGAACGCTCTCAAATAAAAATCCTCTTGCAGTTGCAGCAAGACCGTTTCTTGTGGGTAATTTTGGGGTGTCGCCTCTCCTGAGTCAGAACGTGAGGGAGTCCTCACGTTGTGGGTCTTTCACTCATAAGCAGTATACATGTAAAGTATACATAATAAATAAATAAATAAATAAATCTTTTTATTAGATATGTTCTTTATTTACATTTCAAATGCTATCCCCTTTCCTTGTTTCCCCTCCAAAAATCCCCTATCCTCTTCCCCCTCCCCCTGCTCCCCAACCCACCCACTCCTGCTTCCTAGCTCAGGCATTCTCCTATACTGGGGCATAGAACAAGACCAAGGGCCTCTCCCCCAATTGATGACCGACTAGGCCATCCTCTGCTACATATGCAGCTAGAGCCATGAGTCTTGCCATGTTTTTTCGTTGGTTGGTTGTTTAGTCTCAGAGAGCTCTGCTGGTACTGGTTAGTTCATATTTTTGTTCCTCCTATGGGGCTGCAAAACCCTTCAGTTCCTTGAGTACTTTCTCTAGCTCCTTCATTGGGGACCCTGTGCTCCGTCTAAGGGATGACTGTGAACATCCACTTCTGTATTAGTTGGGCACTGGCAGAGCCTCTCGGGAGACAGCTATATCAGGCTGCTGTCAGCAAGTTCTTGTTGGCATCTGCAATACTGTCTGGGTTTGGTGGTTGTTTATGGGATGGAACCCCAAGTGGGACAGTTTCTGGATGTTCATTCCTTCAGTCTCTGCTCCAAACTTTGTGTCTGTAACTCCTTCCATGGGTATTTTGTTCTCCCTTCTAAGAAGGATTGAAGTATCCACACTCTGGTCTTCCTTATTCTTGAGTTTCATGTGTTTTGCAAATTGTATCTTGGGTATTCTGAGCTTCTCGGCTAATATCCACTTATCAGTGAGTGCATATCATATGTGTTCTTTTGTGATTGGGTTACCTCACTTAAGATGATATCCTCCAGATCCATCCATTTGTCTAAGAATGTTATGAATTCATTGTTTTTAATAGCTAAGTAGTACTCCATTGTATAAATGTACCACATCTTCTGTATCCCTTCCTCTGTTGAGGGACATCTGGGTTCTTTCCAAATTCTGTCTACTATAAATATGGCTGCTATGAACATAGTGGAGCATGTGTCCTTATTACATGTTGGAGCATCTTCTGGGTATATGCCCAGGAGTGGTATTGATGGATCTTGTAGTAGTACTATGTCCAATTTTCTGAGGAAAGGCCAAACTGATTTCCAGAGTGGTTGTACCAGCTTGCAATCCCACCAGCAATGGAGGAGTGTTCCTCTTTCTCTACATCCTCGCCAGCATCTGCTGTCACCTGAGTTTTTGCCCATAGCCATTCTGACTGGTGTGAGGTGGAATCTCAGGGTTGTTTTGATTTGCATTTCCCTGATGATTAAGGATGTTGAACATTTTATTAGGTGCTTCTCAGCCATTCAGTATTCTTCAGTTGAGAATTCTTTGTTTAGCTCTGTACCCCATTTTAAAATAGGGTTATTTGGTTTTCTGGAGTCCAACTTCTTGAGTTCTTTACATATATTGGATATTAACCCTCTATCGGATCTGTTGGTTGCCGTTTTTGTCTTATTGACAGTGTCCTTTGCCTTACAGAAGATTTGCAATTTTATGAGGTCCCATTTGTTGATTCTTGATCTTACAGCACAAGCCATTGCTGTTCTGTTCAGGAATTTTTCCCCTGTACCCATATCTTCAAGGCTTTCCCTCTCCTCTATAAGTTCCACTGTCTCTGGTTTTATGTGGAGTTCCTTGATCCACTTAGAATTGAGCTTTGTACAAAGAGATAAAAATGGATCAATTTTCATTCTTCTACATGCTAACTGCCAGTTGTTGAAAATGCTGTCTTCTTTCCACTGGATGGTTTTAGCTCCTTTGTCAAAGATCAAGTGACCATAGGAGTGTGGGTTCATTTCAAATCTTAAAAAAAAAAAAGAAAAGAAAAGAAAAGAAAAGAAAAGAAAAGAAAAGAAAAGAAATGAAGGAGATGGGTGTAGGACTGACCACACCAATCAGGAGCAAGAGGGAGAAATGGACAAAATATAGGAGCAAAAGGGAAAGCAGTCCCAGAAGGGTCTAGGGCACCAAGGACAAAGTATAGATTTCGCATGGTTTTGTTTTAAAAATATTTATTTGTTGATTTTATGTATGTGAGTACACTGTAGCTGTACAGATGGTTGAGAGCCATCATGTGGTTGCTGGGAATTGAAATAAAAACTATAGCTGTCCTCAGACAGCACCAGAAGAGGGTGTCAGATCTCATTATGGATTGTTGTGAACCACCATGTGGTTGCTGGTATTTGAACTCAGGACCTTTGGAAGAGCAGTCAGTGCTCTTAACCACTAAGCCATCTCTCCAGCCTGGTTTAGTAAGTGTTAACTCAGGAATACTGGAGGGGAGAGTGTGCAACCTGCAGAGAGGTTTGGAAGTAAGAGGCCCAGCCATTGAAATAGTGAAGGCATATTAAAAAAATAAGTTGCCATGTGCATGTTTTTCATTCATGAATCCAGAGCTCTGGGACAGGTACAGAAGAGCAGAGCAGGTCTCCAGGAGCATATAGCATAGAGCAGATTTTTAACAATTTATTGCTACAGAAAGTGACTTTAAATCCAATCTTATAAAGATGATAGAGAACTTTAAAGAAGAAATCCCCTAGAGAAATACAGGAAAATAAAATCAAACTGGTAGAGGTCTTTAAAGAGGAAACAAATAAATCCCTTAAATATATACAGGAATATAAAATTAAACAGGTGAAGGAAATAAATAAAACCGTGTAATACCTGAAAGTGGATACAGTAATAAAGAAAACACAAACTGAGGAAATACTGGAGATAGAAAACCTAGGGAAGAGAAGGAGAACACCAAGTTAATACAGGAGATGGAAGAGAGAATCTCGGGTATAGAAGATACAAGCCAAGAAATTGATATAGCAGTCAAAGAAAATGTTAAATCTAAAAATTTCCTGACACAAAACATCCAGAAAAATGTGGGATGCCATAGAAAGACCTAACCTAAAAGTAATAGGACTAGAAGAAGTCAGAGTCCCAGCTCCAAGGCCCAGAAAATATTCTCAGCAAAATCATAGAAAAAAACTTTTCCAAACTAAAGAAAGAGATGCCTAAAAACATACAAGAAGCTTATAGAATATCAATTAGACTGGTTTGGAAAAGGAAATTCTCCCAACAGATAATAATAAAAACACAAAATCTACAGAACAAAGAATGTTAAAAGCACAAGGGAAAAAGGCCAGGTAACATATAAAGGTCTACCTATCACAATTACACCTGTCTTTTCAACAAAGACTCTAAAACTAGTAGGGCCTGGACAGATATCCTGCACCTCTAAAAAAAAAACAGCTGGGAGTGGTGGCACACACCTTTAATCCCAGCACTGGGGAGGCAGAGGCAGGCAGATCTCTTAAGTTCGAGGCTAGGTTGGTCTACTGAGTGAGTTCCAGGACAGCCAGTGCTACACAGAGAAACCCTGTCTCTAAACAAAACAAAACAAAACAAAACAAAACAAAACAAAACAAAACAAAACAAAACAAAACACCCAAAACCACAGGTGCCAAGCTACACTACGATAGCCAGCAAAACACTCAATCACCATAGATGAAGAAAACAAAACAATTCAAGACAAATCCAAATTGAAACAATATCTATCTACAAATCCAATCCACAGAAAATACTAAAAGGAAAATTCTCAGGAAAGCACAGGAAATAATTCCATACCAGCAGAAACAAGGAAAGCATATGTATATGAACACCAACAATATCAAAATAACAGGAAATAACAATTACTGGTCATTAATATCTCTCAAATCAATGGACTCAATTCCCCAATAAAAAGACACAGGGTAACAGAATTGATACAAAAACAGGATCCATCATTCTGCTACATGCAAGAAACACACCTCAGCCATAAGGATAGGCATTACCTCAGAGTAAAGGGCTGGACAAAAGTTTTTCCAAGCAATCAGAACCAAGAAGCAAGCTGGAATAACCATTCTAATATCTAATAAAATAGACTTTCAACCAAATTTAATCAAAAGAGACAGGGAAGGACACTTCATACTCATCAAAAGAAAAATCTACCAAGATGATATCTCAATTCTGAATATCTATGCCCCAAACATAAGGGTACCCACATTTGTTAAATAAACATTGGTAAAACTTAAATCATACATAGAAACCCACCTTCTCAACATCACATGGATCCTTCTCCAAAACTGACTAGTTGATCACAAAGCAAGTTTCAACAAATATAAGAAAATAAAATAATACTTTGCATCTTATCAGACCACCATGGATTAAAGCAGAAACACTGGAAAGCCCGCATACTGTTGGAAATTGAACAACTCTCTATTCAACTCTCTATCTCTGTATCAGGGAAGAAATAAAGAAATTAAAGACTTTCTAGAATTCAATGATGAAGGAACAACATACCAAAATTTATGGGACACAATGAAAGCAGTGCTAAGAGGAAAGTTCATAGCACTAAGTGCCTCTATAAAGAAATTAGGAAGTTCTCATACTAGCAATTTAAAGGTACACCTGAAAATTCTAGAAAAAAAGAAGCAAGCACACCAAAGAGGAGTAGAAGGCAGGAAATAATTAAAATCAGGGCTGAAAACAATACAAAGAATCAAGGAAAATAAGAGATGATTTTTCATGAAAATCAACAAGATAGACCAATCCTTAGCCAAACTAACCACGAGACGAACAGTATCCAAATAAACAAAATTAGTAATGAAAATGAAGGCATAAAAATTGACACTGAGGAAATTCGAAGAATCATTAATTCTTACATCAAAAACCTGTACTCCACAAAATTGGAAAAATCTTAACAAAATGGACGATTTTCTAGACAGATATTGTCGTAGTTAGGGTTTTACTGCTGTGAACAGACACCATGACCAAGGCAAGTCTTATAAAAACAACATTTAATTGGGGCTGGCTACAGGTTCAGAAATTCAGTCCATTATCATCAAGGTGGGAGCGTGGCAGTATCCAGGCAGACTTGGTGCAGGCAGAGCTAAGAGTTCTACGTCTTCATCCAAAGGCTGCTAGTGGAAGACTGACTTCCAGGCAACTGGGGTGAGAGTCTTAAGCCCACACCCACAGTGACACACCTACTCCAACCAGGTCACACCTATTCCAGCAAGGCCACACCTCCAAATGTTGCCACTCCCTGGTCCAAGAATATACAAACCATCACAGAACCAATCACCAAAGTTACATCAAAACAAGGTAAACTATTTTTGTTTTGTTTTTTTGTTTTTTCAAGACAGGGTTTCTCTGTAGTTCTGGCTATCCTGGAACTCACTTTGTAGACCAGGCTGGCCTCGAACTCAGAAATCTGCTTGCCTCTGCCTCCCAAGTGCTGGGTCAAAGGCGTGTGCCACCACGCCCAGTTAAGGTAAACTATTTAAACAGCCCCATAACCCCTAAAGAAATAGAAGCAGTCATTAAAAGTCTCCCATACAAATATCTCCCAGGGCCAGATTGTTTTAGTGCAGAATTCTACCATACTTTCAGAGAAGAGATAATTCCAATACTTCTCGAATTATTCCATAAAATAAGAACAGAAGAAACACTGCCAGACTAAGTGTATGAGGCCATAGTCACCCTGATAACTAAACACACAAAGACTCAACAAAGAAAGAGAGCTTCAGACTGATTTCTCTAATGAAAATACTCAATAACATACTTGCAAACTAAATCCAGGAACATATCAAAGACATCATCCATCAAGATCAAGTAGATCGTCCTAGATGGTTCAATATAAAAAAATCCATCAACATACTCTAAAAGGAAATAAAACTTGAGACCTGTGATTCATGTAATTTATGTCAAATAGCCCAAAGAGTTGTTTGTGAGCTTTAAAACCTCAGGCTGAGAACATAGCAGAACAGGCCAGGGCATGCCCGGGCAGGCCCATCGTTAAGACATTCCTGAGGCTGCTTGACAATAAAGATAAAGAGAGATAAAGAGAATGATATTCGGGGCTAGCCTGGTGCCTCCCTATCTCCCACCCTTCTGACAGCCTGCTGATGTTTAAATGAACCAATCATGTGAAGCCGTGCCAATTCCTCCCCTAGCCCCACCCCTTTTCTATAAAAGTCCCTAGCTTCCAAGCCTTGGGGTCGAAACCACTGTCTCCTGCATGAGATACGTTTCGACCCGGAGCTCCGCCATTATGACTCCACCATGTCGTTGACACCTCTGTCTCCTGCAGGAGATATGTGTTGGCCCGGAGCTCCATCATTAAACTACCTCATGCTTTTACAACAAGATGGTCGTCTGTTTGTGATTCTTGGGTGCACGCCGAACGGGAATTGAGTTGGGGTTTCCCCACTAGGTTCTTTCAACTCTACCATATAAACAAACTAAAAGAATAAAATCACACAATTATCTCATTAGACACGAAAAAAAAAAGGACTTTGATAAAATCCAACTCCCCTTCATGTTAAAGGTATTAGAGAAATCAGGGGCACAGGGCACATACCTAAACAAAAACAAAGGAATACACAACAAGCCAATATCAAACTAAATGAAGAGAAACTTAAAGCATTTTCACTAAAATCAGGGACAAGACAAGGCTGCCCACTCTCTCCCTCTCTATTCAATATAGTACTTGAAATTCTAGCTACATCAAGAAGACAAATAAATGAGATCAGGAGATACAAATTGGAAAGGAAGAGGTCAGATGATATGATAGTATACATGAGTTACCCCAAAACTTCTACCAGAGAACTTTTACTGCTGACAAACACCTTCAGCAAAGTGGCTGGATACAAAATTAACTCAAAGAAATCAGTAGCCCCCTTTATACAAATGATAAACATGCTGAGAAAGAAATTAAGGAAACAGCAGTCTTTACAATAAATATGAAATATACAAAATATCTTGCTGTAGCTCTAACCAAGTAAATTAAAGATCTGTGTGCCAAGACCTTCAAGTTCCTGAAGAAAAAAATTGAGGAAGATATCAGAAGATGAAAAGATCTCCCATGCTCATGGATAGGTGGGATTAACATTGTGAAAATGGCCACTGGACTAAAAGTAATCAACAGATTTAATGTAATCCCCATCAAAACTCCAACACAATGTTTTATAGACCTTGAAAGCACAATTCTTAACTTCATATTGGAGAACAAATATCCCAGGATAGCCAAAACAATCCTGAACAAAAACAGAACTTGGGGGAAGCATGGCCAAGTCTTGTGGGGTTCACTTGGGTGGAGACGCCGGTAAACAGGTGGATGTCTTCAGACAAAATCTTTCCCAGGAGGCTGATGACTTCCCCTGCACTTTCTTGCCATGGAAAATCATATCCCTGAGTCAGCTCTTGCAGGAGGATTCCCTCAATGTGGCTGACCTCTCCTCCCTTCGGCTCCTCTGGACATCCCTATCCCAGATTCCCGCACCGGAGGATGATGAGATGGAAACAGACAAGCAGGAGAAGAGAGAAGTCCCTAAATGCAGCTTCCTCCCGGGGAATGAGAAGCTTCTGGTCCTGCTTGCTTTGGTTAAGCCAGAAGTCTGGACTCTCAAAGAGAAGTGCATTCTGGTAGTCACATAGATCCAGCACCTGATCCCCAAGGTTGAGTGTGGAAATGATTTTGGGGTAGCAGTTCAGGAGAAGGTGCTGGAGAGAGTGAATGCTGTCAAGACCAAAGTAGAAGCTTTCCAGACAACCATTTCCAACTCCTTCTCAGAATGTGGGGATGCTGTAGCCAAGGCCTCTAGGGACACCCATGGAATGGATTACCAGGCCTTGGTGCATGAGCGAGATGAAGCAGCGTATGGGGCGCTTAGGGCCATGGTGCTGGACCTGAGGGGCCTTCTATGCTGAGCTTTATCATACCATCAGCAGCAACCTAGAGAAAATCGTCAACCCAAAGGGTGAAGAAAAGCCATCTATGTACTGAGCTAAGTATTATAAGGAAAATAAGTGATTTATACTTAAAAAAAAAAAAAAAACTTCTGAGGAATCACCATTCCTGACCTCAAGCTGTACTACAGGGCAATAGTGATAAAAACAAAAAACAAAAAAAAACCTGCCTCGTATTAGTACAGAAACAGACACATAGATCAATGGAATAGAATTGAAGACCCAGAAATAAACCCACATACCTGTAGACACTTGATTTTTGATAAAGAATTCAAAAGCATAAAACGGGGCAGGGGGAGGGGGGGGAGGAACTTCAACAATGCAAATAGATCCATACTTATTACCCTGCACAAAACTCAAATCCAAGTGGATCAAGGATCTCAATATAAAACTGGATACACTAAGTCTCATAAAAGAGAAGATGGGAAATACTCTTCAACACCTTGGTACAGGAGACAACTTCCTGAACAGAACATCAATGTCTCAGTCTCTAAGATCAATAGAGACTCATGAAACAGCAAAACTCCTGTAAGGCAAAAGACACTGTCAATAGGACAAATCAGCAACCCATAGATTGGGAAAGGATCTTCATCAATCCTTCATCTGGCAGAGGGCTAATATCCAAAATTTATAAGGAACTCAGGAAGTTAGAAACCAACAATCTAAATAACCCAATTAAAAAGTGGGGTACAGAACTAAACAGAAAATTCTCAACAGAGGAATATTGAACGGTCATGAAGCACTTAGAGAAATGTTCAAAGTCCTTAGTCATCAGGGAAATGCAAATCAAAAACAACTGTGAGGTTCCATCTTACACCCATCAGAATGGCTAAGATAAAAAAAAAATTCAAGAGATAGCACACACTGGAGAGGATATCGAGCAAGGGAAAAACTTCTTCAGTGCTGTTGGAGAACAAACTTGTACAACCATGTTAGAAATCAGTTTTGCATTGTCTCAGAAAACTGGGAATTGTTCTACCTCAAGACCCTGCCACACCCAAAAGTTGCTCAAACATTGCACAAAGATACTTGCTCAGCTATGTACATACCAGCTTTATTCATACTAGCCAGAAAGTGAAAACAACCTAGATATTCCTCAACTGAAGAATGGATAAAGAAAATACCACAATGGAATACTATTCAGCTATTAAAAACCAAGGCATCATGAATTTTGCAGGCAAATGCATGGAACTTGAGATCATCCTGAGTGAGGTAACCTAATCCCCAAAAGACTTGCACAATATGTACTCACGTATAAGTGGATAAAAGCCATAAAATACAGGTACCATATACACTGCACAGACCCAATGAGGCTAAACAAGAAGGAAGGCCCAAGCAAAGAAGCCTGAATCTCACTTAGAAGAGGTAATAAAATAGTCATAAGAGGCAGATAGAGAGGGAACTGGGAAAGAGGAGGGATGGGGAGGGGAACAGGAATTCAGGATCAAGCATGTGGGATGGCCACGTGGCCATGAAAATGAATGGAAATTTGCAAGTGACAGAGATGAGGAGTTGGGGGGGCCATCTCAAGAATGAGGGAGAGGGGGAGGGGGAGGGAGAGAGGGAGGGGACAGCTAGGGAGAAGAGGAAAGTGGAGCAGAAGCACCTGGCCTGGAGAAACCACAAATTCTAAGGGGTCTCTTAGAAGATGGTAGTATAGTGGTAGATCTGCCCAATCTATGCACACAGCATGTATTCATATTAACTGAGTTGTGTTTTCATTGCCCAGGCTTATTTGGGTTGGAGATTTACTGCAACACTTTGTATTTTCATTCATTAGCTTATGTAAGAAAGTTAGTTTTTCTGAGAGTTCTACCAGAATTGCTGCAACATTTCCCTGGGTTTTCACAACTCAGGTGAGTATTAATCATCAGGCGTTCCCTGAGCTCATGCTTACCTCCCACTCTCCCAGGAGCAAGGATGCACAGTTCCTGGGATCACACTGATGTGTATAATTGCCCACCATCCACTATTGGAGTTCCCTATGCAGAGGTTTGATTTATCTAGCTTTGGCTTCTCTGGTGCTGAAATTGTTGCTATTTTGAAAGTCAAGAAGCCTTGAACTTCCCTCAGTTCCCCCAAGTCAGGATATAAAAATGATTTTTCCTCATAAACACATATATATGTACACACACACACACACACATATATATATACATATATATATGAAATATGTTCACAGAAATATCAAATGAGCTCATTGGAATTTGAGAACCAAATACCCTATTTTAAACCACAATCTTCTCCCCTGGTACCATCCAATTTCCCTTTCATCTCTTAATAGGTATATCATTTAGCCCATCTCTAAAAGTCCTCATAGACTTTAATAGTCCCAGTAGTAGTCATGGATTTCAAGATCACTACTTCAACATGCAATAAGACAGTTTAAATGTGCCTTTTGCAAATTGGGGAAGAGGCATGGAAGCATCTAGTATGGAATGACAGAAACAAAGTAAGCCATCAGTGCAATGGCAACACTCAGTTCCTATAGCATCATATACTTGGCATCTGAGGCCCTGAATAAAATGAATTAGCCTACAAAGAATTTGCCAACCCCAAACTCCATCTCTGTGGCTTTATTCATATATTCATAGGACCTGGTTGTTCAATGTTATGTGACCCCACAGGGACTGTTAGAGGGACCCTGTACATCACAGAAATTGTACCAGAAGCACTTCTCTGTAAGAATGCTGAAAAGTTCACTTTTGACCTACATGTTGCACCTCATAGCCTACAAAATCTGGACACTGTGGCCACTGCTGTCAAGTCCTGTGCCCATGTTGGCATAATGTCAGGACCCACTGCAAAGTTTCCATTGTCTCTGGGTGCTGACCCAGGAGATCCAGGTGTTTCAAATGAAATTGCACTTCCATAAGACAGACTTTCCACGGACTTGCTCTTGGCTCAGGGCACATTTCATGGCTCAGTACAGAGTTCCACAATGCCCTTTATTGGAGCGAATCTCTCCTCTTACAATTACAGCAGATTTAACAGTTTCTGTAACTTTAAAGTCACTTTGGTTTAGAATGAGGGATATAGGGCTGTTTAGATCATTAACCTGATCTTGATTCAACTTTGGTGCCTGGTATCTGTCTTGAAACTTCTCCATTTCATCCAGGTTCTCCAGTTTTGTTGAGTATAGCCTTTTGTAGAAGGATCTGATGGTGTTTTGGATGTCTTCAGGATCTGTTGTTATGTCTCCTTTTTCATTTCTGATTTTGTTAATTAGAATGCTTTCCCTGTGCCCTCTAGTGAGTCTGGCTAAGGGTTTATCTATCTTGTTGATTTTCTCAAAGAACCAGCTCCTTGATTGGTTGATTCTTTGAATAGTTCTTCTTGTTTCCACTTGGTTGATTTCGCCCCTGAGATTGATTATTTCCTGCCGTCTACTCCTCTTGGGTGAATTTGCTTCCTCACTATGCCCCTTCTTAGAATTGGGAACAAAACACCCATGGAAGGAGTTACACAGAAAAAGTTTCGAGCTGTGATGAAAGGATGGACCATCTAGAGACTGCCATATCCAGGGATCCATCCCATAATCAGCTTCTAAACGCTGACACCATTGCATACACTAGCAAGATTTTGCTGAAAGGACCCAGATATAGCTGTCTCTTGCGAGACTATGCCAGGGCCTAGCAAACACAGAAGTGGATGCTCACAGTCAGCTATTGGATGGATCACAGGGCTCCCAGTGGAGAAGCTAGAGAAAGTACCCAAGGAGTTAAAGGGATATGCAACCCTACAGGGGGAACAACATTATGAACTAACCAGTACCCCGGAGCTCTTGTCTCTAGCTGCATATGTATCGAAAGATGGCCTAGTCGGCCATCACTGGAAAGAGAGGCCCATTGGACTTGCAAACTTTATATGCCCCAGTACAGGGGAATGCCAGGGCCAAAAGAATGGGAATGGGTGGGTAGGGAAGTGGGGGGGGTATGGGGGACTTTTGGGATAGCATTGGAAATGTAATTGAGGAAAATACGTAATAAAAAAAAAAGAATCACAAAAAAAAAAAAAAGAGTAAGAATGGCATCCTATAGCTTCATACAAGTGAATATTTGGGCCCCAGTTGGTAGGAACTGTTCACACATGAGGTGTGTCAATGGGGATGGACTTTGAGTTTACGGAATGCCATGACATTCCCAGTTATCCTTTTTTGCCTCAATTGTAGATCAAGGTGTAAGCTATCTGCTCCTGTTCAGGACCATGCCCGCCTGCCTGCTGCTACACTCCCTGCAGAGGACTGACTGTTCTGCTTTTTAACCACAAGTAGGAAAGAACTTCCTTATGGGTTGTCTCACAGCAATTAGACAATGTAGAAGTTCCTCTTGCTACCACACAATGCCCCAACCACCCCAAGGTCAGCCATCACATCACAATACCCATTATCCCGGTAGAATCAAGACTCTTAAAGCTTAATTAACCAATCAGATTTATGTATCAGTAATATCACAATTTACACGATGCCAATACACTAATTTCAGAGTCAATTGATAATGATAAAAGCTTTATCCCAATAGTTCTAATTTTGTAAAATCATAGCTACTTGTGGCTGGTAAACGCTAAGCAGGTACAGGTCCACACCCATCTTTCTTCCTCCTCTCCTCTGCAACTCTCCCTGACTCTTAGCTCCGCCTCCCTTTCCCTGTCCAATCACAGGCCTCCCACTCCCCTAATGTGATTGGACAGGGAAAATCCTGCAACAGGGGATGTGTCCGGAACAGGGAGGACTTTAGTAGCAGGAACAAAGCTGAAGACCTGACTGGAGCTAGGTAAGAAATTAGGAGCGCTCCATGACTGCAACTCACCGATGCTACGCAGGAAGCTCCTTTAATGAGGGAGTCTCCTCACCTACAGTCCTGTTTATATAACCTTCAGCAGGGAGGGTCTTGTATATCCTGTAATGTCTATGGATTCCCAAGGCTAACTTCCCTAAGGAGTTGAAAAGGACAACAAAAGATAACTGATGTTTAGGTTCCAACTTTGTCATGGATTTTGGATTTGTTGGTGAATAAATACATGAAACGTATCCAATAGAGACAGTCTTAAATCCAATGTGAATGACTCAGATTCTGTTCTAAGTGTCCATATTAAGTGTACAGAAGCTCATGGGCTCTGTAGTCTTTGGGTCTTATTAACATTGGTGGGTGATCTTTGTTTTTATTTTCAACAGTTAAGCAATAGGGTTTGAAATTTTTTTAAAAATTAGCAATTTTAAATTAAAAAAAAAAAAAAAGAACAATGCCACCTGAGAGCAAGTCCCTGCTATACTCTTCATCTTATGCTGGTCCTTGAAAAGCTTCCCTCACAGACTATAACCCTGAAAAGTCATTCTCTTTTAGAATAGATGTTTGTCTATAAAGCTCATTTCCATTTGTCATGACATCTGCCTCTGGTATACTCAGGAAATTAGAAACTGGGTCTACAGAGACTCCACTCATGAAGAAAATATTGATTTACACACACACACACACACACACACACATCTATCTATCTATCTATCTCCCAATCTTTGCCAAACTTTGTTCTATGTGCATTACTGGGCATGTCTTAGCTTAAAACAAAACAAAACACAAAAACCCTTTGGATACAACCTTTCATTGTTATGGACGAGATGTTGGAGTCTGCCAAAAGACCCTCACTCACAAAGACCACAGATACTGGTATCGCTGAAAACCGCAAAAGGTTTTTTTATTGATCCAACACGTTGGGTACCCCCCCCCCCTTAGCACACAGGCAAGAGAAGAGACACCGAACAAACAAAGAAACACACTTTTTATACCTTGTAAGGGGCAGATTTAGGCAACGGGGCTAGCTGGCTTATTCTCATTGGTGTAGCAAGTAACCCTTTTAGGCACTGGCTGGTTTGCATAGGGTGACTACTTTTGGCCTAATGACTTACTCTGCCTGCCCTGATGGTGGGTTATTATGATTGGTCAGCAAAGCAGCAGTACATTTTGAACTTAAGGGTCAGCTATTAGTGTCATGGTTATTAACGTCACAGGGAATTCTAGCAAGGTCAGGGCAGTTTGTGGTTTTTCTCAGAATTCAGTGTGGGGCAAGGCAGGGGAATTTTTCTGGGAACTGCTAATCTTGTTTTGGCAGCTGCAGGCTTAGTCTGGTCTTTTTGACTTCGAAACTATATAGTTTGGAAAGTCCCTTCAGAGCGGAAAGGGGCTAGGTGGTCTTGAATTTATTTTGGATTTTACAGAGGAAGGGATTTAAACCCGAATCTGAGACACTTTCTTCAAGCTCTGTTCTAGAGGTTCATTCATTTCTCTGTTTTCTCCACTGTGCAAAACTGTTTTCGAAAAATACCAACCTTGTGATGTTATCTGTTTAATTTTTATACACCAAATTCACTCGATTATCATATGCTTTTCCTAATATTAATGATGATTTATAACCAGTAACAAAAGCAGTTGTGATCGGTATGCATAAAGAACAAAGTCGGATGGGAGAGGCCATCGCTCATCTTTCCTGTTTTACTCATAGCAAAGCCAAGTGGAAGATGCTAGTTGAGTCTGACTGTGTGTCATCTCTGCGAAGCCATCCCCGTCTTTCCCTAATGTTAAATCTATGTAGTCTTCAGCACCTGACCCTTCTGGGAGTCTCCTCACTTGCTCCCCCATGATGCCTTCCCAGGAAGATGCTGTCTCTCTGTAACCTCTATGACAGCCAGAGTCATGTGATGTAATCACTGCTAAAACAGATCAACTTTGGTTATGTGCAAAATCAACTGTTTTGAAATTGGTATTTGTTGTGGGAGAACACTTGTGTGGCGCATGTTTCCACTGACTCTCCTCAATCCTTCATTTATTACTTCTTGCCCTTAAAAGTATTTTATCTTTGACTTCATGGGCTTTTCTTAATGTCATCCAGTGACATCTCTATGTGTAGGGATTTGGGACAATGGACTGGAACTTAGATGCCTCTCAGACTGACTGTCTCCCACAGGAGCTATTATTTACCAATAGTTTCTCCACTCAGGGAGTAGCATAACAAGGCCTTCATGTATGCATGCATGCATGCATGCATGCATGCTTTATGAGTTGTTTTATTTTCTGCACATGTCCATGTACTTACTAGCCACAGTGGATTCATACAGGCAATGGCAGTGACATTTCTGGCCAATGCTGTTTCACTATAGACTTCACTACTTCTGGATCTGTCCATCTCTATATCTCTTCTCCCTCCTAGATGCTTGAGTTTTAGCATTAGGTATGTGATGTGGGTGTCCCACTTATGCCAGTGCATCCACAGGGTATATTCCCTATACTTTGAGGAATTGTGAGTTTGTGTATTATTGTCCTTCTACCACACAATTCACATTTTCTGGCAGACTTTGAGAGGTCCCTGGATCTCGGTAGAAAAAGAAAATAGTAAATAAACTAAAAGCACTTGGGTTCATTTAGTTACCATGCCCACCAATCAGAATAACAGGTTCATCACTGTAGGACCTGTTATTAGTTACAGCCCATGGGACAAGCTTTAAATCCAATGAGAAGATGATTGGTTACTGCCATAACTATCAGGCCACCATTGCACCAGAAGACACACCTTCCTTATTATACTCCAAGGTTCATAGTTGAGTAAGAATGTTTACTACTTTACACTCATGATAGCAGACATAGAAAGCTGCATGACTTTAAAAGTCACCATTACAGTAGCATTCCCTATGTTAGTACCACTGGATTTTACAGCCACAGTTCACAAAATGAGAATTCTGTTTTTACTTCATTATTGGCAAGTGAACAAACCCATGTGAGAAAGTCTTAGATATTCATGGGGATACATATGTATCAAGAGTAAAGTAAGAACTGTATATGCAATGCTTTATATTTCTTAATCTGGCATCTGATAACGTTGGGGTCCAGAAGTCACCTCACAAACCACACGAACACCAATGACAGTAGACAGGGACAGTTTATTGAGCATACACCCGAGGACTGATCAGACACAACTACAGTCCAGATTTGGGAAATTAACCATGACATGGAGTTTGGATCTTACAGGATTTTTAATCCCAAATCCACAAACATCTATGCCAAGTTATTTTACCTTTAGGAATTAGGGATGGGGGTTTCCTTAGGAACATGTCTTTGTTGTGCACTTATCCTGCTCCCATTGGTTGAAGTATTCCACTGTGTCAGGGACTTACTTGGTCTAACATTCATGTCTTAACTTGGCAACCTGGATGTCAGTTACCCACTTACATGTCTCTTTCTGCCAAGTAAGATGTCAGTTCCCCGGGAGGTCTTGGGAACGTAAATGTTACTCAAGTATGATTCAAAATAGAAGTCTTATTTTAAATAGTTTTTTATATCTCTTACATCGGGTCCATTCCAGGAGCAGCTTATACCACAAAAACCTATACACAGGTACAGGAAGTGCTGTTGGATGGTTGGTTTGGATCTAAGATTATTGTGGGTAAGTATGCAAAACAGTTCCACTGTCTTCTATAGCGATTAGTTTCCAAAGGCAGAGAATATAACAGAATATTTAACCAGTCACACGTTAGCAAGGTTCCTAGTCATAGCAGAAACTTATGATAGCTTCCTTGTAATGGCAGGCTAGCCATTATATATTACATAAGCCTTAACATTCATATACCTAGGCCTTAACGTTCATCTAGGCATTATAAATAGCATATTTATAAATAGCATATCTTTCTTTTCTGCTCAGTGAGTGCATTTGGCTTTTGTCCTTATTAGAGAACCAGAGTTTGCTATGACAATGGGGAAGGTACACACACACACACACACACACACACACACACACACACACACACACACTAAACACTTTCTGAACTTAAAGCAGATCAGAGATTCTTTATTCTGGAACCAAACACAACTGACAATCTCTTCTTTTGGGGTTTACTGGGAAGACAAATACTAGTTCTCATTCACCTCAGGCTGGGTGGGACCAAAGCAGATCGTTTCATACAAGTCAAACTTGATGAAAAATATGAGTTTATGGAGCTTCCTACAAAACCCATGAGAGACATTATTATAGGCGCTTGCATGTCTCCATGAAGAAAACAACAGTAAGTTAACCATGGCCCGGTACTCAGATTCAGGTAACCTAAACAATGATGGGTAACAGTTTTATGGTATATTGATGGTCACAGAAGAAAAAAATTATCAATCTAGGTATATTCCAATTCCACTGGTTTATAGAGTAGTGGGGAGATTTCATCAAAGATATGTTTTTACTGTCACCTGATCATATTTATAGCATTTGTGCTTGTGGATAATAGATATTTAACATTTCAAAATAATTACTGGGTATACAGAGGTAAAGAGACGCAAGGAGACACTCTTCATACTTGTATGGTTTTTCTCCAGTGTGAATATTTTGGAATTTAAACTCTAGAGTAAAACATTTTGCCACTTTTCACATTTGTGGCGTTACTCTCCAGTAGGAACTACTGTAGCTGGTAACAGTCAATGGAGAAGGCTCTTCGACATCCATCACATTTCTATGCTTTCTCTTTTTTTTTGGTTTTTGGGACAGGATTTCTCTGTGTAGCCTTGGCTGTCCTGGAACTCACTCTGTAGACCAGGCTAGCCTCGAACTCAGAAATCGGCCTGCCTCTGCCTCCCAAGTACTGGGATTAAAGGTGTGCGCCACCATGCCTGACTCCATGCTTTCTCTTACCACTGAGGTTTTTTTTGTTTGTTTCTTCAGTTGTGAAGTAGAGTCAAACATTTTCCTACATTTTTCACACTGGTAAGATTTCACTCCAGTATGACTCAACTTGTATCAAAACAGGAAAGAATTAGAAGACAAGGCTTTCCCACCTTGTTCCTACTTCAACAGTTTCTCTAGAGAATGAACAAACTTGTGTTCTGTAAGAGTAGACAGTGTAGAAAAGGCTTTGCGACATTCCCCACACTTGTAGGGACTGCCTTCACAATGAATTGTTTGATGTCGTCTAAGGGCTGAAGAAAACGAAAACCATCTGCCATACTCTTCACATGTGTAGGTTTTCTCTTCAGTATGAACAGCCTTGTGTCTCCTAAGAAATGTGTAATAAAGGCTTTATGACAGTCTTCACATGGTTTCTTTCCTCTATGATTTTTTGATGTTCCAGAAGGCATGCAGAACAAGATAATCTTTTGCCACATTATACCCACTCATGGGGAATGTCTACAGAATGGATTGTTTGATGTCTTTTGAGGGATGTGAAAGAGGTATAACATTTCCCACACTCTTCACACGTGTAGGGTTTCTCTCTAGTGTGAACTGCTCTGTGTCTCCTAAGAAACGAGTGATAAAGAAAGGCTTTGTCACATTCCTCACATTTGTATGGCTTCTCTTCCGTGTGAATTTTCTGATGTTCCTGAAGGCGGGAAGAACTAGAAAACCTTTTGCCACATTCTACACACTCATGGGGAGTATCTTCAGAATGGATGATTTGATGTCTTTTAAGGGACGTAAAAGAGGAAAAACATTTCCCACACTCTTCACACTTGTAAGGTTTAACTCCAGTATGAATTGTTTGATGTTCCTGAAGCTTTGAGGAACGGGAAAACCCTTTTCCACATTCTTCGCACTTGTAGGGATATTCTCCAGAATGCCTTCTGTAATGTTCCCTAAGGTATGAACGATAGCAAAAGGATTTGCCACACTCTTCACACTTGTACCTTTTCTCTATGGAATCAATTCCCTTATGCTGGTTAAGAAAGAAAGCAGAGGAAAATACTTTCCCACATTCTTCACACTTGTCAAGTTTCTCTCCAGAATGAATTCTTTGATGCTGCTTCAGCATTGCAGGATAGTAAAATGAATTTCCACACTCTTCACACTTGTAGGGTTTCTCTCCAGTATGAACTGCCTGGTGCTTCCTAAGATATGAGTGATGAAGAAAGGCTTTGTCGCACTCTTCACATTTGTATGGTTTCTCTCCAGTATGAATTTTTTGATGATGCTGAAGATGTGAGGAACGCAAAAACTGTTTGCCACATTTTTCACACTTGTAGGTTTTTTCATCAGTATGATATTTCTGGTGTATTAAAAGTGATGAGCGACTACTAAGTGTTTTATGACATTCTTTACATTTGTAGGGTTTGTCTCCACTATAACGTCTCTGGAGTACAGAAAGTGTTGCCTGAGAACTAAGGGCCTTACCACAGTCTTCAAAGTAGTAGGGTTCCTCTCCTGTATGAATTCTCTGGCATTGCATACTTAGAGAGTTGTGATCAATGGCCTCATTGTGATTGTTAAATTCATTGCCTGTTGTTCCTGTTGAGCAAGAGTTCACAAACAAAATGTGAGAAATATTCATCATACTTAGAATGATTATCTTTAAAATAGTGACCTTTACTCACATATATTTAACCATAAATGAAAATCTAATTTGGTGTAGGCACTAAATATAAGTCAAAAAATATAGTAGGTGATCTGATCTATCCTTCTAGTGGAATAACTGTAGAACCAAATGAAACATAGACATAATGTCATATTTTTCAAAATTAAATAGCTAAGTAAGTTGTCAGGTCATTTTAGTAACAGCAATAAGCCTATTAAACAATACAAATATGATATAGCTGGACACCCATGAAGGTATCAAGTAGTGTAGCCTGAAAAAGAGAAAGCCGATTGTGATTGTGGGATTGGGCCATCATCAAAATAAAAACAAAATTTATTATATATTTAAATCCTTATTATTGAATATGTCACAGGAAAAAAATTAGAAGATATTTTTATAATTCACACAGCAGTTTGATGAGATGACTCACTAATACAAATTGTAAGGCCATGGACTGTGTCATTACACAGAAGAACTGGTAAAGTAGCAGCTACTTCAGAACCCCAATCAAACTCATAACTGAGAACAGCATGAGTTAGAACTAGGTCCCTGTCCTAATGACGAGGACACCCTATTAAGAGGACCATGGCAACCAGTCACTTAGCGGAGAATCTAGAGTTCTCCATGCTAAAGAGGTATCTAGATAGGCCCTGAGTGTTTAGTCAATGAGCTTCCCTTTCTAGGAATCCCTTCTGCAAAAGGTATTTAATCCCTGTTCAACCCTAAGTAAGACTAATGCATCTTTATCCTCCATGAATAAAGCAGTTTGGATGAGGAAAGAATGTTTCCTTCATCAAGTATCATAGTAGGGGAGATCTTAGTCATACAGAACCTTGCAGTGCCTAAGTTCCCTTAGAAGACATTCCTCTTCCTGGCACTTAACTCAGAATTAAGCCAGATCACGACCCCCACCTCCCCACTAACCCCTTTCTGCGCCCCCACTGGGCTTGTTGCAATCCACCCCGATCTCAACTCCTCACAGTTCTCAAGACTCCTTGACAGGCAAATTTACAATTATGAAGTAGCAAAGAAAACAATTTTGTGGTTAAGGTCATTACAACATTAGGAAGTGTATTAAAGGGTCTAGCACTATGAAAGTTGAGAACCACTAATGTCAAGGTATCAGAAGAATGATTTTTTTTTTTTGAGGCTGAAATTTTTAACAGAGATAAATTACTTTCATTTATTACATTGTAATCCTATGAGAGCCACTAATTAATTGTAAGGTGTTACAATGAAGATAATATTAATAATGAGTATAGTTAAGGATGAGTCACATTTTAAATGATTATCTATCCTTAATATGACCAGAACTGTACTTGTATTCATGATAAATACAAATGTAATTCATTCATGGAGAAAATATTGGAAGGAGAGACAAATTTATACCTTCCATTAGACAGTGCTCTGCACATGCCAAAATTAAGCATTAGGCAGGTATCTCAAACACAGCGAAGTTCAACTTAAAGTTTCCTTAATATCCCAAAATATTCAAAATCAAGTGTACTTAAACTGGTTATTGAAGCTGAATGCTTGAATGAAAAGGGTTAAAGCTACACACTACACTTGCAAGGCAGGACACTGCAAGGTTCAAATAGCACACTTGCCATCCGATGGCATACAAACTGTCTTAGTCAGGGTTTCTATTCCTGCACAAATATCATGACCAAGAAGCAAGTTGGGGAGGAAAGGGTTTATTCAGCTTACACTTCCATGCTGCTGTTCATCATCAAAGGAAGTCAGGACTGGAACTCAAGCAGGTCAGAAAGCAGGAGCTAATGCAGAAGCCATGGAGGGATGTTCTTTACTGGCTTGCTTGCTCTGGTTTGCTCAGCCTGCTCTCTTATAGAACCCAAGACTACCAGTCCAGAGATGGTTCCACCCACAAGGGGCCTTTCCCCCTTGATCACTAATTGAGAAAATGCCTTACAGTTGGATCTCATGGAGGCATTTCCTCAACTGAAGCTCCTTTCTCGGTGATAACTCCAGCTATGTC
Source organism: Mus caroli (assembly GCF_978045245.1). Classification (NCBI taxonomy): domain Eukaryota; kingdom Metazoa; phylum Chordata; class Mammalia; order Rodentia; family Muridae; genus Mus; species Mus caroli. The sequence goes on along the minus strand of NW_028227270.1, from coordinate 53,737,122 downwards.
AAGTTGACACAAAAGTAGCCAGTACACAAACTTATCAGAGTAAATGGCATGCTAGCCTCATCACAGGATAAGGATGCATTGGGAAATCACAGGATAAGAATGTACAGGGAACAGGATTTGCCAGCATCTGCTGCTCCTGTTTCCCTCTGACCTGTAAGCCAGACCAGGAGCTTCAACTCCTTATGTGCAGAGAAGCTGACTTACCCCTTAAATCTCACAATACATGAGGATGGATGCTCTCATGCTGAGGAGGATTTTAGATTCTGCACTGATATCCTAAATGTCTCAAGCAATGGAGATAGCCAATGTAACTAATTTGCACTCAATGACTACTAAATATATTCATAAGCCAAGGGCCTTTACACTCAAGAAGGAAGTTGAAAGAGATCAATAGGAGATCTTTAAAAGAGACCACATGTTCCCTTCTTTCTGTTGGACTCATGTTAAATGAAGACATAATACTTCCTATAGAACTAGCCACAATGGTTGTTCATGATTGGACTCTGCAAATAAGCATTTTACTACCTGAAGTATAACTTGGAATATCAGGTTAAAATTTTACGATGTTACAAAATTCTATAAATAAAATTGTTTTGACTTCTTAAATTTAAATTGTAGGGCTGACAACTACAGGAGAAGCCCCCTGCTTTGCAGAGGCCATGATGTTACCCAGAACCCCAAATAATACCATGCCCAGAGACCACTCCTCAGAGTACACACTGCTTTGCTAGACCGGTTCACACTCCCCTTCCATATCCCAGTCCACAAAACATGCAGAAGCCCACTGCTCTACCAGAGGCCACAACTGGACCTGGAACTCCAGGTAAAACTCCAGAACCCTAGAGGCCATGCCAGCACCCACAAACCTGGAGATCACCCAGGCTTTCAAAGCCCCAGTGGAAGTACCATAGTGAACCAGTAGACTAACCTGTCACTATAAATATAGGCCACTGAGGCCAGAAGACCAGAAAGAAAATAGAAACTATGGTGGGAAAAACAAAACAAAACCATGAAGTAATAAGACAAATGCAGAAATCAGCACCTAAACTTCTAATTACCCCAAACCCAGATGGCTAGAGGCCAGTGTAAAGACCAACCACCAGCCTAGGCAATAGGTCACCACCAGAGCTCAGCTATCTTACTCCAGCAAGCCCTGAACTTTCCAACACAGCTGAAGCACAAGAAGAAAACTCTTTAAAACCCACCAATGAAGATTAAAATCGAGGTCCTTAAAAAGGAAATGAATAACCCAAGATATAAGATACAATTTGTTAAACGCATGAAACTCAAGAAGAACGAAGACCAAAGTGTGGACACTGTGCCCCTTCTTGGAATTGGGAACAAAACACCCATGGAAAGAGTTACAGAGATAAAGTTTGGAGCTGTGAAGAAAGGATGGACCATCTAAAGACTGCCATATCCCGGGATCCATCCCATAATCAGCTTCCAAACGCTGACACCATTGCATACACTAGCAACATTTTGCTGAAAGGACCCAGATATAGCTGTCTCTTGTGAGACAATGCCGGGGCCTAGCAAACACAGAAGTGGATGCTCACAGTCAGCTATTGGATGGATCACAGGGCCCCCAATGGAGGAGCTAGAGAAAGTACCCAAGGAGCTAAAGGGAACTGCAACCCCATAGGTGGATCATTATTATGAACTAACCAGTACCCCAGAGCTCTTGTCTCTAGCTGCATTTGTATCAAAAGATGGCCTAGTAGGCCATCACTGGAAAGAGAGGTCCATTGGACTTGCCAACTTTATATGCCCCAGTACAGGGAAATGCCAGGGCCAAGGGGTGGGGGTGGGTGGGTGGGGGACTGGGGGGGGGGGAGTGTATTGGGGACTTTTTGGATAGCATTGGAAATGTAATTGAGGAAATTACCTAATAAAAAAAATAAATAAATAAAAAAGGAAATGAATACATCCCTTAATGAAATTCATAAAAATACAATTGGAGGAAATCAATACATCTCTTAAGGAAAGCAAATATAAATAAATAAACAAACAAACGAACAAAGGGGTAAAGGAAATGAGTGAAACTGTTCCAAGACTCGAAAGCAAAAATAGAAATAGAGACAACACAAACTGCCGGAATCCTGGAGACAGGAAATCTAGGCATGTTAACAGGAACTACAGATGCAAGCAGCACCAGCAGAACACTAGAGAGAATCTCAGATGTACAAGGTACGAATGAAGTGATACAGAATTTAAAAAAAAAAGAGTTACTTCTGAAAAAAACACGAAACTCTGGGATAACATGAAAAGACCAAGCCTAAGAAAGATAGGAATAGAAGAGGAAGAATCCCAGATCAAAGGCCTAGAAAATATTTCTAACAATATTATAGAAGAAAATGTTTCTAACTTAAAGAAGGAGATGTCTTTAAAGGTACAAGAAACTTACAGAACAGCAAATTGATTGGGCAAGAGAAGAAAGTCCCCATGCCACATAATAAACTAAACACTAAACATACAGAACAAAGAAAGAATATTAAAAGCTGCAATGGGAAAAGGCCAACTATCATATACAGGGAGACCTATTAGAATTACTCCTGACTTCTGAAAGGAGGCTCTAAATTTAAAAGTACCTGGAAAGATGTCTTGCAGTATCTAAGAGACCACGGATGACATCCCAACCTACGATATCCAGCAAATTTTCAATCACCATACAGGGATAAAACAAAATATTCCATGACAATGTCAATTTTAACCAATATCTTTATTCACAGATCCAGTCCTATAGAAGGCACTAGAAGGTAAACTCCACCCCAAGGAGGATAAGAAAAAATGCCATGCCAGCGAAATCAAAAGCTAAATACACACACACACACACACACACACACACACACAACCTTTTCCACTACCAACAAAATAACAGGAGTTAACAATCAACAATCACTGGTCATTAATGTCTCTCAATATTAATGACCTAATTCACAATAAAGTGACACAGGTTAACGAAACAAATGCAAAAATAGAATTCATTCTTGTGCTGCATAAAAAAAAAAAAAAACCCCACACCTCAGCATCAAAGATACATATTACATCAGAGTAAAGTGTTGGAAGAAGTGTTTACAAGCAAATGGACCAAAAATAAGCTGGTGTACCTATTCTAATATGTAACAAAATAGTCTTCCAACCAAAATTATTCAAAACACATGGGGAAGGACACTTCCTACTCATCAAAGGAAAAAAATCCACCAGGATAACATCTCAATTCTCAAAATCTATGTCCCAAATGCAAGGGCACCCATGTTTGCTAAAGAAACTATGTTAAAGCTTAAATTACACATGGACCTTCACATATTAACAGAGGGAGGCTTCAATACCTCACTCTCACCAATAGACATGTCATTCAGACAAAATCAGAGAAACAATGGAGACAACAGATACTACAAATCAAATATAACTAATATATCTATATCTATCTATCTATCTATCTATCTATATATATATATATATATAACTTGTTACCCAAACACAAAAGAATATACCTTCTTCTCAACATCTCAGAGAATTCTCCAAAAATTGGCCATATAGTATCATAAAGCAAGATTTAAAAGATACAGGAAAACTGAAATACCTCCCTGCATCCTATCAGACCACCATGGATTAGAGGTGGATTTCAATAACAACTGAAAGCCTACAAATTCATAGAAACTGAAAACTCTCTACTGGCAGAAAGTAAGAATGAAAGGGAAAGACTTCTAGAATTGAATGAAAATGAATGCACAACATACCCAAACTTACAGGGGACACAAGGAAAGCAGTCCTAAAAAGAAAATCATAGCACTAAGTGCCTTCAAAAAGAAACTGGAGAGACCTCATACTAGCAACATAACAGCACAGTTGAAAGCTCCAGAACAAAAGGAAGGAAACATGCCCAAGAGGAGTAGATGGCAGGAAATAATCGAACTCGGGGCTGGAGTCAATAAAACAGAAACAAAGAAAAATAAAAAGAATCAATGAAACAAAGAGTTGGTTTTTGAGAAAATCAACAAGATGGACAAACCCTTATCCAAACAAAGGAAAAGACAGAGAGAGAGAGAGAGAGAGAGAGAGAGAGAGAACATCTAAATTAACAAAATCAATAGGGGGTGGGGGGTGGGGGGAAGAAGGACATAACACCAGACACAAGGAAATCCAAAGAATCATAAGGTCATACTTCAAACACTGGTACTTCATAATATTGGAAAATCCAAAAGAATTGGACAATTTTCTTCATAGATACAACTCACTGAACTTATGTCAAGATCATATAAAGAATTTAAATAGACCAATAACCTCTAAGGCACTAGAAGCAGTCAGTAAAAGTCTCCCAACCCAAAACAGCCTAGGGCCGATGCCTCCCTTCAGGATGGAGCGTTCTTCCTGGGTCCGTTGGCTTATGAGCAGAGTTCACTAAGAAAGCCAGGAAAAAGTTTAGACACTTAAACCATCACAAGTGTCTCAGAGATGTCTTTTCACGATAGCAAAAGACTTTAAGGCAATACCTTACAAATGATTTCTACCACAACAAATGTCTCAATGTTCATGGTAAATCCTGTTTTGTTTTGGCTTGTTTTTTGTATCTTTGGATGTCTCATCTCTCTTCTGACCCACTTGCTTCTACACACCTGGGATGGCGGCTGCTGCGTGACTTTTCACACGTGAAGACCCTTGGTTTTGCTCCAGAAACGTTACCAAGTATGGCTTAGCAACAGCAAGACCTGTTTGTAAAAGAGAAGAACAACACTGTTTGAGTGCTAACTGGGAATGGGCTGGTTCTGTCTAGAACACTGATGATAAGAAAAGAGGTGATGCAATAAAAGAAATTATAAAAAAATTAATTCATCACATGTTTTATGATTGATATATTAAAATACTGTGGGGGGGGCTTACAAATCTGCAGATTCTGATTTTCATTTAAAGGGGAAACACTAAAAACTGAATTGTGAAATACTTTCCTTAAGTTTCTAAGCTTCCCACTAGAGTGAAGGAAATATACTCCCAACACAGACAAGTTACAGACACAGAAAGAAGAGCAAGCTGTTTCTTACTATGTGTCAGCCTCTCTCCAATGTTTCCTTAAAAGGAAGCCTTAATAGAAAGCTCAATGAGACATTATACCTAAGGTAAGGCTAAACATTGATGGTGAAAAAGAATTCAGGATAGATGCAGTGCTCACCCAGGAACACAAGGTGGCTGAAATTCTCCAGCATCACGTCTCTGTACAGATCCCACTGAGCAGGACCCAGGCAGTCCCTCTCTTCTGGAGAAAAATCAATGGCCACATCCCGGAAGGACAGCATTTCCTGAAATAACGACTAATGAATGATTCCACACTGTTAATTGATTAAACAATTAATAATAATATAAATACCAATAGACTTCAATGTCATAAGCCAATTGGTCACAAACAATTGGTTTGACTGCAAAATGGGAAAAACAGGAACCACACAACAGACAGGGTGAAGAGTCTGCAATGTGCCCTGTTTGACCCAGCGCTCCCCAACTCCATTTTCAATGTTTATGTTATAGTGTAAGTATTGAAGAAACACTTCCATAAGACTATACAGGGACATCACAGAACCTGCATGCCACATTCAGTGACAGAGTTGGCTGAACAGAAATACCAGACTATACAGAAGCCTGGAACACAAGGCTGTGAATGGAGAGAAATGCACACAGCCTGTCGGGTGAGCAGAGCTCCCTCTATAGACCTTTACCACCCCTCAAATCACTAAAATCCCTAAGCCCACATCAGTCCTCACACCAGCTCATGTCTCCATCCTGGAAGGGGTTCACACGCTCTCAACTTCACAGTCTCTGGTGGAATAGGAGAGTTGGTAGCTTCTATTATTTTTCACTCAGCACTGTAGGATTAACCTTGCTGGAACAAAGCTCAGAGTATCCTGTGATGGCATTGTTCTGCCTCCCTTTGAGAGCCTTAGTATGAGGATTCAGTTCACAGTGGTAGACATTTTGTTATGAAGTTGAAAACCAGAAGCTAACATTGAGATGTTGAAGGAAAAAAATTTTTTTTCACGGCAGGGCCAGACTTCCAGTCTCTCAGATGGGAGAGAACAAAGAAGCCACAATATCTGAAAGCCCAGAGAATTTACTGTCAATGCAGATGTTTGGTTCAACGGGTTCGTCAGTCAGGACAGACAGCTCATTCACAAAATCCACAAATCTGAACTGTACATTTATGAAAGAGTGTGACCAAGGGTTAGGAATTGAAACAGGCAGTGTGTGTGCAACCTTACAATGAGGGCACCTCTGGTGTCCTTGGTTAACGCCTTGTGACAGATTTTATAATCCCATGCTTTATATCCTCTAAGGTTGTACCTCTGAGGCAATTTTTTTTTTAATCTGTTTTTCTTTGGGAGATTTTAATTACTCCTCCATTGAGAAACAGCTCAAGATCCTTTTAGCAAACATGGGTGTCAAGCTGCTTTCAAATGAGGAACTGAACAGTCTCCATGAGGAATTCCTATTCCAAGTGAATCTTCTTTAAATCCACAATTCATTTCAAAGAAAGTGGGATAAATATCACATACACCAATGTTCCCTTCAGGACTCTGACCCTGGAACCTAGCAAGTTCTGTCACCTCAAAGCAAGACAAGAGTAAGTGCATGTGCGATGATTTAAAAGCTAGCTCCATTTCCAACTGAGCATTGTACAACACAGCAACAAAGACAAATAGCAAACAATAGTAACTGGACATGCATTCTGCTTTTTAAATCTCTCTTAGCTGTGCTTGCTCAGAAAGCAAACAAAAAATATAATGCCTTATGAAGCAGACAATCCCAAGTTGAGACAACTGTGTTTTGTGACTTAAAGAATTCCAACCTCTGTCTACCCTTTTGCAGCAGTTCTCAAACTGGCAAAGGAGATTGTGCCTCTAAATAAAGCAGTTTTGTTTCATTGGTTTGTTTTTTACCTTTTAATTCCTAGTTTTATTTGGTGATCTTTCTCAGTGGTCCTGAACTCCGTAACAGACAGCCATAAAGTACAGAAAGGACTCCTCTTATCTAAACATACTGAGCGATCCAGTAACATCCAAGTGAGAGTGACCCAGCTAATACTTCCCCTAGAAAGCTGGAAAGTGAACGCCCATAATCACCATGCCCAGGCAAAGACCTTCATCCAACCAACATTGCCCAGGCAATCCTTGAACTTACAAGCCTCTCCATTCCTTGAATTCTGTCAGTCTAAACAGAGGTCATTCCCACCAACCCCCGCAGCGCCCTCTCACCAGCCCTGTCCAGAAAGCGCCTCCAAATCAGCTCCTCCCAGCTTCCATTCCACCCGGTCCCTGTTCCCTCGGGACCTATGCACCCCGCACAGACCCTGGGGTGACTGAACCCTGGACCAACCTCCATGTCAGAGATCCAACGGGAGAGCACAGCAGGACCAGAGTCTGGCCCAGCTTTGGATAAGAGCCGCACATGCTTACCAAAAGCTGAACTCTTGTTTACCAAAGTACCGATCTGTGACGTCACCGTGCTACAGACTACATTTCCCACAAGTCTGTGCGATGGCGTTGCAGGAGTCTTAGGAGAGTGAGTTGTACTACAAAATGGTCCTGGATTTCTGCATTGATGTCTGTCACCTAGTTAGTAGTCACCTAGTTAAGAAACATGGAGGCCACGAACTGAGCCCAGTTCTAACGAGCCGAATGCATCTCTCAGTTTCTGTGGTCCAGCTTAAAGGGGCAGAGGATTTTCATGGCAAAGTTCTTAATTTCTTCATTTCCGGTGAAATTTACAGCTATTTGAGGAACTGCCTCAAGGCTTTGGCTTAATACCCAGTACTGCACATACTTAAGTGAGCCACGTTCTCCTATATTGACACCCTGTGTGAATATTTGTCAGTGTACTGAATTACCAAGATGGTAAGAGAAAGAGACACTCCACGATGTGATAAGCTTTAGGAAAAGCCGCAGGGGAATCAGCTTCTGATGGACTGACAGCCAATGTGTCGGGTTTGCCAGGATTGTTTTATAACTGAGGTTATGCTAAGCTTTTGATATTCCCAAAGAAGACAATGCCATGGATTTTAGGTAACAATCACGGATTATTTACAGGAGAGCACCACAAGGCTTAAGCGCCATCACTCTGGAGTGAATGCCCTGTGCAATGGCTCTTCTAAAAATCAACTACAAGCCGTACACAGATCACAAGCCACTGCAGGAAATAGTTTTCATGTGAATATTGGAATCCATTCGTGTCGGTTAGTCAAGAGAAACAGACTATTTAAATCATCGAACAATTTTATTTATTTATTTATTTATTTATTTATTTGGGTTTTTCGAGACAAGGTTTCTCTGTATATCCCTGGCTGTCCTGGAACTCACTTTGTAGACCAGGCTGGCCTCGAACTCAGAAATCCGCCTGCCTCTGCCTCCGGAGTGTCCTACAATTTTAAAGTCCTCCTCTCTGTTGTTTATCAGTAAAGATCTCCCAGAGCCAACGCAGGTCCTTTGTCTACATTTTCAACCATTAGCTTATGTGTTGTGGGTTGTCCTGATGTCGTTTGAATTTTCACGTTAATTCTGCATCCTCAAGAGGGGTGGCCCCGGGGAGAGCGGTGGATCAAGAACTCAGGTGCTCTCCTGTGAATCTTCTCCCCATTTACTGGTCAATAAAAGCAAGAGCCTGTGATTGGGCTGTGGAGAGGAGATCTTGGAGAGGGAGAGATGGGGAGGGAGAGATGACAGGAGAGGAGGAAGCAGCAGCAAAGATGGAGCTGAACCACGTGGCCAGGAGAAACTGCAGATAACCAACGGTCTCCTAGCTGGGAATAAGTTAGTATAGTTTTGCCCAATCTAGGTTTATTGCTTATAAATATAATAACTGGATTGTATGTGTTTTTGTACGGGACTATTGGAGTTGACGATTACTGTTACATGGAAGAAAGTTAGTTTTAGTGAGTCTCAGAAATACTTCTCTTAGTGACTGTACCTCACTTTGGAACTTGGCCTTTACATGAACCTGATTAACAGAAGTCTATAAGATTCTCTGAATAATCTGAAGCACAAAGTGGGACTCAGTGATTTTGCTTCATATGGATCTGACTTGCGTTTGCTTAAACACTCCTCAGCCATCTACTTATCTTTCACATTTACATGTATTCTTGTGTTCAAAACCATGCTTTACGGCATGTATGACCAGCAAGCTTCCATAGTAGTTCATTTCCTGTCCCTGGCCATCTTATTTGCAATCTTAATTTCTCTAAGTATTTTAGACATTGTTTAATTAATACCCATAAATACACTGTTCAATAGCCTCACTCTTGTTTCTGACTTTCCATTATGTTAGTCAACATAGAACTAGGGAAAAATTACAATGACATATAAAAAAACAGAGATTTAAAAAGCAACGACAGAGAAATGACATTTGAGATATATCTTACCCGGGCAGTGGTGGCACATGCCTTTAATCCCAGCACTTGGGAGGCAGAAGCAGGTGGATTTCTGAGTTCGAGGCCAGTCTGGTCTAGAGTGAGTTCCAGGACAGGTAGGGCTATACAGAGAAACCCTGTCTCGAAAAAAAAAAAAAGAAAGAAAAGAAGATATATCTTAGCTGACCTCAAATTCTACTACAAAGCTATAATGAGGACTGCTTGAAATTAATAAAAAAATAAAATTTTAAAAAAGTACAGACAATGCATTGTAAAATAAGACCCAAGGATAAATGCTAATGCAACGGACATGCTATTTTTGACAAAAAGTATAAAAACCAGGACTGGACCTGATAGTTTTTTTTTTTTCAACAAATATTGTTGTCAAAACTGGATATGCCCTGTTGCAGGATTTTCTCTGTCCAATCACATTAGGGCACTGGCAGGCCTGTGATTGGACAGGAAACGGGAGGCGGGGCTAGGAGTTTGGGGAACAGGGAGAGATAGAGAGGTAACCAGAAGGGAGAAGGGGAGAAGGCAACAAGGAAGCAGACGAACAGGAATATGATCCTGATCCCACATGGGTTAAAACAGCCACAAGTAGCTGAGATTGTCCCAAGGTTAGAATAATTGGGTTAAAGCTTTATCAATTGCCTCTGAAATTATTGTATTGGCATCTTGTAAATTGTGATCTTATTGTTATATAAATCTGATTGGATAATTAAGCGTAAGAGTCTTGTTTCTACTGGGTAACGGTGTTGAGATGGCTGATCGTGGGGTGTGGGGGTGTTGCGTGGAAGATGAATTCAGTAGCTGGGAGAGAGTAGCTCAGCGGTGAGAACACGCAGAGCTGGACCCCGCCAGGACATAGTGTTGTGGCCCGCCAGTACCAGTACTAGAGTGGGAACATGGACCGGCAGGGCAGGAGAGATGGCGGATTAACTTTTTAAATATTTTCCATAACAATGCCCTGGAAAATGAGTGAAATTAGATCTATGTCTCTCATCGTGCAAACACACAAAGTATTCAAGCTAGATATTACTTTAAGTTGAAAATGCAAAAGGGGTCATAGAGCAACTACTGTAGAGTTCTCTAAAGGAATAGCACAATGAAATGCATATAGTTAGAAGAATTCATGAAACTGCCTTACGGGATATAGTCCAGGTAGTCTTTTTTTTTGGGGGGGGGGGGGTGTTTCGAGACAGGGTTTCTCTGTGTAGCCCTGGCTGACCTGGAACTCACTCTGTAGACCAGGCTAGCCTCCAACTCAGAAATCCTCCTGCCTCTGCCTCCCAAGTGCTGGGATTAAAGACCGGCTTTAGTCCAGGTAGTCTTAACAGTGGTGGTTTCACTATGGAAAGTGAATGAACCTACCAACTATTCAGTAGCAGGGGCTACATGTCTCTGCAGTTCCAATCTGGCGCTGAGGAATTCTGGATACTTGAAGAATTGCTGGGTTTTAGTCTCTGATGGAATCCTGAACAGTCTGGATTTAAGAAAGGAGGCAACAAGTGGATGGAGAGCGGGGCAAGTAGTGGGGAAGCAAACACTCTCCCTGCAATATCCTTCTATGTGGATATCGACAAAGAAGTGCGGCCCTGCTTTAGGGCCACGTCCTTTTTAGTATGATTAAGGAAAGCACTTTATAAGGGTTCCCAGGAGCTTGTGTTTCAATTGGTTCCCAGGCAGGCCATGGTGACAACCAAGATGTGGAATCCTTGTAACTAACGATACAGACACAGTGCACATACAACCAAACCGCATAAAGCATTCAAGTTTTTACTGTAAAAGAAAAAGGCCATTCATTTGTACAGAGGTCATACTGATGCTGTGTCAGTGGTAACTGTGTTTGGGGGTGTATGTGTATGTGGGGGTTACATGTATAAAAAGAAAGGTGACATTCTTAAGGGGGGTAGGGTAATAAGGGGGTAGACTGAAATTAAAAGAGGAAATAGATAAAGTGCTGCCGCATATGTATTAATGTCAAAGTGGTACTCTTTCTTGGCATGCAGTCTAAGTAACTTACCCTGTCACTATCATAAAATACCTGACAAAGGCAACTTACAGGACCCAGGGTTTGATCTGGCTGTGGCTAGAAGTTACTTGTAACCATGGTGATAAAGTTAAGGCGGCAAAAACTTTGATGCAGCTGCTCACGTTGCCTCCAGTCAAGAAGCAGATGGAGACAGATGACAAATGGTTGCTCTCAGTTCATGCTTTCCTTCTTATACAATCAAGGATCCCAGCCAACAAATAGGACTTACCTGTCTACCCACTATCCACAAGTCTTCTGACCGCAAACTAATCAGGATAAACCCTTCAACGGAATAGCCCGAGGTTTGTCTACCATGTGATTCTAGATTTCATCTCTTGGCATCTAAGGTAAAGATCCCTTCTCCATCCCTTGTTACTTGAATGCAAACACACCTTAAAAACATGTTTTAGCCGGGTGTGGTAGCACACGCTTTTAATCCCAGCACTCGGGAGGCAGAGGCAGGCGGATTTCTGAGTTCGAGGCCAGCTTGTTCTACAAAGTGAGTTCCAGGACAGCCAGGGCTACACAGAGAAACCCTGTCTCAACCACCACCACCACACCACCCCCGCCTCAAAAAAACCAAACATGTTTTAACTTTCTTATTTGTGCACGTACATATGTCTGTCAGTGTGGGCCCATACATAGAGGTCAGAAGGCAACCTTCAGGAGTGGGTTTCTTCCTTCTCTAATATATGGGTACTTGATATTAGCTTTGCTCATTTGCTATTATGGAGTGTATATACTAGAAAAGCATCCTACCAGACTCAATGTATGTAGGTTTCTCTACAATATGAACTCATCATGAATTCAATACGCACCCTAGGTAGGGAGTGAACTTAGTTAAGGCTTTGTCATATTACTTAATTTGTAGGGTTTCCTAAAAAATATTTTTCTGATGTTAAGGTGTGAAGAATAAACAGTTTCTATCATCAGTTGAGTATCTTACTTTCATTCACGCCTACAGTTTTCACTGGGTTTGGAACAACTTTTCAACATGTAGCTACAGTCTTTAAAAGGTTCATCTACAGTATGAAATTTTGTGATAAATAATGGAAACAAAATTCTTTGTTGTACTCTTAGTATCAATAGGACTCTTGTGCAGTATACAAGCTCTGGTGTCCTGCCGAGGCTGAACACATCTAAAGGTTTTGTGACACTGCCTCTAGTATGGAGTCTGATGCCAACCGAGGTATGGGGGGCAGGGACAGGGGCAGGGAAATGCCTCTAATGCTTTCCTACACTGATTTGTTGGTGTCACGAATGGCATGACCAAAAACAATCTTGCGGAGGAAATAGTTTATTTCAACATAAAGGTCATTGTCTCTCTTCCAGGGAAGTTAGGGCAGCAAGTGAAGCAGAAACCATGCTTCGTGACATATTAGTCTCCTGCCCACCCCAAATCCTTAGGTAACCCAAGAATACTTCCCCAAGGTGGTGATGCTTGTCCTGTCTGGACACTACTACATCAGTTAACAATCAAAAAAATGCCCCCTCCCCCCCAAAGAAGAGAAAGAAAAGAAAAAGAAAGAGAAAAAGAAAAAGAAAAAGAAAAAAGAAAAAGAAAAAGAAAAAAAAGAAAAAGAAAAAAGAAAATGCCCCCAGATAGGCCCATAAGGCACTATGATCCAGGAAAGCACGCATTCAGATGTTAGGCTTTCATGCTTATGTAGACATAAGGAGTAGCTAAGCCTTGGTCTTTTTCTTCACATAAGTACAGTTTCTGTCAGGAATGAATTATTGAGGTTGGGACTGAATGATAACTAATGCCTCCACTACATCCTTCACATGATAACGTCAATGTTCAGGATGAAGATCATTGTTATTTAAGATTTGAAGAAACACTAAAAGCCTGTCACTTCCTCCACAGTTGGGCAAGTTTCTCTGCAGAATGAACGTTACTGATGGTAGAAAGTGTTGACTTCATGTTAAACCACTCAGCATTCCTCACAGGCACATGGCTTCTCTACTCAATGGTTTCATTTGTCTTGAGCAAGGTCTGAATATTTTGCAAGATTTTTTTTTTTTTTATCACATATCACTTGTCAAATTTTCTATTAAGAATGAGTTCCTTGATGTCTTTTAAGGGATGAAGATCGGTAAAAGCACTTGCCACATTTTTCACATTTATAGGGTTTCTCTCCAGTATGAACAAGCTGATGCTGATTGAGGCTATCGATCCTAGAAAAGTCTTTCCCACATTGTTCGCATACATGAGGTTTCTCTCCAGTATGAACTCTCTGGTGTGCAGTAAGGGCTGCGTAATTAGGAAAGCCATAGTGACATTCCCCACACTTATATTCATGAATTTTTTGGTGTTTTTTAAGGTCCAAAGTAGAGTAAAACATTTTTCCACATTTTTCACATTTGTATGATTTCTCCCCAGAATGACGCAATTTATGCCAAGGAAGGTATGAGAGAGTAGAAAATGTTTTCCCACATTGTTCACATTTGTATGGTTTCTCTCCAGAATGAAATCTTTGGTGATACTGAAGGTGTGGAAAAGAACAAAACCTTTTGCCACATTCTCCACACTTGTAGGAATTCTCTTCAGAATGAATTCTTTGATGACGCTTAAGGAATGCAGAAGAGTAAAATGCCCTGTCGCAGTCTTTACACTTACAGGGTTTCTTTCCAGCGTGAATTCTTTGATGTCGCTTAAGCAATGAAGGGTAGTGAAAGGCTTTCCCACATTCTGCACACTTGTAGGGTTTCTCTGCAGAATGAATTATTTGATGCTTCTTAAGCAATAAAGGACAGTAAAATGGTTTCCCACATTCTTCACACTTGTAAGATTTCTCTGCAGAATGAATTCTTTGATGTACCTTAAGCAATGAAGGGTAGGAAAATTCTTTGGCGCATTCTTCACACTTGTATGGTTTTTGTCCAGTATGATTTTTCTGGTGTCTATAATATGTTGAGCGAGTACTGAAGGCCTTGCCACATTCTTCACATTTGTAGGGTTTTTCTCCAGTATGTATTCTCTTGTGTTCAGAAAGGTTTGAATGACTATTAAAAGCCTTACCACATTCTTCACATTTGTAGGGTTTTTCTCCCGTATGAACTCTTTGGTGTGTAGAAAGTTTTGAGCGAATACGAAAGGCCTTACCACATTCTTCACATTTGTAGGGTTTTTCTCCAGTATGTATTCTCTTGTGTTCAGAAAGGTTTGAACGATTATTAAAGGCCTTACCACATTCCTCACACTTGAAGGCTTTCTCCCCTGTACGAATTCTCTGGTGCTGAGTAAGCAGTGACTTGCAAAAAAAGGCCTTGCTGAAATCTTTACATTTATTGAGTGTTTTTCCTGTTGACCAAAAGGTGATATATGAACAAAAGCTTAGCATATTCTTTATATTTTTAATGTTTACCTTTAAATGGAGACATTTACTCATATTTACATTTTTATTGATAAATCAGAAAGAACACAACATTCCTACCCCTGTATTCATTTAGCATGATTCAGAAACTATAGTAGGAGGAAACAATCTAAGCTTCTACTGAAATAAAAGCTTGGTCAAATTGATTATAGAAATAATGCCCACCAGGTAGTAGTGGTGCATGCCTTTAATCCTGGCACTCTGGAGGCAGACAGAAGTGGGTATCTGTGAGTTCAAGGCCAGCCTGGTGTACAGATTGAGTTCCAGGACGACAGTCAAGGCTACACAGAGAAACCCTATCTCAAACAAACAAACAAACAAATAAACAAACAAAAAGAAAGGCACACTATTCAAAGTTAAGTAGCTAAATAAGTAGTAATTATCTATGACAAAAGAATATCCTAAGGGTATTATGTGAATAAAAATAAATACCCTTAGTACACATAGATATTATACATGGACACACCTGGCATTATCAACTTGGAAAACAGAAGATAAGTGGTGACTGAGTGAGACTGAAGCAATACAGAAACACCATTTTTATCCTAAGTATGAATTTTAGAATTATAGGTATGAATGAAAATGTGCATAATAAATATGTCTACAATTAATTTAAATAATATACCCTTTGGGTTTCAGACAGCATTATATTCTATTAGGATGACAAATATCACACTATCAAAATTATGAAAAAAATTTAGGTTCACCTATGAATTTAGGTTAACCTATGAATAACTTCTGCTAAAGACAATATATTGCCAAAGAAAAAGTGTTAAAATTTGCCATCTTTGTAAGAACTATTAATTTACAAGATGAAACACCCACTGAGCAATGAAAAGAGACAATGTTCAAGACATGCAAACAGAGACTCCTGCTTACACATGAAGTGGAAACACACAATCCTGATGCTCACAGAACCAGAACTCATATATATCGTTATCTCACACTGGCCTGAAGTGCGTATCGTTGGATAATCTATCCACAAAGTTATTCCGGTTACAGATAAACAAATGCTTATAGATTAACCACTGCCAAGGAACACACAATCAAACTTCCAAGAAAAAAACACACTGAATTCACAATATTCTGAAAATGTATTGATGAGCTATTAAAATTTTTTGAGTATTGGGCAGTTTTAATCCATGACTATATTTCCAGAAAGGATATACATTTTAAATCTTTACTAGTGAGTGTGTAATAGGGAAAAAAATGAGGATACATTTTCATCATTCACAAAGAATTCTGATGAGGTGATTTGAGTATAAGTGAATATAAAATATATTTATGCATGAAGTTACTGCCTTACACAGATTCACACATAGGTCTTTAGAAAATCAGTGTGTAGATTTTTCAAAGGTTGCAAAGTCAGTTACAATGTAAACTCAAAAATGAAGTTCTTTGAAGTCACTGTAAAGATGAGCACATCTTAATGGTGATCAGGGAAATACAAAATTTAAGAAAATTAAACCACCATAAACAAAAATCATGAAAGGAGTGATCTAAAGAGTGATTTCCTCGACAGCACTATCTCAATGTGTATGGTGAAGCTTGGCTTTCTGTTGGATCTCTGGACCTCAACTCTGTTCTCTCACCCCCTCGTTCCTACACACCTGGGTGCACAGCGGCTGCTGCTTGTCTCTTCACGTCCCAAGGCTCTTGTCTTTGCTCCAGAAATGTCACCAGGAATGGCTTAGAGAGAGCAAGACCTGTTTGGAGGAAAAGAGAACAAGATTGTTCAAGTGTCCTTCTCCTGGGAATGGGCATGTCCCTTTCAGCACTGTGTGTGTAAGGAAAGAGATGCTGAAATAAATGACTGCATACAATTAGTTCCTTAAATGTCTTCTGACAGGATCATTACATTATGTGAAGGAAGATACAGTGTCCAGATTCTGAGTTTAATGTAAAGGGAAAGGCATTAAAATTGAATTGTGAAACTTTGTTTTTTTTCTATGTAAGGTACATGCCTACTGAAACAGTGTTTCTAACATTCCCACTTCTGTGAAGAAGGATGCATTCAACCAACACAGACAGG
This sequence comes from Mus caroli, assembly GCF_978045245.1. NCBI lineage: Eukaryota > Metazoa > Chordata > Mammalia > Rodentia > Muridae > Mus > Mus caroli. Next base: position 53,720,287 of record NW_028227270.1, on the reverse strand, counting down.
CTAAACACACAAAAGAGAAAGCAGTGTTTCTCGCCTAAGCACATTCCCAAATTTTTCTTTAAAACTAAGAAGATGAAACATGCTGTGGGAAAACATGAGCTCGTGTGAGATAATGTACAGAGGAAGAAATGCATTGACAGTGAAATAAAAATTCAAAGGGGACGTGATCCTCACCCAGGAAATCCAGATGGCTGTAATTCTCCAGCATCACATCTCTGTACAGATCCCACTGAGCAGGCTCCAGGCATTCCCTCTCTTCTGGAGAGAAATCAATGGCCACATCCCAGAAGGACAGCATTTCCTGAAATTAAGATCATGAATGATACCCACACTTTAATTAAAACCACTAATAACAGGCATTGTGGATCTAGACATATTAGTTCTCTGTCAATGTCACACAAGCTAGGATAATTTGAGAAGAGGGAACCTCAATTGAGAATGTACATTCCACACCCTGTAAAAGACTGTTATTCACTGATAAGAGATAATCCAGCCCATTGTGGGTGGTGTAGCACCTGGGCAGGTGCTCTTAGATGATATAAGAAAACAGAATTAGCAAGTCATGAAGAGCAAGCCCATTTTGCAGGGTTTCTTCATGACCTATGCTCCAGTTTCCTGCCTTGACTTCACTCAGTGATGGACTTAACGTTACCTGAAGTTCTACGTTGAAATAAATCCATTCTTCTCCAAGTTGCTTTGGCCATACTACTTAGTTTAGCACTGTAATAGAAACTCTAACTAATACAGGCATCTGGTGCTTGTTTCTACAATGTTATAATTTGCCCAGGAGGAAAAGAGAGCTAGAATGCTTCTACCATAGGTTAGTAATATTCCTTACATGCTTTAGATGTGGTCACATGCAGGCAGAAGATCCCACAAGCCCATGTGGATACTCTACTTTTAAGACACATGCTTCCATGGAAAAACCTGTATTTAGTGCCACATGCTGGTTTTATCCATGATGCATACAGACAGACATTTCTCAGAGGATAGTCATGGTGAAGGAGAAGGAACTTCCCAACACTTTATATGCACAGTTTTGTGAAGTGGAAAGCAAGCCTACAGTCATGAGTATGCCATGCAATGCAAATGTGGATTATGATGCAGAGGCTCTGGGCTGGGGGTCTTGATTCCTTAATTTATACATGGTTCAATAGTGATTGTAACGACAGGTCACCTAGAGACTCAAGACGGAACAGCCAAGTGATGTAACCAAAAAGAAAAAAAAAAAAAAAAAGAATTCACAGACCTTTAATCCCTCTGGCTAGCATATAGACATGCCCTTAGTACTCACCTTTAATCCTAAACAAAGAAGACAAAGTTAATTTGTAAAGGAAAGCACCCTTGTTTGAAAGTGATGTCTAATTGAGTGACAGAAAAGGTGACAAATCAGAGAAAGAATCTGACAGAAAAGGATCTGCCCAACTCTCATGAGAAGAGAGGATAGGGAAGCTACTTAAGGGAGAGACAGACAGTACAGGAGGAAGAGAATACAGAGCAGGAATGAGTTCCTGGAGAGCAATATTGGTAGAGTTGAGAGGGACGGTAGAGCAGCACAGAGGGAGAAGGAGGAAGTTTTACCACAGCGTTTTATGGAGACAGATTGCAGAGAGAACAAGCTAGACATAGGTAAAGATAGAACGAGCAAGGAAGGAGGAGGAGCCAGAAGATTGGAACAGATTGCTAGGGTTGGCTTGAGGGCAAACAGAGCAATTCAGTAAGATGCTGAACAGCTGGATTGAATAAGTTACCTGGGAGAGGAGTTTGAGCCAGAACAGCTGAGTAGAACCAGCCAGCCATCGAGCGATCAGAAAGAACAAGAAAGGGCGAGTTGATTCAGCAGCAAGTCTCAGAGGCTGAAAACATTCTAAGCAAAGATAAGATTGTATGGAGCCTAGAAATTTCCAGGACTAGGACTAGGTTAGGCAGAGGCAGTAAGCCTTTGAGACAACAACAGATAAAAAGTACTTTGATAGTTAATCTCCTCAAACAACATTTTTATTATTACCATGTCAAAAGTGCTGTCTTGTTCAGTTCTAAAATGTACAGACCATAGTTTACACACATCCAGCATCCAGGGTAACAATGCTGTGAGCTTTAATCCTCCTAGAGCATCATTTCAGAGCATCCAAGCTAAGTATGTCCTCACGCCGCAGCTTTCCAATGTCATTGGCCAATGAAAAAACCCACTATATTTCCAACATCTATGAGTTACAGCTCTACACATTTAACATATGAATGGGGTCATGTAATACAGTCTTTCTGTGCCTTAGGTCATTTCTAGTTTCAGCCATATTTCCCCAGCTTATATGACTTTATCCCTTTTCTTCTTGAGTATTATTTAATTAAAATATAATTATGACATTTCCCAATCTCCCTCCTGGTAGGGATGGATGAAGCATACACTTTGGAAAGAAAGATTATACTAAAAAAAGTATTTAATCATAAGGGTGGAGTGAAGAAATAGTGAAGCCAGTAGACTTCCAAGTAGAATGAATGACATAATGGATAAAATTCTGTCACTTCTCAAGGAAAACACAGGCTCTGTTGAAAGCATCTTTGTAGATAGCAGAACCCTTTCCCACATTTACAAGTAAATGAAAACCACAGATTCCACTCTTCTTTATCTATGAGACTGCCCACAGCAGGGAAAATGGTCAGCCTGGAGAACTGCAGTAACTCTGGGCAGAGTGACGTCAAAACGTTTTTCTCTGAGAGAACTGGAGCAGGTCTCCAATGGTGATGTGACTGCTAGGATCAGTCCCTAACGCTGACCAGAGCATACCACCCCAATTCGCTATGGGGATGTGCCTGTGATATTCAGGCCACATTTCTCACCATGAGAAGTCTGTGAGGGGACAGCAGAAAGCCTGCCACAAGAATCTCAGTTAGTTGGGATTTTAACCAATACAATTAAAGCAAACATTTCAGGACAAGTTGAGACTGACAACGTTCATTTCCTGTAAAGAGGAAATGCAAATAAATTCTGGCCAGAAGGGACAAACTGTGATTTATTGAAAACTGCTGCAAATTTACTCTATTCCTAAGTTGGGAATCCAATTTTCCTTCCCTTGAACAGAGGCGGGTCCAAGAGCTAAACTCACAAGAACTCTTGTATCTATGGTCAGTGTTCCTCAGAGATACCAGACAAACCTTATTCCTAGAAAATTGTAGGAAAGTCCAGGCTAGACAGAAAGCAAGTGTTACTCACCAGGCTCCACACAATAACGACTCTCCATTCAGACAGGGCTTATTTATCAATTAAAGAACATAGTGCTTTAAAAATACACTAAGTGCTTCAGTAAGCAACACTGCACTGTCTTTCCCAACGTGACACACAAAAGTGTGGCAGACAACAATCATCCATTTTTGGTTTAAGTTAACATGTTTTTGCAATAGGAAAACTCAGATACTATAACTGGAACCCTAAAAGGGATATGATAGAACATCTGCCACATATTTATTTAAAAAGTGCAATGAATTTGAATTTTAGGGTCATTTAAGTATCACAGGATTTCTTCTGTACTTCAGATGTCTAGACATATCTGGATTTTAAATAATCAGTATATGGTTACTGAGTCTTCTTAACATACTAGTAAGTGGTATATGCCCAACAAACTGTTGTGAATTACATTCTCATTCACTGACTTATGTGGATACCACAAAGAAATGAGCAACAGGATGTAGGATTTAAGGAGATGGCCAGCCAATCTGGACACACACTTTACACCTTAATTTATGTCATTGCATTTGAAAACAATTTTGAATGAACCCAATGACTGCAACTTTTCAAACCCCATAAGACAAAGTAATGAAAATCTGTGTTTCTCAAGTCTATTTCATGCATACGGATTTGGTTTCTATTCAATTCTGTCCAAATAACATCTGTAATTTTTCTCAATGGCCTCTGACATAATCATTTAGATGACCAAGACCTGGACGCCATTATCCAGCATACTTTCCCTTCCAAGTTTCCAAGAATGGCCTCTGTTACACAGCAAGGTTAGTAGCAAGAAAACTAGTAATGCCACCTGTCAAGCTGTCTCTTACACAGGTTAGCATACAACAAGAAGATTCTAAAAGAACCAGGTAGGACTGGACACTACAGGGCACCTTCCCAACGGAAGGTTCCCAATGGAACTAACCTTCCCAAGAGGAAGGAATGACATATTGTTTTACTGGTTGTCTTAGTCAGGGTTTCTATTCCTGGACAAAACATCATGACTAAGAAGCAAGTTGGTGAGGAAAGGGTTTATTCAGCTTACACTTCCACATTGCTGTTCATCACCAAAGGAAGTCAGGACTGGAACTCAGGCAGGTCAGGAAGCAGACGCTGATGCAGAAGCCATGGAGGGATTTTTCCTGGCATACTCAGCCTGCTCTCTTATAGAACCAAGACTACCAGCCTAGAGATGGAACCACCCACAAGGGACCCTCCCCACTTGATCACTAATTGAGAAAATGTCTTACAGCTGGATCTCGTGGAGGCATTTCCCCAACTGAAGTTCCTTTCTTTGTGATAATTCCAGCCTGTGTCAAGTTGACACAAAACTAGCCAGTACACTGGTTGATGCCACATGTAAATCTGGCTGTCATTCCCCCATGTGAGGAGCAGGAGCAGGGTTTCAGTTTTGGCTAACCAGAGATGCATTCTACACACTTTGATGTACAGTGTAAGGAAGGAGAAGCCATACAAGAGGCAGAAAAGCAGGGGAGGGGGTGTAAACCACTGTGACTGCTTCAGAGAAGGAGAATTCCAGAGTGGGAATGAGGTCCGTTTACCTTAAATTACATAAGTGCATAACGTTCTTTAAGTTCTCCCTCACCCTGCTGACCTGACACAAACGCTTAGCAGCCTAAAACAAGGTGAGCTTTTCCCCCACTGCTCCGGGGGTCCCTGCTAATGGACTGGCTCAAGTTCAAGACCAGATCGAAGCATGTTTGTACAACAGTTGTGGGCCAAGTAGACATCCTGTCTTTCTTGAAAAGTAATCAACCAAAACTTAGGGCTGGAACCCTTCAAAGGCTTAAGAAACGCCAGCCCTAAAGGTGAAGCGGGACATCAGCTTCCCCACCCCTCACTCTACCTGCCAGTGGTTGCTTCTCTCCATGTGCCCACCGCACCTGTTCTCCCTCAGCCCTAGCCAGAGCTTTTCTTTATCAGGTGATTCTGGTAGATTTGTCCACGGTGCCCCAGAATTTCCCAGCTACGACCGGTTGTGTCTCTGATTCTTTTCTTACCCGTTTAATTCACCGACTGGCCGACTGGCCGAGAAAAACGATGACAATCAATACTCCATGATCATACCGGCGTTCTGTGAAACACTCGAGAGGCAGAAAACCCACCTATTTTAGATGTACTGAGAAAACCTCAAGATTCATCTGAGAGTGGGGGTCAGCTAGTAACAAAGTCTTCCCAGCCAAGCGGGAAAGTGAGCTCTCAGCACCACCTGAGATGCAAGTTCCTCAGCTGACCCACCAAGCCTGATCTTTGCACCATATCCCACTCCCATGCAACCATCCTGCACTCCTGTCCCAGAAGCCCACGGTAGACTCGGGTTGTGCTCAGAGTTCTGACAAACATCAATCAGGGCACCGTCAGACACGCCCTCTCCCCAGCCCTGACCAGTATCTTTATGGACCAGAATGTAAGGACAGCGCAGGTCAGTTTCTCCCGACCTCCCACCCATCGCTGCTCTGCTTGCTGCTAGATGGATCCCCGCACCTCGAACAGTGCCTCAGGCTGCGCTGCTCCCTGGACCAACCTCGATGTCAGCGATGCAACTCGAGAGCTGAGCAGGACAGCACTCTCACCCAACTTTGGGGAAACCGCACACTTTCAGACTCAAATACTGTTTCCGGAGCAGGTCCCTGTGACGACACAGTGGCCAAACTACATTTCCCACAAGTCTGTGCGAAAGAAATTCCCGGAAATCAGCTAGGGCTGTTCCTGGATTTGTCCCTGGCAACCCGCAGGAGTGTATGAGAAAAAGAAGCCTACTATGCTTGACAGCCATTGGGAAGTCAGGCTGGTTTTCATCTCCAGATCCACAACATGAGATATATGAATATGAGTCAAGCCTTTGACAGAAATATTAGGGTGACGGGTCCTTTCCTATCCATGTGTTGTGATTTTAATCTTACTACTCCTTGAAAAAAAAAATCAGCACCACGAAGCAATCACTAGTGTGGGAATAAAAAAATATCTTTTAAAGATGATTTTTCAAACCAGCATTGATGTGCCTTATTGTGCTCTTAGCTGCCTGGTGGCTTATGGAAGAAGGACCCGGGATCCAAGGTTGGACTGGGCTATTTATAGAGACCTTATTTCTAAATAAGATGGATAGTTTAGGGTAAAGGCCTTTGGGTGTAATGGCTTTGACTCAACACTACGCATACATAAATAATTCTTGTTCTTCTGTGAGCCATATACATATATCAGATTCTACAACTGGTAAAACTATTCCTGTGAACACTGGAACCCGTAGAGTACAGAAGTGGGCCAAGAACACACAGATGGTTTTAATAATTGAACAAAGTTAAAAGTTCAGCTCTTGAAATGAAAGGAAAGACCATCCGGAGACTGCCCCACCTGGGGATCCATCCCATATACAACCACCAAACTCAGACACTATTGCATATGCCAGAAAGATTTTGCTGACAGGACCCTGATATAGCGATCTCTTGTGAGGCTATGCCAATGCCTGGCAAATACAGAAGTGGATGCTCCTAGTCATCTATTGTATAGAACACAGGGCACCTAATGAAGGAGCTAGAGAAAGCACCAAAGGAGCTAAAGGGGTCTGCAACCCTATAGGAGGAACAACAATATGAACTAACCAGGACCCCCCACCCCAGAGCTGTGCAGGACCCTTCATTACTGTATCCTTTACAGGGAGGTATATGACCTGACTGTGTAGTTTTATACTTTATCTAGCTCAGAATTGTAACTCCTTTAAAAGGTTGTTCAATGGACTGCATTATATGATGTTATACATAATGCAAATATTTCCCAAGTTCCTCTCTACAAAGCAGAGGTTTTCTATCCATGTATGCATATATGGAATGTTTCCTATTTACCTATGGAACTTGTGCCTTTTGGCTGTTGTACTGGCTGGTTTTGTGTCAATGTGACACAAGCTGGAGTTATCACAGAAAAAGGAGCTTCAGTTGAGAAATGCCTCCATGAGATCCAGTTTAAGGCATTTTCTCAATTAGTGATCAAGGAGGAAGGGCCCCTTGTGGGTGGTGGCATCCCTGAGCTGGTAGTCTTGGGTTCTATAAGAAAGCAAGATGAGCAAGCCAGGGGAAGCAAGCCAGTAAGGAACATCCCTCCATGGCCTCTGCATCAGCTCCTGCTTCCTGACCTGCCTGAGTTCCAGTCCTGACTTCCTTTGGTGATGAACAGCAATGTGGAAGTGTAAGCTGAATAAACCCTTTCCTCCCCAACTTGCTTCTTGGTCATGATGTTTTGTCCAGGAATAGAAACCCTGACTAAGACAGCTATCCACCTTCTGGACTACTTCGATGATTATTCTTTACTTGGTTCTAAGTCATCTGCCTATGCTTCACATGCTGATAATACTGAAAGTCTCTCTCTTGGACAAGATTAAATGGAGTTTTTATTTAGCAATGTCTAGCTTGTGAGCATTCTAATTCAAAGAAATAAAAAAGGCATCATAGAAGATCCAGCTCAGTTTTCTGCTCTACAGATGTAAGTGGTAGAGGGGAAATGCTTTTAAGCATGCCCCACTTGTTATCTTGTTCACACTACAAACTGTAAATAGGCCACCTCATCACATACATCCTTGTAAACAGAGGCACCCTTCCTTTTCATTCCTTTAGTCTCTGCGTCAGTTTCCCTTTCTGTTGCTACCAAGAATATCCTGACCAAAAGCACCTCGGTCAACACTAAAGTGATTATTTGGCATACAGGTTATGGACCACATCAAGGTTGGATTCTTTTTTGTTTTTTTGGTCAGCTTAATATAGGGTAGTTATCTGGGACGAGGTACCTCTAATGAGAAAATACTTCTATCTAGATTCCTAGGGCATTTTCTTGATTAATGATTGATTCTTGATGTGTTAGTGGGAAGTAGGGCCTCACCCATGAAGGTGGTTCTGAGCACCTTCCCCTATCAATCCTCAATCAAGAAATTACCAGACTATAGCTAGTCTGATAAAGATAATTCCATAATTAAGGTTCCATCTTCCTAGAGGACTTAAGTTGTGTCATGTTGACAGAATCTAACCGTTATACTCTCCTATTGGAACTCCATGCTACTAATTTTAAATAGCTCTTACGAATTTCAGATGCTGAAGGAGGAAAGATATACATATGTTGGGGGAGGAACCTTTGCTCAACGTGCATGAACAAAGTGCTAAATCAGTTCTTTATGCTTGTGGTGATTCTCCACTGTTTTCTCCCCCAAGTGACCTTGCAGCAATGACACGGATGGTCCATTACCACTTTATTTAGTCAAGTTGAAAAGTGCTATATAACTTTTGGTACATTAATAAAAAAATATTGCCCTGTTAATCTTAAAGTACAGGTAATGAGATGGACACATGATTGTTATAGACTCTTAAGGTTAGAAGGGCCGCCCTGTATGTTGACATCACTATTCTGTGGGACAGGCTCATGGGCTAATAAAAAAGAGAAGGGATGGGTGGTGCTTTGAATGAGGATGCTCTCTACCCCAAGTCGTATACTTGAGTTGTTGGTCTCTAGTTGATGGAACTGTTATGGAAGGATTTGGAGCTATGGCCTTGTCACAGAGGGGTAGGGTAGAACTTGAGGTTTCAAAAAGCCCACACTATTCACAGTTGACTTTTTCTGCCTCATACTTACAGATCAAGATGTAAGCCCTAAGTTACTCCAGTGCTAAACTGCCTGCCTCCTGCCACTCTCCCTACTGTGATAGTCATCATCCCTAACTCTCTTGAACCATGAGCCCAAAACTAAAAGCTTTCTTTTACAAGTTGCCTTGCTCATGGTATTTTAACACAACAACAGAAAACTAAGACAGGTGGGAAAAGAACAAGCCTTGTTGTTGGACTGTGAATCAATGTAATGGGTTATTTCACGGTCCTGCCAAACAATTTCACCACTGGGATCGTCTGCAGCCTCAGACCAATGATCTTAATAAACCCTTTCTTCAGTTTCTTTTGACAGATGTTTTATCAGGCACGTTAGAAAAGCATGGGCATCACTTATCCACTTGCTTTTTCTTCAATGCAGGAACATATTTGATTCAACTATGAAATAATGAATCTTATGAATATAGACTCGGGATTTAATTTAAAAATGATGCATATAAGTATTTTTCCTGCATGTGTGTCTGTACACCATGTGCAAGCAACTGTCAATGGTAGTCAAAAGAACTCAACAGGTATCTAACCCTCAAGAGACTTGAGGCCCAGGGAGTGGGTTGGCCTACTGGAGGAAGGAGGAGGGAACCTGGGCACACATCCTCTTGGAGGCAGGGGGCAGGAAGAATGACATGAGGAACTGTAGAAGTGAGACCAGGAAGGGGGCAATGGCTGGACCTTAAAAAAATGAAAATAATTTTTTCAAAAAGTGTCAAATCTCTGGAACTGGAAATACATAGAATTGTGAGCTACCAGAATCTCTAGAAGACCACCCACTCTTCTTAACCAACTGAGCCATTTCTCCAGCCCCAGATTCAGACATATATCTAGCAAATGAAATTAAAAACCACCACCAACAAGTTTGGGTATTATGACAAAAAAAAAGAGACCTGTCCTTCACATGTAAAGCAAATTTTACCTTTAAAAAAACCAAAATAAACAATCACAGCGACACCTTAACAGAACAAGAGAGGCAGAGAAACAATTGAAAGGATGTAGAACAGAAATCTTAAAATGTTAACACTCTTCCATGTTGAAAAAAAAAAATCTCAGCAGAACAAGAGAAGCAGGGAAATTTTTCAAGTAATATTAGCTAGTTAAAACCAAAACCAAACACACACACACACAAAACACCAACTCAAATACAGTAACAAACAAACAAACCAAAAGAAACAAAACACTTGGAGCTCACATCACACATCCAGGGAGAACCTGCCGTCCTCTCTTCAGTCATCCAGTCTCATCATTGCTTTTCTACATAAGCCTAAACCACTGCCCGGAGTTTCCATAAAATGCAAAGGAATAAAACACACAGAAATCAAGAGGTGAGAAAGTCTTTCCTTTTCCACTCATCAGCCTACAGGCAGAAAACCCTAAGGGCTCAACTAAAGACAATAGTATTTAGTGAACTCCAATGAATTTCAGAGTCTAAAAATTAAAATTAAAAAAGTAATAAATACTTATATTCCCTACAATCAAAGCAACCTATCTGGAAAACATTCAAGGAAATAATCCAATTTGTGATACTATCAAAATATTTGAATAAATTAACCCAATAAAGTGAGAACTTTGTACAAAGGAAGTGATAAAATATCCATGAATTAAAAAAATACTTAAATGGATGAAATACATATTATGCTCAGAGAGTGGAAGCATCAGTCACATTGAAATGTCAATCCTACAAAATTCAATCTGTATCCATAGTACAATGTCTAGCTAACTTTCAGTTAGCTAGAATGTGACCAGAAATTTGAATAAGGTGAGAATAGAAATGAATTTATTATATTTGAAAGTCATATTTTCCTTATATGTGAACTTTTTCTCTAGTATGAGTTATCTGCTGTCTAAACAGTCTTCTGTGACTATAAAATACCTAGTCATATTCATCACACTTGTGTGGTTTCTTTCCTTAATGAATTATTTGACGTTTCTTAAGTTGAGGAAGAAAGTAAAAACATTTTGTCACAGTCTTCATATTTGTAGGACTTATTTCTAGAATGAATTATTTGCTATTGCCTAAGACTTGAAGTAAAGTGGAACATTTTCCCAAATTCTTCACATTTGCAAGGTTTTCCTCAGTTTGAGGTAATTTGTGCTAAACAAAGTTTTTTGTTTTTTTTTTTTTAAAGATTTATTTATTTATTACATGTAAGTACACTGTAGCTGTCTTCAGACACACCAGAAGAGGGCGTCAGATCTCGTTACAGATGGTTGTGAGCCACCATGTGGTTGCTGGGATTTGAACTCTGGACCTTCGGAAGAGCAGTCGGGTGCTCTTACCCACTGAACCATCTCACCAGCCCCCTAAACAAAGTTTTTAATTACAAAAGGCTTTCCCACATTCTTCACACTTGTAAAATTTTGCTCACACTTGTGAATGGATTCACAGGTGATTAGAGAGCTTCCATGAAGATTTAAAGGTCTTGTCACACACTTCACACTTAGAGGGATTCCAGAGAATGAATTCTTTGATGAACCTTAAGGCAAGAAGGATAGTAAAAAGTTTGCCACACTCCACATTTGCAAGATTTCAGTCCAGCGTGATGCACTTTCTGCAGATTAAAATGTGAATGATACGAAGAGGCCTTTTCACATTCTTCATACTTGAAGGGTTTCTCCCCTGTATGAATTTTCTAGTGTTCAAACAGTACTGAGGGGGGAAAATCAAAGGGAACACTAAAGGCCTTACCACATAGTGCACATTTGTAGGGTTTCACTAGTGTGCAGGTTCTCTGGTGTTTAATAAGGAGTGAGTTGCAATCAAAGTCTTCACAACATTTTTTTTTATTTGTATAGGGTTTTGCTCAAGGTGTGAAAAAGTTAATATAGAGAAATGATGGCTCGTTGCTGTGAGCAGTGTCTGCTTTTCCAGAGGACCAGGATTTGGTTCCCAGCACCGACATATTAGCTAACAGCAATCTGTCACCTTTCCTATGCCCACTGTGGACACCAAGCAGGCAGAACACCAATAGTAAGTAAGGTCAAACTGAAAACAAAGGAAATCAACCTTACAATAAAGTATAAAAAGCACAAAGAATAAACCCAAAATAAAGATTCCATAGTGAGACAGGGTTGGGAAGAAAATGAAGACTAGCAAATATAAATGCTTGCCAAAGTAAGAAGAGTGTGAAGAAAAATTAAAGGACAATGAATGTCTTTAAGATGGCTCAGCAGACAAAGATACTTAGTACCCAGCCTCATTACCTGAGGTAGATCGTTAGTACTCACCTGGTAAAAGAACTGACTCTCACTCGTTGTTCTCAGAAAGGCAGAGGCACAGCATGACAAATGTACCCACATACACATGAACACACACAAAATCATAAATACCTCCAATCAGGAACACTGAAGAACTGTAAAGGATTTATAAAAGAAGCAAAGATGGTGGCACATGACTGTAACATCAGTCATTGAAAGATATCAGTAAAAAAAAAAATGAGGTAATTAAGACTGGCTTAGGGCATAGGTACTTCAAGGTTAGCCTATGCTACACGAAGTCTCCTCTCAAAAAAAAGTACAGGACAGAAAAGAGGAAAACATTAAGGAATGTGATATTTAAGCTTGCATTATTTTGAAGGAAGTAATGGAAATGATTTTAAAACTTTAATAAACTGTGGTCTGGATAACATAAGTCCATGAGTCTATGTAGCCACCAGCAACTACATGAACTGGGTTCCTGAGAGGAAGGCTGGGGCTGTATGGGAGAGACGAGAGAAGAATGAGACCAAGACAGGCACTGATCAAGGCCCAAAGTTTACTTTTTGAGTCTGAACTTAAAAAGGGGAAAGCCCATTTCCCCATCACACCAGGCTCTAGTCATTGCTTTGTCACCAGGCTCATTGCTTTATCAGGATTGTGTCAGGAAGACAGGTTCAGACTCTCAGCAGGTAGTGGCATCTTCGAGAAAACTGCAGCTGTGGCAGAACAATAGACCTCATCTAGGTTGGAAGATTCCATCCTAGGTTGATTAGCTGCCTGTGGCAGAGCAGGTCTGAGCCAGCATGCTCAAGGGTACAAGTCTAGCTCTTTGTGTTGTTTATATTTTTGTCACCTTGAAACACACATTGGCCATCTGGGAAAAGGAAATATTGAGAAAATGCCTCCCTCAGGTTGGCCTACAGGTGGAGGTGTTTTTCTTGATCAATGACTGATGAGAGAAGGCACAGGCCACAGTTGGAGATGCTGCCACTGGGCAAGTGGTCTTGGGTTTCATAGTTTAAAAAACAAGGACAAGCTGAGTGAGACATGGAGATCAATCCAGTAAACAGAGTCCCTCCATTGCTTCTGCTTCAGTTCCTGTTTTTTGTTTGTTTTGGTTTTTTGTTTTTGTTTGTTTGTTTTGAGACAGGGTTTCTCTGTGTAGCCCTGGCTGTCCTGGAACTCACTCTGTAGACCAGGCTGGCCTCAAACTCAGAAATTCACCTGCCTCTGCCTCCCAAGTGCTGGAATTAAAGGCCTGCGCCACCTCTGCACAGCTAGTTCCCGTCTTAAGTTATTAGACTTGTAGACTTTTGGATTGGCTTTGATCTGACTGTAACTGATCCCTGGTCCCCCTCTCTTGGAATAAGAGATAGCTTGGCTTTCATTTTGCAAGAAGTATCAGTTGAGAGACTTTAGACTTTTAAAAAGATATTGGATATTAAAGAGATGAAATTTAAAGTTGAATTTTTAAAGACCATGGGGCTTTTACAAGTTGGACTGTAGTTTATATTGTGATATGAATATTAGCATCAAATCTTGAGGGTAAACAGAAAAGGAAAAAGTTATGGTTTAATAGGGTTGTGCTTTTGTGTCATGGTAACAGGGAGTCAACTATATTGGTCATCTTTTTGTCAATTTGACAAAAGCAAGGGTGATATAAGAAGAAAGAACCTCAATCATGAAAATACATCCATCACATTGGCCTCTAGGTAGGTCTCTAGGACATTTTCCCTGAATTATGACTGATGTGTAGTAGACCCAGTACACAGTCAGTGGTGTCATAACCGAGCAGGTAAACTTGGATGTATAGAAAGCAACCTGAACAAGCATGGGGAGTGAGCCAGTAAGCAGCAGTACTCAATCAATAATCATCTTCCAGAGATCTATGTTCAATCATGTTCATTGCTGCTCTATTCAAAATCTTTAAGCCATGGAAACAATTATGTGTTCTTCAACTAATATGGCAACTCATTGCTAGTCCTTAAAAATAAATTTTGAAGCCAGGCCTGGTGCAGCCACCTGTGATCCCTGAGATAGAATCATCACACTCAAAGGCCTGACTGGGTTAGAGTAAGTTCAAAGCTAGCCCAAGCAATGTTTAGGGAAAATGTTAATGAAGGAGAAACAAAAACAACAGATAAAGATGGAAAGATAACTAATTTCTCATTTCAATAACCTATTTAAGAAAAATACCAACCCCCCAAATGAACAAACACAGCCTGCATCTCACCTATTATGATACTGTGCAAGCCACAAATGAGTCAGAGTCCACAGCTACAAAAGCAATTTCCATGTGAGCATTGTGCAGGTGATGGCCTGCAGTACAATTCAGTACACTTGCACAAGGCTAACAGTCCTGCTTTCTGGGCTGGGCTGTATGGAACATACCTTAAATCCCAACACAGGCAGTCAAAAGGACTAATGTGAGCTTGAGAACAGAATATTTTACATAGCAAGTTCTAGGCCAGCCAGGAAACACAATGAGATTGTGTATAAGGGGAAAAATTTCCCTGCTTTCTGAATTTTCATACAAAGAAACTTCTAACGTGTATTTAGTATCTTTCCATCTGTCCACCACTTCCTCAGTCCATACATTCATTTAGCTTTTAAGCTATTTAAGAATTTTTATTTTCATGACCACTGAACCAATTTCACCCTTCCATACCTGGCTTTCAGAATGGAGGCTAAATGTTCACTACAAGGACCTGCTCCTGTGTTCTTTTCTCAGAGGGAGAGTCACATGGCTCCATGGTAGGGGTTGACTGGTCTTGAGGTAGAATGCTGAATGTATTGACTCTCGATGCAGCATTAGGGTGAGCTTCAGCTTCTTAAAGCTTAATCTGCATTGCTTAGTGTCTTGACTCTTGTCTAATCCTGAAATTGTGCCTGAGTGACAGAATCCTGAAAGTCCAGAATGCTCTTCCTTGAGCTTCCCTTAGTTCCCACAACTCAGGACACAGGATGATTCCCTGAATAAGAAGAAATCAGAATTGAGTTCTTAGGATACAAAAGGAGCTACTTGGAATAAAGAAACTCACAGCTGCATGGATTAATATGTCTCCCTGTCTTCTCTTACTGTCTTCTGTTTGTCCATTCAGTGTTACTTATATATTCATGATACTGCAATTCCTGGGTTTGTAATCCTTGATATCAGTTATACACAAACTACCAGAAGTAAATATTTACACATGAGAGATACTAGCTTCTAAGCAGAGACAGTAGAAGGATGGCACTAGCCATTGACAGAAGCCACTCATGTTCTGGTCTTCTTAAAAACTTCCTTTCAATAACTGATCACAACTTGAGTTCATATTAGGTGACAGAACTGGAATCTTTATGTTGTAATGGACACAGGAAAATTAATACAGACTGTGGTGAAGAGGAAGCTCTAATACTAGACTGCAAGTTAGAACCTGGCAAGATGGTTACAGTTTTAGCAAGGACTTAGTAAAAATATAGTTAGGAAATGTGTATTTGGTGAGTGTTAATGCACAGTAGTTGAAAAGTTACAATCTGCTCAAAAGACAGATTCACCTGTCATTCTTTGCACCATTACAAGGATACACTTGCTGATTAATCAACATCACTACCACATTCTGCAAGCAGACATTACTCCATCACAAGGATACACTTCCTGATATGACCAACATCAGTACCACATTCTGCAAGCAGCCATTATCTCTTGCACTAATGCTTGTGTTGTTTTTAATACTGTTCTTAGTCTTTGAGAATTTCATACAATGTACTTTTCTCTTTCAAATTATTTTTATTTTTTGCAATAAAAAGTGAAAATATAATTACATATTTTACCCCTCCTCCTTCCAAGCTTCCCATATTCCTCCTTCCTCCCCCTCAAATTCATGGTCTCTTTATTATTGTTACATATATGTAAGTGAACGAATATGCAAATGCAACCTGCTGAGTCCATTCAGGGTTACTTTTATATTTATGATTGATCACTTGGTCTCGGATAACCAGTTAGCAGACACCTCTCTGAGGAAGATTAATTCTCCCTCTTATAGCACTCATTAGTTGCTTCTAGTTCTCGCTCGGTAAGATTTCCCTCTCTCATTTTAGCATGTCCATTGCTGTTATCAGTGTTCAGGGTTTTTTTAAGGCAGCCATACTGTTGCAGTTCCATGGGTGCCGTTACCCTGTCATTTCTAGGATAACCTAAAGGCACACTTCCTGCTGCCCCACCCAATACTAAGCCTCAGTCAGTCAGGCTGTGTTGTAAATGTTTTTGTCTCTGTGTGTGCGTGTGTGTGCGTGCATATATGTGTTGACCTTTTGCATCTCTCCATGAAATGTCTGTCACACACATAATTGGTGCCTGAAATGGGACACAATAAAACCAATAATTTGGGGAGAAAAAGTGTGCATGGTACTGGCTCTAGGAAGCAAGGCATGCAACTAACTAAGGCTGATCAGGTTGAGCATTCAAGAACAATATTTAATACAGCAAGACTTTCCCGTGTTGACAGTGGCTGCATGGTTCTTGCTACAGTTTAAGTGAGACATGCAACTAATGTTAACAATCAGGATCAGATGTGCCTATGGGAAGAATTCCAGAAGGGCAATCTTTGTCTATGTGCTATGGGGTAGAATGCCAACTTGATGAGTGTGGTCCACCATTTGGCTATGGGGATATCTTGAAAAAAGTTAAAGGTCTAGAGACAATGTTTGCAGCCTCTGATGGTAAAATCCAGGGTTGAGATTGTTGGCAAGCAGCTACAGAGGTTGCCTGGCCTCTGTAGTGTGTAATAAGAAATGGATCCAAGAATGCCATTTATTTCTTTGTGTAAAGGAAGAATTGCAAGAAGAAAGGAAGTTAGGGACAACATTCTTCACCTTTGCCCCTGATCTGATAAGTGAAGCTAGAGAAAAGAGAGGATAGGAGAGGTGCCTTGGCTTGCCCTTTCTTACATCTTAGCAGCCAAAAGAAAACCATAGTAAAAGTCATAGCGAACATCCCTCAGGAGAACATGGTAAAAGTGAGAGATGACATTCCTCACGTCCTGCCTTGGATAAAAACAAAACAAAAACAAAAGAGCAAAATCTGTGTTCTAACATGCAGGCAGAGGTGTAGCAATGGCCAATAAAAGGTCGTAGTGCAATCAGGAAATACTCAGCACTTGAACTGGAATCAGCAAAGACTTTTAAACTAGAATTGAAAGCGCCTGCTACAGCCTGGCTAAGAGAGACTGAGGGACACCCGAGTAGATGGGATTGGCCTCCCTGCTGTGGAGGCAGAGAAACTGCAATACAACCACCATCTCTCCTGAAAGCAAAGGCTTCAGACGCTGATCCAAGATGAGAGAAACTGTCCCTGATGAGTTTTTTCCAGAGCCATGCCAAACACCTGGCTATCTTTATCTGAGGTGCCAGAGGATCAGAGTGATGGACATTACTGAAGGACCCAGTAATAACAAAGGCTGCATCTGAACTCCAGATCATTGGGAACATAAGGAGAACTATGCTTTTAGAGAACTTAATGTAAGAGGTTGATTCTTCAGGCACCTGAAGACTCGCGTGCAGCTTTAGTGGCTTTGCTATGCCTTTTGGTTGGGTAGGATCATAAAGTAGAAAGGCTCTGACAGAACTAACTGATTTAGGCAAATATGTAAACAATGTCCATAAAGTAAGAGAGCCGAAAAGACAATAAAAATGTAGAGTAGAGGAAGATAATATGTCTAGTGACTCAAAGACAGATGTAGCAATATTTGTTTTGAGTCAGATTTCTGGATCTCCAAATCCATGTTTAAGAAACTCCAAAGATTCGGGAGGCAGAGGCAGGCGGATTTATGAGTTCGAGGCCAGCCTGGTCTACAAAGTGAGTTCCAGGACAGCCAGGGCTATACAGAGACCCCCCCCCCCCAAAAAAAGAAACTCCAAAGATAAATGTTCAAAATATCTGCTGGACTTCAATGATATCTCTAGAACATTACAAAGAACAGACGAAGACTATGCATTCTGATAGGGGCACAAGGAACAATCTCTAAAATGAACCAAATTACAGGCCACAACCAAGCGTTTATGAAAACAGAAAAGAAGCAATCCTGTAATCCTATCAGAGCATATCGTACTAAAAGTAGAAACAGAAAGACTAATCTCAGAAAGTGGACAACTAATTGGTGACTAAAAAGATATATATGTTTAATTGAACCATGGCTCAGTGAATAAATCCAAGAGAACGGAAGTCCTAAAAAGAAAGGTTCCACTAAAATTCTTAACTGAAATATCAGAGAGATCTCAAATAACATAACGATCCACCTCAAAGTTGGAGAAAAGGAGCCAAATCAAAATACAGAAATTGACACAAAGTATACATAATATATACTAAAAATAATAAAAACGAGTACTAAAATTCATGAAGTAGAGACATGATAAAAAAAATACAGAACTAAGCAAATGCTGGGTTATTTCATAAGATAGAGAAGATTCACCAAATCCTAGCAAAACAAACAGAGGTAGGCAGGGGGGTGATGGTAGAGGAGAGGGAAGAACAGAGGGGAAAAAAAGGAAAAGGGGAAGGTGGGAGGGGGGAGACTAAGAAATAAATAGGAGACAATTTAGAAATGGTAGAAGAAATTAATACAGTTCTAAATATTTACAACTGAGTAAACATGAAGCCAGAAGATATAGACATCCTAACCAGTCCTATAACAGTAAGGAGCCTGAAGCAGGAACTACAAGGCTGAATATGAAGCAGAGTGCAGGACCAGGCAGATGTACTGCAAGATTCTACCAAGCTTTTAAGATCTAACAGCACTATGAACATTCTTTCAAAAAATAGAAACAGAAGGAAACTACCAAGCTAGTTCTAAGGAGCTTGTATAAATAACAAAACTAGATACACACACACACACACACACACACACACACACACCATACCACACCACTATCCATAATGAATGTTTAGATACCCTTCCAAACAAACAAACAAAACCCAAACCTAAAAACTTCTGAGATATATGAAGTTATTATACATCACAACTAATTGGATTTTATCTCCTAGGATTGGCTCAACATTTGTAAATCAATATATAATGCTACACATTAGTAGACATAAAAACAGAAATCACATTAGCATTTCAGTGGATGCAGAAAAGGTACCTGATGAGCTGCACAACTCATCAGGTTGTGCAATGGAGGAAGAAGCTAGGAATAGATGGAACATCTCTCTCCAAAATAAAGTTAGTGCATGACAAACGGATAGCAACCTTTAGTAAGCAGAGAACAATTTCATTATTTAATGAAAACATTTCCTGTAAAATCTGAAAGAGACAAGGGCTACCTATTTTGATTCTTATTGAATACTGTGCTAATTGTTAACTACAGAATTAAGACAATATAGATAGAGCAAAAGTACAAAAATTCAATCTGAAGTTAAACTATCCCTATATTCCGATGGCATGATTCGATTCTTTATTGAAAAGACCTCTAGCATATCAGTATGTGAATCTGATACTTTTAATAAAATAGCAGCTTATAAAATCAACATGCAAAACTCACTAGATTTTATATATACCAATAACACATTCTAAGAAATCAGGAAAAAAAATGCCCATTCATAATGAGAGAATGAAAAAGAAAAGGAGGAGGAGGAAGAGGAGGAGGGGGAGGAGAAGGGAAGGGGGAGAAGGAAGAAGAGGAAGAGGAGGAGAGGGAGGATGAGGAAGAGGAGGAGGAGATTCATATAGGGGTAACACTAACCAATGTGATGAAAATTTCCTTTCTGTTTGCTTTTGAGATACTCTCACTATGTAGCTCTGCCAAGCCTGGAACTCCTATTAGCAAAATTTTTAAATACTGAAAACATTTTCCAAAGGAATACATTAGATGATAGAAAGATACTACATTTCATGAATAGGCAGAGCTCACCCTGTGAAAATGGCAATACTGATAAAAGACATCTATAAAGTCAATGCAATCCAGGGCAAACTTTCAGTGACATTCATTCATCATAGAACTAAGAAAAAAAAAAAAAGAAAGAAAAACAAAAAAGAACTCACCTGGGAACACAAAAGACCACAGACAATAAAATTTATACCAGACTTCAAATTATACAACGGAGCCATAATGAAAAGAGCTACAAGGCACTCATAAAAAACAAAATAAAACAAAGCAAAACACACACACAAAAAAAAACCATATAGACCAGTGTAATGTAAAGTAAAATGCAGATTTGAACCAATATGGCAACAACCTACATGGTGAAAACCATGTAGGGAAACGGATGGCCTTTTCAACAATTGCAGGGGGCATAACTAGATATGTACTGGTGAGAAGATGAGATTAGGTCTTTGTCTTTCATCCTATAGAAAAATCAATTTCAACTGGATAAGGGACAATAACTTAATATTAAAAATGCAAAAAGGTGCCTGGCAGTGCTGGTATATGCCTTTAATTATTTGGGATCCACACGCAGGCAGATCTCTGAGTTTAAGTCTAGCCTGGTCTACAGAGCGAGTTCTAGGACAGCCAGGACTACATAGAGGAACCCTGTCTTTAAAAACAAAAAACAAACAAACAAAAAGCAAAGGTGTTATAAACACTAACATTACATTTGCACCAACATGAATATAGCACATATGGTCTCAAAATTTTGCAGAAAAAGAATACCACAGTAATTAAATTACTATATTTGTGATGTTTGTGAGTGTGCGTGTGTGTCTGTATGTGTAAAAAAAGGAAGTAGTTTTGGAAAAGAACATGTTAAGATGGACAAAAGGAAGGATGGACAATACAAGAAATAGGAACAAAAGGTCACAGTGTACACCATTAAATAACAAACTTTTACTTTTCTTTGGCTTGCAGCCTTACTTTCCCTCTTGCTATGATAAACTATCCTTACACACGCAATGTAGTAGAAACAGTTTAGTACTGTTCCTGGTACAAGGGCAATGCTTTTACTAGTTTTTTTTCTCTTGTGATTAAACACCATGACCAGGCAACTTATGGAGGAATGACTTTACTTCAGTTTGTGGTACAGAAGGGATCGAAGTTCACGACAGAGGGCGGGCATGGTAACAAGCTGCATGGTGGCCGAAGCCGGAAGCTGAGAGTTCACATCCTCAACGGTACTCAGGAAGCAGAGTGAGAGAACTGGATGTAGAGGGAGCTCTTTATTCACAAAGTTCACCTCTAGCGACCTACTTCTAAATCTCTCCAAACAGAGCCAACAACTCGGGGCACAAATGTTCAAATGCTTAAGACTATACGGTTAACATTTCTCGTTTGAATCGCGACCCTGTGAACGTCGTGAGACATTCAGGGCAGCGGGAGCTGAAGCAGCAGTTCCTATTGCCTCGACAGTCAGAGGGCGGAGGAAGAGAGGAACGCTTCTTCTCAGTTCCCTTCCTCCTTTTATACAATCCAGGATCCTTGCTCAACAGAGGCGGGTTGGTTCCTCCCACAATCAACATGTCTGAGCACAATTAGCCTAAAACAAAGACACAACGCCCGCCCCAAACTTTGCCAAGTCTGATCAGAATCAGGGACGAATGGGTTAAAAAGGACTTTCCAAATTTTTCATACTTGCCGAGTTTCTCTCCATGATAAATATTCTGGTAGACAGAAAGCTCAAGGTAGCACATAATACCTTGTCCCATACTTCACACTTGAAGGGATTCTTTTGAGAATGAGCCCTCTTGCTGGCTGTTAAAGTTGTGAAATACGGTAAAACATTTGTCCACATTCTTCACAGCTGTAAAGTTTCTCTACAGTAGGAAGTACCTTGTATCTAATGAAGCCCTAACAATTAAAGTATGGTTTCTCTTCAGTATGAATTTTTATGGTATTATTTAAAGTCTGAAGTACAGTAAAGAGTTTTGACACATTCTTTACCTTTGTGGGGTTTTCGCCAATGTGAATTTCCTGATGTTTAGTAAGTCTTCAGCAGGTATAGAAAACCTCACCACATTCTTCCCATTTGAAAGGTTTCTCTCCGGTATGAAGTAATTTGTGCAGAGTAAGGTATGAGTGAGTCGAGAATCCCTTCCCACAGTCTTCACACTTGTAAGGTTTCTCTCCGGTGTGAATTCTCTGGTGTTTAGAACGTCCTGAGCGAGTACAAAAAACCTTCCCACACACGTCACACTTGTAGGGATTCTGAGAGTGAATTCTTTGATGTTCCTTAAGGAGTGAAGGGTAGCTATAGGATTTCCCACACTCTTCACATTTGTAGGGCTTCTCTCCAGAGTGACCAAGTCTATGCCTCATAAGGTAGGAGTGAGTAGAAAAG
Source organism: Mus caroli (assembly GCF_978045245.1). NCBI lineage: Eukaryota > Metazoa > Chordata > Mammalia > Rodentia > Muridae > Mus > Mus caroli. The sequence continues at coordinate 53,697,969 of NW_028227270.1, read as the reverse complement.
GCTTTCCCGCACTCCTCACAGTTGTAGAGCTTCACTTCAGCATGGATTCTCTGGTGCTTAGAAAGTTCGGAGCGAGTTCTAAACATGCTGCCACATATTTCACAACTGTAAGGTTTCACTCCAGAATGAATTCGTTGATGTTCCTTAAGGATTGAAGGATAACAAAATGTTTTGCCACACTCTTCGCATTTGTATGGTTTCTCTCTAGAGTGGCCCAATTTGTGCCGAATGAGGTACGAATGAGTAGAAAAGGCTTTCCCACACTCCTCACAACTGTACAGCTTCACTTCCGCATGGATCCTCTGGTGCTTAGAAAGGTCTGAGCTAGTTCTAAACATGCTCCCACACACTTCACACTTGTAGGGTTTCACTCCAGAATGAATAATCTGATGTCCCTTCAGGTTTGAACGGTAGTAGAATGTTTTCCCACACTCTTCACACTGGTAGGGTTTCTCTCCAGTATGAATTCTTTGGTGTTGGTGAAAGTATGTTGACCTACGGAAGGCTTTGCCACATTCTTCACAACGGTATGGTTTCTCTCCAGAATGAATTCTTTGATGCTGCTTTAGGGTTGAGGGATAGGAAAAGGCTTTCCCACATTCTTCACACCTGTAAGGATTCTCTGCAGAATGAATTCTTTGATGTTGCTTAAGGAATGAAGGCAAATAAAAGGCTTTGCCACACTCCTCACACTTGCAGAGATTCTCTGCAGAGTGAGTTCTTTGATGTTGCTTAAGCAATGAAGGGAAATAAAAGGCTTTGGCACACTCCTCACACTTGTAGGGTTTGTCTCCAGAGTGGATTTTCTTGTGTATATAAAGTGCTGAGCGAGTACTGAAGGCCTTGCCACACTCTTCACACTTATAGGGTTTCTCTCCTGTGTGGATTCGCTGGTGAATAGAAAGTGCCGAGTGAGCACTAAAGACTTTCCCACATTCTTCACATTTGTAGGGTTTCTCCACAGGATGAACTCTCTGGCGCTGAAGAAGGAGTGAGTTCCAATCAAAGGTCTTGTCAAATTCTTGGCATTTATAGGGCTTTCCCCCTGGTGAGGAAAAGCTGAGATATGAATGAGATCCAAGCAACATTCTTTATGTTTACAATGCTTATCTTTAATATGAGGAGTTACTCATATTTTTATAGACAAATGGGAAACTACAATATATTTCCATACCTATACTAACTGTAGTGAAACTAAGAAAATACTGTAGATAAAAATAACATAAACTTCTACTGAAAGGTGAAGACAAAAGTAGACTATAGAAACACTGAAGCTATATCCAAAGTTAAATGGCTAAGGGATCAATAATACCATCAAAAATAACAGAAACTCTTATGCTAACAGAAATAAGCCCACTAGACAAACTGTCTGATCATCAGACATAGATAAAAAGTAAAATATATCTAAATTGGGTACTTTTCTATTGCTGTGGTAAAATATCATGACTAAAGCAATTTACAGAAGAAAGACTTAAGTTAGGCTTATGGTTCCAAAACATTCTGAATCCATCATGGAGAACCGAATGAAAGCTAAGAGCAGAAATGATGGCTACAGCAGAAGCTGAGGCTCGTTTTGTGAATGCAAACCATGAAGCAGAGAATCAAACAAACAGTACAGGCAGGATTTGAACTCTGAAAGCCTGACCCCAGTTGTGTGCTGCCTGCAGCAAGGGCGACCACCAACTGGAAACCAAGTAATCAAATACAAGATCCAGCGAGAGACATCCTTATTCAGGAGCCAAACCTGGATATCTGGAAGTTAATTTTATTTGCCTTAAATTAAATGGATGTAGAGATACATAGATTTATATTAAGAATAGAGTTTCAGTTTTGGAGGTTTGAAAATATTTGCTTCATAACTCGTTTCAAGAGTTGAAGACAGTATTTTATATTACATTTTCATAACAAGGAAATAGACTCCTGGAAAATACAGACTTATGAGAAACTTTCAAGTTCATGTATAAAAGAGAGTTTTTCTAAAGCAACATTTCTGTCGATGAGTGTATCATAAAGTTAGCCTATTTATAAGAATACTCATTCATGAGATAAACAATTGAATAACAAGATATGTAAGACACGAACGTATGAGACTCACATTTGCTCATAAAGGACATACAGTCCTGATGTTCAGAACTAAAGCTCATACATTTCTGTAAAAAAAAAAAAAATCTTTCCCACAGTCAAAACTCTGACCCATCTTTGTTCCTGTTTCAAAGAACAGCAGGGATGGAAATGGAGAGCAGCAGGAGGAAAAGAAGGTCCAGTGACAGGCCCAAAGTGGGATCTAGCTCAAGGGAGAAAGCCCGGCTTTCTGTTGGATCTCTAATCTCCCACTCTGCCCTCTAACCCCGCAATTCCTACACACCTGGATGCACGGTGGCAGCTGCTGGTCTCTTCACAACTGAAGGCTCTTGTCTTTGCTCCAGAAATGTGACCAGGTATGGCTTACAGGATGCAAGACCTGTTTGTGGGAAAAGGAAACAACAATGTCTGTGTGTTCTCCTGGGAATTAACATCCTACTCCACTATTAATCTTCTGAGAGAAGGTGAAGAACTGTAGAAAATTACTTCATTAAATGTTTCCTGAGAAGCACATGTGGAATATGTAGGTGGAATCTCTAATCTGAAGATCCTTAGCTTACACAGTAAACACAAAAGCTAGCCGGGTGTGGTGGCGCACGCCATTAATCCCAGCACTCAGGAGGCCGAGGTAGGCGGATTTCTGAGTTCGAGGCCAGCCTGGTCTACAAAGTGAGTTCCAGGACAGCCAGGGCTATACAGAGAAAACCTGTCTCGAAAAAAACAAAAACAAACATAAACAAACAAACAAACAAACAAACAAAAAACCCACAAAAGCTGAAGGTGAAACATTACTTTAACATGTGTGCCCCATATCTCAGGCTACTGGGTTTATAGAATTACAACCAGAATGATGGATGCATATTCCAAAAAACAAACCAAACACCCATATTAAAAGAAGAAATACAATAAAATATTTATTAGAATATCAGCAAAAGCAGGTACATAAGTCACTGCTGCATGGCACAAAGCCCCATGGAATGTTCCACAAATGGGGACAGTTACATGTTGGTGGTGAAATACAAATTCATTTATGGACGTGAACCTTACCTAGGAACACAAGGTTGCTGTAATTCTCCAACATCACATCCCTGTACAGATTCCACTGAGCAGGCTCCAGGCATTCCCACTCCTCTGCAGAGAAATCAATGGCCACATCCCTGAATGACAGCATTTCCTAAAAGAAAAATAAATGAAATACATATCAATTAAAGTCATAATATAACAACATAAACTGCAGGATCACGTGTTGTGAACACAATTCCAAGTTTTGTACAGGATAAGAGGAGAGCTAGACTACTTCCGCCACAGGTGAGTAGCATCCCTAAGATATTTCTGATATGGTCCATGATCTCATCCCTGACCCATCTCCATGAAAAGAGAATGGAGAGATCCTACTATCACTCCTATTTGACTTTTTTTTTTTGGGGGGGGGGGAGGATTTTTTAAAAATATTTTTTATTAGGTATTTTCCTCATTTACATTTCCAATGCTATCCCAAAAGTCCCCCATACCCTCCCCCGCACTCCCCTACCTACCCACTCCCACTTTTTGGCCCTGGTGTTCCCCTGTACTGGGGCATATAAAGTTTGCAAGTCCAATGGGCCTCTCTTTCCAGTGATGGCCGACTAGGCCATCTTTTGATACATATGCAGCTAGAGTCAAGAGCTCTGGGGGGGTACTGGTTAGTTCATAATGTTCCACCTATAGGGTTGCAGATCCCTTTAGCTCCTTGGGTACTTTCTCTAGCTCCTCCATTGGGGGCCCTATGATCCATCCAACAGCTGACTGTGAGCATCCACTTCTGTGTTTGTTAGGCCCCGGCATAGTCTCACAAGAGACAGCTATATCTGGGTCCTTTCAGCAAAATCTTGCTAGTGTATGCAATGGTGTCAGCGTTTGGAAGCTGATTATGGGATGGATCCCCGGATATGGCAGTCTCTAGATGGTTTAGAGTTCCTGGGCTTGGGGAGGAGAACCATGAGGGCAGAGAGAAGAAGGTGAATAGAGAAGGCATCATGGGGTAAGAATCTTAAAATAATGGCCACATGGTTTGGCTAACTGAAGTTGTGAGCAGCCCAGATAAAACATAGCAAATTATATTATAGGATTATTGGCTGGGAAATAGACAAATTAGCATAGAGGATAGATACCTGCCCAGCTCTTGTGCTGATTAAGGTTATTATAAATATAAAGGTTGTGTATGTCTTTTATTCTAGAACTAAATAGTCAAAGGTGGGGTAGAAAAACCCCAGATTGGGATTAAAGTTTTTTACAACACACCTCCCTTTTCCTTCTTCCGTATGTTTTCCTTTGTAGGAAGCTATCTGCGCATTTGCTACAATACTACAGCAGGCTCTGAGCTCATGATACCTGTTCCTTGGTAACCTGTGTTCAAGAATTAGAATTTGTGATGCGACTTGCTATTTTCCCTTATTTCAACATTTTCTATGCTTTAGTGTTATTTTTCTTCTTATCACATTCAATTCTTAAAATGATCTATGACATCAATGATAATAATTTTCTTTTCTATAATTAAATATCAAAAATATGAGAAGTGTACTTTTTTTTTTTTTTGGTTTTTCGAGGCAGGTTTTCTCTGTGTAGCCTCGGCTGTCCTGGAACTCACTTTGTAGACCAGGCTGGCCTCGAACTCAGAAATCCGCCTGCCTCTGCCTCCCGAGTGCTGGGATTAAAGGCGTGCGCCACCACGCCCGGCTGAGAAGTGTACTTTTTAATAGATTATTTTGTAATTATTGTTACAGGTATACTTTGCAGTCTTCATACTAGTTTCATATGCTCATCTATCTGGTCAGACATCTTCCCACCCTCCACCCTGCACCACAGCTTACACTGTCCGAAATCATGTTTTCCAGCACCTGGAATACACTCCATTAGGGTCACCTACAGCCACCATTCTGGGTCACCGTTCCACTAGCTTCCTCCTCCTGTCTAACTTCACTAGAGCATACATTCACCAGTGTCTCCTCAGGCTTCTCTTCCAACTGACACTGACCCACATTAAGTGTGTCACACAGCAACCATTTTTGGTTTTAGTCAACATATTTTGGAATACTACGACTCTGAGTATGGAACTAGAATCCTGAAAAGGATACGACAGACCATGTGTCAGATTTCCATGAGAAACAAAGACTGTAAATTTATTTGGACTATTACTTCTAATATCAATGTCAGATGCCTCATTCTATATGACAGATGTCTAAGTATATTTATATATGTTTAAAATATTCAGTACACTGTTAATGCATGCTACTAATGAAATATTAAGTACAGTTGGGACTCAAACTCTTACCCATGATTTTTATGTACATAAATCTTCATACAAAAATTTTATGTACCTAAAAGAGAACAGTTAAATATAGTCTTTGAAAGAGTCTTCTATCGAAAAACCAAAAAAAAAAAAAGAAAGAGTCTTCTAGACACACATAATGTCTCAACTGCATTTGAATACAACTATGGAAGGGCTCATTGACAGAAATATTTACAACAGAAATGGAGACAATGATGAAAACCTGTACTTCTCATTCTTATTCCTTGAATATATTTTTACCTCCTATTTATATCTGTCTCAAGACTCAAATTTCTTTTTCTATGGCTTCTCTCCATGGCTTCTGACATATATCAGAATGACCACCAGGGAATGAATGTCATCACTCAGCACAACTTCCCTTCAGCATTTTTCAAGAATGACATGCCTAATACAAGGTTACTACATGAGAAAACAACCCCAAAACCAAACCAAACCAAACCAAAAACCCATTAATTCCTTCCCTCAGATGGTCACTCAGAAAAAATAAAATAAAATAAAAAGAAAGGGGTCAGGAATGGACACCATGAAATATTAGACTCCTCCCCAACGAGGAGGAAAAGTCTCAATTTAGCAGTTTGGTTTCATGGCTGGATGGCACCCCTGGGAAGGGCAGTGGAGGATGCGGTTGCCATTATCCATGTGTGGGACTGGAATTCCGTTCAGGCTAAAGGTAAAGAAGCATCCCTCACATAGCTGAACCTGTGGAGTGAGGACTAAGAGGGAAGGGTATATCATGGAGGCTGCACCAGTCAAGGATTAAAGAGGGAAATGGGGAATGAATGACTCAAGTCCCAGACTGAATGTTTAAGAAGCACAAATGGGAAGAATTACAGGAAAACCAGAAGACACATAAAGAGGTCCCGACAGAAACTAATACAAATGAACAATCAGAGAAAATAAACATTCCCTGCAAATGTAGAGGAATCTTCAAGCAAGATGAAGAGTAAAGTCCCCACACACAGAGTAATGCAGACAACTATCTATCTGATCACCAAAATTTAATGCCTTTAACAGAAGCATGTGAGCGGGAGATTTTTTTTTAAGTATATATTAACTGTTTTTTATTTATTATATGTAAGTACACTGTAGCTGTCCTCAGACACTCCAGAAGAGGGAGTCAGATCTCGTTATGGATGGTTGTGAGCCACCATGTGGTTGCTGGGATTTTTTTTTTTTTAAAGCATTTCTTTCTTTCTTTCTTTCTTTTTTTTTTTTTTTTTTAAAGATTTATTTATTTATTATATGTAAGTACACTGTAGCTGTCTTCAGACACTCCAGAAGAGGGTGCCAGATCTCGTTACGGATGGTTGTGAGCCACCATGTGGTTGCTGGGATTTGAACTCTGGACCTTCGGAAGAGCAGTCGGGTGCTCTTACCCACTGAGCCATCTCACCAGCCCGGTTGCTGGGATTTGGTTGCTGGGATTTTAACTCCAGACCTTCGGAAGAGCAGTTGGGTGCTCTTACCCACTGAGCCATCTCACCAGCCCAGAGCAGGAGATTTTTAAAGTATGCATCAAATACAGTCAATAAACCTTCTCAAGTATATGTTTTAAATGTGAGCCATGTCAGTTAGACGGAATTCTATCAGGCCGGTACTAAGCCAAGTGACAGAAGCCATTAGAAGTATTAGTGTATCCATGAACTGTTTTTTAAAATCTTTAATATTTTTACACAGAATCGTACTTAGCTTAAGTTCATCTTGAGTAATCTATAATATGGAAGATGACCTTGAAGTCCTAATCCCCGCCTTCACTTCACAATGCAGAGATAACAAGGATGCTCCAAGAATAGGCTTCAGTTTTGTTTTGTTTTGGTTTCTTTCAATCACAGGTGTGTTTAAAGTATATATACCGGAAGGGTTTGTAAGTTACAGGACAGCATGCCTCTGCTCCATGCCTACTTCTTAGGAAACCACTTTTGGTACACAAGGTAGTGTACTCTCCCCACTTTAGATAATGGAAAACACAATGCTGTTCTTGTCCTGTAGGCCAGTGACATTAACTAAGAAGTCTCTGTATTTTACATAACAGTTACATAGTCCACAGAAATATTCATACTGAAGATGTTTTAAAGCCCATGTTCCTTATTAGAATAATAGGCTTTAATGCCACACAAACACTTGATTTGACTTAAAGTGTTGTGAACTACAAAACTATACAAGAGACAGGCCAAGGAGTCTATTATGTACAAATCAAGGGACCCTAACTGAGCAAAAGCTCTTCAAATTCACCTTTCAATCTTTCTGATGCTGTATAAATGTTTATAAGTAAATAAACTGGCAAATGTTTCCAGAAGACTGTTCAGGGAGCAACAGGGAACCTGGGTGCCACAGTCAGGGACAGTGATAGAGTAGTTGTTAAGGGAGGTTTAGATGTGCAGCGTGTCCAGAGATAGAAGAGAAGACCACAATTGAAGAGCAATGTAAACACTGTTAGGTATTCAAGGTCACTTCTCCTCCCTAGGGACACTCAAGTCCTTTCCCTGAAGTCACTAACAATCTCCAGGCCATCTCTCTGCTCCCATTAACCCCTCATTTGCTTCAGAAAAGGAGTCCAAGCTTCTGACATTACACAATCTCTGACATAAGTGGATACGGTGTTTTCTAGTATTTCACTCTACAATGTAGATCAATAATATCTTGAATAAGCCTTCTCCTTTAGAACATTAGACTGTCTCTACATGTAAGTGTTAAGTCTGAAGATATAGATCACGGAGGTGGCCATGAAATATTCTCATTCAAAACAACACACCAAAAAAATCTAATAATTTATTCCAAAGAGAATGGTACTAACATCCTATACACCAACCTCCTTAGCAGAACTCTGTCCCTGGAAACTAGGAGCATCTATTAACTCAAACCAAGAGTATTAGGCCGGCCATAAATAGGAGGTGCCAGATCTCCACTCGATCTAGAAGTCCTGAGAAATCTGACCACAGCCAAGTGGCCAAGTGATCACAGCCAACAGGCTTCCTGAGGCAAGCAGGAATTTGGGCTCCTATTAACACCTCTGGCGCAAGCAGAGGGCCGGCTCACCCTGCGGAGGGCAATACTGAACCTTCCACCATTCCACATTTCTGTGCTACAGAGCCAGCTCTCCCACCCCAGAAGCTTATACAGCCGCGTCCTAACAAAGCTTTCACTCACAGCGCCACCCTCATACTGCTCTCCCCACCCAGATTTGCATCCAGGCTCAGTGGCCCAGCTCAGGTCAGCAGCACAGCATCACCAACTCGGCTTCTCCCTGCCTCTGGTCCACCTCGGCTCCGCTCCCTCCAAGCTGGACCACTCCCCTGCACATTCCCTCAGGCTGCACTGCTCCCTTGACCAACCTCCATGTCAGAGATCCGATCGAGAGCGAGGAGCAGGACACAGCACCGCTAACTTAGGGGAAGACAAACGTCTGCAGACGGGATGCGGAAGTGCGGTTCGCAGAGCGGCTGCTTGTGACGTCACAGAGGGCGCGACTACATTTCCCAGAGTTCTGTGTTCTCCCTACTGACAGCGGAGGAGGGTGGAAAGAAAGGAGAGGTGTCAGCACTGGGACAAGAGCACACCCACAGTCAGGCTGCTTCAAAAGTTCCAGTTGTAAAACGGACGTGCTAGAACATCCGTTGAGGCTTCTGATAGGAGGGTTTATTAATTGTATCTGGTCAAACTGTAGTTTAAAAACTCGCCTACTAATTATAAAATTGGAACCTGCACCGAAAGTTCACAATCACTTAATTGTACTTTAAAATAAGGAATCAAGAGGCTAAAGTGGAGTGAGTAATACTTAGAGATGCTTTTTGACATCAACTTCAGTGTTACAGCCTTTCACCCAGTTTAAAATGAAAGGATTACAAATCCAAAGCGTTCTAGGCAATTTACAAAGACCTTGTCTCAAAATACAAAGTATAAAACTACAAAGGGGGTAGACTGTGTACCTAGAATGAAGGAAGACTTAATTTAATGCCCAACTTGTATATACTCCATTTTTCCATGTGTGCTGACAAGCCTGTGAGCATACATGCATTAGACTCCACAGCTGGGAAAACAAAACAAAAACAAAAATGCTTTCCTGTGAGCACTGGAATCCATACAGTGAAGGAGGTAGGTCAGAGACATAGACTTAAAAAAAAAATCTCTGAACGAAGTTATAAGTACTACCCTCACATTTACATGTGAAGACTTTCCAGAATCCATCGGTGGATCCTTCATCTGTCCATTGGTCCCTTGCTTATACTTTAATTCATTAATCTGTATAAGAACTTTCATTTTATGAGAACTATACCAGAACATCACCCACGTCTCCCTGGTTCACCACAAACAGAGAAGTATCTAACAGCAGGTGGTCTTTGAGCCTGTAAATATCTCTTCTGCTTCTCTCCCAAGGAGGGCACAGTTCTTAGTTATCACAGCATTGTACGGACTTCTGGTCCGTCATCCATTGTAGAATTTCTCTCTGCATTAGGCATGGGGTATCTGGTTAATTTTCTTCTATCTTCTCTGACCCTAAAATTGATCTTGTGTGGCAGAATTTTGAAAGCCGGGTATCAGAAATATAGTCAAGGGATATTAGTTTTGATTATTGGAAGAGGCACCCTAGGGTAATGGGACCTCCCCTCTTGTATCAGGAATGTTTATTCCTGTCTAGTCATGCCTTAGAGCAAAAACTTCACATGATGGATAGTATTTCACAACGAAGCTACTTTTGAGTGGAAACGTAGGATCTTACACTGCTTGTTTGGGTCTTCCTTCCTTCCTCCCTCCCTCCCTCCTTTCTTCCCTCCCTCCCTCCTTCCCTTCCTTCTGTTCTTTCTTTTTTATTTTTGTTTTTCCAAGACAGGGGGTTTCTCTGCATAGCCATGGCTGTCCTGGATCTTGCTCTGTAGACCAGGCTGGCATTGGATTAAAAAATGCCCCTGATTCTGCTTCCCAAGTGCAGGGATGTGTAGCATGTGCTACACTATCCATGGTGTTTTTATCACCTTGCAGAACTCAACTTCTCTTTTCCTACCTAGTTCTCCTTGCAGTGATTAAGCATGTGTCGTAACCTCCGAATTACTGATACTAGAGAGATACTTTAGTGTTGTGTACAGTTTGTCTCTGCATTTTTTGCTCCCACCCCCATCCCCCACCCCCCACCCCCCTGGCCAGAAGCTCCCATCTTCCCTCTAGCCCTAGACAAGTACGCTACACAGACAGCTGGTTTCTGTGCTGTGTCCTCCTGCAGCAGTCTGGAACTCCCTCCCCCCACCCCTAGCATTAGAATGGCACTACCCATAAAACTCTCCCTTAATGAGTACATTCTGAGGAGATATCCTCCTCGCCTTTGTGTCTCTAAAAACCAACACTCCTGCTGATAAGCTGCAGAACTCCAGGTGCCTGTCCTTGAGACCTTAGAGAAATAACAAGCTCAAGGGAGACCATGAAAAAAAAAGTAAACAGAGGTCAGGTTCTCCTTAAATGCTATTTTCCCACTGGACTTTCTCCTTTCAGATGAATTCACACTTTTGAAAGAATAGAGTCTTTCATGGACTGGGGTCTAGGCTTAGGGCACCTTTCCTGTTGCCTCAATATGGAGAATTAGGGTTCCCCGTTTAGAGCCATTCTTTCAATAATTACCTAGAATTTCAAATGGCCTTTTCTGTAGTTTGAACATGATGAATCAAAGGTAACAGCAGCAGGAAGACACCTACGGATCTTAGGGAAGAACTCAGGATAGCTGCATCCCTGCAGCACTGACTTGCAGGCAGCTCCACAGGGGAGGGAGACTCCTCACCTATACTCTTTACCTTATGTATAACCTGGGCGGGGCAGACCTGTGGATTTTGTAAATATCTCGTAATTCAAGAAGCCTATCAGCGCTTGCTCATTTCCTGAGTCTTAATGAGCCTCCTTTTAGGAGTGAAACTTCGGGTTCAAAAGGAAGTGCCACACAAGCACTCAAATTCATCCTGTGCACTGTTGGACATTGGTTCTAAAGCTTTGAATCTGCATGTCCAGATGCTGAGGGTCCTTGTCCCCAGCTGGTTTTTTATCTATCAAAGATGTCAATGGCCAATGGCTGGGCACAGGGCGGGACACTTAGAATTCTGTGGGTAGGATGCAGAGAGGAATGGGGCAGAATCACCAAGACCCCAGGAAGACAGAAGGAACAGATTTAGAGCTACAGATGAAGATCATCTGAAATGTAGGAGAAAAGGGTAAGTGGCCTCTGGAAGGGCTGCCCAGAATCATGTTGGGCATCAAAGACCAATGGGCTTCACAGGAGGTAACGGGGCAGCAAAGTTAAAAGTAGATGTGGGGCAACAGGCTACGCACAGACAGCCTGTTTTCCAGGGAGAACCTGATGGGTGTTAATTCCCATCTATATGGGACGGTAGGGTTCGACCATGTCTCCTGGACCCCTGGCTCCTGTTAAAGTTACCGCCTGCACAGCCCCCACAGGGGAGGCATGGCTATCAGCCACGCAGGAACAGCACCAAGCCTTCCCACATGTAAATAAGGTTTCCCCCAAAACTCTCAGTCCAAGCCAATGAGAGGTACCTGCTGTCAAACCCTGAATCACCCCCAGAACTGTATATAAATCCATGCAGGGAATTAAAGGTACCCGAGAACTATTCCTTTGTCTGAGTCTTTTGTTCCAAGGGCTGTAACACTTAGAAAGAGATCTTCTCTCCTGAAGAGCCACCCGAGGTCCCGCCGCATTCCTCACTGGATTGTTGGCCCAGCCTGACCTGACTCAGTTCAGAGCAGCTCAGAGTTAGACAGTGACCTGGAAGGCACGGCAGACTTCGTCTTCCTGCCTGCATTCTTTTCCCTTCGCTGGAACCTTCCCACCTGGCCTGGACAGAGATCTCCGTGGAAAAACTCTGGGACCCAGGCCCACAAGTAGATTTAGAAGGTGTTGAGCCAGGAGTAGCAGAGGGAAGAGCATGCTAGTCACGGGAGGCTAGTGCCCAGCCACTAAGCTAGTGAGGCATGTTAAAAATAAGCTAGTGTGTGTGGGTGGGTGGGGGTGGGGGGTGCGCACAGTGATCTGCCAGGAGCACAACGCGGTGAAGCAAAAACTCACTGAAACAGCCCACCAGCACATTTTCATACTTTTCTTCTTAGCCTTTTGCTGCTTCTCACTGTAGACGTTTGAGTGAAGTGAGAGCCATGTGATGGCCTACTAAGACTTTTCTGTATTGAAATTTCTCTGCCAAATTAATCAGCCTTGTACCTTTGAATTCAGCCTCACTTAGTTTTCAAAACTTGGGCAGAATGAATGCAGCTTCCTTGCCTGAATATATCAATGAGCATGACTGAAATTTCAGATAGATCCTTTTTTTCCTTCTGAAACCTCTTTAGTCAGGTTGCCAATGTCCATCTTTTTCAAGGCAGTCCCATCTTTGAAACTTCCAGATGAATGTATCACTAAGTAATGCTTTCTGAGCTCTATAGCTTGTCAATGTCAATGATCAAAATCCTGAAAACTACTTCAAGGTCTGCTCATGGCCTACCTACCTGCTCAATGCCCTAACTTCTAGGAATCAACTTCTAGGAATCATATTTTGCTTTCCTTGTTTCTGTGATGAAGTATCTTACTAAAGTATATTTAGGAAAAGTTTATTCATTTTGGAGCATAACTTGAGGGCAAAGCCTTCCAGTATGAGGAAAGCATAGATGGCAAGAGCAGAAAATGGGGTTGGAGAGATGGCTCAGTAGTTAAGAACCATCTCTTAACTACTCTTCCAGAGGTCCTGAGTTCAATTCCCAGCAACCACATGGCAGTTCACAATCATCTGCAATGGGATACAATGCCCTCTTCTGGTGTGTCTGAAGAAAGTGACAGTGTACTCACATATGTGAAATAAATCTCTTTTTAAAAATAGAGCAGAAAATATAGCTCACATTGCATTCTCTGAAACAATGAAGGGAACAATGGAAGCTTCTGTCAGGCTCCATCCAATTTCTAATTTACACCAGGGTCCATTGCATACTATAGTTTCTGTATTGCTTTGCTTTCTATAGCTGAGATAGACACCATGACTGAACATGAGAGAACAAGGTCTGTTTCATCTTAGCATTCTCAGGTGATAGTTCATCACTGAGGAAATCCAGGGCAAACTGAAACTGATGTGGCCATCCCTGCTTTAGTGTGACTTTCAAACTAAATAGCACAGAGTGCATGACTGTTCACTTGATGAGAACTAGAACCACAGAGGAGACACATTTCTAGCATGCTTCCCACCATGATGATAATGTACCGAATCTCTGAACATCTTTGCCATTATAAGAGTTGCCTTGGTCACGGTGTTTCTTCACAGCAATAAAACTCAAATTAAGGAACCTGTCATTCCCAGAAATTTGACTCCTCTGTGAGGTGTCCTGGTAGCTAGTTCTGACAATACACCTTAAATTTGTTAGAGTGCCTCAACTTAGAAGATGGTCTTTACGTGACCACAATGGACAGGAATGTGCAGGATTCTACAAAATTTAATCCAAATTGTGCCCAGTGATCTAACTTATTTTACTAAATGTTCACTTTCCATTCCAAGGTTTGAGTATATTGTTTCTGAAACTAGTCAAGTATATGATGATGACTATTTCTTCCTAATTTTAGGACATTGTTTTGATTTTTTAAAAGATGTATTGGTGTGCGTGGGTATGGCTATGCAACAATATTTATTTGAAAAGCAAAGAATGTCTTTGTGGAGTTATTTCTTCCTAAATGTATGTGGACTTCGTGGTTCAGACCTATGTTTTAAAGCTTTTGTGGCTAGCACCTTTTCCTATCAAGTCATCCACTGTTCCCAGCTATCTTGTTTTCGTTTGACTTTGTATGTTTTGAAGTTTGATCACACTGTTATAATGTAATGTTTAGTGTCAAGATTGTTTCACACTCTGCATAATATACATAATTTCTGGGTTCATAATTAAACCATTTTACTTTGGTTAAGGTTATATGTCATCTTAAGAGCTGATGCAGTGACTTGAACTATACTTCTTTACAATCATGGAAGGTTTTGGTTGACTTAAAGACAATATATTAATTTTTATGCAAAAGTAAGAAAAAAACTATCAATATTGCAGGGTAGCATTGAGGCAGGATTAGAAAGAAAGTGGGACACCCAGCAGGGAGAGAGAGAGAGGAATTCTGGGAAAGAGTCAGGTGCAGGGGACTCACCGCAGAATGCTGAAGGAGACAGTCACATAAAGGTGATGGCTAAACAGGTTATATAAATAATGAGTAGTCAGGGAACAAGGCTAAGCTTATGACCTAAGCATTTATTAACAATAATTCAGTCTCAGAGTCATTATTACTAGGAACAAAGAGGATGGAAGGAAAAGCCAGTGGTCACAGGGTTATATATGTATCACATAACAAATGTACTTCTGTCTGTAACAGAATGGAATGTTCCATCTTTTTATTAATTTTTCATAAACGAGAGGGTATTGATATCTGGTTCTTGGTTCTCCTTTCGATACTCATGCTTCCTCAGACTTCTGCTGCCCTCTCTCTTACTTTAACCCCTTTAACTGAAATGACTCTCATCCCTCTGAAACTCATCCAAGAAAATTCCTACTCACCCCCGCCCCCCTGTTTTAGTACCTCTCATGAATATCATTATGTTTTGTTTTGTTTTTTAAAATCCTGGTGACATATTCCATTGCCACGTAAAGATGACTAGTTTTTAAATTGTTTCCCACAAGGATTTGTTAGATCTGTACTGTGTGTCTAGTTCCCTTAAAGTAGTGGAAAAAGAGAGAACACTGAAGCTGCCCTGTTTTCTTCATCTTGTGCCCGGCCTTGATAGGTAGGAGACAAGCCATTCAGTCAGTACAGTTTATCACCAGTTCTGTGATGGCCTGTTGATGCTGTGGATGCAAAGAGAGGGATGGGGGATGAGTGTCATGTGCTTGGCTAGCCAGTCCTCAATTTTCAGAGTAGCATTTATGTCAAGCAAGGAATGAGAAATTGAAAACTGTAATGTGTGTGTGCTCAGCAGATGGTAGTGCTCTGAGCAGTCACTCAGAGGGACACATGTGAATCTCAGGTAGGGAGAAGGAAATCCCTGTTGTCAATAAACATTATTCTGTATTAGGAAGGGCGGGTGATGGTATGATATAGGGGAGGTCAGGGGAAAGATTTGACCAGCTCTTCACAGAGGCCATTCAATGAAGTGGGATTCTACTTTGAAGGACATGGATGTCAATGATGGCATTTAATATTTTTTGTTTTAGGAGCAATTGTACTGCCTGTCTTGCATTTCTGGTAGTTGAAGAGGTCTGTCAATTGACTTTTCATATCAATCTCTTTAATGACCCTGAAGGTTCCTAACACTTGCTAGTTCTGTAATTGAATGAATTGGACCTATCCATGTGTACTGGCTATTTTTGTGTCAACTTGACACAGCTGGAGTTATCACAGAGAAAGGAGCTTCAGTTGAGGAAATGCCTCCATGAGATCCAACTGTAAGGCATTTTCTCAATTAGTGATCAAGGGGGAAAGGCCCCTTGTGGGTGGGACCATCCCTGGGCTGGTAGTCTTGGGTTCTATAAGAGAGCAGGCTGAGCAAGCCAGGGGAGGCAAGCCAGTAAAGAACGTCCCTCCATGGCCTCTGCATCAGCTCCTGCTCCCTGACCTGCTTGAGTTCCAGTCCTGACTTCCTTTGGTGATGAACAGCAGCATGGAAGTGTAAGCTGAATAAACCCTTTCCTCCCCAACTTGCTTCTTGGTCATGATGTTTGTGCAGGAATAGAAACCCTGACTAAGACACCATGGTACTTCTTGTTTTTCATCATAAATGATCTGGTTACTGCCAAAGAGAAGATGGGAATCTTGAACTCATAGAGCAGTTGTGTTCACTTTATAGCTTGGATGGAGCTACTGATGTGGAATGCTTTAGTTCAAAGGGCCACTGCAAACCTTCAAGCCTAGTGAGACTTCTTATTTCTACTTTGGGCTTCCCAGCATTTCCGGGACAGTGGTGATAAGAAGGTGTTGCCTGGCACTTTAGTGCTGTTAAGTGGATTTTCAGTGTTCTGATACTTGGACTGCAATTTTAAGTAGTGAGAATCACATTGTTCAAAGGCATAGAAGCACACACAAAAAGGAGTGTTGTGAACACACCATGCAAGAAACACATGTAAATGTGTTTCTGTCATTCTATGTCAGAATTTATTGAACAGTAAATTCACAAGGGGTAACACTTTCAAAAAAGCAATTTGCCAGTTAATGCATATTACCTTGGCAGTGTGCCTGAGGTAAATATAGGTTCTTTTATTCTAATCTTAATTACTAATTTTAACTCATATTCCACACTCCATAGAACACATTCAGTATATCAGTATTTATGTATATGTGTATTTTAAAGAATTATAAGAGGAAAAGAGGCTAAAATAGACTTTAAGAGGTTTCAGAATGAGATGACAGAAATTGATAAAACTCAGCTGCTCTTGTGGTTAAGGGAGAGTCAAAGAGGAGAGCAAAGCTTTAACACTGCGTCTAGCTAATGTAGAAAGAAAAAGCTGAGTCAGAGAAATGTCAGATTCATGTTCATATGGGTGAGGAGGTATTCAGGCAGTCTGCACCAACAGCTGGAGACCGAGCCTAGCAAAGAGGAATGCTATTTCATGATACAATCTGTTCATTTGTGTCTCTTTGTTGTGGAAGTGAGACCAGTAAGGTTATGGTTCAACAATTTATGGTTATTAATTCATTCTTGTGAGTTTGTTACATATGTAGTATTGTTATACTTCCTTAAACGCAGTATTGTAGAATTGTTTGTTTGTTCCTTGTGCCTTTTTTGCCCAGTTTAATCTTCTGATCTTCTCATTTTTCTGTAGAGTTGGCTTACTGGATGTAATTCTTTCAATCAATTTCATCATAAACATTTTTCCTTTCTCCTTCACTTCAGACAACTTTGCTGAGTATAGTAGTTGGGACTGGAAACTGTGGTCTTTCAAAGTTTTAGAACATCAGTTCATGTCCCCTACCATGACTCCACAGAGAAATGTGCTATGATTCTAATGGGCTTGCTATTGTCTGTGACTTACTCTTTCCTTCTTGCTGATTTCAAAGGCTTCTCTTTGCTTTGTTCTGTACATTCCGTGCTTTAGTTATTATATAATGTGAAATTTTCTCAGGTTACATTGGTTGCTCAGTGTGAGTCTTGAATCTTCACAGGCAATTCCTTGCATAAATTAGGGGAGTTTTTGTCCGTGATCTTGTTAAAAATGCTTTCTGTGCCTCTGTCTAAGAATTTTTAAAACATACATTTTATTTATATATTCAGTTACTTTTCACTATCCTAGAGTTCTTGCATATTCCATTCTTCCATGTTTTCAGATTTGATATTTTCTCTAAGTACCAAACTCGTCCACCTTGGCATCAAGACCTGATCTTTTTTTTTCACTTCATCTAATAATCTGTTAATGAGGCTTTTCTCTGAATTTTTTGTTTTGAGTTCTTTAATTTTACATTTCAAGATTTATTCTACTTTGGGCTTGTTTTTCAGTGACCCTATCCCTGGAATAAATTCTTTTTTAATATCTTGAATTGCTTTCATTATTTAATTCGTTTGTTTTTGTGGACTTTATTCTGGTATTTATTCATATCCTCTTTGAGTTCTTTGGTCATGTTTATAATTGCCTTTTTGAAAGCACTGTCTTGTCCATGATCTAAATCACTTTTCTTTGAGAATACTGATTTTTTTTGGTGGAAATTTCTTGTCCTAGTCAATGTTCCACTGCTGTGAAGAGACACCATAACCAAGGCAATTATTAACGCATTTAATTTGGGGCTTATGTATAGTTTCAGAGGCTTAGTTCTTTATCATCATGGCATCACTCATGACGCTTGAGCAGTATCCAAGAGCTACATCCCAACCTGCAGAGTGGGTTTTTGAAGCCTCAAAGCTCATTCCCAGTGACACACTTCCTCCAAGGCCACACCTATTACAAGACCACACTTACTCCAACAAAGCCACACCTTCTAATCCTGTTAGAGTTCCACTCCTGCATGAATAAGAACTCAAATAAAGCCTATAGACAACATTATTAAACCACATTCGTTTGGGTTATTCCTGTATTTGTAATGAAACATGGTAATGTGTCCTGATATTAAGATGTTGGTTCTGTTGAATGGGTGTTTGAAACTTTGTTTCCTAGTAAACGATCCTTGTCGTATCGAGCTTAAGGTTTAGTGAAACCTTAAACCAGTTAAACTGGGCTGGAACTATCTATCTTGGGCTTAAGGTCTATCTTGGGCAATTCAATTCTCAATGTCTGACTAGGGTTGCACAAAGTACCCATGGCCTAGATTAAGCTAAGTGAGGTTTCTAAACCCCAAAGCAGACCTTATGTAGAGTTTGAGGATTGGACAACCTCAGGGGTCTGCGGGAGGTGTTCTCGGAGTTTCCTCAGATAATGGGTGCTAGTGGAATTGTCAATAACAATCTGGGATTTCCTGTCTAAAAAGGAGGGCTAGAGTATGGGAAGTACTCTATACTTATACAGGTATAAGACATATGGTCCTTAGGAATGTTACAAGGGTGGGTCAATAAATTACTTTTTCTGTGCTTTTTGTAACATTCCATTATTTCCCCCATCTACCAACATTGTGGCCAACTTTTGAGATGCTTTATTACCAATTTCACGAGTTGAAAAACCCAAATAAAGTTGAATACATTGAAGAATATATCCCTCTATCAATTTTAAAGTACATCTTAAAGTACAGGTAATTTGGTCACAACATAGTTCTAGATAAGGAAGGTTAGTGAGGGTTGGCAAAGCTACCCTCTGTGGGTGGCACTCTTCCATGACATGGGACTAATGTCAGTAAGCACAAGCATTTACCATTTTTAATTAAGAATTTTGCACATGCTTTACTTTTATTTACCCTTCCTCATCCAAGTCTTCCCAGATTCAATTGCCTTCACAGTCCACTCATGATTGTATCCTACCTCCCCACAAAAGACAATTTGTCCTTTCTAATATTCTCATATGTGTGGCTTTTCACTGGATAGTGATCAAGTTATTGACGGCAATACTTTGAGAACCTTGAACCTTCCCACTCAGTAGTTTTGCATTTCTCATAGGACCTTCGGAAGTGGTGGAAATTTGTGGCTAAATGCCCTCTGTGTGCTGGCATTTAGTCTGGTTTACTGCTGCTGCACAAGTCTTAAGCATGACATCAAAAACCCTTTGAGGTTTTTTGTTTTGCTTTTTTTTTTGTTTTGTTTTTTCGAGACAGGGTTTCTCTGTCTAGCCCTGGCTGTCCTGGAACTCACTTTGTAGACCAGGCTGGCCTCGAACTCAGAAATCCGCTTGCCTCTGCCTCCCAAGTGCTGGGATTAAATTCGTGCGCCACTGCCCGGCCCCTTCGAGTTTATATGTGCAGTTGTTCTTCTGTGTTCAGAAGATAGTTTCACTGTAATCATTCACTGACTCTGGCTCTTACATTCTCTCCACCCTCTCCTCCACAATGTTCCCTAAACCTTTGGAGGAGGGGATAGGGTATGTATGTTCAATTTAGTATTGGAAATTATACAGTCACTTATTCTATGCATGTTGGCCATTAGGGGTCTGTGCTGGTCATGATCTACAGCACTGAAAAGTTTCATTGAGGAGAGAGGAAATGCCTTAGTCTATGGGCATAATCTTCAATTGTTAGAAGTTGTAGGGAGTTGTTTCCCTAATTGCTTGATTGGCTAAATAAAGATGGCAGAAGCTAATTATTAGGCAAAGATATGAAGGCGTGTTTTCCAAGTCTCATAGAGGAAGAGGGGGATGGAGAAGATTAGAGTTGGACCCAGTGGTGAAGCAGAAAGCTACAACCATGTAGGTCTCTCAGGGCACTGATAGTTTGTAGCCTCTGCAGGCAGCTGCAGAGGCCAAGGAGGATGGGGCAGGATATTACCCAGCCTTTTATCTAGTTGGTTTTAAAATATAGAAGTCTCTGTATTGTTTTCCTTCCACAGTGATAAAAAGAACTGGGTGAGACGGCCATTGCCAGCACCAGCCAGAGAACAAAGATCGGACAGAAGGGTACTCAAAGGTCTGATTCTAAAAGCCACAGAGGTCTGCATCAATATATCCTCAGGGAACAGAAAGGAGATGCTCTCTGGAGATTATATGGGGTAAAACTAACCCTGAATCTTCCATTTGTCTTTGCCATGAATACTAAAGAGGACTTATGAACAACGGCTTTCCCAACCTTCCATTCTTCTCCTTTTTTCATACATTTTGAAATACAGTCAGTTTGGTTGTTACCAATCATTAAACTTGTAAATCAATGTACTTCGACAGAAAGTTTAAACAAGAAACCACATGCCATCTACATTAGATATTTTGCTGAACACTGATAATTACAGATCATCAACCAATCTGAAATCCCATTCCTTACCCTGTCTCCTTGTGAGCATTATTGTACCAAGTGCTTTTCAAGACCTTTAAGCCTTGTTCTAAACATAAGGTGAGAACACTAAGTGAGGGACAGGTAGCAATCTCAAAGGGCTCTTTGCTTTAAAGTTTTGTTGTTGTTCCCATGTATATTGGTGTTTGTTCTGGTTCTGAAAGCCACAGGTGTCTGTGTCAATGTAACTTTTGAGAACAGATGTCTGTGCACTAAAGATGTGCAGTGCCCATGGAAGCCAGAAAAGGGAGTCCTATGCACTCCAGCTGGTGTTACTGATAGCCGGGAGCAGACATGAGTTCCATGTAAGAGTGGAACCAGTGATTCACTTCTCCAGACCCCAATAAAGAACTTTTTCACTTATAGGTAAGGATAAATTCTAAACTCTCCTATATCCCCTACTAATTCACCTGCTGAGGTTAAGACACTTTACAAAAACCCCCGATGGTTCTCAGGGCTTCCTTCTTTCAAAAATTACTGGTGTATCTTCAAAGGAGGGTTTTTTGGTTTTTGTCTATTTGTACTATTATAACTTAGAAAGTTAGACTGTCAAGATTCTCTTGTGAAGGACTGGAGAGATGGTTCAGCCGGTAAGAGCACTGACTGCTCTTCCAAAGGTCATGAATTCAAATTCCAGAAACCACATGGTGGCTCACAACCACCTGTAATGGGATCTGACACCCTCTTCTGGTGCATCTGAAGACAGCTACAGTGTAGATAAATAAATCTTTAAGGTGGGGTGAGTGGTGTAGGGGTGGGGGTGGGGGTGGTTTAGTGTGTTGACCGGAGCTAGCAGAGGTCCTGAGCAATTCCCAGAAACCAAATGACGGCTCACAACCATCAGTATAGTGACAGTGTACTCATATACATAAATAAACAAATCTTTTTTTTTAAGAGTGTCTTGTAAAGCTGAATATAACTGTTTCCTATGACAATTATAACATGAAAAAACAGTTTTTAACTTCACTCAGGACAGAAAATACAACCTGTGATCAGAATAATGTGGTAAAGGTGGTACTTATATATTTTTTTTCCATAAAGGCTGACAATAGCTCAAACAAAAGGAACAATTGTAAATATGTCTCTATGAAAGTTTTGATATTACCTCTTTTTCTTTTAAATAAACTCATTATTTATATGCTTTTTTTGATATATACAAACAAGTAAGAACTGCAATTACAATGATTAATACTTAAGAAGTATCCAGTAACTAATCCTATCTTTGAATGAGTATGTGTGGATTGTGTCCCTACTTTACTATGGCTCTGTTCTCATTAAAACAGGGATTATGTCATTAGACAAAAACTACAGTTCTCACCTGAAAGAGAAATAAGACTTTGTTTATTTTGGAGCCAAATATGAATGACATGTGTTAGCTATTTCTAGACACAAATAAATGCCTAGTCACTACAAAGGGACCCCACAACACACCATCTTAGGATTTCACTACAGCCCAAGTTGGTGAGAAAAATGAATGTATTGGGTTTTCTTACAGACCAAAGGGTAAGGGTTACTTACAATTGGGGGACCCAAAGGGCAAAATTGCCATATAAATCATGGCCCAGGAATCCAGAATGAGAGTACTCAGGTACAGTCTGACAACATGGCTACAGTTTCAGGAAAAATTTATAGTTCAAAGAACAACCAATGACTCTTGAAAAACACATTGTCTGAAAGAATAGATTGGTAGATTATAGCAAACAGGAGTCTCTGCTATAGGACTCATATGTTCTTAGCTGACACTAGAGGTCTAATTTTCCATTTCAAAAACAAAAAACCAAACCAACACTGTGACATTCTCAGTATGAAGACTTTGATAATAACTAAGATATAAAGAAAAGTAAAAAGCTTTCCCATATTCTTTGCTGCCTGATTTTGATTTCTGTTGCTGTGATAAATGCCATGACTAAGAAATAACTTAAAAGAGGAAAGGGTTTATTTCAGTTTAGGAATTACAGTTAGTCAACCAGTTCAGCCAGGATGAGAACTCAAGGGAAAAACCTTGAGACAGGAACTAAAGTAGAAACCATTGAGGAATTCTGCTTACTGGCTTGCTCCCTCTGATTTTTGGTGGCCAGAATTCTCATTCACTCAGGACCACCAGTCCAGGGGTGAGACTGGGCATCAATCAACATCCAAGAAAATGTCCTATAGACACATCTGTAAGTTAGTCTGATTCAAACAAGCACAGGGTTGAGCTTTCCTTAGATGCCGAGAGATGTGAAGTCAAACAGTGAAGCTTACTGAATTCATTCTTTGGTGTTGACTGAGATTTGAAATATTATTAAAAGTTTGACATGTTATTTGTATGTGCAGTTTCTCTATAGTATGAGGTTTCTGAGGATAAAGTATGAGAAAACGGGTAAAGGCCTTGCTATATTCTTTGTATTTTTGGAGTATTAATTCTCTCATGCTAATGCAGTGACAAATTACAGCTAAACACCTGGCTATATTTTGCACATTTATAGAGATTCTCCCAAGTGTGAATATTCTGACATTCAGCAAATACTGAATGATGAATGAAATCTTCATAATACATTTTACCAGTGTAAGGTTGTTCTTCAGTACCAATACTTTTGTGTTAATCTATGAAGACCATTTAAAAGCCTTGTCAATTTGTTCACATTTGTAGTGTTTCTCCCTAGAATAAATTTTAAGGTTAGAGAGTGTTGATTAGTAAAGCACTTGTCACATTCTTCACAAAGGTTTGGTTTCTTTTTACTATGGATCCAATTGTGTTGGATAAGATCTGAATAACCAAAAGCACAATCCTCATACTTGTAGGGTCTCTCTTGAGAATGACCTCTGTGATACTCTTTAAGGATTGAAAAAGAGTAAAGAATTTTCCAGCATTTCCTCTTGTATAGTGTTTCTGAACAGAAAGAACTACTTTGTGGTGAGTAAGGTTAAAAAGTTTAGTAGCTTTCCTATATTTGTGGTCTTTCTTACCAGTATGGTTCTTTTGATGTTTAGAAAGTCCTAAGTGAGTACAAAAGACCTTGCTACAGTCCACACGTGAGAGTGGTTTCCCTCCAGAGGCTTAAGGTTTGGAGGATAGAAAACATTTTGCCATTCTTCACATTGTTAAGAATTCTGTTCAGGAATCTGTTCTGAGGTAAGGATGGATGAGTTAAAAAGCATTTCCATATCCTTCCCACTTGTATGGTTTTATCCGGAATGAATACTTAGGTGGGTAGCAAGTTCTAACTGAGCACTAAAGACTTTGCCACACACTTCACACTTGTAGGGATTCTCTTGAGAATGAATCCTTTGATGCTCCTTAAGGCGAGAAGGATAGTAAAACATTTTGCCACACTCTTCACACTTGTAGGGCTTTTCTCCAGAGTGGACTACCTTGTGCTGAGAAAGGTATGAATGAGTACTGAAGGCCTTTCCACATTGCTCACACTTGTAGGGTTTCTCTCCAGTATGGATTCTCTGGTGTCTGGAACGTCCTGAGCGAGTACAAAAGTCCTTGCCACATTCTTCACACTTGTATGGTTTCTTTCCAGAATGAATTGCTAGGTGTTCCTTAAGGATTGAAGGATAGTAAAAGGTTTTGCCACATTCCTCACATTTGTAAGGTTTCTCCCCAGTGTGGCCTAATTTGTGCTGAGTAAGGTAGGAGTGAGTATAAAAGGCTTTGCCACATATTTCACACTTGTAAGGATTCTCTTGAGAATGAATTCTTTGATGTTCCTTAAGTCGAGAAGGATAATAAAACATTTTCCCGCATTCTTCACACTTGTAGGGTTTCTCTCCAGTATGAAATCTCTGGTGTTTAGAAAGTCCTTTGGGAGTACAAAATACATTGCCACATATTTCACACTTGTAAGGATTCTCTTGAGAATGAATCCTTTGATGCTCCTTAAGGCGAGAAGGATAGTAAAACTTTTTGCCACACTCTTCACACTTGTAGGGCTTCTCTCCAGAGTGGACTACTTTGTGCTGAGTAAGGTATGAATGAGTAGAAAAGACTTTTCCGCATTCTTCACACTTGTGGGGTTTCTCTCCAGTATGGATTCTTTGGTGTCTGGAACGTCCTGAGCGAGTACAAAAGTCCTTGCCACATTCTTCACACCTGTATGGTTTCTTTCCAGAATGAATTGCTAGGTGTTCCTTAAGGATTGAAGGATAGTAAAAGGTTTTGCCACATTCCTCACATTTGTAAGGTTTCTCCCCAGTGTGGCCTAATTTGTGCTGGGTAAAGTATGAATGAGTATAAAAGGCTTTGCCACATATTTCACACTTGTAAGGATTCTCTTGAGAATGAATTCTTTGATGTTCCTTAAGGCGAGAAGGATAGTAAAACTTTTTGCCACACTCTTCACACTTGTAGGGTTTATGTCCAGTGTGAACTATCTTGTGATGAGAAAGGTATGAGTGAGTACTGAAAGCCTTTCCACATTGCTCACACTTGTAGGGTTTCTCTCCAGTATGGATTCTCTGGTGTCTGGAACGTCCTGAGCGAGTACAAAAGTCCTTGCCACATTCATCACACCTGTACGGTTTCTCTCCAGAATGAATTGCTAGGTGTTCCTTAAGGACTGAAGGATAGTAAAAGGTTTTGCCACATTCCTCACATTTGTAAGGTTTCTCCCCAGTGTGGCCTAATTTGTGCTGAGTAAGGTAGGAGAGAGTATAAAAGGCTTTGCCACATTCCTCACACTTGTATGGTTTCTCTCCAGAATGGATTCTCAGGTGTTTAGAAAGTTGCCAGCAAGTTCTAAAGACCTTGCCACATACTTCACACTTGTAGGGTTTCTCTTGAGAGTGAGTTATTTGATGTTGCTTAAGGTTTGAAGAACAGTAAAACATTTTGCCACATTCTTCACATTGATAAGGTTTCTCTCGAGTATGACCTATCTTATGCTGAATCAGGGAAAGATGAGTAGCAAAGGCTTTCCCACACTCTTCACACTTGTAGGATTTCACTTCACAATCAATTTTCATTTTAGAGACTGAATGGAGTGTACAAAAGGCATTGCCACATTCTTCACACTTGAATGCTTTCTCTCCTGGATGAATTGTCGGGTGTTCAGAAAGAACTGAGCAAGTGCTAAAGGCCTTAACATACTCTTCATACCTGTAGGGCTTTTCTTCAGTACAAAAGTTCTGGTCTTTAGAAAGTTCTATGGGAGCACAAAAGACCTCGCTACACACCTCAATCTTAAAGAGATTCTCTTGAGAATGAATTTTTTGATGTTCTGTAAGGTGAGAAGGACAATAAAACAGTTTCCCACATTCTTCACAGTTATAAAATTGCTGTCCAGTGTGTTCTACCTCATGTTGAGCAAGACATGCATGAGAAGAAAAGGCTTTCCCACATTCTTCACACTTGTAGGGGTTTTCTCCAATGAAAATTCTCTGGTAGCTGGAATTTTCTGAGCAAGTACAAATGACTTTACCACATTCTTCACACTTGCAGGCTTTCTCTTCCGTATCGTTTATATGTTGTTCAGGAATTACTGAGTAAGAGCCAGAAGCCTGACCACATTCTTCACACTTGTATGCATTCTCTCCTGGATTGGTTCTCTGGTGTTCGAGAAGGAGTGAGTTCCAATCACAGGCTTTGCCACATTCTTTACATTTATATGGTTTTATATCTGGTGAGTAAAAATTGAGATATGAATAAATAGTGAATAAGATTCTTTATATTTATACATAGTTATATTGCTTTTGTACATGTCATAAAATTTATAATGCTTATCTTTAATATTCAGATCATTACTCATATTTTCACAGATAAATGAGAAATTACAAGTTTCCACACCTATATTCACTGTGGAGTAATTTGAAAATGCATTAAATGGAAACATTCTAAATTTCCACTGAAATAAGAGGAAGATCAAAGAAATAATGAAATATTACTAAAGTTAAGTAGCAAAGAAAGCTGCACCATTCATAACAATGGAAATTCTTAAGGACATTATGTTAACAGAAATGAACCCATTAAAAATACAGAAATTGAGCCGGGCATGGTGGCGCACGCCTTTAATCCCAGCACTCGGGAGGCAGAGGCAGGCAGATTTCTGAGTTCGAGGCCAGCCTGGTCTACAAAGTGAGTTCCAGGTCAGCCAGGGCTACACAGAAGAACCCTGTCTCAAAAACCAAAACAAACAAACAAACAAAACAGAAATTGGGCTGGAGAGATGGCTCATTGGGTAAAGAGCACTGACTGCTCTTCCAAAGGTCATGAGTTCAAATCCCAGAAACCACATGGTGGCTTACAACCACCCGTAATGGGATCTGACGCCCTCTTCTGGTGCATCTGAAGTAAGCTACAGTGTACTTATGTATAATACTAAATAAATCTTTGAGCCAGAGCAAGCAGGGACTGAGCGAGCAGAGTTGACTGGAGCTAGTGGGGCCAACCAGAGCAAGCAGAGGTCCTAAAAATTCAATTCCCAGCAACCACATGAAGGCTCACAACCATCTGTTCAGCTACAGTATACCCACATACATAAAATAAATAAATCTTTAAAAAAATACATAAATTTATGACAATATCTACATAAAAATATAAATAGCTAAATATGAAAAATGTTATGCTAGCGGTGATTTCTGAGGTTGAAAGAATGTAGACATAAGTATAGTTTTAATTTAGAAGATAAAAAATATTTTACTACATAATAACTAGACTCTCCATAATATCATTAAGTATTATATTTCAAGAAGTCAGGAGCTTATGTTGCATTTTCACAAGAAAATAAGCATCTTCCATGCCAGGTGTCTCTGGTTAGCAAAAAGAAAAGAAGTGTCTGAATCATATTATGAAAAGAAAAGGAAAAGAACTCTCGTTCACTGTAATGATAGAATGGCTGCCTAAGGGCCATATCAATCAAAGGCTAGATGATAAAAAATTAGCCTAAATTCTAAGAAGATTTGCGATACACAAGCTTACAATAAGAAGGCAGAAACTATATACAAGACTCATGCTAGCACGTGAAGTAGAAGTGCACAGTTCTGATGCTCACAGAGCCAGAGCTCACGGATCTTTAACCTTACACTGTGCTACACTCGATCCACAGAAACACAGAGCTTACATAGAAGCAAATTCTTTTAGACAACCTAGACTTCAATAATGCAAAAATATACTTGTAGAATAATAAAGAGAATCTTGAACCCATTAAATTCTGAAAGACAACCGGTAAGCTATTAAAAACATTCTTTTAGATATATAAAGTTTCAATCTATGAAATAGCTCTACAAAGGGTGTGTATTTTAAATCAATAACACTGAGTGTTTGAGAGAAAAAAAAAAGACTTTATGAGAGTAAATTATAATCATTCACAGCATTTATAAAAAGATTTTAATTGCCATACATGTAAGTGATATGAAAGAAATTTATTTGTGACTATACTGTATTATAATGGCTTCACACATACATATTTAAACGTACAAATTTTCAAAAGTATAGGAAACAATCAAAATTCCATTGAAAGGCAGACTCTCAGCAAAATGACAAACTTTGTCAGTCACTGTAAACCTAAGCAGAATCCTCTGGAGTGGAAAATAAAGCTTAGAGACTTAAGGCATCATAAGAGAGATGTCTTCTGATAGAAATGAATGAATGAATGAATGAATAAATAAATAAATAAGGATATCTAAAAATTGATTCCCATTACAATATACCATCTCAATGCACATAGTAAAGTCTGGCTTTCCATTGGATTTCTGATCTCACACTCTGTCCTTTGACCCCCTCATTCCCACACACCTGGGTGCATGGTGGTGGCCACTTGTTTCTTCTCATCCAAAGGGTCTTGTCTTTGCTCCAGAAACGTGACCAGGTATGGCTTAGAGAAAGCAAGACCTGTTTGTGGAAAAAAAAGAATACAACTGTTTGAGTGTTATTCATCTAGAAAATAACATGTTTATCCCAGGACTCTGCTATTGCAGGCATGGAGAGGATCTACTGAACATTAATTCCTTCATTTACAAGAGACAATACTTCTTTTTTTTGTTTTCCAAGACAGGGTTTCTCTGTATAGCCCTGGCTGTCCTGGAACTCACTTTGTAGACCAGGCTGGCCTCGAACTCAGAAATCCTCCTGCCTCTGCCTCCCGAGGGCTGGGATTAAAGGCGTGTGCCACCACCGCCCAGCAAGACAATACTTCTAAGAAACAGCCAGATTAGAAACATAAAATGGAAAAAAAAATTATCTTAGTTGCATCAACAATCTTCCCAGTTCTTCCTTGGATGAAGGACCATAAACAAACCTCACTGTTGGAAAATACAAGCTCCCATGAGATGTTCTATAAAATAAATTTAATATTCACCTTGAATTAAGAATTCACTATGAGCCAGGCCTGGTGGTACTCAATACCATCACTTGAGAGGAAGAGGCAGGAGGATTTCTGATTTAAAGCTAGTCTGGTCTACAAAGAGTTTCAGGACAGTCAAAATGACAGAGAGAGAGACCTGGCTCAAAGTACAAATAAACAGCAATAACAAACCCACACACATATGCAGTGGGTTGGCCCATTGTTGTTTGTATTTTCATGTTAATTTGGGCTCCCCAGAGAGTCTGCACATAAGATGCGGAGTGACCCTGCCCCCAAGTTACTTCTAATTATTACTTCTAATTGGTAAATAAAGATGCTGACAGCCAATAGCTGGGTAGAAGAGACATAGGTGGGGTTTAAGTTTCTCAGGCTTGTGGGGAGAGGAGGACCATGAAGAAGAAGAACTCGTAGGAGAGGTGGAAGCAGAAGCCACCATGGGTTAAAGGTCATGAGAGTATGGTCCTGAGGGCTGCCCAATTAGAGTTAAGAGCAGCCCAGATAGAACATAGTAAATAGTCAGCGATAACTCAGGGTTAGTGATAAGAAAGTAGATTCTAGCAGCATGGAGGAGAGGCAGCTGCCCAGCTAGTATGCTATTCAAAGCTTATTATAAATATAAAGGCTATAAGCATGTCTTTCCTTTGGGAACTCAATACCCAAAGGTAGGGTAGAAACCCCAGGTCGAGATTTTTAAATACTTTATGCAACACACATACACAAAAAGGAATTTACTGATGGAACTGATCCTCACCCAGGAACACAAGGTGGCTGTAATTCTCCAACATCACGTCCCTGTACAGATTCCACTGAGCAGGCTCCAGGCATTCCCACTCCTCTGCAGAGAAATCAATGGCCACATCCCTGAATGACAGGATTTCCTGAAATAAAGACAAATCAGTCAATATCAGACTATAATAATAACCAATAATATAAACACCAATAAGCATCCTGTGCTTATGAATACATTCTGAGGAAGTAGAGCAATTAACAACACTTTGTTAATATTTAAAATAACTAGACATCGCTCTAACATTCTTTCACTTTCTCCTTTTCTCCCATGTGTTCATCTTTCTTAAACATGTATTCATGTATTTACCATACTCATAATGCCACCTTTGAAATCATGACAACTTTATCTTAATCTGCTGGGCTTAAGAATTATAATTTGTGATTCTAATTACTACTTTCCCTTATTTAATTATTTTTACATTTTAGTGTTGGAATGCTTTTATTTCATTGCGTAACGTTCTCAAATGGTCAATGACAGCAGGACATTATTTCTCCTGTTCTATGACTAGATAATAGAAAATCATAGATTTCTATGTTCAAAGGGGGTGTTTTGCTATAGGTAGACTCATCATTGTCTTTTTTATCAATTTTAAAATGATCATCCCTTTTAACAGTTAATGTTACTAAGTTTAAAAAGTTCAAAGTTCTTAGGCCAGGTGTTATAATGCATGTCTTTAATTTCAGAACTCGTAATCACTGAGTTCCAGACCAACCTGATTTACACAGCAGGTTCTAGGGTAGCCAGCACTATATCACTGTCTCAAACAAAACAAAACAAATTATGTTTTCTAATCTTCTATGACTTACAGTCACTATTCTGGGCAACACTGACTTAAGCTTCTTCCTTCTATGTAACTGTATAAGAGCACTGACTGACCAATATTTTTCAATGCCTCCCTTTCCTGATGGGCAAAATCTTTATTTCTCCAACTTCTGTAAGTTAAAATTCTTAAGACTCAACCTGTGTTTGAGGTCATGTGATTACTTGTCTTTCTGTATCAGAAATAATATTTTTCAGTCTCTTTTATATTGACGCAAATTATAGAATTTCATTGTTTTGTGTGACTGAACAGTTCATTATAAACATGTGCACCACAATGTCATTGTCAAAAATCAAGTAAATTATAGAACTTAGATTTCAGCCACATCTGGATGACCTCAAAATTATAGAAAAAAAATATACAGTAAAATTTAAACACTCATGACCCAGGAATTCTTAGATCAGTTTTGTAACTGAAATGAGTAGAGAGAACTTCAAGGGTTAGAAAAGCGAATCCAGTCACATAATATTTACCCTGGCCTCAGCAATAGTGAAAGTAGAAAGGAACCACAGAAAAGCATCAAAAAGTGTGTATGGCTCTGACAACAGGAAAATGTGCAACTGTGCAGAGCCTGCACCACAATGAGAATGGCACTTTCACTCTTTTTTAATGACATTCATTTAATGAAATGACACCACTTAGACATGTGTTTAAGAATAAGAATGAGATAGTTGTTGGTTCCTGTATCATTTCCAGTTATTGACCTTTGTTTTGAGATTCGTTTTACAATCTTTATTAACTTGTCAACGTTCTCTTAATAATTCTCCTTTATAAATCCCCTGTACGAATTCCATGTATGAATCGAAATTACATGTAGTGGTTTAGGAAAAGTCATATTACTCTGCTTTTCATATGTGGGCCAGCATGTCAGAGTTTGGAGGATAGCCTCCAATTTCCTAGCTCCTTTCCCAGGGTGTTAATCCCTGTGGGTGATGGCATTACCAACCATCCGCCAGAGAAAGACACGCATGTTAATTATTCTACCCAAAAAAACCTGTTTAAAACACCCTACACACAGGCTAAAGGAAGCCCCAGTTGGCTCTGATTGGGAGATAAAGTTGCCAACGGCCAATGGCAGGGCAGGGTGAAAGACGTAGGACTTTTAGGATTCCTGGGCAAGAAATGCAGGAGATAAGAGGGATTCTGCTATGAGAGAAGGTAGGATGGACCATGCCAGGACCAGGAAGCAGGGAGATTAAGAGTTCGCCAATATATAAGAATCCAGGAAAGTGGCTCCAGAGGCCACTCCCCCAATCAGGTCTGTGGTAGTAGAGATGAAATATAGATTTTTTTAAATGTTAAGTAAGGAATACCGGAGGGGAGTGTGTGCTAGCCACGGAAAGGTTTGGAAGTGCCCAGTCATTGAGCTAATAAGGCATATAAAAAAAATAACTCTGCATATGTGTGTCTTTTATTCTCAAATCCAGAGAGTAGGGCAGGTGACAAAAAGTGTGGTCACCCCCTGGGAGTGGATTGACAATTCACCACTACAGAAAGGCATCTAATGTCTTACAACACATTTGAAGGTTCTATAAATTCTAGGCTCATGATGGGTGGTCACTGTGATTCCCAAAGGCCAAATATCAATAAGCACTGTAAGGAATACAAATAGGAAACATGGATCAGACAAAGGAAAAACAAAACATCCCAAAGATGCCCTGAACACCCAACTTGTGTTAAAAATGTAAAGGAGGATTCAAACAACTAAATAAGGAGCTAAGATAATAATGCCATATGTAAACAAGAACATCAGAAATCAGTCATGCAATAAAATATGAGCAGCACAATGACAGAACTGAAAATGCCCTACTGAATGGAAATAACAAAGGTGTGAACACTAGAAAGAGTCAGCAGAAGGAAGGAGGCCTCCTCAAACAGAAAGCTGCCAGAGGTTATAAGAGCATGAAAAAGAGACATTAAGAACACTGAAGGCAGTCGGGCGTGGTGGCACATGCCTTTAAACCCAGCACTTGGGAGGCAGAGGCAGGCAGATTTCTGAGTTCGAGGCCAGCCTGGTCTACAAAGTGAGTTCCAGGACAGCCAGGGCTATATAGAGAAACTCTGTCTTGAAAAAACAAAACAAAACAAAACAAACAAACAAACAACCCCCCCCCCCCACACACACACAAACCACTGAAGGCCTGTGGGGAGACTCAGTAGGTAAAGGTACTTGGAGCCTACTGTAATGACATGAAGTGGATCCCTGGCACCAAGGCACAGTGCTTCTTAAATTCTGCTCCTACATAGGTATAGCATGGTATGTGGTCCTACCTTTACAAAAACAGATTCAATAAGGACAAAAAAAAAAAAGGAATAAGAAAAAAAAAGAATATAAAGAAGAAAGTAAAAGCAAGGACTAGGGAAAAAAAAGACAAAAAAACTGACAGGCGTATAATGAATTTATGGAACACTCTACACAGAATAAAAGAAAAGAAGGATACCAGAATGTCGTTACGCGTTTATAATCTTAGCTCTTGGATGGTACAGGCAGGGATACCAGGTGTTCAAGGCCAGGCTCATCTGCACAGGGAGTTTAAGGCTAGCCTGTGAGATGTGAAGACCTCTCTTATTTAGAAAAAAATAAAAACACATTTAAAAAAAAAGAAAAAAAATTACATTTTAAGAAATGTGGCTTTTAAACTTATACTATGTGAAATAGTGATGGAAACTAATTAAAACTAATAAATGCCAGGCTAACATTGAAGAAATTCAAGAAGGCTAAGCAAGCCAGGTAAGCAAATATTCTGATAGGAGCAGGTAAGGAGAACCCCTTATCCAGGAGGTGCTTCTGTAAAATCCTTAGTAGTTAACCTCAGCAGAAATAACAGCTGAGGAAGCTGAGGGATATACGTCACACACAACGGAAGGAAAAGAACAAGCAAGAACACACAAACAAAGCTGCCCTCTAACAGACCTGGAGAGCAGAGAAGTCAACAGGACAGAAACCGGAGCCTGTGGGAGAACTGCAATGGAGAGAAACTTATGCATTAAACCCCAATGAGGAGAATGTCAACAGATGAGTCTCGAGTCGCAAGCAGAATGATGAAAGATGGCTAAACCCAGTCTCCCCCCAGCCCCCACCCCTTTGCATTTTTTTTAAGACAAGGTGTCAAAATGTAGCTCTGGATGTTCTAGAACTCATCATGCAGATGAGGTTGGCCCCCCTCTTCCACCCAAGTGCTAGGATTAAAGGCTTGTGTCACCTGACCCAGTCACTTCTTAAGAAAGTAGATTCTGTTGAAAACATCCTCACAAGGTGAGAGCCGAGAAACATCTTCCACTTTCTTTACCTATGAGATATGGCACCGCCAGGTGGTGAAATTTAACTTCCCGTCTTTTGAATGGAGGCTGGTCCTAGACACAAGCCTAGACTAACAGAATGGAGAAAAGAGAAGTCCAAGAACTCATGCACACCATGCCTGTGCCCCTCAAACATATTCCTTCATTGAAACCAAATAGTTCTGATTAGCAGGAACTTATGGGAAGTAGAAGCTAGGTGCAAATAGAAGACTGGATTTCCAATTAGCTTCTAGCTACTAGTGACACCATTTTGAACACAGAATACCTATGGATTAAAGAACATGCTGCCTTAAAACCTCAACAAAAGTATGATAAAGTAGCTAACTCATAGGTCTTTGACCCAGCTCTTCACCCACATGTACCTGACATGCAGCAATCATTAATTCTTGGTTTTAGCCAACACATCTTGACATCTTGCAATACCATAACTCAGCGTGCCTACTTGGAACATTGAACATGGTATGGGAGACCATAGGTGTTATTTACTTGCAAACTAATATGCTTTTTAAATATGTATTCCAAGTAAGTAACACATGCTTTAATCTGTATGTTCAATGTACAAATCTAATATTTTAAATATTCAGTACAATGTTACTACTTGTGCCTAAAGAAATACTAAGTGCAGCCCATCCTGTAAACAGTGGAGGCTCAGATTCTCATCCAACTGATTCGTTTTTATGTAGCCACCTCAAAGAAGATAATAATTGCATGTCTTTGAAAAAGTCTGCCAAACAACCTGACTCATACTTTTCAACTCAAAATACATCACTTGCATTTGAAAACAACTACCGATAGACTCAAGAACAGAAATCTTTATAAACCAAAAGAAGAAAAATGATAAAAATCCATGCTTCACATTTTTTATTCCTTGCATGTTTCTGTCTCCCATCCAAATCTATACAAATACCTTCCGTATCTTCCCTCCATGTTAACCAACAGGTGTCACACAGACTACCAGGAAATGAGCATCATCATCGTCATCCTGCAAACTTTCCTATCGGAGTCTTTGTAAGGACGACATGTCTAACACAACAATGTCACTATATGTGAGTTTCTAAAATGAGTAATTCCTTCCCTCATATTTTCACTTGTACAAACATTAGAATACAAAGAAAAGAGCCTTACAGAAAGGGGCAGAACTGTACATCATGGGAGCCTGGATTCCTGGAAGGAAGCCCACTGTAGCAGTTTACTGGCTGAATGTGAAAGACAGAGGAGGACGTGATTGTCATGAGTCACATGCAGAACTGGAGCACTGTTCTGGGTAACTATAAGAAAATGCTCCACACACAGTTGAACCTGTTGTGCAAGTACTGGGCAAGCCATCCAAGCTCCACAGAAAGACAGAGGAATGTGAACACTGGAGGGCTGCATCGACCGCAACTGCAGTGGAAAACTGGGAAATGGCCGAAGGCTCAGATGAGATGGGAAGGAGTGTGAACTGAAAGAATCCAGAAAAGAATGGAAGAACGCACTATGAGGTCACGACAGAAACAAACAGACTGATACCCAAAGCTAGCGAATGTTCTCTGCAAATAGGCAAAGCAAAGAAAATTGTTCACCACAGAACAAATGGAAGTGTCTAATCTCCAAAATGCAATCTCTTTAACAAAAGTATGTTAGTGAAAAAAAATATTAAATTCTGTGTCAAACAGAGTCAAAAGAACTTCTCAACCACATGTAGAAAGCTTGAAAATCAGCCAAGTGTCGATTGGATGGGTTTCCGTCTGGTTGCTGGTGCTAAGCTGGATGACAGGAACCATAGAGTGTGGTTAGTGCATCCATAAACTATTATTCTAGAATATTATTGACAAGGCTCATTTCACCTAGGCTGACCTTAAACTTTCTAAGCAGAGTGTAACAGTGGACTCCTGGTTTCCTGCTCCTACCTCCCAAATTTCAAATGGCAGGGTTCCACCCCAGAATATGCTGCCATCACAGGCATGAGGGTTTATACATTCTAAGTGAGCATACTGCTGCCTCATCTATGCATTGTAAGAGCTTTGATGCCCAAGGCAGGAAAAAGTTATGTTCCTACGGACTGGTGACATTTATCAGGAAGTCTCTATATTTTAATTATAGTTAACAAAGTCCACAGAAAATTCTGATAACGTAAGCAACATGTTTTAAAGCACATGTTTCTCATAAAAGGCTTAAGAGAAGGAAATAAAAATCACACAGTGAAATTAACCAGACCCAATGTCTATAAACTACAACAGACTTCTATATAGTTACAATGGTCATCTGGAACGGAAGCTGTGGAGCGTTACATTCAAATACCGGGGCTGGAGAGATGGCTAGGCAGTTAAGAGTACTGACTGCTCTTCCGAAGGTCCTGAGTTCAAACCCCAGCAACCGCATGGTGGCTCACAACCATCTAATAAGGAGATCTGACACCCTCTTCTGGAGTGTCTGAAGACAGCTACAGTGTACTTACATATAATAAAGAAATAAAAGTAATAGTAATAGAAGGTTCTGTTAAAAAAACAAAAGAATAGTGCTCAACAGACATGTTATTATTACATCACAATTAAAGCTGAACATGGTGGCACCTGCCTTTAATTCCAGCACTCCAGCAGTGGCATGTGGATCCCCATTAGTCTGAGGCCAGCCTGGTCTACAGGGTGAGTTCCAGGCTTGCCAAGACTACATGGCAAGGTGTTGCTTTAAAAACAAAAACAAAACATGGCTGTCCTGTAACTTGCTCAGTTTATCAGGCTGGCCTCCAACTTGGGGATCCACATGCCTCTGCTTCCCCAGTGCTGAGATTAAAGGCGTGTATCACCACCACCACCACCAAGCTAAAGATACCGTGTTCCTTATGAGTAGACTTTAATGCCATAAGCCAGTTTCTAGCACATAAACACTTGGTTTGAATGAAGTGTGACAGAATAGGAAAGCGCACAAAAGACTGTGTGAGCAGCCCACTGTGAAAAAACTACAGGACCCCGAGTGAACCGCAGTTCTTAAAGTCATCTCTTACTCTTTTGACCCAGTATAAATAGTTGGGAGAAACGGTTCCAGACAAACTGTTTAAGGAGACTCGTGGGGGGCTGGTGAGATGGCTCAGTGGGTAAGAGCACCCGACTGCTCTTCCAAAGGTCCAGAGTTCAAATCCCAGCAACCACATGGTGGCTAACAACCATCCGTAATGAGATCTGGCGCCCTCTTCTGGGGTGTCTGAAGACAGCTACAGTGTACTTACATATAATAAATAAATAAAAAAAAAAAAAAAAAGGAGACTCGTGGAACGCAGATCCCTCAACTAGTGACAGTTTTAGACACAGTACGCAGTGGACAACGACGGGAGAAAACCATGGGATCGATCAGAGAGCACTGTAAGCATCCGGTCAGGTAGGCAGGGCTATTTCTCTTTCCCAGAGAAACTCAAGCACTTCTGTCTCCTTACTGTCAATCCCTAGACACCCTTGTAGCCTCAAGCCAACTCATCTCCCACAAACTAATGGCATCATAATTCCCAATGGAATTGGATGAGTTATTCTTCTCCAGTACAGTGTAGGATCAGTAATTTCTTGTTTTGCAAATCTAGAACCTTTTCCTTTAGGGGATCATTCTAGCTCTGCGTGGGGATGTTAGTCTGAGGATTCAGGTCACAGCAGTGATCATTAAGTATTCCTATTTAAAACGGCAGTCCATAAATCTCTGTTCCAATGAAAATGGGATTAACATCCCATGCATCCATCTCCCTCGCAAAACTCTCCGTCCTTGGAAACTAGTAACTTTATGAACTTCTATCAATACAAACTAAAAGTACTAGGCCGACTATAAAGTACAGGAGGGGCCAGATCTCCACTTGGTTGGTCTAGGTGTCCTGAGAAAACTGACAAGGGCGGGGAAGGCGTGGGTCCATAGCCAATCTGAGATGTATGAGTCCACCACCACCACTTCTAGGTACAGGTTATGAGCAGACCCGCCTGTCCGAGCAATCCTGGATTTTCATATTCTCAATTCCTTTCTTACCAATACAGCCCCTATAAGAGACCCAGGCAGCTACCCTGAGCTCACAAGAACGTTCACTTCCAGCACCAACCGCATGCCCTCCCCCGGGCCCCAGCTGGCTTCCAGACGCTGTGGCCCAGCCTAGGTCAGCAGGGCTCCACCAAGTCTGTTCTTCCCGCCTCCGGGCCACCCCTCCTCCGCCGCCTCCGGGCCGGACCCGCCCACCGTCCCTCCGACTTGCATCGGTACGCGGCACCCTGGACCAACCTCCATGTCAGCGATGCAAGCCGAGCGCGGAGCACGACCAGAGAATCGCCCAACTTTGCGAGAAAATGCACTAGTGCAGTCGCAATGCGGAAGTGCCGTTTCCACAATGGCTCCTAGTGAAGCGATCCAACGGAAGACTACACTTCCCATAAGTCTGTGCGACGAGGCGCCAGGAACACAGGCTGGTGACGTGCGTGTTTCCTGTGTTTCTCCACCTCTGCAGGTGAGAATGGATGGGAACGCGAGCAGTTTTTGCACTGGGACAGCCATAGGGAGTTGGGCTGCTTTTAAAATCCCGGGTTCACTACCGGAGATGTTTGAATTTGAGTCGAGCCTTTGACCCTAATGTTTGCTGATTATTTCTGGTCAATCTGTACCGATTTAAAACTCAACGTCTACTTATTATGAGGTTTATTCCATGTGTAAAATTCACGTTGACTCAATTTAACTTTAAAATAAATCAACAAAAAATTGTATGGAAATGACCACTTTCTGTTTAAGATAATTTTGCAACCAGCCTATTTGGCACTCCGTGTCTTCACAGCTGCTCAGGAGCTTAAGACAGAAGGATGCCAAATCCAAGGATAACCTGGGCAAAAGGTACAAACTACAAAAAGTGTTACTGAGCATCTTAGGGGTAAAGCTCCTGCTTGCCTGGGATGAAGGAGGCCTTAGTTATAAATACACCACTACAATAGACAATCTTGTCCTGTAGTTAAATAAAATAGCCAGTGTGCCACAGCTGGAAAAAAGTCTTAGTGTGAACATTGGAATCTATAACAGTGTAGTGCATGGGTAAAGGTGCACAGATATGATTAAAAATCATAGAACAAAATTAAAAGCCCAGCTCTCTAGAATTCACATGTAAAGAACTCAGAGAATCTAACTGGGAACATAGAGATAATGAATGAATAAAGATAGATTGGCACCATTGGGACCTCCTGTCTCCTCGTAAGAATATCTAGTGCTGTACTGGTCATGCCAAAGACCAAAGACCAAACCTTTTTAGAAGGAAGAGTCTATATTTGTGATGGACTGTGGTTCACAAGGAAGCTAAATCTCAGCTGAGAAGGAAAGTCATTTCTTTTTTAATCACCATAAAAAACTTGTGTCCTGCAAGTGGTGGCACATACCTCTAATTTCAGCACTGGGGACGCAGAAGCAGGCAGATTTCTGAGTTCAAGGCCAGCCTGTTCTACAGAGTGAGTTGCAGGACAGCCAGGGCTATACAGAGAAACCCTGTCTGGAAAAACAAAACAACAACAACAACAACAAAAACAAAAAAAAAAAGAAAGAAACTTGTGTCCTTTTTTATTCTTCCCTGAAATGTTTAAGAAGGAGTTTTAATAACTGTTGGGGAGTGGGGTTGGAGAGATGGCTCAGTGATTAAGAGCACTGACTGATCTTCCAGAGGTCCTGAGGTCAATTCCCAGCAATCACATGGTGGCTTACAACTATCTGTGGATCCCAATCCAGTGCCCTCTTCTAGTGTGTCTGAAGACAGCTATGGTGTACTCATATAGAAAAAATAAAAATGACTATTAGAGCCGGGCATGGTGGTGCACGCCTTTAATCCCAGCACTCGGGAGGCAGAGGCAGGCGGATTTCTGAGTTCGAGGCCAACCTGGTCTACAAAGTGAGTGCCAGGACAGCCAGGGCTGTACAGAGAAACCCTGTCTCGAAAAACCAAAAAAAAAAAAAAAAAATGACTATTAGGTGACACAAATGCCAATATTTCTATAGGTAGAGAAGAATGAATAATACAGTCTCTCTGTAAATATGAATTCAGTTTGGAGAGAAGAGTGTGATTAACAAGTCTCAGGGTTTACAAATAATTGGGCCCTTAGTGATGAAAACACACAGTCAGGTACAGGGTATTTGGTCCTTTTTGCTTTCATTTAAGAAGGATATAACTTCTACAAACAACACCCATCTCCTTCACACAAATGACCACTTTCTGAGAGAATCATTTATCCAGCATACATGCAGCAGACAGTATCACTTTGCAATATTCTCATGTTTACATAGAATTAGTAAACATATCACCCAAGATATAAGTCACACTTTATGTAAGTTTGAACTAGAAATTTTGCCATAGGAAAAATATTTAAAAATTCAACAGATGTATGTCTTAGGGTATGTATTCCTGCTCAAAACATCATAACCACGAAGCAAGTTGGAGTTGAGGGTTGGCACCATGAAGAGAGCCTATGAGAGGCTATTGGTGAAGCCTAGTTGCAGCAGAAAACAGCAGTGTTTTGGAGATGCCGGTATCACGAGATGACCACCAAGATTACACTTCCATATTGCTGTTCATCATCAAAGAAAGTCAAGACTGGAACTCAAGCAGGTCAGGAAGCAGGAGCTGATGCAGAGGCCATGGAACTGGCTTGCTTCCCCTAGCTTGTTCAGCCTGCTTTCTTATAGAACCCAAGACTACCAGCCCAGGCATGGTATCACCCACAATGGGCTCTCCCACCCTTCATCACTAATTGAAAAAATGCCTTACAGCTGGATCTCATGGAGGCATTTCCTCAAGGGAGGCTTCTTTCTCTATGATAACTCCAGCCTGTGTCAAGTTGACACACAAATCCAGCCAGTACAGTACCTTAATTATCAAGAATTGTAACCATTTTTATATTTGAGACAGGCTTTCATATAGCCTAGGCAGATCTCAAACTGCATAGCTGAAAAACTTGTACTCATCAAATCCCTGTCCTCTCTGAGATTGTGCAATATCATAGCTATCTATCATAACGTTCTCTGTTTCTCTCAGAAAGTATCTCACAAGACCCTCGAGGACAGAAAAGTTTTATTTTATCTCACAATTTGGAGGTAGGGCACATTATGGTAGGGAATGCCTGGAAGGATGATAGAGTGTGACAATAAAATTCTGTATCCCCTGCCCCTGTGGAAAAACAACAGGAGAGATATAAATACAGATGCTCATTCATCAAAGTTTAGTGATTGCCCCCATGAGTCTAGATATTATAAAGTTTTCAGAGAGATGCAATCTTATTGTGAAGGCAGAACGAGAGGCAGAGAGAAGGTTCTCTGAAGCAGGCATGCTAATGGCTATGGATACCTTCTTCTGTGGAACTGCAGAGAAGGAGGAGTTGGCTCCCTGTAGATGGTATGGGACCAGACTCACTCTGTATCTTCAACTTAGGTTTGCTGTGAGTACACGGGAGGAATTATGGACAGCAGCCTTACCAATCTATGTTTCTTCCATTTTATATACATTTTAAACTCAGTTTACTTGCTTGTTACTGATCATTTTTAAAGTTAGGAAATTAGCATAATATTGAAATGAATTTAGTGGAGAAAAAGGGGTTTAAAAGCTAAGAAACTACTTACCATCTTTTCCAGATGTTTTATGAACACTGATAATTAGTTAAACAGGTTTACCAACTAATCCAGAAATTCCATTTATGACCCATTCTCCCTGTGAACTTTCTAGACCAATGACTTTTGAAATCATTTAGCTCTGGTTCAAACCAGAAGAGGGTGAGGGCATTGCTTGAAAGATAATAGTTTCTCACAGCACCTTTTAATGGATTTGTTAGTATGGAGAACTTCCTTTTAAACTGTCCTACATTCCCTTCCAAGTCACTTGCTAGACTTCAACACTTTACAGTCATTGTCAGTGCTTGTCAGTGTTGTTTCTATTCTGAAGAACTGGTATGTTCTTAGTCATGTTGCTATGAATATTTCCCTATTACCTCTTTTGCTTTCAAATAAACTCATTCTTATTTTTAATTTTTAATATTTTTATTACATATTTTCCTCAATTACATTTCCAATGCTATCCCAAAAGTCCCCCATAGCGCCCCCCACTTCCCTACCCACCCATTCCCATTCTTTTGGCCCTGGCATTCCCCTATATTGGGGCATATAAAGTTTGCAAGTCCAATGGGCCTCTCTTTCCAGTGATGGCCTACTAGGCCATCTTTCGATACATATGCAGCTAGAGACAAGAGCTCCGGGGTTCTGGTTAGTACATCATGTTGTTCCAACAACAGGGTTGCAGATCCATTTAGCTCCTTGGGTACTTTCTCTAGCTTCTCCATTGGGAGCCCTGTGATACATCCAATAGCTGACTGTGAACATCCACTCCTGTGTTTGCTAGGCCCCGGCATCGTCTCACAAGAGACAGCTATATTTGGGTCCTTTCAGCAAAATCTTGCTAGTGTATGCAATGGTGTCAGCGTTTAGAAGCTGATTATGGGATGGATCCCTGGATACGGCAGTCTCTAAATGGTCCATCCTTTCATCACAGCTACGAACTTTGTCTCTGTAACTCCTTCCCTGGGTGTTTTGTTCCCAATTCTAAGAAGGGGCACAGTGTCCACACTTTGGTCTTCATTCTTCTTGAGTTTCATGCGTTTAGCAAATTGTATCTTATATCTTGGGTATCCTAAGTTTTGGGCTAATATCCACTTATCAGGGAATACATATTGTGTGAGTTCTTTTGTGATTGTGTTACTTCACTCAAGATGATGCCCTCCAGGTCCATCCATTTGACTAGGAATTTCATAAATTCATTCTTTTTAATAGCTGAGTAGTACTCCATTGTGTAAATGTACCATAATTTCTGTATCCATTCCTCTGTTGAGGGACATCTGGGTTCTTTCCAGCTTCTGGCTATTATAAATAGGGCTGCTATGAACATAGTGGAGCATGTGTCCTTTTTACAGGTTGGGACATCTTCTGGATATATGCCCAGGAGAGGTATTGCTGGATCCTCCGGTAGTACTATGTCCAATTTTCTGAGGAACCGCCAGACTGATTTCCAGAGTGGTTGTACAAGCTTGCAATCCCACCAACAATGGAGGAGTGTTCCTCTTTCTCCACATCCTCGCCAGCATCTGCTGTCACCTGAATTTTTGTTCTTAGCCATTCTGACTGGTGTGAGGTGGATTTGCATTTCCCTGATGATTAAGGATGTTGAACATTTTTTCAGGTGCTTCTCTGCCATTCGGTATTCCTCAGGTGAGAATTCTTTGTTCAGTTCTGAGCCCCATTTTTTAATGGGGTTATTTGACTTTCTGGAGTCCACCTTCTTGAGTTCTTTATATATATTGGATATTAGTCCCTTATCTGATTAAGGATAGGTGAAGATCCTTTCCCAATCTGTTGGTGGTTTTTTTGTCTTATTGATGGTGTCTTTAGCCTTGCAGAAGCTTTGCAGTTTCATGAGGTCCCACTTGTCAATTCTCGATCTTACA
This sequence comes from Mus caroli, assembly GCF_978045245.1. NCBI lineage: Eukaryota > Metazoa > Chordata > Mammalia > Rodentia > Muridae > Mus > Mus caroli. The sequence goes on along the minus strand of NW_028227270.1, from coordinate 53,654,518 downwards.
GCACAAGCCATTACTGTTCTATTCAGGAATTTTTCCCCTGTGCCCATATCTTCAAGGCTTTTCCCCACTTTCTCCTCTATAAGTTTCAGTGTCTCTGGTTTTATGTGGAGTTCCTTGATCCACTTAGACTTGACCTTAGTAAAAGGAGATAGGAATGGATCGATTCGCATTCTTCTACATGTTAACAACCAGTTGTGCCAGCACCATTTGTTGAAAATGCTGTCTTTCTTCCACTGGATGTTTTTAGCTCCCTTGTCGAAGATCAAGTGACCGTAGGTGTGTGGGTTCATTTCTGGGTCTTCAATTCTATTCCATTGGTCTATTTGTCTGTCACTATACCAGTACCATGCAGTTTTTATCACAATTGCTCTGTAGTAAAGCTTTAGGTCCGGCATGGTGATGCCACCAGAGGTTCTTTTATCCTTGAGAAGAGTTTTTGCTATCCTAGGTTTTTTATTATTCCAGATGAATTTGCAGATTGCACTTTCTAATTCGTTGAAGAATTGATTTGGAATTTTGATGGGGATTGCATTGAATCTGTAGATTGCTTTTGGCAAGATAGCCATTTTTACAATGTTGATCCTGCCAATCCATGAGCATGGGAGATCTTTCCATCTTCTGAGATCTTCTATAATTTCTTTCTTCAGAGACTTGAAGTTTTTATTATACAGATCTTTCACTTCCTTAGTTAGAGTCACGCCAAGATATTTTATATTATTTGTGACTATTGAGAAGGGTGTTGTTTCCCTAATTTCTTTCTCAGCCTGTTTATTCTTTGTGTAGAGAAAGGCCATTGATTTGTTTGAGTTAATTTTATATCCAGCTACTTCACCAAAGCTGTTTATCAGGCTTAGGAGTTCTCTGGTGGAATTTTTAGGGTCACTTATATATACTATCATATCATCTGCAAAAAGTGATATTTTGACTTCATCTTTTCCAATTTGTACCCCTTGGATCTCCTTTTGTTGTCGAATTGCTCTGGCTAGGACTTCAAGTACAATGTTGAATAGGTATGGAGAAAGTGGACAGCCTTGTCTAGTCCCTGATTTTAGAGGGATTGCTTCAAGCTTCTCACCATTTACTTTGATGTTGGCTACTGGTTTGCTGTAGATTGCTTTTATCATGTTTAGGTATGGGCCTTGAATTCCTGATCTTTCCAAGACTTTTATCATGAATGGGTGTTGGATCTTGTCAAATGCTTTTTCCGCATCTAACAAGATGACCATGTGGTTTTTGTCTTTGAGTTTGTTTATATACTGGATTACGTTGATGGATTTCCGTATATTGAACCATCCCTGCATCCCTGGGATGAAACCTACTTGGTCAGGATGGATGATTGTTTTGATGTGTTCTTGGATTCGGTTAGCAAGAACTTTATTGAGGATTTTTGCATCAATATTCATAAGGGATATTGGTCTGAAGTTTTCTATCTTTGTTGGGTCTTTTTGTGGTTTAGGTATCAGAGTAATTGTGGCTTCATAGAATGAGTTGGGTAGAGTACCTTCTGTTTTTGTTTTGTGGAATAGTTTGTGAAGAACTGGGATTAGATCTTCTTTGAAGGTCTGATAGACCTCTGCACTAAACCCATCTGGTCCTGGGCTTTTTTTGGTTGGGAGACTATTAATGACTGCTTCTATTTCTTTGGGGGATATAGGGCTGTTTAGATCATTAACCTGATCTTGATTCAACTTTGGTACCTGGTATCTGTCTAGGAACTTCTCCATTTCATCCAGGTTCTCCAGTTTTGTTGAGTATAGCCTTTGGTAGAAGGATCTGATGGTGTTTTGGATGTCTTCAGGATCAGTTGTTATGTCTCCTTTTTCATTTCTGATTTTGTTAATTAGGATGCTTTCCCTGTGCCCTCTAGTGAGTCTGGCTAAGTGTTTATCTATCTTGTTGATTTTCTCAAAGAACCAGCTCCTTGATTGGTTGATTCTTTGAATTGTTCTTCTTGTTTCCACTTGGTTGATTTCGCCCCTGAGTTTGATTATTTCCTGCCGTCTACTCCTCTTGGGTGAATTTGCTTCTTTTTGTTCTAGTGCTTTTAGGTATGTTGTCAAGCTGCTAATGTGTGCTCTCTCTAGTTTCCTTTTGGAGGCACTCAGAGATATGAGTTTTCCTCTTAGAAATGCTTTCATTGCGTCCCATAAGTTTGGGTATGTTGTGGCTTCATTTTCATTGAACTCTAAAAAGTCCTTAATTTCTTTCTTTATTCCTTCCTTGACCAAGGTATCATTGAGAAAAGTGTTGTTCAGTTTCCACGTGAAGGTTGGCTTTCTATTATTTATTTTGTTATTGAAGATCAGCCTTAGTCCATGGTGATCTGATAGGATGCATGGGACACTTTCAATATTTTTGTATCTGTTGAGGCCTGTTTTGTGACCAATTATGTGGTCAATTTTGGAGAAGGTACCATGAGGTGCTGAGAAGAAGGTATATCCTTTTGTTTTAGGATAGAATGTTCTGTAGATATCTGCCAGATCCATTTGATTCATAATTTCTGTTAGTTTCACTGTGTCCCTGTTTAGTTTCTGTTTCCATGATCTGTCCATTGGTGAAAGTGGTGTGTTGAAGTCTCCCACGATTATTGTATGAGGTGCAATGTGTGCTTTGAGATTTACTAAAGTTTCTTTAATGAATGTGGCTGCCTTTGTATTTGGAGCATAGATATTCAGGATTGATAGTTCCTCTTGGAGGATTTTGCCTTCGATGAGTATGAAGTGTCCCTCCCTGTCTTTTTTAATGACTTTGGGTTGGAAGTCAATCTTATCAGATATTAGAATGGCTACTCCAGCTTGTTTCTTCATACCCTTTGCTTGGAAAATTGTTTTTCAGCCTTTCATTCTGAGGTAGTGTCTATCTTTTTCTCTGAGATGAGTTTCCTGTAAGCAGCAAAATGTTGGGTCTTGTTTGTGTAGCCAGTTTGTTAGTCTATGTCTTTTTATCGGGGAGTTGAGTCCATTGATATTAAGAGATATTAAGGAAAAGTAATTGTTGTTTCCTGTTATTTTCGTTGTTAAATTTGGCATTCTGTTCTTGTGGCTGTCTTCTTTTAGGTTTGTTGAGGGATTACCTTCTTGTTGTTTCTAGGGCGTGGTTCCTGTCCTTGTATTGGTTTTTTTCTGTTATTATCCTTTGAAGGGCTGGATTCGTGGAGAGATAATGTGTGAATTTGGTTTTGTCGTGGAATACTTTGGTTTCTCCATCTATGTTAATTGAGAGTTTGGCTGGGTATAGTAGCCTGGGCTGGAATTTGTGTTCTTTTAGTGTCTGTATAACATCCGTCCAGGATCTTCTGGCTTTCATAGTCTCTGGTGAAAAATCTGGTGTAATTCTGATAGGCTTGCCTTTATATGTTACTTGGCCTTTTTCTCTTACTGCTTTTAGTATTCTATCTTTATTTAGAGCATTTGTTGTTCTGATTATTATGTGTCGGGAGGTATTTCTTTTCTGGTCCAGTCTATTTGGAGTTCTGTAGGCTTCTTGTATGTTCATGGGCATCTCTTTCTTTAGATTTGGGAAGTTTTCTTCTATAATTTTGTTGAAGATGTTTGCTGGTCCTTTGAGTTGAAAATCTTCATTCTCATCCACTCCTATTATCCGTAGGTTTGGTCTTCTCATTGTGTCCTGTATTTCTTGGATGTTTTGATTTAGGATCTTTTTGCATTTTACATTTTGCTTGATTGTTGTGCCGATGTTCTCTATGGAATCTTCTGCACCTGAGATTCTCTCTTCCATCTCTTGTATTCTGTTGCTGATGCTCGTATCTATGGTTCCAGATTTCTTTCCTAGGGTTTCTATCTCCAGTGTTGCCTCATTTTGGGTTTTCTTTATTGTGTCTACTTCCCTTTTTAGGTCTAGTATGGTTTTGTTCATTTCCATCATCTGTTTGGATGTGTTTTCCTGTTTTTCATTAAGGACTTCTACCTGTTTGGTTATGTTATCCTGTTTTTCTTTAAGGATTTGTAACTCTTTAGCAGTGTTCTCCTGCAATTCTTTAAGGGATTTTTGTGCTTCCTCTTTACTGTCTTCTACCTGTTTACCAGTGTTCCTTTGTATTTCTTTAAGTGTGTTATTAAAGTCCTTCTTGAAGTCCTCTACCATCATCAGGAGATATGCTTTTAGATCCGTGTCTAGCTTTTCTGGTGTGTTGTGGTGCCCTGGACTGTGCGAAGTGGGAGTGCTGGGTTCTGATGATGGTGCGTGGTCTTGGTTTCTGTTAGTAAGATTATTACGTTTACCTTTCGCCATCTGGTAATCTCTGGGGTTAGTTGTTGTCGTTGTCACTGTTTAAAGATTGGAGCAGAAGCTGTGTTCCACTCACCAGCAGTCTCAAAATCCTGTGGCGGGGTTTGTGGGTAGCTGGCGGGTGTCAGCCGACCCTGTGCTCTAGCTACCCCGGTGCTGGTCCGGCCGCAAGAGGCCTGTGGTCCTACTCAGGCCGGATTTCTGCCTCCCCAACCAAAGCAGTCTCAGGTCCCGCGTGATTGGACTGGAGCAGAAGCTGTGTTCCACTCACCAGCAGTCTCAAAATCCTGTGGCGGGGGTCGTGGGTAGCTGGCGGGTGTCAGCCGACCCTGCGCTCTAGCTACCCCAGCACTTTTTTGACCGGAAGAGGCTTGTGGCCCTACTCAGGCCGGATTTCTGCTTCCCCAACCAAAGCAGTCTCAGGTCCCGCGTGATTGGACTGGAGCAGAAGCTGTGTTCCACTCACCAGCAGTCTCAAAATCCTGTGGCGGGGGTCGTGGGTAGCTGGCGGGTGTCAGCCGACCCTGCGCTCTAGCTACCCTGGTGCTGGTCCGGCCGGAAGAGGCCTGTGGCCCTACTCAGGACGGTTTTCTGCTTCCCTAACTAATGCAGTCTCAGGTCCCGTGCGCAACTGGATTGGAGCAGAAGCTGTGTTCCACTCACCAGAAGTCTTAAGATCCTGTGGCGGGGGTCGTGGGTAGCTGGCGGGTGTCAGCCGACCCTGCGCCCTAGCTACCCCCATAAACTCATTCTTATTAGATATTTTCTTTATTTACATTTCAAATGTTATCCCCTTTCCTGGTTTCCCCTCGGAAAACCCCCTATCCCATCCCCCTTCCCCTGCTCACCAACCCACCCACTCCTTCCTGGCCCTGGCATTCCCCTATACTGGGGCATAAAACTTTCACAGAACCAAGGGCCTCTCCTCCCATTGCTGACCAACTAGGTCATCCTCTACTACATATGCAGATAGAACCATAAGTCCCACCATATATTTTCTTTGGTTGGTGGTTTAGTCCCAGGGAGCTCTGGAGATACAGGTTAGTTCATATTGTTGTTCCTCTTATGGGGCTGCAAAACCGTTCAGCTTCTTGGGTACTTTCTCTAGCTCCTTCATTGGGGACCCTGTGCTCAGTTCAATGGATGGCTGTGAGCATCCAATGTGAGCATTCTGTGTTTGTCAGGCACTAGCCGAGCCTCTCAGGAGACAGCTATATAGGCTCCTGTCAGCAAGCACTTGTTGGCATCTACAATAGTGTCTGGTTTTGGTGGTTGTTTATGGGATGGATCCCCAGGTGGGGCAGTCTCTGGATGGTCATTCCTTCAGTCTCTGCTTCACACTTTGTCTCTGTAACTCCTTCCAGGGGTATTTTGTTCCTCTTTCTAGGAAGGACCGAAGTATTCACACTTTGGCCTTCCTTCTTGAATTTCATGTGTTTTGCAAATTGTATCTTGGGTATTCTGAGCTTCTGGGCTAATATCCACTTATCAGTGAGTGCATATCATGTGTGTTCTTTTGTGATTGGGTTACCTCACTCAGGATGATAGCCTCCAGATACATCCATTTGTCTAAGAATTTCATGAATTCATTGTTTTTAATAGCTAAGTAGTACTCCATTGTATAAATGTACCACATTTTCTGTATCCCTTCCTCCGTTGAGGGACATCTGGGTTCTTTCCAGATTCTGTCTACTATAAATATGGCTGCTATGAACATAGTGGAGCATGTGTCCTTATTACATGTTGGAGCATCTTCTGGGTATATGCCCAGGAGTGGTATTGATGGATCTTCTAGTAGTACTATGTCCAATTTTCTGAGGAAAGGCCAAACTGATTTCCAGAGTGGTTGTACCAGCTTGCAATCCCACCAGCAATGGAGGAGTGTTCCCCTTTCTCCACATCCTCGCCAGCATCTTCTGTCACCTGAGTTTTTGCCCATAGCCATTCTGACTGGTGTGAGGTGGAATCTCAGGGTTGTTTTGATTTGCATTTCCCTGATGATTAAGGATGTTGAACATTTTATTAGGTGCTTCTCAGCCATTCAGTATTCCTCAGTTGAGAATTCTTTGTTTAGCTCTGTACCCCACTTTAAAATAGGGTTATTTGGTTTTCTGGAGTCCAACTTATAGAGTTCTTTACATATATTGGATATTAGCCCCCTATTAGATATGTTGGTTGCCATTTTGTCTTATTGACAGTGTCCTTTGCCTTACAGAAGCTTTGCAATTTTATGAGGTCTCATTTGTTGATTCTTGATCTTACAGCACAAGCCATTGCTGTTATGTTCAGGAACATAGTGGAGCATGTGTCCTTATTACATGTTGGAGCATCTTCTGGGTATATTCCCAGGAGAGGTATTGCTGGATCTTCTGGTAGTACTATGTCCAATTTTCTGAGGAACTGCCAGACTGATTTCCAGAGTGGTTGTACCAGCTTGAAATCTTACCAGCAGTGGAAGAGTGTTCCTCTTCCTCCACATCCTTGCCAGCATCTGCTGTCACCTGAATTTTTGATCTTAGCCATTCTGACTGGTGTCAGGTGGAATCTCAGGGTTGTTTGAAAAATAAACTCAATTTTGAGATGGTATCTTAGTAGGGTTTTACTGCTATGAACAGACACCATGACCAAGGCAACTCTTATAAGAACAACATTTAGTTGGGGCTGGCTTACAGTTGCAGAGGTTCAGTCCATCATCATTAAGGCAGGAAGCATGGAAGCTCCCAGGCAGGCCTGGCTAAGGAGGAGCTGAAAGTTAAACATCTTGTTTCAAAGACAAACTTCCAGGCAGCTAGGATGTGGATCTTAAAGCCCACACCCATGGTGACACACTTACTCCAACAAGGCCACACCTACTCCAACAAGGCCACACCTCCTAATAGTGCCACTTTCTGGGCCAAGCATATTTAAACCACCACTTTCTTGGATGTGTATAGATATGCAAGTAGGAACACCAGTTACAATGATTCATACCTGACAACTTTTAACACTCCAGTATTCATTCTACATGCTAAATGAGTTCATGTAGCTTGTGTTCCTATGATAGTACAGGTCTGTTTATCTGAAAGTTAGGATAGTGTAGGAATGAAGAAAGGAAATAATTTGGGGTGGATTGAATGAAAATGGCCCCCATTGGCCCATAGGGAGTGGCAATATTAGGTGTCAACTTGTGGGGGGAAGTATAGCCTTGATGGAAGAGTATGGCACTGTGGGTGGGCTATGGGGTTTCAAATGCTTAAGCCAGGCCAAGTGTTGCTCTTTCTTTTCCTGCTGCCTGCTGATCCAGATGTAAATATTTCTCCTCCAGCACCATGTCTCCCTGAGTGCTGCCAAGCTTTCAGTAACGACAATAGTCAATGATACCCCTGAAACTGTAAGTCATCCCCAATTCAATGCTTCACTTACTAAGAGTTGCCATGGTCATGGCGCTCCTTCACAGCAATAGAAACCGTAGCTAAGACACCATTCTTACCAGAAAGGGAATAAGGAATTGTTTGTTCTGAAGCCAAATACAAGTGACAATGTATTATGTGAGGTATCACTAGGGAGACACACACATACACACACACACACACACACACACACACACACAAATGCCTAGAAAACCCAGATAGGCAGCATAGAAATGTACCAGTGTCCAAGTTGTAAGTGTATTGATTGAGGTTTCTTATAGACCTGAGGAGGGGTTACTTATAGAGTGTGTAAGCAACCAAATGGGGGAAACTGCTATCTGATACTGTGGTCCAGGACTCAAGTATCTTATTACCTTAAGTACTGTATTACAACACAGTTTCATTTTCATGAAACATTTATAGTTACAGAACAAAGAAACTTGTCAATCAAGACGTCTTGAAAACATGTTGGGTGAAACTGTGGAGATATGTTACAACTTACTCCACTCCTGCTGTAGGACCAGATGTTCTCTTGGCATTCCTCTTGGATAACACTCCTGATATTTGTGTTGGTGAGAGTTAGGCATCTGTTTCTACACTGCAAAACAATGTACCTAACAGTCATAAGCATGTTATATCACACAAAATTGAGGTATTGAATGGCTATTTACAGCCTAAGACACCTCTCAAAATTTGAAGAGTGACTTGCACAATACGCCAATCAGCCTTGAATATTTAATATAGAAGCAGGTGTTATTCTTTCAGGGAACTTCCGTTCATAATTGTTCTGAACAGGTCCACATCTCACATGTTTTACTTTATTTCTAGTCCCACGTGGACAAATGCCAGCACTGGAAACAAGCAAAATGTTTTTTTTTTAAAGATTTATTTATTTATTATATGTAAGTATACTATAGCTGTCTTCAGACACACCAGAAGAGGGCATCAGATCTCATTATGGGTGGTTGTGAGCCACCATGTGGTTGCTGGGATTTGAACTTCGGACCTTCGGAAGAGCAGTCGGGTGCTCTTACCCACTGAGCCATCTCACCAGCCCGCAAAATGTTTTTAATGTGGAGGAAAAATGAAAGATGTGCATTACATGGCATATAATACAAAAAAATTGTGTATGTTGTATCTAAGGCTCTAACTATGGGGAGTTGGCTGTTATGAGACTCCTTCTACCTTTATTGTACCAACTGCATTTCCAGCCACTTAACTCTGGTTTAAAAGTGAATGTGTGGGTACTGAGTGAAGGGCCTTATTATATATTGGTTCATAAGGAAAACTTCCCTTTTTCCTATCCTAGATCCTCTCCTAAGTCACTTGCTCTGCTTAATGGGCTTTACAGTTATCTTCAATGCCTGCCAATGTCATATCCTTTCAAAAAAAAAATACTGCTATGTCTTCAGTGGAGTTTCATCTAGTTATACTGTTGTCACTTAGGATTCATGCAGGAAAGGTCCTTTTGTGAAACCAAATATAATTAATTGTTTGCCATGACCATTCATTATATTTGAAGAAAAGAACTCTAAACATACATCCAGGATAGAAAATGCTACTAATGATTGATAGGGGCAGGGATGGTACTTGTCTGTTCTCTACAAAAAGGCATGAATTATGGGCTAGAAAGAGGGCTCCACAGTTAAGGGTACTCATTGCTCTTGCAGAGGACAGTTTCCATCACATGCTGGTGTCTCACAAGCATCTATAACTTCAGTTCCAGAGGATCTCCTTCTCTTGAACATGTGCACACACTGTGCACAGACATACATTTAAGCAACACACACACACACAAAAGAACATTTATTTTAAAAACTGAGGCATGGCTTAAATCAAATTCAAAAAGCAAAAAGATTCAATGAAAAAATCATTTGCTATGAGCATTTAAATATTACATCTTTTGCTTTCAGATAAACTCAGTTTTGAGGTGGCCTTTGGGATATGTGCAAATACTCAAGTAAGAGAACAGCAGTTACTGATCCATTCTTCTGAATGAGATCATTTGACTCATCTCCCTTCTCAATATAGGTCTCTGTTTCTGTGGACTACATATTGACAAAGTGGATATAATGATTGTAAATATTCACAATGATATTAAAAATATTATTGTAAACAATAAGGTAGTTCAGTAGCACATTCTTATATCTAGATTGGTCCTTCAAAACAATAATAAACAAAGATTCCCCAAAGGTAAATAAATACCCCATATATCGACTCGACTTACCCATATCTATGAACATTTGAACATTGTACCAACACATGAGAAGTATATATATATATATATATATATATATATATATATATATATATGACAAGTACACTGTAGCTGTCTTCAGACACACCAGAAGAGGGCATCAGATCCCATTACAAATGGTTGTGAGCCCACCATGTGGTTGCTGGGATTTGAACTCAGGACCTCTAGAAGAGCAGTCAGTGCTCTTACCCGCTGAGCCATCTCTCCAGCCCCATACTGAGTTCTTAATTTAAATAGCAGAGAGGTCTTCAGTAAATAACCTAACTTTTGCTAGTTCATTTTTCTTTTTTTTAGTTTTTTGTTTGTTTGTTTTGTTTTTGTTTTTCAAGACAGGGTTTCTGAACTCACTCTGTAGACCAGGCTGGCCTTGAACTCAGAAATCTGCCTGCCTCTGCCTCCCAAGTGCTGGGATCAAAGGGTGTGTGCCATCACTGCCTGGCTCATGTTTTACTTATCCGTGCATGTTTGAGTGTGTCTGAGCCATGTGAGTGTGACAGAAGAGGACAATGGGTTTCTTTCTTTCTTTCTTTCTTTCCTTTTTTTAAAAAGAGTTATTTATTATTATATCTAAGTACACTGTAGTTGTCTTCAGACACACCAGAAGAGGGCATCAGATCTCATTACAGATGGTTGTGAACCACCCTGTGGTTGCTGGGATTTGAACTCAGGACCTTCTGAAGAGCAGTCAGTGCTCTTAACCACTGAGCCATCTCTCTAGACTGCTAGTTGATTTTTATGCTCTACCCGCCTTTAGCTCTGGGAGGCAACAACATGCTGCTACCAGTCCCCACCCGGTTCAGACAGAAGAGACACATACACAGTTTGTTCCTTTTCAACTAGCCTTAGAACACAATTGCTGGGCGTTACTATCTCCTGCTTGGAAAAGTGTGCCCTTAATAATATTTTTATCGTGTGGGTGGATGGGGGAGCACCCTCATAGAGGCAAAGGGAGGGGGGATGGTAAAGAGGGCTTCTGAAAGGGAGACCTGGAAAGGGGAAAACACTTGAAATGTAAGTAAAGAAAATATCCAGGGTTGGTTGTTGCGGCCTGCCCGCAGTCCACAACACGAACGGTTCAACTGAGAATGGCAGTTCGAACTGAAAAGAGAGGAATCTAGACGGGGCGGAAGAAAGAATGGAGCCAAGACAACAAACATTCTGATCAAGGCTCAATTTTACTATTTCCAGACACTCAGTTATAAAGGAAGGGGGAGGGAACCCAGCTTCCCGCCAAGTAACTCAGGGTCCAGTAGCAGGACGAACACGTGTGTGCCTCCAGGCAGCAAAGGCAGGTTCCAGCAGTAGGCGTGGCAGGACGAATGAGCAGGTAGCTCCACCCTTGAGCAAGCAGGTTCCAGGCTGGGGGAAGGGAGGCCACAGCTGGTGAGATGGCTCAGTGGGTAAGAGCACCTGACTGCTCTTCCGAAGGTTCTGAGTTCAAATCCCAGCAACCACATGGTGGCTCACAACCATCCGTAATGAGATCTGATGCCATCTTCTGGTGCGTCTGAAGACAGCTACAGTGTACTTACATATAATAAATAAATAAATAAATAATCCCTTCTTTATAAAAAAAAAAGAAAATATCCAATTTTAAAAGAAACACTAATAATATTTTTATCTCCACTCTCCCCCCTGCCCTAAACTTCAGTGGCTAGTCCCACCTAGCCCCTGTCAAACATCTAAGACCACATAGCAGTAGTAGTGGCCACAGGCCCCAGCTCCTCCTCCCATGACCTCATATGGCTGCTGGCTTATTCTCCCTCCAAAGCACAGCAAAAATTCAAACCAAACCAAACCAAAACAAAAACACCAAAAAAGAAAAAAAAAAAAAAAAAGGACCAAAAACAAACAAAAAAACCCCATTCCTCTCCTCCTTTGCATCTTCCTTTTCCTCCTTGAACCTGGAAGTCCCGCCTATAAGTTCCATCCAGTAATTAGGGTCTGGCTTTCTTTACAGACAGATCAAGAACCAATTGGAGAACAACACTTTAGCATCAGAACCACCCCCTCCATCTAACAATGTATTTCAAAGTTGGAGAAAAGCAAGGAGAATTCAAACCAATAATCAAATAATTAGTTAATTCAATCAGGTTAGAATTCATGAACTGGAGACTTGAAAACCAGTCTACAGAATTAACCAAATAGTTCAGTGGTTCTCAACTTTCCTAATACTTCAAAAATCGATGGCCATATCCCTGAATGAAAGCATTTCTGGCAATAAAGATAAATGAATGACTGCTATTCGTATATATTAAAACCATCAATAGTAATGTGAACACCAATGTAAACGCCATCAGGCCTAGTGTGCTGGTGGATGTCACTATGGCTTTTTCCCAGGATGAAGAGAGAGTGAAAAGTACTCCTGGTTCAGGTGAGTGGTCTTTTCAGACACTTTGGCCCACTGAATGGACAGAGTAGAAATTAACAAAACTCTTGCACCTCCCGATTTCATCCCTTAAAGATATTTGTGAGAAAACCCAGAAAAACTTGACTGCTAGGCCATTGCAGGACAAATCAAAGCTAGATGCAAAGAAATGGCTAAATTCCCAATAATCTCCCAAACATTGGTAACCCTTCATGTCAGCTTTAGAATATCTATCAAATACAGAACTTTGTGCCATACAAACACACTAGAAACATCATGGACTAGCCAGCACACAGGTCTCTTGTACAGGTTTTTTTATCCATATAACAGTGACCCATGGCAATCATGAATTCTCATTTTACCAAATTTTCAGTCCTATGACCCAAAATATATAATTAGAATACTAAAAAAGACAGGTGAGACCACAGGTAATGTCTTCATTTGAATATGGAATGTAAATTTAGATGATCACTAGCTTGAAAAAAAATGCCTCACTTTGTATGATGGATGTCTATATGTAATTGTGATTTTTAAAATATTGAATAAACAGCTGCAGCTTGCTTCTAATAAAATATTAAGTGAATTTCATTCTGCAAATAGCTAGAACTGAAATTCTCATCTGTGTGAGTTATATTTGTGGGGTTTTTTTATTTTTTGGTTTTTGGGTTTTTTTGCAGGGTTTCTCTGTGTAGCTCTGGCTGTCCTGGAACTCACTCTATAGACCAGGCTGGCCTCGAACTCAGAAATCCACCTGCCTCTGCCTCCCAAGTGCTGGGATTATGTTTGTGTTGTATGCAAAGAAAACATTGAATAAAGTATTTGAAAGACTCTGCTACACAAACTGACATAACATTTCTCCTCATGATATACCACTGCATTTGAAAACAACTGTGGAGGGGCTTATAAACAGAAATACTTACAACCCAAAGATGAAAATGTTTCTTCTAATTTCTTCTGTATGTGTTTGACTCATATTCAAATATTTTCTCTAAACAGAAACCAACTGTCATTATACAGCACAATTTCCATTCAGAATTTCCCAGGAACATGATATCTAATATAACAAGGTAGCAACTTGAGTGTATAAAAATAAGCAGTTCTTTCCATTTCATGGTCATGCAAAGCAACATTAGAATAAAATCAAACATACTTGAAGAAAAAGAGTAGGACAGGACATCAGGAGAGGATACTAGACCTCTTGCTGAAGAAGTGGAACAATCTCACTGTAGAAGTTTATGTAGGCTTAGATTTTTTAAACCTACTTTTAATAAGGGTTCTCAAATGCTCCACCACCCCCACCCCACACACACACAGTCCCCACAGCCCATCCAAAGGTAGGGGAGAAAAGATGATAAATAGGACAAGGGGATGTGGATCTGTTTAGAAGTAGTTCCTTGGAGAGATTCCAATCTCTGTCAAGATAGCAACAATCTAGTTCAATGGTGTCAGGATAACAAAAATAAATCAACAGTGGTGGCACTATCCAGCAGAAACCACTAGGCCTTCACTGAAATGACATCCAGCAGAAACCACTAGGCAGGCCTTCACTGAATTGGCAGGAGTCAACGGGAGCCACCAGGACCAGCCAGGACACCAGGAGAAGTTTTGTGGTGTGCCTCTCTCCACAAAGTGAAGATCAGTGAAGACAAAAACTCGAGACCAAAGAAGCGTGGCAAAGGTCCTATGCCAGTGCACCATCACTGTCTATTGAGTCCTATTTCTACTCTCCAAGCATCACATGTTCTCCCATGGGACTTGCATTAGCAAAACACGACATGAGTCTGCATCACATGACATATCCAAAAATATCCACTTCAAGTTTAGTTTCCTGGCTTAATGTGGCAATAACACATGTGAAAAATGGTAGATGATGTATCTGTCATTATCCACTTGTAGAGCTGGAGTTCTGTTCTGGTTAAATGTAAAGAAAGAGTCCACACACAGTTTAACCTGTGGTGTAAAGACCAGGGAAGGCATCCAAGTTGCAGAACAATGCCAATGTAAAATAAACCCCAGAGGGCAGCATCAGTCAGGAAGAATTGCAGAGTGAAATGAGAAATAATATACATCTCCTATCAGATGCATAAAGAACACAGAGGGGAATGATTCAGGGATAACCTGAATTAGAGATAATGCTTGGAGAGTAATGCTCACAGTCTGTCAGCTATGTAGACAATTTCTCTTCCCCAGAGACATTAAAGCTCCTTCTCTGCAATTACTAAAAATCTGTAGGTCCGGGTCTATCCTCATACCAACTCATCACTTGTCTCTAAGGAGTCCAAACTTCTAATATCAACCTCAGATGGAGCTGGATGTGGTATTACTCTCCAGTAGCTCCCACTAGGCAATGTAAAAATCACTAATTATTTGGATTATGCAAAGCTTAGAATGTCCCTTTTATGGAACTATTTTGCCTCTGCGTGGAAGTGTTAGTCTGAGCGTTCAGGTCACGGTGGTGTTCAGGTCACATGTATGATTTCTCCTAAAAATAAATTTGACAATTCATTTTAAAGAAAATAGGACTAACATCCCAGGTCCTAAAGAAAACTCAATCCCCAACAAGCACATGAGGCTCACAAACATCTGTACAGGTATATTATACTCACATGGCCATGGTGGGAAAGACAAGTGAACCATGTGGTGGTGGGAAACCAACCTTATGAGACCCAAAACATCCTAAATGTCAGACAGAAAATGAGAGATTTAAAACATGATTTACAAAGAGAATATTGTATCTCAATGGCTTTATGTTGGATCTTTGAATCTCCCACTCTATTCTCTGAACCCTCCCTTTCACACACCTGGGTGCATGGTGGTGGCTGCCCGTCTTTTCTGAAGGCCCTTTGCTCCAGAAATGTGAGGAAGTATGGTTTAGAGGAAGTAAGACCTGTTTGTGGGAAAGGGGAACAACATGCTAAGTGTGTTCTCCTGGGAAATAGCATGTCCCTTCCAGGGCTGTGTGATTAAAGGAATAAGAAGACACAATAAATGAGTATAGAGGATTACTTCATGTGTTTTTGATGGGCCCATGAGAATGCTGAGGAGTAGTTTAGGACTTACAGCCCTGGAGCTACACATCCCTCAGATAAAAGGAAAACGTTTAAAACTGAAGTGTGTGGCAGTCTCTTTAAGGTGTACACCTTACATTCTATTAAGAAGAATAAATTTAAGGGAGGGTATGAATACAAGAGAAATACTTCTGAAGTATTGAATGATTTTCCTAAGAAGCAGCCCTATGAACGTCAGGGTTGGAAGCACAAGCTCCCATGAGGTACTGTATAAAGGGAGCAACGTTCATGCTGACAATTAATTAAGAGTTCATCGTGGAAGTCATCCTCACCCAGGAACACAAGGTGGCTGAAATTCTCCAGCATCACATCCCTGTACAGTTTCCACTGAGCAGGCTCCAGGCATTCCCACTCCTCTGCAGAGAAATCAAGGGCCACATCCCTGAATGACAGCATATCCTGAAATAGAGAAAAGAGAGTGAGTGCCACACATTATTGTTGGGGGTTGGCCTGGTGCTGCTCTATGTATTCAAATGCTAAATTCTCTACCCCAAGATCTGGCTTCTCCAAGACAAGTGAATTCCAGCATATAACATCCTTTGGTATATAAAGCTTGTTCCCTAATTTAAAACTACTCATTTAAATAAAACTGGCAACAGCCAATTATGGGGGGAGAATAGAGGTAGGCAGGGCTTCGGTGACAGTGCTGAGGGTGGCATGTAGGGACCAAAGGGTGTAGTCTCCCATAAGCCTGAAGCAGGCTAAACCAGAACTTGACCTTGCTGCCACTAAGAAGATTATCTAGGGTGGAGCCTTCCTCCCTAGATCACTCTATTGTTCTGCCACTGCTGCTGTTCCTCTTCAAGATACTGCTACCTGCTGAGAGCCCCACCCCCACCCCCCAGCTATTCTGGAGATTATGCCCTATTCTGCACATCATCACCTGCAGCTGGTTCCAGGCTTCAAGGATGAATTGGTGGGAATGGACTTTCTCCCCTTTTCTTTATAAGGCGTGTTCCCTGTCATTAAAGTTGAACCTTGAACAGACTAGCATGTCTTGGTTCCATTATTTTTCAACCCACCTAGGTTCCCTCTTTTCTTCCAGATCCCAAGATGCCTTCCAGGCTCGAACCCGGACATGTGAGCTGCTGGCCGGCCTCAACAAGGCTGTGTGTCAGCCTATAGAGCATTTTCTTAATTAGTGTCTGATGAAGCATGGCACAGCCCGATATGGGAGAGGCTACCTCTGGGCTAGTAGCCCTGGGTTGTATAAAGAGGCAGACTTGGGGGCTGGTGAGATGGCTCAGTGGGTAAGAGCACCCGACTGCTCTTCCGAAGGTCCAGAGTTCTAATCCCAGCAACCACATGGTGGCTCACAACCAACCGTAACGAGATCTAGCGCCCTCTTTAATTTAGTGAACAGAATTAAATTCACAATGTCCAGTCCATTTGTGTCTGGCAATCTTGGAGAAAGTACTTCACCATCTATACTATCTTGATGAGTCCAAATTTTTGTACCTGTATTTCTTGCTATCATACCCTTAATTGCCAACCTAAAATATTTATTTAAACTTTAAAACATTTTCTTAAATCCTGAACAACTGAAGGTTATATGTGAGATTATAACTATTTAGTCTTTAACCTCATCAGAGACCTGAGACAGATAAATATTACTTGAGAAAACAGGAAGTGCAGAGCAAGAAGCTTCCAAAACTATAAAAATGACAGAGACTGTGAGCTGCCTGGAAATTTCCCCAATGTTCCTCTACAAATTGGGGAATCCATGTTCAACCTAAAAGCCCAGAATGAATGACAGGCTTTTCTGTGAAGCAGGAGTATTGGAAGCTTGTCTTCCTTTGTCACCTTCCCAAAGTCCTATTTGTCCACACTTTGGATGGCATGCTGTGAGAAGTCTAGGCAAGGGCAAGTTTTAAAACTTGTGAATTAAAACTCCAGATGGAAGTTCCTTGGTACCCATAATTTTCTTGGAAGTAGATTGGGAATGCTCTCAGGAACTGATGTGTCTCACTGTCATGAAAAGCTTTTACTATTAAAACATATTAAATGACATATGCTGTAGATCTCTGAAATGACTGAAAACCATATACGTATCTAAGGGATATCTGAGTAGGCAGACATTGCATGTTTCTAGCTATTTATCTGCTGACGTTTGAAAACAGCTATAGGAGGGTAAACAAAGCTTATTTTTATTTATAATTAACTAAACTACTACCAAACAAGACTACATGTTTGATGAATGACTAACTTGCTTTTCATAATTATTTAAAACAGTTTGTAATAGTAGCTTTCAGGGGTTGTAACTTTAGCTTATGTTTTTAAATGAATTGTATATGTATAATACCTAAAACAAGAGTTGAAACGTAGTATGCTACTTTGTAACATAAATAACCTTAAATTTATATTAAGTATATAAATTCTATACCAATGTAAGTAATTTGGTCTAAGGTACTCCTTAGTTTAAACAGATTCAATGACCTACTCCTTTATCTCTTTATTCATATGTCACCCCATTTTCTTTCCATTTCCTCTCCCTGTTTACCATTAGATAAAACACAAAGAAAGATAGAAGAAAGAGAAAGAAAAAGATCCATGAATCTAAATTCTTTAACTCCCCCCCCCACTAATATCATTAACAACTTCTGATCAACCCCTCTTAACAGATGACAAACTTCCATCACCCATCAAATGATCAAAAATTACCCACCCCAGCTCACGGGAATTGGGGAAGCAACTTAACAGCACACCTGAAAGCTCTAGAACAGAAAGAAGCAAACACACCCAAGAGGAGAAGACAACAGGAAATAGTCATACTCAGGGTTGAAATCAACCAGGTAGAAACAAAGAGAATGATACAAAGAGTCAACAAAACTAAAAGCTGTTTCTTTAAGAAAACCAACAAGATAGACAAACTTTTAGCCAAACTAACTATAGGGCACAGAGACAGTATCCAAATTAACAAAATCAGAAATGAAAAGGGAGACATAACAACAGAAACTGAAGAAATTCAACAAATCATTAGAACGTAATACAAAAACCTATACTCTACAAAACTGGAAAATCTAGAAGAAATGAATTATTTTCTAGACAGATACCATGTATCAAAGTTAAATCAAGAATAGGTAATCTATGCAAACAGTCCCATAACCCCCAAGGAAATAGAAGTAGTCATTAACAACCTCCAAAACAAACAAACAAATAAACAAAACACGCTGAGGGCCAGATGGTTTTAATGCAGATATTCTACCAGACCTCAAAGAAGAGCTAATAGCAATACTCCTCAAACTATTCCACAAAATAGAAACAGAAGGAACACTACCTAATTCATTCTATGGAACCACAGATACTCTGACTCCTAAACCACACAAAGATCCAAAAAAAGAAAAAAAGAAAGAAAGAGAACATCATGCCAATTTCACTTACGAATATCGATGCAAAAATTCTCCAGAAAATTCTTGGAAATTGAATCAAAGAACACATCAAAATCATCATTCACCAAGATCAAGATGGTTTCATTCCAGAGATTTAAGGATGGTTCAATATACTCAAATCCATCAATGTAATACATATACAAACAATCTCAAGGAAAAAAGTCACATGATCATTGCAATGGATGCTGAAAAACCGTTTGACAAAATCTAACAATCCTTCATGTTAAAAGTCATAGAGAGATGAAGAATTCATGGCATGCACCTAAACATAATAAAAGCAATGCACTCTCCCTATCTATTCAATATAGACTTGTTCTACCTAGAACAAGTAGAAAACAAAAGGAGATCAAGTGGATATACATTGGAAAGGAAGAAGTCAAAGTATCTCTATTTGCAGATGATATGATGGTATACATAAGCAACCCGGAAAATTCTACCACAGAAGTCCTAGAGCTGAGAAACAACTTCAGCAAAGTGACTGTATATAAAGCTAACTCAAAGAGATCACTAACTTTCCTTTATACAAATGATAAATAGGCTGAGAAAGAAATTAGGGAAACAATATCTGTCACAATACCTACAGATAATATAAAATATCTTGATGTAAATCTAATCAATCAAGTGAGAGTTCTGTATGACAAGAATTTCAAGTCTCTGAATAAATAAATTGAAGAAGATATCAGAAGATGTAAAGATCTCCCATACTCATGGATAACAAGGATTAACATGGTGAAAATGGCTATCTACAGATTCAATGTAATCCCCATCAAAATTTCAACACATTGTTTTTTTTAAAATGTATCCCCCCCACTCCCCTACCCACCCATTCCCACTTTTTGGCCCTGGCGTTCCCCTGTACTGGGGCATATAAAGTTTGCATGTCCAATGGGCCTGTCTTTCCAGTGATGGCCAACTAGGCCATCTTTTGATACATATGCAGCTAGAGTCAAGAGCTCCGGGGTACTGGTTAGTTCATAATATTGTTGCACCTACAGGGTTGCAGATCTCTTTAGCTCCTTGGATACTTTCTCTAGCTCCTCCATTGGGGGCCCTGTGATCCATCCAATAGCTGACTGTGAGCATCCACTTATGTGTTTGCTAGGCCCCGGCCTAGTCTCACAAGAGACAGCTAGACCTTGAAAGAGTAATTTTCAATTCCATATGGGAAAACAAAAGACAAAGATAACCAAAATAATTAATCCCTTGCAATAAAATAACTTCAGAAAGAATCACCATCCCTGACCTCAAGCTGTACTACAGAGTAATTGTGATTAAAAAGTGTATGGTTTTGGTACTGAGACAGACAGATCGATGAATGTAATAGAATTGAAAACTCAGAAATAAACCCACACATATAGAGACTTGATTTTTGACAAAGAAGCCAAAACCATGCAATAAAAAAGAAAGCATCTTCAATAAATGGTGTTGATCTAACTGGCTGTCTGCATGTAGAAGAATGAAAATAGATCCCTATTTATCACCTTGCACAAACCTCAAGTCCAATTGGACCAAGGACCTCAATATTAAACCAGATATACTGAATCACATAGAAAAGAAAGTGGGAAAGATCCTCTAACTCATTGGTACAGGGGGAAATTCCCTGATTAGAATGCCAGTGGCTCAGGCTCTAAGATCAACAATTGACAAACTCAAGTTAACCTACAAAACTCCAGATAACCCAATTTAAAAATGGGGTACAGGAGCTCTATTTGCAGGACAGGCTAGTCTAGTTACCTACTTGTGAACCAGAGAAAAAAGAAAGCGGCACTCATATTAAAAACATACACACTGGATGAAGTGGAAAATGGCTATATCACAACATTTAGAAGAATGGATGAGACAGAGTGCCCCACCTCAAAACTACTGATATTTTCTTTGGCCTTTTTATATCTCCTTAGACAAAAGATTTTTAGAAAATTACCTCATAGATAAAATGTTAAATTAAAAAATGGAAGTTACAGAGCAATAACAATGACAAGTTCAAAGCAGTGTTTCATTCTATAGACTCATTATAAGTTCAAAGCAAGTTTCATATGGCCTTGCCTTATGATAAAGCACACCTGTGGCTTTATTCTTGGATTTGAATGTTTTTCCTTGAACACAAATTTATCTCAAGCCAATTTCTCTTTTTAGTGTAACTATGAAAGCTCATTTGATTTCTTATTATGCAGCATTAACTATTAACATTCTATTCTTGAGTCTAACTTTATTACATATTTTTACGAAAACAACTAAAACCATCTCTTTTTTAAATTTTTAATATTTTTTATTATGTATTTTCCTCAATTACATTTCCAATGCTATCCCAAAAGTCCCCCATACCCCCTCCCAATTCCCTACCCACCCATTCCCATTCTTTTGGCCCTGGCATTCCCCTGTACTGGGGCATACAAAGTTTGCAAGTCCAATGGGCCTCTCTTTCCAGTGATGGCCGACTAGGCCATCTTTCAATACATATGCAGCTAGAGACAAGAGCTCCGGGGTACTGGTTAGTTCATCATGTTGTTCCACCTATAGGGTTGCAGATCCCTTTAGCTCCTTGAGTACTTTCTCCAGCCTCTCCATTGGGAGCCCTGTGATCCATCCAATAGCTGACTGTGAGCATCCACTTTTGTTAAAACCAACTCTTAAAACTTTCTTCCTGTGATTGTTTGAATCAAATCAGAAATTATGTAAAAATCATTAATTCATCGAAAGAGGTTTAATGCATGAAAGTTTATCTTTTTGTTGATCTGCAAGAAATCTGCTCAGTAGGATAGGCTAATGCCCAGGGATTATTATATTAATTTAATGAGAGGAAAGGGATATCAGCTGCAGGAAGCAATCCTGAGATGAAGTCTCATTGGGATCTTGCCTCGTAGAGCTCATCCATCAGAGACCATGCAAAACTGGTGGGCCAACATCAGAAAAGTCACCTGCTAGCCTTTAGCCAATCCTCAATGGTCAGATAGTCTTTAGAAACATCAAAAATCTGTTGACTGTAGCATTTAAACTGTTTTTTTTTTATTAATTTTTGACAATGAGAAATGTCAGTTTAGTAGTATGGTAGCAATCCCATACTACTTCAAAGAAGATGATGAGCATCGAAGAAATTCCTTATGAAATTTGCTGCAAATGTTGCAAACTGTCACTGGGCATGAAACTACCTTTCCCTCAGTTGCTGACCATCTGCCCTTCAAGCTGTGGACAAGCAGGCCACAAAGAAAGTCGAATCCCAACTCTGCCAGGACAAGTAGAGAAGTCCTTCCTATTTGTTGCTTCAGAGAAAAATCTGCCAGTATATTGAAAAGATAAATATGCCAATACTGCAGAAGAATCTTGGGTGACTGACAGGCCACCAGAAGTCCCTAATATTTCTATAGTTTTGTAAGCTGCTTGATCTGTACTTCCTATTTATTCAGGAAATATTTCTCTCTCCCAACTCTCTGATGGGGCAGAAGACTAGATCACATAGTATCACAGTTAAGATTTAGTTGTTTACTAAAGCTTCGGGCCATCCAGCCTGGTGACCGCCATAGAGTTTGACTTGGTGCAGTCCTGGGCCCTGGTTATAAGAAGCCAGAGGGGGCAGGTCAAGTGGGAGACCCCAAACGCTGTCCTCTTAAAGCGCTGGAGTGGGTCAGAGGCAGGCACAAGGCTTGACCCTGGCAACTCCTCCCACTCCAGCAGCAGTAGCAGGTATGCCGCTGGCTTCAAGAAGCAAGAATGCTCCTCAGACAAGGCCAAGAAACCCAAAGTGAAGAAGGAGAAGACGACAAAGGCCCCCTACTGACTTATTAAACTTGCAGCCCTTTCCACTTATAAATAAATAAATAAATAAATAAATAAATAAATAAATAAATAGTTGTTTAGGATTTAAGAAAATGCTTCATGGTTTAAAAATGTGTTTTCAATTAATAAATGCAAGTTATGATAGAAAGTGATTTAGGTACAGAACTTTGGGTTCATGAAGATAGACTAGATAGTACAGTACTTCCTCCAAGATTAACAAATAGAAATGGACTGGACAGTGTGAATGTTATTCTTATTATACACTATGTTGTTTATTGATGTTAGCAGAAGTCTTGTATTTAGACAAAAGGTGGGAATGTTGCAGAATATTTTATCACATTTTGAGCTCCAAGATTGTGAACTGGAAAAAAACTTGTGTGGCTCAGCTCTAGCACAACCTTTAACCCAAGAGCCAAATAAATTTAACCCTAGGTAAAGAGGCAGAGCAAGCAACCAGCTAACAGGGAGTTAACATAAGGAAACAGAAAGGAAGGACATTGAAGAGTAGTGTACTTAAGACAGCATGTGGAAGAAGAAAAGACCTTTTTCCATTGGGGACATCAGTGAGATAGGAAGGGCAGTTGCCTCTCTGAGCTAGCAGGCTGTCACCAAGGTCTCTGGCTCTTGAGTTTTCACTTGTAAAATTAAACTGCTGGAATTTTTGTTTTTACCACTAGGCATATATTGAGTATAGAACTCAAAGCTCTCATCCACACCAGTTACACACATCCTGCAAGAAGGCCACACATCCTAATAGTGCCACTCTTTATGGGACAACCATTCAAACACCTAAGTATATAAGGGCTTCCTCTCAAAGATGGTGGAAAATGGATACACACCAACCTACACCAAAATATTAGGAGTCTCCATCAGGTCTTCTTTTTGATGACTGGGGAATCCTGTCAAAGGGTTGTATAAGGAATTCTGGGAACCAGAGGGCTTGAAGACATTGCAAGAACCTGTGGAATCATTTAAGGAGGGCTCATGGTGGCTCACAGAGAATAAAGTAGGAGTTGTAGAGCAAGCATGGGCCTGTGCTAGGTCCTTATGGTTGTTGGCTTTGTGTTTTGGTGGGGCTTCTGGCATTCCAATTGGGGTGTCTCTCATCTCCTTCCAGCTCTCATTATCATTTTGTCCTACTATGTTGTGTAGCCCACCCTGGATTTGAGGGTGTGTGTGTGAATCGTGTGCAGTATTAAGCTGATGTCCGGAAAAGCCTGCTCTTTTTTGAGGTGATACAGGAATCGGATGGGCCTCAGGGAGATGGGAGTTTTGTGTGTGTATGCCGAGAGGGGGAAGAAATACAAACACACCAACCAACCACTGTAGAATAATTTCTCTAATTAACATAAAAAATGTCAAGGATGTCAACTGAATCATACTTTATAACTGACATGCTTTGCTTTACTTGTACAAATCTTGTGTGTAATAAGCCACACCGAGAGAGAAAACCAGAATTCACATAATTCTTTCAATAGCTGCAAGCAAGACAGTTGTGAAATTTCACAATACCTGTAGAATAAATTCCAAGTTATGTAGGAATGGATGGAGAATCTTTCACCAGGGTAGGGGCTGTGTATGACAAACCCATAGCCAATCCTCAGTAAAAGGAGAAGAAACTGAAAACAAGTCCTGTAAAATTTGACATGAGGTAAGGATTCCTTATCTACACTGTAATGTATTGGGTCAAGTAACCATTAAAAAATAAGAATAGAACACTAGTAAAAAGGGAAAAAATGGGGAAGGAGGAATTTAAACTATCCCTCTCTTAAGATGACCTAACACTGTACGTAAAAGGCTCAACAACACATAAAAATCTCATGAATTTAACTTCAGTAAAATGGCATTAAAAAACAGTAAGCATATAAAAACCATTAGCCTTGGGCTGGCGAGATGGCTCAGTGGTTAAGAGCGCCGACTGCTCTTCCGAAGGTCCCGAGTTCAAATCCCAGCAACCACATGGTGGTTCACAACCATCCATAACGAAATCTGATGCCCTCTTCTGGAGTATCTGAGGACAGCTACAGTGTACTTGCATATAATAAATAAATAAATCTTAAAAAAACCCTAAAAACCATTAGCCTTTATATAACAGCAACAAATGACTTGCTAAAAATGTAATTAGAGGGAAAAGTCATCAGGGCTATTTACAAAAGTCCCCCCAAAACAAAAAATACAGGAGTAACATTACCAGAGTAGGTGAAAGACCTATAAAAAAAAAAAAAAAATTAACCGCCGGGCGTGGTGGCACAGGCGTTTGATCCCAGCACTCAGGAGACAGAGGCAGGTGGATTTCTGAGTTCGAGGCCAGCCTGGTCTACAAAGTGAGTTCCAGGACAGCCAGGGCTATACAGAGGAACCCTGTCTTGAAAAAAAAAATTCAAAACAAAAATTACCCAAAGATATTCTGATACACACAGCCTTTACAACAAACACTGCTCCAAAACTAGATGTCCACTAGATTGTGGAAAAATGAAATGTTGCTCACCTTACAGAAAAATCAACTTGAAATCATTTATTAAACACTGAAAATGCAAAAAAAAAAAAACCCAAAAAAACAAAAAAACCCCCACAAAACACAAATGAACAGAAAAAAAACACATATATGATACCCACATTTTAGTAAAGTATAATAGCTAAGGTTATACTGCATATGTGCCTGTTCATGTAGATGTGTAGGTAGGAATATAGGTGAAGAGAGGGAGCACTTTTCAGAGAAGGGGGATAAATGGAGGACAATAATGGTAAAAGGGAGAAAGTACAGGATTCATATGTATTAAATGTCACATTGAAACTTGCATTTGGCAAGAAGATTTAGTAAGTTTTCTCATGGCCGTGATAAAATATCCACAAAGAGCAAGTTAAAGGGTTTAATTGGCATCGTAGTTCAAGGTCATTATCTACCATGGTATCTTACTCACTGTTCTAGTCCTATGAAAAGACACCAAACCAGGATAACTCTTATAAACAAAGCATTTATTGGGGCTTGTTTACAGTTTTGTAAGTTTTGTACATTATCATTATTTTAGGGAGCATGCTTGGGGAACATGGTGGAATGGAGACAGGTATGATACTCAAGTAGTAGCTGAGAATTAAGATATAAGCATTAATTCTTGACCCCTGTCTGCATAAAACACAAGCATAATTCCAAAACATAATTTAGGTATATTTTGTCTGGGTGTATGTATGTATGTATGTATGAATGTATGTATGTATATATGGGAGCCCACACATGGAGGTCAGAGAAAAATCTGCAGAGGTAATTACCTATTTTGTGGGTACTTGGACTACTAACATGGGTATGGGTCTTGTCTTTTAAGTTTGTTCCCAAACTCATGCTAGCCTTAGCCACAGAGCTTTAATCACAACATTTCTTCCCTTTTCCCCAACCTTACTTTCACCTCCTATGTAAAATAGCCTACAACTTGAAAGGTCCACAACGTATTTAACAATTACAACATTATGAGACCACAGTTCATGTGTTATGTGAGACTCAATGCAATCTCTTATGTGTGATCTTTTACAACATAAAAACAAGTGACTACTTTTGCAACAATGGTATAGAAGTGTTCTGATTCTAAAACAGAACAAAAGACAGCAAGGAAATATCAGCCCCAAATCCAGAGAATAAACAGTCTGACATCTGTATTTTTGACATGGTTGTGTGAATGATTCCAAAGGCTTTAGTTACCACATTTCTCAATCTTACATAGTTTCCATTCAGCAGAAAGCTTTTGATAACTTAGTGTCTGAAGAAGTGTTAATGTATTGTGAATATTTTAACATTTGTACTATTTCACTCCAGCTTGAAGTACCTTGTGTTGAGACATATAAGAAAGTCTATTAAAGGGTTTGCAACATTTTTCACATGAGGCATTTCAGTCTTGTATGAACTATGAGGTGTTTTACAGTTCTTAGTAAGTACAAAAGACCTTGGAACATTCTTCATACTTGTGTGGTTTCTCTAACAGATGAATTCCTGAATGTTGTTTAAGACCAGAAGACAAGTAATAGTTTTTGCCACATGCCATATTATTGTATGTAATATTTCTGTACAGTAGGAATTATCCTGTGTTCAGCATATGCTATGGAACTTCTGAAGTATTTGCTACATTCTTTAGAGTTGTATGGTTTATCTGCAGAATGGATTCTTTCATGATCCCTAATGTTTTTGTTGAGCACAGAAGGCCAGGATACATACTTTATACTTGTAGGTTTTTTTGTTTTCCTGAGTGACTTCTCCTGTGTTTAGAAAGTAATGTTGGACAATGGAAATCCTTGCCACACACTACACACTTGTAGGAATTTTTTCCTGTATGAATTTTCTTCTGTACCAAAAGTGATGATGAAATTCGAGGCCCGTCCACATACTTCAGACTACTACTGTTTCTCTCCTGTGTGAATTTCATTTTTTCTTTTCTTTTGGCACCAAGCAATATACCATCAATATTTTTAAAGATTTGTTTATTTTATGTATATGACATCTCTATCTGCATGAACATCTGCACACCAGAAGATTCCATTATAGATGGTTGTGAGCCACCATGTAGTTACTGGGAATTAAACTCAGGACCTCTGGAAGAGAAACCAGTGCCCTCAACCCTAGACATCTCTCCAGCACCATGAATTGCCTTATGCTTGGAAAGTCGTGATGGATAATGGAAGGCCTTGCCACACACTTCACATTTGTAGGGCTTCTTTCCTATATGAATTATCTTGTGTTTAGAAAGTAATGATGCAGAACAGAAGGCCTTGCCACATACTTCACACTTGTATGGATTCTTTCCTGTATGAGTTTTCTTGTGTTCAGAAAGTGACGATGGAAAACGGAAGACATTCCCACATACTTCACACTTGTAGGGTTTCTCTCCTGTATGAATTTTCTTATGGTTGGAAAGTTTTGAAGGATAATGGAAGGCCTTACCACATACATCACACTTGTGGGGTTTTCCTTCCATATGAATCATCTTATGTTTAGAAAGTAATGATGGATAATGGAAGGTCTTGCTACATAAGTCACAATTGTAGAGTTTTTCTCTAGTATGACTTATCTTGTGTTTAGAAAGCAATGACGGAAAATGGAAGGCCTTGCCACATTCTTCACACTTGTAGGGTTTCTTTCCTGTGTGAATTCTCTTGTGTTTAGATAGTGATGATGAAAAGCGGAAGGCCTTCCCACACACTTCACACTTGTATGGTCTCTCTCCTGTATGAATTATCCTGTGTTTAGATAGTGATGATGAAACATGGAAGGCCTTGCCACACACTTCACACTGGTATGGTTTTTCTCCTGTATGAATTCTCTTGTGTTTAGAAAGAAATGATGGATAATAGAAAGCCTTCCCACAATCTTCACACTTGTAGGGTTTTTCTCCAGTATGAATTCCCTTGTGTACTAATAGTAATGATGCAATGTGGAAGGCCTTTCCACATACATCACACTTGTACGGTTTCTCTCTTGTATGAATTTTCTTATGTTTAGAAAGTCTTGAAGGATAATCGAAGGCCTTTCCACATACATCACACTTGTATGGTTTCTCTCTTTTATAAATTTTCTTATGTTTAGGAAGTCTTGAAGGATAAACAAAAAACTTGCTACATACCTCACTGTTATACTGATTATCACCTGTATGAATTATCTTGTGTTTAGAAAGTAATAATGGAATGCAGAAGGTCTTTCCACAAATCTCACAACTGTAGGCTTTTTCAATTTTATGAATTCTCTTGTGTTTAGAAAGTGATGATGGAGAACAGAAGGCCTTTCCACATACTTCACACTTGTATGGTTTCTCTCCTGTATGCATTTTTGTATGGCTAAAAAGTCTTGATGGATAATGGAAGGCCTTGTCGCACACTTCACACTTGTAGGGTTTTTTTCCTGTATGAATTATCTTGTGTTTAGAAA
This sequence comes from Mus caroli, assembly GCF_978045245.1. Classification (NCBI taxonomy): domain Eukaryota; kingdom Metazoa; phylum Chordata; class Mammalia; order Rodentia; family Muridae; genus Mus; species Mus caroli. The sequence continues at coordinate 53,626,123 of NW_028227270.1, read as the reverse complement.
GTAGTGATGAATAATGGAAGGCCTTGCCACATACTTCACACTTGTAGGGTTTTTCTCCTGTATGAATTATCTTGTGATGAGAAAGTTTGGATGGAACATGAAACGCCTGGTCACATATGTCACACTTATAGGGTTTTTCTCCTGTATGAATTATCTTGTGTTTAGAAAGTAATGATGGATAATGGAAGGCCTTGCCACAAACTTCACACTTGTAGGGTTTCTCTCCCGTATGAATTTTCTTGTGTGCAGATAGTGATGATGGAAATCGGAAGGACTTCCCACATTCTTTACACTTGTACGGTTTCTCTCCTGTGTGAATTCTCTTGTGTTTAGATAGTGATGGTGGAAAACAGAAGGCCTTCCCACATACTTCACACTTGTATGGCTTTTCTCCTGTATGAATTCTTTTATGGTTGGAAAGTCTTGATGGATAATAGAAGGCCTTCCCACATACTTCACACTTATAGAGTTTTTCTCCTGTATGAATCGTTCTGTGTTTAGAAAGTAGTGATGAAACATGGAAGGCCTTGCCACATACTTCACACTTGTAGGGCTTCTCTCCTCTACAAATTTTCTTATGTTTAGAAAGTCTTGAAGGATAAACGAAGGCATTGCCACATAATTCACTGTTATAATAATTATCTCCCATATGAATTCTCCTGTGTTTAGAAAGTGATGACAGAGAACGGAAAGTCTTTTCACATACTTCACACTTGTATGGTTTCTCCCCTGTATGCATTTTTGCATGGGTAGAAAGTCTTGAGGGATAATCGAAAGCCTTGCCACATACTTCACACTTGTAAGGATTCTCTTCTGTATGAATTATCTTGTGCTTAGAAAGTAGTGATAAAATGCGGAAGGCCTTTCCACATACTTCACACTTGTATGGTTTCTCTACTGAATGGATTTTCTTATGGTTGGAAAGTCTTGATGGATAATGGAAGGCCTTGCCACATACCTCACACTTGTAGGGTTTTTCTCCTCTATGAATTATTTTGTGTTTAGAAAGAAATGATGAAATGTGGAAGGCCTTGCCACATTCTTCACACTTGTATGGTTTCTCTCCTGTATGAATTCGCTTGTGTTTAGAGAGTATTGATGGATAATGGAAGGCCTTGCCACATACTTCACATTTGTATGGTTTTTCTCCTGTATGAACTCTCTTGTGTACCAAAAGTAATGATGGAAAGTGGAAGGCTTTTTCACATACTTCACACTTGTATGGTTTCTCTTCTGAATGAATCTTCTTATGTCTGGAAAGTCTTGATGGATGTTGGAAGGCCTTGCCACACACTTCACACTCGTAGGGATTCTCTCCTGTATGAATTATCTTGTGTTTAGAAAGTAATAATGGAATGCAGAAGGCCTTGCCACAAACTTCACATTTGTAAGGTTTTTCTCCTGTATGAATTCTGTTCTCTTCAGAACTTAATGATGGAATATGGAAGTACTTGGCACATTCTTCATTCCTGTAGGGCTTCACTTCTAAGTCAATTATCTGGTGATTTTGAAACACTTCGGTCCACTCAAAAACTTTTCCATATTCTTTGCATTCTGTGGAGGAACGATAGAGAAATTAATGAAAGCAGAGCAAAATTCTGTATATTTATAATGCTTCTGTTTAAAGACCAACATTTTCTCACTTGTCTTGTCTTACTTGCACTTGTCTTTATAAATGATAAGCTACATTCAATTTTTTATACCTGTATTCAATGAAGCCTAATTTAAAACAGAAGTGAAAATCATGTAGCCTTCCACTGACAAAAGAAGACCATGACAACACAGAAATGGAAACAAGGGAATGTTAATCAAAGTCAAATATGAAACAAAAACATAAAATTAACAAAGAAAATCCATTATGTTAACACAAATCAGCCACTTACACAAATACAGAAATTTTATGACTAGATAAAAGCAAAGTATAAAATAGTCTAACTTTGAAAACACCCAAATAAACAATATTTCTATATCTTATATATAAGTATATGACATACATGTATGCATTAAAGTTTTGTTTCAAAGTTATATAATAAATATAAATAATAAATCTCAGTGGTTCAAGAAAGAAGTTTATGCATATCTTTAGGCTTGGAGGGTTTGTGCAGTATGTAAAGATTCTTCTGCCTGGTATCTACTTGCCATCCATACATGGTACTGTAATACTTATTTTAAGAATTTCCTTTATCAAGTTTGTGTAAAGTTTGTTTCCATGTTATTATCTAACTTGTTAATAAAACTGATCAGCTAATAGACCCAACTGTAGAGAAGAAAGAGTTAGACATCTGCCAGCCCAGGGAAAAAGAGACAGAGGGAGGGCAGGGTGTGGGGTGGAGGAGGGAAGTAAAGGAGTCACTTCCAGAGAGCCATCAGGTAAAGACACCTGAAGCCCAGAAAGTCAGATCAGTACAAAAATGTAAGTATCCTGATTATTTTGAGGTAGCCAGATTAACTTAGAAGATTAGAATTGATCATTAACTACCCAGTGGTTGTCTTGTGATTCTTATAAAATAAATGTTAGAGTTTCTGCCTCATTCATTTTGGAGCTAGCCAGAAATAGAGACAAATCTTCACTTTTAAAAATGAATGTCCATATATCTTATATATATAAAAAAAATAAACATCCAAGTTAAAGACTACTTAGAAATGACAGAGCTTTGGCTGTCCTGGGGAACACAAGTTAATCTCATGGTGGAAGAAAACAAAGCTTATGAGATTCAAAGCATCCTTAACATTAGATAATTTCCTTTCAAAGAAAAAGACAGAAAAGTATAGCTTTAAAAGATGATTTATACCACAATATTATGTCTTAATGGCTTTATACTAGATCTTAGAATTTCCCACTCTGTTCTCTGATCCCCTCCTCCTGACATACCCGGGAGCATAGAGGTAGCTGCTCCTCTTTTCACATCTGAAGGCTCTTGTATTTGCTCCAGACATGTGACTAGATATGGCTTAGACGAAGCAAGACCTGTTTGTGGAAAAAGGAAACAATATTGTTAGTGTATTCTCCTCAGAAATAAAATGTCCTTTCTAGGACTGTGTATAAGATGAGAAGATACAATAGAGGAGTATAGAGGATTCATTTTTCTCATGTCTTCTGATGGGCACACCAGAGTCCTTAGGAGAAACATAGGACTTCTGTGTCCTGAGCTTCATATCCCTTAGTTACAAGAACAATTTTTAAAACTGAAGTGTGTGAGAGTCTCAGTAAGGTGCACCACTTACGTTATAATAAAAATGAAACATTTAAGAGAGTTGGGGGAAGAGGAACCAACACCAGAAGAAATAGTTTTAAGGTATATAATGTTAATTTTCCTTAAGAGCAGTTCTATGAACCTCTCTGTTGGAAGCACAAGCTTCCATGAGGTACTGTACAAAGCGAGCAACTTTCATGCTGGCAGTTAAGAGTTCTTCATGGAAATATGTAGCAGTGGGTAATGAGGAACCAGGGATAGCCACTGGAGGCTTCCAGGACCCAATGGGGATGACATTAGCAGAAATGAAGAGTAAAGGGGAGACAAAACTTGTAGAGACCACCTCCAGTAGATAGGCATGGATCCCTGTTGATGTATGGGGCCACACACCCATCTCAAAGTCTTTAACTCAGAAGTGTTCCTGTCTAAAGGAAAGTCAGGGACAAAAAAATGGAGCAGAGACTGAGGGAAGGGTCATCCAGATACTGCCACACCTGGGGATTCATCCTGTCTTCAGAAACCCTACCCCGACACCGCTGCTTCGGCCAAGAGTGCCTTGCTTTCAGGAACCTGGTGTGGCTGTCCCCTGGGATGTTCTGACAGCACCTGGACAATGCAGATGCAGATGCTCATAGCCAACCATCAGAGTGAGCTTGGGGACCCCAGTGGGGGAGCTGAGGGAAGGACTGGAGGAGCAGAGGGGGATTCAACACCTTAGGAAGAACAATGTCAGCAGGCCAGACCACCAAGTGCTCCCAGGGACTAGACCACCAACTAAGGAGTGTACATCCATGGCTCCAGATATATAAGTAGCAGAGGATAGCCTTATCTGACATCATGGTAAGGGAGGCCCTTGGTCCTATGGAGGTTTGATGCCCCAGTGTAGAGGGATGCTGGAGAGGTGGCCAGGTGAGACTGAGTTTGTGGGTAGAGGAGCAACCTCATAGAGGAAAAGGGGAGGGAGGAGAAGGCGGATGGGATGGGGTGGCGTCACTTGTGGAGAAGCAACCAGGAAGTGGGATATTATTTGAGATGTAAATGAATGGAATGATGAATTAAAAAAAAAACCAACAAAAAAAAGTTCTTCATGGAAGCTCTCCTCACCCAGGAACACAAGATTGTCATAATTCTCCAGCATCACATTCCTGTACAGTTTCCACTGAGCAGGATCAAGGCATTCCCTCTCCTCTGCAGAGAAATCAATGGCCACATCCTTGAATGACAGCATTTCCTAAAACACAAAACGAAACATAAAAAGGAAATAACACACATAGTTGGGGGTTGATCTGGTGCTTCTATGTGCTCAAATGCTACCACAAGATCTTGTAGCCAGAAGACAAGCAAAATTCTAACATACTCCAGTATTTACTGTGTAAAACTAGCTCCCCAATTTTAAACTATTGGTTAAATAAAACTGGCAACAGTCAATTATGGGGTGAAATAGAGGTTGGTAGAGCTTCAGTGACCAGGCTGGGGGTCAAGGTAAGGAACATGATGAGGAAAAACAAAAAGAGGGAGGAGAAGGGGAAGATGGGAGGACATGAGGTCTCCATTAGACATGATAGATCAGTAACAATTCAGGAAAGACTCAATCAGCAAGGAATTGGGAACACAGCTGGGGAAGTAGCCAGTCTAGCTTTAAAAAAAAATAGATTAGGAGTAATTCCCCAGCAATTGAACAAAAAAACAAATAAATAAATCATAGTGTTGGTCTCATTCATTTGGAAGCTAAGTTGGGATAGACATAACTACAATTAGCTTACACATCAGATTAATTATAACTACTAATAATAACATAAATACAAAGAGGTGTCATATGCTCTGTATACAAATCTAAAGGTGGCTCTGAGTGAGAGCAGGAAGCATTTCCGATATAGGGAAGCAAAATCCATAAAATACTACTGATGTGATGCTAGGGGCAACACAGGATTCATCTCTAAGAGAAGTGGATGATAGAAGGTCCGAGAATCTCGTATGGTCTAACACTTTTAAGGACCATAAACTGGAGAACAAGGACAACTACAGTACAGTGTGCTGGGGCTGGAGAGATGGCTCAGCAGTTAAGAGCACTGGCTACTCTTCCGAAGGACATGGGGTTGATTACTACATCCCACATGGCCACTTACAACTGTCTATAACTCCAGTTACAGAGGATCAGACAATCTCTAAGACATGAAAGCAATACTCCTTTACTATAAGGCATTGAAGATCCGTGCCAGTGATTTCAGCCAGACAAGCATCTAATATAGGTAAGTCAGTCAGAAGGCACAAGAAGTACGGTCACACAGCATGAGAGACTTGTCTATTGATGACTAAAACAATAAAACAATAAAACAATAATGTCCTGTCCCATCTGATAAGAGTCTTGCTTTTAAAAACGGGATTCCTATGTGAATACAGTTGACCTTCTTCAACCTTATTTGTCTGCTACAACCACAGAGGAATGTTTTTGTTTTTGTTTTTTTGTTTGTTTTTTAGGATAGCATGAAAATCTGTCTAGCTTAAGCAGGCAATACCAGGAAGGAGAAACCTGGATGGGGCTCCTAGATCAGCACCCACTTCCTCATTCGCAAGCCCTTCGCGTGTCTCTAAAAGGTTCAAGCCAGGTTTCTCTCTTCACATAACCCCCATCCCATGTTTCCAGGAGAGCTGGTGCCCGTCTCTGTGTGTACTAATAAGCATCCTCATCTGTTGTTTTCAACCTCTTTCCTGCCTTTCTTCTTTTTGATCTGTGTTCACAAATCTAACATAATCCATATTTTCACAAGTGACAATGTTGCATGCTGTAACATCACCAAATAATATCATAAATTAAGCAGTGAATTGAGGAGCAGAACAGAGAGAATCTGTGTACCGCAATTTCCTAAGTCTTTTACTTTTATGTGTTATTAATTCATTCAAATTAAAGATGTTCATTTGTAACCACATTAAGATAACCTCAAAATTACCAAAAAGAAGAATATAAAGAAAAATAATATATTAGGTTAAGGAATATAGAGCTGTTTCATAATGGAAAAGAATAGAGGAAGCTGTTATAAAGTCAAACACACAAAATTAATAAAACAACAATTACTTTTGCAGCATGTATGCTGACGTGTAGGTCATGCCTGTATTTTTTTTCCTATAAACCATATGACCAGATTTCATAGAAAAACAATATAAAAGATCACGCTGACATTTCCATTCAGTATCCTACAAGATTTCTAGAAACATTTGCCAATACACATTACTTAGATGAACACTAGGAACCAAATTTTAGAAGTACAATCATAAACTTCATCAAAGACTACAAACATCTCTTAAAGGTATGAAGAAACATCTCAATGCCATTAAAGTCAATGAAAGGAAATATATAGGAAATGTTAGACACTGTGAAAATAACAGGCATAGATGATGGAGAATAACCTCCAGGCAATGACATAAATTGATCTTCAAAAAGGCCATAAAAGAAAAAAACAATAAACAACAACAACAAAAGCTTGCAAAGAGAATATAGACACATGTCAGAAACATCTACCATGACCAAGTTGCCTTTATCTCTTAAATGCAGGGATAGTTCACCACATGCAAGTGAATAAATACAAGAAATCGCATAGTCTTATAGACAATAAACACATGGTCATCTCAAGAGGGGCAAAAAAGTCTTGGACAAACTCCAATATGCTTACAGGGTGAAAGTGCTACAGAATGTAAAACTAGAGGGATGTTCCTTCAAGGGTAGGAATGTAAAAATCTGTTTTCCATACAAAGCTTAGAGCTGATTACTAGTCTACTTAGTCACTTATGATATATATTTTGCTAACTTTGTTTCTCTAGCACATTTAGGTATGTTTTTGTGCTTACAGTACTGAGGTAATTATCACCAGAAGAGTTTACACCTAATTGTGCTAGTGCTTGAATATGAGTAAAACAAACAAGTGGGCTTCAGATTCCTCCCATTTGAACAAACAACTACTAGTGAGTTGCGTTGGGCAGACTGCCTTCCTGCCTCCCCTGCCTTGGTATTCTGCTGCAGGATGCTGTTTGGGAGCATAAGAAAGAGAATGGAGGGTACATATGAGCTTATGGGGAAATTGGAAAGAATTGTGGGGCAATAATTAGGGAAGTGGAAGAACATAAATATGGATCTGAAAGTAACGTTGGACCTTCAACCCCAGCTCCCTACCAACCTGCAGTCCCTCTAGGTAAACCCAGCAGTGGTCACCCTGATACCTAAACCACACAAAGATTCAACAAAGAAAGAACATTTCAACCACTTTTCCTTATGAATATTCATGCAACAATACTCAATAAAATGATCACAAACCAAATCCAAGAATACACCAAATACATAATCTACCATGATCAAGTAGTTTTCATCTCAGGAATACAGGGGTGGTTCAATATATGAAAATCTGTCAACTTACTCCATTATATAAACAAAATGAGACAACCAAAAGTTATATGACAATCTCCAATGCTGAGAAACCCTTTGAGAAAATTCAAAACCCCTTCACGTTAAAAGTCTTGGAGAGATCAGGGATATGAGGTGCATACCTAAACATAATAAAAGTAATATACAGCAAGCCAATCTTAAGTTAACATCAACTTAAATGGAGAGAAACTTAAAGCAATTACACTAAAATCAGGGACAAGAAAAGGCTCTCTACTCTCTCCATGTCTCTACAATATACTACTTGAAGTTCTAGCCAGAGCAATAAGAAAAGGAAAAGAGATCAAGGGGATACAATCTGGAAAAGAAAAAGTCAAAGTATAGCTATTTACAGATAATATGATAGTATATCAGCAACACCCCCCAAAACAAACAAACAAACAACTCTACCAGAGAACTTCTAGAGCTGATAAATATCTTCAGCAAAGGGGCTGGATACAAAATCAACTAAAAAAAAAAAAAAATTGCTGGTCATGGTGGTGCATGCCTTTAATCCCAGCACTTGGGAGGCAGAGGCAGGCACATTTCTGAGTTCGAGGCCAGCCTGGTCTACAGAGTGAGTTCCAGGACAGCCAGGGGAACACAGAGAAACCCTGTCTCGAAAAATTGAAAAAAAAAAATAAGTAGCCGTCCTTTATACAAACCATAAATAGGCTAAAAAGAAATTAGGGAAATAATACCCTTCACAATATCTACAAATATAAAATATCTTGGTGTAACTCTAACAAATCAAGTGAAAGACCTGTATGACAAGACCTTCAAGTCTCTGAAGAACGAATGTGAAGAAGATACCATAAGATAGAAAGATTTCTCATGCACATGGGTAAGTAGGATTAACACAATGAAAATGGCCATCTCGTCAAAAGCAATCTACAGATTCAATGCATTCCTCATCAAAATTCCCATACAACTCTATACAGACTTTGAAAGAACAATTCTCAACTTCATATTAAAAAAGAACTAAAAACAAAAAACCACCCAGGATAGATAAAAGAGTCCTGTACAACAAAAGAACTCCCAGAGGTATCATAATCCACGATTTCAAGCTGAACTACAGAGAAAGAGTAATTAAAGAAACCTGTTTGGTATTGGTACAGAAACACACAGATTGACCAAGGGAATCGAACAGAAGACCCTGATATTACCTACGTACCTCTGGACACTAAATTTTAACAAAGAAGCCAAAACCATACAATGGAAGAGAGAAAGCATCTTCAAAAAAATGGTGCCAATCTAACTGGATGTCTGCATGTAGAACGCAAATAGATTCATATTCATCAATCTGCACAAAACTCAAGTCCTCGTGGATCAAAAAACCTCAACATAAAACCAGATACACAGGCTGGAGAGATGGCTCAGCAGTTAAGTGCACTGACTGCTCTTCCAGAGGTCCCCAGTTCACTTCCCAGCAACCACATGGTGGCTCACAATGATCTGTAATGGGATCTGATGCACTTTTCTAGTGTGTGTCTGAAGACAGCTGCAGTGCACTCATATAAATAAAAAATAAATCTTAAAAAACCAAACAAACAGATACTCTAAATCTAATAGAAGAGGAAGTGGGGAGTAGCCCTGAATGCATTGGTATAGGAACAACTTCCTGAACAGAACACCAATAACTAAGGCACTAAAATAAACAGTTAATGAATGAGAATCTCATGTAACTGGAAACCTTCTGTAAAGCAGAGGACACTGTCATAATGGCAGCCTCCAGAATGGGAAAAGACTTTCAGCAACCCTAAATCCCACAGTGGGCTGATATCCAATTATATTTAAAAAACTCAAGAAGTTGGACACCAGCAAACCAAATAACCCAGTTAAAAAACGGGTACAGAGCTAAGCAGAGAATTCTCAGCAGAGGAATCACTAATGGCTGAGAAACACTTTAAAAAGTTTCTTTGGTCATCAGGGAAATGCAAATCAAAGTGACTCTGAGATCCTACCTTACAGCCACAGCACATGCAGGCAAGGAGTTAGGTATGGCAATGGAAACACTCCTTAGTTGCTGGTGGGAGTGCTAACTTATATAATCACTACGGAAATCAATGTGATGGTTTCTCAGAATAATGGGGATAGTTCTACCTCAATCTCAGAGAGACCACTCTTGGGCATATACCCAAAAGATGTTCTACCATACCACAAGAACACTTGCTCAACTATACTTGTAGCATCTTTATTCCTAACAGCCAGAAACTGGAAACAACACAGATATCCCTAAGGGGCAAATGGATAAAGAAATTGTTATTCATTTACACACCAGAATATTACTCAGCTATTAAAAACAAGGATATCATGAAATTTACAGGCAAATTGATGGAACTAGAAAACTTATATATTTCAAAACTTACTTTAAGTAGAGATCTCAAATGTTTAAACCTCCCTTCTAGCCCACATACCAGTGGTAGGGGACAAAAAAGATTAATAGAAAACAGGGTTTATGGCCCTATTTACAAGTAGTTCTTGGGGTAATAACACTCTTTGTTGTCAGGATATCAGCAGTCCAGTCCAATTACAAAACATCAAGCATGAATCAGGACAGGTAGCAAGATCCAACAGAAAGCACAGGGAACCACTGAATTCATATGAAACAGAGGAAGCAGCCAAAATCCCACAGAAGTTCTTTAGGCATTTCTCACTCACTGTAGTGAAGAGCAGCAGAGCTTTGCAGGTCCTATCAATGCAGAAGCGCCCTCTCACTGTCTGTGGGGTTCTATTTATCTTCTTTCTAAATAACACCCACCTTCTCAAGTATCTGCTCTCAGCAAAACATCACATGCCCTCTGACAAGAGCTTCCAGCAAAACATTACATGACACAACTGAAGTAGAACTTGCACTTCATCTTCCTGAGTGACGCAGCCCAGAACAAAAAGGATATGCATAATATATATTCACTTATAAGTGGATATTAGCTAAAGATACCCATGATACAATCCACAGACCCAGAGACACTAAATCAAAAGGAGGGCCCAATGGAGGAGGCTTGATTCTCACTCAGAATGGAATTAGTCATCAGAAGTGGATGGAGGGATGAAGGTGGGAGAGGAATGGAGTTGGATAGGATATGGGGATGAAGGATCAGGTGTAGGGAAAGCGTGGGAGAGAGGACCAAAAGAGTGAATAAAATTTGGTGGTGGGCCAGGTTGAGGAAGGGGATCATTTATGTGATATGCTGGAGATCTGGGATGGGAGAGGCTCCTGGGAGCCTATAGGGGCGACACTATTTGAGACTCCTAATATTAGGGAAGATGGAACCCAAAATGGTTACCTCTTGTAGCCAGGCATGACTCCCACTGGAGAGATGAGGATGCCAATCCAACCATAAAACCTTCAACTCAAAATCTGTCTTGCCTACAAAAAGTGCATGGACAAAGATGGAACAGAGACTGAGGAAATAGCCAACTAATGATGGGCCCAATGTGAAACCCTGTCCATGGATAAGAACTATCCCTGATACTCTGTTAGGCTTCCAGACAAGCCTGGTTTAACTGTCCTCTAAGAGGATCCATCCAGCGGCTCTCTGAAACAGATGCAGAGACCTACAGTCAAACATTATTAGTCAGAGCTGAGGGAGTATTGTAGAAGAGTTGGGGAAAGGATTGTGGGATTGGGAGAGGGTAGGGACTCCACAAAAGACCAATGGAGTCAACTACTAACCTGGACCCTTGGGTGTTTCCAGAGAGGGAACCACCAATCACAGAGCATACACGGGCTAGACCCACCAGCTCACCTCCACATATGTAGCACAAAGGCCGCTTGGCCTTCATATGGATCTCCCAAAGACTGAAGTGGAGGTTATCCCTGACCCTGTTTCCTGACAGTGGAGCCTGAGTCCTGATCTGGGCTGCCTCATCTAGCTTCATTGGAAAGGTATGTGTCTACTCCTTCAGTAACTTCATGGGCCACTGGGGGTGCGTCAGGGAGGAAGGAAGTGGTGCATGGGGAGAGGGCCCTGGGAGAAGACTCGGGGGAGGAGGGGCTGCGATTGGGATGAAAAGTAGCTAAATACACAAATGAGTGGACAAGAAAGAAAGAAAAGTGTCCTTGAACTCACTGACAGACATATTTTAAAGGTAGAAAATGACAACAACATGTCCTTCTCAGGTGTATTCCTTCTTTTGATGCCCATCAAAATCAGTACAAGTACAAATGAGATCTCGCCATTCTTTTCATGGCCTCTTGACATGCACACAGCCCAGGAACTGAAAGACATCACCCAACACAGAACCCTTCAGAGTTTCCCAGAACAACCTGTCTAACATGGCAAGGTTCCTGCCGGATTCTGTTAAAATCAATGAGTCGTTCATTCATACCATTGCTCACGGTAACATTAGGATGAAATGAAAAGAGCTTTCGAGGAAAAGGGCAGGACTGCAAGCATAGGAGACTGGACTCCTCCCTGAGGAAGAGGAAGGAACCCCACCTTGACAGATTACTGTCTGGATGGCTGTGATACCACATTCGAAAGACAGTGGTAGATGCAGTTGTCATTTTCCATTGGCAGAGTCAGATGTTCTGAAAACTTTCAGGGAAAGTCAGACAGCACCATAGGGTCAGGACAAAAAATAACAGATAACAGTCAGAACACAAAGAAAGCTAACATTCCCTGGTAGTCAAGCAAGGCAGAGAGAATGCCCCCACCCCGCCCCTTGCACAAAAATGTAAGCAAGATCCTGATCTTCAACACAAGTCATTAACAAAAGGAAGCTAGTGAACTACTAGATTGGTAAGGTTTTAGGATTAGGAAGATATCAAGTGGATGGATTCCTGTCAGGTCACTGGTGCCCAGAACTGAGAGCAACAGAAGTAATTACAACAACCAATACAGTATGCTTTAAAAATCTTTTAAAAACAAGGGGTCTCATGTAGCTTAGGCTCCCCTGAGTTGGCTATGAAGGAGAGGATGACTTTGAACTCCAGGATCCCTGACTCCTCCCCAAAACACAGAGATGAATCACACAATAGGCTTTAGCTCACTTTTCTATCATAGGGCTGATTAATACAAAATATATGACTATTTGGAGCCTCTAAGGTTATATATGAGCACCCTGCTGTACCCTATCTATGTTGTAAGGAATATGTTTTGGTGTACAAGGTAGCATGTGATTCCCGACTTCATATACTGTTATATTTTTCTTACCGATTAGCATCATTAACTAGGAAATGTTTATTTATTCTAGATATGGTTGCAAACTCATTGAAAATTCCAGTAAATAAGACAAGGTGGTCTGAAGGCCATGATTTCTGAAAGTAGACTTGAATGCTGTAAGTCAGGCTCCAGCTCTGGCTCACAAACTCTTGGTTTGACTGAAGAGTGATAATATAAGCAAGATCACCTGAGTTAGGGAGAGGTGCTGTGGAGGAGAAATTCTGAAAACAAACAAATACACACACACACACACACACACACACACACACACAAAACCTGTGTGTATTCTGTGAATACAAAACTTTTGTAAGGAATCTGTGGGTGTAGAGTCTGATAGCCCAAGTGGAAGTTCACTGAGGGGCAGAGCCTGGAATTCTGCAGGTTCAGGTTTTGCTGTCTTACCTTGGGCTGGTTTTCCCTTCAGGAACAGTCAGTCCTTGCCTCACTCTGTAGTGGACCATACAGCTTGTGACAATAGATTAAAAACCTGAAAGAATCCACTGACTAGGCAGAACATGAGCTTCTATCAACCCAAAAGCTAAAATCTCATCAGATGGTATGTTAGGCATTGAAAATATCTCCAATGTCTCATAGTGCTTGCCTCCATCAGAGTCACACCAATGTATTTTAAACTTTCCTTGGTCAATGACATAATTTGTTCTGTACAATCATGAAACGGATTCCATGTTGGAGTATGGAATTTGGTTTAAACTAAATCTATGTTCTCAGATTATGGCTGCTCAAATAGCTCCGGACTAAACTATTCTCTTAACCCTTCAAGAGGAGAACTGTGCATTTTTGCACGAACATAAACATACTATGTATAAATCATAAGACCCCAAGTATGTATGTATGTATGTATGTATGTATGTATATATGTATGTATGTATATGAGCATTCTTTTGCTGACATACAAGAAGAGAACATCAGATCCAATTATAGATGGTTGGGAGCCACCAAGTGGTTGGTGGGAATTAAACTCATGACCTCTGGAAGAACAGCCAGCACTCTTAACCACTGAGACTTCTCTCCAGGTCTATGTTACAGCTTTTTAAATAAAGTTGAAAAACTTGGAGAATTCTGTCTAAAACTATTAAGGGTGTGTCAGTAAACCTGAATGTCACATTGAGGGACAAAGCAAAATTTAAGAGAGTTCAGACACTGCTGATAACATGAACACATAGAAGAAAAGCACGTGAAAAGACAACAATGTATAGATCCTGGCAGATTACAGAGCAATGCACAGAGCCTGGCAGATTACAGAGCAATGCACAGAGCCTGGCAGATGAGCAGAGCCATTTCCCCCTTTCCTTTCAGACTTTCCAGACCCACCCTGCCATCTCTCATCACACCAAGTCGTCTCTCACATCTGTAAAGGAGTCCAAATTTTGGACACAACACATACTCAGAACTGTTGAGGTATTATTGTCTAGTGATGTTTAATATTTAGTGTAAAATCCTATTTATTTGGATTGTGCAAACTCTGGTTCATACCAACTACAAGATTATTTTGTGGTTTTATAGCCATGTATTGTCGCATTCAGGTCACAAAGGTGTCTATTAGAAAATCTCATTTGAATCAGGGCATCCATGAGTCTAACAATTCAATCCAAAGGAACAGGAACTAACATCCCACACAACAGTTTGTCCTCCCTCACAGGATTCTTGCTCCTTGGACACTAGGAACTTTAGGAAGCTGTTTGAGCTCAAACCAGGAGTAGTCTCCTGGACATAACATACAGAGGGTGCTGGATGTCCAAGTGCTCTGTATGTCCTGAGAATCTGACTACAGTCACGTGAGAACGGGCCAGCTAGGTAATGATGAGTGCGCTCCCGTCAGCATCTCAGGAACAGGCAGTCAGCACACCCAGCCTGCCCTTGCCATCCCTTTGTTTTCAATCTCTCCCCTTCAAACCTGTGCCCAGGCGCAGCGGCCCAGCCTAGGTCCGCACAGCATCCCCAGGTCAGCAGCTTCCTGCCTCACAACAAGCCCGAGCCAGCTCCCTCCTTGCCCTACCTGCCACCCTGCACAGCCCCTCAGACCTGAAAGATGGCGCTGCTCCCTGCACCAACCTCCATGTCAGAAATCCAGATGCAGCGCTGAGCAGGACAACTGCATACATTTGAGGAGTGAAGTTTGAAGAAAGAATAAGGAAGTTCGATTCCGCGGCCCTTTCTGATGACGTCACAGGACCCGGGACTACACTTCCCACAAGTCAGTTGGAAGGACTTACAGGGACCCAAGGAAGAGGTCTTGTGCATTGCCTGCCTTGCAGCCCAGCTGTGGGCAGCTGAAGTTAAGAAAGAACCAGGCTGCAGCACGTGGGCAATCACAGGGAAATTGGACTTTAAAAAAAGTCTTTGGTCACAGCACGCGATGTTAGCCTGTGAGCTGAGCTTTTCACAGTAATGTTTATCTCATTTCCTTGTTATCTCTGCTAAAACATTGTGAGTTTAAAGCTCAGATCTTTTTTGTTTGTTTGTTTGGTTGGTTGGTTTTTGGTTTTTTAAAGCACAGATCGACTTATGGAATATTACTACCGAGTGGAAAATTCCTGCTTTCATGGTTTACTTAAACCATGAAAGCAGGAAGTTAATGTAGGAGTGGGCATTATCTCTTTAAGATGCTACCGAAACCATCCCAGTTGCTTAAGACAGAATTAGAAATCAAACTGAGTCACGACCAAGTGTTTTCTGAGCACTTGCTTTCCTCCTGTGAATCTCTCCCAAGAGGAGGGGCAGAGCTCCTAGAATCACAGTGGTCTGTTTACTGGCTCTTCGATTTCCCTCTGTGTTTGGTTTGATGTTCCTTATTGACTTTCCTGTCTCCACTGATCCTGTCATCATTCACATTTGATAATACTTGAACATTACTGGTAGCTGCCTTGCACTTCCCTCACTTCTCCTAAGCAGAACACTGAGATAGTTCCCCATGGAATACAAAGGTACCAGAAATATGTTCATATCACTGTAAAACGAGGTCGATGTATTAAAGAAGTTAGACTGAAAACTTGGAGTATTGAGAATTCCCATCTTTTCGTGGGAAGGTTTATTCCTGTGTAGTTCATGCTTGAGTTAAAGCTACAATTGGCATTACAGAAAAGACTTTATACTTCCCTGAGGCACAATAATTCAAAAGCAAGCTGTTTCAGAGCAGAGACAGCAAAATCCCTATCCAATTCTTCTTCTCTAGGGAGTGTGTTTGCCTAGGGATGCAAAACAGATTCCTCAACTTAGAAAAACTAGAGTCAACAAGCAGTACATTCACATGGACTTTTGATTGGCATGTCTGTTTAGAATAAGGTCATGAGTGGTCTGTCCTCCCCCTGAAGGCTGCAGTGAAGGGCATTGTCAGCAACCACACGGACTTAACATTTCTGAGCATAGTTAGTTTTCCAATATGTGTATGTGTTGAGGTTGGTATCTTGCTATGTATTGTAATACTAAATTCTATATTTGAACGTCTAAGCTTACCATGGACCTCTCACATTTAAAAGGTTCTGTTGTGCAATCCCAGTTCCTTGATTGAAAACTATTAGTTAAATCTATTTGGCTACAGCCTATTACTGGAGGGATTAGAGGTAGGTGGCTTTTGAGTTACCTGGTATGGGGTGGAGAAGAGAGAGAAGGAAAAGAGGCCAAGAAAAGGAGGATGAATGGGGGAAGAGGACAGCTGCGATGGGGGGAGAGGGTATAAAATGTCGGGAGAAACATCAAGTACCTGAAGTACACCACTGGGAAGGTAGCCAAGAAAGCTGTTAGAAGAAGAGTAAATTAGAGGTTGAACCCCAGTAGTTGTCAAAGCCTGATGAAATAACCTCAAGTCTGAGCCGCGTTTACTTGTAAGCTAGTCAGGGATAAGCCCTTATGAAAGAAAACATTTAATTGGAACTGGCTTACATTTTCAGAGAGTCAGTTCAATATCATCATGGTAGAAAGCATGGTAAGGTTTAGGCAGAAATGAGAGGTCTACATTTTTATCTGCAGGCAGTAGAAGGGGTTTGTCTTCTGCATAGTGCAAGGAAGAGGCTCTGAGTCACACTGGCCAGACTCAATATCATATATCAGATATCAAAGCCCCACCTCCTGACATGCTTCCTGTAGCAAGACTATACCTCAAATGAGGCCATACCTCCTAACAGTACCACTTCCCATGGACCAAGCATGTTCAAACTAGCACTGTCTCCTTGTCATACAATAGTCAAACCACTAAAGATTAGAATCAGTTCCTCAGGAAATAGACAAGACTATGTTTTCAATAAAAACATATAGACTAACTGAATGGATGCAAGGCAAAAAGACCATCCTGGGACCTATAAGAAACACACTTTAACTTCAGCTATCACCTCAGATAAATGTTTTATAACAATATTTTCCAAGCAAATGGACCTCAGATGTAAGCTGGTGTAGCTATTCTCACATGTAACAAAATAGAATTCAAACCAAAATTAATCAAAAACAAACTAACCAAACAGAGAGGAACAGTTTAAACTCATCAAAGGAAAGATCCACAAAGATGATGTTTCAATTCTTAACATCTACATCACAAATGCAAGAACACTCATGTCTGTAAGAGAAACATTACCAGCATAATACCACATTGGCCCTAACCTCATTGGAGAGTTCAATACCCCATTCTCACCAATTGTCAGGTTATCCAGCCAAAAGCTAAACACAAAAACACCATCACTGACAAACATTAGACCAAATCGACCTGGAGGGTATCTACAGAACCTCTCTCCCCAAACCGAAAGAATATACCTTCTTTTCAGAAAGCTCCCATGGAACTTCCCCCAAATTGAGTACATCCTTGGTCACAAAGCAACTCTTTCCAGGCACAAAGAAATTGAAATAATACACTAATTCTTTTCAGACCACCATGGATTAGACCTGAATTTCAAGAACAAAAGAAAGTCTGGTTTTTTTTTTTGTTTGTTTGTTTGGTTTTTTGGTTTTTTTTTTGTTTTGTTTTTTTGGTTTCATGAGACAGGGTCTCTGTGTAGCCCTGGCTGTCCTGGAACTCTGTAGACAAGGCTGGCCTCGAACTCAGTGATTTTCCTGCCTCTGCCTCCCGAGTGCTGGGATAAAAGCCGTGTGCCACCACGCCTGGCTGAAAAGAAATCTTAAGTCTAGAGGGAACTAAACAACTCTCTCCTGAATGAAAATAGACTTTCAAAGAATAGTTAAGGCCAATAATCCTTAATTATTCTACAACAATAGAAATAGAGAAAAGTTTTCCAAACCCATTTTATGAAGCTACAGTAACTGATACCCAAACCACACAGAGAGTCAATGAAGAAATAGAATTGCAAATTACCAATATAAACATAGATGCAAAAAAAATACTCAATAAAGTTCTTTCAAAGCCAATCTAGGAACACATCAAAGATGTTATACAACATGACCAAGTAGGCTTCCTTCCAGACATGAAGGGAAGGTTCCAGATTTAAAAAAAAAAATCAGTTAGTGTAGTGTACCATATAAACAAACTTGAAACCACATGATCATCTCATTCCACACCAAACAAACCTTTGACAAGATTCAACACAACTTAATGATAAAAGTCTTGCAATGAGTAGAGATACAATGGACATAGCTAAATATAATACAGGTGATTTACATCAAGCCTTTAGTCAATGTCTTAGGGTTATATTCTTGCACAAAATATCATGACCAAGAAGCAATGGGGAGGAAAGGGATTATTCAGCTTACACTTCCACATTGCTGTTCATCGCCAAAGGAAGTAGGGGAGAATTCACACAGGGCAGAAACCTGGATGCAGGAGCTGATGCAGAGCTCAGTTTGATGGAAGGTGCTGCTTTGCCTTGCTCAGCTTGCTTTCTTATAGAACCCACGATTACCAGCCCAGCGATGACACCACCCACAATGGGCCCTCCTACCCTTGATCACTAATTGAGAAAATGCCTTACAGCTGGATCTCATAGAGGCCTTTCCTCAAGGGAGGCTCCTTTTTCTGTAATAATGCCAGCTTATGTCCCGTTGACACACAAAACCAGCCAGTACAGTCAACATCAAACTGAATGGAGACAATCTCAAAGCAATTTCAGTAAAGTCAAGAATAAGTCAAGGTTCTTCACTCCCTTCATATGTATTCAATACATGTTTGAAGTTGTAGCTAGAATAATTATAACACTGAACGGAACAAGGGGATCCTGATAAGAAAGGCAGAAGTCGGGGCCTAGCAAACACATAAGTGGATGCTCATAGTAAGCTATTGGATGGATCACAGGGCCCCCAATGGAGGAGCTAGAGAAAGTATCCAAGGAGCTAAAGAGATCTGCAACCCTGTAGGTGCAACAACATTATGAACTAACCAGTACCCCGGAGCTCTTGACTCTAGCTGCATATGTATCAAAAGAAGGCCTAGTCATCCATCACTGGAAAGAGAGGCTCATTGGACAGGCAAACTTTATATACCCCAGTACAGGGGAATGCCAGGGCCAAAAAGTGGGAATGGGTGGGTAGGGGAGTGGGGGGGGGTATGGGGGACTTTTGGGATAGCATTGGAAATGTAATTGAGGAAAATACATAATAAAAAATATTAAAAAAAAGAAAGAAAATAAAGGCTCACAGAGATTTGCAGAAAAAAAAAAAAGAAAGGCAGAAGTCAAAGTGTCATTTGCAGAGAGATATAAACTACAAATGGACTGAGGAAAAAAAAATCAGGGGAACAACACCTTTTACACTAGCCATGAATAATGTAAAATTTCATGTGTAAATTCTACCAGGAAAATTTAAGACTTGTTTGACAAAAATGCCATATCTTTGAAAAAATAGGTTGAAGAATATACCAGAAAGTGGTATTGTCATACTCTCTAGGACCCTCAAACTTCAGAATGACACAGAAACTTACTAATATTTATTTTATTTTAGGACTTAGCTGGCTACCTCACAGTTAGCACATCTAAGTTAGCTTGAGTATTCTAGTCCACATCTGCCACATGACCTCTTACTTTTCACTGAGTCCTGGCATCTGTTCCTTCCACCTCAGTGTAATTTTGGAGAATCAACCTGGCAACTGATTCATCTCACAGAGCCTCTGCTCCCAAAGTGACATCATTCCTCTCCAGCCTCAGCTTTTGGCCATCAGTTCTTTAGTGCCTCTAAAGCACTTTCTTCAAAGCTAAATAACTTAAAATTATATTTGATATTATAACTATCTTTTGTTTCTCCTCATCAGAGATCTGACAAGGATAAATATTAGCTGAGAAAACAGGAAATACAGAGTAAGAAACTTTCAATACTATAGAAATGGCAGAGACTAGCTGGGTAGTGGTGGCACATGCCTTTAATCCCAGGACTTGGGAGGTAGAGGCAGGCAGATTTCTGAGTTCGAGGCCAGCCTGGTCTACAAAGTTATTTCCAGGACAGCCAGGGCTACACAGAGAAACCCTGTCTCGAAAACAAACAAACATAAAACAAACAAAAAATGCAGAGACTGCTAGCTGCCTGGACAGTCACCTAACATTTGTCTGCAACATTAGGGCATCCATCTTTATCTCAGAAGCCTAGAATACCTAACAGGATTCTTGTAAAGCAGGGATATAGAAGAATATTCATACTTTGTTCCTGCAAAATCAACTTCCCAATGTCCCATTTGGCCAAACATTGGACGGCATGCTGATCTATGCAATCAGAGTTTTTTGACCAGAGTTTTAGCTTTGCCATATTTAAAGAAGACTGTAGATTGAGGTTCTGAGTAGGCAGGCTTTACTCGTTTGCAGCTATTTACCTGTTTACATTTGAAAATGGCTACAGGAGGGTAAACAATGCCTATTTTTGTAATTAACTAAATTAGTACCTAACACAATTACAGGTTTGATTGAATGACTACTAACTTGCATTTCATAATTATCCTAAACAGTTTGAAAGAGTAACTTTCAAGACCTGGAACTTTAGGTTACATTTTTAAGTGAATAGCTTATGTCTGATACATAAAACATGGTTGAAACATGATATAATGTATTGTAATGTAAATAACTTTAAATTTTTATGGATATATTAATTCTATACCAATGTAATTTATTTGCCCTGTTGATGCTCTTTAGTGTAAACAGATTAAACTATCTACCCTTTCATCCTATTATTTATGTATCACCCTTTTCATATTCATTCCCCCTCCACCATTTTGGCCCTAGCACAAGATAGAAGAGAAGGAAGAACAGAAGAAAGAAAAAGAAAGAGATCCCTGAATCTAACCGCTTTTACTTTGTTTCCTCTCTGACTAAAACCATTAACATCTATTGACCAACCCCCCTTAAAGGATGATAAAACTTCCATTACCCATGGAACAACCAAACATCACCCACCCAGTCTCTTGGAAATTAGCCTGTTTTCCCTTAAAATTGATGTACATACTTTAATTTTTCTAAACACATCCATCTGCCAAATTTCATTTCTTTGGTTACCTCTTGAGGTTTTTTTTCTGTGGCATGAAATAGAGCTTGATTACAAAACAAACAAACAAACAAACGAAAATACATTATTAATTTTTTCTACGTTTTTCAGGTTAACTTTTATAAATGTTGAAGTTTCTAATACCTTTGCTATTGATCATTGATCTATCTTCTCATTTCTTAATGGCAATGGTCCTGGCAAACCTGCATGAGATTGAATATGATTTACCTATACTGGAAGATTTCTATTTCAGGTGATTAATGTACTGGCTAGTTTTGTGTCAACTTGACACAAGCTGGAGTTATCACAAGGAAAGGAGCTTCAGTTGAAGAAATGCTTCCATGAGATCCAGGTGTAAGGTATTTTCTTGAAAGACCCCAGCGAGGAGACCCCCATTCAAGTCCCAAGATGGCACGCACACCCAAGGAATCACGAGAGAACATCTTGATGCAAACACACAAGGCAGTTTAATGATGGAGCTTTGGCCGACATGTATCTCTCGCAGGAGACAGAGGAGTCGACCCTGAGGTTCAAAAGTTAGGAGTTTATATAGGAAAAAAGTCGGGGGATAGGGGAAATTGGTGCAATTACACACAATTGGACAGTTTAAACATCAGCAAATTGTATGTGCAGATCGAGGTAACAGCAATTCTGAAGGGCTTATCTATGTCAGCAGAGCATCTGGTTAACATTTAACCCATGTCAGAAGGGAGGAGACAGGAGAATTGCTAATCTTGTTATGGCTATTTCTTTGAGAACAGCTAATATTATTTTGGTAGCTGCAGACTTAATCATTTTGACCGCTAAAACTATGTTTTTACATTTGTTGAGTCAGCTTCCTTATTTGGCTCTGCACTTTGCCTGCTAGTACAGTTTGGAAAGTTCTTTTCGAAGGGGGAAGGTACTGGGTGGTCTTGAATTCATTTTGGATATTACATTCCCCTCCCCTTTTCCCAGGTACATTTCAATCCTGAAATGATATCTCACTTTTGTTACAGTTACTGATATTGTTGTCTAAGCATATAAACTTCTACTCAAACTATTAAGGATACATGGGCCAAAGGTTAAGAACAAAAACAGGATAAGAAGGGGTAGGAAACAGGACTAGGCAGGGACCCTTTCAGTGACGCTTGAGGGTCTGGGCGTGATGCAGGTGCAAGAAGATCAGATCTCCGACTAGAACTGGTGAGATATCTTTGGGGTACCCGGCTTGTTTGCTGTAGCCAGTTGTGACCAGACTTCTTTCTGCACCACCTGCAAGCCTTTTAACTTAGCATACAGATCATTATTACAACAAAATATGGGTTCAAACACATCATTTTTAGACAGTGATGGGCATGGGAGCCCCATAAAGGATCTCAAAAAGAGTAAGACTGAATCAAGAGGGAGTATTTCCAGTTCCAAATGGGGCAAGGGGAAGGAGCACCAAGTCTGCGCCAGTCTCCATGGTTACTTTTGTCAAGGTCTCTTTTAGAGTTCTGTTCATTCTTTCTATCTGTCCTGAGCTATGAGGTCTGTCCACACAATGTAATTTTCATTTGACCTCTAAATACTTGACCATGCCCTGACTTACCTGGGCAACAAAGGCAGGGTCGTGGAGGGCCTCAGTAGAGCCAGCATTTCTTCTTTGTTCTTATTTCTAGATAATGGCTACATCACAACATTTAGATGGATGAAATAGGCAGAGCTCCTACCATCAAGCTACTAACTTTTGCTTTTTTTTTTTTTTGGCCCTTTAATACCTCCTTAGACAAAAAATTCTTTAGAAAATTCCATTGTAGATTAAATGTTACACAAAATGGGAGTTACATAACACTGTCAATAACAAGTTTAAAGCAGCGTTTCATTCTATATGCTCATTATAATTTCAAAGCAACAGTTTCATATGGTCTTGCTTTTTGATAGAGCACACTATGGATTGCTGTTGATACCCAGGTGAGGGCCAGTGAAATATAAGGCTAGAGTCTGTGAATGGGCAATGAAATAGGAAGGTGGGGCTAAGAGTTTCAGATAGAGAGGACAGGGGATAGACAGAAGAAGGACAGAGAAGATGGAGGAAGAGGACCAACCAGATCCATGTGGCTTGAAATAGCCACAGGTAGCTATGAATATCATAAAAGAACATGAATTAAATAGGGCAATTTGTCCAATCTAGATGGGCAGCTTGTATCAATATCAATTGGCTCTGAGATGATTGTGTAGACGTTTTGTGGGTTGAAATTTTACTGTTATAAATCTGACTGATAATTTACAAGCCTCTAGAGTTTTGATTTTACTGGGTTAAGGGAATTGTGACAGCTAGCCAAAGGGAGCAGATGACTGGGATTGAGAGCAGGTTTGGAGGCAGGCTTGTGGGGATAGACATGGGGGCGGGGAGACCACCACAGCCAGAGCATAGCAGTGATAGCATGGGTGGATTTTTAATTATTACATGCAACAGTACACCTGCGGCTTTATTCTAGGACTTGAATTTTTTTCTTGAACAAAAAATTTCACAAGCCAATTTATCTTTTTAGTGTAACCATGAAAGCTCATTTTATTCCTAATTATGCAGCATTTAATTACTATTATGAGGAGTGGGTACATTCTATTCTTGAGTCTAACTTAATTACATCTTTCTAGCAAAAAAACTAAAACTGTCTCTTAAAACTTTCTTCCGACTGGGCAGTGGTGGTGCACGCCCTTAATCCCAGCACTTAGGAGGCAGAGGCAGGCGGATTTCTGAGTTGGAGGCCAGTCTGGTCTACAGAGTGAGTTCTAGGACAGCCAGGGCTACACAGAGAAACCCTGTCTCAAAAAACCAAAAACCAACAACAGAAACAAAAAAAAATCTTTCTTCCATGTCCTGAGCTATCGTTCTTGCCAGCAAGAACACACTCGGACAACCGGATTCTTCTGTGGCAAGCTTTATTGCTTCTTAAGGAGGGAAGACCCCGGAAAATGGTGCTGCTTACATAGCCCTCAGTGTGGCGTTTCAGCACCTGATGTGGCGTGTCAGCTCCTGATTTGTTGCTCACCCATCACCTCATTACTACGCCCTGAGATGGGCAGTGACTAGGCGTGAGTTCACTCTCGCACTTGCGCACAAGGCTTGTTTACTAGTTAGGCACAGTAGAAGCCAACGCCATCTTATAATGGTGATTGCTCGCGGCACGGCTCTCCACACTTCCAATGATTATTTGAATCAAATCAGAAATTCTGTAAAATTGTTGATTCAACAGAATTAATTTTTGAAAGTTTGCCTTTTCGTTGACCTGTAGAAAATCTGCTCAGTAGGGTGGGCTAGTTGTTCAGGATTATCATGTTAATAATGAAAGGACAGGCTTGTCAGCTGCAGGAAGCAATCCTGAGATGAAGTCTTATTGGGATCTTTCCTCATTGAGCTTCCCCATCACAGAGTATGCAAAAATTGTGGGCCACTCCAACCACAATCACCAGATCTTCTGAAGTCAATTAAACTAACAAAGAAATTTCAAATCAATAGTCAGAGGCTTGCTCCTCACATGATGCTAGAGCTCATGGAGTTAACAACTGAGATACAAGCATTACTTCTTGACACCTGTCTACATAAAATACAAACAAAATTCAAAATGTAATTTAGGTTTATTTTGTCTGGGCACATGTATGTATGTATGTATGTATGTATGTACATATGTATGTGTGGCAGCCCATGCTTGAAGATCAGAGGACAACATTCAGAGGTAATTACCCCTTTGTATTTCATAGGTACTGGGAATACTAACATGGGTATGGTCTTGTTGGCAGGTAAGTTTGTTCCCAAAGTCATCATGCTAGCTTTAGCCACAAAGCTCTAATCTTAACATTTCTTCCCTTTTCCCAACCTTACTTTCATTTCATAAATAAAATATGCTACTCTTATAAGTAAAGCATTTATTGGGGCTTGTTTACAGTTTCAAAAGCTTTGTACCTTATCATTATTGTAGAAAACATGCTAGGGAACATGGTGGATAGAGACAGATATATTGATGCTCAAGAAGTAGCTGAGAATCTTACATTTTGATCTATAGTTATTAAGAAGAGAGAGACACTGCACCTGACCTTTTGAAACCTCAAATACAACCCGTAATGACACATTACTCCAATGATGCCACTCTTCTTTATCCTTTCAAAGAAGTGCTACTGCCTGATGACTAAGCATTCAACTCTATGAACACTTAGGGCAATTCTTACTCCAACCACAATACATGATGGGAAAGTTATGACAGCAGGAACTTAAAGAAGCTCATCAAGTTCCATACACAGTCAAGAAGCAGGAGATTGATGGATAGTTGCCATCAAGTTATTTTCTTACACTGCAGCATTTCCAGCACATGCTTCCAACCACAATCACCAGATCTTCTGATGTCAATTAAACTAATCAAGAAATTGCAAATCAATAGTCAGAGGCTTGTTCCTCACATGATGCTAGAGCTCATGAAGTTAACAACTGAGATACAAGCATTACTTCTTGACCCCTGTCTACATAAAATATAAACATAATTCAAAACGTAATTTAGGTTTATTGTGTCTGGGCACAGGTATGTATGTATGTATGTATGCATGTATGTATGTACATATGTATGTGTGGCAGCCCATGCATGAAGATCAGAGGACAATATTCAGATGTAATTATCCCTCTGTATTTCATGGGTACTGGGAATACTAACATGGGTATAGGTCTTATTGGCAATTAAGTTTGTTCCCAAAGTCATCATGCTAGTTTTAGCCACAAAGGTCTAATCTTAATATTTCTTCCCTTTTCCCCAACCTTACTTTCAATTCATAAATAAAATAGGCTAGAACTTGAAAGGTCCATAAAAGATTTAATAATTACAACACTATGAAAGCCCACAGTCCATGTGTCATGTGAGACTCAAGGCAATCTCTTATGTGTGAGCTCTTACAACATAAGAACAAGAGACTATTTTACTACTCACTGGTATAGAATAAGTGTTCTGATTCTAAAACAGAAGAAACAAAACACACCCAGGAAAGATCAGCCCCAAATCCAGAGAACAAACACACAACCTGACAGCTCTACTTTTGGCATGATTGTGTGAATGATCCCAAAGTCTTTACTTACCACATTGCTCAATCTTAAATAGTTTCTATTCAGCAGGAAGCTTTTAGTGTCTGAAGAAGTGTTAACATATTATGAATATTTAACATTTGCATTATTTAACTCCAGTTTGAACTACCTCGTGTTGAGATATATATAAAAAGTTCAATAAAGGGCTTGCAACATTTTCCACATGTGGCATTTCAGTTTCGTATGAATTATGAGGTGTTTCACAAGTTCTTAGTAAGTACAAAAGACCTTGGAACATTCTTCACACTTGTGTGGTTTCTCTCACAGCTGAATTCTTGAATGTTGTTTAAGACCAGAAGACTGGTAATAGGTTTTGCCACATTCTCCACAACTGTAATGTTTCTCTCCAGTAGGAATAATCCGGTGTTCAGATCATGCTTTGGAACTTCTGAAGTATTTGGCACATTCTTTAGATTTGTACGTTTTCTTGACAAAATGAATTTTTGATGATCACTAAAGTTTTTGTTGAACACTTGGACATATTCTTTGTATTTGTAAATGTCACCACATTATGAGTTAACTTGTGTAAACACTAGTGTATATTTGTAGAAAAGGCTTTTCCACATTAAACGAGTAGAAAAAATCTGGCAAATTCTAAAAAAGTTGACTTGCACTTAACAATTGAATGTTTTCTAACCTGTGTGTTTTCTCTTGGGTTCAGAAAGTAATTATGGACAATAGAGGAGCAGGCTACATACTTCCTAATTGGAGGGTTTGTCTCCCATATGATTTCTCTTGTGGTTAGAAAATAGTGCTGGTCATTGGAAGTCCTTGCCACATGCTTCACAGTAGTAGGGTTGGTTTCTCTCTGGTATTTTTTATTTTTTGGGCACCAGGCAACATACCATCAATTTTTAAAATAACTTATTTATTTTATGTACATTTTAAGTGCTCTACCTGCATGTACACCTGCATACCAGAATAGGGAAACAGATTCCATCATACATCATTTTGAGCCAGCATGTGGTTGCCGGGAATTGAACTCAGGACAGCACAATTGAAAGTGCAGCCAGTTCTCTTAACTGCTGAGCCATGTCTCCAGGTCCATGAATTTTCTTATGCTTGGAAAGTCGTGAGGGATAATGGAAGGCTTTGCCACATACTTCACACTTGTAGGGTTTTTTTCCTGTATGAATTACCTTGTGTTTAGAAAGTAATGATGGATAATGGAAGGCCTTGCCACATAAGTCACACTTGTAGGGTTTCTCTCCTGTATGAATGATCTTGTGTTTAGAAAGTAATGATGGATAATAGAAGGCTTTGCCACATACTTCACACTTGTACGGATTCTCTCCTGTGTGAATTCTCTTGTGTTTAGAAAGTGAAGATGCAAAACAGAAGACATTCCCACATACTTCACACTTGTAGGGTTTCTCTCCTGTATGAATTTTCTTATGATTGGAAAGTTTTGAAGGATAATGGAAGGCCTTGCCACATATATCACACTTGTGGGGTTTTTCTCCCGTATGAATCATCTTATGTTTAGAAAGTAATGATGCATAATGGAAGGCCTTGCCACATAAGTCACAATTGTAGGGTTTCTCTCCAGTGTGACTTATCTTGTGTTTTGAAAGTATTGATGGAAAATGGAAGGCCTTGCCACATTCTTCACACTTGTAGGGTTTCTTTCCTGTATGATTTCTCTTGTGTTTAGATAGTGATGATGAAAAGCGGAAGGCCTTCCCACACACTTCACACTTGTATGGCTTCTCTCCTGTATGAATTATCCTGTGTTTAGATAGTGATGATGAAACATGGAAGTCCTTGCCACACACTTCACACTGGTATGGTTTTTCTCCTGTATGAATTCTCTTGTGTTTAGAAAGTAGTGATGGATAATGGAAGCCCTTGCCACAATCTTCACACTTGTAGGGTTTTTCTCCAGTATGCATTCCCTTGTGTATTAGTAGTAATGATGGGAAGCGGAAGGCCTTTCCACATACTTCACACTTGTATGGTTTCTCTTTTGTACGGATTTTCTTATGCTTAGAAAGTCTTGAAGGACAAATGAAGGCCTTGCTACATACTTGACTGTTATAGGGATTCTCTCCCATATGAACTCTCTTGTGTTTAGAAAGTAATAATGGAATGCAGAAGGCCTTGCCACATACTTCACACTTGTAGGGTTTTTCTCCTGTATGAATTATCTTGTGATGAGAAAGTTTTGATGGAACATGGAACACCTGGCCACATACTTCACACTTGTAGGGTTTTTCTTCTGTATGAATTATCTTGTGTTTAGAAAGTAATGATGGATAATGGAAGGCCTTGCCACATACTTCACACTTGTAGGGTTTCTCTCCTGTGTGAATTCTCTTGTGTTTAGAAAGTGAGGACAGAGAGCGGAAGGGCTTTCCACACTCTTTACATTTGTACGGTTTCTCTCCTGTGTGAATTCTCTTGTGTTTAGATAGTGATGAAGGAAAACAGAAGGCCTTCCCACATACTTCACACTGGTATGGTTTCTCGCCTGTATGAATTTTCTTATGGTTGGAAAGTCTTGATGGATAATAAAATGCCTTCCCACATACTTCACACTTATAGAGTTTTTCTCCTGTATGAATTGTCCTGTGTTTAGAAAGTAGTGATGAAACATGGAAGGCCTTGCCACATACTTCACACTTGTAGGGCTTCTCTCCTGCACAAATTTTCTTATGTTTAGAAAGTCTTGAAGGATAAATGAAGGCCTTGCCACATAATTCACTGTTATAATAATTATCTTCTGTATGAATTCTCTTGTGTTTAGAAAGTGATGACAGAGAACGGAAAGCCTTTTGACATACTTCACACTTGTATGGTTTCTCTCCTGTATGCATTTTTGAATGGGTAGAAAGTCTTGAGGGATAATCGAAAGCCTTGCCACATACTTCACACTTGTAAGGATTCTCTTCTGTATGAATTATCTTGTGCTTAGAAAGTAGTGATAAAATGCGGAAGGCCTTTCCACATACTTCACACTTGTATGGTTTCTCTCCTGAATGGATTTTCTTATGGTTGGAAAGTCTTGATGGATAATGGAAGGCCTTGCCACATACCTCACACTTGTAGGGTTTTTCTCCTCTATGAATTATTTTGTGTTTAGAAAGAAATGATGAAATGTGGAAGGCCTTACCACATTCTTCACACTTGTATGGTTTCTCTCCTGTATGAATTCGCTTGTGTTTAGAGAGTATTGATGGATAATGGAAGGCTTTGCCACATATTTCACACTTGTATGGTTTCTCTCCTGTATGAACTCTCTTGTGTACCAAAAGTAATGATGGAAAGTGGAAGGCCTTTCCACATACTTCACACTTGTATGGTTTCTCTTCTGAATGAATCTTCTTATGTCTGGAAAGTCTTGAAAGATGCTGGAAGGCCTTATCACATATATCACACTTGTAGGGATTCTCTCCCATATGAATTATCTTGTGTTTAGAAAGTAATAATGGAATGCAGAAGGCCTTGCCACAAACTTCACATTTGTAAGGATTTTCTCCTGTATGAATTCTGTTCTCTTCAGAACTTAATGATGGACTATGGAAGGACCTGGCACATTCTTCACACTTGTAGGGATTCATTCCTAAATCAAGCATCTTGTGATTTTGGAACACTTTTGTCCACTCAAAGACTTTGCCACACTCTTTGCACGTATAACATTTTTCTCCTGCTGAGGAATGATTGAGAAATTAGTGAAGGTAGAGCAAAATTCCGTAAATTTAT
The DNA here is from genome assembly GCF_978045245.1 of Mus caroli. Classification (NCBI taxonomy): domain Eukaryota; kingdom Metazoa; phylum Chordata; class Mammalia; order Rodentia; family Muridae; genus Mus; species Mus caroli. The sequence goes on along the minus strand of NW_028227270.1, from coordinate 53,596,141 downwards.
AATGCTTCTATTTAATAACAAACATTTACTCATAGTTGCATTTGTTCTTATAAACGATAAGCCATATTCAAATTTCTAAACCTGTATTCAATGAAGCCTAAGTTAAATCACAGAATAAGTGAAAATCATGTCACCTTCCACTAAAAGAAGAGCATGACTATATAGAACATGGAACAAAAAATATTAATCAAAAAATATTAAAATGTAATCAAAACATATATCAACTAAGAAAACCCATTATGTAAATACAAGTTAGCTACTAACAGAAATACAGAAATTTCATGACTAGATAAAAACAAAATATAGAATGGTCTACCTTTGAATACACCAGAACAAACAATAATTCTATATTCTATATCATATGAATATAATATATTAAATATATATGATATAGATATAAATATATTAGTATAGAGTTTAGTTTATGAAGTTATGAATAATAAATTTCAAGGGTTCAAGAAAGAAGCTTATGCATATCTTTAGGCATGGTGGGTTTGCGCAGTATGTGAACATTATCCTGGTATTATTCAAACACTGATTTTTCTGCCTCACATCTACTTGCCATCCACACGTGGTACTGTAATGTATATTCTAAGAATTTCCCTTATGAAGTTTGTGTAAATATTGATCCCATTTTATTCTCTAACTAGTCAAGAAAACTGACAAGCCAAAAGACCAACTGTAGAGAGGAAAGAGTTGGACATCTGCCAGCCCAGGGTAGAAGGAAGAGAACGGGGGATGGGGGGAGAGAAAGGAGAAGGACAGGAGGGAAGGAAAGGATTCACTAGGAGGACGGGGTCTGGAGAGACATGATATAAAGACACACAAAGCCCAGAGCCAGACTAATAAAAAAATGCAAGTATCCTGAGAATTTTGGCTGGGAGGTAGCCAGATTAACTTAGATTAGAACTGATCATTCACTGTCCGGTAATTGTCCTGTGAATCTTATCAAATAAATCTTATAGTTTTAGTCCCTTTCATTTTGGAGATAGCCAGGGACAGAGACAAATCTTCACTTTTAAAAATGTATGTACACACTTTTAAATGCATTTTTTATATCTTATATTAAAAAATAAACATCAGAGTTAAAGACTACTTAGAAATAACAGAGCTTTGGCTGTCCTGGGGAATACAAGTTAATCTCATGGTGGAAGAAAACAAAGCTTATGAGATTCAAAGCATCCTTAACATTAGATAATTTCCTTTCAAAGAAAAAGACAGAAAAGTATAGCTTTAAAAGATGATTTATACCACAATATTATGTCTTGATGGCTTTATACTAGATCTTAGAATTTCCCACTCTGATCTCTGATCCCCTCCTCCTGACATACCCGGGAGCATAGAGGTAGCTGCTCCTCTTTTCACATCTGAAGGCTCTTGTATTTGCTCCAGACATGTGACCAGGTATGGCTTAGATGAAGCAAGACCTGTTTGTGGGAAAAGGAAACAACATTGTTAGGGTATTCTCCTGGAAAATAAAATGTCCTTTCTAGGACTGTGTATATAATCAATGAGAAGATACAATAGAGGAGTATAGAGGATTCATTTTTCACATGTTTTCTGATGGGCACACCAGAGTCCTTAGGAGAAACTTAGGACTTCTGTGTCCTGAGCTTCATATCCCTTATTTCATGTCCTTATATATAAGTACAACTTTTAAAAGTGAAGTGTGTGACAGTCTCTGTAAGGGGTACCACTTACTTTCTAACAACAGTGAGACTTTTATGGGGGTGCAGGGAGGAACCAACACCAGAAGAAATAGTTGTAAGGTATATAAATAATTCTAAATTTCCTTAAAAGTAGTCCTATAAACGATATTGTTGGAAGCACAGGCTCCCATCAGATACTGTACAAAAGGAGGAAGTTTCATGCTGACAATTAATGGAAGCTCTCCTTACCCAGGAACACAAGGTTGCTGTAATTCTCCAGCATCACGTCCCTGTACAGATCCCACTGAGCAGGCTCCAGGCATTCCCACTCCTCTGCAGAGAAATCAATGGCCACATCCCTGAATGACAGCATTTCCTGAAGAGAGAGCGAGAGAGAGAGAATAAGAATAACACACACTGTTGGGATTTGGTCTGGTGCTGCTATGTGTTCAAATGCTAAATCTATACTACATGATCTGGTTGCCACAAGACAAGCAAAGTCTAAATGACACCTGCATTTATTGTGTAAAACTTGCTCTCAAATTTAAAACTATTGGTTAAATAAAACTGGCAATAGCCAATTATGTAGAAAAATAGAGGGTGGTATGGCTTCAGTGATCATGCTGGGTGTCAAAGTAAGAATCATGATGAGGAGAAACAGGGAGAAGGGGAAGGCGGGAAGACATGAGCTCTCCATTAGACATGATGGATCAGTAGCATATGCCCAACTGAAATGACCCCCAAATCCCCAGGAAACACCGATGGAGCAGAAATAATTCAGGAAAGTCTCAATCAGCAAGGAATTAGGGAGCACAGCTGGAGAAGTAGCCAGTCTAGCTTTAGAAAAATAGATTAGGCATTATTCCCAAGTAATTGAGCAAAAGCCAAATAAATAAATCATAGTGTGAGCCTCACTGATTTGGAAGCTAAACTGGGATAGAGATAACCACAATTAACTTATATACTATGTGAATTAGAACCATCAATAATAACATAAATACAAAGAGGCATCATGTGCTTCTACATAGAAGTCTAAAGATGGCTCTAATGAGAACTGGAACGATTTCTGATATAGGTAAGTAATATCCCTAAAGTCCTCCTCATCTGCTGTTGTTTGATGGGACATGGATGACAAAGGTCCGAGAATCTTCTATGGTCTAACACTTTTAAGGACCATAAACAGGAGACAACAAGGGCAGCTACAGTATAGTGTGCTGAGTCTGGAGAGATGGCTCAGCAGTTAAGAGCACTGGCTACTCTTCCGAAGGACATGGGGTTGATTACCACATCCCACATGGCCACTCACAACTGTCTATAACTCCAGTTACAGAGGATCAGACAATCTCTGAGACATGAAAGCAATCCTCCTTTACTATAAAGAATAGAAGATCTGTGCCAGTGATTTCAGCCAGACAAGCATCTAATATAGGTAAGTCAGTCAGAAGGCACAAGAAGTACGGTCACACAGCATGAGAGACTTGTCTATTGATGACTAAAACAATAATGTCTTTTCCCATCTGATAAGAGTCTTGCTTTTAAAAACAGGATTCCTATGTGAATACAGTTGACCTTTGTCAACCTTATTTGTTTGCTACAACCCACAGAGGAATGGTTTGTTTGTTTCTTTGTTTGCTTGTTTGTTTTCAGGACAGCATGAAAATCTGTCTAGCTTAAGCAGACAATACCAGAAAGGAGAAACCTGGATGGGGCTCCTAGAAGCAGTACCCACTTCCTCATTTGCAAGCCCCTCATGTGTCTTTAAAAGCTTCAAGCCAGGTTTCTCTCTTCACATAACCCCCATCCCATGTTTCCAGGAGAGCTGGTGCCTGTCTCTCTGTGTACTAATAAGCAGCCTCAACTGTTGTTTTCAACCTCTTTCCTGCCTTTCTTCTTTTTGATCTGTGTTCACAAATCTAACATAATCCATATTTTCACAAATGACCATATTGCATGCTGTAACATCACCAAATAATATCACAAATTAAGCAGTGAGTTGAGGAGCAGAACAGAGAGAAACTGTGTACGCAATTTCCTAAGTCTTTTACTTTTATGTGTTATTAATTCATTCAAATTAAAGATGTTCATTTGTAACCACATTAAGATAACCTCAAAATTACCAAAAAGAAGAATATAAAGAAAAATAATGTATTAGGTTAAGGAATATAGAGCTGTTTCATAGTGGAAAAGAATAGAGGAAGCTGTTAGAAAAACAATGTAAAAGATCATGCTGGCATTTCCATTCAGTATCCTACAAGATTTCTAGAAACATTTGCCAATACTCATTACTTAGATGAACACTAGGAACCAAATTTTAGAAGTACAATCATAAACTTCATCAAAGACTACAAACATCTCTTAAAGGTATGAATAAACATCTCAATGCCATTAAAGTCAATGAAAGGAAATATACAGGAAATGTTAGATACTGTGAAAATAAGAGGCATAGATGACGGAGAATAACCTCCAGGCAATGGTATAAATTGATCTTTAAAAAGGCCATAAAAGAAAAAAACAATATATAACAACAACAACAACAAAAGCTTGCAAAGAGAATATAGATACATGTCAGAAATATCCACCATGACCAAGTTGGCTTTATCTCTTAAATGCAGGGATAGTTCACCATATGCAAGTGAATAAATACAAGAAATCACATAGTCTTATAGACAATAAACACATGGTCATCTCAAGAGGGGCAAAAAAGTCTTGGACAAACTACAATATGCTTTCAGGGTGTAAGTGCTACAGAATGTGAGACTAGAGGGATGTTTCTTCAAGGGAAGGAATGTAAAAATCTGTTTTCCATACAAAGCTTAGAGCTGATTACTAGTCTACTTAGTCACTTATGATATGTATTTTGCTAACTTTGTTCCTCTAGCACATTTAGGTATGTTTTTGTGCTTACAGTACTGAGGTAATTATCACCAGAAGAGTTTAACCTAATTGTGCTAGTGCTTGAATATGACTAAAACAAACAAGTGGGCGTCAGATTCCTCCCATTTGAACAAACAACTACTAGTGAGTTGCGTTGGGCAGACTGCCTTCCTGCCTCCCCTGCCTTGGTATTCTGCTGCAGGGATGCTGTTTGGGAGCATAAGAAAGAGAATGGAGGGTACATATGAGCTCATGGGGAAATTGGGAAGAATTGTGGGGCAATAATTAGGGAAGTGGAAGAACATAAATATGGATCTGAAAGTAACCTTGGACCTTCAACCCCAGCTCCCTACCAGCCTGCAGTCCCTCTCGGAAAACCCAGCAGTGGTCACCTTGATACCTAAACCACACAAAGATTCAACAAAGAAAGAACATTTCAACCACTTTTCCTTATGAATATTCATGCAAAAATACTGAATAAAATGATCACAAACCAAATCCAAGAATACACCAAAACCATAATCCACCATGATCAAGTAGTCTTTATCCCAGGAATACAGGGGTGGTTCAATATATGAAAATCTGTCAATTTACTCCATTATTTAAACAAAATGAGACAACCAAAAGTTATATGACAATCTCAGATGCTAAAAAACCCTTTGAGAAAATTCAAAACCCCTTCATGTTAAAAGTCTTAGAGAGATCACGGATATGAGATCCGTGCATACCTAAACATAATAAAAGTAATATACAGCAAGCCAATCTTAAGTTAACATCAACTTAAATGGAGAGAAACTTAAAGCATTTACACTAAAATCAGGGACAAGACAAGGCTGTCCACTCTCTCCATGTCTCTTTAATATACTACTTGAAGTTCTAGCCAGAGCAATAAGAAAATGAAAAGAGATCAAGGGGATACAATCTGGAAAAGAAAAAGTCAAAGTATAGCTGTTTACAGATAATATGATAGTATATCAGTGAACCCCCCCAAAAAAACCAAACAAACAAAAAAACTCTACCAGAGAACTTCTAGAGCTGATGAATACCCCTTCAGCAAAGTCGCTGGATACAAAATCAACTAAAAAAAAAAATTGCTGGGCGTGGTGGCGCATGCCTTTAATCCCAGCACTTGGGAGGCAGAGACAGGCAAATTTCTGATTTCCAGGACAGCCAGGGGAACACAGAGAAACCCTGTCTTGAAAAATTAAAAAAAAAAAAAAATTCAGTAGCCCTTTTATATACAAACCATAAACAGGCTAAAAAAGAAATCAGGGAAATAATACCCTTCACAATATCTGCAAATAATATAAAATATCTTGGTGTAACTCTAACAAATCAAGTGAAAGACCTGTATGACAAGATCTTCACGTCTCTGAAGAATGAATGTGAAGGAGATACTGTAAGATAGAAAGATTTTTCATGCACATGGGTAAGTAGGATTAACACAGTGAAAATGGCCATCTCATCAAAGGCAATATACAGATTCAATGCACTTCTCATCAAAATTCCCATACAATTCTTTACAGACTTTGAAAGAACAATTCTCAACTTCATATTAAAAAAGAACAAAAAACTAAAAACCACCCAGGATAGAAAAAAAAAGTCCTGTATAACAAAAGAACTCCCACAGGTATCATAATCCCTGATTTCAAGCAGAACTACAGAGAAAGAGTAATTAAAGAAACCTGTATGGTATTGGTATAGAAACACACAGATAGACCAAGGGAATTGATCAGAAGACCCTGAAATAACCTACACACCTCTGGACACTTAAATTTTGACAAAGAAGCCAAAATCATACATTGAAAGAGAGAAAGCATCTTCAAAAAAATGGTGCCAATCTAACTGGATGTCTGCATGTATTAGAACGCAAACAGATTCATATTCATCACTTTGCACAAAACCCAAGTCCTAGTGGATCAAAAAACCTCAACATAAAACCAGATACACAGGCTGGAGAGATGGCTCAGCAGTTAAGTGCACTGACTGCTCTTCCAGAGGTTCTGAGTTCACTTCCCAGCAACCACATGGTGGCTCACAATGATCTGTAATGGGATCTGATGCACTTTTCTAGTGTGTGTCTGAAGAGAGCTGCAGTGCACTCATATCAATACAAAATAAATCTGTAAAAAAAGCAAACAAACAGATACTCTAAATCTAATAGAAGATAAAGTGGGGAGTAGCCCTGAATGCATTGGTATAGGAACAACTTCCTGAACAGAACACTAATAACTAAGGCACTAAAATAAACAATTAATGAATGGGATCTCATGCAACTGGAAACCTTCTGTAAAGCAAAGAACACTGTCATAATGGCAGCCTGGAGAATGGGAAGATTTTCAGCAACCCTAAATCCCACAGTGGGCTGATATCCAATTATATATATATATATATATATATATATATATATATATATATATATATATATATATATATATATAAAACCTCAAGAAGTTGGACACCAGCAAACCAAATAACCCAGTTAAAAAATGGGTACAGAGCTAAGCAGAGAATTCTCAGCAGAGGAATCACTAATGGCTGAGAAACACTTTAAAAAGTTTCTTTGGTCATCAGGGAAATGCAAATCAAAGGACTCTGAGATTCTACCTTACAGCCACAGCACATGCAGGCAAGGAGGTAGGTAGGGCAATGGAAACACTCCTTGGTTGCTGGTGAGAATGCTAAGTTATATAATCACTACGGAAATCAATGTGGTGGTTTCTCAGAATAATGGGGATAGTTCTACCTCAGGTCTCAGAGATATCACTCTCAGGCATATACCCAAAAGATGTTCTACCATACCACAAGGACACTTGCTCAACTACATTTGTAGCAGCTTTATTCATAACAGCCAGAAACAGGAAACAACACAGATATCCCTAAGGGACAAATGGATAAAGAAATTGTTATTCATTTACACAGCGGAATATTACTCAGCTATTAAAAACAAGGATATCATGAAGTTTACAGGCAAATTGATGGAACTAGAAAACTTAGACTTTTTTCAAACTTACTTTAAGTAGAGTTCTCAAGTGTTTCAAGCTTCCTTCTAGCCCACATACCAGTGGTAGGGGACAAAAAAGATAAATAGAAAACAGGGGTTATGGCCCTATTCAGAAGTAGTTCCTTGGGGTAGTTCCAATCTTTGTTGTCCGGATATCAGCAATTGTACTCGCTAGTTTTGTGTCAACTTAACACAGCTGGAGTTATCACAGAAAAAGGAGCTTCAGTTGAGGAAATGCCTCCATGAGATCCAACTGTAAGCATTTTCTCAATTAGTGATCAAGGAGGAAAGGCCCCTTGTGGGTGGGACAATCTCTGGGCTGGTAGACTTGGGTTCTATAAGAGAGCAGGCTGAGCAAGCCAGGAGAAACAAGCCAGTAAGGAACATCCCTCCATGGCCTGTGCATCAGTTCCTGCTTCCTGACCTGCTTGAGTTCCAGTCCTGACTTCCTTGTTGATGAACAGCAGTATGGAAGTGTAAGCGGAATAAACCCTTTCCTCCCCAAATTCCTTCTTGGTCATGTTTTGTTTAGGAATAGAAACCCTGACTAAGACAAATTGGTACCAGCATAGTGGGGTATTACTGTGACAACCTGACCATGTTTTGGGAACGACTGTGGAAGGACTTTGGAACTTTGGGCTTGAAGATCCATTCATTGTTAAGAGCTCTGTCAGATGTTGTGTAGGAGCTTGGAAGATAATGTTGAGAACAGTGTAGAAGATGGGGGCCTTGCTTGTGAAATTTCAGAGGAAAAATTAAAGACCCTTTTCAGGGCCATTGCTGTTTTGATTGTGAATATTCTGTTTAGCTCGGGCTGAAGAATCAGCTGTGATTAACAAGATACCAGAACTACTAAAGCAAAATCTTTGCATTACTGGGACTATTGATGCTGGTTAGCTGAAGCTAAGAAATTAGTGGTGATTAAGAAGAGACCAGCATCATTGAGGTAACATCTTCTGGGAAGTGTTTTCTGAAATCATAAAGAGGCTGTGTTCCAGAGATAGCCAAGGTTGTACTCCTGCTGCAGCAGGACTTGGTAATGTGTAAGGGTCACCCATGTGGTACTGGTTTTGAAGGTATGAAGGGGACACACAGAGCAGCTGAGGTTCGGCACTGTGAGAGGCCATGGAAGGCCATTGGTGAAGGTGCAGCCTCAGTTGCAATTGACGGCTCAGGACTTGAGTGGTCATGCAATGTTTTGGAGATGCCACTACCATGAGATGACCACCAAGAACAGCAACAGTGGAGTACAGGCATCTGGAGCCTGGATGACGACGTGTGAGCTACATAGGGCATGGCTGGAGAAGTGACCCAAGCCCTTGGAGGAGCCCAGAAGATCGTGAGTTGGATCCCAGACATTGGATGGTTAGAGATTAATTTTTGCTTTTGATTGTGACTGTGCCCTGATATTTTCCCTCTTGAAGGAAGAAACTATTTTAGTGGAGCCCACAGTTAAGAGAATTTTAATTGTAAAAAGACTTTGGATCACAAAAGATATTGGACATTTTAAAGCAATTGACTGTTAAAGTTGTTTAGAACTTGGGGATAAATAAGAAATTAAGGGTTGAGGCTTACTAGTAATGTGTTTGTGTGTCAAGTTAACAAGGGGTCAATTGTATTGGCTAGTTTTGTGACAACTTGACACAGGTAGAGTTATCACAGAAAAAGGAGCTTCAGTTGAGGAAATGCCTCCATGAGATCTAACGGTAAGGCATTTTCTCAATTAGTAATCAAAGGGGAAAGGCCCCTTGTGAGTGGGACCATCTCTGGGCTGGTAATCTTGGTTTCATAAGAGAGCAGGCTGAGCAAGCCAGGGGAAGTAAGCCAGTAAGGAACATCCCTCCATGGTCGCTGCATCAGCTGCTGCTCCTTGACCTGCTTGAGTTTCAGTCCTGACTTCCTTGGTGATGAACAGCAGTATGGAAGTGTAAGGCGAATAAACCCTTTCCTCCCCCACTTGCTTCTTGGTCATGATGTTTGTGCAGGAATAGAAACCCTGACTAAGACAGTAGTCCGGTCCAATTACAAAACATCAAGCATGAATCAGGACAGGTAGTAAGATCCAACAGAAAGCACAAGGAACCACTGAATTCATATGAAACAGAGGAAGCAGCCAAAATCCAACAGAAGTTCTTTGGTGATTTATCCTTTATGTAGTGAAGAGCAGCAGAGCTTTGCAGGTCCTATCAATGCAGAAGCGCCCTCTCACTGTCTGTGGGGTTCTATTTATCTTCTTTCTAAATATCACCCAGCTTCTCAAGCATCTGCTCTCAGCAAAACATCACATGCCCTCTGACAAGAGCTTCCAGCAAAACATTACATGACACAACTGAAGTAGAACTTGCACTTCATCTTCCTGAGTGACATAGCCCAGAACAAAAATGATATGCATAATATATACTCACTTATAAGTGGATATTAGCTACAAAGATACCCATGATACAATTCAAAGAACTAGAGACACTAAATCAAAAGGAGGGCCCAATGGAGGATGCTTGATTCTCACTCAGAATGGAATTAGTCATCAGAAGTGAATGGAGGGATGAAGGTGGGAGGGGAAGGGAATTGGGAAGGATATGGGGATGAAGGATCAGGTGTAGGGAAAGCCTGGGAGAGAGGGCCAAAAGAGTGAATAAAATTTGGTGGTGGGCCAGGTTGAGGAAGGGGATCATTTATGTGATATGCTGGAGATCTGGGATGGGAGAGGATCCTGGGAGCATATAGGGGTGACACTACTTGAGACTCCTAACATTAGGGAAGATGGAACCTAAAATGGTTACTTCCTGTAGCCAGGCAGGACTCCCAGTGGAGAGATGAGGATGCCAATCCAACCATAAAACCTTCAACTCAAAATGTGTCCTGCCTACAAAAAGTGCATGGACAAAGATGGAACAGAGACTGAGGAAATAGCCAACTAATGATGGGCCCAATGTGAAACCCTGTCCATGGATAAGAACTATCCCTGATAACTCTGTTAGGCTTCCAGACAAGCCTGTTTTAGCTGTCCTCTGAGAGGACCCATCCAGCGGCTCTCTGAAACAGATGCAGAGACCTACAGTCCAACATTATTAGCCAGAGCTGAGGGAGTATTGTAGAAGAGTTGGGGAAAGAATTGTGTGATTGCGAGAGGGTAGGGACTCCCCAAAAGACTAACGGAGTCAACTACTAACCTGGACCCTTGTGGATTTCCAGAAAGGGAACCACCAATCACAGAGCATACATGGACTAGACCCACCAGCTCACCTCCCACATATGTAGCACAAAGGCCGTTGGCCTTCATATGGATCTCCCAAAGACTGAAGTTGAGGTTATCCCTGACCCTGTTTCAGGACAGTGGAGCCTGAGTCCTGATCTGGGCTGCCTCATCTAGCTTCATTGGAAAGGTATGTGTCTACTCCTTCAGTAACTTCATGTGCCAGTGGGGGTTGGTCGGGGAGGAAGGATGTGGTGCACGGGGAGAGGGGCAATGGGAGGGAGCCCTGGGAGAAGACTGGCGGGGGGGGCGGGGGGGGGGAGCTTCGATTGGGATGAAAAGTAGCTAAATACACAAATGAATGGACAAGAAAGAAGAAAGAAAAGTGTCCTTGAACTCACTGACAGACATATTTTAAAGGCAGAAAATGACAACGACCTGTGCTTCTCAGGTGTATTCCTTCTTTTGATGCCCATCAAAATCAGTACAAATGAGGTTTCTGCATTTTTTTCGTGGCCTCTTGACATGCACACAGCCCAGACCAGGAACTGAATGACATCACCCAACACAGAACCCTTCAGAGTTTCCCAGAACGACCTGTCTAACATGACACGGTTCCTGCCTGAGTCTGTTAAAATCAGTGAGTCGTTCATTCATACCATTGCTCACGGTAACATTAGGATGAAATGAAAAGAGCCTTTGAGGAAAACGGCAGGACTGCAAGCATAGGAGACTGGACTCCTCCCTGAGGAAGAGGAAGGAACCCCACGTTGACAGATTACTGACTGGATGGCTGTGATACCACATGTGAAGGTCAGAGGTAGATGCAGTTGTCATTTCCATTGGCAGAGTCAGATGTTCTGAAAACTTTCAGGGAAAGTCAGACAGTCCCATGGGGTCAGGACAGAAAATAACAGAGAACAGTCAGAACACAAAGAAAGCTAACATTCCCTGCTAGTCAAGCAAGACAGAGAGAATGCCCCCCCCCCCCCCCCCCGCCCCTTGCACAGTAAATGTAAGCAAGATCCTGATCTTCAACACAAGTCATTAACAAAAGGAAGCTAGTGAACTACTAGATTGGTAAGGTTTTAGGATTAGGAAGATATCAAGTGGATGGATTCCTGTCAGGTCACTGGTGCCCAGAACTGAGAGCAACAGAAGTAATTACAACAACCAATACAGTATGCTTTAAAAGTCTTTTAAAAACAAGGAGTCTCATGTAGCTTAGGCTCACTTGAGTTGGCTATGAAGGAGAGGATGACTTTGAACTCCAGGATCCCTGACTCCTCCCCAAAACACAGAGATGAATCACACAATAGGCTTTAGCTCACTTTCCTATCATAGGGCTGATTAATACAAAATATACGACTATTTGGTGCCTGTAAGTTTATATATGAGCACCCTGCTGTACCCTATCTATGTTTTAAGGAATGTGTTTTGGTGTACAAGGTAGCATGTGATTCCAGACTTCATATACTGTTACATTTTTCCTACCGATTAGCATCATTAACTAGGAAATGTTTATTTGTTCTAGATATGGTTGCAAACTCATTGAAAATTCCAGTAGATAGGACAAGGTGGTCCGAAGCCCATGCTTCCTGAATGTAGACTTGAATGCTGTAAGTCAGGTTCCAGTCTGGTTCAAAAACCCTTGGTTTGACTGAAGAGTGATAATATAAGCAAGATCACCTGAGATAGGGGGAGGGGCTGTGGAGGAGAAATTCTGAAAACACATACTCACACACACACACACACACACACACACACACACACACACACACACAAATACCTGTGTGTATTCTGTGAATGCAAAACTCTTGTAAGGAGTCTGTGGGTGCAGAGTCTGATGGCCCACGTGGAAGTTCACTGAGGGGCAGAGCCTGGAATTCTGCAGGTTCAGGGTTAGCTGTCTTACCTTGGGCTGGTTTTACCTTCAGGGACAGTCAGTCCTTGTCTCACTCTGTAGTGGGCCACACAGCTTGTGACAATAGATAAAAACCTCCCAGAATCCACTAACTAGGCAGAACATGAGCTTCTATCAATCCAAAAGCTTAAATCTCATCAGATTGTATCTTAGACATTGAAAATATCTCCAAAGTCTCATAGTGCATGCCTCCATCAGACTCACATCAATGCATTTTAAATTTTCCTTGGTCAATAACATTATTTGTTCTGTACAACCATGAAACTGATTCCATGTTGGAGTATGGAATTTGGTTTAAACTAAATCTATGTTCTCAGATCATGCCTACTCAAATAGTCTGGACTAAACTATTTTTTTAACCCTTCAAGAGAAGAACTGTGCATTTTTGCATGAACATAAACCTACTATGTGTAAATCATAAGACCCCAAGTGTGCTACGGCTTTTGAAATTTATCTTACAGCTTTTCAAAATATTTATTTATTTATTTATATGAGCATTCTTTTGCTTACATACAAGAATAGAACATCAGATCCAATTATAGATGGTTGGGAGCACCAAGTGATTGGTGGCAATTAAACTCATGACCTCTGGAAGACCAGCCAGTGCTCTTAACCACTAAGCCATCTCTCCACCCCTATCTCACAGCTTTTCAAATACAGTTGAAAAACTTGGAGAATTCTTTCTAAAACTATTAAGGGTGCGCCAGTAAACCTGAATGTCACATTGAGGGACAAAGGAAAATTTAAGAGAGTTCAGACACTGCTGATAACTTGAACACAAAGAAGAAAAGCACATGAAGAGAAAACAATGTACAGACCCTGGCAGATTAGAGAGCAATGTACAGACCCTGGCAGATTAGAGAGCAATGTACAGACCCTGGCAGATTACAGAGCAATGCACAGAGCCTGGCAGATTACAGAGCAATGCACAGAGCCTGGCAGATTACAGAGCAATGCACAGAGCCTGGCAGATTAGAGAGCAATGTACAGACCCTGGCAGATTACAGAGCAATGCACAGAGCCTGGCAGATTACAGAGCAATGCACAGAGCCTGGCAGATGAGCAGAGCCATTTCCCGCTTCCCTTTCAGACTTTCCAGCCCCATCCTGCGATCTCTTATCACATTAAGTCGTCTTTCACGTCTGAAAAGGAGTCCAAATTTTGGACACAACACATACTCAGAACTGTTGAGGTATTATTGTCTAGTGATGTTTAATATTTAGTGTAAAATCCTATTTATTTGGATTGTGCAAACACTGGTTCATACCAACTACAAGATTATTTTGTGGTTTTATAGCCATGTATTGTCGCATTCAGGTCACAAAGGTGTCTGTCTATTAGAAAATCTTATTTGAATCAGGGCATCCATGAGTCTAACAATTCATTCCAAAGGAACAGGAACTAACATCCCACACAACAGTTTGTCCTCCCTCACAGGATTCTTGCTCCTTGGACACTAGTAACTTTAGGAAGCGGTTTGAGCTCAAACCAGTAGTCTCCTGGACATAACATACAGAGGGCGCTACATGTCCAAGTGCTCTGAATGTCCTGAGAATCTGACTACAGTCACGTGAGAACGGGCCAGCTAGGTAAAGATGAGTGCGCTCCCGTCAGCATCTCAGAACAGGCAGTCAGCAGACCCAGCCTGCCCTTGCCATCCTGTTGTTTTCAACCGTCTCCCCTTCAAACCTGTGCCCAGGCGCAGCGGCCCAGCTTAGGTCAGCACAGCATCTCCAGGTCAGCAGCTTCCTGCCTCACAACAAGCCCGAGCCAGCTCCCTCCTTGCCCTACCTGCCACCCTGCACAGCCCCTCAGACCTGAAAGATGGCGCTGCTCCCTGCACCAACCTCCATGTCAGAAATCCAGATGCAGCGCTGAGCAGGACAACTGCATACATTTGAGGAATGAAGTTTGAAGAAAGAATAAGGAAGTTCGATTCCGGCGGCCCTTTCTGATGACGTCACAGGACCCGGGACTACACTTCCCACAAGTCAGATGGAAGGACTTACAGGGACCCAAGGAAGAGATCGTGTGCATTGCCTGCCTTGCAGCCCATCTGTGGGCAGCTGAAATTGGAAAAAACCAGGCTGCAGCACGTGGGCAATCACAGGGAAATTGGGCTTTTAAAAAAGTCTTAGAGACAAGAGCTCCGGGGTAATGGTTAGTTCATATTGTTGTTCCACCTATAGGTTTGCAGTTCCCTTTAGCTCCTTGGGTAATTTCTCTAGCTCCTCCCTTGGGGGGCCGTGTGATCCATCCAATAGCTGACTGTGATCATCCACTTCTGTGTTCGCTAGGCCCCCCGCATAGTCTCACAAGAGACAGCTATATCTGGGTCCTTTCACCAAAATCTTGCTAGTGTATGCAATCTGTATCAAAAGATGGCCTAGTCGGCCATCACTGCAAAGAGAGGTGCATTGGACTTGCAAACTTTATATACCCCAGTACAGGGGAACCTCAGAGCCAAAAAGGGGGAGTGGGTGGGTAGGGGATTGGGGGTGGGTGGGTATGGGGGGACTTTTGGGATAGCATTGAAAATGTAAACGAGGAAAATACCTAATAAAAAAATAAATAAAAAAAAAAGTCTTTGGTCACAGAACTTGATGTTAGCTGATCCTTTCACAGTAATGTTTATCTCATTTCCTTGTTATCTCTGCTAAAACTTTGTGATTTTAAAGCTCCGGTCTTTTGTTTGTTTGGTTGGTTGGTTGCTTGGTTTAGCACAGATCGACTTATGGAATATTACTACCGATTGGAAAATTCATGCTTTCATGGTTTACTTAAAATATGAAAGCAGGAAGTTAATGTAGTAGTGGGCATTATCTCTTTAAGATGCTATCGAAACCATCCCAGGTACTTAAGACAGAATTGGAAATCAATGTGAGTCACCAAGTGTTTTCTGAGCACTTGCTTTCCTCCTGTGAATCTCTCCCAAGAGGAGGGGCAGAGCTCCTAGGATCACAGTGGTCTGTGTACCGGCTCTTCGATTTCCCTCTCTGTTTGGTTTGATGTTTCTTATTGACTTTCCTGTCTCCACTGATCCTGTCATCATTCACATTTGATAATACTTAAACATTACTGGTAGCTGCCTTGCACTTCCCTCACTTCTCCTAAGCAGAACACTGAGATAGTTCCTCCTGGAATACAAAGGTAACAGAAATATGTTCATATCACTGTAAAATGAGGTCGATGTATTAAAGAAGTTAGACTGAAATTTTGGAGTATTGAGAATTCCATCTCTTTGTGGGAAGGTTTATTCCTGTGTAGTTCATGCTTGAGTTAAAGTTACAAATGGCATTACAGAAAAGACTTCATACTTCCCTGAGGCACAATAGTTCAAATGCAAGCTGTTTCAGAGCAGAGACTGTGCGAAATCCCTATCCAATTCTTCTCTAGGGAGTGTGTTTGCCTAGGGATCAGAACAGATTCCTCAACTTAGAAAAACTAGAGTCAACAAGCAGTACATTCACATGGACTTTTGATTGGCATGTCTTTTAGAATGAGGTCATGAGTGGTCTGTCCTCCCCCTGAAGGGTGCAGTGAAGGGCATTGTCAGAATCCACAAGGACTTAACATTTCTGAGCATAGTTAGTTTTCCAATATGTGTATGTGCTGAGGTTTGGTATAGTGCTATGTATTGTAATACTAAATTCTAAAATCGAAGGTCTAAGCTTACCATGGACCTCTTACATTTAAAAGGTTCTGTTGTGCAAACCTTGTTCCTTGATTGAAAACTATTAATTACATCAAATTGGGTACAGCCTATTACTGGAAGGACTAGAGGCAGGTGGCTTTTGAGTTACCTGGTATGGGGTGGAGAAGGGAGGGAAGGAAAAGAGGCCAGGAAAAGGAGGAAGAATTGGTGAAGAGGAAGAGCTGCCATGTGGGGGGGTACATGGCTGGGAGAAACTTTAAGTATCTGAAGTACACCACTGGGAAGGTAGCCAAGAAAGCTGTTAGAAGAAGAGTAAATTAGAGGTTGAACCCCAGTAGTTGTCAAAGCCTGATGAAATAACCTCAAGTCTGAGCCTCTTTTACTTGTAAGCTAGTCAGGGATAAGCCTTTATGAAAGAAAACATTTACTTGGAACTGGCTTACATTTTCAGAGAGTCAGTTCAATATCATCATGGTAGAAAGCATGGTAAGGTTTAGGCAGAAATGAGAGGTCTACATTTTTATCTGTAGGCAGCAGAAGGGGTCTGTCTTCTGCATACAGCAAGGAAGAGGCTCTGGGTCACACTGGGCAGACTCAACCACATATATGAGATATCCAAACAACACCTCCTGACATGCTTCCTGTAGCAAGACTATATCTCAAATGAAGCCATACCTACTAACAGTACCACTTCCCATGGACCAAGCATGTTCAAACTAGCACTGTCTCCTTGTCATACAATAATCAAACCACTAAAGATTAGAATCAGTTCCTCAGGAAATAGACAAGACTATGTTCTCAATAAAATACGTAGACTGACTGAATGGATGCAAGGGAAAAAGACCATCCTGTGACCTATAAGAAACACACTTAAACTTCAGCTATCACCACAGAGAAATGTCTTATAAAAATAATTTCCAAGCAAATGGACCTCAGATGTAAGCTGGTATAGCTATTCTCACATGTCCAAAATAGAATTCAAACCAAAATTAATCAAAATCAAACTAACCAAACAGGGAGGGACAGTTTAAACTCATCAAAGGAAAGATCCACAAAGATGATGTTTCAATTCTTAACATCCACATCACAAATGCAAGAACACTCACGTCTGTAAGAGAAACATTACCAGCATAATACCACATTGGCCCTAACCTCATTGGAGAGTTCAATACCCCATTCTCACCAATTGTCAGGTTATCCAGCCAATAGCTAAACACAAAAACACCATCACTGACAAACATTAGACCAAATCGACCTGGAGGGTATCTACAGAACCTCTCTCCCCAAACCGAAAGAATATACCTTCTTTTCAGAAAGCTCCCATGGAACTTCCCCCCAAATTGAGTACATCCTTGGTCACAAAGCAACTCTTTCCAGGCACAAAGAAATTGAAATAATACACTAATTCTTTTCAGACCACCATGGATTAGACCTGAATTTCAAGAACAAAAGAAAGTCTGGTGGTTTTTTTTTTTTTTTTTTTTTTTTTTTTTGGTTTCATGAGACAGGGTTTCTCTGTGAAGCCCTGGCTGTCCTGGAACTCTGTAGACATGGCTGGCCTCGAACTCTGCCTCCCGAGTGCTGGGATGAAAGGCATGCTCCACCATGCCTGGCTCAAAAGAAACTCTTAAGTCTAAAGGGAAACTAAACAACTCTCTCCTGAATGAAAATAGATGTTCAAAGAACAGCTAAGACAATAATACTTAATTATTCCACAACAATAGAAATAGAGAAAAGTTTTCCAAACTCATTTTATGAAGCCACAGTAGTCAATTTGTTGCATCCTCTGCCTCTTGACCTATGGTTGACTTTCTTTAACTTTTGGTTACATTATTGAAGGAGATAGCTTTTGGATTAAAGGCATGTGCTAGGACTGAGCCACAGCACAAGTAGAAATGGGATTTTCCTGTAAATAACAGAATTTGAGCTTAACAGTGTGATCAGATTTCTTGCAACATTTCTCCATTTTTTTTTGTCTAAATAAAAAGGGCATGGTTTTAATGCAAACACAGTAAAACAATACATAATAAAGCTATTTCTGCTAAGCTTTCCAACATGCTGAGTTTGGTTGTATTTGGACGTCTTAAGACTAAGTATTTTTGAATTTAAAATTCTGAAAAATATGTATTTAAGTCTCATATAGAACCAGCAGTTTGATTGTCCTGAGCAATTCATAGTCCAAAGCTGATTTTTGGGAGGTGTTTGGCAGCTTAGTAGCAATCATGCCTAGGTGTAGAACACAGTATTCAACCCAAAGATGTCCATAGTTTGTGCAGAACTTGGAAGCAGAATCTTCAAAAATATTTTCCCAATGGTTAGTGTTACCATAGTCCAGCTGGATTCTGCCTTGCAGGGCCCCATTATCTTCTTGGAGACCTAACAGTTAGTGTTAAGGATCGTCACAGTTTACTGTAGAAAACTTAAACATGTAAATGTCATATTCAGCAATTCCCTGAAACATTTGAAGACCACAATATGATAAGTACATCTGAGGTCCATAAATTTTGTTCCTAGTTGCCTGCTTCAGACTCAAACATGAAAACACATACATGAATGTAGGTGAAGCTTATGACTAGAATTTGCTAGTACTCTATATTACAAGAATTATTAACCCCTATAAACCGGTGTAAAACCACAAAATCCAGCTATTATATTTATAAACTATAAGTCTAGATTGAACAGCTCTATCACTATGCTAACTTTTTCCCCGGCTATAAGACCCTTGCTACTTGCAGTTTCTCCTTGTTATACATGGTTCTGCTCCATTTCTCTTCCTCCTCCTCCTCCTCTTCTTCCTCCTCTGTCCTCTCTTCTTCTTTTCTCCTCCTACATTTCCCAGATCTTCAAGGCCTCTTGTCCTACCTTTTCCTTCCACTGCCCAATCATAGGCTCTAGCCTTTATTTGACCAATTAAGAATGGGCAAATGATTTGCATGACATCACCTGAGTATTTGATCAACTGCTTGTCAAAGGGTAGCTCCTCTTGAGGAAGCAGAATTAACACCAGAATACAAACTGAATTCAGGCAACCCACAACAGTTCCCCCTTTTTGTCCAATAAGAAAGGCTCTCCCTCAGATATAAGTTGAACACTACCACAACAATAATGCAAATTATAAACTATGATACACACTTACCATCCATTCCATGATATTTGTCAATGTAGATAAAGTAATCTACCATCTATTCTCACTTAAAAAGTTTACAATTCTGTGCCTGAATTACATTTTATTTAACTTGTATTCCCATCTGAAATCCATCCTTATAAATCTAGATCATTTTCCTTAATGCTAAACAACTTACATTTGATTATGAGATTATGACTAGTCTTCAATTCTATCAGAGATCTGAGAATAAATTATATACTACCTGAATCTGTAGGAAGCACAAAGACATAGCTTATAAAGCTATACTTTGTGGAGTCAGCTGACTGCCTGGACAGTCCCTTAATTTCTTATAATATTGGAGCACCTGTCTTCAGACTTCTGGCCCAGAACCATCTAACAGTCCTTAAGTGAAGCAGGAATTATGAAGGACTAGCTTACGCTGTCTTGGCAAAGCTCATTAGTCAACTATCCCACATCTGTTTGTCCTTTTTGGACAGTATTTTTGTCTGCATATGGATTAGAGCAATTTTTGTCCAGTGGCTACTTTGTCATGATTGAAGCAGCTCAGCCTGGAGGTAATGCTGCTCAATATCTTCCTGGAAGTAGAGTGGGAATACTGTCAGGAGCACACCTGTTTCGTAGTCAAATGAAATAATATTAAATGACATATTCTATGGATCTCTGATGCTTTTGAAGACCATCTAAATATGTAGCATAACTGAATTGCTCGCTGTAGGGGACGCCCTGAGCGAGGGGAAGGACTGCAGGAGTCCATCTGGAGCTGGAAGGGAAGAGTTGGTAGTCTTCCTAGGCTGGAAGACTTATGCACTTCCCCAACTTTTTTGCATTTCTGAGTTGGTTTTGTTTGTCCTTTATAAGATGGGCATTTGTCAGTGTGTGTTTGTTTGTTTGTTTTTTTGGCTGTTTTCGGGCATTTGTCAGTGTGTGGGTGTGTGTTTGTCTCCTGTTTTCCATGATATTGGACGATAGGACCGACTGTAACGATCCCCCCTAAGTTTGACTTTAGACCACTGGACTGAAGTTAGATCAAGGTCCCATAATCTTTCAGTAGAAATTTAGAAGGGACCTTGGCAGACTTTTTGCGCTTCCGAGTGGCTTTTAATGTAAAATGGCCACTAGAGGAGACTTTTGATTTGACTCTTATCTTTCAAGTTAAAGCCATTGTTTTTCAGAGAGGACCTGGGTCCCACCTGGATCAACAGCCTTACCTTGTCTAGAATTCACCGCCAAAAATCAAACCATAGATTCCCCGAGCATCTCAGAGTACCCCCCCCCCCCACACACACACTCTCATATGCAGGGTGTGGCAGCACAGCATTGCTGGCGACAGTGGAGGCAGTGGTGAGGACCCTGCCTAGACTAGTGAGCTTTCTGGCCTGGTTGTGAGAGGGCATGCAAGGCTTGTCCAGCCAAGCCAATTAACTCCTCCTCCTGCTGCTCTGGCTCCTGGGGCAAGCACTCAGCCCTGAGCCCAAACAAAACTGAAACCACAGGCTCCTTTGCTTTCTGTATTATAAAACTGATGCTTGCTTTGAGACAAATTACATTCAGATCCACACTCCTTTGTGTCTGTCATCCCATTCCCACCAACTCTATGCCCATCTGCCAGAACCCCTGATTCCCACGGATTGGGGGGGAGGGTGACTAGGCCCACTCGGTTGCACTATTCCTGTTCAAAAATAATCCTATAGAGATGTAGAAAAAGGATACGAACTATGTATTGATAGGATAAAAGCCTTAGGAGGAAAATGGAGAGTCTTTTATTTTTTAATATTGAATATTTTCTTTATATACATTTCAAATGATATCCCGAAAGTTCCCTATACCCTCCCTCTGCCCTATTCCCCTACCCTCCCATTCCCACTTCTTGGCCCTGGCATTCCCCTGTACAGGGGCATATAAAGGGGCCTCTCTTCCCAGTGATGGCCGACTAGGCCATCTTCTGCTACATATGCAGATAGAGACACGAGCTCTGGGGGTATAGGTTATTTCATATTTTTGTTCCACCTAGGGTTGCAGACCCCTTCAGCACTTTGGGTGCTTTCTCTAGCTGAAAATGGAGAGTCTTATAAATGAAAATGACAAAAATACACAGACTCAAACAAAGGAAGTTTTTTTTTTTTTTTTTTTTGAGACAGGATTTCTCTGTGTAGCCCTGGCTGTCCTGGAACTCACTCTGTAGACCAGGCTGGCCTCGAACTCAGAAATCTGCCTGCCTCTGCCTCCCGAGTGCTGGGATCAAAGGCATGTACCACCACGCCCAGCCAGACAAAGGAATTTAAGCAAGCCTTAAAAAGACTTAATAACAAAATACTCAGACACAGACTAGAATTTACACGAAACTTAGAAAGACATAGAAATAAGAATAAAAAAAAATACTCAGTCAGGAACAGAAGAATTTAGATAAAAGCCTACCATGCCACCACATAATGGAACTGAAAAGGGGTAGCCCAAAGTTGTTAGAAACCAGCTTTAACAGGCAATGTTGTTTAGTAAATCAATTCCCAGCAATCCCTGCCATTGCTTGATGTGCACATGAACAAACTGGCCATCTTGGCAAGATGTGTTTATGCTTGGGTTCAAAAACATGGTAATTCACTCACCAAGGCTGACCTGGCTACAGCTGCTGCAAGATGCCATATCTGCCAACACCAGAGACCAAAACTGAGCCCCAGATGTAGCACCATTCACTGAGGTGACCAGCCAGCAATACATTGGAGAGCTTCTTCCATGGGAAAAGAAGACATTTTGTTCTTATTGGAGTAGATACTTATTCTGGTTATGCATTTGCCTTTCCTATACATGATCCTTCTGGCCAAACGACCATTCATGACCTTATAAAGTGACTTACCCATTGTCATGGTATTCTACACAGTATGTCTTCTGACCAAGAAACTCATTTCACAGCCAAAAAAGTGCCACAGCAGGTCCCCATGATCATGGAATCCACTGGTCTTACCTTGTACACCACCATCCTGAAGTAAGATGACATGACAGAAAGATGGAATGTCCTTTTGAAGACACAGTGATAGCACCAAATAGGTGGCAGGAGCATGGATGGCTAGAACAGGGTTCTTCAGAAAGCAGTATATGCTTTGAATCAGTATCCCATAGATGGTATAGTATCTCCCATAGCTGGGAATCATGGGTCCAGGAATCAAGGGGTAGAAAGGGAACGGGTCCACTTACTATCATGCCTAGTGACCCACTAGCAAAGTTTTTACTTCCTGTTCCCACACCCCAAAGTTCTGCTGGCCTAAAAGTTTTGGTCCCAGAGGTAGGACAGTAGGCCTGATGTAACCAGAGGCAGGGCACTGCCTGCCTCATAGGAGGCCTGCTCTAACCTGGGACACACAGTTCACCCTGGTTCCAGTGAGGTCTGCTCCAATCCTGGACACCCAGGCCAGTTAACACCAAACAACCAGATGGCAAAAGAAAAGCAGAAGAACATAACTCACAGTAGGCATTGCAATTTGGCACCATCAGGACTTAGCTCTCCTATTTCAGTAAGCCCTGGATACCCTAACACACCTGAAGTGCAAGATATAGACCTTACATTCCATCTTATGAAGATGATAGAGGGAGGCCCTTAAAGAGGATATAAGTAATTCCCTTAAAAAAATAAAAGAAGGTCCTCTGCTCCTTCCTGTTCCAGAGACAGCTGCATCTTCTCATGAAGGGCCAGCTCGATTCTGTAGATGTGATGGTGACAGTCTGTGTTAATGGATTTGGCCATATTGGGCACCTGGTTACCAGGGCTGCCTTCTGTTCTGCAGCTACAAAGTGGAGGCTGTTGCCATCAACCTCAACTAAATTGTCTACATATTACAGTATGACCCATGGCAAGTTCACTGACACAGTCAAGGCTGAGAATGGCAAGCTTGTCATCAATGGGAAGGCCAACATCATCTTCCAGGAGTGAGATCCCACTAATAGCAAATGGGTGATGCTGGTGCTGACTATGTTGTGGAGTCTACTGGTGTCTTCACCACCATGGAGAAGGCCAGAGCCCACTTTAAGGGTGGGATCAAAAGGGACATGATCTTCACCCCTTCTGCCGATGCCCCCATGTTTGTGATGGCTATGAACTACAAGAAATATGACAACTCACTCAAGATTGTCAGCAATCCATCCTGTACTACCAACTACTTAGACCCCTTGGCCAGATCATCCATGATAACTTTGGCATAGTGGAAGGGCTCATAACCATGGTCTATGCCATCACTGCTATTCAGAAGACTATGGATGGCCCCTCTGGAAAGTGGTGGTGTGATGGCTATGGGGCTGCCCAGAACTTCATCCCCACATACACTGGTGCTGACAAGGCTGTGGGCAAGGTCATTCCAGAGCTAGTATGGCCATTTGTGTTACTATTCCTAATATATCCATTGAGGATCTGACATGCCACCTGGAGAAACCTGCCATGTATGATGACATAAAGAAGGTGGTGATGCAGGCATCTGATGCCCCACTGAAGGGCATCCTGGGCTACACTGAGGACCAACTTGTCTCCTGTGACTTCAACAGTAACTCCCACTCCTCCAACTTTGATTCTGGAGCTGGCATTGCTTGAAATGACAACTTTGTAAAACTCAGTTCCTAGAATGACAATGAATATGGCTACAGCAACAGGGTAGAGGACCTCAAGGGCTACATGGCCTCCTAGGAGTAAGAAATAGTAAGAAACTATTCACCCAAGCAAGGACAGTGAGAGCAAGAGAGAGGCTCTCAGTTGCTGAGGAGTCCCTGTCCTACATGGTCTCTAACACTGAGCATCTCCATCCCTGTTTCCATCTCAGACCCCCATAATAACAGGAAAGGCTTAGGGAGTCCTACCATCTTGAATACCATCAATAAAGTTCACTGCACCCCCTGCATAAAAAAAGAAAAAAGGAAAGAAAGGAAAATACAGTCAAACAGGTAGAAGTCCTTAAAGAGGAAACAAATAAATATCTTAAAGAAATACAGGAAAATACAATCAAATAGATGAAGGAAATGAACAAAACAGTCCAAGACCTAAAAATGGAAATAGAAAAGTTAAATAGAGAGAAAGAGGGGGTGGGGCCAGAGCAAGCCAGGTTGGAGCAAGTAGGGCCAGAGTGAGCAGAGGTCCTAAGTCCAATTCCCAGCAACCACATGATGGCTCACAACCATCTGTACATGTACAATGTACTCACATACATAAAATAAAGAAATATTTTTTAAAAAGTGAAAAAAATCACACATGGAGAGAACCCTGGAGATGGAAAACCTAAGAAAGACAACAGGAACTACAGACACAAGCACCACCAGCAAACTCCAAGAGATGGAAGAACAAATCTCCAGTGTAGACAATACTATAGGAGATATTGATACACCAGTCAAAGAAACTGACAAACGGAAAAAGTTCCTAACTCAAAACATCCAGAAAATTTAGGGCACAATGAAAAAACCAAACCTAATAATAATAGAAATAGAAGAGGGAGAACATTCCCAGTTCAAAGAGCCAGAAAACATCTTCAATAAAATTATAGAAGAAAGCTTTCCTAATCTAAAGAAAGAGATGATCATAAACATGAAGGAAGCCTATAGAACACCAAATAGATTGGACCAGAAAATAAAATCTTCTCACCACACAAAAATCAAAAACATCAAATGTACAAAACAAACAAAGCATATTAAAAATTTTAAGGAACTAGGGTAAATTATCAGACCTATCAGAATGACACAT
The DNA here is from genome assembly GCF_978045245.1 of Mus caroli. Classification (NCBI taxonomy): domain Eukaryota; kingdom Metazoa; phylum Chordata; class Mammalia; order Rodentia; family Muridae; genus Mus; species Mus caroli. The sequence continues at coordinate 53,571,005 of NW_028227270.1, read as the reverse complement.
GACTTTTCAACAGATACTCTAAAATCCAGAAGATCTGGGACAGATGTCTTACAGGTCCTAAAAGACCACAGAAGCCAGCCCAGACAACTATACCCAGCAAATTTTCAATCACCATAGATGGAGAAACCAAGATACTCATGACAAAACCAAACTTGATAATATCTTTCTACTATTCCATTTTTATAGAGGATAGGGAAAACTCCAACACAAGAAGGGCAACTACACACAAGAAGACACACAATCTCAGAACAAACTCAAAAAAAGAAGCACACACACACACACACACACAGAGTGTGTGTGTGTGTGTGTGTGTGTGTGTGTGTGTGAGAGAGAGAGAGAGAGAGAGAGAGAGAGAGAGAGAGAGAGAGAGAGAGAGAGAGAGAGAACCATTTCCAAGAACTAAATAACAAGAACTAACAACCATTGGTCAATAATATCTCTTAACACCAAAAACCTCAATTTCTCAATAAAATGAAATAGGCTAACAGAAAGATATGTAAACAGGATCCATCCCTCTCCTGCCTATAAGAAACACACTTTAGCAACAAGGATAGACACTACCTCAAAGTATAGGGCTGGGGAAAAGTTTTCCTAGAAAACAGTCCATGAAACAAGCTAGAGTGGCAATAAAATCGACTTTCAAACAAAAGGAATCAAAAGAGATGGGGAAGGACACTTCATACTCATCAAAGGAAAAATCTACCAAGAGGAAGTTTCAATTCTGAACATTGATGCCACAAATGCAAGGGTACCACATTCGTAAAACCTTACTAAAGCTCAAAACAAACACTGAGTCCCACACAATAATCATGGGAGACTTCAACACCTCACCTCACATCAATGGACAGTTCATCAAAACAGAAACTAAACAGAGATACAATTAAACTAACAAAAGTTAGGAATCAAATGTATTTATCAGATAACTACAGAACATTTCACCCCAAAACAAAATATACCTTCCTCTCAGCACCTCGTAGAACCATCTCCAAAATTGACCATATATTTGGATGCAGAACAAGCCTAAACAGCACAAGAATATTGAAACAAACCATGCATTCTATCAAACTACCACAGAACAAGGTTGGACTTCAACAACAAAAGAAACAACAGAAATGACACATACTCAAGGAAACTGAGCAACTCTTTACTCAATGATAACTTAGTCAGAGAAGAAATACACTAAAAATTGGAAGACTTTCTAGAATTCAATGAAAATGAAGACACAGTTTACCTATTCTCATGGGACACAGTGTTAATTTGGAAAAGCAGTATTAATATGAAAAATATTTAGCAGAATTCATAGCATTAAGTGCCTTCATAAAGAAATTGGAAAGATATCAGCAACATAACAGCACACCTGAAAACTCTAGAACAAAAAGAAGCAAACACACCCAAGAGGAGTTGATGGCAGGAAATAGGTAAACTCAAGGCCTAAAACAGCCAATCAGAACAAAGAGAACAATACAAGGAATCATATCAGAAGATGTAAAGATCTTCCATGCTCATGGATAACAAGGATTAACAAGGTGAAAATGGCCATCTTACCAAAAGCAATTTACAGATTCAAAGCAATCCCCATCAAAATTCCAATTCTTTATAGACCTTGAAAGAGCAATTTTCAATTCCATATGGAAAAACAAAAACCAAGAATAGCTAAAACAATTCTGACCAATAAAATAACTTCAGAAGGAATCACCATTCCTGACCTCAAGCTATACTACAGAGGAATTGTGATTAAAGAGTATACGGTACAAAGACAGCCTAGTCGATGAGTAGTATAGAAGAGAAAAATCAAAAATAAACCTACACACATATAGAGACTTGATTTTTGACAAAGAAGCCAAAACCATACAATAAATGAAAGCTTCTTCAATAAATGGTGATGGGCTAACTGGCTGTCTGCATGTAGAAGAATGAAAATAGATCACTATTTATCACCTTGTACAAAGTTCAAGTCCAAGTGGATCAAGGACCTCAACATAAAATCAGATATACTGAATCTCATAGAAGAGAAAGTAGGAAAGAGCCTAGAACTCATTGGTACAGGGGAAATTTCCTGAACGGAACGCCAATGACTCAGGCTCTAAGATCAACAATTGACAGATGGGGCCTCAGGAAACTGAAAAGCTTCTGTAAGGCAAAAGGACAGTGTCAGTAGGAGAAATCAGCAACCTATAGATAGGGAAGAAATCTTCACTAACTTACATCAAATACCCAAAATATATAGAGAACTCAAGGAGATAACCTCCAAAACAACAAATGACTCAATTTAAAAATGGGGTTCAAGAACTCTATTAAAGGACAGACTAGTTTACTTCTTTGTGAATCAGAGAAAAAAGTCATTCCCACAGAAAACATACACACCGGATGAAGTGGAAAATGGCTACATTACAAGGATTAGATGGATGGAATAGGCAGAGCTCCTACCCTCATGCTACTAACTTTTGCTTTTTTTTTTTTTTTGCCCTTTAATACCTTCTTAGACAAAAATTCTTTAGAAAATTGCATTGTAGACTAAATGTTACACAAAATGGGAGTTACAGAACACTGTCAATGACAAATTTAAAGCAGTGTTTCATTCTATATGCTCATTATAATTTGAAAGCAACAGTTTCATATGGTCTTGCTTTTTGATAGAGCACACTATGGATTGCTGTTGATACCCAGGTGAGGGCCAGTGAAATATAAGGCTAGAGTCTGTGAATGGGCAATGAAATAGGAAGGTGGGGCTAAGAGTTTCAGAGAGAGAGGACAGGGGACAGACAGAAGAAAGACAGAGAAGATGGAGGAAGAGGACCAACCAGATCCATATGGCTTGAAATAGCCACAGGTAGCTATGAATATCATAAAAGAGCATAGAATAAAATAGGGCAATTTGTCCAATCTAGGTGGGCAGCTTGTATCAATATCAATTGGCTCTGAGATGATTGTGTAGACGTTTTGTGGGTTGAAATTTTACTGTTATAAATCTGACTAATAACTTACAAGCCTCTAGAGGTTTGATTTTACTGGGTTAAGGGAATTGTGACAGCTAGCCAAAGGGAGCAGGTGACTGGGAATGTGAGCAGGTTTGGAGGCAGGCTTGTGAGGATAGACATGTGGGCAGGGAGACCACCACAGCCAGAGCATAGCAGCGACAGCGAGGGTGGATTTTTTAATTATTACGTACAACAGGACACCTGTGGCTTTATTCTTGGACTTGAAAATTTTTTCTTGAACAAAAAATTTCACAAGCCATTTTCTCTGTTTATTGCAACTGTGAAAGCTCATTTTATTCCTAATTATGCAGCATTTACTTACTATTATGAGTGTTGCGGCCTGCCCGCAGTCTACAACACGAACGGTTCAACTGAGAATGGCAGTTCTCTGAAAAGAGAGGAATCTAGATGGGGCGGAAGAAAAGAATGGAGCTAAGACAAATCCTGATCAAAGCTCAATTTTACTAATTTCAGACACCCAGTTATAAAGGAAGGGGGAGGGAACCCAACTTCCCGCCAAGTAACTCAGGGTCCAGTAGCAGGACGAACACGTGTGTGCCTCCAGGCAGCAAAGGCAGGTTCCAGCAGTGGGTGTGGCAGGACGAAAGAGCCGGTAGCTCCACCCTTGAGCAGGCAGGTTCCAGGCTGGGGGGAAGGGAGGCCACATTTCCCCCCATTAGATAACAAAACAAAAATAAAAAAGGGGGTGGCCTGAGGCAGAAAAATTATCTATGTTCAATAATTCTGCCTGAGTTCCTAGGGCTAAAGAAAAAACCTATTTCCGTGGGATTCCCTAACTTTTCTAATGGTAAACTGTATCTGGCTAAGACTGTCTTTAAAGCACTGACGGAATAGCAGCGCTGGGCTGTAGGCTCTGACTTTATAATGCTAATTAGTGCTGAATAGGTACCTACCTGTTTGCATTTTAAGTAGGGCGTTGTAGGTACATTCTATTCTTGAGTCTAACTTTATTACATCTTTCTAGCAAAATAACTAAAACTGTCTCTTAAAACTATCTTCCGGCCGGGCAGTGGTGGTGCATGCCTTTAATCCCAGCACTTGGGAGGCAGAGGTAGGCGGATTTCTGAGTTGGAGACCAGCCTGGTCTACAGAGTGAGTTCCAGGACAGCCAGGGCTACACAGAGAAACCCTGTCTCCAAAAAACCAAAAACCAAAAACTAAAACAAACAAACAAACAAACAAAAACTCCTTTCCTCCAATGATTATTTTGAATCAAATCAGAAATTCTGTAAAATTATTGTTTCAACAGAATTAATTTGTGAAAGTTTGCCTTTTGTTGACCTGTAGAAAATCTGCTCAGTAGGGTGGGCTAGTTGTTCAGGATTATCATGTTAATTTAATAATGAAAGGAGAGGCTTGTCAGCTGCAGGAAGCAATCCTGAGATGAAGTCTTATTGGGAACTTTCCTCATTGAGCTTCCCCAACACAGATCATGAAAAATTTGTGGGTCACTCTAACCACAATCTTCTGATGTCAATTAAACTAATCAAGATATTGCAAATCAATAGCCAGAGGCTTGCTCCTCACATGATGCTAGAACTCATTTAGTTAACAACTGAGATACAAGCATTACACCTTGACGCCTGTCTACATAAAATACAAACATAATTCAAAACGTAATAAGGTTTGTCTGGGCATATATATATATATATATATATATATATATATATATGTATGTGTGGCAGCCCACGCATGAACATCAGAGGACAACATTCAGAGGTAATTACCCCTTTGTATTTCATGGGTACTGGGAATACTAACATGGGTACATGTCTTGTTGGCAATTAAGTTTGTTCCCAAAGTCATCATGCTAGCTTTAGCCACAAAGCTTTCATCTTAACATTTCTTCACTTTTCCCCAACCTTATATTCACCTCATAAATAAAATAACAACTTGAAAGGTCCATAAAAGATTTAATGATTACAACACTATGAAAGCTCACAGTCCATGTGTCACATGAGACTCAAGGTAATCTTTTATGTGTTTGCTCTTACAACATAAGAACAAGAGACTACTTTTACTACTCAGTGGTATAGAATAAGTGTTCTGATTCTAAAACAGAAGAAACAAAAGACACCCAGGAAAGATCAGTCCCAAATTCGAAGAACACACAATCTGACAGCTCTACTTTTGGCATGATTGTGTGAATGATTCCAAAGTCTTAACTTACCCCATTGCTCAATCTTATATGGTTTCTATTCAGCAAGGAGCTTTTAGTGCCTGAAGAAGTGTTAACATATTATGAATATTTAACATTTGTATTTTTTCACTCCAGTTTGAACTACTTTGTGTTGAGAAATAACCCGGCATTCAGATCATGCTTTGGAACTTCTGATATTTGGCATTCTTTAGATTTGTATGTTTTCTCTCCAAAATGAAATTTTTTTTCTTCATGGGTCGATGACCATTATTTATTTATTTATTTACAGTTCTCTTAATTTAAAAAAAAAATTTATTAGGTATTTTCTTCATTTACATTTCCAATGCTATCCCAAAAGTCCCCTATACCCTCGCTCCCAATCCTCTACCCACCCACTCCCACTTCTTGGCCCTGGTGTTCTCCTGTACTGAAGCACATAAAGTTTGCAAGACCAATGGGCCTCTTTTTCCAATGATGGTCGACTAGGCCATCTTCTGATATCTGATATGCAGGTAGAGACACGAGCTCTGGGGGGGGGGTACTGGTTAGTTCATATTATTGTTCCACCTATAGGGCTGCAGACCCTTTTAGCTCCTTGGGTACTTTCTCTAGCTCCTCCATTGGGAACCCTGTGATCCATCCAATAGCTGACTGTGAGCATCCACTTATGTGTTTGCTAGGCCCTGGCATAGCCTCATAAGAGACAGCTATATCTGGGTCCTTTCAGCAAAATCTTTCTAGTGTATGAAATGGTGTCAGCGTTTGGTGGCTGATTATGGGATAGATCCCCGAGTATGGCAGTCTCTAGATGGTCCATCCTTTCATCTCAGCTCCAAACTTTGACTCTGTAACTCTTTCCATGGCTGTTTTGTTCCCAATTCTAAGAAGGGCAAAGTCTCCACACTTTGGTCTTTGTTCTTCTTGAGTTTCATGTGTTTTGCAAATTGTATCTTGTATCTTGGGTATTGTAAGTGTCTTAGTCAGGGTTTCTATTCCTGCACAAACATCATGACCAAGAAGCAAGTTGGGGAGGAAAGGGTTTATTCGCCTTACACTTCCATACTGCTGTTTATCACCAAAGGAAGTCAGGACTGGAACTCAAGCAGGTCAGGAAGCAGGAGCTGATGCAGAGGCCATGGAGGGATGCTCTTCACTGGCTTGCCTCCCCTGGCTTGCTCAGCCTGCTCTCTTATAGAACCCAAGACTACCAGCCCAGGGATGGTCCCACCCACATGGGGCCTTTCCCCCTTGATCACTAATTGAGAAAATGCCTTAAGGTTGGATCTCATGGAGGCATTTCCTCAACTGAAGCTCCTTTCTCTGTGATAACTCCAGCTGTGTCAAGTTGACACAAAAATACCCAGTACAATTGACCCCTTGTCAACTTGACACACAAACACATCACTAGTAAGCCTCAACCCTTACATTCCTATTCATCCCCAAGATCTAAATAACTTTAAAAGTCCCACAGTCTTTACATATTCTTAAAATTTCAATCTCTTTAAAATATCCATCTCTTTTAAAATCCAAAGTCTTTTAACAATTAAAAGTCTCTTAACTGTGGGCTCCACTAAAACAGTTTCTTCCTTCAAGAGGGAAAATATCAGGGCACAGTCACAATCAAAGCAAAAATCAATCTCCAACCGTCCAACGTCTGGGATCCAACTCACGATCTTCTGGGCTCCTCCAAGGGCTTGGATCACTTCTCCAGCCATGCCCTTTGTAGCACACACGTCGTCCTCTGGGCTCCAGATGCCTGTACTCCACTGCTGCTGCTGCTCTTGGTGGTCATCTTATGGTACTGGCATCTCCAAAACACTGCATGACCCCTTCAGTCCTGGGCCTTCAATTACAACTGAGGCTGCACCTTCACCAATGGCCTTCCATGGCCTCTCACAGTGCCGAGCCTCAGCTGCTCTGTATGACCCCTTCATGCTTTCAAAACCAGTACCACCTGGGTGACCCTTACACATTACCAAGTCCCACTGCAGAAGGAGTACAACCTTGCCAATTTCTGGAACACAGCCTCTTTGCGCTTTCAGAAAACACTTCCCAGAAGATGTCACCTCAACGATGCTGGTCTCTTCTTAATCACCGCTAATTGCTTAGCTCCAGCTAACCAGCATCAATAGTCCCAGTAATGCAAAGTTTTTGCTTTAGTAGTTCTGGTATCTTGTTAATCACAGTTGATTCTTCAGCCCCAGCTAACCAGAACTACAAAATCTTCACAATCAAAACAGCAATGGCCCTGGAAAGTCTTTAATTTTCCCTCTGAAATTTCACAAACCAGACCTCCATCTTCTGCACTGTTCTCAACATTATCTTCCAAGCTCCTACACAACATCTGACAGAGCTCTTAACAACGAATGGATCTTCAAGCCCAAAGTTCCAAAGTCCTTCCACAGTCCTCCCCAAAACATGGTCAGGTTGTCACAGGAATACCCCACTCCGCTGGTACCAATTTGTCTTAGTCAGGGTTTCTATTCCTGCACAAACATCATGACCAAGAAGCAAGTTGGGGAGGAAAGGGTTTATTCGCCTTACACTTCCATACTGCTGTTTATCACCAAAGGAAGTCAGGACTGGAACTCAAGCAGGTCAGGAAGCAGGAGCTGATGCAGAGGCCATGGAGGGATGCTCTTCACTGGCTTGCCTCCCCTGGCTTGCTCAGCCTGCTCTCTTATAGAACCCAAGACTACCAGCCCAGGGATGGTCCCACCCACATGGGGCCTTTCCCCCTTGATCACTAATTGAGAAAATGCCTTAAGGTTGGATCTCATGGAGGCATTTCCTCAACTGAAGCTCCTTTCTCTGTGATAACTCCAGCTGTGTCAAGTTGACACAAAAATACCCAGTACAGTAAGTTTCTGGGATAATATCCACTTATCAGTGAGTACATATCATGTGAGTTCTTTTGTGATTGGGTTACCTCACTCAGGATGATGCCCTCCAGGTCCATCCATTTGCCTAAGAATTTCATAAATTCATTCTTTTTAATAGCTGAGTAGTACTCTGTTGTGTAAATGTACCACATTTTCTGTATCCATTCCTCTGTGGAGGGACACTTGGGTTCTTTCCAGCTTCTGGCTATTATAAATAAGGCTGCTATGAACATAGTGGAGAATGTTGGAACATCTTCTGGATATATGCCCAGGAGAGGTATTCCTGTATCCTCCGGTAGTACTATGTCCAATTTTCTGAGGAACCGCCAGACTGATTTCCAGAGTGGTTTTACAAGCTTGCAATCCTACCAACAATGGAGGAGTTTTCCTCTTTCTGCACATCCTCGCCAGCATCTGCTGTCACCTGAATTTTTGATCTTAGCCATTCTGACTGGTGTGACGTAGAATCTCAGGGCTGCTTTGATTTGCATTTCACTGATGATAAGGATGCTGAACATTTTTTCAGGTGCTTTTTTCCTTTCGGTATTTCTCAGGTGAGAATTCTTTGTTTACTCTGAGCCCCATTTTTTAATGGGGTTATTTGATTTTCTGGAGTCCACCTTCTTGAGATCTTTATATATATTGGATATTAGTCCCCTATCTAATTTAGGATAGGTAAAGATTCTTTCCCACTCTGTTGGTGGCCTTTTTGTCTTATTGACAGTGTCTTTTGCCTTACAGAAGCTTTGTAATTTTATGAGGTCCCATTTGTCAATTTTCGATCTTACAGCACAAGCCATTGATATTCTGTTCAGGGATGTTTCCCCTGTGCTCACATCTTCAAGGCTTTTCCTCACTTTCTCCTCTATAAGTTTCACTTTTCTACCATTTGCTTGGAAAATTGTTTTCCAGCCTTTCACTCTGAGGTAGTGTCTGTTTTTTCCCTGAGTTGGGTTTCTTGTAACCAGCAAAATGTTGGGTGCTGTTTGTGTAGCCAGTCTGTTGGTCTATGTCTTTTTATTGGGGAACTGAGACCATTGATATTAAGAGATATTAAGGAAAAGTGTTGCTTCCTATTATTTTTGTTGTTAAAGTTGGCATTCTGTTCTTGTGGCTGTCTTCTTTTAGGTTTGTTGAGGGATTACTTTCTTGCTTTTTCTAGGGCGTGGTTTCCGTCCTTGTATTGGTCTTTTTCTGTTATCCTTTGAAGGGCTGGAATCCTGGAAAGATAATGTGTGAATTTGGTTTTGTCGTGGAATACTTTGGTTTCTCCATCTATGGTAATTGACAGTTTGGCTGAGTATAGTAGCCTGGGCTGACATTTGTGTTCTCTTAGTGTCTGTATAACATCTGTCCAGGCCCTTCTGGCTTTCATAGTCTCTGGTGAAAAGTCTGGTGTAATTCTGAAAGGCCTGCCTTTAATGTTATTTGACCTTTTTCCCTTACTATTTTTAATATTCTATCTTTATTTAGTGCATTTGTTGTTCTGATTATTATGTGTCGGGAGGAATTTCTTTTCTGGTCCAGTCTATTTGGAGTTCTGTAGGCTTCTTGTATGTTCATGGGCATCTCTTTCTTTAGGTTTGGGGAGTTTTCTTCTATAATTTTGTTGTAGATATTTGCTGGCCTTTAAGTTGAAAATCTTCATTCTTTTCTACTCCTATTATCCGTAGGTTTGGTTTTCTCATTGTGTCCTGGATTTCCTGGATGTTTTCAGTTAGGATCTTTTTGCATTTTGCATTTTCTTTGATTGTTGTGCAGATGTTCTCTATGGAATCTTCTGCACCTGAGATTCTCTCTTCTATCTCTTGTTTTCTGTTGCTGATGCTCGCATCTATGATTCCAGATTTCTTTCCTAGGGTTTCTATCTCCAGCGTTGCCTCACTTTGGGTTTTCTTCATTGTGTCTTCTTCCCTTTTTAGGTCTAGTATGGTTTTGTTCATTTTCATCACCTGTTTGGATGTGTTTTCCTGTTTTTCTTTAAGGACTTTTACCTGTTTGATTGTGTTTCCTGTTTTTCTTTAAGTACTTGTAACTCTTTAGCAATGTTCTCCTGTATTTCTTTAAGTGAGTTATTAAAGTCCTTCTTGATGTCCTCTACCATTATCATGAGATATGCTTTTAAATCTGGGTCTAGCTTTTCGGGTGTGTTGGGGTGCCCGGGACTGGGTGAGGTGGGAATGCTGTGTCCTGATGATGGTGAGTGGTCTTGGTTTCTGTTAGTAAGATTCTTACGTTTGCCTTTTCATCATCTGGTAATCTCTGGAGTTAGTTGTTACAGTTGTCTCTGGTTAGAGCTTGTTCCTCTCGTTATTCTGTTAGCCTCTATCAGCAGACCTGGAAGACTAGCTCTCTCCTTAGTTTCAGTGGTCAGAACACTCTCTGTAGGCAAGCTCTCCTCTTGCAGGGAAATTGCACAGATATCTGGCGTTTGGACCTGCCTCCTGGCAGAAGGTGTGTTCCACTCACCAGAGGTCCTAAGATCGCTTGGAGAATCCTCTAGGGACCTTAGGGGTGCCCGCTGACTTTGAGCCCAAGGTGACCCGGTGCTGGGCCCGACTGGAAGGGACTTGTGACTTGGTCAGAATGGGTTTTCTGCTTCCCTTCAAAATGAATTTTTGATTATCCCTAAAGTTTTTGTTGAATACTTGGACATATTGTTTTTATTTGTAAATATCACCACACTATGAGTTAATGTGTGTAAACACTGGTGTATATTTGTAGAAAAGGCTTTTCCACATAAAATGAGTAGAAAAAACTGGCAAATTCTAAAGGAGTTGACTTGCACTTAACAATTGTAGGGTTTCTAACCTGTGTGTATTCTCCTGTGTTCAGAAAGTAATTATGGACAATAGAGGACCAGGCTACATACTTCCTAATTGGAGGGTTTCTCTCCCATATGATTTCTCTTGGGGTTAGAAAATAGTGCTGGTCATTGGAAGTCCTTGCCACATGCTTCCACTAGTAGGGTTGGTTTCTCTCTTCTATTCTTCTTTTTTAGGGACCAGGCAACATACCATCAATTTTTTAAATAACTTATTTATTTTATGTGTATGAGTCCTCTACCTGCATGTACCCCTGCATACCAGAATAGGGAAACAGATTCCATCATACATGGTTGTGAGCCAGCATGTAGTTGCCGGGAATTGAACTCAGGACAGCACAATTGAAAGTGCAGACAGTTGATTTAACTACTGAGCCATGTCTCCAGCCCCATGAATTTTCTTATGCTTGGAAAGTTGTGAGGAAAAATGGAAGGCTTTGCCACATACTTCACACTTGTAGGGTTTATTTCCTGTATGAATTACCTTGTGTGTAGAAAGTAATGATGGATAATGGAAGGCCTTGCCACATAAGTCACACTTGTAGGGTTTCTCTCCTGTATGAATGATCTTGTGTTTAGAAAGTGAGGACCGATAGCAGAAGGGCTTTCCACACTCTTTACATTTGTATGGTTTCTCTCCTGTGTGAATTCTCTTGTGTTTAGATAGTGATGAAGGAAAACAGAAGGCCTTCCCACATAATTCACACTGGTATGGTTTCTCTCCTGAATGGATTTTCTTATGGTTGTAAAGTCTTGATGGATAATGGAAGTCCTTATCACATACCTCACACTTGTAGGGTTTTTCTCCTCTATGAATTATTTTGTGTTTAGAAAGAAATGATGAATTGCGGAAGGCCTTGCCACATACTTCACACTTGTATGGGTTCTCTCCTGTATGAATTCGCTTGTGTACCAAAAGTAATGATGGAAAATGGAAGGTCATACCACATACTTCACATTTGTATGGTTTCTCTTCTGAATGAATCTGTTTATGTCTGGAAAGTTTTGAAGGATATTGGAAGGCCTTGCCACATATATCACACTTGCAGGGTTTCTCTACTGTATGAATTATCTTGTGTTTAGAAAGTAATAATGGAATGCAGAAGGCCTTGCCACAAACTTCACATTTGTAAGGTTTTCCTCCTGTATGAATTCTGCTCTCTTTAGAACTTAATGATGGACTATGGAAGGACTTGGCACATTCTTCACACTTGTAGGGATTCATTCCTAAATCAAGCATCTGGTGATTTTGGAACACTTTTGTCCACACAAAGACTTTGCCACACTCTTTGCACTTATAGCATTTTCCTCCTGGTGAGGAATGATTGAGAAATTAATGAAGGTAGAGCAAAGTTGTGTAAATTTATAATGCTTCTATTTAATAACAAACATTTACTCATATTTGCATTTGTTTTTTATAAATGATAAGCTATATTCAAATTGCCAAACCTGTATCCAATTAAGCCTAAGTTAAGTCACAGAATAAGTGAAAATCATGTCACCTTCCAGTGAAAGAAGAGCATTAGTATATAGAACATGGAACCAAAAATATTAATCACAAGAATATTATAATGTAATCAAACATATATCAACTATAAAAACCAATTATGTAAATACACATCAGCTTCTTACCAAAATACAGAAAATTCATGACTAGATAAAAACAAAATATAGAATCGTCTACCTTTGAATACACCAGAGCAAACAATATTTCTATATTCTATATTATATGTACATAATATATTAAATATATATGATATAGATATAAATATATTAGTATAGAGTTTAGTTATGAAGTTATCAATAATAAATTTCAAGGGTTAAAGAAAGAAGTTTATGCATATCTTTAGGCATGATGGGTTTGCACAGTATGTGAACATTTCCGTGGTATTATTCAAACACTGATTTTTCTGCCTCGTATCTACTTGCCATCTAAACGTGGTACTGTAATGTGTATTCTAAGAATTTCCCATATGAAGTTTGTGTAAATATAGATCCCATTTTATTCTCTAACTTGTCAAGAAAACTGACAAGCCAAAAGACCAACTGTAGAGAGGAAAGAGTTGGACATCTGCAAGCCCAGGGAAGAAGAGAAGGCTGGGGGTGGGGGAGGAGAAGAAGAAGGAGAGGGACGGGAGGGAAGGAAAGGATTCACTAGGAGGATGGGGTCTGGAGAGACATGATGTAAAGACACACAAAGCCCTGATAGCCAGACTAATACAAATATGTAAGTATCCTGAGAATTTTGGCTAGGAGGTAGCCAGATTAACTTAGATTAGAACTCATCATTAACTGCCTGTAATTGTCTTGTGAATCTTATCAAATAAATCTTATAGTTTCAGTCCCTTTCATTTTGGAGCTACCCAGGGACAGAAAAAAATCTTCACTTTTAAAAATATATGTACACATTTTTAAATGCACTTTTTATATCTTATATTAAAAAAATAAACATCAGAGTTAAAGACTACTTAGAAATAACAGAGCTTTGGCTGTCCTGGGGAATACAAGTTAATCTCATGGTGAAAGAAAACAAAGCTTATGAGATTCAAAGCATCCTTAACATTAGATAATTTCCTTTCAAAGAAAAAAACAGAAAAGTATAGCTTTAAAAGATGATTTTTACCACAATATTATGTCTTAATGGCTTTATATTAGATCTTAGAATTTCCCACTCTGATCTCTGATCCCCTCCTCCTGACACACCTTGGAGCATAGATGGAGCTACTCCTCTTTTCATACCTGAAATCTCTTGTATTTGCTCCAGACATGTGACCAGATATGGCTTAGACGAAGCAAGACCTGTTTGTGGGAAAAGGAAAAAACACTGTTAGGGTATTCTCTTGGAAAATAAAATGGTTCTTTCCAAACTGTGTATATAATCAATGATAACATACAATAGAGGACTATAGAGGATTCATTTTTCACATGTTTTCTGATGGGCACACCAGAATCCTTAGGAGAAACTTAGGAATTCTGTGTCCTGAGCTTCATATCTCTTATTTCATGTCCTTATTTATAAGGATAACTTTTAAAAGTGAAGTGTGTGACAGTCTCTGTAAGGTGTACCACTTACTTTCTAACAACAGTGAGACTTTTATGGGGATGTAGGGAGGAACCAACACCAGAGGGAATAGTTGTAAGGTATATAAATAATTCTAAATTTCCTTAAAAGTAGTCCTATAAATGGTATTGTTGGAAGCACAGGCTCCCATCAGATATTGTACATAATGAGGAAGTTTCATGCTGACAATTAATGGAAGCTCTCCTTACCCAGGAACACAAGGTTGCTGTAATTCTCCAGCATCACATCCCTGTATAGATTCCACTGAGCAGGCTCCAGGCATTCCCACTCCTCTTCAGAGAAATAAATGACCACATCCCTGAATGACAGCATTTCCTGAGAAAAAGAGAGAGAGAGAGAAAGAGAGAGAGAGAGAGAGAGAGAGAGAGAGAGAGAGAGAGAGAGAGAGAGAGAGAGAAACACACACTGTTGGGGGTTGGTCTGGTGCTGCTATGTGTTCAAATGCTAAATCTATACTACAAGATCTGGCTGCCACAAGACAAGCAAATTCTAAATGACACCTGCATTTATTGTATAAACCTTGCTCTCAAACTTAAAACTGTTGGTTAAATAAAACTGGCCTTTCTGCCTCCCCTGCCTTGGTATTCTGCTGCAGGGATACTGTTTGGGAGCATAAGAAAGAGAATGGAGGGTACATATGAGCTCATGGGGAAATTGGGAAGAATTGTGGGGCATTAATTAGGGAAGTGGAAGAACATAAATATGGATCTGAAAGTAACCTTGGACCTTCAACACCAGCTCCCTACCAGCCTGCAGTCCCTCTAGGTAAACCCAGCAGTGGTCACACTGATACATAAACCAGACAATGACTCAACAGAGAAAGAGTATTTCAACCACTTTTCCTTATGAATATTGATGCAAAAATACTGAATAAAATGACCTCAAACCAAATCCAAGAATACACCAAAAACATAATCCACCATGATCAATTAGTTCTCATCCCAGGAATACAGGGGTGGTTCAATATATGAAAATCTGTCAACTTACTCCATTATATAAACAAAATGAGACAACCAAAAGTTATATGACAATCTCAGATGCTAAAAAACCCTTTGAGAAAATTCAAAACCCCTTCATGTTAAAAGTATTGGAGAGATCAGGGATATGAGGTGCATACCTAAACATAATAAAAGTAATATACAGCAAGCCAATCTTAAGTTAACATCAACTTAAATGGAGATAAACTTAAAGCATTTACACTAAAATCAGGGACAAGAAAAGGCTGTCCACTCTCTCCATGTCTCTATAATATACTACTTGAAGTTCTAGCCAGAGCAATAAGAAAATGAAAAGAGATCAAGAGGATACAATCTGGAAAAGAAAAAGTCAAAGTATAGCTGTTTACAGATAATATGATACTATATCAGTGACCCTCCCCCACCCCCAAAAAATACTATATCAGAGAACTTCTAGAGCTGATAAATACCTTCAGCAACGTGGCTGGATATAAAATTAATTAAAAAACAAAAACCAAAAAACTTGCAGGGTGTGGTGGCACATGACTTTAATCCCAGCACTTGTGTGGCAGAGACAGGTGAATTTCTGAGTTCCAGGCCAGCCTGGTCTACAGAGTGAGATCCAAGGCATCCAGGGAACACAGACAAACCTGGTCTCGGAAGAAAAAAAAAAACAAAAAACAATCAGTAGCCCTCCTGTATACAAACCATAAACAGGCTAAAAAGAAATCAGGGAAATAATACCATTCACAATATCTGCAAATAATATAAAATATCTTGGTGTAACTCTAATAAGTCAAGTGAAAGACCTGTATGACAAGACCTTCAAGTCTCTGAAGAACGAATGTGAAGATGATATCATAAGATAGAAAGATTTCTCATGTACATGGGTGAGTAGGATTAATACAGTGAATAATGGCCATCTCATCAAAAGCAATCTACAGATTCAATGCACTTCTCATCAAAATTCCCATACAATTCTTTACAGACTTTGAAAGAACAATTCTCAACTTCATATTTAAAAAGAATAAAAAATAAAAAACCACCCAGGATAGATAAAACAGTTCTGTACAACAAAAGAACTCCCACAGGTATCATATTCCCCAATTTAAAGCTGAACTACAGAGAAAGAGTAATTAAAGAAACTGTATGGTATTGGTACAGAAATACACAGGTGGACTGAGGAAATCGAACAGAAAAACCTGAAATAACCTACACACCTCTGGACACTTAAATATTGACAAAGAAGCCAAAACCATACAATGGAAAAGAGAAAGCATCTTCAAAAAACTGGTGCCAATTTAACTGGATGTTTGCATGTAGAACGCAAATAGATTCATATTCATCACTCTGCACAAAACCCAAGTCCGAACGGATCAAAAAACCTCAACATAAAACCAGATACACAGGCTGGAGAGATGGCTCAGCAGTTAAGTGCACTGACTGCTCTTCCAGAGGTCCCCAGTTCACTTCCCAGCAACCACATGGTGGCTCACAATGATCTGTAATGGGATCTGATGCACTTTTCTAGTGTGTGTCTGAAGACAGCTGCAGTGCACTCATATAAATAAAAAATAAATCTTTAAAAAAACCAAACAAAAAGATACTCTAAATCTAATAGAAGAGGAAGTGGGGAGTAGCCTTGAATGCATTGGTATAGGAACAACTTCCTGAATAGAACACCAATAACTGAGGCACTAAAATAAACAATTAATGAATGGGATCTCATGTAATTGGAAACCTGTAAAGCAAAGGACACTGTCATAATGACAGCCTCCAGAATGGGAGAAGATTTTCAGCAACTGTAAAATTCCAGTGGGGTGACATCCAATTACATAAAAAAACTCAAAAATTTGGACACCAGCAAACCAAATAACCCAGTTAAAAAATGGGTACAGACCTAAGCAGAGAATTCTCAACAGAGGGAAACACTTTAAAAAATTTCTTTGGTCATCAGGGAAATGCAAATCAAAGTGACTCTGAGATTTTACCTTACAGCCACAGCACATGCAGGCAAGGAGTTAGGTAGGGCAATGGAAACACTCCTTGGTTGCTGGTGGGAGTGCTAAGTTATATAATCACTACAGAAATCAATGTGGTGGTTTCTCAGAATAATGGGGATAGTTCTACCTCAAGTCTCAGAGAGATCACTCTTGGGCATATACCCAAAAGATGTTCTACCATACCATAAGGACACTTGCTCAACTACATTTGTAGCAGCTTCATTCATAACAGCCAGAAACTGGAAACAACACAGATATCCCTAAGGGACAAATGGATAAAGAAATTGTTGTTCGTTTACACAGCAGAATAATATTCAGCCATTAAAAACAAGGATATCATGAAGTTTACAAGCAAATTGATGGAACTAGAAAACTTAGATTTTTCAAAACTTACTTTAAGTAGAGTTCTCAAATGTTTCAACCTTCCTTCTAGCCCACATACCAGTGGTAGGGGACAAAAAAGATTAATAGAAAACAGGGCTTATGGCCCTGTTTAGAAGTAGTTCTTGGGGTAGTAACACTCTTTGTTGTCAGGATATCAGCAGTCCAGTCCAATTACAAAACATCAAGCATGAATCAGGACAGGTAGCAAGATCCAACAGAAAGCACAAGGAACCACTGAATTCATGTGAAACAGTAGAAGCAGCCAAAATCCAACAGAAGTTCTTCGGTGCATTTCTCTCTATGTAGTGAAGAGCAGCAGAGCTTTGCTGGTCCTATCAATGCAGAAGCACCCTCTCACTGTCTGTGGGGTTCTATTTATCTTCTTTCTAAATATCAGGCACCTTCTCAAGTATCTGC
This sequence comes from Mus caroli, assembly GCF_978045245.1. NCBI lineage: Eukaryota > Metazoa > Chordata > Mammalia > Rodentia > Muridae > Mus > Mus caroli. The sequence continues at coordinate 53,553,318 of NW_028227270.1, read as the reverse complement.
TCTCAGCAAAACATCACATGCCCTCTGACAAGACAGCTTCCAGCAAAACATTACATGACACAACTGAATTTACAGAAACTAGAAACTTGCACTTCATCTTCTTGAGTGATGTAGCCCAGAACCAAAAGGATATGCATAATATATACTCACTTATAAGTGGATATTAGCTAAAGATACCCATGAGACAATCCACAGAATTAGAGACACTAAATAAAAAGGAGGGCCCAAAGGAGGAGGCTTGATTCTCACTCAGAATGGAATTAGTCATCAGAAGTGGATGGAGGGGTGAAGGTGGGAGGGGAAGGGAATTGGGAAGGATATGGGGATGAAGGATCAGGTGTAGGGAAAGCCTGGGAGAGAGGGCCAAAAGAGTGAATAAAATTTGGTGGTGGGCCAGGTTGAGGAAGGGGATCATTTATGTGATATGCTGGATTCTGGGATGGGAGAGGATCCTGGGAACATATAGGGGTGACACTATTTGAGACTCCTAACATTACGGAAGATGGAACCTAAAATGATTACCTCTTGTAGCCAGGCGGGACTCCCAGTGGAGAGATGAGGATGCCAATCAAACCATAAAAACTTCAACTCGAAATGTGTCCTGCCTACAAAAAAATGCATGGACAAAGATGGAACAGAGACTGAGGAAATAGCCAACTAATGATGGGCCCAATGTGAAACCCTGTCCATGGATAAGAACTATCCCTGATACTCTGTTAGGCTTGCAGACAAGCCTGTTTTAGCTGTTCTCTGAGAGGACCCATCCAGCAGCTCTCTGAAACAGATGCAGAGACCTACAGTCAAACATTATTAGCCAGAGCTGAGGGAATATTGTAGAAGAGTTGGGGAAAGGACTGTGGGATTGGGAGAGGGTAGGGACTCCACAAAAGACCAACGGAGTCAACTACTAACCTGGACCTTTGGGTGTTTCCAGAGAGGGAACCACCAATCACAGAGCATACATGGGCTAGACCCACCAGTTCACCTCCCATATATGTAGCACAAAGGCCGCTTGGCCTTCATATGGATCTCCCAAAGACTGAAGTGGAGGTTATCCCTGACCCTGTTTCCTGACAGTGGAGCCTGAGTCCTGATCTGGGCTGCCTCATCTAGCTTCATTGGAAAGGTATGTGTCTACTCCTCCAGTGACTTCATGGGCCACTGGGGGTTGGTCGGGGAGGAAGGAAGTGGTGCATGGGGAGAGGGGCAATGTGAGGGGGTCCTGGGAGAAAATGGGGGGGGGCTGTGATTGGAGTGAAAAGTAGGGAAATACACAAATGAATGCAGAAGAAAGAAGAAAGAGGGTTCCGGGACTCCGCCCAAAGTAGTCTGCACAGGGGAGAGTGTGCACCACAGAAGCTGACAGCTTTTGGGACAGGTGGGAGCCACAGAGCTTCTGAGGCAGCGCCCTTTTTGGGCTCCAGACATCCGGCCACCCTCCCAGCAAGAGGACAGGTGTCCGCCCGGCTCAGGAGCCCTTTGCCTTAGGATGGGCGGGAGCCATCTTGGTTACAGGACTCCACCCAAAGTACTCTGCACAGGTGAGAGTGTGCACCACAGAAGCTGACAGCTTCTGTAACACGCCAAAGCAAAACAGCTTCTGGGAAAGGTCCTGTTTTGGGCATTTGTCTTCGGCCAGGAAGAGGTCCAAACACCAGATATCTGTGCACCTTCTCTGTAAGAGGAGACCTTGCCTGCAGAGAGTGCTCTGACCACTGAAACTCAGAGGAGAGAGCTAGTCCCCAGGTCTGTTGATAGACGGTAACAGAATCACCAGAGGAACAATCTCTAAACAGAGACAACTATAACAAATAACTTCAGAGATTACCAGATGGTGAAAGGTAAACGTAAGAATCTTACCAACAGAAACCAAGACCACTCACCATCATCAGAACCCAGCACTCCCACTTCGCACAGTCCAGGGCACCCTAACACACCCGAAAAGCTAGACCCAGATTTAAAAGCATATCTCATGATGATGGTATAGGACATCAAGAAGGACTTTCATAACTCACTTAAAGAAATACAGGAGAACACTGCTAAACAGGTAGAAGACTTTAAAGAGGAAGCACAAAAATCCCTTAAAGGATTGCAGGAAAACACAACCAAACAGGTGATGGAATTGAATAAAACCATCCAAGACTTAAAAAGGGAAGTAGACACAATAAAGAAAACCCAAAGTTAGGCAACGCTGGAGATAGAAACCCTAGGAAAGAAATCTGGAACCATAGATGCGAGCATCAGCAACAGAATACAAGAGATGGAAGAGAGAATCTCAGGTGCAAAAGATTCCATAGAGAACATCGGCACAACAATCAAAGAAAATACAAAGTCCAAAAAGATCCTAACTCAAATCATCCAGGAAATCCAGGACACAATGAGAAAACCAAACCTACGAATAATAGGAGTAGATGAGAGTGAAGATTTTCAACTCAAAGGACCGGCAAATATCTTCAACAAAATTATAGAAGAAAACTTCCCAAACCTAAAGAAAGAGATGCCCATGAACATACAAGAAGCCTACAGAACTCCAAATAGACTGGACCAGAAAAGAAATTCCTCCCGACACATAATAATCAGAACAACAAATGCACTAAATAAAGATAGAATACTAAAAGCAGTAAGGGAAAAAGGTCAAGTAACATATACAGGCAAGCCTATCAGAATTACACCAGATTTTTCACCAGAGACTATGAAAGCCAGAAGGGCCTGGACAGATGATATACAGACACTAAGAGAACACAAATGCCAGCCCAGGCTACTATACCCAGCCAAACTCTCGATTACCAAAGATGGAGAAACCAAAGTATTCCATGACAAAACCAAACTCACACATTATCTTTCCACGAATCCAGCCCTTCAAAGGATAATAACAGAAAAAAAAAATACAAGGACGGAAACCACGCCCTACAAAGAGCAAGAAAATAATCCCTCAACAAACCTAAAAGAAGACAGCCACAAGAACAGAATGCCAACTTTAACAACAAAAATAATAGGAAGCAACAATTACTTTTCCTTAATATCTCTTAATATCACTGGACTCAACTCCCCAACAAAAAGACATAGACTACCAGACTAGCTACACAAACAGGACCTAACATTTTGCTGCTTACAGGAAACTCATCTCAGAGAAAAAGATAGACACTACCTCAGAATGAAAGGCTGGAAAACAATTTTTCAATCAAATGGTCTGAAGAAACAAGCTGAAGTAGCCATTCTAATATCTAATAAAATTGACTTCCAACCCAAAGTTTTCAAAAAAGACAAGAAAGGGCACTTCATACTCATAAAAGGTAAAATCCTCCGAGAGGAACTATCAATTCTGAATATCTATGCTCCAAATACAAGGGCAGCCACATTCATTAAAGAAACTTTAGTAAAGCTCAAAGCACACATTGCACCTCACACAATAATAGTGGGAGACTTCAACACACCATTTTCACCAATGGACAGATCATGGAAACAGGCACTAAACAGGGACACATTGAAACTAACAGAAGTTATGAAACAAATGGATCTGACAGATATCTACAGAACATTTTATCCTAAAACAAAAGGATATACCTTCTTCTCAGCACCTCATGGTACCTTCTCCAAAATTGACCACATAATTGGTCACAAAACAAGCCTCAACATATACAAAAATATTGAAATTGTCCCATGCATCTTATCAGATCACCATGGACTAAGGCTGATCTTCAATAACAAAATAAATAATAGAAAGCCAACATTCACATGGAAACTGAACAACACTCTTCTCAATGATACCTTGGTCAAGGAAGGAATAAAGAAAGAAATTAAGGACTTTTTGGAGTTTAATGAAAATGAAGCCACAACATACCCAAACTTATGGGACACAATGAAAGCATTTCTAAGAGGAAAACTCATAGCTCTGAGTGCCTCCAAAAAGAAACTAGAGAGAGCACACATTAGCAGCTTGACAACATACCTACATGCTCTAGAACAAAAGGAAGCAAATTCACCTAAGAGGAGTAGACGGCAGGAAATAATCAAACTCAGGGTTGAAATCAACCAAGTGGAAACAAGAAGAACAATTCAAAGAATCAACCAATTGAGGAGCTGGTTCTTTGAGAAAATCAACAACATAGAAAAACCCTTAGCCAGACTCACTAGAGGGCACAGGGAAAGCATCCTAATTAACAAAATCAGAAATGAAAAGGGAGACATAACAACAGATCCTGAAGAAATCCAAAACACCATCAGATCCTTCTACAAAAGGCTATACTCAACAAAACTGAAGAACCTGGACGAAATGGACAAATTTCTAGACAGATACCAGGTACCAAAGTTAAATCAAGATCAGGTTAATGATCTAAACAGTCCTATATCCCCTAAAGAAATAGAAGCAGTCATTAATAGTCTCCCAACCAAAAAAAGCCCAGGACCAGATGGGTTTAGTGTAAAGTTCTATCAGACCTTCAAAGATCTAATCCCAGTTCTTCACAAACTATTCCACAAAATAGAAACAGAAGGTACTCTACCCAACTCATTCTATGAAGCCGCAATTACTCTGATACCTAAACCACAAAAAGATCCAACAAAGATAGAGAATTTCAGAACAATTTCCCTTATGAATATCGATGCAAAAATCCTCAATAAAGTTCTTGCTAACTGAATCCAAGAACACATCAAAACAACCATCCATCCTGACCAAGTAGGTTTCATCCCAGGGATGCAAGGATGGTTCAATATACGGAAATCCATCAACGTAATCCAGTATATAAACAAACTCAAAGACAAAAACGACATGATCATCTCGTTACATGTGGAGAAAGCATTTGACAAAATCCAACACCCATTCATGACAAAAGTCTTGGAAAGATCAGGGATTCAAGGCCCATACATAATCATGACAAAAGCAATCTACAGCAAACCAGTAGCCAACATCAAAGTAAATGGTGAGAAGCTGGAAGAAATCCCACTAAAATCAGGGACTAGACAAGGCTGTCCACTCTCTCCCTACCTATTCAGCATTGTACTTGAAGTCCTAGCCAGAGCAATTAGACAACAAAAGGAGATCAAGGGGATACAAATTGGAAAGGAAGAAGTCAAAATATCCCTTTTTGCAGATGATATAGTATATATAAGTGACAGTAAAAATTCCATCAGAGAACTCCTAAGCCTGATAAACAGCTTCAATGAAGTAGCTGGATATGAAATTAACTCAAACAAGTCAATGGCCTTTCTGTACACAAAGGCAAAAGAGGCTGAGAAAGAAATTAGGGAAACAACACCCTTCTCAATAGTCACAAATAATATAAAATACCTTGGCTTGACTCTAACTAAGGAAGTGAAAGATCTGTATGATGAAAACTTCAAGTCTCTGAAGAAAGAAATTAAAGAAGACCTCAGAAGATGGAAAGATCTCCCATGCTCATGGATTGGCAGGATCAATATAGTAAAAATGGCTATCTTGCCAAAAGCAATCTACAAATTCAATTCAATCCCCACCAAAATTCCAACTCAATTCTTCAAGGAATTAGAAAGGGCAACCTGCAAATTCATCTGGAATAACAAAAAACCTAGGATAGCAAAAACTCTTCTCAAGGATAAAAGAACCTCTGGTGGAATCACCATGCCTGACCTAAAGCTGTACTACAGAGCAATTGTGATAAAAACTGCATGGTACAGGTATAACGACAGACAAGTAGACCAATGGAACAGAATTGAAGACCCTGAGATCAACCCACATACCTATGGTCACTTGATCTTTGACAAGGGAGCAAAAACCATACAGTGGAAAAAAGACAGCATTTTCAACAAATGGTGCTGGCACAACTGGTGGTTATCATGTAGAAGAATGCAAATTGTTCCATTCCTATCTCCTCATACTAAGGTCAAATCTAAGTGGATTAAGGAACTCCATTTAAAACCAGAGACTCTGAAACTTATAGAGGAGAAAGTAAGTAAAAGCCTCGAAGGTATGGGTATAAGGGAAAAATTCCTGAACAGAACAGCAATGGCTTGTGCTGTAAGATCGAGAATCGATAAATGGGACCTCATAAAGTTGCAAAGCTTCTGCAAGGCAAAAGACACTGTCAATAAGACAAAAAGAGCACCAACAGATTGGAAAAGGATCTTTACCTATCCTAAATCAGATAGGGGACTAATATCCAATATATATAAAGAACTCAAGAAGGTGGACTCCAGAAAATCAAATAACCCCATTAAAAAATGGGGCTCAGAACAGGACAAAGAATTCTCATCTGAGGAATACTGAATGGCAGAGAAGCACCTGAAAAAATGTTCAACATCCTTAATCATCAGGGAAATGCAAATCAAAACAACCCTGAGATTCCACCTCACACCAGTCAGAATGGCTAAGATCAAAAATTCAGGTGACAGCAGATGCTGACGAGGATGTGGAGAAAGAGGAACACTCCTCCATTGTTGGTAGGATTGCAAGCTTGTATAACCACTCTGGAAATCAGTCTGGAGGTTCCTCAGAAAATTGGACATAGTACCACCGAGGGATACAGCAATACCTCTCCTGGGCATATATCCAGAAGATGTTCTAACCGGTAAGAAGGACACATATTCCACTATGTTCATAGCAGCCTTATTTATAATAGCCATAAGCTGGAAAGAACCCAGATGCCCCTCAACAGAGGAATGGATACAGAAATTATGGTACATTTACACAATGGAGTACTACTCAGCTATTTAAAAGAATGAATTTATGAAATTCCTAGCCAAATGGATAGACCTGGAGGGCATCATCCTGAGTGAGGTAACACAATCACAAAGGAACTCACACAATATGTATTCACTGATAAGTGGATATTAGCCCAGAAACTTAGCATTCCCAAGATATAAGATACAATTTGCTAAATGCATGAAACTCAAGAAGAACAAAGACCAAAGTGTGGACACTGCCCCTTCCTAGAATTGGGAACAAAACACCGATGGAAGGAGTTACAGAGACAAAGTTTGGAGCTGAGATTAAAGGATGGACCATCTAGAGACTGTCATATCCAGGGGTCCATCCCATAATCAGCTTCCAAACCCTGACACCATTGCATACACTAGCAAGATTTAGATGAAAGGACCTAGATAGAGCTGTCTCTTGTGAGACTATGCCAGGGCCTAGCAAACACAGAAGTGGATGCTCACAGTCAGCTATTGGATGGATCACAGGGCCCCCAATGGAGGAGCTAGAGAAAGTACACACGGAGCTAAAGGGATCTGCAACCCTATAAGTGGAACAACATTATGATCTAACCAGATCCCCAGAGCTCTTGACTCTAGCTGCGTGTATCAAAAGATGGCCTAGTCGGCCATCACTGGAAAGAGAGGCCCATTGGACTTGCAAACTTTATATGCCCTGGTACAGGGGAACGCCAGGGCTGAAAAGTGGGAGTGGGTGTGTATGGGAGAGGGTGGGAGGGTGTGGGGGACTTTTGGGATGGCATTGGAAATGTAAATGAGGAAAATACCTAAGAAAAAATTAAAAAAAAAAAAAAAACGAAAAGAAAGCAGAAAGAAAAGTGTCCTTGTACTCACTGACAGACATATTTTAAAGGTAGAAAATGACAACAACCTGTGCTCCTCGGGTATATTCGTTTCTTCTTTTGATGACCATCAAAATCAGTACAAATGAGGATTCTGCATTCTTTTCATGGCCTCTTGACATGCACACAGCCCAGACCAGGAACTGAATGACATCACCCAACACAGGACCCTTCAGAGCTTCCCAGAACGACATGTCTAACATGACAGGGTTCCTGCCTGAGTGTTAAAATCACTGAGTCGATCATTCATACCATCGCTCACGGTAACATTAGGATGAAATGAAAAGAGCCTCGAGGAAAAGGGCAGGACTGCAAGCATAGGAGACTGGACTCCTCCCTGAGGAAGAGGAAGGAACCCCACGTTGACAGATTACTGACTGGATGGCTGTGATACCACATGCCACAGACAGTGGTAGATTCGGGTATCATTTTCTTTTTTTTTTTTTTTTGTTTTTTTGTTTTTTTGAGACAGGGTTTCTCTGTGTAGCCCTGGCTGTCCTGGCACTCACTCTGTAGACCAGGCTGGCCTCGAACTCAGAAATCCGCCTGCCTTTGCCTCCCGAGTATTGAGATTAAAGGCGTGCGCCACCACGCCCGGCTTATGGGTGTCATTTTCTATTGGCAGAGTTAGATATTCTGAAAACTTTCAGGTAAAGTCAGACAGCCCCATGGGGTCAGGACAGAAAATAACAGAGAACAGTCAGAACACAAAGAAAGCTAACATTCCCTGGTAGTCAAGCAAGGCAGAAAGAATGCCCCACCCTAGCCCCTTGCACAGTAAATGTAAGCAGGATCCTGATCTTCAACACAAGTCATTAACAAAAGGATGCTAGTGAACTACTAGATTGGTAAGGTTTTAGGATTAGGAAGATATCAAGTGGATGGATTCCTGTCAGGTCACTGGTGCTCAGAACTGAGAGCAACAGAAGTAATTACTACACCCAATGCAGTATGCTTTAAAAGTCTTTTAAAAACAAGGGGTCTCATGTAGCTTAGGCTCCCCTGAGTTGGCTATGAAGGAGAGGATGACTTTGAACTCCAGGATCCCTGACTCCTCCCCAAAACACAGAGATGAATCACACAATAGGCTTTAGCTCACTTTCCTATCATAGGGTTGATTAATACAAAATATACGACTATTTGGAGCCTGTAAGGTTATATATGAGCACCCTGCTGTACCCTCTCTATGTTGTAAGGAATGTGTTTTGGTGTACAAGGTAGCATGTGATTTCTGACTTCATATGCTGTTATATTTTTGCTACTGATTAGCATCATTAACTAGGAAATGTTTATTCTAGATATGGTTGCAAACTCATTGAAAATTCCAGTAGATAGGACAAGGTTGTCTGAAGCCCATACTTCCTCCCAGGAGAGTTGAATGCTGTAAGTCAGGCTCCAGCTCTGGCTCACAAACACTTGGTTTGATTGAAGAGTGATAATATAAGCAAGATCACCTGAGATAGGGGGACGGGCTATGGAGGAGAAATCCTGAAACACACACACACACACACACACACACACACACACACAAAAAAAAAAAAACCTGTGTGTATTCTGTGAATGTAAAACTCTTGTGAGGAGTCTGTGGGTGCAGAGTCTGATGGCCAAGTGGAAGTTCACTGAGGAGCAGAGCCTGGAATTCTGCAGGTTCAGGGTTAGCTGTCTTACCTTGGGCTGGTTTTACCTTCAGGGACAGTCAGTCCTTGCCTCACTCTGTAGTGGAGCACACAGCTTGTGACAATAGATAAAAACCTCCCAGAATCCACTGACTAGGCAGAACATGAGCTTCTATCAATCCAAAAGCTAAAATCTCATCAGATGGTATCTTAGACATTGAAAATATCTCCAATGTCTCAGAGTACATGCCTATTTCAGACTCAAACAAATGTATTTTAAACTTTCCTTGGTCAATGACATTATTTGTTCTATACAATCATGAAACTGATTCCATGTTGGAGTATGGAATTTGGTTTAAACTATATCTATGTTCTCAGATCATGGCTACTCAAATAGCTCTGGACTAATCTATTCTCTTAACCCTTCAAGAGGAGAAATGTGCACTTTTGCATGAACATAAACCTACTATGTGTAAATCACAAGACCCCAAGTATTTATTTATATATTTATTTACTTATTTATTTATGTATATGAGCATTCTTTTGCTGACACATCAGAAGAGAACATCAGATCCAATTAGAGATGGTCAGGAGCCACCAAGTGGTTGCTGGGAATTAAACTCATGACCTCTGGAAGAACAGCCAGTGCTCTTAACCACTGAGCCATCTCTCCAGTCCTATTTTACAGCTTTTCAAATACAGTTGAAAAACTTGGAGAATTCTTTCTAAAACTATTAAGGGTGTGTCAGTAAACCTAAATGTCACAGAGGGACAAAGGAAAATTTAAGAGAGTTCAGACACTGCTGATAACTTGAACACATAGAAGAAAAGCACGTGAAGAGACAACAATGTACAGAGTCTGGCAGATTAGAGAGCAAAGTACAGATCCTGGCAGATTACAGAGCAATGCACAGAGCCTGGCAGATGAGCAGAGCCATTTCCCCCTTTCCTTTCAGACTTTCCAGCCCCATCCTGCGATCTCTTATCACACCAAGTCGTCTTTCACGTCTGAAAAGGAGTCCAAATTTTGGACACAACACATACTCAGAACTGTTGAGGTATTATTGTCTAGTGATGTTTAATATTTAGTGTAAAATCCTATTTATTTGGATTGTGCAAACACTGGTTCATACCAACTACAAGATTATTTTGTGGTTTTATAGTCATGTGTTGTCGCATTCAGGTCACAAAGGTGTCTATTAGAAAATCTTATTTGAATCAGGGCATCCATGAGTCTAACAATTCATTCCTAAGGAACAGGAACTAACATCCCACACAAGTTTGCCATCCCTCACAGAATTCTTGCTCCTTGGACACTAGTAACTTTAGGAAGCTGTTTGAGCTCAAACCAGGAGTAGTCTCCTGGACATAACATACAGAGGGTGCTGGATGTCCAAGTGCTCTGTATGTCCTGATAATATGACTACAGTCACGTGAGAACAGGCCAGTTAGGTAATGATGAGTGCGCTCCCGTCAGCATCTCAGGAACAGGCAGTCAGCACACCCAGCCTGCCCTTGCCATCCCGTTGTTTTCAACCGTCTCCCCTTCAAACCTGTGCCCAGGTTTTTAGGAAAAGTGAGGGAAGTGCAAGGCAGCTACCAGTAATGTTTAAGTATTATCAAATGTGAATGATGACAGGATCAGTGGAGACAGGAAAGTCAATAAGAAACATCAAACCAAACATAGAGGGAAATTGAAGAGCCAGTACACAGACCACTGTGATCCTAGGAACTCTGCCCCTCCTCTTGGGAGAGATTCACAGGAGGAAAGCAAGTGCTCAGAAAACACGGCCCAACTTAGGTCAGCACAGCATCTCCAGGTCAGCAGCTTCTTGCCTCACAACAAGCAAGAGCCAGCTCCCTCCGTGCCCTACCTGCCACCCTGCACAGCCCCTCAAACCTTAAAGATGGCGCTGCTCCCTGCACCAACCTCCATCTCAGAAATCCAGATGCAGCGCTGAGCAGGACAACTGCATACATTTGAGGAGTGAAGTTTGAAGAAAGAATAAGAAAGCACGATTCCAAGGGCCCTTTCTGATGACGTCACAAGGGACGGAACTACATTTCCCACAAGTCAGTTGGAAAGACTTCTAAGGACCAACAGAAGAGATCATGTGCATTGCCTTACTTGCAGCCCATCTGTGGGCAGCTGAAGTTGGAAAGAACCAGGCTGCAGCACTTGGGCAGCCACAAGGAAATTGGGCTTTTAAAAAAGTCTTTGGTCACAGCACGCGATGTTAGCCTGTGAGCTGAGTTTCACAGTAATGTTTATCTCATTTCCTTGTTATCTCTGCTAAAACATTGTGAGTTTAAACCACGGATCTTTGTTTGTTTGTTTGTTTGTATTTGCTTTTTATAAAACCACATATGTAATTATTAGAATCTTACTACCGAGTGGAAAATTCATGCTTTCATGGTTTACTTAAAATATGAAAAAGGAAGATAATGTAGGAGTGGGCATTATCTCTTCAAGATGCTATCGAAACCATCCTAGGTACTTAAGACAGAATTAGAAATCAAAGTGAGTCATGACCAAGTGTTTTCTGAGCACTTGCTTTCCTCCTGTGAATCTCTCCCAAGAGGAGGGGCAGAGTTCCTAGGATCACAGTGGTCTGTGTACTGGCTCTTCAATTTCCCTCTATGTTTGGTTTGATGTTTCTTATTGACTTTCCTGTCTCCACTGATCCTGTCATCATTCACATTTGATAATACTTAAACATTACTGGTAGTATTACTGGTACTGCCTTGCACTTCCCTCACTTTTCCTAAGCAGAACACTGAGATAGTTCCTCCTGGAATACAAAGGAATCAGAAATATGTTCATATCACTGTAAAATGAGGTCGATGTATTAAAGAAGTTAGACTGGAAACTTGGAGTATTGAGAATTCCATCTCTTTGTGGGAAGGTTTATTCCTGTGTAGTTCATGCTTGAGTTAAAGCTACAAATGGCATTACAGAAAAGACTTCATACTTCCCTGAGGCACAATAATTCAAAAGCAAGCTGTTTCAGCGCAGAGACTGTGCGAACTCCCTATCCAATTCATCTCTAGGGAGTGTGTTTGCCTAGGGATCAGAACAGATTCCTCAACTTAGAAAAACTAGAGTCAACAAGCAGTACATTCACCTGGACGTTTGATTGGCATATCTTTTACAATGAGGTCATGAGTGGTCTGTCCTCCCCCTGAAGGCTACAGTGAAGGGCATTGTCAGAAACCACAAGGAATTAACATTTCTGAGCAAAGTTAGTTTTCCAATATGTGTATGTGTTGAGGTTTGGTGTGTTGATATGTATTGTAATACTAAATTCTAAATTCGAAGGTCTAAGCTTACCATGGACCTCTTACATTTAAAAGGTTCTGTTGTGCAAACCTTGTTCCTTGATTGAAAACTATTAGTTAAATCAAATTGGGCACAGCCTATTACTGGAAGGACTAGAGGTAGGTGGCATTTGAGTTACCTGGTATGGGGTGGAAAAGAGAGAGAAGGAAAAGGAGGAAGAATGGGGGAAGAGGATGAGCTGCCATGGGGGGTGTACAATGCTGGGAGAAACATCAAGTACCTGAAGTACACCACTGGGAAGGTAGCAAAGAAAGCAGTTAGAAGAAGAGTAAATTAGAGGTTGAAGTCCAGTAGTTGTCAAAGCCTGATGAAATAACCTCGAGTCTGAGCCTAGTTTACTTGTAAGCTAGTCAGGGATAAGCCCTTATGAAAGAAAACATTTAATTGGAACTGGCTTACATTTTCAGAGAGTCAGTTCAATATCATCATGGTAGAAAGCATGGTAAGGTTTAGGCAGAAATGAGAGGTCTACATTTTTTCTGCAGGCAGCAGAAGGGGTCTGTCTTCTGGATACAGCAAGGAAGAGACTCCGGATCAAACTGGCCAGACTCGACCATATATATGAGATATCAAAGCCCCACCTCCTGACATGCTTCCTGTAGCAAGACTATATATACCTCATATGAGGCCATACCTCCTAACAGTACCACTTCCCATGGACCAAGCATGTTCAAACTAGCACTGTCTCCTTGTCACACAATAATCAAACCACTAAAGATTAGAATCAGTTCCTCAGGAAATAGACAAGACTATGTTTTCAATAAAAAGACGTAGACTGACTGAATGGATGCAAGGCAAAAAGACCATCCTGTGACCTATAAGAAATACACTTAAACTTCAGCTATCACCTCAGAGAAATGTTTTATAAAAATATTTTCCAAGCAAATGGACCTCAGATGTAAGCTGGTGTAGCTATTCTCACATGTCCAAAATAGAATTCAAACCAAAATTAATCAAAAACAAATTAACCAAATAGGGAGGAACAGTTTAAACTCATCAAAGGCAAGATCCACAAAGATGATATTTCAATTCTTAACATCCACATCACAAATGCAAGAACACTCATGTCTGTAAGAGAAACATTACCTGCATAATACCACATTGGCCCTAACCTCTTTGGAGAGTTCAATACCCCATTCTCACCAATTGTCAGGTTATCCAGCCAAAAGCTAAAAACAAAAACACCATAACTGACAAAATGAAAACAAATCGACCTGGAGGCTATCTACAGAACCTTTCGCCCCAAACCGAAAGCATATACCTTCTTTTCAGCTCCCATGGAACTTTCTCCCAATTTGAGTACATAGTTCGTCACAAAGCAACTCTTTCTAGGCACAAAGAAATTGAAATAATACACTAATTCTTTTCAGACCACCATGGATTAGACCTGAATTTCAATAAAAGAAAGAAACTCTTTCCTTTCTTTTCTTTCGGTTTTTTGTTTGTTTGTTTTGTTTAGTTTTATGAGACAGGGTTTATGTGTGTAGCCCTGGCTGTCCTGGAATTCTGTAGAAAAGGCTGGCCTCAAACTCAGAGGTTCAACTGCCTCTGCCTCCCAGTGCTGGGATCAAAGGCGTGAACCATCACACCCGGTTCAAAAGAAACTCTTAAGTCTAAAGGGAAACTAAACAACTCTCTCCTGAACAAAAATAGATTTTCAAAGAACAGCTAAGGCCAATAATCCTTAATTATTCCACAACAATAGAAATAGATAAAACTTTTCCAAACTCATTTTATGAAGCTACAGTAACCCTGATACCCAAACCACACAGAGAGTCAATGAAGAAATAGAATTGTAGATTACCAATATAAACATAGATGCAAAAAAAAAATACTCAATAAAGTTCTTTCAAAGGCAATCTAGGAACACATCAAAGATGTTATACAACATGACCAAGTAGGCTTCCTCCCAGACATGAAGGGAAGTTTCCAGATTAAAAAAAAAATCAGTTAGTGTAATGTACCATATAAACAAATTTGAAACCACATGATCATCTCATTTCACACCAAAAAAAAAAAAAACCTTTGACAAGATTCAACACAACTTAATGATAAAAGACTTGCAAAGAGTAGAGATACAATGGACATAAGTAAATACAATGCAGGTGATTTACATCAAGCCTTTAGTCAATGTCTTACTCAGTGTTTATATTCTTGCACAAAATATCATGACCAAGAAGCAAGTTGGAGAGTAAATGGATTATTCAGCTTACACTTCCACATTGCTGTTCATCACCAAAGGAAGTCAGGACAGGAACTCACACAGGGCAGAATCCTGGAGGCAGGAGCTGATGTAGAGCTCAGTTTGATGGAAGGTGCTGCTTTTGTTAGACCTAGTGGGGAAACCTCCACCCAATTCCCAATTCGGCGTGCACCCAAAAAATCTCGAAGGATCATCTCTTAATGTAATTACATGAGGACGTTTAATAACGGAGCTCCAGACGGACATGCATCCCACACAGGAGATAATGGATGTCGGCCACGAGGCTTAAAAGCTAGGGGTTTTTATGGGGTAAGGAGCTTAGGGTGTGGAATTCAGCATAGTGACACACTATTGGCTTATTTAAACATTAACAGAAAGATTACATGTCAGCAAAAGGGCATCAGGACTTTGTTCCTGTGGGCTGGGGGCTTATCTTTGTTTACATAGCAACCTGTTGATGTATGACTTTACCAGGTATCAAGGGGCAGTAGACAGAGGGCACCAGGCAACATACCATCAATTTTTTAAATAACTCATTTATTTTATGTACATGAGTGCTCTACCTGCATGTACCCCTGCATACCAGAATACGGAAACAGATTCCATCATACATGATTGTGAGCCAGCATGTGGTTGCGGGGACTTGAACCCAGGACAGCACAATTGAAAGTGCAGCCAGTTCTCTTAATTGCTGAGCCATGTCTCCAGCCCCATGAATTTTCTTATGCTTTGAAAGTTGTGAGGGATAATGGAAGGCTTTGCCACATACTTCACACTTGTAGGGTTTATTTCCTGTATGAATTACCTTGTGTTTAGAAAGTATTGATGGAAAATGGAAGGCCTTGCCACATTCTTCACACTTGTAGGGTTTCTTTCCTGTGTGAATTCTCTTGTGTTTAGATAGTGATGATGAAAAGTGGAAGGCCTTCCCACACACTTCACACTTGTATGGCTTCTCTCCTGTATGAATTATCCTGTGTTTAGATAGTGATGATGAAACTTGGAAGTCCTTGCCACACACTTCACACTGGTATTGTTTTTCTCCTATATGAATCGCTTGTGTTTAGAAAGTAGTGATAGTTAATGGAAGGCCTTGCCACAATACTCACACTTGTAGGGTTTTTCTCCAGGATGCATTCCCTTGTGTATTAGTAGTAATGATGGGAAGAGAAAGGACTTTCCACATATTAACACTTGTATGGTTTCTCTTTTGTACGAATTTTCTTATGCTTAGAAAGTCTTGAAGGATAAATGAAGGCCTTGTTATATACTTGACTGTTATAGGGATTCTCTCCTGTATGAATTCTCTTATGTTTAGAAAGTAATAATGGAATGCAGAAGGCCTTGCCACATACTTTACACTTGTAGGGTTTTTCTCTTGTCTGAATTATTTTGTGATGAGAAAGTTTGAATGGAACATGTAACGCCTGGCCACATACGTTAGACTTGTAGGGTTTTTCTTCTGTATGAATTATCTTGTGTTTTGAAAGTGATGACAGAGAATGGAAAGCCTTTTCACATACTTCACACTTGTATGGTTTCTTTCCTGTATGCATTTTTGCATGGGTAGAAAGTCTTGAGGGATAATCGAAAGCCTTGCCACATACTTCACACTTGTAAGGATTCTCTTCTGTATGAATTATCTTGTTCTTAGAAAGTAGTGATAAAATGCGGAAGGCCTTCCCACATACTTCACACTTGTATGGTTTCTCTCCTGAATGGATTTTCTTATGGTTGGAAAGTCTTGATTTATAATGGAAGGCTTTGCCACATACCTCACACTTGTAGGGTTTTTCTGTTGCACCTACCTCGTCTGGCAAGGAAAACGCAACACGGTCGGATTCTTCTCAACAGCTTTATTGCAGGAATGCCTCAATGCTATGGGAATCCTGGGAACCCAGGGAAGACTACTTATATACACCCCAGTACAGGGAAAAGCTTGGTGTCCTCCTGGGATTGGTCAGTCTGCCGACACCTTAATTTGCATGCACCCGCTCTGGAGGGGTTGGCGCCAGATTTGGGCTAGCGCCTGCGCAGTGGTGTTGTTTACAGCCACGATGTACAGGAAACCAGCGCCATCTTTTAGGCATCGGCTGCCTACATCTCCCCCTTTTTTGTTTAATAATATGATGCTGGACTAGGTCTGGGCAAGTCTGTCCATCGGCCATGGCTACTGTCTTAGGTCGATCCTTTCATGTCACAGCCTTACCCGTCATAGGGGTACCCTATCACCTCCAGGCCCCATGTCTTAGGTTGGTCTGTGCATAAGGAAAGTTGCCCGTCACTGGATACCGTGGATCTTTGTGACTACAACTGCTAGATGACCTGAATTCTTAATTTTTTAAAGAGGCCAGTTAAACATTGGAAGATGTGCCATCTTTAATCGCCATCAATGCTTGGTAGACCATTGCCTTATAATGAGCGTGCTTAAGTTTGAGTCGACACAATAGCCATACAAAAGCCACAACCCAGGAGGACCACTGCCCACCAGGCCAACATTCCTGCCCATTCCTTAAAGAATGAGAAGGCGCACTTCCGGCCTGACCAGCACCAGGGTAGCTAGAGCGCAGGGTTGGCTGACACCCGCCAGCTACCCACGACACCCGCCACAGGGTTTTGAGACTTCTGGTGAGTGGAACACAGCTTCTGCTCCAGTCCAATCACGCGGGACCTGAGACTACTTAGGTTGGGGGGCAGAAATCCGGCCTGAGTAGGGCCACAGGCCTCTTAGGGTCTGACCAGCACCGGGATAGCTAGAGCACAGGGTCGGCTGACACCCGCCAGCTACCCACGACACCCGCCACAGGATCTTGAGACTTCTGGTGAGTGGAACACAGCTTCTGCTCCAGTCCAATCACGCGGGAACTGAGACTGCTTTGGTTGCGGAAGCAGAAATCCGGCCTGAGTAGGGCCACAAGCCTCTTCCAGTCAGAACAGCACCGGGGTAGCTAGGGCAAAGGGTCGAATGACACTCGCCAACTACCCATAACACCAGCCACAGGATCTTAAGACTTCTGGTATATAAGATACAAGATACTTCTGGTATATAAGATACAAGATATAAGATACAATTTGCTAAACGCATGAAACTCAAGAAGAATGAAGACCAAAGTGTGGACACTGTGCCCCTTCTTAGAATTGGGAACAAAACACCCATGGAAGGAGTTACAGAGACAAAGTTTGGAGCTGTGATGAAAGGATGGACCATCTAGAGACTGCTGTATCCAGGGATCCATCCCATAATCAGCTTCTAAACGCTGACACCATTGCATACACTAGCAAGATTTTGCTGAAAGGACCCAGATAGAGCTGTCTCTTGTGAGACTATGCCAGGGCCTAGCAAACACAGGAGTGGATGCTCACAGTCAGCTATTGGATGTATCACAGGGCTCCCAATGGAGAAGCTAGAGAAAGTACCCAAGGAGCTAAAGGGATCTGCAACCCTATAGTTGGAATAACATGATGAACTAACCAGTACCCCGGGGCTCTTGTCTCTAGCTGCATATGTATCGAAAGATGGCCTAGTCGGCCATCAGTGGAAAGAGAGGCCCATTGGACTTGCAAACTTTATATGCCCCAATATAGGGGAATGCCAGGGCCAAAAGAATGGGAATGGGTGGGTAGGGAAGTGGGGGGCGCTATGGGGGACTTTTGGGATAGCATTGGAAATGTAGTTGAGGAAAATATGTAATAAAAAATATTAAAAATTAAAAAAAAAAGGAATGTGAATGCATAAATCACATGTTCAGTGGAAAAAAAAAGAATGAGAAGGCATTGGTGATCCAGGAGTTGAAGTCCCCCAAGGTGACGGGGTCCAGTCGAGTGCTGTTGAGTTTGGCAATCTGGAGGAGCAGCTTTCTGGACAACTGCTCTGCTTTAGCCAACCAATTTCCTTTAAGGTACTCAGATAAGAGGTGACTCTGTTCAAGAGACTGAGAGAAATTAGCTTGTACAACCTTATACAATTCTTCAACCTGTTCTTGAAAAGAGTCTATTAAGAGAGAGTCCCATCTGCTTTGATATGACTGAGGAGGCATACATGACAAAATGTGGCCACAGCTTTTGCTACAAGTGTATTCATCAGAGTTTGGAGGACAATAATAAATGTCCCAAGTGTAAATATGTTGTGGACCATCTCAATCCTAATTTCGTGGTGAATGAACTCATTCTCAAACAGAAGCAAAGATTTCAGGAAAAGAGGTTCAAATTGAACGACTCAGTGAGTAGCACCAATGGGCATAGGTGGCAAACATTTCAAAATCTACTATAGGCACAAAGGTGGGAAGTTTCACAACCACAGCAGTATACCCTGCCAACATTCTGCTAAAAAACATGTCCTTCCGGAACTATTACAATCTATATCTCTGTCAGGGGGAGCAATTTTCGCGTCAGCCTCTCTGGTACCCAAATCGGGTGTTCTTGACCCTGTGGAAAAACACAAACAGCTCCCCTGGATCTCAAAACAACGGGATCTGGGCCATACCATTTTCCAGTTAAGACATCTTTCCATTTGACATCCTGTTTAAGGATAGGCGAGGTCATGGCATGCCTATCTGCAGCCGAACAACCATGTTCATCCAGAATTTAAAAATTTAAAGTAAAGAGGGCTAAAGATAATTGTTCTTTGGGTGGACGGCCATCGGTGATTCCCCCTTTTTGTTTTTGTAATAGTTATTTTAAGGTTCGATGTGCTCTTTCCACAATGCCTTGGCCCTGTGGATTGTAGGGAAGGCCAGTAGAGTGACTAACCTGCATTATTTTGCAAAAGGTTTGGAATGATTTTGATGTATATGTGGGGCCATTATCAGTTTTTAAACTATCTGGCCTTCCCCAAGCTGCCCAGGCTTCTAGGCAATGGCCAACCACATTGCGGGATTTCTCACTGGACATGGGGGAGGCAAAAATGACACCTGAACAGGTATCAATTGAAACGTGAACATATTTTAATCTTCCAAATGCTGAGACATGAGTAACATCCATTTGCCACAGTTTTAAAGGGATCAATCCGCAAGGGTTAATACCAACATGAGGAGGGTGGTGAAATTTTACACACTGTGGGCATCGTAACACCACATCTCGTGTTGAGGCTCGAGAGATATCAAATTTCTGCTGAAGTGTGGCAGCAGGAACATGATACAATTGATGAAAATCTTTTGCAAGCTCCAGTGGGGTGGCGTAAAAAATAAATTCCATGCGAGTGCTAGCGTCCACTAATTCATTTCGATCAGCCATAGGGCCTGGCAAGGTAGAGTGAGCTCGTATATGTTGAATAAAGAATTTATGTGTTCTTTTCCAAATCAATTTCTGTAACTCTAATAAGATGATGCACACAGGGCTGGTGGGTCTAATGGGTCCTGCAATTTCTAATGCATGCACTGCATTTACTACATAAGCCGAATCAGAGACTAGATTAAAAGATTCCTTAAAAGCTTTGAATACTTCCAACACAATTTGACATTCAGTAAGTTGCGGGGTGCCAGGATTGTATTGAAAAAGAACGGGTTTTTGAGAATTAACTACATAGACATCAACACCTGTTTTAGAACCATCTGTATAAATATCCAATGCACCCGATATGAGTTTAGATGCTGTGACTTTGGGGAAAATCACTGGATGTTCACTAAAAAATTGTAGCAAAGGATCTTTGGGATAATGATTATCTAATTCCCCATCAAAATTACAGCGCAATAGGGCCCAATCATCTATCAAAGAACTTAGGATCTGTATTTGATTAGCATTATAAGGTGTAATGATTTTCTGAGGGGATGCTCCAAAATGTTGAATACACGATTTAATGCCCAAAATCGCTAATTGAGCTACAGCAATGGGATAATATTCAAGGGTTTTATTGGGAGACACATGAGGATGAATCCACAATAGAGGACCTGACTGCCACAACACTCCTGTTGGTTGACAGAATGTCTTCAAAACGCATAGGAGGATGTCCTCTCCTTCTTTCCATCTATACAGCTTGGCCTTTTCTAAACACCTTTCTACCTTTTCTAATGCTACTCGGGCCTCAGGGGTGAGAGCACGAGGTGACGAAAGCTGTGGATCACCCTTCAATATATCAAAAAGAGGGATTAATTCAAAATTTGATAGCCTCATATATGGACGAATCCAATTTATATCTCCCAACAACTTCTGGAAATCATTCAATGTTTTCAAATGATCTTTACGTAATTCTATCTTTTGAGGTGTAATAAAATGTGGAGTAATTCGAGCACCCAAGAACTCTCCTAAATTTCCCATTTGAACTTTATCAGGAGCTATAAATAATTGTTTCATTTCAAATTCTCTTACTAGCTTAATATAGGCTTCATCTAAACTTTCTTTATTCTTTGAGGCAAGAAGGACATCATCTATATAATGTAGTATCCTTAATTTGGGGAATGCATTACGGACAGGTTGTAGGGCTTCTCCTACAAAAAGTTGACACATAGTAGGTCTGTTTGCCATCCCTTGAGGTAAAACTATCCACTGATACCGTTTATCAGGCTCTTCATTATTCACAGAAGGACGAGTAAAGGCTAAGCGCTCACTATCACACAATGCAAGGGGAATAGAGAAAAAACAATCCTTAATATCAATGATTATAATAGGCCACTCTTTGGACAAACTAGACAGTAGGAGCAGACCCCTCTGTATGGGGCCCATAATCTGCATTTGATTATCAATGGCTCAAAGATCATGCAGGAGCCTCCATTTGCCTGATTTTTTTCTTAATCACAAATATGGGTATATTCCAAGGTGACTGGGAAGGTTTAATATGTCCTAATTTCAATTGTTCCTCTACTAATTCTCTGGCAGCTACTAATTTTTCAGAGGAAAGAGGCCATTGAGGAACCCATACAGGCTCCTCTGTTTTCCAAGTAATGGGTATACCATCCTCAATGGCCCCTAGGAAAAACCCAATCCCTTTTTATCTTGTTTGAACTTTGCAGGCACTGGCATAGTCATGCCTTGTAATGACTTTCCTAACCCTTTTCCTGGAGTGTAGCCCATACTAGACATAATTTCTCGGGCTTGTGGGGAATACTCATTAGTTAGTCTAAGATCCATTTTGGTTAAGACACCCCTACCCCATAGGGTCACAGGAATAGCCACAATATAAGGAAAACATTTCCCTGACTTACTTTCCTCATTTTTCCAAGTTAATTCCTTAGCACTTATAAGGGGAGCAGTCTCATAACCTAGACCATGGAGGCTTTGAGATGAGGTTTGTGAAGGCCATTTTGGCGGCCAATCATGAGTGGAGATGATGCTGCGATCTGCACCTGTGTCTAACAACCCCAGAAAGGATCGTCCTTCAACCTCCAAAGTTAACATGGGGTGATCTCTTAATTCCATTGATAAGAAAGTGAACCGAGAACCTGTAGAACCTAGTCCACTCTCTCCTCTTATTTTATTATTTGCTGGAAAATATTTATGCAAACTTGGCAACAGTAATAATTGAGCAATTCTATCTCCTGGAGAGATAGCTGAAATGCCACTGGGAGAGGCCACTAAGATTTTCACAACCCCCGTATAATCTGGATCAATCACTCCAGGGGTAATTTGTAATCCTTTTAAAGCAGAAGACGAGCGGCCAAGCAATAGTCCTACAGTATCTATGGGAAGGGGGCCTTTAAAAATCTGTATCTATGGGCTGTACCCCCATCTGTGGGGTTAATACGAGTCTGGTGGTGGAGTGGAGGTCCAATCCTGCGGAGCCAGTAGTGGCTCTCAGTGGTCTCTGGGATGATGGAGAGACGGGCAAGGATTCTTCTGGTTTTTCTGAAGAGCCCCATATATTTGAGGGCCCTGGAGACGTGGGCCCCGCTGTCCGTTTTTTGGCCTGGTGCCACCATATCTTGCTTGTAATGGTCAGCCTTCTATATCCTTTGTAGATCTGCATTCATTAGCCCAATGTTTTCCCTTCCTACATTTATGGCATAAGCCTGGCTGTCTAGGTTTATCTAATGCGGCCCGTTTTTCATTTTCAGGGCAGTTTCTTCTAAAATGTCCTCTTTGCCCACACTTATAACAAGCATCATTGCTAAACCTGCCCAACTGCACTACCATTGCCACTAGGCCTGCATTGGTTAACGGGCCCCCTAGTTCTCTGAAAACCTTCATCCATACTTCTAAACCTTTACGTTTATAGGGTGTAATGGCTGCTCTGCATTCTTTAGTACATTGCTCATATACTAGCTGCTTCACCAAAGGCATAGCTGTATCTGGGTCTCCAAAAATTCTAGTGGCTGCTTCAACGAGGTGTGCTACAAAATCTGAAAATGGTTCTGTGGGATCTTGCAAGATTTTTGTAAGATTGCCTGAGACTGCACCTTTGTTTGGCAATGCCTTCCAGGCTTTGGTAGCTACCTCATTTATTTGGGCATAGACTGCTTCAGGATAATTTGTTTGATCTAAAGCAAAACATCCTAAACCCAGAAGCATGTCTGCATCCCAATGTCTCTGAGGATCTTGTCCTGTGGCTAAATTTCCTGCTGCCTGACTGTGTGCATATTCATAGGACAAGGACTTCCAGTCTAAATACTGCCCAGACGACAAACAAGCCCGAGTAATATTATTCCAGTCTCCCGGGTTGAGGCAATATCTAGCAAGCACCTCGACCTGTGCAACTACAAAGGCTGCACTCACCCGTAGGTACGGACTGACTCAGACAGTTGCTTAATGGTTTTAAAATCTATTGGCTCATGATACCGTTGTCCCTGGCCATCTAAGAATACAGGGAAAGTCAGTCGAACTTCCTTCCAAACCTCTGGGCAAAATGAGGTACCTTGTTTACCAGCTTTTGTGGATTCCTTTTTTCCTGTATACTCAGGGTTAAAAGGTGGAGTGGTCGGCACTTTCGATTTTACTCTTTTGCCAGCGGACCCCCCCCCTTTTTTTAAAGGATTGGTTTTGTATGACCAATCTGGAGCATGCCTATCCCTCTCATACTGAGCTGCCTCTTCTTCTAGGTCAACTTCCTCATCTTTATCAAGCTCTGAGTCACTGGAGTCAGAACTTGCTGAACTTATTATTAAGTCTTTTAATGAGGGATATATTTTTGCTATTTCCTTTTCTTTCTCATTATTTCCTTTTCCTTTTGAGTTTGCCTTTTCTCCCTTCTCCTTTTCTCTCTCTTTTTCGCCCCTTTTCTTTCTTTTGCTTATGCGTTTCCTATCTTCCTCTGACATACTTTCATGTTGTTCCGTGAGAATTTTCTGACCTGACTTAACTGCTTCTATCAAACAAAAGCAGAGGCCAGAAATTACAAAAAATGGGGGAAAGCACCGGGGTAGCTATGGCGCAGGATCGGCTGACACTCACCAGCTACCCACAACACCCACCACAGGATCTTAAGACTTCTGGTGAGTGGAACACAGCTTCTGCTCCAATCCAATTGCGCGCGGGACCTGAGACTGCATTAGTTAGGGAAGCAGAAAACCGGCCTGAGTAGGGTCACAGGCCTCTTCCGACCAGACCAGCACCAGGGTAGCTAGAGCGCAGGGTCGGCTGACACCTGCCATCTACCCACGACCCCCGCCACAGGATTTTGAGACTTCTGGTGAGTGGAACGCAGCTTCTCCTCCAATCTTTAAACACTGACAACGACAACAACTAACCCCAGAGATTACCAAATGGCGAAAGGTAAACGTAATAATCTTACTAACAGAAACCAAGACCACTCACCATCATCAGAACCCAGCACTCCCACTTTGCCCAGTCCAGGGCACCCCAACACACCAGAAAAGCTAGACACGGATCTAAAAGCTTATCTCATGATGATGGTAGAGGACTTCAAGAAGGACTTTAATAACACACTTAAAGAAATACAAAGGAACACTGGTAAACATGTAGAAGACATTAAAGAGGAAGCACAAAAATCCCTTAAAGAATTGCAGGAGAACGCTGCTAAAGAGTTACAAATCCTTAAAGAAAAACAGGATAACATAATCAAACAGGTAGAAGTCCTTAAAGAAAAACAGGAAAACACATCCAAACAGATGATGGAAATGAACAAAACCATACTAGACCTAAAAAGGGAAGTAGACACAATAAAGAAAACCCAAAATGAGGCAACACTGGAGATAGAAACCCTAGGAAAGAAATCTGGAACCATAGATACGAGCATCAGCAACAGAATACAAGAGATGGAAGAGAGAATCTCAGGTGCAGAAGATTCCATAGAGAACATCGGCACAACAATCAAGGAAAATGTAAAACGCAAAAAGATCCTAACTCAAAACATCCAAGAAATACAGGACACAATGAGAAGACCAAACCTACGGATAATAGGAGTGGATGAGAATGAAGATTTTCAACTCAAAGGACCAGCAAACATCTTCAACAAAATTATAGAAGAAAATTTCCCAAATCTAAAGAAAGAGATGCCCATGAACATACAAGAAGCCTACAGAACTCCAAATAGACAGGAACAGAAAAGAAATAACTCCCGACACATAATAATCAGAACAACAAATGCTCTAAATAAAGATAGAATACTAAAAGCAGTAAGAGAAAAAGGCCAAGTAACATATAAAGGCAAGCCTATCAGAATTACACCAGATTTTTCACCAGAGACTATGAAAGCCAGAAGATCCTGGACAGATGTTATACAGACACTAAAAGAACACAAATTCCAGCCCAGGCTACTATACCCAGCCAAACTCTCAATTAACATAGATGGAGAAACCAAAGTATTCCACGACAAAACCAAATTCATACATTATCTCTCCACGAATCCAGCCCTTCAAAGGATAATAACAGAAAAAAAAACAATACAAGGATGGGAACCACGCCCTAGAAACAACAAGAAGGTAACCCCTCGACAAACCTAAAAGAAGACAGCCACAAGAACAGAATGCCAACTTTAACAACAAAAATAACAGGAAACAACAATTACTTTTCCTTAATATCTCTTAATATCAATGGACTCAACTCCCCAATAAAAAGACATAGACTAACAAACTGGCTACACAAACAAGACCCAACATTTTGCTGCTTACAGGAAACTCATCTCAGAGAAAAAGATAGACACTACCTCAGAATGAAAGGCTGGAAAACAATTTTCCAAGCAAATGGTATGAAGAAACAAGCTGGAGTAGCCATTCTAATATCTGATAAGATTGACTTCCAACCCAAAGTCATCAAAAAAGACAGGGCGGGGCACTTCATACTCATCAAAGGTAAAATCCTCCAAGAGGAACTATCAATCCTGAATATCTATGCTCCAAATACAAAGGCAGCCTCATTCATTAAAGAAACTTTAGTAAATCTCAAAGCACACATTGCACCTCATACAATAATAGTGGGAGACTTCAACACACCACTTTCACCAATGGACAGATCATGGAAACAGAAACTAAACAGGGACACAGTGAAACTAACAGAAGTTATGGATCAAATGGATCTGGCAGATATCTACAGAACATTTTACCCTAAAACAAAAGGATATACCTTCTTCTCAGCACCTCATGGTACCTTCTCCAAAATTGACCACGTAATTGGGCACAAAACAGGCCTCAACAGATACAAAAATACTGAAATTGTCCCATGCATCCTATCAGATCACCATGGACTAAGGCTTATCTTCAATAACAAAATAAATAATAGAAAGCCAACCTTCACGTGGAAACTGAACAACACTCTTCTCAATGATACCTTGGTCAAGGAAGGAATAAAGAAAGAAATTAAGGACTTTTTAGAGTTCAATGAAAATGAAGCCACAACATACCCAAACTTATGGGACGCAATGAAAGCATTTCTAAGAGGAAAATTCATAGCTCTGAGTGCCTCCAAAAAGAAACTAGAGAGAGCACACATTAGCAGCTTGACAACATACCTAAAAGCACTAGAACAAAAGGAAGCAAATTCACCCAAGAGGAGTAGATGGCAGGAAATAATCAAACTCAGGGACGAAATCAACCAAGTGGAAACAAGAAGAACTATTCAAAGAATCAACCAATCAAGGATCTGGTTCTTTGAGAAAATCAACATGATAGATAAACCCTTAGCTAGACTCACTAGAGGGCACAGGGAAAGCATCCTAATTAACAAAATCAGAAATGAAAAAGGAGACATAACAACAGATCCTGAAGACATCCAAAACACCATCAGATCCTTCTACCACAGGCTATACTCAACAAAACTGGAGAACCTGGATGAAATGGAGAAGTTCCTAGACAGATACCAGGTACCAAAGTTGAACCAAGATCAGGTTAATGATCTAAACAGCCCTATATCCCCCAAAGAAATAGAAGCAGTCATTAATAGTCTCCCAACCAAAAAAAGCCCAGGACCAGATGGGTTTAGTGCAGAGTTCTATCAGACCTTCAAAGAAGATCTAATCCCAGTTCTTCACAAACTATTCCACAAAATAGAAACAGAAGGTACTCTACCCAACTCATTCTATGAAGCCACAATTACTCTGATACCTAAACCACAAAAAGACCCAACAAAGATAGAAAACTTCAGACCAATATCCCTTATGAATATTGATGCAAAAATCCTCAATAAAGTTCTTGCTAACCGAATCCAAGAACACATCAAAACAATCATCCATCCTGACCAAGTAGGTTTCATCCCAGGGATGCAGGGATGGTTCAATATACGGAAATCCATCAACGTAATCCAGTATATAAACAAACTCAAAGACAAAAACCACATGGTCATCTCGTTAGATGCGGAAAAAGCATTTGACAAGATCCAACACCCATTCATGATAAAAGTCTTGGAAAGATCAGGAATTCAAGGCCCATACCTAAACATGATAAAAGCAATCTACAGCAAACCAGTAGCCAACATCAAAGTAAATGGTGAGAAGCTTGAAGCAATCCCTCTAAAATCAGGGACTAGACAAGGCTGTCCACTTTCTCCATACCTATTCAACATTGTACTTGAAGTCCTAGCCAGAGCAATTCGACAACAAAAGGAGATCAAAGGGATACAAATTGGAAAAGATGAAGTCAAAATATCACTCTTTGCAGATGATATGATAGTATATATAAGTGACCCTAAAAATTCCACCAGAGAACTCCTAAACCTGATAAACAGCTTCGGTGAAGTAGCTGGATATAAAATTAACTCAAACAAATCAATGGCCTTTCTCTACACAAAGAATAAACAGGCTGAGAAAGAAATTAGGGAAACAACACCCTTCTCAATAGTCACAAATAATATTAAATATCTTGGCGTGACTCTAACTAAGGAAGTGAAAGATCTGTATAATAAAAACTTCAAGTCTCTGAAGAAAGAAATTCTAGAAGATCTCAGAAGATGGAAAGATCTCCCATGCTCATGGATTGGCAGGATCAACATTGTAAAAATGGCTATCTTGCCAAAAGCAATCTACAGATTCAATGCAATCCCCATCAAAATTCCAACTCAATTCTTCAACGAATTAGAAAGTGCAATCTGCAAATTCATCTGGAATAACAAAAAACCTAGGATAGCAAAAACTCTTCTCAAGGATAAAAGAACCTCTGGTGGAATCACCATGCCAGACCTAAAGCTTTACTACAGAGCAATTGTGATAAAAACTGCATGGTACTGGTATAGTGACAGACAAATAGACCAATGGAATAGAATTGAAGACCCAGAGATGAACCCACACACCTATGGTCACTTGATCTTCGACACGGGAGCTAAAACCATCCAGTGGAAGAAAAACAGCATTTTCAACAAATGGTGCTGGCACAACTGGTTGTTATCATGTAGAAGAATGCGAATCGATCCATTCCTATCTCCTTGTACTAAGGTCAAGTCTATGTGGATCAAGGAACTTCACATAAAACCAGAGACACTGAAACTTATAGAGGAGAAAGTGGAGAAAAGCCTTGAAAATATGGGCACAGGGGAAAAATTCCTGAATAGAACAGTAATGGCTTGTGCTGTAAGATCGAGAATTGACAAGTGGGACCTCATGAAACTACAAAGCTTCTGCAAGGCTAAAGACACCATCAATAAGACAAAAAAACCACCAACAGATTGGGAAAGGATCTTCACCTATCCTAAATCAGATAAGGGACTAATATCCAATATATATAAAGAACTCAAGAAGGTGGACTCCAGAAAGTCAAATAACCCCATTAAAAAATGGGGCTCAGAACTGAACAAAGAATTCTCACCTGAGGAATACCGAATGGCAGAGAAGCACCTGAAAAAATGTTCAACATCCTAAATCATCAGGGAAATGCAAGTCAAAACAACCCTGAGATTCCACCTCACACCAGTCAGAATGGCTAAGATCAAAAATTCAGGTGACAGCAGATGCTGGCAAGGATGTGGAGAAAGAGGAACACTCCTCCATTGTTGGTGGGATTGCAAGCTTGTACCCACTCTGGAAATCAGTCTGGCGGTTCCTCAGAAAATTGGACATAGTACTACTGGAGGATCCAGCAATACCTCTCCTGGGCATATATCCAGAAGATGTCCCAACCGGTAAAAAGGACACATGCTCCACTATGTTCATAGCAGCCCTATTTATAATAGCCAGAAGCTGGAAAGAACCCAGATGTCCCTCAACAGAGGAATGGATACAGAAATTATGGTACATTTACACAATGGAGTACTACTCAGCTATTAAAAAGAACGAATTTATGAAATTCCTAGCCAAATGGATGGACCTGGAGGGTATCATCTTTTTTTTTTTTTTTCTTAAAGATTTATTTATTTATTATATGTAAGTACACTGTAGCTGTCCTCAGACACGCCAGAAGAGGGAGTCAGATCTCGTTACGGATGGTTGTGAGCCACCATGTGGTTGCTGGGATTTGAACTCCTGACCTTTGGAAGAGCAGTTGGGTGCTCTTAACTGCTGAGCCATCTCACCAGCCCCGGAGGGTATCATCTTGAGTGAGGTAACACAATCACAAAAGAACTCACACAATATGTATTCCCTGATAAGTGGATATTAGCCCAAAACTTAGGATACCCAAGATATAAGATACAATTTGTTAAACGCATGAAACTCAAGAAGAATGAAGACCAAAATGTGGACACTGTGCCCCTTCTTAGAATTGGGAACAAAACACCCAGGGAAGGAGTTACAGAGACAAAGTTCGTAGCTGTGATGAAAGGATGGACCATCTAGAGACTGCCATATCCAGGGATCCATCCCATAATCAGCTTCTAAACGCTGACACCATTGCATACACTAGCAAGATTTTGCTGAAAGGACCCAAATATAGCTGTCTCTTGTGAGACGATGCCGTGGCCTAGCAAACACAGGAGTGGATGCTCACAGTCAGCTATTGGATGTATCACAGGGCTCCCAATGGAGAAGCTAGAGAAAGTACCCAAGGAGCTAAAGGGATCTGCAACCTTATTGTTGGAACAACATGATGTACTAACCAGAACCCCGGAGCTCTTGTCTCTAGCTGCATATGTATGGAAAGATGGCCTAGTCGGCCATCACTGGAAAGAGAGGCCCATTGGACTTGCAAACTTTATATGCCCCAATATAGGGGAATGCCAGGGCCAAAAGAATGGGAATGGGTGGGTAGGGAAGTGGGGGGCGCTATGGGGGACTTTTGGAATAGAATTGGAAATGTAACTGAGGAAAATATGTAATAAAAATATTAAAAATTAAAAAAATAAATTAAAACAGTTCCTGATGTTAAAAAAAAAAATAAAAAAGAAAAACGACATTACAGAAAATGAAACAACAAGGATAAGAGCTATCCACACTGGGTCCACGGGTGAGAAAAACTTTTCCCCCCTTTTAACCGGGGATCAATTTGGGAGACTTACTGGTACCTTCTCACATACTTCACACTTGTATGGTTTCTCTCCTGAATGGATTTTCTTATGGTTGGAAAGTCTTGATGGATAATGGAAGGCCTTGCCACATACCTCACATTTTTAGGGTTTTTGTCCTCTATGAATTATTTTGTGTTTAGAAAGAAATGATGAAATGTGGAAGGCCTTACCACGTTCTTCACACTTGTATGGTTTCTCTCCTGTATGAATTCGCTTGTGTACCAAAAGTATTGATGGAAAGTGGAAGGCCTTTCCACATACTTCACACTTGTATAGTTTCTCTTCTGAATGAATCTTTTTATGTCTGGAAAGTCTTGATGGATGTTGGAAGGCCTTATCACATATATCACACTTGTAGGGATTCTCTCCTTTATGAATTATCTTGTGTTTAGAAAGTAATATTGGAATGCAGAAGGCCTTGCCACAAACTTCACATTTGTAAGGATTTTCTCCTGTATGAATTCTGTTCTCTTCAGAATTTAATGATGGAATAAGGAAGGACTTGGCACATTCTTCACACTGTAGGGATTCATTCCTAAATCAAGCAACTGGCGATTTTGGCCACCAGCCCAGATGTAGCACCTCACATGTCAGGCTGTGCCATGTTCCATCAGTCACTAGGAAAAGGTTATACAGACTAATACACAGTCTAATCTTAGAGAGGTATTTCTTAAATTGATATTTCCATACTCTCATAAGCAAAGTTTGTTTCAAGTGCACAATAATCTAGCCAGAACAATAAAAAATAAATTGTAAACTTCTGAAAAAATATATACTTTAGTGTCCCCTGCTAGTATTATACTACAGCACACATTACCCATATTTCTCACAGTAGAGAGCCATGGTGATGGAGAAGGTACTTCTCAACCCAATATGCACTATCACAATGACAAATCCACTGAAAATGCAGATCTGATGAGAACCTCTGGGCTGAGGTCAGCATCCTGAGCATGTACAAACAAATGCAAACAACAGGGCACCAAGGGTCTGAGTTTGAGCAGCCAATGGTTAGATACATGAAGAGCTCGTAGACAATATAATCACAGTATATTAACAAGGTATGAATAAGAAATTTAGCGATAAGTGGAGTCACTGTGGGAATCTACACAGACCCAAGGCTGTCTCAGAGGCTCCACAAAAGGACAATGGGAACTTTAGTTTTCTGTCTTCAGCCAGCAGTGGACTTGGCCAGGCAAATCTGACACAGGATACAGTGCCATGAAGGAGTCAATGTTGCAGTTATAGGGGGATCCAACACTTCTCCTGCAACTGGGGATATCTGCCCTAAGGCAGCTGTTTCTGAGGTACCCTGTGCTCTCATTACCATCCGTGTGTGATTCATCTCTGCATGGCCTCCTAGAGTAGCACCCACTTCCTCGTTCCCAAGCCCCTCACCTGTGTCTCTAAAAGGTTCAAGCCAGGTTTCTCCCCTCATGTTCCCAGGAGAGTCGCTGCCCATCTCTGTGTGTACTAACAAGCAGCCTCATCTGTTGTTATCAGCCTCTTTCCTGCCTTTCCTCTCTTTGTTCTGTGCTCACAAATCTAACATCATCCATGTTTTCACAAATGACCACATTGCATGCTGTAACATCACTAAATAATACTACAAATTAAGCAGTGAATTGAGGAGCATAACAGAGAGAAACTGTACCGCAGTTCTCTAAGTCTTTTACTTTTATGATGTCACTAAAAGTTCATTCAAACTAAAGACATGCACTTGTAACCACATTAAGATGACCTCAAAATTACCAAAAAGAAGAATATAAAGAAAAATAATGTATTTGGGTTAAGGAATATAGAGCTGTTTCATAATGGAAAAAAATAAAGGAAGCTGTTATTAAGTCAGACACACAAAACTAATAAAACAACAATCACTTTTGCAGCATGTGGCTGACTGGTAGTCATGCCTGTATTTTTTTTCCTAAAAACCATATGACTAGATTTCATTAAAAAAACCAACAACAACAACAATATAAAAGATCATGCTGGCATTTGCCCTCAGTATCCTACAAGATATCATAAGATAGAAAGGTTCCCTATGCACAAGGGTAAGTACGCTTAACAATGAAAATGGCCATCTTAGCAAAATCAACCTACAAATTCAATGCACTTCTCACCAAAATTCCCACGTAATTCTTTACAGGTCTTTAAAGAACAATTCTCAGTTTGATAATTATAAAAAAAAAAAAAGGCCCATGTTGCTGTACCATCAATACATTGTAAGGAATGTGTTTTGATGTACAAGGCAGGTTTCTGACTTCACATACTCCTATATTTTTCCTAAGGATTAGCAACATTAACTAGGAAATGTCTATTAATCTAGACATGGTTGCAAACTCATTGAAAATCCCAGTAGATAGGACAGAGTGGTCTGAAGCCCATGCTTCCTTAGAGTAAGCTTCAATGCCATGAGCTAGGCTCACTAACTCTTG
Organism: Mus caroli; assembly: GCF_978045245.1. NCBI lineage: Eukaryota > Metazoa > Chordata > Mammalia > Rodentia > Muridae > Mus > Mus caroli. The sequence goes on along the minus strand of NW_028227270.1, from coordinate 53,520,445 downwards.
ATTTGACTGAAGAGTGACAATATAAGCAAGATCACCTGAGATAGGGGGACGGGCTGTGGAGGAGAAAAAGCAAACACAAAAACAAAACAATGAGTGTCTGACTGTGAATGCAAAACTCTTGTAAGGAGTCTGTGTGTGCAGAGACTGGTGGCTCATGTGGAAGTTCACGGAGGGGCAGAGCCTGGAATTTTGCAGGTTCAGGGTTAGCTGCCTTACCTTGGGCTGGCTTTCTCTTCAAGGGCAGTCATTACCTTACTCTGTAGTGCACCACACAGCTTGTGACAATAGATAAAAAAAACTCCCAGAATCCACTGACTAGGCAGAACATGAGCTTCTATCAGTCCAAAAGCTAAAATCTCATCAAATGGTATCTTAGGTGAATAGAACATCTCCCATGTCTCACAGTACATACCTCTATCAGACTCACACCAATGCATTTTAATATTTACTTGGCTAATGGCATTATTTGTTCTGTAAAACCATGAAACTGCTTCCAAGTTGGAGTATGGAATTTGCATTAAACTAAATCTGTCTTCTCAGATCATGGCCAATTAAATGGCTCTGGGCTAAACTATTCTCTTAACCCTTCAAGAAGAGAACTGTGCATTTTGCATGAACAGGAACCTACTATTTGTAAACCTTAAGACCCCCAAGTGTGACTCCGCCGAACTTAGTCTGCACAGATGAGAGTGAGGACCACAGAGGCAGACAGCTTCTGGGACAGGTGGGAGCCACAGAGCCGCTGAGGCAGCACCCTTTTGGGGCTGCAGACATCCGGCACCCTCCCAGCCGGAGGAGAGTGATCCGCCCCGCAGGGAGCGCCATCTTGGCTCCGGGACTCCACCGAACTTAGTCTGCACAGGTGAGAGTGAGGACCACAGAGGCAGACAGCTTCTGGGACAGGCGGGAGCCACAGAGCCGCTGAGGCAGCACCCTTTTGGGGCCGCAGACATCCGGCACCCTCCCAGCTGGAAGACAGTGGTCTGCCCTGCACAGGAGCCCTCTGCCTCAGGAGCAGGGAGCACATCTTGGATCCAGGACTCCACTGAACTTAGGAACTTAGTCTGCACAGCTGAGAGTGTGCACCACAGAAGCTGACAGCTTCTGTGACCTGCCAAAGCAACACAGCATCTGGGAAAGGTCCTGTTTTCGGCCTTCTTCTTCGGCCAGGACGAAGTCCAAACGCCAGATATCTGTACACCTTCCCTTTAAGAGGAAAGCTTGTCAGCAGGGAGTGCTCTAACAACTGAAACTCAGAGGACAGAGCCTGTCTCCCAGGTCTGCTGACAGATGATACTCAGAATCACCAGAAGAACAACCTCTGAACAGAGAAAACTATAACAACTCCAGAGATACCAGATGGCGAGAGGTAAACGTAAGAATCTTACTAACAGAAAACAAGACCACTCACCATCATCAGGACCCAACACTCCCACTTCGCCCAGTCCAGGGCACCCCAACACACCTGAAAAGCTAGACCTGGATTTAAAAGCATATCTCATGATGATGGTAGAGGACATCAAGAAGGACTTTAAAGAACTACAGGAGTATAGGCTAAAGAGTTACAAGTCCTTAAAGAAAAACAGGAAAACACAACCAAACTGGTAGAAGTCCTTAAAGAGAAACAGGAAAACACATCCAATCAGATGATGGAAATGAACAAAACCATACTAGACCTAAAAAGGGAAGTAGACACAATAAAGAAAACCCAAAATGAGGCAACACTGGAGATAGAAACCCTAGGAAAGAAATCTGGAACCATAGATGCGAGCATCAGCAACAGAATACAAGAGATGGAAGAGAGAATCTCAGGTGCAGAAGATTCCATAGAGAACATCGGCACAACAATCAAGGAAAATGGAAAATGCAAAAAGATCCTAACGCAAAACATCCAGGAAATACAGGACACAATGAGAAGACCAAACCTACGGATAATAGGAGTGGATGAGAATGAAGATTTTCAACTCAAAGGACCAGCAAACATCTTCAACAAAATTATAGAAGAAAACTTCCCAAATCTAAAGAAAGAGATGCACATGAACATACAAGAAGCCTACAGAACTCCAAATAGACTGGACCAGAAAAGAAATACCTCCCGACACATAATAATCAGAACAACAAATGCACTAAATAAAGATAGAATACTAAAAGCAGTAAGAGAAAAAAGCCAAGTAACATATAAAGGCAAGCCTATCAGAATTACACCAGATTTTTCACCAGAGACTATGAAAGCCAGAAGATCCTGGACAGATGTTATACACACACTAAAAGAACACAAATTCCAGCCCAGACTACTATACCCAGCCAAACTCTCAATTAACATAGATGGAGAAACCAAAGTATTCCACGACAAAACCAAATTCACACATTATCTCTCCACGAATCCAGCCCTTCAAAGGATAATAACAGGAAAAAAACAATACAAGGACGGGAACCACGCCCTAGAAACAACAAGAAGGTAACCCCTCGACAAACCTAAAAGAAGACAGCCACAAGAACAGAATGCCAACTTTAACAACAAAAATAACAGGAAACAACAATTACTTTTCCTTAATATCTCTTAATATCAATGGACTCAACTCCCCAATAAAAAGACATAGACTAACAAACTGGCTACACAAACAAGACCCAACATTTTGCTGCTTACAGGAAACTCATCTCAGAGAAAAAGATAGACACTACCTCAGAATGAAAGGCTGGAAAACAATTTTCCAAGCAAATGGTATGAAGAAACAAGCTGGAGTAGCCATTCTAATATCTGATAAGATTGACTTCCAACCCAAAGTCATCAAAAAAGACAGGGAGGGGCACTTCATACTCATCAAAGGTAAAATCCTCCAAGAGGAACTATCAATCCTGAATATCTATGCTCCAAATACAAAGGCGGCCTCATTCATTAAAGAAACTTTAGTAAATCTCAAAGCACACATTGCACCTCATACAATAATAGTGGGAGACTTCAACACACCACTTTCACCAATGGACAGATCATGGAAACAGAAACTAAACAGGGACACAGTGAAACTAACAGAAGTTATGGATCAAATGGATCTGGCAGATATCTACAGAACATTTTACCCTAAAACAAAAGGATATACCTTCTTCTCAGCACCTCATGGTACCTTATCCAAAATTGACCACGTAATTAGGCACAAAACAGGACTCAACAGATACAAAAATATTGAAATTGTCCCATGAATCCTATCAGATCACCATGGACTAAGGCTGATCTTCAATAAAAAAATAAATAATAGAAAGCCAACCTTCACGTGGAAACTGAACAACACTCTTCTCAATGATACCTTGGTCAAGGAAGGAATAAAGAAAGAACTTAAGGACTTTTTAGAGTTCAATGAAAATGAAGCCACAACATACCCAAACTTATGGGACGCAATGAAAGCATTTCTAAGAGGAAAACTCATAGCTCTGAGTGCCTCCAAAAGGAAACTAGAGAGAGCACACATTAGCAGCTTGACAACATACCTAAAAGCACTAGAACAAAAGGAAGCAAATTCACCCAAGAGGAGTAGACGGCAGGAAATAATCAAACTCAGGGGCGAAATCAACCAAGTGGAAACAAGAAGAACTATTCAAAGAATCAACCAATCAAGGAGCTGGTTCTTTGAGAAAATCAACAAGATAGATAAACCCTTAGCCAGACTCACTAGAGGGCACAGGGAAAGCATCCTAATTAACAAAATCAGAAATGAAAAAGGAGACATAACAACAGATCCTGAAGACATCCAAAACACCATCAGATCCTTCTACCAAAGGCTATACTCAACAAAACTGGAGAACCTGGATGAAATGGAGAAGTTCCTAGACAGATACCAGGTACCAAAGTTGAATCAAGATCAGGTTAATGATCTAAACAGCCCTATATCCCCCAAAGAAATAGAAGCAGTCATTAATAGTCTCCCAACCAAAAAAAGCCCAGTACCAGATGGGTTTAGTGCAGAGTTCTATCAGACCTTCAAAGAAGATCTAATCCCAGTTCTTCACAAACTATTCCACAAAATAGAAACAGAAGGTACTCTACCCAACTCATTCTATGAAGCCACAATTACTCTGATACCTAAACCACAAAAAGACCCAACAAAGATAGAAAACTTCAGACCAATATCCCTTATGAATATTGATGCAAAAATCCTCAATAAAGTTCTTGCTAACCGAATCCAAGAACACATCAAAACAATCATCCATCCTGACCAAGTAGGTTTCATCCCAGGGATGCAGGGATGGTTCAATATACGGAAATCCATCAACGTAATCCAGTATATAAACAAACTCAAAGACAAAAACCACATGGTCATCTCGTTAGATGCGGAAAAAGCATTTGACAAGATCCAACACCCATTCATGATAAAAGTCTTGGAAAGATCAGGAATTCAAGGCCCATACCTAAACATGATAAAAGCAATCTACAGCAAACCAGTAGCCAACATCAAAGTAAATGGTGAGAAGCTTGAAGCAATCCCTCTAAAATCAGGGACTAGACAAGGCTGTCCACTTTCTCCATACCTATTCAACATTGTACTTGAAGTCCTAGCCAGAGCAATTCGACAACAAAAGGAGATCAAAGGGATACAAATTGGAAAAGATGAAGTCAAAATATCACTCTTTGCAGATGATATGATAGTATATATAAGTGACCCTAAAAATTCCACCAGAGAACTCCTAAACCTGATAAACAGCTTCGGTGAAGTAGCTGGATATAAAATTAACTCAAACAAATCAATGGCCTTTCTCTACACAAAGAATAAACAGGCTGAGAAAGAAATTAGGGAAACAACACCCTTCTCAATAGTCACAAATAATATTAAATATCTTGGCGTGACTCTAACTAAGGAAGTGAAAGATCTGTATAATAAAAACTTCAAGTCTCTGAAGAAAGAAATTCTAGAAGATCTCAGAAGATGGAAAGATCTCCCATGCTCATGGATTGGCAGGATCAACATTGTAAAAATGGCTATCTTGCCAAAAGCAATCTGCAGATTCAATGCAATCCCCATCAAAATTCCAACTCAATTCTTCAACGAATTAGAAAGTGCAATCTGCAAATTCATCTGGAAAAACAAAAAACCTAGGATAGCAAAAACTCTTCTCCAGGATAAAAGAACCTCTGGTGGAATCACCATGCCGGACCTAAAGCTCTACTACAGAGCAATTGTGATAAAAACTGCATGGTACTGGTATAGTGACAGACAAATAGACCAATGGAATAGAATTGAAGACCCAGAAATGAACCCACACACCTACGGTCACTTGATCTTCGACAAGGGAGCTAAAAACATCCAGTGGAAGAAAGACAGCATTTTCAACAAATGGTGCTGGCACAACTGGTTGTTAACATGTAGAAGAATGCAAATCGATCCATTCCTTTCTCCTTGTACTAAGGTCAAGTCTATGTGGATCAAGGAACTTCACATAAAACCAGAGACACTGAAACTTATAGAGGAGAAAGTGGGGAAAAGCCTTGAAGATATGGGCACAGGGGAAAAATTCTTGAATAGAACAGCAATGGCTTGTGCGTAAGATCGAGAATTGACAAGTGGGCCTCATGAAACTACAAAGCTTCTGCAAGGCTAAAGACACCATCAATAAGAGAAAAAAACCACCAACAGATTGGGAAAGGATCTTCACCTATCCTAAATCAGATAAGGGACTAATATCCAATATATATAAAGAACTCAAGAAGGTGGACTCCAGAAAGTCAAATAACCCCATTAAAAAATGGGGCTCAGAACTGAACAAAGAATTCTCACCTGAGGAATACCGAATGGCAGAGAAGCACCTGAAAAAATGTTCAACATCCTTAATCATCAGGGAAATGCAAATCAAAACAACCCTGAGATTCCACCTCACACCAGTCAGAATGGCTAAGATCAAAAATTCAGGTGAAAGCAGATGCTGGCTAGGATGTGGAGAAAGAGGAACACTCCTCCATTGTTGGTGGGATTGCAAGCTTGTACAACCACTCTGGAAATCAGTCTGGCGGTTCCTCAGAAAATTGGACATAGTACTACCAGAGGATCCAGCAATACCTCTCCTGGGCATATATCCAGAAGATGTCCCAACCGGTAAAAAGGACACATGCTCCACTATGTTCATAGCAGCCCTATTTATAATAGCCAGAAGCTGGAAAGAACCCAGATGTCCCTCAACAGAGGAATGGATACAGAAATTATGGTACATTTACACAATGGAGTACTACTCAGCTATTAAAAAGAACGAATTTATGAAATTCCTAGCCAAATGGATGGACCTAGAGGGCATCATCTTGAGTGAAGTAACACAATCACAAAAGAACTCACACAATATGTATTCACTGATAAGTGGATATTAGCCCAAAACTTAGGATACCCAAGATATAAACGCATGAAACTCAAGAAGAATGAAGACCAAAGTGTGGACACTGTGCACCTTCTTAGAATTGGGAACAAAACACCCAGGGAAGGAGTTACAGAGACAAAGTTCGTAGCTGTGATGAAAGGATGGACCATCTAGAGACTGCCGTATCCAGGGATCCATCCCATAATCAGCTTCTAAACGCTGACACCATTGCATACACTAGCAAGATTTTGCTGAAAGGACTCAAATATAGCTGTCTCTTGTGAGACGATGCCAGGGCCTAGCAAACACAGGAGTGGATATTCACAGTCAGCTATTGGATGTATCACAGGGCTCCCAATGGATAAGCTAGAGAAAGTACCCAAGGAGCTAAAGGGATCTGTAACCCTATTGTTGGAACAACATGATGTACTAACCAGAACCCCGGAGCTCTTGTCTCTAGCTGCATATGTATGGAAAGATGACCTAGTCGGCCATCACTGGAAAGAGAGGCCCATTGGACTTGCAAACTTTATATGCCCCAATATAGGGGAATGCCAGGGCCAAAAGAATGGGAATGGGTGGGTAGGGAAGTGGGGGGCGCTATGGGGGACTTTTGGGATAGCATTGGAAATGTAATTGAGGAAAATATGTAATAAAAATATTAAAAATTAAAAAAAAAAAGAACGAATCCGGAAGTTTGGTACCAACAGCCCCTTCTGGTGTCGTCATAATTGTTGGGACTACATCTCCCACAAATCAGTACAAAGGACTTCCAGGAACTCACCAAATGAGTTCTGTGCACTGCCTGGGTACCTGCCTAAGTGTGAGCAAGTGAAATTGGAAAGAAACAGGCACATGGGTAGCCACAGGGCATTCGGGCTCTTTTGAAGTACTGTGGTCTCAGCACGCGATGTTAGCCTGTGAGTCGAGCTTTTGTCAGTAATGTTAATCATACATGCTAGTTATTTCTGGTAAAACGTGATTTTAAAGCTCAAATCTACTTATGAAGTCATACTAACACATGGGAAATCATGCTTTCATGGTCTGCTTTACTTAAAAATAAGGAAGCAGGAAGGTAATGTAGGACTGAGCATTTCTTTAAGATGTTTAATGAAATTACGCTTGGTGATCCTACCTGACATGCAGCATCTCAGGTGCTTAAGACAGATCAGGAAATCAAAACTAGTCACCACCGGGTGTTCTCTGAGCACAGGCTTTCCTCCTCCCCATTTCCCAAGAGGAGGCACAGAGCTCCTGGGATCACACTGGTGTGTCTACTGACTCTTGGTACACTGTGCACTATAGGATTTCCCTTGTTCCCTTTGATGTTCCTTATAGAATTTCCTCTCTCTTCTGATCATGCCATCATTCATGTTTCAGACTATTTAAATATTTGGTATCTGTCTTGAGCTTCCCTCACTTCTTTAGGAAAGTTTAGTCCTGTGCAGTTCATGCTTGAGACAAAGGTACAAACCCCATCCATCACAAGGAAGATTTCATGTTTCTATGATGCATACTGATTCACAGAGAAACTAATTCAGAACAGAGACTATGTGAAGTTCCTATCAATTCTTGTATTCCAGGCAGTGTGTTAACCCAGGGATACAGCTCCACTTAGAGAAACTAGAGTCAAGCAGTACATTCACCTGAACACTTGATTGGCATGTCTGTTTAGAATGAGGTCATGACTAGTCTGTACTCCTCCTGAATGCTGCAGTGAAGGGCACTGTCATCAACCATAAGGCCTTAGCATTTCTAACATGTCTATGCTTCCAGTGTACATGTGCATGTGCGTGTGCGTGTGCGTGTGTGTGTGTGTGTGTGTGTGTGTGTGTGTGCATGTATGTTTGTGTCTGTTACATGTAAACCTACCTGAGAGGGCACTGACTCCTCTGGGAGGTGCTGATCTGTGAGGATGCAGCATTCACCCTCAACTGTTCTGCAGTTTCCATTTCCTCTTAGTGGGATTGGTTAATTCAAGAGGAAGAGGAGGAACTAATATGGTATAGGCACAAAGCGAACATGCAGAACCTAACTGAACACACAGGAAGCCTCATTTAGCATGATATTAGGGGCCCAGGCATACTTAGGGAGAGTTTACCACAGTCTGATTCTCAGGCCTTATATGTTTCCTTAGACCATGTTGGCAGTTTCAACTTTATCACATATACTATCTTTTTATAAAAACTTGATTATTTTAGTTTCACCCATACAAACATTCTGGATTAGCTGTGAGGTTTGACCAAATTCCTCTAAAATCTATGTTCACTTACAGTAAACTAAGGAGATTGTTATGTAGTTGAGAGTAGGTAATATTCTTACAGAGCATGAGTTTGTTTTCTAATAATACTGTCCTTGCCCAGGTGACTATGGCATGAGAGAAGGTTCCCGCACAAATGTGGACAAAAGAACGTTTGCTAAAAGAAGGAACATTCATAATGTCCATTTGCCAGAGATCTTTAGGTCTGAGTCCTCTGAGATTAACTCCCTTAGGCAAAGAATGATGGGTTTCTGGGCAAATGGCTCTTGCCTGACAGCCTGTCTTCTTAAACTACTTGATAGCATAACGCTTCTGCTTGCTCTAAGCTGTGCAAATATAAGGTTGTATAGCAAGATCAGCTTGCCAATTGCCTTCTGTCAAGGGCCCAGATAAATATGTGCCTGTAATTGACTTATAAAACACAGGGAGGTTCTGCTTTGAAATAAAAGTTGTAACTTAAATAAAAGTGAAGATATGGTAGCTTTGTTTAGAACCAGAGTAGCTGTTTCAATAGCTGGTAAAAGATTAACTACATATTGTGAATCAAAGTAGAGATTAAAAGGACAGCCTTGTAGCTTAGTAAAGGCAAAAATCACAGCGATTAGTGCAGGAGTTTCAGGGGGTTCCACTAATGATGAAAGAAAGAAAACTAAATTCAAGACTTTAAAGCCCTAGCCAGAAAGTTTATTCAAGGTCCATGTCTCATGCGGCTTGCTAGTTAGGAGGGCTCTTTGGGCTTAGAGCAAAGAACAAAGGCTGTAAAGTCATCCCAGGAACCAACTAGCCATTGAGATAAGAAAGACACACAAGGACAATCTCCATACAAGCTCAAGATAGTAATGGACCACCTGCTGATATGGTTTGGGTTTTAGCCAGATGTCCTGAAGACCAAGATAAACACCCTCCCTTTAGAGTTACTATCACATACTGGTCTCTGATGTTTAAATTGCCCATTTGTGTGTAACTGCGCTGATTCCTCCCCCAGTCCCAGACCCTTATTCTATAAAAACCCCTAACTTTCGAGCCTCGTGGCCGACATCTGTTACCTCCTGTGTGAGATGCAAGTCGGTCCGGAGCTCCATCATTAAACTACCTCGTGTGTTTACATCAAGACAGTCATTTTCGTGATTTTTGGGTGCGTGCCAAATCAGGAAGAGAGTGTGGGTTTCCCCACTAGGTTCTTTCAATGATAGCTACAGCCTTGCTTTTTGCAGATCCATCAGTAAAAGCTAAAGCTGCACTGGGCAAGGGCTCAATGAAATACTAAAATGTAAAGATAATCCATAGAGTTTTCAAAAATTGTAAAAAAGGATGACTGGGCAAATGGTGTAAACTCTGGCCTGTAAAGCTAATTCACACAATCTGCCAATCTTCTGAATGTAAAAGAACTTCAGTCAGTTGTTCATTGTTATACCCATTACTTCCTTACTGCACTTGCACCCTTTGAAAATCATGTGAGTCACCAGAGTAATCTAGGAGTGACAGGTTGATGAATCAATTCCAAGGGACCATCTTGCTATAACCCTCCTGTAGGGGTATGAACAATAGTCAGTACTATAAAGCCCCATGCATCATCAAGTTTTGGGATTTTTTTGTTTGTTTGTTTGTTTGTTTGGTTGGTTGGTTGGTTGGTTGGGTTTTTGGTTTTTTGAGACAGGGTTTCTCTGTGTAGCCTTGGCTGTCCTGGAACTCACTCTGTAGACCAGGCTGGACTCGAACTCAGAAATCTGCCTTCCTCTGCCTCCCGAGTGCTGGGATTAAAGGCGTACACCACCACGCCCGGCTCACATCATCAAGTTTTATCCTCTGTAGTGTTGTTTATTTGTAGCCTCCCTCAGCCTTGAAGCAGGCTGATCCATACTTTGACCTTGTTGCCACTAAGAAGATTACCTAGGAGAGAATCAGACGGTGAAAGAGATCAGACGGTGACTTCTGACCTTGATGGCTCTATTTGATCTTCTTCAAGACTCTGCTTCCTGCTGAAAGGTCCTTGAGATGTTCCGGAGACACACCCTGTAGATCGCCTAAGGGCTGGCTCCAGGCACCAAGAATGGGCTGGCAGGGGCGGGGGTGGGGTGGGGTGGGGTGGGCCTACACTATTTATAAACTCGGACTCTCAGTAAACTTCAGAAAGTTTTGAACAGAAAGTTTTGTCTTGGCCTTGTTCTTTTCACCGTCTGATCTCTTTCAGCCCCAGCCCACCTTTCAGGGGAAGCCAGTTCACCCAAGGAGCTAAAGGGATCTGCAATCCTATATGTGGAACAGCAATATGAACTAACCAGTACCCCCCCCTCCCCCCGAGCTCGTGTCTCTAGCTGCATATGAATCAGAAGATGGCCTAGTCAGCCATCAGTGGAAAGAGAGGTCCATTGGTCGTGCAAACTTTATATGCCTCAGTACAGGGGAACTCCAGGGCCAAGAAGTGGGAGTGGGTGGGGGAGCGTGTGGGGGACTTTTGGGATAGCATTGGAAATATAAATGAAATAAATACCCAATAAAAAAGAGAAAAAAAACCAATCTAACACAAACTGCTATCCGAAAGGAACGAACATTTGCTGCAAATATTTCACTAAGGGAGACCCTGAAATAAGCATAATTGGTATTTGCCTTCCTGGGGCTTGAGAAATTTAGGATGTTGGTACAGACTCCTCCACTGGAGAAGTGAATCCATCTCATGGTCATGGGAGACAGGAAGGATAATTCATCTTCCATAAAGGTGTATATATATCTTTCATATCTCAGTAGAGACTCCATCATTTCTTCATATGTGTGTGTGTGTGTATATATATATATATATATATATATATATATATATATATATATACACAGAGGAGGTTTTCCTGATAAAGCCTAGAACCTGAATGGAAGAGGAACAGCAGATGTCCAGCATGTCTTATTTTCCCTTGCATCTTTATCCTGTAATGTGGCTAATATACAATATACTCTGATAGGGTCTATGACACACCAAGGAAAATGGTGCTATTTGAGCCTAGGGATGTCCTGCCATGCAAGGAATACATATAAGATATTTAGCATTAGCACTCTATTTCCCAAACCAGTTTTTAAAAATATATATAATTAAGTTGCAGAATACTTGATCACATTACAAACCTGAGATTGCGAACTGGAAAAGCCTGGTGTGTGTGTATGTGTGTGTGTGTGTGTGTGTGTGTGTGTGTGTTGATTCAGCCCTAGCACAGAGCTTCACCCCAAGAGCTTTCAGTTTACTGTAAACAAGTAGTTGTGATGTGGCTCCGCACTAGTGCACACCTTTATCCCAGGAGCCTTCTGTAAATAAGAGCTAAGTAAAGCCAACAACAGGTCAAGAGCAGAGCAAACAACCGTTGGCAGGAACTAAACATAAGAAAACCCAGGAAAGAGAAAGGAGGATCTTTCATTTGAAGGCATTTAAGACATCGTGGAAGAGGGTTTCCCTTCAGGGATGTTGGTGGAAGGTAGGAACATCAGATGTATGCTTTCTCTGCCTCTCTGAGCTAACAAACTTTCACCATAGCATATTCATTTGGTAAACCAAATGTTTGGGATTTGGCTTAAAAACAACATAATTACACTTGACTTTTAATTTTATGTCATATTTTTTAAAGATTATTTTGGGCTGGAGAGATAGCTCAGGGTTTAAGAGCACTGGCTATTTGCTCTTCCTGAGGTCCTGAGTTCAATTCCCAGCAATCAAATGGTACCTCACAACCATCTGTAATGGGATCTGATGCACTCTTCTGGTGTGTCTGAAGACAGCTACAGTGTACACATATGAATGAAATAAATAAGTCTTTTTTAAAAAAGGTTTATTTTAAATTCTTTAAGGTAGGTGTTTTACGATGTACTTTAATATCATATACAGAAGACTAAACAATGAGAGATATAATTGGTCTTTTCCCCATCTTGTTTCTGTAAATAAATTTCATTTGAACATAGCATGACTAAAAACACAATTTTGGACACACACAAGATATTTTAACTATTTAAAATTAATGACTCTTAACTTTTAGATTTTAATTGCTATTCTTTTAACAATTTACATTAAATTAGAAAACACACGTTTTAAATGGTGTTTTAGACTCTGTATCAATAGTAAAAGTCAGCACTGCAGTTAAAATATTTCAGGGTTGACAATCACATATCCACTAAACAAACACATCACTTCTGCTGTCTGAGTGCATGAGGCTTGGGTCCTTATTTCAATACACTGCCAAGTTGGTATAATATGAAAGAGTCATATGAGAAATACCATTCTGAAACTAAAAGAAATAGGAGATGCTTTGTTCTGGAACCAAACATAACTTCAATATGTTCTGTTAGCCTTTCCTGGGGAGGAAAACACTAATGACTTTTCAGCCCAGGTTAGAACCAATACAGAACATTTCACTAACCACCAACTTGGTGTGAGATGTGAGTTTACAGAGCTTCCTTCACAGCTAGGAGAAATGTTATGACAAGAGACTGGGTGACCCCGCTAGGAAGTAATGACAGTCATCCCTTCACAGCCCAGATCTCATAATCTGGGCACCTAAATGGCCAAGTTACAATATGGCAACAGTTTCATTTCCTATTTATAGTTAAGAAAGAAACTCATCCATCCATACAAGATTGAAGGTTGAGGATATTGATGGGGAGGTTACAGCAAAGAGCAGTCTCTACTGTTCTCTGGTGACATTTTTCGAATTGGTGATGCTAGACGTTAGATGTTTGTGCTGACCTTCCAAAATAATTAACTTAATTGTCTGCACTATAGAGCGATTGGCTTTGGATAGATCTGAAGGATTGGTCAAGTTCTTACCACGTCCCACACACTTACACAGTTTGTGTTCAGAATGAATCAATTGATGTCTTTTAAGGCCTGAAGAAATATATACTTTTTAAGAACTCCTTAAGACCTGACTCCAGTATGGGACTGTCTTGTGTTGAGTAAAGCTATAAAGACTAACAAAGGCTACTCATCATCCCCCACACTGATAGTGGTTTTCTTCAGTGATCTTTTTTTTTAATGCCTTCAAAGGGAAGAAGATGAGGAAAGAAATTTACCACCCTGTTCACACTTGTAAGGTTTCTTTCCTGTGGGAATTGTTTGATGTTCCTGAAAGTGTAGACAACAGTAAAATCTTTTACCACATTCTTCAACCTGTAGGGATTCTCTCCAGAATGAATTCTTTGATGTTGCTTCGGCATTGAAGGATAGCAAAAGGCTTTACCACATTCTTCACACCTGTAGGTTTTTTCATCAGTATGGTTTTTCTGGTGTATAAAAAGTGATGAGCGGGGGGCTGGTGAGATGGCTCAGTGGTTAAGAGCGCTGACTGCTCTTCCAAAGGTCCTGAGTTCAAATCCCAGCAACCCATGGTGGCTCACAACCATCCATAACAAAAATCTGATGCCCTCTTCTGGAGTGTCTGAAGACAGCTATAGTGTGCTTACATATAATAAATAAATAAATAGTTTTTAAAAAACTGATGAGCGAGTGCTAAGGGCCTTATGACACTCTTCACACTTGTAGGATTTTTCTCCAGTGTGATGTCTCTGGTGTATGGAAAGTGTGTTATGAGAACTAAGGGCCTTACCACATTCTCCTCACTTGTAGGGTTTCTCCCCTGAATGAATTCTCTGGTGTTGAATAAGTTGTAAGTTATGATCAGTGGCCTTGCTGTGGTCATTAAACTCATTGTCTATTCTTTCTGCTGAGAAAAAGTTGAGATATGAACAAGAGCTAAGGAATATTCTTTATAGTTAGAATGCTTAATTTAAAAATGGAAACATTAACATATATATGTATGTATATATATGTATGTGTATATATGTATAATATATATATATTTAATCCTAAATAAACATCTACAGTATATTTCAAGACCTGTAGACATAGAGGACAATTAACAAAATAGAGTAGGTGGAAATAATCTATACTTCTATTGGACAACCAAATAGAACATAGAAATAGTGGCATATTATTCAGAGCTAAATAGCTAAGGAATTTGTAAGGGCAGTTTTCTAGGAGAAATATGCCCATCAAGCAATATAGGAGACAAGCCTGAAGAAAATGTTCATTGTGCTTAAATGAGATTGGATGAACATTGAAATACACAACTTTTATATTCAGCATAGACATTTATGCTGACATAAAACAGCATAGACAGTTTTGAATGTACAAAAGTTACACTGCATACAAGTACAGTCTCCAGAAGACAACATAATATATCTCAGCAATTCAAGGCAGTATTTTATGTTTTTATGTTTTCTTTTGCTGAAAAGAAAATTGCTGAAAAGCATATTGGTGATCTGTTAAGCACTTCCTCCTAGTTGCCGACAGTTTTGATCTTTGACTACATCTTTGACTATATATCCACAAAGGGCATGTGTTTTCAATCCTTGTTACTGAGTATGTGATAAGAAAACCTTTAGAGAATATCTTCATTATTCACAAAGAACTCAGTTGAGATGACTTTCATTAAACATGAGGGTGAAATGGAGAAACTCATGAGAGGTTACTGTCTTACAAGTTTCACACGTAGGCATGTAGAAAATGTGAAATGTTATGAGGCATAAAAGCAGTAAAAGGGCAGTTACTAAACTGCCCAGTGTGACTGACTCCATTTTGCCTGAGTTCTTTCCAACTGCTCACCCAAGCTCACTCCTGCTGAGAAAACACTGTCATGTAGCCTCACCTGCAGCATTATAAGATCCACTCTTTTACAACATAAAACAAATAGTTTGAATAAATGGAAGAGAAACTCTTGAAAATTTAGACCCCTGGCCTGCCTCTGGTATCAGTAATTGTTCATGTGGGAAAGGGACAAAACATAAGGCACAAAACAGCTGAGACATCATACATTAAGCAGATTATTTAATCACTCATCCACAGAAATAACATAAGGCGATTTAACTGAAAAGCTTTATCCATTACTTCTTCAGTCAACATATTTACTCTTAAAGGAGACCCATGAAAGGAATTCCCCAAACATATCAAGGCCAGAAAGTCCTGAAATTGCCAAAGTATTTCCTGACAGCAAAACCCAACCTAGTACTTCTGGTCCTCCAAGGAGGTAGGTAGGGATATTTTGTCTGGTCCAGACTGAGGTAAGGGGGAAAACTCCTATTATTCAAACCATAATGATTTAATAGTATGTGCACAGGTAATATTAATTCATCACTGTACTGGCTAGTTTTGTGTCAACTTGACACAGGCTGGAGTTATCACAGAGAAAGGAGCTTCAGTTGGGGAAATGCCTCCACAAGATCCAACTGTAAGGCATTTTCTCAATTAGTAATCAAGGGGGGGAGATCCCCTTGTGGGTGGGCCAATCCCTGGGCTGGTAGTCTTGGTTCTCTAAGAAAGCAGGCTGAGCAAGCCAGGGGAAGCAAGCCAACAAAGAACATCCCTCCATGGCTTCTGCATCAGCTCCTGCCTTCTGAGCTGCTTGAGTTCCAGTCCTGACTTCCTTGGGTGATGAACAGCACTATGGAAGTGTAAGCCGAATAAACCCTTTCCTCCCCAACTTCCTTCTTGGTCATGATGTTTGTGCAGGAATAGAAACCCTGACTAAGACAATCACATTACCCTGTGTGTGTAGTTCAGATTTATCCTTTTTCTAATTTAATTGATATTACCCAGTATCTTCTAAGCTGAACAACTACCATCTTCATAACTCTAGCTGTGCTTGCTAAAAATGATCATGCCTGGGCATGTAAGATGTTAACTG
Organism: Mus caroli; assembly: GCF_978045245.1. Lineage (NCBI taxonomy): Eukaryota > Metazoa > Chordata > Mammalia > Rodentia > Muridae > Mus > Mus caroli. The sequence continues at coordinate 53,504,140 of NW_028227270.1, read as the reverse complement.
TTCTTTTTTAAAGGGGGATATATGCAAGGTCACTGAAGTCTCAACTGGGTATCTAGTCACTCCTCTCAGCTGGTTATATGGAGTGAAGCATTAACTTGATGGGCTTTCAATGCTTTCTGGAGACAATAGATTATACAGGCCACAGCCAGAAAAACTAAAACTGGGTTGTGGGATCAACCTCTGCAGTCATGAGAAAACTTGTTATAAGTAAGGGGGCCCCAGAAAAAAATAGATATATTTTTTAACAGCCATCTCTTCATGAAGTTTTCTTAGAATCAATGGTAAATTTACTTGTTACATTATCATCTCTCCATTTGAAATTGCTTAAGGAAGGGAGATATAGGTAAAGGGTCAGATGCCTGGTCCAAAGCAAATGAGGAATCTCAATTGATTCTTCTGTCAGGTACAGACTGAACTCCTGTTCTATCCTTCCTCCTCTTGGTTGTTTACAAAAGTTGCTCTGTTACCCAGTGCTACTAACATCCCTAAACCTCTGACTGACATGTAAAATTTCTACCACAGTGTGGTCTCCCCTCCCCCAGCCTGAAACCTGCTTGCTCAGGGGTGGAGCTTCCTGCTCATTCGTTCTGCCACGCCCACTGCTGGACCATGCCGCTTTGCTGTTTGGAGCCACACACTTGCTCACCCTGCTACTGGACCCTGAGATTATTTGGCGGGAATTGGGTCCCCTCCCCCTTCCTTCATAACTGAGTGTCGGAACAAGTAAAATTGAGCTTTGATCAGAGTGATTTTGACTTGGCTCCGTTCTTTCTTCTGCCCGTCTAGTTCCTCTCTTGCAGCCCGAGTTGCCATCTCAGTTGAACCGTTCGTTGCAAGCTGCTGGTCGGCAGCAACACCACAGAATCAACGAAACCATTTTAAAAGGTTACAAAGAAATGATTTGAAGCTATAACTCTAGTAAAATTATTTTTAAAAAAGATTTATTTATTTATTTTATGTATATGATTATACTGTAGCTGTACAGATGGTCGTGAACCATCATGTGGTTGCTGAGATTTGAACTCAGGACTTTTGGAAGAGCAGTCAGTGCTCTTAACTGCTGAGTCATCTCTCCAGCCCTCTAGTAAAAATATCAATTTATTTAAGTGAGGTAAATTCTATTATTAAAGAGGCAAACAAAACCTTAACAGCTTGAAGCCAAGTGATAAGAGTTCCAACTGTGTTGCCCAGGCCTTATGGAGGATGAGACTTAAAGATAGTATACTTAAGGATCAATATTCATTAAAAGTCCCTAAAGTTCTGAAGGGTATATTCATGTTAACAAAATGAACTTAAAGATGTCTATCTAGTCACTTATATCTTTGGTAATTTTGTTAAACTTTGGGCAATTAAAGAAATGGAGTCACTTCAGGGTCTTTAGCTGTCGTAGGATTTTTCCTGTCCAATTACATTAGTGCAGAGGAGGCCTGTGATTAGACAGGGAAAAGGGAGGCAGGGCTAAGAGTGTCAGAGACAAAGAGCCTCTCAGAGGAGAGAGAGAAGAAGATGGTAGCAGATGTATATCAGCGTAGCTATGATTGGCCACAGGTTGGTACGATATCATGAAGGTTGGAATATTGGGCTAAAGATTTTATCATTATCAATGGGATCTGAAATTATTGTATTGGCATCTTATATAAATTGTGATATTATTGATACATAAATCTGATTGGTTAATTAATATTTAAGAGTCTTGATTCTACCCGGGTATTGGGAATTGTGATGTGATGGCTGACTGGGGGTGCATGGGGCATGCATGGTACTGAGAAGAACTCGAGAGGCCCCTGCTGGGAGATGGCCTGGCAGAAGCCCTATGGTCCAGCGTAGCTGGAGAGTTGGCAGGCCATTTTTTAATATTTCCTGCAACACATATCCATACTGCTAGGAGTCTCAGCTAAAGAGATATAGATAATGGAACCTGATGTGACCAGGCAGGACCCCCAGAGGAGTGATAAGAAAATGAACCCACCCACAAAACTTTTGACCCAAAATTTATCCTGTCTACAAGAAATACAGGAGCAGAGACTGAGGGAATGGCTAATCGTGACTGGGTTAACTTGTGACACAACCCATGGCAAGAACCAATCCCTGACACTATTAGTGATACTCTGGTTATGCTTGCAGACAGGAGCCTAGCATAACTGTGATCTGAGAGGCTCCATCAAGAAGATACAGATACAGAGGCCCACAGTCAAACATTGGGTGGAAGTCAGGGAGTCTTATGGAAGAGTTGGAGTAAGGACTGATGGCTCTGGAGGGGGTTGGAACTTCACAGGAAGACCAACAGAATAAGTGAGCCCAGACCCTTGGGGGCTTTCAGAGACTGAACTACTCAAAGAGTAAGGGCTGGACCAAATCCCCTGGCACATATAGAGCAGATGTGCAACTCTGTGTTCATGTGTGTCCTCCAACAACTGGAGGGAGGCTGTCTCTAAAGCTGTTGCCTATCTATGGATCCCATTCCCTTAACTAGGCTGCCTTGTCTGGCCTCAGTGAAACAGGAAGCACCAGACCTGCAGAGACTTGATATTCCAGGGAAGAGGAAAACTCAGGGCGAGCATCCACACTCTCAGAGGAGAAGGGAAGGGAGAAGGGAGGGAGAAGAAAGGAGGAGATTGTGTGAGGGGCAGACAGGGTGTGTGTGTATGGAATGGGGGTAGGGGATTCTGGGTCCCTATCCAGAGCTGGTTATCGTAAAATCAGGCTGAGCTCTGCTGCATTCTTGTCTCTTTGTGGATTGTTGTTCCCTGTTTGCTTTGAAGCCTGAGGGGAGTTGTAAGACCCCCTTTCGGGGACCCCCACTCTAGTCTCGGGAGAGAGAGAGTGCACCCAAAGAAACATGAGAATCCTTGTTGCAAACACATAAGGCAGTTTAATGGTGGGGCTCTGGGTTGAAACATATCTCACGCAGGAGACAGTGGATTCGACCCCAAGGCTCAAAAGCTAGGGGTTTTTATGCGATAAAGGGCTTAGGGTTGGGGAATTCAGCATAGCGACACACTATTGGTTTATTCAAACATCAGCAGAAAAATTACATGTACGTGCAGATCAGGGTGTCAGAGTTCTGTGAGTTGGATGTTTATCAATGTTAGCAGAGTATCTGGTCAATTTGAGTCAGTTCAGATAGCCCTGTAATGTCTTCACATTCCTCTTTATCTTTATGGTCAAGCTGTTCCCAGGAATGTTTTAACTACAGGGCATGCCTGGGTTTGTTTTTCTTTGTTCTCAGCCCCAGACAGCCTCTAGGCTCACAGACAACCAGCAATTTCTGAGTACTTTATATGACTTACAGGTCTTGAAATTTCATCTTTCTTTCAGGATCACCACACTCCAGGGACTATACATACGGTTAAAATATTTTTCGGTATAAAAGAGCTTACACATACACATGTTGACAACTGAAAGTCCTGGTGAAGGAGAATGTTCTTGTCAACACTAAGCATGCCCAGCCATGAATGTGAAATCAAATGAGGATACTGCTCTGATGAGGTGGCTCTGGCTGTCGTCTGGGTTTCCTGCATTTGTCCAGAGTTCAGCAGCGACACAAAGCACAGTGACATGGGACAGGAGAAGGAGGAGGCAAGGGGTAGAACAGTAAAGGAAGAACTCACAGACTAATATCATTCAAGGTTCTGAACATACGGGGAAATCAGCATGCAAAGAACTAAAAGCACACTGAAAATTTAACATAGAACAGAATCTGCTGTTCTTTAGTCATTTTCCCTTTCTGTCTTTTCTCTGATGGGTATTGGTTGTTGTTTGTGGCATTCCTAAAGTGTGTTTTACACACATGACACCATGAATCAGTGTGCTGTAGTTGAGCAACATGTTTGCTATGCTGTTTTATTATTTCAAAATTTTCTAATTTTAGGATATATATTTTTCATGTCTTATTGAGTAATGACCCAGAATGACCGACGAGAATAGTCATATATTATTTTTTCATTTTATTAATACATGAAAATATCAGCAGTTTATGTATTAATGGGGACCTTTAAAATAATTGTATAGATAAGCTTTGATCCTTTTTCTAAGTATTGTTGTGCTCATCTCAAACAGTGTCTTCTCAGATTCTAAGATGTACCCCACATAATCCTTACACACATCCAGCCTTCAGGGCAACAAGACTGCAAGCTTCTCTCTCTCCCACTATTCCAGAGTGTCCATTGCTCAGGAAGGCCCAGAGCCTTGGCTTTCTGACATCAGTAGTCCATAGTAAAAAATTGTTTGACCTCCTTCTTCTATAAGTTACAATTCTGTATCTTTAGTTTAAAAATAGCTCAACAATTTCAGTGTGAGATGAGAACATGCTGACACTCCAGGTGTCATGGTGAATGGCTTCAATCCCAAGACTAGGGAGGCAGAGGCAGGGAGATCTCTGTGAGTTCCAGTTTAGCCTGGTCTACAAAGTAAGTTCCATGACAGCCAAGAGAAATTCAGTCTTGGAAACAAAAGAAAAACAAACAAACAAAAAGCAAAACAAAACGACAGGCTGACATAACCATTGTGGGCCAAGCACACATTCTTTTTTACAATTACTCAACCCTAAATTAGGTATGGAGGCCCCTTTTAAGGTTTAAGAAACCTCAAGGTGAAACAGGGTTCAGATTTTCCACAAGAGGACTTCTCTGCTGCATGTGTGGTGCTCTCATCCCTGCCCGAAACTTTTCTATAGCACCTCATTCTGGCTCATTAGTCTCCTATATTCAAGAATTTCCCACCTGTTACCTATTGCACCTCGGATTTTCCCTCTCTTAGTTCTTTCAATGACGCAGAAAATGAACACAATCAGACCTGAAGACTGTTACAAGAAGCCAACTACAGAGTACAGGAGTGACAAGACCTCATTTTCTCTAAAGATACTGAGGAATCTTGTTGTGGATATGCCTGGTGCTGTTTGTAGGTTGATGCTCATTCTGCTCTCCTGGGGGAGGTTGTGGACAAGGAGTGAGTCATGCTCAGGTGACTTTTTGTGAACCAATCCCCTAATGAATAAAGAAGCCAATCACGGGGTGAGTAGGCGGGACTTCCTGGTTCAGAGGACAAGATGTTATTACAAGTGTCTCGGGATCCGCAGGATTTGCCACTGGAGGAATCAGATTTAATAGGATTTACAAGTTAGGACTTTAATTGTTGCACCCAGAGATTGAGTTACGGTTGTTTCTGAACTACGTTTGTGTTGTGTTTTCCTTCAAGAAGCAGCTGGTCGTGTTTAAGAGAGAAAGGTTCAGAGGGAAAGCGTGGTTTTGCCTGAGGTGCACCACAAAGGTCATGGGGGGTTTGAAGCATAGGGCTGTTGTGGAAATGACCCGCCAGTGGTAATTTAGTGAGCTGGGTGAAGAGATTTTGGAGTTCGGAGTCAGAGTCTCCATGTGATACAAACAGGTCAGCCATTGCCTGCCCGTGCATGGCCGGCCAGGTTGCCGGAGCAGAGGCACTAGTGCAGGGTCTTTTTTTTTTTTTTTTTTTTTTTTTAATGTTTCCCCGCAACAGAATCTGACTGCATCCACATGAGAATGGAGCAGCTAGTAAAGCATGCTTCCCGGCAAAGTTGTCCCATGAACTCCTGAACCACCACAGAGACTGCTGACCATCATTAGCTTGAAGTCCTGGCCCTTGCACTATTAATCTACTCCTGGGCTAGCAGGCTGCTCCAGTGTACCAGAAGTACAGGATGAAGTCAGAAAACACACAGTGTCCAAAGGAAACCATCACCTAGGGCACAATCCTATTCGCCCTGAGTTGCAACCTCAAGTGTCCCAGTCAGTTCAGCATGGCAGGTCAAAGCAGCTTCTTCTGCCCTCCCACCCAGCCCAGGTTCGCTCCCTCTGAGACAGAGCCCCAGGCTGTGCTGTTTCCTGGACCAATGTCCACATCACAGACAATAGGAATGTCACAGCTGCACAGGACTCTCGCAAAACTCTGGGGGAAGAGCCCTGTGTTAAGCAAAAGCCTGGTAGAGGTTTACAGGTTAGCTCCCTGTGACATCACAGTACCCAGACAACATTTCCCCGAAGTCCATCCAAAGGAATTCCTGGAACCCAGTTGGAACACTTTCTCTGGGTCCTGAATTTGTCCCTAGCAACCCAAGGTAGAGAGTAGAAGGAAAGAAGCAGAGTCTACAGTACATTTTTGGGGAGTCGGGCTGGTCGCCGCCCCACGTCCCCTGGATCCAAAACAGGAGATATCGTGAATGTGAGTTGAATCTGTGACAGAAATCTTAAGAGTACAAGTCATTTCTGGGCCATATGTTGTAGTTTTAATCTCTTTTAAAAAAAAATCACGCTGACTCTGTTGTATTTTTAAATAAGGAAGCAACACACTGATGTGGAAAAGAAAATCATCTTAAAGATTCATTGATTTCTTTTAACTGCCAGCGGCTCTTGATGCCTCTCTGGTTCTCACGCTCACTGAGAATCTCCTGTTGGTGATGGCACCAAAATTCTCACAAACTTACAAAACATTTGCCCAGCCCCATATCTACTAGCCTTTCAACTCAGGCACAGTTTACGCTGTTTTGAATCTTATTATTCTTCACGGTCATATCCTGACTACAGCTACTATGGTTGAAAATATTGCCAGTATTTTCTCTCCTCACTCACTCGCACTCATGAGATCCTTGGGTGTTTGCTAAGTGTGCTGTTACCTTAAAGGAAACCGGTGCAAGGTGAGCAGACTGGACTACTGTTGCTGCTTTCTTGTGCTCACATTGTGAGGTAAGGGAGGCAGGACTTGTCCACCTGTGGTGACTGCAGGAGCCTCCTGAGCAAAAGCTGTAGCCTTGGCAGGAGTCGGGCTTCCGGTCTGCACTTCTTTATCTTTCTCAGACCTCAGCCATCAGGAAAGCTAACCAGCCATGGAGGCCAGGAACCAACCACACTAGGTCCAGGGGGTGTGGAGCCATGATTTCTGTGCCAGAGGGCACAGAACCTGTTTGGTTCTCAAGTTAAGAGAAGCTTTAGTGGTTCCTAATGCCTGTTGTCTCTGCTAGAACTCAAAGCCTGCTTCCTCTGAGATAGGAAACTCCCTCTGTCTCTGAGATTCCTTTGCCTTATGACTGTGGTCTGCCTTTGTTTCTGCCCCAACATGCCTGGATTTGGGAGGTGACCTATCCCCCACAGATATCGTATCTACTGGCTATGAATGAAACTATACCCCTACATTCTCAATTGTTACAGCTGTGCTGGCAGCATCCAGCACTGGCTGGATATAAGGTACTGTCCTTACTATCACCCACAAAACCTGCCTTGTACATGTAAATATTTGTCACTTCCTGCCCAAAAGGAGTATTTTCTGAGATTATCATGCTAATGAGCAAGTTGCCCCAGGGAGGTCCTAGAGTTCTCATTGACTTTAATCTATCCAGAAAGTAACATTAAGTTATGGACAGGACCTTTCTGCTGCTAATTGGGGCAGAGGGATGGGAGCAGAATGGAGCAGGGTAAGGAGGCCAGGTAGTGCCATATAAATGAGGGACTGCCCCATGCAACAGCCTTACACTATATGGATGGATATTGAACCCCATGTGGGATGCCCAGAAACCTCCACAAAACACACACACACACACACACACACACACACACACACACGAAGCACTTACTATCACTACAGGATACTGACACCTAATAATAATTTGGAATATATAACACAGTAGCCTAATGGATTCTAAATGTTCTTAGCATGAAAATCATAATTGTTTGAGGAGCTAGATTTGCTACACTTATTATATAATTGACAAGTGTACTGAAACCATATCCTACAGCATATATGTTGGAGATTGGGCCTGGGATAGCAGGGGAAGGTTTAGGAGTGCCCAGCCTTTGAGGTAGCCAAGGCATTTTTAAAATAAGGTAATGGGTGTGTGTTTCATTCTAGAATCGAAAAATAGCTCCTGGGCAGGTAGACACGTGTGTAATGAAAACTCATCACTACAAATATACAACTAGTTACTCTGGGTCAATTAGTAATAAGCACTTAAAATGAAGAATCCCGTGAATGCCTAAATAAAACTACACAAGTATTAAGGAAATTGAAAGTACATGTCAGGAATTCCAATTTTTGATAAGATGAAATTGAGTGGGGAGAGGAAATGAGAGCCATAACACTGGTTCTAAAGGACAATGGCTGTGTCACACATGTGGCTAGAGAGTAATAAAAATATGAAGCTGAATAGGAAATGAAAGGTCTCTTCCTAAGCTTGGTGTTTTCTTTGGCATGGCAGCACAGTTGTCTTCACACCATATGCAGAGCTTACACCAGTTTTTCATTACATACATTTTCAAATAAGCAAGAATCTCATTCTGAGTTTTTCTACTTGCTATGCATGATTATCTTGTTTCTGTTGCTTCTAACAACAATAATATATATGAAGCTTTTGAAGTGTTCACCTCTACATAGTATCTTGTAAACATCCCATATTATGATGTATGTTACCAAATGAAAAGGAGGAATAATTTTTTAATGGGATGAAATAATAAATGAATGTGTGTCTTACAATGTTTACTATTTCAGAAAACTATTAAATAATACTAAACAGTATCAGAGCACATAAATGGTAAATTATAACTTAATGTACTTTCATAAAGAATATATTATGTGATGCATGAAAACAGTTATATTAGAATTAGCATCAAAATGAAAAGCAATCATTTATCAAAGCTCTATGAAGATCAGATGTGTGTGTTTCAGGATGTATAGTTGACCATTTAATAATGAGAAGTCAATTATTTCAAAATTAATTTCTGCTTTAGCAGTTCTCAAGTTTCTTCTGAAAACATGTTTAAGAGTTCTCTCAGAGCTAAAGTTCATCACATTATAATTGTGTATTTCAGCCAATGTGAATGACTACCAAAAATGTGTGCACTGTAAGGCAGAAGAGGTTCTATAGTAAATTCCTGTGAGAATTTGACATAAAATACAAGGGTCAAAAAGGGCCTAAACTTATTTCTATAAAGCATATGATATAAAAGTAATTATGATAAGTGGATAAATAATGATATATATAACACAAAGGACAATATGCTATAAATTACATGAAGCACATCAAATCAACATTAGGAGCCGACTGAATATCCCACAATTCCCCAGTAATAAGTAATTAAAATGTTACTTAGGTCCTTTATGTTCTCATTTGTTTCTTTGCTTTGATAAACTCCATGACCCAAAAACTGCTTGGGAAAGAAAGGGTGTATTTCATCTTACACATTACAGTCCATCCTTGAAGGAATACAAGGCAGGTACTTAAGGCAGAAACCTGAGCAAAGATCATGGAGGAATGCTATTTGCTGGCTCATTCCTAGTCTCATTTTCAGGTACCTTTCTTATAGAGCCCAGGTCCACAGCCTAGGGACGGTATTGCCCACAGTGGACTGGACCCTTCTACATCAATTGCACTCAAGAGACTGTAACAGCTGGGCGTGGCACATGCCTTTAATCCCAGCACTTGGGAGGCAGAGGCAGGCAGATTTCTGAGTTTGAGGCCATCCTGGTCTACAAAGTGAGTTCCAGGACAGCCAGGGCTATACAGAGAAACCCTGTCTCAAAAAAACAAAACAACAACAACAACAACAAAACCAAACAAACAAAAAAAGAGACTGTAACAGTCACACTCACAGGCCACACTGATACAGACCATTCTTCAGCTGAGGTTCCTTCTTCCTAGGTGTCTCAGGTGGACAGCCAATATTAGCCTTCACACCTCACTAAAGTAGTTTTTCTATCTTAGTAAAAAAAAAACTATGTAAAACTTAGTAAGAAAAAAAGCAGTAAAAAGGCAATGCAATACTAATCACAATACTGACAATACATTAAAAACAGCTTCTTTTTATTTTCAAAAGTTACTAAACTTCATATTCTAATAATGTATCTATGGACTTTGGGGGTAAAAAAAACAGACTCGGAAACCTCAGGACTCAGTCTTGTTCTTCTGATAAAATCACTAGTCGTGAACTTTTCACTCTTAAAAACTGAGCTTATAATTTGGATTTATAACACACTGATGTCCTCACAGACTTATCTGCATGACCCAAAGTGTGTAATGAGTTTTTATATTACACCAAACATTTTCCTGCCGATTATAAGCAGTATTTGTTCCTTGGCTAAATTCTCTACAACTCCTGGAATTTGTCTCTTATATCTCTTAAGATCTATTTGATTTTGCAACACAGTGTACACATTGCTTCTTACTGTAAGAGTTCGGGCGTCTCAGTTTTATGTGCTTGACTGCGTTCCTTCCTGAGTCATTATGCACGTATACAGTTTGATTATAATTCACTGGTGCTGAGTGTGCATTCCCCACAATACTTGCATTTGTGGAGTTTCTGTAAAATGAAAATTTTGATGTTGCATAAGTATAGATTGCTCATCACGGCCATCTTCTTCACGTTATAAGATCTCTCCTGCATTTAATGGAAGAGGGTAAATAAGGCTTGAGCTATTATTAAAGGTCTTCCCTTGTTCCTTTCCTTCTCATATGAATTCGTTAGAGTTGAATTATCAGTAAATGATTATGGAAGGCTTTGCGACATGGTTGAGCTAATCTGGGTTTTCTCTAGTATGAATTCTATAGTGTCGAGTAAAGCTAGAACAGTCTTTAAAGGCTTTCCCACATTGTTCACATTTGTAGGGCTTCTCACCAGTATGGAGTCTCCAATGATTTTTAAGATTTGAAGAAGAGTTAAAGGCCTTGCCACATTCTTCACATTTGTAGGGTTTCTCTCCAGTATGAATTCTTTCATGTTGAGCAAGGCTTGAAGTATAATGAAAGGCTTTGCCACAGTCTTTACATTTGTAGGGTTTCTCTCCAGTATGAATTCTTTGGTGTTGAATTAGATTATAACAATTATTAAAGGCTTTCTCACATTCTTTGCATTTATAGGGTTTTTCTCCACTATGTATTTGCTGGTGTTTCATAAATCTTGAGTAAATGCTAAAAGCTTTTCCACACTCATTACATTTATATGGTTTCTCTCCAGTATGAATTCTCTGGTGGTAAATAAGGTTTACAGAACAGTAAAAGGTCTTGCCACATTCCTTGCATTTGCTGGGTTTCATGCCAGTATGGATTCGACGATGCTTATACAGATATGAAGAACAGCTAAAGGCCTGCCCACAGTCATCACACTTATAGAGTTTCTCTCCCCTATGAATTTGTTGGTGTTGGTGAAGGCTGGAAGAACAGTTAAAAGCTTTGCCACATTCTTTACATTTGTAGGGTTTTTCTCCAGTATGAGTTTGCTGGTGCTTAGAAAGAAGAAAGCGAACATTAAAGGCCATACCGCATTCTTCACATTTGTAAGGTTTCTCTCCAGTGTGAATTCTCTGATGGTTTGAGAGTGTTGTGCGAACACTAAAGGCCTTGCCACATTCTTCACATTTGTAGGGTTTCTCTCCAGTATGAACTCTTCGGTGAACAGTAAGTCCTGAACAATTAGTAAAAGCTTTACCACATTCTTCACATCTGTAGCGTTTCTCTCCAGTATGGATTCTTTGATGCTTACCCAGATATGAAGAACAGTTAAAAGCTTTGCCACACACTTCACATTTGTAGGGTTTCTCGCCAGTATGAATTCTTTGGTGCTGTTTAAGGCTGGAAGAATAATTAAACGTTTTGCCACATTCTTCACATTTATAGGATCTCTCTCCAGTATGAATTCTTTGATGCTGAATAAGGACTGAGTTCCTATCAAAGGCCTTCCCACACTCTTTACATTTATGCGGTTTTGATCCTGTTAAAAAAGTATTGAAGTATTAATAAAAGCATACCATTATATACTTTATACTATACATTAAAATATATTTTATATTTATACTGTTCATTCTTAATAGGAATACAGTGTTATGGGTTTTTTTTGTTTTTGTTTTTGTTTTTTTTGTTTTTTTTTTTTTTGTTGTTGTTGTTGTTTTTTGTTTTTTTTTTTTTTGAGATAGGGTTTCTCTGTATAGCCCTGGCTGTCCTGGAACTCACTTTGTAAACCAGGCTGGCCTTGAATTCAGAAATCCGCCTGTCTCTGCCTCCCAAGTGCTGGGATTAAAGGCATGTGCCACCAATGCCCGGCTAAGGGCGTCATATCTTATTATGGATGGTTGTGAGCCACCATGTGGTTGCTGGGATTTGAACTTAGGACCTTTGGAAGAGCACTCAGTGCTCTTACCCGCTGAGCCATCTCACCAGCCCCACAGTGTTATGTTTTACAAAAATAATATAATCACCTTAAAAATCAAATAATGAAAAACTTTTTAGTTAATCTAGAAGCAGCATAAGGCTTTGCTAGTGGAACATGTCTGTCAGTAAATACAAATGTTATGCAATTTCTAGGAGTGCTCATTTAGAAGGTTACAATAACTATTAACCAATGAAGAGAGAAAATAAATATCACTTGAAATCAGGAATAATATTTTTATAAGCAAATGATAACACCCGCAATTGACCTATGGTATAGGTGTCTTAATGTGTTACATTGTCCATAAAGAATACAATGATTAATACTGTCGTCTAGAAAAATATAGTGGATAGAGCTAAGCATATTATTATAAAATGTAAAGGAGTCTTGACTTAAAAACTGAAACATAGAAAATAGAGTGTCAAAATCATAAAAAGAGAATAAGTTTGGGAGCCAGAAATTTTTGAAAGACTATCGAAGCTCTGCAAATCAAAATTTATCTAGATATGTAGTTTTCAGCTGTGACTACACACTTATAAATGCACAGCATTTTAAAATACTATTATTGACTAAGCAGCAATAAATAAAAGTAAACCCGCCGGGCGTGGTGGCACACGCCTTTAATCCCAGCACTCGGGAGGCAGAGGCAGGCAGATTTCTGAGTTCGAGGCCAGCCTGGTCTACAAAGTGAGTTCCAGGACAGCCAGGGCTATACAGAGAAACCCTGTCTCGAAAAACCAAAAAAAAAAAAAAAAAAAGAAAAAAAAATAATAAAAATAAAAGTAAACCCATTGCTCATAAGAAAACATTACAGGGCCAGCAAGATGGCTCAGAAGGTCAGGAGCACTGATTGCAAGTCTGAACATCTCTCCTCCATCCCTACAACCCACAGGCTGGAAGGAGAAAGTCAACCCTTGTATTTTATCATCTGATGTCACAATAAGCAGTGCCATGTGCACACACATGCACACCTGCACAGACAGGAAATCTCTGATGAATCTCATTTGGCTAATGAGCATGTAAATGGGGTTAGAGATGCTCATCTGCGGTGTTAATGTGTTACTAAGGCTGTTAGAATGGTGTACCCATTTTCTGAGTCATAGAAAGTAAAGTCTGTTATAATCTAGGCCCTCCCAGGAAAAATAAAAGGACAGGGACCATGGAGATGGTTCCACAGTCAATATGCCTGCCTCACAAGCATGAAGACTGGAGTTTGTACACCAGAACCTTTGTAAATGTAGGGTGGGTATGGTGGCCAGCTTATCATTCCAGGCATGACGAGGACTAACTCTAAGTTTGACTGAGAGACCCTGTCTCACTGAATAAGGTACACGTGCTGTCAAAGAAGAGTCTCGACATCGACTATGGTCCTCCTCAGGCACATGTGTACATGTGAATGTGTATGCGCATACTCACCCACACAGGCAAACACACACACATGCAAATGTGTATACAGATGAGAACACCACACACACAGATACAAGAAAACACGTTAAGTAAAAGGACTTTGTCAGCCACTGTAAACACATAAAAAGCTTCTCAGAGGGAAGGAAGAGGATTGTCGGGGTTACATCATGCAGGAAAAGCCCCTTGATCGTAAGAGACTTCCACCAAAACCCAACTTCTCAATTCGTGTTTTACACATTGACTCGTCACTCGTGAGCTCTGCTCACTCATTCCTACACACCTAGAGAGATGGCCGCTGATGCTTTCCTCTTCACGCTCCACGGATCTGAACTCTGCTCCAGAAATGTGACCAGGTGTGGCTTAGAGAAAGCAAGACCTGTTTGGAAAAGGAACAAGAGGCTTGTCTCTTTTCCAGGAAATTAACATTTGAATCAAGTTCTCTGCATAGAAGAAAAATGTAGAGATGATAAAGGACTGTGGGAAATTTTATGTGTAATTATTTCTGGAAAGTAAGGATGCTTAGGAGTAACTTACAACCTGCAGATCCTGAGCCTCATGATAAGAAAAAGTATTAAAGCTAACAGGTGAGACATTTTCTTTAATGCGTGTGTCTTGTGCCTCATGGCAGCTTCTAACATTGCCTCTGCGGGTGAACACTTTGCACATAAATCTGTTAAAAACACAAAAAGAAACGAGTTTCTTGGCTATGTGAACAAGAGTTTGCTTTTTAAATGGCCATACGGAACCAATCAACAAGCTAGGCAATGGTGGTGCGTGCCTTTAATCCCAGCATTTAGGAAGCAGAGGACAGGCAGCTTTCTGAGTTTGAGGCCAGCCTGGCCTACAGAGCAAGTCCAGGAAATCCAGTAGCACACAGAGATACCCTCTCTTGAAAAACCAAAAGTAGTAGGGAGAAGGAAGGAAGGAAGGAAGGAAGGAAAGAAGGAAGGGAGGAGCTAGTTAAAAGCACAAGCTCCCATGAACTATTCTTCAAAGACAGGCAGGCAGTCCCATGTTGACAGTGAAATACGAGTTCACAATGGAAGTGATCCTCACCCAGGAACACAAGGTTGCTGTAATTCTCCAACATCACTTCCTTATACAAATTCCACTGAGCAGAGTCCAGACATTCACACTCATCTGCAGAGAAATCAATGGCCACATCTGTGAATGACAGAAGGTCCTGAAATAGAAATAAATGAATAGTATAAATTAAACAAATAGAACAATTAATGATGTTAATACCAAAGTCAGCAAGCATAAAGTCACCTTTTGTGCAAGGTGAGGGGAGAGCTAGAAATGGTTCTAAATTGGTATGTAATGTTGGTTACATTCTTATTGAAACAAATAATTTTACATTTAAAATGCTTAAAAGCCTGTCTTCCAGGCTTCTGAAATACACACTACAGGACTGTGACACACAGTCACAAATGCATGCGATATAAGCATTTTGTGATATAAGCATTTTGCTGTATCACCTCTACCTTCTAAGAAACGGGATCTAAGGTACAAGAAAACGTACTTTTCACACCATAAAATGTAAAATGACATGTTCTTAGTTTCCTGAACATTAGTGACATTGACTAGAAAGTGTCCATATTATTGTAATAATAGTTAGCTAATACATAGAAAATACTAGTATTATGATAATGTAGTTTAAAGCCCATGCTTCTTAGGTATAGATTTTAATGCTGTAAGTCAGTCTCCAGCACACAAATCAATTTGACTGAAGTGTGGCAAAAACAGCACAAAGGACAGAGTGAGCAATGGCTGTATACAAAGGACGGGGTGAGCAGCTGGCTGTATACAAATGCCATGGGGAGCAGACTGCTGTATACAATCACAGGACCTTTAGTGAGCCACATCCCTTCAACCCATCTCTCAATCTTTCCACACAATACAAATACTGGGCAACTTATCTCTCCTTTCACAAAAGGAGTCCAAAATTCTGACATCGCAGTCTCTGGTGCAATTGTATGTGATAATATTCTCTAGTATTTTCCACTCTGTAGTGTTGTAGGATCAGTGATAGCTGGGAAGGTACAAAACTCAGAGGGCCCCCTCGATGAGATTTCTTTTCTTTTCTTTTCTTTTCTTTTCTTTTCTTTTCTTTTCTTTTCGCCTCATACAGGTGTGTGAATGTGAGGGTTCTGTCACAGTGGGTAAAGGAGTGATTCCTATCCAAAGTGAGCCGCCCTGAAAACTAACAATTTATCACAAAGAAAACGGGACGAACATCCCACACACCAAACTCCTCCGCAGAACTCACTGTCCTGGAAACTATGAGCCACACGAACTCAAAACAAGAGTCCTGGGCCTGTCATAGAATACGGGAGGGCCCAGAAAAACCCACTTGCTCTAGATTTCCTGAGAAATCTGACAACAGCAATGTGAAAGCTAGTAACAGCAAGCTTCCCCAGCCAAGGGGCTGTGTGAGCTTTCATCACAGCCTGCCTCTGGCACGGTCAGCCACGCCACCCCTAAGCCTAGGTCTGCACTGCACATCCAAGTGGGCTCCTCTCCGCCTCCTGCCCAGCCCTCCCCGGCTCCCTGCACGCTGGACCCGCCACCCTCAGAGTTCCTGGGTTTGCAAGTCTAGGCTGCACCCGGGACCAACCTCCATGTTAAGCTCGAAGAACAAGCCACACTGTCCCAACTTTGAGAACGCCGCAGAGTTTGGAGAATCACAAATGCAAAATGAACCCGGAAGCACAGAGAGCAGAGTCCTGTCTAGCGGGGTCATACAGAGAGAGAGAGAGAGAGAGAGAGAGAGAGAGAGAGAGAGAGAGAGAGAGGAGGGAGAGAGAGAGAGAGAGAGAGAGAGAGAGAGAGAGAGAGAGAGAGAGAGAGAGAGAGAGAGAGAGAGAGAGAGAGAGAGAGAGAGAGAGAGAGAGAGAGAGAGAGAGAGAGAGAGAGAGAGAGAGAGAGAGAGAGAGAGAGAGAGAGAGAGAGAGAGAGAGAGAGAGAGAGAGAGAGAGAGAGAGAGAGAGAGAGAGAGAGAGAGAGAGAGAGAGAGAGAGAGAGAGAGAGAGAGAGAGAGAGAGAGAGAGAGAGAGAGAGAGAGAGAGAGAGAGAGGAGAGACTACATTTCCCAGAAGTCTACGCGAAGGACTACCCGGAACTAAGGAAGGCAAAGAATTTAAAGCGCATGGATTGTATGTAACTGGAATTACGCTGCTTTTTAAAATCCCAAATTTACAAAGGGCATTTTGGGAATATGAGTCCAGCCTTTAACGGTAATATGTATTAGATTTACTTCTTACTCTGATCAATACTGTGAGTTAAAAAGCTCAGGGGTACCTAGAATCTTATGGGGGGCAGAAAAAAATCACATTGAGTCAATTTTACTTTAAAATAACGGAGCAAGAAGCTACTTTAGGGCACACCACAAACTCTTTAGGATAGTTTTTGAAACCAAGTTTCCTGGAAATATTCTGAAATCTCAGCTACTCTGGGGTTTGAGACAAAAGAATCACAAGTCCCAAATTACACAGTACCAAAAGAGATGGGGGCTACTCACTGGTGAAGCACTTGCCTGGAGTGAAGGAGACCTTGGTTTCACACACATTATGACACTAAATCAAAGAGGAAAAAAAAATAACGGAACAGATTTGATGTGTACACTGAAATCCACGGTTTGGGGCGTGGACTAGGGAACACATGTCTCTTACCTATAAGCCCCAGAAACCCTTTGAGATTTTCATCTGTCCTTAGTCCCCTTGTCCACACGTTCCTCCAATAGCCCGTGTAAACAATTTAACATTTGAGAGAGCTGTACCAGAGCTTCACCAGATTCTCTTTCACAATCTCATACAACTATTCACCACCAGATATTCTTCCGGCTCCTGGCTCCTCTCCCAATTGGAGGAAAACTGGTCTTGGGATCAATATGGCGTGTGAACTGACTCCTGACCCACTATCCATCACTCATCATAAGATTTCTCTCTGTATTACTTCGGATCTGCCCTATTCAACTTCCAGTCTCTTTCTGGACTCCTTACATTACTCCCATTCATGTGGAAGTACTTAAAGGTTTTTTGTTTTGTTTTTTTTGCTTGAAGTTCACTTTATTCCCTCATCTCATAACACAGGAATGATTCTTCCTTTAATACAAAGATATCAGAAATATGTTCCTGATCATACAGAATGAAGTCATTGCAAGAAAGGGGCTGGACTGACACCACGGAGTGATGGGACTCCCTACGTCGTGTGTATTTATTCCTGTACTGGTAACATCTGAGACCCGACGATAAACCCCACGAGAGGAAAGAGTTTGTTTTCATGCCATGGTCACTGATTCACAATGAGATTACTTCTTGGATGAGAGAGTGGGAAGATCAGATTGTTCTTTTCTTGTTTCATCACCAGAAAGAAATTGTTATGCTGGGTTTTATATCAATTTGACACAAGCTAAAGTTATCAGGGGAGGGAGCCTCAGAGAGAAAAGTCATCTATATGGTTGGGCTGTAGGCAAGCCTGTAGGGCATTTCATCTTCTCAATAAGTAATTGATGTAGGAGGGCCTAGGATATTGTGGGTGGGGCCAACCTTGGGCTGGGGTCCTGGGTTCTCTAAGAATCAGGGTGAGTAAGCAACACCCCTCCATGGCCTTGCATCTGCTCCTGCTTCCAGATTCCTGCCCTGTTTGAGGTTCTGCCTCGGCTTTCTCCAATGGACTAATCCAGGTTATGTAAACCAAATAAACCCTCTTGTCCCTGTGATTGCTATTCTTGACACTTGGCTACTTCCTGGAATTAACTGGATTCTGGAAATGGAGGATATGCCTGTGAGGGATTTTTCTGCTTGGTTTGAAGTCAGTGGTTTCACTTCTAGTCCAGTCTTTTGAGATAGGAAGACACATGACTTTGATTCCCAACCTTGAGCTGGGAAGATACACCTTTCATCTGGACCATACCGTCTTCTCAAATCCTATAAAACAATGAGTTTTAACCTGTGGGTTATGTCCCCCTTCAGGGTCGAACAATCCTTTCACAAGAGGGAAGATGACTGGGGTGGGACTTGGTTAAAGCAGGACAGAATCCATCCCGCTCCTATGTGAAGATGAGGTAGGTCCAAGTGATTCTTGGGACTGTAGATACTAGATCCCTTCAGACACTGATGGTCCTGGAATGGTTCAATGTGGGGAGTATAAGACAGGGGAGTCTACTCCTCCTCCACAGGGCCCAGAACACAGAGAGTCTAGGAATCTTTCTTAGGATTTTATTCAGCCTCTGAGTCATTGACTGGATAACTAAACAGAGGAGCCTGCTTAAAAGCACAGAATTTCAGCTAAGGAGGAGGGAAACCCAGCAGTCCAAACAGTCTGGTGTCTCCTGGGCTGGCTAGTCTTAGGTTAACTCAAAAGGAAGGAACATTGAGAAAATGTCTCCATAAGATCCAGCCGCAGAGCATTGTTTTAGTGATTAACTCTGAGGGTGTATCCTTATAGATACTGTCATCCCTGGGCTAGTGGTCCCATGTTCTATATGAAAACAGGCTGAGCAAGCCATGCTGAGCAAGCCAGTCAGGAGCACTCCTCCATGGCTTCTGCATCTACTCCAACCTTGAGGTTCCTATCCTGACTCCTTTGATCATGAACAGTGATATGGAATTTTTAGCCAAATAAACCCTTTCTTCCCCAACTTGCTTTTGGACATAGTGCTTCACCACAGAAACTTTAACCCTAGGACAGAAGTTGCTACCAGGACTGTAGAGTACTGCTGTGACAGATATGGCCATATTTCTGGGGGTTGGGGGGAGTATGTAAGGACTTTGGAACCTTGTCCTAGAAGAGCCATTGAGTATTCAGAGCTCAGTGAGCTGTTCTGAGATTTGAAGATAAGAATGTTGGAAGCAGTTTAGTTTATAGAATAATGGCTTGTGAAATTCCAGAGGGAAACAAAGACTCTACCAGACCACTAAGAACCTGTGGCGTCAGGTCCATTGGAGCTGAAGAATCACCTGTGATTAACAAGAGACCAGAACTAATAAAATAAAATCTTTGTTGCTGGGCATGGTGGCGCACGTCTTTAATCCCAGCACTCAGGAGGCAGAGGCAGGCAGATTTATGAGTTCAAGGCCACCCTGGTCTACAGAGTGAGTTCCGGGACAGCCAGGGCTCTACAGAGAAACCCTGTCTTGAAAAACCAAAACCAAACAAACAAACAAACAAAAACCTTTGTTTTTCTGAGACAATTAATGTTGGTTAGCTGGAGCTGAAAAATTAGCAGTGATTAAGAAGAGAGCAGCAGCATGGAGGTGAAATCTAGTGCTTCTAGAGAGTCAGCACACAGAAATTGTGGCCACGGCTTGGCAGCCTCACTTGGTAATTTAAGAGTCACCCAGGTGGTACTGGTCTTACAGCCATGAAGAGGCCATGCAGAACAGCTGAGGCTTGACACTGTGAGAAGCCAGGAGAGCCATTGGAGAAGGTGCAGTCTTAGTAGCTGTTGAAGTCTCAGATTGAAGGGGTCATGAAGAGATGTGGAGGCTTGACATCATGAAGACAGGCAAGGAGATACGATTGGTGAAAGTGCAGCTCAGTTGCAGCAGACAGCACCAGAAGTTTCAAAGTGCCAATACTATGGGAAGACTGCCAAGGACGGCAGCAGGTGTGGAGTGGAGCTGTCTGAGCCTAGGAAACAAATTGTGTGTGCTGCAAAAGGAGGAGCCTGAGAAGTGTCATAAACCTTTTGCAGATTGTAAATGAATACCAGATAATCAGACATTAAGTTATTTACACTTTTGGTGTTTGGTTTTGCTTTTTTTAGGACTGTGACTGTGCCCCTGGTTCTTCCCTCTTGAAGGAAGAAACATATTTAACTTACTTTTTTATTTTATAGGAGCCCATAGTTGAGAGAATAAATGTTTAAAGATTTTAGGGTTTTTAAAGACTCTGAATGTTAAAGTATCTGACTTTGTAAAGACTTTGTACTTTTTTTTTTTTTTTTTTTTTTTGGTTTTTCGAGACAGGGTTTCTCTGTGTAGCCCTGGCTGTCCTGGCACTCACTTTGTAGACCAGGCTGGCCTCGAACTCAGAAATCCGCCTGCCTCTGCCTCCTGACTTTGGACATTTTTAATTATTATTTTTATGTGCATCAGTGTTTTGTTATTTCTGCGTGAGAATGTTTCATCCCCTGGAACTGGAATTACCATTGTGAGTTGTAATGTGGGTGCTGTGAATTGATCCCATGCCTTCAGGAAGAGCAGCCACTGCTCTTAATCATTGAGCCACCTCCTCATCCCCAACTATAGGACTTTTAAGTTTATGAAATGTTCTATATTGTAATGTTGATGTTACTGTGTGATCTTGGGAATGAATGAAAAAGGAAACAAGACAGTTGTCCTGACCAGTCTTTTTTCAGAGTTAAGACTTGAAAAGGAGGGAACTTAGGCCTGTTGCTGAAAACCCAGCCAACTACCCATTGAATCCATGGATCTTGGAGGAGAACCTACAACCAACACTTGTCTAAACCACCATCATCTCTAACTACATTCTAAATATATGTCCTTCTACCAACTGGGAATTGTAGTCATCACCCCTCATTAAGGAAACTTCACTTTGTGGCACACAGAAAAACAAAATCAAAATGCAGAATTGTGGAACTCAGTCCCAATGGATACACAATAAAACAACTCTCATTCTTAAGGCTATCATTATGGATGAGGCAGCAGAAAGATTGTGGATCCTTTCCTAGGAATGTCAGATGCTACAGCATAAGGCCTCAACAAGACTGCGTAAACATGACCTGATCAAGGACACCATCAGACATGCTAACACAGATAAGAAAACACTCATGAGACCTCAACCCTTCAGAAAGAACAACAGGTGACTATGGAATGCTGAGAGAGGAAAGAATAGGCTTCCCCAGAGATGAGCACACTAACCGGTTATCCAATACTAAATGGCCAACCCTGAAAACATGTAAGTACAAATAGCACAATACAGACTTAGAAGGTTGTACTGTGTATTTAATAACACATGCATGTATGTATTTATGAAAGAGTGGCCATCAGTTTGAAAGAGAACAAGGAAGGATATAGGGGAAGCTTTGCAGGGAGAAACACAAAGTGAGAAACAATGTCGTTATAATCTCAAAGCATAAAAAATATTCATATTTAAGAGGAGAAAAGAAAATATATCCATTTGAAATAGTGCTCACTGTTAGATTATGCTAATGAGATGGGAGAACAAAGATCAGGAGTCAAGGACAGCCTGGTCTACACATTTAGAAAGTTAGAGATGCAATTTGCTAAACGCATGAAACTCAAGAAGAATGAAGACCAAAGTGTGGACACTATGCCCCTTCTTAGAATTGGGAACAAAATACCCATGGAAGGAGTTACAGAATCAAAGTTTGGAGCTGTGATGAAAGGATGGACCATCTAGAGACTGCCATATCCAGGGATCCATCCCATAATCAGCTTCCAAACGCTGACACCATTGCATACACTAGCAAGATTTTGCTGAAAGGACCCAGATATAGCTGTCTCTTGTGAGACTATGTCGGGGCCTAGCAAACACAGAAGTGGATGCTCACAGTCAGCTATTGAATGGATCACAGGGCCCCCAATGGAGGAGCTAGAGAAAGTACCCAAGGAGCTAAAGTGGTCTGCAACCCTATAGGTGGAACAACATGATGAACTAACCAGTACCCCGGAGCTCTTGTCTCTAGCTGCATATGTATCGAAAGATGGCCTAGTCGGCCATCACTGGAAAGAGAGGCCCATTGGACTTGCAAATTTATATGCCCCAATACAGGGGAATGCCAGGGCCAAAAGATTGGGAATGGGTGGGTAGGGAAGTGGAGGGGGGTATGGGGGACTTCTGGGATAGCATTGGAAATGTAATTGAGGAAAATACATAATAAAAATATTAAAAATTAAAAAAAAGAAAGTTAGAGATGGATCAGTGGTTAAGAGTACTGACTGCTCTTCCAGAATACAGAGTTTCTGTTCTCAGCATTAACATGGTATCTAATAACCATCTGTGACTCTAGTTCCTGGGGATCTAAAGCCCACTTGTGGCTTCTGCACACAATGCACGTACAAAATATACAGACATACATGCAAGCAACATGACCTTACACATAAAATTAAATCTTTAATAAAATGTATAAACTTGCCGGGCAGTGGTGGCACATGCCTTTAATCCCAGCACTTGGGAGGCAGAGGCAGGCGGATTTCTGAGTTTGAGGCCAGCCTGGTCTACAAAGTGAGTTCCAGGACAGCCAGGGCTATACAGAGAAACCCTGTCTTGAAAAAAAATGTATAAATTCATATGGTTGTCACACTGCTAATTACCTCTCTTTAGCTTCATACATTGTCTTCCTCTGAGTCTGGATGGGAAATCCTAAACAATTTAAGTTTAAGTGTGAAACTATAACTATCTAATCTTCAACCCCATCAGAGACCTGAGAAGGATCAATATTACCTGAGTATGCAGGAAGTGTAGAGAAAGCCACTTCCAAAACTATAGAAATGAAAGAGACTGCTGACTACCTAAAGAGTTTCCCAAGGTTTCGCAGTATTGTTAGATCATCATCTTTGACCTTCCAGCCCAGAATATCTGACAGGCTTTATTGTGAAGCAATAATATTGTAGGTCTTGCCTACTTTGTTTTAGCAGCAAAGCTCAGCAGTTGACTTCCTTCATCTGGTTTGTCAAGTTTGGACAGGATATTGTCAACAGCCCAGGTAAGGGCAGTTTGCTGTGCAGTGGCAGATTTACAACATTTGAAACAAACTCCTTAAGGAAGTTCTCTGATGCTCATAATCTTCTTTGAAGTATTTTAGGGCTGCTGCCAGGAGCAGATTCTTCCCTACCATGTAAAACCTGTTATTGAAAAACAAACTTTAAATATCATATTCTGTAGACCTCTGAGGTTTTTGAAGACCATCTAGCTGTCTATAGTACATCTGAATAGGCAAATGTTGCTTGTTTCTAGCAATCTATTCTCTGTTTAACTTTGAAATTTTCTACAGGAAGCTAAATAAAGCTTATTTCTGTAACTGACTGAACTATAACCTAGCATGACCACAATGTCTTATTGACTAGTAACTTTCATTTCTTATTATCATGAACAGTTTGCAATAGCAGCTTTCAAAGACTAGAACACATTTCTTTTTTAAATGAGTTGTATAGGTACAATACCTTAAACCAAAGTTGAAACATGGAAAAAATATATGTATTTTTTTTAAAAAAAACTTAAATTCATATCCAATATACAAATTCCATACAAATGTAAAAATATTTGGCTTGTTGATATTCATAAGTTCTAAAGTACATTTAATAATCTAACTTTTATCCTGTCATTCCTATACCTTCCCTTTTTTCTTTTCATCACTTTTCTTCCCCTTCCCCTACTAATGCTAGATACTGGAGAAAGAGGATAGAAGAACAAGAAAGAGAAAAAGAGATCCCTGAATCTAACCTCTTTTACTTTGTTTCCTCTCCGATTCAGTTTATTAACAACTAGTGACAAAGTAGGTGAATCATGAAAACAAAGCCATGAGGGCTAGCCAATTAAATGCTGCTCAGATGGAACATAACAAATTATAACATGGGGTTAGTTATAGGAAAATAGATTCTAATAGCATAGAGGGTAGGTATCTGTACAGCTCTAGTGCTGATTGAGGCTTAATATAAATAAACAGGTTATGTGTCTTGTATATGGGAACTGAATAATCAAAGGCAGGGTAGAAGCCCCTGATTGAGATTAAATATTTTCTACAACAGATTGAACCAGGACTGAATGATAACTGAAACCCTCACCACATCCTTCACATTAGAGCTCTGATGTTTAAGATACAAAGAAAAACTAAAACCTCTCATTCCCTTGGATCATTACTCTCCAGAATGAACTTTTCTGATGGTAGAGATTGTTGCCTGAGTGGTAAAGCATGTGCCATTCTTCACATATGAATGGCTCCTCTACTCAGGACATGCATCCGATGCGAAGCTTCTGAGTGATCAGCTTAAGCTTTACCACCTTCCACACACGCGTAGTTCTGTTCAGAATGGATTATTTGATGTCTTTTAAGGGCTGAATAAGTATAAACTTGTTCAGACCTTTACAGGATGTCTGTCTAAGATGAACTGTCCTGCGTTGCAAAAGGGAATCATGATTGGCAAAGGCTTTTCCACAGTCCCCACACTTGAAGGCGTTATCTTCACAATGAATTGCTTTATGGACTTCAACATATGAAGAACAAGAAAAGCCTTTGCCACACTCTTCACACTTGTACGGTTTCTCTCCAGTATGAGCTATCTTGTGTTCAGTGCGGAGAGAAGACTTAGTAAATCCCTTTCCACACAGTTCACACTTGTAAGAGTTTCTCTCCACTATGAACTGTCTTGTGTCTCTTAAGGGTTGTAGGTGTACTAAAGACTTTGTGACATTCTTCACATTTGTATGGCTTTTTGGTGTTTTTTAAGGTCTACAGTAGAGTAAAACATTTTGCCACATTCGTCACATTTAAAAGGTTTTCCCCCAGTATGATGTAATCTGTGCAGAGTTAGGTATGAGAGAGTAGAGAAGGCTTTTCCACGTTCTTCACATTTGTGTGGTTTCTCATTGGTATGAGATCTTTTGTGTACAGAAAGTTCTGGGTGAGTATGAAAGCCCTTGCCACATTCTTGACATTTGAAGGGTTTCTCTTGACAGTGAATTCTTTTATGTCTCTTCAGTTTGGGTGCACAGGCAAATATTTTGCCACACTCTTCACCTTTGTGGTGTTTCTTTGCAATATGAACTAATCTGTGCTGAATCAAGGAAGAATTAGTAGGAAAGGCTTTTCCACAGATTTCACACTTGTACAGTTTCTCTTGACAATTAAGCCTTTTATGTTTCTTCAGTTTCGAAGTAGAATAAAACATTTTCCCACATTCTTCACACTGATAAGATTTAACTCCTGTATGACTTAACTTGTGCTGCATAATATCAAGGAAAAATGAAAACAAAAAAAACAGAAAACAAACCGGCTTTCCTGAACTCTTCAACTTGTGGCATTTCTCTCCAGAATGGACAAACTTGTGCTGATTGAGGTTATAAAGTATAGAAAAGGCTCTGCTATGTTCCCCACACAGGTAGAGGTTGTCTTCAGAATGAATGAATTGGTGTCTTTTAAGGGCTGCAGTATAAGAAAAACATTTGCCACACACTTCACACTTGCATGTTTTTTTCTCTAGTATGAACTATTTTGTGCTCAGTAAGGACACAGAGCTTAGTAAATCCTTTTCCACAAAGGTTACACTTGTAGGGTTTCTCTCCAGTATGAACTGAAGTGTGTCTCCTAAGGGCTGAATGATTATAAAGTTTTGTGACATTCTTCAGAGTTATATGGCTTCTCTCCAGTATGAGTGTTTTGATGTCCTTGAAAGTGTGGAGAACTATAAAGCCTTTTCCAACCATGTCCATCCTTATAGGGTTTCTCTCCAGAATGAATTCTGTGATGTTGCTTAAGCAATGAAGGATAGCAAAAGGATGTGCTACATTCTTCACACTTGTATCTTTTCTCTCTAGAATGTATTTCTTTATGTCGGTTAAGGGATAAAGCTTTGCAACATTCTTTATACTAATAGCATTCCTTTCCTTCGGAAATTCTTTGATTTTGCTTAAGGAATGAACACTCACAGAAAGCTTTTCCACATTTTTCACACTTGTAGGGTTTCTCTCCAGAATGAATTCTTTGATGTGGCTTCAGCATTGAAGGATTGTAAAATGTTCTGGCACAGTCTTCACACTTGTAGGATTTTTTTATCAGTATGATTTTTCTGGTGTATAAAAAGTGATGAGCTGGTACTATAGGCCTTATGACACTCTTTACATTTGTAGGGTTTGTCTCCAGTATGAAGTCTCTGGTGTATAGAAAGTGCTTTAGGAGAACTAAGGGCCTTACCACACTCTTCACACTTGTAGGGTTTCTCTCCTGTATGAATTCTCTGGCGTTTAAAGAGTGAGTTACAATCAAAGGCCTTGCTGTAACTGATACAGTTATTGAGTCTTTTTTTCTGTTGAGGAAAAGTTGAGATATGATCAAAAGCTAAGCAATATTCTTTATACATATAACACTCATTTTTAAAATGGAGAGATCTTCTCAGAGTTACTTAACCATAAATTAGAAATTGCAGTGCTTTTTAACACCTATGATTAGTGAGCATAATTCACAAAATATAGTAGTAAAGAGAATCTACACTTCTACTGGAATAAGAGTACAGCCAAATAGAACAGAAATAATGGCATATTTTTCAAAGCTAAACAGCTAAGTAAGTTGTAAGGGCATTTTACTAACAGAAATAAGTCCATTAAACAATATAGATACTATATGGTCCTACATCCATGTAATTTATAAAGTAGCTAAGAGAAAGTAAATTGTAATTGTGTAGGATTGGGTCCACACAAAAATACAAAATTTTCACTCAAATAAAAAAAAAATTTATAGTCTCCATAACAATTAGGCTGTCCATAACAATATTAAAATAACATATCTTGAGGATTTAGGATAGTATTTTATGTTTTACTTTGATGACAAAAAAATAAATATGAAGTTATAAGATATGAAGTTATGAAAAACTTGCAGACACATTTATGAATAACAAATTAATTTATATTATTTATGAATAACATAAATGTTGATGAAAGCAATATATTTGTCAGTGAATAGATGATAAATTTACCAATATTGTTTTGTTTGTTTTAGTGACAGGGTTTTTCTGCATAGCTCTGGCTGCCTTGCAACTGGCCCAAATGACTAAGATGACTCAAACTCAGAGGTCTTCAAACCTCTGCCTCCAAATGCTGTGATTAAAGGCATGCATCACCAAGCCCAATGATAAAATTATCTATTTCTAAGAATTATTCATTAATAAGATTAAAAAACCACTGAACAATGAACTGTGAGGAAAAATGAATAAGTAAGGAAAACAGGATATTTGTGTTTACCTATGAAGTTGAAAGAGGAAAATTACTGAACACCTGAACTCTTCAACTCAGAGTCCTACCCCTCCCATCTAGAGATTGTTCCCGGAACACTCCTGAACTCTTCACCCCAGAGTACATTCCTGAACTCTTCACCCCAGAGTCCGACCCCCTCCCAAATAAAAACTGTTCCAGGAACATTTTTTAGATAAGGGTCTCCTGGAACAAACCTAGTCCTACCCCTCCTAACTGAGGACTGTTCCAAGAACATTTTTGAGATAAGGGCCTCCTGGTACTACCCCAGAATGTTCCAATAGATCGGGTACATTGCCAAAATATAGGACACGACCCCTTGGTTATGGAAAGCCCCTTGGAAAGCCCCTTGGCAAAGCCCCTTAGTGACGCAAACTTGTACTTTTCCCTGCCCCACTCCTCCCCTTGGCTTTTTTCCTATATAAGCCTGTGAAAAATTTGGGTCGGGTGTCGATTCTCCTCTACACCATGCCTGGTGTATGAGTTTCGACCCCAGAGCTCTGGTTTATGTGCTTTTTATGTGCTTTCTTGTTGTTGCTTTATTAAATCTTACTCTCTACAAAGTTCGGTCTCAGTGTCTTCTTGGGTGCGCGGCTGTCCCGAGGCTTGAGGAAGGGTCTGCCCTCCGGGGGTCTTTCAAAGTGAAAATTCAAAGAACCAATATTTATAGATATTTTTTATCTTGTACTGCCCTGATGTGTTTTACCAATGTATGTGTGTACATACATACATACATACATACATGTACACACACATACACATATCAAAACTGACCTATTTCTTCAAGGAGATAGGTGTAGGCATTTTCCTCTGGATGTAGTAGGAATAAATCTTGATCCTTTCCTGGGTCTCCTTCTAAGTGGAAAGATGGTGTGTCTGTGTGTGTGTGTGTGTGTGTGTCCTAGATATAGACAGTTTTAATCTTTGAATATATATCCACAAAGACCATGGATAGTAAATCCTTAATGTGACAGAAAAAACATTATGAGAGGACATTTTCTTTATTCACAAAGAGCTCATGCCTTTCATTAACATGAGAGTAAGGGATGTGACAAAACCTCATGTGTGAAGTTACTGTCTTACAATGATTTCCCTCCTAGGTCTTCAGAAACGTGTGCAAACTTTCAGATGTGTAGAAAACAGTACTGAACTGTTGGTAACTGAACTGCCCAAAGTGACTCCATTTTGCATGAGCTTTACCCAAAGACTTTCCCAGCTAACCACTCCTGCTGAGAATGATGCTCTCATGCAGCCTTACCTGCAGCTTTGGAAGAGCTACTGTTTTACAACATAAAACAAATTCTTTGAATAAATGGAAGAGAAATGTTGGAATTTCAGGGCATACCCGTCTCTGGTGTGATGTAGTTATGGGTTTGGAATTATGACCCACTCACGTTTCATGCTGGGTAGCTACATGGTCCTGGCATGAGCCTACTCTGCAAAAACAACAAGAAAGATTCTTGATCTGAACTTCACTGAGTAGCATTGCCGTGTGACTCTTGTAGATACAACACTTGGAGGTGCCAGCAAAATTTCTGACAATCAAGAGGTTCAGAACACCATGGGTCTCTCAGCTTGTTCGATTGTTACAGTGGTAGTGCACCCTGAGATCTTCCTGGGCCCCATAAATCTCTCACCGGGGCCTGAGAGTCTCAGAATGACCACTGTATTTCCTAGCACCAAAACCAACCTAGTCCTTCTAGTCCTCCAAGGAGGTAGGTGTGGGTATTTTTCTCTGGACCAGATTCTGGTAATAGGAATAAATCTTGATCCTTCCCTGGATCTCCTTCTAAGAGGAAAGGTGTCGATTAAAGAAGTAATGAATAAGATGTTTCCATTAAATCACATTTTGTTTCATTTCTACAGATGCTGAGTAAGTACTAGAATAATGCACATAATGTTCTCTGTCCCAACTATTGCTTTGTACTTACATTTTGTCCCTTTCCCTGAACCTCCTTATGGAGCAGAGAGTCAGGCCACTGTTCAGAACTCACTTTGCATTAAAGGGACTGGGAGTAGTGGGTTTCTTCTGTCCTCCTGCCTGTGTTCCTTCCTGAGATTCTATCAATGGGTCTGGGAAACTCCATGTCTGTTCCTCTTCAACATGCTCATCCATTGCTCTGAGCTCTCCCTTGTGGTCTTGCCAGGAGTCCAAACCTAGTCAGCTCCAAATCCCATACTCAGGAAGAACTCCTCTGGCTGGGAGAGATCTACCCGTCCACTAATTTTAAGGTTGCAGTAGAGGCCCCACCCTTTTTATGCAACACAAAGTGGCTGTGAAAGTCACTAGACCACTGACTGCAGTGTGGGAAGAGCAGAGCCCCCCAAGCATCCCAGAAATTAGCCAGGCTGTGGGTCCACGACTCTACCTCACTACAGACAAGGGGTTACAGCCAGTTTTCTGTGGGGAGAGTCCTTTACTTCCATTGCTTCTATAGAATACTGAAGATAAAAGCCATGTTGGGTGTTTCATACTGGATCTGCAAACCTCCGTCTTTGGAGATATAGTATATGCTTTCTGTTTCTAGGGTTCCTTTGCCCTATGACTAATGTTAGGCTTCATTTCTGCTCCACTGAATTTCTTTGCTTTCATTTCTAGAACTTTTGAAGTTGCTTAGATGTCAAGTTTTCACAGTTGTTTTGCTTATAATTTCTCTAGGCTACAGGTATTTAAAACTTACATTTTAAATTTTGACCCACAAAGAGCCAGTATGTCCCTGTCTCATAGAATTGTTATATTATCCTAAACACTTAAATTTGCGTAGAAAGGAAAATACATATGGAACTATTCAGGTTGTCTGATCATACCTAGAGACACACATGCCAGTTATGGGTATGTAAATCACTGGCTTCAGTTTTATAGACAAACAAATGCCTTATATAGATATTAGTTTTTGAAATTATCATATGCTGTTTTAGCTCACTGAAAACCTGGTTTCAGCGATAGTATATGACCCACCCATTTCAAACCCAATCATAACTGTCTCAGACTTTCTTCCACAGCCCTGGTCCTGCGTCAGCTGGCTCCCTGACCCTGCGACAGGCAGAAGAGGAACACAGGAAAAGACACATTCCAGCCTGGCTTGGAGGACCATACTTTTAATCCCAGCACTCGGGAGGGAGAGACCACTCCACTGAATTTGAGACCAGCCCTGTCTACAGATAGAGTTCCAGGACAGCCAGGGCTACATAGAGAAGCCCTGTCTCAAAAAAACAAAACAAAACAATCCTTCAAAAAAGGCTATATAAGCATGATCACCAAATCCTCTCCTGAGTATCCAGTCACTCCTCCCAGATAGCTGCATGGAACTGAGATTCAACTGCATAAGGTTTCAAGGTTTGGGGGAGATACTAGGGTATACAGGCAAGAAAAGCTAGAACTGGGTTGGGGGGGGGGTCTACCTCTGCAATCATGGAAAAGCTTTTATATGTACAGGGTAAGGCTTCCCATGTGAATAGATATTGTCTAACATCCCCTTTGGGAAATTTTCTTTTAAAAGTGGTAAATGTAGCTGTTAATGTCACTATGTCTCATTTGAAATTCCTTAATTAAGGGGCAGGGGTACATGTAAGGTTCACATGGCTGGTGATCTCAATGGGTTCTTTACAATCAGTTACCAATTGAACTCCTCCTGTTCTACACTTTCTGCCTCTGGATTCTTGTTTACCAAAAAAGGTTCTCTCATCCAGGGTTGTTCACATCCTAAATTTTCTCTCTTGAAACCAATTTTTTTTTCTTTTGGTTTTTCGAAACAGGATTTCTCTGTGTAGCCCTGGCTGTCCTGGAACTCACTTTGTAGACCAGGCTGGCGTCGAACTCAGAAATCTGCCTGCCTTGGCCACCCAAGTGCTGGGATTAAAGCCATGCGCCACCACCACCCGGCGAAACCATTTTTTAAATGCTTCAAAAGACTTAAATTAAAGTTATGCTTCTAAAAAAAAGGGGGGAGTTATATTGTTTTAGATACAACAAATTATATAAATAAAGGAGAGGTCAAAACCATAAAGGCTTGAAGAAGTCACAATTCATCTAAATATGACACAAGACATTTAAAAGGTGAGTCTTAACGATAATACACTTAATGGTCAAACACTGTACATGTTTTAGGGTCTATCAATGCTAACAGAAGATGATTTAAAGATGTCTAGCCACTTATGTCTTTGCTCACCTTTTTAACCTTTAATAATTTGGAAAAACTGAGCCATGACAAGAACTGTGGTGATATTTAGTTGTATACCTTTTCATTCGTATATGTGTCTGCTCATAAAGGCCTTTACTATTCTCTTCTCTGAATATATTCTTCTGGGGGGAGGGGGAATTTTTGTGTGTTTGTGTTTTGTTGTTTGGAGACAGGGCTTCTCTGTTTATCTTTCTGTGTATCCTGGGACTCACTCTGTGGATCAGTCTGGGCTCAGACTCACTGATCTGCCCACCTCTGCCTCCTGAGTGCTAGGAACAGAGAGAAATGCACTCTCTGTGATCAAGCAAGCAAGCTAGTAATGTAGAGTGTCTGTAGGATTGATTTAGGTTTTTGTAAAGGGACACAATAAAGGTGTCGGGAAAATAAAGTCCCCAGTCTCTCCTTAGATAGCATTTTAGTTTAAAGTTGATTTGGTATAAAAGAGCTTTGGTATAAAAATTATGATTTTTTTAAGGCTCAAAATTTTAACAAGGATAATATGCTTTCACTTATAAAATCACAATCTTAGGAGAGTTACTAATTTATTGTAAGTCATTACAAGAAAGGTAATTAATACATAACAGAAAATGATAAGCCAGCTTAGTAGTGATTAAACATGCTCAGTGAACCCAAAATTGTGTTTGTAGTCTTATTAAATGTATTCATTTATAATATATTATATTATAAATATATTAATAATATGTTAACTATATATTAACATTATATCACAATATATTAATAATGTAAATAAAATATAAATGTATTCATTTACATAGTGTTGGAGGGAGAGACAGATTTATACCTTCTGTCATACTGTGCTCTCTACATGTAACCAAAGTTAAGCTTAAAGCAGATCTCTCAAACAAATGTAAGGTCAACTTAAAGTTTGTTTAATATGGAATAGTATTCAATATCAGATATACTTAAAAATTGATTTTTTGAAATTGAATTGATGGAATAAAAAGGGTTAAATCTACACTACATTTGCACGGCAAGACACTTCCAGGTTCAAATAGCACACTTATCCTCTGATGGGACATAGACCTATTACAGTAAGTGGCAAGTTAGCCTCATCACAGGATAAGGAAGCATGGGGAACAGGACTTGCCAGCATCTGCTGCTCCTGTCTCCCTCTGACCTGTAAGGCAGACTAGGAACTCCTACTCCTAATCTGCAGGGAAGATGAATTACCCCTCCTGTCTCACAAGGCAGGGGGATGGATCCTCTCATGCTGAGGAGAATCTTAGACTCAGCACCACAGTCTAGATGTCTCAAATGCAAGCACTCACTGCAATTACCCTGCACGCAATGTCTCTATATGAAAACTGAGGATACTGTGTACAGGGGAACCTCCTACCAACACTGCCACCCAAACGGTATGGGAACTACATGCAAGTTCAAATGGTCGTGCCCTGTCCCTCACTTTCATTTCTCCTCCTCCTAACAAAGCTAATCCCTGCACCAAGAGGTCAATGTCTGAGTCTGTAAGTAGTCCTCAGCAGAGTGTGAAATAATATATGACAGAGGCTCTGCCACAGTGTCGGTCAGCACAACAGACTAAACTGTAGGTACTCACTTCAACTAAAGTACATGCGACACATGTGAGCCCACCACAGCCAGGGAGAGAAAGCAATGTGGCCTGAGGAGGAGGAGATGTGGAATGTGAAAGCTCACCCAGAACAATTGTTGTGAGTCACCTTCCAGAGACGCCTGGACCGGCTCCTCAGCCCTGCTCCCATTATAAACCTGAGAGCCAATGAGCCTATGCTCACATGGAGGAAGTTTGCAGAACTCCAAAGGAGACATTTGAATATGGTAATATTAACCACAATTTTTCCTATAGGGCTAACTCCTATTGCTAACCATAACTAGACTCTGAAACAAAACCCTTTTGTTGTTGTTGTTTCTCAGTGTAGCTAGCTCAGGCTATCTTGGAACTTGCTCTCTCTACCAGGGAGACATCAAATTCATGTAGATCCGCCTGCCTTTGCCTCCCAAGCGCTGGGATTAAAGACATGTACCACCACCACTGGGCTTGAAACAAACCACTTTAGTAGTTCCGAAGTATCTAAAATATTGCATTCATAAAGAAAACCCTCAGATTTCTTTTAATTAATATTTAAGAAAATTTAAGTATTTCCCTAAAAATAAATGGAGTTTTATGACTCCTTAAAAGACTTAAATCTCTTAACTTCCAAGAAAGCCATAGGAACAGCTACTGGATCGCCACCCACTTCCTGCCCTGGTTACCTTATCCTGATGTGCACGTTCTCATACAGCCGCAAATGGAGCTTTGGGCTATCCACTGTTTTATATCATAAAACAAATTGCTGTGATTGCCAGATACATCGAAAACTTCTGACCCCTCCCAGCCTCTGGTACAGTGTAATTGTGTATGGCTTTATAAACCCAGCCATGCTTCATTTAAGCTTAGAGAGCTCTTTCTGGGTGAGCCTGCTCTTCAGCCAACATGTCAATGACTTAGTCTGACCAGCATTGAGTGTCTCACATGACAATGGAGGACGCAACCAAATGCAGAAGTTTCTTTTGCAAGCTCCTTATATATAAACGAGTTCATTGGAGGGGAAGAACAAAGCTTAGTCTCTTGAACCTTCATACATGTCTGAGAGATGACTTCTATGACAGAAGACGTTAAAATTTCCACCACAACGTAATGTCTCAATGTCCATGGTAAAGGCTAAACTTTCTATCTTGGGAACCCTCATCTGTCCACTGATCTCCTCATTCCTACACACCTGGGTGCATGGCTGTTGCTGATGCTTGTTTCTTCACATTCCAAGGCCCTTGGTTTTGCTCCAAAAATGTCATCAGTTGTGGCTTGGAGAGAGCAAGACCTGTTTGAAGAAAAAGAGTGCACGATTGTTTGCATGTTTGTCTACTGGGAATTGACACGTCTCTTCCAGGACACTGCTTATATGGAAGAAAATGGTATAATAAATAATTGAAAACAAGTAATTCCTTAAATGTTTTCTGACAGAAATATTAGAATATTGAGGAAGAATTTATAATCTGCAGATACTGGGCTTCATTTAAAGCTCAGTTAAAACTGCACTGTGAAACATTTTCATTAACATGAGTCCTCCATGCCTCATGCCATTGAATTTATAACAGTCCCACTAAAGTGAAGTATGTATGCTTCTAACACAGACAGATTAAACACACAAAGAACAATGAAGTGGTTCTTAGCTATACAGCAACCTGCCTAAATTTTTTTTTCTGTAAAGAAAATGAAACTCACTGTTGAAAAACAAATACACCCATGAGACCTTGTGCAGAGTGAGGAAGTTGCACGTTGATGGTGAGATAGGAATTCTCTATAGATACAATGCACACCCAGGAACACAAGGTGGCTGTAATTCTCCAGCATCACGTCCCTGTACAGATCCCACTGAGCAGGCTCCAGGCATTCCTGCTCCTCTGCAGAGAAATCAATGGCCACATCCCATAAGGATGGCATTTCCTGAAATAAAGAGCAATGAATGATACCACAGTTTAATAAATTAAAATTAATAATGAGTACCAATAGGCATTTTGATAAGTAGTTCTCATGATCAATTGGGACAAATTGGGGTCATTTGAGTAGGACAAAGCATAATTGAGAAATTACCTCTATATGATATTATTTTCTTAATGTGAATATGAAACAACCCAGCCTATTGTGGATGGTGCACACCCTGGGCAAGTGGCTCTATATGGTACAGGAAAGCAGGCTAAGCAAGTCATGGAACATAAGCAGTCAACAGCATTCCTCTGTGGCCTCTGCTCCAGTTCTAGCCTCCAGGTTCCTCCCCTGATTTCGCTCAGTGATAGACTGTTACCTGAAGTTGTAAGCTGAAAGGAACCCTTTCTTCTTCAAGTGACCTTTCCTCATGGTCTTTATTACAGCAATAGAAGCCCTAACACAGACATCATGTGCCCATGGACACAAATCCAGATTCTGTGTAGAAATGCTTCTTACACTGGTGAGTACTATTCCTCAGCCCTTCCTGAAGTGGTCACATGATCTCACACTGGCCCCATCTTCATGGAAAGCAAAACCAGAAGATCCTCTAAGCCCACGTGGAAACTTTCAAGACAGGTAACACATGAGTGTATCCATGTAAGACCACACATTTAGTGTCATATGCTTGTATGATACACCACAAAATCATGGTGAGGGCACTCATCAACACATGATACACACAGTCACGAATGTGAAATGTGAAGGAAACAGATTTGATGCAATGCCTGTGCCTCTTCTGGGAGTCTAGACTTGTCCAGCATTCAGATTGATGCAAATGATAGTGTAACAAAGTACATGATATGGAGCAGCAGAAGGGTAGGACAAGGAGAGAATTCATAGAGAAAACATATATCTGAATAATTTAATAATCACCAAGTATAGCAATAGCAATATTTTTTAATATTTAAAATACACTAGGTATCACTCTGCTCTTATTTTCATTTACATCTCCTACTTTTTTCCTCAAACAGATACTGATGTACTTGCAATATTCCTAACGCATGCTTTGACTATTTAACACCTGTGCGTCAGAGTGCTGTAGCTAAGAATTGTAACTGCTAATACTATGATTTTCTTATTTCAAAGTTTTCTGTAATTCACAATTTCTGTTTCCCATACATTATTGAGAAAAGTAACAAAATAACCTATGAGAGTAATATTATTTGTCCTGTTTACTAAAGCATGAAAAATGTTAAGAATTCATATGTGTTAATTAAACTATTTACTTGTTTACTTTAACCACTTTACCCTCTTGCCTCTCCTCCCAGTCCTTCCCACCCATCTCCCCCTTTCCATCCATTCCTCCTTACTTTCTCATCAGCAAAAGGGAGGCCTCCCATGAAATCAACAAAGTTTGGCATATCAACTTGCAGTAAGACTAGGCTCATCTCCTATTGAGGCTAGACAGGCAGCCCAGTAGAGGGAAAGGGTCCCAAAGGCAAAAGAATAAGAGACAGACCCTGTTCCCACTTTAGGAGTCCCATATGAAGACCAAGCTACACAACTATTACACATGTGCAGAGGGCCAAAGAACGTGAGATAAACATCACATACACCAGTCTTCCCCACAGGTCTCCCTCTGTCCCTGGAACTTGAACTGAAGTCAACTAAAACAAGAATACTGTCCACCCATAAAGTACAGACGGGACCAGATCTCCCCTTGCCTAAATATAATGAGAAATAACAGCTCGGCAGCTAAAAACAGGCTTCCACAGCCAAACTGACACTTAAGCTCCAACACTACCTCTGGCCAATGATAGGCAGAAACCCACCCAGGCAACCATATATCTTCCAAGCTTCTCCATTCCTGAAGGACCAAGCCTGATCTCCTGTCCCAAAAGCACAAGGAGGATTAAGGCAACAGGATGCTTTCTACGAAGTTCCCAGCATTAACCCCATAGCCTTTCCCCCAGCTCTGACCTGCATGCAGATGGGGCCCAGGCTAGTTCAGCACAGCACCTCCAAAAGGTTTACATTCCACCCCTCCTCTGCTCCCTTCAAGCCCGGATTACACCACGCCCTGCACACTTTTTTCAGCCTGCTAAGCTTATGCTGCTCCCTTGACCAACCTCTGTTTCAGAGCTGTACGCGAGAGCGAGCAGGAGGGAACTCCGGTCGGAACTGCGGAAGGACTCACATGTGCTTATCAAAAACTGAATAGTTGTTTCCAGAGTAGCTCCTCGAGTTATCGGAGTCTTGGAGACTTCATTTCCCAGCGGTCTTGCGGGTTCTGGGATCCCTGGGAGAGGGATTTCTGCTGTCTGTAGAACTGGAGAGCCTCGGCACCTGATGGGCACGGGGAATCGGGCTGTTATGAAAGTTCCAGATTGACAACGCGAGGTGTTTGAATGTGAGCTGAATCTTTCACAGTAATGTCTGCTAAGTTTACAAGTCATTTCTGATCAACATGTAGTGATTTTTAACCCTTATATCTGCTTTACTATGAGTTCTGAATGAAGCTTGAAAATAATTAATTTTGTCTGCATGGTAGCACATGTCTCTAATCCAAGTACTCAAAAGAAAAAGGATCTCTGAGGCCATCTTGATCCATACAGTGAATTCCAGAATAGCCAGAACTATGCACTGAGACCTCAAAATAAAACAAACAAACAAACAAACAAATGAAAGGAGATATAGAGTTTTACTTAAGCATAACGGTAGCAAGAATCTAATGTGAGAATGAAAAATTATCTGTTTAATTTGAGTTTTTGTTTGTTTGTTTGTTTGTTTTGTTGTTGTTGTTTGTTTGTTTTTGTTTGTTTTTAGCCAGCATAATCATTGCCTGAGCTCCCAGCTGCTCTGAATGTTATGGCAGAAGGACCCTGAATCCGGAGCCAGAAAGGACAACTTAAAGACCTTGTCTCCAAATAAAAAGTAGAAAAACACTACAAAGTTACCTTGGGGGCAATGTACTAGCTTAGAATGAAGGTGGTTTTGGTTTAAGACCCAGTACTACACTAAATAAGTAAACCTTGTTCTCCTGTGATAACATCAGTGTGAGCCATACGCGTGGGTCAGACTTCACAGGTACAAAACCGGTTTTCATGTGAATACTGGAATCCATACAGTGAAGGCCATAGATCCTGGCCACAGAAGCAGTATAAAACACTGAACAAGATTAAATGTGCAACTACCTGATGCTTCCTTGCAAAGAACTCTCATAATCAATCTCGAGATTTTTCAATCTGCCTTTAAGTTCCTTGGAATACTTTGAACTGTTAACCTATGTAAGGAATTTGGTTTTTTTTGTCAAACCTCTACTAGAATTTTACCAATGTCCCCCTGTTTTGTTCATAAACACAGGTGTGTATTCAGCACCAGGTGTGCGATGAACTCATACTTACCTCCCTGCTCCTCTCAAAGTGGAGGGACACACAGAGCTCCTGGGATCACACTGGTGGTATGTGTAATGGCCACTGGTTCATTGCCTCTTGTTGGAATTCCCTATGCAGAGGGCTAATCTTGTCTTGTTCAATTTCCTTTGTCTTCTCCATACTGACATTGTTCTTTTGTGACAATGTTTCAAATGTTGAGCATCTGCCTTGAACTTACTTGTTTCCCCAAATCAGGACACAAAAATGATTCTTTATCAAATACAAAGGAATGAGAAACATCAGATGAGCTCATTGGGGTTTGATAACCAAATACTGCCACACTTTAAACATGACCTCTACCTTGGCATCCTTCCGTGTCTTCGTTTTTATCTCATTCCACGAAAGGCAATCATGTCCATTTTTCAAAGTCTCCACAGACTTTAATAGTTCCCACACTGTTAAAATCTCTCGATTTTGCAACTCAAATGCTTGTTTATCTCACAGGGCTTACAAGGTTGCTACTTCAATATGCCTTGGAGCGTTGGAAAGCTGCCTAGTGCAAAATAGAGACATAGCCATTTTCTATGGAAAGATAAAAACAAATAAAACAGAAACAGTAGTAGGAAAACCCAGATCCAACAGCACCACCTACAATGGCAGCTGAAGCTTCTGTGATAGAATCATTTGAACTCCAATGTAACATTTCAACTCAAACCTCCAGCTGTGTGACCTGACTCCGTTTAACTAACCCATTTCCTACCCTAGGACATGCCAGGCTCCTATGGGTCTGACCTGCACATTGTCAGATTCTAATGCAACTATTGTAGGGTGTCCACCAGAAAATTCTATTTGAACATGGGTCGAAGGCTATAGAAAGTCTATATTAGCTGGCCAGTAGCTACACTGTGTGTTCAGGATTCCAGTATAGCCTGGATCCTTTCTCAGGGTAAGCTTTTTTGTTGTTGTTGTTTTTTTTTATTTTTTATTTTTTTGATGGTTAAAAAAATTTGGGTTTTATTGTTTTTGCTAAACAATACTTTAAAAAAAAGTGTTTTTTTCCATTTTGAAGGCAGGGCTTGAATTATTTAATTTTGATCCATTTATTTAATTAAAAAAAAAGGAAGGGAAAAGAGATCACGGCCAAAAAAAAAAAAAAAAAGAAAGAAAGAAAAAAGAAAAAAGAAAAAAAATTAGCCTCACCGTACTCCCAAAGCTCTAGCTAGTCACATGAGCATCACCCACGTCCCACTCAGTGCCTGATACTCAGGTGGTGGCACTCTGCCCCAGGACCCTGGAGGTGCAGGGGCAACAAGTACCAGTTTCGGCTCTCAGCAGGTTAGTCAAACCAGGCAAACTGGTGGGCTAAAGTCCAGAAATTCTTTCCAGGTTTTCTGCCCATTGGCTGAGCACATACAAACTGTCATCAGCTTGTAAGATTTCAGGGGGTAGGAGGGGGCAGAAGAACAGGAGGACGGCAGAAGAGAAACTAGAAGTTATTCAAGCTTTTTCCTGGGCTAGAGGCTCTGGACATAGACTTAAGAAAGACTGGGGTAGATGGAGTCCAGGTTCTTAGAAGAGAAAATCAGCCCGGAGGAGGAGGAGGAGGAGGAGGAGAGCTGAGATGTGCCATGCAAACAAGTTCTTCCTGCAGAGGCGGGAGGGGGGGGCGGGGGGGGGGGGCGGCTGACTCCCGGGTGGAGAATGCTGAGTGTTCGTCTAGTACCGTGAAGACAAGGGCACAGGGAGTCCTGAGGCTGGGACCGAATGGGAGACAGGTACATATAGTTAAAGACCAGAAAGCCATCAGGACCCTCAAGGCCAAATCCCGACTGCACACTGGCTCTGCAGGGCTGCAGGAGATCCTAGCTGTGAACTAAGTCAAGTTAATTGCTGGGTGGGTGGTAGAAAGGGCAACACATTTTTGTTTTCAGAGGAATGAGGTGGGAAGAGTGGCCATGATCTAGTAAAAAGAGACCTGCAAGAAGCAGAAAATACTTAGAGAACATTTTAATATATATTTCCATTATATATTTAAAGTTAAGAAAAATAAAACTAATTCAAGCCATGCCCTGTGTAAAAAAAGAAAGAAAAAAATCAAAGAAAAAAAATGAAAAATTCAAAGTGAGACCTCTTTCTTCTGCTCTGGTCTCAACGTCAGAATCACAGTCAGCTTGTTACTTTTATTTTGGAAGAAAAGATGTAAAAGTTTCTTTCAATCATTCAGAAGGCGAGTATATCCACTTATAAAATCAGGATGGCAGACACAGACTAGGGAAGGAAAGTCACAAGTGGAGGGCAGAGTGAAAAGGAATTTGCAAAAATAAAACTAACAAGATGACTGCTCAGAGGACTGAGGAGGGCATGGTGGGCCGAAGTCTGTTAGTCAACTAATGATTCAACTTTTAA
This sequence comes from Mus caroli, assembly GCF_978045245.1. Taxonomy (NCBI): domain Eukaryota; kingdom Metazoa; phylum Chordata; class Mammalia; order Rodentia; family Muridae; genus Mus; species Mus caroli. The sequence continues at coordinate 53,463,198 of NW_028227270.1, read as the reverse complement.
ATTATTCTCTTGCTCTTTTTTTGTTGGGTGTTTGTTCAAGTCTAGATTTTTTTTTGAAACACTGACCCTAATAAGAGTCAGCAGGAAATATAGGATCCCTTCCCTCCCCTGGCCGGCCTCCACTGAAGCCACCACCACCATCGCTGTGGCTGGATGCTGGAAGAGTCCTCCCTGTTTGTGGACTCAGGATGACAGAGCAGCCTCCTTCTGTGGTTGTTGGGCTTGTGAAAGCTGCAGTATCTTTTGGCTTTCCACGTCTCTAAAATGTTTTTCAACTATTTTGCGTACATGGCTCAGTGCACTCCCCTCTTTGCCTTTACAATTTTCCACTTGATATGGGGGTGTAATAACAACTTCTTCCATGACTACAATGTTTTTTTCTTGCCATTTACAGTCTTTAATGGTCTTGTGAATGGTCTGGAAGAGCTGTTGGCCCTCCAGGGAGACACCAGCGCTGATCGCATAGGCCTGGCTCAGCTTCTCCTCCTTCTCTGTCCGTGCTTTGCTGGCAAGCTTACTAACATTGAGTGAAGCTAGGGGAGGAGGGGTTTCTGTCCGATCATTAATTATTTCCACTTCTGAAACATACTGTAAGTTTATAAGCAAGATGTCTGCATGGTTGGGTTTTCCACTAGAAGAAGGACATTTTAGAGCCAGCATTTTGGACTGGTAGTCAAAGGCTACCACCTCGCCCTGCAGCCGCTGCTCCTGGCACGCCCGGCACGACACCTGGCTCCCAACGCTGAAGTACTCGCCCGGAGGAGCCGCCATCTTGGGAGAGCAGCCTCGGCCCTCAGGGTAAGCTTTTAAGAACAAAAACCATATCCCGAGTCAACATGCTTCAGAAGAAGAATTACAGATGTCTGCCCAACAGCACGGTTAGTAGACATTTGATATTGGAGCCTATTATGAATTTAGTCAGAATTAAAGGCCCTGCCAGTGCTGATAGCAGAGTAGTTAGCCAGAGGAACCAAAAGAAGAGACTTAATTATCTGATCTCTCTCTCTCTCTCTCTCTCTCTCTCTCTCTCTCTCTCTCTCTCTCTCTCTCTCTCTCTCTTAATGTTGTTTTTTCTCAGCCACAAGAAGCAAGAAGACATTTTTCTCATTACTCTTTAAAAAAAAAAAAAGATTTTATGTGAGTACACTGTTGCTGTCTAGAGACACACCAGAAGAGGGCATTAGATCCCATTACAGACCACCATGTGGTTGCTGGGATTTGAACTCATGACCTTCGGAAAATCAGTCAATGCTCTTAACTGCTGAGCAATTTCTCCAGCCCCAGAGCTCTTTTTTTCTTTTTTTCCTTTTTGTAGTTCATGGTCCATGTTAAAATGTTCTTTTCCTTTTTTTCGTTTTCATTACATAAAGTGTCAGAATAGAACACATTTGGTTAAACCATTAGTACATGCCCTCCAAATAGTCTCAGGAGCTTGGTAATATTGCTACTGTCCAGATGAGTTAGCCCACAGGGAATAACAACAGGCCTTAGAATAAGGGAAAGAGTCTTGTGACTAAAGGTTTTGGATATTAAGTTAAGCTGCAGTCCCTTGTAAGTGCTCTAACGTAATTTGGGCTATGCCCAATCACAGTGAACTTTGTCAGTCAATGGCTGACAGTCTAGTTAGTCCTTATCCTAATCTAGTTCGAGGGCTGGGGGCCTAAGCAAACCCAACAATCCTGGCCAATTTCTGGCTGGAATGATTAACCAAGCAGTGGACCTTGTCAAGATCCCTTGGCGATCCCTCAGCTTCCTAAGTGGGAGGTAGAACTCTGGCCCTGGGTGTGTTAAGTGCTCTAGAGAGGAGAGTTGGTTGAGACCTTGGTTCCAATGCCCTTTTTACGACCTGCTTGACCCAGATGGTATTACCAGTCTCTAACAGGGGAAGCCAGTGGTAAACTTGGAGGTGGGCAAGACCTTCATGGAGGTGGGCCTGTAATGACTTGAGAGAGAAATGGTTAGAGAGTTGTTCCACCTGCTGTTGGTATCTGAGACAGGGAGGTGGCAGGGGTGATCTTCCAAGCATAATCTTATAGTGGATGCATCAGGCCCAAAGCAGAGATCAAAACAAGAACAATATACCTTGCAGGTTAAGGGTTCTAGGTGTAGTTGAAGAATAAGTCCCTGTTTGTCCTGTGTTAAGTCCTGGCAACCTAAGGTTTCTATTTGTAATTAAGAATAAGTTCCTATTTCTTGGTTATGATTCCATTCACACATTGTATATCCTTACCCTTGGTCTTTCCCTTTCCTTGTGTCTTTTTAACAATGTATAACAGTAAACTCCCTTGTCTCTGTGGACACCTTATCTCTCCTATAAAAGGGCCTTAAAGAGGCCATTAGGGGCTGCTCTCTCAAATCCCCACTTAGGGTGAGACAGCTGGCTGGCAAGTCCCGGGTACACCCCAAAATACAGCTTATTTTAGTTGGGAAATTGTGGCTTTGGTCTTCTCTCAATTTTCAGGTTTGAAAGTCACAGTCATTGATGAGCACCTGCTGTTGGATCCAAAAAGTATCACCATGGGACAGGTTTCAAGTGGGAGGATTATTTAGGGATGGGGGAGGAAAAAGGAACGGCAGGGAGGAGGAACGGGTCCTTTTATCAGGGGATGTAGCACACGTGCAGGAGGACAAGTGACATGAGGTGACAGTGGGAATGTGTCCGCTGAGTGTCCTGCTGTCACCAGGCCCTCAGGCTGTGCCTGATTTGCTAACATCTGCAGGTAGTCATCATCAGGCAAAGGCCATAATGAGGTTGATGGTGTTTGGTCTTTCAAACTAGACTTGAGGGTGGTACAGGGGTAGAGCCTGGTTCTGGGTCATACGGGTCATTAGACAGTCATTGCTCTGGTGTTCCTGAGAGGAGGGCCCCGGTTGCATGGGTTGCTGTGAATATAAGATCTGGACTTAGGACTAACTTTTAAAAAAAAAAATTAGACTAGTAGTAGCCACCACAGCTCTTAAACAGAGAGACTGTCCTACAGGGTCTAATCATTTGGACAAGTTTGTAATAGAGCATTTACATGACCTGAAAGTTTGGGTTAGAACCTCTTTTGTAATGTTTTTTGTTTTGTGGACAAACAGATGAAAAGGTTTGAGATGTCTGGAAATTCTAGACGTGCAGCTGAAGTAAGATCTGTTTTTAAAGCCATGGATGTTGTTTGTTTTCGTCTTAGGCTAGGTTAGGGACACAGTGCCCCATTTTGTGCTGGTGTATAGTGGTCTTGCTATTTCCACAACCTCTGGTATCTAGAGGCAGTAATGCATGGCTACACCTAGGAACTCTTGAACCTGTCTCTCATTTTTTGGAGCTGGGATCTGAAGGATTACAGCAATCCTGTAATCCTGAACAGGCTCCTTTTGCCTCCTGTCAGCTGATAGCCAAATGGGTAACCTGTGATATGTAACATTGGGCTAAGCCAACATTCTGTAGCCCAAGGTCTGTAACTCTTGTAGCAATCCCTCAGTGGCTCTCTTATAATTTATTTTAGTTTTAGAGGCTATAGGAGGTCATTTGAGAATTGGAAGAGTGTGGTCCTGGGAAACCTATAACAGAAGGGCAGGAAGTCACCACTTAGTGGCTCTTCAAACAAGGTCAGAGAATTTTTAAATCCCTGGGGATGCCTAGTTCAGCTAAGTTGCCCACTGTAACCTTCCTCTGGGTCTGTCTATTTAAAATAAAAAATAAAAATAAGATAAATACATTATTACTTCAAGAAGGAATAACAGGGACACAGGTAAAAATCTTAAAGCAAAACAAAGCTTCAAAACTTTTAACTATGTCAACATCTAATTATCTAGGATTCACTTATCTTCTGGGATCCTTCAAGGGGCATAGGTCACTTCTCTGGCTCCATTCTCTGCAGCACACAGAGCTTGTCTTCCACACTTGGGCTAGCTAGCTCTACTCCACACCTGCTGCTGTTCTTGGTGGTCATCCTATGGTACCGGCATATCCAAAATGATGTGGTCTTCTGCTGCAACTAAGCTGTACTTGTTAGCATTCTGTCTAAGCTCCACCCCACAGTTACCTGGCAACAGCCAGGTATAACTGACTCACTATAAAAGGGTCTACTTGCCCCCTCCTCACTTTCTTGTGCTCTTGCTTTCTCTTGCCCTTGCTTTCTCTCCCCAACCTCTCTCCCCATTCCCTTCCCCCCTCTCTCTCCACGTGCTCATGGCTGGCCTCTACTCCTCTACTCTTCTACTTCTCTACTCTCCCTCTCTCTGTCTTTCTCTGCCTCTACTACTCTTCCCATGCCCTGAATAAACTCTGTCCCTCAGGGGCAGGTCTCAGCATGGGCCTGCAAAGGCTCTCCTTTCCTTCACGCCTCACCACACCTCCATAGAACATATCTCCCTTGTCTTTATCTTTTTTATAAACACATCAGTACTTTCACCAATAGCCTCTCCTGGGATTTTTTGGTTTTTGGTTTTTTTTTTTTTTTTGCCAAGCCCTAATTAAATGTTTTCCTGTATAAAAGTTGCTGAGTTAGTGGTGTAATTCACAGAAAATCTGAGACAGAATCTGTGGGGTACTGTGAAAAGAAAGTTATGTGTAAAGTGATATATTTCATTTAAGTTAACATAGGGGGAAAACTGTGATTATTCCTCTTAGTACTCAACTATATGGAGATTACGATTACCTTTGGAAACAAACCTATGGGCATGCCTGTGAGAGAATTTCTAGACTGCGATGAGTATCTGCAGCGAAACACTGTAAATAAGGAGAATACCATCACATGGACTGGAATCCTAGGCTGAAAACACCAAAGGCCGTAGAAGTGAACACTGGACTTCAACGCCTTTGCTTCTCTATTTTGGAAGAAATGTCACATCGCAGTCTTCCTTTTAGCCGTGTGTGTCACGACGGACAGTACCTTGAGTGTGTGCTAACTCAATCTTATTCTTCCTTGAGTGGTGCATGAGGTCCTTGTAGGCTTGACCGCTGGCAGGGGAAAACATCCAGGTGAGGAAGAATGAACCCAGTTCAGCCCGATTTATAAAACCAGTGCTGGCTAAGACTTTTTTCTTATTAATCATTTTATTCATTTACATTTCAAATGTTATCCCCCTTCCAGGTTATCCCTCTACAACACCCCCCATCCCATCCCCTCTCCCCCTCCCCTTTGCCTCTATGAGGGGGTTTCTCTGCCTGTTCACCCACTCCAGCCTCACCAATCTAGCATCCCCCTTTGATGGGGCATCAAGCTTCCACAGGACCAAAGGCCTACCCTCCTATTGAAGTCATATAAGGCCATCCTCTGCTACATATGTATCTGGAGGCATGTTAGAGGGTTTGGCCATTAACAACATGATGTGAAGCATGATGGTAGACAGACAGGCATGGTGTCTGAGAAATGATTGAGAGCTTTACATCCTGATCCACACACAGCATCAAAGCCCACCCTCAGTGAGTGAGACACCTTCTTTAATGAGTCTGCATCTTGCTAACCCTTTCTAAATAGTTCATCAGCTGGGGACTAAGCATGCAGATATATGAACCTATGGGCGAATTCTCATCCAAACTACCAAGTACATATATTGAATGATCTCAATTTAATTTAGTATTTTTAATAGGGCAATGTTTCTAGTTCAAACCTATATAAAATGTGACTCCCCTTGTGGATGATATGTGTTCTGTTTGTACGTAAACATGAGCATCATTTGCAAGGATGCTGTACGCACAGGTTGGACTATTAATGGTGATTATTACATCATGCAGTGCCCTGAGAGCGATAGGAGGCTTCTCTGCATGACTACACCAATCATTCCTATACCTTGCAGGTCCTAACATTCCTGACACTCTTCCCTCAGAACTGTTCTGAATTAGTTTCTTTCCTATTTTTGGAATTAAAAACCATGGCAAGTTACTAAAGAAAGTATTTATTTTGGTTTAAGGTTCCAGAAAGTTAGCCAGGGAGACATGTCCGTTAGAGGCAGGCATGGAGGCCGGGGGTGAAAATCCTCGACCTCACACACAAAACCAAGAGAGTGAACTAGAAATCACTAAATTTTCAAAGCCCAGCCCCAGTGACATAATTCCCTCAGCAAGGCCACACAGCTCATCTTACCCAAAGAGCACCACTCACTGGGGACCAAATGATGGAAATATGTGAGCCTCTGAGGGGATAGTTATAAAGCGATCACATGTGCATCTCTTTATGTTTACCACAGAGACAATGTATTCTTCTGTGCCAGATACTACACATATGTAGGGTATCTACGTCACTAATTACTAAGACCCATGCTCAATCACTGCAAGGAAAACATATAGACACTATGATTTCCTGATGGTGATTAAAAATAACTGTGCTCTTCTGTCAGCTCAGAAATAGCTTCCAATGCTATCAATCAATCAGTGACCATCAAATAAGCATGGACTCTTCCTTCTGATAGTGCTTTGTGCTTTGGTTTCTGACATGATGCTCCCAGGAATAAATATTCCTACTAGGAGTTAGGAGGACTCAATATTCTGTAATGCCAATCTGGCTTATTCCAGTGAACTCACTTGATAGTCCTTGGAAGCTATTTCTGATAGCTTTGCATCCAGGGAAGAATCATTCCTCTGTCCTGATTTGGAAGAACTGATGCATATGCTCTTGACTTTCTAACCATTGTCATATAGGAATAATTTCAGGATCCGAAAAGAAAGGAAACTGATGATGGCAGATCAAGCAAGGTTCTGCATGGGGAATTCCAATCGATGATGGAACAGGAGTCAATGCACACACAGTATGATCCCTGGAACTGTGTCCCTCCACTTGGGAGAGGAGCAGGGGAAGTAAGCATGAGCTCCTAGCACACCTGCTAGCGAATACTGTTGGATTTGGGGTGGAAGCTGAGAAAACTCACTTCAGATATGAATACTTAAAAATTGAAGCTTTATTTTCAGAGCCTCGAGGAGGCAGTCACTTCGGGATCTGAACTGCCTCCCCAAAGGGAGTTTGAACAACATTTTTAAAGGATGGGAACACAAAACAAGGGGGACCATGGGAGGGGAGCTGCACTATTAACCAATTGTATTTTGACATTATGGGTTAAATAAAGGAGTACCATTGGAGACTGGGTGGTATCCAGGGCACTTGGCTTCAAGGTCCTTAATTCGTTCTCCTAGACATTAGGTCTGGAGTGATTAGGAGATCAGAGTGCTAAGGAGACAAAGGACTGGGTCAGCTGCATGTAGTATATATCTATATCTATATCTATATCTATATCTATATCTATATCTATCTATATGTATATATATATATATATGTGTGTGTGTGTATATAAAACCTTGGTTTAAATAATAGCAATCTCTCTCTCTACACACACACACCTGTTAACAAATTAAGAAAACATTTGGAAAGGTGAGTGATAGCTGTTCTTTATGGGCCTGGGAACATGAACTTGTTTGACCCTGCCAGCAAGATGGAGAAGTTGCCCTTGAGATGGCTGGACTCAGACATTGTCTCCTTACAAGTTGTCTCTGAGATATCTGGACTCAGACAACTGTTTAAAACAGAAGCTATTCAGCTATAGCTCCCCTAGGGCCTGGAACTATGAATTTAGTTTCTCTCTAGGATAAAATGAAATCTGAAAATGAAATCATCATAGTACTTAGAATACGTTTCTTTTCTTGTTCCCAACAATACTTCCCTGCATTCATGAAAACACTGGTAGAAGAGGATGAAGCTCTTGTATAGCTCAAATTAGTGGATGAACGTGTGTACACTGGATTTACAGACAGACCAAAAGATCCTGAGATAAATTCGGGATTTCTTCACGTTAACATCAGAGAGCTGGATGTTTAACTTTGTCTAATGATTTAAAACAGCTGTGTCCCTGATCCATGCCCTTCACTGTATGGAAGTTTCCAGTGTTCATATGAAAACGTTATCCAGTTGTGGAGTCTACTCCATGTATGGCTCATACAGGAGAACAAGGAGTATTTATGCATATGTAATGCTTGTTATTAAGCCAAGCCTCCACTATAGTCAAGGGCTTTGCCCCTTGCTCCCTAACCCTACTTGTACATTGTATTTTGAAACAAGGTCTCTTTATTTGGCCCAGGTTAGCTTTGGATTTGGGATCCTCCTGTCTTAAGTTCCCGAGCAGTTCGACTACAAGGAAGGCCACATATAGAGTTATTTTATAGTAATATTGAATCAGTGTGAACTTTACATGTAGAATATTCCATAATAAGTACACTTTTGAGTTTAAATCGCAACATATTGAACAGAAATAAGTTGCAAACCTATTAAAGGTTACTGTCAAAGGCTCAATTCACATTTAAACGTGTCCTGTACTGAATTCAGCATTATTTTTCCCTCTCTGTGTAGCCCTGGCTGTCCTGGAACTCACTCTGTAGACCAGGCTAGCCTCGAACTCAGAGCCTGTCTCTGCCTCCCAAGTGCTGGGATTAAAAGCGAGGGCCACCACTGCCCCGGTTTAAATTTAGCATTTTAAAAGCCAACTGGCTCCCTGTGGTTGTACCAGGACACAAACTGACTGCTTCCTCCCAACCCCTTCTACTCTAAGGGATCTCTTTCGCATAGAGTTGTGGGAAATGTAGTCTTGTCCATACGACGTCACAAGGAGCCATTCAGGAAACCACGTTTCTACTCTCTGCATAATTGCATCTTTCCCAAAGTTGAGCAAGAAATAGGTCTTGCTCAGTACTCGGTTTGCATCTCTCACATGGAGGTTCGTCCAGGGTGCAGACCAGCCTTGCAGGCCTGAGGGTCCGCGCAGTGATGGGTCCGGAATGGAGGGCGAGAGTTTGTGGATGGGAGGCGGGAAGAAGCGGACTTGGGGGCGCTGTGCTGACCTAGGCTGGGCCAACCCCACGTTGGATGCAGGTCAGAGCTGCGGAAAGGGCAATGGGGTCGGTTCCGAGAGTGACCGCTTTGCTTGCACGAGGCTACTGCTGGAGTCCACCCTGCACAGGAGAGCTGGCTCAGGACCCAGGAGTGAGAACTGCTGGAAATCCTGGCAGGTTTCACCCTGACTGGTGTCTGATGACAGCCTGAGGCTATGACTGGGCGCGCACTCTCCTGCTTGGCTGGGGAAACTCATGCTCTCTAGCTGACTCAGGCTCACATGGTTGTAGTCAGATTTCTCAGGAAATCTAGAGCCAGCTGGGTGTATGGTGCTTTCTTTACTTTATAGCCGGCCTAGGAGGACTCTTGGAGTTGACAAAAGTTCATAACCTTGTTTATTTGCAAGTGAAGGGAATTTTGGGAGGGCGGCTGTTGTTTGGAATGTTGGTTCCATTTTCTTGGTAATGAACTGTTAGATTTATGAACAACTATTTTGCATAGGGGTCCTTCGTGATCACTGTTGTGACGTCAACCCCAAGACTAACACTCCCATATGAGGGCAGAAGAGTCCCCTAAAGGGAAGGATTTGAGTTTTGTGTCAACCAAGTAGTTCACTCCGTAGTGTAGAGTGAAAGGTACTAGAAAATAATAGATCAGCCAGTACCTTCGGAGACTGCATTTGGACTCCTTTTCAAAATGGAGAAACAAATTGGTGTGAGAATAGGCTTGGGTGCAGGGCTGTTGGTTACCGGTGGGAGGGGGCTGAAATGTCTCTGGGGGGGGGGGGAATAATCCTGCATCCTAAGAGGTCGGTCTTCATCGCTCTTTAATGGCCAGCTGTTCTGTCTTTGCATGTCATCTGCAGTGTCTAAACTCACTTAAACCAACTCTTTTTTTTGTTTGTTTGTTTTTGTTTGTTTTTTTTTCGAGACAGGGTTTCTTTGTGTAGCCTCGGCTGTCCTGGAACTCACTTTGTAGACCAGGCTGGCCTTGAACTCAGAAATTCGCCTGCCTCTGCCTCCCGAGTGCTGGGATTAAAGGTTTGTGCCACCACGCCCGGCTTTAAACCAACTCTTATCAAAGAATGTGGCACCTAGGTTCCCTAACCCTCCCCAAACAGTTCTAGACAAACTCACCCAAGTACGTACAGTGAGTCAGAGAGACGAAAAGACGGAATTGAGGAGCTCTGATCACTCAGGACCCTGTGACTGGGACCTTATAAACCCCTTGATGAAGCCAGCCTTGAACTCCTAATCCTCCTGCCTCTGCCTACCAAGGACTAGGATTATTGGTTTGTGCCACATTGACATGGTAAGACCTACAAGGTCAGAGGATATCTTCTGCGAGTCATTCTCCCTTTTCACCATGTGAGCTCTGGGTATTGAACTCTGTTATTAGCTGACAGAGTTTCTGGCAGTCCGTATCTACCCATTCAGGCATCTCTCCAGCCCTATTCATGGCTGTTGTAACATTTTTATTTGAAAGTATTACTAAGGAAGAGAAATATTGCCTCTGCTGGAAACCTTCACAGTGAGTGTTAGCTGTCAGAATGTTTGACTTTCAGCTGCTGAAAAGCTTCAAACTCAAGTGAGGGGATCTCTCTTCCCAGATCTTAACTACTCCTGTCTTTCTCTTCTACTTCATTTACATGTAGTCGGTAGAAGACAACCATACTACTCAGCAGACTCCGGGATACAGGACACTTCCACCCCCAAACCCCAGTCTGAAGGTGTGGTTTGAATGGTGCCCCTAGGCTCTTCTTTGAATGCTTTGTCTCCATTTGGTGGAACTGCTTGGGAAGGAGTCGTAGGAGTGGCCTTGTTGGAAAGATGTCACTTGGGACAGGCTTTGAGATGTCAGAAAGACTCCTACCCTCTCTCAGAGCTCTGCCTCTTGCCTGTGGATCAAGATGTGAGCTCTCAGCAATTCCTGCTAGCATTTCACTATTCTGGACTCTAATCGTCTGAAACCATAAGCCCAGTAACAATCTTTTATAAGTTGCCCTGGGTGCTGGGCAGTGGTGGCTTACATTTTTAATCCCAGGATTCAGGAGGCAGAGGCAGATGGATCTTTGAGTTCCGGTCCAGCTTGATTTATCTACAGAATAAGTTCCAGGATATCCAGGACTGTACAGAGAAACCCTGTCTCAAAACAACACCCCCACCCCACCCCGCTAAAAAAGTTGTCTTGGTTGTAATGTTTTTTTGTTTTTTGTTTTTACAATAGATAAGTTATTAAACCAAGGAGGTGTATGTGCAAACATATAGGTGGGATTTTCTTATTGCAACCAGCATAACTGTACCCTCAGGATTTCACACTGATGCTAGCCCATCAACCTTCCAACAATCCTCTTTTAAAGTAGATGATCTATAAACAGTTCTTGTGATGTAGATGATCTAAACATAGCTCTCATGATGCTGTGGAACTGCTACCACAAAAGAATGGTAATTGACACTAAATAAAGAGCAAAGGACAAGACTGTGTCTCTTACACCATAAATTGATTGAATAGATTTAATTAGATAAATTTAATATAAAAGATTAAGCTAAGTATCTGAAACTAGGTGAGTGACCCCCAATCTTTAGAGTGAGCTCATCTATGTAACAAGATAGTGAGGTGTAGGTACATGTAAAGCCCCGTGACGGAAGTGCCTCTGCAGATCAGACGTTTAGTTTAATTATCATCCTATCTATTGATACATGGATTGATAAGTATTCCTAAATTATATCTATATAAATTCTATTGAAGTGATAATTCCCAAAGAGGCAGTTCTTTAGAACAGAATATAACCTTATACAGAGTGTTGACAAATAAACACCCCTGGTTGGATCAAAATTAACAATCAATAAAGAAAGCATATGGACCCAGCAAACAGCCTCATTTTAATTCCAACACTCAAATAGCAGGTAAGTATTTTAAACTATATTAATCTATTATATTTATAGATTATATACTCTTAATATGTATAACAAGATGAGTCAAATGCTCGTTAATTTTTAACAACTTTATAGACCAAGTGTGTAGTTTCATTTGTACATTCAAAGTAATGTTAACTGCACATAAAAGACGAATTAGATGAAGATTTTAAAAAGCAAACAGAATGTAACAAGTGGAGACCTTGCTTGTTTACCACAAATCATATCTCTGGCATTATCAGTGTTAGGTGCACCTCCTGCCAGGGGGCCATTGCCAATCCTGACCAAGCCAAGAATGTGTAGTTTTAGTTCCGTAGTTAAGGACTTGTATGAACCATGACAGGAGTTTATCTCTAAGTCAGTGGAATGACAGCTTCATAAACGGGCTAAGAGAAACAATCAGACAGGAAGACCCTATGGAGTTTTAACTTATTAATCCACCATATACCCCCATATTCCTAAAAGGACTGATAATCAGAGTTAGCCTTCCATCTCTAAGGCCTGTGTGGTCTGGACATGAACCTATGCCCAAAGCCATCAGCTACACAACTGGAAAGCAATGGTACACTTGCAAACTCTATGGCATCTTGGCTCACTTTCAGAGGACAAGTCCTGTTTGTGGTGAAACTAGAGAGAGAAGATACTTAAAAAGAAGTTGAAATTGAGGCATTTGCGGGACTGAGTATCAGTAAATGAGGTGGGGTGGTTGGAACTAACTAGTACTGTCTCTGGGTCTCTGTGCATTACTGAAATCAGGGCTCCTGTGTATGGCCCCGACTCCACTGTGGCTACAGTATTCTACTGTGGTACTCCTCACCATAGCTTCTTCCTGTGAGAATGCATGCAATGTGTGGTGTACTATGCAAGCATTCCACACTAAATATATATTTTTGTGAATTCCTACATTTTACAATTTATCTCCATAAAATTACATTTATTTAAGTTTTGGAACTTATGTCATTCTCTTTCTTTAAAGAGGATGAATTCATGAGATCATTTCATTTCAAGGTATTTAATACCACGCACCTATGTTAGAACCATTTCTATCTATAATTTCATCTTCTTCAAAATTTAGAATTGTGACTGCAAGCATGTTGACTATTCGGTATTTATGTTATTAATTTTTGCTATGGATTTCATTTAATTTCAGAAACTGCTGTCATTCAGAGATGTGGCCATTGATTTCTCTGCAGAGGAGCGTGAATGTCTGGACTCTGCTCAGTGGAACTTGTATAAGGAAGTGATGTTGGAGAATTACAGCAACCTTGTGTTCCTGGGTAAGGATCACTTCCATTGTGAACTCTTATTTCACTGTCAAAAGGGACTGCCTCCATTTGTAGGGTAACTCGTGTTGCAGAGTTTGTGCCTTCCAACAATGTAGCTCATGTGCCTGCCTTTAAAGAGAAAAAGATAGAATGTGATGGGGCTAAGAAATATTTTAAAGTATGCTTAGCCTGTTTGTGGAGGTATGCACCCTCCATTGTAGTGGCCTTTTTAGAAGCTTGGTAGCAGGAGGCATGGAACACATGCTAGAGAAAATGCCTCATCCTTTTGTGTTAATACTTTTCCTTGTATTGAGGCTCAGGAACTGCAGGTTGTAAATGACTCCTAAGAATATCATCTTTCAGGAAGTGTGTTAATCATAGAATTTTCTGCAGTCATTCATAATCTCTTCCCATATATGCATAGAACTAAGTCCAAATGTTAATTTCCAGGAGAAAACAGCCAAGCATCTTATTCCCTTTTCCAAACAGGTCTTGCTTTCTCCAAGCCATACCTGATCACATTTCTAGAACGACAACCAGAGTCTTGGAATGTGAAGACACAGGCAAGTGTAGGCACATACCCAGGTATGTAGTGATGGCTGAATCAGTGCACCCAAGTGAACAGTTCAAAAATACAAGATAAAGCATGGCTTTCCTGTAGTAGAATTTTATCTGTCCAATTAGTTTAAATATTAGTACAAGAAGCCTGCGATTGGACAGGGAAAAGGGAGGCAGAGCCAAGAGTTGCAGAGTCAGGGAGCAACACAGGAAAAGAGAGGAGGAAGATGGAGGATGAGCAGGGAGATTCAGATTCCATGCAGCCTTAAATAGCCACAGGTAGCTATAATATTATATAATAATAGAATAATTGGGAAAATTATTGTCTAATCTAGGTGGGCTGTTTCTTTCATTATCAATTGATTTTTTTGTCTGTTGTATTCTGCTAAGTGAGTATTTCTCAAAATGCTAGGTGCTAACTTTACTAGCTATTCATTGACAGATATGCTGCCTTTAGCAGAGCTTCTGTCCCTCCCCCCAACCCCCACCCCCCGAGATTGGGTTTCTCTGTATGGCCCTGGCTGTCCTGGAACTCACTTTGTAGACCAGGCTGGCCTCGAACTCAGAAATCCACCTGCCTCTACCTCCAAGTGCTGGGATTAAAGGCGTGTGCCACCACTGCCCGGCTGCTTCTGTCCTTTAAAAGCAAATTAGAAGAATTTTCCTGATTTGGTATCTCCTTTAGGTGTTTATTTTATTGTATTTAAAGCATAACACTGATGTATTTCAAGTATGTTGTTTCATCTTGTTAGGGACATTCTAGGTAGTGTATCTGTATATAAAATTTTATAGCTTTGAGAAGTGAAACACTACATGCATAAAAATGTTCTATTTCTGTCAATGTGTTCACCCACCTGGTGTGTTCATCCTTCTGGTGTGTTCACCTGCTCAGTGTGTTCACACACACCCCTGTGTGCTCACTGGCCTCCCTAGTGTGTCCACTCCCCACCTGTTCGTTCACCCACCTAGTGTGTTCGCCTCTAACCCCTGTGCACACCCTCCCAGTGTGTTTACCTGTCCAGTGTATACACCTACCTGGTGTGTACACTCACTTCGTGTTCTCACCCACCCTGTGTGTTCATCTGTCCAGTGTGTTGAAGTCACCACTTGATTGCCAGTCTCACAAGTTTTGCTACTTTGAGTTTCTATGTAAGACCAATAATACATAATTGACTTCATAGTGTGGACTTATTTCATTTTGCATAATGCCCTCATGTAGATGGTATGACTGGCTTCGCTATTTAGGTTAATAGTATTCCATTATTTGTTCTACAATGTGTTCATATTCACACCTCAGTGGTAGTTTACGTAGTTTTAATTTACTACACTTTTGAATCATGCTGAAGGATTACTGATGTATGAATGTCTGTAGTTTTCCATCTATGTGGTTCATTTTCTAAAAAAAAAAAAATTACTTATTTTTATTCCATGTGTATTGGTGTTTTGCCTGAATGTATGTCTGTGTGAAGGTGTCAGATCTCCTGGAACTGGAGTTATAGTCAGTTGTGAGCTGTCATGTGGGTGCTGGGAATTGAACCCAGGCAGTTTGGAAGAATAGCCAGTGCTCTTTGGCTGACGAGGCATCTCTCTAGTACCCATTTATGTGATTCTTAATTATATTAAATATGTAACCATGAGTGAAAAGTGTGCATATTAAAGGTGAGTTTACCTGTCCAGTGTATACACCGACCTGGTGTGTACACTCACTTCGTGTTCTCACCCACCCTGTGTGTTCATCTGTCCAGTGTGTTGAAGTCACCACTTGATTGCCAGTCTCACAAGTTTTGCTACTTTGAGTTTCTATGTAAGACCAATAATACATAAATTTAAGTATGCTAAATTAAAGTATGGCAGTATGCTTTTAGTGATTCCTCAACCTCTACTCAACAGGATCAAAACCCTATCAGTGTAAACAATGTGGGAAGGCTTTTGGTTGGAAATCACTGCTTGTTCAACACCAGAGAATTCATACAGGAGAGAAACCCTACATATGTAAAGAATGTGGCAAAGCTTTTAACTATTCCTCCACCCTTAAACAGCACCAAAGAATTCATACTGGAGAGAAACCTTACAAATGTGAAGTGTGTGACAAAGCTTTTAAATATTCCTTCAGTTTTAAACAGCACCAAAGAATTCATACTGGAGAGAAACCTTACAAATGTGAAGTGTGTGACAAAGCTTTTAACTGTTCTTCATATCTGGGTAAGCATCAAAGAATCCATACTGGAGAGAAACGCTACAGATGTGAAGAATGTGGTAAAGCTTTTACTAACTATTCAGGACTTACTGTTCACCGAAAAGTTCATACTGGAGAGAAACCCTACAGATGTGAAGAATGTGGCAAGGCCTTTAGTGCTCGCACAACACTCTCTAAACATCAGAGAATTCACACTGGAGAGAAACCTTACAAATGTGATGAATGTGGAAAGACTTTTAATGTACACTCAACATTTTCTAAACACCAGAGAATTCACACTGGAGAGAAACCTTACAAATGTGAAGAATGTGGCATGGCCTTTATTGATCGCTGCATTCTTTCTAAGCACCAGGGAACCCATACTGGGGAGAAACCCTACAAATGTAAAGAATGTGGCAAAGCTTTTAACTGTTCTTCCAGCCTTCACCAACACCAACAAATTCATAGGGGAGAGAAACTCTTTAAGTGTGATGACTGTGGGCAGGCCTTTAGCTGTTCTTCATATCTGTATAAACATCGTCGAATCCATACTGGCATGAAACCCTACAAATGCAAGGAATGTGGCAAAGCTTTTAACTGTTCCTCCAGCCGTAACCAACACCAACGAATACATATTTGAGAGAAACTACAAATTCGATGAATGTGGCTAGGCCTTAACTTTTGCTTCATACCTGCATGAGCATCTGTGAATCCATATTGGTGAGAAACTCTACAAATGCAAGGAATGTAGCAAGGACTTTTACTGTTCTACCAAACTTATTTACCACTGGAGAGTTCATACTGGAGAAAAACCATATAAGTGTGATAAGTGTGGGAAGGCCTTTAGCATTTATTCATCCTTTATGAAGCACCAGTGCATTCATAGGGGAGAAAAACCCTATAAGTGCAATGAATGTGAGAAAGCCTTTAATAACGATCATACTCTACCTCGACACCATAGAATCCATATGGGTGAGAAGCCTTACAATTGCAAAGACTGTGGCAAAGCCTTCACTTGTACCACAGGCCTCACTCAACATGAAAGAATTCACACTGGAGAGAAACCTTACAAATGTGAAGAATGTGGCAAGGCCACATTAATTCTTCTTCAAATCTTAAACATCATTGCTGATTCCATATTGGAGAGAAGCTATACAAATGTGAGCAATGTGGCAAAGCCTTTAAAAATTGTTCAGACTTTATTTGACACAACAGAATCCACAGTAGAGAAAATCCAGATTAGTACAGCCACTGTTGCAAATCCTTCCATAATGTTATCCCATAATTCAGTACTATAATTCAATACAATAAGGAAGAGAACCCTTAGAATCTCAAGGAATTTACTAACAGTTCAACACTTCTTCAACACTATCAGTTTCACACTGGAGAGATCTTGTAAAAGCCAAGA
This sequence comes from Mus caroli, assembly GCF_978045245.1. Lineage (NCBI taxonomy): Eukaryota > Metazoa > Chordata > Mammalia > Rodentia > Muridae > Mus > Mus caroli. Next base: position 53,446,075 of record NW_028227270.1, on the reverse strand, counting down.
GAGGGTCTTAAGTATTGAATAATTATTTTATACACATAATCAAAGTTTTACATATGGTAGAAACCCTATCATTTCAAATAACATAGAAAATCCTTTATTCTTCAGAATATAACCAACAGAAATATTGTGAGACACCTGTTCAATAAAGGCAAGGCCTTTAAGTGAAACTGGATCTTCATCAACTATGAGTCAATTCATATAGAAACTGTACATATGTGATGAATGGCTCAGGAAGAACATTTTCAAATATATAAGCCTGAAAAGAGAAAATTTGTTCTAGTAGAAATCATTGTGTAAAATAGTGTCTTAATCCTTAGCCAGTCACTTACATCTAAAGTAGTGGTTCTCAACCCTCCTAATGATGCAACTCTTAAAACAGTTCCTCCTGTTGTGGTGACCCCTAACCAGATAATTATTTTCATTGTTTCTTTGTGACTGTAAACTTGCTAGTTATGAATCAGAATATCTGTGCTTTCTGATGGTCTTAGGCAACCCCTGTGAGAGGGTCACTTGACCCCCAAACAAGTCAAACCCACAAGTTAAAGACCACTGGAATATAAAAATATTATTGGAGACAAACCCTATGAATTGTATTTGCTGTGCTGGTTAGTTTGTGTTAACTTGAAACAAACTAAAGACACCTAGGAAGAAAGAACCTCAATTGAAGAATTGCCTACTGGCCAGTGGGCATGTCTTTGGGATATTTTCTTGATTAATGATTGATGAGAGGAGGCCTGTCCCAATGTCGGTCGTGCTACCCCTGAGAAGGTGGTCCTGGATTGTATAAGAAAGCAAGTTAAGGGACTAGAGAAATGACTCTGATTAACATCACTAGTTGCTCTTGCAGAGGACCCAAGGTCTTTTCCCAGCATCCACATGGTGGCATCCAACCATTCCTAACTCCACTTCTAGGGCATCCAACATCCTCTTGTGGGCACTACAGGCACCAGGAGTGCACATGGTACACAAAATACATACAGGCAAAACACTCATATACATAAAATAAGTAAATCTGAAAAAATTATTTAGAAAGAAACAAAGAATGAGAAAGGAAGGAAGGAAGAGACTGGTGGGGAGGTAGAGAGCTGATAGTAAGCTATGGAAAAGCCAGCAAGCAGCATTATTTCATGGTCCAGGCTTTAGGTCCTAACTCCAGATTCCTACTTGAGTTTTTGTCTTGACTTCCCTTGATGATGTAACCTGTGAGCTGAAATAAACCCCCTTTCCCCAAAATTGATTTTGGTCAGTGTTTTATTACAGCAACAAAAAGCAAACTGGGACAGAAATTGGTACCAGGATCATAGGATACTCCTATGATATTATAAGGGTCCATTGTTCGTCAAAGAATGGTATCCAAGACTCAAATAGCATGCAAAAGCAAAGAGCGTTTTATTCTGCAGAAGAATAGCATGAGGAGATTCCTCCTTCCAAAATGGAGAAACAGCCAAATGAGCTCGCAAGGCTGGATTTAAAGCATGTTAGGGATTCTGGAATAGGTGAACTCTATCTTACTCAATCTCTGAGGGCATTCCACTACCGGGGCATGGGGGCTAGAACCTGTTACCAGGGAGGTCTGGAAACTTGCCTATCCATTGTCCTTGCTTCAGGTGAGGTGGCTGGGTACTATTTAGTTTCTGACTAGACACCTGAAACCTTTTTCTTGTTTGTTTTAATTTCTTATTGGTTATTTTATCTATTTACATTTCAAATGTTATCCCCCTTCCTGGTTTTCCCTCTAAAAACCCTTATCCTACACCCTCCCTGCTTCTATGAGGGTGCTCCCCCTCTGACCTCACCACCCTAAATTCCCCTACACTGGGGCATCAAGCCTTCACAAGCCTGGGGTTTTTTAATTGTACCACCTGGACTGCTGTCATGAGTCAGCCTGTCTCAATATACCTGGCCATGTGTGGGGGAGAATTATGGAAGCATTTTGAGCTTTGAGCTGGGAAGGCCACTGAATGCTCAGAGCTAACTGAGATGTTAGAGGAGCTTGGAAGATAGGAATGTTGAGATAAATATAGATAGTGGAAATCCAGCTTGTAAAATTTCAGAGGAAAACGAAGAGAATAAATGGACTCCAATTAGGTCTTCAAATTAAACATGGTTAGGTCTATGTTTTTCTAATGTTTTTCAGGGCTGTCTTGGTGATATATTTTATTTATGAACCTGTGATTTTTTGGTTTTGTTTTGTTTTGTCTTGTTTTTTCAAGACAGGGTTTCTCTGTGTAGTCATGGCTGTCCTGGAACTCACTCTGTAGACCAGGGTGGCTTCAAACTCAGAAATCTGCCTGACACTGCCTCCCAAGTGCTGGGATTAAAGACGTGTGCCACCACGCCCTGCCGATCCTGTGGTTTCTATTCAGCTGGGCTAAAGAATCAACTTTGAGACCAGCACCACTGAAGTAAAATCTTGGGTCACTAAGACAATTGATGCTCTTTGGCTGGGGCTGAAAACCCAGCTGTGATGAGTAAGAGACAGGCATCATCCCTTTCAAATTTTCTGCAGTTACATCCTCAAAGTTAACTTCCAATATAGCCTCTGGAGCTGTAGTCCAGAAGGGGTCAATGCTGCATCTCAGGCTGTCATCCAAACTTGCTAATGTGTAAAAGTCTCCCATGCGGTACTGATTTTGGTGGCAAGAAAGCTGCAGGATTGAAGGGGTCATGGAGAGCAGCTGAGTCTTGGCATTATGTGAAGTCAGGAGAGGCTATTAGTGAAGATGTAGCATGTATTGTAGTTATAGTGAAACCCCCATTATTAAAGGTGTCATAGAGAAAAACTGAGGCTTAGCAACATGTAGCATGGTTGTAGTCCCTACATAGGTCAGGAAAGTCCATTGCTGAAGGTTCTGGCTTAGGTACTTGGGACCATCCAGAATTGGAGATGTCCACACATGGGATGACCATCAAGGACACCAGCATATATAGAGTGGATTAGGCCTGAGCCTACAGGACAAATTGTTTCCAGATGGCATAGCAGGACAGATAGTGCTATCTATAGCCTTTCAAACCCATGAAGATCATGAGTTTGACACTGGACACTGAACTATTTACACTGTCAGCTTTTGGTTTTGCTTTGGTTTAATTGTAATTGTTGTTCTCTCTTGGAACAACAAAGTATATAATTTATTTAGAGTCTATAGAAGCCACAGTTGAGAAACTTCAGATTTTTAAAGTGACCTTGAACTTACAATGTTTGAATTTGTTTAAAGACTATAAGGTGTCTCTTGTGAGACTATGCCGGGGCCTAGCAAACACAGAAGTGGATGCTCACAGTCAGCTATTGGATGGATCACAGGGCTCCCAATGGAGAAGCTAGAGAAAGTACCCAAGGAGTTAAAGGGATCTGCAACCCTATAGGGGGAACAACATGATGAACTAACCAGTACCCCGGAGCTCTTGTCTCTAGCTGCATATGTATAAGATGGCCTAGTCGGCCATCACTGGAAAGAGAAGCCCATTGGACTTGCAAACTTTATATGCCCCAATACAGGGGAATGCCAGGGCCAAAAGAATGAGAATGGGTGGGTAGGGAAGTGGGGGGGGGGGTATGGGGGACTTTTGGGATAGCATTGGAAATGTAATTGAGGAAAATACGCAATAAAAAATATTAAAAAATTAAAAAAAAAGACTATAAGGATTTTAAATGTATACTATGCTAAGGCATAGTATATTGTGATGTTAACATGAGATCTTGGGGATAAACCAGAAAAGAAAGGTTGTAGTTTAATGGCAATGTATTTGTCATTACTTGGACACACGTTGACAAAGAATCAATGATGCTGGTTAGTTTTTGTCATCTGGACAAAAATTAGAGCCACCTGAGAAGAGACAATTTCAACTGAGGAATTGTTTCTATCAAAATGGCCCTCGAGCATGTCTTTGGAGCATTTTCTTGATTAATGATTGGTTTGGGAAGTCCAAGCCCACTGTGGTTTGGACCAACCCTGGGCAGGTGATCCAGGACTATATAAGAGAGCAAGCTGAGGAAGCCATGGTAAAAGCAGTAAGCAACATTCCTCCGTGTTTCCATTTCACACCCCCAGGTTGCTGTCTTGAGCTACTACTTTGGCTTCTCTTGATGATGAGCTGTAACCTGTTTGTAACCTCCTCCAGCCTAAAGCAGGCTGGTTCAGACCTTTTGCCACTGAGGCAGGGCCACCTGCGGTGCAGCTCTTCTGACTCAGTTGGTTTCCTTTCATGTGACACTGCCTACCACCTGCTGAGAGGCTGAACTGGTCCTCCAAAATTTTCCTGAGTTAACTGCAACCTGTGCATTTGGCGACTTACTGCTAAAAGGCTGTGTTGACAACTTGGCATCATGACATCAAGAAACTCTGCATGGCAGGGCATGGGTTTCCCCCCTTTATAAGTGCAGATTTTTATTAAACATTTGAGCCTTGATCAGGAACCTTGTCTTGGCTTCCATTTTTCTCTCGACCGCCTAGTTTCTGTCTTTTCAGCCCCAGTTTTGCCTCCCAGGAGTAGCCCTCCCCTCCCCCGATATGAGCCTCAGGATGGCTCCCAACACCTGTTCTCTGAATAAACCCTTTCCTCCCTAAGTTGTTCTTGGTCCATGTATTAACCCAGCAGCAAGGTAAACTGGGATATAAGCAAAGCATGGAAATATTGCTTGTAATTTATTTGATATGACTGAAAAACTAATTACAGACATTGGAATCATGCAGACATCTCAAGTCTGGTATAAACCTAAATTATTTTATTGGCTCAACTTTGAATACTAAAGGATCATAAATTCAGGATGATTTTTATCAGAACAAGCCTGAGTCCCAAGATTTTTAGAGGTTCCCCGCTCCCAGTGAAGACCGTATAGTACATTATTGGAATATAATTGTTTGAAATTTACTGATTTTTGTAAATAAAAGTAAGTAGTTCTTAATGCATTGTCAGTATTGTGTTTGGAATAACATTCTGTCACAGACATTGAAATACTATATGTTAGTAAGATTTGGTTGCTAGTTTTGAAACTCCAAGCGAGAGAGGGTACCTCAGTGGAAGAATTGCATCCATTGAACTGGATGTCTGTAGGGCTCTTTTTAACTGCTCCTTGATGTAGGAGGTTCCAGTCCACTCTGGGTGATACCACCCCAGAACAGGTGAGAATAGGGTGTTTGAAAGGTAGCTAAACAAGTGCTTGAGAACAAGGCAGTAAGTGGCACTCTTCAGTACTCTTTGACCCAGGTTCCTGTCCTAAGTTCCTACCCTGGCTTCCTTGAATGTTGTACTGTAATGTGTGAGACAGAATAAACCCTTTCCACCCCAAGTTGCTTTTGGTCATGGTGTTTATCAAAGAAGCAAAGAGACAGACTAGAACATAATTGTTGTAGGTAACATATTTTAACTATACACCCTTGTGGGTGAAATGAAGTTAGTTTGTTCCTATTGTTAATATCCTCTAAGTAATAACAACAATATGAACCAACCAGTATCCCAGGGACTAAATCACCAACCAACGAGTACACATGGTGGGATCCGAGGCTCCAGCTGCATATGTAGCAGAGGACGGCCTAGTCGGTTATCAGTGGGAGGAGAGGCCCTTGGTCCTGTGAAGGCATGATGCCCCAGTGTAGGGGAATGCCAACGCAGGGAAGCAGGAGTGGGTGGATTGGTGGGTAGATTGGAGTGAGGGAGGGAATGGGACAGGGGGGTTTCAGATTGGAAACCAGGAAAGGAGATAACATTTGAAATGTAAATTTAAAAAATCCAATAAAAATGTTATAAAATATCCTCCAAGTAATTTGTAATTTGTTATATTTTCTTTCACATATTTATGCATTGTCTTGTGATACGTCGCAGTCATGAGTTTTATAGAACTAAAGTTGTACCCTAACTGTTTGAGTCTTGAATTACTTTATGTGAAAATTTGCCATAATTTTTAAAAACAGCACCTCTCTGGACCTGCATGTATATGCATACACATACCCATGCAAACACACACACACACGTGCTCGAAAACGTACATCTATTTGCTGAGGTTATTTATCCAGTAACTGATGTTTTTTCTTCAGTCTGTTGATGCTAATTCCGTCTCATATAACTGTTATATATCATTTAATATATTATGTGCTTTACATCATTTTAAAAGTAGGGCTTATTTCACTGGCTAATATTATTTAGTGTTTTTCTGAAATTGCTTTTTAAAATATGTCAAAGTGAACACATTAAGGTACATATTCTTTCCATGTTACATCTCATCATTTTCTTCTCAACAGAATAACTGTCTTTCCCATTTTTGTCCATATTTCTCCTCACAATTTGGTAAGGTACATTCTAATATTTAATGATTTTGTGGAGAGTATTCAAGTAGAGAAATGGGAAGGCTTTAGAAATTGGCTGGATCATTGCAGAAGCAAAACAAATGTTTCATTAAAAGTTGCTAAAAACTCACCTGGTATGGTGGTGGCACACTTAATCCTAACACTTGGGAGGCAGAGGCAAGTGGATCTCTGTGACTTCAAGGCCATCCTGAGTACTCACTCAGACCTTGAACTCTTTTTCATATAATTCACTTTTTATTTCTCATTTTGTAAAAAAAAAAAAATGTTCAGAACATTCACTCTCTTTTGGAATCCACGATTTACTTTTCACCTTGCATTTTTTTTCTCCATCTATCTTGGATATCAATTTTTCATCTGATATAAGTGGCCAAAATATGTTCCTGTTCTTTCATCTGTTGTTCATTCCAGTGAGTGTTTCCTTTGCTGTGCGGAAGTTTCTTACTGCCATATAATCCCATTTGCCAATTCCAGTGGTCACTTCCTGTGCCATAGTAGTTTGGTTACCTATGCCTGGGACTTCTACATGTCTTGTTACAGCACTTCCAAAATTTCAGGCCTTCCATTAAAATCTGAACTGATTTTTCACAGAGTGGGAGATGTATTTCTGAATACTTGTTACCCAGTTGATAGAACAGTTTAGGAAGGATTAAGAGATGTGTCCCTGGGGACAGGCATTTTGGTTTCAAAAGACCTAACCCATTTTCATTGTGTGTGTGTGTGTGTGTGTCCCTTCCTTTTTTTTCTTCCCTGTCTTGTAGTTGTAGATCAAGTTGTGAGCTCTCGGATGTTGGGGCTTGCCTGTAGCTCTCACGTCTGGGTTCGAGCCTGGGAGGCAACTGGAGCTGAAAGAGAAGAGGGAACCTAGGCGGGTCGAGAAATAATGGAAACCAAGACAAGCTAGTCTGTTCAAGGCTCAAATGTTTAATGGCGAATGCGCTTATAAAGGAAAGGGGAGGCCCATTCCCGCCAATTCATCCTTGGAGCCCAGCTGCAGGTGACCGCGTGCAGGATAGGGTGTGGACTCAGGAATAGCTAGGCAGCCTCCCAGCAGGTAGCAGTATCTTGAAGAGGAACAGCAACAGTGGCTGAACAATAGAGTGATCTAGGGAGGCTCCATTTTAGGTAATCTCCTTAATGGCAGCAAAGTGGCAGCTTCAGGCTGGGGGAGGTTACACTCAGCTGTTCCCTTGCTTTACCATCATGGACTCTAACCTTCTGAAACAGTAAGACAAATGGAATGCTCTCATTCATTTATTTTTTTAAATATTTATTTATTTATTTATTTATTTATTTATTTATTTATTTATTTATTTTATGTACATGAGTACACTGTAGCTGTACAGATGGTTGTGAGCCTTCGTGTGGTTGTTGGGAATTGGAATTTAGGACCTCTGCTTGCTCTGGTCGACCCCAGTTGCTCAATGTCTGTTCTCTCAGGCCCAAAGATTTATTTATTACTATAAATAGGTACACTGTAGCTGTCTTCAGATGCAAGAGAAGATGGCATCAGATCTCATTACAGATGGTTGTGAGCGACCATGCAGTTGCTGGGATTTGAACTCAGGACCTTCGGAAGAACAGTCAGTGCTCTTACCCACTGAGCCATCTCGCCAGCCCAGTATTTTCATTTATAAGTTGTCTTGACCCTGATGTTTTGTCACAGCAATAGAAAAGTAACACTGAAGTTAGTAGCAGAGAGTGTGCTATATATATGTGATAGCACTGACCATGCTGATTTTTGGTAGATGATTTTGGGACTTTAAACTAGGAAAGCAGTTGAATGCTACAAGCAGGAATTAGTAGGACATACAAATATCAGCTTGGAAGACAGTAATGCTAAGAACAATGTGGACCATGGAGGCCAAACTTAAGTGGTTTTAAGGGGAAATATTATTAATAATTTGGCTGGAGACCGTTCTTGTGATATTTTGAAAAAGAAAGTTGCTGTTTTCTTCCCTGGTTTTAATCTGCCTGAGGCTAAGTTGAAAATTAATCAGTTAATTTCTTTGGTGGAGAAGATTTCAAGACAGCCTGATATTGACTCCGTTGCATGGTTGTTAGTAATCATTCTTATGCTGGTCTACAGTAAAGAAAGAGAGAGACAGGGAGGGGGGGGTCAAAAAGAAATACAAAATGTACATGTTAAAGAGAACAAAGAACACTCAAAATTTTAATGTTGGAGCTAAATCTTTTTCTAAAAGAGATGTCAGGAATAAAAAAACAGGCTGATCTGAAATGGAATGAAGGAAGGGATGCCATCAGTGTGAGACCGTGCCCATCCAACATGTAAAAAGAAAAGCCCAAGGATCTGTCTAAAAAAGCAACAACAAAAAAATACATTTCTACAAATGTGATCCAAGGAACCAGGCTATATCCCAAGTAGACAGTTGAATAGAAAATGTGTGTATGGCTTTAAAGTCAGGAAGAACATACAAGTGAAAGGGTTTGGGTTTTTCTGCTTTGTTTTGTTTTGTTTTGTTTTGTTTTGTTTTTTGAGACAGGGTTCCTCTGTGTAGCCCTGGCTGTCCTGGAACTCACTCTGTAGACCAGGCTGGCCTCGAACTCAGAAATCTGCCTGTCTCTGCCTCCCAAGTGCTGGGATTAAAGGTGTGCATCACCACACCCGGTGAAAGGGTTGTTTAATGTTCCTCATGGTTAAGGAAAGATTCTGAGCCGGGCGTGGTGGTGCACGCCTTTAATCCCAGCACTCGGGAGGCAGAGGCAGGCGGATTTCTGAGTTCGAGGCCAGCCTGGTCTACAAAGTGAGTTCCAGGACAGCCAGGGCTATAAAGAGAAACCCTGTCTCGAAAAACCAAAAAAAAAAAAAAAAAAAAAAAAAAGGAAAGATTCTGAGGCCATGGTTGCGGCACAGGAGTCTCTGTACTTAGGCCTGAGAGGCCGTTACATGAAGCTGTGAATGTGAATGCCTAGACTGCATTGGAGACCCCAGTATATTAGTTTCCTGAGCCGTGGCTTATCTTTAAAGGTCTGCTGCACACAGGGAATGGAACCAGCCCAAGAGAGAAGACTCAGGAAAAGTAGAGTGGGAGAGCCATGTAAGCCACTGGACACGAGACAGAGCTACTGGGCTTTTTGGTCTTGCTTTGGTCTAGTATCTTCCAACTATGTCATCTTTCTCCTCCTTGCAACAGTAATGTATGTTGTATGCCTTTGTATATTGAAAGCATGTAGTCTGCTCTTTCACTTCACAGGGTATTTTAGTTTGGAGATCATCTTAATCTCAAAAGAGATTTTGAACTTTTAAACTGTTGAGACCATGATAGACTCTGGTGACTTTTGAAGTTTGACTGAATGTATTTTGAATCATGATATGGCCATGGAGTAGAATGTGATGGTTTGAATGAGAAAGGCCCCATGGACTTATATGTTTGATTACTTGTGTCCCGGTGGGTGGAACTGTTTGGGAAGGATTAAGAGGTGTGTCTCTGTTGGAGGAGGTGTGTCACTGAGGGCAGGCTTTAAGGTTTCAAAGCACTTTCACCATTTCCAGTGTGAGTGTCTTAGCTCTTGGCTGCCCCTTGTCTTTGCCATCATGGACTTTAACCCTCTGAAACTGTAAGCTCAAATTAAATGTTTTTTTTTTTTTCTTATGATTTGCCTTGGTCATAGTATCTTCTCACTGTGCTTGAAAAGTAATGAGAACAAGTGAGTTATTTCATAATGATATACAGGAAAATTAAAAGATATTTTCAACCCTGAACTTAAAGTCTGACTTTGAGGCATACTCTGGAAATTGTGAAAACCTCACGGATTTATTCAACAAATTATGATTGGCTATATTTCCTGAGAAAAATGAATACATAATGGATGTGAATAAGGCTCAGAACTTCATCCAATGGATAGCCTGATAGCATTAAAAAAGATATAAATGTTTATTCTATGGGCTATATATACCAAGAAACTATCTTAATTGATTAAACAATCACATTGTGTGAGTACACAGATTGTGGAAGGTCAGAAATAGCCCTGGAGTAAGTTGTGAGCATAGGATCTTATTTATGGAGAGACCCTATCTGATGGAAAGTGTGACCAAGAACCATCCTGGCAGATCCAGATACTATGTACAGATACAAAAAGGCACTAGCAGGTTTTCTAGAGAGTGAAACATTTCAATCTGCTGTGGTTGTCAGTGGAAAGGCAGGAGATGTGACTGACAGGTGGGACGGGCCAGATTGAGCATTTTATCTTAGGGGATGAATTCAGGGTTTCACGCCTGGGCATGTGCTTTGGTTTTGTTTTTTTTTTGTTTGTTTGGTTTTGTTTTTGCTTTGTTTTGTTTTGTTTTTGTTTGTTTGTTTCCAGAACAGACATTGAGTGAGGTTCCAGTTGCTGGGGTAGGTCTGATTTTGTGGTAGAAGTGTTTCTTTGGAGCTGGGCTGACAGGTTTGGACTAGTATAGAGGCTTAAGATCACCATTGACACCACAGACATGGAAAGATAGTGTCAGAAGGAAGCTTCAAAAGATCCTTATCATTAAAAAAACTTGGAACAACTCAGAAAAAGAAAAAATCTTTCATTCTATTAAATGTATAACCCCCTTTACTATTTCTCTGATTAATGATGTATAAATATTTGTAGTTTTTTCTCAGCCACCCCAATCCACACTAATGGAATGGGACATTATAAATCTTACCACTAAGGTGAGAATCATTCATTTTGTTCCTTCCAGATCAATGTCAGAGAAAAAAGTCTACCAGGGATACCACTGGTTGGCTGGTGTGTAATTTAGACATGATAAAACTCTAGGCCCCAGTATAGGGGAATGCCAGGGCCAGGAAGTGGGAGTGGGTAGGTTGGGGAGCAGGGGAAGGTGGGAGGGTATAGAGTATTTTTGGAGAGGAAACTAGGAAAGCAGATAGCATTTGAAATGGAAATGAAGAAAATATCTAATAAAAAATTGAAAAAAAAAAAAAAAAACTTGAGCAAGGAATTTGCCACCAGAAATGTGTGTTGTCTTCTTAATGGAGTGATTTGTTGTTGTTGTTGTTGTTGTTGTTGTTATGTGGTAGAAGTCACAACACTAAATTGGAGCTAGAAGGGAGTTTAGAAAAGATACCTTGAGGGCTAAAGTGACTTTGTCCTTGCTTCAATTATAAGGTGGCTTTCCTTTCACAGGAGATGTACTAGCAAATTTATTTGAAGCAATCACAACTTACAATTTGAGTTGTTAAAGGGCTATTCTTTTAAAAAGCTTCTTGGGGCTGGTGAGATGGTTCAGTGGGTAAGAGCACCCAACTGCTCTTCTGAAGGTCCGGAGTTCAAATCCCAGCAACCACATGGTGGCTCACAACCATCCGTCACGAGATCTGACTCCCTCTTCTGGAGTGTTTGAAGACAGCTACAGTGTACTTACATATAATAAATAAATAAATCTTAAAAAAAAAAAAGCATCTTAAGAAAACAGTAGAAGCTGCTGTAAAGAAGATGTCAGTTTCTAGTTTCTTGTTTACATGCAATTGGTACTATCTTAGGGTTTCCATTGCTGTGAAGAGACACCATGACCTAGGCAACTCTTATAAAGGACATTTATTTGGGGCTGGCTTACAGGCTCGGGGTTTCAGTCCATTATCATCATCAAGGAAAGCATGGGAATGTCCAGGTACTCATGGTGCAGGAAGAGCTGAGAGTTCTACATCCTTATCTGAAGGCCTCTAGGAGAAGACTGGCTTCCAGGAAGCTATGAGGAGGGAATCAAAGCCCATCCACACAGTGAGAATCTTCCTCCAAAAGGTCACACCTACTCTAGCAAGACTAAACCCCCTAACAGTGCCACTCACTCCCTGGGCCAAGCATATTCAAACCACCACAGATATTATCAGAAGCAAGGAGCTGATGCATTTTAAAACAAAACTTGAGTAGGATCTGCAGAACCCAAAGCAGCAATATGACAAATAATACCTAACATGTTTTATATGACATTAGCACAGTTAAATGATTTTTTAAAGATTTATTTATTTATTTATTTATTTATTTAATGTGTATGAGTACCCTGTAGCTGTCTTCAGACATGCCAGAAGAGGGCATCAGATCTCATTACAGATGGTTTTGAGGCACCATGTGGTTGCTGGGAATTGAACTCAGGGCCTCTGGAAGAGCAGCCAGTGCTCTTAACCTTTGAGCCATCTCTCCAGCCCAGAACAGTTAATCTTTAGTGGTCTCAAAGCTGTTATCTGGGCACCAGGGTAAAGGAGTTAGTTAAAATGTTAAAATGTTAAATGTTAAAATGTTAAAATAGTTAAAATGTTAGTGGGGGTACTGTTGATCATGCATTCTTCCAAGCATTAGATGAGTCTAATTCCAGGTTCTTAGGGTCTAAAATGTCCTACTGTATGCCAGGCACCATTTTGAGAGCTAAGTAAATGACTAAATAAGACAGACTGCATGTTGCATCTGTATCTCTAGGATCCATTCTCTGTTAATGAGAAAAAAAAAAAAAACGCAGATAAAATAGTGTGTCTCAGAGCTGTTATTAGGGCACCAGAGTAAAGGAGACCAAATGTTAGTGGACTACTGTTGATCTTAAATTCTTCCAAGCACTAGATGATTCTAATCTTAGGTCCTCAGGGTCTAGAATGTCCCACTGGGTGCCAGGCATCATTTTGATAGCTAACAAGATGACAATAAATAAGACAGGCTGTATCTTGCACCCATATCTTTAGGACTCACTCTCTGTCAAAAACAAAAGAAAAGTGTTGCGAGCTGACCAGCGGCTCACATGAACTGGGTTTCACCTGGGAGGCAAACCGGGACTGAAAGAGAGGGAAACTAGGCAGAAGAGAGAGAAATGAAGCCAAGACAAGGTTCTTATCAAGGCTCAAATGTTTAATGGCGAATTCACTTTATAAAGGACGGGGAGGCCCATTCCCTCCAATTCATTCTTGGAGCTCAGCTGCAGGTGACCAGCCTGCTTCAGGCTGAGGGGAGGTTACAGAAAAGAAACACAGTTAAGGCGGATGAGAGAGAAATGGAGCCAAGACAAGGTTCTAATCAAGGCTCAAATGTTTAATGGCAACTGTGCTTATAAAGGAGGGGGAGGCCAAATTCCGCCAATTCATTCTTGGAGCCCAGCTGCAGGTGACCAGCCTGCTTCAGGCTGAGGGGATGTTACAGAAAAGAAACACATTTAGAATAGTAGGTTTGTGATATAATGACGTTGCATTTAATTTATGACCAGGAATGCTTATAATGCTTAGCAGTGTTGTTCAAAAGCAAAGCTATTATTTGAATCTGATAATTCAGTTAATTAAAATTTCCTTTTAAGGCATATACCAGTGAGGAAGACCTATTTTATTTTTGCTTCTGAATTCCCATTTGATATATAAATTTAGCCCTAAGATTCCAGTGCCAAGACCAATTTAATTCATTTGCTCAGTTACAAGTTAAGAAGAAAGAACTTTCTTAATGTATTAGCTATCTGCTACTTTGGGATAATGACCATCTGAATCTATGGATTTTCTATAATTATCTTTTGCTATGGTGACTAGCTGTCCAGTCAGTGTGGAAAAAGTATTTCATTTTTATTGCACTGATAACACTTGGCTGGTAACAGATGTGAATAACAAGGTTCTTTTTCCTTTGTAGTAATTGGATCCATGAGATATACACTAAATATCCCTCTTGGATGTATTAGTGGGACATTAGATACAGACTCCTCCAATAATTCCAATTCACCTTAATGCAGTTTGAAATAAAAGGCAGCTGAGTCATGAGGCTCTACTGATGGATCCACACCCCAGTGTTCACAGAGACTGTCCCTTGTCAGAGATAACCACCGTCAGTGAAACTAGTTACTTTTTAGGCAGATATAATTTCTGCCTGATTGGTGCACACAGAAACGAATATTTTTCTTTAATTGTGAGGAAAATAAGAGAATAAATTAAAAGAAGGCCATGACATTTATAAATCCAGAACGCTTTTTAAAATCCCAACAGTGTCTGTGCGTGTCTGTGTGTGAGGGGGGTGCATGCATGGGTGCATGTGTGAGTGTGGCTATGTGTACGGATGCATGTATGTATGAGATAGCAGAGACTGAGGAAATGCTCTTTATTGGTTCTGTCTTCAGAAGTGCTTTTTACGGCTATAATTGCTAAGTGTATAAACATGACTACTCAATGGAATGGTTAAGTGGAAGGTTTTTATTATAGATATGAGAGACAAAACAGGAAGAGTCTAGAGCACAGAGCAAGAAGAAGACCGAATATAGCCAGCAGACTGGACATGACTATGAAAAAAGCAGAAGCAGAGAGAGGGGGTAGAGGGAGGGAGAGGAGGAAAGGGGGAGGAGAAAGAGGAGGCAGAGGAGGAGGAGGAGGCAGAGGAGGAGGAGGAAGAGACAGACAGGGCCCATCATGGTGAATAGCTGGGGTAAGGGAAGCCCATGAACTGAAGGGCATTTAGGCAAGGGGAAGAGGGAGAAAACCCTAGCTGTGGACTTTGAAATGTGTAATTTGTGATATTGAGAGATTCTGAAGGCCAGTATGAACTTTGGTATAAACTTTTGATTTCTTCATTGAGGGGTAGTCTTCTCTGCTATTCTACAATGGCTAAAAGTCAATATTGTCTTTTGTTTTGTTTTGTTTTGTTTTGTTTTGTTTTGCTTTGTTTTGAGACAGGGTTTCTCTGTGGAGCCTTCAATGTTCTGAAACTTGCTCTGTAGACCAGGCTGGTCTTGAACTCACAGAGCTCTGCATGCTTCTGCCTCCCAAGTGCTGGGATCAAAGGCATGCACCACTACCATCCTTGCCTATATTCTCTTTTAAGTGTGCCTATAATTTCCGTTATTGATAGCTCTTTAAATTTTAAGATTCTTTGAATTTTATTTTTCATTAATGTACCAGAAAGGTGATAATTTCACCTAAATGAACCAAGATCATCTTGGATGAGACGATTCAGTATTCTAGAACATGTCAGCTACACTTGAAACTACTTACCATGAGAAGGTTTCGTGCTCTAGAACACATGCCAGTTATACTGCTCAGCTACTATGAGAAGATGCATTGTTCTAAAACACATGCCAGCTACACTTGATCATGCAAATGGAGGACAGATTCCACCTCAAAATGGATCTGAACACTGGTCTCTTGCTCCTCTTCACTGAGTCTGTTTTGACCACTTGTAATGCTTCATGGAGTGGGTGTGGGGGTTGGGGAATTTATACAGAGCAACTTCCTCTATTTTGTCACTTTGACTTTTCAACACATGTTGCCATGAGTGACACTTTGGAATTAGTCCTGACAGAACTTGACTCCTATCACTTTCATTGAAATTAAGGTGGTATTCCATATCTGTTATCGAGGACTATGACTTAAATAGGCACACATATCAGTTTTATCTAATTATTTTAGATTTCTTGAAATGCAATTTTCTAAACTGTAGACTAGGGATACACACACATTACATACACATTACACACACGCATATGCATATGTATCATCCTGAGTTGCCAACTTGATCAAACTTAATATGGATATCAATATGTACTGATAGATCATGTCACACCTAAGTTGTTAGTCAGAATGTTTAACAACACTTCATGCATGTTGTGAGTAGTTCTTTTTTACATTTACCTATGTCTTTCTATAGCAATCACATCCTGAACTTTGACAATATTTTAAAAATGTCTCAAAAGTGAAGCTTCCTTTACAATGCTTGTGAGTGAATAATATTGAAGATGAGAGATAAACTACAAACACACAATGTCCCAAGGTATGTTAGAATACAGTTACCAGTTGAAGCTGCCCGCAGTGCGAAGTAGATATTATGAAAATAGCTGTCTTATATGTACCAGCCTTAATGGAACCTTCAGAGCCAGTGCCATAGCCCTGGCAAAGCCTTCTCTTTCTTTCTTTAAGAGCTTATTTGTCAGTAAATATTAGCTTCTCTCTTTCTTTTTTATTAGATTTTTTTTCATTTACATTTCAAATGCTATCCCAAAAGTCCCCTACATCCTCCCCCCCCAGCCCTGTTCCCCTACCCACCCACTCCCATTTCTTGGTTCTGGCATTCCCCTGTACTGGGGCATATAAAGTCTGCAAGACCAAGGGGCCTCTCTTCCCTATGATGGCAGACTAGGCCATCTTCTGCTACATATGCAGCTAGAGACACAAGCTCTGGGGGTGCTGGTTATTTCATATTGTTGTTCTATCTATAGGGTTGCAGACCCCTTTAGCTCCTTGGGTACTTTCTCTAGCTCCTCCATTGGGGGCCCTGTGTTCCATCCAATAGCTGACTGTGAGCATCCACTTCTGTATTTGCCAGGCACTGGCATAGCCTCACAAGAGACAGCTATGTCAGGGTCCTTTCAGCAAAATCTTGCTGGCATATGCAATAGTGTCTGCGTTTGATGACTGATTATGGGATGGATCCCCACATTAGCTTCTCTTAAAGTTGTTTATTTCAGAAGTGTAAAAACATTTTAAAAGACTGTATATGTCTATGGTCCTTTTTATTCCAATGTACTTTGATCAAGGAACTGAATATTACCTTTTACAAAGGAAAAGTAGAAATGACTAAGGTAATGTCATCATGTTCTGACTCCACTTTCTGTTTGTTTAGACAGTGTATGTGTGTGTGTGTGTGTGTGTGTGTGTGTGTGTGTGTGTATGGTCATGCACATGTTGACATGGTAGGAGGACTTTTGATCTAGAGTTTTAAAATAACTTTGGATTGATTGTTTGTATTAACATAATCCCATATTTCAGTATACTATCACCAAAATATATAATGTCTTAAATCACATATGCTGGCCGGGCGTGGTGGCGCACGCCTTTAATCCCAGCACTCGGGAGGCAGAGGCAGGCGGATTTCTGAGTTCGAGGCCAGCCTGGGCTACAGAGTGAGTTCCAGGACAGCCACGACTACACAGAGAAACCCTGTCTCGAAAAGCCAAAAAAAAAAAAAAAAAAAAAAAAAATCACATATGCTGACCTATATCAGCTCTTAAATTTATTCATGTAGCCATTATTAAATTATACACACTAGTCTGTCTGTACATTTAGGCATTTTATATATCTCAAATTCTTGCAGACAGGTTTCTTCTTTTTTTTCTGTTTCCTCATCATTTGTAAAATAAGATGGTCAGGTTTTTAAGCTCAACACTTTATAGATGTGGAATCTGAATCAGAGACCACAAACAGCTTGTACCAAATACAAATTTCATAGAGCCTCTGTATATAGCTGAGTTCCATAGCTTCCACAATGGTTTATCTCATATCCATATGTGGCTTATAACACTTATGAATAAGTTAAGTATATATAAATTATAAGTTATTGAAAGACTCCCATTTCGGGGAGACCCTCGCTCAAGTCCCGAGATGAACCGACACACCAATAACTCAAGAGAAACCATTCTTGATGCAATATTGCATGAGGTTTATTCAGGAATCAGCATGCTGAGACCGAGCTCATAACCCACACAGAAGCAGAGGAGATCAACCCCCAGCAGTTGCAATCAAGGGTTTTTAAAGAATAAATGCAAAGTGAGGGGAGGATAAGACCACAAAGAATGGGGAAGCTGAGTAAACATGGTAAAAATGGGGATGGTGAATTACAGCTCATTTCTCACAGAAAGGTTACAGGCTATCTTTGGCAAACATTCTTGGTCCCTTACACTATGGGACAGGCGCCCCATTGGTGATCGTTCTCTCAGGCTGAAGGTGAAAGAACAAAGAACTCCATGCTGGGCTTTGTTTCTAGGGGTCTAAGAAACACATTGAGTTGGGGGTCTTACATTTTCTGATCTCTATCATTTTGACCTTTGAATCATTGTCAGTTTGAAAGAAAAACATTGGCAATCAGAGTGTAAATATTTCTGTCCTAGCTAATAGCTTTGTCACCTCTGTGCCTTTTGGCTTTTATTATGCAGCATGAGAGAGAACATGTGCAGAAGAAAAATGATTATATTACTTAAATATCTCAAAGAGAACATAGAACACAAGCTATGTCCCTTATCAACTAAACTACTCCTTCTCTCGACCTCTGTAAATAGGAATCCCTGAAGAGTAACCCTGTCCTTGGGTTCCCTTGCCACTATGGCCTCTGCAGTCCTTGGTAGTGTGTTTCTTTCACCTCTGCATTATCACTTTACTTAGAGTAAGGCTTCTGACCCGTCCAGCAGGTCCAGTTACTCGAGGGTCTCGAGGGGACCTTCTCCTAAGAACCAAATGGGGGGATAGAGAGAGACGAGAACCTTGTGCGAATAACGACACGGAAACATTCTGAGTGGCATCAAGGTCCACTGTATTGACCAGGCCCAAGGTTTAAATGCACAAGCAAAAGGGGAAGTACAGGTACTTATCAGCAGGAGGGGTGGGGCAAAAGAATTGCACATTCTTTAGGCAGTTACACGGGGAAGCAGGAACTTGGTGGTATCAGGGTGTGGTCAGGACATCTGGCGCTGACTTAGGGCTGGAACATCCTGTGGTGGTTCTAGGAATGGTGGCCCGCTTTTGACCCCCTTTTCTTCGGGGGGGGGGGGAAGGCCCAATTCAGAGATCAGGACAATGGCTCCCAACAGGCTTCCTTGCTTTTTTCAATCTGTGGAATCCTTATTTTAATTATTTGAGTAAGAGGCAATGAACCTGAAACCATCCATGTGGACCCCAAGTACCAGGAGCTATTTGGTTCCATTATTATTATTGCTTCAATTGATTGCTTGATTAATTAATTTGGGTTGGTGGGCTTTCTGCTCCCATCTTTTGAATTAACAATTACCATTTCTACCTTATAACCTTCTCTAAATGAAGATGCTCTTGTTGATGGTGTGGTGTTTCTCTTCCTCCACTGAGTATGTTTCTGTGAATTGAGGCAAATGAAATTTTCACATCCCTGAGTTGGTTGTCCAGAGGGTAACTCGTTGCTCCCTAGATTACTTCATGTTGTTACTAGATGGTACTGGTCATTACTTTATTCTTCAGAAAAGTATTCCTTCTGGTATGTGTAAGATGCAGTGAAGGGCTGGCATGTCAGGCACTGTCTGTTCTTACTTTAGTCTTGAGGACACTTCCCTACTTCCCTGCATCTTTTTTTTTTTTTTTTTTTTGAGACAGGGTTTCACTGTATAGCCCTGGCTGTCCTGGAACTCATTCTGTAGACCAGGCTGGCCTTGAACTCAGAAATCCACCTGCCTCTGCCTCCCAAGTACTGGGATTAAAGGTGTGCGCAACCACGCCGGGCTCACTTCCCTGCATTTTACTCTGGCTTTGAATACTAAGGAGAAGACCATCTGTAGGATCCTGAAAGGCTAAACTTAACACTCACTGGTTGAATTAAAGATTTAACTGAACTTTAAGACAATTGTATAGCAAGCACAAGTCTCCAGGTCAGATCCCTGGCACAGACGAACCCCCTTTTTGGGTCTCCTATCTGCGCGGAATGGGTTTCTGGTAGCAGAGTCCGAGAGAGTGGGTGACAAACAGACACGACACGAGAGAGTGTGTTGAATCTGAATGTAATGTCCAAATGAAAACCAGACTTTAAAAAAAATATATATTTATTATATGTAAGTACACTGTAGTTGTATTAAGACACACCAAAAGAGGGCCTCAGATCTCATTAGGGATGGTTGTGAGCCACCATGTAGTTGCTGGGATTTGAACTCGGGACCTTTGGAAGAGCAGCCATTACCCGCTGAGCTCTTAACCACTGAGCCATCCCATCAGCCCCCAAAACCAGACTTTATTATACAGAAGAAAGAAACAAGAAAAGCCAGGCAGACACATCCTCTGAGTTTAGGTGACACAAAACAAAAGGAATTCATACATCAAAAGATGGCGGGGGGGGGGGGGGGGGGAACCAGGCCCCGTTTTCCACTTAGAATGGAGCCAGGTGTAATGCTAGTCTAATGTTAAACCCACCACCAGGGGTTCTTAGTAAATACCTCATTATGCTGTTCCTTTGGGCCTTGCAATGCAGACTAGCCCTGAGCTATTCTAACTCTGTTCTTTGTAATGCCTAATTAGTTTCACTGTCGCTACTAGAACTGAATTTGAATGTTACTGAATAGGCAATATTCTTACTGAATTCCTACTGAACTCCAAGCTCATAGGCTTCAAGGATTTTCTAGGACATTAGAACCCTGGTGGAGGCTTACCTATGTCAAAAATCAATCTTTAAAGGCACTTATAATAAAACAATACTGAAAGAGAGCATACAACAGACTGACGCGGGGACAGGGTTTGAGTATATGGGCTATGAGAATGCCAAGGTTTCAGGAGGCTGAGTTTCCTTGAAACTCTTTGCCTCGTGACTGCCTCCAGGCCTTTCGACCCGACAGGCAGACTTCATGGAGTGGGCATAGCAGGTCCCTAGCACCAACAGTAAGTAGTAAATACTAAGGATTGCTTTAGCCAACAAATAAGAATTTTGTGTTGTATTTCCAAAGGATAGTGCTGGGGAATGGTGGTGCATACCTTTAATCCCAGCACTTGGCAGGCAGAGGCAGAGACAGGTGGATTTCTGAGTTTGTGGCCAGCCTGGTCTACGACGGAGTGAGTTCCAGGACAGCCAGGGATATACAGTGAAGCCCTGTCTAGAAAAACCAAAAAAGAAAAAAAAAAAAAGAAGGAAGAAAGAAAGAAAGAAGGAAAGAAAGAAAGAAAGAAAGAAAGAAAGAAAGAAAGAAAGAAAGAAAGAAAGAAAGAAAGAAAGGAAGGAAGGAAGGAAGCTGCAGAAGGACAGAGAACATGGGCCTAGTTCAGTTCCCTACAAGTCCAATCTGTGCTTAATACACAAGCTATTAAATTATTAAATTTAAACACCCCAGCTGGTATCCCTCACAAAAGTGTCCTGCACTCAACTAAATATATTTCATACTAAAAACAATAAACTGGAGAATTTCTCCTCTCTTTTTCTCTCCCATTTCTCATTAGAATTTTTGTTGAAATCGAGTCACAGGAGATACTAAAACACACTGAAATAGTACTGAGCAGAGAATACAGTGGAGAACACTGAGGAGCGCATCTGGAGATTAAAATGTGTGACTAGTGTCTGAAGATCAAAATTTAATCCCTCACTGGGTCATTTTTGGAACATTTCCAGAGTTCTCAGACAGTTTATCAGAATGTTATAAGTACATTTAAAAACGTAACAAACTAAGCAGTTAACAATATGCAAATTTATTTATGCACACACAGAGAAAAATGCTTTTATTGCAGTCTGGATGCTACAGTAGTTTTCAATGTGTTTAGTAGACCCATGGTTCATAGTAATGGTTTTCTAAATATTCTTGTCTGTGCATCAGTCTGACCAGTTCTGTATCCTTTCTCCTTTAGTTGGCTGGACAAGACATTCCTGCATATGAGTTCAGCATCCCTTCCCCACTTGCCAGGCATCTTGTTGTCTGTGCATACTCTGCACGACCAGCTGCCAGCTGCTTCCTTCGCAGTGCAAACACTCTAGATACAGAGAGCTCCTCGTGAAGAGGAAAATGCCAAGTGTTCCACATCTGGCCTACGCTTGGGGATTGGAGAGATCAGCACAGTAATAAGTTTTTGGCTCACTCACAGCTCTGGTTTCTTAAGTATAGCAACTCTAGATGGCTACCTCTCATGGATGCTCCCCACACTTCTTGGCTAATCTGAGCTTGAATTAAATAGAAAGAGTATTAATGAATAGTCCTATACCCATAGGTCACTATTTAACAGAAATAATGTAGAATATAAATTGCTGTAAATGCTATGTGGATTGCCCACACACCTTTTAGGTATTTCCCAAATTCTCCCACCAGTGACTTTGTTCTCAGCTAGTCTTTTGAAATAACCAGCAGGATCTGAAAATTAAGAAAGCACTTATAATTTACTCAGGTGTAAGAGTTTTGATCGTTAATTGTCATGAAAACCTGAAAAAGTGTCAAGACTTTCATGAAAACAAAACAAAACAAAACAAAACAAAATAAAACCTTCACCAGTTGGAGTGATAGAGCTTCACGTCTCCTCTGGTCCTCTAAAGCAGCACATCACTGTGATGTTTTCCCATCAGTTTTTGATTTGTGCCCCAGGACCAGAGAAGACGTGAAGCTCTATCACTCCAACGAGTGTTTCTCTGCCCAGCAATTACTACTTTCTGAGGATTGCTACTGCATTTTGAGCAAGTGACTCACATCTCATTGGAAATCATTACTGTGCACATGACAGGATGTCCGAGCAGCCAGGACACTTCCACTAGCTGCTTTGCGGTTAGTGGGAAATTTTAATCACATCACTTGAGTAGCATTATTCATCCTACTAAGCGCCTGAAATGTGATAACCATCAGGACTGTTATATTAGGTACAGAATTCACTTGCTTTCCTGTGTCTCTTGTTTTAGTATGCCATTACAAAGTTAAATGGTTCTTTGGAATGTGATCTTGAAAATCCTACACCTTCATACAGCATGTCCTGTTCAAGGGTTTGTACATCCCTGGGGTGTCTTCAGGTTACAGGGACTATTAAGTATTGTTATTTAACTTCTTAATCATGTTCTCTTTCTCCTGGGAGCTCTGAAGCTTATTGTCCTCAAGTGGCCAGGTTAATGGAGTTTGCCTTTGGAATTTAACATTATTGTAAGGAATTTATTGCTTTCCTTGGCAACACTTGATCTGTCAGCTTTCACATTAAGGGTGGAAATGCAGAGCTCTTGGTAGGAGGGCATTCAAGCAACCTGCACATGGGTGGGAGGGTGTCTTCCCTCCTGTTACTTGTCATTAAGCATTCACTTTCCCTCCTTGGTTACTTAAGGAAGGCCTAGAGCCCAACAAGGAAGCAACATGTTGCCTTTCTGCAGTCCTCCGATACTTCCTCCCTAAAACTGGTGCCATTCCTGAGGCTGCACTGAGCCAAACAGGCTTAAAACAGATGAAACTGCTTCTTAGATGGCATTTCCTACTGCGTAAGGCATTAGCTGCAGAGAGCAATGAGGAGTGTTAAGACGGGAGCATAAGTGAGGGAGAGTTGATAAGCGGCTCTTCTTCCTATAGGAAAAAAAAATTAGCCACAGTAATGCTTGCCATCCGTTCTGCAGCTCAACTTTGTAAATCAGGCTGTCTCTGTGTGCATGTCTCTCTGTCTCTGTCAGTATGTGTTTGACTCTGTGTGTATGTCTCTGTTTTTATGTGTGTGTCTTTTCTGTCCCTCCTGTGTTTCTCTCTCTCTCTCTCTCTCTCTCTCTCTCTCTCTCTCTCTCTCTCTCTCTCTCTCTCTCTCTCTCTCTCTCTGTGTGTGTGTGTGTGTGTATGTGTGTGTTTTCTGTCTCTCCTGTGTTTCTCTGTCTCTCTCCCTGTGTGTCTCTTTTCTCTGTGTATATGTCTCTCTCTGTGTGTTTCTGACTTTGTGTATGTCTCTGCATACCTGTCCCTCTGTCTCTTTCTATGTGTCTCTCTGACTGTGTGTATGTTCTCTGTTTCTCTGTGTGTATGTGTGTGTCTTTTCTGTCTCTCCTGTGTTTCTCGGTCTCTCTCTGTATGTCTTTCTTTCTATGTTTCTCTTTCTCTGGCTCCATGACTCACTTCCTCTCCTGTTTCTCCCTTCCCCACTTTCTCCTCTTACTCTCCCTCACTGTCTTCCTTCCTCTCTCCAATTATCTTCAACATCCATCCCAGTTAACAGA
The DNA here is from genome assembly GCF_978045245.1 of Mus caroli. Lineage (NCBI taxonomy): Eukaryota > Metazoa > Chordata > Mammalia > Rodentia > Muridae > Mus > Mus caroli. Next base: position 53,422,172 of record NW_028227270.1, on the reverse strand, counting down.
CACTTGATGAGCTAAAGTCAAATGAGCAAAACAAAGCAAAACAAGACACTGGGTTTGAGCCACATAGGTGTAGGCACACTGCCCTAAAGTGGCCCAGGAGATTGAAACAGGCTCTGCTGACACCTTCCCTCCCAAGGCTGGACATGATTATGCTCCCACCCTCTACCAGTCCCCTGCTTCCTTCCATTATTTTTTTTTAAATGCCTTTAATCTTCCTTGCCTTGTTCAATTTTATTCTAATCATATGCATATCTAATTAAATAGGCATTAGATGTAAAGAGGGTATTATTCCTAAAAGTTAAGTTTGAAGATACATTTTTCCTTAATGCACATGTACCTGAAACCAGTCTGAGCTGGGTTGACTCTACTTACTTTGTACCTGGCTATGCTGAAAATATGTTTGAGTAGAAACTGTCCAAGTTTGATGTTCATGGAAAAATGAATACTTATTTCATTATGTGGAGGGTAGGGGGTTGCTACTTGGTGCAATGTGGGTCCTGGGTTGTTAATAGGTTGCTAGATGCATTGGTCAAAGTGGAGTGTACATGTATAGCACGTTATTAAAATTACTAGACACCTTACATTTGGTCTTCGTCCAGCCACTTGAGGTTTGCTATCCGAATTTTCTCCCAGAACTTTTAGGCCACCTCCAAGAAAGTATCCAAAAGCCAAATGGAAAACACACATCTATTTATATCAAACTCCAAAAGCCAGGATCCCTAGACCTATCAACAGCATCTCTAGCAGAGACTGATCAGTCATGGTGTGCCCTAATGTTGCTATGGCCCAAAGATCAATTGAATTATAAATAAATTGCAATGATAGAGCTGAAAAGATGGCTCAGCAGTTAAGAGTGTGTGCTGCTCTATAGGGGATCCTAGTTTGATCCCCCAGCCTGCACAGCTGCCTGTAACTTCTGGTCCATGGGAGCTAGCACCCCCTTCTGTCTCTAGTGGGCACTGTACTCGTGTACAAACCCATGCAAAGACACTCACGTATACATATTATTTAAATTAAAGTATTTTAAAGTGGATTTCACCAAATAGTTACATTCATATGAGCTTCCGTGGATATATCAGGATTCCAGGGGACAGGGCTGGCCTGTCTTTAAGTGTTCCACACATCCTGAGGTAACTTCTGGTTTGTAAGTGGCCAGTGATGCTCATTTGCCTATGTGACCATTTGCATATCCTTTTCTGTCTTCTCTGTCTATAGATAATTATTATGTTGGACTTGCCAAGATCTTGCCCAGCAGTGCACAGCCAGATCCTCCACCTATTCTCTTGTCCCAAGCCACCCCTTTTTGGGACAGTCCTGATGCTATACTGCCTAAATTTTCATTGTCATGAACCAACAGGATATTTGTGTGTGTGTGTGTGTGTGTGTGTGTGTGTGTGTGTGTGTATGCCTAAAAATTGACATCAATTGGTGATGGATGTTTGCTGCTGTTTAAGGGGAGTTTGTCACTAGTTGTTAATGATCTTAGTCAGAGAGGAAACAAAGTATAAGAGGCTAGATTCAGGGATCATTTTTTTCTCTTTCTTTTCCTTCTATCCTTTTCTTCGGTATCTAGCATTAGGAAGGAAAGGGGGAAAAGGGATGAAAAGAAAAAAGAGGAGATATAGGAATGATAGGAAAAAAGGTTAGATTATTGAATGTACTTTATGACTTAAGAATATCAACAAGCCAAATATTTTTATATTTGTATGGAATTTTGTATATTTGATATAAATTTAAGGGTTTTATATATATATATATATATATATATATATATATATATATATGTTTCAACTTTTGTTCAAGGTATTGTACCTATACAACTCATTTGTGAAGTTCTAGTCTTTGAAAGCTGCTACTGCAAACTGTTAATGATAGTTAAAACAATGCAATACTAGTCAATAAAACCTTGTGGTCATGCTAGGTTATAGTCAATTACAAAAATAAACTTTATTTAGCTTCGTGTAGAACATTTCAAAGTTAAACAGACAGTAGATAGCAAGATAGAAGCAACATTTGCCTATACAGATGGGCTATAGACAGATAGATGGTCTTCAAATCCCTCAGAGATACACAAAATATGATATTTGTTCTTTTGGTTTTTTGTTTGTTTTGTTTTGTTTTTTGAGACAGGGTTTCTCTGTATAGCTCTGGCTGTCCTGGAACTCACTCTGTAGACCAGGCTGGCCTAGAACTAAGAAATCTGCCTACTCTGCCTCTCAAGTGCTGGGATTAAAGGCGTGAACCACCACTGCCCAGGTTAAAGCTTTTTTTTTTTTTTTAACCCCCAATAAAAAGCTTTACATGGGGGCTGGAGAGATGACTCAGTGGGTAAGAGCACCCGACTGCTCTTCCGAAGGTCCAGAGTTCAAATCCCAGCAACCACATGGTGGCTCACAACCATCCGTAACGAGATCTGGCGCCCTCTTCTGGAGTGTCTGAAGACAGCTACAGTGTGCTTACATATAATAAATAAATAAATCTTTAAAAAAAAAAGCTTTACATGGTAGGGGAGCATCTGCTCCTGGCAGCACCCCTAAAATACTTCAAAGAAGATGATGAGCATCAGAGAACCTCCTTATGGAGTTTGCTTCAAATGTTGCAAATCTGCCACTGCCCTTGCCTTGACTGCTGACAATATCCTGTCCAAACTTGACAAGCCGGATGGAAGGAAGTCAACGGCTGAGCTTTGATGCTAAAACAAAGTAGGCAACGCCTACAATATTACTGCTTCACAATAAAGCCTGTCAGATATTTTGGGCCGGAAGGCCAAAGATGATGTCCAACAATACTGACAAGCCTTGGGAAACTTACAGGTAGTCAGCAGTCTCTTTCATTTCTATAGTTTTGGAAGTGGCTTCCTCTACACTTCCTGCATACTCAAGTAATATTGATCCTTCTCAGGTCTCTGATGGGGTTGAAGATTAGATAGTTAAAGTTTCACACTTAAGCTTAAGTTGTTTAGGATTCCCCATCCAGACTCAGAGGAAGACTATGTATGAAGCTAAAGAGAGGTAATTAGCAATGTGACAAATATATGAGTTTATATGTTTTATTAAAGATTTAATTTTATATGTAAGGTTATGTTGCTTGCATGTGTATCTGTATGTTATATACACACATTGCGTGCAGAAGCCACATATGGGCTTTAGATCCCCAGGAACTAGAGTCACAGATGGTTGTTAGATACCATGTTAATGCTGAGAACAGAACCTCAGTATTCTGGAAGAGCAGTCAGTACTCTTGCCCACTGGCTCATCTCTAACTTTTAAATGTGTAGACCAGGCTGTCCTTGACTCCTGATCTTTGTTCTCCCATCTCATTAGCATAACCTAACAGTGAGCACTATTTCAAATGGATATATTTTCTTTGCTCCTCTTAAATATGAATATTTTTTATGCTTTGAGATTATAACGACATTGTTTCTCACTTTGTGTTTCTCCCTGCAAAGCTTCCCCTATATCCTTCCTTGTTCTCTTTCAAACTGATGGCCACTCTTTCATAAATACATACATGCATGTGTTATTAAATACACAGTACAACCTTCTAAGTCTGTATTGTGCTATTTGTACTTACATGTTTTCAGGGTTGGCCATTTAGTATTATTGGATAACCGGTTAGTGTGCTCATCTCTGGGGAAGACCATTCTTTCCTCTCTCAGCATTCCATAGTGTACTGGCTGGTTTTATGTGTCAACTTTACACAGGGTGGGGTTATCGCAGAGAAAGGAGCTTCAGTTGGGGAAGTGCCTCCATGAGATCCAGCTGTGGGATATTTTCTCAATTAGTGATCAAGGGGGAAAGGCCCCTTGTGGGTGGGACCATCTCTGGCCTGGTAGTCTTGGGTTCTATAAGAGAGCAGGCTGAGCAAGCCACGGAAAGCAAGCCAGTAAAAAACATCCCTCCATGGCTTCTGCATCAGCTCCTGCTTTCTGACCTGCTTGAGTTCCAGTCCTGACTTCCTTTGGTGATGAACAGCAGCATGGAAGTGTAAGCTGGATTAACACTTTCCTCCCCAACTTGCTTCTTGTTCATGATGTTTTGTCCAGGAATAGAAACCCTGACTAAGACACATAGTCACCTATTGTTCTTTCTGAAGGGTTGAGGTCTCATGAGTGTTTTCTTATCCATGTTAGCATGTCTGATAGTGTCCTTGATCAGGTCATGTTTAAGCAGTCTTCTTGAGTCCTTATACTGTAGCATGTGATATTCCTAGGAAAGGATCCACAATCTTTCTGCTGCCTCCTCCATAATGATAGCCTTAGGAATGAGAGTTATTTTATAGTGTATCCATTGGGACTGAATTCCACAATTCTGCATTTTAATCCTGTTTTTCTGTCTGCCACAAAGAGAACTTTCCTTGATGGTGGGTGATGACTATAATTCCCAGTTGGTAGAAGGACATATATTTAGAATGTAGTTAGAGATGATGGTGATTTAGACAAGTGTTGGTTGTAGGTTCTCCTCCAAGATCCATGGATTCACTGAGTAGCTGGCTAGGTTTCCAACAGCAGGCATAATTTCCCTCTTATTAAAGTCTTAAGTCTAATTATATTTGCTGATTACCACTGAGTTGTGTGTGTCACTACTACAAACTGTGGGTTTTTTGTCTTGCTCTACATGTGACTATTGGTTGCACCTTCTCTTTGGAAACTTGCATGATGCCTTCTGTTACCATTAAAGGTAGTCCAAAGGGAGGAGGCATTCAGGTTAGTTCTATGTTAGAGGTCTCTTGGCCTTGTGCATTTAAGTGCATGATGTCTATTGCAATAGGGACTTACTTACTTACCATGGAAGGGTGTTGCTTTCTGGCTTGCTCCCCATGGCTTGCTCAGCATGCTTTCCTATAGAACCCAGGACTACCAGCTCAGAGATGGCACCACTCACCATGGACTGGGGTCTTCCACTATTGATCACCAATTGTGAAAATGCCTTACAGCAGGATTTCATGGAGGTGTTTCTTCAACTGAGGCTCCTTCCTCTCTGAGGACTCTATCTCATGTCAAGTTAACACATAAAACCAGCCAATACAACTTGGACCAACAAGTCAAAAGAGGGATTCCCATCCGTAGTGTTGGGGTTATGTTAGGTGGTCTTTGGTTTTTGAAGCAGCATTAGCTCAGATGGGAAATTTTTCCTCTAAATTACTATTTTGTACTTATTCATGAACTTACGTGTATTACAGATATTGTAAAGTAGACGGTTAATAGTATGATGTTTTAAGATGTTTTCAGATTTCCTTACTGGTATCCTATGGGCTCCCATGTGTATTTATTGACCTCTCACCCTAATTAAGAGTCCACATTCCCCATCAGATCACTTATATCCTGCTATTCTCTCTGTTGCCTCCTGCCCCTCCTGGACCTTGCAAATGGTTTCTTTTAATTTTCCTGATTTCTGTAGTCAGTCCAGTGATTGTACTCACATCTGAACATCTGGAGTTATCAACTGCAGAGAGAACATATTTGTCTTTCTTGGTTTGAGTTACCTTGCTCAGTACAGTTACTCTTTCCCAGTTCAATTTACCTGAAAATTTTATTATTCATTTTTCTTTCCAGCTGAATAACATTCCATTTTCATATATGGACCATATTTTCATTACCAATTAATCTATTGAAGGACATTTGGGATATTAATATTTACTAAATAGAGCAGCAACGGTCGTGACTGAGCAAGTGTCTGTGAAGCACGCTGGAGGTTCTTCTGGGCATTGCTAAGAACTGGTACATCTGAGTCATATGGTAAGTGCCCTAGTTAGGGTTACTATTGCTGTAATAAAATACCATGACCATAAATCAAGTTGTGGAGAAAAGGGTTTATTTTTTTAGAGTTGCACATGGTAGTCTGTGGGCTTGTGTACTGTAGTCTTTCCACAGAGGTCACCCTGCCGGGTGCAAGGGTTCAAACAAAAGGGAGAGAGTGGGAGCAGGAAGGCGGAGTCATTTCCTCTGCCTCTGCTGCTGCAGCTGGCTCCACCTCTGTCTTCAGCATTGCGGTCTCAGTTGTTCCATGTTACCCTACACTGAGTCAGGCTAGGCTGGTCTCACTAGCCAGCAAGGAGTGTGAGGGAAGTTCAGGTGGCATTTTGGAAGAGCAGACCTCTTGCCACACCACCTCCAGTAGGATCTGTGTTACAAGTTCCACAGACTAAGGCGATTGGCCTCAGAAGGGGAGGCCTCCTGGAACCAGTTGTTGAACTCTTTGCCAGAGAAAAAAATTTGAGCCGTAGTTCTCATGTCAATCTATCTGTTTTGTTTTCTCTTATTCCTTTTCTTATTTATATGTTCCTGGTAGCCTAGGCCAAGATCTTAAGTGAGAATAATGGGTAAGAAACAATCCCTAGAGATTGGGCCACTAACTTGACCTTAACCCCAGGGAAACCAACGCTTTACTTTCTAAATCATTTACAAAACTATTATGATAAAAACTTTCCCAACAATAAAATTTCATACGGCTACACATGTGTCATCGGAGGTGGATTTTGGTATATGTTAAAGAAAGCCTTAATTAGAAAGAGTTAAAGTAGTTTAAATTTATACACTGAAGATTATAAAAAATCAGGCACTATATGTTAAATAATTGACCATGGGGCTGGAAAGTTAGTTTAGCAGTTAAGAGCAATGATCATTAAAGATTTATTAACCTGCTCCTAGAAATATGCCACTAGCTTTGGACGGCAGCCCCCACTGGATACATCCTTTTAGAATTGTTATATTTTGATGATTTATAATGATGTTACCTGTTCTGTTTGTGATTCACTGAATACATAGTTTCAGAGTTGTAATGCTTGGATGATTTTTGTGCTTTACTTTGCCAAATGATTTTTGTTGGTATCTGTGATTGTTTCATTTGGATGTAGTTTCTAAGAGATGTAATGTTTAGTTTTTTAATGTATAATATACCCTGCTTGAGAGCTGCAGAATACACTCAGATTCAAACTGCCTATGTGTTTGTTTCTGTTTGTCACCGCCAAAACCTTACCCACCTAGCTTCAAGGACCCTCATTCCAGGGACCCTCATACCCGACTGTGGTGATCCGTGGCAATCTCTTATGACAGAAATCCTATGAGTGATTAATAGTGTGTCAAGAGTCAGTTCACTGGCCATATTGAGCCCAAGATCAGTTTCCTCCCATTGGGAGTAGAGCCAGGAGTTGGGAGAACATCTGGTGGTGAATAGTTGTGTGAGATTGTAAAAGAGAATCCGGTAAAGCTCTGGTACAGCTCTCTCAAATATTAAATTGTTTACACGGATTAATGGAGGAACGTGTGGACAAGAGACCAAGGACAGGTAAAAAATCTCAAAGAGTTTCTCGGGCTTATCGGTCAGAGATATCTCTGTTTCCTGGCCCACATACGCCCCAAACTGTGGATTTAAGTTTACACACCAAAACTGTTCTGTGTTTTGTTTTTGTTTTCCTCTTTGATTTAGTGCCATAATGGGTGTTAAACCAAGGTCTCCTTCACTCCAGGCAAGTGCTTCACCAGTGAGTAGCCCCCATCTCTTTTGGTACTGTGTAATTTGAGACATAGACTTGTGATTCTTCTGTCTCAAACCCCTGAGCTTTTTAAGACACAGCATTGATCAGAGTAAGAAGTAAACTTAATACACGTTACTGTCAAAGACTGCACTCATATTCCCAAAATGCCTCTTGTAAATTTGGGATTTTTAAAGGCGCCTAATTCCTGTTAAATACAATCCATGACCTATAAATCCTCTCTCTGCCTTCTTTGGTTCAGGGCAGTCCTTCGCACAGACTTCTGGGAAATGTAGTCTCTCTCTGCATGACCCCGCTAGACAGGACTCTGCTCTCTATGCTTCCGGGTTCATTTTGCATTTGTGATTCTCCAAACTCTGCGGCGTTCTCAAAGTTGGGACAGTGTGGCTTGTTCTTCGCGCTTAACATGGAGGTTGGTCCCGGGTGCAGCCTAGACTTGCAAACCTCATGAACTCTGAGGGTGGGCGGGTCCGGCGTGCAGGGAGCCGGGAAGGGCTGGGCGGGAGGCGGAGAGAAGCCCACTTGGATGTGCACTGTGGCAATAGGCTTGGCCACAGTGCAGGGGTGGGGTGCACCTACGGTGCCAGGAGCGAATGCTCTGTAAGGACGGAGCGACTGCCAGAGTCAATCATGTGTTTCAGGGACCTGAGAGGTGGCCTGCTAGTGCAAGAATGGAGATCGGAAAGCTGAGTCCTGTCTAGTGACGTCATGATTAGAGGGACTGCATTTCCCACAAGTCTATGCGAAGATCTTCAAAAGAGCGCTATTGCCCAAGGCTTTTCAATACCTTTAGGCTACTTTTTTTTTGTTTGTTTTTTTGTTTTTTTGTTTTTCGAGACAGGGTTTCTCTGTATAGCTCTGGCTGTCCTGGAACTCACTTTGTAGACCAGGCTGGCCTCGAACTCAGAAATCCGCCTGCCTCTGCCTCCCGAGTGCTGGGATTAAAGGCGTGCGCCACCACGCCCGGCTAGGCTACTTTTAAAATACCAGATTTAAAGAGGGTGTTGTAGGAATATGATTCCACCCTTAAATGTCAATGTGTAATGAGTTTACGTCTTACTTTGATCGATATGTTGTGACTTTAAAAGCTCAGGTGTACCTAGAATCGTATGGCAGGAGGGAAAATGCACATTAACTCAATTTTACTTTATGATAATGGAGCAAGGAGCTACACTGTGACACACCACATGGCTAGAGCAGGGTGGCTTGGCTGACCGTGCCAGAGGCGGGCTATGATGAGAGCTCACACCGCCCCTTGGCTGGGGAAGCTTGCTGTTACTAGCTTTCATATTGCTGTTGCCAGATCCCTCAGGAAATCTAGAGCAAGTTCGTGTGGCTCATAGTTTCCAGGACAGTGAGTTCTGCGGGGGAGTTTGGTGTATGGGATGTTCGTCCCGTTTTCTTTGTGATAAATTGTTAGTTTTCAGGGCGGCTCACTTTGGATAGGAATCCCTCCTTTACCCACTGTGACAGAACCCTCACATTCACACACCTGTATGAGGAAAAAACAAAACAAAACACATAGAGGGGACGCTCTGAGCTTTGTACCATCCCAGCTATCACTGATCCTATAGTACAGACTGAAAAATATTAGAAGATATTACCACATAAAATTGCACCAGAGACTGCGATTTAAGAAATTTGTTTTCTTGTGGAAAGATTGAGAGATGAAGTTGAAAAGCTGTGGCTCACTCAGGGAACTGGGATTGTAAACAGCTGGCTGCTCACCCCGTCCTTTGTATACAGTCGGCTGCACACCCTGTCCTTTCTATACACCTGTCTCCTCACTCTGCCATTTGTGCTGTTTTTGTCACACTTAAGTCAAATTGATTTGTATGCTGGAGACTGACTTCCAGCATTAAAATCTATATCTAAGAAGCATGGACTTTAAACTACATTATCGTAAATACCAGTATTTTCTATGTATTTTTTAAAAGATGTATTTATTTTTATTATATGTAAGTACACTGTAGCTGTCTTCAGACACTCCAGAAGAGGGAGTCAAATCTCATTATATATGGTTATAAGCCACAGTGTGGTTGTTGGGATTTGAACTTCGGACCTTAGAAGGCAGTCGGGTGCTCTTACCCACTGAGCCATCTCACCAGCCCTCTATGTATTATCTAACTATATTAAAATAATATGGACACTTTCTAGTTAATGCCACTGTCATTGTTTGTATATTCTTGGACCAGGGAGTGGCACCATTTGGAGGTGTGGCCTTGTTGGAATAGGTGCGAACTGGTTGGAGTGGTGTGTCACTGTGGGTGTGGGCTTAAGACCCTCACTCTAGTTTCCTGGAAGTCAGTCTTCCATCAGCAGCCTTTGGATGAAGATGTAGAACTCTCAGCTCTGCCTGTGCCATGTCTGCCTAGATACTGCCATGCTCCAACCTTGATGATAATAGACTGAACCTCTGAACCTGTAAGCCAGCCCCAAGTAAATGTTGTTTTTATAAGACTTGCCTTGATCATGGTGTCTGTTCACAGCAGTAAAACCCTAACTAAGACAGAAGTTGGTACCAGGAGTGGGGTATTGCTATGATAGGCCTGACCATGCTTTTATTTGAAAGAATGTGGATTTTGGGACTTTGGATATGGAACACAGTGGATTGCTTTAAATGGGGCTTAATGAGTCATCCTAGTAGGAATATGGAAGACTTTTTTGATATGAGTAATTTGAACTGTGTTGACCTGGCCCAAGAGATTTCAAAGGAGAAGTATTTCAGTATGTGGCATAAAGACTATTTTTGTGGTATTTTGGTGAAGAATGTGGCTACTTTTTGCCCTTGTCTGAAAAGTCTGCCTGAGGCTAAGGTGAAGAGACTTGGATTAATCCCATGGTACTGACGTCTCCAATATACTGGGGTGTTCCACTCCAACTAAGCTTCACCAATAGCCTCTCATAGGCTCTCTTCATGGTACCAAGCCTCAAATACTTTGCATGACCCCTGCAGTCCTGGGCCATCAACTACAGCTGAGGCTATACCTTCTCCAATGGCCTTCTATGACTTCTCACAGTGCCAAGTCTCAGTTGTTCTTCATGACACCTTCATGCCTTCAAAACCAGTACCACCTGGGTGACTCTTACACATTACCAAGTCCAGCTGCAGCACAAGGTACAACCTTGGCTATCTCTGGAACACAGCTGCTTTGTGCTCCCAGAAGATTTCACCTCAGTGATACTGGTCTCTTCTTAATCACTGCTAATTTCTTAGCTCCAGCTAACCAGCATCAATTGTCCCAGTAATTCCTTCCATTCTTAACTCTAGAGCCAGAGCCACATGGCTGAAGCTGCGGGAGTTCTGCTGCTTGCAGGAACTAGAACATGACCCACTTGTACTATTACATTGTCACTGGCTTTCTGTTTTCCAAATCCTTCACTGCCTAAACTTAGCTATCCTGGATCTTGTTCTGTAGGTTGACCTTGAATGCAGAGATCAGTGTGCCTGTCTCCTGGGATTAAAGGTGTGTACCACCATGCCTGGACCTAAATTTAGCTGGGTAGGATCTTGCCCCAAAGTCCCACTCCCTTAATCTGTTATTTCCTAGAACACAGGATTTTGTTCCATTTCACTTCCTGGTACCCCTTAATACTCGAACCGTATATTTTATATTTTTCCTTTCTAAGTTTGCTATGCTTGTTCAAACTTCTCTTTGTGAGACTTAACCAGAGAACAAAATCTCTGCTGGGCTTTTTTGAAACTTCATTTGTCAATGCAATTACTGCAATTAATCCAAGTCTCTTTACCTTAGCCTCAGGCAGACTTTTCAGACAAGGGCAAAAAGTAGCCACATTCTTCACCAAAATACCACAAAAATAGTCTTTATGCCACATACTGAAATACTTCTCCTTTGAAATCTCTTGGGCCAGGTCAACACAGTTCAAATTACTCATATCAAAAAAGTCTTCCATATTCCTACTAGGATGACTCATTAAGCCCCATTTAAAGCAATCCACTGTGTTCCATATCCAAAGTCCCAAAATCCACATTCTTTCAAATAAAAGCATGGTCAGGCCTATCATAGCAATACCCCACTCCTGGTACCAACTTCTGTCTTAGTTAGGGTTTTACTGCTGTGAACAGACACCATGATCAAGGCAAGTCTTATAAAAACAACATTTACTTGGGGCTGGCTTACAGGTTCAGAGGTTCAGTCTATTATCATCAAGGTTGGAGCATGGCAGTATCTAGGCAGACATGGCACAGGCAGAGCTGAGAGTTCTACATCTTCATCCAAAGGCTGCTGGTGGAATACTGACTTCCAGGCAACTAGGGTAAGTCCACACCCACAGTGACACACCTACTCCAACCAGGTCACACCTATTCCAACAAGGCCAGATGCTCCAAATATGTGCAAGAATATACAAACCATCACACAGCTTAAATAGTGTGCCGTTGTGTGAGGATATGACGTTTTTATTATTCATTTGTCAGTTAAAGGAGATTTAGATCATTTGTATTTCCTAGCTATTATGAACAGAGAAGTAACCCACCTGGCAGAGCTGGGTTTTGTGGAGGAGGATGTACAGTCCTTGCACGTGCCGACGAGTGGTGTAGCTGACTCTTATGGTACATGAACATTTAGCTGTTGATAAAGTCTTCATGCTGATATCCAGAGTTGCTGTACGTTTGCAGTCTTAGCAACAGTGACGGTTTCTTTTTATCCAGACCTTGCCAGCATTTGTTGTCAGTTATTTTGTTGATCTTAGCCTTTCTAGCTATGGTGAGAGAGAATCTCAGTTGTTTGAATGTTTTTTCCCCGAATAGCTAAAGATGATGAACAGGTTTTGAGATACATCTTTCTTTTTAGCCATTTTCATTTCTTCTACTGAGAATTCTGTTTAAATTCCTAGCTCATTTTGTAAATTGTGTCATTAGTTTCCTTAAATCTTTGTTTTTTTGAGTTCTTTGTATATTTTGGGTATTGATCCCCAGACAGATGGGCAGATGCCAGAGGTTCTCTCCCATCCTGTGGGGTTCTGCTTAGCTCAGTTGGTTGTTTCCTGAGCTGCTGGAGGCTGCCTGTCAGTCAGCCGGGGAACCCGGAGGAGTGAGAATGATTATAGGAAAAAGTACGAAGATGCAAGAGACAGAGCTTGGAGGGCTTCTGGTCAATACCATGCCAGCTGTGAGTGTGTTTTCTCAGTGTCTTTTAAAGGCAAGCACCAGAAAACTTGACCAACTCCAGGAAGTTAGACAATGACCGTAAATGCTTATGGCCATTTTGTTCAGGCTTGGGCAGTCTCTCAAGGACATATGCTAAAGCACAGGAACTTGGCAGGATGTAATGTACTTCTTTTTTTTTTTTTTTTTTCTTTTTTTTTTTTGGTTTTTCGAGACAGGGTTTCTCTGTGTAGTCCTGGCTGTCCTGGAACTCACTCTGTAGACCAGGCTGGCCTCGAACTCAGAAATCCGCCTGCCTCTGCCTCCCAAGTGCTGGGATTAAAGGCGTGCGCCACCACGCCCGGCCTGTAATGTACTTCTTAAGTAAAAACAAAGACAGATGTCAGCAGACTCATTCATGATTAATCATAGGCAAGAACTCAGCCAAAGTTAATGCCAGATGTGGTCTGCAACACTTAGCTATACCTAATTTTTTAGTTCTATGAAATCCCATCTCTCCATCATTGGTCTTAATTTGTGGGCAAAAGTAGTCATGTTTAAAACATTCTTTGGTGAACCTATATTTTGCAAAATACTGCTTATATGTTCTCCTAGCAGTTTAGTGTTTCAAGTTTCAAAATGAAGGTTTGATCCACTTGGATCAAAGTTTGTGCAGGGCAATAGATATAGGTCTAGTTTCATTCTTCTGCATGCGGTCATCCAGTTTTCCAAGCATCATTTATTGAAGGTGTTATCTTTTTTCCAGTATATGTTTTTTTGCCTCTGTCAAATATCAGATTGAAACAATCCTAAATTTTCAGGATACAAGCAACCTGATCATGGTATATGGTCTTATGACATTTGCTTGTATTTGGTTTCTATCACTCTGTCACTCATGGGGGCTCCACTGCAACTGAGGCTGCACTTGCCACCAATTCCTCTCCTGGCCTTTTACAGTGCTAAATCCCAGCTTATTTTCCTTGCCTGCATGGCTTCAGCATCAGTACCATGAGGGAGAATCATCCACTATGAAGTCCAGATGGTAGTATGAAATGCCATGTTAGTCCTTTCCACCACAGTCTCCCTGTGCCGACTCTGAAGAAATAACCCTCAAAAGATAGTACCTTAATGATGCTGGTCTCCTTTTAATCACAGATGATTTCTTAGTCCCAGCTAAGCTGCATGAATTGTACCAGGAAAGTTTTAAAAAATGCATGTACCATAGTATATGTCGAGCTTTGTATGTACAAAACAGAAAAACTTTCTGTGGTGGTTTGAATGAAAATGGTGCCATAGGTTCCTATACTTGAATACTTGGTCTCCATTGGTGAACTGCTTGGGAAGGATTAAGAGGTGTGGCCTGGTTGGAGGTGTGTCATTGGAGGCAAGCTTGAGGTTTCAAAGGACTCCCACAATCTTCCATTTGCTCCCCCTACCTTTTTCTGGTTTCTCTTCAGCTGGTACTGAAGAGTGAGTTGTGATTACCAAAAGACCAGCACGACTGACATGAACCCATTACTTTACTGGGACAATTAATATTTGTTAGCTGGGACTGAGAAATAAGTTGTGATTAAAAAAGGACCAGCAACATTGAGGTTCTGTCTTCTGTGAGTATTTCCACAGCACTTGGAGCTGTGTGGAGTGTTGCAGAGGGGGCCCAGACTGGACTTCAACAACTGGACTTGGTAGTGTATGACTCTCCCAAATAGTGTTGATTTTGAAGGCATGAAAATGTGATGGAAAGCAGCTGCCACTTGGTACTGTAAGACGCCTGGAGAGGCCACTGTTGACAGGGTTGCCTCATTGACAGTGCAGACCTGGAGAGCAACAGTGTCGTGGAAAGTGGATACATGCAAGTATCAAAACTACCCACCAGGACCAAGTTGCTCTTTTCCTGGAAATGCAGACTTGGTTCAGTTCCTTTGGAGCTGTTTACTTAGGATTGGAGTAGCTGGATCTCTTAAGTAGTTATATTTTGATTTTTTTTTTTAAGAAGGTACAGAGTGGTTTTCACTGTGTCTGCTCCAATTTACATTGACACCAGTTGAGTATCAATGCTGCTGTTACCCATGATCCTTTCCAACAGCTTTGCTTTGCACATTTCACATGAGAATAAATTCTGAAACCAGCCTACACACTGCTCAGGTAACCCCTGTGACTTTGCATTGTGCCGTCATCATCAGGAAATCTTTTGACAGGCTGCAGAAGGTCTTGAAAAGCAAGGAAAGTAGAGGCACTACATTGGTTCACATGTATATGCACTTATGTGCAGCGCAGTCCAGTTGAGCCTCAGAACATGGGGGATTGTCTGTGACAATATGAATGGGATTATTACTTCAGACCTGGAAAGTCAAGTAAAAGATGATCTTAGCCATAGAGAGAGTCCAAGGAATTTAATCTCAGCAAAGTAGAAATAACACAGGTGTCTCCAATGGGCCAGTGGTCTGAGGAAGAGAGGCACAGGAAGTATTGGCCAGCGTGTGCACAATGGAGTCAGGTAGGAGCATGATGCTTAGGGTAGGTACTATTGCACAGAATCATGATTGTGTGTGACAGTCCTGGAGTGTGTATTTCAGAAGCCTGGAAGACAGGCTTTTAAGCATTTTAAGTATAAAATTATTTGTTTGAATAACATATTTAAGCTTATTTAAAAACCATGCAAAGTAAACACATTTATCTAATGTTATATAATCCCTCATTAACATGTAAATCCCTCATTTTTATAAGATTATCATAAACAGTAAAACTATTACTAACCTCACAGATCATTGTAGAAATTTATACACTGATTTAAGAAAAACAAGTGAGCTTAAATGTAGAAAAGTTAAAAATTAGAGAAAGAAAATGAAGTGTAGTGTCATGTATTGATAACACTAGACCTTTGAAGAGCAATGCGGTCACCAGTTCTAACTCTGCCTTAGGAACATAGCAGATGCCTGAATACATGACAGAGAGAGGGAGAAAGAGACAAAGTGTTAGAATTGCATTTAGTGTATTTAAAAGTTAGGCTCACATTTAGTGTAAATATATTCCAAGTGCTATTTTTCCTGTTTGAAATGTGCAAATGTATAAAACTCTTGCACTTCCATTTCCTCTCAGTCTTCCTTTATTCTCCCCTTGGCTGCTCAGACTCCTGTCCCTTGGTGCACTTGTCCTGGATCCACCTGTGGATAAGTGCACACTCAGACACCTCAGCCCAGAGCTGCTGCATCGGGTCTGCATCTTCACTGCACTTCGCTCTCAGCGTGGTGTATACTAAGTGTGGAGAGGCCTTCTTACCGTGCCTTTCCCCTGTGAGGATGTATGTAATGCCTGGCATAGAACGTAAACATACCACACTAAATGTACAGTGTGTGGATACCTAAATTTTAAATTTTGTATTGATAAAACTATATCCACGTAAGTTTGTTAGCCCTTATATCATTCTCTTTTCTTTTATGTAGAGATTGTTTTGAGGAATGTAACCAACATTACATACCAATTTAGAACCATTTCTAGCTCTCCCCTCACCTTGGGCAAAAGGTGATTGCAAGCTTGCTGACTTTGGTATTGACATCATTAACTGTCCTATTTATTTAATTTATACTATTCATTTATTTCTATTTCAGGACCCTCTGTCATTCACAGATGTGGCCATTGATTTCTCTGCAGATGAGTGTGAATGTCTGGACTCTGCTCAGTGGAACTTGTATAAGGAAGTGATGTTGGAGAATTACAGCAACCTTGTGTTCCTGGGTGAGGATCACTTCCATTGTGAACTCTTATTTCACTGTCAACATGGGACTGCCTGCCTGCCTTAGAAGAATATCTCATGGGAGCTTGTGCTTTTAACTAGCTCCTTCCTCCCTCCCTTCCTTCCTTCCTTTCTTCCTTCCTCCCTCCCTCTCTCCCTCTCTCCCTCTCTCTCTCTTCCTCCCTCCATCCTCTCTCTCTCTCTCTCTCTCTCTCTCTCTCTCTCTCTCTCTCTCTCTCTCTCTCTCTCCCCATTACCTTTGGTTTTTCAAGAGAGGGTATCTCTGTGTACTACTGGCTTTCCTAGACTTGCTCTGTAGACCAGGCTGGCGTCAAACTCAGAAAGCTGCCTGCCCTCTACCTCCTAAATGCTGGGATTGAAGGCACTCACCACCACTGCCCAGATAGTTGATTGGTTCCATATGGCCATTTTAAAAGCAAACTCTTGTTCATATATCCAAGAAACGCGTTTCTTTTTCTTCTCTTCTCTTCTCTTCTCTTCTCTTCTCTTCTCTTCTCTTCTCTTCTCTTCTCTTCTCTTCTCTTCTCTTCTCGTTCTTTTTCTTTTTCTTATTCAACAAATTTATGTGCAAAGTATTCACCTGCAGTGGCAGTGTTAGAAGCTGCCATGAGGTGCTGGACACATGTGTTAAAGAAAGTGTCTCAACTATTAGTTTTACGACTTTTCCTGTGATGAGGCTCAGGATCTGCAGGTTATAAGTTACTCCTAAGCATCCTGTCTTCCAGAAGTATTTACACATAAAATTTCCCACAGTCCTTTATCATCTCTACATTTTTCCTCTATGCACAGAACTGGGTTCAAATGTTAATTTCCTGGGTGGGGGGAAGACAAGACTCTTGTTCTTTTTCCAAACAGGTCTTGCTTTCTCTAAGCCACACCTGGTCACATTTCTGGAGCAGAGTTCAGATCCGTGGAGCGTGAAGAGGAAAGCGTCAGCGACCATCCCTCTAGGTGTGTAGGAATGAGTGAGCAGAGCTCACAAGTGACGAGTCTATTTGTAAAACAGGAATTGAGAAGTTGGGTTTTGGTGGAAGTCTCTTACTATCAAGGGGCTTTTCCTGCATGATGTAACCCCGACAATCCTCTTCCTTCCCTCTGAGAAGCTTTCTATGTGTTTACAGTGGCTGACAAAGTCCTTTATATACCTAACTTGTTTTCTTGTATCTGTGTGTGTGGTGTTCTCATCTGTATACACATTTGCATGTGTGTGTGTTTGCCTGTGTGGGTGAGTATGCGCATACACATTCACATGTACACATGTGCCTGAGGAGGACCATAGTCGATGTCGAGACTCTTCTTTGACAGCACGTGTACCTTATTCAGTGAGACAGGGTCTCTCAGTCAAACTTAGAGTTAGTCCTCGTCATGCCTGGAATGACAAGCTGGCCACCATACCCACCCTACATTTACAAAGGTTCTGGTGTACAAACTCCAGTCTTCATGCTTGTGAGGCAGGCATATTGACTGTGGAACCATCTCCATGGTCCCTGTCCTTTTATTTTTCCTGGGAGGGCCTAGATTATAACAGACTTTACTTTCTATGACTCAGAAAATGGGTACACCATTCTAACAGCCTTAGTAACACATTAACACCGCAGATGAGCATCTCTAACCCCATTTACATGCTCATGAGCCAAATAAGATTCATCAGAGATTTCCTGTGTTTGCAGGTGTGCATGTGTGTGCACATGGCACTGCTTATTGTGACATCAGATGATAAAATACAAGGGTTGACTTTCTTCATCCAGCCTGTGGGTTGTAGGGATGGAGGAGAGATGTTCAGACTTGCAATCAGTGCTCCTTACCTTTTGAGCCATTGTGCTGGCCCTATAATGTTTTATATGAGCAATGGGTTTACTTTTATTTATTGCCACTTAGTCAATGATAGTATTTTTAAATGCGGTGCTTTTAGAAGTGTGTAGTCACAGCTGAAAACTATACAGCTAGATAAATTTTGATTTGCACAGCTTTGATAGTCTTTCAAAAATTACTGGCTCCCAAATTTATTCTCTTTTTCTGATCTTGACACTCTATTTTCTACGTTTCAGATTTTAAGTCGAGACTCCTTTACATTACATGATAATATGATTAGCTCTATCCAATATATATTTTTCTAAATGACAGTATTAATTATTGTATTCTTTTTTTTAGTAGTTTTTATTACATCTTTTCCTCAATTACATTTCCAATGCTATCCCAAAAGTCCCCCATACCCTCCCCCCCCACTTCCCTACCCACCCATTCCCAGTTTTTTTTTTTTTTTGGCCCTGGCGTTCCCCTGTATTGGAGCATATAAAGTTTGCATGTCCAATGGGCCTCTCTTTCCAGTGATGGCTGACTAGGCCATCTTTTGATACATATGCAGCTATAGTCAAGAGCTCCGGGGTACTGGTTAGTTCATAATGTTGTTCCACCCGTAGGGTTGCAGATCCCTTCAGCTCCTTGGGTACTTTCTCCAGCTCCTCCATTGGGGGCCCTGTGATCCATCCACTAGCTGACTGTGAGCATCCACTTCTGTGTTTGCCAGGCTCCGGCATAGTTTCACAAGAGACAGCTATATCTGGGTCCTTTCAGCAAAATCTTGCTAGTGTATGCAATGGTGTCAGCTTTGGAAGCTGATTATGGGGTGGATCCCTGGATACGGAAGTCTCTAGATGGTCCATCCTTTTGTCACAGCTCCAAACTTTGTCTCTGTAACTCCTTCCATGGGTGTTCTGTTCCCAATTCTAAGGAGGGGCATGGTGTCCACACTTCAGTCTTCATTCTTCTTGAGTTTCATCTGTTTAGCAAACTGTATCTTATATCTTGGGTATCCTAAGTTTTGGGCTAATATCCACTTATCAGTGAGTACATATTGTGTAAGTTCCTTTGTGATTGTGTTACCTCACTCAGGATGATGCCTTCCAGGTCCATCCATTTGGCTAGGAATTTCATAAATTCATTCTTTTTAATAGCTGAGTAGTACTCCATTGTGTAAATGTACCACATTTTCTGTATCCATTCCTCTGTTGAGGGGCATCTGGGTTCTTTCCAGCTTCTGGCTATTATAAATAAGGCTGCTATGAACATTGTGGAGCATGTGTCCTTCTTACCGGTTGGGATATCTTCTGGTTATATGCCCAGGAGAGGTATTGCTGGATCCTCCGGTAGTACTATGTCCAATTTTCTAAGGAACCGCCAGACTGATTTCCAGAGTGGTTGTACAAGCTTGCAATCCCACCAACAATGGAGGAGTGTTCCTCTTTCTCCACATCCTCGCCAGCATCTGCTGTCACCTGAATTTTTGATCCTAGCCGTTCTGACTGGTGTGAGGTGGAATCTCAGGGTTGTTTTGATTTGCATTTCCCTGATGATTAAGGATGTTTAACATTTTTTCATGTGCTTCTCTGCCATTCGGTATTCCTCAGGTGAGAATTCTTTGTTCAGTTCTGAGCCCCATTTTTTAATGGGGTTATTTGATTTTCTGGAGTCCACCTTCTTGAGTTCTTTATATATATATTGGATATTAGTCCCCTATCTGATTTACGATAGGTAAAGATCCTTTCCCAATCTGTTGGTGGTCTTTTTGTCTTATTGACAGTGTCTTTTGCCTTGCCGAAGCTTTGCAGCTTCATGAGGTCCCATTTGTCAATTCTCGATCTTACAGCACAAGCCATTGCTGTTCTATTCAAGAATCTTTCCCCTGTGCCAATATCTTCAAGGCTTTTCCCCACTTTCTCCTCTATAAGTTTCAGTGTCTCTGGTTTTATGTGAAGTTCCTTGATCCACTTAGATTTGATCTTAGTACAAGGAGATAGGAATGGATCAATTCGCATTCTTCTACATGATAACAACCAGTTGTGCCAGCACCATTTGTTGAAGATGCTGTCTTTCTTCCACTGGATGGTTTTAGCTCCCTTGTCGAAGATCAAGTGACCATAGGTGTGTGGGTTCATCTCAGGGTCTTCAATTCTGTTCCATTGGTCTACTTGTCTGTCGCTATACCAGTACCATGAAGTTTTTATCACAATTGCTCTGTAGTACAGCTTTAGGTCCGGCATGGTGATTCCACCAGAGGTTCTTTTATCCTTGAGAAGAGTTTTAGCTATCCTAGGTTTTTTGTTATTCCAGATGAATTTGGAGATTGCCCTTTCTAATTCGTTGAAGAATTGAGTTGGAATTTTGATGGGGATTTCATTGAATCTGTAGATTGCTTTTGGCAAGATAGCTATTTTTACTATATTGATCCTGCCAATCCATGAGCATGGGAGATCTTTCCATCTTCAGAGATCTTCTTTAATTTCTTTCTTCAGAGACTTGAAGTTTTTATTATACAGATCTTTCACTTCCTTAGTTAGAGTCACGCCAAGATATTTTATATTATTTGTGACTATTGAGAAGGGTGTTGTTTCCCTAATTTCTTTCTCAGCCTGTTTATTCTTTGTGTAGAGAAAGGCCATTGATTTGTTTGAGTTAATTTTATATCCAGCTACTTCACCGAAGCTGTTTATCAGGCTTAGGAGTTCTCTGGTGGAATTTTTAGGGTCACTTATATATACTATCATATCATCTGCAAAAAGTGATATTTTGACTTCATCTTTTCCAATTTGTATCCCTTTGATCTCCTTTTGTTGTCGAATTGCTCTGGCTAGGACTTCAAGTACAATGTTGAATAGGTATGGAGAAAGTGGACAGCCTTGTCTAGTCCCTGATTTTAGAGGGATTGCTTCAAGCTTCTCACCATTTACTTTGATGTTGGCTACTGGTTTGCTGTAGATTGCTTTTATCATGTTTAGGTATGGGCCTTGAATTCCTGATCTTTCCAAGACTTTTATCATGAATGGGTGTTGGATCTTGTCCAATGCTTTTTCCCCATCTAACGAGATGATCATGTGGTTTTTGTCTTTGACTTTGTTTATATAATGGATTACGTTGATGGATTTCCGTATATTAAACCATCCCTGCATTCCTGGAATAAAACCTACTTGGTCAGGATGGATGATTGCTTTAATGTGTTCTTGGATTCGGTTAGCGAGAATTTTATTGAGTATTTTTGCATCTATATTCATAAGGGAAATTGGTCTGAAGTTCTCTATCTTTGTTTGATATCTTTTGTATCAGATCTTTCTGTGGTTTAGGTATCAGAGTAATTGTGGCTTCATAGAATGAGTTGGGTAGAGTTCCTTCTACTTCTATTTTGTGGAATAGTTTGTGCAGAAATGGAATTAGATCTTCTTTGAAGGTCTGGTAGAACTCTGCACTAAACCCATCTGGTCCTGGGCTTTTTTTGGCTGGGAGACTATTAATGACTGCTTCTATTTCTTTAGGGGATATGGGACTGTTTAGCTCGTTAACTTGATCCTGATTT
Source organism: Mus caroli (assembly GCF_978045245.1). Classification (NCBI taxonomy): domain Eukaryota; kingdom Metazoa; phylum Chordata; class Mammalia; order Rodentia; family Muridae; genus Mus; species Mus caroli. Next base: position 53,400,470 of record NW_028227270.1, on the reverse strand, counting down.
AACTTTGGTACCTGGTATCTGTCTAGAAATTTGTCCATTTCGTCCAGGTTCTCCAGTTTTGTTGAGTATAGCCTTTTGTAGAAGGATCTGATGGTGTTTTGGATTTCTTCAGGATCTGTTGTTATGTCTCCCTTTTCATTTCTGATTTTGTTAATTAGGATGTTGTCCCTGTGCCCTCTAGTGAGTCTAGCTAAGGGTTTATCTATCTTGTTGATTTTCTCAAAGAACCAACTCCTCGTTTGGTTAATTCTTTGAATAGTTCTTCTTGTTTCCACTTGGTTGATTTTACCCCTGAGTTTGATTATTTCCTGCTGTCTACTCCTCTTGGGTGAATTTTCTTCCTTTTTTTCTAGAGCTTTGAGATGTGTTGTCAAGCTGCTAGTGTGTGCTCTCTCTAGTTTCTTTTTGGAGGCACTCAGAGCTATGAGTTTCCCTCTTAGAAATGCTTTCATTGTGTCCCATAGTTTTGGGTATGTTGTGGCTTCATTTTCATTAAACTGTAAAAAGTCTTTAATTTCTTTCTTTATTCCATCCTTGACCAAGGTATCATTGAGAAGAGTGTTATTCAGTTTCCACATGAATGTTGGCTTTCCATTATTTATGTTGTTATTGAAGATCAGCCTTAGTCCACGGTGGTCTGATAGGATGCATGGGACAATTTCAATATTTTTTTATCTGTTGAGGCCTCTTTTGTGACCAATTATATGGTCAATTTTGGAGAAGGTCCCGTGAGGTGCTGAGAAGGTATATGCTTCTGTTTTAGGATAAAATGTTCTGTAGATATCTGTTAAGTCCATTTGTTTCATAACTTCTGTTAGTTTCACTGTGTCCCTGTTCAGTTTCTGTTTCCACGATCTGTCCATTGATGAAAGTGGTGTGTTGAAGTCTCCCACTATTATTGTGTGAGGTGCAATGTGTGCTTTGAGCTTTACTAAAGTTTCTTTAATGAATGTGGCTGCCCTTGCATTTGGGGCATAGATATTCAGAATTGAGAGTTCCTCTTGGAGGATTTTACATTTGATGAGTATGAAGTGTCCCTCCTTGTCTTTTTTGATAACTTGGGGTTGGAGGTCGATTTTATTCGATATCAGAATGGCTACTCCAGCTTGTTTCTTCAGACCATTTGCTTGGAAAATTGTTTTCCAGCCTTTCACTCTGAGGTAGTGTCTGTCTTTTTCCCTGAGATGGGTTTCCTGTAAGCAGCAGAATGTTGGGTCCTGTTTGTGTAGCCAGTCTGTTAGTCTATGTCTTTTTATTGGGGAATTGAGTCCATTGATATTAAGAGATATTAAGGAAAAGTAATTGTTGCTTCTTTTTAATTTTGTTGTTAGAGTTCACATTCTGTTCTTGTGGCAGTCTTCTTTTAGGTTCGTAGAGGGATTACTTTCTTGCTTTTTCTAGGGCGTGATTTCCGTTCTTGTATTTTTTTTTTCTGTTATTATCCTTTGAAGGGCCTGATTCGTGGAAAGATAATGTGTGAATTTGTTATTGTCGTGGAATAGTTTGGTTTCTCCATCTATGGTAATTGAGAGTTTGGCTGGGTATAGTAGCCTGGGCTGGCATTTGTGTTCTCTTAGTGTCTGTACAACATCTGTCCAGGCTCTTCTGGCTTTCATAGTCTCTGGTGAAAAGTCTGGTGTAATTCTGATAGGCCTGCCTTTATATGTTACTTGACCTTTCTCCCTTGCTGCTTTTAATATTCTATCTTTATTTAGTGCATTTGTTGTTCTGATTATTATGTGTCGGGAGGAATTTCTTTTCTGGTCCAGTCTATTTGGAGTTCTGTAGGCTTCTTGTATGATCATGGGCATCTCTTTTTTTAGGATTGGGAAGTTTTCTTCTATTATTTTGTTGAAGATATTTGCTGGCCCTTTTAGTTGAAAATCTTCATTCTCATCAACTCCTATTATCCGTAGGTTTGGTCTTCTCATTGTGTCCTGTATTTCCTGGATGTTTTGAGTTAGGATCCTTTTGCATTTTGTATTTTCTTTGAGTGTTGTGCCGATGTTCTCTATGGAATCTTCTGCACCTGAGATTCTCTCTTCCATCTCTTGTATTCTGTTGCTGATGCTCGAATCTATGGTTCCAGATTTCTTTTCTAGGGTTTCTATCTCCAGCGTTGCCTCACTTTGGGTTTTCTTCATTGTGTCTACTTCCATTTTTAGGTCTAGTATGGTTTTATTCATTTCCATCACCTGTTTGGATTTGTTTTCCTGTTTTTCTTTAAGGACTTCTACCTGTTTGGTTGTGTTTTCCTGTTTTTCTTTAAGGACCTGTAACTCTTTAGCAATGTTCTCCTGTATTTCTTTAAGTGAGTTATGAAAGTCCTTCTTGATGTCCTCTACCATCATCATGAGATATGCTTTTAAATCTGGGTCTAGATTTTCGGTTGTGTTGGGGTGCCTTGGACTAGGTGGGGTGGGAGTGCTGTGTTCTGATGATGGTGAGTGGTCTTGATTTGTGTTAGTAGGATTTTACGTTTGCCTTTCGCCATCTGGTAATCTCTGAAGCTAGCTGTTATAGTTGTCTCTTGTTAAAGCTTGTTCCTCAGGTGACTCTGTTAGCCTCTATCAGCAGACCTGGAGGCTGGCCCTCTCCTTAGTTTCAGTGGTCAGAGTATCTCTGCAGGCAAGCTCTATTCTTGCAGGGAAGGTGCCCAGATATCTGGTGTTCGAACCTGCCTCCTGGCAGAAGTTGTGTTCCACTCACCAGAAGTCTTAGGATCCCATGGGGAATCCTGTGTGGGTCCTTGTGGGTGTCTGGAGACTCCACTGGCAAGGCACCCCGGTGCTCCAGTGGACCGGAAGGGACTTGTGCCCCAGCTCAAGCCCAGTTGCCTGCTTCCCTAGTTAATGCAATTGGATTGGAGCAGACGCTGTGTTCCACTCACCAGAGGTCTTAGGATCCCGTGGGGAATCCTGTGCGGGTCCTTGTGGGTGTCTGGAGACTCTATTGGCAAGGCACCCCGGTGCTCCAGTGGACCGGAAGGGACTTGTGCCCCAGCTCAAGCCCAGTTGCCTGCTTCCCTAGTTAATGCAATTGGATTGGAGCAGACGCTGTGTTCCACTCACCAGAGGTCTTAGGATCCCGTGGGGAATCCTGTGTGGGTCCTTGTGGGTGTCTGGAGACTCTATTGGCAAGGCACCCCGGTGCTCCAGTGGACCGGAAGGGACTTGTGCCCCAGCTCAAGCCCAGTTGCCTGCTTCCCTAGTTAATGCAATTGGATTGGAGCAGATGCTGTGTTCCACTCACCAGAAGTCTTAGGATCCCGTGGGGAATCCTGTGCGAGTCCTTGTGGGTGTCTGGAGACTCCTCTGGCAAGGCACCCCCAGTGCTCGAGTGGACCGGAAGGCAATTATTGTATTCTTGATGGACAATGTAACACATTAAGGTACCTATATTATAGATCTATTGCCAATATTGTTATCATTTACTTATAAAATTATTATTCCTGATTTCAAGCCGTATATATTTTTTCTCTTCATTGGTTAATAGTTGTTATAACCTTCTAAATGAGCACTCCTAGAAATTGTGTACCTTTTGTGTTTACTGACAGACATGTTCCCTTACCAAAGCTTTATGCTGCTCCTAGATTAACCAAAACGTTTTTATTTGATTTTTAAGGTGATTATATTATTTTTGGTAAAATGTAATACAGTATTCATATTAAGAATGAGCAACCAGGCGTGGTGGTGCATGCCTTTAATCCCAGCACTCGGGAGGGAGCCAGGCAGATTTCTGCGTTCAAGGCCAGCCTGGTCTACGAAGTGAGTTCCAGGACACCCAGAGCTACACAGAGAAACACTGTCTTGAAAAAAAACAAAAACAAAACAAAACAAAATAAAATAAAAAGAATGAGCAGTATAAATATAAAGTATATTTTAAAGTATAGTATAAAGTATATAATGGTATGCTTTTATTGATACTTCAATACTTTTTTAACAGGATCAAAACCCCATAAATGTAAAGAGTGTGGAAAGGCCTTTGATAGGAACTCAGTCCTTATTCAGCATCAAAGAATTCATACTGGAGAGAGACCATACAAATGTGAAGAATGTGGCAAATCATTTAACTATTCTTCCAGCCTTAAACAGCACCAAAGAATTCATACTGGCGAAAAACCCTACAAATGTGAAGTGTGTGGCAAAGCTTTTAACTGTTCTTCATATCTGGGTAAGCATCAAAGAATTCATACTGGAGAGAAACGCTACAGATGTGAAGAATGTGGTAAAGCTTTTACTAATTGTTCAGGACTTATTGTTCACCGAAGAGTTCATACTGGAGAGAAACCCTACAAATGTGAAGAATGTGGCAAGGCCTTTAGTGTTCGCACAACGCTCTCTAAACATCAGAGAATTCACACTGGAGAGAAACCTTACAAATGTGATGAATGTGGAAAGACTTTTAATGTACACTCAACACTTTCTAAACACCAGAGAATTCACACTGGAGAGAAACCTTACAAATGTGAAGAATGTGGCATGGCCTTTAATGTTCGCTGCATTCTTTCTAAGCACCAGCGAACTCATACTGGGGAGAAACCCTACAAATGTAAAGAATGTGGCAAAGCTTTTAACTGTTCTTCCAGCCTTCACCAACACCAACAAATTCATAGGGGAGAGAAACTCTATAAGTGTGATGACTGTGGGCAGGCCTTTAGCTGTTCTTCATATCTGTATAAACATCGTCGAATCCATACTGGCATGAAACCCTACAAATGCAAGGAATGTGGCAAGGCCTTTTACTGTTCTGTAAACCTTATTTACCACCAGAGAATTCATACTGGAGAGAAACCATATAAATGTAATGAGTGTGGGAAAGCCTTTAGCATTTGCTCAACGTTTATGAAACACCAGCGAATACACAGTGGAGAAAAACCCTATAAATGCAAAGAATGTGAGAAGGCCTTTAATAATTGTTATAATCTAATTCAACACCAAAGAATTCATACTGGAGAGAAACCCTACAAATGTAAAGACTGTGGCAAAGCTTTTAATTATACTTCAAGCCTTGCTCAGCATGAAAGAATTCATACTGGAGAGAAACCCTACAAATGTGAAGAATGTGGCAAGGCCTTTAACTCGTCTTCGAATCTTAAACACCATTGGAGACTCCATACTGGTGAGAAGCCCTACAAATGTGAACAATGTGGGAAAGCCTTTAAAAACTGCTCAGGCTTTACTCGACACTATAGAATTCATACTAGAGAAAACCCAGATTAGTTCAACCATGTTGCAAAGCCTTCCATAATCATTTACTGATAATTCAACACTAAAGAATTCATATGAGAGGGGAACCTTCGAAATGAAAGGAACAAGGGAAGACCTTTAATAATAGCTCAACCCTTATTCACCCTCTTCCATTAAATGCAGGAGAGATCTTATAATGTGAAGAAGATGGCCGTGATGAGCAATCTATACTTATGCAACATCAAAATTTTCATTTTACAGAAACCCTGCAAATGTAAGTAATGGGGGGAATGCACACTCACCACAAGTGAATTATAATCAAACTGTTTATGTGCATAATGACTCGGGAAGGAACACTGTCAAGCACATAAAACTGAGACGATCGAACTCTTACAGTAAGAAGGATTGTATACAGTGTGTTGCAAGAGCACATGGATCTTAAGAGATATAAGAGACAAATTCCAAGAGTTGTATAGAATTTTATCAAAGCAACAAATACTGCTTATAATCAGCAGGAAAATGTTTGTTTTGATATAAGAACTCATTACACACTTTGGAACCATGCAGATAAGTCTGTGAGGACATCAGTATGTTATCAATCCAAATTATAAGCTCAATTTTGTCAAGTGATAAGATCACAAGGACTAGTGATTTTATCAAAAGAACAAGACTGAGTCCTGAGGTTTCCGAGTCTTTTTTTTTTCCACAAAGACCATAGATACATTATTGGAACATGATGTTTATTAATTTTTGTAAATAAAAACAAGCTGTTATTAATGTGTGGTTAGTATTGCATTCTTTTTTTTACTGCTTTTTTCTAAGTTTTATATAGTTTTTTTTATTAAGATAGAAAAACTACTTTTGTGAGGTGTGAAGGCTAATACTGGCTGTCCACCTGAGACACCTAAAAAGAAGGAACCTCAGCTGAAGAATGATCTCTATCAGATTGACCTGTGAGTGTGAGTGTTACAGTCTCTTGAGTGCAATTGATGTAGAAGGGTCCAGTCCACTGTGGGCAATACTGTCCCTAGGCTGTGGACCTGAGCTCTATAAGAAAGGTCCCTGAAAATGAGACTAGGAATGAGCCAGCAAATAGCATTCCTCCATTCCCTTTGCTCAGGTTTCTGCCTTAAGTACCTGCCTTGGATTCCTTCAAGGATGGACTGTAATGTGTAAGATGAAATACACCCTTTCTTCCCCAAGCAGTTTTTGGGTCATGGTGTTTATCTTTTTTTTTTTTTTTAAATTTATTTATTATATGTAAGTACACTGTAGCTGTCCTCAGACACTCCAGAGGAAGGATTCAGATTTCGTTAAGGATGGTTGTGAGCCACCATGTGGTTGCTGGGATTTGAACTCCTGACCTTCGGAAGAGCAGTCGGGTGCCCTTACCCACTGAGCCATCTCACCAGCCCCATGGTGTTTATCAAAGCAAAGAAACAAATGAGAACATAAAGGACCTAAGTAACATTTTAATTACTTATTACTGGGGAATTGTGGGATATTTAGTCGGCTCCTAATGTTGATGTGCTTCATGTAATTTTTAGCATATTATCCTTGGTGTTATATCATTATTTATCAACTTATCACAATCACTTTTATAATATGTTTTATAAAAATAAAGTTATGCCCTTTTTGACTCTTGTATTTTACATCAAATTCTGACAAAAATTTACTATAGAACCTCTTCAGCCTTATAGTGCACACATTTTTGATAGTCATTCACATTGGCTGAAATACACAATTATAACATGATGAACTTTAGCTCTGAGAGAACTCTTGAACATGTTTTCAGAAGAAATTAAAGAACTGCTGAAGTAGAGAATAAGTTTGAAATAATTGACTTCTCGTTATTAAATGGTCAACTATACATCCTGAAATACATGTGTGTTTCATATATACATTTACATAGACACATATACATCTGATCTTCATAGAGCTTTGATAAATGATTGCTTTTCAATTTTGATTCTAATTCTAATATTAGTATATTCATTCATCACATAAAATATTCCTCATAAAAAAGTACATTAAGTTATATTTTACCATTTATGTGCTCTGGTACTGTTTAATATTATTTAACAGTTTTCTGAAATAGGAAACATTGTAAGACACACATTCATGCCGGGCAGTGGTGGCGCACGCCTTTAATCCCAGCACTCAGGAGGCAGAGGCAGGTGGATTTCTGAGTTCGAGGCCAGCCTGGTCTACAGAGTGAGATCCAGGACAGCCAGGGCTATACAGAGAAACTCTGTCTCGAAAAACCAAAACAAACAAACAAAAAGATACACATTCATTTATTATTTCATCCCATTTAAAAAAATCATTCCTCCTTTTCATTTGGTAACATGCACGATAATATTTGATGTTTATGAGATACTATGTAGAGGTGAACACTTGAAAAGCTTCACATATGTTATTGTTGTTAGAAACAACAGAAAGAAAATAATCTTTCATAGCAAGTAGAGAAACCCAGAATGAGATCCTTGTTTACTTGAAAATGTGATGAAAAGCTCGTGTAAGCACTGCGTATTGTGTGAAGACAACTGTGCTGCCATGCCAAAGAAAACACCAAGCTTAGGAAGAGACCTTTCATTTCCTACTCAACTTCATATTTTTATTACTCTCTAGCCACATGTGTGACACAGCCACTGTCCTTTAGAACCAGTGTTATGCCTCTCATTTCCTCTCCCCACTCCATCTTATCAAAAGTTGGAATTCCTGACGTGTACTTTCAATTTCCTTAATACTTGGGTAGTTTTATTTAGGCATTCACGGGATTCTTCATTTTAAGTGCTTATTCCTAATTGACCCAGAGTAACTAGTTGTATATTTGTAGTGGTGAGTTTTCGTTACACCGCTTTGGGTTTCAGGTGGGTCACACGTGTGCACCTGCCCAGGAGCTATTTTTGGATTCAAGAATGAAAAGACACACACATTACCTTATTTTTAAAATGCCTTGGCTACCTCAAAGGCTGGACACCCCTAAACCTTCCCCTGCTATCTGAGGCCCAATCTCCAACATATACGCTGTAGAATATGGTTTCAATACACTTGTCAATTATATAATAGTAAGAATAGCAAATCTAGCTCATCAAGCAATTATGGTAACAACATTTAGAATCCTTTAGGCTACTGTCTTATATATTCCAAATTATTATTAGGTGTCAGTATCCTTGTCTTTATTTCTTTTTTGTTGTTGTTGTTGTTTGTTTGTTTTTGTTTTTGTTTTTGTTTTTTTTGAGACAGAGTTTCTCTGTGTAGCCCTGGCTGTCCTGGAACTCACTTTGTAGACCAGGCTGGCCTCGAACTCAGAAATCCTTCTGCCTCTGCCTCCCAAGTGCTGGGATTAAATGTGTGCGCCACCAACGCCCAGCAGGTATCAGTCTCCTGTTGTGATAGTGATAGTGCTTATTTGTGTGTGTGTGTGTGTGTGTGTGTGTGTGTGTGTGTGTTGTGGAGGCTTCTGGGCACCCCACATGGGGTTCAATAATAAAGACACAGAGACATCCATATAGTGTAAGGCTGTTGCATGGGGCAGTCCCTCATTTATATGGCACTACCTGGCCTCCTTACCCTGCTCCATTCTGCTTCCATCCCTCTGCCCCAATTAGCAGCAGGACTGCCTTGTCCATAAGTTAAAGTTACTTTCTGGATAGATTAAAGTCAATGAGAACTTCAGGACCTCCCTGGGGCAACTTGCTCATTAACATGATAATCTCAGAGAATACTCCTTTTGCGCAGGAAGTGACAAACATTTACATGTACAAGGCAGGTTTTGTGGGTGATAGTAAGGACAGTACCTTATATCCAACCAATGCTGGATGCTGCCAGCAGAGCTCTAACAATTGAGAATGCAAGGGTATAGTTTCATTCATAGCCAGTAGATATGATATCTGTGGGGGATAGGTCACCTCCCAAATCCAGGCATGTTGGGGCAGAAACAAAGGCAGACCATAGGCATAAGGCAAAGGAATCTCAGAGACAAAGGGAGTTACCTATCTCAGAGGAAGCAGGCTTTGAGTACTAGCAGAGACAACAGGCATTAGGAACCACTAAAGCTTCTCTTAACTTGAGAACCAAACAGGTTCTGTGCCCTCTGGCACAGAAATCATGGCTCCACACCCCCTGGACCTAGTGAGGTTGGTTTCTGGCCTCCATGGCTGGTTAGCTTTCCTGATGGCTGAGGTCTGAGAAAGATAAAAGTGCAGACCGGAAGCCGGACTCCTACCAAGGCTGCAGCTTTTGCTCAGGAGGCTCTTGCAGTCACCACAGGTGGACAAGTCGTGCCTCCCTTATCTCAGGATGTGAGCACAAGAAAGCAGCACTAAGTCCAATCTACTCACCTTGTACGGGGTTCCTTTAAAGTAACAGCACACTTAGCAAACACCCAAGGATCTCATGAGTGGGGAGAGAAAATACATGGTGGTGCACGCCTTTAATCCCAGCACTCAGGAGGTAGAGGCAGGCAGATTTCTGAGTTCGAGGCCAGCCTGGTCTACAAAGTGAGTTCCAGGACAGCCAGGGCTACACAGAGAAACCCTGTCCAAAAAAAAAAAAAAAAAAGAAAAGAAAAGAAAAAGAAAAAGAAAAAGAAAAGAAAAGAAAAGAAGAAGAAGAAAAAAAATACTGACAAAAATTTCAACCATAGGAGCTGTGGTCTGGATGTGACCATGATGAATAATGAGATTCAAAACGTCAAATGTGCCAGAGTTGAAAGCCTACTAGGTATGGGGCTGGACAAATATTTTGTAAGTTTATGAGAATTTTGCTGCCATCTCCAACAAGACATTCTCAGTGAGCGTGAGAACCAAAGAGGCATCAAGAGCCGCTGGGAGTTTAAAAATATTAATGAATCTTAAGATGATTTTCTTTCCCACATTAGTGTTTTGCTTCCTTATTTAAAAACACAATAGAGTCGGCGTGATTCTTTTTTAAAGTAAGATTAAAATTACAACATATTGCCGAGTAATGACTTGTACTCCTAAGATTTCTGTCACAGACTCGACTCACATTCACGTTATCTCCTGTTGTGGATCCGGGGTGGGGGTGGGGGACCAGCCCGACTCCCCAAGAATGTACAGTAGACTCTGCTTCTTTCCCTCTACTCTCTACCTTGGGTTGCCAGGGACAAATTCAGGAACCAGAGAAATCACCTTCCCTGGGTTCTAGAAATCCCTTCGCAAGGACTTCTGGGAAATGTAGTCTGGATACTGTGACGTCACAGGGAGCTAACAGGTAACCCCCACTAGGTTTTTGCTTAACAGAGGGGTCTTCCCCAAAGTTTTGTGAGAGTCCTGTGCGGCCCTTACATTCCTGTTGTCTGTGATATGGAGGTTGGTTCAGAAAACAGCATAGCCTGGGTCTCTGTTGCCGGTTCCGTCTCAGAGGGAGCGAACCTGAGCTGGGTGGGAAGGCTGAAGCTGCTGCTTGGACCTGCCATGCTGTACCGGCTGGGACAGGTGAGGTTGCAGGTCGGGGCGATTGGGATTGTGTCCCAGGTGATGGTTTCCTTTGGACACTGCGTGCTGCTGTCGTGCCCTGGAAATGTTAGTGATCCCCAAAGCACACACAGGATGTGTCCTTGGCCCACAATGGTTATTTCAGCCTGTTGTTTTGCTTTGCTTTTTGTTTTTGTTTTTAGACAGAATTTCTCTTGGTTCTCATGGAACTTACTTTGTAGACCAGGCTGAACTGGAACTCACAGGGATCTCTCTGCCTCCCTCATCTTGGAATTGTAGCCATTCCCCATGACACCCAGAGAGTGTCAGCATGTTCTCATCTCACACTGAAATTGTTGAGCTATTTTTAAACTAAAAATACAGTTGCAACTTATAGAAGAAGGAGGCCAAATATTTTTTACCATGGACTACTGATGGCAGGAAGCCAGGGCTCTGGGCCTTCCTGAGTAATGGACACTCTGGAACAGTGGGAGAGAGTGAAGCTTGCAGTCTTGTTGCCCTGAATGCTGGATGTGTATAAGGATCATGTGGGCTACATCTTAGAATCCGAGAACATACTGTTTGAGTCGAGCACAGCAATACTTAGAAAAATGATCAAAGCTTATCTATACAATTATTTTAAAGGACCCCACTAATACATAAACTGCTGATATGTTCATGTATTAATAAAAAATGATATATAACTATTCTCGTTGGCCAATCTGGGGCATTACTCAATAAGACATGTATGTATATATATATATATATATATATATATACATATATATATTCTGAAATTAGAAAATTTTGAAATAATAAAACAGCATAGCAAACATGAAGCTCAACTACAGCACACTGATACACGGTGTCAAATGTGTAAAACACACTTCAGGAATGATACAAATATCAACCAATACCCATCAGAGAAAGCACAGAAATGGAACATGACTAAAGAACAGCGAATTCTGTTCTATGTTAAATTCTCAGTATGATTAGTCCTTTGCATGCTGATTTCCCCATATGTTCAGAACCTTGAATATTAGGCCATGAGTTCTTCCTCTACTGTTCTACCCCTTGCCTCCTCCATCTCCTGTCCCTTGTCACTGTGCTTTGTGTCACTGCTGAACTCTGGACAAATGCAGGAAACCCAGATGACAGCCAGAGCCACCTCATCAGAGCTGTATCCTCATTTGATTTCACATTCATGGCTGGGCATGCTTAGTGTTGACAAGAACATTCTCCTTCACCAGGACTTTCTGCTGATAGAACTGTTTATGTGTGTGGTTTATAATATAAGCATATGGCATTAAATGGATGCTTCTGTGGATGTATTTATTTTACATTTCATGTGTCTTCAATGTATAGATCCCATATGGTCTTATAGCTTCTTTTACCTTTTTTCCCTTGAAGATGGGTCCATTGTGAGGTCATATGAGCACCTTTGGTGTGTCTGAAGAATATTACTCAGTGATGTGAGAAACAGTTCTAGCTCTCTTTCATCCTTACACAGAATCTAGATTTGTGTCCACAGGCACATGATGCCCGTGTAAGGGTTTCTATCACTGTGATAAAGATCATGAGGAAAGTCAACTTGGGGAAGAAAGGGTTCATTTCAGCTGACATCTTCAGGTAACAGATCATCACTGAGGGAATTCAAGTCAGGAACCAGTGCAGAGGCCACACAGGAACGCTGCTTATTGGCTGGTATTCCATGGCTTGCTCAGCCAGCTTTCCTATACTATACAGAAACACCTCCCTGGTGGGGTCCCACCCGTACTGTAGATATCTCATTATCAACACTAATTAGGAAAATGCCATAGGCCTGGCTACAGGACAATCTCATGGAGACATTTTTTTTCAAATATTCTTCTCTCTCCTCAAATAATAGTTAGTGTCAACTTGACTGGAGAACTATCCAGCAGAGTTCATCTTGGTACTTAAATGATTTTAGTGGTTTTAATTAATTTAAACTGTGATATCATGCATTGATCTTCATTTCAGGAAATGCTTTAAAATGAGTCAATACGTGAAAACGTCTCCGCCTGCTGGTAATGATGGTTACAACACCATAGCCACACTCCCCCCCCCCCCCCCACACACACACACACAAACCCTGTTAAGTCAGTAACATTTTCTAAGAAGCGTCAGAGCTTGAGTAATGTCAAGTAGCGTTGCAGTTAAGTTTCCCTGAGGGACCCACTACAGATGCGACACTTTGCTTCAGCGAAGACTATGCGGGTCTGCTCTGGGCGACTGGGAAGCTCCAGGTTGCTGTCGTCCTACCCCTCCCCCACCCCCTACATCCCCCTTCCGCCCTCCCCCCACCTTGAGCAGGCTGGCTCAGACCTTGTTTGCCTCGGTTGCTACCTCACGTAGGGTGGAGTCTTCTGACCTAGGTCAAGTCTTTTGTCTGCAAGAAGCTACCTGCTGAGCAGCGGAGCTGTTTTCCTGACAGATCCTGACAAAGCGAGATCCTGGCCTAGTGGGGGATGTGTTCTTTCCCCTTTAAAAATCAGACCCGAGAGTTAAAGCTGAGCCTTGATCAGAGAATTTTGTCTTGACCTGTTATTTCTCTCGCCGCCTTTCCCATCCAACCCAGCTTTCCTTTCAGGAATACAGTAACCTGTGGCCGCTGGCGGCTAGAGTTGCACAGTACTCGGAACTCAGAGGTGCCCCTCTCAGAATGATACCATGGGGCCCCCCAGACTTCTAGAGACTGTGGTGTGGCCCCTAGCCCCCACGGTTTAGTGAAAGTGACCTTTTTACATTATGCATGCTTTCTTTGAAATGAGCATTGCTTCTCATCACTCTCCAGAGGGCAAATTCTTCACCCAGTGCCTCCGGGTAACCCAAAGGGGATTGATGCGATGGCTAAAGAAACATTGTTTCTAAAAATAATTATCTTCTTTTGCTTTCTCAATTTAATTTTATTTTTTAATTCAGCTATGTGCATTGCCATGGTTTTTGAAGTTTGACTCGTCCCCTTTACTGTGACCAGTAGTACTAGGATACTCTAGAGATGTCTTATTGTTTGTCCTTTTGCTTTATTGGGGATGAACTCAAGTCTTCAAGAATGTTAGGCAAGCCCGTTTCCACCAGGCCACACTGGCATCCCTGTCAGAAGATTCTGATAGATGTATTTCGACTATCTTGGAAACTTCAGTTCTACCTGGTTGCTCTCTTATCTTCACTCTACCATTTTACAGCTTTGAGTTCTTTCCCAGGGCCGTAAGAATACTGTTTCCCCTGGGGGCTGGAGAGATGGCTCAGCGGTTAAGAGCATTGTCTGCTCTTCTGAAGGTCCTGAGTTCAATTCCCAGAAACCAACCACATGATGGCTCACGACCATCTGTAACGAGATCTGGCGCCCTCTTCTGGAGTGTCTGAAGGCAGCTACAGGGTACTTACATATAATAAATTTTTCTTAAAAGAAAGAAAGAAAGAGTACTGTGTTTGTGTCCCTGACTTCTCCTCAGCCATACTCAGTACTGTCAAACAAGAATGGGCACAAAGTCCTATTTTCTGTGCAATATCTTAGTAGATATGTATATGGCTCTGTGGACCACTCGAGTATCTCCTGTTCGGCTCGAAAGGGAAAATAATCACTTTACTAGGGGAAGGGGGCTGAACGGGATATGGGAAGAGTGTCTTTCCTCAGATGTGCTTACTGATTAAGATATTGGCTGGCCATGAGGTGCACATCTGTACTGCTAGTACTTGAGTGATGGAAGCAGGAGGGTCAAGGGGTTAAAACCAGTCCTGAACAACACAAGTCACTGAGTTAGAACCAGGCTCGAGGTGTGTAAGACACCTTGTCAAAAAAAAAAAAAAAAAAAAAAAAAAGAACACAGTTTAGAATTTTGGGAAACAGAAACTCAGCATTTCTGGGCTCATCTCTGAAGAAGCATTATTTTATGGTAGGTGTCCATCTTGGTTTCAAATAGCTCTTTGTCCCTGACCCAAGCTCCAGGAAGAAAGATTCCCAGAAATCCCACTTGAGCAACTCTCACCCAGAAATATGCAGCTGTGACCATCAACTTATGATATTACTATTTTTTTTCTTTTGGCTTTGGTAACTTGCTCATACAGACGTTTAAAAATCATTTTGAAGTTGTTTTGACTGCCTAATCTTGAGCAGAACAGCTCTTAGCTTGCTTATGCAGACATTCAAGATCTTGTGCAGATATTCAAGGTCTTCTTGCATCTTTTGCCTATAAAACACTTCCCATGTCTGCATCTTCCATCAGACAATAGTATTCAAAAACAACCATTCAGATGCTAGGAGGAAAATATATTGGGTTCTTTGCCAAGCTCATGGGTGGGGGAAGCCTCAATCTGGTCAGTCTTTGAAGGACTCTAACATAGTCAGGTGAGGGAGTTAAATTGAAACTGCTGTTTCAAAGCAACCTGATAATGGTGCTGTATCCATGCAGTATCTCCATAAATATTTCTGCAAAATGAACGAGCTTGCCTTTGTCTTCAAAACTGGTTTGTTTTAATGCTAATAACGTATGTTTCTTAGGTTTGAGGAGGTAGGCTAAATAAATTGGGCAAAGAAATGCATGCACCACAGAAAAATTACATTATACTCTGTAATATCTTCTGTGAGCTCTCTTTAAAGTTACACATAACTCATTTCTTGTAATTTTATTTTATTGTTCTATTCCTATGACTGTGTGCTTGAAATAAAATTGTCTCTGCAGAAAAAAATACGCTTTTTCTCCTTTGCTTAGCTTTTCTATGAGATTAAAAAAAATCTTTGAAGCTTTTCTAAACTTGATGTTGTTTGACTCTTTCAGTGAGATATGAACACATATTTTTTTTTCACTGAAGATAGTTCAGAGATCCAAGTTTATTGTCATTACTTTCAGGAGCATGGGTGACTGAAAAGCAAAAAAAAAAAAAACACTTAAAGGCCTACCCCATGATGGGTGACAATGAACCAAATTTATAAGGCTGGTATTGTGTGTGTAGCATTCAGGAAGCTTCTTCAAGGAGCCTCCTATCTCCAGAAAACATTGACTACGTATGTAGTCTTGGGAAGAGGTCTTGTGAGTTCAGTAAGACTTATGAACTTCCTGAACCTTGTAAGTTTTTGTATGAGCCACCTGCTTCCCTCCAAGAGTGAATGTTACAGTTAAATGAAATAACCATAGGAAACAACATTTCTTCTCCAGGTTCTCTGAGTCTTTCTGCCCCCTTTCCATGACTATAGATGGTTAATTATTTTCTTCACATCTGATAGAACATTTTACTACTATCTTACAGTAATAGTCCATTACTCTAAACATGGAGGGAGCTCCAGCTCAGTCCCAGTTTGGTTTCTCCATGCTCTGCAGCCAAAGCCTGTGATAGTCTCAGCAGCAGAGCCTTCTTATCTACATTGGCATACAACCAGCATCCGAGACAGTAGCCTTGTGCTATGTAGGGCTTAAGGAGTTCCACTAACTCTAATGGCAAGTACCCTAACTCTGACACTGGCATTTTAAAATGTTTTATTAAAAAAAATTATATAGGGGCTGGTGAGATGTCTCATCGGGTAAGGGCACTGACTGCTCTTCCGAAGGTCCTGAGCTCAAATACCAGCAACCACATGGTGGCTCACAACCACCCATAATGAGATCTGACACCCTGTTCTGGTGTGTCTGAAGTCAGCTACAGTGAACTTATGGATAATAATAAATAAATCTTTAAAAGAAATAGAAAAAAAATTATACAATATATTTTTTTTGATTTATTTATTATATGTAAGTACACTGTAGCTGTCTTCAGACACTCCAGAAGAGGGCGCCAGATCTCGTTACGGATGGTTGTGAGCCACCATGTGGTTGCTGGGATTTGAACTCTGGACCTTTGGAAGAGCAGTCGGGTGCTCTTACCCACTGAGCCATCTCACCAGCCCCTACAATATATTTTGATATTCTTTCTCCTTCCCCAACTCCTTCCAGATCCACCTCAACCTTACTACCTACCCAAATTCACGTTCTCTCCCCCCCCCCCCAAAACATTTCCAAGAGGAAAAACAATAAAAAGCAAAAACAAACAAAAGACAAACTTAAAAAGAAAAAGAAAATAAGACAGAAAACACCAAAACAAAACAAACAAAAGGGACACACACACATCAGTTTTGGGTTGCCTGGTCATGGGCCTGCCCTGGAGTGTGGCTGTTATGCCCAGCGATACTCTACTGAGGGGAAGATGATGGCTTTCCCAGCAGGTGCCAACTATAAACCACAACTTGATTATCGGTGTGGTTTTGTGTCCACTAACTCTGCTTAACACTGGGATCTTCACTCATCAACCTTATTGCTTTGGAGGATGACTTTTTCAATCACATAAGGTGCCTTCTACATCCAAACTCTGGAACTGCTGTGTATTCTATTCCTCCAGTTACTTTTCCTAACAATCTACCGAACACTTGTTGATTGACATTTTTTCGAGGATACCTTTAAATTGATAGAGTATGGGCAGGAGCTCTGGGGAGCCAACGCTGTCCTCTCTAACAAAGAGACAGTAGGTCTTAATAATCAGTAGCAAGGGCCATAGATGAAGAGTTAGTAAGCTCTAATACAGCATGAAAAGTTCCTATTTCCTATTTATTTATTATTTGTTAAAAAAAAAAAGCAATGTTTGTACAGTGGCACAGATGGAACAGGTCACTATCTCACTTCTGTCCCATGGAGCCCCACCCCCACCCCGGCAATCCATAGTTGTTTTCTATGAACCATCCAGATTCCCTCTTCTGGGATACTGCTACCTCTGTTGAAGGGCTACTGCACACTTGCTTACCTGCAATCATTTCCCTGGAACTGTTATAGAATTAATGCACCTTCCAGTGAGAAATCACTTCACATACTTAGAGGTTAATAATGGGAAGATCTCGTTTATAATAGCCCACACCTTGGTTCTATCTAATATTTAAGAGGGAACCAGCTTCCAACGGCCCTAGGCTAATTACATTCCACATGGGCTGCCATTCTTAAATCTCTTTCAGGTTCTGGCCCTTGATTAACACTGTGAACAACTTAAACTGAGGCAGGAGATGGCAAGCCTGTCCACTTAGGCAGACAGGAGATTTACACAGTGAAGATATTACCAGAAATATTTCTCAAGTACACAAGTGTAGTTCTTTTCAAAGAGTTATTACCAGGGTCATCCTGCCCACCTGGCAGAATTAACATTTTCCTGATAAGAGCACTGGGGACTTGATGGCAGCCCAGGACTTAACCGTGGCTGTGACCCTGTTCTGTCCCATTGAGTAGTTCCTTAGAGGCGTGTTTTTAGCGATGGGGATGGATCTAATGGCCTGTTGTAAATCAGAGTTGTTGTCCTTTGTTATGGGAATATAGCGCTTGCTCAGAAATCCTCTTACTTCAGGCTTTTCATGCGTCATGGCCAGCTCTTACTGCTCATCTTGACCCAGGACACTGAAAACAGACTGGGCTCTCACCTGCCACATCCATCACTCAAGTCAGCTCCCAGGACCTGATGGGCTCTGGGATGCTGTTGTGGCCACTGCTTCTCCATCATCCACAAATAACTACTACTGCATAGGACGGATGCCAGCCAAATAATATCCACTGCAGTAGACTTTCTTGCAAGGGAGAAATGCCCACTGTAGCACTCTCTAGGAGGTTAACTACCTATTCCTATACCAAGCTTAATCTTTCTCACCTGAACTACTTTTGAGTTCACATCTTCTACCCATTTGGTGAGCTCATACTTAGGCCTTAATGCCTCCCGAAGACTCATATTCAAAGCATTTGATTCTCTGTTAGTATTTTCCCCTTAGAAGTTTTGTTTAGCTCAATCTTGGCACATTTGCATTTGAGTGACCCAAGCAGAATTCTACACCTATTGTTTGTTTTTTTGTTTGTTTTGCCTCTCTACCCCCCAATGCTTTAGAAGTTTACTTAACTGGTTTGAATGTCTAAATCATTCCCACACACTGGAGCCTCTCCCTCCTCATTGATCAAGCTTCAAGGAGTACCTGCAGTATGATTTCTGCATTTAGCCTCTTTAAGTGGTGTTTTTTCCAACTCTTCAAAGTCTGTAAAACCCTGGAGGGTTAGCATTTTATGGTGGAGTCTTCTGACAGATGGAGTGTGTTAGTTAGGGTTTCATCACTGTGAAGAGACACCATGAACACAGCAACTCTATATAAAGTAAGTGGCTGGCTTACAGTTTCAGAGGTTTAGTCCATTATCATCATTACAGTCGGAAGCATGGCACTGTGCAGGCTGACTTGGTGCTGTAACAGCCAAGAGTTCTACATCTTGATCCAAAGGCAAGGAAGATTGTCTTCCACAGGCAGCTAAGAGGAGGTTCTCTACATTGGGTGGAGCTTGAGCATAGATACCTAACAGCCCATCCCCCACGGTGGGGCACATCCTCTAACAAGGCCACACCCCCTCCAATAAGGCCACACCTCCTAATAGTCCCACTTCCCGTGGGACAAGCATATTCAAACCACTCCAGTGTAAATAGGGCTCCAGGTCTTCTCTCATCTTGTTATTCCAGGAATTGGATTAGGAATGAATTAGCCCTGGTTATTTCTTGATTCTCACAGCCAGAACCAGGGTCAAGTTCGAGTCTTTGTGGCTAATCTATTGACTAATCTACCTGCTTAGGATCTATAACCTTGATGCCCTGGTTAGCGTCACAGGTCCCTGGATGGTCTGCGTTAATTAACTACAGTCCAGCACTGGTAATTGATAAAATATCACACTGGGGGGGGGGTGGGTGGGACAGAGATGGATCCTAAAGCTCTCTAGGACATTGAGCCTGTGGGACAAATTTCTTACCTGTTGGATCTTCAGAATTTTGGTCTCAGGATTTTTTTTAGCATGCTGCTTGAGTTATATATACTGCTGTATATTCTCCCTCTAGATGCAAATGGATTTCTTAATATCTCCTACACTATTCAATTGTTTTTTTCTAGGACCTCGAACGAAAGTACACTTGAACATAGATTAGAATTGCCCGAGTAAGAAGGATCCAGCCACAGGACTGAGAGTGAGTACCTGCTCGCAATTAGAAAACATTGTGGAAATGTGTTTACTTACCCTAGGGCAGAAGGCTTGAGAGAACACACACACACACACACACACACACACACACACACACACACAAGATTGACAGGGGAGTGGCATCTGCAACGCTCTGCTCAGCACCCACATGATTTTACACTGTGTCTTGTCTGGAACCCAATTTCCCCTTGTTCCCCCTGTGCCATAGATGACTGTGGCTAATTCTGCTACTTGTGAGAAAATTTTTGTTAGCATAGTGGTTTAGCAAGTTTTATTTAGCAAGCTTAGTATATAGCTAATCAAAATATATGTCGCTCTGGGTTGGAGAGGAAGGGTGGCAGGGCCTCCAGGAATAGAGGGGATATAAAACAGTCAACCTGCAGACTGACATCTGCTGGGATACATACAGTAAACATACATACAAGCTGCTTCCTTGACCACTTCCTGCAGTGGCCCAGCACAGGGAAGCTCTCTATGAATTTTACTTTACTTGTTAGTCACTTGTGCAGTCTGTAAACTTTGTACTCTCCTTCCTCCATTCTGCAGTGTTTCCATTGGCTAAGAGGTGAGTGTGGTGGCTGGTGACTTGACTGTGCAGCTCAGCTCCGTGCAGCCAGCCCTCTCCACCCCAACTTCACCTTCTTACCTGGTGGCCAGGAACTGGAACAAGCCCTGACCTCAGGCAGATGCTGGCTTCAGACGGCCTCTTCCTGGTTTCAGAGCTTCCACCAAACTGTTTATTCCCTCATGGACTCTGTATTTATAGTTTCACAATTATTTAAACACTGGGAAATAATCTGACCATGTTGAAGAAGTTTCAAAATTCCCATCTTGTGGATGCAATGCTTGAGTCGTTTGGAGAGGGAATGGTCAACCTGAGCCAGGCATGTGTTTAGCAGAGCTAGAGGTGAATATGGGCCCTCTTTCCAAACTTGAGTTTCCCCATGGAGCTTTCTCCTCGAAGTGGTTACCCAGGAGTAAAACCCAATCTCACGTGGCAGATTCTATGTGCACAATGTATAAAATGGTGACAATTTCCTCTTGAGAGACCACACATGAATAAACACAGAAAATTCATAGCATACAATAGTTGAACTCCAACCCTCACCCTCACCAACAGCAGGGACCTGTCGCCTGAGGACCTACCGCAGGGGTTATCACTGGGAAAGGAAGGGAGGAGATACAGCCACAGGCCCCAGTGAGAGTGCAGAGTCAAAATAACAGCCAGCACCAACAGAGATGCTAAATCTGAAAGAGGCCATCTCACAGGGCTCCACCCCCTAGACAGAGAAGTACAGTTAACTAAGGACAGCTAAGGGAGAAAGGTCATCCTCGGAGGCCAGACCTAAATTGTTTATCCAGTACCAAGTGGTCAGCAAGTGTAACAATAATAATTAAAGGAAAGTGGGTGTAGATTCAAGAGTGTGAGTGGGGAGGACATGGCTGAGAGAAGGTGAGGGAAGGCGAAAGTGATGTAGTTACATTTTAATTTTAAATTTTTAAGTAAAGGTTTTCATTTGTTGGTTTTGAAACAGCATAGGCAGGTGGCTCTCCCTCTCTGCCTAGGGCTCTCCCTCTCAAGGATCCTTGGAGACTTGTGTCTCAGGCATCAGAGTCATCAGGTTCAAGCAGCCCCTGTCCTTTGTCAGGAAGCTACATCCTGTGCGTTGAGTTGTCTCTGTGTTAAATGGAATTTTGTCAACTCAGTTAATTAGTGTCCAGAACCAGAAAATGTATTACTGGAACAAGCTTACATCTGGCTTTGTTTGTTTGTTTGTTTGTTTGTTTTTGCTTTGAAGTATCTCTAAACATAGGCCGGCTCACAGCCTTCAGTTCAGTTGAAACCAGTCTTCACCTTGGTTAGAGCCACAGTCCTAGGGGATGCCATGTGTAATTCTATAATTGTCAGGGCACAGATGAGGCCCAGGTTCACTGACTTTCAGCTATGCTTCCCGCCCCCAGGCCTCAGCAGGCACCCGTTCTGGTTTAGGAGTAGGGGACTGAGTGTTCCAACCTTAGACTCGGAGGTCTCAGCTGGCGTCTTCCATACCAGTTCTATGGAGAGTGAATCTTTCTCGACTAAGCTGGGATTTTCTTCCTTATTGATTTCAGAGACCTTGGAACTTGGACCCTTCCCTATTAAATCCTTTGAAGTTCAGCAATGACCATCACCTGTGAGTCCCAAGACACTACAGAGAGCAATTTAACAAAATAAAGAGCCATCATGTAGAAAGCTTTCCTTCCTGTAAGTCAGACTAGCATGGAATGAAAACAGTATGCACAGTCAGCCCCACTTAGCATGCCTCACCCAGGCCCACATCTGTCATCTCCACATCAATCCAGGCACCATTTTCTACACCAAATGGAGATTTTTAAAGCAGCGGTTCTCAACCTGTGGGTCCCCGACCCTTCTGGGGGCCACTCAACCCTTTCACAGGGCCGAATATAAAATAGCCTGCATACCAGATATTTACATGACAACTCATAACCGTAGCAAAATTACAGTTGTGAAGTAGGGATGAAAATGATTTTATGGCTGGAACATAAAACTGTATTAAAAGGCCACAGCATTAGGAAGGTTGAGAACCACTGCTTTTAAAGGACCTAAAGTTCAAATGTTTGTTCTTTGATTTTACCTCATTACCAAACTGACTTTTAGGCTGCTGTGTGTGCTGTGTTCCAGAATGCTTCTACAGTGGAGAGGGGGCCAAGCAGACAGATGGTCTGATTTGGCATTTTTCAAGGGAGTTATTGATTATTCCTGGGTTATTTTGGAAACCGCCTACCCTTAGCACTAAAAGTCCCATAGAATTAGTTCTTTGCCCTAAGAAAAGCTTGCTCCTCGAGGAAAAAGCGACTTGTCATTTCCCTAAGCAGAGCATAAGATGGGGTGGCCAACACAGGGGCACCATCCTCACAGGACTATGTGGCTGCTGAGGAACTTGATGCATTCTACTGACAAGGAAGAGGTGGGGTAGGGCAGCTCACAGGGTTCTTGTTTGTCTTTATACTCTAGTAAACCAAGGTACACTATCAAATTATCAATTACCCAGGAGGGTCCCCCTGTTCCCACTACAGCGCCATCAAAGCACAAACTCACAGTGGCTGTTTTCACTTCAGTCTTTTTCAAAATTAATTTCTCTGACTCCAAAACTAATTTTCTTCTAAATCTGAGGCTTTGAAGTAATGCAGGGTAGGAAGACAGAAAATTATGGGACTGTGTAATGATCCCCTCACTCTGGACTCTGGTTGAAGCTCTTTGCCAGATGAAAAGCAATTCTGATACTATTAGCAATGGCCCAAGGCTTCTCTCCTCTCTCAGCTGAAACCTTTAATTTTCTAGGAACCATGCGGGAAATCCCATTTATAGCAAAATGGCCGTACTAAATCCCTCGTGCAGCCCGTGTGGCTGCTGGTTTTACGTCATCAGATTATAATCCCATCTAATACAAGCCCAGAGTCGCCCTATCATCTCAATTATCAAAAAGGTAGCGAAAAGGAAAAAAAAAATCTCCTGCAACTTTTTGAGAAGTAATGTGAGAGTCTCCCAAGGTGGGACACGTGACTAACATAGGTGGGACACGTGACGAACATGGTGCTTAGTTGAGATCCTCCCTTGGGAAGCCCATTTCCACCCTTGGGCATGGCTCACTTTCTGTCACTCTTCCATGAATAGCCTCCCCTGCTCCTGAAGCGCCTTAGATTTTCCTTAAGTGCTTTTCCTTCTGTTTGTAACCAGTTCTGATTCCTGCCGGTTGGTCCTAAAATGCCACCGAAGCCATGAATCCTGGGTTTGTCTGAGCTGAGGTTCCTAAAAGATTAATAGAACTCTGTAGGTTGCTGGGTGTGACATTGTGGAGCTTGTTGGTTCTATCCTTGAAGACAGGAGGACAGTTAGTGTGTGCTACTTCCACATTGCAAGGATGGAACTGGAATGGGCTGGAAAGCACGGGCAGAACTTTCTGTTTTAGGCTTACAAGAAGCTCCTCCCACCCCCCCCACCCCCACTTATTTTTGTTTGGGTTTCATTTTTAGTGTGTTTACTTTATTTTAGCTCAGCCTGAAGCTTCACTGAAGTGTTAAAGTAGATCTCTGTACTCCATGACTTTTGATGATTCCAAAGCTGGGCCTATCCAATGCTGTTGAGGAATATCTCAATTTACATTTTGATTCCACTTTCTGCAGGAACAAAATTTCTATTCTCATTCATATGCACATTCTAAAACAATGACACTTATACAAAGTGCCACGGAGGTGAGAACAGGAAAATAGTCACCCATGTGTACAAATACCCACTTACAAATTGAACAAATGATCTGACCGGCATCTTGGTACCACAGATAATGTTTTATTTAAGAGAAAACAAAGCAAAATGTGACTGTGTGCAATCACATGTGTACTAACTAACTTGATTGTGTTCGATTATTTCACATTGTAAATGTATTTTAAACCATCACACTGTATACTTGAAATTTATTAATTTTTACTTACTAATTATACTCCAAAAGGCTGAAACTATAGAACACAAGGAAACTGGCTTGCTAAGAGTTGGTTTTTGTTGCTGGAATAAATTTTTTGAGATGATTAGCTTACAAACAGGAGTTTATTTAGACCCGCAGTTTCTGAGGTTGCAGTCCATGGTTGCTTCGCCCTGTTGCTTTGGGCCTGGGATGAAGCAGTATTACATGGTGAGGAATGAATTGCTGACCAATTGCACCTATACCCATTCAAAATGCATCATCTTCCGGAACACGAACGGCCTTCGGGGTTGGGGAGGAGGAAGCACACATGTGAAGAAAACCAATTCTTCCTTCCCCTGCAGCTGTCATTTGTGAATAGGTCCTGAGCTGAGATGGGACTCCATGAGCCCACCAAGCCTGTGTATGCTGGGATTTTGTATACTCAGTCATTGCTTCCGTGAGTTCATGTGTTCAACAGACCCTTCAGCCTATCAGATACTGTCTCAAGGCAGTTATCAGTCATATCCATCAGATACTGAAGGTGTCTGTCACATCCATCAGACACTGTCTCACTGAGGCTATCTGTCAAGTCCATCAGATACTGTCTCACGGCAGCTGTCTACTATTTAAGGCTCTTACTGTCTTCCTGCTCTCTTCTAGGTGTTGTTCTCTGTATTAATCACCATTCACTGTAAGACGAAACTTCTCTGGTGAGGTTTGAAGGATGTACTGATCTTAAATCTAATCAGAAAGCGATTGACTACCTTAAAACATCCATACCACTACTGCATCTGTGGGATATCTAACCAGATAATAAATACATTCAACAAAGCAGTCTGGGCTTCAAAGGAGGAGCGATACCAGGGTCTTTACCAGACAAGAGATGGGAGAAGACTGCTCTTGGAGGAATTCTCTGCTCTCCAGTGGAAGTCCCTAGAAGGATAGAGACTTTCTCAAACTGGCCTAGTGAAACTTACCAACTCCTTAAGGCACTCCTCACCCCTATTAACATACTAATATGTTAGTAAAAGCTAGCTGTTAGAGCACCAAGAGCAGCATCCCCTGGTGAGACCGTTGGTGAGCCATGCAAGGGCCTTGGTTACTTTGCATATCAATACTCAGCCAGGCCAAGCTAAGGTTTCCCAAAAGGCAGGTCTCTTTTTCATTTATTTATTTATTTATTTATTTATTTATTTATTTATCTTTGTTTTCTCTACAGTTTTTAATCTGGTAGATAAGAGTATAAGGAAAAGAGGTGGTCCCTTCCTAGGACCCGGTGTGGAAGAGAAAGAGGAGCCTACCAAGGTCCCAGGATTCTCTCTAGTGACCCTCCCCCCAACCCCCCATCCCTCAGAAAGCCTCCCGCTATACCCTACCTTTTAAGGTTGTTATTGTCTTAGACCCAAGTAGGGGGTCTAAGCAGTTAATGAGTTGGAAGGCATCTTATATCCCAGCCATATCATTCAGATTTGGAAACTCCTAAGGTCAGGGTGCAGGCAGAGCTGGCTTTCCGGAAGCTTCTCCCCCTCAGGTTTACATTGTCTTCCTCACCTGGTGTTTGCAGGTCAGAGCTTTTGTTTGCTGTGTGCCTGCACTCTTTCTTCTCCATTGTCTCCCCCTCTTATCTTGAGCACTTACCTCAGTGAGCTGAACTTCTCCCTTGTTGAGGACTCAGTGTCCAAGTTCATAATTGAGGTTGGAACTGTAGAGTATGAATTAGCAGAGGGTACATTTAAGCCCATGAGACAGCTCATGATTTTTTTTTTTAAACCACTCTTTGTCTGACAGACATTGAAAGCATAGATAAAACACATCTTATCATCACCCCAAGTCTCAGAGGAGGAAGCAGGTCAGAGGAAATGTGAGCCTTACTGGTGTGTGTGTGTGTGTGTGTGTGAGTGTGACTGTGTGTGAGTGTGACTGTGTGAGTGTAAGTGTGTGAGTGAGTGTGTGTATGTGTATGTGTGAGTGTGTGTGTATGTGTATATGTGAGTGTGTGTGTGTATACAAAGTTGCATTGACTCACAGAATAACCTATGTACTCATCACCCACAGACTTGGAATGTCCCGTTCTTGTCTCTGTAGCAAAGATGCCAGGCCACTAAGCAAGTTCTTCAGGAGAGCCTGTGAAATTTAGAGCTCTACTGTGATGGCCCTGCCTGTGCCACAGACACTCAACATCAGTCCTCTCTGGACTGCCAAGGGATGGATGACCCCAGATGTTAATACAATGCTAAATACATTCAGAATGAATCGCACCCTGCTTTTCATAGGGCTGTCTCGCATAATTAGTTATACATTACTTTGTAGGAGTAGAGTCAAAAATCTCCAAGGACAGTGGCAGAAAGGAGACAGAAGCTATTGGACGTATTTGGTTTTTTTGTTTTTGTTTTTGTTTTTCAGCAAAATAAGCTGCAGTCAGCAAGACACCAGCAATATTTTGTTTTGCTAATAAATACTATAAGCAAACTGTGTGTTTTCTAATGACTCAGCACCTGAGTTTCTAAAAGTAAATTGCATTAACTGCAATGATGGTCTACATATCTAGCATTTTCCAGCTTGTCTTTCTCCTGCCTTTATCACTCATCTATATACAAGTCATTTTCCACTGTGACATGCTGTTTATCATTCAACTTTAGGAAATTTCTTTTTGCTGTTTTAAAGAACAAAATGGAATGTGAGTGTTAGCATTTTGTCTAGTCTCCTCCCCACAGTTACCAAAAAGGGCTGCTTGGCCCCCTCCTCTCTCAATTGCCTTCTTGCTCTTGCTCTGTCCCCTTGTCCAGCCCCCCACACTCCCCTCCTTTATCTGCACTCCTTCAACTCCCCTGCCTATTATGCCCTGAAGAAACTAAACTCTATTCTATACTCTGCCTTTGTGTGGCTGGTCCCTCATGGGAAAGTGATGCCTCAGCGTGGGCCTGCAGAGGCAACTCCTTCTCCCACACCTTACTGCACCGCCACCAAACATATTCCTTCTTTCGCTTTAATTTTATAAAACACAACAGTGAGAGAAGGGGGTGGGTGGAGGCGGAGGCAGGTTGGAGGGAGAGGAGAGGAGAGGAGAGGAGAGGAGAGGAGAGGAGAGGAGAGGAGAGGAGAGGAGAGGAGAGGAGAGGAAGCTGAAGGAGCAAGCTGTGGCAGGGATAGACACTCCTGCTTTGAACGTCAATTATTAAAGTTCCCTTCCCATTGATTGGTCCCAGTCACACTACCAAAGCTGAAGCACTTTATTGTGACTTGGGGTTGAATTGTTTCTCATAGGCACACGTTTTTGATCCTTGGTCCCCAGCTGGTGGAGCTACATGGGAAGGCTGGGTGACCTTTAAGAAGCCTTCTTGGTTTAGTTCTATACCTCATGTTTTGATTGGGTTGTTTGGTTTTTTTTTTTTTTTGGTGGTTAACTTCTTGAGTTTTTTGTATATATTTTGGATGTTAGCCCTCTATTGGATATGGGGTTGGTGAAGATTTTTTTCCCAGTTTGTAGGTTGCCAATTTGTCTTTTCAACTATGTCCTTTGCCTTACAGAAGCTTTCCAGTTTCATGAGGTCCCATTTATCAATTGTTGATCTTAGAGCATGAGCCATTGGAGTTCTGTTTAGGAAATTTCCCCCTGTGCCAATGAGTTCAAAGAACTGAGGAATTCACAACTGAGGAATCTCAAATGGCTGAGAAGCTCCTAAAGAAATGTTCAAAGTCCTTAGTGATCAGAGAAATGCAAATCAAAAGGACCCTGAGATTCTACCTAACACCAATCAGAATGACTAAGATCAAAACCTCGGATGACAACATATGTTGGAGAGGATGTGGAGAAAGAGGAACACTCCTCCATTGCTGGTGGAATTGCAAACTGGTACAACCTCTCTGGAAATCAATCTGCAGGTTCCTCAGAAAGTTGGAGATAGATCTACCTGAAGACCCAGCTATACCACTCTTGGGAATATACCCAAAAGATGCCTCACTATGCCACAGGGGCACTGGTTCCACTATGATCATAGCGGCCTTATTTGTGATAGCCAGAAGCTGGAAACAACCTAGATGTCCCACAACAGAAGAATAGATACAGAAAATGTGGCTCATTTACACAATGGAATACTACTCAGCTATTGTGAACACGGACATCCTGAGTTTTGCAGGCAAATGGATGGAACAAGAGAATGTTGTATTGAGTGAGGTAACTCAGATCCAAAAGGACATGCATGGTAAATATTCACTAATAAGTGGATATTAGCCCCCCCCCCAAAAAAAAAGAAAAAGAAAAAGAAAAAAAAAGAAAAAAGAAAACAAAACAAAATGTTCAGAATACCCAAGATACAGTCCACATAATTCAAAAGGCTCAACAAATTGAAGTGCCCAAGTGAGGACACCTCAGTCCCACTTGAAAGAGAGAAGAAAGCAATCACAGGTGTGGAGGGAGGGAGGGACCTGGGAAGGAAAGTGGACCATGTGTGTGTGTGTGTGTGTGTGTGTGTGTGTGAGGGGGGGGGTGGGCATGGGAACCTGATCTGGTATTAGGTGAGGGAAAAAGACTGAAGCCCTGATGGCCAGCAGAAAGAATAGAGACAGGCAACCTCAGGAAATAGGAAGTTGGGGGAATGAAAATTAGAAAGAAAGAAAGAAAGAAAGAAAGAGAAAAAGAAAAAGAAAAAAAAGAAGTGGAGCCTTATTGATGAAAGTGGGTGTCTTAGTTGGCGGTTCTGTTGCTGGGAAGAAACACCATGATCAAAAAGCAAATTGGGCAGGAAAGAGCTTATTCAGCTTACACTTCCAGATCATAGTTTAACATTGGGGGAAGTCAGGACAGGAACTCAAGCCGGGCTGGAACCTGGAGGCAGGAGCTGATGCAGAGGCCTTGGAGGGGTGCTGCTTACTGGCTTGCTGCCCCTGGTTTACTCAGCCTGGTCTCTTATAGAACTCAGGATCATCTGCCAAGGGGTGGCACCACCCACAATAGTCTGAGCCCTCCCCAGTTGATCACTAATTGAGAAAATGCCTTACCATGGGATTTCATGGAGTCATTTCCTCAACTGAGGGCCCTTTCTCTCTTATGACTCTAACTTGTATCATGTTGACACACAAAAGGGGTGGTGGGCCATGAGCATGAGATTTACAGGCTGGCCCTACTTCCTGTCTGTGCTCTGCTTACTTCGTGTGATGTGTACTCTGACCTGGCACTTCCTGCCACCATATCATCCCTGCCTGCTGCCTTGTCTCCCCACCATGGTGGAATAATCCTGTTGAACTGCAAGCCAGAATAAACCCTTCCTCCTCTCGTTGCTTTTTATTAAGCATTGGGTGATAGCATTGAGAGATGTAATTAATAAGACGTGTACATATTTTTCCTGGAATTCTGTGCCATAGTGAACATATTAAACATTAATAAGTGCTTAAATAGTTATTAACTCTTTGTTTTTAAATGAAAAAGTTAGAAAGGAAAAGGGGCCCAGAGTGGGGAAGAGATTTGATATTTCTGTCTGTCCTCTTCTTCCTCTTCCTCCTCCTCCTCCTCTTTGTTTTTGGTTTGTTTTTTTGTTCTGTTTTGTTTCTGTTGACATAGTTTTTTTTCTGTAGCCCCAGCTGTGCTAAAACTGGCTCTATAGACCAGGCTGGACTCGAACTCACAGAGATCCATCCACCTGCCTCTGTCTCCCAAATACTGGGATTAGTAGAATGGGCTGCCACAACCAGGAAGATCGCTGTTTTCTGCTAATCAGTGGCTCCATTTACTGCTGAGAAATGATAAGAACTAAGAGCTTGTAGTAGTTATAAAGTTGGGGGTATCAGGCACGAGTCACTTGCAAAGGCCTGGAAAGTTTTCTTGCATATCTGTGGATATGGAAATCTTGTTCTCTTAACCGTGCCTGGGAACTTGCAATTCACCAGAAGCTTCAAATAAGTAAAATGGAAAAGAAAAATGGTAAGGTAGGTACATCCAATTCAAACTGAAATATGATCTGAATCTTTATACAATTTCATGTGTTAGCCAGGGCTGTGGGCAGTGTGCGGATTTTTCTGTTGCGTCTGGTTGGAGAATGTTTTCAGCTGATCCACAGTGCCATCTTCAGGTCTGTGAACACAGCTGTGAACATGTCGGCAAGGTATGACAGCAAATGTTATGGGGTAATTGAATCTTTCAGGAATAGGAACCCAGAGCTCCGGCGTGTGCCCGTATTTGGAAACAGGAGCCTCACAGGTATAATTAATTATGATGAAGCCACTAGAGGTCCATCAGGTCCCGCGTGTTTAAATCAGTCTTTCTGAAGTTTCTTACAGAAACATGCTCATTTTTCCCTCTCGTGAAATAGACACAGTGGGCCAGGCGTGGTGGCGCACGACTTTAATCCCAGCACTCGGGAGGCAGAGGCAGCCGGATTTCTGAGTTCGAGGCCAGCCTGGTCTACAAAGTGAGTTCCAGGACAGCCAAGGATATACAGAGAAGCCCTGTCTCGAAAAACAACAAACAAAAACAACAACAACAACAAAAAACCCAAAACAACAACAACAACAAAAAAGTTTTGATTCTATTGGAGAGTAGGCGGGTTCATTTTAAAAATATTTCCCGCAAGCAACAGCAGTGTCTGCTGCTTCCACTGCATTTCCTCATACATGTGAATTTCTGATTCATGAAAAGCCAGGTCTCCAGGGTACAGCTCCCCGCCTCAGAGGGTCAGCGGGTAATAATGCAGTCACAATGAGGCGGTTTCTTGCTTTTTGTGACAAAATAAACCACCTACCAAATGGCTCCTGAATGGGTAAAGAAAATGTACCAACGCATACAGTTAAATATTTAGCTAAGAGATGCGCCACGGCTTCGGCTTCGGCAGGGACTGGCTGTTCGCTGCTGCTGCTTGAGCGCCTCCAGCACCTTCCCTACGGACTCGCAGCGCCGGTCGGTTGGCCCCTGCTCCGCGGTAACCATGTGCGACAGGAAGGCGGTGATAAAAACTGTAGACATGTCGGAAGAGATGCAGCAGGACTCAGTGAGGTGTGCTATCCAGGCGCTGGAGAAGTACAGCACAGAGAAGGATATTGCGGCCCATATCAAGAAGGAGTTTGACAAGAAGTACAACCCCACCTGGCACTGCATTGTGGGCCGGAACTTCGGTAGTTATGTGACATACGAAACCAAACACTTCGTCTACTTCTACCTGGATCAGGTGGCCATTCTTCTGTTCAAATCTGGGTAAAAGCGTGGACTGACTGCATCCTAAATGTCAAATACCAGAGTCCGGATCTTCAGACTTGTTAAGGGAATGCCTCGTCCGAACCTGTTGTGTTCTGTAGAGGACCTCATTCTCTGTACAAGTTTGTGGTTATAAAATTAGTGAAACAGCTTACATTTGTATTTATTTTCTAGCCCATACTTCTGTACCCCAGTTTTTTCTCCCTCAGGTCATTCCTTTAAAAATAAATCTGGCGGAGATGGAAAAAAGAAAAGAAAAAAAAAAAAAGAAGCCTAACACAGTTGCACATGGGAGGTGGGTGTGGCGGCGGGAGATTAAGTTCAAGAAAACAGACCAGCCTTGTTTCCCTTCCTTTTATTTATGAGTTTTGACCTTGAATAACCACTGTTGGCCTTGGAGCTATGTTTTCTCTATAAGAAATATGCATTTGTCTTTCAAATCTTTTAGGACAATTATAAAATCCAGTGTTGTATGTTGAAGTCTATCATAACACATGCTAATGAGATCACTCATGCCCACCGAGATAGCTTCACTGTCTGTTCAGGCCACAAGATACTTCTTATGACAAGACACTTGAGGTATCTCCATTTCAAAATATTATTAACAGGGCTGGAGAGATGGCTCGGAGCTTAAGAGCACGGGCTACTCTTCCAGAGGTCCGGAGTTCAATTCCCAGTATCCATATGGTGGCTCAGAGTGGCTCATGAGCATCTATAGTGAGATCTGGTGCCCTCTTCTGGCCTGCAGGCATACATGCAGGAAGAATGCTGACTACACGATAAATAAATAAATAAATAAATAAATCTTTAAAAATATTATTGGCAATTTAAAATATATTCTAGTGTTTCCTTTTTACCTCTTCCTCCCTCCCTCCCTCCCTCCTTCCCTCCCCTCTGTCCTTCCTTCCTTCCTTCCTTCCTTCCTTTTTAAAGCAGAAAGGGAGAGATTTAATATGGCCACACTGGGAAGAGGAGCAAAAAAAACTGTCTTCCCTAAGTCCATCATTGGGGATCCTAACGTGAGGATTTCAGCAATGGATGAAAGCCCCTGTAACCCTGGGAGCCACTGTCACCTACTGTATTGTCTGAGTGGCATTGTTTCCCCTGTTTCTGTACTGAGAGCTAGAATGGCATCTTTAATATTTAATATTCCTATTTATACCTTGTGCCCGTTATACCTTTACCTTAACCAAAGTTTTGTTATTGTGGATTCATCCATTCTCTGTGGTTTTAATGAGCTCCGTGTTAATGAAGTCTCACAGTCAAAACAACCATGCAAAGCTTTGAACAGAGAAGGGTAACGGGAAAATAATTAGGATCTATTTTAGTTCCCTGGTCTGTCAGTGTCAGCAGGAAGAGAGGGAACAGACTCGATGTAATGAGCAGAGGACATAGCTCAGCAGGGAGCCGTCTTAACAAATTTACCCAAGCTAATCTGGAAAGGCTGGACAAAGCAAACTTAGTCTCCTGTGTGTTTAACCACTGAGCCTGTTTTATCAGAAGCTTGGTTTTCAGGCTTTAGAAACTGTAGTCTGTATGAAGAAAGTATATACACTCAACGTTGGGGCTTTTCAAAAAAAATATGACATCATTTGTTTCATAAACTTAGTTTTCCACTTAATCAAAATCTAAATGTTGATGCTACAAATAGAACATTTCAATAAAACAGGGAAGGAATGCGGTAAATGGGCATCTGAGAAGGGGGAGTAGCATCAGCTTTCTTCTCCTCCCGCTTGATTAAAAAAAAAAAACATCCAATGTGGTCAAGTTTACTCACTCTTACGGTTTCCTGGACTTTAGTTATGTAATGTTATAGCTGATAGCCTTAGATGTTTTTTGTTGTGGATAGCATGATGTTGGAATGACCAAGTCTGACCTTTACCACAAGTAAGCTTCTATGGGAGAGGATAGTCTATGATGTGTCTCTTCCCCGGCTCTGGTAGGGAACTTTGTTATCTCCAATTCTCCATCTCCCAGAGACCCTGGTTTGCCTCTCAGCTGACAAAACCCAACTCTGACCACTGATAAACCACAGGGCTTTCCAAGCTTTGCTTCTTCAAGTGTGTGTGTGTTGCTTCGAAGGAAAAAATGGAATTAAGAATCTCAATTCTTTGACAAATCTTTAAAGTTACTTAATATAAATGTGCACTGGTGTCTATACGAAGTATATAGGTTGCTTATGTTCATGCTTAGCGAAAAGATCAGCAATAATCACTTATTCCTAAAATAATACCTTACTACTCTTCAAAAACATTTAGTCAGTTACTATTTGAAATACTATTTTAAACATAGATTTCCATAATAGAGCCAGTTCTGGAAATGACGCAGTCCTTTCTGTGGCATGACTAAGCAGTCTTGTGATTGATTACAAGTTGGGGCTTATCCCAAACAAGAGTCTCCTTTTTAAATGTGACAGTTTTATCTCTGTTAAGGATGTTTCTGGGTAGAATCAACCAGAACATTTCAGGGTTGTAACACATATAGGAATCTTTCTTTCACATACAGACAAATCTCAGGGATTTCATTGGGTGAAGAAAATTCTAACCTTCCACGTTGTGCGATCATGTCCTGACTGGGACAACTGTAGAGGTGAAAGAAAATTTCCTGGCCAAATCATAAGCATCATGGACATAGCAGATACAACTCCAAATCCCAAGAAAGACTGAGTCCTTCTCAGGCAGCCCTGCAGCGTGTGCTGGGTATCAATTTTGTTCTTGTAAATAAATCATTACTTCTTTGAGCATTTAATACAATGTGTTTTGATCAGGTTCACTTTCTCTCTCCCCCCACCCCCCTGCTCTCTCAGGTGCCCTCCATCTCCATCCTCCCAACCTTCCGTCTTGATTTTTTTTTCTTTCCAGCTGAATAACAGAAGTCTTGAAACTGCCGCTGATCTCATCCCAGTGAGTGTCTTTGCTATCACAATTTTTTCCTCCCTGTGCATCTGTTCAATTATATTTATTCAAGTGAAATATTGGGTTTGATTTCACGGAAGCATTACTGCAGATGGGGAAGCTCTGGGGGGAAGTCTAGCAGTTTGGAGGTACATACTGCCTGCTGGTACCTGACTTGTGAAAACCAGACACATGGTGTGTAGAATAAAAATGAGAGTAACACAGAGTAACCTTTTGTTTATTAGCTATATGGACTTAGATTATTCCATTTCATTGTGTGACAGATCCATAGGAGTTCTTTGGGTCTCCAGTTGTTAACCAAGTTGGGGTGAACCCTGATGGAATTTTCAGGATGGTTTTGTGTGTCATGCGTGCATTCCAGCTCATTCCAGATGATGTCGGTTTGGCTGAGAAGATTCTTGCATGAATGTTCCCACCACCACAAACATGAAGAAGCTAAGGCAGGTCACTGGTTCCTCGTGGTTTTCACACAGCCTCTACTTTCTTTGGCACTCAGAATTGCCTGGTCTCTGATGATGAAGACATATCCAAAGGCGGGATAATTAGATGTGCATATATATCACAATGGGAACTTTAGGGACAAGACTATGCCATGGTAGAGAGTCCCTGAGGGAAACTACTGCACAGCAATAGCTAACAAATTCCATGATCGTGTATTGTTTCTATCCAAATAGAACCCTCATAAATTTACATACATGTTTACAGGCAAAAGAGAAAGCAATACTACCTTTTCTTTGTGGAGCTTCCAAACTTCTGCATCTGTAACTGAGAGTGAGACAGATACTCAGTTGCAGTTTGTTGCTGGAATTTTCCAGTGTCTAAGTTAGCTAAACTTTGGTTCATTCCTCTCACTGTTACTTGGAAAGGGCACACATGTTTTCATCCTCAAGGGCAGAGTGCATAACATGGAATTTAGAATGCTGTAACAGCTCTGTGTGGGCAGGAGCAGATTCTCTCTCTCTCCTCTGTCTGTCTCTGTCTCTCCAGTCTCTCTCTCTCTCTTTCTCCTTCAGGGCCCCATACTTGCTAGGCAAATACCCTAACATTGCCTTTTGAAATATAATTGCTAGTTTGAAATATAATAGTTTCACTCAGAGGCCTTGTTTTTTTTTTTTTTTTTTTTTTTTTCTGTATCCAAGGCAATAGAGCCTTTTATTTTGAACCTCAGTTTCCCTAGTCTTTGGGATTACAGGCCTAATATAGGCCCGCACCACCAGTATGGATTGCAGCTTTCTTTATTAAAGCAGAATAAAATACCCTAGTTGTCACAACATCAGGTTTGGGACCAAGCTGCAGCCCCTAGGTGGCCTCTGAACATGTTTACTGCTGACAATCTACACCATGCAAAGAAGGGTGGGGTACTACCCACCGGTGGGCGCCTAACTTCCACTAGATGGCACCAAGAGAAATTTCTGAGTCGGTTTCCCCAGCTTCCTTAGGGCATTCTTGCACCCATTTTCAGACACTAATTATTCTTAGCTGCAGCCATAGTTACTTTAAAGACAGAATCCTAAACAGAAAAACCCTTGGTTCCTATTTAAAATGTCTACTTCAGACATTCTGGGGTATGGCTGTTGTAATCCACTCTTGTCTTCGTAACTTCATGATGTTTGAAAAATCTCCCACTTGAACATGTTACTAATACAGTATTGAGGGGGCATAGCCACATATCAGTTAGTTGATCTCATTTGCTGGTTTGTAAAGAAGCAGAATTAATGAAACAAGTTTGAGAAATCTCATATTTTTTCAGGTCAGATTTTGAGATGGTCATTGTTTTGATTGACCAGCTCAGAACCAGATGAGGAAAGCAAACCGCACTGAGCTAGTCACAGGCGAAGGGAGTGCACAGACATTTCTCATTTTGAGCTTGAGGGAAAAGCAAAGTCAAACAGATGTGGTGAATCTTAGCTCTTGACAACCACTCATGGGGTAGCTCAGCTAAGAAGTGAGCATATGGTTCAGGGAGTAAAGAAATCAGCTCAGGATAAGATAGAAATAAGACTTCCTGGCTCAGAGATGCAGAGGGTTCCTTCTCCTTGATACCAGGCCAGTCCCTTGAGCTTTGCAACATCTCATCCATGTGGATTTTTCCAACAGACCCATGCCTCTGCCCATCTAGGTCAGCTCTGTGTGGGAGGGAACAGGCTCATCCTTGATACTTGTCTTAGTCAGGGTTTCTATTCCTGCACAAACATCATGACCAAGAAGCAGTTGCTCAGTCCCACACGGCAAGCAGGAGAAAGAGCGAGAGCATGACTCCCTTCTTCCAATGTCCTTATGTGGTCTCCAGCAGAAGGTGTAGCCCAGATGAAAGGTGTGTGCCACCACTCCTTTAATACCAGATGACCTTGAACTCAGAGATCTCCCTGTCTTTAAGATCTCCATACCAAGATCCAGGTCAGAAACTTCTATCTCCCAACCTCCAGATTAGGGTCTGTGGTGACCCTTCCAATTCTGGATTGTAGTTCATTCCAAATATAGTCAAGTTGACAACCAGGAATAGCCACTACAATGCCACACCACAGGCTGATGCAGCTCGCAGGAGAGTGTGAAGGTTCTGAGCCATCGATCCAGATGTGGTCATATTATTTGCTTCAGTGTAAGATGTTACTGGAAAGAGGCCTCTATTACTATCTTTTAAAAAGATAGTAATAAAGTCCACTTAAAGATGGACTTTAAGTGGAGGGTGGGGTTGGCCACCGTGATTATTGGCTTTAATTTTTTGAATTATTATTTTTATTATTATATATGCCCCTCAATCCCCCAGCTACTCCCAGGTCCACGCCTCTTTCTCTCCCTATCCAACTCGGATTCTTGGCTTCTCTTTCAGCTGTATCCTAGCTCTTACAGTTATAACAAAGTACCACAGGCTGGGTGTATTAAACAATAAACATTCATTTCTCACAGTTCTAGAACTGGGAATCCCCTTTTATCATTTGTCTATCAGTGTTGGGGACCAAACCCAGGGCTCTTTACATGCTCTACCACTGAGTAGCACCCCAGATTTAGAGACAGGGATCCAGGGTATGACTGACGCCAACTTTAAAGCCAGAGTACAGCATGAAGAAGGATCTGTACAGGAGACACTGGACCATATGCAGACCCAAACTCAGGATGAGCCAAGAGGAGAATCCTGAGGTCTCTGTCTTCTCTAAACAAGATACCTGGAAGCAGCCATAGTAGGGATGCCTCTCAGTACAAGGCAGTCATGGGTGTTGACAAATGTCGAAAGGTAGTGTCCATCCATTCAGAAAAGGGTCTTTTGGACTACTCAGCACATTAAGCATATTGGGTGCCACAAGGAATATGCATTTCAGCCACCAAATTCAGCCCAGCTATGCAAAAGAACAGGGTCTAGGAGCTCCCTCAGATTTGAAGGAGGCACTAGCCTGCTGTGGCAGGTGAGGTGTAAGTCCTCAGCTGCCTCGTCTCTCTCAGCCCTAGGAGAAAGGGTATCTACCGTGCTCTCATGCCTATCTCCTCAAGCCCAGGCAGTGGATGCTTCTCTTGGGTTCCAGTGGGGAACATAGGTCCGTGCCCCCAGAGGTTAATTACAGTGGCAGTCGCAGGGTGTCTGGAGGACCGTCCTTGTGGATACCATCTGGGTGTTTATGGAAATGCCCACTTAGTTTCTATGAATTCAACCAGACCCTGCATCTGTAAGATCCTCAAATGAGTCATTCCGACTAAGGTGTGGTACTCACTGGAGGAACTGAGAGGATGAAATAGCACAGCCCTCGGTGTTTTCCACCTGGCCTCTTGAATTGGAACGGAGCTGGGAGAGGAGCACCTGAGCGTTTTTGTGCACTCTGGTCTCATGGAGTTCCCTATGTTTTGGAGTTTAAAAAAGTGGTCCTAGATGTGTGTGAGTAGCAGGGGAGAAGGCACAGCTGAGGCCATCCAGCTGGGATCTAAGTCTAGACTCATCCCAGATGCACGGACTCCAGCTTTGGAGAAGCTACTAGGGTTAGCACAGTGGAGGAAGCTTCAGTCTGATGTCTACTGCCTCATTAGCTTTCTACTGTCACGTGGCCAGAATAGTCACCTTACAGGGAGACTGAAGCCTCCAAAGCCATAGAGAAAACTGGTCTTGACAGATAGCCACACCTGGCACCACCTGGGACTCCTAGGTCTGAGTGTGTGTTTCCTTTGGGAAAGGATGACTGTGCAATGGCCCAAATTGTGCACACAGAAGTCCCCTACCCTGGTTAGAACAACGGCTGAGATCTCATGTGTAAAGCAATGAGAGTCATCTATTTCCCCAGAGCAGAGCTTTCCCCAGCTCTCCACCTCATCCCACACAAGGCAGTTTGAAATGCTCATCCTACATATCTCAGGAAAAAAAATCTAAATTCTTTGTGCACAAATTGCCATCTGCATAGTCTCAGGTCAAGGGAAGGAATATTGGCTGGAGTATATCACCAAACTCCCAGCATACAGTCTGGGCTCTGTCATTGCTCTGTACCACTGCCTCTTGAAGCCACTACAGTTGCTACCAAACCTAAAGCCAGAGGAGTGATTTGTTTCCACAGAGTCCACTGCCGTTATTCTTAGTTTTGGCAGAAAGAATAAGTTGTGTGTAACAAGAAGTGTATCCAGAATAATGAGCCAAGGTGGAAATAAGTCGATCCAACTTAGCATTTAAAAGCTAAGTGGTGTGTTAGAATGGTGGGTCACATCTCAACAGCACACTAGGCCAAGACAGTTCCACGTGGAAGAGGTTTTATTGGGAGGAAGAGACAAGGTGGTGGGAGAGAGAGAGAGAGAGAGAGAGAGAGAGAGAGAGAGAGAGAGAGAGAGAGAGAGGCGTTCTCCTTATTTATGTGGAAAATGACATAATGCAGGTAAAGGTAGGAGGTGCACCAAGTGGATTCTGGGAGTATCCTGCAGGTTGCACTGTCGCCTATGTGATGTTATAGGTTTGGGAGGTCCTGATGCCAACACTAAGTGTCTTGTTCTTTGTGCCTGGGTCTGAAAATCAAATTCTCTCAGAAATGCACAGTGAGGTGTTGCTGCCACCAATGTTTTAAAATGGAGACTCCGTGGTGTGGTTGTGAGCATTGTCCTATGCAGCTTCTCTCAAGCGCGTTTTCTGACATACACAAACTCACAGCACAAAGTCTGACATTCTGGCAATTGCCTTGTGGAATTTACATTATCTTTAATTCTATCCATTCAGCCCTGCTTTGTCCGTCAGCTGGTTCCCGAGCCCACTGAATCATTGGAAATCAATCCCATGTGAACTTTTTAAAGCCTAGGGTATCTCTGAGTTGTCTCTACTAAATCGGCCTCCTCTGCATGTTCTCAGGACCTCCTATTCTTAGAACAGGTGAATTATTGACTGCACACTGTTGACCGAAGTTCACATTAGGTAGAATGACCTACAAAGTTCCCATAGTTCACATTAGGTAGAATGAATTACAAACCACCATCAGCCCTGCCCTACGGCTGATGCATGTTCAAGGGCTGGAACAAAGCTGGGCGTGGTGGCACATGCCTTTAATCCCAGCATTTGGGAGGAAGAGGCAGGCAGATTTCTGAGTTCAAGGCCAGCCTGGTCTACAGAGTGAGTTCCAGGACAGCCAGGACTATACAGAGAAACCCTGTCTCAAACAAAACAAAACAAAAAGAAGGGCTGGGACAAGCTTGCCTTCAGCAATCTTAACTCAATTCTCCACAGACTTCCTAAGTCTTCCTGTAGGAAGGCCTCGATGGGAGATCGACACTGAAGGAGAATTCAGTCCTCTGTTGTGCTCTCCACCCTACCATCCCCTAGAAACTGGGCTGCTTGTGATGTGCTTATGTTGAGTTTAGAAACTGCCACAGAGACAAGAGATCTGCCTCTTGGTGGGAATCCAATCAGTGGAGCTTCAAGGATTGTTGTCGTAGAGCAAATAGGGAATGCAGGTGAGTGGATCCCATGTGCTGAGGGAACACATGCTCGAGGGGGGAGGGGCTTCATCTCACCAGGCACAGGGACGCTTCATCCTTCTTCTGTGTTAGGGGTACGGCTCCAGCTCTTCCCTGGTCAGGATCCCAACATTGTAACGAAGTGAAATTTGATTTCCATAACTGGTGCTCCGTTGGACAGCTCTTGGGACTGTACCTCTGGAAAACAATTGTACTGCACGTTGCAGAAACAGCTTCGCCTTTGGGCTCACGAGCTGAGGATACAGATGTGGACAGGATCCATGCCTAGGTCTCGTTTTCGCAAGCTGGGAAACTCTTCATAGCTGTGTTTACCTCCATGTTTGAGGCTTTTGAGATAGGATCTCATTGTATAGTCTCAGCTAACCTTGTAATCCTCCTATCTCAACTTGCAGAACGGTGGGATTACAAGCCTGCAATACTATGCCCAGTTCTGTACATTATGGTAACCACTTGCCTGAATCCTGCTTCTTCAAGCTGCCTTTCTGCTGAGGAGGCTAGGGGATGGGTTTTGTAGAAATTCAGTAAAGGTGCTTGGTAGCTACTACTGAGTGAGTGGTTGGACTTTTCTTACCAAACATCCAATAAACACTGGAAAACTCTGGCTATTGTGGAAATGACAAGATCTAGTGGGTAACAAGCAGCCCCTATGGTTTTTCTATTTACCAGAAAGGCCAGTTGTGTGGCTGAGCTTGCTTTTCAGGTATCTCAGGAGGAAAGAGTTTTGTGATGTGTACAGGGTTGTGGTGCAGCTATTCCTGGTGCTATAAAATCACATTTTTGTTCATAGAAATAAAAGTGTAACTTGAATCCCTCCCTCTCATTTCATTTCAAATGCATTCTTGATTTTATGTGAATCTTGTCTATACTAATTAATATCTATTATCTATCTATCTATCTATCTATCTATCTATCTATCTATCTTATGTTTGTCTTTCTGTCTATCCATATACCTACTTCCTACAGTACTAGAGATGAACACATGCTAACCAAGACCTCTGCCACGGAAATTTATTCCCGGGTCTCTTTATTCCTTTAATTTTGAAGCTGAACATTGTTATCCTGCCCAGGCTGTTCTTGAATTCACTCATAGCCAAGGCAGGGTCTGGAATTAGAATCGCTCTGCTTCCATTTTCCAAATATCTGAGATTTCAGGCCTGTACCAACAGCCTTTAAGCTTTGCTTAAAGGTAAACATGGCACTGATAAACCTTCTTACATTAAAATTAAAATGAAAATGAATGTGTGCATCTGATGTACGAATGAACTTACATGGTAAATCCATGTGAGAATAAAGTGTTTTAAACTTTGGATTATATCTTGCTTTGAGCTATCTTATAAATTTTAAATGATATATTCTACATTAAGTTCTCATTTCATTATAGTTATAAGAATAGATGGCATTAGAATCTTTCATTTGTTAACAGCATTGAGGCTCATGTAGTCTCTGAGAAATGAGAAGCAGAAATATCCTTTGTTTAATGCATTTGAGTTGTAGTTATGGAGTTGATGATAGTTCATCCTAGGCAGCCTCTGAGAGTGTACAGAAAAGATTGCATGCCCAAGACAAGTGTTAATTAATTTATCCAATCATACACATGTCTGGATTTTGGGCCTTCAACATTGTGCTCAGAGCCAGGAGTGAAAAGAGGAGGGTCACAGCCATTGTCCGGGGAAATCTCTGCATGTGCACCAAACAAGCGCTTGAGGACATCCAGCCAGGGCTGTATGTGTGACACTGGCTCATTGTGTAAAACATACTCTGTGTCAGAGGGATTGAGTCCACTGGGGATGGGGGTGGGTGGGGCAAGGCCAGACAGAGAAAGCAGAAAGTGTTACCATCAAGTTATCAAGTAGAGCTTAGCTGAAATGTTACTTCTTATCTGGCAAGCATTTGGACACATCTGTTGAGTTTTTGTTGTTGTTGTTTTGTTTTGTACAGGGTTTCTCTGTATAGCCCTGGCTGTCTTAGAACTCACTTTGTAGACCAGGCTGGCCTCAAACTCAGAAATCCGCCTGCCTCTGCCTCCCAAGTGCTGGGATGAAAGGCTTGCACCACCACGCCCAGCTGCCTTTCTCTGTCTTTACTCCCTCAACTCCCCTCCCCATGCCCTGAATAAACTCGATTCTATATTATAGTATGTGTGGCTGGTCCCTCAGGGGGAAGGAATGCCTCAGCTTGGGCCTGCAGAGCCACCCCCTTCACCCACACCATACTGCCCCTCTACAAAAATGTCTCTTCTTCTTTTTTATAAAAGAGCTATTTTTTTCTGTAACATGGGGAACAGATAGATACCCCCCCCCCAATCCGTGGAAAGACGCTAATCTGGGTGATATGGAACAGAAGGAGTACCTAGCATGGAGTAAGACTGTTTCACCTCTTTAATTAGATCCTTTACTTTTATTATGAGGAGATGAGATCCCTGATGGTGAAATCATGGTGACTTTGAGCTACCAGTTCTGGTGACCCTCAGTGTGCTCAGCGTGACCCTCAGATTCGAGGCTGATAGAGATGGGTGGATGGGATGCCTGTACAGAAAGAGACTGAGCAAAATGCTTTGGATAAAGTACCAGAGACATGTTTCAGTACACAGTTATATGTGCTACAGGTAGAATTTAATAGAACTCCATCATGGATCTCCAACCACTGCAACTGCTCTTCCTCTGCCCATCTTGTTTCCACTGCACAATGGAAGCACTCGTGGTACTAAGAAGTAAACCAAGACCACTTCACCGACTTCATGCACCTTGACTTCAGTAAGCCCATATGGCAATAATTTGCAGTCAGTTGCACATTAACGTCATATCTAGATGGACATTTACACTTGGACATTCTTCAAATCTCAGCCAGCGGGCTCAATGTTGTCCAAGAAAGGCTGTCATTACCCTTCATTCTGCCAAGGGGGGCCACAAACTTGCTTACATCTCCATCCCAGAGGCCCTCCCAAAGGATCCTCATGTGGTCTCCAAAAGATCTCAGATTACAGACTACATACTAGAGGATCGTAAAATAAGCAAGTTTCA
Organism: Mus caroli; assembly: GCF_978045245.1. Classification (NCBI taxonomy): domain Eukaryota; kingdom Metazoa; phylum Chordata; class Mammalia; order Rodentia; family Muridae; genus Mus; species Mus caroli. The sequence continues at coordinate 53,357,302 of NW_028227270.1, read as the reverse complement.
ACTAAGTAGCCTGTACCCATGGCAACTATATTTTATATTTATGTTAGGCACTCATCCTATATTTCTTATTTTAGTGAACTGAGATTATACTTAAATTCCCATTAAAGAACATCCCAGTACAATTGTCACCCACAAAAAGGAAGAAAGAAAGAAAGGAAGAAAGAAAGAGAGAGAAAGAAAGAAAGAAAGAAAGAAAGAAAGAGAAGAGAAAAGAAGAGAAGAGAAGAGAAGTGAAGAAAAGAAAAGAAAAGAAAAGAAAAGAAAGAACCTGGAAAGATGGATCAGCAGTTAAAACATTTTCTGTTCCTATAGACGACCTGGGTTTGGTTCTAAGTACCCACATGGCAGCTAACAATCTTCTGTAGACCCATATCTAGAGGATCTCATGCCGTCTTCTGCCATCCAGGGCCACTCATGTATCTGATGCACAGCCATACATGTAGGCAAACACTCATACACATACAACTAAAATAAACAAATCTTAAAAATAGAAGAGTATCATTAAAATGCTTATATAACTATACATAGCAATAACATAAACACAGAGATACTATGTTATAATGTCGTGAATAGTTTTCTTCCATTTGTGTTAACAATTTCTTCTCATTTTGAAATGATACATAAAATTATAAAGTTAAATACATTTTGATCCACACTTTCTAAATCCCTTTTAAATTATTTGATATTGTCCTAATGAAATGCACTAGAAAACTGTAAGTAGGATTTCAAACAATTAAAATAGCAAACAGGCATAGAAAAATCAAGGACATTCTACATTGAGTTACATAGTGTGTGGGCCACTTCTAGAAATTTGGAAAGAGTTAACATTGAGCCAGGGCAGGGATGTAGGCTCAGGCAGGAATTTGACCTTGCCTAGGACCAGGAAATAGGCTTAAGATCTTGACCATCTTGATAAATCCCTGAATACCGACAAACTTTGTTTAATGCCTTGTCTGTGCCTTGACTATTTTTGTTTGCTGCCTTGTTTGTTACTTGACCTAGCACTGACCATATTCTTTGTATGTACCTAGAAGGATATAAAAGCAGACTGGAAAAAAAATAAACCCACTTCAGCCTCAGCACTGGCTGGAGCCATGTTATAATGTTGTCTAGTTGTCTTTTTCTTTTCAATCCTTGCTCCCTCCCTTGAGACCCAGTTGACTGACTGAGCTGGTATGGTCAATAGTTGAACCCTGAGCTCGGAGTTAAATGTCCTGGGAAACATCTTAGAAACATATCGTTCTCAAATCTTGGTAAAGTCTAAGCAGAGGGAACCTATTCACTAGACACTTTCCAGTTCACTCACTCAAGCCAATGCTGGTCCTGGGTTCAGCCTGGATGTGGAGGCAGGCAAGGGTCAATGCTGACTAGGCGGAATTTTGACAGAATGGCTTACCGATGTTATTTTAATGATTCCATTTTGAATAGTAATCTTTGCTTACCCTCTCTGACTTCTCACCGCCCCCTGTCTTCTTTCTCTGCTTCTCAGAGGGAAGACTGACCCTCCTAGAAAGTACAGCATTTACCCCACAGCCCCCCTGGTCCTGGCCACTTTCTTTCTCTGAGGGAGGATGACAGAAGACTGTTTCTCTACTTGCCTGCCTGTTTTTTTTTTTTTTTTCAGCTTCACAGACTCAGATTCGTAAGCTATCTAAGGACCAAGGATTCAAATATAGGAGCCTGGGGCGGGGGGGGGGGGGGGGCGTCCTTCTCATTCAAACCACCAGAGAAGGTGACTGAGGCAGTAATGTTTACAAAACTTCTGATGTGGAAGCATGAGAGGTATTATCATTAAAAATTAAGAAAAGAATAATTTAAAATATCCTTAAATAAAGGAGACAAGAACTATGGAATCTTGTCAGAGAGACCTTAAATAATATAGGATAGATAGATAGATAGATAGATAGATAGATAGATAGATAGATTGTACTATATAGAGAGGTATACCAAAACCAAGTTCTTTGTGTGTTACAGTGAGGCCCCAGCTAGAGTAGAAACTAATCATGGATTAAGCTTTTATTATGCTTTGAATCTGAAATGTCTTTCTTGAAGCTTGTGTTTTGAGCACCTGTTTTACATTTCTTGGCACCATGTTGGGAGTTGCGGAAACTTTGGGAGACAGGGTCTGGCTGGTTTAAGTACTATGGTGGATCTGGGCCTGTAGGGACATATGACCCCTGGACACTCATTGGTTTGAGTCCTCTCAATCCATGCACCAAATAAATCATCTTTCTTGAAGTTGGTTCTGTCAGGTATTTTGTCCCAGCACAGAACAGGAAACTAATACAATTTCCCAGCATTGCCCAATAAGCCAAACAAAGTACCAACTACTCCATGGATTAAGACAACTTGTTTTCCCTCTCATACTTCTAGAAACAAGAAACCTAAAACTAAGGGGGTGACCATGGCCATACTCACTCTGAAAACTTAATTTATTTTAATATGTTATGTGGATTGGTGTTTTGTGTGCATGTATGTTTGTTTGTGTGAGGCTGTCAGGTCCCCTGGAACTGGAGTTACAGACAGTTGTGAGCTGCCATGTGGGTACTGGGAATTGAACCCAGTTTGTCCAGAAGAGCAGACAGTGATCTTAACCACTGAGCCATCTCTCCAGCCCCTTACTCTGAAAATTTTAAAGAACTCTTTCTTCCTCTTGCTAGTTTATGGTGGTGGCTACTCATTCCAGGCCCTCCTTGGGTTGCCCTACATTACTCTGCTGTCTTCCTTGTCATTAGGGTATCTCACTTCTGAGAACATCAGCAGCATTAAATTAGGAGCTCACCCCACTCCAGCATGGAAACATCTGAACCCTTTGTGTGTGCAGCGACCCTAATAACAAAGTTCTAGGTATTAAGACATCATCACATCTTAGGGCTTCCCTTCAATGTCCTTAAACTATTATGTTTCATATAAGAAGCATGGGTGGAGGTCAGAATTGTCCTCCCTCCCTAAACTCTATCTCCTGTGATACCTTCCCTTGCTCTCTTGCAAGGTAAGTCCCAGCCTCATGGCCATCTGATGGAAAGATGGAAATATTGCAGAAACATAACAAATATCTCTTAAAAAAGCATCTCATTGTTGTCCCAGAAAAAAAAACCCAACTTGCTCACAAAGATATGAGAAATTAAACATATTTAATTAATGAGTACATTTTAAATCCGAATGTGATTAGCATTGCAGGCAATCAGCTAAAACAACTGCAGAACCCAAATGAGTTTCACACTTGCATACAGCCAAGCAGACACAACCTGTTCCTTCCATGTTCAAAATAAACAATAATTAGTCCTCAAGGAAGAAGATTTGACAACACCATTTGTCACATGTGATGTATTATAAATACACTCAGTAACTGGGCTGACCATCTTTCTTGGCTAGTTGGTTTTGCTGGAAAGAGAAAGAATCTTTCTCATAGCTTTATGGCAAAACAAGTTTGGGAGCAGGGCGCCCACTGAAGTTGAGATCCTGCCCTCGTACCATCAACTGGAGGAGGTGTGTGGGCTTCTTTCATGATTCTAACCCCTGTACTGTAAAGCTGTGGGGACATTTGGTTACCTTTTCAAAAAAGTCACACATACTCATGTATTAGAAAATAATGTGTGTTTTCTAAAGTAAGCTGTAGGAAAAGGGTGCACTAAGTTTTTAGTCTTGTCTTCAGCAGGGAGAGGGAGCCTCTTAGATTAATTTGCCTTAGCTTTTCCAGAGGCACCATTCAAGAGCAGCCTCCTGGGAGGGCTGCAGCTTCCATGGGTCTCACCAGTGTCATGGGAGAAAGTGTGCATTTCCTCTCTAAGGACGGACAAGTCAGGGCTTCCAGCTACTTACTCACCTTCACATACATTTCACAGAAAGCACCATCCTCACCTCCAAGAGAGACATCGCCTCTTTCTTATGAAGAATAATGAGTAGAATGTTTGTGTTTGGCCCAGCGTCAGAACACCAGTGCTTCCTCCATAGCAGCCTTTTGTGAGATATCACCCAGCTGATCTTTTGGGAAACAGCACACATGGTATGCCTACACAGAGCAGATTTCATCAAGCTCTGGCTCCCTTCCCTCACAACTTGTGTATTTTCTTTAAATGTCAGTGTGAAAATTCCTTGCAACCAAAGAAACCAGTATAGGGATTAATTATATGTTTATTTATGACAAGGTATAGCTGCAGTAGCAGAGGCACCCAGTAAATAATAACACCAGCATAGCCAAAATTCTCTGTGTTACTCATGAGCTCCATCTTGTTCACTGTTCCACTACTGTGAAGAGACACCATGACAAAGACAACTTATAAAAGAAACATTTAATTGGGGCTTGCTTACAGTTACAGAAGATCAGGCCATTATCATCGTGCAGGAAACACAGAGGTGTGGTGCTGGAGCAGTAACTAAGAGCTTTAAATCTTATCCCCAGGCAGAGAGAGAGAGAGACAGAGACAGAGGCAGAGAGACAGACAGAGACACAGAGAAACACAGAGAGAGACAGAGAGGGAGAAAGAGACAGAGAGGCACAGACACAAAGAAACACAGATACACACACACACACACACACACACACACACACACACACACACACAGAGATTAGGCTTGGCATGAAACCTTAAAGCCCGCCCAAGTAACATACCTCTACCAACAAGGCCACACCTCCTAATCCTTCTCAAACACTTCTACCAACTAGAGACAAAGTATTCCAACATATGAGCCCATGGGGGCCATCCTCATGTGAATTCCCATAACTCCCTTTATAATCTTATTCATTTAGTATATGTATTCAGTATATGCATATGTATATGTATGTTTACATAATGGTTACATGGAAACACTTGTGTGTGTACACATATGTGTATATAATACATGTGCACATGTGTGTCCATGTATATGGAGGCCCAAGGTTGTCACCAGGTGTCTGTACTAATTCTTTCTACTATACAGATTAAAGGGGAGTATCTCAAATGAGCTCAGAGCTCACTGGTTTGAAAAGTCTAGCTAGATAGGCTACTCAGGAAGGAGTCTCTTGTCTCTGCTTCTCATGCACTGGGCTCACAGGTAGGCTGCTACATCCATGGGCATTTAAGTGGTGCTGGAGATCTGAACTGTGGTCTTTGTGTTTGCACAGAAGCTGTTTACCCATAAGCCATCTCTGTAGACCTGAAATCATATTTTAAGCTTTATTTTCAAAAATTGAATCATGCTTCCAATTTAAACATTTTGACCTTCTCTCTTTAGCAGATCTTAACTACCTGGCAGGATATCACCATCAGAATTTGTGCTTTAACTCACAGAACCTTTCAGAAACTGCTCAGAACTTAAAGTCTCCCCAAGAACAATTACCAGGCCCGTGTCAAAGGGGCTTTGATTAATTCATGGATACGGATCCTATCTTACCTGTGAATTATCACAGAGCCCACAGCAAGCATTCAGTTTACTGTGGCTATCGGGTTTTAAAGCATTTTTAGTTAGTGGTGAAAGAGAAACCTTCATTATTCTGCATAGCTTTTGTTTATGTCAAACACTGATTGCAACAGCTTGTTTTTTGTGAGCCATGGTGCTTAGATGAAAATTCTTCAAAATTATAAAATTCTTTCCTCTGGACAGATGTAGCTTAGCAAACTGGTAACTGAGCCAATGAGGAGTTAGGGGTGGAGTCTGTGCTGCTCCTTCTGTGTACTTAGACTTTTCACTAAATTACATTTCCTTGGGAATCTATCACAGGTGTTATTAGATAAATTGAATGTTATCTACATTGTTATATTTAGAGATATCTCACTTTATGGGATCCTTCTTTGCTCAATTTTCACTGAAAATTCATAACCTATTCAATTAAAATTGTTCACTCTTGAGGTTCGTGCTTCAATTAGAGTTGTCTGTATGGAAGGAGGGCTGGGTGTAGGATCAGTGTGTGCAGCATAAGACTCTAGTTGAGGGAAGACTTTAATGGACTCTGCTACATCCCATTTGTGGTTTGGTTCCCTGATTTAATATACAGTGAAAATGGATAAATAATGTTCAAATTATACTAATTATTAAGGCTGTATCAACATGTGTTTCCTAAATGAGATGAAGACTTATAATTTATCAAACATCTGATCTGTGATAGCGAGCTCATGAATTCATCAGCTGGACCGGAAATTACTAAAATCTGGGATCAGCCAGTATTTTCTTTCTCCCCTGACAATTCTATTGAAAAATTACCTATAACATTGAGGGGAAAAGACAAAATCTATTGGATTAATGTTGTGTGGTGAATCGTTAAGTTAATAATGAAGTCATCATCAGTGCCAAATCTGTAACAAACAAGGAAAGCTTTTGCCTCTCCTGGCCATGTCTACACACCCATTCAGATGGGGGTGACACTAAAACTTTCTAAGTATTTTGAGAAAAAAATTAGCTGCCCACATCCTTGGATTTCTGTCATTACATCCTATTTCATGCCATTAGAAAAATCACCCATGTCTACTGAAGTAGTGAATACTTCTTTGAAAAGGTGACCCCTAGGGCTGGAGAGATGGCTCAGTGGTTAAGAGCACTGGCTGCTTGCTCTTCCAGAGGTCCTGGGTTCAATTCCCAGCAACCAAATGGTGGCTTACAACCATATGTAATGGAATCCAGTACCCTCTTCTGGTGAGTCTGAAGTCAGCTACAGTGTACTTATACATAAAATAAATAAATCTTTTTAAAAAACCAAAAAAATTGGCCACTATTAAACACTCATGAGAGAGATTTTACTGTGATTTAGCTTGATATTTAACTCACATCACTCTCTTAAGACACAGAAATGGAAAATGAGTCTGTTAGCATTTCATATTTCCGATAAAGTTCTTAAAACCCTTCTTTTTGCAGTCAAGGTCTATGCTTTCTTCTCATGACCCAGTCGAATAGATTTACAGAATTTCTTTATAATCTGTTTCATGTATTTTTCTTTTGTTGAGAAATTACTTTTTAATATCTACTGTATGTGCAATTCATTAGAATTGTGTATTTGATATAATAGTGTTTTTAAGGATATATTTAAAGGCTATTGGCTGTGTTGATTTACACTCGATGAAAATAAGCTTTTGTCTTAAGAAAATTGATTTCACATACAAATTCATCTTTTCATTCCAAGATAATTGGAAAACATTTAAATTTTCATTTGTCATTGTTTTCTTATGTTTCATAGAATATAATGTGCCTCCATTAACACCAACTACATTAGAGTCACTACTGCCAAAGGTGAAATGACTGAGTACCAGCTGCCATGGTAGAGGCCAATACTTGCCCAGTGGCAGCGAGCACTGGCAAAGCACAACAGGGGCTTCATGGTTCACCTGCTGCGCGGCAAGCTAATATCCCGGAACAGATGTTGGTGACACATTCACATGTTGGGAGAGTGTTGTTATAAATTGCTTCTCTGTTCTTCCTCATCTGCCTAAGGCATTCTCTGTTGGTTTAAGGAGCCGAACGGCCAACTGCTAGCCAAGAGAGGGTAGATAGGCCATCTGGGAGAGAAAGGACTTCTGGGAGAGAGAGGAAGCAGGGATTTTCATCAGCCAGGAGAGTACGTCTGACATACAAGGAATGAAGAGAAGCAATTAGACACCCGGCAGAAGGTAGACGGGAGTAAATGGGTTAGTTTGGGTTGTAGGAGCTAATTAGAAGCAAGCCTAAGCAAAGTCCCTGTGCATTGATAATGAAAAGTCAGTGTCCTTTTGGGGGAGTTGGTGCCACGTTCACAGTCTAAAAAACAGCATCACATTTGACAGCCTTCAACAAAATGACGTTCTCATGAAAAAGTAGTAATTACTGTTGTCTGAGTCCTCCGTCCTTCCTGGGTTCCCCCTTGGGGTCAGTGGGGGGGAGGGGGAGGTACAGAATTACAGGCTTTGAATGCAGAAGCAAACACTCTATATACTTATCCGCTCCACCCGCATCCCATTGATCCCAAGCAAGCCAGTCTCACGTAGCAGTTCCTGATTGGTTGTCATTGTCTGCGTCACCAATCTCTAGGCTCTCAAGCCGGCTACAGTTTGTCTCTCTTGCAGAAGGCCCCACTCGCTGTTTATTGACGTTTAGGTGGAAGTGAGTGTCTGTGTGCATGTGTGTGTGTGTGTACACGTGTATGTGAACACGCGCGCATGTGTCTGTATGCAAGTGTGTGGGTACTTGTGCGTGCGCACCTCCCCCCCCCCACCCGTGTGTGTGTGTGTGTGCGTGCCATCTTTTTTTTTTTTTTTTTTTCGAGACAGGGTTTCTCTGTATAGCCCTGGCTGTCCTGGAACTCACTCTGTAGACCAGGTTGGCCTCGAACTCAGAAATCCGCCTGCCTCTGCCTCCCAAGCGCTGGGATTAAAGGTGTGCATCACCACCGCCTTGCCGGCTGAGCCATCTTGCTAGTCCTGTTGTTTTTATAGATTAATAGTTGTGCATCTTGAAGTATTCAAAGGTACATAAGGTGAAAATGGGGAGCTCTCAGCACACATTATCTCCCCCATAGAAAACAAATGTTTCAGAATTTATTTACATGTTAGAATTTTTCTATATATGCTATATGACAAGTGTCATTTGTATTTATGTAGTACAACCACATACATCATATATTTACCAAAAAGGAAATGATATAGTGTACATCTTACATTTTTTTGTCTTGATCTTTTACTTATAATCTGATTAATCTGACTACAATATTGACACTGAGGTACAATTTCTAATGGGTATCCCACTGGGTGTTAAAAAATAAAAATTGAAGATTGTGCAATCTAACCTCTCAGGGGGGCTCAGAGAACTGTGGGCCCCAGAGAGCCCTGGCTAACCTCCGCCATCCATGATTGCACTCACTACATATCCAGACACTGATGCATCCCAGAGCTTAGTTGTGAGAGCAAGGCATGCAGGGTACCTTAGTTCATAGGAGATTAAGCCACGGAGCTCCCTGTTTTCTGACTCTCTATCTACCTACTCATTATCTAGATGGTGTTGAAGAGATTCTGTCTTTCATCCCCCACATGTGTAGACTTCACTGCTGTGCATGTCGGGAGCCCAGAGTAGAATCATCTAAGCAGGATCAGACACAATAGCAGCACTGCACAATGGTGATCCAGGATCCTCTCACTGGAGCACTGACAGAGAGAGCTCCAAGTGGCCCTACAGCTTCTTAGAAAATGCTATTCCAACAGACATCTTACACTTACGATGGCTCAGTTTCTCTCCTGAGCTGCAAAACCTGGCTTATCACCCCTTGTCTGCCAAATGATTCATAGCATAAGTCTCTGTGTTCATCCATTTTGCACATCTTCCTTCTTATACTCTCAGATTTTAGCTTATCTATAATCTGTTTTATCTTCCTGGCTTAGGAACCAGTTCATTATGTGACCCGTCCAGCAGGTCCAGTTATTCGAGGGTCTCGAGGGGACCTTCTCCTAAGAACCAAATTAGGGGAAAAGAGAGACGAGGGTCTTGTGCAAATAACGACACGGAAACGTTCTGAATTGCATCAAGACCCCAATGTATTAGCCAGGCCCAAGGTTTAAATGCACAAGCAAAAGGGGAAGTGCCTTTCAGCAGGAAGGATGGGGCAGTAGAATTGCACAAGCAAAAGGGGAAGTACAGGTACTTATCAGCGGGAGGGGTGGGGCAATAGAATTGCACATTCTTTAGGCAGTTACATGGGGAAGCAGGAACTTGGCGGTATCAGGGTGTGGTCAGGACATCCACGATGATTTAGGGCTGGAATAATTCGTGGTTGTTCTTGGAGTGGTGTGTCAGTGGCCCGCTTTTGACCCTCTTTTCTTCTCGGGGGGAGAGGCCCAATTCAGAGATCAGGACAATTGTGTTGTCTTAATAGCTCCCAACAATTATGGTCTTCAGTGTAGGGTGGAGATGGTCACAAAACTTCATGAAACTTTTTGACAGTCTTGCAAGTTGAGTACAAAAGCAAACTGGGATGATGAAAACTACTCTATAATCAAAAACAGAACAATAAGAATGTTTAGAGACATCTGTCCCCACGTCAAAGCAAGCAGATTGAATCCTTTGTAATTTTTAAAAAAGATTTATTTATTTATTTATTTATTTATTTATTTATTTATTTATTTATTATATGTAAGAACACTGTAGCTGACTTCAGCCTCACCAGAAGAGGGCATCAGATCTCATTACGGATGGTTGTGAGCCACCATGTGGTTGCTGGGATTTGAACTCAGGACCTTTGGAAGAGCAGTCAGTGCTCTTAAAACCGCTGAGCCATTTCACCAGCCCAAATCCTTTGTAATTTTAACGAGAGAAAGATCATTTAAAATATTATCAACAAGGACGGTTGCTCACTGAAAATTTTTGCCTATCTCAAAATAAACCACATATGGTTTTCCCTCTCTGCTCTAGAATAGAGAAAAATCTGATGAAGATGAATGTAAGAGAGAGTATCGGAGGAAACACAGACAGGCAGCTGAAATGTGTAGCATTATCATTTTAGGGCTGACACACAACTCATCATTGAGTGTGTGGCTGGTGGTAAGCAGCAGATCTGAGAAGATCTGGAGCCAAAGCAGAGATCTGAAATAATGTACTTCTGAGGTAAATAATTAGAGCATTTGTCTAAGTCTGAATTTCTTACTTAGATCATCACATTTAAATTAATATGTCCACAGTCTCTACAATAGTCATAGTAGAGAGAAATAAATCACCCAGTCATTATTGCAATGATATGTGGGACAGAGTCACACAGAGATGAAATTGTAATTACAGGTACATGATTGTCTAATACATTTTTCTCCAATCAATCATAAATTTGACTCTGTATCAGGCTCGTATCTCAGGGAATGGCCATTCTATTCAGTGAACAGCATGTATAGATGCAGAGATGGGAAATGATGGACCAAGTAGAAATTGCTCAGTATCTTTCCAGGGGTTAATGAGTCACATTCTGACTCTCTCTCCCATCCTTCCCACTGTGTCTCGGGGAGAACACCGGGCTGATAGTCACCATGATACAGATAAACCTGCCATCTCCCAGATATCCCTCCCACAAGGCACACTGCAGGTAGACATGAGGCAATGTGCTGTTATTCTTATCCCCCAGTCCCTCACTCAGTCCCTGCCTTGAACAGCTGTTGTCCTATGAGCTTCCCACCAGACTCCTAACTCCAAGGTGAGTGAATCCCCAGTGTAGAGAAGTAGGGCTTATGTCTAATTCCACTTTCCGTCCTCTGTGTCAAGTCCCGTGATAGCTAAGTGGTCTTCAAAATAAAAACGTGGTGTTAGTCACTGAGATGGCTCAGAGGTAAAGGCTCTTCCTGCCCATTACATGAGTCTCATGACTTGAGTTCAATCCCAGGGACTCACATAAAACTGCAAGGACTGACCCTACAGAGTAATGTTCTCTCACCTCCACATGCACATTGTGGCAAACAGAATACCCCTGTTCCATAAACACCCCATCGACATATTAAACATGTTATGTTGATATGATAAATATTAACATAAGGATAAAATACAGTGGTAATAAAGAGTGAATCTATGGAGGATAAATGAGAGAGTTGGTAAGTTTTTTTCAAGCTGGCTCCTTCCAATTCCTCTTATAGAATCTTGTATTCTCCATTTTCCTTTCTGCTCCACTTGTAGATCAGCCAGTCCCTCTGTGAGTTCCTCTCTTTCCGATGGGTTAATTTCATCGGTAATGTAATTATTTTTGGTCTCACAATGAGACGAATGTGAGACGCCTATGTCTCTCTGGGCACTTGGAAGATGTTAAGCACTGTTAAGATGGCTGTTAGAGTTATGATAAACTCTTGAAGTCTATCTTGTACACACCCTTCAGATGTACATAAGCAAATGTATTAGGGGTGCCATTATTTGTTTCCACACTTAGCAGCTGCTAGACCACATTGCTGCCCTGACCACTTTGAACAAGAAGACTGTCAATTGAACAGCCAATCAGACTACGCTTTTATGCCAGCACCAGCCATCTTGAGCACTCCATAGATGGCTTAAGACCACTGAATGAATTGTAGCTGATTCTCCCGAAGCCTCCAGCCCTCCAGCACCCCCCAGGCACCTGCCCCAGCCCCTAGTCCTCCCCTGAGCCCTCCAGCCAGGGCTTTGCTATCACAGACCCAGATGAACTCTAGATGAGCCTTCAATGAAATCTCCCTTCGTAGAGTCATTGCACTTCCTTTAGTGGTCTTGCAAAGAGTCTATTTGACTCCACAGTGACTGTGATTTGTACAAGAGGCAAGAATGTGCTTGGCTCAAATCAGTTACTGTGATTGCTCCAAAGCCCCCTTTCCAGAGTGTATAAATAGTCTTCTCTGTCTTGCTCAGGGACTCAGATAGAGACAATGTAATACCGGTGGTGTCAGCTACATTGGGTTCAGCTAAGGCTACTCTCCATGAAGGTTGCTTAGCTCCTCTCAGAAGTGTAGGCTGATGTAGTGACAAGAAGAATGAGCAGGAGAAACATCAGAGGTAGCAGGGCAGTAATAACAGAGATGGCTGAGCAGAGGTCAGTGATGTCCCTCAGCAGGCCTGCAGTGCTTCCTCAGTGAGGTAGTGGGCAAGTGGTGACCATAGTGGTAGGCACACCCCTGTAGTAGTGTGCACAGAATCCATTTCCCGAGTGACCCACCAGGTGCCCTATCTTCCATGCAAAAATCTCCGCAGAGGCAAGCGCCTGAAATAGTTCCACTAGCAGGTGAGTTGTGGAGAAAGTCAGGAAGTCAACAGCGGAAGAAGCAGGAACCTTTAGAGAGCAGCCGGTATAGGAAAGAAAAACAGCACTGGTGAAAGGGAGAACACGATAAGTGGGACCCTCAGATCAAGAGTATTGGTTATCCGCTGCCACCGCGGCCGCCATCATCATCATCATCATCATCATCATCATCATCAAAGTGTCAACAACACCCCCAAATCAGGGTCTAGGCTACACGGAGGTGGGAAGAGAGAACTCCACCCACCCTTAAGCAGCATGTATCGTGAACACTGTGGGGCAAGGAGACTGTGCCACCAGACAAAAGAACTGGTAAGGCTAAGCAGACAAAAAAAAAAAAAAAAAAAAAAAAAAAAAGGCCAGGCAAAATGACATGGAAGTTATTCGCAGAGAGTCTGAATTCCTCCAGGACTCGTTTCTTTTTTTTTTTGGTTTTTCGAGACAGGGTTTCTTTGTGTAGCCCTGGCTGTCCTGGAACTCACTCTGTAGACCAGGCTGGCCTCGAACTCACAGGACTCCTTTCTTCAAGGGAAAAGATCAACTTTGGTAAATTGGTTTACATTGTTATTAAATCAGTTTCAGCTGGGTGTCCTGACTCCTGTCTGTAATTCCAGCCCTCGGGGAAGCTGAGACAGGAGGATTGCTGCACGTTCACAGTTAGCCTGGGCTCCATAGGTTAAACCTCCTTGTCCTACTTACTTGTCCTACTTAGATTTTCTTTCTAGTCCGGCATCTCTTCTGCTAAGCAACAGAAAGAGACGTGGTCACTTGAGAACAGAAGCTAGTGAAGCCGCCGCGATCTCCTCAGTTGTCCAGGGTCTTGATTCAGGCTGGAGAAGCAGCACACAGCGGTGTCTCTAAACTGTATCACACCCCCACCCCCACACCCCCAACCCTACCCCCTGCGATGCGCTCTTGTTTCCCGGACCTTACTCAGTCTGGAGAAGTTTTGCGTCTGTGCGTGAGGAATTTTCCTTTGGTTTTAATTTGGAAACACCTCACGCTGCAGTGGGTCCGTACAAATCATTAAAATCAGTGTGTTGAAGTATGCCTCTCCCTTATTCATCACCACCTTTCACTTCCGTCGCTCCCTGACAGCGAGCATCTGCTTCACAGCCCTGCGTTCCCACTTCCCCCAGAGCCTCCTGAAAACTGAGTTGGGAAGAAAACTGATGCGAGAGAGGAGGGGAGGCTGTTTGCTGAGTGCTAAAACTCACTAAAACACTTCACAAGCCTTGCAGAGCATGTTAACGCGGAGCTAACTGGTGGTGGCTGTGCGGTATTCAAGTCCATGATTTCCTTGGGAATGATTTGTTGTGTCGATTAATTGGCAGATATTTAATAACCAAAGGTCTTATATCAGTCTGAAGAGTTATACACAGAAGATAGGAACTGTTGAAACATTTCAAATAACTAGGCTATAAACAGCCTCACGGTAAAAACCAAAACTGGGGATCCCACACATGCTGCAAAATTCCTAGGGTGTGTGCTCAGTTTCAACAGCTATCTCACAGTGGCTGGACATTTTTAACCAGCACCCACACGGTCTCCTCTAGTTAATACCACCGGGCCTGAAGGTGAGCTGGGTTCTGACTTCTAATTACATATAAAAAAATGTTTTATGAAATTTTCTGACTTCACAGGTGAAATCTCTTTGCACATTTTCACGTCACATTTGTTTTCAATGAGATATTTTGACTTTGAAATATGCACCTATGTAATTTTCCTTGTTACCAAGTTAGTCCATTGTCAATACTGAGGTAATACAACCACCCAATAGATACATACACTTTGTGGTGTGCTAGAAAGGATAGCTGTGCTGAGCAGAGGTAGAGCCCTGGAGAGGTGTTCCTGTTGGAGTAAGGTCACCTTTGGGCTGCTACCTACTCCCCAGCAGAGAAGGAAGCAGAGGTAAGAGCTTTGTAAGCAAGAGATTGACATTTGAAGGTATTGTGGACTTGGTGTCCTGTGATATGCCGTCTCTTGTAAAACTCGGCTTTTTGTAGATCTTTGTATATTCAACCTAGAAGTAGCTTTTATAAGTATTATTTATTCAGTCTATATAATGTTGCTTGTATGCATAAGATTTCAGGACTGACTGCTCAGTATTGGATTACCAATCTGGGGACTCTTCCCTTGGGAAGATTCTTTCTCCCTCCCACTCTCATTAGGTTTTTTTTTTTTTTTTTTTTGTGTATATATATATTTAGGAACACACACATACGCACACATGCACACACCGAGAGGCAATAATACTTATGAAAATGGAGACCATGCACTTGGGAGAAACCGAAGGGGAAGCATTGGAGGGAGGAAGCGAAGAAGAAAAATTCTGTAATTGTATTTTATTTTCAAAGAGTAAAAACCACTTACGAATAAATAAATATTATTAACTGAATGGAAATCTGCAACTGATGGGGAGACTGGAAGGGAGCCTCTCCAGGAAGAGAGAGACCTGGGATAGGGGAGGCACCTGAGAATCAACGGGGGTGTTCTTAGCTGTGACCCACAGCACTGGGGATTTGGAGCCTAAGGAGGCCACCTCCTTCAGCCAGTCAGGAACCCTGCTGGAGCAATATGGACATCAATCTACCCACAAGACTTGGCCCCAAGCTTATCCTGTCTACAAGAAATGCTCAAGAGTTCCATGTGGTCACCAAGCACAGGAAAGACACCTGGTCTTCATGGAGTCATGAGACAGTGTACTGGCTGGTGTTGTGTGTCAACTTGACACAAGCTGGAGTTGTTACAGAGACAACTGAGGAAAAGCCTCTATGAGATCCAGCTGTGTGGCTGGTAGTCTTAAGTCTCTAAGAAAGCAAGCTAAGCAAGCCAGGGGAAGCAAGCCAGTAAGTAACATCCCTCCATGGCCTCTGCATCAGCCCCTGCTTCCTGTCCTGCTAGAGTTCCAGTCCTGACTTCCTTTGGTGATGAACAGCAATGTGGAAGTGTAAGCTGAATAAACCCTTTCCTCCCCAACTTGTTTCTTGGTCATGAGGCCTGTGCAGGAATAGAAACCCTAAGACACTGCCTCAAGTCACCTCCTATGCAGAAGATGGGAAGATAGCACTAACTACTAGAGCCAGATCAAGGTTGTGATTTGTCTCATAATGGGAGCCACATTCTTCTTTCATCATTTTTTCATTATAAACAATATGAGATAGAGAAGCAACATGATAAAACATGAAAAAATCATTTTTATAATCTTGGAAAGCATTCAGAAGCAACAAGGCAGGACTGAGTTAGGGCTGAAGATGTCAAGTTTACATAATAAGCAAGGTCACTTGACACATGAACACAATACTAATAGACCCTTGAAAGCTCAAATACGAATAGACTTTCCTACCTCAAGGGCATCATTTCATTATGGGTTCTTCATTCCCTTTGAGGATTTAAAATTTGACAAAAAAAAAAAAATCCATGGGTTTCTTAATTGGCTTTAAATTTTCCATTGCTATGAAGAGATACCATGACCACAGCATCTCTTATAAAGAACAACATTTAATTATGGGTGTCTTAGAGATCTGCAGACCACTAGGAGAAGATGTCTTCCAAATAGCTAGGAGATGGTTCTCAAAGCCCACCCCCAAAAGTGACACACTTCTTCCAACACGTCTGATTAATTGTGTGACTCCCTGGGCCAAGCATTTCAAACCACCACAAAGGGGATTAGACAATGCCTAACATGTTGTTGATGTCTTACAAACTCCAAAAGAGGTTCCATAGAACAATCTAGCCAATCTAGCAAAAGCACTGTCAATTGTTTTGTTTATTTTGTTTTTTTTTTTAACAAACTTTCAGACATGTATAAAGTTTGGTGACATGTCCTTCTGTCCATACTGACATGTGTTATTAACATTCTGGATCTTGCAGTGCATCTAGATCACCCGTGTGGTAAGACTTAGGATGAGAAACAGAAAAACATAAGCCTTCCTGTCACCATATTATGAAGAGACACAAACCCATTTGACCTTTGTTGTTGTTTAAATAGAAATGACACCAATAGGATTTTGTTGAATGTTTCTTCCCTAGCCTGTGGCATTTGGTGGCAGACTCTTGAACTTATAGAAGGTGGTACCTGACTAGGGGAAGCAGGTCACCAAGGGGAGCCTTTGAGACTAATATGTGGCCCTGGTTCTAGTCACCGTTGCCTGATCCACCATTTTGTGAAAAGCCTTAGACTCACATTTCCACCACCACCAGCAGCATACACATAGCCATTAGCCATGCCTCCACATTCCAGTGAACCAAAGCCATGTATAACAATGACTCCTGATGATGTTGTGCTATACACTCACAGACTGGCACCTAGCCCACTCATCATCAGAGAGGCTTCATCCAGCAACTGATGAGAGCAGATGCAGAGACCCACAGGCAAGCCTTCGGGGGAGCTCACATTCCCACTACTACGAAGAAAGGCATGTTGCTGTGCCTTCTTCAGAATGAAGAACAGAACTTGTTCTAGACCATGAGTCAATATAACTCCTTCCTTCTTTAGCTTTTCTAGGAGTTTGGTCACAGTAATGAAAAACTGACTGTATTGGCTGATTTTGTGTGTCAAATTGACACAGCTGGAGTTATCACAGAGAAAGGAGCTTCAGTAGAGGAAATGCCTCCATGAGATCCAGCTGTAAGGCATTTTCTCAATTAGTGATCAAGAGGAGAGGGCCCCTTGTGGGTGGGACCATCTCTGGGCTGGTAGTCTTGGGTTCTATAAGAAAGCAAGCTGAGCAAGCCAGGGGAAGCAAGCCAGTAACATCCCTCCATGGCTCCTGCTTTCTGACCTACTTGAGTTCCAGTCCTGACTTCCTTTGGTGATTAACAGCAATGTGGAAAGTGTAAGCTGAACAAGCCCTTTCCTCCCCAACTTGCTTCTTAGTCATGATGTTTGTGCAGGAATAGAAACCCTGGCTAAGACACTGACATAGCATTAAAACCAACCCTCCCATTTAAAAATAATAAACATACTATAGCTAAATGGAGAGGAGGCCCAGCATGTAACAGTTTTCCCCAGTCAATTAGGGGCTGTTCATCGTTCTTAACAGGGTCACTCCTCAAACTAGAGGGTCCACACTGGGACTCTTCTGCTCTTCAAGGACACCTAGGCAAAGCCATCTATCGGGGACATTCCCATATCAGAAACCAGACATGCCTCAGACTTGATCTTGAACATTCCAGCCTCAAAGTCTGTATGAAAAAGATTTCTCATATTTAAGAACTGATCTTTAAATCCATGGCTTGTTTGAAGGAGAGCGGGGAGGGGGGGGATACAGGAAGGTTCAGAGGGAGGAAACAGCAAGGAGAAATTTAATTATACCATAATCTCAATAATAAAATAAAAACGTGTATACTGGACAAAAAGAATCACCCCCTTTGAGATGTTTTGTTCAAGTCATTTGTTCCTTAGTCATTTGTGACTAAGTCATTTATCAATGACTCAGGCAGCTAATAAGAATACCTGTAGGTCTCAGAACTAGTGGTCCCAGCAGATCACACGTATGAGGTCAGCAAAGGGCATGTGGAGTGTAGCCTGTACTCACTGATGCTACAGACTTTCTAGTAACACATCCACAGGAAAGATAGCAACAATGAACCTAGCAAAGGACTGAAAAGGCTGAAATGAATCTGCTGTTCCATCAAAACAATCTTCTCCTTGGGATGGATTTCCACCTGTGTCAAGGTGTTGTCTACTCTGACGAAGACAGCCTTGAATGTGTACTACTAGTAAGTACTTTTCAAATCAAACATGGCATCTTGAGAGACACATTTTACTGCTCATTTTTCATAATTACATTTGGTACTCAGAAGTGTTAAACACCCTTTAAACAACATCTCTCCTGTGAACGGGATTTGCATTCTGACTTTTGTTAAGTTCTGCTATTTTCATATTGCTGAAATAGGTCTAAAATCAGCAGAGCAAAGATTAGACTCTTAAATTTTTTAAGGCAACATCTGTGATCAAACGCTAAGCAATAAATCATCTTCCTACGACATCCCATAAAGGACAGCAATGCTCTTTAAAGTTTATTGATGTTGCTGTTCATAGCATCAATACTGGGAGTAGAGTGTGTTAGACACCTTTCTGCTTCTGTGTGTGTTTTTTTATTCACTCAAAATGCATACATATAATCTGTTAATATAAATTAGGATTTTAAGTTTAACAAAAATGTCCAGTAGTCAGGTTTTCACAGCTATAAATGTTTACAAAAAGAAATCTTAAAGTTTTGAGATCAGGGGAAAAAAAGATATATAAATTTTATAGGACACCTCAAGTGGTGTTATTACAATTTTGGCAGATAGAGAATGCCTTGGTAAAAAGGTCAGGTTTAGCATGCTGAACTAAAGATGGATGTAATGTTCCTTCTCACCACTCATCCCAATTGTGTGTTTTCTTAATAGACAGCTAATGCTGACCTTTTCCAGTATCTAAGCTCAGAGATGCTTAAATTTTCTGAAGACAGTGAGGATGGGGAGGGGCACGCCAGTGCTCACCACTGCCTTGTATGTTTTTCAGTTTTCAATCATATTTACAACTTTAAAAAGATTTATTTTATTTTTAATGTATATGTGTGGAGGAGTGGAAGGGTAGAGATGTGGAGAGGTGCAGAGGGGAGGGGTGGAGGAGTGGAGAGGTAAAGGGAGGAGGGGTGGAGAGATGGAGGGTTGGAGGCGTGGAGGGGAGAATGGTGCAGGAATGTGTATCAAGATGTTCAGGAACCTCCAGAAGCCAGAGAGGGATAGAGTTTCTCTATCAACATATATATATATATATATATATATATATATACACACAGATACATATATATTTATGTATATATATATACACAGATATGTATATATTTATGTATATAAATATAAACTTTTTAATAACTTGAAAATAAAGCTGTATGGATGTGCATGTGTGTGAGTGTGTGTGTGTGTGTGTGTGTGCTTATCCATGTGCAGGCCAGAAGTCAATGACAATCACTCTCCACTTATATTTTGAAGTGGGCTGTTTTCTTCTGAGTGAGATATATGGGTCATTATTGTTTATATATTATCCTACTGTGGAATAGCACAACACAACTCCTTGCTTGTGTCTAGCCATAACTTAGTGCACACAGGGGAAACTCTCCCCATCTTCTGTCCATCTCATCAGCATCCAGTAAACATCATTTCACCCCC
This sequence comes from Mus caroli, assembly GCF_978045245.1. Taxonomy (NCBI): domain Eukaryota; kingdom Metazoa; phylum Chordata; class Mammalia; order Rodentia; family Muridae; genus Mus; species Mus caroli. The sequence continues at coordinate 53,337,471 of NW_028227270.1, read as the reverse complement.
AAGTTCTGTGGGATCAGTGTTTCAGGTTCTGTACAAATGAGGCCACGAGGTTCTATCTGCCTGAGCCATCTTATGGTATGTAACATTGTGATCTCCAACCATGTGGTCACAAAGAATAGGATCCATCCTTTTTGATGGTTGAGTAGTATTCATTATGATAGAAGCCACATTTCCTTTACCCATTTGTCACTTGTTGGCAACTTAGAGTGTTTTTATTTCTGGACCGAATAATGGTGCAACAGGTATGGGAATACAGACGTGTCTTGGGCATGCTGATAGCATCATCTTTGTACAAAGCATTATTGCTAGATCATAACATGTCTTTTACTAATTTAAAAGATTAACATTATATACTGTACAATTACTGACTACAACAGAAAACAAACAAAAAACCAAAAACCCACACCTGACAATACCTCAGCTTCAGGTGTTTATTGAACAAACAGTTACACATAGGTCAAAGGTAAAGTCACAGGAAACATCAAGACAGTTTAATAAATCACAATAATATATAATGGTAGCAATATTATATCTTTTTTTTTTAAAGAAGCTTTTGTTTATTTTTTTTTTTAGTATATGCATTACAGGAAACAAAACACAAGAAAGCAAGAACAAAGTCATCCAGTCACAAGCAGCTCAGCTTGATGTGTAGTTCTAGATCCTGCAAGCGTACACACACTTGGGTAATTGAGATTATACAGTATGTACCATGCTTTCCCCACATTGTGAATATTCACCAATTAAGAAACCCACACTACACAAGGATTTTGATAACCAAGAATACACCATGCCATCTCAATCTGTCAGACAAAATTGTAATCCTGTCTTCCTTGGCAACAGAAATTTCATAGAAGACAAAAATGGCAGCAGGCCTCTAGATAGATGTACTGGCAAAGTTACAATTAAATTCTGCATTCGCTCAGTCTCAACTTACAAGGAAACACAAAGCAACAGACCACACTAAGTATAGCATTCCTAAGCTTATCACCAGACCGATATACTAGCATATGTAGAAGGGATCTTCCCACTCAACAAATGTATTCCACACCGAGCAGCTGGGAGACACACCTACGGCAGGGGCTCTCAGGATGTCAGTCTCAACACACCTGCAGACCTTGCCCTGTGAACCTGTGTCCCTCCAGTCAGCCTAGCAACATGAATTTCCCCACACTGTCCAGACATGGCTTAGCAGTTCCATGTTCAAGAGGAATCCTTTTGTCAATTCTACCATAGCCACTAGCTCTACTCTTAACCATGTGTTCTCCTTTAGGATGTAACATTCAGATGACTACTATGCATAATGAACACAAGATTTTACCAAGATGCACATAGGGCCCCTGGGTACAGCTGTCCTCTGGACAGAGGCACTAGCAGCCTTTCCCTCAGTCATCCTCTTCCCTGCACAACTCCTAAGTGAAGATGAAGCTAGTGAGAGGATTAACTAAGGCCACACCCAGAAGACAGCCCTCCCCAAAGATTAGCCTAGCCTTTAGTGACTCTTGCTACTTCTAACATCCGTTAGGCACTGGGACTTACCTCTACTACCTGGCAACATTAACTGAAATGCACACCCAACCAATGGCTAGACAACTTGAGCCAACTAACAGCTACAGTGCCTTTTTCTGAGCACTAATCTTTGCCCTAGCCAACCTCCATCACCTAGTAACAGCAACTGCTCAAAGGCCAAGCTTAACCTCCATTTCCCCAGTGTGACCATTCCTATAACAAAATAATCCTTAACAAAGTGGGGTCAGCCCTCTATTTTACATGTATGCAATACTGTATGCATGTGCACATGTGCCACTGCACTTGTGTGGAGGCTAAAGACAACCTGTGAATCACTTTTATCAAGTGGATCCTGGAAATCAAACTCAGGTCACCAGCTTAGTGGCAAGCACCTTTACATGCTGAGCCACCCTACCAATCTGTTATGTACACTTTTTCACTGTTTTGAAACAAAGTCTATAGCCCTGGCTGACCCAGAACAGAGATCCACTTGCCTTAGCCTAGAATTAAAGGCATGCATTACCACATCAGGTCTATCATGCACCTAAAAGACTGGAGACCAGATGTTCCTGGTAAGCACTTCGGTTTCCCCAGCATGTGTACACCACAGTGAATACACTGCACACCTAACAAAGGCTGTGGTCAGAAACTGCCTTCTCAACAGCAAGGTTCTGGTCGAGCCCCTCTTCCAGTTCTCTCCCACCAGGGGCCATGTCATGGTTTTGTGGAATATTAACAATTTCACTTCCTAAGTGGTTTTAAGGTTTTTTTTTCCTACAAATTTAACATAATTTATAAATATGTCTTTTCACTAACTCTACTTTGTCACACACCAGCACCTTTACAGTCTAGGAAGACTGGGTGCTGCAAATTTGGATCTATGTTTCCTATACATTGCAAAGTAAGATGCACAGATATAAGCAACAATGGATAGCCTTGCATTACCAAACTTGCATTAGCATTAGGCTCTTCACTCATTTTCTTTCTTCCTCCCTCCCTTCGCAAGCAAGGCTGCATTGCTCAGAAGCGGTTTCTCTTTCTAGTTCCAAAAGACAGCACTTCACCATGAGTTTAAACAGAATCTACACACGTATTATTTACTATGTCTACTTTTAACATACTTTGTGCACTTCTAAACACCTAGAAGGACTAGATGTTTCAGATGAGGACATGAATTTGTCCCCTATATACATAGTAGTGCTGAAACCACACACATGTAACTAGTTAGATCTCAATATGTCTTCTGGTGAGGTCTTTCTGGTCTCCGACTTTTTTTCTCCTTCAGCCCAACTTGTGTCCCATGACACAGGCACCCGTCACTTGGATGATACACTTTCACAACTCTTCAGAAGAGAACCTTGCTATGAACTAACAGAGTATACAGAATGTGTGAGTTTACTAACTACTTTTGTCATACATTGGCAACCTCTTTAATACCTAGAGACTAGATATCATAGGACTCGTTTGTTCACTATGTACAATATATACAGCATAGCAAAGTTACATGAGATGCGCACAACACACAGGGGGATGGGTAAGCTAGAAATGTCTAGCACACAAATGGAATCTTTTTGCAGTTCCTTCCCTCCCACCTCCTCAATCCACTGACAAGCACAGCTGGTAGGCTGTTCTCAGAGGCGGGCTAACAATTCTACTTCTACACACAGCATTTCTCCAGTTTAAAAAACTATATACACAAAATATTATTGTACTACCTGTACATTTAAGTGTATCAAGCACTTTCAGATATCTAAAAGACTAGATGTTTCATGTAAGAACTTATCTGCTATTGACATGGCACTGGTAAATAAAACTATGCAAAGCAATGGTTATTATCTGAGGTATCTTCTAAATATAACCATTTGGGCTTCGACACACTTTCTTCTCCCTTCAAACCAATAGACAAATATAGGTATGTGTAATGCTTAGATACAGCTGAGCAAATCCTATCCCCAAGCCATTTACAGAACAAAATTCTCTATGAATTTTAACGGTGTACACTATGTGCTAAATTTACTACATTGTCATACATTGGCAACCTCTTTAACATCTAGAGTCTAGATGTTGAAAATTTAGACATATTTGTCCACTATATACAGTATACACACAGCAAAACAAAATGCAAGAATATAAAAATGGCATCTGAAAAGGTCCCATATACACACACACTACATGGCCGTTGTCACTGCCTCCCAGCACCTCCTCCAAACCCCGGAGCAAGTAAAGACAGCACTGCTCAGAGGGGCTCATCACCCCACTCCCCAAAGACAACGACTCATGAGTGTTTGCATAAAGATATTTACAAAGTGATATTTCACTACCTCTACATTTAACATACGTTGGGCACTTCTTTTTTTTTTTTTTTGATTTATTTATTTATTAAATATATGTAAGTACACTGTAGCTGACTTCAGACACTCCAGAAGAGGGCGCCAGATCTCGTTACGGATGGTTGTGAGCCACCATGTGGTTGCTGGGATTTGAACTCTGGACCTTCGAAAGAGCAGTCGGGTGCTCTTACCCACTGAGCCATCTCACCAGCCCACGTTGGGCACTTCTAAACATCTAGATAGACCAGATGTTTCAAGTAAGGACTGTTGTCCACTATGTACATAGCAGTCAGTAAACGGGCACACGTGACAAGAGTAATTAAAACTTTAACACAAAATGTAAAAAAAAAAAAAAAGTATTGTTCTACTAACTCTACTTTGTCATACACTGGCAACCTCTTTAACATCTAGAGTGACTAGATGTTGTAAATTAGGACCCCTTTGTCCTTTACATACACTATGTACACAGAAAAGCCAAACAAAATGGGATAGTGGGGATAGTGGTTTCTTTCCACCCACGGACCACAGTAGCTTAGAGCTCTGGATTTCCTTCTGGGAACCAGGGCACAAACACAATGCGGTCAACTCAGGAGAGGTTTGGCTTTTCTTCTCCAAACAATAATTCAAATGAATCCTAACAAAAAGGTATTTACAGCATGTTTTACTACTTATAAAATATGGCAGGCACTTCAGAGCAGCTAGAAAGACATTTCCCCCAAAACCTGGTATTTTCAAACACACTCAAATACACACACACACACAGGCACACACGCAAACATGGTGTGGGGGGTAAGAAATGAGGACTAAAATGCGCACACAATACAATAGGATAAAAAAGAGAGAGACACGTCTTCTTCACATGACCAATCTGGCTCTGGGCCTCTTCCTCCTCCTGCTGGATCCTCTAAGGTACTGAACAAACAGGGACGAGTGTCGCTCCTGGGTCTTTCTAGAGGCGGCCTAAACAATTTCACTTCAAAGTCACTTGCAGAAGACGTGTCCACGATCTTCTTTTTATGGCGACTGGGTATCCACGTCATCTCCTACCTCTCCTTTACCCTGCGTCGGCAATCTCTACAGTTAGACGTCCAGATTTAGCCAGAAGTCTAAAAAGGGTCGGGGGAAAGGTTGAGAGCAGCTTTTTCATATTATATACACAGGCCTTCTACGGCGACAGCGTTTCCGATTGGCCGCTTGCGGTTGTCGCGTCTCGGCTTCTCTCTGGTGGAGGGAAGACCCGCGGCCCAAGGATGATCGTTCCTCTCGCCGTGATTCCGGGCCCCGCTCACCTTCGTCCAGGTCCATCCAGGCCTCGGTTCATCCAGGTCTGCGTGCTCGGCCACGGGCGGGCCTCCCGTCCCGTGCCGGCGATGGCAGAGTGTTCTTGCTCAGACCCGCCGCCTCAGGCCGCAGAAGCCCCGAAGGCCCAGCCTTGGCCTTCAGGTGGCCGCCATTCTTCCCACCACGCCACGCTCGCCGCCACTTTCGAGGCGTCCTCGAAGGCCTGGCTGGGGCTCCTCGTGGGCCCGGCCCTGGAGAGCAGGGCGCCGGTGGAGTCGGGGAGGCCGCCGCCTTGCAGGCGCATCGTTGGCAGGGCAAGAGTCGCTGCGGAATGGCCGCGTGGCTTGGCCGGTGGCTGCCTCGAGGGCGAGGGCTCCTGGCGTCTGCAGGGTAGGGACCGAGGCTGCTCCTGGGCCCCTCCGGCTCACCCGGCGCAGGCCGAGGCCATGAGGGGCCTGGGGTGAAGAAGGCCGCACTCCCGAGCTCGCTGTGCTCTCTGCCGGAACTCGCAATATTATATCTTTAGAACAGAACTTAGAACAAGAGCTCACTCAATCTTTACTCTCTTAAGTGAGGGAAAACCAAAATATTCTGAGAAACAGGGTAAGATATGACTTACAAGTCCAGACAGGGAAGAGAAACTGAAAACCAAGAACACAGATGGAAGAAGATAGGAAACAGAAAGCAGAAAATGGAGAAAGAAAAAACAGCTGCATGTAAACATGAAGCACGGACGGCGCCACCCCACACGAAAAGTGGAGCAGCTGAAGAGAAACCTTTCTTGTTCTCCCAGGAACTGTCCTCTTGCAATGGGGTGTGAATAATGAATGCCAGAACCCCAGGTCCTAGCAGCCTTTGCCTCCAGGGACACAGCCCTACGAAGACCTGAGCTGTAGATTAGACAGATAGACAGAGAGCCTGGCTCCTCCACAACTCCATAGAGCAGGAGCAGTCATTGACACCAAAGCCAGAAACATGTTGGATCACCAGAGTAAGGGCAGCAGACTTCCTCATTGTTCAATGCACTTAGCAGTGGCTGTCAGCAACTGAAAATACAATGAAGATTTCACCAAATAAAGAAATGGGGTACTTATTATTAATTGGACCATGCATTGCTGAGGAAACTGGTCCAGTGGACTACCAGGTCTGAGAAGTTTATGTAAGTAGAAGACCTCATCCAGAGACCAGCTCACCTTTCAGCAGAAGACAAATTGGCTATTACTCCTTTCTGTGCTTTGATTTATCCTCAGTTTTATCACTCACTTTATTAAGGATAAAATTTATGAGACGAAATGAATATGTAAAAGACAGGCCATACCTGTACAAAGTCACTTATAATTAAATTTATCATACTTCCTGCTGGGTCTGATTCATTAAAAAGAAACAAATTATGCTGGGATAATATATTAGTCTCCAGCTCCGTGTAGTTAAAACAGCCAGAGCAGTGTTTTAAAGCCCACTCGGGAGGCAGAGGCAGGCGGATTTCTGAGTTCGAGGCCAGCCTGGTCTACAAAGTGAGTTCCGGGACAGCCAGGGCTACACAGAGAAACCCTGTCTCGAAAAACCAAAAAAAAAAAAAAAAAAAAAAAGCCCACTCCATTTGGAAGTCAATTGAGGAATGCCCTGTAGAAATAAGGGAAAGGGCTGGAGAGATGGCTCAGCAGTTTTAAGAGCACTGACTGCTCTTCCGAAGGTCCTGAGTTCAATTCCCAGCAGCCACATCTGTAACGAGATCTGGTGCCCTCTTCTGGAGTGTCTGAAGACTGCTACAGTGTACTTAAATATAATAAATAAATAAATCTTAAAAAAAAAGAAGGGAAAAAGAAATGCCTTTGATAGATTGTGAGTGAAAGTATAATGTAAAAACAAAATTCTAGGACTTTAGGCCCAGGCTTGAGAATGTGACCTCTGTGACTTAATGCTCCAAGATATGCTAATCATAAAACAGATAGCGACATTCCTCCACCCAACCGCTTCCTGGGTTCAAAGAGTGTTCATTCAAAGAATGTGCTATTGTTAGGGGCTCTTAAAAACTGTCTTGAGAGATAACCCTAAGAATTACCAGGTATTTCTTGTGACTCTTGTGACTTTACACTTCCTTGGGACTCTTAACTGGTATCTTTGGTATTTTCCAACAACGCCCTTCCCACTTCCTTGAGTTGTGGTTTCTTCCTTTAAATATCCCCTTACCCAGCTACTCGGGGTGCCAAGGTCCTCTACCCCTGAATGGTGTATGACCGTGGGCCCGAGAGCGCTCTTAAATAAAAGTCCTCTTGCAGTTTGCAGCAAGACCATTTCTTGTGAGTGATTTAGGGTGTTGCCTCTCCTGAGTCAGAACGTGGGAGTGTCCTCACGTTGTGGGTCTTTCAGTGAGCTCACTTTAAAAAGCACATAGCGGAGCTGGAGAGATGGCGCAGTGGTTAAGAGCACTGACTGACTGCTCTTCCAGAGGTCCTGAGTTCAAATCCCAGCAACCACATGGTGGCTCACAACCATCTGTAATGAGGATCCGATGCCCTTTAAAAAAAAAAAAGCATATAGAAAGTTCCTATATGTGGAGTTTATAACCACACACAGAAAGACATCTTAAAGGCTACAGTGAAAACACTACACATGGATGGAACTGTTATAGAGTTGGCTTCATAGGCTTCTTTGAAGCATTTGACTCCAATAAAGAAACTCACAGATTCTCCCTCAGGAATTTATATCCTTGACACCAGGGAAAGGGAAAGGTTGGTTTCCATGTTATCCCTACAGGTAGAGGCTAGACACTCAGTGCCTAGCCTGCCTCAATGCCTGTTCAGTCCAAAAGCCTTGACTCCACCCCTTCTCTCAAAAGATCCATTATTTTGTCGATACAACTACAGTATTTTCCTGGATACTATATTATGGAGAAGGGGAGGGAGGGAGGAAAGGAGTGAGGGAAAAGGAGAGATGGAGGGGGAGAAGGAGAAGCAGCAGAAGAAGGAGGAGGAAGAAGAGGAGGAAGAGGAGGGAGAAGAGAAGGAGGGAGAGGAGGAGGAGGAAGAGAAAGAGGGGGGAGAGAAGGAAGGGGAGGAGGATGGAGAGGAGAAGGAGAGGAGGAGGAGGAGAAGAGAGTTCATCTTTATGTATGAGGAGGGTCACAGCAAGGTGAATTGACCCTCATACTTCAAAGTGGATAAAGTCACTGTCTTGTTTCCTAGCACTCCCACAGCTCAATTACTCAATTACTTTTGTAAAATTTCTTAAAGATGTCAGTAGTGTTCTAGAGTACAGCAGAGAGATTTGAACCTATGGCTTCTGGGACAGCCAGAGCCAAGTTTGGATTTGAGCCTTTGCCCTTGCATTCTGCACATCTCTGATTCTCAGTTCTTTAAAAGGAATGGGAGCTGTGGCTGTGGCTCGGGAATAGAGCACTTGCTTAGTATGTGTGGGCCCTGGTGTCTACCTTCAGCACTGAAAAAAAGTACATAGTACTTAACTTGCATATCATTGAAAGGATGGTAGATGCCTGAGGCAGCAGACAGCACATAAATGTGACATGTAAAGAGGTAGCTATTGACATTATAACCATCATCATCACCATTATCATCATTGCCATTATTATCATCGCCATTATTGTTCTCAGTCATCATCATCATCAGCACGTGCTTCCCCACTCTGATTCCGATACACATCAGTAGCGGAGGGAAGGGGTAAAGTCATATCTCTTTAGAGCAGAAAACTGCAGCCATAGAAGCCCCCATGCTGGAACTGAATTTATTTTTAAAATCTGGACTCATCAACTTCGAGCAGTATGGAAATGGAAGCATCAAGGGAATTCTTAAAAACAGCGAGTTTTCAACTAAAATCAGTTGAAATCCAGTCTTTTTCTACACAAAAGGGTCGACTTAACTTCCTGACGATCTATGAGGGTTAAATTATAAAAATATTCTAAACCTTTCACATTTTCATTTTATTTTTAATTAAAATATAATTACATTATTTCCCCCTTCCATTTTTCCTCTTTCCCCCTTCTCAAACTGATGGCCTCTTTTTCTTTTATTACTATTGTTATATTTATATAAATGTATAAATTCAACCTGATGAGTCTATTCAGTGTTGGTTATTTTTTTATGATTTTAGGGTGAATCACTTGGCACTAGATAGCCAGTTTGGGGCTCATCCCTGGGAGAGACTAATTCTTCTTCTCTCAGTGGTCATTAGTTGTCTATAGTGCTTTGTTTAGGGTTGAGGCCCTGTTAGCTTTCCCCATCTATGCTGCTATCCATTGATGTCACCACTGTTCAGGTCTTGCTTAAGCAGCCACGTTGAAGAGACTTCATAGGTGTAGCCTCTCTGACAGTTCTATGAGACACAATTGTTGGGAGCTATTAATACAACTCTTGATCTCTGAATTGGGCCTCTCCCCACGAGAAGAAAAGGGGGTCAAAAGCGGGCCACGGACACACCGCTCCGAGAACAACCACAGATTGTTCCAGCCCTAAGTCAGCGCCGGATGTCCTGACCTCAAGATACCCTGATACCGCCAAGTTCCTGCTTCCCGGTGTAACTGCCTAAAGAATGTGCAATTCTATTGCCCCATCTCTCCTGCTGAGAAGTACTTCCCCTTTTGCTTGTGCAATTCTACTGCCCCATCCTTCCTGCTGAAAGGCACTTCCCCTTTTGCTTGTGCATTTAAACCTTGGGCCTTTCTCAATACAGTGGAGCTTTGATGCAATTCAGAACGGTTCCTGTGTCGTTATTCGCACAAGGCCCTCGTCTCTCTCTACCCCCCATTTGGTTCTTAGGAGAAAGTCCCCTTGAGACCCTCGAATAACTGGACCTGCTGGATGGGTCACACAATCACGCAGCAGACTTGCTGGTCTTCTCTCTCCTACAATCTTCCCACCTTCTCTTCTATGATTTACCCTGAGACTTAGGTGCTGAAGCTGAGTTGTAGATGTGTGGGTTGAGGCTGGGCACCCCACAATTAGTTGTCCACTATTCTGGGCCTTTGAGTTCAAGTTCAGCATTCCAGCATGGTCAGGTTCTGATGAAAGATCTATTTTAGGCTGGAGTTGGCAAATTTCAAGTTGATTTCTATGTGGTAGGAAGACAGTGTTATAGAAATGGTATTCTAAAGTCTCTTGAGTCAATTTGTCCTGCCTACCCTGGGGAAAAGATGAGTAGAAATGTCAAGAACAGAGAAGAAACCCAAAGCAACTGTGGTCATTTATTTGTGAGACAGCTTTATCTTTAATGAAAGAGAGTCCTGATCACAGCAGGTGATGGAGAAGTCCAGGTAGACAGGAGAACTGGAGGAAAGTCTGAGACTGGGGGATTGGCCATGTGATTCTTTCAAGTTTTCAGAATTGAAAGATTCGTAATTAGTCTTGAGAAGTGAGTTTGGGGGGTGGGTAAGAAGAATCAGGGCACAGAGATGCCAACTCCACTTCCTCAAGATGTGTAGGAAGACTCATGGTAGCTCCTGTCAATACTACTGTTAGATCTAGTGGGGAAACCCCACCCAATTCCCAATTCGGCGTGCACCCAAAAAATCATGAAGGACCATCTCTTGATGTAATTACATGAGGATGTTTAATTATGGAGCTCCGGACCGACATGTATCCCACACAGGAGATAACGGATGTCGGCCATGAGGCTTGAAAGCTAGGGGTTTTTATGGGGTAAGGGGCTTAGGGGTGTGGAATTCAGCATAGCGGCACACTATTGGCTTATTCAAACATTATCAGAAAGATCACAGGGCATCAGGACTTTGTTCCTGTGGGCTGGGGGCTTATCTTTGTTCACATAGCGACCAGTTGATGTATGACTTTACCTGGTGTCAAGGGGCAATAGACAGAGGGGAGGTTCCGGCCAGATAGTGTTGACTTAGATAATATAGCCGTGCTGGTTCTTACATACCTTTTTTATCTTTACAGTCAAGATGTTCTTAGGAATGCCTTAACAACAGCCCTGCCCTGGCATGCCTGGGGGCTGTTCTGCTTTGTTCTCAGTCCCAGGCCAGGGCCGTGGGCTCCTAAACTCACAAGTTACAATATTTTATTTTCCTTCATTCCCCTCTTTTTCTACTAAGTAATTCTAATCTTAGAATTTAAGAAGTCTATATCTCTATGTGGAGAATACTGCATTTACTCTATCTTTAACATGGGAACAAAAACAGAATAAGGAGGATTAGTAAACAGAACTAGGCAGGGACCCTTTTAGCGAGGCTTGAGGGTCTGGGCATGATGTAGGTGCACGTAGATCAGATCTCTGGCTGGAACTGGTGAGATGTCCTTGGGGTACTCTGCTCATTTGTTGTAGCCAGTTGTGACCAGACTTTTTTTCTGCACCACCTGTAAGCCTTTTAACTTAGCATACAGATCATTATTATAACAACATAGGTTTAAACACATCATTTAAGACAGTGATGAGCATAGGAGCCTCATAAAAGATCTCAAAAAGAGTAAAACTGAATCAAGAGGGAGTATTTCTAGTTTCAAATAGGGCATGGGGAAGGAGCACCCAGTCTGTGCCAGTCTCCTTGATTAATTTTGTCAAGGTCTGTTTAGAGTTTTAAACTAATTTATTTTTTCTGTCTATCCTGAGCTCTGAGGTCTGTACACACAATGCAATTTTTATTTGACCTTTAAATACTTGGCCACACCCTGACTTACCTGGGCAACAAAGGCAGGGCCATTATCTGACACTATTGCTTTTGGCACTCTGAACCTTGGAAAATTTTTCTTTTTTTTTAAAATAATCTTCTTGATGACTATCTGAGCAGTCTCATTTTTACAGGGAAAAGCTTCTATCTGTCTTAAGAACGTTTACAAAAACCAGAAGGTATTTATACACATATTTTTCTCAGTAAAGCCTATTTCCCAGTAGATGTTAGGTCTGTCTTCTCATGGGAGGACTAGTTTTCTTTTTTCAGTTTCTACTATTTTATACAGGGTTTCTTTTACCAGTCTTAATTTGTCTATAACTTGATAGCTTTTTGACTGTCAGGATCATTGCTCTTTGGGATGCCTGTTTGGCAGTTAGATTTGCCATCTGATTTCTTTTAGCCACAGCATCTTAGGTCTTTCTCTGCAGATGTCAACAGGTCTCTTTGTCTGTATATTGCTACATACAGTGGCAAAAGCATACCTGCTGTCAGTGTAGACTTCTCTTTTGTCATTTATTGAGCTTGTATCAAAGCCACAAGTTTAGCTTTCTGGGCTGAAGTCCCTTCAGGGAGGCTGCTGGCCTAGATCACTTGCTTTCTGTCCACCACTGCACTGCTGTCCCCGCCTTCCACTTACCTTCAACCATGAGGCTACTGCCATCCGTGTACCAGCTCAAACTCTCAGGCCAAGGCTGATCTGATCCTTCAGATCATTTTGAGTATCAGTTCCTTCTGCCAGAATGTCAGAGCAGTGATGAGTAGGTGAAGTCTCGGCAGGTTATCAGGGGGAGCGAAGGTCACTAGTTCAGTCAACAAAAAGCTCTGATAATGTGTCCATCAGTCAGGGGATCGGTTGGATAATGTTTTCAAGAGCGTTAGTCAGCCATCGGTCAGGGGGGCCTGAACCACACTTTTTAGGGCATGTGCCAAGGTTTGTCTCAGAGTCAATTTATCTGCGTCCTTGACCAGAAGCCACCATGTGCAGACAAGCAAGCCATCTTACAGTCACTAGGTCTAATTTTTTACAAGTATACCACAGGTCTTTTCTAGGGTCCCAATCTCTGAGTAAGAACCTCTTTGGCAAAACCGTTGTTCTCAGTCACATCTAGGAGTCCCAAATCTGGGGACAACATTAGGGAAGTCTTAATAGCATCAAAGGCCATCCAAGATTGTTCTTTATTTTTCTATACGAAGGGCTGTTTATCTCTTTAATTTAGCAAAATCTGGAATCTACAATTTGCAAGCCCAGGAACTTTTCTAGCTTGTTTTGCACTGGTTGGTGGAGGAATATGAAACAGTCTCTTTTCTAGCTGCTTCAACAGGTAGGCCACCGGTCTCTTCTAAGGACTCAGCTTCTGTGTTAGCACTCCTTTTGCTATTTCTTTACTTTTAGCCATGAACAGGTGAAGGATTTGGTCACGAGGGGGGCTCCTCTTCTTTTTGTTAGGGCAGTTTCTCACTCAGTGCTCTTTTTCTTTACAGTAAACACATTGATCTTTAGCCAAAAGTTTTTTTTTTTTTTTTTGATGCCAGGTACTAAGTTTTCTAGTTTCCCTGACTTTTGTGGCCAGCATTTCATTTTTCATTTATCTTATCCTTTTTTAATTTTCTGGCTTCCTATTTCTTACAGATTATTTCTAAGTGCTAGCATGTGCCACTTTACTAGGTTCTAGTCTTTGTCATTTACTTCTCTTTGCTCCTGTTTTTAACTGCAATGGAGATTTCATATAATCTTCTCTCTATATATATATCTTTTTGTTCCTCCTCTTTGTCTTTGCTTTCTTTGGATATTATCTAATTATCACATCTTTATTCTGTCACTTATCTTCTCTCATAGTTTGCCTCTACCCTGGTTTATCTTTCTGTCTCACAGCACATCTCTGATTCTGACTCTGGTCTCTGTCTTTGTCAGCCTCATTTTATTGGTTCCTCTTCTAAATATCTCTCACTCAGAGTATCTCTCTCATCTCAGAACTCTTTAATTTCCTTTAACTCTATTTTTACCTCTCTTCACTGTTAACCTATCTCTTCTGAGTCTGCTGAAGCTTTGCTCTATCCTTCTTTTGTTTCTCTTCCTCTGCACTTTCTTACCGACTTACGCTAACTTTTTTACTGACTTACCCTGTCCTTTTCTTAACTTCTGTAACTTTCTATTACCTCGGTCAGATTGTTGGGGCACTTTCTAGTCCCACACAGACGAGACCCTCATCAGAGCCTGGCAGTTAGACTCGCAGGTGCTCCTTACCTTGGACAGAGCCCTAAATGGGCGGATGCCTCCCTCACTGGAGCTTGAAACAGACTCACTCCAAGCAGCTCAGGGCCGGGCCGCCTGAGAAAAGGAAACTTCAGAGCAGAGAAGGGAGTGCATCTCTCACAGCTGGCTGCACTGGCATTTATCTTAAAGTGAAAGCAGAGACAGGATGCAAGGAACAGGGGAATGAGAAGCAGCCAGGGAACCTGCGGTGCAGGCTCCTGGGAGTGGCAAACACTTGCAGGGAAGGGGGAAGGCGGCAGAGACTGCGACTTAACCACTTGACAGACCCCCGGTGCTTGCTGCACTGCTTGCCCACCTGGCTCGGTCCTTGGAGGGGGCGGCGATGAGGGAGCAGAGGGAGCGAGCAGCCAGGCGAGCACAAGGGACATGCGGGCAAGCACCCGTGCGCAGACTGAGAGGAGCCAAATGAGGGGCAGGCGGCTGTGGTCGACCCCTCCCCCGCTGTTGCAGGCATTGTGGCTGCTCTATGGAGCCAGGCGGGCACTTCCCTCTGGGCTGCGGCCTCTGCGGCTACAGGTCCCTTCCATCGGTCCTGTCTCAGAGGCCGCCCGCAACTCGCTCGTGGGGCACAGATGGCCTCTGTCGCCGCTGCACCTGCAGAACCCAGAACCTCAGCGCCACTGCTGCTGCCAAGGCCCTAACTGCGCCGCCAAAGTCGGAAGTTCTTAGTCTGGCTCTGCGGCTGCATCCCAGAACTCTTCTGAGCAGCCCAGGGCTCATGCAGGGGAGCAGGCCCGTCCGCGGGAAAACAGCGCTGAGTTGTTTTTCCTTAAGTATCACTGACAAATTCCCAACGTCAGTCCAAGTCTACAGTCAGAGACAAAGGGTTAAGACACACAAAGTCTGTCCCATGACAAAAACCACAACAGAAACAAGACAACAACAGCGAAAAAAAGACACCAGTATCTCTAAGCACACTTGTCCATGCCTGGACTTGTACAACCAGCCAAACGCTATTTCCTGACAGGGTCGGATTCCACATCGACTCCTGCTCTGGCAGAGAGAGGACCTGATCTCCCTCACTCTGCCAGAGGACAGTCAGTCCTTTCTGACTGTCCCTCACCCTGGGCACTTCCTCCAGGGTCTCCCTTGGAACGTCTTCCACAGGGTGCAGCCTGTGGGGCCATAGATCATCATCCTCCCACAGCCACTAGGGTCCTCATGGTCCACAGTGGCAGCTGCCAGAATACAGAATACCAGAACTGGTAACACAGGTGGGACTCAAACCCACAATCTCAGAACTGAAAAACCAAGACACAAATTCAACGGTGCCACACTTAGACACTTAGACAACAGACAACATACAAGACTCACACAAACAAACGTACCTCCAAAGGGTCCTTCGGGGTTCCTGGGTGTCACACAGATCTCAGTGGAACCTCCAAAATGTTAGATCTAGTGGGGAAACCCCACCCAATTCCTGATTCGGCGTGCACCCAAAAAATCACGAAGGACCATCTCTTGATGTAATTACATGAGGACGTTTAATTACGGAGCTCTGGACCAACATGTATCCCACACAGGAGATAACGGATGTTGGCCACGAGGCTTGAAAGCTAGGGGTTTTTATGGGGTAAGGGGCTTAGGGGCGTGGAATTCAGCATAGCAACACACTATTGGCTTATTCAAACATTAACAGAAAGATCACAGGGCATCAGGACTTTGTTCCTGTGGGCTGGGGGCTTATCTCTGTTCACATAGCAACCAGTTGATGTATGACTTTACCTGGTGTCAAGGGGCAATAGACAGAGGGGAGGTTCTGGCCAGATGGTGTTGACTTAGATAATATAGCCCTGCTGGTCCTTACATACCTTTTTATCTTTACAGTCAAGATGTTCTTAGGAATGCCCTGCCCTGGCATGCCTGGGGGCTGTTCTGCTTTGTTCTCAGTCCCCAGCCAGGGCTGTGGGCTCCTAAACTCACAAGTTACAATACTTTATCTTCCTTCACTACCATCTGGCAAAGCACTTCCTTCTCCAACATAACCTTGGCCAACACAAGCATATATCTTCATTTCATATATTCTTCATTGTGTGAAAGGAGCAAATAAAACAGTGTAAATAGCCGGGCATGATGGTGCACGCCGTTAATCCCAGCACTTGGGAGGCAGAGGCAGGCAGATTTCTGAGTTCAAGGCCAGCCTGGTCTACAGAGTGAGTTCCAGGACAGCCAGGCCTATACAGAGAAACCCTGTCTCGAAAAACAAAAACAAAAACAACAAAAGAAAAAAAAAGAAAAAAAACAGTGTAAATAAATATAAAAAAACTTGTACACAATGGAAAACAAATGACCCAGTTGGACAATACTCTGACAGTTATTACAGAGCAAGTAAATATACCAGTGCTTCAAGAGCACATAATAATAGAAAAGTTCATTCCTTAGTGATAGCTATTATTCACAGAGTTGTGTGTGTTCAGAACAAGATTTAAAAAACCAAGAACATCATAATTTGTATGAGCCAAACTGACTCTGCTCTGGTTTAAAGTAATGCAATCTGAATCTGGATCATCATTCAGCTACTATCTTTAAAACTGACAGACAACTCTTTCAACTATTTATTTGTTTGGGTTTTTTTGTTTTGTCTTTTTGTCTTTCAACTATTTACATTGCACTGATAAGATATTCAAAATTAATTCCTCAATTTAAATGCCTCCCAGATGCAAGATATTGAAGGATTCTCCCCATCACTAAAGAACAATAAACACAGTACAATTAAATGCTGTGGCAAGAAAGTCTTAATAAAATGTTTAAAGGCTACTGATTCATAGAATTATATTTGAGATTTAAAGTAAATTCTGACTATAATATAGTCAGGTGTGATGTTGAGATTTTATGCTTAAATATTGATCTAAGAGACAGGATTCTAGTTAGAGGAATGGGTGATAAAGGTATGTCTTTGACTGCATGGCTATAGCATAACAACCATTAAATCCCTTTGCCGAACAGCTGGTAGGAAACTTGCTGACTTCATTGAAAAACATAGAATAGCAACCTTTGCATTTTGATTTAAAAAAATGCTGCAATATCATGTGATTATATTACATTAGCACATGCCAGAACTGGTACAATGCTATATGCACTGTAAGAAGAAACCTACAGCAATTCCTTGACTCCTGTCCAGATATAATTTT
Source organism: Mus caroli (assembly GCF_978045245.1). Classification (NCBI taxonomy): domain Eukaryota; kingdom Metazoa; phylum Chordata; class Mammalia; order Rodentia; family Muridae; genus Mus; species Mus caroli. The sequence goes on along the minus strand of NW_028227270.1, from coordinate 53,320,311 downwards.
AAAATGGCAAAGGGAACAGTACACATGTGATTAAAATGAGTATTCTATTATCCTGGGTTGTCCAGGTAAGCCCAAAGTGATCATGGGAGTTCTTGTTAGAAAGAGGTCAGGCTGGGCACTGCAAAATGACAGCATAGGACTTTCCAGGATTGGTCTACTATAGAAACAGCAGTTAGAACAACTGTCGTTCTTGGGCATATAGCACTCCTTCCCACATTGGCTCAGCACTGAGGACCCTGTCATCTTGGAGCTCACCATTCCTGAAGGCCCTGTGTAGCCGCCTGCGGCCACACTAACTGAATTCCTGAGTGGGAGGCCGGAGCTGTATGGAAGAAAATGGCGAGAGAAATAATGGAGACCAAGACAGTTTTTTTCTGATCAAGGCCCAAAGTTTACTAAGAGTATGTGCTTATGGGGGAAGGTGGGGGGGAAGGCCCAGCCCCCGCCAATCCATTCTAGATGTCTGTCCCAGCCTGTAGGTGATCTGTGGGACAAAACTGGTTTGGCAAGTAGGTGTAAATTACTGGATTGCTTGGTGTCTCCATATCTCAAGGGCCTCTCAGCAGGTGCCAGTGTCTTGGAGAAGAGCAGTGGGGGAGGCTACAGCCCTGTCCACAGCAGCATCTACCCACTGGGAGAGCACATGCATCTCAGAAACCCTAGTATAACTTGTTCCCTACAGCCTACTACTTGCCATCTCTGAGAGGAAGCGTGTAGCCTGGCCTGCTGCAAAGGGGAGAGAGATTTCAGAGGTTTGCCTGGCAGGTTCTAAAGTAGACAACAATAGGAGAAATAGATAAAGTAAAGAGCAGTGGGGGATGTCATTAAGCTCAGAGTTCTACTGAGCTGCCTCTCCACTTGTGGTCAGGTTTCTGGATGCTGACCTACCTACCAGGTAAGGTATACATAGTAGGTTCATGGGTAAGGATTCAGCGGGGCAGAACTGTTCTTTGTAGGAATCTATCTCCCAAGAGAAACTTGTAGGTTTTTCTTCCTTGTTTCTTCCTTTGGAAGGAAAAGAATCCTCCTGCTCTGACATCTTCCTTCAAGGAGAAAGCTCTGTCTCCTCTATTTCTAAAAACCGCTGACCCTGGGAGACAGTGGCAAGCTGCTCCGGGAGTGAAGGCTGCTGCCCTGTTTCTCACACTTCCATCTACTTGGATCAGAACTCTGTTTGGTGCTAGGGACAAATATGAGTTAAACTTTAACAATATTTATATAACAGGTCATTGCTATGAAAACCATTACTTGCCGGGCGTGGTGGCGCACGCCTTTAATCCCAGCACTCGGGAGGCAGAGGCAGGCGGATTTCTGAGTTCGAGGCCAGCCTGGTCTACAAAGTGAGTGCCAGGACAGCCAGGGCTACACAGAGAAACCCTGTCTCGAAAAACCAAAAAAAAAAAAAAAAAAAAAAAAAAAAAAAAAAAAAAAAAAGAAAACCATTACTTGGTTAGATTCCCAAAGAACTAAGTGTAATACAATGCAACCCTGATAAGTTATTTCATCTGACATCAGGCTCCAATCTTCACAATGGATATCATTCTCCTTGAAATTCAAAAGTAGTAAGCAGATCATTCTGTAATCTGTCTACAGAGAAACGAGGTCTTGACATAAGATAAGCCCTTCGTTTCCACTGGCATCCTATTCTGTAGCAGTGTAGGACTCCACATCATGGATCCACTCATATGATGTTTAGAGAAATGGAACAGAATCCTGTGCAGAATCCAAACCACATCCTAAAAAAACAGGATGGATTTATTATTGGTTTCTTAAAAAAAAAAATCTATCTAGCAGGGAAGACAATACTAAACACACAAGAAAGCCAATATATGTATTAATTTATTTTTTCCTATAAGTGAAAAGAATGGGCAAGCATGAGAAAGAATATCCAAGAAGGACCATTAGGACCAGAGGACAAGGACAACTGCTGAAGGGATGCTTATGTAGAGATGGGGAGGGAAGGAGGCATGTGGAGAGAGAGGGAATGGACTAGTCATGGCGAGCAGCAGGTGCCAAAGTTCTCAGGTAAGCAACCAGCCATATAGTTGAACATCAGAGTCGAGGAAAGGTATATCAGGTGTTATGAGCCAGAGAAAGGAGTGGACCTAGGTTGTAAAGGACTTTGAAGGATCCGTGAGGGACCAGTAATTCACTCTATATGTAACAGGAATCTTTGGAGGCATAGCAACAGGTGACCAGATAGCAGGAAGCAGAGAGTGTGCTGTGGTGCAGAGAACTGAAGGGTGGGTACAGGTGGATCTGGAAGGCTTGCATCCTAGACATGAGATGTGAGGGAGGGAAGACAGGGTCTCAGTACTGAGCTGAGGGAGAAGGGAAGCTTTCAGCCATCTGAATGCCTGCTCAGAAGACTCTGAGGAAGAAGCAGGTGTACCTAGGAAGAAGCCATGTCCTAGTTCCCAGGAACTATCAGCATGTAGCTCTAAGCAAAACAGCATCAGCATCTCCCCAGATGGGAAAGAAATGCTCTCTGTACCAGGAAATGTAATGAAGCAATTTAATAAAATGGTAGTTTTTTTTCAACTGCTGGACAGGCTGATTTGAAATGTTCTGATGACCCTTTTCTTTCATGGCAAGTGAGAGATATTCCTCTGATTTCAGAGCAACTAATAAAGGCATAGCTTGGGGATAGTAGAGAATGTTGCTCATTATTTTACTTGCTTGTTTTCAGTTGGCTCATCACGTGGGCTCCTATCATATTAACACAATCTGACAAAGGTCATGTGATTGCCTCAAGCATTGTTAACTGGAGTCCCCGTTTGCCGTGCCTAAGGTTCTCTTGTGTGCACCTTGCTCAGAATGAGCTCTGTGCCTTCCCTTCCAATTAAGTAGCAGTAATTATTTTATTTATATCCTGCTCCCATTTAAAAACTTGCCTTGTGTCTTACTGAGGTTTCTATTCCTGCACAATCATCATGACCAAGAAGCCAGTTGGGGAGGAAAGGGTTTATTCAACTTACACTTCCACATGGCTGTTCATCACCAAAGGAAGTCAGGACTAGAGCTCAAGCAGGTCAGGAAGTAGGAGCTGATGCAGAGGTCATGGAGGGATGTTCCATACTGGCTTGCTTCCCCTGGCTGCTCAGCTTGCTTTCTTATAGAACCCAAGACTGCCAGTCCAGGGATGGTACCACCCACAAGGTGCTGCAGACCCTCTGGGCCCCTTTGTCTGCATGGAACGGGTCTCTAGTCACGGGTGGACAAAGCGTCGGATGAGTGACAAACAGACGCACACAGGAGAGGTCGTGTGGAATCTGAATATATTTTTCAAATCAAGCATCAGACTTTTTATGCAGAAGACAATAAGGAAGTTGGGTTACATACCCGCAAGGTACAAATGAGGTAACCGGATGCTTAATGACTCTTACACAGAACAGAGGAATGAAACGCAAAGACTGGCAGGAACTGGGCAATAAAATAACTGAGACAAAGTCAGTCCTATCTAAGGTCGGCTATAGTCTTAGGAGCCAGGTGTGAGATCTTTACTCTCCTTGGGCAAGGGCTTTCACACCCAAGTCATGGTTCTAACTAGGGAGTTCCATTCTAGCTAATCATCTCATGGATAATGCAATACTCTAAAACCACAGCCTGATCTACTTCCTAAACCATTGTAAATTCCTGTATATGGGTGTAACTCAGCTATAGTTCTAAGTATCTATTCTGGTTTCTCCTACGGTCAGAAACTTCTTTCTTCCTTGGTGATGGTAGATTCCTGTGAAGGGCAGTGACCTAACTTTTACTCAAAGTGATAGTGTAATACCAGGTGCAGTACTGAATTCCAAGCCCAAGGTCTTGCTCAAGGACGTTCTAGGACTGTTGGAACACTGGCTTTAGCTAAGTCAGAATTCAATCTTAAAAGGCACTTATAATAGGAAAATACTGAAAGAGAGCACGTGGATCCATACACTAGACTAACGCAGGAATGGAAAATTAATGTATGGGTTAGAGGGAACAACAGACTCCAGGAGGAGAGCTTCCTTGAAGCTCTTTGCCTGATGAGTGACTTTCAAGCCTCTCGGCTTAAGCTGACTTGACCAGAGCGAGTGGCAACAAGGGGCCCTCCCACCATTGATCACTAATTGAGGAAATGCCTTACAGCTGGATCATGGAGACATTTCCTCCCCTGAAGCTCTTTTCTCTGTGTCACAAACAAAACCAGCCAGTACACCTTGTGTTCCTCTACTTCATTTGTCATTTGTCTTTATAAAAAGCACACAACTCAGTGACATGACCTGATGTTTCCATTACAACAACACAATAAATATAGCATTTTTCAGGGATGGCAGTTAGTCAAGAATCTTTACACTATGGGTACACCCATGAAACAAGATAGAGTTTCAAATGAAACTCCAGGCATCAGAACGCCGAGTCACGATGGTTTCTGGCTTGGGTCAGTAATCTCCTTTTCATTGTCAATGCCTCTCAATGATTCCCTTCATTTTGTCTGCTCCAACACTAGATTCCATGAACAGGAGCTTGGGGGCAGGAAGAAGACACCTTTTCTCACAAGGACACATTTGTCTTCTCCAAGTCCTTCTCCTATGAATGAGTTTATAACAGCAAATCTTTTTTTAAAGAACTCACAGGGTGACTGTCTCACTCAAAAACACATCTTCCAATCTACACATATGTATCTAAAGATTAATTCACACCATTGCCTGGATATAGCGGTGCCATTATTTGCTAGTGTTACAGGTGCTGTTCTCACTAAGTCCATTGGAAATGGCAGCTGGGGCAGCATGAGTGATATCACACAGCTTCGGTAGCTCTCTGGCACATAAGATGTGGCTAAAGCAGTCACTAATTAAGAGTGACTTATTAAAGGCAAGGGATGATATTCAAATATATGATGTTCTCAGGAATCCCTAGGAAGTCAGAAGGGGGATGTTTCCAAGTTTCTAGAAGGTCTGGCAATATCTTTGCTGGGATACTACTGAGAAGACAAGCCCATGGGACATAGTTCCACCAAGACACTTAGTCACTCTGGTCACAAAGAGGAAAAGGATGTGTTAACATAATTCAACTCCCTGTTTTGTAGGTCCTTCCACCAACAGTCCTGACCTGGACAGTGTAGGGTTAAATAGAAAGGAATGTGAATTCACTTCAGACTTAGGATGAAGGCACTTAGTTCAAGTTCTGCTTTTTGCAAGCTTGCTCCTCAGAACTGCTTCCTCTTATCTGGAAAGGTCAGCATTTCGTCAATATTCCTCAAGCCAGGCTGAGAAACTGTCAGTATTCCTCAGCCCTGAGAGCTGATTCCCACAGCTATTTTATTCAAGTAGAAGACCTTGTTAGCTGGGGAAAATGCTCCCTCTTCCCTTTAATCAGTCTTTGCCGTAGCAAATGCCCTTAACTGATGGGACATAGAAGCCATGGAATTTCACTTCTGCTGGCTGTTCCTGTTCCCATCTACACAGACTGGGCGGGATCACCAGGGAGATCTTCTTGTGAGGAACCAGTCTTCCTGATGATGTTCCTGCCTGAGCAAACTGGTTAGAGAAGAGCAGCTCCTTTTCTCTCTCAGTACATGATTCCAGACACCCAAGAAAGCAAACTCCCCATTCCGCTCAGTATTGTGGCCCTTCTGCTGTGACTTCAATCTTCTTCTGACAGCATGGCTGCTACTTGCAGCCACCACCTCTGTCTGTATCCCTGTCCTTCAAAACAGGAGGAGAAAGGGGGCCCAAGAGATCAGTTTTGCTCAGCATGCAGCATGTGTGGTGCTGGGACCATCACCTTGTTTATATCTGATCAAAGGGCAGATCTCCAGATGGCAGAGACCCTCCGCCATAGCATGGAGACAGGACTCTGAAGCCCAGTGCCCACCAGAAGGATTGAAGTTCAGGGATGAGACAGAGATGCTCTCAGGGGCTGAGCACCAACATCCAGCTGTGTCTGAAGTTGGAGTCTTCTGCTCCATGCATCAAGCCATTCTGCTACCTCACACTAACCTGAGCTACATTTCTGTCGGGAAAAGGGCCCTTTTAGCTCCATCTAACTCCTCTTCTGTAGATACCACACAGGCAAACAGCTGTCATGGTTCAAAAGGTACCTTCCATTGCACAATCCTACTTAAACTGCTGAGTCTGGTGTGGAGAAAACAGATTAAGTGCGGCTCACATAAAAAGAATGTGCAGCACACTGGCCTGTGACCTCCAGTAGAAGAGATCTGCACATAGATCTGAAGTCTCCATTTAGACATATGAATGGTGGCTTGTCTTAGAAGTCAAATTAACTCACTCACTTCATTTGGGCATTTATTGCCTAGTGTTTTTATCCATGCAAAATAAATTATTTCTTCCGTGAGACATTCTAGACAGGCTGCAGTAAGAGTACACCTCCATCCTGTCCTGTGAGCTGGTGTAGAGACAAAACCCCAGAGTAGGCCCTTCCCATGATGTGCAGCAGATTCCCAAGGAAGCCTTCACCCTCCCCTTCCTTTGTACCCTGCAGGTCACACGAGGACAGCTTCCTCTGTATCCCCTCACACAGTCATTTGTTAGGGCCGATTTATCCTCCCTTAACTATATCAACTTAGAAACAATGAATACGTCTGAGACTTCCAGACAGGCCATGTTTTCAGGTTGACAAGAAAGTCACCTGATTTATAGGTGTTGCCTGAATTCCAGAAACAAATGACAGGCAGTGTCAGGCTTCCAGGGGTAATTTAGTAGCACATCTAGGCTAAGTGGGCTCACACAGAAATTCATGCTGGGCTCTTTTATTTTAAAACTCCTCCTCCAGTATTACTGTATTCCCATTAAAGAGCCTTCAATCTGGTGAAATGGGCCTCATTGCTCCTCCTCCCATACCTGTATTCAGGATTATATAAGAGGAAACACGAAAAGTCAGTCCTCCTTACACAACTGAAATATGCCCCTGCCTTTCCTGGTGGCTGGAAGATAAAATTTCTCCCTCTGCTTAGGGCCTAGCATTTTAAGCTGAAATGAAAAGTAAATTTAAAGGCTACAGTATTTTTGGCTCACAACCAGCTGTGTGCCAGACCACCCACTGGTAAGAACAGTAAGCTAATGAAATTACTGTTGTAAATTATAACTACTTATCAACACTGTTAGAGCCACATTCTGTGATGCATTTTGCTTTCCTTTATTTTTATTTTTTTTTCTGCTAGCTTGGGATGGAGAGGATTGAGTAAACAGATTCCAAGATAACCAGATTATTTTTTACTTCTCTATCCCATAGGGGTTCTCTTAGCCTCAACAGCAACACCTCAACTGGCTAAAATATACAGGTCTGTGAGCTAACTTACCTCAGAAATGGAGACTCAGAATTCTGCTGTCATCTGGGTGTTAGCTCCTCATCTGGTGGAAGGTGGGAAGATAAACTCCACCCATCTGTCCCTTACCAAGGACTCTGTCTCTGAATGTTTCCAACAGCTCTGTCTTAGGGTTTTACTGCTATGAACAGGCACCATGGCTCAGGCAACTCTTATAAGAACATTTAATTGGGCTGGCTTACAGGTTCAGAGGTTCAGTCCATTATCATCAAGGCCGGAAGCATGGCAGCATCCAGGCAGGCATAATGCAGAAGGAGTAGAGTTCTACATCTTCATCTGAAGGCTGCTAGCAGAATACTGGCTTCCAGGTAGATAGGATGAAGGTCTTAACACCATACCCATGGTGACACACCTACTCCAAGAGGGACATACCTACTCCAACAAGGACACATCTTCTAATAGTGCCACTCCATAGGCCAAGGGTATTAAAACCGTAACAAGATCCATCTTCTAATACTTTTCCTTAGGCTATTCAAAGGCATTATCCCTGCTGATCAGCCAAGCCAGAGGTCTAGCCATACCATCTCTGCACACGTTTGAGCTACCAGGAGGATAAGAGGGAAAAGCACTCAGGACAGAAAGTGTCATCATCTCGAGCTTGTGATTTCCTGTCTCAGCTACACATGAGCAAGGCATAGCCTGGGGTAGAGGAATCCCAGTGTGTCCAGAGAACTGTGAGCATAAGGAGACATTGCATCTGGTGGTTAGTGATGCCAGCACCTGACAGAGCATGCAATTATGTATTATTTTTCCCTAGGAGAGAAAGAAGAAATGCAACAAAAAGAAATCTAGACTTGCATAGCACAAGTTCAATCAATACACATTCCAAACATGTATACAGAGCATTAGTCTGTATCTGTCTCCCTTGCCAAGGGAACCCCTCAAAGAAAACCACAGGGCTTTGTGAGGGATACACTAAGAGTCCAGAACAGTTTCCTCCAGTGTCCATCTGTGGAAGATCTGGGGCCTTGGGAATTCCCGTTGCTGTGAAAGTTACTGCCACTTCCAAAACTCCTTTGTGTTAGGTTTGGATACATAGATCTGCTGCTAGGCACTGAAGCAATAATTAAATCAATAAATGAGCCAGAAGTTGGACATCGTTTTTGTCAAAGGTTTTAATAAGAACAACACAGAGACTAGGCAAAAGACAACTTGTTTAAGTAGGAACTATCAACAATGAGTGAGGCCATCAAAATCATTCAATCAAAAACTGAGGACAGAAATGGAGCTGTATGAGCTTTAGTCTGGATTCCCTGGAGATAACTCATTACCCAGTTTCATTCTCAATTCAACAATTTTCTTGCAGTTATTAAGTAAATGAAGATCACCCAAGGTAGAGTAGGCACCTGCTGCTTGTTCCCAGTTTGCTATGCCTTGAGAGGCAGCGTTATCTCTGTTATCTCTGCTATGGGAAAGTGTTGAGAGCAGGTTGGGAACTGGAACACTGCACAGTGGAAATAGGGAAGGGTACCTGGATACCTGGAAGATGAAAGTGGTAGGTTTAAGCAGAGCTCCTACATGATTAGTTTGTGGAACATATTTGGCCTATTCTGATTGATCTTAAATTGGGAAGCACTGACAAAAAAAAAAAAATAGAGAAACTGGGATTGTCATTCAAATCGTGGCCAGAAGAGACAGATCTTTCTTTGGCTTCCTGAAATGTTCAGTAGAGACATAGGGGTGACGGGACAGAACAGGATGGCTTCCTGAGTGGATGGGAAGGTATATGGTGGCTGCCAGACTCAGAGTTCTACCTTGATTAATGGTTCAATCACTGTCTTCCTCTTAAGCATGAGGTCATGGGGGGTGCTCCATCTGAGTCTCTTGAGCACGAGGTCCTGGAGGGTGCTCCGTCTTGGTCTCCTGAGCAAGAGGTCGAGGAGTGTGCTTCCTCTGAGTCTCCTAAGCATGAGATCCTGGAGGGTGCTGCCTCTGAGTCTCCTGAGCACGAAGTCCTGGAGAGTGCTCTCTCTGAGTCTGAGCACAAGGTCCCGGAGGGTGCTCCCTCTGAGACTCCTGAGCATGAGGGCGTGGAGTGTGCTCCCACTGAGTCTCCTGAGCACGAGGTCCTGGAGGATTCTCCCACTGAGTCTCCTGAGCACGAGGTCGTGGAGGGTGCTCCCCTGAGTATTCTGAGCACGAGGTACTGGAGGGTGCTCCCTATGAATCTCCTGAGCACGACGTCCTGGATACTCCCACCTAGTCTCCTGAGCACAAGGTCGAGGAGTGTGCTCCCTCTGAGTCTCCTGAGCACGAGGTCCTGGAGGGTGCTCCCTCTGAGTCTCCTGAGCACGAGGTCCTGGAGGGTGCTCCCTCTGAGTCTCCTGAGCACGAGGTCCTGGAGGATTCTCCCACTGAGTCTCCTGAGCATGAGGTCCTGGAGGATGCTCCCAATGAGTCTCCTGAGCACGATGTCCTGGGGGGTGCTCCCTCTGAGTCTCCTGAGCAAGACGTCCTGGAGGGTGCTCCCTCTGAGTCTCCTGAGCATGAGGTCCTGGAGGGTGCTCCCTCTGAGTCTCCTGAGCATGAGGTCCTGGAGGGTGCTCCCTTTGAGTCTCCTGAGCACCAGGTCCTGGAGGGTGCTCCCTCTGAGTCTCCTGAGCACGAGGTCCTGGAGGATGCTCCCTCTGAGTCTCCTGAGCAAGACGTCCTGGAGGGTGCTCCCTTTGAGTCTCCTGAGCACCAGGTCCTGGAGGGTGCTCCCTCTGAGTCTCCTGAGCAAGACGTCCTGGAGGGTGCTCCCTCTGAGTCTCCTGAGCATGAGGTACTGGAGGGTGCTCCCTCTGAGTCTCCTGAGCACGAGGTCCTGGAGGATGCTCCCTCTGAGTCTCCTGAGCAAAACGTTCTGGAGGGTGCTGCCTCTGAGTCTCCTGAGCAAAACGTCCTGGAGGGTGCTGCCTCTGAGTCTCCTGAGCATAACGTCCTGGAGGGTGCTCCCTCTGAGTCTCCTGAACATGAGGTCCTGGGTAGTGTTCCCTCTGAGTCTCCTGAGTACGATGTCCTGCAGGGTGCTCCCTCTCTGCCCTTTCTCAATCCAATTTTTCCCACCCATTTTACTAACGGTCCACTGCGCTCTAGTGTCACAGAATTTATGGATAGTCTCTATATCGTAAAGGAATTTATTACTTACAGCCTGCAGTCCAACTCCCAACAATGGTCAGTAGCAGCTGTAGAATGGAAGTTCAAGGATCTAGCAGTTGCTCAGTCCCACAAGGCAAGCAGGCAAAGGAGAGAAAGTGAGCCTGCCTTCTTCTAATGTCCTTATATACTCTCTAGCAAAAGGTGTAACCCAGATTAAAGATGTGTGCCACCACACCTTTAATCCCAGATGACCTTGAACTCAGAGATCATCTCGTCTTAATCTTCTGGAATCCATAGCCACTGTGGGTTAAGATCTCCATATCAAGATCCAGGTCAGAAACTTTTATCTCCCAAGCCCCCAGATTTGGGTCATTGGTGAGCCATCCAATTCTGGATTGTAGTTCATTCCAGATATAGTCAATTTGACAACCAGGAATAGCCACTCCATGCGTTCAGAGCCACATGGAGAGAAACAACAGCAGAAGTTAGTTTAAGCTGAAATCTAGCTGAGTGGTTGCCCCAGCAAACAGGACAACAGCCTTCTCCTATCCAGATTTCTCTGTGTCTTTATTACTGAACCTAAACTGGGTCCCTAGAAAGCCCCACAATACTTGGGGAGGCCTGGCTTTCCAAACTAGTTGTCTGTTCTCTTGGGAGATGCAGGCAGACATACTATGGCTCTCCCATATTTAGGAGATATTGTCACAGCTTCATTATCAGACTCATAGATATTCCAAATATGAGCAAAGCTGCTCATGTGGTCTCTTTCCAAGGGCCCGAAGCCCTGGCCCTTCAGAAATGCTGATGTAGCCTTTGCTACACCTTCCCTAGCTTCCCAAGGATGGCCTGAGAGGGGCCACTCAATGGTCTCCAAAGACAACCAGGGTTTAGTACTAAGTTTATTAACCAGGCCAGAGCCAAGTGATCGCATTGGCAACTTAGTTACTTTCCTCCTGCTGTGAAGAGATACCAAGACCAATGCAACTGTTACAAGAAGGTGTTTGATTTTCAGCTGGCTTATACCATTGGAAGGTTAGTACATGGCAATCATGGTAGGGGGATCACCGCATCAGGCAGACAGGCATGTGGTACAACAGTACCCAGAGAGCCTACATCTTATCTGCAGGCAGAGACCCAGAGAGACTGGGCCTGCTGTGAGCTCTTGAAACCTCCTTCAATAAGGATACTCTTCCAATTTTTTAAAAATTACTTATTAATTTCATATATATGAGTACACTGTGGCGGCCTCCAGAAACACCAGAAGAGGGCATCAGATCTCACTACAAATGACTACCACCCTGTGGTTGCTGGGAATTGAACTTAGGACCTCTCGAAGAACAATCAGTGTTCTTAACTGCTGAGCCATCTCTCCAGCCTTCTTCCAGTCATTTTTAAAAGCATCCAAATGCATTGGCCTATAGGAGCCATTTTCATTCAGACCATCACAAGTGGTGATTCCTAACTTGGAAAAGAAGATGTCTTTGTCTAGTGAAGAAGTTAAAATGAGAGTCATCAAAGTCACCTAGCAAGTAAAGACATTTGATGCCAAGCCTGACAAACTGCTTTGATCCCCAAGACTCACATGGCAGAGAGAGAGAACTGACTCCAACAAGTTGTTCTCTGGTTGTGTTATTTATTCATGTGTGCAGATGACAGACAGACAGAAAGACAGACAGACAGACACACACAGTGAGTCAGAGAGATACATGCATACTAAATACAATCTAACAAGTTTTTTTTAAAAGTTAAAACCAGGTGTTTGCATCTTCTAAGTTAAATTTCCTATGATTGGAAAACATGAAGATGCTACTCATGACTGAGGAATGCAAGTCTGTGGGTCCCACAGTTCTTATCGTTATCCCACAGTTTGCAGAATTTAGGGCCTGTAAGCTTAGGTTTGAAAGAACAAAAGGGAAGCATACCACAGCACAGTCAAAGCTGATAAATGGCTCTTAGAACAGAGTTTCAAAGGCAATATTTTTGTTTGTTTGTTTTGTTTTTCCAGACAGGGTTTCTCTGTGTAGCCCTGGCTGTCCTGGAACTCACTCTGTAGACCAGGCTGGCCTTGAACTCAGACATGTGAATGCCTCTGCCTCCCAAGTGCTGGGATTAAAGGCATGCACCACTACGCCTGGCTCGAAGGCAATTTTTGTCTATGTTTATTCTGTACAGATAAAGGTCTTCAATAATTTATATCAACTGTCTTACACAGGAAAAAAAATCATAAGATGACAGACATCAAAAATGTAATGTCCAAACATGGGTTTGAATTTCCTAGATTCTTCGAACTGTGGGATAAAGATAAGAACTTTGGGACACACAGATTTGGATTCCTCAGTCATGAGCAGCGTCTTCATGTTTTCAATCACGGGTAATTTAAGGCAGTAGATGCGAACACCTGGTTTAAACTTTTCAAAATGCCTATTAGATTGTATTTAGTGTACATGTATCTCTCTGACTCAATGTGCCTGTGTCTGTCTGTCTGTCTTTCTGTCTGTCTATCTGTCTGTGTGTACACAGGCTTGGCATCAAATGTCTTTCCTGAGAAATGGCTCAGCAGTTAAGAGCACTGACTGTTCTTCCAGAGGTCCTAAGTTCAATTCCCAGCAACCACAGGGTGGCTCACAGTCATCTGTAGTGGGATCTGATGCCCTCTTCTGGTGTTTCTGGAGGCAACCACAGTGTACTCATATATATGAAATAAGTAAGTAATAATAAAAACAAACAAAATAAAAGATTAGAAGAGTGTCCTTATTGAAGGAGGTTTCAAGAGCTCACAGTAGGCCCAGTCTCTCTGGGTCTCTGCCTCCAGATAAGATGTAGGCTCTCTGGGTGCTGTTGTAGCACATGCCTGTATGCCTGATGAGGTGCTCCCCCTACCATGATTGCCAAGTAATTAAGTAACTAAGTTGCCAATGCGTTCACTTGGCCCTGGCCTGGTTAATAAATTTAGTACTAAAATCTGGTTGTCTTTGGAACCCGTTGAGTGGTCCCTCTCAGTCCATCCTTGAAAAGCTAGGGAAGGTGTAGCATAGGCAAATGTTTACGTCAGCATTGCTGAACAGCCAGGACTTCGGACCCTTTGGAAAGAGACCACATGAGCAGCTTTGCTCACATTTGGAATATCTATGAGTCTGATAATGAAGCTGTGACAATATCTCCTAAATACCGTAAAGAACCTTAGTATGTCTGCCTGCATCTCCCAGGAGCACAGACAACTAGTTTGGATAGTCAGGCCTCCCCAAGTATTGTGGGGCTTTCTGGGGACCCAGTTTAGGTTCAGTAATAAAGACACAGAGCTGGGCCAGTCACTCAGCTAGATTTCAACTTAACCCAACTTCTGCTGTTGTTTCTCTCCATGTGGCTCTGACCGCATGTAGTGGCAAATTGTAGATGCAAATTGTAAAACTAAAGCTAGTTTTTGGCCTCCTGGAGGGGAATTGGCTAGAGAGGTGAAACCTTTCATGATCACGTTGGGCAAACTAAAGCTTCTCCTATTAGAGCTCTGTCAATGCGATCATTACCCTCGGCCAGAGGCCCAGGAAGACCAGAGTGAAACCGTATATGGCCAATATAAAACGGATTTTTCCGGGCAAGAATGATGTTTTGCAATTCTGAAAATAAGGATCCTGATGGCGTATTGAAGTTAAACGTACCACAGGTTTTTAATAAGGGTACTGACTGAGCAACATATAGACTGTCAGTAAAGATATTAAAAGCCTCATGTACAGACTGAAAGACCTTTAGCACTGCTGTTAATTCGGCTAGCTGAGCCGAGAGACCAGGAGTCTCTACGATAACCTGTTGATTATTAATAAGATATCTTAAGGTAATGGGCAATTCCTCTATCTGAGTGATTTTTGTTAAAATTCAGTCCATCATCAGAGTTTCCACATTTATCAATTTTTGAGTTAAGAAGATCTTTTTCTGAGGAGGCCTTCTCTGATAGGCACTCCTCCTGAGATACCACAAGCTCTGCCTGAGGGCAATTTAGCCCTGGAGAAGTTGCATCTTTTATAGCATCATTTACAAGCGCCCAGAGACCTAGGGTAAAATTATCTGTCTGAGCGATATTCAAGGCCTCACCAACTTTCTCCCAGGTTCCACAATCTATCATTTCTACTTTCTTGAACCATGGACAACAGCTATCTATCTTATCTAAAAAGTTTCTTACTAATTGTACTTCAAGCCTTACTCCTCTGGCCTGAAACAACTCCTGAAAACTAAAAACAAACGCCTGATCCATGACTTTAAACCCTTCCTTCTTCCACCTAAGCAGCTTTCTAAAAAGCTGCGGCACACCGCCTGTCTCCATATCTAGTTCCGATTAAGGAGCTGCTGACCCCAAGCAGAAACAGTGTTGGGTTAGCACTGATTCAAACTTGATTTGTATCCTACCGCATCCTCAGCAACACTTTACAAAACTGAAATTTTAGGCTAGCGCTAGCATGTGTACCTGTCCGTTGCTCCGATGCTCCAATACGAAGATCCTTTCCTTTCTTGTGGAGCTCCACACAGCAGTCGTTTCTCTTAGCATCCCTCTGCCATTCTTCAGGTCCCTGTTCAGGCGCCAACTGTTGCGGCCTGCCCGCAGTCCACAACACGAACGGTTCAACTGAGAATGGCAGTTCGAGCTGAAAAGAGAGGAATCTAGATGGGCGGAAGAAAGAATGGAGCTAAGACAACATTCTGATCAAAGCTCAATTTTACTATTTTCAGACACTCAGTTATAAAGGAAGGGGAAGGGAACCCAATATCCCGCCAAGTAACTCAGGGTCCAGTAGCAGGACGAACACGTGTGTGCCTCCAGGCAGCAAAGGCAGGTTCCAGCAGTAGGCGTGGCAGGACGAATGAGCAGGAAGCTCCACCCTTGAGCAAGCAGTTTCCAGGCTGGGGGAAGGGAGACCACACTCATGTTTTGGGGTATTTTTCCATTCCTTGTGCCCTGCCTGTCCCATGGCGTCATCTGGGCTCATGATGAGCATTCTATTGGGGCGGTGCACGTCTCCAACCGCTCTTTGTGGGTTATAAAGGACTGAGTTTCCTGTACTCTGGGCCGCCTCCTCCCCAGAAGCTGATCATCTTTCTCTTGAGATGCATTAAAGCTTAAACTGCAGAAGGATCCGAATGTGTCCCTCTACCCCTGCGTGGTGTAGGACTGTGGGCCCGAGAGTGCTCTTAAATAAAATCCTCTTGCAGTTTGCAGCAAGACCGTTTCTTGTGAGTAATTTGGGATGTCGCCTCTCCTGAGTCAGAATGTGGGGGAGTCCTCACATTGTGGGTGTTTCGTTTGGTGGGTGGCCGGGAATTGAGGCCACCCCTCACACCCAAGAACCATCATGGCGGTATGGGGATCCCCTTTTGTGTGTGTGCAGGCCAGTGTTTCTGGACAGACACTTGACAGTGTAGAGAAGTCTGAACTGCCACTTGAAAAAAAATCAAGAAGGTGGATACACACCTTGTACAAAAGCTAACACAAGTGGGCTGGAACCTCACTGCTACAAACAAACAAATAAACAAACAAAAAGTGGAAACATTGGGGGGACATCCTTTTCATTGTGGGTTAGGAGATGGCTCTGTGGATTTGAACCAAAATCAGAGTTGAGAAAAGATGCCAGATAAAGGTCCTATGATGGCCAGAGTGCACAGAGGAGACATGGAGTCAGGTCTAGGGTTGGGTGAGGGTTGGGAATTGGGGGAAGGGTGTTGGGAGAAACAATACAACTTGACTGACTAGCAGTAAGAGGACTTTATTTATACAGAACTCAATAGGTGTAAGAGTTAGGGTTTTATTGCTGCTAACATACATCATGACCAAGGCAACTCTTATAAGGGACAATGTTCAATTGAGTATGGCTTACAAGTTCAGTGGTTCAATCCATTATCGTCATGGCACAAGCATGGCAGCATCCAGGGATGCATGATGCAGGAGGAGCTGAAAGCTCTGAAGGCAAACAGAAGGGCAGCTAGGAGGAGGATCTCCTTGCCCACCCTCCTTGATCACTAATTGAGAAAATGCCTTGCAGTTGGATTTCATGGAGGTATTTCCTCAAGGGAGGCTCTTGTTCTGTGATACTCAAAGCTTGTGTCAAGTTGATACACAAAACTAGCCACTACAACAGAGATAGATTCATATTGTTCTAAAACATGAACCATATCACTTTGGTCTAAGGACATGAGTTTTTACTTCCTCTTAAGTCATAAGTTTAGTCATCATTGATAAACCATGACATAACAGAGTTATATTTTACAATAATTTACCCCCATCAAACCTATAACCAAACTTTTAAGGATCTTGTGGTTTTAAAGGCACTAGACTGAGTCTAATTATGGTAGTTTCCTGTTTTGATTTTTTTTTTTTGAAATTCTGGTTTGTTTGTTTTCCAAAAATATTTCTTTTGGCCCTAAGCATTTTGTTTTTGTTTCAGGATGCCTTGTTTTTCCTTATCACTCTGAGGCAGTTATTCTTCCACAGGTCCATATCTTTGCTCCCTGAGTTCTCTCTGTATTTCCTGGTTTTGTTCTTTCATCAGCTTCCTTATACATCTTCATTGTTTGTCTAGATAGTCACTGAGGAGTTTCAGTGGGCCTGGGCACATAAGTGGCAGACCATCTCGTAGGATGATAGCAGTGCCATCAAGATCTCTTACTGTGGATGTAAGAAATATCCAGTATTCACACGTGAGATGTTTAGCTGGGCACCTCTTCCTCAACAGTAGGAGCATCTTCTCCTTCGGCAGAGGTTACCTTTTCATGGTTTCCAAAGTGCAGAAAGAATGGAGAGCTAAGATGGCCTACAAGTTAATATATAGATTTTTTCATTTATCTTGCTTCATTTATAAAATCTCTGTCCCCATTTCCATAAGGGTGACATATCCAAACAGGCATATTGGTTTGGGGAGGGCAGAGTGTGGTGTTACGACCCATCCTCAGCGAAACTTCTTTATTCTTTATAGCAGGGTCTTCACCTCCTGTCACCTGAGTTTTTTTTTTTTTTTTTGTTTGTTTGTTTTTTTGTTTTTTTAGCCATTCTGACTGGTGTGAGGTGGTTTTGAAAGATCCTGAAAGAATGTAAAAGGTCACAGAAGCCCTGAAATTGGCAAAATAGATTTCATTGTTAGCAGAAGTAGCTTCACTGATTTAAAAAAATAGAGGTGCACAATGCTCTGGCCACTCCTTCTTCCCGTGTGTCTGCTAATGTTTTGACTGTTCCTTGAACCCAGGTGTGTGCCCACTGCTGCACCTCACTACCAGATGTTTTTGATATTGGATGCTGGGAAAGAGTCAAAAAAATCTCCCTAGCAACCACAGCCAGGCCAATCCTGAGTTGCTACACCTGCACCAGACCCTTTCCTTGTACCCCTCCCATACCCATTTCTTGAGAATAGACATTGTTTATATCTGAAAATCCCCTACTCCCCCCTTCTGCTTTCCCCCCTGAGGGCCTATAAAAACTGGGACCCCTTTCCCCTCGTGGTCGACTCCTCTACCCCTGTGTGGGATATGAGTCATGCCCAGAGCTCTGACTTTCCCCAATAAATCCTCATGTGGTTTACATCAACCTTGGTCTCTCCTGAGTTCTTGGGGGTCCCCTATTGTCCTGAGGCCTGAGTGAGGGGCTCCTCTCCGGGTTTTTCAGTTTGATTTGCATTTCTCTGATGACTAAAGATGTTGAACATTTCTTTAGGTGCTTCTTGGCCATTCAATATTCCTCAGTTGAGAATTCTTTTTTATCTCTGTTAATAGTGTTATTTGATTCTCAGGAGGCTTGAGGAGTACAATTGGCTCGGGCTGCATATGTAGCAGAGGATGACCCTGTCAGGCATCAATTGAAGGAGAGGTCCTTGGTCCTATGAAGACTGGAAAGATGAGCCATTATAGGGAAATCCAGGTCGGGGAGGTTGGGGTGTGTGGGTGGCTGGAGGAACACCCTCATAGAATCAGGAGGAGGGAGGATGGGATAGGGGGAAACTGGGAAAGGGGGTAATATTTGAAATGTTAATAAAGAAAATATACAATTAAAAAAGAAAAAAGCACGGTCTGGCTCACTAATGTGACTAGTCTATTTAGCCAGCTTATCCAATGGACCACACCACTTGCCTCTGCTTTCTGAGGCTGGAATTCCAAATGTAATTCCAAGAATGATGTCTCACCCTCCTGACCTTGCGTGACTTCTGGGGTTGAACTCTTGTCCTCCTGTTTTAGCCACTGAGCTATTTCCCCAGCTCTCCCCCTGCTTTCACAGGACTCTCATTCCTTACACAATGTGTAGCTTGTGTATCCAGAACCTTATATCTCAAAGGATTGAATTCTGATCTTTTGCTGTTTGGAGTCTCTGAGACTGTCTTGGTGACATGGGATGAGGGGAGTGATGAGGATAGACTTGCTTCCTCTACAGACTTTCAACTGACCCCTTCGATGAAGCCCTACTCTTGCTTGCTGTGAACCTGTGGCCACTTGCTGCTTTGTCTTCCACTGAGTGAACTGAATGTAAGCAGTTACAGGCCTCTAAGATGATTTTCACCCTGCTCCCAGTTTGTTCTTTCACTTCCAACATATGTGGTTGCCTCCTAGTCAGATCCTCTCTCACTTTTTAAAAATAAAAAAAAAATTATGATGTGATTCCTTATTTCCCCTCTTTCATTTCCTTCCTCCAAAACACACCATGTCCTTTCTGGCCAGTCCTTTCCCTCTTCCCCCACTTTCTCTCTAAATTGTTACCTCATTTTTCAACAATTATATATATATATATACATACACACACATATATATACATATATACTCATTAACATATTAGTACAACCCAATGAGACTATTTAGTGTTGCTTGTATATGTATCATTTCAGGCTGCCCACATGACATTAGATAACAATTAGGAAGGTCATCTCTGGAGAGACTAATTCTCTCTTTCTCTGACTTAAGAAAGAATCAGATTTGTAAGAACTGAAGCCAGTGCCAAATAACAGAAATCTGAAGCAAGACAACAACCATGGAGGCCATCACTAAGACATAGACACCATGACTGTGACAGGGACACAGGAAAGAGTGAAGACCTGGGTTAAGATTGCTTTCACAAGAAGAGAGTGCAGTGTAAACTGAGTTCAAGGGTGTCAAGTAGATAAGGGTAATTTTTACAATTATCATCATGTGGTGAAACACTTATGAGTCTGAGTATGTTAAAAGTTAGATATTTAGGGACTGAAGATATGGCTCAGTGATTAAGAGTATTGACTGCTCTTCCAGAGGACCCTGGATTGCCAGTACCCCAGTACCGACACAGAGGCTCACAAATGTCTGTAACTCTAAGATCTGATAACCTCATACAGACATACATGCAGGCAAAAACATGCCAATGTGCATAAAATAAAAATAAATAAGTTCTTTTTTTAAAGCGAGATATTTAGTATCTCTTCACATATGGAACATTTGGGTGTGCATTCATTAATTTTTTTAATCAGAAAAACAAAGCCATTTCTTTTTAAAAATGAAAACTTATAAAATAAGAGCAATGTTATTTTGGGAAACAAATCGATGAGTTGGAGAAAGGTAATAAACAGTCTAAACTAAGAGGAGACATTAGAAGTTTCAAAGCATTGCCTAGAATATAAAAAAAGAGTAATTGTTGGGAGCTATTAAGACAACACAATTGTCCTGATCTCTGAATTGGGCCTCTCCCCCTGAGAAGAAAAGCAGATCAAAGGCGGGCCACTGACACACTGCTCTGAGAACAGCCACAGATTGTTCCAGCCCTAAGTCCTAACCTCAAGATACCGCCAAGTTTCTGCTTCCCCTTATAACTGCCTAAAGAATTTGCAATTCTATTGCCCCATCCCTCCTGCTGAGAAGTACTTCCCCTTTTGCTTGTGCAATTCTACTGCCCCATCCTTCCTGCTGAAAGGTACTTCCCCTTTTGCTTGTGCATTTAAGCCTTGGGCCTTTCTCAATACAGCGGGGCTTTGATGCATTCCAGAACAGTTTCCATGTCATTATTCGCACAAGGCCCTCGTCTCTCTCCCCCCCCCCATTTAGTTATTAGGAGGAGGTCCCCTAGAGACCCTCGAATAACTGGACCTGCTGGATGGGTCAAGTGGCGACCGACATGGGACTTGAGGTACGACCGCCCTTCGGACAACGTATTAAAGAGGTACTGTGCAGACAGTGAAACAGTGGGACAGTCCGCTGATACTTTGCTCGAGTGTCGAGGACAGATGTTGGAGAGGTAAGCCTAGGCATTCAGTT
The DNA here is from genome assembly GCF_978045245.1 of Mus caroli. Classification (NCBI taxonomy): domain Eukaryota; kingdom Metazoa; phylum Chordata; class Mammalia; order Rodentia; family Muridae; genus Mus; species Mus caroli. The sequence continues at coordinate 53,299,676 of NW_028227270.1, read as the reverse complement.
GTTGTCTCATTAACTATGGGGAAGGTTCTGTCCTAAAGGCAGTCTTTATTTAAGAGATAAAGGGTTCTCTTAAGGAGAGAGGGATAGAGTTTAAAAAAAAAAGAATTTAATAAAATATTTTTGTTTTGTGGACAAAAGATGTCCATGGCTGGTATTGAATGGTTCTGAAATACACCCTTTAACTTAGAATAAAGTAGGCAAAGATAGTAATGCTTTGATAAAACAAGGAGAAGATGTCCCTGAGTCCTTTTTAGCAATTGGGGAATCATCAGAGAACTCCTTAAACAGGCAGAAGAGTGCGGAGAAGGTGCTTACCTCCTAGCCCTTACTGAAGATTTTTTAGAAAACTCCCAATTGCCATCTCGGAAAAGTGAAACTAAGCCACAGGCACACAGTATCTCTATTAGAAGGTTTAGCAGAAGGCTACTTGATACCCAATGAATGGAATAAAGTTGTTCCATCTGTCCTCACTAGAGGCCAATATTTAACTTGAAAGTCAGAGTTTGTGGAAGACAGCCTCCTGGACTGCTGATAAAATCTGTGGTAAAGGCAATTTTGCTGCAGACATAAAACAATTAGGGCTCTGCCCTGGTGTCCTTACCCAGACGGCACAAGCGGCCCTGAGAGCTTGGTGCGCTGTCCCTGCTGCAGGGGCACTAACTACGCCCCTAACCAAGATTATACAAGGGCCCCAAGAGTCCTATGGGCAGTTCGTTGCCAGATTTCAGGAAGCAGCTGAGAGAATTTTGGGACCTGAGGAAAGTGAGGGTCTGTTAGTCCAACAACTTGCTCTTGAAAATGCCAATTCGGCATGTAGGGCTGCCCTGAAAGGTAAAACCAAGAGTTTAGATATAAATGGTATGATCAAGCTTTGTAATGAGGTAGATGTGTTTTCTCAACAAGTTTCTAAGTCTATTAACCTGGCCATTGGGGCTGCTCTAACTCCAGCTCCAAGATTGGTGCCGAGCCCCATTGGCCTGAGTTAGAAGTACACATCTGTGTCCTCACATTGGATGCAGATGCCGCCTGGGGCACCCCTGATTATTATATGCCTCAATTAACAGCAGTTAACACAGGTGAATTTGGGCCCCCTCCCCAAAAGACTTTTTTTCTGGTCATCGGCCGAGTGTCCAGACTTTTACAAGGCCTAATGGTGATTCCTACAGTGGTTGACACCGACTACCATGGGGAGATAAAAAAACTTAGTCACCGCCATGCAGGGACCACTTACCCTTAGGGATAGAGAGTGCATAGCCCAAGCCCTACCACTCCCACTATTCGGCCATTTCCCTTATATGAAAGAGGAGCAAGGACCATCCTTCCCGGATCCGAGGAAGTCTACTGGGCACAGAAAATAACTGATTCATGGCCCATGCTGACTTTGTTTCTAGAGGGCAAACAGTTTAAGGGCTCCTAGATACCAGGGCAGATATGACAGTAATTTCCTCAACACATTGGCCTGCAGCCTGGCCCTTACAACCCACTAAGGGATGGTGTAATCCACTGATCATAAAATTTACTGCTAAGGGGAGGAACTTAGGGGCTTGGGAAAGTTCTCACCCTCTCACCTGGGGCCTAAGATTGTATCATGATAACTATGATAATGGGCTGACCTTTAAGGTTCTGCTTCTTAAAACCATCCCTAACAATCATAAAGCATCCACAGGACTTCCAGGTACCTGCCCCCCTGTTCCTGCCCTAGGGTGTGCTACGACCCTGTTTCAGCCCACTTTCCCTGCGGGGAGGCCCCCCTCTTCCACTGATTTACTGTGGTCTATATTGAGTGCTTCTGCTTTAGCATTATTTGGAAATTTTACCCTGCTTTCAGATGCTAGGCAGCTTCCCTTCGAGTCAGTTCAGCTTACCTTGACAGAACTCTCTGGGGTAAGAAGTTGTGTGTTGGGCCCAGACATGCTTCTGCTGAGGCCCTTGCTAGAGATTTGCAATAACACATTTAGAGTAAATAAAAATGGGTTTTAAAGAGACTTTGCAAAGGTCAAAATATAGCTCAATTCTTACTGTTACCTTATTTACAGCTCCCCAATCCTACATTGTGTCAAAAAATTCATAGATTAGGCTTTATTGGAAGTTAAGATACTAAAACTTATCTAATTCATTCTATAGATAGTATTTTTGTTGGTTGCAGAAAATAGAGAGTATTTTTGCAGATGGCTATAAATATTTGACAATGTGTGGACTGATAATGGCTTCAAAAAAGATTTAGCATGGTAAACTTTTAGGCTATTTGAGACATTTAGTGCATAGTGATTGTGTGTTTTCTCAAAAATTTGCCCTCAGATTAAATAAATTAGAAGTTTTGGATGCTTGTCAGAAACTGTTAGAAAATTTTGGATGCTTATCAGAAACTGTTAGAAAATTTTGGATGATTGTCAGAAACTGTTAGAAAACTTTGGATTTTAATCTTGGTTTGACAAGCTGCCTCTTACAAGCAGAAAAGGAAAGGAAGGAATAAAAATGGATTTTAGAACTCTCCCAGGGACAGAGAGAAATCAGGGGACGCCCTATTTTATTCTCTCTGGCCCCTATAGGAGAAATCCTCTACTCTCTTTCTATTCTCTATGTTTGGTGCACCAATCACTTGTCAATTCATGTATGTTTTCTGTTTCTTTGTCTGAATGATTGTTTCCTTGTCTGAATGACTGACTGTTTTATGTTTCATGTTAAAGAAAAAAAAATGGTTAAAACTTTACCTGCTAAATCACTCTCAGTTTGCACAACTGAGGCTCAGAGGCCCCTCCCTTTAGCCAAAAATCAAGCCAGCAGGAGAGGTCCTGCTAAAAAACTGTTTTTAAAGAAAAGGAATCTACAACCTCTTAGTTCTAAGGCAAATAAGCTGATAGTTGTTTTTTTCCTAGAAAATTCTCTGCAATTTTGTGATTGTTGTGTTTAGCAAATGACAGAGTGTGTTTTTGTCTTATAATTATAGCTATAAAGAGTAAAATTCTTTGATTGATCTAAATTTATAAGATTCATGTAGCCACTTCATTTGGTTTTTGATTGGTCTTAAAGGTATAAATATGATCTGCATATCTTGGTCATAGAGAATTGGCTTGTAAGTTATTTGGGTATGATTAAAAAGGCATAACACTGGTTACAAAGTTAGTTTAAGTAGTAACTCAGGGCTAGAGTCATTTTCAAACAAAAGCACCTGGCATAAACCAGCCCAGAAAACTAGTCCCCTAAAAATACTTCTAAATTGAGATAATATTTTATGTAATTCTTATCCTAAAAAGTAGACTTATAGAGATAAGATTTTAAAACAATGTCTCCTTAATGGAACATTTAAAATTTGCACTGTCATGCATTCATGAATTGGCAGCCAAACTTTGTAACAGTGATACTTCGTGATAGTGATGTTTCTAGTATTGATTTTAAGGAGAATAAATTGTTTAAAATTGGGTCTTGCTTTCCAAAAGTTATAGATATATTCTAATATTGCAACAGAAACTTAAAAATTATGGTTAAAATTGCCAGTGTTCCATTGACTACAGCTTGCAGTTTGATTTCAAATTTAAGATCTTTAATTCACCTGTATATTGTAATTAAGATAATTATAAGAGCAATCATCTTTGAGAAAGTATCAAAAATTTAAGGCATAGACAGTTAAATTGTTCCTCTAAAATTGGTCCTTATTACAGGAAGGTCAAAAAGCTCAGATTAGAAAATATATACATTCGGGTTGATACTAAGTTTAGAGCAGCCTCAGGGAAGCTTGTGCAATGTTTCTTGTGTTTTGCAGACTGTGCCTAGGGAAGTTCTTGAACCTTTACCCCTCCCTGCCTTCAGGGGGATTTCTTTTCAGCTAAACAACTTTTTTTTTTTTTCAGATCTACCCAGGTGTTGTTCATAATAAAGTCTAAATTCAAGATTTATAAAAGGTCAATCAGGCTGTAGAACTTATAAAGGCATTACAAGATAGCTTGTCTACTTCATATAAAATTATTATAGATTTGAAAGATTATTTTTTCCTTTTATATCCTGTTAATTGTAAAGAGTTTACTTCTAGTGAACTGGTGACTATTAAAGGGTTTTGCCCCTAGGTATGGCTAATATAGTCTTACATTATGTAAGAAATTTTCATTGTCCAGGCTTCAATATAAAAAGCTAAGACTTTGAATCTTTCAGTATATATTGTTTCCTGGGTGAAAAATATTTTAGCTAATGCCTCTAAAGGAAAGTTTAAAGTTCTAGGGAATAGTTGTTGCTCCATAAGATTCAGAGGCAATATTTTTAATATTTAGGGTTTTTAGTTATACTAGAAAATTGTGGTACAAATTTGCTTCAAAATTTTATTTTCAAAAGCTTCCAGGAGATGTTAATTGGCTAAAGACCTCACCTTAAACTCACCACAGGAGAACCTAACTAAGCCTTTGTTAGGTGCTATCAAGTGAGATTCAAATTAACTGGTGAGAACCAAAAAGGCTTTACAGAAAGTAGAGGAAACGTCTATAATCTATTGGTATCGTTTATAATTGGTGGTAATCAAATATTAGTTACATATTCTAGTTATTGTTATTAAATGTGTCCACAGCTATTCTTTGGCAAGAAAAAACATTAATGTAAAATCATTCTTTTTCACCTTAAAGTTTTAACATCCTATTATAAAGCTGCTGTGGTGCTAATTACGAATTCCTTGTTCCAAACAGCAATTGGTTATTGCAAAATATTGATATTTGACCTATTACATACCATCATTTTAAATAAAATTGATATTCATCCTAAAAATAAGTTAAAAATTCCTTATATGCATGCTTTTGTATCTCCTATAAATTCATGCATGCATGCATTCCATTTACTGTATTTAAAAACAACCCTTCTATGGGAAAAAAGTATATGTGAATTGGATCACATGTTTATTCTTTTGAGTTTCTGCCTGCTTCAGCACAGATAATTAAATTATGTGCTGTAGATGGTGTTTTAAAATATCGACAATTGCCTGGAAAAGACCTCTTAAGACAATGCCACGCTAGATTTATATCCCAGGTAGATTATGGATCTTATACAAAAATGATTGGCCATATAATCTCATTCTTTGCATCATCAAATTAGTAATGGCTTAAAATAATAATTTGCTACTTAAAATAAATAAATAAATAAATAAATGTCATATTGTAAAGATTTGCTCTCAGTGTCCTCAGTTTCTACCTGTTCCACACATTGGTGTTAATTCTCGAGGACTTATACTTAATCAATTATTACAAATGGATACTCATTTTTGATTTAAAAAAAATAAAATATGCACATATGACTATTGATACCTTTTTAGTCTTTCTAATTACAACTACTTTAACAAGAAAAGCAACTAAAAGTATAGTTAGTCATTGCCTGTGTTGATTTTTTTTTCTTGCTTGGTGTTCTAAATCAAATTAAAACTGGCTATTACAGCCAAAGATTTGAGATGTTTTGTCAACAATTTAACGTTACACATGTTACTGAGATATTTTATAATTCTCAAAGACAAGGTATTGTAAAACTTTAAAAACTATACCTTCTTTAAAAACAAAGAAGGGGGCAATTATATCTCTGTGCACATTATTTGGATCACATCTTTGTTTTTGGAAAAACTGGATATAATAGTGTCTAGGGCAGATAAAAAGGATCCACTTATTGGCACATGCCATGATCCTGTTCAGATACTTAATATGGGGAAAAGGGGGAATGTGTCTGTTTTTTCCACAGAATGCTACAAGAGCATACTAGCTTCCAATGTGACAGGCTGACCTGTGACCTGTGAGTGCCCTGACAGTGGCGACCAGAAAACTGTGTTGAGTGCACAAAAGAGGAGAAATCGGAGAGCAGCCACTTACAAACAGATAAATAAGCTTTGTATCTCCACCACAGGATGCAGCAAGGAGTACCAACCTGGTGCCAACTTTTTTTTTTCTTTTAAAAAATATTTTATTTTTTTTAATGTATTTTTTTAAAATTTTAATATTTTTATTACATATTTTCCTCAATTACATTTCCAATGCTATCCCAAAAGTCCCCCATAGCGCCCCCCACTTCCCTACCCACCCATTCCCATTCTTTTGGCCCTGGCATTCCCCTATATTGGGGCATATAAAGTTTGCAAGTCCAATGGTCCTTTCTTTCCAGTGATGGCCGACTAGGCCATCTTTCCATACATATGCAGCTAGAGACAAGAGCTCTGGGGTTCTGGTTAGTACATCATGTTGTTCCAACAATAGGGTTGCAGATCCCTTTAGCTCCTTGGGTATTTTCTCTAGCTTCTCCATTGGGAGCCCTGTGATACATCCAATAGCTGACTGTGAGCATCCACTCCTGTGTTTGCTAGGCCCTGGCATCGTCTCACAAGAGACAGCTATATTTAGGTCCTTTCAGCAAAATCTTGCTAGTGTATGCAATGGTCTCAGCGTTTAGAAGCTGATTATGGGATGGATCCCTGGATACGGCAGTCTCTAGATGGTCCATCCTTTCATCACAGCTCCAAACTTTGTATCTGTAACTCCTTCCCTGGGTGTTTTGTTCCCAATTCTAAGAAGGTGCACAGTGTCCACACTTTGGTCTTCATTCTTCTTGAGTTTCATGCGTTTAGCAAATTGTATCTTATATCTTGGGTATCATAAGTTTTGGGCTAATATCCACTTATCAGTGAATACATATTGTGTGAGTTCTTTTGTGATTGTGTTACCTCACTCAAGATGATGCCCTTCAGGTCCATCCATTTGGCTAGGAATTTCATAAATTCATTCTTTTTAATAGCTGAGTAGTACTCCATTGTGAAAATGTACCATAATTTCCATAATTTCTGTATCCATTCCTCTGTTGAGGGACATCTGGGTTCTTTCCAGCTTCTGGCTATTATAAATAGGGCTGCTATGAACATAGTGGAGCATGTGTCCTTCTTACCGGTTGGGACATCTTCTGGATATATGCCCAGGAGAGGTATTGCTGGATCCTCCGGTAGTACTATGTCCAATTTTCTGAGGAACCGCCAGACTGATTTCCTGAGTGGTTGTACAAGCTTGCAATCCCACCAACAATGGAGGAGTGTTCCTCTTTCTCCACATCCTCGCCAGCATCTGCTGTCACCTGAATTTTTGATCTTAGCCATTCTGACTGGTGTGAGGTGGAATCTCAGGGTTGTTTTGATTTGCATTTCCCTGATGATTAAGGATGTTGAACATTTTTTGAGGTGCTTCTCTGCCATTCGGTATTCCTCAGGTGAGAATTCTTTGTTCAGTTCTGAGCCCCATTTTTTAATGGGGTTATTTGACTTTCTGGAGTCCACCTTCTTGAGTTCTTTATATATATTGGATATTAGTCCCTTATCTGATTTAGGATAGGTGAAGATCCTTTCCCAATCTGTTGGTGGTTTTTTTGTCTTATTGATGGTGTCTTTTGCCTTGCAGAAGCTTTGCAGTTTCATGAGGTCCCACTTGTCAATTCTCGATCTTACAGCAAAAGCCATTGCTGTTCTATTCAAGAATTTTTCCCCTGTGCCCATATCTTCAAGGCTTTTCCCCACTTTCTCCTCTATAAGTTTCAGTGTCTCTGGTTTTATGTGAAGTTCCTTGATCCACTTAGTCTTGACCTTAGTACAAGGAGATAGGAATGAATCGATTCGCATTCTTCTACATGTTAACAACCAGTTGTGCCAGCACCATTTGTTGAAAATGCTGTCTTTCTTCCACTGGATGTTTTTAGCTCCCTTGTCGAAGATCAAGTGACCGTAGGTGTGTGGGTTCATTTCTGGGTCTTCAATTCTATTCCATTGGTCTATTTGTCTGTCACTATACCAGTACCATGCAGTTTTTATCACATTTGCTCTGTAGTAAAGCTTTAGGTCCGGCATGGTGATTCCACCAGAGGTTCTTTTATCATTGAGAAGAGTTTTTGCTATCCTAGGTTTTTTGTTATTCCAGATGAATTTGCAGATTGCACTTTCTAATTCGTTGAAGAATTGAGTTGGAATTTTGATGGGGATTGCATTGAATCTGTAGATTGCTTTCGGCAAGATAGCCATTTTTACAATGTTGATCCTGCCAATCCATGAGCATGGGAGATCTTTCCATCTTCTGAGATCTTCTAGAATTTCTTTCTTCAGAGACTTGAAGTTTTTATTATACAGATCTTTCACTTCCTTAGTTAGAGTCACGCCAAGATATTTTATATTATTTGTGACTATTGAGAAGGGTGTTGTTTCCCTAATTTCTTTCTCAGCCTGTTTATTCTTTGTGTAGAGAAAGGCCATTGATTTGTTTGAGTTAATTTTATATCCAGCTACTTCACCGAAGCTGTTTATCAGGTTTAGGAGTTCTCTGGTGGAATTTTTAGGGTCACTTATATATACTATCATATCATCTGCAAAAAGTGATATTTTGACTTCATCTTTTCCAATTTGTATCCCTTTGATCTCCTTTTGTTGTCGAATTGCTCTGGCTAGGACTTCAAGTACAATGTTGAATAGGTATGGAGAAAGTGGACAGCCTTGTCTAGTCCCTGATTTTAGAGGGATTGCTTCAAGCTTCTGACCATTTACTTTGATGTTGGCTACTGGTTTGCTGTAGATTGCTTTTATCATGTTTAGGTATGGGCCTTGAATTCCTGATCTTTCCAAGACTTTTATCATGAATGGGTGTTGGATCTTGTCAAATGCTTTTTCCGCATCTAACGAGATGACCATGTGGTTTTTGTCTTTGAGTTTGTTTATATACTGGATTACGTTGATGGATTTCCGTATATTGAACCATCCCTGCATCCCTGGGATGAAACCTACTTGGTCAGGATGGATGATTGTTTTGATGTGTTCTTGGATTCGGTTAGCAAGAACTTTATTGAGGATTTTTGCATCAATATTCATAAGGGATATTGGTATGAAGTTTTCTATCTTTGTTGGGTCTTTTTGTGGTTTAGGTATCAGAGTAATTGTGGCTTCATAGAATGAGTTGGGTAGAGTACCTTCTGTTTCTATTTTGTGGAATAGTTTGTGAAGAACTGGGATTAGATCTTCTTTGAAGGTCTGATAGAACTCTGCACTAAACCCATCTGGTCCTGGGCTTTTTTTAGTTGGGAGACTATTAATGACTGCTTCTATTTCTTTGGGGAATATAGGGCTGTTTAGATCATTAAACTGATCTTGATTCAACTTTGGTACCTGGTATCTGTCTAGGAACTTCTCCATTTCATCCAGGTTCTCCAGTTTTGTTGAGTATAGCCTTTGGTAGAAGGATCTGATGGTGTTTTGGATGTCTTCAGGATCTGTTGTTATGTCTCCTTTTTCATTTCTGATTTTGTTAATTAGGATGCTTTCCCTGTGCCCTCTAGTGAGTCTGGCTAAGGGTTTATCTATCTTGTTGATTTTCTCAAAGAACCAGCTCCTTGATTGGTTGATTGTTTGAATAGTTCTTCTTGTTTCCACTTGGTTGATTTCACCCCTGAGTTTGATTATTTCCTGCCGTCTACTTCTCTTGGGTGAATTTGCTTCCTTTTGTTCTAGTGCTTTTAGGTATGTTGTCAAGTTGCTAATGTGTGCTCTCTCTAGTTTCCTTTTGGAGGCACTCAGAGCTATGAGTTTTCCTCTTAGAAATGCTTTCATTGTGTCCCATAAGTTTGGGTATGTTGTGGCTTCATTTTCATTGAACTCTAAAAAGTCCTTAATTTCTTTCTTTATTCCTTCCTTGACCAAGGTATCATTGAGAAGAGTGTTGTTCAGTTTCCACGTGAAGGTTGGCTTTCTATTATTTATTTTGTTATTGAAGATCAGCCTTAGTCCATGGTGATCTGATAGGATGCATGGGACAATTTCAATATTTTTGTATCTGTTGAGGCCTGTTTTGTGACCAATTATGTGGTCAATTTTGGAGAAGGTACTATGAGGTGCTGAGAAGAAGGTATATCCTTTTGTTTTAGGATAGAATGTTCTGTAGATATCTGCCAGATCCATTTGATTCATAACTTCTGTTAGTTTCACTGTGTCCCTGTTTAGTTTCTGTTTCCACGATCTGTCCATTGGTGAAAGTGGTGTGTTGAAGTCTCCCACTATTATTGTGTGAGGTGCAATGTGTGCTTTGAGATTTACTAAAGTTTCTTTAATGAATGTGGCTGCCCTTGTATTTGGAGCATAGATATTCAGGATTGATAGTTCCTCTTGGAGGATTTTACCTTTGATGAGTATGAAGTGTCCCTCCCTGTCTTTTTTAATGTCTTTGGGTTGGAAGTCAATCTTATCAGATATTAGAATGGCTACTCCAGCTTGTTTCTTCATACCATTTGCTTGGAAAATTGTTTTCCAGCCTTTCATTCTGAGGTAGTGTCTATCTTTTTCTCTGAAATGAGTTTCCTGTAATTAGCAAAATGTTGGGTCTTGTTTGTGTAGCCAGTTTGTTAGTCAATGTCTTTTTATCGGGGAGTTGAGTCCATTGATATTAAGAGATATTAAGGAAAAGTAATTGTTGTTTCCTGTTATTTTTGTTGTTAAAGTTGGCATTCTGTTCTTGTGGCTGTCTTCTTTTAGGTTTGTTGAGGGATTACCTTCTTGTTGTTTCTAGGGCATGGTTCCTGTCCTTGTATTGTTTTTTTTCTGTTATTATCCTTTGAAGGGCTGGATTCGTGGAGAGATAATGTGTGAATTTGGTTTTGTCGTGGAATACTTTGGTTTCTCCATCTATGTTAATTGAGAGTTTGGCTGGGTATAGTAGCCTGGGCTGGAATTTGTGTTCTTTTAGTGTCTGTATAACATCCGTCCAGGATCTTCTGGCTTTCATAGTCTCTGGTGAAAAATCTGGTGTAATTCTGATAGGCTTGCCTTTATATGTTACTTGGCCTTTTTCTCTTACTGCTTTTAGTATTCTATCTTTATTTAGAGCATTTGTTGTTCTGATTATTATGTGTCGGGAGGTATTTCTTTTCTGGTCCAGTCTATTTGGAGTCCTGTAGGCTTCTTTTATGTTCATGGGCATCTCTTTCTTTAGATTTGGGAAGTTTTCTTCTATAATTTTGTTGAAGATGTTTGCTGGTCCTTTGAGTTGAAAATCTTCATTCTCATCCACTCCTATTATCCGTAGGTTTGGTCTTCTCATTGTGTCCTGTATTTCTTGGATGTTTTGAGTTAGGATCTTTTTGCATTTTACATTTTCCTTGAATGTTGTGCCGATGTTCTCTATGGAATCTTCTGCACCTGAGATTCTCTCTTCCATCTCTTTTATTCTGTTGCTGATGCTCGTATCTATGGTTCCAGATTTCTTTCCTAGGGTTTCTATCTCCAGTGTTGCCTCATTTTGGGTTTTTTTTATTGTGTCTACTTCCCTTTTTAGGTCTAGTATGGTTTTGTTCATTTCCATCATCTGTTTGGTTGTGTTTTCCTGTTTTTCATTAAGGACTTCTACCTGTTTGATTAGGTTATCCTGTTTTTCTTTAAGGATTTGTAACTCTTTAGCAGTGTTCTCCTGCAATTCTTTAAGGGATTTTTGTGCTTCCTCTTTATTGTCTTCTACCTGTTTACCAGTGTTCCTTTGTATTTCTTTAAGTGTGTTATTAAAGTCCTTCTTGAAGTCCTCTACCATCATCAGGAGATATGCTTTTATATCCGTGTCTAGCTTTTCCGGTGTGTTGGGGTGCCCTGGATTGGGCGAAGTGGGAGTGCTGGGTTCTGATGATGGTGAGTGGTCTTGGTTTCTGTTAGTAAGATTATTACGTTTACCTTTCGCCATCTAGTAATCTCTGGGGTTAGTTGTTGTCGTTGTCACTGTTTAAAGATTGGAGCAGAAGCTGTGTTCCACTCACCAGCAGTCTCAAAATCCTGTGGCAGGGGTCGTGGGTAGCTGGCAGTACCCTGGTGCTGGTCCAGCCGGAAGAGGCCTGTGGTCCTACTCAGGCCGGTTTTCTGCTTCCCTAACTAATGCAGTCTCAGGTCCTGCGCGCAATTGGATTGGAGCAGAAGCTGTGTTCCACTCTCCAGAAGTCTTAAGATCCTGTGGCGGGTGTTGTGGGTAGCTGGCGAGTGTCAGCCGACCCTGCGCCCTCGCTACCCCGGTGCTTTTCTGACCAGAAGAGGCTTGTGGCCCTATGTAGGCCGGATTTCTCTCTCCCCAACCAGAGCAGTCTCAGGTCCCACGTGAGTGGACTGGAGCAGAAGCTGTGTTCCACTCACCAGCAGTCTCAAAATCCTGTGGCGGGGGTCGTGGGTAGCTGGCGGGTGTCAGCCGACCCTGTGCTCTAGCTACCCAGGTGCTGGTCCGGCCGGAAGAGGCCTGTGGCCCTACTCAGGCTGGTTTTCTGCTTCCCTAACTAATGCAGTCTTAGGTCCCGCCCTGGTGCCAACTTAAAATAAAAACAACTAAAAGAGCTGACTCGTGAGGCAAAAAAACTGGTACAGAGACTGTACAAGATGCTTTCGTCAGAGACACAGTTTTTGGCCATTTAGGCCAGCTCCTTATAGCTATGAAAGTCTGTGTACCTTACCTATATGCTTATTGTTAGATAATTTTAAGAGTTAAGATTGCCAATCTTGGCAAGTCTTTTTATATTCATTGTACTTCTTGTCAATTAACTTATTGTATAGATCCTAATTTAGATAAGGAATCTACTGTTATGTTTTTGTTAGAGACCTGCTTATGTTTTGCTGCCTATTAGATTTAGAAAATGATCCTTGGTTTAAAAATCTGAGCTTACAAACTATAAAAAGGTATCTACCACAGCTTTAGATCAGCAGCTACATACTGCCCATTTTGTTAATGATAAGCATAGGAATTTTTCCATAGCTTTGTCAGAGCAACATATTATATAGATAAAAATTTGGAGGCAAAAGATATCATCCTAGAAAGTCCTTGAGCTGACCATGGGCTTAGAATTCAGGAAGATGACATTCAGAATTGCCTCTGGCATTACACTATCACTTCGAATAAAAGCTAGGTCACTGCCCTACACAGGAATTTACCATCATCTAGAAAGAAGGAAGTTTAAGACCTAAAGAGGAACCAGAGTAGATACTTAGAACTATAGATAGCTGAGTTACACCCATACACACGTATTTACAATGGCCTAGGGGAAAGGTGGACTGTTAAAAATGGTTTTCAACCTCCCCCTGGCTTTCCACCTTGTTGCCTGCCCTTTTAGGGCCCCTATTGGGACTCCTATTATTGATCTCCTTCGGTCCTTGGGCATTTCAAAAATTGACCTGATTTGTTAAATCTCAAATTGATTCATCTCTTTCAAGCGCATCTGTTTCAGTTCATTACCATCCGCTGGACGTTGGTGATAACAAGCAGGTTACTGGAGAAGAGGCAGACATGGATGCCACTTCATCACCCTCTTCTTAGGGAGAGAGACTCAATTTCCATTAAATGCTTAAGTAAGATCATTCCCCTCCCCCTAAATTTGGCCATCAGTCTCATGCCACAAATCATTTATAGATTGCCATAGTCTGTGCTTCCTACAAGGTAACATACGTTCTCATCACATTAGAAACTAAACAGTCATCCCAGGCTAGACACATGGTAAAATTGGAACTTGAAGCCATCACCCATGAGAGTTGTAAGACTAAGTACTGCACAGAGATTAGTCTGGAAGCTGTTAGACAGTCTCTGAGAGGCATGTCTGATTGCATAAAGGTTGAGTGCCCTAGGGTCCTTTCCCCAGAAAAAACGGCACGGGAGCAGGTCGGGGTTACTCTGGGTAAAGATCCGTGGGCCTGAAAGTCAATTGTGTACATGGCCCCTAACATTACACACTGGGGATCAGACCTCTACCTCTACCCATGGAGCTTGCTTCGTTCCTAAATCCCTTGGCTAGCCCAAGTTATATCCAAAAGACTGGAACCATTGATTCAAGCCTCATAGATGACTTGTCCTTATGTCCTTCGTGGTCTTAGAGAATCACCCGGTGAGCAAACATACGTTTAGGCAGTCGTTAAAAAGGTGGATTCAAATTTATTATACAATATGCCTTTATAAAAATATTAAAACAGGGGAGATGTTGGGAGCTATTAAGACAACACAATTGTACTGATCTCTGAATTGGGCCTCTCCCCCCGAGAAGAAAATGGGGTCAAAAGCGGGCCACCGACACACCTCTCCTAGAACAGCCACAGATTGTTCCAGCTCTAAGTCAAAGCAGATGTCCTGACCTCAAGATACCCTGATACTGCCAAGTTCTTGCTTCACTTTGTAACTGCCTAAAGAATGTGCAATTCTATTGCCCCATCCCTCCTACTGAGAAGTACTTCCCCTTTTCCTTGTGCAATTCTCCTGCCCCATCCTTCCTGCTGAAAGGTACTTCCCCTTTTGCTTGTGCATTTAAGCCTTGGGCCTTTCTCAATACAGCCGGGCTTTGATGAATTCCAGAACGGTTTCCATGTAATTATTAGCACAAGGCCCTCATCTCTCTCTACCCCCCCCATTTGGTTATTAGGAGGAGCTCCCCTCTAGACCCTCGAATAACTGGACCTGCTGGATGGGTCAAGTAATGACCTTCTTTGTGGGGTTTAATGGACATGCTGTAGGGACTTTTAACACTCTGAGAAAATTAGAGGCATTCGAATCATTTCATTAGATTCAAAAGGTTCTCAGGTCTGAGTGTTGATGGTTCTAATCAGGCAAAAGTACACATGTTATCTGCTCACAGCCCAGTTGCCCAAACTTACATTGGCACTTGATTTACATCCATAAACCCCAACCCTGGTAAATTGGGAATTTGCAGTGGCCTTTGCAACTTCCTGCCCATTATCACAGTGACCCTGTCTTTTAAAAAGAAAAATTGGTTATTTCATTTGTTAATATTTCAAATGTTGTCCCCCTTTCCGGTCTCCCATCCTCAAATCCCCATCACATCATCCCCTTTGCCCCTAGAGGTTGCTTCCCAACTTAACCTCTCCTGACTCACCACCCTAGCATTCCCCTATGCTGGGGCATTGAACCTTCACATAACAAGGACCACCCCTTCCATTGATGCCACATAAGGCCACCCTGTGCTGCCTATGCAGCTGGAGCCATGGACCCATCCATGTATTGTCTTTGGTTGGTGGTTTAGTCCCTGGGAGCTCCAGGGGGTCCAGTTAGTTGATATTGTTCTTCCTATGGGGTTGTAATCCCCTTCAGCTCCTTCAGTCCCTCCCCCAACTCTTCCATTGGGGTCCCTGGGCTCAGCCCAATGTTTGGCTATGAGTATCTATATAGTGCCCCCTCTTAATTGTCTAGGACCAACAGGCAAGTTGGATAGCAGACAGGCTGTGACAGGAATGTGTGAAGCATCCCATGAATCCCATTAGGGTTACTCTAGGCTCGGGGAGGGGGTCTGAGCCCCATCTTCCCTATTCATTATTTTTCAGAGTCAGGACCTTAGGGGCCCTTCCCTTTTTCTTTGGGCATTTTTGTGCCCAATGTCATTTTTTTTTTTTTTTTTGCAATAGGCACATTGCTTTTACTATAAAATTTTATGAACAGATATTTTTCCTTCAGATCTGGGTTTCTTGTTGCCCAGGTACCCTGTCTGTCTATTTTCTGGCCTGTTCCTTCGTTGCTTCCTTCACATTTTTTAATTACTGCAGCCAAAATTCTGCTTAAATTTTATTTCTGTTTTTTTTTGTTGTTGTTTTTTGTTTTGTTTTGTTTTGTGATACATTTTTTTCTGCCTTTTTAACTAAATCTTGTAAAGCCATGGCATGTAATCTTTAAAAGCCATAGCAACACGGCTTGTTGACCCTCAGAGGTCGGGTTAAAAAGAATAGAGTATTTATAAGCTTTTATTAATTTTTTTAGAAAAAACCGATGGGGTCTCTGTAAGGCCCTGCATCACTTCTGTTACCTTAGCCAAATTGATGGGGCATTTTATTGCTCCCTTTAGACTAGAGCCCGGCCAGTAAACTGTCAACCTTTCCTTACCTTGAGCCATGTAATAGTTCTAATCTGGCTGGTCCAGAGGGAATCCAGCATTCCAATTGTACAGTACAGACGATGAGAAAGGCCAATATTGGAGGCTCTGCAGAGACTGCCTGTCTGTGGGCATGTTGCCCACAGCTCGCAAAGGAAAAGGCAGAAATGGTGTCAGGAGCTTCATCTGCTGGGGGACTCTGGGCTTGTCGGCTCCGGGTCCCAGCTGCAGGTCCTCGGTCCTCAGACTGTGCCTTTAGCAATCTCAGAGCTGGGTGCAGGGACTGCTTTTTAGGGCAGAAAGCAAGGACACTGTGCTGACCCACTCGCATGCATGGGAGCAGCGGGGGAGGGCTCTGAGAGGTGCGGGGGAAACCATGGTTTGATTTATGGCAGTGAATTCTGAATGAGGTAAGGCTGTTGATCCGGGTGGGACCCAGATCCACTGTGAAAAACAATGGCTTTAACTTCAAAGATAAGAGTAAACCAAAAGTCCCCTCCAGTGATCATTTTACATTGAAAGTTGGCCACTCAGAGGCACAGAAAGTCTGCCAAGGTCCCTTCTTAATTTTTACTGAAAGATTGTGGGCCCTTGATTTAAGTTGAGTCCAGTGGTCTAAAGTCAAACTTAGGGGGGTCGTTATAGTCTGCCCCATTGTTTACACCACGTAAAACACAAAACAAACACAGAAAACACACATACACACACTGACAAATACCTGAAAACAGACACAAAAAACAAACACACACTAACAGATGCCTGTTTTCTATCAGACAGACAAAACCAACTCAGAAATGCAGACAGTCGAGGGAGTACACTTTCCGCCCCAGATGGACTCCTGGAGTCCTTTCCCTTGCTCAGGGCGTCCCCTAGAGCAAGCAGCAGCCAGTGATAACAGCATGTCTGCTGTTAACACTCAGTGTCTCATCCCGAGACAAGGGTCTTCGTTTCTTACGAAACGTCACGGCTGCAAATTTCAGCACAGAACCTCAACGGCTTACAGAAATATTTTTGGACAAAAAATTTCACGTTTAAGTGGGTCTTTGGAGACTTCAGTGGTCACACCAATCCCGGACGAGCCCCCAAATGAAAGACACCAAGAGGAGCCCCTCGCTCAGGCCTCAGAACAACAGCAGACACGCAGGAACTCATGATAGACCAAGCTTGTTGCAAACCACATGAGGCTTTATTCGGGGAAAGCCAAATTTCTGGATACAACTCATATCCCATGAAGGGGTAGAGGAGTCGACCTCGAGTGGAAAGAGGTCCCAGTTTTTGTAGGCCCTCAGGGGGGAAAGGAGAAGGGGGAGAGTAGGGGATTTCCAGATCTAAACAATGTCTATTCTCAAAAAATGATTATGGGAGGGGTAAAAGGAAAGAGTCTAATGAAGGTGCAGCAAAGGGCACACACCTGGTCAGAACATTGGCAGACACACATGTTCAAGGAGTGGCCAAAGCATTGTGCACCTCTATTTTTCCAAATCAGTGAAACTAGCTCTACTACCACTGATGTCTATCTTCCCAATTTCAGGGCTTCTGTGTCCTTTTACATTCTGAAAGGATCTTTCAGGGTGAAGGTTGGGAATTGGGGGAAAGGGGTTGGGAGAAACTGAACAACTTGACTGACTAGCAGATAGAGTACATCTTTATTTACACAGAACCCAATAGGGGTCTCAGTTAGGATTTTACTGCTGCGAACATACATCTTGACCAAGGCAACTCTTATAAAGGACAATGTTTCATTGAGTCTGTCTTACAAGTTTAGAGGTTCAATCCATTATCATCATGGCAGTACCATGGCAGCATACAGACAGGCATGATGCAGGAGGAGCTGAAAATTCTGAAGGCAAACAGAAGGGCAGCTAGTAGGAGGGTCTCCTTGCTCACCCTCCTCAATCACTAATTGAGAAAATGCCTTGCAGTTGGATTTCATTGAGGCATTTCTTCAAGGGAGGCTCTTTTTCTGTGATACTCCCAGCTTGTGTCATTGACAAACAAAAGTAGCCACTACGGCAGGGATAGATTCATATTGTTTTAAAACATAAACCATATCACTTTTGTCCCAGGACACGAGTTTTAACATCCTCTTAAGTTATAAGTTTAGTCATCATGGATAAACCATGACAAAACAGAGTTATCTTTTACCATAATTTATTCCAATCAACCCTAAAAAAAAATTTTAAGAACCTTGTGCTTTTAGAGCACTAGACTGAGTCTATTTATGGTAGTTTCCCTTTTTGATTTTTTTTGTTTGTGAAATTCTGGTTTGTTTGTTTTCCAAAATTAATTCTTTTGGCCCTAAGCATTTTGTTTTTCTTTTATGATGCCTTGTGTTTCCCTCTCTCTCTCTGAGGCAGGTATTCTTCTGCAGGACCATATCTTTGTTCCCTGAGATGTCTCTGTATTTCCTGGTTTTGTTCTTTCATCAGCTTCCTTATACATCTTCATTGTTTGTCTTGATACTCACTGAGGTGGTTCAGTGGGCATGGGCACATAAGTGGCAGACCATCACATAGGATGATAGCAATGCCGTCAAGATATCTTACTGTGGAAGTAAGAAATATCCAATATTCATCTGTGAGATGTTTAGCTGGGGAGCTCTTCATCTACAGTAGGAGCATCTTCTCCTTTGGCAGAGGTTACCTTTTCATGGTTTTCAAAGTGCAGGAAGAATGGAGAGCTGAGATGGCCTACAAGTTAAAATATAGATTTTTTTATTTACCTTGCTTCACTTATAAAATCTCTGTCCCCATTTTCCATAAGGGTGACACATCCAAACAGGCATATTTGTGTGTGGGAGGGCAGAGTGTGGTGTTTGGACCCATCCTCAGGGACAGTTTGTCAGTCTTTACAGCACGGTCTGCATCTGCTGTCACCTGAGTTTTTTCCTTTTAGCCATTCTGACTGGTGTGAGGTGGTTTTTAAAGATCCTGACAGAATGCAAAACATCACAGCAGCCCTGATTGGTAAAATAGATTTCATTGTTAGCAGAAGTAGCTACACTGATTTAGAAAAATAGAGGTGCACAATGCTCTGGCCACTCCTTGAACCCGTGTGTCTGCCAATGTTTTGACCGATCCTTGAACCCAGGTATGTGCCCAGTGCTGCACCTCACTGCCAGGTATCTGTGATATTGGATGCTGGAAAAGAGTTGAAAAATCTCCACATCAACCACAGCCGGGCCAATGCTGAGTTGCTACACCTGCACCAGACTCTTTCCTTGGACCACTCCCATACCCATTTCTTGAGAATAGATATTGTTTAGATCTGGAAATCCCCTACTCACAAGTTTTGTCATCCCCCCTGAGGGCCTATAAAAACTGGGACCCCTTTCCCCTCGTGGTTGACACCTCTACCCCTGCATGGAATATGAATCTTCTCCAGAGCTCTGGCTTTCCCCAAATAAAACCTCATGTGCTTTCCATCAATCTTGGATTCTCATGAGTTCTTGGGGTTCCAATAATGTCCTGAGGCCTGAGTGAGGGGCTCCTCTTGGGGTCTTTCAGTTTGATTTGCATTTCCCTGATGACTAAGGATGCTGAACATTTATTTAGGTGCTTCTTGGCAATTAATTATTCCTCAGTTGAGAATTCTTTGTTTTCCTCTGTTATTAGGGTTATTTGATTCTCAGGAGTCTTGAGGAGTACACTCGGCTAGAGCTGCATATGTAGCAGAGGATTATCTTGTCAAGCATCAATGAAAGGAGAGGTTTTTGGTCCTATGAAGGTTGGGTAGATTCCCCTGTATAGGGAAATCCAGGGCAGGGAGGTTGGAGTGAGAGGGTGGGTGGAGGAACACCCTCATAGAATCAGGGGGAGTGAGGATGGGATATGGGTAAACTGGGAAATGGGGTAACATATGAAATATAAATAAAGAAAATATACAATTAAAAAAAAAAAGCACAGTTTGATTCACTGATGTGACTAGTCTTCTTAGCCAGCTTATCATAGGGACCACACCACTTGCCTCTGCTTTCTGAGGCTGGAATTCAAAGTGTAATTCCAAGAGTGATCCTCCTGAACTTGTGTGACTTCTGGGATTAAACTCTGGTCCCCTTGTTTTAGCCACTGAGCTATTTCTCCAGCCCTCCCCCTGCTTTCACAGGACTCTTATTCCTTCCATAAATTGTAGCCCCTGTATCCAGAATCTTTTATGGTCCACTTCTCAAAGAATTGAATTCTGATCTTCTGCTGTTTGGAGCCTCTGAGCAGACTTGGTAACAAGGGATGAGGGGTGTGATGAGGATAGACTTGCTTCCTGTACAGATATTCAACTGACCCCTTCGCTGAAGCCCCACTCTTGCTTCCTGGGACTTTCTATGACCCTGTGGCCACTTTCTGCTTTGTCTTCCACTGAGTGAAATGAATGTAAGCAGTTACAGGCCTCTAAGATGATTATCACCCTGCTCCCAGTTTGTTCTTTCATTTCCAACATATGTGGGTGCCTCCTAGTCAGATCCTGTCTCACTTTTTTAAAATAAAAAAAAAATTAGGATGTGATTACATTACTTCTCCTCTTTCATTTCTTTCCTCCAAACCACCCCATGTTCTTTCCAGCCAGTCCTTTCCCCCTTCCTCCACTTTCTCTCTAAATGGTTGCCCCATTTTTTGACAAGTATATATATATATATATATATATATATATATATATATATACATATATATATACACATATATATATATACACACACACACACACACACATATATATATATATATATATATATATATATATATATATATACATATTTGTACTCATTAACAGCATTTCCTTGCTGTTTAGTGATATTGGCAGTATCCCTGTTGGCCATTCATACGTCCCTGTAAAGGAGTGTCTTGTCAATTTCCATTTATTTTCAACTGCGTTATCTCTTGTCCCTACTTATCTTTAGGAGACCCTTACACATGTTGGCAATGAAGTAGCTGCCTGAACCAAGAGTGGTTACTGGTACTTGCTATTGTTAAGTACAGAACTAGATTACCAAAGGACAGACTCTTAAACTGATGGTGTAGAGAAGAGTGGACTGCCACTGCGGAAAAAAATCAAGAAGGTGGATGCACACCATGTACAAAAGCTGACACAAGTGGGATGGAACCTCACTGCTTCAAAGAAACAAAAAAAGGAAGCATAGGTGGGAAATCCTTTTCATCGTTGGTTAGAGGATGGTTCCGAGGTTTTGACACCAAAAGCAGAGTTAACAAAAGCTGACAGTTAAAAGCTGCCAGGCAATCCTACCATGGACAGAGTGCACAGAGGAGATATGGCATCATGGACAGGGTCGAGTGAGGGTTGGGAATTGGGGGAAAGGGGTTGGGAGAAACCGTACAACTACACTGACTAGCAGTCAGAGTTTTTCTTTATTTATACAGAACCCAATAGGTGTCTCAGTTAGGGTTTTACTTCTGCGAACATACATCTTGACCAAGGCAACTCTTTTTTTTTTTTTTTTTTTTTGTGATAGTTTTTTTTTTCCCACTGTTTTTTTTTTATTACATATTTTCCTCAATTACATTTCCAATGCTATCCCAAAAGTCCCCCATAGCGCCCCCCACTTCCCTACCCTCCCATTCCCATTCTTTTGGCCCTGGCATTCCCCTATATTGGGGCATATAAAGTTTGCAAGTCCAATGGGCCTCTCTTTCCAGTGATGGCCGACTAGGCCATCTTTCGATACATATGCAGCTAGAGACAAGAGCTCCGGGGTACTGGTTTGTTCATCATGTTGTTCCAACTATAGGGTTGCAGATCCCTTTAGCTCCTTGGGTACTTTCTCTAGCTTCTCCATTGGGAGCCCTGTGATCCATCCAATAGCTGACTGTGAGCATCCACTCCTGTGTTTGCTAGGCCCCTGCATAGTCTCACAAGAGACAGCTATCTTTGGGTCCTTTCAGCAAAATCTTGCTAGTGTATGCAATGGTGTCAGCGTTTGGAAGCTGATTATGGGATGGATCCCTGGATACAGCAGTCTCTAGATGGTCCATCCTTTCATCACAGCTCCGAACTTTGTCTCTGTAACTCCTTCCCTGGGTGTTTTGTTCCCAATTCTAAGAAGGGGCACAGTGTCCACATTTTGGTCTTCATTCTTCTTGAGTTTCATGCGTTTAGCAAATTGTATCTTATATCTTGGGTATCCTAAGTTTTGGGCTAATATCCACTTATCAGTGAATACATATTGTGTGAGTTCCTTTGTGATTGTGTTACCTCACTCAAGATGATGCCCTCCAGGTCCATCCATTTGGCTAGGAATTTCATAAATTCATTCTTTTTAATAGCTGAGTAGTACTCCATTGTGTAAATGTACCATAATTTCTGTATCCATTCCTCTAGACCAAGGCAACTCTTATAAAAGACAATATTTTATTGAGTCTGGCTTACAGGTTCAGAGGTTCAATCTATTATCATCATGGCAATAGCATGGCACCATACAGACAGGCATGATGCAGGAGGAGCTGAAAGTTCTGAAGATAAACAGAAGGGCAGCTGGGAGGAGGATCTCCTTGGCCACCCTCCTCAATTACTAATTGAGAAAATGCCTTGCACTTGGATTTCATGGAGGCATTTCCTCAAGGGAGGCTCTTTTTCTGTGATACTCCCAGCTTGTGTCATTGACACACAAAACTAGCCACTAGGGCAGGGATAGATTCATATTGTTTTAAAACATAAACGTTATCACTTTTGTCCCAGGACATGAGTTTTAACTTCCTCTTAAGTCATAAGTTTAGTCATCATTGATAAACCATGACAAAACAAAGTTATCTTTAACAGTAATTTACCCCAATCAACCCTATAACCAAACTTTTAAAAATCTTATGGTTTTAGAGCACTAGACTGAGTCTAATAATGGTAGTTTCCTTTTTGATTTTATTCTGTGTGAAATTCTGGTTCGTTTGTTTTCCAAAATTAATTCTTTTGGAGTCTCTGAGATTGTCTTGGGGACATGGGATGAGGGGTGTGATGAGGACAGAGTTGCTTCCTGTACAGACATTCAACTGACCCCTTCGCTGAAGCCCCACTCTTGCATCCTGGGCCTTTCTGTGACCCTGTGGCCACTTGCTGCTTTGTCTTCCACTGAGTGAACTGAATGTAAGCAGTTACAGGCCTCTAAGCTGATTATCACCCTGCTCCCAATTTGTTCTTTCATTTCCAACATATGTGGCTGCCTCCTAGTCAGATCCTCTTTCACTTTTTTAAAATAAAAAAGTTATGATCTGATTACATTACTTCTCCTCTTTCATTTCCTTCCTCCAAACCACCCCATGTCCTTTCCTGCCAGTCTTTCCCCACTTTCTCTCTAAATTGTTGCCCCATTTTTTGACAATTATATATATATATATATATATATATATACACACATATATATACATATATATACTCATTAACATATTAATACAACCCAATGAGACTATTTAGTGTTGATGGTATGTGTATGATTTCAGGACTTCCCACATGACAATATATAACAATTAGGAAGGTCATCTCTGGAGAGACTAATTCTCTCTTTCTCTGACTTAACAAGGAGTCTGATTTGTGAGAACTGAAGCCAGTGCCAAATAACAGAAATCTGACCCAAGACAACAAGCCTGGAGGCCATCACTAAGACATAGACACCATGACTGTGACAGGGACACAGGCAAGAGTGAAGACCTGGGTTAAGGTTGCTTTCATAGGAAGAGAGTGCAGTGTAAACTGAGTTCAAGGATCTCAAGTAGATAAGGGTAATTTCTACAATTATCATCATGTGGTAAGACACTTATGAGTCTGAATATGTTAAAAGTGAGATATTTAGGGGCTGAAGAGATGGCTCAGTGGTTAAGAGTATTAATTGCTCTTCCAGAGGACCCTGGATTCCCAGCACCAACCCGGCAGCTCACAAACGTTTGTAACTCTAAGATCTGGCTTTGTTCTTTCTTTTTTTTTTTTTTTTTTTTTTTTTTAAGATTTATTTATTTATTATATGTAAGTATACTGTAGCTGTCTTCAGACACTCCAGAAGAGGGAGTCAGATCTTGTTACAGATGGTTGTGAGCCACCATATGGTTGCTGGGATTTGAACTCCGGACCTTCGGAAGAGCAGTCGGGTGCTCTTACCCACTGAGCCATCTCACCAGCCTTGTAAATCTAAGATCTGACAACCTCCTACAGACATACATGCAGGCAAAAACATACCAATGTGCATAAAATAAAAATAAATAAATTATTTTTTAAGGGAGATATTTAGTAACTCTTCACATGTGGCACGTTTGGGCGTATATCCATTAATTGTTTAATCAGAAAAACAAAGCCATTTATATTTTATAATGAAAACTTAGAAAATAAAAGCAATGGTATTTTGGGAAACAAATCAATGAGTTGGAGAAAGGTAATAAACCGTCTAAACTAAGAGGAGACATTAGAAGTTTCGAAGCGTTGCCTAGAACATAAAAAAGAGCAATGACTTTCTTTGTGGGGTTTAATGGACATGCTGTAGGGATTTATAACACTCTGAGAATATTGGAGGCATTCAAATCATTTCATTAGATTCAAAATGTTCTCAGGTCTGAGTGTTGATGGTTATAATCAGGCAAAAGTACACAAGTTATCTGCTTACAGCCCAGTTGCCCAAACTTGCATTGGCACCTGATTTGCATCCATAAAGCCCCAACCTTGGTAAATTGGGAGTTTGTAGTGGTCGTTGCAACTTCCTGCCCATTATCACAGTGACCCTGTCTTTAAAAAAAATTGGTTATTTCATTTGTTTACATTTTAAATGTTGTCCCCTTTCCATTCTCCCCTCCTCAAACCCCCATTCCCATCATCCACTTTGCCTCTAAGAAGTTGCTTCCCAACTTACCCTCTCCTGCTTCACCACCTTAGCATTCCCCTATGCTGGGGCATTGAACCTTCACAGAACAAGGGCCTTCCCTCCCATTGATGCCAGATAAGGCCATCCTCTGCTACATATGCAGCTGGAGCCATGGACCCATCCATGTATTGTCTTTGGTTGGTGGTTTAGTTCTTGGGAGAGCCAGGGGGTCCAGCTAGATGATATTGTTCTTCCTATGGGGTTGCAATCTCCTTCAGCTCCTTCAGACCCTCCCCAAACTCTTCCATCGGGATCCCTGGGCTCAGCCCAGTGTTTGGCTGTGAGTATCTGTATAGTGGCCCCTCTTAATTACCTGGGACCAAGAGGCAAGTTGGATAGCAGAAAGGCTGTGACATGAATGGGTGAGGCATCCCATGAATCCTATATTGGCTTTGTAGAGAACTTAATTTTGAAACATGAGGAGTGGGGAAGATCTATGGGATGACCTTTGTTTCTGATTTTCTTTCATTCCAAATAGTAAGTAACATCTTTTCCTCTACATGGTGTATTTGTGGCTAAGATCTAACAGTGGATCATTCAGGGAAGTAAACAGAGCCATCCTCCTGTCATGGGAACTCCAGGAGGTCTTGCTTGGTATGTTGTCCATGGATAGCTTGACATTCGACTTGTTTTTAGAAGCTATGATAATAGAGCAAAGTTGTTTTCCTACAAAAATTCTGTTTTAGGTAACTTAGGTGATCCTGGGTTTTGTAATTGAGCATCAGTGTATTAGTCAGGGTCCTCTAGAGTCCCAGGACTTATAGACTATCTCTCTACATTTAGGGGATTTGTTGTAATGACTTACAGTTTGTAGTCCAACTCACCCAAAAATGGGCAGCTGTGAATGGGTAAAAAAATCTAACAGTTGTTCAGTTCCATATGGCTAGTTTTTCCATCTGGTCTTCTGTATAAGCTAGGTACCTGAAGAAGTAGGTTCCAACAGATGTGCTGGCAAGAAAATGCAAGCAGGCAAAGAAAACTGAGTCTTTTTTCTACCAATATACTTATGCAAGCCTCCAGCAGAAGGTGTAACTCAGATTAAAGGTGTGTACTACCATGCCTGGGTCTGGAACATGATTGGTCCTAGGATGACCTTGAACTGAGAGATCTACTTGCCTGAGTCTCCCCGGATTAAAGGCATGTACTACCTTGCCTGAGCCTAAGATTTTTATGGCCTTTAAGCCTTAAGATCTCTTCTTTGTTAAGATCCCAGTCAGAAACCTGTGTCTTCCAGCCTCAAGATCTGGATCACAGGTGTGAACTCCATTTCTGGATTGTAGTTCATTCCTGATGTAGTCACGTTGACAACCAGGAATAGCTTTCACAGTCAGTTTTCTAATCACACTTTCATAGGACCTGCAGGCAGTGCTTCATTTGGAGGTCTTTTCTCAAAGGTTTAGTGACTTAATCATACCCATCTATTATATCCTAGTAACAGGCCACTCCTATGTGCTCAGTGTTTTAACTGTTCTCCTTTCTCACACTGTGGGACCCATGCAGGCATTCTCTCTTGCATCTCACAGGTACCTCATGAAGAAGAGCCGTGGAGACAGGCATTCACAGTGTGCCTTCTCAGACTCGAGGGGGCCTGACTGCATACCACTGCATCAATGAACAAACCACAGACTGTATTGCTAGACAGCTACTTCCAACATCTAACCACAGACAGACTTAGATGCCAAAGATTTTAGAAATTTGTGTATATCAAGGAAATTCAAACCTATGTTTGGACATTACGTCTTTGATGTCTGTCATCTTATGATTTTTTTTCCTCTGTAAGACAGTTGACATAAATTATTTAAGAGCTTTATCTGTACAGAAGTAACAGACAAAAATTGCCATTGAGCCAAGCATGGGGGCACACTCCTTTAATCCCAGCACTTGGGAGGCAGAGGCAGTCTCATTTCTGAGTTCAAGGACAGCCTGGTCTACAAAGTGAGTTCCAGGACAGCCAGGGCTACACAGAGAAAACCTGTCAGAAAAAATAAAAAATAAAAACAAAAAACAAAACAAAACAACAAAAAAATACTGCCTTTGAGGCTCTGTTCTAACAGCCATTTATCAGCTTTGATTGTGCTGTGGTGTGTTTCCCTTTTGTTCTTTCAAACCTAAGCTTAGAGACCCGAGATTCTGAGAACTGTGGGATAAAGATAAGAACTGTGGGACCAACCGACTTGCATTCCTCAGTCATGAGCAGCATCTTCATGTTTTCCAATCACAGGAACTTTAAGGCAGTAGGTGCAAACACCTGTTTTATACTTTTCAAAAATGCTTATTAGATTGTATTTAGTGTGCATGTATCTCTCTGACTCAGTGTGTGTGTCTGTCTGTCTGTCTTTCTATCGATCTGTCTGTCTGTGTGCACACATGAATAAATACCACACCAGAGCACAACTTGTAGGAGTCAGTTCTCTCTCTCTGCCAAGTGAGTCTTGGGGATCAAAGCAGTTTGTCAGGCTTGACATCAAATTTCTTTACTTGCTAGGTGACTTTGATGACCCTCATTTTAACTTCTTTACTAGACAAGGACATCTTTTTTTTCCGAGTTAGGAATCACCAGTTGTGATGGTCTGGATGAAAATGGCTCTTATAGGCCAATATATTTGGATCCGTTTAAAAAGGATTGGAAGATGGCTGGAGAGATGGCTCAGCAGTTAAGAGCACTGACTGTTCTTCCAGAGGTCCTAAGTTCAATACCCAACAACCAGAGGGTGGCTCACAGTCATCTGTATTGGGATCTGATGCCCTCTTCTGGTGTTTCTGGAGGCAGCCACAGTGTACTCATATATATGAAATAAGTAAGTAACTAAAAAAAAAAAAAAGATTAGAAGTGTGTCCTTATTGAAGGAGGTTTCAAGAGTTTACAGCAGGCCCAGTCTCTCTGGATCTCTGCCTCTAGATAAGATGTAGGCTCTCTGGGTTCTTTTGTAGCACATGACTGTCTGCCTGCTGTGGTGCTCCCCATACCATGAATGCCGTGTACTAACTCTCCAAAGGTGTAAGCCAGCTGAAAATCAAATGCCTTCTTGTAAGACTTGCATTGATCTTGGTATCTCTTCACAGCAGTAGGAAAGTAACGAAGTTGCCAATGCGTTCACTTGGCTCTGGCCTGGTTAATAAAGTTAGTACTAAACTCTCGTTGTCTTTGGAGCCTGTTGAGTGGCCCCTCTCAGTCCATCCTTGGGAAGCTAAGGAAGGTGAAGCAAGGGCAATGTCTACGTCAGCATTGTTGAAGGGCCAGGGCTTCGAGCCCTTTGGCAAGAGACCACATGAGCAGCTTTGCTCACATTTGGAATATCTATGAGTCTGATAATGAAGCTGTGACAATATCTCCTAAATATGGGAGAAGTGTCTCTCAGTATAGTATGTCTGCCTGCATCTCCCAGGAGCACAGACAACTAGTTTGGAAAGTCAGGCATCCCCAAGTATTGTGGGGCTTTCTGGGGAGCCGGTTTAGGTTCAGGAATAAAGACACAGAGAAATCTGTATAGTAGAAGGTTGTGTCCTGTTGCTGGGGCAGTCGCTCAGCTAGATTTAACTTAACCCAACTTCTGCTGTTGTTTCTCTCCATGTAGCTCTAAATACATGTAGTGGCTATTCCTGGTTGTCAAATTGATTATATCTGGAATGAACCACAATCCAGAATTGGATGGCTCACCAGTGACCCTAATCTGGAAGCTTGGGAGATAAAAGTTTCTGACCTTGATCTTGATATGGAGATCTTGACTCAGTGGCTACGGATTCCAGAAGATTAAGACAGGGTAATCTTGAAGTTCAAGGTCATCTGGGATTAAATGTGTGGTGGTACACACCTTTAATCTGGGTTACACCTTTGCTGGAGACTATATAAGGACATTGGAAGAAGGCAGGCTCACACTCTCTCCTTCGCCTGCTTGCCGTGTGGGACTGAGCTACTGCTAGATCCTTGGACTTCCATTCTACAGCTGCTACTGACCATTGTTGGGAGTTGGACTGCAGACTGTAAGTAATAAATTCCTTTACTATATAGAGACTATCCATGAGTTCTGTGACTCTAGCGAACCCTGACTAGTATATTGCTCTTCTTCCCTGTGCCTTTCCTGTCCCTGCTTCCATCTGGCCACATCCATGCCTGTTGGTCCTTCTGTCCAGCTCTAACCACCAGTTCTTTATTATACAAAAAGCCATGCTCTTCACTCATCCACTTGGCAGTGGGGGCTTACAAGACCTTCCCCAGGGTGGCTTGTCTTCGTTTGGGGGGCAGGTGAGGAAGCTACAAAAGGACAAACATTTGCATGTCCTGCTAGACTGGCACAGCCAACATGGCAATTAACAGTTGAGAATACAGTGATATACCATACAACATGTGTGGTTATCCCACACTCAAGAATAATGGCTGTGCTCAGCATGGAAGAAATTGTCCACATTTCTTCAGTCAGGGTCTACTTTTAAATTGAGTGAGTTAGCATGGGATTCCGCAGTTCCACTTACCACATTTTGAGGTGAAACTTTTGGACTATGATGATGAGCCCATAAAGGATAGAGATAGTTTCTTCTTGGCCACCTGGCCTTTGTGAGTGAATCAGTGCACTTTGGAAAATGGTGATAATTTAAATTGAGTGAGAAGCCAAAACTTTCAGTGTCTAATTTTTCCCAGTGATGAACCTTGGGACCTGTGGTCCTCCAGTCCACACTTTTACGTTCAAGGCAATTTCCTGCAGAATATCTTACTTGACTCTTGAACCAAGGAGTCTGAAAGCCTGCATGGGTTGTGAAAAGAGTTTCTTGATTATTTCTTGTGGACAATTGGTATGCATTCATGCTGTTACCATAGTATCAAACAAATAGAAGAGAGGACACAAATAGCAAGACTTAAAGCTGTTGGAAAGTCAGGTCTCCCCAAATATTGCAGGCTTTCAGGGGACCCGATTGAGGTTTAACAATAAAGACACGGACACATCTGTATAGTAGTGAGGCTGTTGTCCTCTCACAGAAGACAGTAACTTGTACCCCAGGATCTCTGTCTCTTGCTGTAGCTTTCTGCTTCTGCCAAGCCTAGTTACCCCTCAACACTATTAAATCTGAATCTTGGCTATCTTTGATATACCCAAGAACATTACCATTTTTAAAAAATTCTAATTTTATTCTTTATACACCTATAAAAATGGAATCCGATGTTTAAGTCATTTGCATAGTTGGTAATTCCATCCTACCATCTCTAATGTCTTCTTTGCAGTGACCAGAGGCCCATCACAGCAGAAGAGAACAAAGCACTTTAACCTTTAAAGACATAGAATTCAACAGGTAACAAACCTCAGAACCACAGCTATTTAGCACAGATATACTTGGCAAGTTTTATTCTCTGTACTGATTTTTGTGACTTCCCAATTATACCGTTTCATTTTAATTTCTGTACTTTTTAAAAAATTTTAATAAGAGCATTAACATTTAAGTTATTTAAATTAAATATCTTTAAATTATTCTTAACTGAGCACTGTTTTGGCCAAAATTTTTAATTGCTCACCTTCCTTGCTGACTTGAATCTTGCAGTTGCGGTACCTGCACATTGATTTCTTTTGCGAAGTGGACCGTTAGTCAAATGCATGGGAAAAATTGGACCGAGAATGAGCAGAGAGTTATACTGCGGAACATCATGCTCAGGAGATTCAGAGGGAACACTACCCAGGAACTCATATTCGGGAGACTCAGAGGGAGCACCTTCCTGGACGTCTTGCTCAGGAGATACAGTGGGAGCATCCTCGAGGACCTCGAGCTCAGAAGACTCAGTGGGAGTACCCTCCAGGACCTCATGCTCAGGAGACTCAGAGGGAGCACGCACCAGGACCTCGTCCTCAGGAGACTCAGACAGCACCCTGCAGGACGTCGTGCTCAGAAGACTCAGTGGGAGCCTCCAGGACCTCGTGCTCAGGAGACTCAGTGGGAACACACTCCACGTCCTCGTGCTCAAGAGATTCAGAGGGAGCACCCTCCAGGACCTTGTGCTCAGGAGACTCAGAGGGAGCACCCTTCAGGACCTTGTGCTCAGGAGACTCAGAGGGAGCACCCTCCAGGACCTTGTGCTCAGGAGACTCAGAGGGAGCATCCACCAGGACCTCGTGCTCAGGAGACTGAGAGGGAGCACACTCCTCGACCTCTTCCTCAGGAGTCTCAGAGGGAGCACCCTCCAGAACCTCGTGCTCAAGAGACTCACAGGGAGCACCCTCCAAGACCTCATGCTTAAGAGGAAGATGGTGATTGAACCATTAATCAAGGTAGAACTCTGAGTCTCGCACTTTAGCAGCCACACTATAACTTCCTATCCACTTAGGATCCAGCCTGCTTTGTCACGTCACCCCAATGTCTCTACTGAACATTTCAGGAAGCCAAAGAAAGATCTGTCTCTTCTGGCCAAGGTTTGAATGACAAGCCCAATTTCTCTATTTTTTTTTTTTTTTTTTGTCAGTGCTACCCAACTTAGGATCAATCAGAACAGACCAAACATGTTCCACAAACCAATCATGTAGGAGCTCTGCTTAAAGCTACCACCTTAATCTTCCAGTTATCAAAGGCTTCCAATCCTGCCCTTCCCTATTTCCACTGTGCAGTGTTCCTGTTCCCAATCTGCTCTCAACACTTTGCCATAGCAGAGATAACAGAGATAACGCTGCCTCCCAAGGCATAGCAAACTGGGAACAAGCAGCAGGTGCCTACTCTACCTTGGGTGATCTTCATTTACTTAATAACTGCAAGAAAATTGTTGAATTGAGAATGAAACTGAATAATGAGTTATCTCCAGGGACTCCAGACTAAAGCTCATACAGATATGTTTCTGTCCTTAGTTTTTGTTTGAATGATTTTGATGGCCTCACTCATTGTTGATAGCTCCTTCTTAAACTAGTTGTCTTTTGCCTAGTCTCTGTGTTGTTCTTAGTAAAGCCTTTGACAAAAATGACGCCCAACTTCTGGCCCATTTATTGACTTAATTATTGCTTCAATGCCTTGCAGTAGATCTGTGTATCCAAACCTCCCAACACAAAGGAGATATGGAAGTGGCGGTAAATTTTACAGCAACGGGAATTCCCAAGGCCCCATATCTTCCACACATGGACACTGGAGGAAATTTTTCTGGGCTCTTAGTGTATCCCTCACAAAACCGTGTGGTTTTCTTTGATTGGTTCCCTTGACAAGGAAGACAGATACAGACTAATGATCTCTATACGTGTTTGTAATGTGTATTGATTGAACTTGTGCTATGCAAGTCTAGATTTCTTTTTGTTGCATTTCTTCTTTCTCTCCTAGGGAAAAATAATACATAATTGCATGCTCTGTCAGGTGCTGGCATCACTAACCACCAGATGCAATGTCTCCTTATGCTCACAGTTCTCAGGACACACTGGGATTCCTCTACCCCTTGCTCATGTGTAGCTGAGACCGGAAATCACAAGCTCTAGATGATGACACTTTCTGTCCTGAGTGCCTTTCACTCTTATCCTCCTGGTAGCTCAAACATGTGCAGAGCTGGTATGGCTAGACCTCTGGCTTGGCTGATCAGCAAGGATAATGCCTTTGAATAGCCTAAGGAAAAGTAATAGAAGATGGAATTTGTTACGGTTGGTATAGGCTTGGCCTAGGAAGTGGCACTATTAAAAGATGGCCTTGTTGGAGTAGGTGTGTCACCATGGTTGTGGGTTTTAAGACCCTCATTCTAGCTTCCTGGAAGCCAGTATTCTGCTAGCAGCCTTCAGATGAAGATGTAGAACTCTACTCCTCCTGTATTATGCCTGCCTAGATGCTCCCATGCTTCAGGCCTTGATGATAATGGACTGAAACTCTGAACCTGTGAGCCAGCCCAATTAAATGTTCTTAAAAGAGTTGCCTTGGTCGTGGTGCCTGTTCATAGCAGTAGAACCCTCAGAAAGAGCTGTTGGAAACATTCAGAGACAGAGTCCTTGGTAATGGACAGATGGGTGGAGTTTATCTTCCCACCTTCCACCAGATGAGGAGCTACCACCCAGATGACAGCAGAATTCTGAGTCTCCATTTCTGGGGTAAGTTAGCTCACAGACCTGTATATTTTAGCCAGTTGAGGTGTTGCTGTTGAGGCTAAGAGAACCACTATGGGATAGATAAGTAAAAAATAATCTGGTTATCTTGGAATCTGTTAACTCAATGCTCTCCATCCCAAGCTAGCAGAAAATAATAAAAATAAAAGAAAGCAAAATGCATCACAGAATGTGGCTCTAACAGTGCTGATAAATAGTTATAATTTACAAGAGTAATTTCATTAGGTTACTGTTCTTACCACTGGGTGGTCTGTCACACAGCTGGTTGTGAGCTGAAAATAATGGAGTTTATAAATTTGATATTCATTTCAGCTTGAAATGCTAGGCCCTAAGTAGAGGGGGAAATTTTATCTTCCAGCCAGCAG
Organism: Mus caroli; assembly: GCF_978045245.1. Taxonomy (NCBI): domain Eukaryota; kingdom Metazoa; phylum Chordata; class Mammalia; order Rodentia; family Muridae; genus Mus; species Mus caroli. The sequence continues at coordinate 53,266,578 of NW_028227270.1, read as the reverse complement.
AAAAGACAGGGGCATATTTCAGTTGTGTAAGGAGGACTGACTTTTCATGTTTCCTCTTATATAATCCTGAATACAAGTATGGGAGGAGGAGCAATGAGGCCTGCTTCACCAGATTTAAGGCTCTTTAATGGGAAGACAGTAATACTGGAGCTGCAGTTTTAAAATAAAAGAGCCCAGCATGAATTTCTGTGTGAGCCCACTTAGCCCCGATGTGCTACTAAATTAACCCTGGAAGCCTGACACTGCCTGTCATTTGTGTATGGAATTCAGGCAACACTTATATATCAGGTGACTTTCTTGTCAGCCTGAAAACATGGCCTGTCTGGAAGTCTCAGACGTATTCAGTGTTTCTCAATTGATATAGTAAAGGGAGGATAAATCAGCTGTAACAATGACTGTGTGAGAGGATACAGAGGAAGCTGTCCTCATGTGACCTGCAGGGTAGAAAGGGAGGGGAGGGTGAAGGCTTCCTTGGGAATCAGCTGCACACCATGGGAATTGCACACCTGTCTAGAATTGTCTCACGTAAGAAATATTTTGTGTCACGAAACACAAAAACACATCTGTTTTCCTGATAAAGAACAATGTAGTGGAACTTGGGACATTTCTCCAAGAAACAGGTTTATTTTGCATGGATAAGAACACGAGCCAATAAATGCCCAAATGAAATGAGTGAGTTAATTTGACTTCTAAGACAAGCCACCATTCATATGTCTAAATGTAGACTTCATATCTGTGTGCAGATCTCTTCTGCTGGAGGCCACAGGCCAGTGTGCTTTCACATTCTTTTTATGTGAGCTGCACTTAATCTCTTTCCTCCACAGCAGACTCAGCAGTTTAAGGAAGACTGTGCAAAGGAAGGTACCTTTGAACCATGACAGCTGTTTGCCTGTGTGGTAACGACAGAATAGGAGGTAGATGGAGGTGAAAGGGTCCATTTCCAGACAGAAATGTAGCTCAGATTACTGTGTGGTAGCAGAATGGCTTGATGCATAGAATAGAAGACTCCAGCTGTAGACACAGCTGGACATTGGCGCTCTGGCCCTGAAGGCATCTCTGTCTCCTCAACCCTGAACTTAATAAACAGGAATGAAAGGCATAATTAGCACACACAGATGGTTGTACTGATAAATAATCTTTATTTATCAGTACATGTATATGTCTATCTAATGCACACATGCATAGATAGATAGATAGATAGATAGATAGATAGATAACAGGTGATAGATCTCATTTGAGGAACGAATGATATACAAAGAGCTGCACATTTTATTATGTGTAATTTAATGTGGTATCAACAAAGTTACTGTATTAAACTATCTAAGAATCTCCCATAGTTATATATTTTAAAAATAATATTCCTGGAACAATAATATGAACTAACCAGTACTCACCCAGAACTCGTGTCCCTAGCTGCATATGAATCAGAAGATGGCCTAGTTGGCCATCAGTGGAAAGAGAGGACTATTGGTCATGCAAACTTTATATGCCTCAGTACAGGGGAAGAACAAGGCCAAGAAATGGCAGTGGTTGGGTGGAGGAGCGTGTGGGGGACTATTGGGATAGCATTGGAAATGTAAACGAAATAAATACCCAATAAAAAAAGAACATAAAAAATATAATATTCCTTAGTTTACTTTTGTATTAAGAGCACAGCATAGGCCCTACCTCTTCAACAAATTCAGATGTGTCCAGGATCAAATTCTTAGGGTCTGTATCATGTTCCCAGAAGATTTCTACAATTTATTTATCTGACATAATTGAAGCTTTATACCTATTGGGTAACAACTCTGCATTCTTCCACTGAGAAAGCATGATCTAAGGTTGCTCACTGTGTGCCTTTATCATTTATCTTAGAGAAAGTATTCCACCCGCAAGTCTGTTGTTCTAAATTCCAGCGACTCTTTTATTTCTGGGGCAGAGAAATGTCCCATCATGTGTGTACTGTGCTTTCTTTGTCTCTCCCTTTGTTCAACCATGAGTCATTCCTGACATGAGCTGGTGTTGAAAGGGCTGAAATGCACATGGGAATTCAGATGTCTTTGTGGGATTCTGGTTGGAGTTCCTTTGGATCTCATGGACATTCTAACCTGTTTTGTTTGCTTATTTTTGTTTGTGGATCTCTGCACAGTTTTCCACAGCCACTGCTCCATTTTATATCCCCACATTTTCTCAGTGTTATCTGGGCCTACATTTCCTTGCTGTTTAGTGATATTGGCAATATCCCTGTTGGCCATTTGTACGCCCTTGTGGAGGAGTGTCTTGTCAAGTTCCATTTATGTTCAATTGCGCTATCTGTTTCCCTACTGATCTTCAGTAGACCCTTACACATGTTGGAAATGAATCAGCTGCCTGAACCCGCAGGGCTTAATGATGCTGGCTAAGGGTAAGGACAGAACCAGATTACCAAAGTACAGACTCTTCAACTGACAATGTACAGAAGACTGAACTGCCACTTGAAAAAAAAAATCAGGAAGGTGGATGCACACTAGGTACAAAAGCTGACACAAGTGGGATGGAACCTCAGTGCTACAAACAAACAAACAAATAGAAAAACAAACAAAAGATGGAAACATAGGGGGGGAATCATTTTCATGGTGGGTTAGGAGAAGGCTCTGTGGATTTGACACCAAAATCAGAGTTAACAAAGGCTGACAGTTAAAAGCTCCTACGATGGCCAGAGTGCACAGAGGAGATATGGAGTCAGGGACAGCGTGAGGTGAGGGTTGAGAATTGGGGGATGGGAGTTGGAAGAAACCTTGCAACTTGACTGACTAGCAGTCAGAGTACTTCTTTATTTATACAGAACCCAATAGGTGTCTCAGTTAGGGTTTTACTGCTGAGAACATACATCATGACCAAGGCAACTCTTATAAAGGACAATGTTTCATTGAGTCTGGCTAACAGGTTCAGAGGTTCAATCCATTATCATCATGGCAGTAGCATGGCAGCATACAGAGAGGCATGATGCAGGAGGAGCAGAAAGTTCTGAAGGCAAACATAAGGTCAGCTAGGAGGAGGGTCTCCTTGCCCACTCTCCTCGATCACTAATTGAGAAAATGCCTTGCAGTTGGATTTCATGGAGGCATTTCCTCAAGGGAGGTTCTTTTTCTGTGATTCTCCCAGCTTGTGTCATTGACACACAAATGTAGCCACTATGGCAAGGATAGATTCGTATTGTTTTAAAACATAAACCATATATCTTTTGTCCCAGGACATGAGTGTTCAATTCCTCTTAAGTCATAAGTTTAGTCATCATAGATAAACCATGACATAACAAGAATTATCTTTTACAATAATTTACCCCCATCAACCCTATAACCAAAAATTTAAGAATCTTGTGGTTTTAAGAGCACTAGACTGAGTCTAATTATGGTAATTTCCCTTTTTTATTTATTTTTTTTGTAATCATGGTTTGTTTTTTTCCAAAATTATTTCTTTTGGACCTAAGCACTATGTTTCTGTTTTATGCCTTGTTTTTCCTTCTCTCTTTGAGGCAGTAGTTCTTCCGCAGGTCCATATCTTTGTTCCCTGAGCTGTCTCTATATTTCTTGGTTTTGTTCTTTCATCAGGTTCCTTATACATCTTCATTGTTTGTCTTGATAGTCACTGAGGAGGTTCAGTGGGTATGGGCACATAAGTGGCAGACCTCTCATAGGATGAAAGAAATGCCGTCAAGATCTCTTACTGTGGATGTAAGAAATATCCAATATTCACCTGTGAGATGTTAAGCTGGGCACCTCTTCCTCTACAATAGGATCATCTTCTTCTTCGGCAGAGGTTACCTTTTCATGGTTTTCAAAGTGCAGGAAGAATGGAGAGCTGAGATGATCTACAAGTTAATATATAGATTTTTTTTATTTATCTTGCTTCATTTATAAAATCTCTGTCCCCATTTGCCATAAGGGCAACACATCCACACAGGCATATTTGTGTGGGGGAGGGCAAAGTGTGGTGGTAGGAACCATCCTCAGCGAAACTTCTTTATTCTTTACAGCACGGTCTGCATCTGCTGTCACAGGAGTTGTTGTTTTTTGTTTTTGTTTTGTTTTTTTTTCCATTCTGACTGGTGTGAGGTGGTTTTGAAATATCCTGACAGAATGTAAAAGGTCACAGAAGCCCTGAAATTGGCAAAATAGATTTCATTGTTAGCAGAAGTAGCTTCACTGATTTAGAAAAATAGAGGTGCACAATAATCTGGCCACTCCTTGAACCCTTGTGTCTGCCAATGTTTTGACCATTACCTGAACCCAGGTGTGAGCCCACTGCTAGACCTAACTGCCAGGTGTTTGTGATATTTGTTGCTGGGAAAGAGTTGAAAAATCTCCCCAGCAACCACAGCCGGGTCAATCCTGAGTTGTTACACCTGCACCAGACTCTTTTCTTGGACCCCTCCCATACCCATTTCTTGAGAATAGACAATGTTTAGATCTGAAAATCCCCTACTCCCCCCTTTTCCTTTCCCCTCTGAGGGCCTATAAAAACTGGGACCCCTTTCCCCTCGTGGTCGACTCCTCTATCCCTGCATGTGATAAGAGTCATTCCCAGAGCTCTGGCTTTCCTCCAATAAAGCCTCATGTGGTTTACATCAAGCTTGGTCTCTCATGAGTTCTTGGGTTCTGATGTTGTCCTGAGGCCTGCGTGAGGGGCTCCCCTGGGGGTCTTTCAGTTTGATTTGCATTTCCCTGATGACTAAGGATGTTGAACATTTCTTTAGGTGCTTCTTGGCAATTCAATATTCCTCAGTAGAGAGAATTCATTGTTTAGCTCTCTTAATAGGGTTATTTGATTCTCGGGAGTCTTGAGGAGTACACTTTCCTCCAGCTGCGTATATAGGAGAGGATGGCCTTGTTGGGCATCAATGGAAGGAGAGGTCCTTGGTCCTATGAAGGCTGGATAGATGCCCCTGTATAGGAAATCCAGGGAGGGGAGGTTGAAGTGGCGGGTGGGTGGAAGAACACCCTCATAGAATCACGGGAAGTGAGGATGGGATAGGGGGTAACTGGGAAAGGGATTAACATTTGAAATTTATAAAGAAAATATACAATTAAAAAAAAAAGCATGGTCTGGCTCACTAATGTGACTAGTCTGTTTAACCAGCTTATCCTAGGGACCACACCACTTGCCTCTGCTTTCTGAGGCTGGAATTCCAAATGTAATTCCAAGAATGATGTCTCACCCTCCTGACCTTGTGTGACTTCTGGGATTGAACTCTGGTCCTCCTGTTTAAGCCACTGAGCTATTTCCCCAGTCCTCTCCCTGCTTTCACAGGACTCTCATTCCTTCCACAATGTGTAGTCCGTGTATCCAGAACCTTTTATGGTCTACTTCTCAAAGGATTGAATTCTGATCTTCTGCTGTTTGGAGCCTCTGAGACTGTCTTGGTGACATGGGATGAGGGGTGTGATGAGGATAGACTTGCATCCTGTACAGACATTCAACTGACCCCTTCGCTGAAGCCCCACTCTTGCTTCCTGGGCCTTTCTGTGACCCTGTGGCCACTTGCTGCTTTGTCTTCCACTGAGTGAACTGAATGTAAGCAGTTGCAGGCCTCTAAGCTGATTATCACCCTGCTCCCAGTTTGTTCTTTCCCTTACAACATATGTGGATGCCTCCTAGTCAGATCCACTCTCACATTTTTAAAATAAAAAAAAATTATGATGTGATTACATTACTTCACCTCTTTCATTTCCTTCCTCCAAACCACCCCATGTCCTTTCCAACCAGTCATTTCCCTCTTTCCCCCCTCTCTCTAAATGGTTGCCCCATTTTTCACAATTATTTGTATATATACATATGTATATATATACATATATACACTCATTAGCATATTAATACAACCCAGTGAGACTATTTAGTGTTGCTTGTATGTGTATGATTTCAGGGCTGAAAAAATGACATTAGATAACAATTAGGAAGGTCATCTCTGAAGAGACTAATTCTCTCTTTCTTTGACTGAAGAAGGAATCAGATTTGTAAGAACTGAAGCCAGTGCCAAATAAAAGAATTCTGACCCAAGACAACAACCCTGGAGGCCATCATTGAGACATCGATACCATGACTCTGACGGGGCACACTCAACAGTAAAGAACTGGGTTAATGTTGATTTCAAAAGAAGAGAGTGCAGTGTAAACTGAGTTCAAGGGTCTTGAGTACATAAGGGTAATTTATACAATTATCGTTATGTGGTAAAACACTTATGAGTCTGAGTATGTTAAAAGGGGCAGAAGAGATGGCTCAGTGGTTAAGAGTATTGACTGCTCTTCCAGAGGAGCCTGGATTCCCAGCACCAACACGGCACCTCACAATGGTCTGTAACTCTAAGATCTGACAACCTCATACAGACATACATACAGGCAAAAACATACCAATGTGCATAAAATAAAAAAAATAAGTTATTTTTTTAAAGGGAAATATTTAGTAACTCTTCACATGTGGCACGTTTGGGCGTATATCCATTAATTGTTTAATCAGAAAAACAAAGTCATTTCTTTTTAAAAATGAAAACTTAGAAAATAAAAACAATGTTATTTTGGGAAGCAAATCGATGAGTTGGACAAAGGTAATAAACTGTCAAAACTAAGAGAAGACATTAGAAGTTTCAAAGCGTTGCCTAGAATAGAAAAAAGAGCAATGACTTTCTTTGTGGGGTTTAATGGACATGCTATAGGGATTTATAACACTCTGAGAAAATTAGAGGCATTCAAATCATTTCATTAGATTCAAAATATTTTCAGGTCTGAGTGTTGATCATTCTAATCAGGAAAAAGTACACAAGTTATCTGCTCACAGACCAGTTGCCCAAACTTGCATTGGCACGGATTTACATCCATAAACCCCCAACCCTAGTTAATTGGGAGTTTGCAGTGGCCGTTGCAACTTCCTGTGAATAGCACAGTTACCCTCTCTTTAAGAAGAAATATTGGTTATTTCATTTGTTTACATTTCAAATGTTGTCCCCCTTTCCAGTCTCCCCTCCTCAAACCCCCATCCCATCATCCCCTTTGCCTCTAAGAGGTTGCTTCCCAACTTACCCTCTCCTGCCTCACCACCCTAGCATTCCCCTATGCTGGGGCATTGAACCTTCACAGAACAAGGGCCTCCCTTCCCATTGATGCCAGATAAGGCCATGCTGTGCTACATATGCAGCTGGAGCTATGGACCCATCAATGTGTGGTCTTTGGTTGGTGGTTTAGTCCCTGGAACTCCAGTGGGTCCAGTTAGTTGATATTGTTCTTCCTGTGGGGTTTCAATTCCCTTCAGCTCCTTCAGTCCCTCCCCCAACTCTTCCGTTGGGGTCCCTGTACTCAGCCCAATGGTTGGCTGTGAGTATCTGTATAGTGCCCCCTCATAATAGCCTGGGACCAACAGGAAAGTCGGATAGCCGACAGGCTGTGACAGAAATGGGTGAGGCATCCCATGAATCGCAAATTGGTTTCATAGAAAACTTAATTTTGAATCATGAGGAGTAGGGAAGATCTATGGGATGTTCTTTGTTTCTGATTTTCATTCATTCCAAATAGTAAGTAACATCTTTTCCTCTACATGGTGTATTTGTGGCTAAGATCTAACAGTGGGTCATTCAGGGAAGTAAACAGAGCCATCCTCCTGTCCTGGGAACTTCGGGTGGTCTTGGTTGGTATGTTGCCCATTAATATCTTGACATTCAACTTGTTTTTGGAAGCTATGAGAATAGAGCAAAGGTATTTTTCTAAAAATTTCTGTTTTGGGTCACTTAGGTGATCCTGTGTTTTGTAAGTGGGCATCATTGTATTAGTCAGGGTTCTCTAGAGTCACATGACTTATAAACTCTCTCTCTATAGTGAGGAGATTTGTTGTAATGACTTGCAGTTTGTAGTCCAACTCACCCAACAATGGGCAGCTGTGAATGGTTTCAAAAATCTAACAGTTGTTCAGTTGAATGTGGGTAGTTGTTTCAGCTGGTCTTCTGTATAAGCTGGGATCCTGAAGAAGTTGGTTCCAACAGATGTGCTGGCAAGTAAATGCAAGCAGGCAAAGAAAACTGAGTCTTTTTTCTTCCAATATTCTTATGCAAGCCACCAGGAGAATGTGTGACTCAGATTAAAGGTGTGTACTACCATGCCTGGGTCTGGAACATGATTTGTCCTAGGATGACCTTGAACTCAGAGATCTACTTGCCTGAGTCTCCCAAGATTAAAGGCATGTACTACCTTGCCTGAGCCTAAGATTTTTATGGCCTTTAAGCCTTATGATCTCTTCTTTGTCAAGATCCCAGTCAGAAGCCTGTGTCTTCCAGCCCCTGATCTGGATCACAGGTGTGACCTCCATTTCTGACTTGTAGTTCATTCCTGATGTAGTCACATTGACAACCAGGAATAGCTGTCACAGTCAGTTTTCCAGTCAGGCCTTCACAGGACCTGCACCGGGTGCTCCATTTGGAGGTCTTATCTCAAAGGTTTAGTGGCTTAATCATATCCATCTATCATATCCTAGTAAAGGACCACCACTATGTGCTCAGTGTTTTAACTGATCTCCTTTCTCACACTGTGGGATGCATGAAGGCATTGTCTCTTGCATATTGCAGGCACTTCTCAAAGAAGAGCCCTGGTGACAAGCATTCACAGTGTGCCTTGTTTCGGACTGGAGGGTTCCTGACTGCATCTCGATACATCAATGAACAAACCACAGACTGTGTTGCTAGAGAGCTACTTCCAACATCTAATCACACACACTTAAATACCAAAGATTTTAGAAATTTGTGTTTATCAAGGAAATTAAATCCTATGTTTGGCATTACATCTTTGATGTCTGTCATCTTATGATTTTTTTCCTGTGTAAGACAGTTGATATAAATTATTAAGGAGCTTTATCTGTACAGAATAAGAAGAGACAAAAATTGCTTCTGAGCCAGGCATGGTGGCATGGTGGCATGGTGGCACATGCCTTTAATCCCAGCACTTGGGAGGCAGAGACAGTCGCATTTCTGAGTTCAAGGCCAGCCTGGTTTACAGAGTGAGTTCCTAGACAGCCAAAGCTTCACAGAAAAACCCTGTCTGGAAAAAACAAAAAACACAAACCAAATCAAAACAAAACAAAATACTGCCTTTGAGGCTCTGTTCTAACAGCCCTTTATCAGCTTTGATTGTGCTGTGGTATGCTTCTCTTTTGTTCTTTAAAACCTAAGCTTACAGGGCCTATATTCTGGGAACTGTGGGATAAAGATAAGAACTGTGGGACCCACCGACTTGCATTCCTCGATCACGGGCAGAATCTTCTTGTTTTCCAATCACAGGAAATTTAAACAGTAGATGCAAACACCTGGTTTTAACATTTAAAAAATGCTTATTGGATTGTATTTAGTGTTCATGTATCTCTCTGACTCAGTGTGTGTGTGTCTCTGTGTGTCTGTCTATCTTTCTGTCTATCTGTCTGTCATCTATGAACTCATGAATAAATACCAAAACAAAAGACCAATTTGTAGGAGTCAGTTCTCTCTCTCTGCCATGTGAGTCTTGGGTATCAAAGCAGTTTGTCAGGCTTGGCATCAAATGTCTTTACGTGCTAGGTGACTTTGATGACCCTCATTTTAATTTCTTCACTAGACAAAGACATCTACTTCTCCAAGTTAGGAATCACCAGTTGTGATGATCTGAATGAAAATGGATCCTATAGGCCAATACATTTGGATGCTTTTAAAAAGGATTGGAAGAAAGCTGGAGAGATGGCTAAGCAGTTAAGAGAAATGACTGCTCTTCCAGAGGTCCTACGTTCAATTCCCTGCAACCACAAGGTGGCTCACAATCATCTGGAGTGGGATCTGATGCCTTCTTCTGGTGTTTCTGGAGACAGCCACAGTGTACTCATATATATGAAATAAGTAACTAAAAAAAAAAAAAAAAAAAACAAAAACAAAGATTAGAAGTGTGTCCTTATGGAAGGTTTCAAGAGCTCACAGCAGCCCCAGTCTCTGTGGATCTCTGCCTCCAGATAAGATGTAGGCTCTCTGGGTACTGTTGTATCATGAGCCTGTCTGCCAGCTGAAAATCAAATGCCTTCTTGTAAGAGTTGCATTGGTCTTGGTATCTCTCCACAGCAGGAGGAAAGTAACTAAGTTGCCAATGCGTTCACTTGGCCCTGGCCTAGTTAATAAACTTCATACTAAACTCTGGTTGTCTTTTGAGCTGGTTGAGTGGCCCCTCTCAGTCCATCTTTGGAAAGCTAGGGAAGGTGTAGCAAAGGCAAATGTCTCTGTCAGCATTGTTGAAGGGCCAGGGCTTCGGGCCATTTGAAAGAGACCACATGAGCAGCTTTACTCACATTTGGAATATCTATGAGTCTGATAATAAAGCTGTGACAATATCTCCTAAATATGGGAGAACCAAAGTATGTCTGCCTGCACCTACCAGGAGCACAAACAACTAGTTTGGAAAGCCACGCCTCCCCAAGCATTGCAGGGCTTTCTGGGGACCCGGTTTAGGTTCAGTAATAAAGACACAGTGATATCTATATAGTCAAACGCTGTTGTCCTGTTTGCTGGGGCAGCCGCTCAGCTAGATTTCAACTCAACCCAACTTCTGTTGTTGTTTCCATGTGGCTCTGAACGCATGGAGTGGCTATTCCTGGTTGTCCAATTGACTATATCTGGAATAAACTACAATCCAGAATTGGATGGCTCACCAGTGACCCTAATCTGGAGGCTTGGGAGATAAAAGTTTCTGACCTGGATCTTGATATGGAGATCTTAATGCATAGTGACTATGGGTTCCAGAAGATTAACTCAGGGTGATCTCCAAGGTCAAGGTCATCTGCGATTATCGGTGTGGTGGCACACACTGTTAATCTGGGCTAAACCTTTGCTGGAGACTATATAAGGACATTGGAAGAAGGAAGGCTCACACTCGCCAACACCTACTCTATCTTGGATGATCTTCATTTACTTAATAACTGCAAGAAAATTGTTGAATTGAGAATGAAACTGAGTGTTGAGTTATCTCCAGGGACTCCAGTCTAATGCTCATACAGCTCCGTTTCTGTCCTCAGTTTTTGTTTGAATGACTTTGATGGCCTCATTCATTGTTGATAGCTCCTACTTAAACTAGTTGTCCTTTGCCTAGTCTCTGTGTTGTTCTTAGTAAAACCTTGGACAAAAACGATGCCCAACTTCTGGCTCATTTATTGACTTAATTATTGCTTCATCCATCGCCTTGCAGTAGATCTGTGTATCCAAACCTTCCAACACAATGGAGATTTAGAAGTGGTGGTAAATTTAAGAGCAGCAGGAATTCCCACGGCCCCAGATCTTTAACAGATTCACACTGGAGGAAACTATTCTGGGCTCTTAGTGTATTCCTCACAAATCCCTGTGGTTTTCTTGATTGGTTCCCTTGGCAAGGGGGACAGATACAGACTAATGATCTGTATACGTGTTTGGAATGTGTATTGATTGAACTTGTGCTATGCAAGTCTAGATTTCTTTTTGTTGCATTTCTTCTTTCTCTCCTAGGGAAAAATAATTGCATGCTCTGTCAGGTGCTGGCATCACTAAGCACCATATGCAATGTCTCTTTATGCTCACATTTCTCTGGACACATTGTGATTCCTCTACCCCAGGTGGTGCCTTGCTCATGTGTAGCTGAGACAGGAAATCACAAGCTCAAGATGATGACACTTTCTGTCCTGAGTGCTTTTCCCTCTTATCCTCCTGGTAGCTCAAACGTGTGTAGAGATTGTATGGCTAGACCTCTGGCTTGGCTAATCAGCAGGTATAACGCTTTTGAATAGCCTAAGCAAAAGTATTAGAGGATGGATCTTGTTACAGTTTGAATAAGCTTGGACCTGTGAGTGGCACTATTAGAAGATATGGCCTTGTTGGAGTAGGTATGTGTGATGGTTTGTATATCCTTGGACCAGGGAGTGGCACCATCTGAAGGTGTGGCCTTGTTGGGATAGGTGTGACCTGGTTGGAATGGGTGTGTCACTGTGGGTGTGGGTATAAGATCCTCACCCTAGTTGCCTGGAAGTCAGTCTTCCACTAGCAGCCTTTGGATGAAGACATAGAACTCTCAGCTCCTGCTGTGCCATGCCTGCCTGGATAATGCCATGCCCCCACCTTGATGATAATGGACTGAACCTCTGAACCTGTAAGCCAGCCCCAATTAAATGTTGTTTTTTTTATAAGACTTGCCTTGGTCATGGTGTCTGTTCACAGCAGTAAAACCCTAACTAAGACAGTATGTCCCTCTTGGAGTAGGTGTGTCACCATGGGTGTGGGTTTTAAGACCCTCATCCTAGCTACCTGGAAGCCAGTATTCTGCTAGAAGCCTTCAGATGAAGATGTAGAACTCTCTACTCCTCCTGCATCATGCATGCCTGGATGTTGCCATGCTTCAGGCCTTGATGATAATGGACTGAACCTCTGAACCTGTAAGCCAGCCCCAATTAAATGTTGTCCTTATAAGAGTTGCCTTGGTCGTGGTGCCTGTTCATAGCAGAAAAACCCTAAGACAGACCTGTTAGAAATATTCAGAGACAGAGTCCTTGGTAAGGGACAGATGGGTGGAGTTTATCTTCCCACTTTCCACCAGATGAGGAGCGCACACCCAGATGACAGCAGAATTCTTGAGTCTCCATTTCTGAGGTAAGTTAGCTCACAGACCTGTACATTTTAGCCAGTTGAGGTGTTGCTGTTGAGTCTAAGAGAACCCCTATGGGATAGATAAGTAAAAAAAGTCTCCTTGCCCACCCTCCTCAATCACTAATTGAGAAAATGCCTTGCAGTTGGATTTCATGGAGGCCTTTGTTCAAGGGAGGCTCTTTTTCTGTGATACTCCCAGGTTGTGTCATTGACACACAAAACTAGCCACTACAGCAGGGATAGATTCATATTGTTTTAAAACATAAACCATATCACTTTTGTCACAGGACATGAGTTTTAACCTCCTCTTAAATCATAAGTTTAGTCATCATTGATAAACCATGACATAATAGAGTTATCTTTTACAATAATTTACCCCCATCAACCCTATAACCAAACTTTTAAGAATCTTGTGGTTTTAAGGGCACTAAACTGAGTCTAATTATGGTAGTTTCCCTTTTTGATTTTTTTTTTGAAATTCTGGTTTGTTTGTTTTCCAAAAATATTTCTTTTGGCCCTAAGCATTTCTTATTTGTTTTATAATGCCTTGTTTTTCCATATCTCTCTGAGGTGGTTGTTCTTTGGCAGGTCCATATCTTTGATCCCTGAGCTGTCTCTGTATTTCCTGGTTTTGTTCTTTCATCAGCTCCCTTATACATCTTCATTGTTTGTCTTGATAGTCACTGAGGAGGTTCAGTGGGCATGGGCACATAAGTGGCAGACCATCTCATAGGATGATAGCAAAGCCATCAGGATATCTTACTGTGGATGTAAGAAATATCCAATATTCACCTCTGAGATGTTTAGCTGGACACATCTTCCTCTACAGTAGGAGCATCTTGTCTTTCGGCAGAGATTACCTTTTCATGGTTTTCAAAATGCAGGAAGAATGGAGACCTGAAATGGCCTACAAGTTAATATATATATATATATATATATATATATATATATATATATATATTTCATTTATAAAATCTCTGTCCTCATTTTCCATAAGGGTGACACATCCAAACAGGCATATTTGTGGGGGGGAGGGCAGAGTGTGGTGTTTGGACCCATCCTCAGGGACAGTTCGTCATTCTTTATAGCACAGTCTGCATCTGCTGTCACCTTATTTTTTTTCTTTTAGCCATTCCTACTGGTGTGAGGTGGTTTTGAAAGATCCTGACAGAATGTAAAAGGTCACAGAAGCCCTAAAATTGGCAAAATAGATTTCATTGTTAGCAGAAGTAGCTTCCCTGATTTAGAAATATAGAGGTGCACAATGCTCTGGCCACTCCTTGAACCCAGGTGTGTGCCTACTGCTACACCTCACTGCCAGATGTTTGTGATATGGGTTGCTGGGAGAGAGTCAAAAAATCTCCCCAGAAACCCCATCTGGGCCAATCCTGAGTTGCCACATCTGCACCAGACTCTTTCCTTGGATCCCTCCCATACCCATTTCTTCAGAATAGACATTATTTGGATCTGGAATTCCCCTACTCCCTCCTTCATTATTTGGATCTGGAATTCCCCTACTCCCTCCTTCTCCTTTTCTCCCTTAGGGTATATAAAAACGGGGACGCCTTTCCCCTTGTGATCCACTCCTCTATCCCTGTATGGGATATGAGTCATCCCAAGAGCTCTGAGTCTTGAGGAGTACACTTGGCTTGAGCTGCATATGTAACAGAGGATGGCCTTTTCAGGCGTCAATGGAAGGAGAGGTTCTTGGTCCTATTAAGGCTGGATTGATGCCCCAGCATAGGGAAATCCAGGGCGGGAATGTTGGAGTGGGTGGGTGGGGGGAGGAACACCCTCATACAATCAGAGGGAGGGAGGATGGGATAGGGGGAAACTGGGAAAGGGGGTAACATATGAAATGTAAATAAAGAAAATATACAATTAAAAAAAAAAAAAGCAAGGTCTGGCTCACTGATGTGACTAGTCTTCTTAGCCATCTTATCCTAGGGACCAGACCACTTGACTCAGCTCTCTGAGGCTGAAATTCCAAATGTAATTCCAAGAATAATGTTCCACCCTCCTGACCTGGCGTGACTTCTGGGATTGAACTCTGGTCCTCCTGTTTTAGCTACTGAGCTATTTCCCCAGCCCTCCCCCTGCTTTCACAGGACTCTCCTTCCTTCCACAATTTGTAGCCCCTGTATCCAGAACCTTTTATGTTCTATTTCTCAAAGTATTGAATTCTGACCTTCTGCTGTTTGGAGCCTCTGAGACTGTCTTGGTGACATGGGATGAGGGGTGTGATGAGGATAGACTTGCTTCTTGTACAGACATTCAACTGACCCCCTCGCTGAAGCCCCACTCTTGCTTCCTGGGCCTTTCTATGATCCTGTGGCCACTTGCTGCTTTGTCTTCCACTGAGTGAACTGAATGTAAGCAATTACAGGCCTCTAAGCTGATTTTCACCCCACTCACAGTTTGTTCTTTCACTTCCAACATATGTGGGTGCCTCCTAGTCAGATCCACTCTCACTTTTTTAAAATAAAAAAGTTATGATGTGATTACATTACTTCTCCTCTTTCATTTCCTTCCTCCAAACCACACCATGTCCTTTCCAGCCAGTCCTTTCCCTCTTCCCCCACTTTCTCTCTAAATGGTTGCCTTATTTTTTGACATATATATACATATATATATATATACACACACACACACACATATATATACTCATTAACATATTAATACAACCCAATGAGACTATTTAGTGTTGATGGTATGTGTATGATTTCAGTACTGCCCACATGACAATAGATAACAATTAGGAAGGTCATCTCTGGAGAGACTAATTCTCTCCTCTCTGACTTAACAAGGAGTCCGATTTGTGAGAACTGAAGCCAGTGCCAAATAACAGAAATCAGACCCAAAACAACAAGCCTGGAGGCAATCACTAAGACATAGACACCATGACTGTGACAGGGACACAGGCAACAGTGAAGAACTGGGTTAAGGTTGCTTTCATAGGAAGAGAGTGCAGTGTAAACTGAGTTCAAGGATCTCGAGTAGATAAGGGTAATTTTTACAATTATCATCATGTGGTAAGATACTTATGAGTCTGAGTATGTTAAAAGTGAGATATTTAGGGGCTGAAGAGATGGCTCAGTGGTTAAGAGTATTGATTGCTCTTCCAGAGGACCCTGGATTCCCAGCACCGACCCGGCAGCTCACAAATGTTTGTAACTCTAAGATCTGACAACCTTCTACAGACATACATGCAGGCAAAAACATACCAATGTGCATAAAATAAAAATAAATAATTATTTTTAAGGGAGATATTTAGTAACTCTTCACATGTGGCATGTTTGGGCGTACATCCATTAATTGTTTAATCAGAAAAACAAAGCCATTTATTTTTAAAAATGAAAACTTAGAAAATAAAAGCAATGGTATTTTGGGAAACAAATCTATGAGTTGGAGAAAGGTAATAAACCGTCTAAACTAAGAGGAGATATTAGAAGTTTCAAAGCGTTGCCTAGAATAGAAAAAAGAGCAATGACTTCTTTGTGGGGTTTAATGGACATGCTGTAGGGATTCATAACACTCTGAGAAAATTGGAGGCATTCAAATCTTTTCATTAGATTCAAAATGTTCTCAGGTCTGAGTGTTGATGGTTCTAATCAGGCAAAAGTACACAAGTTATCTGCTTACAGCCCAGTTCCCCAAACTTGTATTGGCACCTGATTTACATCCATAAAGCCCCAACCCTGGTAAATTGGGAGTTTGCAGTGGCCGAGATGCCACTTCCTGCCCATTATCACAGTGACCCTCTCTTTTAAAAAATAAAATTGGTTATTTCATTTTTTTACATTTCAAATGTTGTACCCCTTTCCGGTCTCCCCTCCTCAAACCCCCATCCCATCATCCCCTTTGCCTCTAAGAGGTTGCTTCCCAACTTACCCTATCCTGCCTCACCACACTAGTATTCTCCTATGCTGGGGCATTGATCCTTCACAGAACAAGGGCCTCCCCTCCTATTGTTGCCAGATGAGGTCATCCTGTGCTACCTATGCAGCTGGAGCCATGGACCTATCCATGAATAGTCTTTGGTTGGTGGTTTTGTTTCTGGGAGCTCCAGGGGGTCCAGTTAGTTGATATTGTTCTTCCTATGGGGTTGTAATCCCCTTCAGCTCCTTCAGTCCCTCCCCCAACTCTTCCATTGGGGTCTGTGGGCTCAGCCCAGTGGTTGGTTGTGAGTATCTGTATATTGCCCCCTGGTAATTGCCTGGGACCAAGAGGCAATTTGGATAGCAGACAGTCTGTGACACGAATGGGTGAGGCATCCCATGAATCGTATATTGGCTTCATAGACAACTTAATTTTGAAACATGAGGTGTGGGGAAGATCTATGGGATTACCTTTGTTTCTGATTTTCTTTCATTCCAAAAAGTAACATCTTTTCCACTACATGGTGTATTTGTTCCTAAGATCTAATAGTGGGGCATTCAGGGAAGTAAATAGAGCCATCCTCCTGTCCTGGGAACTCTGGGAGATCTTGCTTGGTATGTTGTACATGAATATCTTGACATTCAATTTGCTTTTAGACGCTATGAGAATAGAGCAAAGGTATTTTCCTAAAAAATTCTGTTATGGGTCACTTAGGTGATCCTGTGTTTTGTAAGTGGGCATCATTGTATTAGTCAGGGTTCTCTAGAGTCACATGACTTATAAACTCTCTCTCTATATTGAGGAGATTTGTTGTAATGACTTACAGTTTGTAGTCCAACTCACCCAACAATGGGCAGCTGTGAAAGGGTTCAAAAATCTAACAGTTGTTCAGTTCCATGTGGGTAGTTGTTTCAGCTGGTCTTCTGTATAAGCTGGGATCCTGAAGAAGTTGGTTCCAACAGATGTGCTGGCAAGTAAATGCAAGCAGGCAAAGAAAACTGAGTCTTTTTTCTTCCAATATTCCTATGCAAGCCACCAGCAGAAGGTGTGACTCAGATTAAAGGTGTGTACTACCATGCCTGGGTCTGGAACATGATTTGTACTAGGATGACCTTGAACTCAGAGATCTACTTGCCAGAGTCTCCCCGGATTAAAGGCATGTACTACCTTGCCTGAGCCTAAGATTTTTATGGCCTTAAGATGTCTTCTTTGGCCAGGCGTGGTGGCGCCCACCTTTAATCCCAGCACTGGGGAGGCAGAGGCAGGCGGATTTCTGAGTTCGACGTCAGCCTGGTCTTCAAAGTGAGTTCCAGGACAGCCAGGGCTAATACAGAGAAAGCCTGTCTCGAAAAACAAAAACAAAAAATCCTACATTAAGGGCTGGTGAGATGGGTCAGTTGGTAAGAGCACTCGATTGCTCTTCCGAAGGTCGGAAGTTCAAATCCCAGCAACCACATGGTGGCTCACAACCACCCATAATGAGATCTGATGCCCTCTTCTGGTGTGTCTGAAGACAGCTATAGTGTACTTACATATAATAAATAAATAAATCTTTAAAAAAAAAAAGATATCTTTTTTGTCAAGATATGGGTTAGAAGCCTGTGTCTTCCAGCCTCAAGATCTGGATCACAGGTGTGACCTCCATTTCTGGATTGTAATTCACTCCTGATGTAGTCACGTTGACAACCAGGAATAGCTGTCGCAGTCAATTTTCCAGTCACCCTTTCTTAGGTACTGCACGCAGTGCTTCAATTGGAGGTCTTATCTCAAAGGTTTAGTGGCTTAATCATACCCATCTATCATATCCTAGTAACGGGCCACTGCTATGTGCTCAGTGTTTTAACTGTTCTCCTTTCTCACACTGTGGGACCCTTGCAGGCATTCTCTCTTGCATCTCACAGGTACCTCTCGAAGAAGAGCCATGTCGACAAGCATTCACAGTGTGCCTTGTCTCAGACTCGAGGGGGCCAGACTGCATCCCACTGCATCAGTGAACAAACCATAGACTGTTGCTAGACAGCTACTTCCAACATCTAACCACAGACAGACTTAGATGCCAAAGATTTTAGAGATTTGTGTATATCAAGGAAATTCAAGCCTATGTTTGGACGTTATATCTTTGATGTCTGTCATCTGATGATTTTTTTTTCCTGTGTAAGACAGTTGATATAAATTATTAAAGAGCTTTATCTGTACAGAATAAACACAGACAAAAATTGCCTTGGAGCCAGGCGTGGTGGCACACGCCTTTAATCCCAGCACTTGGGAGGCAGAGGCAGTTGTGTTTCTGAGTTGAAGGCCAGCCATGTCTACAGAGTGAGTTCCAGGACAGCCAAGGCTACACAGAGAAACCCTGTCTGGAAAAAAGAAAGCAAAAAACAAAAAACAAAACAAAAGAAAAAAAAACCAAAATATTGCCTTTGAGGTTCAGTTATAATAGCCGTTTGTCAGCTTGGATCATGCTGTGGTTGCTTCCCTTTTGTTCTTTCAAACAGAAGCTTAAGGCCCTAGGTTCTGTGAACCGTGGAATAAGGAGAACTGTGGGACCCACAGACTTGCATTCCTCAGTCATGAGCAGCATCTTCATGTTTTCCAAGCACAGGAAATTTAAGGCAGCAGATGCAAACACCTGGTTTTAACATTTAAAAAATGCTTATTAGATTGTATTTAGTGTGCATGTATCTCTCTGATTCAGTGTGTGTGTGTGTGTACGTGTGTTTGTGTCTTTCTGTCTGTCTGTCTGTCTGTCTGTCTATCTGTCTGTCATCTGTGCAGACATGAATAACTACCACAACCAGAGAACAACTTGTAGGAGTCAGTTCTCTCTGTCATGTGATTCTGGGGATCAAAGCAGTTTGTCAGGTTTGGCATCAAATGTCTTTCCTTGCTAGGTGACTTTGATGACCCTCATTTTAACTTCTTCACTAGACAAAGACATCTTCTTTGCCAAGTTAGGAATCACCAGTTGTGATGGTCTGAATGAAAATGGCTCCTATAGGCCAATACATTTGGATGCTTTTAAAAAGCATTGTAGTGGGATCTGATGCCCTCTTCTGGTGTTTCTGGAGGCAGCCACAGTGTACTCAAACATATGAAATAAGTAAGTAATAAAAAAAAAGATTAGAGAGTGTCCTTATTGAAGGAGGTTTCAAGAGCTCACAGCAGGTCCAGTCTTTGTGGGTCTCTGCCTCCAGATAAGATGTAGGCTCTCTGGGTACTGTTGTAGCATATGCCTGTCTGCCTTCTGTGGTGCTCCCCCTACCCTGATTGCCATGTACTAACCTTCCAAAGGTGTAAACCAGCTGAAAATCAAATGCCTTCTTGTAAGAGTTGCATTGGTCTTGGTATCTCTTTGCAGCAGGAGAAAAGTAACTAAGTTGCTAATGCGTTCACTTGGCCCTGGACTGGTCAATAAACTTTGTACTAAACTCTGGTTGTCTTTTGAGCTGGTTGAGTGGCCCCTCTCAGTTCATCCTTGGAAAGCTAGGGACCGTGTAGCAAAGGCAAATGTCTCTGTCAGCATTGCTGAAGGGCCAGGGCTTTAGGCCATTTGAAAGAGACCACATGAGCAGCTTTACTCACATTTGGAATATCTATGAGTCTGAAAATGAAGCTGTGACAATATCTCCTAAATATGGGAGAACGGTAGTATGTCTGCCTGCACCTACAAGGAGCACAGACAACTAGTTTGGAAAGCCAGGCCTCCCCAAGCATTGCTAGGCTTTCTGGGGACCCGGTTTAGGTTCAGTAATAAAGATGCAGTGACATCTGTATAGTCGAAGGCTGTTATCTTGTTTGCTGGGGCAGCCGCTCAGCTAGATTTCAACTCAACCCAACTTCTGCTCTTGTTTCCATGTGGCTCTGATTGCATGGAGTGGCTATTTCTGGTTGTACAATTGACTATATCTGGAATGAACTACAATCCAGAATTAGATGGCTCACCAGTGACCCTAATCTGGAGGCTTGGGAGATAAAAGTTTCTGACCTGGATCTTGATATGGAGATCTTAATGCATAGTGGCTATGGATTCCAGAAGATTAAGTCAGGGTGATCTCCAAGGTCAAGGTAATCTGGATTAACGGTGTGGTGGCACACACCTTTAATCTGAGTTACACCTTTGCTGGAGACTATATAAGGACATTGGAAGAAGGAAGGCTCACTCTCTCTCCTTTGCCTGCTTGCCGAGTGGGACTGAGCAACTGCTAGATCCTTGGACTTCCATTCTATAGCTGCTACTGACCATTGTTGGGAATTGGACTGCAGATTGTAAGTAATAAATACCTTTACTATATAGAGACTATCTATAAGTTCTGTGACACTAGAGAACCCTGACTAATACACTGATCTTTGTCCCTGTGCCTTTCATGTCGGTGCTTCCATCCTGCTACATCCCTGCCTGTTAGTCCTTCTGCCCAGCTCTAGCCACCAGGTCTTTATTATACAAAAAGCCATGCTGTTCACTCATCCACTAGGCAGTGTGGGCTTATATGACCTTCCCCAGGGTGGCATGTCTTCCCTTGGGGGACAGGTGAGGAAAGGACAAATGGACAAATATTTGCATATCCTGCTTGCCTGGAACTGCCAACATGGCAATTAACAATTGAGAATACAGGGACATATGGTACAACATGTATGGTTATCCCACACTCAAGAATAATAGCTGTGCTCAGTCTGGAAGAAATTGTCCACATTTTTTAGCTCAGGGTTTATTTTTAAATTATAAGTGAGTTAGCATAGCATTCCGCAGTTCCACTTACCACATTCTTAGGTGAGTTGTTGGGACTATGAATATGAGCTCCTGAAGGACAGCAATATTTTCTTCTTGGCCACCTGGCCTCTGTGAGTGAATCAGTACACTTTGGAAAATGGTGATAATGTAAACTGAGTGAGAAGCCAAAACTTTCAGTGTCTCATTTTTCCCAGTGATGAAGCTTGGGACCTGTGATCCTCTGGCCCACACTTTTATGTTCAAGGCAATTTCTCACAGAATGTCTTACTTGACTCCTGAACCAAGGAGTCTGAATGCCTGCCTGGGTTGTGCAAAGAAATTATTTGATTATTTCTTGTGGACAATTGGTATGCATTTATGCTGTTACCATAGTATCAAAGAAATAGAAAAGAGGGCACAAATAGCAAGAATTGAAGCTGTTGGAAAATAAGGCCTCCTCAAATATTGCAGGACTTTCAGGGGAACCGATTGATGTTCAATAATAAAGACATGGACAAGTCTGTACAGTAGGAGGCTGTTGTCCTGTCACAGAAGACATTACCTTGTACCTCAGGATATCTGTTTCTTTTGATGTAGCTTTCTGCTTCTGCCAAGTGTTGTTACCCCTCAAGAGTATTAAGTCTGATTCTTGGGTATATTTGGTATACCCAAGAACATTACCATTTTTTAAAAATTCTAATTTTATTCTTTAAGCGCCTACAAAAGTGGAATCCGATGTTTAAGTCATTTGCATAGTTGGTAATTCCATCCTACCATCTCTAATGTCGTCCTTGCAGTGACCAGAGGCCCATCACAGCAGAAGAGAACAAAGCACTTTCAACCTTTAAAGACAAAGAATTCTACAGGTAACCAGGAAATCCAGGGTGGGGAAGTTGCAGTGGGTGGGTGGGTGGAGAAACACCCTCATAGTATCACAGGGAGGGAGGATGGGATAGGGGGAAACTGGGAAAGGGGGTAACATTTGAAATGTATATAAAGAAAATATACAATTCTTTAAAAAAAAAAAAAGCACTGTCTGGCTCACTGATGTGACTACTCTTAGTCAGCTTATCCTATGGACCACACCACTTACCTCTGCTTTCTGAGGCTGGAGTTCCAAGTGTAATTCCAAGAATGATGTCCACCCTCCTGACTTTGCGTGACTTCTGGGAATGAACACTGGTCCTCCTGTTTTAGCCACTGAGCTATTTCTCTAGCCCTCCCCCTGCTTTCACAGGACTCTCATTCCTTCCACAATTTGTAGCCCCTGTATACAGAACCTTTTATGTTCTACATCTCAAAGGATTGAATTCTGATCTTCAGCTGTTTGGAGCCTCTGAGACTGTCTTGGTGACATAGGATGAGGGGTGTGTTGAGGATAGACTTACTTCCATACAGACATTCAACTGACCACTTCGCTGAAGCCCCACTCTTGCTTCCTGGGTCTTTCTGTGACCCTGTGACCACTTGCTGCTTTTTCTTCCACTGAGAGAACCGAAGTAAACAGTTACAGGCTTCTAAGCTGACTATCACCCTGCTCCCAGTTTGTTTATTCACTTCCAACATATGTTGGTGCCTCCTAGTGAAAACCTATCTCACTTTAAAAAAAAAAAAGAATTATGATTTGATTACATTATTTCTCCTCTCATTTAATTCCTCAAAACTACCCCATGTCTTTTCGAGCCAGTACTTTCTCTCTTCCCCCACTTTCTCTCCAAATGGTTTCCCCATTTATTGTCAATTGTATATATATATGTGTGTGTGTGTGTGTGTATAGATATATACACATATATATATACAAATATATATACACATATATATTATTTATACACACACACACACACACACACACACACACATATATATATATATATATATATATATATATATATATATACTATATATATACTCATTAACAGCATTTCCTTGCTGTTTAGTGATATTGGCAATATCCCTGCTGGCCATTCGTACATCCTTGTGGAGGAGTGTCTTGTCAAGTTCCATTTATGTTCAATTGCATTATCTGTTTTCCCTACTGATCTTCAGGAGACCCTTACACGTGTTGGAAATGAATCAGCTGCCTGAACCAACAGGGGTTAATGATGCTTGCTAAGAGTAAGGACAGAACCAGATTACCAAAGGACAGAATCTTCAACTGACAATGTACAGAAGACTGAACTGCCACTTGAAAAAAAATCAAGAAGGTGGATGCACACCATGTACAAAAGCTGACAAAAGTGGGATGGAACCTCACTGCTACAAACAAACAAACAAACAAACAAACAAAAAATGGACGCATAGGTGGGAAATCCTTTTTATGGTGGGTTAGGAGATGGCTCTGTGGATTTGACACCAAAATCAGAGTTAACAAAAGCTGCCAGTTAAAAGCTGCCAGGCATTCCTACAATGGCCAGAGTGCACAGAGGAGATATGGAGTCAGGGACAGGGTGTGATGAGGGTTGAGAATTGCATGAAGGGGGTTGGAAGAAACCGTACAACTTGACTGACTAGCAGTCAGAGTACTTCTTTATTTATACAGAACCAATAGGTGTCTCAGTTAGGGTTTTACTGCTGGGAACATACATCATGACCAAAGCAACTCTTATAAAGGACAAGGTTTCATTGAGTCTGGCTTACAGGTTCAGAGGTTCAATCCTTTATCATCATGGCAGAAACACGGCAACATCCAGGCAGGCATGATGCAGGAGAAGCTGAAAGTTCTGAAGGCAAACAGAAGGGCAGCTAGGAGGAGGGTCTCCTTACCCACCCTCCTTGATCACTAATTGAGAAAATGCCTTGCAGTTAGATTTCATGGAGGCATTTCCTCAAGGGAGGCTCTTTTTCTGTGATACTCCCAGCTTGTGTCATTGACACACAAAACTAGCCACTACAGCAGCGATAGATTCATTTTGTTTTAAAACATAATCCATATCACTTTTGTCCCAGGACATGTGTTGTAACCTCCTCTTAAGTCATAAGTTTAGTCATCATTGATAAACCATGACATAACAGAGTTATCTTTTAAAATAATTTAATCGATCAACCCTATATCTAAACTTTTAAGAATATTGTGGTTTTAGGGCACTAGACTGAGTCTACTTATGGTAGTTTTCCTTTTTTATTTTATTTTTTTGTGAAATTCTCATTTGTTTTCCAAAATTGATTCTTTTGGCCCTAAGCATTTTTTGTTGTTGTTGTTGTTTTATGATGCCTCATTTTTCCCTCTCTCTCTGAGGCAGTTATTCTTCCGCAGGTCCATATCTTTGCTCCCTGAGTTCTCTCTGTATTTCCTGGTTTTTTTCTTTCTTCAGCTTCCTTATACATCTTCATTATTTGTCTTGATAGTCACTGAAGAGGTTCAGTGGGCATGGGCACATAAGTGGCAGACCATCTCATAGGATGATAGCAATGCCATCAAGATATCTTACTGTGGATGTAAGAAATATTCAATATTCACGTGTGAGATGTATAGCTGGGCAGCATTTCCTTTACAGTAGGATCATCTTCTCCTTCGGCAGAGGTTACCTTTTCATGGTTTTCAACGTGCAGAAAGAATGGAGAGCTCAGATGGCCTACAAGTTAATATATAGATTTTTTTTTCATTTACCTTGCTTCACTTATAAAATCTCTGTCCCCATTTTCCATAAGGGAGACACATCCAAACAGGCATATTTGTGTGGGGGAGGGCAGAGTGTGGTGTTTGGACCCATCCTCAGGGACAGTTCGTTATTCTTTACAGCACGGTCTGCATCTGCTGTCACCTGAGTTTTTTTTTTTTGTTGTTGTTGTTTGTTTGTTTGCTTGTTTGTTTGTTTTGTTTTGTTTTGCCATTCTGACTTGTGTGAGGTAGTTTGGAATGATCCTGACAGAATGTAAAGGGTCACAGAAGCCCTGAAATTGGCAAAATACGTTTCATTGTTAACAGAAGTAGCTACACTGATTTAGAAAAATTGAGGTGCACAATGCTCTGGCCACTCCTTGAACCCTTGGGTCTGCCAATGTTTTGAACGTTCCTTGAACCCAGGTGTGTGCCCACTGCTGCACCTCACTGCCAGGTGTTTGTGATATTGGTTGCTGGGAAAGAGTTGAATTATCTCACCAGCAACCACTTTTGGGCCAATCCTACACCTGCACCAGACTCTTTCCTTTGAACCCTCCCATACCCATTTCTTGAGAAAAACCCCTTCTGTTATTCCCCCTGTTGGTAAATAAAAACTGGGACCCCTTTCCCCTCGTGGTTGACTCCTCTACCCCTGCGTGGGATATGAGTCATCCCCAGAGCTCTGTATTTCCCCAGTAAAGCCTCATGTGGTTTCCATCAAGCTTGGTCTCTCGTGAGTTCTTGGTGGTCTGCTAATGTCCTGAGGCCTGAGTGAAGGGCTCCTCTCAAGGTCTTTCAGTTTGATTTGCATTTCCCTGATGACTAAGGATGCTGAAAAATTGTTTAGGTGCTTCTTGACCATTCAATATTTCTCAGTTGAGGAATATTGTTTAGCTCTGTTAATAGGGTTATTTGATTCTCAGGAGTCTTGAGGAGTACACTTGGCTCGAGCTGCATATGTAGCAGAGGATGGCCTTGTCAGGCATCAATGGAAGGAGAGGTTCATGGTCCTATGAAGGCTGGATAGATGCCCCTGGGCAGGGAGGTTGGAGTGGGTAGGTGGGTGGAGGAACACCCTCACAGAATTAGGGGGAGGGAGGATGGGATAGAGGGAAAATGGGAAAGGCTGTAACATTTGAAATGTAAATAAAGAAAATATACAATTAAAAAATCCTGAGGCTGGAATTCCAAGTGTAATTCCAAGAATGATGTTCACCCTCCTGACCTTGTGTGACTTCTAGGATTGAACTCTGGTCCTCCTGTTTTAGCCACTGAGCTATTTCCCCAGCCCTTCCCCTGCTTTCACAGGACTCTCCTTCCTTCCACAATTAGTATCCCCTGTATCCAGAACATTTTATGCTCTACTTCTCAAAGGATTTAATTCTGATTCTGATATTTGGAGCCTCTGAGACTGTCTTGGTGACATGGGATGAGGGGTGTTATGAGCATAGTCTTGCTTCCTGTACAGACATTCAACTGACACCTTTGCTGAAGCCTCACTCTTGCTTCCTGGGCCTTTCTGTGACCCTGTGGCCACTTGCTGCTTTGTCTTCCACTGAGTGAACTGAATGTAAGCAGTTACAGGCCTCTAAGATGATTATCACCCTGCTCCCAGTTTGTTCTTTCACTTCCAACATATGTGGTTGCCTCCTAGTCAGATCCTCTCTCACTTTTTAAAACAAAAAAAAATTATGATGTGATTACATTACTTCTCCTCTTTCATTACCTTCCTCCAAACCACCCCATGCCCTTTCCTGACAGTTATTTCCCTCTTCTCCCACTTTATCTCAAAATGGTCTCCCCATTTTTAGACAATATTTATATATATACATATATATTATATAGACACATATATTATTTTTATATATACACAAACAAATATATATATATATAATACATATATATATATATATATATATATATATATATATATATATACTCATTAACAGCATTTCCTTGCTGTTTAGGGATATTGGCAATATCACTGTTGGCCATTCGTACTCCCCTGTGGAGGCATGTCTTGTCAATTTCCATTTATTTTCAACTGTGTTATCTCTTGTCCCTACTTATATTTAGGAGACCCTTACACATGTTGGAAACGAATTAGCTGCCTGAACCCACAGGGGTTACTGATAATTGGTAAGAGGAAGGACAGAACCAGATTACCAAAGGGGAGACTCTTAAACTGACGGTGTAGGGAAGACTGAATTGCCACTTGAAAAAAAAAATCAAGAAGGTGGATGTACACCATGTACAGAAGCTGACACACATGGGCTGGAACCTCACAGCTACAAACAAACAAACAAACAAAAAAATGGAAGCATAGGTGGGAAATCCTTTTCATGGTGGGTTAGGAGATAGCTCCGTTGATTTGACACCACAATCAGAGTTAACAAAAGCTTCGAGTTAAAAGCACCTATGATGGCCAGAGTGCACAGAGGAGATATGGTGCCAAGGACAGGGTCTTGTTGAAAGACTCTGAGAGGAGCCCCTTGCTCATGCCTCAGGACAATAGCGGACACCCAGGAACTCATGATAGACCGAGCTTGTTGCAAAGCACATGAGGCTTTATTCGAGGAAAGCCAGAGCTCTGGGGATGACTCATATCCCATGCAGGGGTAGAGGAGTCGACCTCGAGGGGAAAGAGGTCACAGTTTTTATAGGCCCTCAGGGGGGAAAGGAGAAGGGGGAGAGTAGGGCATTTCCAGATCTAAATAATGTCTATTCTCAAGAAATGGGTATGGGATGGGTACAAGGAAAGAGTCTAATGAAGGTGCACCAATGGGCACACACCTGGTCAGAACATTGGCAGACACAGAGGTTCAAGGAGTGGCCAGAGCATTGTGCACCTCTATTTTTCTAAATCAGTGAAGCTAGTTCTGCTAACACTGACGTCTATCTTGCCAATTTCAGGGCTTCTGTGTCCTTTTACATTCTGCCAGGATCTTTCATTCCCCACTTCTTCTAGTTACTAGTTCTAATCTTAGAACTAAACTGCAACCTTTTTTTTTTTAAAGTTCTGCAGAGACTGGTATTGTTGTTTTAATACCAACAGCTGGACTGCACCAACTTTTTTTAAACAAAGGTTATTAGTTAGTTAAGAATAGTGGGCCACACGTCAGCAGTAAGAGCAAAATTATTAGAGGGTCTATCAGAGTAAAAATTAGGGTGGTCAACCAAGGGAATTTATTCTTCAGGAACTTTTTTTATTGAGAGGTATGAATCCAAGCTGAGATGCCGTTTACTTTGACAGCAGTGGAGGTGGTTACCAGCACAATTTATGGGCCTTTCTAACAAGGTTTTAGATTCTTAGCTTGATGTCATAAGACAAGAACTGCATCTCCCACCTGGAACTGGTGTGGTATCATTAAGTCTCCTGGCTCGTAGGCCTCTTTGAGCTGCCCTCAGGTGGTGTTTCTGACCACTTTTAGGGCTTTCATGCATGTAAACAATGGTGGACTAGGGTTAAATTTTAAAGGATTTAACACTTCTTTTATTTCAGTGAGTGGGGGAGCCCCACATACAGGATTTTATATGGTGTGAGCTTAAATGTTTTCAGTGTGTTCTTAATGCAGAACAAGGCAAAGGGAAGGAGGGCTGTCCAGTAATTCCCGCCGGTTTTTAAGATTAATTTAGTTAGGTTTTTTTTTTTAATTTTTTTTATTTAGCCTGAATTTTGGGATTTATAAATACGTTGTAATTTTTAATTAATTTTTAGTTGGATGGCCAGTCCCTGACTTACCTGGGCAACAAAGGTGGGTCCATTGTCAGACCATATTACCTTAGGTTTTTAACCGTGGAAAAAATTTTTTTTAGGATTTTTTTTTTAACCACAACATTGGCAGTTTCTTTTTTGTTGGGTAGGCCTTCACCCATTCTGAAAAGGTATTTACAAAAACTTTCACTAGGAAACTGCTTCCATCTGTGTACCAGTTTGGAACACCTGGCCACGGCTGGTCACGTAGATTACTTTGCAGGCAGTGTTGAGAATAGCAGGAGGAGCAAACAGGACCCGTTCAGTCAGCAGCAGACTCTGGTAGTGAGTCATCCAGGCATTTATCATTCATTGATCTGGGGGCTGGCGGATAATGCTTTGAAGAGAGTTGGGGGCTACCATGGTTATTTGCTGTCCCAGAGTTAATTTGTCAGCATTTTTAATGAGTAGGGCTACTGCAGCAACGGCCTTTAAACATGTGGGCCATCCGCTGGCCACTGGGTCCAGCTTCTTAGACAAATATGCCACAGGCCTCTTTCACGGCCCTAGAGCCTGAGTAAGAACTCCTCTGGTCACTCCTGCCCTCTCATTAACATAGAGGATGAAGGGCTTGGTTAGATCTGGCAATGCCAAGGATGGTGCAGTCAGCAGGGACTTCTTAATATTTTTAAAGGCTTTCTGATGTTCTGATGTCCATCTGAATTCTTCACTTTTCTTGGTCAGGGGGTACAGCGGGGTGGCCAGTGTTGCAAACCCAGGTATCCAAAGTCTACAGAACCCAGTGGTGCCCAAGAATTCTTTTACCTGTCTTGGAGTATCCAGTGTTGGTATTTGAGTCACAGTCTTTTGTTTTTAGCCTCTGTCAGCCACCGTTCTCCATCCCAGAGGGGATATTCTAAGTAGACTATTATCTGACATAGCTGGGCTTTTTTAGTAGAGGCCCAGTAGCCCAAATTTCTCAGTTCTGCTAGCAATTTTTTGGTCCCCTGCCAGCATTCTTTTTCCGTGGTTGCAGCAAGGAGCAAATCATTAACATATTGAAGCAGAGTTACCTGGGAATTTTCAGTTTGGAAGGAGGCTAAATCTCGAAGTAGAGCCTCATTAAAAAAGAGTGGGGGTGTTTTTGAACCCCTGGGGTAACCGTGTCCAGGTTAATTGTCCCGTTTGTTCAGTGTCAGGATCTCTTCACTTAAAGACGAATATGGGCTGGCTGGAGGGATGTAACTTCTGGCAAAAGAAAGCATCTTTTAAATTAAGTACTGTGTACCATTTTCGCTCCTGAGGGAGTGAGCTGAGGAGGTTATAGGGATTAGGAACAGTTGGGTGAATATTTTGGCCCCTTTTATTGACCTTTCTCAGGTTTTGGACTGGTCGGTAGTTACTCATGCCAGGTTTTTTTTAACAGCAGTAAAGGAGTATTCCAGGGTGACTGGCAAGATACCAAAATACCTAATTGTAATAGTCTGTGAATATGTGGCCTGAATCCATCTTTTGCTTCATGGCTCATTGGGTATTGTTGCACTCCTATAGGGGTTGCATCCATCTTCAATCCCACAACCACAGGGGGAACTCTGACAGCCATTTCCATGCCTCCAGTCTCTGCCCATGCTCTAGGGAAAGCAGTCAACTAGTCTTTTAGGTCTGGCACCTCTGTTTCCTTTATGCCTTCATGCAATCGGTATTCTTCCTTAAGCTGCAGAGCTAAGACTACGGCGGTGGGAGATTCCCAAGTTACTCTCGGCCCTTCTTGGGTAAATCTGATCTGGGCCTTTAATTTAGTCAGAAGATTTTTTTCCTAGAAGCAGTGTGGGACACTCAGGAATGACCAAGAAGGAATGACTCATTTAGCCTTTCCCCAGATCTACAGTGCGTGCAGTGGTTCAGGGGTATTGTTTTTGACCAGTGGCTCCAATCACTATGTTTTTTTTATGTTTTAATTTTTTATTGGATGTTTTAACACAGAATGTTCTGCCCCTGTGTTAATTTAAAAGTCTATGGGAGTCTTTTTCACCATTAGGGTTACTCTAGGCTCGGGGAGGGGGTCTGAGCCCCATCTTCCCTATTCATTATTTTTCAGAGTCAGGACCTTAGGGGCCCTTCCCTTTTTCTTTGGGCATTTTTGTGCCCAATGTCATTTTTATTGCAATAGGCACATTGGTTTTATTCTAAAGTTTTTTGGACAGATATGTTTCCTTCAAGTCTGGGTTTCTTGTTGCCCAGGTACCCTGTCTGTCTATTTTCTGGCCTGTTCCTTCGTTCCTTCCTTCACATTTTTTTATTACTGCAGCCAAAATTCTGCTTAAATTTTTTTCTGTGTTTTTTGTTGTTTTTGTTTTGTTTTGTTTTTGTGATACATTTTTTTCTGCCCTCTTAACTAAATTTTGTAAAGCCATGGCATGTAGTCTTTAAAAGCCATAGCACCCGCGGCTTGTTGACCCTCAGAGGTCGGGTTAAAAGGAGTAGAGTATTTATAAGCTTTTATTAATTTTTTTAGAAAAAACAGATGGGGGCTCTGTAAGGCCCTGCATCACTTCCTTTACCTTAGCCAAATTGGTGGGGCATTTTATCGCTCCCTTTAGACTAGAGCCCAGCTGGTAAACTGTCAACCTTTCCTTACCTTGAGCCGTGTTATAGTTCTAATCTGGCCTGTCCAGATGGAACACAGCTTTCCAATTGTACAGATCAGCTGATGAGAAAGGCCAATATTGGAGGGTCTGCAGAGACTGCCTGTCTGTGGGCAGGTTGCCCACAGCTCGCAAAGGAAAAGGCAGAAAAGGTGTCAGGAGCTTCATCTGCTGGGGGACTCTGGGCTTGTCGGCTCCGGGTCCCAGCTGCAGGTCCTCGGTCCTCAGACTGTGCCTTTAGCTATCTCAGAGCTGGGTGCAGGGACTGCTTTTTAGGGCAGAAAGCAAGGACACTGTGCTGACCCACTCGCATGCATGGGAGCAGCCGGTGGAGGGCTCTGAGAGGTGCGGGAGAATCCATTGTTTGATTTATGGCAGTGAATTCTGAATGAGGTAAGGCTGTTGATCCGGGTGGGACCCAGATCCACTGTGAAAAACAATGGCTTTAACTTCAAAGATAAGAGTAAATCAAAAGTCTCCTCCAGTGATCATTTTACATTAAAAGTCAGCCACTCGGAGGCAGAGAAAGTCTGCCAAGGTCCCTTCTCAATTTTTACTGATTATGATTTTAAGATTATGGGCCCTTGAATTAACTTCAGTCCAGTGGTCTAAAGTCAAACTTAGGGGGGTTGTTATAGTCTGCCCCATTGTTTACACCACGTAAAACACAAAACAAACACAGAAAACACACATACACACACTGACAAATACCTGAAAACAGACACAAAAAACAAATACACATTGACAAATGCCTGAAAACAGACACAAAAAACAAACACACACTGACAGATGCCTATTTTCTATCAGACAGACAAAACCAACTCAGAAATGCAGACGGTCAAGGGAGTACACTTTCCGCCCCGGACGGACTCCTGGAGTCCTTTCCCTTGCTTAGGGCATCCCCCAGAGCGAACAGCAGCCAGTGATTCCAGCATGTCTGCTGTTCACACTCATTGTCTCATCCCGAGGTAAGGGTCTCAGTTTCTTACAAAACTTCGCAGCTGCAAATTTCAGCACAGAACCTCACCGGCTTACAGAAATATTTTTGGACAAAAAAATTGACCTTTAAGTGGGTCTTTGGACACGTGGGTGGTCATGCCAATCTCGGCCGAGCCCCAAATGAAAGACACCAAGAGGAGCCACTCCCTCAGGCCTCAGAACAACAGTGGACACCCAGGAACTCATGAAAGACCGAGCTTGTTGCAAACCACATGAGGCTTTATTTGGGGAAAGCCAGAGCTCTGGAGAAGACTCATATCCCATCGGGGTAGAGGAGTCGACCTCGAGGGGAAAGAGGTCACAGTTTTTATAGGTCCTCTGGGGGGAAAGAAGAAGGGGGAGAGTAGTGGATTTCCAGATGTCTATTCTCAAGAAATGGGTATGGGAGGGGTACAAGGAAAGAGTCTAATGAAGGTGCAGCAATGGGCACACACCTGTTCAGAACATTGGCAGAAACACAGGTTCAAGGAGTGGCCAGAGCATTGTGCACCTCTAGTTTTCTAAATCAGTGAAACTAGTTCTGCTAACACTGACGTCTATCTTGCAAATTTCAGGGCTTCTGTGTCTTTTTATAGTCTGCCAGGATCTTTCTGAGTGAAGGTTGGGAATTGGGGGAAAGGGGTTGGGAGAAACCATACAACTACACTGACTAGCAGTCAGAGGACTTCTTTATTTACACGGAACACAATAGGTGTCTCAGTTAGGGTTTTACTGCTGCAAACATACATCATGACCAAGGCAACTCTTATAAAGGACAATGTTTCATTGAGTCTGGCTTACAGTTTCAAGGTTCAATCCATTATCAACATGGCAATAGCATGACACCATACAGATAGGCATGTTATTTCATGGTTTATCAGTGATGACTAAACTTATGACTTAAGAGGAAGTTAAAACTCATGTCCTGGAACAAAAGTGATATGGTTTATGCTTTAAAACAATATGAATCTATCACTGAACTCTAAAAAGTCCTTTATTTCTTTCTTTATTCCTTCCTTGACCAAGGTATCATTGAGAAGCGTGTTGTTGAGTTTCCACGTGAAAGTTGGCTTTCTATTATTTATTTTATTATTGAAGATCAGCCTTAGTCCATGGTGATCTGATAGGATGCTTGGGACAATTTCAATATTTTTGTATCTGTTGAGGCCTGTTTTGTGACCAATTATGTGGTCAATTTTGGAGAAGGTACCATGAGGAGCTGAGAAGAAGGTATATCCTTTTGTTTTACGATAGAATGTTCTGTAGATATCTGCCAGATCCATTTGATTCATAACTTCTGTTAGTTTCAATGTGTCCCTGTTTAGTGCCTGTTTCCATGATCTGTCCATTGGTGAAAGTGGTGTTTTGAAGTCTCCCACTATTATTGTGTGAGGTGCAATGTGTGCTTTGAGCTTTACTAAAGTTTCTTTAATGAATGTGGCTGCCTTTG
This sequence comes from Mus caroli, assembly GCF_978045245.1. NCBI lineage: Eukaryota > Metazoa > Chordata > Mammalia > Rodentia > Muridae > Mus > Mus caroli. The sequence continues at coordinate 53,233,007 of NW_028227270.1, read as the reverse complement.
TATTTGGAGCATAGATATTCAGAATTGATAGTTTCTCTTGGAGGATTTTACCTTTGATGAGTATGAAGTGCCCTTCCCTGTCTTTTTTGATGACTTTGGGTTGGAAGTCAATCTTATCAGATATTAGAATGGCTACTCCAGCTTGTTTCTTCACACCATTTGCTTGGAAAATTGTTTTCCAGCCTTTCATTCTGAGGTAGTGTCTATCTTTTTCTCTGAGATGAGTTTCCTGTAAGCAGCAAAATGTTGGGTCTTGTTTGTGTAGCCAGTTTGTTAGTCTATGTCTTTTTATTGGGGTTTGAGTCCATTGATATTAAGAGATATTAAGGAAAAGTAATTGTTCCTGTTATTTTTGTTGTTAAAGTTGGCATTCTGTTCTTGTGGCTGTCTTCTTTTAGGTTTGTTGAGGGATTACCTTCTTGTTTTTTCTAGGGCGTGGTTCCCATCCTTGTATTGGTTTTTTTTCTGTTATTATCCTTTGAAGGGTTAGATTCGTGGAAAGATAATGTGTGAATTTGGTTTTGTCGTGGAATACTTTGGTTTGTCCATCTAAGTTAATTGAGAGTTTAGCTGGGTATAGTAGCCTGGGCTGGAATTTGTGTTCTTTTACTGTCTGTATAACATCTGTCCAGGATCTTCTGGCTTTCATAGTCTCTGGTGAAAAATCTGGTGTAATTCTGATAGGCTTGCCTTTATATGTTACTTGGCCTTTTTCTCTTACTGCTTTTAGTATTCTATCGTTATTTAGTGCATTTGTTGTTCTGATTATTATGTGTCGGGAGGTATTTCTTTTCTGGTCCAGTCTATTTGGAGTTCTGTAGGCTTCTTGTATGTTCATTTGCATCTCTTTCTTTAGATTTGGGAAGTTTTCTTCTATAATTTTGTTGAAGATGTTTGCTGGTCCTTTGAGTTGAAAATCTTCATTCTCATCCACTTCTATTATCCATAGGTTTGGACTTCTCATTGTGTCCTTGATTTCCTGGACGTTTTGAGTTAGGATCTTTTTGCATTTTCTATTTTCTTTGATTGTTGTGCCGATGTTCTCTATGGAATCTTCTGCACCTGAGATTCTCCCTTCCATCTCTTGTATTCTGTTGCTGAATTTGTTTCAGATTTCTTTCCTAGGGTTTCTATCTCCAGTGTTGCCTCATTTTGGGTTTTCTTTATTGTGTCTACTTCCCTTTTTGGTCTAGTATGGTTTTGTTCATTTCCATCACCTGTTTGGTTGTGTTTTCCTGTTTTTCTTTAAGGACTTCTACCTGTTTGGTTGTGTTTTCCTGTTTTTCTTTAAGGACTTCTACCTGTTTGATTGTGTTATCCTGTTTTTCTTTAAGGACTTGTAACTCCTTAGCAATGTTCTCCTGTAATTCTTTAAGTGAGTTATTAAAGTCCTTCTTGATGTCCTCTACCATCATCATAAGATATGCTTTTAAATCCAGGTCTAGCTTTTCGGGTGTGTTGGGGTGCCCTGGAGTGGGCGAAGTGGGAGTGCTGGGTTCTGATGATGATGAGTGGTCTTGGTTTCTGTTAGTAAGATCTTTCGTTTACCTTTCACCATCTGGTAATCTCTGGAGTTGTTATAGTTGTCTCTGTTTAGAGATTGTTCTTCTGGTGATTCTGATTACCGTCTATCAGGAGACCTGGGAGACAGGCTCTCTCCTCTGAGTTTCAGTGGTTAGAGCACTCTCTGCTGGCAAGCTCTCCTCTTACAGGGAAGGTGCACAGATATCTGGTGTTTGGACCTCCTCCTGGCCGAAGAAGCAGGCCCAAAACAGGACCTTTCCCAGGTGCTGTGTTGCTCTGGCAGGTCACAGAAGCTGTCAGCTTCTGTGGTGCACACTCTCACCTGTGCAGACTAAGTTCCTAAGTATGGCGGAGTCCCGGAACCAAGATGGCGCTCCCTGCTCCTGAGGCAGAGGGCTCCCGTGAAGGGTGGACTCGTGTCCTCCCCGGCTGGGAGGGTGGCCGGATGTCTGCGGCCCGAAAAGGGTGCTGCCTCAGTGGCTCTGTGGCTCCCGCCTGTCCCAGAAGCTGTCTGCTTCTGTGGTGCACACTCTCACCTGTGCAGACTAAGTTCCTAAGTTCGGCGGAGTCCCGGAACCAAGATGGCGCTCTCTGCTCCTGAGGTAGAGCTGCTTGGCAGCTTTTGTTAACTCTGATTTTGGTGTCAAATCTATGAAGCCATCTCTAAACCCACCACGAAAATGATTTCCCCCCTATGTTTCCATGTTTTGTTTGTTTGTTTGTTTGTTTGTTTGTAGCAGTGACGTTACAGCCTTCACTGTGTCAGCTTTTGTACATGGTGTGCATCCACCTTCTTGATTTTTTTTCAAATGGCAGTTCAGTCTTCTCTACACTGTCAGTTTAAGGGTCTGTCCTTTGGTAATCTGGTTCTGTCCTTACCCTTAGCAAGCATCATTAACCCTGTGGGTTCAGGCAGCTGATTCATTTCCAAATGTGTAAGGGTCTCCTAAAAATCAGTAGGGTAAACAGAGAATGCAATTGAAAACAAGTGGAGCTTGACAAGACACTCCTCCACACGGGAGTATGAATGGCCAACAGGGATATTGCCAATATCATTAAACAGCAGGGCCCACAATACACTGAGAAAATGTGGTGATATAAAATGGTGCAGTGGCTGTGGAAAACCGAGCATTGATCCACAAATAAAAATAAGAAAACAAAACAGGCTAAAATGTCCATGAGATTGAAAGGAACTCCAACAAGAGTCCCACAAAGACATTTGAATTCCCATGTGCATTTCAGCCCTTTTAACACCAGCTCAGGTAAGGAATGACTCACGTTTGAACAAATGGAGAGACTAGAAAGTATCCCGAGCTTTTGTCCCTGCCAGCAAGAATACACTCAGGACAACCGGAATCTTCTTGGCAACGCTTTATTGCTTACTTCTCAGGAAGACCCAGACCCCAGAAAATGGAGTCCCTTATATAGCGCTCAGCCATGACATTTCAGCACCTGATGTGGCGTGACAGCTCCTGATTCGTTGCTCACCCATCACCCCACTATTACACCCCGAGAATGGGGAGTGACTAGGAGTGAGTTCACTCTCACACTTGTGCACAAGGCTTGTTTGCTAGTTAGGCACAGCGGAGGCCAGCGCCATCTTATAATGGCGATTGCTCGCAGCACACACAGCTCTCCACATCTCCCCCTTTTTATTTTATTAAATTGAGGCTGGACTAGGTCTGTGTAATTATGCCCATCCGCTGTGGCTCCTGTCTTAGGTCATTCATCCAATGTCACAGCCTTTCCTGTCATAGGGTAACCCTATTGCCACTGGGCCCCGTGTCTTAGGTTGATCTGTGCATGAGGAGAGTTGCCCGTCCCTGGATACCACAGTGCTATGTGACAGTAACTACTAAATGACCTAGGGTGAACTCTACAAAAGAGGCCAGCAACCAATGTCAACTAATTTTTGAGCATAGATAGCCAGATTTCTGGGGAGGCCCCTTGCTCAATGGCAGCAAGTGCTTGAGCTATCACAACCTTGTCACGTGTTTGTTGGGTTCTGAGCTTGCAAACCAACCAGAGCATGAACACAAGTCCACAGCAGGTGGCAACACCAAATAAACCCACCCCCACCCATTCCTTAAAATAAGAAAATGCAGATGAAATCGAGGAGCAGAGGCCCTCTGTCAATGACAGGTCCACTCGCATTGAGTTGATCTTTAAAACTGCCACCCTCAGGGCCTCAAGAGTCTCATCGAATCCCTCAGACCAATTTCCTGCAAGATACAAGGAAAGCTGTATAGACAGATTAGCTGCATAAGTAAAATTTTCATATTGGACACTGGTAATACACAGAGCTTCCAGTTTTCTTTCACAACCCAGCTGGGCCATCTGGTATAGAACTCCTATCTGTTCCTCCGCCAGGTCAAGGCGCTGATTCAAAATCATCATCCCTCCCTTTAACTTGGTACTAGCAGAATTTTTGACAGTGATGACATCAGCCAGATCTGCTGAAAGCTGATTTAATTTTGTGCCTGATTGAACCATACTAGCCATAGCGTACCCTGCAGCTGTAGCAGCAGCTGCACTGGCTGAAATTGCTATGATCACGGCAGCAGTAATGCCAAAATCTCTTTTTTGTCGAAACAGAGATAAGGTGGAGGGTGTTTCCATCGGAACAGGGATCCAACGTGGGATCCATGCCACCATGGCATGGGTATTCTTTGTTACATCCCAACATTGAGAAATCCAACAAGAATCATTGGAACAGACTTCAAATGAATCATTTGAAAGAATAAACAAGAAAGGGGGGGTAAACACAGACTGGGATAGATGGATAATTAATCTGGTTTACCAAAGTTTATTGAACCCAGTGATCTCTACACTGGTATTAGTATATCCATAAGAGTCCTGGGAGGCATCATGTATTCCCCAATACTGAGCAAATCTTGAGATGCCAGTAAAAGAAGCCTTTCCAACTGCTCCTCCCTGGATAAAGATCAAAGGATTGAGTTCTGTACAACTGCCATTGACTCCACAAAGCACCCACTTGTGAAAGGGATGCATTCTAAAGTCCTGTATGAAAAGTCCCTTTTTCATAACAAATTCCTTCTCTGGGTCGTCTATCATGTTGGGAGAAAAGGAAAAGGTTTTACTCTGATCTGCCCAACGAGTGATGGAGGATTGACAATCAGACCAAGGCAGTATCAGCCCTTCATTTTCCAAGCTACAATGAGGGGCTATTTTTGGTTGGTGGGGACGTTCTTTGTCTGAAAAGTTAGGTGGTAGAAATGTACCATTAACCTAAATTGTCTCCTGCCAAAAGGTCTGATTTGTAAAGGTTATATCTGCATTGGAAGTATCTTGTGTTGTGCTTACCCAACCTCCTCCATGCTCATAAAACTTCCCCAGAGCTCGAGCTGTGAGGTTGATACATTTTCCTGGTCCATTAATTTGAAAACATAAAGAACCCTGTTCTAATAAAGAGCGATTTTCTCCTAATGGTGCTCGGGTGGGATCATAGGGTTGATATGGCGAATCTAATGTTTTATTAGTAGTAAAGAATTTTGGGAAAACTATAGCATCATGGCGAACTGGCATTGGTTTAGGGAAAGTCGAGAGAATGGCCCATCTCTGTTCGCCCCTCATACTAGGAACCTGAGACAAGTTCAGCATTGTCAGGATCAGGAGCAGTCCTCGGGAGGTCGGCATCTTCTGCACCATCCTTGATGAATATCTTGCGGGTGAGTCGTTCCGGCAGCCAAAATGGGTTGTCTTAACTCTGTGGAAAAACACAAACAGCTCCCCTGGATCTTATCAAAATAGGATCCGGGCCTTTCCACAGACCAGTTAAGACATCCTTCCATTTGACCATTTCTTTTGGTCTATCAGGGTCTGAGCTATGTTGATCAGCTGCAGAGCGACCTTGCACGTCAAGATTCAAAAAATTAAGTGTAAAGAGTGCCATAGATACAGCTACTCTTGGCACCGAGGGCAGACAGAGTCTCATCAGCTCCCCCTTTTTGTTTTATAAGATAAGACTTGAGTGTACGGTGGGCACGTTCCACAATGCCTTGTCCTTGAGGATTATAATGAAGGCCAGTCAAGTGAGTGACATCCATTTAATGACAAAATTGCTGAAATTTAGTAGAGGTATATGCTGGCCCATTATCAGTTTTGAGAATTGTGGGCTTGCCCAAGCACTCCACGCTTCTAAACAGTGCTGTATAACATGAGAGGCTTTCTCACCTCTTAAAGGTGTAGCAAACATAACACCAGAGCAGGTGTCAATGGAAACAAGTAAATATTGATTTCTTCCAAAGGAGGAAATATGAGTGGCATCCATTTGCTAGACCTGTAATGGTCTGATGCCTCGGGGGTTTACCCCTACATGAGGAGTAGGCAGAAATTGACAACAGTTTTGACATTGGGTGACAATGTCATGAGCTTCTTTCCTGGTTAAAGTGAAACGGCAGCATAATGTTTCAGCCGTCACGTGGAAGCGTTTATGAAACTCCCTTGCAGCCTCTGCCTGTGAGGACAGAGCAGCAGCCATGATTCTAGTGGCTTTGTCTGCCAAGTCATTTCCATGAGACATGGGGCCAGGAAGGCCAGAATAAGCCCTAACATGAGTAATATACACAAGATGTCTTCTATGTAACAGGGCTGACTGAATTTGCTGAAAAATGTGAGCAAGCTTGCTAGAGGGTCTAATTAAGCCAGCAACTTCAAGCATATTAACTGCTTTAACCACATATAAGGAATCAGATACAATATTGAGCGGTCCCGGTAAAGTTTCAAGGACCTCTAGAACTACCAAACACTCTACAACCTGGGGTGATGTCTCATTATATTGTTTAGATGTTACTTGGCCATTTACTACATATGCACCTATACCAGATTTGGATCCATCTGTATACACTACTACCCCATCCGGAAGTGGGTGTTTGGCTATTATTACTGGAAACACTATGGCTTGGCTTAAGGTGAACTGTAAAATTGGATGTTTTGGATAATGATTATCAATTTGTCCCGAATAGGAGGCAACCAAGACTGCCCAATCGTTAGTTGTTGCTGCCAGGGTTTGAACTTGAGCAGAAGTATAAGGCACAATTAGCATATGAGGTTCTTTCCCAAAATGAGTAATGGCTGCTTTTATCCCCCTAAGTGGAAGTTGAGCAACTGCATTAGGATACCACTCAATGATTTTTGCAGGGGAAGCATTAGGATGGACCCACAATAAGGGTCCTTTTTGCTATAAGACTGCTGTTGGTAACTGTGCAGTTTTTAATATGCACAATTCAAATGACTTTGACTCCTCAATGTGTTGTAATTGAGCATCTTGTAAGGCCTTTTCTATCATTTGTAAAGCTTGACATGCAGCTGGGGTCAGTGCTCTGTGGGAGGAGATGTGGGTATCTCCCTCTAATATGTCAAATAAGGGCTTTAATTCCGCTGATGGAATTTTCAAAAATGGTCTTAGCCAATTAATATCTCCTAGCAATTTTTTGGAAATCATTCAAGGTATGTAGTTGATCTTTGAGAATCTCTAATTTTTGAGGAACAATTTTGTCAGGATAAATGAGTGACCCTAGGAAGGTTCCCATTCGAGCAACTTGCACCTTTTCAGTGGCCACCTGCAATCCCCATTGCCCTAACGTTTTTATTAATATAGGGTATGCATCTTGCAATAATTGTGAATTTTTATGGCAAATCAAAATGTCATCCATATAAGTTATCACCTGTAATGATGGAAAATGCTCTCTAACTGACTTAAGTGCCAATTGCACATACAGTTGACACATGGTGGGACTATTCGCCATCCCCTGAGGTAGGACCTTCCATTGATATCTTTGATCCGGCTCTAAATGATTAATGGCTGGGATGGTAAATGCAAATCTTTGCCTATCTTGAGGGCATAAAGGTATAGATAAAAAGCAATCTTTAATATCTATAATTATAATTTCCCAATTTGTGGGTAAGGCAGAAAGCAATGGTAGCCCTCACTGAACTGGTCCAAATAAACACATTTGTGCATTAATAGCTCTAAGATCATGTAATAAGCGCCATCTGCCAGATTTTTTCTTAATTACAAAAATAGGTGTATTCCAGGGTGAGGTAGAGGGCTCTAAATGACCCAAGTGTAGTTGTTCAGAAATTAGTTTTGTGGCTGCTTCTAACTTTTCAGAGGAGAGAGGCCATTGAGGAACCCATACAACTTCCTCTGTAAGCCATGGTATGGGCATGGAGCCCTCAACGGCCCCTAGGAAAAACCCAAACCTTGTCTCCCATTATTATCTTTTTGAGGGATGGTTCAAGTTTACTCTGCTCTCCTTTCCCTAATCCCCTTCCTTCTTTATAGCCCATTTTCTTCATCATTTGAACAGCTTGTGGCGAGTATTCATTAGTCAAGGTCAGTCCTAGTGCCTGTAAGATGTCTCTCCCCCAGAGATTTACTGGGAGTGGTAAAACATAGGGAGTGAATCGTCCCATTTGACCTTCAGGAGCTGTCCAGCTCAAAGAACGGGAACTAATAGTGGGACAGGACTGATAACCTAAACCTTGCAAAGAACGTGATGACTGAGTAATGGGCCAAGTTTTTGGCCACCATTGGGAAGAAAGGATACTTTTATCTGCTCCTGTGTCTAAAATCCCTTTAAATTGTTTTCCTTCTATAACTAATTCTAAGAATGGCCTGGAGTTAAGAGGCATCACTAAGTAAGCAGAATCATTTCCAGTAGAACCAATCCCTCTGGTAGCTCGGGGGACACCATAGGAAGGAAAACAGCCATGTAGGCTTGGCAAAATTATTAACTGAGCTATTCTATCCCCTTGTGAAATAGAAAAAGATACCCTGAGGACAGGAAGAGAGAACTTGAAGTTCCCCTTCATAGTCTTGATCTACGACTCCAGGGTGAACAATAAGACCTTGTAAGGTAAGGGATGCCTGGCCCAATATTAGGCCCACTCTCCCGGATTGCAGAGGTCCTTTATAGTCAGTAGGAATAGGCTGCACCCCCATTTGGGACATCAGCCTGAATTGGGTGGTGGTACGGAGGTCCAACCCAGCTGATCCTTCTGTTGCCCTGCGGACTGTGGGGTCCACCTTTTGCCTGTCGATGTCCCATATGTTTTTGGGCCCTGAGACCTGGGGGCCCTGCACTGGTTTTTTGGAATGGTCTCATTATCTACTGCTTGAGGGAATCCTGGCTGCAGGGGCCTGCCTCAAATGTTCCTGACTGAACGACAATCTCTAGCCCAATGATATCCTTTCCCACACTTAGTACACAGTCCTGGCGCTCTCCTTTTGACAAGGGCTCTACAGTCCTTTTTTAAGTGTCCCGGTTTGCCACAATTATAGCAGAGTTTGAACTCAGCCATGTCAGGGCGTTTTTGCCCTTGTAGAATGGCAGCTGCTAAACTGGCATTAGTGAGTGGCCCTCCAAGCTCACGGCAAACCTTCAACCAATACTACAGTCCCTTGCTCTTTCTAGGTGTAATAGCCGCCCTGCATTCCTGGGTAGCCTGTTCATAGATCAACTGTTCAATTAAAGGCATAGCTGTCTCTGGGTCCCCAAAAATTCTCCCTGCCGCTTCTGTCATTCTAGCCACAAAATCTGAGAATGACTCCTGGGCGCCCTGGGTGATCTTGGTCAAATGCCCACTTGCCTCTCCCTTCTTAGAGAGTGCCTTCCATGCCTTAACTGCAGCAGCTGAGATCTGAGCGTAAGCTCCCCAATGGTAATTTGTCTGGTTATTAGCGTGTTGTCCCTGACCTGTAAGCAACTCAAAAGTCCATGTTCCTTGGTCCCCTTCAACATTGGCATTGGCCCTTGCCTATGCTTGGCAGGAGTCTTGCCACAAAGCTTTCCATTCTAAATACATTCCCATGTTAGGAGATGCGGCTTTTACTACGGTCATCCAATCGCCAGGGGTCATTGCCAGAGTCGCAAGCCTTTCGACTGGGGCTACAGTAAAGTTGCCATTGACTCCATAGTTACGAACTGACTCTGCAAGTTATTTAATCTGTATATACTCCACTGGGGCATGAACACGTCTGCCCTCTACGCCTTCAAAGACTGAGAACGCTTGCTGCACTTTTCTCTGTTTCTCTTTTGAAATGAATGAGTCTGATTGATACCTCTGCACATAGGGCGGAGGTGTACTAGGACCCAGAGGTTGCAGATCTGAAGACCGCATAGTGATTCGACCTTTGTCTCTAGCTACTTTTGCTTTCTTTATGTTATTCTGTGACTGATTAGCTCGTCTTTCATCTAGCTGGTATCTTTCTTCCTCTATGTCTGTCTCCTCAGAGGAGCTAAGTTCCTTATCCAATTCTGAGCTATTGACAGCTAGTGCCTTGAACTCATCTAATGGCGGGTAAAGGCTCCTTTCCTTATGTGCCTCTCCAGTTCTTTCTCTCTTCTTCTCTCCCTTTCCATCCCTTTTTCTAATCTCTCCCAAGGCATTCTTTCCTTTATATCTCTTTTCCTTGGGCTCAAGGCCCGTGGAAAGGCCTATATTCTTCGGTGCACCTTGTTTCATACCAACTTTCACTCTCTCTCCCCACTCTGCCTCTGATAGACTGTCTTGAATTTCGTCCAAAATCTTCTGCCCTGCTTCTACCATTTGCTGACAATCTGTTAAGCACGATCTCACCAATTTCCACAAAGGTATGATCCCTGCTTTAAGTTTGCCATTCTGCTGTTCCCTAACCAGATCTCCTTTCAGTTTGTCCCAAGAAGCGACAGTTAATGAACCTGAGCAAGCATACCATGGTGCCTCACAGTCTACCTCCCTGACAAATGCCTCTATACTCTTAGTGGCGATTTTTAGGCCACACTGCTTCAGGACCCACCTTAACGCCACTACTACAGAGTGAGAAAGTCCCATACTGCCGCTGTCCAGTCCTGACCGCGACTGAAACTGGTCGCTGTCCAGGCACTGTCTGAGACTGAAATTGGTCGCTGTCCAGGTGCTGTCCAAGCCTGACTGCGACTGGGAACCAGTCAGCAGTTCCAGCGGTGGAAGCAAAACGAAACCGAAAGGGAAAGTGCAATCGCCGTGCAAACAATCAAAAAGGCCTCTAACTCTGGAGAAATTTCAAGACTATACTTACCTTGCAGAGCTGTAATGTCCCACAGTTCTGGTTCAAAGTCCCCAGGTCGTCGGCGCCACATATCCCGAGCTTTTGTCCCCACCGGCAAGAACACACTCAGGACAACCGGAATCTTCTGCGGCAAAGCTTTATTGCTTACTTCTCAGGAAGACCCCGACCCCAGAAAATGGAGTCCCTTATATAGCACTCAGCCATGACGTTTCAGCACCTGATGTGGCGTGACAGCTCCTGATTCGTTGCTCGCCCATCACCCCACTATTACACCCCGAGAATGGGCAGTGACTAGGAGTGAGTTCACTCTCGCACTTGCGCACAAGGCTTGTTTACTAGTTAGGCACAGCGGAGGCCAGCGCCATCTTATAATGGCGATTGCTCGCAGCACACACGGCTCTCCACAGTGATTGCTCACGGCATGGCTCTCCACAAGAAAGCACAGTACACACATGATGGGACATTTCTCTGCCTCAGAAATAAATGAGTCGCTGGAATTTAGAACAACAGACATGAGAGTGGAATATTTTCTCTAAGATAAATGATACAGTCACAGAGTGAGCAACCTTAGGTCATGCTTTCTCAGTGGAAGAATGCAGAGTTGTAACCCAATATGTATAAAGCTTCAATTATGTCAGATAAATAAATTGTAGAAATCTACTGGGAACATGATACTGACCCCAACAATTTAATCCTGGACACATCTGAATTTGTTGAAGAGGTAGGTCCTATGCTGTGCTCTTAATACAAAAGTAAACTAAGGAATATTATTTTTAAAAGACATGAGTATGGGAGATACTTAGATAGTTAATACAGTAACTTTGTTGATACCACATTAAATTACACACAATAAAATGTGCAGTTCTTTTTATACCAGTCCTTCCTCAAATAAGATATATCACCTGTCTGTTATCTATCTATCTACCTACCTATCTATCTATCTACCTATCTATTCATTAGAAAGATATCATCTATTATCTATCTATCTATCTATCTATCTATCTATCTATCTATCTATCCATGCATGTGTGCATTAGATAGACATCTGTACAGATTATTTATCAGTACAAACATCTGTGTGTGCTAATTATGCCTATCATTCCTGTTTATTAAGTTCAGGGATGAGGAGACAGAGATGCCTTCAGGCCTGAGCGCCAATGTTCAGCTGTGTCTGAAGCTGAAGTATTCTGCTCTATACATCAAGCCATTCTGCTACTGCACACTAACCTGAGCTACATTTCTGACTGGAAAAATTTCCTTTCAGCTCCATCTACCTCCTCTTCTGTGGTTACCACACAGGCAAATATCCCATCCCGCGGGATTGAGTTATTCGTGGATGCGAGGGGGACCGCAGACCTGGAAGGAAGAAAAAGAATAGGAGAACAGGAAGGGTACCTATCAAGGGCTCTTTATTATGCTGAGGTGCCTTATTTTTAAAGCATACATCGCAGGGAATGTGGGAAGGGTCAAGGGAGAATCATACAAAGAACAAAGAAATATGCAACTGCTGACATGGGGGCCGAAGTCAGGTGCCAGGCAGCAGGCACTCTGCATCTTATCTCTGGAACATCAATCCTCCTTGACAGCCTTGGGTGTCAGGCTGAGCTCAGTCGTGACTTATGTCCTTGGATGTCATGGGAACTCAGGAAGAGACAGGGAAGAGGGGACTATAATTCAGCTTTTACAGCCTCACGTGCCAGGAAGGGAATAGGGAGGAAAGGGGGTGATAACCAGCTCTTAGTACAAGGCCATTTGGCCTGTTAGGGAGATTGTGAAGGGCTCACTTTCTCACAGGATGGTCTCTGACATCTCCCCCTTCTGAATTAAATTTAATAAGGCCACACTTAATTGAAGTGATCAAATAAATTTTTTTATTCTTAGATGAGCGGGCATTACCATCGCTGGGGGAACTTTGACCCAATTCCTCCCGTGCGTGCTGTCACAGACCCACACTTGTGGCTCTTGGTATCTTTTTGGGAGGGGAGGCAGAGCCTTAGGAAAATTCTTTACTTGTAATTGAAACTAGATACCAACCTCCATCTAAACCGAGTTTGTCTCTCAGGGAACTCAGAAATGGTCTATAAGGACCTTCCCCTGCAATACTTAGTTTGCACCTACGCTGGGCCCATACTGGATTCGTATTTATCACGAACCAGCATGCACAATTCTGAGTTCTGTGCAGCTCCCGTAGGAGAATTGTCAACCTCATACTCAGTAAGGCCTCTACAAGAATTATGCCAATTGTAACAGCACAATTTGTGGCTTTTAAGGTATAATAGGAGCTGGAGGTCACCCTTCTTCGTCCCTATTGTCTCCAAGGCCTGAGGAACCAAGGGGACTCTGCATTAGCAGCAAGGGTGAAAATTGGAGACGAGTTGCTTTTTCTGCCTCAGTGGGAGGAGGATCTTCTTCGTCTGAGTCCTGGATATCCAGCTGATGGTAGTGGACTGCAACTGGCTTATTTAAAGCAGCTTCAATCTGTGACTTAACAAAACTGGTTAATTTTCTAAAGGCCCAGGGGCTGAAAGACAAAAGCAGCAAAATACCCAAAAAAGGTCCCAAAAGTGTGGGAAGCAAGGTGGTGACCCAAGGAGAAGTAGAAAACCAATTTTTATACCAATATTCTTGTTTCTCTCTGTTGCATTTTCTCTCTTCTAAACTAGTTCTGACTTTGTCTATGCTATCTTGAACTAAGCCAGTCTTGTCAGAGTAAAAACAACACTTCTAATATCTGAAATGTCTGTCTTTGTAGCCTTTATATTTGTTATATCCTGTCTTATTGCTGAGACCACTACTTCTAAGACATTAACCTTTGCCTCCAATTTTTTATCTACAATAAGTTGCTATTATTCTTATGCATATCATTAACAAAATGATCAGTATGCAGCTGTTGATCTAAAGCTGTGGTAGATATTGAAGTTTAAATTACAATTAAAGCAGTAAATCCTAAAATTGTTCATTTGACCTTTTTCAAGTTTGCATTCCCAGATTTTTAAACCAAGGATCATTTCCTAATTCTACCAGGCAGCAAAACATATGCAAGTCTCTTTAACAAAATCATAACAGCAAACTTTTTATCTAAATTAGGATCTACACGATTAGTTAATTGACAACAATTACAATGAATATGAAAAGACTTGTCAAGATTGGTGATCTTAACTCTTAAAATTATCTAACAATATAGCATATATATGTAAGGTACAAAAGCTTTCACAGCTATAGGGGAGTTGGCCTGAATGGCCCAAAACAGTGTCTCAGATGAAATCTTGTTAAATACACTGTAGCAGTCTCTCTGCTTCACGAGTCCTCATTTATAGTTGTCCTCAAATTGACAACAGGTTGGCTCTCCTTGCTATAGCCCATGGATAAGATAGGAAGTTTCTTCATCTTGTTTGCAAGTGGCTGCTCTCCCTGATTTTTCTTTCTCTGTGCACTCAACACACCTTTCTTGTCATCACTGCCAGGGCACTCATGAACTCACAGGTCAGTCTGTCAAACAAATCATTCTGGAAGCTAGCATGCTTTTGCAGTATTCTGTGAAAAAAAACAGAAACACTGCCCCCTTTTCCCCATAATAACTTTTTGTTCAGGATCATGTCATGCATCAACAAGTGGATCCTTTTCATCTCACCTAGACATGATTATGTCTAGTTTTAAGATACTATAAGGCATTTGTTAAGTTCTTTGACATCTGAATTTCAAAATTCTTAAAAATAAAAGTAGGATTTAAAAAATGTGCACGGGAGGAGCGCAGGGTTGCCTGACACCCGCCAGCTACCCACGACCCCCGCCGCAGGATTTTGGGACTGCTGGTGAGTGGAACACAGCTTCTGCTCCAATCCAATTGCGCGGGACCTGAGACTGCATTAGTTAGAGAAGCAGAAACCGGCCTGAGTAGGGCCACAGGCCTCACCCGGCCGGATCAGCGCCAGGGTAGCGGGAGCGCAGGGTTGCCTGACACCCGCCAGCTACCCACGACCCCCGCCGCAGGATTTTGGGACTGCTGGTGAGTGGAACACAGCTTCTGCTCCAATCCAATTGCGCGGGACCTGAGACTGCATTAGTTAGGGAAGCAGAAAACCGGCCTGAGTAGGACCACAGGCCTCATCCGGCCGGATCAGCGCCAGGGTAGCGGGAGCGCAGGGTTGCCTGACACCCGCCAGCTACCCACGACCTCCGCCGCAGGATTTTGGGACTGCTGGTGAGTGGAACACAGCTTCTGCTCCAGTCCAATCACGCGGGACCTGAGACTGCTCTGGTTGGGGAGAGAGAAATCCGGCCTACATAGGGCCACAACCCTCTTCCGGTCAGAAAAACACCTGGGCAGCTGGGGCGCAGGGTCTGCTGACACTCGCCAGCTACCCACAACACCCGCCACAGGATCTTAAGACTTCTGGTGAGTGGAGCACAGCTTCTGCTCCAATCCAATTGCGCGGGACCTGAGACTGCATTAGTTAGGGAAGCAGAAACCGGCCTGAGTAGGACCACAGGCCTCATCCGGCTGGATCAGCGCTGGGGTAGCGGGAGCGCAGGGTTGCCTGACACCCGCCAGCTACCCACGACCCCCGCCGCAGGATTTTGGGACTGCTGGTGAGTGGAACACAGCTTCTGCTCCAATCCAATTGCGCGGGACCTGAGACTGCATTAGTTAGGGAAGCAGAAAACCGGCCTGAGTAGGACCACAGGCCTCATCCGGCCGGATCAGCGCCAGGGTAGCGGGAGCGCAGGGTTGCCTGACACCCGCCAGCTACCCACGACCTCCGCCGCAGGATTTTGGGACTGCTGGTGAGTGGAACACAGCTTCTGCTCCAGTCCAATCACGCGGGACCTGAGACTGCTCTGGTTGGGGAGAGAGAAATCCGGCCTACATAGGGCCACAACCCTCTTCCGGTCAGAAAAGCACCTGGGCAGCTGGGGCGCAGGGTCTGCTGACACTCGCCAGCTACCCACAACACCCGCCACAGGATCTTAAGACTTCTGGTGAGTGGAGCACAGCTTCTGCTCCAATCCAATTGCGCGGGACCTGAGACTGCATTAGTTAGGGAAGCAGAAAAACGGCCTGAGTAGGACCACAGGCCTCATCCGGCTGGATCAGCGCTGGGGTAGCGGGAGCGCAGGGTTGCCTGACACCCGCCAGCTACCCACGACCCCCGCCGCAGGATTTTGGGACTGCTGGTGAGTGGAACACAGCTTCTGCTCCAATCCAATTGCGCGGGACCTGAGACTGCATTAGTTAGGGAAGCAGAAAACCGGCCTGAGTAGGACCACAGGCCTCATCCGGCCGGATCAGCGCCAGGGTAGCGGGAGCGCAGGGTTGCCTGACACCCGCCAGCTACCCACGACCTCCGCCGCAGGATTTTGGGACTGCTGGTGAGTGGAACACAGCTTCTGCTCCAGTCCAATCACGCGGGACCTGAGACTGCTCTGGTTGGGGAGAGAGAAATCCGGCCTACATAGGGCCACAACCCTCTTCCGGTCAGAAAAGCACCTGGGCAGCTGGGGCGCAGGGTCTGCTGACACTCGCCAGCTACCCACAACACCCGCCACAGGATCTTAAGACTTCTGGTGAGTGGAGCACAGCTTCTGCTCCAATCCAATTGCACGCGGGACCAGAGACTGCATTAGTTAGGGAAGCAGAAAAACGGCCTGAGTAGGACCACAGGCCTCTTCTGGCTGGACCAGCACCGGGGTACCATCAGCTACCCACGACCCCCGCCTCAGGATTTAGAGACTGCTGGTGAGTGGAACACAGCTTCTGCTCCAATCTTTAAATAGTGACAACGATAACAACTAACCCCAGAGATTACCAGATGGCGAAAGGTAAACGTAATAATCTTACTAACAGAAACCAAGACCACTCACCATCATCAGAACCCAGCACCCCCACTTCGCCCAGTCCAGGGCACCCCAACACACCGGAAAAGCTAGACACGGATTTAAAAGCATATCTCCTGATGATGATAGAGGACTTCAAGAAGGACTTTAATAACACACTTAAAGAAATGCAGGAGAACACTGATAAAAAGGCAGAAGACAATAAAGAGGAAGCACAAAAATCCCTTAAAGAATTGCAGGAGAACACTGCTAAAGAGTTACAAATCCTTAAAGAAAAACATGATAACATAATCAAACAGGTAGAAGTCCTTACAGAAAAACAGGAAAACACATCCAAACAGATGATGGAAATGAACAAAACCATACTAGACCTAAAAAGGGAAGTAGACACAATAAAGAAAACCCAAAATGAGGCAACACTGGAGATAGAAACCCTAGGAAAGAAATCTGGAACCATAGATACCAGCATCAGCAACAGAATACAAGAGATGGAAGAGAGAATCTCAGGTGCAGAAGATTGCATAGAGAACATCGGCACAACAATCAAGGAAAATGTAAAATGCAAAAAGATCCTGACTCAAAACATCCAAGAAATACAGGACATAATGAGAAGACCAAACCTACGGATAATAGGAGTGGATGAGAATGAAGATTTTCAACTCAAAGGACCAGCAAACATCTTCAACAAAATTATAGAAGAAAACTTCCCAAATCTAAAGAAAGAGATGCCCATGAACATACAAGAAGCCTACAGAACTCCAAATAGGCTGGACCAGAAAAGAAATACCTCCCGACACATAATAATCAGAGCAACAAATGCTCTAAATAAAGATAGAATACTAAAAGCAGTAAGAGAAAAAGGCCAAGTAACATATAAAGGCAAGCCTATCAGAATTACACCAGACTTTTCACCAGAGACTATGAAAGCCAGAAGATCCTGGACAGATGTTATACAGACACTAAAAGAACACAAATTCCAGCCCAGGCTACTATACCCAGCCAAACTCTCAATTAACATAGATGGAGAAACCAAAGTATTCCACGACAAAACCAAATTCACACATTATCTCTCCACGAATCCAGCCCTTCAAAGGATAATAACAGAAAAAAACCAATACAAGGACAGGAACCACGCCCTAGAAACAACAAGAAGGTAATCCCTCAACAAACCTAAAAGAAGACAGCCACAAGAACAAAATGCCAACTTTAACATCAAAAATAACAGGAAACAACAATTACTTTTCCTTAATATCTCTTAATATCAATGGACTCAACTCCCCGATAAAAAGACATAGACTAACAAACTGGCTACACAAACAAGACCCAACATTTTGCTGCTTACAGGAAACTCATCTCAGAGAAAAGGATAGACACTACCTCAGAATGAAAGGCTGGAAAACAATTTTCCAAGCAAATGGCATGAAGAAACAAGCTGGAGTAGCCATTCTAATATCTGATAAGATTGACTTCCAACCCAAAGTCATTAAAAAAGACAGGGAGGGACACTTCATACTCATCAAAGGTAAAATCCTCCAAGAGGAACTATCAATCCTGAATATCTATGCTCCAAATACAAAGGCAGCCACATTCATTAAAGAAACTTTAGTAAAGCTCAAAGCACACATTGCACCTCATACAATAATAGTGGGAGACTTCAACACACCACTTTCACCAATGGACAGATCATGGAAACAGAAACTAAACAGGGACACAGTGAAACTAAGAGAAATTATGAATCAAATGGATCTGGCAGATATCTACAGAACATTCTATCCTAAAACAAAAGGATATACCTTCTTCTCAGCACCTCATGGTACCTTCTCCAAAATTGACCACATAATTGGTCACAAAACAGGCCTCAACAGATATAAAAATATGGAAATTGTCCCATGCATCCTATCAGATCACCATGGACTAAGGCTGATCTTCAATAACAAAATAAATAATAGAAAGCCAACCTTCACGTGGAAACTGAACAACACTCTTCTCAATGATACCTTGGTCAAGGAAGGAATAAAGAAAGAAATTAAGGACTTTTTAGAGTTCAATGAAAATGAAGCCACAACATACCCAAACTTATGGGACGCAATGAAAGCATTTTTAAGAGGAAAACTCATAGCTCTGAGTGCCTCCAAAAGGAAACTAGAGAGAGCACACATTAGCAGCTTGACAACACACCTAAAAGCACTAGAACAAAAGGAAGCAAATTCACCCAAGAGGAGTAGACGGCAGGAAATAATCAAACTCAGGGGTGAAATCAACCAAGTGGAAACAAGAAAAACTATTCAAAGAATCAACCAATCAAGGAGCTGGTTCTTTGAGAAAATCAACAAGATAGATAAACCCTTAGCCAGACTCACTAGAGGGCACAGGGAAAGCATCCTAATTAACAAAATCAGAAATGAAAAAGGAGACATAACAACAGATCCTGAAGACATCCAAAACACCATCAGATCCTTCTACCAAAGGCTATACTCAACAAAACTGGAGAACCTGGATGAAATGGAGAAGTTCCTAGACAGATACCAGGTACCAAAGTTGAATCAAGATCAGGTTAATGATCTAAACAGCCCTATATCCCCCAAAGAAATAGAAGCAGTCATTAATAGTCTCCCAACCAAAAAAAGCCCAGGACCAGATGGGTTTAGTGCAGAGTTCTATCAGACCTTCAAAGAAGATCTAATCCCAGTTCTTCACAAACTATTCCACAAAATAGAAACAGAAGGTACTCTACCCAACTCATTCTATGAAGCCACAATTACTCTGATACCTAAACCACAGAAAGACCCAACAAAGATAGAAAACTTCAGACCAATATCCCTTATGAATATTGATGCAAAAATCCTCAATAAAGTTCTTGCTAACCGAATCCAAGAACACATCAAAACAATCATCCATCCTGACCAAGTAGGTTTCATCCCAGGGATGCAGGGATGGTTCAATATACGGAAATCCATCAACGTAATCCAGTATATAAACAAACTCAAAGACAAAAACCACATGGTCATCTCGTTAGATGCGGAAAAAGCATTTGACAAGATCCAACACCCATTCATGATAAAAGTCTTGGAAAGATCAGGAATTCAAGGCCCATACCTAAACATGATAAAAGCAATCTACAGCAAACCAGTAGCCAACATCAAAGTAAATGGTGAGAAGCTTGAAGCAATCCCTCTAAAATCAGGGACTAGACAAGGCTGCCCACTTTCTCCATACCTATTCAACATTGTACTTGAAGTCCTAGCCAGAGCAATTCGACAACAAAAGGAGATCAAAGGGATACAAATTGGAAAAGATGAAGTCAAAATATCACTTTTTGCAGATGATATGATAGTATATATAAGTGACCCTAAAAATTCCACCAGAGAACTCCTAAGCCTGATAAACAGCTTCGGTGAAGTAGCTGGATATAAAATTAACTCAAACAAATCAATGGCCTTTCTCTACACAAAGAATAAACAGGCTGAGAAAGAAATTAGGGAAACAACACCCTTCTCAATAGTCACAAATAATATAAAATATCTTGGCGTGACTCTAACGAAGGAAGTGAAAGATCTGTATAATAAAAACTTCAAGTCTCTGAAGAAAGAAATTATAGAAGATCTCAGAAGATGGAAAGATCTCCCATGCTCATGGATTGGCAGGATCAACATTGTAAAAATGGCTATCTTGCCAAAAGCAATCTACAGATTCAATGCAATCCCCATCAAAATTCCAAATCAATTCTTCAACGAATTAGAAAGTGCAATCTGCAAATTCATCTGGAATAACAAAAAACCTAGGATAGCAAAAACTCTTCTCAAGGATAAAAGAACCTCTGGTGGAATCACCATGCCGGACCTAAAGCTCTACTACAGAGCAATTGTGATAAAAACTGCATGGTACTGGTATAGTGACAGACAAATAGACCAATGGAATAGAATTGAAGACCCAGAAATGAACCCACACACCTATGGTCACTTGATCTTCGACAAGGGAGCTAAAAACATCCAGTGGAAGAAAGACAGCATTTTCAACAAATGGTGCTGGCACAACTGGTTGTTAACATGTAGAAGAATGCGAATCGATCCATTCCTATCTCCTTGTACTAAGGTCAAGTCTAAGTGGATCAAGGAACTTCACATAAAACCAGAGACACTGAAACTTATAGTGGAGAAAGTGGGGAAAAGCCTTGAAGATATGGGCACAGGGGAAAAATTCCTGAATAGAACAGTAATGGCTTGTGCTGTAAGATCGAGAATTGACAAGTGGGACCTCATGAAACTACAAAGCTTCTGCAAGGCTAAAGACACCATCAATAAGACAAAAAAACCACCAACAGATTGGGAAAGGATCTTCACCTATCCTAAATCAGATAAGGGACTAATATCCAATATATATAAAGAACTCAAGAAGGTGGACTCCAGAAAGTCAAATAACCCCATTAAAAAATGGGGCTCAGAACTGAACAAAGAATTCTCACCTGAGGAATACCGAATGGCAGAGAAGCACCTGAAAAAATGTTCAACATCCTTAATCATCAGGGAAATGCAAATCAAAACAACCCTGAGATTCCACCTCACACCAGTCAGAATGGCTAAGATCAAAAATTCAGGTGACAGCAGATGCTGGCGAGGATGTGGAGAAAGAGGAACACTCCTCCATTGTTGGTGGGATTGCAAGCTTGTACAACCACTCTGGAAATCAGTCTGGCGGTTCCTCAGAAAATTGGACATAGTACTACCGGAGGATCCAGCAATACCTCTCCTGGGCATATATCCAGAAGATGTCCCAACCGGTAAAAAGGACACATGCTCCACTATGTTCATAGCAGCCCTATTTATAATAGCCAGAAGCTGGAAAGAACCCAGATGTCCCTCAACAGAGGAATGGATACAGAAATTATGGTACATTTACACAATGGAGTACTACTCAGCTATTAAAAAGAATGAATTTATGAAATTCCTAACCAAATGGATGGACCTGGAGGGCATCATCTTGAGTGAAGTAACACAATCACAAAAGAACTCACACAATATGTATTCATTGATAAGTGGATATTAGCCCAAAACTTAGGATACCCAAGATATAAGATACAATTTGATAAACGCATGAAACTCAAGAAGAATGAAGACCAAAGTGTGGACACTGTGCACCTTCTTAGAATTGGGAACAAAACACCCAGGGAAGGAGTTACAGAGACAAAGTTTGTAGCTGTGATGAAAGAATGGACCATTTAGAGACTGCTGTATCCAGGGATCCATCCCATAATCAGCTTCTAAACGCTGACACCATTGCATACACTAGCAAGATCTTGCTGAAAGGACCCAAATATAGCTGTCTCTTGTGAGACGATGCCGGGGCCTAGCAAACACAGGAGTGGATGTTCACAGTCAGCTATTGGATGTATCACAGGGCTCCCAATGGAGAAGCTAGAGAAAGTACCCAAGGAGCTAAAGGGATCTGCAACCCTATTGTTGGAACAACATGATGTACTAAACAGAACCCTGGAGCTCTTGTCTCTAGCTACATATGTATCGAAAGATGGCCTAGTCGGTCATCAATGGAAAGAGAGGCCCATTGGACTTGCAAACTTTATATGCCCCAATATAGGGGAATGCCAGGGCCAAAAGAATGGGAATGGGTGGGTAGGGAAGTGGGGGGCGCTATGGGGGACTTTTGGGATAGTATTGGAAATGTAATTGAGGAAAATATGTAATAAAAATATTAAAAAAAAAAAATGTGCACGGGGTATAATTTCTCCCCTTTTTTTGTTTTAAGAAGATAGAGTTTTTAAAATTCTATAATACCTTGCCTTTGAGGATTATAAAATTGTTGACAAAACCACTTAAATACTGAACTGTTATAGTCGGTTTTAATATAACATGGACAGTGACTAATTACACTTTCAATTGTTTCTCTTGAAGAGAGTTTGTAACTAGAATGCTTGAAAAGTCATTATAGTCACATGTGTATAATTTATTTATCAATCAGAAATAAGAGAAAGTCCTTAAGTTGTCTTTGTGAATAACTATCTTCTAGAGAAAAACAGCTTGATCAGTAAGTCTAAAACCCAAATAATTATAAGGATCCTGAGTTTGTATCTTTTTAGGAGCTATCTGTAATCTTTATCAGTTAAAGCTTTATGTAAACCTCTATAACACAAAAGCTAATCCTGGGGGTCTTTTCCAGGCAACCCAGGACAATTTCATAACTTCCCAAAAACAATCTTCTTAAAGGAACAGTATTTTTTCTTATAAGTCACATAAGCAATTGCAAGCTCTGAGATATAATATTGATTAATATACAACTTAAAGTTTGATTGTTGAATATTTTTAAACACCATCTACAGCACACAATTTAATTACCTTTGCTGAAACAGGATGAAACTCAAAAGAATAAGCATGTGATTCAATTCACATATACTTTTCTCTCATATAAAGGCTATTTTTTAAACACAGTAAATGGGATGCATGCATGCATGAATTTATAGAAGATATAGGAGCATGAATAAAAACAATTTTTAACTTATCTATGGGATAATGATTATCAATTTTACTTAATATGATGGTATGCAATAGATCAAACATCAATATTCTGCAATAACCAAATTAATGACTATTTGGAACAAGGAAAAGACACATACATATAAGCAAACTCTGTACACTATAACTTTATATAAAGTAGGCAAGTCAAATCGCAATGTCTTGATAAATTCCACAGCCTGATTGACCTTTCATAAACTTTGAATTTAAACTTTATTTAGAAAAACATTAGGCTAGATCTGTAACAAGGCTCTTTCAGCTAAAAGAAAGGGAGGGAGAGCTGAAGTTCCAGGTTTCCCTAGTCACGTCAATGTTTTGCAAAACAAAAGAAGTGCCACACAAGCTGTGCTGAGGCTGCTTCCCTCTGAGCTCAGCATCAACCCAAATGCAAACATTTCCATAATCTGAACATTTTGCCAGAGTCCTGGCCCAAAGATTATCTCTATTTTGAAGTATCTTTAAAGACCTGTTGTCCTGGGTTCATGTTGTCTAGAATGACTCTAACCCCAAGTTCTCCATTTTGAGCTAACTTTCTGTTACAAGCAAAAGGCTGCTTGCACCTTTAAGAGCTCTGCAATCAGCACTCAGCAGGACTTTTCTAGCTGTACTTGACTCTCAGCCACAGTGCAGCTAACTTATCAGTTTGTGCTGTGCAAATTGAGACTGCTTTTTAAACAAGTTAAACTAAATCAAAGGATGGAAAGCCAGCAGATAAAGTTTTAACTATTTTTTTTCACATGAAACACAGAACAACAATCATTCAAACAACAAAACAAAAACAAACATAAACAGACAGACATATGGACAATTTGGTGCACCCAAAACAGACAAGAGACAGACGGGGAATAGAACTTGATGTCTCAAAGGGACCCAGATATCTCAACCAGAGCTAAGAATATCTCCATAGGAGCCAGAGAGGAAGCAGGACGTCTCCGGTTTTCCTTCTGTCTCTAGGAGAGCTCTGAAATAGCTTACTTTCATTTTCTCTTTTTATTGCTAAAAGATCCCAAACAGGGGATAACTGTTTTTTCTGAAACTTATTTTCTCTCTCTCATGTTTAGATTCTAATTGTTTATCTCCTTCTTCTGGGAATATTGCCAGAGTAGGGAGAGGAGGCACAGTGACTGCTTTTGATAGTTACTCCTCAATATGAAAAGACAGTTTCAGGGACTGCATCCGGACCCTGATTAGCTAGTTTATCATTTAAATCTCTACCTAACTTTCACCATTTTTTACAATGTATCTCTGCCTCATCTATTATAAACCATGGACATACCTGGTCTATGAAAATAAAAAGTCTATCTAATCTTTCTTTTTAACTCGTACTCCTCTTTCCCTGAGAGCTACCTTTAAACCTTTGATGAAGGCTGCCTCTTTAGATAGCTTATTTCCCATAACCTGAAGTGGAGATGACTCAACTCACCAAGGACTTCTTGCTCTTCCGTGAGCAGTGGAAGGTGTCCTTCACTACTTCTAAATTATTGGGGTCACGACTAACTTCTCTGGAACCTCCACCGATTAGGAATTACGATCCGGACCTCACCCTCACATTGGGCGCCACTTATCCTGTCCCGCGGGATTCAGTTATTCGTGGGTGCAAGGGGGACCGCAAACCTAGAAGGAAATGGAAGGAAGAAAAAGAATAGGAGACCAGGAAGGGTACCTATCAAGGTCTCATTTATTATGCTGAGGTGCCTTCTTTTTAAAGCATACATCATGGGGAATATGGGAGGGGTTGAGGGAGAATCATACAAAGAAAAAGATATAGGCAACTGCTGACATGGGGGCCAAAGTCAGGCACCAGGCAGTGGGCACTCTGCATCTTATCTTCGGAACATCGATCCTCCTTGACAGCCTTGGGTGTCAGGCTGGGGTCAGGTGTGACTCATGTCCTTGGATGTCATGGGAACTCAGAAAGAGATAGGGAAGAAGGGACTATAATTCAGCTTTTAAAGCCTCAGGTGCCAGGAAGGGAATAGGGAGGAAAGGGGGTGATAACCAGCTCTTAGTACAGGGCCATTTGGCCTGTTAGGGAGATTGTGAAGGGCTCACTTTCTCACGGGATTGACTATGACAGGCAAACAGCTGTCATGATTTAAAAGGTACCTTCCTTTGCACAGTCCTCAAACTGCTGAGTCTGGTGTAGAGAAAACAAATTAAGTGTGGCTCACATAAAACGAATGTGGAGCACACTGGCCTATGGCCTCCAGCAGAATAGATCTGCACACAGATCTGAAGTCTGTGTTTAGACATATGAATGGTGGCGTGTCTTAGAAATAAAATTAACTAATCACTCACTTCATTTGGGCATTTATTGGCTAGTGTTCTTATCCATGCAAAATAAATCTGTTTCTTGGAGAAATGTCCCAAGTCCCACTACATTGTTCTTTATCAGGAAAGCAGATGTGTTTTTGTCTTTTGTGACACAAAATATTTCTTCCGTGAGACAATTCTAGACAGGTGTGCAATTCCCATGGTGTGCAGCAGATTCCCAAGGAAGCCTTCGCCCTCCCCTTCCTTTCTACCCTGCAGGTCACATGAGTACAGCTTCCTCTGTATCCCCTCACACAGTCATTTGATACAGCTGATTTATCCTCCCTTTACTATATCAACATAGAAACAGTGAATACGTCTGAGACTTCCAGACAGGCCATGTTTTTAGGTTGTCAAGAAATTCACCCAATTTATAAGTGTTGCCTGAATTCCAGACACAAATGACAGGCAGTGTCAGGCTTCCAGGGTTAATTTAGTAGCACATCGAGGCTAAGTGGACTCACACAGAAATTCATGCTGGGCTCCTTTATTTTAAAACTGCTGCTCCAATATTACTGTCTTCCCATTAAAGAGCCTTAAATCTGGTGAAACGGGCCTCATTGCTCCTCCTCCCATACCTGTATTCAGGATTATATGAGAGGAAACATGAAAAGTCAGTCCTCCTTACACAACTGAAATATGCCCCTGTCTTTCCTGATGGCTGGAATATAAAATTTCTCCCTTTGCTTAGGGCCTAGCATTTCAAGCTGAAATGAATAGCAAATTTATAGGCTCCATTATTTTCAGCTCAAAACCAGCTGTGTGCCAGACCACCCAGTGGTAAGAACAGTAACCTAATGAAATTACTGTTGTAAATTATAACTACTTATCAACACTGTTAGAGCCACATTCTGTCATCCATTTTGCTTTCTTTTATTTTTATTATTTTCTGCTAGCTTGGGATGGAGAGCATTGAGTTAAAAGATTCCAAGATAACCAGATTATTTTTACTTCTCTATCCCATAGGGGTTCTCTTAGCCTCAACAGCAACACTTCAACTGGCTAAAATATACAGGTCTGTGAGCTAACTTACCTCAGAAATGGAGACTCAGAATTCTGCTGTCATCTGGGTGTTAGCTCCTCATCTGGTGGAAGGTGTGAAGTTATACTCCACCCATCTGTCCCTTACCAAGGACTCTGTCTCTGAATGTTTCCAACAGCTTTTTCTGAGGGTTCTACTGCTATGAACAGGCACCACGACCAAGGCAACTCTTATAAGAACATTTAATTGGGCTGGCTTATAGGTTCAGAGTTTCAGTCCATTATCATCAAGGCCGGAAGCATGGCAGCATC
The DNA here is from genome assembly GCF_978045245.1 of Mus caroli. Classification (NCBI taxonomy): domain Eukaryota; kingdom Metazoa; phylum Chordata; class Mammalia; order Rodentia; family Muridae; genus Mus; species Mus caroli. Next base: position 53,206,463 of record NW_028227270.1, on the reverse strand, counting down.
CAAGCAGGCATAATACAGGAGGAGTAGAGTTCTACATCTTCATCTGAAGGCTACTAGCAGAATACTGGCTTCCAGGTACCTAGGATGAGGGTCTTAACACCACACCCATGGTGACATACCTACTCCAAGAGGGACATACCTACTCCAACAAGGCCATATCTTCTAATAGTACCACTCCCTAGGCCAAGCCTATATAAACAGTAACAAACTCCATCTTCTATTACTTTTCCTTAGGCTATTCAAAGGCATTATCCTTGCTGATCAGCCAAGCCAGAGGTCTAGCCATACCATCTCTGCACACGTTTGAGCTACCAGGAGGATAAGAGTGAAAGGCACTCAGGACAGAAAGTGTCATCATCTAGAGCTTGTGATTTCCGGTCTCAGCTACACATGAGCAAGGGGTAGAGGAATCCCAGTGTGTCCTGAGAACTGTGAGCATAAGGAGACATTGCATCTGGTGGTTAGTGATGCCAGCACCTGACAGAGCATGTAATTATGTATTATTTTTCCCTAGGAGAGAAAGAAGAAATGCAACAAAAAGAAATCTAGACTTGCATAGCACAAGTTCAATCAATACACATTCCAAACATGTATACAGAGCATTAGTCTGTATCTGTCTCCCTTGCCAAGGGAACCAATCAAAGAAAACCACAGGGTTTTGTGAGGGATACACTAAGAGCCCAGAACAATTTCCTCCAGTGTCCATCTGTGGAAGATCTGGGGCCTTGGGAATTCCCGTTGCTGTGAAATTTACCGCCACTTCCATATCTCCTTTGTGTTGGGAGGTTTGGATACACAGATCTACTGCAAGGCATCGAAGCAATAATTAAGTCAATAAATGGGCCAGAAGTTGGGCGTCATTTTTGTCAAAGGCTTTACTAAGAACAACACAGAGACTAGGCAAAAGACAACTAGTTTAAGAAGGAGCTATCAACAATGAGTGAGGCCATCAAAATCATTCAAACAAAAACTAAGGACAGAAACATATCTGTATGAGCTTTAGTCTGGAGTCCCTGGAGATAACTCATTATTCAGTTTCATTCTCAATTCAACAATTTTCTTGCAGTTATTAAGTAAATGAAGATCACTCAAGATAGAGTAGGATCCTGCTGTTTGTTCCCAGTTCACTATGCCTTGGGAGGCAGCATTATCTCTGTTATCTCTTCTATGGCAAAGTGTTGAGAGAAGGTTGGGAACAGGAACACTGCACAGTGGAAATAGGGAAGGGCAGGATTGGAAGCCTTTGATACCTGGAAGATGATGGTGGTAGCTTTAAGCAGAGCTCCTACATGATTGGTTTGTGGAACATGTTTGGCCTGTTCTGATTGATCCTAAGTTGGGTAGCACTGACAAAAAAAAAAATAGAGAAACTGGGCTTGTCATTCAAACCTTGGCCAGAAGAGACAGATCTTTCTTTGGCTTCCTGAAATGTTCGGTAGAGACATTGGGGTGACGTGACAAAGCAGGCTGGATCCTAAGTGGATGGGAAGTTATAGGGTGGCTGTATAGTGCCAGACTCAGAGTTCTACCTTGATTAATGGTTCAATCACCATCTTCCTCTTAAGCATGAGGTCTTGGAGGGTGCTCCCTGTGAGTCTCTTGAGCACGAGGTTCTGGAGGGTGCTCCCTCTGAGACTCCTGAGGAAGAGGTCGAGGAGTGTGCTCCCTCTGAGTCTCCTGAGCACAAGGCCCTGGTGGGTGCTCCCTCTGAGTCTCCTGAGCACCAGGTCCTGGAGGGTGCTCCCTCTGAGTCTCCTGAGCACTAGTTTGTGTAGGGTGCTCCCTCTGAGTCTCCTGAGCACAAGGTCCTGGAGGGTGCTCCCTCTGAGTCTGAGCACAAGGTCCTGGAGGGTGCTCCCTCTGAGTCTCTTGAGCACGAGGATGTGGAGTGTGTTCCCACTGAGTCTCCTGAGCACGAGGTCCTGGAGGCTCCCACTGAGTCTTCTGAGCACGAGGTCCTACAGGGTGCTGTCTGAGTCTCCTGAGCACGAGGTCCTGGTGGGTGCTCCCTCTGAGTCTCCTGAGCATGAGGTCCTGGAGGGTAGTCCCACTGAGTCTTCTGAGCTCGAGGTCCTCGAGGATGCTCCCACTGTACCTCCTGAGCAAGACGTCCAGGAAGGTGCTCCCTCTGAGTCTGCCAAATATGAGTTCCTGGGTAGTGTTCCCTCTGAATCTCCTGAGCATGATGTTCCGCAGTACGACTCTCTGCTCATTCTCAGTCCAACTTTTCCCATGCATTTGACTAAAGGTCCACTTCGCAAAAGAAATAATGTGCAGGTACCGCAACTGCAAGATTCAAGTCAGCAAGGAAGGTGAGCAATTAAAAATTTTGGCCAAAACAGTGCTCAGTTAAGAATAATTTAAAGATATTTAATTTAAACAACTTATATGTTAATGCTCTTATTAAAATTTTTTTAAAAGTACAGAAATTAAAATGAAACGGTATAATTGGGAAGTCACAAAAATCAGTACAGAGAATAAAACTTGCCAAGTATATCTGTGCTAAATAGCTGTGGTTCTGAGGTTTGTTACCTGTTGAATTCTATGTCTTTAAAGGTTAAAGTGCTTTGTTCCCTTCTGCTGTGATGGGCCTCCAGTCACTGCAAAGAAGACATTAGAGATGGTTGGATGGAATTACCAACTATGCAAATGACTTAAACATCGGATTCCATTTTTATAGGTGTTTAAAGAATAAAATTAGAATTTTAAAAAAATGGTAATGTTCTTGGGTATATCAAAGATAGCCAAGATTCAGATTTAATAGTGTTGAGGGGTAACCAAGCTTGCCAGAAGCAGAAAGCTACAGCAAAAGAGACAGAGGTCTTGGGGTACAAGTTGCTGTCTTCTGTGAGAGGAGAATAGCCTCACTACTATACAGATGTGTCCGTGTCTTTATTGTTGAACCTCAATCGGGTCCCCTGAAAGCCCTGCAATATTTGGGGAGGCCTGACTTTCCAACAGCTTTAAGTTTTGCTATTTGTGCCCTCTCTTCTATTTGTTTGATACTATGGTAAAAGCATGAATGCATACAAATTGTCCACAAGAAATAATCAAGAAACTCTTTTCACAACCCATGCAGGCTTTCAGACTCCTTGGTTCAAGAGTCAAGTAAGATATTCTGTGGGAAATTGCCTTGAATGTAAAAGTGTGGACCGGAGGACCCCAGGTCCCAAGGTTCATCACTGGGAAAAATGAAAGTTTTGGCTTCTCACTCTATTTACATTATCATCATTTTCCAAAGTGCACTGATTCACTCACAAAGGCCAGGTTGCCAAGATCAAAGAATCTCTGTCCTTCATGGGTTCTTCATTAAAGTCCTAATGTCTCACCTCAGAATGTGGTAAGTGGAACTGCAGTATCCTATGCTAAATCACTTAGAATTTAAAAGTAGACCCTGAGCGAAGAAATGTGGACAATTTCTTCCATGCTGAGCAGAGTTTTATTCTTGAGTGTGGGATAACCAGACATGTTGTAACGTATGTCCCTGTATTCTCAACTGTTAATTGCCATGTTGCTGTGCCAGGCTAGCAGGACATGCAAATGTTTGTCCTTTTGTAGCTTGCTCACCTGTCCCCAAATGAAGACAATCCACCCAGGGGAAGGTCATGTAAGCCCTCACTGCCAAGTGGATGAGTGAAGAGCATGGCTTTTTGTATAATAAAGACCTGGTGGCTAGATCTGGGCAGAAGGACCAACAGGCATGGATGTAGCCAGATGGACCAGGGACAGGAAAGGCACAGGGAAGAAGAGCAGTGTATTAGTCAGGGTTCTCTAGAGTCACAGAACTCATGGATAGTCTCTATATAGTAAAGGAATGTATTACTTACAGTCTACAGTCCAACTCCCAACAATGGTCAATAGCAGCTGTAGAATGGAAGTCCAAGGATCTAGCAGTTGCTCCGTCCCACTCGGCAAGCAGGCAAAGGAGAGTGAGTGAGCCTTCCTTCTTCCAATGTCCTTATATAGTCTCCAGCAAAAGGTGTAACCCAGATTAAAGGTGTGTGCCACCACACTTTTAATCCCAGATGACCTTGAATTGCAAGATCACCCTGACTTATTCTTCTGGAATCCGTAGCCACTATGCGTCAAGATCTCCATATCAAGATCCAGGTCAGAAACTCTTATCTCCCAAGCCTCCAGATTATGGTTACTGGTGAGCCATCCAATTCTGGATTGTAGTTCATTCCAGATATAATCAATTTGACAACCAGGAATAGCCACTACATGCGTTTAGAGCTACATGGAGAGAAACAACATCAGAAGTTGGGTTAAGTTAAATCTAGCTGAGCGGCTGCCCCAACAAACAGGACACAACTTTCTACAATATAGATGCCTCTGTGTCTTCATTTCTGAACGTAAACTGGGTCCCCAGAAAGCCCCACAATACTTGGGGATGCCTGACTTTCCAAACTAGTTGTCTGTGCTCCTGGGAGATACAGGCAGACATACTATGCTGAGAGACACTTCTCCCATATTTAGGAGATATTGTCACAGCTTCATTATCAGACTCATAGATATTCCAAATGTGAGCAAAGCTGCTCATGTGGTCTCTTCCCAATGGGCTCGAAGCCCTGGCTCTTCAGCAATGCTGACATAGACATTGCCCTTGCTACACCTTCCCTAGCTTCCCAAGGATGGACTGAGAGGGGCCACTCAACAGGCTCCAAAGACAACCAGAGTTTAGTACTAAGTTTATTAACCAGGCCAGAGCCAAGTGAATGCATTGGCAACTTCGTTACTTTCCTACTGCTGTGAAGAGATACCAAGATCAATGCAACTCTTCCAAGAAGGCATTTGATTATCAGCTGGCTTACACCTTTGGAGGGTTAGTACATGTTGATCACGATAGGGGGAGCACCCCAGCAGGCATACAGGCATATGCTACAAAAGTACCCAGAGAGCCTACATCATATCTGGAGGCAGAGATCCAGAGACTGGGCCTGCTGTAGCTCTTGAAACCTCCTTCAATAAGGACACACTTCTAATCTTTATTTTATTATTTTTTTTAGTTACTTACTTATTTCATATATATGAGTACACTGTGGCTGCCTCCAGAAACACCAGAAGAGGGTATCAGATCCCACTACAGATGACTGTGAACCACCCTCTGGTTGCTGGGTATTGAACTTAGGACCTCTGGAAGAAGAGTCAGTGCTATTAACTGCTGAGCCATCTCTCCAGCCCTCTTCCAATCCTTTTTAAAGGGATCCAAATATATTGGCCTATAAGAGCCATTTTCATCCAGACCATCACAACTGGTGATTCCTAACTCAGAAAAAAAGATGTCTTTGTCTAGGGAAGAAGTTAAAATGAGGGTCATCAAAGTCACCTAGCAAGTAAAGAAATTTGATGCCAAGCCTGACAAACTGCTTTGATCCCCAAGCCTCTCATGGCAGAGAGAGAGAACTGACTCCTACAAGTTGTTCTCTGGTTGTGGTATTTATTCATATGTGCACACACACAGACAGACAGAAAGACAGACAGACAGACACACACACTGAGTCAGAGAGATACATGCACACTAAATACAATCTAATAAGCATTTTTGAAAAGTATAAACCAGGTGTTTGCACCTACTGCCTTAAATTTCTGGTGATTGGAAAACATGAAGATGCTGCTCATGATTGAGGAATGCATGTAGGTTGGTCCCACAGTTCTTATCTTTATCCCACAGTTCGCATATTTTCGGGTCTCTAAGCTTAGGTTTGAAAGAACAAAAGGGAAACATACCACAGCACAATCAAAGCTGATAAATGGCTGTTAGAACAGAGCCTCAAAGGCAATATTTTTTTGTTGTTTTGTTTTGTTTTGTTTTTTTGTTTTTATTTATTATTTTTTTTTTTGGACAGGGTTTCTCTGTGTAGCCCTGGCTGTCCTGGAACTCACTCTGTAGACCAGACTAACCTTGAACTCAGTAATGAGACTGCCTCTGCCTCCCAAGTGCTGGGTTTAAAGGAGTGTGCCCCCATGCTTGGTTCGATGGCAATTTTTGTCTCTGTTTCTTCTGTACAGATAAAGCTCTTAAATAATATATATCAAGTGTCTTACACAGGAAAAAAATCATAAGATGACAGACATCAAAGATGTAATGTCCAAACATAGGCTTGAATTTCCTTCATATACACAAATTTCTAAAATCTTTGGCATCTAAGTCTGTGTGTGGTTAGATGTTGGAAATAGCTGTCTAGCTACACAGTCTGTGGTTTGTTCACTGATGCAGTAGTCAGTCCCCCTCCAGTCTGAGACAAGGCACACTGTGAATGCTTGTCACCATGGCTCTTCTTTGTGAGGTACCTGTGATATGCAAGAGAGAATGCCTGCAAGGGTCCCACAGTGTTAAAAAGGAGAACAGTTAAAACACTGAGTACATAACAGTGGCCAGTTACTAGGATATGATAGATGTGTATGAGTAAGCCACTAAACCTTTGAAAAAAGACCTCCAAATGAAGCACTGCCTGCAGGTCCTATGAAACCTTGACTGGAAAACTGATTGTGACAGCTATTCCTGGTTGTCAACGTGACTACATCAGGAATGAACTACGATCCAGAAATGGAGGTCACACCTGTGATCCAGATCTTGAGGCTGGAAGACACAGGCTTCTGACCGGGATCTTAACAAAGAAGAGATCTTAAGGCTTAAAGGCCATAAAAATCTTTGGCTCAGGCAAGGTAGTACATGCCTTTAATCCGGGGAGACTCAGGAAAGTAGATCTCTAAATTCAAGGTCATCCTAGGACCAATCATGTTCCAGACACAGGGGTGGTAGTACACACCTTTAATCTGAGTCACACCTCGGCTGGAGGCTTGCATAAGAATATTGGAAGAAAAAGACTCAGTTTTCTTTGCCTGCTTGCATTTTCTTGCCAGCACATCTGTTGGAACCTACTTCTTCAGGTACCTAGCTTATACAGAAGACCAGCTGAAACAACTAGCCATATGGAACTGAACATCTGTTAGATTTTTGGACCCATTCACAGCTGCCCATTTTTGGGTGAGTTGGACTACAAACTGTAAGTCATTACAACAAATCCCCTCAATGTGGTGAGATAGTCTATAAGTCCTGGGACTCTAGAGGACCCTGACTAATACAATGATGCTCAATTACAAAACCCAGGATCACCTAAGTTACCTAAAACAGAATTTTTTAGGAAAACAGCTTTGCTCTATTCTCATAGCTTCTAAAAACAATAGGAATGTCAAGCTATCCATGGACAACATACCAAGTAAGATCTCCTGGAGTTCCCATGACAGGAGGATGGCTCTGTTTACTTCCCTGAATGACCCACTGTTAGATCTTAGCCACAAATACAACATGTAGAGGAAAATATGTTACTTACTATTTGGAATGAAAGAAAATCAGAAACAAAGGTCATCCCATAGATCTTCCCCACTCCACATGTTTCAAAATTAAGTTGTCTACAAAGGCCATATACGATTCATGGAATGTCTCACCCATTGGTGTCACAGTCTGTCTGCTATCCAACTTGCCTGTTTTTCCCAGGTAATTAAGAGGGGGCACTATACAGATTCTCACAGTCAACCACTGGACTGAGCCCAGGGACCCCGATGGAAGAGTTTGGTGAGGGACTGAAGGAGCTGAAGGGGATTGCAACCCCATAGGAAGAACAATATCAACTAACTGGACCACCTGGAGCTCCCAGGGACCTAACCACCTACCAAAGACTACACATGAATTTGTCCTTGGCTCCAGCTGCATAGGTAGCACAGGATGGCCTTGTCTGGCATCAATGGGAGGGGAGGCCCTTGTTCTGTGAATGTTCAATGCCCCAGCATAGGGGAATGCTAGCGTGGTGAGACAGGAGAGGGTAAGTTGGAAGCAACCTGTTAGAGGCAAAGGGGATGATGGGATGGGGGGGGGCGGTTGAGGAGGGAAGACTGGAAAGGGGGACAACATTTGAAATATAAAAAAATGAAATAACCAATTTTTCCTTTTAAAAGAGAGGGTCACTGTGATAATAGGCAGGAAGTTGCAATGGCCACTGCAAAGTCCCTATTTACCAGGCTTGGGGGTTTATAGATGTAAATCAGGTGCCAACCCAAGTTTGTGCAACTGGTCTGTGAGCAGATAACTTGTGAACTTTTGCTTGATTAGAACCATCAACACTCATACCTGAGAACATTTTGAATCTAATGAAATGATTTGAATGCCTCTAATTTTCTCTCAGTGTTCTAAGTCCCTACAGCAGTCCATCAAACCCCACAGAGAAAGTCATTACTCTTTTTTATATTCTAGGCAACACTTTGAAACTTCTAATGTCTCCTCTTAGTTTAGATGGTTTATTACCTTTCTCCAACTCATTGATTTGTTTCCCAAAATAAAATTGCTTTCATTTTCTAAGTTTTCATTCTTAAAAAGAAATGGCTTTGTTTTCCTGGTTAAACAATTAATGTATGTACGCCAAAGGTGCCATATGTGAAGAGTTACTAAATGTCTCATTTAAAAAAAAATCACTTATTTATTTTTATTTTATTCACATTGGGATGTTTTTGCCTGCTTGTATATCTGTTTGAGGTTGTCAGATCTTAGAGTTACAGACAGTTGTGAGCTGCCATGTAGGTGCTAGGAATCGAACCAGGATCCTCTGGAAGAGCAGTGAATACTCTTAACTGCTGAGCCATCTCTCAGACCCTAAATATGTCACTTTTAACATACCAGACTCAAAAGTGTTTCAACACATGGTGGTAATTGTTAAAATTCTCCTTATCTACTCCAGACCCTTGAATTCAGTTTAAACTGAACTCTCTTCCTGTGAAAGCAACCTTAATCCAGTTCTTCACTGTTGCATGTGTCCCTGTCAGTGTCATTGTGTCGATGCCTCAGTGATGCCCTCCAGGGTTGCTGTTTTGGTTCAGTTTTCTGTTATTTGGCACTGGCTTCACTCCTTACACATCTGATTTATTCTTTTTTTAAAAGATTTATTTATTGATTATATGTAAGTACACTGTAGCTCTCTTCAGACACTCCAGAAGAGGGAGTCAGATTTCATTACGGATGGTTGTGAGCCACCAAGTGGTTGCTGGGATTTGAACTCTGAACCTTCAGAAGAGCAGTCGGGTGCTCTTATCCACTGAGCCATCTGACCAGCCCTCTGATTTATTCTTAAGTCAAGAAAGAGAGAATTAGTCTCTCCAGAGATGACCGTCCCAATTGTTATCTAATGTCAGGTGGGAGGCCTGAAATTATAAACATACAAGCAACACTACATAGTCTCATTGGGTTGTACGAATATATTAATGAGTATATATATATATATATATATATATATATATATATATATATATATGTGTGTGTGTGTGTGTGTGTGTCAAAAAATGGGGCAACCATTTAGAGAGAAAGGGTGGAAGAAGGAAAGGCCTGGCTGGAAAGGACATGGGGTGGTTTGGAGGAAGGAAATAAAAGAGGAGAAGTAATGTAATCACATAATAATTTTTTTTTTGTTTTAAAAAGTGAGAGAGGATCTGACTAGTAGGCCCCCACATATGTTGGAAGTGAAAGAACAAACTGGGAGCAGGGTGATAATCATCTTAGAGGCCTGTAACTGTTTACATTCAGTTCATTGAGTAGAAGACAAAGCAGCAAGTGAACACAGGGTCACAGAAAGGACCATGATGCAAGAGTGGGGCTTCAGCGAAGGGGTCAGTTGAATGTCTGTACAGGAAGCAAGTCTATCCTCATCACACCCCTCATCCCACATCATGAAGACAGTCTCAGAGGCTCCAAACAGCAGAAGATCAGAATTCAATCCTTTGAGAAGTAGAAAATAAAATGTTCTGGATACACATGCTACAAATTGTGGAAGGAATGAGAGGCCTGTGAAAGCAGGGGAGGGCTGGGATAATAGCTCAGTGGCTAAAACAGGAGGACCAGAGTTCAATCACAGAAGTCTTGCAAGGTCAGGAGGGTGGGACATCATTCTTGGAATTACACTTGGAACTACAGCCTCAGAAAGCAGAGGCAAGTGGTGTGGTCCCTAGGATAAACTGGCTAAGAAGACTAGTCACATCAGTGAGCCAGACCGTGCTTTTTTAAAAAAATTGTATATTTTCTTTATTTACATTTCAAATGTTACCCCATGTCTTAGTTAGGGTTTTACTGCTGTGAACAGACACCATGACCAAGGCAAGTCTTATAAAAACAACATTTAATTGGGGCTGGCTTACAGGTTCAGAGGTTCAGTCCATTATCATCAAGGCATCAAGGTGGGAGCATGGCAGTATCCAGGCAGGCATGGCACAGGAGGAGCTGAGAGTTCTGTCTTCATCCAAAGGCTACTAGTGGAAGACTGACTTCCAGACAACTAGGGTGAGGATCTTATACCCACACCCACAGTGACACACCCATTCCAACCAGGTCACACCTATTCCAACAAGGCCACACCTTCAGATGGTGCCACTCCCTGATCCAAGGATATACAAACCATCACATTCCACTCTCTGGTCCCCATAGACTTGTTCAAAAACATGAGTCTATGGGGGCCATACTTAAACATAGCATAATGCAAAATGCATTTAGTGCAACTTTCAAAGTCCTCATAGTCTATAGCAGTTGCAACAATGTTAAAAGTCCAAAGTTCAAGGTCTCTTCTGAGATTCATTCAACTTAATTAACTGTAATCCCCAAAGCAAGGCAGGAAACCAGCTGGGCAAACTCCAAACTCTGCATCTCCATGGCTGATGTCAAAGTGGTCTTCAGATCTCCACTCCTTTTTCATCTTTTTTGACTGCAACAAACTGCTTCCTCCTGGGCTGGTTCCACTCCCTGTTAGCAGCTTTCCTCAGCATGTATCCCATGGCTCTGGCATTTTTAACATCTTTGAGTCTCCAAGGCAATTTCAATGTTACGGCTTCTTGTTTCAGTGTCTGGGATTCCACTTGATCTTTTGGACTCCTCCTAAGGGCTGGCATCATTTCTCCAGCTCTGCCTTCTGTAGCACTCTATGCTCAGGTTGATCCACTCCACTAATGGCTGCTGTTCTTGGTGATCATCCCATGGTACTGACATCTCCAATACACTGGGGTGTTCCACTCCAACAAGGCTTCACCAATAGCCTCTCATAGGCTCTCTTCAGGGTGCCAGGCCTCAAATTCTTTGCATGACCCCTTCAGTCCTGGGCCATCAACTACAGCTGAGGCTTCAACTTCTCCATTGGCCTTCTCTGGCCTCTCACAGTGCTAAGCCTCAGCTTCTCTCCATGATCCCTTCATTCCTTCACGAGCAGTACCATCTGAGTGACTCTTACACATTACCAAGTCCAGCTGCAGCATGAAGTACAACCTTGGGTATCTCTGGAACCAGCTTCTTTGTGCTCCCAGAAAACAATTTCCAGAAGATTTCACCTCAGTAATGCTGGTCTCTTCTTAATCACTGCTAATTCCTTAGCTCCGGCTAACCAGCATCAATTTTCCCAGTGGTTCCTCCCATTCTTAACTCTAGAGCCAGAGCCACATGGCTGAAGCTGTCAAGTTCTGCTGCTTACAGGAACTAGAACATGATTCCATTGTACTATCACATTATCACTAGCTTTATGTTTTCTAAATCCTTCACTGCCTAAGCTTGGCTATCCTGGTTCTTGCTTTGTAGATTGACCTTGAATGTAGAGATTAGCATGCCTATCTCATGGGATTAAAGGTGTGTACCACCATGCTTGGATCTAATTAAGCTGGGTAGAATCTTGCCCCAAGGTACCACTCCCTTAATCTGTTATCTCCTAGAACACGAGATTTTGCTCTATTTCACTTCCTGGTACTCCTTTAGTACTCAAACCATACATTTTATATTTTTTTTTTTCTAAGATTGCTATGCTTGTTCATACTTCTTTTTATAAGACTTAACCAGAGAACAAAGTCTCTGCTGGGCTTTTTTGAAACTTCTTTTGTCAATGCAACTAATGCAAGTCTCTTCACCTTAGCCTCAGGCAACCTTTTCAGACAAGAGTAAAAAGTAGCCACATTCTTCACCAAAATACCACAAAACCAGTCTTTATGCCACATTCTGAAATTCTTCTCCTTTGAAATCTCTTGGGCCAGGTCAACACAGTTCAAATCACTCCCAGCAACAAAGTCTTCTATATTCCTACTAGGATGACCCATTAAGCCCCATTTAAAGCATTCCACTACTTTCCAAATCCAAAGTCCCAAAATCCACATTCTTTCAAATAAAAGCATGGTCAGGCCTATCACAGCAATACCCCACTCCCAGTACCAACTTCTGTCTTAGTTAGGGTTTTACTGCTGTGAACAGACACCATGACCACGGCAAGTCTTATAAAAACATTTAATTGGGGCTGGCTTACAGGTTCAGAGGTTCAGTCCATTATCATCAAGGCATCAAGGTGGGAGCATGGCAGTATCCAGGCAGGCATGGCACAGGAGGAGCTGAGAGTTCTGTCTTCATCCAAAGGCTACTAGTGGAAGACTGACTTCCAGACAACTAGGGTGAGGATCTTATACCCACACCCACAGTGACACACCCATTCCAACCAGGTCACACCTATTCCAACAAGGCCACACCTTCAGATGGTGCCACTCCCTGATCCAAGGATATACAAACCATCACACCCCATTTCCCAGTTTCCCCCTAACCCATCCTTCCTCAACTTGATTATATGAGGGTGTTCCTCCACCCACCCACACACTCCAACCTCCCCACCCTGGATTTCCCTATACAGGGGCATCTATCCAGCATTCATAGGACCAAGAAACTCTCCCTCCATTGATTCCTGACAAGGCCATCCTCTACTATATATGCAGCTCAAGCCAAGTGTACTCCTATAGACTCCCGAGAATCAAATAACCCTATTATCAGAGCTAAACAAAGAGTTCTAAACTGAGGAATATTGAATGGCCTAGAAGCACCTAAAGACATCTTCAGCGTCCTTAGTCATCAGAGAAATGCAAGTCAAACTGAAAGACCCCGAGAGGAGCCCCTCGCTCAAGCCTCAGGACAATAGTGGACCGCCAAGATCTCATGAGAGACCAAACTTGATGTAAACCCCATGAGGCTTTATTTGGGAAAAGCCAGAGCTCTGAGTTTCCAGAGCTCATATCCCAGGCAGACTCATATCCCATGCAGGGGTAGAGGAGTCGACCACTAGGGGAAAGGGGTCCTAGTTTTTATAGACCCTCAGGGGGGAAGGAGAAGGGGGTAGTATGGGATTTCCAGATCTAAACAATGTCTATTTTCAAGAAATGGGTATGGGAGGTGTATAAGGAAAGCATCTGGAGCAGGTGTAGCAACTCAGGATTGGCCCAGCTGTGGTTGCTGGGGAGATTGTTCGACTCTTTCCCAGCAACCAATATCACAAACACCTGGAAGTGAGGTGCAGCACTGTGCACACACCTGGGTTGAAGGAACTGTCAAAACATTGGCAGACACAAGGGTTCAAGGAGTGGCCAGAGCATTGTGCACCTCTATTTTTCTAAATCAGTGAAGCTACTTCTGCTAACAATGAAAACTATTTTGCCAATTTCAGGGCTTCTGTGACCTTTTACATTCTGTCAGGATCTTTCAAAACCACCTTACACCAGTCAGAACTGCTAAAAGAAAAAAACTCAGGTGACATCAGATGATGACTGTGCTGTAATGAATGTAGAACTGTTACTGAGGATGGGTCCTAAAACAACACTTTTCCCTCCCCCTCACAAATATGCCTGTTTGGATGTGTCACCCTTATGGAAAATGGGGACAGAGATTTTATAATTGAAGCAAGGTAAATGAAAAAAATCTATATATTAACTTGTAGGCCATCTCAGCTCTCCATTCTTCCTGCATTTTGAAAACCACGAAAAGGTAACCTCTGCCAAAGGAGAAGATGCTCCTACTGTAGAGGAAGAGCTGCCCAGCTAAACATCTCACAGGTGAATATTGCATATTTCTTACATCTCCTCCTGACCTTGCATGACTTCTGGGAATGAACTCTGGTCCTCCTGTTTTAGCCACTGAGCTATTTCCCCAGCCCTCCCCCTGCTTTCACAGGACTCTCATTCCTTCCATAATTTGTAGGCCCTGTATCCAGAACCTTTTATATTCTACTTCTCAATGGTTGAATTCTGATCTTCTGCTGTGTGGAGCCTCTGAGACTGTCTTGGTGACATGGGATGAGGGGTGTGATGAGGATAGACTTGCTTCCTGTATAGACATTCAACTGACCCCTTTGCTCAAGCCCCACTTTTGTTTTTTGTTTTTGTTTTGTTTTTTAATTTTTAATATTCTTTATTACGTATTTTCCTCAATAACATTTCCAATGCTATCCCAAAATTCCCCCATTCCCCCACACACACTTCCCTACCCACCTATTCCCATTCTTTTCGCCCTGGCATTCCCCTGTATTGGGGCATATAAAGTTTGCAAGTCCAATGGGCCTCTCTTTCCAGTGATGGCCGACTAGGCCATCTTTCGATACATATTTAATCCTGGACACATCTGAATTTGTTAAAGAGGTAGGTCCTATGCTGTGCTCTTAATACAAAAGTAAACTAAGGAATATTATTTTTTATGTTCTTATTTTTAATTGGGTATTTATTTCATTTACATTTCCAATACTATCCCAAAATCCCTCACATGCTCCCCAACCCACCCACTCCCAATTCTTGGCCATGTCATTCCCCTGTACTGAGGCATATAAAGTTTGCACGACCAAATGGTTCTGGATACAGGGGCTACAAATTGAGAGTCCTGTGAAAGCAGGAGAAGGGGTGGGGAAATAGCGTAGTGGCTAAAACAGGAGGACCAGAGTTCAATCCCAGAAGTCACCCAAGGTCAGGAGGGTGGGACATCAATCTTTGAATTATACTTGGAATTCCAGCCTCAGAAAGCAGAGGCAAGTGGTGTGGTCCCTAGGATAATCTGGCTAAGAAGACTAGTCACATCAGTGAGCCAGACCGTGCTTTTTTTAAAAATTGTATATTTTCTTTATTTACATTTCAAATGTTACCCCCTTCCCCAGTTTCCCCCTATCCTGTCCTCCCTCCCCCTGATTCTATGAGGGTGTTCCTCCTCCCACCCACTCCAACCTCCCCGCCCTGGATTTCCCTGTACAGGGGCATCTATCCAGCCTTCATAGGACCAAGAACCTCTCCTTCCATTGATGCATGACAAGGCCATCCTCTGCTACATATGCAGCTTGAGCCAAGTGTATTCCTCAAGACTCAGGAGAATCAAATAACCCTAGTAACAGAGCTTATCAAAGAGTTCTCAACTGAGGAATATTGAATGGCCAAGAAGCACCTAAAGAAATGTTCAGCATCTTTAGTCATCAGGGAAATGCAAATCAAACTGAAAGCCCCTGAGAGAAGCCCCTCGCTCAGGCCTCAGGACCTTAGCAGACCCCCAAGAACTCATGCGAGACCAAGCTGATGGAAACCACATGAGGCTTTATTGGGGAAAGCCAGAGCTCTGGGGATGACTCATATCCCATGCAGGAGTAGAGTAGTCAACCACGAGGGGAAAGGGGCCCCAGTATTTATATGCCCTCAAGGGGAATAAAAAAATGCGGACGTAGGGGATTTCCAGATCTAAACAATGTCTAATCTCAAGAAATGGATATGGGAGGGGTACAAGGAAAGTGTCTGGTGCAGGTGTAGCAATGCAGGATTGGCCGAATGTGGTTGCTGGGGAGATTTTTCGACTCTTTCCCAGCAACCAATATCAGAAACACCTGGCAGTGAGGTGCAGTAGTGGGCACACACCTGGGTTCAAGGATCGGTCAAAACATTTCCAGACACAAGGGTTCAAGGAGTGGCCAGAGTATTGTGCACCTCTATTTTTCAAAATCAGTGTAGCTACTTCTGCTCACAAGGAAATCTGCCAATTTCAGGGCTTCTGTGACCTCTAGTTTTATGTCAGGATCTTTAAAAACCACCTCACACCAGTCAGAATGGCTAAAAGAAAACAACTCAGGTGACAGCACATGTAGACCATGCTGTAAAGAATAACAAACTGTCCCTGAGGATGGGCCCAAACACCACAATCTGTCCTCCCCCACACAAATATGCCTGTTTGGATGTGTCACCCTTATGGAAAATGGGGACAGAGATTTTATAAATGAAGCAAGGTAAATGAAAAAAAAATCTATATATTAACTTGTAGGCCATCTCAGCTCTCCTTTCTTCCTGAACTTTGAAAACCATGAAAAGGTAACCTCTGCCAAAGGAGAAGATGCTCCTACTGTAGAGGAAGAGCTCCCCAGCTGACCATCTCACAGGTGAATATTGACTATTTCTGACATCCACAGTAAGATATCTTGACGGCATTGCTATCATCCTATGTGATGGTCTGCCACTTATGTGCCCATGCCCACTGAACCACCTCAGTGAGTATCAAGACAAACAATGAAGATGTATAAGGAAGCTGATGAAAGAACAAAACCAGGAAATACAGAGACAGCTCAGGGAACAAAGATATGGACCTGTGGAAGAATAACTGCCTCAAAGAGAGAAAGAAAAACAAGGCATCATAAAACAAAAACAAAATGCTTAGGGCCAAAAGAATTAATTTTGGAAAACAAACAAACCAGAATTTCACACACAAAAAGAAATCAAAAAGGGAAACTACCATAGTTAGACTCAGTCTCTTGCTCTAAAACCACAAGATTCTTAAAAGTTTGATCGAGGTAAATTATTGTAAAAGGTAACTCTGTTTTGTCATGGTTTATCAATGCTGACTTAACTTATGACGTAAGTGGAAGTAAAACTCATGTCCTGGGACAAATGTGATAAGGTTTATGTTTTAGAACAATATGAATCTATTCCTGCCGTAGTGGCTAGTTTTGTGTGTCAATGACACAAGCTGGGAGTATCACGGAAAAAGCGCCTCCCTTGAGGAAATGCCTCCATGAAATCCAACTGAAAGGCATTTCCCCAATTAGTGATTGAGGAGGGTGGGCAAGGAGACCCTCCTCCTAGCTGCCCTTCTGTTTGCCTTCAGAACTTTCAGCTTCTCCTGCATCATGCCTGTCTGTATGCTGCCATGCTACTGCCATGATGATAATGGATTGAACCTCTGAACCTGTAAGCCAGACTCAATGAAACATTGTCTTTTATAAGAGTTGCCTTGGTCAAGATGTATGTTCCCCAGAAGTAAAACCCTAACTGAGACACCTATTGGGTTCTGTATAAATAAAAAATACTCTGACTGGTAGTCAGCCACGTTGTTCGGTTTCTTCCAACCCCTTTTGCCCAATTCCCAACCCTCACTGGACCCTGTCCGTGATGCCATATCTCCTCTGTGCACTCTGTCCATGGTAGGATTGCCTGGCAGCTTTTAACTGTCAGCTGTTGTTAACTCTGCTTTTGGTGTCAAAACCTCGGAACCATCCTCTAACCAACCATGAAAAGGATTTCCCACCTATGCTTCCTTTTTTTGTTTCTTTGAAGCAGTGAGGTTCCAGTCCACTTGTGTCAGCTTTTGTACATGGTGTGCATTCACCTTCTTGATTTTTTTTCCGCAGTGGCAGTCCACTCTTCTCTACACCATCAGTTTAAGAGTCTGTCCTTTGGTAATCTAGTTCTGTACTTAACAATAGCAAGTACCAGTAACCCCTCTTGGTTCAGGCAGCTGCTTCGTTGCCAACATGTGTAAGGGTCTCCTAAAGATAAGTAGGGACAAGAGATAACGCAGTTGAAAATAAATGGAAATTGACAAGACACTCCTTTACAGGGGCGTATGAATGGCCAACAGGGATACTGCCAATATCACTAAACAGTAAGGAAATGCTGTTAATGAGTACAAATATGTATATATATGTGTATATATGTATATGTATATATATATATATATATATATATATATGAATAATTGTCAAAAAATGGGGCAACCATTTAGAGAGAAAGTGGAGGAAGGGGGAAAGGACTGGCTGGAAAGAACATGGGGTGGTTTGGAGGAAAGAAATGAAAGAGGAGAAGTAATGTAATCACATCCTATTTTTTTTTATTTTAAAAAAGTGAGACAGGATCTGACTAGGAGGCATCCACATATGTTGGAAATGAAAGAACAAACTGGGAGCAGGGTGATAATCAGTTTAGAGGCCTATAACTGCTTACATTCATTTCACTCAGTGGAAGACAAAGCAGCAAGTGGCCACAGGGTCATAGAAAGTCCCAGGAAGCAAGAGTGGGGCTTCAGCGAAGGGGTCAGTTGAATATCTGTACAGGAAGCAAATCTATCCTCATCACACCCCTCATCCCTTGTTACCAAGTCTGCTCAGAGGCTCCAAACAGCAGAAGATCAGAATTCAATCCTTTGAGAAGTGGACCATAAAAGATTCTGTATACAGGGGCTACAATTTATGGAAGGAATGAGAGTCCTGTGAAAGCAGGGGGAGGGCTGGGGAAATAGCTCAGTGGCTAAAACAAGGGGACCAGAGTTTAATCCCAGAAGTCACACAAGGTCAGGAGGATCACTCTTGGAATTACACTTTGAATTCCAGCCTCAGAAAGCAGAGGCAAGTGGTGTGGTCCCTAGGATAAGCTGGCTAAGAAGACTAGTCACATCAGTGAATCAGACTGTGCTTTTTTTTTAATTGTATATTTTCTTTATTTATATTTCATATGTTACCCCCTTTCCCGGTTTGCCCATATCCCATCCTCACTCCCCCTGATTCAATGAGGGTGTTCCTCCACCCGCACTCTCACTCCAACCTCCCTGCCCTGGATTTCCCTATACAGGGGCATCTACCCAACCTTCATAGGACCAAAAACCTCTCCTTTCATTTATGCTTGACAAGGTAATCCTCTGCTACATATGCAGCTCTAGCTGAGTGTACTCCTCAAGACTCCCGAGAATCAAATAACCCTAATAACAGAGGAAAACAAAGAATTCTCAACTGAGGAATAATGAATTGCCAAGAAGCACCTAAATAAATGTTCAGCATCCTTAGTCATCAGGGAAATGCAAATCAAACTGAAAGACCCCAAGAGGAGCCCCTCACTCAGGCCTCAGGACATTATTGGAACCCCAAGAACTCACGAGAATCCAAGATTGATGGAAAGCACATGAGGTTTTATTTGGGGAAAGCCAGAGCTCTGTGGAAGATTCATATTCCATGCAGGGGTAGAGGTGTCAACCACGAGGGGAAAGGGGTCCCAGATTTTATAAGCCCTCAGAGGGGATGACAAAACTTGTGAGTAGGGGATTTCCACATCTAAACAATATCTATTCTCAAGAAATGGGTATGGGAGGGGTCCAAGGAAAAAGTCTGGTGCAGGTGTAGCAACTCAGCATTGGCCCGGCTGTGGTTGATATGGAGATTTTTCAACTCTTTTCCAGCATCCAATATCACAGATATCTGGCAGTGAGGTGCAGCACTGGGCACACACCTGGGTTCAAGGATCAGTCAAAACATTGGCAGACACACGGGTTCAAGGAGTGGCCAGAGTATTGTGCACCTCTATTTTTCTAAATCAGTGTAGCTACTTCTGCTAACAATGAAATCTATTTTACCAATCAGGGCTGCTGTGATGTTTTGCATTCTGTCAGGATCTTTAAAAACCACCTCACACCAGTCAGAATGGCTAAAAGGAAAAAACTCAGGTGACAGCAGATGCAGACCGTGCTGTAAAGACTGACAAACTGTCCCTGAGGATGGGTCCAAACACCACACTCTGCCCTCCCCAACACAAATATGCCTGTTTGGATGTGTCACCCTTATGGAAAATGGGGACAGAGATTTTATAAGTGAAGCAAGGTAAATGAAAAAAATCTATATATTAACTTGTAGGCCATCTCAGCTCTCCATTCTTCCTGCACTTTGAAAACCATGAAAAGGTAACCTCTGCTGAAGGAGAAGATGCTCCTACTGTAGATGAAGAGATCCCCAGCTAAACATCTCACAGATGAATATTGGATATTTCTTACTTCCACAGTAAGATATCTTGACGGCATTGCTATCATCCTATGAGATGGTCTGCCACTTATGTGCCCATGCACACTGAACCACCTCAGTGAGTATCAAGACAAACAATTAAGATGTATAAGGAAGCTGATGAAAGAACAAAACCAGGAAATACAGAGACATCTCAGGGAACAAAGATATGGTCCTGCAGAAGAATACCTGCCTCAGAGAGAGAGAGAGGGAAACACAAGGCATCATAAAAGAAAAACAAAATGCTTAGGGCCAAAAGAATTAATTTTGGAAAAGAAACAAACCAGAATTTCACACACAAAAAAAATCAAAAAGGGAAACTACCATAAATAGACTCAGTCTAGTGCTCTAAAAGCACAAGATTCTTAAAAAAAAAAATTTAGGGTTGATCGGAATAAATTATTGTAAAAGATAACTCTGTTTTGTCATGGTTTATCCATAATGACTAAACTTATAACTTAAGAGGATGTTAAAACTCATGTCCTGGGACAAAAGTGATATGGTTTATGTTTTAAAACAATATGAATCTATCCCTGCCGTAGTGGCTACTTTTGTTTGTCAATGACACAAGCTGGGAGTATCTCGGAAAAAGAGCCTCCCTTGAAGAAATGCCTCCATGAAATCCAACTGCAAGGCATTTTCTCAATTAGTGATTGAGGAGGGTGGGCAAGGAGACCCTCCTACTAGCTGCCCTTCTGTTTGCCTTCAGAATTTTCAGCTCCCCCTGCATCATGCCTGTCTGTATGCTGCCATGGTACTGCCATGATGATAGTGGATTGAACCTCTAAACTTGTAAGACAGACTCAATGAAACATTGTCCTTTATAAGAGTTGCCTTGGTCATGAAGTATGTTCGCAGCAGTAAAATCCTAACTGAGACACCTATTGGGTTCTGTATAAATAAAGAAGTACTCTGCCTGCTAGTCATTCAAATTGTATGGTTTTCCCAACCCCTTTCCCCCAATTCCCAACCTTCACCCTGAATGGTCCTGGCAGAATGTAAAAGGTGCTCCCTCTGAATCTCTTGAGCACGAGGTTGAGGAGGGGTCTCCCTCTGAGTCTCTTGAGCACGAAGTTCTTGAGGGTGTTCCCTCTGAGTCTCCTGAGCACCAGGTTGTGGAGGGGGCTCCATCTGAGTCTCTTGAGCACAAAGTTCTTGAGGGTGCTCCCTTTGAGTCTCCTGAACACAAGGTTGTGGAGAGAGCTCCCTGAGTTTCCTGAGCATGAGCCTGTGGAGGGTGCTCCCTCTGAGTCTCCTGAGCACGAGTTCCTGGAGGGTGCTCCCTCTGAATCTCTTGAGCATGAAGTCCTGGAGGGCGCTCCCTCTGTGTATCTTGAGAACGAAGTTCTTGAGGCTGCTCCGTCTGAGTCTCTTGATCACGAGGTCCTTGATGGTGCTCCCTCTGAATCTCTTGAGCATGAGGTTGCGGAGGGTGCTCCCTCTGAGTCTCCTGAACACGAGATTGTGGAGGGTGCCCCTTCTCTGCCCATTCTCAGTCCAACTTTTCCCAAGCATTTTACAAATGGTCCACTGAGCAAATGAAACCATTGGGCAGGAAATGCAACTGCAAGTTTCAAGTCAACAAAGAAGGTGAAAAACTAAAAAGTTTGGCCAAAACAGTGCTCAGTTAAGAATAATTTAAAGACATTTAATGTAAGTAACTTAAATGTTGATGCGCTTATTAAAAAATTCAAAAAGTTAAGTAATTAAAATGAAAGGGTATAATTGGGAAGTCATACAGATCAGTACAAAGAATAAAACTTGTAGGGTAAGTCTATGCTAATTAGCTGTGGTTCTGAGGTTTGTTACCTGTAGAATTCTTTGTCTTTAAAGGTTAAGAGTGCTTTGTTCTCTTCTGCTGTGATGGGCCTCTGGTCACTGCAAGGATGACATTAGAGATGGTAGGATGGAATTACCCAACTATGCAAATGACTTAAACATCGGATTCCACTTTTGTAGGTGCTTAAAGAATAAAATTAGAATTTTTAAAAAATGCTACTGTTCTTGGTTATATCAAAGATAGCCAAGAATCAGATTTAATAGTGTTGAGGGCTAACCATGCTTGGCAGAAGGAGAGAGCTACAGCAAAAGAGACAGAGATCCTGGCAGACAAGTTAGTGTCTTCTGTGACAAGACTACAGCCTATACAGATGTGTCTGTGTCTTTATTTTGAACCTCAATCGGGTCCCCTGAAAGCCCTGCAATATTTGGGGAGGCCTTACTTTCCAACAGCTTCAAGTCTTGCTATTTGTGCCCTCTTTTCTTTCCTTTGATACTCTTTTCACAACCCAGGCAGGCTTTCAGATTCCTTGGCTCAGGAGTAAAGTAACACATTCTGTGAGAAATTGCCTTGAACATAAAAGTGTGGGCAGAGGACTCCAGGTCCCAAGGTTCATCACTGGAAAAAATGAGACACTGAAAGTTTTAGCTTCTCACTCAGTTTACATTATCACCATTTTCCAAAGTGCACTGATTCACTCACAAAGGCCAGGTGGCCAAGAACAAAATATCTCTGTCCTTCATAGGCTCATCATCATAGTCCTGAACACTCACATCAGAAAGTGGTAAGTGGAACTGTGGAATGCCATGTTAACTCACTTAGAATTTAGAAATATACCCTGAGCGAAGAAATGTGGGCAATTTCTTCCAGGCTGAGCACAGTTATGATTCTTGAGTGTGGGATAACCATACACGTTGTACCGTATGTCCCTGTATTCTCAATTGTTAATTGCCATGTTGGCTGTTCCAGGCTAGCAAGATATGCAAATATTTTTCCATTTGTCCTTTCCTCACCTGTTCCCCAAGGGAACACACGCCACCCTGGGGAAGGTCATGTAAGCCCACACTGCCTAGTGGAAGAGTGAAGAGCATGGCTTTTTGTATAATAAAGACCTGGTGGCTAGAGCTGGGCAGAAGGACTAACAGGCAGGGATGTTGCAGGATGGAAGTACCGACATGAAAGGCACAGGGAGGAAGAGCAGTGTATTCGTCAGGGTTTCTAGTGTCACAGAACTTGTGGATAGTCTCTATATAGTAAAGGAATTTATTACTTACAGTCTGCAGACCAACTCCCAACAATGGACAGTAGCAGCTGTGAATGGAAGTCCAAGGATCTAGCAGTAGCTCAGTCTCACACCAAGCAGGCAAAGGAGAGAGTGTGAGCCTTCCTTCTTCCAATGTCCTTATATAGTCTACAGCAAAAGGTGTAACCCAGATTAAAGGTGTGTGCCAGATGACCTTGACCTTGGAGATCACCCTGACTTAATCTACTGGAATCCATAGCCACTATGCATTAAGATCTTCATGTCAAGATCCAGGTTAGAAACTTTTATCTCCCAAGACTCCAGATTACTGTCATAGGTGAGCCATCCAATTCTGGATTGTAGTTTATTCCAGATATAGTCAATTGGACAACCAGGAATAGCCAATACATGCATTCAGAGCCACATGGAAACAACAGCAGAAGTTGGGTTGAGTTGAAATCTACCTGAGCGGCTGCCCCAGCAAACAGGACAACAGCCTTCGACTATACAGATGTCTCTGTGTCTTTATTACTGAACCTAAACCGGGTCTGCAGAAAGCCCCACAATGCTTGGGGAGGCCTGGCTTTCCAAACTAGTTGTATGTGCTCCTGGTAGGTGCAGGCAGACATACTATGGTTCTTCCATATTTAGGAGATATTGTCACAGCTTCATTATCAGACTCATAGATATTCCAAATGTGAGCAAAGCTGCTCATGTGGTCTCTTTCAAACGGCCTGAAGCCCTGGCCCTTCAGCAATGCTGACAGAGACATTTGCCTTTGCTACACCTTCCCTAGCTTTCCAAGGATGGCCTGAGAGGGGCCACTCAACCAGCTCAAAACACAACCAGAGTTTAGTACAAAGTTTATTAACCCGGCCAGGGCCAAGTGAATGCATTGGCAACTTCGTTACTTTCCTACTGCTGTGAAGAGATACCAAGACCAATGCAACTCTTACAAGAAGGCTTTTGATTTTCAGCTGGCTTACACCTTTGGTGGGTTAATACATGGCAATCAGGGTAGGGGGAGCACCACCTCAGGCAGACAGGCTCATGCTACAACAGTACCCAGAGAGCCTACATCTTATCTGGAGGCAGAGACCCACAGAGACTTCTGTGAGCTCTTGAAACCTCCTTCAATAAGGATACTCTTCTAATCTTTTTTTTTTTATTACTTACTTATTTCATATATATGAGTACACTGTGGCTGCCTCCAGAAACACCAGAAGAGGGCATCAGATCCCACTACAGATGACTGTGAGCTATCCTGTGGTTGTAGGGAATTGAACTTAGGGCCTCTGGAAGAACAGTCAGTGCTCTTAACTGCTGAGCCATCTCTCCAGCCTTCATCCAGTCCTTTTTAAAAGCATCCAAATGTATTGGCCTATAAAAGCCGTTTTCATTCAGACCATCACAACTGGTAATTCCTATCTTGGCAAAGAAGATGTCTTTGTCTAGTGAAGAAGTTAAAATGAGTGTCATCAAATTCCCCTAGCATGTAAAGACATTTGATGCCAAACCTGACAAACTGCTTTGATCCCCAAGACTCACATGGCAGAGAGAGAGAGAGAACTGACTCCTACAAATTGGTCTCTTGTTTTGGTATGTATTCATGAGTGCATAGATGACAGACAGATAGACAGAAGGACAGACAGACAGACAGACAGACACACACACACATACTTAGACAGAGTTACATGCACACTAAATACAATCCAATAAGCATTTTTTAAATGTTAAAACCAGGTGTTTGCATCTACTGTTTAAATTTCCTGTGATTGGAAAACATGAATATTCTGCTCATGATCGAGGAATGCAAGTCTGTGGGTCCCACAGTTCTTATCTTTATCCCACAGTTCCCAGAATGTAGGCCCTGTAAGCTTAGGTTTTAAAGAACAAAAGGGAAGCATACCACAGCACAATCAAAGCTGATAAACGGCTGTTAGAACAGAGCCTCAAAGGCAATATTTTGTTTTCTTTTGTGTTTTGTTTTTTCCAGGCAGGGTTTTTCTGTGTAGCTTTGGCTGTCCTGGAACTCACTCTGTAGACCAGGCTGGCCTTGAACTCAGAAATGCGACTGTCTCTGCCTCCCAAGTGCTGGGATTAAAGGCATGTGCCACCATGCCTGGCTCAAAAGCAATTTTTGTCTCTGTTTCTTCCGTACAGATAAACCTCCTAAATAATTTATATCAACTGCCTTACACAGGAAAAAAATCATAAGATGACAGACATCAAAGATGTAATGTCAAAACATAGGATTTAATTTCCTAATATACACAAATTTTTAAAATCTTTGGCATTTAAGTTTGTGTGTGCTTAGATGTTAGAAGTAGCTCTCTAGCAACACAGTCTGTGGTTTGTTCATTGATGTAGCGAGATGCAGTCAGGACCCCTCCAGTCTGAGACAAGGCATACTGTGAATGCTTGTCACCAGGGCTCTTCTTTGTGAGGTGCCTGCAATATGCAAGAGAGAATGCCTGCATGCATCCCACAGTGAGAAAGGAGATCAGTTAAAACGCTGAGCACATTGTGGTGGTCCTTTACTAAGATATGATAGATGGATATGATTAAGCCATTAAACTTTTGAGAAAAGACCTCCAAATGGAGCACTAGGTGCAGGTCCTGTGAAAGCCTGACTGGAAAACTGACTGTGACAGCTATTCCTGGTTGTCAACATGACTACATCAAGAATTAACTACAATTTAGAAATGGAGGTCACAACTGTGATCCAGATCTTGAGGCTGGAAGACACAGGCTTCTGACAGGGATCTTGACAAAGAAGAGATCATAAGGCTTAAAGGCCATAAAAATCTTAGGCTCAGGCAAGGTAGTACATGCCTTTAAT
The DNA here is from genome assembly GCF_978045245.1 of Mus caroli. NCBI lineage: Eukaryota > Metazoa > Chordata > Mammalia > Rodentia > Muridae > Mus > Mus caroli. The sequence goes on along the minus strand of NW_028227270.1, from coordinate 53,180,718 downwards.
CTTGGGAGACTTGGGCAAGTAGATCTCTGAGTTCAAGGTCATCCTAGGACCAATCATGTTCCAGACCCAGGGGTGGTAGTACACACCTTTAATCTGAGTCACACCTTCTGATGGAGGCTTTCCAAAGGATATTGGAAGAAAAAGACTGTTTTCTTTGCCTGCTTGCATTTACTTGCCAGCACATCTGTTGGAACCAACTTCTTCAGGATCCTATCTTATACAGAAGACCAGCTGAAACAACTACCCACATGGAACTGAACAACAGTTAGATTTTTTAACCCATTCACTGCTGCCCATTGTTGGGTGAGTAGGACTACAAACTGAAAGTCATTACAACAAATCTCCTCAATATATATATAGAATTTATAAGTCACGTGACTCTAGAGAACCCTGACTAATACAATGATGCCTGCTTACAAAACACAGGATCACCTAAGTGACCCAAAACAGAAATTTTTAGAAAAATACCTTTGATCTATTCTGATAGCTTCCAAAAACAAGTTGAATGTCAAGATATTAATGGATAACATACCAAGCAAGACGTCCCGAAGTTCCCAGGACAGGAGGATGGCTCTGTTTACTTCCCTGAATGACCCACTGTTAGATCTTAGCCCCAAATACACCATGTAGAGGAAAAGATGTTACTATTTGGAATGAATGAAAATCAGAAACAAAGAACATCCCATAGATCTTCCCTACTCCTCATGTTTCAAAATTAAGTTTTCTATGAAACCAATATAGGATTCATGGGATGCCTCACCCATTTGTGTCACAGCCTGTCAGCTATCCAACTTTTTGTTGGTCAGAGGCTATTATGAGGGGGCACTATACAGATACTCACAGCCAACCATTGGGCTGAGCACAGGGACCCCAATGGAAGAGTTTGGGGAGGGACTGAAGGAGTTGAAGGGGATTACAACCCCAACAGAAGAACAATACCAACTGACTGGACCCACTGGAGTTCCAGGGACTAAACCACCAACCAAAGACCGCACATGGTTGGGTCCATGGCTCCAGCTGCATATGTAGCACAGGATGGCCTTATCTGGCATCAATGGGAGGAGAGGCCCTTGTTCTCTGAAGGTTCAATGCCCCAGCATAGGGGAGTGCTAGGGGGGTGAGGCAGGAGAGGGTAAGTTGGGAAGCAACCTCTTAGAGGCAAAGGGGATGATGGGATGGGTGTTTGAGGAGGGGAGACCGGAAAGGGGGACAACATTTAAAATGTAAACAAATGAAATAACCAATATTTCTTTTTAAAGAGAGGGTAACTGTGATAATGTGCAGGAAGTTGCTTCTTGGCCACTGCAAACTCCCAGTTAACTAGGGTTGGGGGTTTATGGATGTAAATCAGTTGCCAATGCACGTTTGTGCGACTGGTCTGTGAGCAGATAACTTGTGTACTTTTTCCTGATTAGAACGATCAACACTCAGACCTGAAAATATTTTGAATCTAAAGAAATGATTTGAATGCCTCTAATTTACTCAGAGTGTTATAAATCCCTACAGCATGTCCATTAAACCCCACAAAGAAAATCATTGCTCTTTTTTATATTCTAGGCAACTCTTTGAAACTTCTAATGTCTTCTCTTAGTTTTGACGGTTTATTACCTTTCTCCAACTCATCGATTTGCTTCCCAAAATAACATTGCTTTTATTTTCTAAGTTTTCATTTTTAAAAAGAAATTATTTTGTTTTTCTGATTAAACAATTAATGGATGTACGCCCAAATGTGCCACATGTGAAGAGTTACTAAATATCTCCCTTAAAAAAAATAACTTATTTTTTTTATTTTATGCACATTGGTATATTTTTGCCTGTATGTATGTCTGCATGAGGTTGTCAGATCTTAGAGTTAGAGACAGTTGTGAGGTGCCTTGTCCGGGCTGGGAATCCAGGCTCCTCTGGAAGAGCAGTCAATACTCTTAACCACTGAGCCATCTCTTCGGCCCCTAAATATCTCACTTTTAACATACTCAGACTCATAAGTGTTTTACCACATGACGATAATATAAAAATTACCCTCATGCACTCAAGACACTTGAACTCAGTTTACACTGCACTCTCTTCCTGTGAAAGCAACCTTAACCCAGTTCTTTACTGTTGCTTGTGTCTTTGTCAGAGTCATGGTGTCGATTTTACAGTGATGGCCTCCAGGGTTGTTTTCTTGGGTCAGAATTCTTTTATTTGGCACTGGCTTCAGTTCTTACAAATCTGATTCCTTCTTCAGTCAGAGAAAGAGAGAATTAGTCTCTTCAGAAATGACCTTCCTAATTGTTATCTAATGACATTGTGCAGCCCTGAAATGATACACATACAAGCAACACTAAATAGTCTCACTGGGTTGTATTAATATGCTAATGAGTATATATATGTATATATATGTGTGTATATATATATATATATATATATATATATATGAATAATTGTCAAAAAATTGGGCAACCATTTAGAGAGAAAGTGGGAAAGATGGAAAGGACCGGTTGGAAAGGACATGGGGTGGTTTGGAGGAAGAAAATGAAAGAGGTGAAGTAATGTAATCACATCATAATTTTTTTTATTTTAAAAAAGTGAGAGTGGATGTGACTAGGAAGCATCCACATATGTTGGAAGTGAAAGAACAAACTGGGAGCAGGGTGATAATCAGCTTAGAGGCCTGCAACTGCTTACATTCAGTTCACTCAGTGGAAGAAAATGCAGCAAGTGGACACAGGGTCACAGGAAGCAAGAGTGGGGCTACAGCGAAGGGTCAGTTGATTGTCTGTACAGGAAGCAAGTCTATCCTCATCACACCCCTCATCCCATGTCACCAAGACAGTCTCAGAGGCTCCAAACAGCAGAAGATCAGACTTCAATCCTTTGAGAAATAGACCATAAAAGGTTCTGGATACATGGGCTACATATTGTGGAAGGAATGAGAGTCCTGTGAAAGCAGGCAGAGGGCTTGGAAAATAGCTCAGTGGCTCAAACAGGAGGACCAGAGTTCAGTCCCAGAAGTCACACAGGGTCTGGAGGGTGAGACATCATTCTTGGAATTACATTTGGCATTCCAGCCTCAGAAAGCAGAGGCAAGTGGTGTGGTCCCTAGGATAAGCTGGCTAAAAAGACTAGTCACATTAGTGAGCCAGACCGTGCTTTTTTTTTTAATTGTATATTTTCATTATAATTTTCAAATGTTAATCCCTTTCCCAGTTACCCCTATCCCATCCTCCCTTCCCCTTATTCTATGAGGGTGTTCTTCCACCCACCTGCAACTTCAACCTCCCTTCCCTGGATTTCACTATACTGGGGCATCTATCCAGCCTTCATAGGACCAAGGACCTCTCCTTCCATTGATGCCTGACAAGGCCATCCTCTCCTACAAATGCAGCTGGAGCAAAGGCTACTCCTCAAGACTCCTGAGAATCAAATAACCCTATTAACAGAGCTAAACAAAGAGTTCTCAACTGAGGAATATTGAATTGCCAAGAAGCACCTAAAGAAATGTGCAACATCCTTAGTCATCAGGGAAATGCAAATCCAACTGAAAGACCCCCAGTGGAGCCCCTCACGCAGGCCTCAGGACAATATCAGAACCCAAGAACTCACAAGAGACCAAGCTTGATGTAAACCACATGAGGCTTTATTCGAGGAAAGCCAGAGCTCTGGGAATGACTCATATCACACGCAGAGATAGAGGAGTTGACCATAAGGGGAAAGGGGTCCCAGTTTTTATAGGCCCTCAGAGGGGAAAGGAAAAGGGGGGAGTAGGGGATTTGCAGATCTAAACAATGTCCATTCTCAAGAAATGGGTATGGGAGGGGTACAAGGACAGAGTCTGGTGCACGTGTAGCAACTCAGGATTGGCCCAGCTGTGGTTGCTGGGGAGATTTTTTAATTCTTTCTCAGCAACAAATAACACAAACACCTGGAAGTTAGATCTAGCAGTGGGCTCACACCTGTGTTCAGGTAATGGTCAAAACATTGGCAGACACACAGGTTCAAGGAGTGGCCATAGCATTGTGCACCTCTATTTTTCTAAATCAGTGAAGCTACTTCTGCTAACAGTGAAATCTATTTTGCCAAGTTCAGAGGGCTTCTGTGACTTTTACATTCTGTCAGTATCATTCAAAACCACCTCACAGCAGTCAGAATGGCAAAACAACAACAACAACAGCAAAAGCAAAAACAAAAACAAAAACAAAAAAACCAAACCAAACCAAACCAAAACAAAACAAAAAAACAATTCAGGTGACAACAGATGCAGACCGTGCTGGAAAGGAAGGAAATGCTGTTATTGAGTATATATATATATATATATATATATATATATATATATATATATATATGTGTGTGTGTGTGTGTGTGTGTGTGTGTGTGTGTATAATATATATAAATATATATATATATAATTGTCAAAAACTTGGGCAACAATTTAGAGAGAAAGTGGGGGAAGAGGGAAAGGACGGCTGGTAAGGACTTGGGGAGGTTTGGAGAAAGGAAATGAAAGAGGAGAAATAATGTAATCACATCACAATTTTTTTTTAAAGTGAGAGGGGATCTGATTAGTAGGTACCCACATATGTTGGAAATGAAAGAACAAAGTGGGAGCAGGGTGATAATCATCTTAGAGGCGTGTAAATGCTTACATTCATTTCACTCAGTGTAAAACTAAGCAGAAAGTGGCCACATGGTCACAGCAAGGCACAGGAAGCAAAAGTGGGGCTTCAGCAAAGGGATCAATTGAATGTCCGTACATGAAGCAATTCTATCCTCATCATACCCCTCATTCCATGTCACCAAGACAGTCTCAGAAGCTCCACACAGCAGAAGATCAGAATTCAATCCTTTTAGAAGTAGAACAAAAATGGTTCTGGAAACAGGGGCTACAAATTGTGGAAGGAAGAAGAGTCCTGTGAAAGCAGGGAGAGGGATGGAGAAATAGCTCAGTGGCTAAAACAGGAGGACCAGAGTTCAATCCCAGAAGTCACTCAAGGTCAGGAGAGTGGGACATCATTCTTGTAATTATACTTTGAATTCCAACTTCAGAGAGCAGAGACAAGTGGTGTGGTCCCTATAATAAGCTGGCTAAGAAGACTAGTCACATCAGTGAGCTCGAGTGTGCTTTTTTTTTAATTGTATATTTTTTATTTACGTTTCAAATGTTACCCCCTTTCCCAGTTTCCCCCTATCTCGTCCTCCCTCCCCCTGATTCTATGAGGGTGTTCATCCATGCACCCACTCACTCCAACTTCCCCGCCCTGGATTTCCCTGTACAAGGGCATCTATCCAGCCTTCATAGGAGCAAGAACCTCTCCTTCCATTGATGCATGACAAGGCCATCCTCTGCTACATATGCATCTTTAGCCAAGTGTATTCCTCAAGACTCCGGAGAATCAAATAACCCTATTAAGAGAGCTTATCAAAGAGTTCTCAACTGAGGAATATTGAATGGCCAAGAAGCAGCTAAAGAAATGTTCAGCATCTTTAGTCATCAGGGAAATGCAAATCAAACTGAAAGCCCCTGAGAGGAGCCCCTCTCTCAGGCCGCAGAAACTTAGCTGACCCCCAAGAACTCAAGAGAGACCAACCTTGATGGAAACCACATGAGGCTTTCTTGGGGAAATCCAGAGTTCTGCGGATGACTCATATCCCGTGCAGGAGTAGAGTAGTTAACCACGAGGGGAAAGGGGTCCAGTATTTATAAGCCCTCAAGGGGAATAAAAAAATGGGGGCGTAGGGGATTTCCAGATCTAAATAATGTCTAATCTCAAGAAATGGGTATGGGAGGGGTCCAAGGAAAGAGTCTGGTGCAGGTGTAGCAACTCAGCATTGGCCTAATGTGATTGCTGGGGAGATTTTCAACTCTTTTCAGGAATCAATATCAGAAACACCTGGCAGTGAGGTGCAGTAGTGGGCACACACCTGGGTTCAAGGATCGGTCAAAACATTTCCAGACACAAGTGTTCAAGGAGTGGCCAGAGTATTGTGAACCTCTATTTTTCTAAATCAGTGTAGCTACTTTTGCTAACAAGGAAATCTGTCAATTTCAGGGCTTCTGTGACCTTTAGTATTCTGTCAGGATCTTTAAAAACCACCTCACACCAGTCAGAATGGCTAAAAGAAAACAACTCGGGTGACAGCAGAATCAGACCGTGCTGTAAAGACTAACAAACTGTCCCTGAGGATGGGTCCAAACACCACACTCTGCCCTCCCGCAACAAATATGCCTGTTTGGAGGTCACCCTTATGGAAAATGGGGACAGAGATTATATAAATGAAGCAAGGTAAATCAAAAAAATCTATATATTAACTTGTAGGCCATCTCAGCTCTCCATTCTTCCTGCACTTTGAAAACCATGAAAAGATAACCTCTGCCGAAGGAGAAGATGCTCCTACTGTAGAGGAAGAGCTCCCCAGCTAAACATCTCACAGGTGAATATTGGATATTTCTGACATCCATAGTAAGCTCTCTTGACTGCATTGCTATCATCCTTTGAGATGGTCTGCCACTTATGTGCCCATGCCCACTGAACCTCCTCAGTGACTATCAAGACAAACAATGAAAATGTATAAGGAAGCTGATGAAAGAACAAAACCAGGAAATACAGAGACAATTAGGGAACAAAGATATGGAACTGCGGAAGAATACCTGCCTCAGAGAGAGACGGAAACCCAAGGCATCGAAAAAGAAAAACAAAATGCTTAGGGCCAAAAGAATTAATTTTGGAAAACAAACAAACCAGAATTTCACAAAAAAATAAAATCAATAAGGGAAACTACCATAATTAGTATAAGTTTATTGCTCTAAAACCACAAGATTCTTAAAGGTTTGGTTATAGGGTTGATAACGGTAAATTATTGTAAGAGATAACTATGTTTTGTCATGATTTATCAATGATGACTAAACTTATGACTTAAGAGTAAGTTAAAACTCATGTGCTGGGACAAAAGTGGTAAGGTTTATGTTTTAAAACAATATGAATCTATCCCTGCTGTAGTGGCTAGTTTTGTGTGTCAATGACACAAGCTGGGAGTATCTCAGAAAATGAGCCTACCTTCAGGAAAAGCCTCCATGAAATCCAACTGCAAGGCATTTTCTCAATTAGTGATCGAGGAGTGTGATCAAGGAGACCCTCCTCCTAGCTGCCCTTCTGTTTGCTTTCAGAACTTTCAGCTCCTCCTGCATCATGCCTGTCTGTATGCTGCCATGCTACTGTCATGATGATAATGGATTGAACCTCTAAACCTGTAAGACAGACTCAGTGATACATTGTCTTTTATAAGAGTTGCCTTGGTCATGATGTATGTTCGCAGCATTAAAACCCTAACTGAGACATCTATTGGGTTCTGTATAAATAAAGATGTACTCTGACTGCTAGTCAGTCAAGTTGTACTGTTTCTTCCAATCCCCTTCCCCCAATTCCCAACCCTCACCCCACCCTGTCCCTGACTCCATATCTCCTCTGTGCATTCTGGCCATCCTATGAGCTTTTAAATCGCAGCTTTTGTTAACTCTGATATTGGTGTCAAATCCACGGAGCCATCTCCTAACCCACCATGAAGAGGATTTCCCACCTATGCTTCCATTTTTTGTTTTTTGTTTGTTTGTAGCAGTGAGGTTCCAGCCCAATTGTGTCAGCATTTGCACATGGTGTACATCCCCCTTCTTGATTTTTTTTTCAAGTGGCAGTTCTGTCTTCTCTACACTGTCAGTTTAAGTGTCTGTCCTTTGGTAATCTGGTTCTGTCCTTACCCTTAGCAAGTATCAGTAAACCTTGTGGGTTCAAGCAGCTGATTCATTTACAACATGTGTAAGGGTCTCCTAAAGATCAGTAGGGACAAGAGATAATGCAGTTGAAAATAAGTGGAAATTGACAAGACACTCCTCCACACAAGAGTACGACTGGCCAACAGGGATATTGCCAAGATCACTAAACAGCAAGGAAATGCTTTTAATGAGTATATATATATATATATATATATATGCGTGTGTGTATGTGTGTATATAAATAATATATATGTGTATATAATATATATATATATATATATATATATATATATATATATAATTGTCAAAAAATTGGGAAACAATTTAGAGAGAAAGTGGGGGAAGAGGGAAAGGATGGCTGGAATGGACATGAGGTAGTTTGGAGGAAATGAAAGAGGTGAAGTAATGTAATCACACCACAATTTTTTTTTTATTTTAAAAAAGTGAGAGAGGATCTGACTAGGAGGTACCCACATATGTTGAAAATGAAAAACAAACTGGGAGCGGGTTGATATTCATCTTAGAGGCCTGTAATTGCTTACATTCATTTCACTCAGTGGAAGACAAAGCAGAAAGTGGCCACATGGTCACAGCAAGGCCCAGGAAGCAAAAGTGTGGCTTCAGCAAAGGGGTCAGTTGAATGTCTGTACAGGAAGCAAGTCTATCCTCATCACACCCCTCATCCCATGTCACCAAGACAGTCTCAGAGGCTCCAAACAGCAGAAGATCAGAATTCAATCCTTTGAGAAGTAGAACATAAATGCTTCTAGATACAGGGGATACAAATTGGGGAAGGAAGGAGATTCCTGTGAAAGCAGGGGGAGGGCTGGGGAAATAGCTCAGTGGCTAAAACAGGAGGACCAGAGTTCAATCCCAGAAGTCACACAAGGTCAGGAGGGTGGGACATCATTCTTGGAATTCCACTTGGAATTCCAGCCTCAGAAAGCAGAGGCAAGTGGTGTGGTATCTAGGATAAGCTGACTAAAAAGACTAGTCACATCAGTGAGCCAGACCGTGCATTTTTTAAAAAAATTGTATATTTTCTTTATATACATTTCAAAAGTTACCCCCTTTCCCAGTTTCCCCCTTTCCCATCCTCCCTCCCCATGATACTATGAGGGTGTTCCTCCACCCACCCACCCACTGCAGCTTCCCCACCCTGGATTTCCTTATACAGGGGCATCTATCCAGCCTTCATAAGACCAAGAACCTCTCCTTCCATTGATGCCTGACAAGGCCATCCTCTGCTACTGTGGAGAGCCGTGCTGAGAGCAATTGCAAGCCATGAGCAATCGCCATTATAAGATGGTGCTGGCCTCCGCTGTGCCTAACTAGTAAACAAGTCTTGTACGCAGGTGTGAGAATGAACTCACTCCTAATCACTCCCCATTCTCAGGGTGTAATAGTGGTGTGATGGGCAAGCAACAATTCAGGAGCTGACATGCCATATCAGGTGCTGAAACGCCATAGCTGAGGGCTATATAAGCGACTCCATTTTCTGGGGTTGGGGACTTCCCTCTTGAAGAAGCAATAAGGCTTTTTGCTGCAGAAGATTCCGGTTGTCCGAGTGTGTTCTTGCCGGTGAGAACGGCAGCTCAGAATAAGTGGCGCCGAAGACCCGGGGGCTTTATACCATCACACTGGTGCAAAGGAGATCCCTTGTTCTCGGGGTGGAACCAGAACTGTAGGACATTACAGCTCTCTGTAAGTTACCTACAGTCTTGAAATTTCTCCAGAGTTAGATGCCCTTTTGTTTGTTTGCACGGTGATTGCACTTTTCCTTTTGGTTTCGTTTTGCTTCCACCACTGGAACTGCTGACTGGTTCCCAGTCGAGGTCAGGCCTGGACAGCGCCTGGACAGGGACCAGTTTCAGTCGCGGTCAGGCCTGGACAGCGGCAGTATGGGGATCTCCCACTCTGTAGTAGTGGCATTATGGTCGGTCCTGAAGCAGTGTGGCCTAAAAATCGCCACTAAGACTATAGAGGGATTTGTCAGGGAGATAGACCGTGTGGCACCATGGTATGCTTGCTCAGGGTCATTAACTTTCACCTCTTCGGACAAACTGGAAAACATGCCATTGTGGAAATTGGTGAGATTGTGCTTAATAGATGAGGATTGTCAGCAAATGTTTGAAGCAGGGCAGAAAGGTTTGGACAAAAATCAAGACAGTCTACCATAGACACAGTGGGGAGAGAGAGTAAGAGCTGAGAGGAAACAAGGTACACTGAAGAATAAAGACCTTTCCACGGGACTTGAGCCCGAGGAAATGAAATATAAGGGAAAAATGCCTTGGGAGAGATAAGAAAAAGGGATGGAAAGGGAGAGAAGAAGAGAGATTGAGCTGGAGAGGCACATAAGGAAAGGAGCCTCTACCCGCTATTAGATGAGTTCAAGGCACTAGCTGTCAGTAGCTCAAAATTGTTCCTCAAAATTGGTGAGATTGTGCTTAATTAGATTGTGCTTAATTAGAGATTCGCAAAGATCAACTACATACCTTGAATGATTTCCACAAATTGCTGGGAGATATTAATTGGCTAAGGCCATTTTTAAAAATTCCATCAGCGGAATTAAAGCCCTTATTTGATATATTAGAGGGAGATACCCACATCTCCTCCCACAGAGCACTTACCCTAGCGGCATGTCAAGCTTTACAAACCATAGAAAAAGCCTTACAAGATGCTCAATTACAACGCATTGACGAATCAATGTCATTTGAATTGTGCATATTAAAAACTGCACAGTTACCAACAGCAGTCTTATGGCAAAAAGGACCCTTATTGTGGGTCCACCCTAATGCTTCCCCTGCAAAAATCATTGAGTGGTATCCTAATGCAGTTGCTCAACTTGCACTTCGGGGGATAAAAGCAGCCATTACTCATTTTGGGAGAGAACCTCATATGCTAATTGTGCCTTATACTTCTGCTCAAGTTCAAACCCTGGCAGCAACAACTAACGATTGGGCAGTCTTGGTTGCCTCCTATTTGGGACAAATTGATAATCATTATCCAAAACATCCAATTTTACAGTTCGCCTTAAGCCAAGCCATAGTGTTTCCAGTAATAACAGCCAAACACCCACTTCCGGATGGGGTAGTAGTGTATACAGATGGATCCAAATCTGGTATAGGTGCATATGTAGTAAATGGCCAAGTAATATCTAAACAATATAATGAGACATCACTCCAGTTTGTGGAGTGTTTGGTAGTTCTAGAGGTCCTTGAAACTTTACCGGGACGCTCAATATTGTATCTGATTCCTTATATGTGGTTAATGCAGTTAATATGCTTGAAGTTGCTGGCTTAATTAGACCCTCTAGCAAGCTTGCTCACATTTTTCAGCAAATTCAGTCAGCCCTGTTACATAGAAGACATCTTGTGTATATTACTCATGTTAGGGCTTATTCTGGCCTTCCTGGCCCCATGTCTCATGGAAATGACTTGGCAGACAAAGCCACTAGAATTATGGCTGCTGCTCTGTCCTCTCAGGCAGAGGCTTCAAGGGAGTTTCATAAATGCTTCCACGTGATGGCTGAAACATTACGCCACCGTTTCACTTTAACCAGGAAAGAAGCTCATGACATTGTCACCCAATGTCAAAACTGTTGTCAATTTCTGCCTACTCCTCATGTAGGGGTAAACCCCCGAGGCATCAGGCCATTACAGGTCTAGCAAATGGATGTCACTCATATTTCCTACTTTGGAAGAAATCAATATTTACATGTTTCCATTGACACCTGCTCTAGTGTTATGTTTGCTACACCTGTAACAGGTGAGAAAGCCTCTCATGTTATACAGCACTGTTTAGAAGCGTGGCATGCTTGGGGGCAAGCCCACAATTCTTAAAACTGATAATGGACCAGCATATACCTCTACTAAATTTCAGCAATTTTGTCATCAAATGGATGTCACTCACCTGACTGGCCTTCCTTATAATCCTCAAGGACAAGGCATTGTGGAACATGCCCACCATACACTCAAGTCTTATTTTATAAAACAAAAGGGGGTAGTTGAACAGACTTTGCCCTCAGTGCCAAGAGTAGCGGTATCTATGGCACTCTTTACACTTAATTTTTTGAATATTGACGAGCAAGGTCGCTCTTCAGCCGATCGACATAGCTCAGACCCTGATAGACCAAAAGAAATGGTCAAATGGAAGGATGTCTTAACTGGTCTGTGGAAAGGCCCGGATTCTATTTTAATAAGATCCAGGGGAGCTGTTTGTGTTTTTCCACAGAGTGAAGACAACCCATTTTGGCTGCCGGAACGACTCACCCGGAAGATAGTAATCAAGGATGGTGTGGAAGATGCTGACCTCCTGAGGACTGCTCCTGATCCTGACAATGCTGAACTTGTCTCAGGTTCCTAGTATGATGGGCGAAGAGAGATGGGCCATTCTCTCGACTTTCCCTAAACCAATGCCAGTTTGCCATGATGCTATAGTTTTTCAAAAATTCTTTACTACTAATAAAACTTTAGATTTACCATATCTACCCTAAGATCCCACCCGAGCACCATTAGGAGAAAATCGCTCTTTATTAGAACAGGGTTCTTTATGTATTCAAAAAATGGACCAGGAAAATGTATCAACCTCACAGCTCAAGCTTTGGGGATGTTTAATTAATGAGCACCGAGGAGGTTGGATGAGCCCAACCCAAGATACTTCCAACGCAGATATAACCACTACAAATCGGACCTTTTGGCAGGAGGCAATTTGGGTTAATAGTACATTTCTACCACCTAACTTTACAGACAAAGAACGTCCCCACTAACCAAAAATAGCCCCTCATTGTAGCTTGGAAGATGAAGGGCTGATACAGCCTTGGTCTGATTGTCAATCCTCCATCACTCGTTGGGCAGATCAGAGTAAAACCTTTTCCTTTTCTCCCAGCATGATGGAATTTGTTATGAAAAAGGGACTTTTCATACAGGACTTTAGAATGCATCCCTTTCACAAGTGGGTGCTTTGTGGAGTCAATGGTGGTTGTACAGAACTCAATCCTTTGATCTTTATCCAGGGAGGAGCAGTTGTAAAGCCTTCTTTTACTGGCATCTCAAGATTTGCTCAGTATTGGGGAATACATGATGCCTCCCAGGACTCTTATGGATATACTAATACCAGTGTAGAGATCACTGGGTTCAAAAAACTTTGGTAAACCAGATTAATTATCCACCTACCCCAGTCTGTATTTACCCCCTTTCTTGTTTATTCTTTCAAATGATTCACTTGGAGTCTGTTCCAATGATTCCTGTTGGATTTCTCAATGTTGGGATGTAACAAAGGACACCCGTGCCATGGTGGCACGAATCCCACGTTGGATCCCTGTTTCGGTGGAAACACCCTCCACCTTATCCCTGTTTGGACAAAGAAGAGATTTTGGCATTACTCCTGCCGTAATGATAGCAATTTCAGCCAGTGCAGCTGCTGATACAGCTGCGGGGTACCCTATGGCTAGTACGGTTCAATCAGGCAAAAAATTAAATCAGCTTTCAGCAGATCTGACTGATGCCATCACTGTCCAAACTTCTGCTAGTACCAAGTTAAAGGGAGGGCTGATGATTTTGAATCAGCGCCTTGACCTGGCGGAGGAACAGATAGGCGTTCTATACCAGATGGCCCAGTTGGGTTGCGAAAGAAAACTGGAAGCTCTGTGTATTACCAGTGTCCAATATGAAAATTTTTCTCATGCAGCTAATCTGTCTAGACAGCTTTCCTTGTATCTTGCAGGAAATTGGTCCAAGGGATTCGATGAGACTCTTGAGGCCATGAGGGTGGCAGTTTTAAAGATCAACTCAATGCGAGTGGACCTGTCATTGACAGAGGGCCTCTCCTCCTGGATTTCATCTGCATTTTCTTATTTTAAGGAATGGGTGGGGGTAGGTTTATTTGGTGTTGCCACCTGCTGTGGACTTGTGTTCATGCTCTGGTTGGTTTGCAAGCTCAGAACCCAACAAGCAAACGACAAGGTTGTGATAGCTCAAGCACTTGCTGCCATCGAGCAAGGGGCCTCCCCCGAAATCTGGCTATCTATGCTGGCCTCTTTTGTAGAGTTCGCCATAGGTCATTTAGTAGTTACTGTCACATAGCACTGTGGTATCCAGGGACGGGCAACTTTCCTCATGCACAGATCAACCCAAGACACGGGGCCCGATGGCAATAGGGTTACCCTATGACCGGAAAGGCTGTGACATTGGAGGAACGACCTAAGACAGGAGCCACAGCAGATGGACATGATTACACAGACCTAGTCCAGCCTCATTTTAATAAAATAAAAAGGGGGAGATGTGGAGAGCCGAGCTGCGAGCAATAGCGAGCTGCGAGCAATCGCCATTATAAGATGGCGCTGGCCTCTGCTGTGCCTAACTAGTAAACAAGCCTTGTACGCAGGTGCGAGAGTGAACTCACTCCTAGTCACTGCCCATTCTCGGGGCGTAATATTGGGGTGATGGGCGAGCAACAAATCAGGAGCTGACACGCCATATCAGGTGCTGAAACGCCATGGCTGAGGGCTTTATATGCGACTCCATTTTCTGGGGTTGGGGTCTTCCCTCTTTTTTTTTAATTAATCTTTTTTATTAGGTATTTTCCTCATTTACATTTCCAATGCTATTCAAAAAGTCCCCAATAACACTCCCCCCCCACTCCCCTACCCACCCACTCCCACACCTTGGCCCTGGCATTCCCCTGTACTGGGGAATATAAAGTTTGCAAGTCCTATGGGCCTCTCTTTCCAGTGATGACATACTAGGCCATCTTTTGATACATATGCAGCTAGAGTCAAGAGCTCTGGGGTACTGGTTAGTTCATAATGTTGTTCCACCTATAGGGTTGCAGTTCCCTTTAGCTCTTTGGGTAATTTCTCTAGCTCCTCCATTGGGGGCCCTGTGATCCATTCAATAGCTGACTGTGATCATCCACTTCTGTGTTTGCTAGGCCCAGGCATAGTCTCGCAAGAGACAGCTATATCTGGGTCCTTTCAGCAAAATCTTGCTAGCGTATGCAATGGTGTCAGCGTTTGGAAGCTGATTATGGGATGGATCCCTTGATATGGCAGTCTTCAGATGGTCCATTCTTTCGTAACAGCTCCAAACTTTATCTCTGTAACTCTTTCCATGGGTGTTTTGTTCCCAATTCTAAGAAGGGTCACAGAGTCCACACTTTGATCTTCGTTCTTCTTGCCGGTGAGAACAGCAGCTCGGGACATGCTACATTTGCAGCTCGAGCCAAGTGTACTCCTCAAGACTCCTGAGAATCAAATAACCCTATTAACAGAGCTAAACAAAGAATTCTCAACTGAGGAATAGTGAGTGGCCAAGAAGCACCTAAAGAAATTGCCACAGACCCTCTGGGCCCCGGTGTCTGCGTAAAAACAGGTCTCTAGAGTAGGTGGTCAAAGCTTAGTTGAAGTGACAAACAGAGACACACACACAAGAGAGGTTGTTGAATCTGAATGTAATTTTCTGGTCGAGCTTAGACTAATTATATTACAGTGAATATTAAAAATTGCAAATCATAACAGATACAGTATATTGAAGTTTTCCAGGTGCAAGAGGAGTGACTTCAAAAAGAATTTGTAGGAACCAGATAAATGTTTAGAGATTAGTATCTCTCCAGATGCAAGAGGAGTGACTTCAAAAAGAATTTGTTTACACTAGAGATTAGCACCTGCCTCTGATCAGCCCTGCGCCAGGCAAGAGTTTTACACTTTAGTGTTAATTGCTCCAGGGGGGGTTAATTCTTGACAGGCCTCAAGAGTAATGTAGTGTCACTGACCCCGAAATTCTCTAGGCCTTGTTAATTCCTATCTATGTCTGGAGAATTCCCATTTATCAGGATAGTATATTAATTTGCTCTTGGCATGGAATGTAGTCTGTAATAAGAATTTCTATCTCAGTGAGAATTCCAGTCTCTTTCTGCAGATAACTGAGTTAATGGCTGTGATTTATTGTTTTATTGTAGTGCTTAATTAGTTACTGAGTAGGTTAAACTCCTTGCTGCTATCTGGGATCTTGGAACACTGGGAAAGTCTTTAGCTATGTTAGAATTCAATCTAAAAAGTCATTACAATAAGGTAATACTAAATAGAGAGCATGTGAATCCATACACTAGAATAATGCGGGGGTGGAAAATTGATTTTATGGTTTATATGGATTAGGGAGAGGGTGCCAGACCCCGGGAAGAGAGTTTCCTTGAAACTCATTGCTTCATGAGTCAGCTTCCCAGCTTTCGCTTTGTCAAACTGACTCAACCATAGTACGTGGCAAGAAATGTTCAAAATCCTTAGTCATCAGGGAAATGCAAATCAAACTGAAAGACCCTGAGAGGAGCCCCTCACTCAGATCTTAGGATAATAGTGGATCCCCAAGAACTCACGAGAGATCAAGCTTGATGTAAACCACATGAGGCTGTATTCGGGAAAGCCAGAGCTCTGGGGATGACTCATATCCCATGCAGGGGTAAAGGAGTTGACCATGAGTGGAAAGGGGTCCCGGTTTTTATAGGGCCCTGGGGGGAAAGGAGAAGAGGGGTGTAGGGTATTTCCAGATCTATACAATGTCTATTCTCAAGAAATGGGTATGGGAGGAGTACAAGGAAAGAGTCTGGTGCAGATAGAGTAATTCAGGATTGGCCCTGCTGTGGTTGCTGGGGAGATTTTTTATCTCTTTCCCAGAAACCAATATCACAAACACCTGGTAGTGAGTTGCAACAGTGGGCACAAACCTGGGTTCAAGAAACTGTCAAAACATTGGCAGACTCACGGGTTTAGGAGTGGCCAGAGCATTGTGAACCTCTACATTTCTAAATCAGTGAAGATACTTCTTCTAACAATGAAATATATTTTGCCAATTTCAGGGCATCTGTGACCTTTTACATTCTGTTAGGAACTTTTAAATCCACCTCACACCAGTCTGAATGGCTAAAAGAAAAAAAAAAAAACTCAGGTGACTGCAGATGCAGACCATGCTGTAAAAATAAAGAAGTGTCGCTGATGATGGGTCCTAACACCACACTGTGTCCTCCCCCACACAAATATGCCTGTTTGGATGTGTCACCCTTATGGAAAATGGGGACAGATATTTTATAAATGAAGCAAGGTAAATGAAAAAAATAAACTATATATTTTTTGGGAGCTATTAAGACAATCCTACTATTGATCTCTGAATTGGGCTTCTCCCTCTGAGAAGAAAAGTGGGTCAAAAGTGGGCCACTGATGCAATGCTCCGAGAACAACCACGGAATGTTCCAGCCCTAAGTCAGCGCCAAATGTCCTGACCTCAAAATGTACACTGATACCACCAAGTTCCTGCTTTCCAGTGTAGCTGCCAAAAGAAAAATTTCCACTGCCCCACCCCTCCTGCTGAGAAGTACTTGTACTTCCCATTTTACTTGTGCATTTCCACTGCCCCACCCCTCCTGCTGAGAAGTACTTCCCCTTTTGCTTGTGCATTTAAGCCTTGAGCCTTGATGAATACAGTGACACCTTGATGATAATCAGACTGCTACTGTATGTTCTTGCACTTGGCATCAGTCTCTCCCTCCCCCTATTTGGTTCTTAGGAGAAGGTCCCCTCAAGACCCTTGAATAATGGAACCTGCTAGACGGGTCAAGTGGTGCCAGATGTGGGGCACGAAGTACGACCACCCTCTGGAAAACAGATTCAAGAGGCACGGGGCAGACAGTAAGACAGCTCCCTGCCACTTTGCTCAAGTGTCACATGAGGAGAGATAGGCCTGGGCATTCAGTTGTTATCCCATTCACCATGGGGAAGGTTCTGTCCAAATAGACAGTTTTCATTCAAGAGATGAAGGGGTCTCTTAAGGAGAGAGGGATAAGAGTTAAGAAAAAGGATTTAATAAAATTCTTTTGTTTTGTGGACGAGAAATGTCCATGGCTGGTATTGAATGGTCCTGAAATATACCCTTTAACCTGGAATAAAGTAGGCAAAGAAATCAATAGTTTAATAAAACAAGGAGAATTTGTCCCTGATTCCTTTTTTAGCTATTGGGGAATCGTCAGAGATCTCCTTAAACAGGCAGAAGAGGGCAGAGAAGGTGCCTGGCTCTTAGCCCTTACTGAAGATTTTTTAGAAAACTCGTGATCACCATCTTGCAAAAGCTAAGCTAAGCCACCAGTGAATCTTCAGTCTTGGTCGTCATCGATTATAGATGCCACGGTCCCTAAGGACACCCTGCCTTCCCCTCTTTCTCCCCTAATTACATTATATTCTAGAAAAGGGGCTACTGCTCATCCCCCTGTTAGACCAAAAAGGATTTACCCCATTTTGTATAAAGAGTTGTCAGATGAACTCCTCGATCCTGCCTCAGAGGCAGAATTGGATGAGGAAGCTTTTAAATATGAACACGACCACTATGGTCCCGGGCCTGGTGCCTATCTTACCATCGAGCCCTTCAATTTCCACCCTCCTCCTTATTTGCCCTCCTTTCCCCCTAATTGAAGATTAGCCTAATTCTCGGCCTCTGTATCTCTGCCCCTTCATCAGTTCAGCGATTACTTCAAACTAAAAGAGAACTTCAGACTCAGATTACCAATCTTAAAGATGTTCTAGGGCTTCAAAAGGAGCTACAAGACCTCAGTCTAGAGACTCAGAGTCTACAAAGAGCCCTCATGGGGGACCTTCAAGGTCCCATCTCAAAAAATCCTCAAACTGGTCACAAAGGTCCCTCTCAGAAACAAGGGAATAAAAATAGGTTTTTTCTGTCCCCACTCGAGCTCAAGCCCATCAGGTTGCTCCACCTCATGAGGACCTCCCCCCCACTGGCTCCTCTGAAAAAGATCAGGAGGATCCAGAGAGTGATGAGGAGGGGGATCAAGCAAACTCTGATTCTGATGAGAGTGGTATGTCCCCTGATGAAGGGTTGGACACCAACAGCTAACCAGTCTACAAAAAACTAAAACTGAGACATATAAAAGATCTTCATTCAGCAGTCAAAAATTATGGGATTAATGCCCTGTTCACAGTATCTATAGTAGAAGGTTTAGCAGGATAAGGCTACTTGATACCCAATGAATGGAATAAAATTGTTCATTCTGTCCTCACTAGAGGCCAATATTTAACTTGGAAGTCAGAGTGTGTGGACAGAGGAGAAAATTTGGCTGCAAATAATAGAAAGAATCCTACTAGTAAGACAGCCTTCTGGATTGCGGATAAAATTTGCGGTAAAGGCAATTTCACTGCAGACAAAAAACAATTAGGGCTCTCCCCTGGTGTCCTCGCCCAGACAGCACAGGTGGCCCTGGGAACTTGGTGCGCTGTCCCTGCTGCAGGGGTGCTAACTACGTCCCTAACCAAGATTATACAAGGGCCCCAATAGTCCTATACACAGTTCGTTGCCAGATTGCAGGAAGCAGCTGAGCGAATTTTGGGACCTGAAAAGTTAGGGTCTGTTGGTCTGACAACTTGCTCTTGAAAATGCCAATTCAACATGTAGGGATGCCCTGAGAGGTAAAACCAAGAGTTTAGATATAAATGGTATGATCAAGCTTTGTAATGAGGTAGATGTGTTTTCTCAACAAGTTTCTAAGTCTACTAACCTGGCCATTGGGGCTGCTCTACAACTAAATAAAGGAGAAAAATCTTGCTATAGATGCAACCAACCTGGACATTTTGCTAGAGAATGTCCTACACAAAGATAGAGCACCCTAGTCTCAACCATGCCTGCTACCCAACAAAAGCCCCCCTCCCCGGTCTTTGCCCTAAGTGCAAGAGAGGCCACCATTGGGCATGAGATTGCCAATCTAAGACTGATATCAACGGCCACCCACTAACTGTGGTCCAGGGAAACAGCCAGAGGGCCCCCCCTGCAGGTCCCGTCTCCCCTGATGACAACTGCAGACAACCCCCTAGCCCCCACGGGAGATTGTTCAGGGCCATGGCAGGGAGCACAGGGTTGGACCTGTGTTCCTCCACCACCAGGATTATAACTCTTGAGGAGGGAACAGTGGTCATCAAAACAGGTGAATTTGGGCCCCCTCCCCAAAAGACGTTTTTTCTCTTCATCGGCCGAGTGTCCAGACTTTTACAAGGCCTAATGGTGACTCCTACAGTGGTTGACACAGACTACCATGGGGAGATATAAATCTCAGTTACTGGCACGCAGGGAACACTTACCCTTAGGGCTGGAGAGTGCATAGCCCAAGCCCTACCACTCCCATTATTTGGTCATTTCCCTTATATGAAAGAGGAGCGAGGACTATCCTCTCCGGGATCCTCAGAACTCTACTGGGCACAGAAAATAACCGATTCATGGCCCATGGTGACTTTGTTTCTAGAGGGCAAACAGTTTCAAGGGCTCCTA
Source organism: Mus caroli (assembly GCF_978045245.1). Lineage (NCBI taxonomy): Eukaryota > Metazoa > Chordata > Mammalia > Rodentia > Muridae > Mus > Mus caroli. Next base: position 53,160,657 of record NW_028227270.1, on the reverse strand, counting down.
GATACCAGGGCAGATTTAACAGTAATTTCCTTAACACATTGGCCTGCAGCCTGGCCCAAACAGCCCACTGCCACTCATTTAAAAAGCATAGGTCAAACACAGGACACTTTACAAAGCTCTAAACTGCTAACATGGTCCGACAAAGAAGACAATACTTAAACTGTTAGACCCTTTGTGTTCAAAAGCCTTCCTGTAAATCTATGGGGAAGAGACATATTCTTCCAAATGGAAATGATAATGTTCAGCACTAACAAGACTGTCACTAATTTGATGCTGAAAACAGGGTACCTCCCAGGGAAGGGTCTAGGGAAAGATGAACAAGGAAGGATTTCTCTCATTATGTCCACACCCAAAAATGATCAAAAGGGTTTAGGGGCAGACCTTTTTTCTTAGAGACCACTGCTCCTCCTGCATTCCAGGCAGACAAAATATCTTGGAAGTCCAATGATCCTGTCTAGATTGATCAGTGGCCTATGCCTCAAGAAAAAGTTCAGGCAGCCTTACAGTTGGTGCAGGAACAATTGAGACAGTCACATCTTGAGCCTTCTACCTCCCTGTGGAATACACCAATATTCATCACAAAAAAAGAAAAGTGGAGCCTGGAGGCTGTTACAGGACCTTTGAGCTGTAAATAAGACCATGATGCTGATGGGGGCACTACAACCAGGCTTACCATCTCCTATCGCAATTCCCAGAGGTTATTCTAAAATTGTAATAGATATTAAAGATTGTTTCTTTTCTATCCCACTTCATCCCCAAGATTGTGTCTGTTTTGCCTTTTCCATTCCCATTGTAAATCACGTGGGACCAAATCCCCGTTTTCAATGGCGGGTTTTGCCCCAGGGAATGGCTAATAGCCCTACCTTATCCCAGAAATATGTGGCACAGATTATTAACCCTTTGAGACAAGAATTCACTGATGCCTATATAATACACTATATGGATGATCTGCTCATTGCCACAAAAGAATTATCCTCCACCCATGTGGTTGCCCAGGCCGTGGTTAGAGCCCTCCAAAGGTGGGGGTTTGTCATAGCTCCTGACAAAATTCAAGTTCATTACCCTTTTATGTTTTTAGGTTTTCAATTAGAACCCATTAGAGTACATTCCCAGAAATTAACTATCCGCACCTCACAGCTGAGGACCTTAAATGATTTCCAAAAGTTGCTAGGAGTTATAAATTGGTTACATCCCTATTTAAAATTAACTACTGGAGAACTAAAGCCCCTTTTTTATATACTCCGGGGAATTTCTGACCCAACATCCCCGCAAAATTTATCTCCTGCTGTCCTAGAGGCTCTCCATAGGGTAGAGTCAGCCATTAATCAACAAACCATGGGCTATTATAACCCCCTTCAACCCCTGTCTTTGACAGTTTTTTTCCACATCCTTTTCACTCACTAGCCTATTATGGCAAGATGATAATCCCCTTTTCTGGATCCATTTGCCAGCCACACCTTCAAAAGTTCTCCCTGTTTATCCTTCTCTTAAATGTCAGGTGATTATCCTAGGAATCAAGATGGCTACCAGTCATTTTGGAAAAGCCCCTGATACTGTTATTTTACCTTATTCTTCTGAGCAGCTTTCTTGGTTACAGTCACAATTTGATGAGTGGACTATATTATTATCCTCCTTTCAGGGAACCTTTGATACACATTTACTAGCCATTAGGTTGGTTCAGGTTTTGCAAACTACCCCTTTTGTCTTCCCCAAGGTTACCCAGCTGCAGCCTATATCCAAAGCCTTAACTGTGTTCATTGATGGGTCCACTAATGGAAGGGATGCTATCATTGTGGAAAGACAACGCCAAATCATTGAGACCACCTACACCTCGGCCCAGCTGGTGGAGCTCGGAGGAGCTTTACAAGTGTTTGAATCTATCTCATCCCCCTTTAACTTGTATTCAGATAGCCATTATGTGGTAAGGGGTTTGAGATCTTTAGAGATGGTCCCTAGTATTCAACCCAGCACTGCCACTTTTCAGATGTTTCTTAAAATCCAAATGCTCATAAGAAGTCAAGCCTACCTGTTTTTTGTGAGGCATATTCGAGCCCACATGGGACTTCCTGGACCCTTGTCTGGGGGAAATGATCCTGCTGATCAGGCCACTCGGCTTACATGCCTTACTATTGAGCCTGACCCACTGTCACAGGCTCACAGAGCCCATACTTTACATCATCTCAATGCACAGACACTCAGACTATGATTCAACATAACCAGGGAACAAGCCAGAAAAATTGTTAAACAGTGTAAAAATTGTCTTACCCTATTGCCAGAATCACATTTAGGAGTTAACCCATGGGGCCTTGTCCCCAGAGAACTCTGGCAAGTGGATGTAACTCACATCTCATATTTTGGGAAGCTTATGTTTGTGCATGTGTCCATTGATATCTTCAATGGGTTTTTGTGTGCCTCTGCCCACACTGGAAAAGCTACCAAAGATGTTATAAATCATTCATTGTATGACTTTTCTGTCATGTGACAGCCCAATATTATAAAAACAGACAAAGGTCCTGGATATAGCAGTCTTAAGTTTAAACAGTTTTGTGCACAATTACAGATCAAGCACATTAGTGGAATTCCCTATAACCTTCAAGGGCAAGGAATTGTTGAAAGGGCCCATCAGACCTTGAAGAATACCCTGACTAAGCTTGGGGCCCGAGAGACTATCTACACCCTCAAAGGAAATTCAAAACAGCTACTGTCTCATGTGCTTTTTGTGCTTAACTTTTTAACTCTAGTCATAAATGGTCACTCAGCAGCTGACCGACTTTGGCATCCTAAGACTAGTCTAGAGTATGCTCAAGCACTGTGGAAAGATCCCCTTACAGGGATTTGGAATGGGCCAGATCCTATCATCATCTGGACAAAAGTCTCAGCCTGCATCTATAATTGCAAGGAAGGGGGAGCCATATGGCTCCCTGAAAGACTAATTAAGCCATTTAATACCACCCAGGGTGGTACCTGAGAAGATGTTTTATGATCTTTTAGGATCACCATGGATAGATCTCTCACAATATTGATGATGTTGGTCATGACAGCGACAGCCAGGCAAGCCCAGACCTATCAGGTTTTTAACTATACCTGGATTATTCAAAATCAGTCTGGAGACATAGCTAACTCCAGCTCCAAGATTGGTGCAGAGCCCCATTGGCCCGAGTTAGAAGTAGACATCTGTGTCCTCGAATTGGGTGTAGTTGCAGCCTGGGGCACCTCTCATTATTATATGTCTCAATTAACAGCAGTTAACACAGGTGATAAAAAGATTGATCCAGGTTGCAGCAGTGATACACTGTACTGCCCTGGCCTAACACACTGGAGGTATATATGTCTGTCCATGAACTCATCGAGATAGATCTCTAAATTATAAATGTGGCTATGAAATGATTTTTATTGTGCCACTTGGGGCTGTGAAACCACTGGGGATACCTATTGGACCCCATCTTCCTCTTGGGATTATATCACAGTTAAACGACTTCACCCCAGTTCCAAAGTCACCTCCCCTGTTCTGATTGATCCTAAGTTGGGAAGCACTGACAAAAAAAAAAAAAAAAAAAATAGAGAAAATGGGCTTGTCATTCAAACCTTGGCCAGAAGAGACAGATCTTTCTTTGGGTTCCTGAAATGTTCGGTAGAGACATTGGGGTGACATGACAAATCAGGCTGGATCCTGAGTGGATGTAATGTTATAGGTTGGCTGCTATAGTGCCAGACTCAGAGTTCTACCTTGATTAATGGTTCAATCACTGTCTTCCTCTTAAGCATGAGGTCTTGGGGGGTGCTCCCTGTGAGTCTCTTGAGCATGAGGTCCTGGAGGGTGCTCCCTCTGAGTCTCCTGAGCAAGAGGTCGAGAAGTGTGCTCCCTCTGAGTCTCCTGAGCACGAGTTTGTGTAGGGTGCTCCCTCTGAGTCTCCTGAGCACCAGGTCCTGGAGGGTGCTCCCTGTGGGTCTGAGCATGAGGTCCTGGAGTGTGCTCCCTCTGAGTCTCCTGAGCACAAGGTCCTGGAGGGTGCTCCCTCTGAGTCGCCTGAGCAAGAGGGCGGGGAGTGTGTTCCCACTGAGTCTCCTGAGCACAAACTCCTGGAGGGTGCTTCCTTGAGTCTCCTGAGCACGAGGTCCTGGAAGGTGCTCCTTATGAGTCTCTTGAGCATGAGGTCCTGGAAGGTACTCCCACTGAGTCTCCTGAGCTCCAGGTCCTGGAGGATGCTCCCTCTGAGTCTCCTGAATATGAGTTCCTGGGTAGTGTTCCCTCTGAATCTCCTGTGTATGATGTTCCGCATTACGACTCTCTGCCCATTCTCAGTCCAACTTTTCCCATGCATTTCACTAATGGTCCACTTTGCAAAGAAATCAATGTGCAGGAACTGCAACTACAAGTTTCAAGTCAGCAAGGAAGGTGAGTAATTAAAAATTTTGGCCAAAACAGTGCTCAGTTAAGAATAATTTAAAGACATTTAATGTAATGAACTTAAATGTTGATGCTCTTATTAAAATTTTTTAAAGAGTAAAGAAATTAAAATGAAAGAGTATAATTGGGAAGTCACAAAAATCAGTACAGAGAATAAAACTTGTCAAGTATATCTGTGATAAATAGCCTGTGGTTCTGAGGTTTGTTACCTGTTGAATTCTGTGTCTTTAAAGGTTAAAGTGCTTTGTTCTCTTCTGCTGTGATGGGCCTCCAGTCACTTCAAAGAAGATATTAGAGATGGTAGGATAGAATTACCCAATTATGCAAATGACTTAAACATCGCATTCCACTTTTGTAGTTGTTTAAAGAATAAAATTAGAATTTTTAAAAAATGGTAATGTTCTTGGGTATATCAAAGATAGCCAAGATTCAGATTTAATAGTGTTGAGGAGTAACCAAGCTTGGCAGAAGCAGAAAGCTACAGCAAAAGATACAGAGATCTTGGGGTACAAGTTGCTGTCTTCTGTGAGAGGACAACAGCCTCCTACTATACAGATGTGTCCGTGTCTCTATTGTTGAACCTCAATCGGGTCCCCTCAAAGCCCTGCAATATTTGGGGAGACCTGACTTTCAAACAGCTTTAAGTCTTGCTATTTGTGCCATCTCTTCTATTTGTTTGATACTATGGTAACAGCATGAATGCATACCAATTGTCCACAAGAAATAATCAAGAAACTCTTTTCACAACCTATGCAGCCTTTCAGACTCCTTGGTTCAAGAGTCAATTAAAATATTCTGCAGGAAATTGCCTTGAACGTAAAAGTGTGGACTGGAGGACCCCAGGTCCCAAGGTTCATCACTGGGAAAAATGAGACACTGAAAGTTTTGGCTTCTCACTCAATTTAAATTATCACCATTTTCCAAAGTGCACTGATTCACTCACAAAGGCCAGGTTGCCAAGAACAAAATATCTCTGTCCTTCATGGACTCATCATCATAGTCCAAAAGTTTCACCTCAAAATATGGTAAGTGGAACTGCAGAATCCCATGCTAACTCACTTAGAATTTAAAAGTAGACCCTGAGCAAAGAAATGTGGACTATTTCTTCCAGGCCGAGCACAGCTATTATACTTGAGTGTGGGATAACCACACATGTTGTACAGTATATCACCTTATTCTCAATGGTTAATTGCCATGTTGGCTGTGCCAAGCTAGCAGGATATGCAAATGTTTGTCCTTTTGTAGCTTCCTCACCTGCCCCCCAAAGGAAGACAAGCCACCCTGGGGAAGGTCTTGTAAGCCCCCACTGCCAAGTGGATGAGTGAAGAGCATGGCTTTTTATATACTAAAGACCTTGTGGCTAGATCTGGACAGAAGGACCAACAAGCATGGATGTAGCCAGATGGAAGGAGGGACAGGAAAGGCACATGGAAGAAGAGCAATGTATTAGTCAGGGTTCGCTAGAGTCACAGAACTCATGGATAGTCTCTATATAGTAAAGGAATTTATTACTTACAGTCTGCAGTCCAACTCCAAACAATGGTAAGTAGCAGCTGTAGAATGGAAGTCCAAGGATCTAGCAGTTGCCCAGTCCCACACGGCAAGCAGGCAAAAAAGAGAGAGTGAGCCTTCCTTCTTCCAATGTCCTTATATAGTCTCCAGGAAAAGGTGTAACCGAGATTAAAGGTGTGTGCCACCACACTTTTAATCCCAGATGATCTTGAACTCCAAGATCACCCTGTCTTAATCTGCTAGAATCCGTAGCCACTATGAGTCAAGATCTCCATATCAAGATCCTAGTCAGAAACTTTTATCTCCCAAGCCTCCAGATTAGGGTCACTGGTGAGCCATCCAATTCTGGATTGTGGTTCATTCCAGATATCATCAATTTGACAACCAGGAATAGCCACTACATGCGTTTAGAGCTACATCGAGAGAAACAACAGCAGAAGTTGGGTTAAGTTAAATCTAGCTGACCAGCTGCCCCAGCAAACAAGACACAACCTTCTATTATACAGATGTCCCTGTGTCTTCATTCTTGAACCTAAACTGGGTCCCCAGAAAGCCCCACAATACTTGGGGAGGCCTGATTTTCCAAACTAGTTGTCTGTTCTCCTGGGAGATGCAGGCAGACCTACTATGCTGAGAGACAGTTCTCCCATATTTAGGAGATATTGTCACAGCTTCATTATCAGACTCATAGATATTCCAAATGTGAGCAAAGCTGCTCATGTGGTCTCTTCCCAAAGGGCTCGAAGCCCTGGCCCTTCAGCAATGCTGACGTAGACATTTGCCCTTGCTACACCTTCCCTAGCTTCCCAACGATGGACTGAGAGGGGCCACTCAACAGGCTCCAAAGACAACCAGAGTTTAATACTAACTTTATTAACCAGGCCAGAGCCAAGTGAATGCATTGGCAACTTTGTTACTTTCCTACTGCTGTGAGGAGATACCAAGATCAATGCAACTCTTACAAGAAGGCGTTTGATTTTCAGCTGGCTTACACCTTTGGAGGGTTAGTACATGGTAATCACGGTATGGGGAGCAGCACAGCAGGCAGACAGGCATATGCTACAACAGTACCCAGAGAGCCTACATCTTATCTGGAGGCAGAGATCCAGAGAGACTGGGCCTGCTGTAAACTCTTGAAACCTCCTTCAATAAGGACACACTTCTAATCTTTTTTTTTTTTTTTTTTTTTTTTTTTTAGTTACTTACTTATTTCATATATATGAGTACACTGTGGCTGCCTCCAGAAACACCAGAAGAGGGCATCAGATCCCACTACAGATGACTGTGAGCCACCTGCTGGTTGCTGAGTATTGAACTTAGGACCTCTGGAAGAACATTCAGTGCTCTTAACTGCTGAGCCATCTCTCCAGCCGTCTTCCAATCCTTTTTAAACGGATCCAAATATATTAGCCTATAAGAGCCATTTTCATCCAGACCATCACAACTGGTGATTCCTAACTAAGAAAAAAAGATGTCTTTGTCTATTAAAGAAGTTAAAATGAGAGTCATCAAAGTCACCTAGCAAGTAAAGAAATTTGATGCCAAGCCTGACAAACTGCTTTGATCCCCAAGACTCACATGGCAGAGAGAGAGAACTGACCCTACAAGTTGTTCTCTGGTTGTGGTATTTATTCATATGTGCACACAGACAGACAGATAGATAGAAAGACAGACAGACAGACACACACACTGAGTTAGAGAGATACATGCACACTAAATACAATCTAATAAGCATTTTTGAAAAGTATAAACCAGGTGTTTGCATCTATCTACTGCCTTAAATTTCCTGTGATTGGAAAACATGAAGATGCTGCTCATGACTGAGGAATGCATGTCGGTTGGTCCCACAGTTCTTATCTTTTTTTTTATAATAGGTAAGTTTTTTATTTCAAATATTAATCCACCAATATTTCTATAGAAGCATTGTTTCAAAAAACATTCATCACAGGTTTGAGAGAAGAATAGATTACTAGAATAGAGTTAGGATTTTTGCCCTGGATTTATTAAAAATATTGGAGAATATTTTCATTTATTAGATCATAGAAGCACTTTTTTGTTACCTAAGAATTTCTTTTTTTTTTAATTTATTTTTTATTAGGTATTTTCCTCGTTTACATTTTCAATGCTGTCCCAAAAGTCCCCCATACCCACCCCCCCCAACTCCCCTACCCACACACTCCCCTTTTTGGCCCTGGGGTTCACCTGTACTGGGGCATATAAAGTTTGCAAGTCCAATGGGCCTCTCTTTGCAGTGATGGCCGACTAGGACATCTTTTGATAAATATGCAGCTAGAGTCAAGAGCTCAGGGGTACTGGTTAGTTCATATTGTTGTTCCACCTATAGGGTTGCAGTTCCCTTTAGCTCCTTGGGTACTTTCTCTAGCTCCTCCATTGGAGGTCATGTGATCCATCCAATAGCTGACTGTGATCATCCTCTTCTGTGTTTGCTAGGCCCCGGCATAGTCTCACAAGAGACAGCTATATCTGGGTCCTTTCAGCAAAATCTTGCTAGTGTATGCAATGGTGTCAGTGTTTGGAAGCTAATTATGGAATCGATCCCTACATATGGCAATCACTAGATGGTCCATCCTTTTGTCACAGCTCCAAATTTTGTCTCTGTAACTCCTTCCATGGGTGTTTTGTTCCCATTTCTAAGAAGGGGCAAAGTGTCCACACTTTGGTCTTCGTTCTTCTTGAATTACATGTGTTTAGCAAATTGAATCTTATATCTTGGGTATCCTAAGTTTCTGGGCTAATATCCACTTATCAGTGAGTACATATTGTGCGAGTTCCTTTGTGATTGGGTTACCTCACTCAGGATGATGCCCTCCAGGTCCATCCATTTGCCTAGGAATTTCATAAATTCATTTCTTTTAAATAGCTGAGTAGTACTCCATTGTGTAAATGTATCACATTTTCTGTATCCATTCCTCTGTTGAGGGGCATCTGGGTTCTTTCCATCTTCTGGTTATTATAAATAAGGGTGCTATGAACATAGTGGAGCATGTGTCCTTCTTACCGGTTGGGACATCTTCTGGATATATGCCCAGGAGAGGTGTTGCAGGATCCTCTGGTAGTACTATGTCCAATTTTCTGAGGAACCGCCAGACTGATTTCCAGAGTGGTTGTACAAGCTTGCAATCCCACCAACAATGGAGGAGTGTTCCTCTTTCTCCACATCCTTGCCAGCATGTTTTCACCTGAATTTTTGATCTTAGCCATTCTGACTGGAGTGAAGTGGAATCTCAGGGTTGTTTTGATTTGCATTTCCGTGATGATTAAGGATGTTGAACATTTTTTCAGGTGCTTCTCTGCCATTCGGTCAGAATGATACATGCACACTAAATACAATCTAATAAGCATTTTTGAAAAGTATAAACCAGGTGTTTTCATCTACTGCCTTCAATTACCTGTGATTGGAAAACATGAAGATGCTGCTCATGATTGAGGAATGCATGTCAGTTGGTCCCACAGTTCTTATTTTTATCCCACAGTTCGCATATTTTCGGGTCTCTAAGCTTAGGTTTGAAAGAACAAAAGGGAAACATACCACAGCACAATCAAAGCTGATAAATGGCTGTTAGAACAGAGCCTCAAAGGCAATATTTTTTTTTGTTTTTTTGTTGTTGTTTTTTGTTGTTTTGTTTTGGTTTTTGTTTTTATTTTTTATTTTCTCTACACCTTCAGTTTAAGTGTCTGTCCTTTGGTAATCTGGTTCTGTCCTTACCCTTAGCAAGTATCAGTAAGCCCTTTGGGATCAGGCAGCTGATTCATTTCCTACATGTGTAAGTGTCTCCTAAATATCAATAAGGACACAAGATAATGCAGTTGAAAATAAGTGGAAATTGACAAGACACTCCTCCACATGGGAGTACGAATGGCCAACAGGGATATTGCCACTGTCACTAAACAGCAAGGAAATGCTGTTAATGAGTATATATATGTGTATATATAAATAATATATATGTGTATTATATATATATATATATATATACATAATTGTCAAAAAATTGGGCAACCATTTAGAGAGAAAGTGGAGGAAGAGGGAAAGGACAGCTGGAAAAGAAGTGCGGTGGTTTGGAGGATGGAAATGAAAGAGGAGAAGTAATGTAATCACATCAAATTTTTTTTTTTATTTTAAAAAAGTGAGAGAGGATCTGACTAGGAGGAACCCACATATGTTGGAAGTGAAAGAACAAACTGGGAGCAGGGTGATAATCATCTTAGAGGCCTGTAACTGCTTATATTCAGTTCACTCAGTGGAAGACAAAGCAGCAAGTGGCCACAGGGTCACAGAAAGGCCCAGGAAGCAAGAGTGGGGCTACAGCGAAAGGGTCAGTTGAATGTCTGTACAGGAAGCAAGTCTATCCTCATCACACCCCTCATCCCATATCACCAAGACAGTCTCAGAGGCTCCAAACAGCAGAAGATCAGAATTCAATCCTTTGAGAAGTAGAACATAAAAGGTTCTGGATACAGGGGCTACAAATTGTGGAAAGAATGAGAGTCCTGTGAAAGCAGGCGGAGGGCTAGGGAAATAGCTCAGTGGCCAAAACAGGAGGACCAGAGTTCAATCCCAGAAGTCATGCAAGGTCAGATGCGTGGGACATCATTCTTGGAATTATACTTGGAATTCCAGCCTCAGAAAGCAGAGGCAAGTGGTGTGGTATCTAGGATAAGCTGGCTAAAAGACTAGTCACATCAGTGAGCTCGACCAGGGTTTTTTTTTAATTGTATATTTACTATATTTACATTTCAAATGTTACCCCATTTCCCAGGTTCCCCTTTCCCATTCTCCCTCCCCCTGATTCTATGAGGGTGTTCCTCCACCTACCCACCCACTCCAACCTCCCTGCCCTGGAATTCCCTGTACAGGGGCATCTATCCAGTCTTCATAGGAGCAAGAACCTCTCCTTCCTTTGATTCATGACAGGCCATCCTCTGCTACATATGCAGCTTCAGCCAAGTGTATTCCTCAAGACTCCAGAGAATCAAATAACCCTATTAAGAGAGCTTATCAAAGAGTTCTCAACTGAGGAATATTGAATGGCCAAGAAGCACCTAAAGAAATGTTCAGCATCCTTAGTAATCAGGGAAATGCAAATCAAACTGTAAAACCCTGAGAGGAGCCCCTCACTCAGGCCTCAGGACATTACAGGTCCCCCAAGAACTCAAGAGAGACCAAGCCTGATGGAAACTACATGAGGCTTTATTGGGGAAAGCCAGAGTTCTGGGGATGACTCATATCCCACGCAGGAGTAGAGTAGTCGACCACGAGGGGAAAGGGGTGCAAGTTTTTATAGGCCCTCAAGGGTGAAAGGAAAATGGGGGCATAGGGGATTTCCAGAACTAAACACTATCTATTCTCAAGAAATGAGTATGGGAGGGATAAAAGGAAAGAATCTGGTGCAGGTGTAGCTACTCAGGATTGGCTGGATGTGGTCGCTGGGGAGATTTTTCGACTCTTTCCCTGCAACAAATGTCACAAACACCTGGCAGTGAGGTGCAGCATTGGGCACACACCTGGGTTCAAAGAACGGTCAAAACATTGGCAGACACAAGGGTTCAAGGAGTGGCCAGAGTATTGTGCACCTCTATTTTTCTAAATCAGTGTAGCTACTTCTGCTAACAATGAAATCTATTTTGCGAATTTCAGGGCTTCTGTGACCTTTTACATTCTGTCAGGATCTTTCAAAACCACCTCACACAACTCAGAATGGTTAAAAGAAAAAAACTCAGGTGACAGCAGATGCAGACCATGCTGTAAAGAATAACGAATGGTCCCTGAGGATGGGTCCAAACATCACACTCTGCCCTCCCCCACACAAATATGCCTGTTTGGATGTGTCACCCTTATGGAAATGGGGACAGAGATTTTATAAATGAAGCAAGTTAAATGAAAAAAATCTATATATTAACTTGTAGGCCATCTCAGCTCTCCATTCTTTCTGCACTTTGAAAACCATGAAAAGGTAACCTCTGCTGAAGGAGAAGATGCTGCTAATATAGAGGAAGAGCGGCCCAGCTAAATATCTCACAGGTGAATATTGGATATTTCTGACATCCATAGTAAGATATCTTGATGGCACTGCTATCATCTTACGTGATGGTCTGCCACTTAAGTGCCCATGCCCACTGAAACTCCTCAGTGATTATCAAGACAAACAATGAAGATGTATAACAGAGCTGATGAAAGAACAAAACCAGGAAATACAGAGACAGCTCAGGGAATAAAGATATGGACCTGTGGAAGAATAACTGCCTCAAAGAGAGAAGGAAAAACAAGGCATCATAAAACAAAAACAAAATGCTTAGGGCCAAAAGAAATAATTTTGGAAAACAAACAAACCAGAATTTCAAAATAAAAACAAAAAAGGAAACTACTATAATTAGACTCAGTCTAGTACTCTTAAAAGAACAAGATTCTTAAATGTTTGGTTATAGGGCTGATGGGGATAAGTTATTGTAAAAGATAACTCTGTTATGTCATGGTTTATCAATGATGACTAAACTTATGACTTAAGAGGAGGTTAAAACACATGTCCTGGGACAAAAGTGATATGGTTTATGTTTTAAAACAATATGAATCAATCCCTGCCGTAGTGGCTAGTTTTGTGTGTCAATGACACAAACTGGGTGTATCACAGAAAAAAAGCCTCCCTTGAAGAAAGCCCTCCATGAAATCCAACTGCAAGGCATTTTCTCAATTAGTGATCGAAGAAGGGTGGGCAAGGAGACCCTCCTCCTAGCTGCCCTTCTGTTTGCCTTCAGAACTTTCAGCTCCTCCTGCATCATGCCTGCCTGGATCCTGCCATGCTTCTGGTATGATGATAGTGGATTGAACCTCTGAACCTGGAAGCCAGACTCTATGAAACATTGTCCTTTATAAGAGTTGCCTTGGTCATGATGTATGTTTGCAGCAGTAAAACCCTAACTGAGACACCTATTGGGTTCTGTATAAATAAAGAAGTACTCTGCCTGCTAGTCAGTCAAGTTGTACAGTTTCTTCCAACCCCCTTCCCCCAATTCCCAACCCTCACCCCACCCTGTACCTGACTCCATATCTCCTCTGTGCTCTCTGGACATCATAAGAGCTTTTATCTGGTAGATTTTGTTAACTCTGATTTTGGTGTCAAATCCACAGAGCCATCTCCTAACCCACCATGAAAATGATTACCCCTATGTTTCCATCTTTTGTTTGTTTGTTTGTTTGTTTGTTTGTAGCAGTGAGGTTCCAGACCACTTGTGTCAGCTTTTGTACCTAGTGTGCACCCACCTTCCTGATTTTTTTTTTAAGTTGCAGTGCCGTCTTCTCTACACTATCAGTTTAAGAGTCTGTCCTTTGGTAATCTGGTTACGTCCTTACCCTTAGCCATCATCATTAAGCCCTGTGGGTTCAGGCAGCTGATTCATTTCCAACATGTGTAAGGGTCTCCTGAAGATCAGTAGGAAAAACAGAAAACGCAATTGAACATAAATGGAACTTGACAAGACACTCTTCCACAAGGGCGTCTAAATGGCCAACAGGGATATTGCCAATATCAGGAAACAGCAAGGAAATGCAAGCACAGAATACACTGAGAAAATGTGGGAATATACAATGGAGCAGTGGCTGTGGAAAACAGTGCAGAGATCCACAAACAAAAATAAGCAAACAAAACAGGCTAGAATGACCATGAGATCCAAAGGAACTCCAACCAGAGTCCCACAAAGACATCTGAATTCCCATGTGCATTTCAGCCCTTTCCACACCAGCTCAGGTAAGGAACGACTCACATTTCAACAAACGGAGAGACAAAGAAAGCACAGTACACACATGATGGGACATTTCTCTGCCTCAGAAATAAAAGAGTCGCTGGAATTTACAACAACAGACATGCGGGTGGAATACTTTCTCTAAGATAAATGATATAGTCACAGAGTGACCAATCTTAGGTCATGCTTTCTCAGTGGAAGAATGCAGAGTTGTTACCCAATATGTATAAAGTTTCAATTATGTCAGATAAATAAATATAGATATCTACTGGGAACATGATAGAGACCCTAACAATATAATCCTGGACACATCTGAATTTGTTGAAGAGGTAGGTCCTATGCTGTGCTCTTAATACAAAAGTAAACTAAGGAATATTATTTTTTATGTTCTTTTTTTTAATTGGGTATTTATTTCATTTACATTTCCAATGCTATCCCAAAATCCCTCACATGCTCCCCAACCCACCCACTCCCACTTCTTGGCCGTGTCATTCCTCTGTACTGAGCCATATAAAGTTTGCACGACCAATGGTCCTCTCTTTCCACTGATGGCCGACTAGGCCATCTTTTGATTCATATGCCAGTAAAGACATGAGCTGAGGCGAGGGGAGGTACTGGTTAGTTCATATTGTTGTTCCAGGATTATTATTTTTAAAAGACATAACTATGGGAGATGCTTAGACAGTTTAATACAGTAACTTTGTTGATACCACATTAAATTACACATAATAAAACATACAGTTCTTTGTATATCAGTCATTCCTCAAATTAGATCTATCACCTGTTATCTATCTATCTATCTATCTATCTATCTATCTATCTATCTATCTATCTATGCATGTGTGCATTAGATAGACATATGCACAGATTATTTATCAGTACAAACATCTGTGTGTGCTAATTATGCCTTTCATTCCTGTTTATTAAGTTCAGGGATGAAGAGACGGAGATGCCCTCAGGACCTGAGCGCTTACATCCAGCTGTGTCTGAAGTGGGAGTCTTCTGCTCTATGCATCAAGCCATTCTGCTACTGCACACTAACCTGAGCTACATTTCTATCTGGAAAAGGCCCTTTCCTCTTCATCTGCCTCCTCTTCTGTGGTTAACACACAGGCAAACAGCTGCCGTGGTTCAATAGGTACCTTCTTTGCACAGTCCTCCTTAAACTGCTGAGTCTGGTGTGGAGAAAACAGATTAAGTGTGGCTCACATAAAAAGAATGTCCAGCACACTGGCCTATGGCCTCCAGCAGAAGAGATCTGCACACAGATCTGAAGTCTCTGTTTAGACATAGGAATGGTGGCTTGTCTTAGAAGTCAAATTAACACACTCACTTCATTTGGGCATTTATTACCAAGTGTTTTTATCCATGCAAAATAATTTTTTTTCTTAGAGAAATGTCTAAAGTCCCACTACATTGTTCTTTATCAGGAAAGCAGATGCATTTTTGTCTATTGTGACACAAAATATTTCTTCCATGAGACATTCTAGACAGGCTGCAGTAAGAGTGCACCTCCATACTGTCCTGTGAGCTGGGGTAGAAACAAAACCCCAGAGTAGGCCCTTCCTATGGTGTGCAGCAGATTACCTCGGAAGCCTTCGCCCTCCCCTTCCTTTATACTCTGCAGGTCAAATGAGGACAGCTTCCTTTGTATCCCCTCACAGTCATTTGTTAGAGCCAATTTATCCTCCCTTTACTATATCAACTTAGAGACACTGATTAAGTCTGAGACTTCCAGACAGGCCATGTTTTTAGGATGACAATAAAGTCACATGATTTATAGGTGTTGCCTGAATTCCAGACACATATGACAGGCAGTGTCAGGCTTCCAGGGGTAATTTAGTAGCACATACAGGCTAAATGGGCTCACACAGCAATTCATGCGGGGCTCTTTTATTTGAAAACTGCTCCTCCAGTATTAATGTCTTCCCATTAAAGAGCCTTAAATCATGTGAGACTGGCCTCATTGCTCCTCCTCCCACACCTGTATTCAGGATTATAGAAGAGGAAACACGAAAAGGCAGTCCTCCTTACACTACTGAAATATGGCCCTGTCTTTCCTGGTGGCTGGAACATAAAATTTCTCCCTCTGCTTAGGGCCTATCATTTGAAGCTAAAACGAATAGCAAATTTATAGGTTACTGTATTTTTGGCTCATAACCAGCTGTGTGCCAGACCACCCACTGGTAAGAACAGTAACCTAATGAAATTACTGTTGTAAATTATAACTACTTATCAACACTGTTAGAGCCACATTCTGTGATGCATTTTGCTTTCTTTTATTTTTATTATTTTCTGCTAGCTTGGGATGGAGAGCATTGAGTTAACAGATTCCAAGATAACCAGATTATTTTTTACTTATCTATCCCATAGGGATTCTCTTAGCCTCAACAGCAACACCTCAACTGGCTAAAATGTACAGGTCTGTGAGCTAACTTACCTCAGAAATGGAGACTCAAGAATTCTGCTGTCATCTGGGTGTGCGCTCCTCATCTGGTGGAAAGTGGGAAGATAAACTCCACCCATCTGTCCCTTACCAAGGACTCTGTCTCTGAATATTTCTAACAGGTCTGTCTTAGGGTTTTTCTGCTATGAACAGGCACCACGACCAAGGCAACTCTTATAAGGACAACATTTAATTGGGGCTGGCTTACAGGTTCAGAGGTTCAGTCCATTATCATCAAGGCCGGAAGCATGGCAGCATCCAGGCAAGCATGATGCAGGAGGAGTAGAGAGTTCTACATCTTCATCTGAAGGCTTCTAGCAGAATACTGGCTTCCAGGTAGCTAGGATGAGGGTCTTAAAACCCACACCCATGGTGACACACCTACTCCAAGAGGGACATACTGTCTTAGTTAGGGTTTTACTGCTGTGAACAGACACCATGACCAAGGCAAGTCTTATAAAAAACAACATTTAATTGGGGCTGGCTTACAGGTTCAGAGGTTCAGTCCATTATCATCAAGGTGGGGGCATGGCATTATCCAGGCAGGCATGGCACAGCAGGAGCTGAGAGTTCTATGTCTTCATCCAAAGGCTGCTAGTGGAAGACTGACTTCCAGGCAACTAGGGTGAGGATCTTATACCCACACCCACAGCGACACACCCATTCCAACCAGGTCACACCTATCCCAACAAGGCCACACCTTCAGATGGTGCCACTCCCTGGTCCAAGGATATACAAACCATCACACATACTTACTCCAACAAGGCCATATCTTCTAATAGTGCCACTCCCAGGGCCAAGCTTATTCAAACTGTAACAAGATCCATGGTATAATACTTTTGCTTAGGCTATTCAAAAGCATTATACCTGCTGATCAGCCAAGCCAGAGGTCTCGCCATACCATCTCTACACACGTTTGAGCTACCAGGAGGATAAGAGGGAAAAGCACTCAGGACAGAAAGTGTCATCATCTTGAGCTTGTGATTTCCTGTCTCAGCTACACATGAGCAAGGCACCACCTGGGGTAGAGGAATCACAGTGTGTCCTGAGAAATGTGAGCATAAGGAGACATTGCATATGGTGCTTAGTGATGCCAGCACCTGACAGAGCATGCAATTATATTTCCCTAGGAGAGAAAGAAGAAATGAAACAAAAAGAAATCTAGACTTGCATAGCACAAATTCCATCAATACACGTTCCAAACACGTATACAGATCATTAGTCTGTATCTGTCTTCCTTGCCAAGGGAACCAATCAAAGAAAAACCACAGGGCTTTGTGAGGAATACACTAAGAGCCCAGAATAGTTTCCTCCAGTGTGCATCTGTGGAAGATCTGGAGCCGTGGGAATTCCTGCTGCTGTGAAATTTACAGCCACTTCTAAATCTCCATTGTGTTGGGAGGTTTGGATACACAGATCTACTGCAAGGCGCTGAAGCAATAATTAAGTCAATAAATGAGACAGAAGTTGGGCATCGTTTTTGTCCAAGGTTTTACTAAGAATAACACAGAGACTAGGTAAAGGACAACTAGTTTAAGTAGGAGCTATCAACAATGAGTGAGGCCATAAAAATCATTCAAACAAAAACTGAGGACAGAAAGGGAGCTGTATGAGCATTAGTCTGGAGTCCCTGGAGATAACTCAACACTCAGTTTCATTCTCAATTCAACAATTTTCTTGCAGTTATTAAGTAAATGAAGATCATCCAAGATAGAGTAGGTGTTGGCGATTTGTTCCCAGCTTGTTATGCCTTGGGAGGTAACGTTATCTCCATTATCTCCGCTATGGCAAAGTGCTGAGAGTAGGTTGGGAAATGGAACACTGCACAGTGGAAATAGGGAAGGGCAGGATTGGAAGCCTTTGTCACCGTAAAGATTTCATTGGTAGGTTTAAGCAGAGCTCCTACATGATTGGTTTGTGGAACATAGTTGGCCTTTTCTGATTGATGCTAAGTTGGGAAGCACTGACAAAAAAATAGGGAAACTGGGCTTGTCAATCAAATCTTGGCCAGAAGAGACAAATTTTTCTTTGTCTTCCTGAAATGTTTGGTAGAGATATTGGGGTGACTTGACAGAGCAGGCTGGCTTCCTGAATGGATGGGAAGGTATGGGCTGGCTGCTACAGTACCAGACTCACGGTTCTACTTTGACATATGGTTCAGTTGTCTTCCTCTTCAGCATGAGGTCTTGGAAGGTGCTCCTTCTGAGTCTCCTGAGCATGAGGTTCTGTAGGATGCACCCTCTGAGTCTCTTGAGCACGAAGTTCTTGAGGGTGCTCCCACTGAGTGTCCTGAGCACGAGGTTGTGGAGGGGGCTCCCTCTGAGTCTCTTTAGCATGAAATTCGTGAGGGTGCTCTCTCTGAGTCTCCTGAGCACAAGGTTGTTGAGTGGGCTCACTCTGAGTCTCTTGAGCACAAAGTTCTTGATGGTGCTCCCTCTGAGTCTCTTGATCACGAGGTCCTTGATGATGCTCCCTCTGAATCTCTTGAGCATGAGGTTGTGGATGGTGCTCCCTCTTAGTCTCTTGAGCACAAAGTTCTTGAGGGTACTCCCTCTGAGTGTCCTGAGCACGAGGTTGTGGAGGGGGCTCCCTCTGAGTCTCTTGAGCACGAAGTTCTTGAGGGTGCTCCCTCTGAGTCTCCCAAGCACAAGGTTGTGGAGAGAGCTCCCTAGGTTTCCTGAGAATGATCCTGTGGAGGGTGCTCCCTCTGAGTCTCCTGAGCATGAGGTCCTGGAGTGTGCTCCCTCTAAGTCTCTTGAGCATGAAGTCCTGGAGGGTGCTCCATCTGAGTCTCTTGAGCACGAAGTTCTTGAGGGTGCTCCCTCTGAGTCTCTTGATCAAGAGGTCCTTGATGGTGCTCCCTCTGAATTTCTTAAGCACAAGGTTGTGGAGGGTGCTCCCTCTGAGTCTCCTGAGCACGAGATTGTTGAGGGTGCTCCTTCTCTGCCTATTCTCAGTCCAACTTTTCCCACGCATTTTACTAACGGTCCACTGAGCAAACGAAACCATTGGGCAGGAACTGCAACTGCAAGTTTCAAGTCAACAAAGAAGGTGAGAAATTAAAAAGTTTGGCCAAAACAGTGCTCAGTTAAGAATAATTTAAAGACATTTAATGTAAGTAACTTAAATGTTGATGCGCTTATTAAAAAATTCAAAAAATTAAGTAATTAAAATATAAGGGTATAATTGGGAAGTCATACAGATCAGTACAAAGAATAAAACTTGTAGGGTATGTCTATACTAATTAGCTGTGGTTCTGAGGTTTGTTATCTGTAGAATTTTTTGTCTTTAAAGGTTAAGAGTTACTTTGTTCTCTTCTGCTGTGATGGGCCTCTGGTCACGTCGTCCTTGCATTAGAGATGGTAGGATGGAATTACCCAACTCTGCAAATTACTTAAACATCGGATTCCACTTTTGTAGGTGCTTAAAGAATAAAATTAGAATTTTTAAAAAATGGTAATGATCTTGGATATATCAAAGATAGCCAAGAATCAGATTTAATAGTGTTGAGGGCTAACCATGCTTGGCAGGAGAGAGCTACAGCAAAAGAAACAGAGAACCTGGCAGACAAGTTAGTGTCTTCTGTGACAAGACTACCGCCTATACAGATGTTTCTGTGTCTTTATTATTGATCCTCAATCAGGTCCCCTGAAAGCCTTGCAATATTTGGGGAGGCCTTACTTTCCAACAGCTTCAAGTCTTGCTATTTGTGCCATCTCTTCTATTTGTTTGATACTATGGTAACAGCATGAATGCATACCAATTGTCCACAAGAAATAATCAAGAAACTCTTTTCACAACCCAGGGAGGCTTTCAGACTCCTTGGTTCAGGAGTCAAGTAAGACATTCTGTGAGAAATTGCCTTGAACATAAAAGTGTGGACAGAGGACCCCAGGTCCCAAGGTTCATCACTGGGAAAAATGAGACACTGAAAGTTTTGGCTTCTCACTCAGTTTACATTATCACCATTATCCAAAGTGCACTGATTCACTCACAAAGGCCAGGTGGCCAAGAACAAAATATCTCTGTCTTTCATGGGCTCATCATCATATTCCCGACCACTCACCTCAGAATGTGGTAAGTGGAACTGCGGAATGCCATGCTAACTCACTTCGAATTTAAAAATAAACCCTGAGCAAAGAAATGTGGACAATTTCTTCCAGGTTGAGCACAGCTATTATTCTTGAGTGTGGGATAACCATACACGTTGTACCATATGTCCCTGTATTCTCAATTGTTAATTGCCATGTTGTTGCAACCTTGTGGTTGCAGGGAATTGAACGTAGAACCTCTGGAAGAACAGTCATTTCTCTTAACTGCTGAGCCATCTCTCCAGCCTTTTTCCAATCCTTTTAAAAGCATCCAAATGTATTGGCCTATAGGATCCATTTTCATTCAGATCATCACAACTGGTAATTCCTAACTAGGAAAAGTAGATGTCTTCGTCTAGTGAAGAAGTTAAAATGAGGGTCATCAAAGTCACCTAGCACGTAAAGACATTTGATGCCAAGCCTGACAAACTGCTTTGATCCCCAAGACTCACATGGCAGAGAGAGAGAACTGACTCCTACAAATTGGTCTCTTGTTTTGGTATTTATTCATGAGTTCATAGATGACAGACAGATAGAAAGACAGACAGACACACAGAGACACACACACACTGAGTCAGAGAGATACGTGTACACTAAATACAAACCAATAAGCATTTTTTAAATGTTAAAACCAGGTGTTTGCATCTACTGTTTAAATTTCCTGTGATTGGAAAACAAGAAGATTCTGCTCATGATCGAGGAATGCAAGTTGGTGGGTCCCACAGTTCTTATCTTTATCCCACAGTTCCCAGAATGTAGGCCCTGTAAGCTTAGGTTTTAAAGAACAAAAGGGAAGCATATCACAGCACAATCAAAGCTGATAAACGGCTGTTAGAACAGAGCCTCAAAGGCAGTATTTTGTTTTGTTTTGATTTCTTTTGTGTTTTTTGTTTTTTCCAGACAGGGTTTTTCTGTGAAGCTTTGGCTGTCTAGGAACTCACTCTGTAAACCAGGCTGGCCTTGAACTCAGAAATGCGACTGTCTCTGCCTCCCAAGTGCTGGGATTAAAGGCATGTGCCATCATGCCACCATGCCTGGCTCAGAAGCAATTTTTGTCTCTTCTTATTCTGTACAGATAAAGCTCCTAAATAGTTTATATCAACTGTTTACACAGGAAAAAAATCATAAGATGACAGACATCAAAGATGTAATGTCAAACATAGGATTTAATTTCCTTGATAAACACAAATTTTTAAATCTTTGGCATTTAAGTGTGTGTGATTAGATGTTGGAAGTAGCTCTCTAGCAACACAGTCTGTGGTTTGTTCATTGATGTATCGAGATGCAGTCAGGAACCCTCCAGTCTGAGACAAGGCATACTGTGAATGCTTGTCACCAGGGCTCTTCTTCGAGAGGTGCCTGCAATATGCAAGAGACAATGCCTTCATGCATCCCACAGTGTGAGAAAGGAGATCAGTTAAAACACTGAGCACATAGTGGTGGTCCTTTACTAGGATATGATAGATGGATATGATTAAGGCACTAAACCTTTGAGATAAGACCTCCAAATGGAGCACTCGGTGCACGTCCTTTGAAAGCCTGACCGGAAAACTAACTGTGAAAGCTATTCCTGGTTGTCAACATGAGTACATCAGGAATGAACTACAATTCAGAAATGGAGGTCACACCTGTAATCCAGATCAGGGGCTGGAAGATACAGGCTTCTGACTGGGATCTTGACAAAGAAGAGATCATAAGGCTTAAAGGCCATAAAAATCTTAGGCTCAGGCAAGGTAGTACATGCCTTTAATCTTGGGAGACTCAGGCAAGTAGATCTCTGAGTTCAAGGTCATCCTAGGACAAATCATGTTCCAGACCCAGGCATGGTAGTACACACCTTTAATTTGAGTCACACCTTCTCCTGGTGGCTTGCATAAGAATATTGGAAGAAAAAAGACTCAGTTTTCTTTGCCTGCTTGCATTTACTTGCCAGCACATCTGTTGGAACCAACTTCTTCAGGATCCCAGCTTATACAGAAGACCAGCTGAAACAACTACCCACATGGAACTGAACAACTGTTAGATTTTTGAACCCATTCACAGCTGCCCATTGTTGGGTGAGTTGGACTACAAATTGCAAGTCATTACAACAAATCTCCTCACTATAGAGAGAGAGTTCATAAGTCACGTGACTCTAGAGAACCCTGACTAATACAATGATGCCCACTTACAAAACACAGGATCACCTAAGTGTCCAAAACAGAATTTTTTATAAAAATACCTTTGCTCTATTCTGATAGCTTCCAAAAACAAGTTCAATGTCAAGATATTAATGGACAACATACCAAGCAAGACCTCCCGAAATTCCCAGGAAAGGAGGATGGCTCTATTTACTTCCCTGAAGGACCCACTGTTAGATCTTAGCCACAAATACACCATATAGAGGAAAAGATGTTACTTACTATTTGGAATGAATGAAAATCAGAAACAAGGAACATCCCATAGATCTTCCTTACTCTTCATGTTTCAAAATTAAGTTTACTATGAAACCAATATACGATTCATGGGATGCCTCACCCATTTGTGTCACAGCCTGTCGGCTATCCAACTTTCCTGTTGGTCCCAGGCTATTATGAGGGGGCACTATACAGATACTCACAGCCAACCATTGGGCTGAGCACAGAGACCCCAATGGAAGAGTTGGGGGAGGGACTGAAGGAGCTGAAGGGGATTGCAACCCCATAGGAAGAACAATATCAACTAACTGGACCCACTGGAGTTCCAGGGACTAAACCACCAACCAAAAACTACAGGATGGGTCCATGGCTCCAGCTGCATATGTAGCACAGGATGGCCTTATCTGGCATCAATGGGAGGGGAGGCCCTTGTTCTGTGAAGGTTCAATGCCCCAGCATAGGGGAATGCTAGGGTGGGGAGGCAGGAGAGGATAAGTTGGGAAGTAAACTCCTAGAGGCAAAGGGGATGATCAGATGGAGGTTTGAGGAGGGGAGACTGGAAAGGGGGACAACATTTAAAATGTAAACAAATTAAATAATCAATATTTCTTTTGAAAAGAGAGGCTAACTGTGATATTCTCGGGATATTGCAATGGCCACTGCAAACTCCCAATTAACTAGGGTTGGGGGTTTATGGATGTAAATCGGGTGCCAATGCAAGTTTGGGCGACTGGTCTGTGAGCAGATAACTTGTGTACTTTTTCCTGATTAGAACGATCAACACTCGGACCAGAAAATATTTTGAATATAATGAAATGATGTGAATGCCTCTAATTTTCTCAGAGTGTTATAAATCCCTACAGCATGTCCATTAAACCCCACAAAGAAAGTCATTGCTCTTTTTTATATTCTAGGCAACGCTTTGAAACTTCTAATGTCTTCTCTTAGTTTTGACAGTTTATTACCTTTGTCCAACTCATCGATTTGCTTCCCAAAATAACATTGCTTTTGTTTTCTAAGTTTTCATTTTTAATAAGAAATGACTTTGTTTTTCTGATTAAACAATTAATGGATGTATCCCAAACGTGCCCCATGTGAAGGGTTACTAAATATCTCCCTTTAAAAAAATAACTCATTTTTTTATTTTATGCAAATTGGTATGTTTTTGCCTGTATGTAAGTCTGTATGAGGTTGTCATATCTTAGAGTTACAGACAGTTGTGATGTTCCATGTTGGTGCTGGGAATCCAGGCTCCTCTGGAAGAGCAGTCAATACTCTTAACCACTGAGCCATCTCTTCGGCACGTAAATATCTCAGTTTTAACATACTCATACTCATAAGTGAGTCTTGCCACTTGACGATAATTGTACAAATTACCCTTAGTTACTCAAGACACTTGAACTCAGTTTACACTGCACTCTCTTCCTGTGAAAGCAACCTTAACCCAGTTCTTCACTGTTGAGTGTGTCCCCGTCAGAGTCATTGTGTCGATGTCTCAGTGATGGCCTCCAGGGTTGTTCTCTTGGGTCAGAATTCTTTTATTTGTCACTGGCTTCAGTTCTTACAAATCTAATTCCTTCTTCAGTCAGAGAAAGAGAGAATTAGTCTCCTCAGAGATGACCTTCCTAATTGTTATCTAATGACATTTGTGCAGCCCTGAAATCATACACATACAAGCAACACTAAATAGTCTCATTGGGTTGTATTAATATGCTAATGAGTATATATATATATATATATATATTTGTGTGTATATATATAAATAATTGTCAAAAAATGGGGCAACCATTTAGAGAGAAAGGGGGAAAGAGGGAAAGAACTGGCTGGAAAGGACATGGGGTGTTTTGGAGGAAGGAAATGAAAGAGGTGAAGTAATGTAATCACATCATAATTTTTTTTTTTATTTTAAAAAAGTGAGAGTGTATCTGTCTAGGAGGCACCCACATATGTTGGAAGTGAAAGAACAAACTGGGAGCAGGGTGATAATCAGCTTAGAGGCCTGCAACTGCTTACATTCAGTTCACTCAGTGGAAGACAAAGCAGCAAGGGCCACAGGGTCACAGAAAGGCCCAGGAAGCAAGAGCGGGGCTACACCAAAGGGGTCAGTTTGATGTCTGTACAGGAAGCAAATCTATCCTCATCACACCTCTCATCCCATGTCACCAGGACAGTCTCAGAGGCTCCAAACAGAAGAAGATCAGAATTCAATCCTTTGAGAAGTAGACCATAAAAGGTTCTGGAAACACGGGCTACACATTGTGGAAGGAATGAGAGTCCTGTGAAAGCAGGGGGAGGGCTTGGGAAATAGCTCAGTGGCTCAAACAGGAGGACCAGAGTTTAATCCCAGAAGTCACACAAGGTCAGGAGGGTGAGACATCATTCTTGGAATTACATTTGGAATTCCAGCCTCAGAAAGCAGAGGCAAGTGGTGTGGTCCCTAGGATAACCTGGTTAAACAGACTAGTCACATTAGTGAGCCAGACCGTGCTTTTTTTTAAAAAAAATTGTATATTTTCTTTAAAATTTCAAATGTTAATCCCTTTACCAGTTACCCCTATCCCATCCTCCCTTCCCTTGCTTCTATGAGGGTGTTCTTCCACCCACCCGCCACTTCAACCTCCCCTCCCTGGATTTCCCTATACTGGGGCATCTATCCAGCTTCATAGGACCAAGGACCTCTCCTTCCATTGATGCCAGACAAGGCCATCCTCTGCTACATACGCAGCTGGAGCCAAGTGTACTCCTCAAGACTCCTGAGAATCAAAAACCCTATTAACAGAGCTAAATAAAGAATTCTCAACTGAGGAATATTGAATTGCCAAGAAGCACCTAAAGAAATGTTCAACATCCTTAGTCATCAGGGAAATTCAAATCAAACTGAAAGACCCCCAGCAGAGCCCCTCACTCAGGCCTCAGGACAATATCCGAACTCCATGAACTCACAAGAGACCAAGCTTGATGTAAACCACATAAGGCTTTATTGGAGGAAAGCCAGAGCTCTGGGGATGACTCATATCACATGCAGGGATAGAGGAGTCGACCACGAGGGGAAAGGGGTCCCAGTTTTTATAGGCCCTCAGAGGGGAAAGGAAAAAGGGGGAGTAGGGGATTTTCAGATCTAAACAATGTCTATTCTCAAGAAATGGGTATGGGAGGGGTCCAAGGAAAGAATCTGGTGCAGGTGTAGCAACTCAGGATAGGCCCGGCTGTGGTTGCTGGGGAGATTTTTCAATTCTTTCCCAGCAACAAATATCACAAACACCTGGCAGTTAGGTCTAGCAGTGGGCTCACACCTGTGTTCAGGAAATGGTCAAAACATTGGCAGACACACGGGTTCAAGGAGTGGCCAGAGCATTGTGCACCTTAGTTTTCTAAATCAATGAAGCTACTTCTGCTAACAATGAAATCTATTTTGCCAATTTCAGGGCTTCTGTGACCCTTAACATTCTGTCAGGATCATTCAAAACTACCTCACACCAGTCAGAATGTCTAAAAAAACAAAAAAACAAAACAACAACAACAACAACAAAAAAAAAACAAAATACAAAACAAAAGGAAAAAAAAAAAAAAAACCTCACGTGACAGCAAATGCAGACCGAGCTGTAAAGAATAAAGAAGTGTCACTGAGGATGGTTCATACCACCACACTTTGCCCTCCCCCACACAAATATGCCTGTGTGGATGTGTTGCCCTTATGGCAAATGGGGACAGAGATTTTGTAAATGAAGCAAGGTAAAAGAAAAAAATCTATATATTAACTTGTAGGTCATCTCAGCTCTCCATTCTTCCTGCACTTTGAAAACCATGAAAAGGTAACCTCTGACGAAGGAGAAGATGATCCTACTATAGAGGAAGAGGTGCCCAGCTTAACATTTCAGAGGTGAATATTGGATATTTCTTACATCCACGGTAAGAGATCTTGATGGTATTTCTATCATCCTATGAGATGGTTTGCCACTTATGTGCCCGAGCCCACTGAACCTCCTCAGTGACTATCAAGACAAACAATGAAGATGTATAAAGAAGCTGATGAAAGAACAAAACCAGGAAATACAGAGACAGCTCAGGAAACAAAGATATCAACCTGCGGAAGAACAACTGCCTCAGAGAGAAAGGGAAAAACAAGGCATCATAAAACAAAAACAGTGCTTAGGTTTAAAGAAATATTTTTGGAAAACAAACAAACCACGATTTCAAAAAAAAAAAAAATCAAAAAGGGAAACTACCATAATTAGACTCAGTTTAGTGCTCTTAAAACCACAAGATTCTTAAAAGTTTGGTTATAGGGTTGATGGGGGTAAATTATTGTAAAAGATAACTCTGTTATGTCACGGTTTATCAATGATGACTAAACTCATGACTTAAGAGGAAGTGAAAACTCATGTCCTGGGACAAAAGTGATATGGTTTTTGTTTTAAAACAATATGAATCTATCCCTGCCGTAGTGGCTAGTTTTGTGTGTCAATGACACAAGCCGGGAGTATCACAGAAACAGAACCTCCCTTGAGGAAATGCCTCCATGAAATTCAACTGCAAGGCATTTTCTCAGTTAGTGATCGAGGAGAGTGGGCAAGGAGACCCTCCTCCTAGCTGCCCTTCTGTTTGCCTATAGAACTTTCAGCTCCTCCTGCATCATGCCTGTCTGTATGCTGCCATGCTACTGCCATGATGATAATGGACTGAACCTCTAAACCTATTAGCCAGACTCAATGAAACATTGTCCTTTTTAAGAGTTGCCTTGGTCAAGATGTATGTTCACAGCAGTAAAACCCTAACTGAGACACCTATTGAGTTCTGCATAAATAAAGAAGTACTCTGACTTCTAGTCAGTCATGTGGCACGGATTCTCCCAACCCTCATCGCCCAAATCTCAACCCTCACCTCACACTGTCCCTGACTCCATATCTCCTATGTGCACTCTGGCCATCGTAGGAGCTTTTAACTGGCAGCTTTTGTTAACTCTGATTTTGGTGTCAAATCCATGGAGCCTTCTCCTAAACCACCATGAAAAGGATTTCCCACCTATGCTTTCATTTTTTGTTTGTCTGTTTGTTTGTTTGTAGCAGTGAGGTTCTAGCCCACTTGTGTCAGCTTTTGTACATGGTGTGCATCCACCATCCTAATTTTTCTTTTCAAGTGGCAGTTCAGTCTTCTCTACATTTTCAGTTGAAGATTCTGTCCTTTGGTAATTTGGTTCTGTCCGTACCCTTAGCCTGCATCATTAAGCCCTGTGGGTTCATGCAGCTGATTCATTTCCAACATGTGTAAGGGTCTCCTGAAGATCAGTTGGGAAAACAGATAATGCAATTGAACATAAATGGAACTTGACAAGACACTCCTCCACAAGGGTGTACAAATGGCCAACAGGGATATTGCCAATATCACGAAACAGCAAGGAAAAGCAAGCACAGAATACACTGAGAAAATGTGGGAATATACAATGGAGCAGTGGCTGTGGAAAACAGTGCAGAGATCCACAAACAAAAATAAGCAAACAAAACAGGTTAGAATGACCATGAGATCCAAAGGAACTCCAACCAGAGTCCCAC
Organism: Mus caroli; assembly: GCF_978045245.1. Lineage (NCBI taxonomy): Eukaryota > Metazoa > Chordata > Mammalia > Rodentia > Muridae > Mus > Mus caroli. The sequence continues at coordinate 53,132,500 of NW_028227270.1, read as the reverse complement.
AAAGACATCTGAATTCCCATGTGCATTTCAGCCCTTTCCACACCAGCTCAGGTAAGGAACGACTCATGTTTGAACAAACAGAGAGACAAAGAAAGCACAGTACACACATGATGGGACATTTCTCTGCCTCAGAAATAAAAGAGTCACTGGAATTTAGAACAGACATGAGCGTGGAATACTTTCTCTAAGATAAATGATATAGGCAAAGAGTGAGCAACCTTAGGTCATGCTTTCTCAGTGGAAGAATGCAGAGTTGTAATCCAATATGTATAAAGCTTCAATTATGTCAGATAAATAAATTGTAGAAATCTACTGGTAACATGATAGAGACCCTAACAATATAATCCTGGACACATCTGAATTTGTTGAAGAGGTAGGTCCTATGCTGTGCTCTCTAATACAAAAGTAAACTAAGGAATATTATATTTTTATGTTCTTTTTTTTAATTGGGTATTTATTTCATTTACATTTCCAATGCTATCCCAGAAGTCCCCAACACGATCCACCACCCAACCACTGCCATTTCTTGGCCCTGTTCTTCCCCTGTACCGAGGCATATAAAGTTTACACGACCAATAGTCCTCTCTTTCCACTGATGGCCAACTAGGCCATCTTCTGATTCATATGCAGCTAGAGACATGAGTTCTGGGTGAGTACTGGTTAGTTCATATTTTTGTTCCAGGAATATTATTTTTAAAAGACATAACTATGGGAGATTCTTAGATAGTTTAATACAGTACCTTTATTGATACCACATTAAATTACACACAATAAAATGTGCAGTTCTTTGTATATCAGTCGTTCCTCAAATAAGATCTATCACCTGTTATCTAACTATCTATCTATCTATCTATCTATCTATCTATCTATCTCTCTATGCATGTGTGCATTAGATAGACATAGATTATTTATCAGTACAAACATCTGTGTGTGCTAATTATGCCTTTCATTCCTGTTTATTAAGTTCAGGGATGAGGAGACAGAGATGCCTTCAGGGCCAGAGTGCCAATGTCCAACTGTGTCTAAAGCTGGACCGCACACTAATCTGAGCCACATTTCTGTCTGGAAAAGGGCCCTTTCAGCTCCATCTACCTCCTATTCTGTGGTTACCACAGAGGCAAACAGCTGTCATGGTTCAAAAGGTACCTTCCTTTGCACAGTCTTCCTTAAAATGCTGAGTCTGGTGTGAAGAAAAAGATTAAGTGCAGCTCAGATAAAAAGAATGTGCAGCACACTGGCCTGTGGACTCCAGCAGAAGAGATCTGCACACAGATCTGAAGTCTCCGTTTAGACATATGAATGGTGGCTTGTCTTAGAAGTCAAATTAACTCACTCACTTCATTTGGGCATTTATTGGCTCGTGTTCTTATCCATGCAAAATAAATCTGTTTCTTGGAGAAATGTCACAAGTCCACTACATTGTTCTTTATCAGGAAAGCAGATGTGTTTTTGTCTTTCGTGACACCAATATTTCTTCTGTGAGACAATTCTAGACAGGTGTGCAATTCCCATGGTGTGCAGCAGATTCCAAGGAAGCCTTCACCCTCCCCTTCCTTTCTACCCTTCAGGTCACATGAGGATAGATTCCTCTGTATTCCCTCACAGAGTCATATGTTAGAGCCAATTCATCCTCCCTTTACTATATCAACTTAGAAACACTGAATACGTCTGAGACTTCTAGACAGGGCATGTTTGCAGGTTGACAAGAAAGTCACCTGATTTATAGGTGTTGCCTGAATTCCAGACACAAATGACAGGCAGTGTCAGGCTTCCAGGGGTAATTTAGTAGCACATAGAGGCTAAGTGGGCTCACACAGAAATTCATGCTGGGCTCTTTTATTTTAAAACTGCTGCTCTAGTATTACTGTCTTCCCATTAAAGAGCCTTAAATCTGGTGAAACGGGTCTCATTGCTCCTCCTCCCACAACTGTATTCAGGATTATATAAGAGGAAACACGAAAAGTCAGTCCTCCTTAAACAACTGAAATATGCCCCTGCCTTTCCTGGTGGCTGGAACATAAAATTTCTCCCTCTGCTTAGGGCCTAGCATTTCAAGCTGAAATGAATAGCAAATTTATAGGCTCCATTATTTTCAGCTCACAACCAACTGTGTGCCAGACCACCCAGTGGTAAGAACAGTAACCTAATGAAATTACTGTTGTAAATTATAACTACTTATCAACACTGTTAGAGCCACATTCTGTGATGCATTTTGCTTTCTTTTATTTTTATTATTTTCTGCTAGCTTGGGATGGAGAGCATTGAGTTAACAGATTCCAAGATAACCAGATTATTTTTTACTTATCTATCCCATAGGGGTTCTCTTAGCCTCAACAGCAACACCTCAACTGGCTAAAATATACAGGTCTGTGAGCTAACTTACCTCAGAAATGGAGACTCAGAATTCTGCTGTCATCTGGGTGTTAGCTCCTCATCTGGTGGAAGGTGGGAAGATAAACTCCACCCATCTGTCCCTTACCAAGGACTCTGTCTCTGAATGTTTCCAACAGCTCTTTCTGAGAGTTCTACTGCTATGAACAGGCACCACAACCAAGGCAACTATTATAAGAATATTTAATTGGGCTGGCTTACAGGTTCAGAGGTTCAGTTCATTATCATCAAGGCCGGAAGCATGGCAGCATCCAGGCAGGCATAATGCAGGAGTAGAGTTCTACATCTTCATCTGAAGGCTGCAAGCAGAACACTGGCTTCCAGGTAGCTAGGATGAGAGTCTTAAAACCCACACCCATGGTGACACACTTACACCAAGAGAGACATACCTATTCCAACAAGGTCATATCTTCTAATAGTGCCACTCCCTAGGCCAAGCCTATACAAACTAACAAATTCCACCTTCTATTACTTTTCCTTAGGCTATTCAAAGGCATTATCCTTGCTGATCAACCAAGCCAGAGGTCTAGCCATACCATCTCACACATGTTTGAGCTACCAGGAGGTTAAGAGGGAAAGGCACTCAGGACAAGAAGTGTCATCATCTCAAGCTTGTGATTTCCTGTCTCAGCTACACATGAGCAAGGCACAGCCTGGGGTAGAGGAATCACAGTGTGTCCTGAGAACTGTGAGCATAAGGAGACATTGCATCTGGTGGTTAGTGATGCCAGCAACTGACAGAGCATGCAATTATTTTTCCCTAGGAGAGAAAGAAGAAATGCAAAAAAAAGAAATCTAGACTTGCATAGCACAAGTTCAATCAATACACATTCCAAACATGTATACAGAGCATTAGTCTGTATCTGTCTCCCTTGCCAAGGGAACCAATCAAAGAAAACCACAGGGTTTTGTGAGGGATACACTAAGAGCCCAGAACAATTTCCTCCAGTGTCCATCTGTGGAAGATCTGGGGCCTTGGGAATTCCCGTTGCTGTGAAATTTACAGCCACTTCCATATCTCCTTTGTGTTGGGAGGTTTGGATACACAGATCTACTGCAAGGCATTGAAGCAATAATTAAGTCAATAAATGGGCCAGAAGTTGGGCGTCATTTTTGTCAAAGGCTTTACTAAGAACAACACAGAGACTAGGCAAAAGACAACTAGTTTAAGAAGGAGCTATCAACAATGAGTGAGGCCATCAAAATCATTCAAACAAAAACTAAGGACAGAAACATATCTGTATGAGCTTTAGTCTGGAGTCCCTGGAGATAACTCATTATTCAGTTTCATTCTCAATTCAACAATTTTCTTGCAGTTATTAAGTAAATGAAGATCACTCAAGATAGAGTAGGATCCTGCTGTTTGTTCCCAGTTCACTATGCCTTGGGAGGCAGCATTATCTCTGTTATCTCTTCTATGGCAAAGTGTTGAGAGAAGGTTGGGAACAGGAACACTGCACAGTGGAAATAGGGAAGGGCAGGATTGGAAGCCTTTGATACCTGGAAGATGATGGTGGTAGCTTTAAGCAGAGCTCCTACATGATTGGTTTGTGGAACATGTTTGGCCTGTTCTGATTGATCCTAAGTTGGGTAGCACTGACAAAAAAAAAAAAAAATAGAGAAACTGGGCTTGTCATTCAAACCTTGGCCAGAAGAGACAGATCTTTCTTTGGCTTCCTGAAATGTTCGGTAGAGACATTGGGGTGATGTGACAAAGCAGGCTGGATCCTAAGTGGATGGGAAGTTATAGGGTGGCTGTATAGTGCCAGACTCAGAGTTCTACCTTGATTAATGGTTCAATCACCATCTTCCTCTTAAGCATGAGGTCTTGGAGGGTGCTCCCTGTGAGTCTCTTGAGCACGAGGTTCTGGAGGGTGCTCCCTCTGAGACTCCTGAGGAAGAGGTCGAGGAGTGTGCTCCCTCTGAGTCTCCTGAGCACGAGGCCCTGGTGGGTGCTCCCTCTGAGTCTCCTGAGCACCAGGTCCTGGAGGGTGCTCCCTCTGAGTCTCCTGAGCACTAGTTTGTGTAGGGTGCTCCCTCTGAGTCTCCTGAGCACAAGGTCCTGGAGGGTGCTCCCTCTGAGTCTGAGCACAAGGTCCTGGAGGGTGCTCCCTCTGAGTCTCTTGAGCACGAGGATGTGGAGTGTGTTCCCACTGAGTCTCCTGAGCACGAGGTCCTGGAGGCTCCCACTGAGTCTTCTGAGCACGAGGTCCTACAGGGTGCTGTCTGAGTCTCCTGAGCACGAGGTCCTGGTGGGTGCTCCCTCTGAGTCTCCTGAGCATGAGGTCCTGGAGGGTAGTCCCACTGAGTCTTCTGAGCTCGAGGTCCTCGAGGATGCTCCCACTGTATCTCCTGAGCAAGACGTCCAGGAAGGTGCTCCCTCTGAGTCTCCCAAATATGAGTTCCTGGGTAGTGTTCCCTCTGAATCTCCTGAGCATGATGTTCCGCAGTACGACTCTCTGCTCATTCTCAGTCCAACTTTTCCCATGCATTTGACTAAAGGTCCACTTCGCAAAAGAAATAATGTGCAGGTACCGCAACTGCAAGATTCAAGTCAGCAAGGAAGGTGAGCAATTAAAAATTTTGGCCAAAACAGTGCTCAGTTAAGAATAATTTAAAGATATTTAATTTAAACAACTTATATGTTAATGCTCTTATTAAAATTTTTTTAAAAGTACAGAAATTAAAATGAAACGGTATAATTGGGAAGTCACAAAAATCAGTACAGAGAATAAAACTTGCCAAGTAGATCTGTGCTAAATAGCTGTGGTTCTGAGGTTTGTTACCTGTTGAATTCTATGTCTTTAAAGGTTAAAGTGCTTTGTTCTCTTCTGCTGTGATGGGCCTCCAGTCACTGCAAAGAAGACATTAGAGATGGTTGGATGCAGACTTCCGGCACCCTCCCAGCCGGAGGACAGAGACCTGCCCTGCAGAGAGTGCCATCTTGGCTCCGGGACTCCGCCAAACGAACTTAGTCTACAGGTTAGAGTGAGGACCACAGAGGCAGACAGCTTCTGGGACAGGCGGGAGCCACAGAGCCCCTGAGGCAGCAACCTTTTGGGGCCGCAGACATCCGGCACCCTCCCAGTCGGGGGACAGTGACCGGCCCTGCAGGGAGCGCCATCTTGGCTCCGGGACTCCACCGAGCTTAGTCTCTACAGGTCAGAGTGGGGACCACGGGGGCAGACGGCTTCTGGGACAGGCGGGAGCCACAGAGCTGCTGAGGCAGCACCCTTTAGGGGCTGCAGACATCCGGCACCCTCCCAGTCGGAAGACAGTGACCTGCCCTGCAGGGAGCGCCATCTTGGCTCCGGGACTCCACCGAGCTTAGTCTCTACAGGTCAGAGTGGGGACCACGGGGGCAGACGGCTTCTGGGACAGGCGGGAGCCACAGAGCCGCTGAGGCAGCACCCTTTTGGGGCCGCAGACTTCCGGCACCCTCCCAGCCGGAGGACAGAGACCTGCCCTGCAGAGAGTGCCATCTTGGCTCCGGGACTCCTCCGAAAGAACTTAGTCTACAGGTTAGAGTGAGGACCACAGAGGCAGACAGCTTCTGGGACAGGCGGGAGCCACAGAGCCGCTGAGGCAGCACCCTTTTGGGGCCGCAGACATCCGGCACCCTCCCAGTCGGAGGACAGTGACCTGCCCTGCAGGGAGCGCCATCTTGGCTCCGGGACTCCACCGAGCTTAGTCTCTACAGGTCAGAGTGGGGACCACGGGGGCAGACGGCTTCTGGGACAGGCGGGAGCCACAGAGCTGCTGAGGCAGCACCCTTTAGGGGCTGCAGACATCCGGCACCCTCCCAGTCGGGGGACAGTGACCTACCCTGCAGGGAACGCCATCTTGGCTCCGGGACTCCGCCGAGCTTAGTCTCTACAGGTCAGAGTGGGGACCACGGGGGCAGACGGCTTCTGGGACAGGCAGGAGCCACAGAGCCGCTGAGGCAGCACCCTTTTGGGGCCGCAGACTTCCGGCACCCTCCCAGCCGGAGGACAGAGACCTGCCCTGCAGAGAGTGCCATCTTGGCTCCGGGACTTGCCGAACTTAGTCTGTACAGGTCTGCTGACAGAGGATACTCAGAATCCCCAGAAGAACAACCTCTGAACAGAGACAACTATAACAACTCCAGAGATTACCAGATGGCGAGAGGTAAAGGTAAGAATCTTACTAACAGAAACCAAGACCACTCACCATCATCAGGACCCAGCACTCCCACTTCGCCCAGTCCAGGGCACCCCAACACACCTGAAAAACTAGACCTGGATTTAAAAGCATATCTCATGATGATGGTAGAGGACATCAAGAAGGACTTTAAAGAACTACAGGAGAACATGGCTAAAGAGTTACAAGTCCTTAAAGAAAAACAGGAAAACACAACCAAACTGGTAGAAGTCCTTAAAGAGAAACAGGAAAACACATCCAATCAGATGATGGAAATGAACAAAACCATACTAGACCTAAAAAGGGAAGTAGACACAATAAAGAAAACCCAAAATGAGGCAACACTGGAGATAGAAACCCTAGGAAAGAAATCTGGAACCATAGATGCAAGCATCAGCAACAGAATACAAGAGATGGAAGAGAGAATCTCAGGTGCAGAAGATTCCATAGAGAACATGGGCACAACAATCAAGGAAAATGGAAAATGCAAAAAGATCCTAACTCAAAACATCCAGGAAATACAGGACACAATGAGAAGACCAAACCTACGGATAATAGGAGTGGATGAGAATGAAGATTTTCAACTCAAAGGACCAGCAAACATCTTCAACAAAATTATAGAAGAAAACTTCCCAAATCTAAAGAAAGAGATGCCCATGAACATACAAGAAGCCTACAGAACTCCAAATAGGCTGGACCAGAAAAGAAATACCTCCCGACACATAATAATCAGAACAACAAATGCACTAAATAAAGATAGAATACTAAAAGCAGTAAGAGAAAAAGGCCAAGTAACATATAAAGGCAAGCCTATCAGAATTACACCAGATTTTTCACCAGAGACTATGAAAGCTAGAAGATCCTGGACAGATGTTATACAGACACTAAAAGAACACAAATTCCAGCCCAAGCTACTATACCCAGCCAAACTCTCAATTAACATAGATGGAGAAACCAAAGTATTCCACGACAAAGCCAAATTCACACATTATCTCTCCACGAATCCAGCCCTTCAAAGGATAATAACAGAAAAAAACCAATACAAGGACAGGAACCACGCCCTAGAAACAACAAGAAGGTAATCCCTCAACAAACCTAAAAGAAGACAGCCACAAGAACAGAATGCCAACTTTAACAACAAAAATAACAGGAAACAACAATTACTTTTCCTTAATATCTCTTAATATCAATGGACTCAACTCCCCGATAAAAAGACATAGACTAACAAACTGGCTACACAAACAAGACCCAACATTTTGCTGCTTACAAGAAACTCATCTCAGAGAAAAAGATAGACACTACCTCAGAATGAAAGGCTGGAAAACAATTTTCCAAGCAAATGGTTTGAAGAAACAAGCTGGAGTAGCCATTCTAATATCAGATAAGATTGACTTCCAACCCAAAGTCATCAAAAAAGACAGGGAGGGGCACTTCATACTCATCAAAGGTAAAATCCTCCAAGAGGAACTATCAATCCTGAATATCTATGCTCCAAATACAAAGGCAGCCTCATTCATTAAAGAAACTTTAGTAAATCTCAAAGCACACATTGCACCTCATACAATAATAGTGGGAGACTTCAACACACCACTTTCACCAATGGACAGATCATGGAAACAGAAACTAAACAGGGACACAGTGAAACTAACAGAAGTTATGGATCAAATGGATCTGGCAGATATCTACAGAACATTTTACCCTAAAACAAAAGGATACACCTTCTTCTCAGCACCTCATGGTACCTTCTCCAAAATTGACCACGTAATTGGGCACAAAACAGGACTCAACAGATACAAAAACATTGAAATTGTCCCATGCATCCTATCAGATCACCATGGACTAAGGCTGATCTTCAATAACAAAATAAATAATAGAAAGCCAACCTTCACGTGGAAACTGAACAACACTCTTCTCAATGATACCTTGGTCAAGGAAGGAATAAAGAAAGAAATTAAGGACTTTTTAGAGTTCAATGAAAATGAAGCCACAACATACCCAAACTTATGGGACGCAATGAAAGCATTTCTAAGAGGAAAACTCATAGCTCTGAGTGCCTCCAAAAGGAAACTAGAAAGAGCACACATTAGCAGCTTGACAACACACCTAAAAGCACTAGAACAAAAGGAAGCAAATTCACCCAAGAGGAGTAGACGGCAGGAAATAATCAAACTCAGGGGTGAAATCAACCAAGTGGAAACAAGAAAAACTATTCAAAGAATCAACCAATCAAGGAGCTGGTTCTTTGAGAAAATCAACAAGATAGATAAACCCTTAGCCAGACTCACTAGAGGGCACAGGGAAAGCATCCTAATTAACAAAATCAGAAATGAAAAAGGAGACATAACAACAGATCCTGAAGACATCCAAAACACCATCAGATCCTTCTACCAAAGGCTATACTCAACAAAACTGGAGAACCTGGATGAAATGGAGAAGTTCCTAGACAGATACCAGGTACCAAAGTTGAATCAAGATCAGGTTAATGATCTAAACAGCCCTATATCCCCCAAAGAAATAGAAGCAGTCATTAATAGTCTCCCAACCAAAAAAAGCCCAGGACCAGATGGGTTTAGTGCAGAGTTCTATCAGACCTTCAAAGAAGATCTAATCCCAGTTCTTCACAAACTATTCCACAAAATAGAAACAGAAGGTACTCTACCCAACTCATTCTATGAAGCCACAATTACTCTGATACCTAAACCACAAAAAGACCCAACAAAGATAGAAAACTTCAGACCAATATCCCTTATGAATATTGACGCAAAAATCCTCAATAAAATTCTTGCTAACCGAATCCAAGAACACATCAAAACAATCATCCATCCTGACCAAGTAGGTTTCATCCCAGGGATGCAGGGATGGTTCAATATACGGAAATCCATCAACGTAATCCAGTATATAAACAAACTCAAAGACAAAAACCACATGGTCATCTCGTTAGATGCAGAAAAAGCATTTGACAAGATCCAACACCCATTCATGATAAAAGTCTTGGAAAGATCAGGAATTCAAGGCCCATACCTAAACATGATAAAAGCAATCTACAGCAAACCAGTAGCCAACATCAAAGTAAATGGTCAGAAGCTTGAAGCAATCCCTCTAAAATCAGGGACTAGACAAGGCTGTCCACTTTCTCCATACCTATTCAACATTGTACTTGAAGTCCTAGCCAGAGCAATTCGACAACAAAAGGAGATCAAAGGGATACATATTGGAAAAGATGAAGTCAAAATATCACTTTTTGCAGATGATATGATAGTATATATAAGTGACCCTAAAAATTCCACCAGAGAACTCCTAAGCCTGATAAACAGCTTCGGTGAAGTAGCTGGATATAAAATTAACTCAAACAAATCAATGGCCTTTCTCTACACAAAGAATAAACAGGCTGAGAAAGAAATTAGGGAAACAACACCCTTCTCAATAGTCACAAATAATATAAAATATCTTGGCGTGACTCTAACTAAGGAAGTGAAAGATCTGTATAATAAAAACTTCAAGTCTCTGAAGAAAGAAATTATAGAAGATCTCAGAAGATGGAAAGATCTCCCATGCTCATGGATTGGCAGGATCAACATTGTAAAAATGGCTATCTTGCCAAAAGCAATCTACAGATTCAATGCAATCCCCATCAAAATTCCAACTCAATTCTTCAACGAATTAGAAAGTGCAATCTGCAAATTCATCTGGAATAACAAAAAACCTAGGATAGCAAAAACTCTTCTCAAGGATAAAAGAACCTCTGGTGGAATCACCATGCCGGACCTAAAGCTCTACTACAGAGCAATTGTGATAAAAACTGCATGGTACTGGTATAGTGACAGACAAATAGACCAATGGAATAGAATTGAAGACCCAGAAATGAACCCACACACCTACGGTCACTTGATCTTCGACAAGGGAGCTAAAAACATCCAGTGGAAGAAAGACAGCATATTCAACAAATGGTGCTGGCACAACTGGTTGTTAACATGTAGAAGAATGCGAATCGATCCATTCCTATCTCCTTGTACTAAGGTCAAGTCTAAGTGGATCAAGGAACTTCACATAAAACCAGAGACACTGAAACTTATAGAGGAGAAAGTGGGGAAAAGCCTTGAAGATATGGGCACAGGGGAAAAATTCCTGAATAGAACAGTAATGGCTTGTGCTGTAAGATCGAGAATTGACAAGTGGGACCTCATGAAACTACAAAGCTTCTGCAAGGCTAAAGACACCATCAATAAGACAAAAAAACCACCAACAGATTGGGAAAGGATCTTCACCTAACCTAAATCAGATAAGGGACTAATATCCAATATATATAAAGAACTCAAGAAGGTGGACTCCAGAAAGTCAAATAACCCCATTAAAAAATGGGGCTCAGAACTGAACAAAGAATTCTCGCCTGAGGAATACCGAATGGCAGAGAAACACCTGAAAAAATGTTCAACATCCTTAATCATCAGGGAAATGCAAATCAAAACAACCCTGAGATTCCACCTCACACCAGTCAGAATGGCTAAGATCAAAAATTCAGGTGACAGCAGTTGCTGGCGAGGATGTGGAGAAAGAGGAACACTCCTCCATTGTTGGTGGGATTGCAAGCTTGTACAACCACTCTGGAAATCAGTCTGGCGGTTCCTCAGAAAATTGGACATAGTACTACCGGAGGATCCAGCAATACCTCTCCTGGGCATATATCCAGAAGATGTCCCAACCGGTAAAAAGGACACATGTTCCACTATGTTCATAGCAGCCCTATTTATAATAGCCAGAAGCTGGAAAGAACCCAGATGTCCCTCAACAGAGGAATGGATACAGAAATTATGGTACATTTACACAATGGAGTACTACTCAGCTATTAAAAAGAATGAATTTATGAAATTCCTAGCCAAATGGATGGACCTGGAGGGCATCATCTTGAGTGAAGTAACACAATCACAAAAGAACTCACACAATATGTATTCACTGATAAGTGGATATTAGCCCAAAACTTAGGATACCCAAGATTTAAGATACAATTTGCTAAACGCATGAAACTCAAGAAGAATGAAGACCAAAGTGTGGACACTGTGCACCTTCTCAGAATTGGGAACAAAACACCCAGGGAAGGAGTTACAGAGACAAAGTTCGTAGTGGTGATGAAAGGATGGACCATTTAGAGACTGCCGTACCCAGGGATCCATCCCATAATCAACTTCTAAACGCTGACACCATTGCATACACTAGCAAGATTTTGCTGAAAGGACCCAAATATAGCTGTCTCTTGTGAGACGATGCTGGGGCCTAGCAAACACAGGAGTGGATGTTCACAGTCAGCTATTGGATGTATCACAGGGCTCCCAATGGAGAAGCTAGAGTAAGTACCCAAGGAGCTAAAGGGATCTGCAACCCTATTGTTGGAACAACATGATGTACTAACTAGAACCCCGGAGCTCTTGTCTCTAGCTGCATATGTATCGAAAGATGGCCTAGTCAGCCATCAATGGAAAGAGAGGCCCATTGGACTTGCAAACTTTATATGCCCCAATATAGGGGAATGCCAGGGCCAAAAGAATGGGAATGGGTGGGTAGGGAAGTGGGGGGCGCTATGGGGGACTTGTGGGATAGCATTGGAAATGTAATTGAGGAAAATATGTAATAAAAATATTAAAAAAAAAAAAAAAAGAAAGATGGCCTAGTCGGCCATCAATGGAAAGAGAGGCCCATTGGACTTGCAAACTTTATATGCCCCAATATAGGGGAATGCCAGGGCCAAAAGAATGGGAATGGGTGGGTAGGGAAGTGGGGGGCGCTATGGGGGACTTTTGGGATAGCATTGGAAATGTAATTGAGGAAAATATGTAATAAAAATATTAAAAATCAAAAAAAAAAAAAAAAAAAAAAAAAAAAAAAAAAAAAAAAAAAAAAAAAAAAAAAAAAAAAAAGAGATGGTTGGATGGAATTACCAACTATGCAAATGACTTAAACATCGGATTCCATTTTTATAGGTGTTTAAAGAATAAAATTAGAATTTTAAAAAAATGGTAATGTTCTTGGGTATATCAAAGATAGCCAAGATTCAGATTTAATAGTGTTGAGGGGTAACCAAGCTTGCCAGAAGCAGAAAGCTACAGCAAAAGAGACAGAGGTCTTGGGGTACAAGTTGCTGTCTTCTGTGAGAGGAGAATAGCCTCACTACTATACAGATGTGTCCGTGTCTTTATTGTTGAACCTCAATCGGGTCCCCTGAAAGCCCTGCAATATTTGGGGAGGCCTGACTTTCCAACAGCTTTAAGTTTTGCTATTTGTGCCCTCTCTTCTATTTGTTTGATACTATGGTAAAAGCATGAATGCATACAAATTGTCCACAAGAAATAATCAAGAAACTCTTTTCACAACCCATGCAGGCTTTCAGACTCCTTGGTTCAAGAGTCAAGTAAGATATTCTGTGGGAAATTGCCTTGAATGTAAAAGTGTGGACCGGAGGACCCCAGGTCCCAAGGTTCATCACTGGGAAAAATGAAAGTTTTGGCTTCTCACTCTATTTACATTATCACCATTTTCCAAAGTGCACTGATTCACTCACAAAGGCCAGTTTGCCAAGATCAAAGAATCTCTGTCCTTCATGGGTTCTTCATTAAAGTCCTAATGTCTCACCTCAGAATGTGGTAAGTGGAACTGCAGTATCCTATGCTAAATCACTTAGAATTTAAAAGTAGACCCTGAGCGAAGAAATGTGGACAATTTCTTCCATGCTGAGCAGAGTTTTATTCTTGAGTGTGGGATAACCAGACATGTTGTAACGTATGTCCCTGTATTCTCAACTGTTAATTGCCATGTTGCTGTGCCAGGCTAACAGGACATGCAAATGTTTGTCCTTTTGTAGCTTGCTCACCTGTCCCCAAATGAAGACAATCCACCCAGGGGAAGGTCATGTAAGCCCTCACTGCCAAGTGGATGAGTGAAGAGCATGGCTTTTTGTATAATAAAGACCTGGTGGCTAGATCTGGGCAGAAGGACCAACAGGCATGGATGTAGCCAGATGGACCAGGGACAGGAAAGGCACAGGGAAGAAGAGCAGTGTATTAGTCAGGGTTCTCTAGAGTCACAGAACTCATGGATAGTCTCTATATAGTAAAGGAATGTATTACTTACAGTCTACAGTCCAACTCCCAACAATGGTCAATAGCAGCTGTAGAATGGAAGTCCAAGGATCTAGCAGTTGCTCCGTCCCACTCGGCAAGCAGGCAAAGGAGAGTGAGTGAGCCTTCCTTCTTCCAATGTCCTTATATAGTCTCCAGCAAAAGGTGTAACCCAGATTAAAGGTGTGTGCCACCACACTTTTAATCCCAGATGACCTTGAATTCCAAGATCACCCTGACTTATTCTTCTGGAATCCGTAGCCACTATGCGTCAAGATCTCCATATCAAGATCCAGGTCAGAAACTCTTATCTCCCAAGCCTCCAGATTATGGTCACTGGTGAGCCATCCAATTCTGGATTGTAGTTCATTCCAGATATAATCAATTTGACAACCAGGAATAGCCACTACATGCGTTTAGAGCTACATAGAGAGAAACAACATCAGAAGTTGGGTTAAGTTAAATCTAGCTGAGCGGCTGCCCCAACAAACAGGACACAACTTTCTACAATATAGATGCCTCTGTGTCTTCATTTCTGAACGTAAACTGGGTCCCCAGAAAGCCCCACAATACTTGGGGATGCCTGACTTTCCAAACTAGTTGTCTGTGCTCCTGGGAGATACAGGCAGACATACTATGCTGAGAGACACTTCTCCCATATTTAGGAGATATTGTCACAGCTTCATTATCAGACTCATAGATATTCCAAATGTGAGCAAAGCTGCTCATGTGGTCTCTTACCAATGGGCTCAAAGCCCTGGCTCTTCAGCAATGCTGACATAGACATTGCCCTTGCTACACCTTCCCTAGCTTCCCAAGGATGGACTGAGAGGGGCCACTCAACAGGCTCCAAAGACAACCAGAGTTTAGTACTAAGTTTATTAACCAGGCCAGAGCCAAGTGAATGCATTGGCAACTTTGTTACTTTCGTACTGCTGTGAAGAGATACCAAGATCAATGCAACTCTTCCAAGAAGGCATTTGATTATCAGCTGGCTTACACCTTTGGAGGGTTAGTACATGTCGATCACGATAAGGGGAGCACCCCAGCAGGCATACAGGCATATGCTACAAAAGTACCCAGAGAGCCTACATCATATCTGGAGGCAGAGATCCAGAGACTGGGCCTGCTGTAGCTCTTGAAACCTCCTTCAATAAGGACACACTTCTAATCTTTATTTTATTATTTTTTTTAGTTACTTACTTATTTCATATATATGAGTACACTGTGGCTGCCTCCAGAAACACCAGAAGAGGGTATCAGATCCCACTACAGATGACTGTGAACCACCCTCTGGTTGCTGGGTATTGAACTTAGGACCTCTGGAAGAAGAGTCAGTGCTATTAACTGCTGAGCCATCTCTCCAGCCCTCTTCCAATCCTTTTTAAAGGGATCCAAATATATTGGCCTATAAGAGCCATTTTCATCCAGACCATCACAACTGGTGATTCCTAACTCAGAAAAAAAGATGTCTTTGTCTAGGGAAGAAGTTAAAATGAGGGTCATCAAAGTCACCTAGCAAGTAAAGAAATTTGATGCCAAGCCTGACAAACTGCTTTGATCCCCAAGCCTCTCATGGCAGAGAGAGAGAACTGACTCCTACAAGTTGTTCTCTGGTTGTGGTATTTATTCATATGTGCACACACACAGACAGACAGAAAGACAGACAGACAGACACACACACTGAGTCAGAATGATACATGCACACTAAATACAATCTAATAAGCATTTTTGAAAAGTATAAACCAGGTGTTTGCACCTACTGCCTTAAATTTCTGGTGATTGGAAAACATGAAGATGCTGCTCATGATTGAGGAATGCATGTAGGTTGGTCCCACAGTTCTTATCTTTATCCCACAGTTCGCATATTTTCGGGTCTCTAAGCTTAGGTTTGAAAGAACAAAAGGGAAACACACCACTGCACAATCAAAGCTGATAAATGGCTGTTAGAACAGAGCCTCAAAGGCAATATTTTTTTGTTGTTTTGTTTTTTTGTTTTTATTTTTTTATTTTTTGACAGGGTTTCTCTGTGTAGCCCTGGCTGTCCTGGAACTCACTCTGTAGACCAGACTAACCTTGAACTCAGTAATGAGACTGCCTCTGCCTCCCAAGTGCTGGGATTAAAGGAGTGTGCCCCCATGCTTGGTTCGATGGCAATTTTTGTCTCTGTTTCTTCTGTACAGATAAAGCTCTTAAATAATATATATCAAGTGTCTTACACAGGAAAAAAATCATAAGATGACAGACATCAAAGATGTAATGTCCAAACATAGGCTTGAATTTCCTTCATATACACAAATTTCTAAAATCTTTGGCATCTAAGTCTGTGTGTGGTTAGATGTTGGAAGTAGCTGTGTAGCTACACAGTCTGTGGTTTGTTCACTGATGCAGTAGTCATTCCCCCTCCAGTCTGAGACAAGGCACACTGTGAATGCTTGTCACCATGGCTCTTCTTTGTGAGGTACCTGTGATATGCAAGAGAGAATGCCTGCAAGGGTCCCACAGTGTTAAAAAGGAGAACAGTTAAAACACTGAGTACATAACAGTGGCCAGTTACTAGGATATGATAGATGTGTATGAGTAAGCCACTAAACCTTTGAAAAAAGACCTCCAAATGAAGCACTGCCTGCAGGTCCTATGAAACCTTGACTGGAAAACTGATTGTGACAGCTATTCCTGGTTGTCAACGTGACTACATCAGGAATGAACTACGATCCAGAAATGGAGGTCACACCTGTGATCCAGATCTTGAGGCTGGAAGACACAGGTTTCTGACCGGGATCTTAACAAAGAAGAGATCTTAAGGCTTAAAGGCCATAAAAATCTTTGGCTCAGGCAAGGTAGTACATGCCTTTAATCCGGGGAGACTCAGGAAAGTAGATCTCTAAATTCAAGGTCATCCTAGGACCAATCATGTTCCAGACACAGGGGTGGTAGTACACACCTTTAATCTGAGTCACACCTCAGCTGGAGGCTTGCATAAGAATATTGGAAGAAAAAGACTCAGTTTTCTTTGCCTGCTTGCATTTTCTTGCCAGCACATCTGTTGGAACCTACTTCTTCAGGTACCTAGCTTATACAGAAGACCAGCTGAAACAACTAGCCATATGGAACTGAACAACTGTTAGATTTTTGGACCCATTCACAGCTGCCCATTTTTGGGTGAGTTGGACTACAAACTGTAAGTCATTACAACAAATCCCCTCAATGTGGTGAGATAGTCTATAAGTCCTGGGACTCTAGAGGACCCTGACTAATACAATGATGCTCAATTACAAAACCCAGGATCACCTAAGTTACCTAAAACAGAATTTTTTAGGAAAACAGCTTTGCTCTATTCTCACAGCTTCTAAAAACAATAGGAATGTCAAGCTATCCATGGACAACATACCAAGTAAGATCTCCTGGAGTTCCCATGACAGGAGGATGGCTCTGTTTACTTCCCTGAATGACCCACTGTTAGATCTTAGCCACAAATACAACATGTAGAGGAAAATATGTTACTTACTATTTGGAATGAAAGAAAATCAGAAACAAAGGTCATCCCATAGATCTTCCCCACTCCACATGTTTCAAAATTAAGTTGTCTACAAAGGCCATATACGATTCATGGAATGTCTCACCCATTGGTGTCACAGTCTGTCTGCTATCCAACTTGCCTGTTTTTCCCAGGTAATTAAGAGGGGGCACTATACAGATTCTCACAGTCAACCACTGGACTGAGCCCAGGGACCCCGATGGAAGAGTTTGGTGAGGGACTGAAGGAGCTGAAGGGGATTGCAACCCCATAGGAAGAACAATATCAACTAACTGGACCACCTGGAGCTCCCAGGGACCTAACCACCTACCAAAGACTACACATGAATTTGTCCTTGGCTCCAGCTGCATAGGTAGCACAGGATGGCCTTGTCTGGCATCAATGGGAGGGGAGGCCCTTGTTCTGTGAATGTTCAATGCCCCAGCATAGGGGAATGCTAGCGTGGTGAGACAGGAGAGGGTAAGTTGGAAGCAACCTGTTAGAGGCAAAGGGGATGATGGGATGGGGGGGGGGGGCGGTTGAGGAGGGAAGACTGGAAAGGGGGACAACATTTGAAATATAAAAAAATGAAATAACCAATTTTTCTTTTTAAAAGAGAGGGTCACTGTGATAATAGGCAGGAAGTTGCAATGGCCACTGCAAAGTCCCTATTTACCAGGCTTGGGGGTTTATAGATGTAAATCAGGTGCCAACCCAAGTTTGTGCAACTGGTCTGTGAGCAGATAGATAACTTGTGAACTTTTGCTTGATTAGAACCATCAACACTCATACCTGAGAACATTTTGAATCTAATGAAATGATTTGAATGCCTCTAATTTTCTCTCAGTGTTCTAAGTCCCTACAGCAGTCCATCAAACCCCACAGAGAAAGTCATTACTCTTTTTTATATTCTAGGCAACACTTTGAAACTTCTAATGTCTCCTCTTAGTTTAGATGGTTTATTACCTTTCTCCAACTCATTGATTTGTTTCCCAAAATAAAATTGCTTTCATTTTCTAAGTTTTCATTCTTAAAAAGAAATGGCTTTGTTTTCCTGGTTAAACAATTAATGTATGTACGCCAAAGGTGCCATATGTGAAAAGTTACTAAATGTCTCATTTAAAAAAAATCACTTATTTATTTTTATTTTATTCACATTGGGATGTTTTTGCCTGCTTGTATATCTGTTTGAGGTTGTCAGATCTTAGAGTTACAGACAGTTGTGAGCTGCCATGTAGGTGCTAGGAATCGAACCAGGATCCTCTGGAAGAGCAGTGAATACTCTTAACTGCTGAGCCATCTCTCAGACCCTAAATATGTCACTTTTAACATACCAGACTCAAAAGTGTTTCAACACATGGTGGTAATTGTTAAAATTCTCCTTATCTACTCCAGACCCTTGAATTCAGTTTAAACTGAACTCTCTTCCTGTGAAAGCAACCTTAATCCAGTTCTTCACTGTTGCATGTGTCCCTGTCAGTGTCATTGTGTCGATGCCTCAGTGATGCCCTCCAGGGTTGCTGTTTTGGTTCAGTTTTCTGTTATTTGGCACTGGCTTCACTCCTTACACATCTGATTTATTCTTTTTTTAAAAGATTTATTTATTGATTATATGTAAGTACACTGTAGCTCTCTTCAGACACTCCAGAAGAGGGAGTCAGATTTCATTACGGATGGTTGTGAGCCACCAAGTGGTTGCTGGGATTTGAACTCTGAACCTTCAGAAGAGCAGTCGGGTGCTCTTATCCACTGAGCCATCTGACCAGCCCTCTGATTTATTCTTAAGTCAAGAAAGAGAGAATTAGTCTCTCCAGAGATGACCGTCCCAATTGTTATCTAATGTCAGGTGGGAGGCCTGAAATTATAAACATACAAGCAACACTACATAGTCTCATTGGGTTGTACGAATATATTAATGAGTATATATATATATATATATATATATATATATATATATATATGTGTGTGTGTGTGTGTGTGTGTCAAAAAATGGGGCAACCATTTAGAGAGAAAGGGTGGAAGAAGGAAAGGCCTGGCTGGAAAGGACATGGGGTGGTTTGGAGGAAGGAAATAAAAGAGGAGAAGTAATGTAATCACATAATAATTTTTTTTTTGTTTTAAAAAGTGAGAGAGGATCTGACTAGTAGGCCCCCACATATGTTGGAAGTGAAAGAACAAACTGGGAGCAGGGTGATAATCATCTTAGAGGCCTGTAACTGTTTACATTCAGTTCACTGAGTAGAAGACAAAGCAGCAAGTGAACACAGGGTCACAGAAAGGACCATGATGCAAGAGTGGGGCTTCAGTGAAGGGGTCAGTTGAATGTCTGTACAGGAAGCAAGTCTATCCTCATCACACCCCTCATCCCACATCATGAAGACAGTCTCAGAGGCTCCAAACAGCAGAAGATCAGAATTCAATCCTTTGAGAAGTAGAAAATAAAATGTTCTGGATACACATGCTACAAATTGTGGAAGGAATGAGAGGCCTGTGAAAGCAGGGGAGGGCTGGGATAATAGCTCAGTGGCTAAAACAGGAGGACCAGAGTTCAATCACAGAAGTCTTGCAAGGTCAGGAGGGTGGGACATCATTCTTGGAATTACACTTGGAACTACAGCCTCAGAAAGCAGAGGCAAGTGGTGTGGTCCCTAGGATAAACTGGCTAAGAAGACTAGTCACATCAGTGAGCCAGACCGTGCTTTTTTAAAAAAATTGTATATTTTCTTTATTTACATTTCAAATGTTACCCCATGTCTTAGTTAGGGTTTTACTGCTGTGAACAGACACCATGACCAAGGCAAGTCTTATAAAAACAACATTTAATTGGGGCTGGCTTACAGGTTCAGAGGTTCAGTCCATTATCATCAAGGCATCAAGGTGGGAGCATGGCAGTATCCAGGCAGGCATGGCACAGGAGGAGCTGAGAGTTCTGTCTTCATCCAAAGGCTACTAGTGGAAGACTGACTTCCAGACAACTAGGGTGAGGATCTTATACCCACACCCACAGTGACACACCCATTCCAACCAGGTCACACCTATTCCAACAAGGCCACACCTTCAGATGGTGCCACTCCCTGATCCAAGGATATACAAACCATCACATTCCACTCCCTGGTCCCCATAGACTTGTTCAAAAACATGAGTCTATGGGGGCCATACTTAAACATAGCATAATGCAAAATGCATTTAGTGCAACTTTCAAAGTCCTCATAGTCTATAGCAGTTGCAACAATGTTAAAAGTCCAAAGTTCAAGGTCTCTTCTGAGATTCATTCAACTTAATTAACTGTAATCCCCAAAGCAAGGCAGGAAACCAGCTGGGCAAACTCCAAACTCTGCATCTCCATGGCTGATGTCAAAGTGGTCTTCAGATCTCCACTCCTTTTTCATCTTTTTTGACTGCAACAAACTGCTTCCTCCTGGGCTGGTTCCACTCCCTGTTAGCAGCTTTCCTCAGCATGTATCCCATGGCTCTGGCATTTTTAACATCTTTGAGTCTCCAAGGCAATTTCAATGTTACGGCTTCTTGTTTCAGTGTCTGGGATTCCACTTGATCTTTTGGACTCCTCCTAAGGGCTGGCATCATTTCTCCAGCTCTGCCTTCTGTAGCACTCTATGCTCAGGTTGATCCACTCCACTAATGGCTGCTGTTCTTGGTGATCATCCCATGGTACTGACATCTCCAATACACTGGGGTGTTCCACTCCAACAAGGCTTCACCAATAGCCTCTCATAGGCTCTCTTCAGGGTGCCAGGCCTCAAATTCTTTGCATGACCCCTTCAGTCCTGGGCCATCAACTACAGCTGAGGCTTCAACTTCTCCATTGGCCTTCTCTGGCCTCTCACAGTGCTAAGCCTCAGCTTCTCTCCATGATCCCTTCATTCCTTCACGAGCAGTACCATCTGAGTGACTCTTACACATTACCAAGTCCAGCTGCAGCATGAAGTACAACCTTGGGTATCTCTGGAACCAGCTTCTTTGTGCTCCCAGAAAACAATTTCCAGAAGATTTCACCTCAGTAATGCTGGTCTCTTCTTAATCACTGCTAATTCCTTAGCTCCGGCTAACCAGCATCAATTTTCCCAGTGGTTCCTCCCATTCTTAACTCTAGAGCCAGAGCCACATGGCTGAAGCTGTCAAGTTCTGCTGCTTACAGGAACTAGAACATGATTCCATTGTACTATCACATTATCACTAGCTTTATGTTTTCTAAATCCTTCACTGCCTAAGCTTGGCTATCCTGGTTCTTGCTTTGTAGATTGACCTTGAATGTAGAGATTAGCATGCCTATCTCATGGGATTAAAGGTGTGTACCACCATGCTTGGATCTAATTAAGCTGGGTAGAATCTTGCCCCAAGGTACCACTCCCTTAATCTGTTATCTCCTAGAACACGAGATTTTGCTCTATTTCACTTCCTGGTACTCCTTTAGTACTCAAACCATACATTTTATATTTTTTTTTTCTAAGATTGCTATGCTTGTTCATACTTCTTTTTATAAGACTTAACCAGAGAACAAAGTCTCTGCTGGGCTTTTTTGAAACTTCTTTTGTCAATGCAACTAATGCAAGTCTCTTCACCTTAGCCTCAGGCAACCTTTTCAGACAAGAGTAAAAAGTAGCCACATTCTTCACCAAAATACCACAAAACCAGTCTTTATGCCACATTCTGAAATTCTTCTCCTTTGAAATCTCTTGGGCCAGGTCAACACAGTTCAAATCACTCCCAGCAACAAAGTCTTCTATATTCCTACTAGGATGACCCATTAAGCCCCATTTAAAGCATTCCACTACTTTCCAAATCCAAAGTCCCAAAATCCACATTCTTTCAAATAAAAGCATGGTCAGGCCTATCACAGCAATACCCCACTCCCAGTACCAACTTCTGTCTTAGTTAGGGTTTTACTGCTGTGAACAGACACCATGACCACGGCAAGTCTTATAAAAACATTTAATTGGGGCTGGCTTACAGGTTCAGAGGTTCAGTCCATTATCATCAAGGCATCAAGGTGGGAGCATGGCAGTATCCAGGCAGGCATGGCACAGGAGGAGCTGAGAGTTCTGTCTTCATCCAAAGGCTACTAGTGGAAGACTGACTTCCAGACAACTAGGGTGAGGATCTTATACCCACACCCACAGTGACACACCCATTCCAACCAGGTCACACCTATTCCAACAAGGCCACACCTTCAGATGGTGCCACTCCCTGATCCAAGGATATACAAACCATCACACCCCATTTCCCAGTTTCCCCCTAACCCATCCTTCCTCAACTTGATTATATGAGGGTGTTCCTCCACCCACCCACACACTCCAACCTCCCCACCCTGGATTTCCCTATACAGGGGCATCTATCCAGCATTCATAGGACCAAGAAACTCTCCCTCCATTGATTCCTGACAAGGCCATCCTCTACTATATATGCAGCTCAAGCCAAGTGTACTCCTATAGACTCCCGAGAATCAAATAACCCTATTATCAGAGCTAAACAAAGAGTTCTAAACTGAGGAATATTGAATGGCCTAGAAGCACCTAAAGACATCTTCAGCGTCCTTAGTCATCAGAGAAATGCAAGTCAAACTGAAAGACCCCGAGAGGAGCCCCTCGCTCAAGCCTCAGGACAATAGTGGACCGCCAAGATCTCATGAGAGACCAAACTTGATGTAAACCCCATGAGGCTTTATTTGGGAAAAGCCAGAGCTCTGAGTTTCCAGAGCTCATATCCCAGGCAGACTCATATCCCATGCAGGGGTAGAGGAGTCGACCACTAGGGGAAAGGGGTCCTAGTTTTTATAGACCCTCAGGGGGGAAGGAGAAGGGGGTAGTATGGGATTTCCAGATCTAAACAATGTCTATTTTCAAGAAATGGGTATGGGAGGTGTATAAGGAAAGCATCTGGAGCAGGTGTAGCAACTCAGGATTGGCCCAGCTGTGGTTGCTGGGGAGATTGTTCGACTCTTTCCCAGCAACCAATATCACAAACACCTGGAAGTGAGGTGCAGCACTGTGCACACACCTGGGTTGAAGGAACTGTCAAAACATTGGCAGACACAAGGGTTCAAGGAGTGGCCAGAGCATTGTGCACCTCTATTTTTCTAAATCAGTGAAGCTACTTCTGCTAACAATGAAAACTATTTTGCCAATTTCAGGGCTTCTGTGACCTTTTACATTCTGTCAGGATCTTTCAAAACCACCTTACACCAGTCAGAACTGCTAAAAGAAAAAAACTCAGGTGACATCAGATGATGACTGTGCTGTAATGAATGTAGAACTGTTACTGAGGATGGGTCCTAAAACAACACTTTTCCCTCCCCCTCACAAATATGCCTGTTTGGATGTGTCACCCTTATGGAAAATGGGGACAGAGATTTTATAATTGAAGCAAGGTAAATGAAAAAAATCTATATATTAACTTGTAGGCCATCTCAGCTCTCCATTCTTCCTGCATTTTGAAAACCACGAAAAGGTAACCTCTGCCAAAGGAGAAGATGCTCCTACTGTAGAGGAAGAGCTGCCCAGCTAAACATCTCACAGGTGAATATTGCATATTTCTTACATCTCCTCCTGACCTTGCATGACTTCTGGGAATGAACTCTGGTCCTCCTGTTTTAGCCACTGAGCTATTTCCCCAGCCCTCCCCCTGCTTTCACAGGACTCTCATTCCTTCCATAATTTGTAGGCCCTGTATCCAGAACCTTTTATATTCTACTTCTCAATGGTTGAATTCTGATCTTCTGCTGTGTGGAGCCTCTGAGACTGTCTTGGTGACATGGGATGAGGGGTGTGATGAGGATAGACTTGCTTCCTGTATAGACATTCAACTGACCCCTTTGCTCAAGCCCCACTTTTGTTTTTTGTTTTTGTTTTGTTTTTTAATTTTTAATATTCTTTATTACGTATTTTCCTCAATAACATTTCCAATGCTATCCCAAAATTCCCCCATTCCCCCACACACACTTCCCTACCCACCTATTCCCATTCTTTTCGCCCTGGCATTCCCCTGTATTGGGGCATATAAAGTTTGCAAGTCCAATGGGCCTCTCTTTCCAGTGATGGCCGACTAGGCCATCTTTCGATACATATTTAATCCTGGACACATCTGAATTTGTTAAAGAGGTAGGTCCTATGCTGTGCTCTTAATACAAAAGTAAACTAAGGAATATTATTTTTTATGTTCTTATTTTTAATTGGGTATTTATTTCATTTACATTTCCAATACTATCCCAAAATCCCTCACATGCTCCCCAACCCACCCACTCCCAATTCTTGGCCATGTCATTCCCCTGTACTGAGGCATATAAAGTTTGCACGACCAAATGGTTCTGGATACAGGGGCTACAAATTGAGAGTCCTGTGAAAGCAGGGGAAGGGGTGGGGAAATAGCGTAGTGGCTAAAACAGGAGGACCAGAGTTCAATCCCAGAAGTCACCCAAGGTCAGGAGGGTGGGACATCAATCTTTGAATTATACTTGGAATTCCAGCCTCAGAAAGCAGAGGCAAGTGGTGTGGTCCCTAGGATAATCTGGCTAAGAAGACTAGTCACATCAGTGAGCCAGACCGTGCTTTTTTTAAAAATTGTATATTTTCTTTATTTACATTTCAAATGTTACCCCCTTCCCCAGTTTCCCCCTATCCTGTCCTCCCTCCCCCTGATTCTATGAGGGTGTTCCTCCTCCCACCCACTCCAACCTCCCCGCCCTGGATTTCCCTGTACAGGGGCATCTATCCAGCCTTCATAGGACCAAGAACCTCTCCTTCCATTGATGCATGACAAGGCCATCCTCTGCTACATATGCAGCTTGAGCCAAGTGTATTCCTCAAGACTCAGGAGAATCAAATAACCCTATTAACAGAGCTTATCAAAGAGTTCTCAACTGAGGAATATTGAATGGCCAAGAAGCACCTAAAGAAATGTTCAGCATCTTTAGTCATCAGGGAAATGCAAATCAAACTGAAAGCCCCTGAGAGAAGCCCCTCGCTCAGGCCTCAGGACCTTAGCAGACCCCCAAGAACTCATGCGAGACCAAGCTGATGGAAACCACATGAGGCTTTATTGGGGAAAGCCAGAGCTCTGGGGATGACTCATATCCCATGCAGGAGTAGAGTAGTCAACCACGAGGGGAAAGGGGCCCCAGTATTTATATGCCCTCAAGGGGAATAAAAAAATGCGGACGTAGGGGATTTCCAGATCTAAACAATGTCTAATCTCAAGAAATGGATATGGGAGGGGTACAAGGAAAGTGTCTGGTGCAGGTGTAGCAATGCAGGATTGGCCGAATGTGGTTGCTGGGGAGATTTTTCGACTCTTTCCCAGCAACCAATATCAGAAACACCTGGCAGTGAGGTGCAGTAGTGGGCACACACCTGGGTTCAAGGATCGGTCAAAACATTTCCAGACACAAGGGTTCAAGGAGTGGCCAGAGTATTGTGCACCTCTATTTTTCAAAATCAGTGTAGCTACTTCTGCTCACAAGGAAATCTGCCAATTTCAGGGCTTCTGTGACCTCTAGTTTTATGTCAGGATCTTTAAAAACCACCTCACACCAGTCAGAATGGCTAAAAGAAAACAACTCAGGTGACAGCACATGTAGACCATGCTGTAAAGAATAACAAACTGTCCCTGAGGATGGGCCCAAACACCACAATCTGTCCTCCCCCACACAAATATGCCTGTTTGGATGTGTCACCCTTATGGAAAATGGGGACAGAGATTTTATAAATGAAGCAAGGTAAATGAAAAAAAAATCTATATATTAACTTGTAGGCCATCTCAGCTCTCCTTTCTTCCTGAACTTTGAAAACCATGAAAAGGTAACCTCTGCCAAAGGAGAAGATGCTCCTACTGTAGAGGAAGAGCTCCCCAGCTGACCATCTCACAGGTGAATATTGACTATTTCTGACATCCACAGTAAGATATCTTGACGGCATTGCTATCATCCTATGTGATGGTCTGCCACTTATGTGCCCATGCCCACTGAACCACCTCAGTGAGTATCAAGACAAACAATGAAGATGTATAAGGAAGCTGATGAAAGAACAAAACCAGGAAATACAGAGACAGCTCAGGGAACAAAGATATGGACCTGTGGAAAAATAACTGCCTCAAAGAGAGAAAGAAAAACAAGGCATCATAAAACAAAAACAAAATGCTTAGGGCCAAAAGAATTAATTTTGGAAAACAAACAAACCAGAATTTCACACACAAAAAGAAATCAAAAAGGGAAACTACCATAGTTAGACTCAGTCTCTTGCTCTAAAACCACAAGATTCTTAAAAGTTTGATCGAGGTAAATTATTGTAAAAGGTAACTCTGTTTTGTCATGGTTTATCAATGCTGACTTAACTTATGACGTAAGTGGAAGTAAAACTCATGTCCTGGGACAAATGTGATAAGGTTTATGTTTTAGAACAATATGAATCTATTCCTGCCGTAGTGGCTAGTTTTGTGTGTCAATGACACAAGCTGGGAGTATCACGGAAAAAGCGCCTCCCTTGAGGAAATGCCTCCATGAAATCCAACTGAAAGGCATTTCCCCAATTAGTGATTGAGGAGGGTGGGCAAGGAGACCCTCCTCCTAACTGCCCTTCTGTTTGCCTTCAGAACTTTCAGCTTCTCCTGCATCATGCCTGTCTGTATGCTGCCATGCTACTGCCATGATGATAATGGATTGAACCTCTGAACCTGTAAGCCAGACTCAATGAAACATTGTCTTTTATAAGAGTTGCCTTGGTCAAGATGTATGTTCCCCAGAAGTAAAACCCTAACTGAGACACCTATTGGGTTCTGTATAAATAAAAAATACTCTGACTGGTAGTCAGCCAAGTTGTTCGGTTTCTTCCAACCCCTTTTGCCCAATTCCCAACCCTCACTGGACCCTGTCCGTGATGCCATATCTCCTCTGTGCACTCTGTCCATGGTAGGATTGCCTGGCAGCTTTTAACTGTCAGCTGTTGTTAACTCTGCTTTTGGTGTCAAAACCTCGGAACCATCCTCTAACCAACCATGAAAAGGATTTCCCACCTATGCTTCCTTTTTTTGTTTCTTTGAAGCAGTGAGGTTCCAGTCCACTTGTGTCAGCTTTTGTACATGGTGTGCATTCACCTTCTTGATTTTTTTCCGCAGTGGCAGTCCACTCTTCTCTACACCATCAGTTTAAGAGTCTGTCCTTTGGTAATCTAGTTCTGTACTTAACAATAGCAAGTACCAGTAACCCCTCTTGGTTCAGGCAGCTGCTTCGTTGCCAACATGTGTAAGGGTCTCCTAAAGATAAGTAGGGACAAGAGATAACGCAGTTGAAAATAAATGGAAATTGACAAGACACTCCTTTACAGGGGCGTATGAATGGCCAACAGGGATACTGCCAATATCACTAAACAGTAAGGAAATGCTGTTAATGAGTACAAATATGTATATATATGTGTATATATGTATATGTATATATATATATATATATATATATATATATATATATATGAATAATTGTCAAAAAATGGGGCAACCATTTAGAGAGAAAGTGGAGGAAGGGGGAA
This sequence comes from Mus caroli, assembly GCF_978045245.1. Classification (NCBI taxonomy): domain Eukaryota; kingdom Metazoa; phylum Chordata; class Mammalia; order Rodentia; family Muridae; genus Mus; species Mus caroli. The sequence goes on along the minus strand of NW_028227270.1, from coordinate 53,104,796 downwards.
AGGACTGGCTGGAAAGAACATGGGGTGTTTTGGAGGAAAGAAATGAAAGAGGAGAAGTAATGTAATCACATCCTATTTTTTTTTTATTTTAAAAAAGTGAGACAGGATCTGACTAGGAGGCACCCACATATGTTGGAAATGAAAGAACAAACTGGGAGCAGGGTGATAATCAGTTTAGAGGCCTATAACTGCTTACATTCATTTCACTCAGTGGAAGACAAAGCAGCAAGTGGCCACAGGGTCATAGAAAGTCCCAGGAAGCAAGAGTGGGGCTTCAGCGAAGGGGTCAGTTGAATATCTGTACAGGAAGCAAATCTATCCTCATCACACCCCTCATCCCTTGTTACCAAGTCTGCTCAGAGGCTCCAAACAGCAGAAGATCAGAATTCAATCCTTTGAGAAGTGGACCATAAAAGATTCTGTATACAGGGGCTACAATTTATGGAAGGAATGAGAGTCCTGTGAAAGCAGGGGGAGGGCTGGGGAAATAGCTCAGTGGCTAAAACAAGGGGACCAGAGTTTAATCCCAGAAGTCACACAAGGTCAGGAGGATCACTCTTGGAATTACACTTTGAATTCCAGCCTCAGAAAGCAGAGGCAAGTGGTGTGGTCCCTAGGATAAGCTGGCTAAGAAGACTAGTCACATCAGTGAATCAGACTGTGCTTTTTTTTTAATTGTATATTTTCTTTATTTATATTTCATATGTTACCCCCTTTCCCGGTTTGCCCATATCCCATCCTCACTCCCCCTGATTCAATGAGGGTGTTCCTCCACCCGCACTCTCACTCCAACCTCCCTGCCCTGGATTTCCCTATACAGGGGCATCTACCCAACCTTCATAGGACCAAAAACCTCTCCTTTCATTTATGCTTGACAAGGTAATCCTCTGCTACATATGCAGCTCTAGCCGAGTGTACTCCTCAAGACTCCCGAGAATCAAATAACCCTAATAACAGAGGAAAACAAAGAATTCTCAACTGAGGAATAATGAATTGCCAAGAAGCACCTAAATAAATGTTCAGCATCCTTAGTCATCAGGGAAATGCAAATCAAACTGAAAGACCCCAAGAGGAGCCCCTCACTCAGGCCTCAGGACATTATTGGAACCCCAAGAACTCACGAGAATCCAAGATTGATGGAAAGCACATGAGGTTTTATTTGGGGAAAGCCAGAGCTCTGTGGAAGATTCATATTCCATGCAGGGGTAGAGGTGTCAACCACGAGGGGAAAGGGGTCCCAGATTTTATAAGCCCTCAGAGGGGATGACAAAACTTGTGAGTAGGGGATTTCCACATCTAAACAATATCTATTCTCAAGAAATGGGTATGGGAGGGGTCCAAGGAAAAAGTCTGGTGCAGGTGTAGCAACTCAGCATTGGCCCGGCTGTGGTTGATATGGAGATTTTTCAACTCTTTTCCAGCATCCAATATCACAGATATCTGGCAGTGAGGTGCAGCACTGGGCACACACCTGGGTTCAAGGATCAGTCAAAACATTGGCAGACACACGGGTTCAAGGAGTGGCCAGAGTATTGTGCACCTCTATTTTTCTAAATCAGTGTAGCTACTTCTGCTAACAATGAAATCTATTTTACCAATCAGGGCTGCTGTGACGTTTTGCATTCTGTCAGGATCTTTAAAAACCACCTCACACCAGTCAGAATGGCTAAAAGGAAAAAACTCAGGTGACAGCAGATGCAGACCGTGCTGTAAAGACTGACAAACTGTCCCTGAGGATGGGTCCAAACACCACACTCTGCCCTCCCCAACACAAATATGCCTGTTTGGATGTGTCACCCTTATGGAAAATGGGGACAGAGATTTTATAAGTGAAGCAAGGTAAATGAAAAAATCTATATATTAACTTGTAGGCCATCTCAGCTCTCCATTCTTCCTGCACTTTGAAAACCATGAAAAGGTAACCTCTGCTGAAGGAGAAGATGCTCCTACTGTAGATGAAGAGATCCCCAGCTAAACATCTCACAGATGAATATTGGATATTTCTTACTTCCACAGTAAGATATCTTGACGGCATTGCTATCATCCTATGAGATGGTCTGCCACTTATGTGCCCATGCACACTGAACCACCTCAGTGAGTATCAAGACAAACAATTAAGATGTATAAGGAAGCTGATGAAAGAACAAAACCAGGAAATACAGAGACATCTCAGGGAACAAAGATATGGTCCTGCAGAAGAATACCTGCCTCAGAGAGAGAGAGAGGGAAACACAAGGCATCATAAAAGAAAAACAAAATGCTTAGGGCCAAAAGAATTAATTTTGGAAAAGAAACAAACCAGAATTTCACACACAAAAAAAAATCAAAAAGGGAAACTACCATAAATAGACTCAGTCTAGTGCTCTAAAAGCACAAGATTCTTAAAAAAAAAAAAATTAGGGTTGATCGGAATAAATTATTGTAAAAGATAACTCTGTTTTGTCATGGTTTATCCATAATGACTAAACTTATAACTTAAGAGGATGTTAAAACTCATGTCCTGGGACAAAAGTGATATGGTTTATGTTTTAAAACAATATGAATCTATCCCTGCCGTAGTGGCTACTTTTGTTTGTCAATGACACAAGCTGGGAGTATCTCGGAAAAAGAGCCTCCCTTGAAGAAATGCCTCCATGAAATCCAACTGCAAGGCATTTTCTCAATTAGTGATTGAGGAGGGTGGGCAAGGAGACCCTCCTACTAGCTGCCCTTCTGTTTGCCTTCAGAATTTTCAGCTCCCCCTGCATCATGCCTGTCTGTATGCTGCCATGGTACTGCCATGATGATAGTGGATTGAACCTCTAAACTTGTAAGACAGACTCAATGAAACATTGTCCTTTATAAGAGTTGCCTTGGTCATGAAGTATGTTCGCAGCAGTAAAATCCTAACTGAGACACCTATTGGGTTCTGTATAAATAAAGAAGTACTCTGCCTGCTAGTCATTCAAATTGTATGGTTTTCCCAACCCCTTTCCCCCAATTCCCAACCTTCACCCTGAATGGTCCTGGCAGAATGTAAAAGGTGCTCCCTCTGAATCTCTTGAGCACGAGGTTGAGGAGGGGTCTCCCTCTGAGTCTCTTGAGCACGAAGTTCTTGAGGGTGTTCCCTCTGAGTCTCCTGAGCACCAGGTTGTGGAGGGGGCTCCATCTGAGTCTCTTGAGCACAAAGTTCTTGAGGGTGCTCCCTTTGAGTCTCCTGAACACAAGGTTGTGGAGAGAGCTCCCTGAGTTTCCTGAGCATGAGCCTGTGGAGGGTGCTCCCTCTGAGTCTCCTGAGCACGAGTTCCTGGAGGGTGCTCCCTCTGAATCTCTTGAGCATGAAGTCCTGGAGGGCGCTCCCTCTGTGTATCTTGAGAACGAAGTTCTTGAGGCTGCTCCGTCTGAGTCTCTTGATCACGAGGTCCTTGATGGTGCTCCCTCTGAATCTCTTGAGCATGAGGTTGCGGAGGGTGCTCCCTCTGAGTCTCCTGAACACGAGATTGTGGAGGGTGCCCCTTCTCTGCCCATTCTCAGTCCAACTTTTCCCAAGCATTTTACAAATGGTCCACTGAGCAAATGAAACCATTGGGCAGGAAATGCAACTGCAAGTTTCAAGTCAACAAAGAAGGTGAAAAACTAAAAAGTTTGGCCAAAACAGTGCTCAGTTAAGAATAATTTAAAGACATTTAATGTAAGTAACTTAAATGTTGATGCGCTTATTAAAAAATTCAAAAAGTTAAGTAATTAAAATGAAAGGGTATAATTGGGAAGTCATACAGATCAGTACAAAGAATAAAACTTGTAGGGTAAGTCTATGCTAATTAGCTGTGGTTCTGAGGTTTGTTACCTGTAGAATTCTTTGTCTTTAAAGGTTAAGAGTGCTTTGTTCTCTTCTGCTGTGATGGGCCTCTGGTCACTGCAAGGATGACATTAGAGATGGTAGGATGGAATTACCCAACTATGCAAATGACTTAAACATCGGATTCCACTTTTGTAGGTGCTTAAAGAATAAAATTAGAATTTTTAAAAAATGCTACTGTTCTTGGTTATATCAAAGATAGCCAAGAATCAGATTTAATAGTGTTGAGGGCTAACCATGCTTGGCAGAAGGAGAGAGCTACAGCAAAAGAGACAGAGATCCTGGCAGACAAGTTAGTGTCTTCTGTGACAAGACTACAGCCTATACAGATGTGTCTGTGTCTTTATTTTGAACCTCAATCGGGTCCCCTGAAAGCCCTGCAATATTTGGGGAGGCCTTACTTTCCAACAGCTTCAAGTCTTGCTATTTGTGCCCTCTTTTCTTTCCTTTGATACTCTTTTCACAACCCAGGCAGGCTTTCAGATTCCTTGGCTCAGGAGTAAAGTAACACATTCTGTGAGAAATTGCCTTGAACATAAAAGTGTGGGCAGAGGACTCCAGGTCCCAAGGTTCATCACTGGAAAAAATGAGACACTGAATGTTTTAGCTTCTCACTCAGTTTACATTATCACCATTTTCCAAAGTGCACTGATTCACTCACAAAGGCCAGGTGGCCAAGAACAAAATATCTCTGTCCTTCATAGGCTCATCATCATAGTCCTGAACACTCACATCAGAAAGTGGTAAGTGGAACTGTGGAATGCCATGTTAACTCACTTAGAATTTAGAAATATACCCTGAGCGAAGAAATGTGGGCAATTTCTTCCAGGCTGAGCACAGTTATGATTCTTGAGTGTGGGATAACCATACACGTTGTACCGTATGTCCCTGTATTCTCAATTGTTAATTGCCATGTTGGCTGTTCCAGGCTAGCAAGATATGCAAATATTTTTCCATTTGTCCTTTCCTCACCTGTTCCCCAAGGGAACACACGCCACCCTGGGGAAGGTCATGTAAGCCCACACTGCCTAGTGGAAGAGTGAAGAGCATGGCTTTTTGTATAATAAAGACCTGGTGGCTAGAGCTGGGCAGAAGGACTAACAGGCAGGGATGTTGCAGGATGGAAGTACCGACATGAAAGGCACAGGGAGGAAGAGCAGTGTATTAGTCAGGGTTTCTAGTGTCACAGAACTTGTGGATAGTCTCTATATAGTAAAGGAATTTATTACTTACAGTCTGCAGACCAACTCCCAACAATGGACAGTAGCAGCTGTGAATGGAAGTCCAAGGATCTAGCAGTAGCTCAGTCTCACACCAAGCAGGCAAAGGAGAGAGTGTGAGCCTTCCTTCTTCCAATGTCCTTATATAGTCTACAGCAAAAGGTGTAACCCAGATTAAAGGTGTGTGCCAGATGACCTTGACCTTGGAGATCACCCTGACTTAATCTACTGGAATCCATAGCCACTATGCATTAAGATCTTCATGTCAAGATCCAGGTTAGAAACTTTTATCTCCCAAGACTCCAGATTACTGTCATAGGTGAGCCATCCAATTCTGGATTGTAGTTTATTCCAGATATAGTCAATTGGACAACCAGGAATAGCCAATACATGCATTCAGAGCCACATGGAAACAACAGCAGAAGTTGGGTTGAGTTGAAATCTACCTGAGCGGCTGCCCCAGCAAACAGGACAACAGCCTTCGACTATACAGATGTCTCTGTGTCTTTATTACTGAACCTAAACCGGGTCTGCAGAAAGCCCCACAATGCTTGGGGAGGCCTGGCTTTCCAAACTAGTTGTATGTGCTCCTGGTAGGTGCAGGCAGACATACTATGGTTCTTCCATATTTAGGAGATATTGTCACAGCTTCATTATCAGACTCATAGATATTCCAAATGTGAGCAAAGCTGCTCATGTGGTCTCTTTCAAACGGCCTGAAGCCCTGGCCCTTCAGCAATGCTGACAGAGACATTTGCCTTTGCTACACCTTCCCTAGCTTTCCAAGGATGGCCTGAGAGGGGCCACTCAACCAGCTCAAAACACAACCAGAGTTTAGTACAAAGTTTATTAACCCGGCCAGGGCCAAGTGAATGCATTGGCAACTTCGTTACTTTCCTACTGCTGTGAAGAGATACCAAGACCAATGCAACTCTTACAAGAAGGCTTTTGATTTTCAGCTGGCTTACACCTTTGGTGGGTTAATACATGGCAATCAGGGTAGGGGGAGCACCACCTCAGGCAGACAGGCTCATGCTACAACAGTACCCAGAGAGCCTACATCTTATCTGGAGGCAGAGACCCACAGAGACTTCTGTGAGCTCTTGAAACCTCCTTCAATAAGGATACTCTTCTAATCTTTTTTTTTTATTACTTACTTATTTCATATATATGAGTACACTGTGGCTGCCTCCAGAAACACCAGAAGAGGGCATCAGATCCCACTACAGATGACTGTGAGCCATCCTGTGGTTGTAGGGAATTGAACTTAGGGCCTCTGGAAGAACAGTCAGTGCTCTTAACTGCTGAGCCATCTCTCCAGCCTTCATCCAGTCCTTTTTAAAAGCATCCAAATGTATTGGCCTATAAAAGCCGTTTTCATTCAGACCATCACAACTGGTAATTCCTATCTTGGCAAAGAAGATGTCTTTGTCTAGTGAAGAAGTTAAAATGAGTGTCATCAAATTCCCCTAGCATGTAAAGACATTTGATGCCAAACCTGACAAACTGCTTTGATCCCCAAGACTCACATGGCAGAGAGAGAGAGAGAACTGACTCCTACAAATTGGTCTCTTGTTTTGGTATGTATTCATGAGTGCATAGATGACAGACAGATAGACAGAAGGACAGACAGACAGACAGACACACACACACACATACTTAGACAGAGTTACATGCACACTAAATACAATCCAATAAGCATTTTTTAAATGTTAAAACCAGGTGTTTGCATCTACTGTTTAAATTTCCTGTGATTGGAAAACATGAATATTCTGCTCATGATCGAGGAATGCAAGTCTGTGGGTCCCACAGTTCTTATCTTTATCCCACAGTTCCCAGAATGTAGGCCCTGTAAGCTTAGGTTTTAAAGAACAAAAGGGAAGCATACCACAGCACAATCAAAGCTGATAAACGGCTGTTAGAACAGAGCCTCAAAGGCAATATTTTGTTTTCTTTTGTGTTTTGTTTTTTCCAGGCAGGGTTTTTCTGTGTAGCTTTGGCTGTCCTGGAACTCACTCTGTAGACCAGGCTGGCCTTGAACTCAGAAATGCGACTGTCTCTGCCTCCCAAGTGCTGGGATTAAAGGCATGTGCCACCATGCCTGGCTCAAAAGCAATTTTTGTCTCTGTTTCTTCCGTACAGATAAACCTCCTAAATAATTTATATCAACTGCCTTACACAGGAAAAAAATCATAAGATGACAGACATCAAAGATGTAATGTCAAAACATAGGATTTAATTTCCTAATATACACAAATTTTTAAAATCTTTGGCATTTAAGTTTGTGTGTGCTTAGATGTTAGAAGTAGCTCTCTAGCAACACAGTCTGTGGTTTGTTCATTGATGTAGCGAGATGCAGTCAGGACCCCTCCAGTCTGATACAAAGCACACTGTGAATGCTTGTCACCAGGGCTCTTCTTTGTGAGGTGCCTGCAATATGCAAGAGAGAATGCCTGCATGCATCCCACAGTGAGAAAGGAGATCAGTTAAAACGCTGAGCACATTGTGGTGGTCCTTTACTAAGATATGATAGATGGATATGATTAAGCCATTAAACTTTTGAGAAAAGACCTCCAAATGGAGCACTAGGTGCAGGTCCTGTGAAAGCCTGACTGGAAAACTGACTGTGACAGCTATTCCTGGTTGTCAACATGACTACATCAAGAATTAACTACAATTTAGAAATGGAGGTCACAACTGTGATCCAGATCTTGAGGCTGGAAGACACAGGCTTCTGACAGGGATCTTGACAAAGAAGAGATCATAAGGCTTAAAGGCCATAAAAATCTTAGGCTCAGGCAAGGTAGTACATGCCTTTAATCTTGGGAGACTTGGGCAAGTAGATCTCTGAGTTCAAGGTCATCCTAGGACCAATCATGTTCCAGACCCAGGGGTGGTAGTACACACCTTTAATCTGAGTCACACCTTCTGATGGAGGCTTTCCAAAGGATATTGGAAGAAAAAGACTGTTTTCTTTGCCTGCTTGCATTTACTTGCCAGCACATCTGTTGGAACCAACTTCTTCAGGATCCCAGCTTATACAGAAGACCAGCTGAAACAACTACCCACATGGAACTGAACAACTGTTAGATTTTTTTAACCCATTCACTGCTGCCCATTGTTGGGTGAGTAGGACTACAAACTGAAAGTCATTACAACAAATCTCCTCAATATATATATAGAATTTATAAGTCACGTGACTCTAGAGAACCCTGACTAATACAATGATGCCTGCTTACAAAACACAGGATCACCTAAGTGACCCAAAACAGAAATTTTTAGAAAAATACCTTTGATCTATTCTGATAGCTTCCAAAAACAAGTTGAATGTCAAGATATTAATGGATAACATACCAAGCAAGACGTCCCGAAGTTCCCAGGACAGGAGGATGGCTCTGTTTACTTCCCTGAATGACCCACTGTTAGATCTTAGCCCCAAATACACCATGTAGAGGAAAAGATGTTACTATTTGGAATGAATGAAAATCAGAAACAAAGAACATCCCATAGATCTTCCCTACTCCTCATGTTTCAAAATTAAGTTTTCTATGAAACCAATATAGGATTCATGGGATGCCTCACCCATTTGTGTCACAGCCTGTCAGCTATCCAACTTTTTGTTGGTCAGAGGCTATTATGAGGGGGCACTATACAGATACTCACAGCCAACCATTGGGCTGAGCACAGGGACCCCAATGGAAGAGTTTGGGGAGGGACTGAAGGAGTTGAAGGGGATTACAACCCCAACAGAAGAACAATACCAACTGACTGGACCCACTGGAGTTCCAGGGACTAAACCACCAACCAAAGACCGCACATGGTTGGGTCCATGGCTCCAGCTGCATATGTAGCACAGGATGGCCTTATCTGGCATCAATGGGAGGAGAGGCCCTTGTTCTCTGAAGGTTCAATGCCCCAGCATAGGGGAGTGCTAGGGGGGTGAGGCAGGAGAGGGTAAGTTGGGAAGCAACCTCTTAGAGGCAAAGGGGATGATGGGATGGTTGTTTGAGGAGGGGAGACCGGAAAGGGGGACAACATTTAAAATGTAAACAAATGAAATAACCAATATTTCTTTTTAAAGAGAGGGTAACTGTGATAATGTGCAGGAAGTTGCTTCTTGGCCACTGCAAACTCCCAGTTAACTAGGGTTGGGGGTTTATGGATGTAAATCAGTTGCCAATGCACGTTTGTGCGACTGGTCTGTGAGCAGATAACTTGTGTACTTTTTCCTGATTAGAACGATCAACACTCAGACCTGAAAATATTTTGAATCTAAAGAAATGATTTGAATGCCTCTAATTTACTCAGAGTGTTATAAATCCCTACAGCATGTCCATTAAACCCCACAAAGAAAATCATTGCTCTTTTTTATATTCTAGGCAACTCTTTGAAACTTCTAATGTCTTCTCTTAGTTTTGACGGTTTATTACCTTTCTCCAACTCATCGATTTGCTTCCCAAAATAACATTGCTTTTATTTTCTAAGTTTTCATTTTTAAAAAGAAATTATTTTGTTTTTCTGATTAAACAATTAATGGATGTACGCCCAAATGTGCCACATGTGAAGAGTTACTAAATATCTCCCTTAAAAAAATAACTTATTTTTTTTATTTTATGCACATTGGTATATTTTTGCCTGTATGTATGTCTGCATGAGGTTGTCAGATCTTAGAGTTAGAGACAGTTGTGAGGTGCCTTGTCCGGGCTGGGAATCCAGGCTCCTCTGGAAGAGCAGTCAATACTCTTAACCACTGAGCCATCTCTTCGGCCCCTAAATATCTCACTTTTAACATACTCAGACTCATAAGTGTTTTACCACATGACGATAATATAAAAATTACCCTCATGCACTCAAGACACTTGAACTCAGTTTACACTGCACTCTCTTCCTGTGAAAGCAACCTTAACCCAGTTCTTTACTGTTGCTTGTGTCTTTGTCAGAGTCATGGTGTCGATTTTACAGTGATGGCCTCCAGGGTTGTTTTCTTGGGTCAGAATTCTTTTATTTGGCACTGGCTTCAGTTCTTACAAATCTGATTCCTTCTTCAGTCAGAGAAAGAGAGAATTAGTCTCTTCAGAAATGACCTTCCTAATTGTTATCTAATGACATTGTGCAGCCCTGAAATGATACACATACAAGCAACACTAAATAGTCTCACTGGGTTGTATTAATATGCTAATGAGTATATATATGTATATATATGTGTGTGTATATATATATATATATATATATATATGAATAATTGTCAAAAAATTGGGCAACCATTTAGAGAGAAAGTGGGAAAGATGGAAAGGACCGGTTGGAAAGGACATGGGGTGGTTTGGAGGAAGAAAATGAAAGAGGTGAAGTAATGTAATCACATCATAATTTTTTTTATTTTAAAAAAGTGAGAGTGGATGTGACTAGGAAGCATCCACATATGTTGGAAGTGAAAGAACAAACTGGGAGCAGGGTGATAATCAGCTTAGAGGCCTGCAACTGCTTACATTCAGTTCACTCAGTGGAAGAAAATGCAGCAAGTGGACACAGGGTCACAGGAAGCAAGAGTGGGGCTACAGCGAAGGGTCAGTTGATTGTCTGTACAGGAAGCAAGTCTATCCTCATCACACCCCTCATCCCATGTCACCAAGACAGTCTCAGAGGCTCCAAACAGCAGAAGATCAGACTTCAATCCTTTGAGAAATAGACCATAAAAGGTTCTGGATACATGGGCTACATATTGTGGAAGGAATGAGAGTCCTGTGAAAGCAGGCAGAGGGCTTGGAAAATAGCTCAGTGGCTCAAACAGGAGGACCAGAGTTCAGTCCCAGAAGTCACACAGGGTCTGGAGGGTGAGACATCATTCTTGGAATTACATTTGGCATTCCAGCCTCAGAAAGCAGAGGCAAGTGGTGTGGTCCCTAGGATAAGCTGGCTAAAAAGACTAGTCACATTAGTGAGCCAGACCGTGCTTTTTTTTTTAATTGTATATTTTCATTATAATTTTCAAATGTTAATCCCTTTCCCAGTTACCCCTATCCCATCCTCCCTTCCCCTTATTCTATGAGGGTGTTCTTCCACCCACCTGCAACTTCAACCTCCCTTCCCTGGATTTCACTATACTGGGGCATCTATCCAGCCTTCATAGGACCAAGGACCTCTCCTTCCATTGATGCCTGACAAGGCCATCCTCTCCTACAAATGCAGCTGGAGCAAAGGCTACTCCTCAAGACTCCTGAGAATCAAATAACCCTATTAACAGAGCTAAACAAAGAGTTCTCAACTGAGGAATATTGAATTGCCAAGAAGCACCTAAAGAAATGTGCAACATCCTTAGTCATCAGGGAAATGCAAATCCAACTGAAAGACCCCCAGTGGAGCCCCTCACGCAGGCCTCAGGACAATATCAGAACCCAAGAACTCACAAGAGACCAAGCTTGATGTAAACCACATGAGGCTTTATTCGAGGAAAGCCAGAGCTCTGGGAATGACTCATATCACACGCAGAGATAGAGGAGTTGACCATAAGGGGAAAGGGGTCCCAGTTTTTATAGGCCCTCAGAGGGGAAAGGAAAAGGGGGGAGTAGGGGATTTGCAGATCTAAACAATGTCCATTCTCAAGAAATGGGTATGGGAGGGGTACAAGGACAGAGTCTGGTGCACGTGTAGCAACTCAGGATTGGCCCAGCTGTGGTTGCTGGGGAGATTTTTCAATTCTTTCTCAGCAACAAATAACACAAACACCTGGAAGTTAGATCTAGCAGTGGGCTCACACCTGTGTTCAGGTAATGGTCAAAACATTGGCAGACACACAGGTTCAAGGAGTGGCCATAGCATTGTGCACCTCTATTTTTCTAAATCAGTGAAGCTACTTCTGCTAACAGTGAAATCTATTTTGCCAAGTTCAGAGGGCTTCTGTGACTTTTACATTCTGTCAGGATCATTCAAAACCACCTCACAGCAGTCAGAATGGCAAAACAACAACAACAACAGCAAAAGCAAAAACAAAAACAAAAACAAAAAAACCAAACCAAACCAAAACAAAACAAAACAAAAAAACAATTCAGGTGACAACAGATGCAGACCGTGCTGGAAAGGAAGGAAATGCTGTTATTGAGTATATATATATATATATATATATATATATATATATATATATATATATGTGTGTGTGTGTGTGTGTGTGTGTGTGTGTGTATAATATATATAAATATATATATATATAATTGTCAAAAACTTGGGCAACAATTTAGAGAGAAAGTGGGGGAAGAGGGAAAGGACGGCTGGTAAGGACTTGGGGAGGTTTGGAGAAAGGAAATGAAAGAGGAGAAATAATGTAATCACATCACAATTTTTTTTTAAAGTGAGAGGGGATCTGATTAGTAGGTACCCACATATGTTGGAAATGAAAGAACAAAGTGGGAGCAGGGTGATAATCATCTTAGAGGCGTGTAAATGCTTACATTCATTTCACTCAGTGTAAAACTAAGCAGAAAGTGGCCACATGGTCACAGCAAGGCACAGGAAGCAAAAGTGGGGCTTCAGCAAAGGGATCAATTGAATGTCCGTACATGAAGCAATTCTATCCTCATCATACCCCTCATTCCATGTCACCAAGACAGTCTCAGAAGCTCCACACAGCAGAAGATCAGAATTCAATCCTTTTAGAAGTAGAACAAAAATGGTTCTGGAAACAGGGGCTACAAATTGTGGAAGGAAGAAGAGTCCTGTGAAAGCAGGGAGAGGGATGGAGAAATAGCTCAGTGGCTAAAACAGGAGGACCAGAGTTCAATCCCAGAAGTCACTCAAGGTCAGGAGAGTGGGACATCATTCTTGTAATTATACTTTGAATTCCAACTTCAGAGAGCAGAGACAAGTGGTGTGGTCCCTATAATAAGCTGGCTAAGAAGACTAGTCACATCAGTGAGCTCGAGTGTGCTTTTTTTTTAATTGTATATTTTTTATTTACGTTTCAAATGTTACCCCCTTTCCCAGTTTCCCCCTATCTCGTCCTCCCTCCCCCTGATTCTATGAGGGTGTTCATCCATGCACCCACTCACTCCAACTTCCCCGCCCTGGATTTCCCTGTACAAGGGCATCTATCCAGCCTTCATAGGAGCAAGAACCTCTCCTTCCATTGATGCATGACAAGGCCATCCTCTGCTACATATGCATCTTTAGCCAAGTGTATTCCTCAAGACTCCGGAGAATCAAATAACCCTATTAAGAGAGCTTATCAAAGAGTTCTCAACTGAGGAATATTGAATGGCCAAGAAGCAGCTAAAGAAATGTTCAGCATCTTTAGTCATCAGGGAAATGCAAATCAAACTGAAAGCCCCTGAGAGGAGCCCCTCTCTCAGGCCGCAGAAACTTAGCTGACCCCCAAGAACTCAAGAGAGACCAACCTTGATGGAAACCACATGAGGCTTTCTTGGGGAAATCCAGAGTTCTGCGGATGACTCATATCCCGTGCAGGAGTAGAGTAGTTAACCACGAGGGGAAAGGGGTCCAGTATTTATAAGCCCTCAAGGGGAATAAAAAAATGGGGGCGTAGGGGATTTCCAGATCTAAATAATGTCTAATCTCAAGAAATGGGTATGGGAGGGGTCCAAGGAAAGAGTCTGGTGCAGGTGTAGCAACTCAGGATTGGCCTAATGTGATTGCTGGGGAGATTTTCAACTCTTTTCAGGAATCAATATCAGAAACACCTGGCAGTGAGGTGCAGTAGTGGGCACACACCTGGGTTCAAGGATCGGTCAAAACATTTCCAGACACAAGGGTTCAAGGAGTGGCCAGAGTATTGTGAACCTCTATTTTTCTAAATCAGTGTAGCTACTTTTGCTAACAAGGAAATCTGTCAATTTCAGGGCTTCTGTGACCTTTAGTATTCTGTCAGGATCTTTAAAAACCACCTCACACCAGTCAGAATGGCTAAAAGAAAACAACTCGGGTGACAGCAGAATCAGACCGTGCTGTAAAGACTAACAAACTGTCCCTGAGGATGGGTCCAAACACCACACTCTGCCCTCCCGCAACAAATATGCCTGTTTGGAGGTCACCCTTATGGAAAATGGGGACAGAGATTATATAAATGAAGCAAGGTAAATCAAAAAAATCTATATATTAACTTGTAGGCCATCTCAGCTCTCCATTCTTCCTGCACTTTGAAAACCATGAAAAGATAACCTCTGCCGAAGGAGAAGATGCTCCTACTGTAGAGGAAGAGCTCCCCAGCTAAACATCTCACAGGTGAATATTGGATATTTCTGACATCCATAGTAAGCTCTCTTGACTGCATTGCTATCATCCTTTGAGATGGTCTGCCACTTATGTGCCCATGCCCACTGAACCTCCTCAGTGACTATCAAGACAAACAATGAAAATGTATAAGGAAGCTGATGAAAGAACAAAACCAGGAAATACAGAGACAATTAGGGAACAAAGATATGGAACTGCGGAAGAATACCTGCCTCAGAGAGAGACGGAAACCCAAGGCATCGAAAAAGAAAAACAAAATGCTTAGGGCCAAAAGAATTAATTTTGGAAAACAAACAAACCAGAATTTCACAAAAAAATAAAATCAATAAGGGAAACTACCATAATTAGTATAAGTTTATTGCTCTAAAACCACAAGATTCTTAAAGGTTTGGTTATAGGGTTGATAACGGTAAATTATTGTAAGAGATAACTATGTTTTGTCATGATTTATCAATGATGACTAAACTTATGACTTAAGAGTAAGTTAAAACTCATGTGCTGGGACAAAAGTGGTAAGGTTTATGTTTTAAAACAATATGAATCTATCCCTGCTGTAGTGGCTAGTTTTGTGTGTCAATGACACAAGCTGGGAGTATCTCAGAAAATGAGCCTACCTTCAGGAAAAGCCTCCATGAAATCCAACTGCAAGGCATTTTCTCAATTAGTGATCGAGGAGTGTGATCAAGGAGACCCTCCTCCTAGCTGCCCTTCTGTTTGCTTTCAGAACTTTCAGCTCCTCCTGCATCATGCCTGTCTGTATGCTGCCATGCTACTGTCATGATGATAATGGATTGAACCTCTAAACCTGTAAGACAGACTCAGTGATACATTGTCTTTTATAAGAGTTGCCTTGGTCATGATGTATGTTCGCAGCATTAAAACCCTAACTGAGACATCTATTGGGTTCTGTATAAATAAAGATGTACTCTGACTGCTAGTCAGTCAAGTTGTACTGTTTCTTCCAATCCCCTTCCCCCAATTCCCAACCCTCACCCCACCCTGTCCCTGACTCCATATCTCCTCTGTGCATTCTGGCCATCCTATGAGCTTTTAAATCGCAGCTTTTGTTAACTCTGATATTGGTGTCAAATCCACGGAGCCATCTCCTAACCCACCATGAAGAGGATTTCCCACCTATGCTTCCATTTTTTGTTTTTTGTTTGTTTGTAGCAGTGAGGTTCCAGCCCAATTGTGTCAGCATTTGCACATGGTGTACATCCCCCTTCTTGATTTTTTTTTCAAGTGGCAGTTCTGTCTTCTCTACACTGTCAGTTTAAGTGTCTGTCCTTTGGTAATCTGGTTCTGTCCTTACCCTTAGCAAGTATCAGTAAACCTTGTGGGTTCAAGCAGCTGATTCATTTACAACATGTGTAAGGGTCTCCTAAAGATCAGTAGGGACAAGAGATAATGCAGTTGAAAATAAGTGGAAATTGACAAGACACTCCTCCACACAAGAGTACGACTGGCCAACAGGGATATTGCCAAGATCACTAAACAGCAAGGAAATGCTTTTAATGAGTATATATATATATATATATATATATATGCGTGTGTGTATGTGTGTATATAAATAATATATATGTGTATATAATATATATATATATATATATATATATATATATATAATTGTCAAAAAATTGGGAAACAATTTAGAGAGAAAGTGGGGGAAGAGGGAAAGGATGGCTGGAATGGACATGAGGTAGTTTGGAGGAAATGAAAGAGGTGAAGTAATGTAATCACACCACAATTTTTTTTTTATTTTAAAAAAGTGAGAGAGGATCTGACTAGGAGGTACCCACATATGTTGAAAATGAAAAACAAACTGGGAGCGGGTTGATATTCATCTTAGAGGCCTGTAATTGCTTACATTCATTTCACTCAGTGGAAGACAAAGCAGAAAGTGGCCACATGGTCACAGCAAGGCCCAGGAAGCAAAAGTGTGGCTTCAGCAAAGGGGTCAGTTGAATGTCTGTACAGGAAGCAAGTCTATCCTCATCACACCCCTCATCCCATGTCACCAAGACAGTCTCAGAGGCTCCAAACAGCAGAAGATCAGAATTCAATCCTTTGAGAAGTAGAACATAAATGCTTCTAGATACAGGGGATACAAATTGGGGAAGGAAGGAGATTCCTGTGAAAGCAGGGGGAGGGCTGGGGAAATAGCTCAGTGGCTAAAACAGGAGGACCAGAGTTCAATCCCAGAAGTCACACAAGGTCAGGAGGGTGGGACATCATTCTTGGAATTCCACTTGGAATTCCAGCCTCAGAAAGCAGAGGCAAGTGGTGTGGTATCTAGGATAAGCTGACTAAAAAGACTAGTCACATCAGTGAGCCAGACCGTGCATTTTTTAAAAAAATTGTATATTTTCTTTATATACATTTCAAAAGTTACCCCCTTTCCCAGTTTCCCCCTTTCCCATCCTCCCTCCCCATGATACTATGAGGGTGTTCCTCCACCCACCCACCCACTGCAGCTTCCCCACCCTGGATTTCCTTATACAGGGGCATCTATCCAGCCTTCATAAGACCAAGAACCTCTCCTTCCATTGATGCCTGACAAGGCCATCCTCTGCTACTGTGGAGAGCCGTGCTGAGAGCAATTGCAAGCCATGAGCAATCGCCATTATAAGATGGTGCTGGCCTCCGCTGTGCCTAACTAGTAAACAAGTCTTGTACGCAGGTGTGAGAATGAACTCACTCCTAATCACTCCCCATTCTCAGGGTGTAATAGTGGTGTGATGGGCAAGCAACAATTCAGGAGCTGACATGCCATATCAGGTGCTGAAACGCCATAGCTGAGGGCTATATAAGCGACTCCATTTTCTGGGGTTGGGGACTTCCCTCTTGAAGAAGCAATAAGGCTTTTTGCTGCAGAAGATTCCGGTTGTCCGAGTGTGTTCTTGCCGGTGAGAACGGCAGCTCAGAATAAGTGGCGCCGAAGACCCGGGGGCTTTATACCATCACACTGGTGCAAAGGAGATCCCTTGTTCTCGGGGTGGAACCAGAACTGTAGGACATTACAGCTCTCTGTAAGTTACCTACAGTCTTGAAATTTCTCCAGAGTTAGATGCCCTTTTGTTTGTTTGCACGGTGATTGCACTTTTCCTTTTGGTTTCGTTTTGCTTCCACCACTGGAACTGCTGACTGGTTCCCAGTCGAGGTCAGGCCTGGACAGCGCCTGGACAGGGACCAGTTTCAGTCGCGGTCAGGCCTGGACAGCGGCAGTATGGGGATCTCCCACTCTGTAGTAGTGGCATTATGGTCGGTCCTGAAGCAGTGTGGCCTAAAAATCGCCACTAAGACTATAGAGGGATTTGTCAGGGAGATAGACCGTGTGGCACCATGGTATGCTTGCTCAGGGTCATTAACTTTCACCTCTTCGGACAAACTGGAAAACATGCCATTGTGGAAATTGGTGAGATTGTGCTTAATAGATGAGGATTGTCAGCAAATGTTTGAAGCAGGGCAGAAAGGTTTGGACAAAAATCAAGACAGTCTACCATAGACACAGTGGGGAGAGAGAGTAAGAGCTGAGAGGAAACAAGGTACACTGAAGAATAAAGACCTTTCCACGGGACTTGAGCCCGAGGAAATGAAATATAAGGGAAAAATGCCTTGGGAGAGATAAGAAAAAGGGATGGAAAGGGAGAGAAGAAGAGAGATTGAGCTGGAGAGGCACATAAGGAAAGGAGCCTCTACCCGCTATTAGATGAGTTCAAGGCACTAGCTGTCAGTAGCTCAAAATTGTTCCTCAAAATTGGTGAGATTGTGCTTAATTAGATTGTGCTTAATTAGAGATTCGCAAAGATCAACTACATACCTTGAATGATTTCCACAAATTGCTGGGAGATATTAATTGGCTAAGGCCATTTTTAAAAATTCCATCAGCGGAATTAAAGCCCTTATTTGATATATTAGAGGGAGATACCCACATCTCCTCCCACAGAGCACTTACCCTAGCGGCATGTCAAGCTTTACAAACCATAGAAAAAGCCTTACAAGATGCTCAATTACAACGCATTGACGAATCAATGTCATTTGAATTGTGCATATTAAAAACTGCACAGTTACCAACAGCAGTCTTATGGCAAAAAGGACCCTTATTGTGGGTCCACCCTAATGCTTCCCCTGCAAAAATCATTGAGTGGTATCCTAATGCAGTTGCTCAACTTGCACTTCGGGGGATAAAAGCAGCCATTACTCATTTTGGGAGAGAACCTCATATGCTAATTGTGCCTTATACTTCTGCTCAAGTTCAAACCCTGGCAGCAACAACTAACGATTGGGCAGTCTTGGTTGCCTCCTATTTGGGACAAATTGATAATCATTATCCAAAACATCCAATTTTACAGTTCGCCTTAAGCCAAGCCATAGTGTTTCCAGTAATAACAGCCAAACACCCACTTCCGGATGGGGTAGTAGTGTATACAGATGGATCCAAATCTGGTATAGGTGCATATGTAGTAAATGGCCAAGTAATATCTAAACAATATAATGAGACATCACTCCAGTTTGTGGAGTGTTTGGTAGTTCTAGAGGTCCTTGAAACTTTACCGGGACGCTCAATATTGTATCTGATTCCTTATATGTGGTTAATGCAGTTAATATGCTTGAAGTTGCTGGCTTAATTAGACCCTCTAGCAAGCTTGCTCACATTTTTCAGCAAATTCAGTCAGCCCTGTTACATAGAAGACATCTTGTGTATATTACTCATGTTAGGGCTTATTCTGGCCTTCCTGGCCCCATGTCTCATGGAAATGACTTGGCAGACAAAGCCACTAGAATTATGGCTGCTGCTCTGTCCTCTCAGGCAGAGGCTTCAAGGGAGTTTCATAAATGCTTCCACGTGATGGCTGAAACATTACGCCACCGTTTCACTTTAACCAGGAAAGAAGCTCATGACATTGTCACCCAATGTCAAAACTGTTGTCAATTTCTGCCTACTCCTCATGTAGGGGTAAACCCCCGAGGCATCAGGCCATTACAGGTCTAGCAAATGGATGTCACTCATATTTCCTACTTTGGAAGAAATCAATATTTACATGTTTCCATTGACACCTGCTCTAGTGTTATGTTTGCTACACCTGTAACAGGTGAGAAAGCCTCTCATGTTATACAGCACTGTTTAGAAGCGTGGCATGCTTGGGGGCAAGCCCACAATTCTTAAAACTGATAATGGACCAGCATATACCTCTACTAAATTTCAGCAATTTTGTCATCAAATGGATGTCACTCACCTGACTGGCCTTCCTTATAATCCTCAAGGACAAGGCATTGTGGAACATGCCCACCATACACTCAAGTCTTATTTTATAAAACAAAAGGGGGTAGTTGAACAGACTTTGCCCTCAGTGCCAAGAGTAGCGGTATCTATGGCACTCTTTACACTTAATTTTTTGAATATTGACGAGCAAGGTCGCTCTTCAGCCGATCGACATAGCTCAGACCCTGATAGACCAAAAGAAATGGTCAAATGGAAGGATGTCTTAACTGGTCTGTGGAAAGGCCCGGATTCTATTTTAATAAGATCCAGGGGAGCTGTTTGTGTTTTTCCACAGAGTGAAGACAACCCATTTTGGCTGCCGGAACGACTAACCCGGAAGATAGTAATCAAGGATGGTGTGGAAGATGCTGACCTCCTGAGGACTGCTCCTGATCCTGACAATGCTGAACTTGTCTCAGGTTCCTAGTATGATGGGCGAAGAGAGATGGGCCATTCTCTCGACTTTCCCTAAACCAATGCCAGTTTGCCATGATGCTATAGTTTTTCAAAAATTCTTTACTACTAATAAAACTTTAGATTTACCATATCTACCCTAAGATCCCACCCGAGCACCATTAGGAGAAAATCGCTCTTTATTAGAACAGGGTTCTTTATGTATTCAAAAAATGGACCAGGAAAATGTATCAACCTCACAGCTCAAGCTTTGGGGATGTTTAATTAATGAGCACCGAGGAGGTTGGATGAGCCCAACCCAAGATACTTCCAACGCAGATATAACCACTACAAATCGGACCTTTTGGCAGGAGGCAATTTGGGTTAATAGTACATTTCTACCACCTAACTTTACAGACAAAGAACGTCCCCACTAACCAAAAATAGCCCCTCATTGTAGCTTGGAAGATGAAGGGCTGATACAGCCTTGGTCTGATTGTCAATCCTCCATCACTCGTTGGGCAGATCAGAGTAAAACCTTTTCCTTTTCTCCCAGCATGATGGAATTTGTTATGAAAAAGGGACTTTTCATACAGGACTTTAGAATGCATCCCTTTCACAAGTGGGTGCTTTGTGGAGTCAATGGTGGTTGTACAGAACTCAATCCTTTGATCTTTATCCAGGGAGGAGCAGTTGTAAAGCCTTCTTTTACTGGCATCTCAAGATTTGCTCAGTATTGGGGAATACATGATGCCTCCCAGGACTCTTATGGATATACTAATACCAGTGTAGAGATCACTGGGTTCAAAAAACTTTGGTAAACCAGATTAATTATCCACCTACCCCAGTCTGTATTTACCCCCTTTCTTGTTTATTCTTTCAAATGATTCACTTGGAGTCTGTTCCAATGATTCCTGTTGGATTTCTCAATGTTGGGATGTAACAAAGGACACCCGTGCCATGGTGGCACGAATCCCACGTTGGATCCCTGTTTCGGTGGAAACACCCTCCACCTTATCCCTGTTTGGACAAAGAAGAGATTTTGGCATTACTCCTGCCGTAATGATAGCAATTTCAGCCAGTGCAGCTGCTGATACAGCTGCGGGGTACCCTATGGCTAGTACGGTTCAATCAGGCAAAAAATTAAATCAGCTTTCAGCAGATCTGACTGATGCCATCACTGTCCAAACTTCTGCTAGTACCAAGTTAAAGGGAGGGCTGATGATTTTGAATCAGCGCCTTGACCTGGCGGAGGAACAGATAGGCGTTCTATACCAGATGGCCCAGTTGGGTTGCGAAAGAAAACTGGAAGCTCTGTGTATTACCAGTGTCCAATATGAAAATTTTTCTCATGCAGCTAATCTGTCTAGACAGCTTTCCTTGTATCTTGCAGGAAATTGGTCCAAGGGATTCGATGAGACTCTTGAGGCCATGAGGGTGGCAGTTTTAAAGATCAACTCAATGCGAGTGGACCTGTCATTGACAGAGGGCCTCTCCTCCTGGATTTCATCTGCATTTTCTTATTTTAAGGAATGGGTGGGGGTAGGTTTATTTGGTGTTGCCACCTGCTGTGGACTTGTGTTCATGCTCTGGTTGGTTTGCAAGCTCAGAACCCAACAAGCAAACGACAAGGTTGTGATAGCTCAAGCACTTGCTGCCATCGAGCAAGGGGCCTCCCCCGAAATCTGGCTATCTATGCTGGCCTCTTTTGTAGAGTTCGCCATAGGTCATTTAGTAGTTACTGTCACATAGCACTGTGGTATCCAGGGACGGGCAACTTTCCTCATGCACAGATCAACCCAAGACATGGGGCCCGATGGCAATAGGGTTACCCTATGACCGGAAAGGCTGTGACATTGGAGGAACGACCTAAGACAGGAGCCACAGCAGATGGACATGATTACACAGACCTAGTCCAGCCTCATTTTAATAAAATAAAAAGGGGGAGATGTGGAGAGCCGAGCTGCGAGCAATAGCGAGCTGCGAGCAATCGCCATTATAAGATGGCGCTGGCCTCTGCTGTGCCTAACTAGTAAACAAGCCTTGTACGCAGGTGCGAGAGTGAACTCACTCCTAGTCACTGCCCATTCTCGGGGCGTAATATTGGGGTGATGGGCGAGCAACAAATCAGGAGCTGACACGCCATATCAGGTGCTGAAACGCCATGGCTGAGGGCTTTATATGCGACTCCATTTTCTGGGGTTGGGGTCTTCCCTCTTTTTTTTTAATTAATCTTTTTTATTAGGTATTTTCCTCATTTACATTTCCAATGCTATTCAAAAAGTCCCCAATAACACTCCCCCCCCCACTCCCCTACCCACCCACTCCCACACCTTGGCCCTGGCATTCCCCTGTACTGGGGAATATAAAGTTTGCAAGTCCTATGGGCCTCTCTTTCCAGTGATGACATACTAGGCCATCTTTTGATACATATGCAGCTAGAGTCAAGAGCTCTGGGGTACTGGTTAGTTCATAATGTTGTTCCACCTATAGGGTTGCAGTTCCCTTTAGCTCTTTGGGTAATTTCTCTAGCTCCTCCATTGGGGGCCCTGTGATCCATTCAATAGCTGACTGTGATCATCCACTTCTGTGTTTGCTAGGCCCAGGCATAGTCTCGCAAGAGACAGCTATATCTGGGTCCTTTCAGCAAAATCTTGCTAGCGTATGCAATGGTGTCAGCGTTTGGAAGCTGATTATGGGATGGATCCCTTGATATGGCAGTCTTCAGATGGTCCATTCTTTCGTAACAGCTCCAAACTTTATCTCTGTAACTCTTTCCATGGGTGTTTTGTTCCCAATTCTAAGAAGGGTCACAGAGTCCACACTTTGATCTTCGTTCTTCTTGCCGGTGAGAACAGCAGCTCGGGACATGCTACATTTGCAGCTCGAGCCAAGTGTACTCCTCAAGACTCCTGAGAATCAAATAACCCTATTAACAGAGCTAAACAAAGAATTCTCAACTGAGGAATAGTGAGTGGCCAAGAAGCACCTAAAGAAATTGCCACAGACCCTCTGGGCCCCGGTGTCTGCGTAAAAACAGGTCTCTAGAGTAGGTGGTCAAAGCTTAGTTGAAGTGACAAACAGAGACACACACACAAGAGAGGTTGTTGAATCTGAATGTAATTTTCTGGTCGAGCTTAGACTAATTATATTACAGTGAATATTAAAAATTGCAAATCATAACAGATACAGTATATTGAAGTTTTCCAGGTGCAAGAGGAGTGACTTCAAAAAGAATTTGTAGGAACCAGATAAATGTTTAGAGATTAGTATCTCTCCAGATGCAAGAGGAGTGACTTCAAAAAGAATTTGTTTACACTAGAGATTAGCACCTGCCTCTGATCAGCCCTGCGCCAGGCAAGAGTTTTACACTTTAGTGTTAATTGCTCCAGGGGGGGTTAATTCTTGACAGGCCTCAAGAGTAATGTAGTGTCACTGACCCCGAAATTCTCTAGGCCTTGTTAATTCCTATCTATGTCTGGAGAATTCCCATTTATCAGGATAGTATATTAATTTGCTCTTGGCATGGAATGTAGTCTGTAATAAGAATTTCTATCTCAGTGAGAATTCCAGTCTCTTTCTGCAGATAACTGAGTTAATGGCTGTGATTTATTGTTTTATTGTAGTGCTTAATTAGTTACTGAGTAGGTTAAACTCCTTGCTGCTATCTGGGATCTTGGAACACTGGGAAAGTCTTTAGCTATGTTAGAATTCAATCTAAAAAGTCATTACAATAAGGTAATACTAAATAGAGAGCATGTGAATCCATACACTAGAATAATGCGGGGGTGGAAAATTGATTTTATGGTTTATATGGATTAGGGAGAGGGTGCCAGACCCCGGGAAGAGAGTTTCCTTGAAACTCATTGCTTCATGAGTCAGCTTCCCAGCTTTCGCTTTGTCAAACTGACTCAACCATAGTACGTGGCAAGAAATGTTCAAAATCCTTAGTCATCAGGGAAATGCAAATCAAACCGAAAGACCCTGAGAGGAGCCCCTCACTCAGATCTTAGGATAATAGTGGATCCCCAAGAACTCACGAGAGATCAAGCTTGATGTAAACCACATGAGGCTGTATTCGGGAAAGCCAGAGCTCTGGGGATGACTCATATCCCATGCAGGGGTAAAGGAGTTGACCATGAGTGGAAAGGGGTCCCGGTTTTTATAGGGCCCTGGGGGGAAAGGAGAAGAGGGGTGTAGGGTATTTCCAGATCTATACAATGTCTATTCTCAAGAAATGGGTATGGGAGGAGTACAAGGAAAGAGTCTGGTGCAGATAGAGTAATTCAGGATTGGCCCTGCTGTGGTTGCTGGGGAGATTTTTTATCTCTTTCCCAGAAACCAATATCACAAACACCTGGTAGTGAGTTGCAACAGTGGGCACAAACCTGGGTTCAAGAAACTGTCAAAACATTGGCAGACTCACGGGTTTAGGAGTGGCCAGAGCATTGTGAACCTCTACATTTCTAAATCAGTGAAGATACTTCTTCTAACAATGAAATATATTTTGCCAATTTCAGGGCATCTGTGACCTTTTACATTCTGTTAGGAACTTTTAAATCCACCTCACACCAGTCTGAATGGCTAAAAGAAAAAAAAAAAAACTCAGGTGACTGCAGATGCAGACCATGCTGTAAAAATAAAGAAGTGTCGCTGATGATGGGTCCTAACACCACACTGTGTCCTCCCCCACACAAATATGCCTGTTTGGATGTGTCACCCTTATGGAAAATGGGGACAGATATTTTATAAATGAAGCAAGGTAAATGAAAAAAATAAACTATATATTTTTTGGGAGCTATTAAGACAATCCTACTATTGATCTCTGAATTGGGCTTCTCCCTCTGAGAAGAAAAGTGGGTCAAAAGTGGGCCACTGATGCAATGCTCCGAGAACAACCACGGAATGTTCCAGCCCTAAGTCAGCGCCAAATGTCCTGACCTCAAAATGTACACTGATACCACCAAGTTCCTGCTTTCCAGTGTAGCTGCCAAAAGAAAAATTTCCACTGCCCCACCCCTCCTGCTGAGAAGTACTTGTACTTCCCATTTTACTTGTGCATTTCCACTGCCCCACCCCTCCTGCTGAGAAGTACTTCCCCTTTTGCTTGTGCATTTAAGCCTTGAGCCTTGATGAATACAGTGACACCTTGATGATAATCAGACTGCTACTGTATGTTCTTGCACTTGGCATCAGTCTCTCCCTCCCCCTATTTGGTTCTTAGGAGAAGGTCCCCTCAAGACCCTTGAATAATGGAACCTGCTAGACGGGTCAAGTGGTGCCAGATGTGGGGCACGAAGTACGACCACCCTCTGGAAAACAGATTCAAGAGGCACGGGGCAGACAGTAAGACAGCTCCCTGCCACTTTGCTCAAGTGTCACATGAGGAGAGATAGGCCTGGGCATTCAGTTGTTATCCCATTCACCATGGGGAAGGTTCTGTCCAAATAGACAGTTTTCATTCAAGAGATGAAGGGGTCTCTTAAGGAGAGAGGGATAAGAGTTAAGAAAAAGGATTTAATAAAATTCTTTTGTTTTGTGGACGAGAAATGTCCATGGCTGGTATTGAATGGTCCTGAAATATACCCTTTAACCTGGAATAAAGTAGGCAAAGAAATCAATAGTTTAATAAAACAAGGAGAATTTGTCCCTGATTCCTTTTTTAGCTATTGGGGAATCGTCAGAGATCTCCTTAAACAGGCAGAAGAGGGCAGAGAAGGTGCCTGGCTCTTAGCCCTTACTGAAGATTTTTTAGAAAACTCGTGATCACCATCTTGCAAAAGCTAAGCTAAGCCACCAGTGAATCTTCAGTCTTGGTCGTCATCGATTATAGATGCCACGGTCCCTAAGGACACCCTGCCTTCCCCTCTTTCTCCCCTAATTACATTATATTCTAGAAAAGGGGCTACTGCTCATCCCCCTGTTAGACCAAAAAGGATTTACCCCATTTTGTATAAAGAGTTGTCAGATGAACTCCTCGATCCTGCCTCAGAGGCAGAATTGGATGAGGAAGCTTTTAAATATGAACACGACCACTATGGTCCCGGGCCTGGTGCCTATCTTACCATCGAGCCCTTCAATTTCCACCCTCCTCCTTATTTGCCCTCCTTTCCCCCTAATTGAAGATTAGCCTAATTCTCGGCCTCTGTATCTCTGCCCCTTCATCAGTTCAGCGATTACTTCAAACTAAAAGAGAACTTCAGACTCAGATTACCAATCTTAAAGATGTTCTAGGGCTTCAAAAGGAGCTACAAGACCTCAGTCTAGAGACTCAGAGTCTACAAAGAGCCCTCATGGGGGACCTTCAAGGTCCCATCTCAAAAAATCCTCAAACTGGTCACAAAGGTCCCTCTCAGAAACAAGGGAATAAAAATAGGTTTTTTCTGTCCCCACTCGAGCTCAAGCCCATCAGGTTGCTCCACCTCATGAGGACCTCCCCCCCACTGGCTCCTCTGAAAAAGATCAGGAGGATCCAGAGAGTGATGAGGAGGGGGATCAAGCAAACTCTGATTCTGATGAGAGTGGTATGTCCCCTGATGAAGGGTTGGACACCAACAGCTAACCAGTCTACAAAAAACTAAAACTGAGACATATAAAAGATCTTCATTCAGCAGTCAAAAATTATGGGATTAATGCCCTGTTCACAGTATCTATAGTAGAAGGTTTAGCAGGATAAGGCTACTTGATACCCAATGAATGGAATAAAATTGTTCATTCTGTCCTCACTAGAGGCCAATATTTAACTTGGAAGTCAGAGTGTGTGGACAGAGGAGAAAATTTGGCTGCAAATAATAGAAAGAATCCTACTAGTAAGACAGCCTTCTGGATTGCGGATAAAATTTGCGGTAAAGGCAATTTCACTGCAGACAAAAAACAATTAGGGCTCTCCCCTGGTGTCCTCGCCCAGACAGCACAGGTGGCCCTGGGAACTTGGTGCGCTGTCCCTGCTGCAGGGGTGCTAACTACGTCCCTAACCAAGATTATACAAGGGCCCCAATAGTCCTATACACAGTTCGTTGCCAGATTGCAGGAAGCAGCTGAGCGAATTTTGGGACCTGAAAAGTTAGGGTCTGTTGGTCTGACAACTTGCTCTTGAAAATGCCAATTCAACATGTAGGGATGCCCTGAGAGGTAAAACCAAGAGTTTAGATATAAATGGTATGATCAAGCTTTGTAATGAGGTAGATGTGTTTTCTCAACAAGTTTCTAAGTCTACTAACCTGGCCATTGGGGCTGCTCTACAACTAAATAAAGGAGAAAAATCTTGCTATAGATGCAACCAACCTGGACATTTTGCTAGAGAATGTCCTACACAAAGATAGAGCACCCTAGTCTCAACCATGCCTGCTACCCAACAAAAGCCCCCCTCCCCGGTCTTTGCCCTAAGTGCAAGAGAGGCCACCATTGGGCATGAGATTGCCAATCTAAGACTGATATCAACGGCCACCCACTAACTGTGGTCCAGGGAAACAGCCAGAGGGCCCCCCCTGCAGGTCCCGTCTCCCCTGATGACAACTGCAGACAACCCCCTAGCCCCCACGGGAGATTGTTCAGGGCCATGGCAGGGAGCACAGGGTTGGACCTGTGTTCCTCCACCACCAGGATTATAACTCTTGAGGAGGGAACAGTGGTCATCAAAACAGGTGAATTTGGGCCCCCTCCCCAAAAGACGTTTTTTCTCTTCATCGGCCGAGTGTCCAGACTTTTACAAGGCCTAATGGTGACTCCTACAGTGGTTGACACAGACTACCATGGGGAGATATAAATCTCAGTTACTGGCACGCAGGGAACACTTACCCTTAGGGCTGGAGAGTGCATAGCCCAAGCCCTACCACTCCCATTATTTGGTCATTTCCCTTATATGAAAGAGGAGCGAGGACTATCCTCTCCGGGATCCTCAGAACTCTACTGGGCACAGAAAATAACCGATTCATGGCCCATGGTGACTTTGTTTCTAGAGGGCAAACAGTTTCAAGGGCTCCTAGATACCAGGGCAGATTTAACAGTAATTTCCTTAACACATTGGCCTGCAGCCTGGCCCAAACAGCCCACTGCCACTCATTTAAAAAGCATAGGTCAAACACAGGACACTTTACAAAGCTCTAAACTGCTAACATGGTCCGACAAAGAAGACAATACTTAAACTGTTAGACCCTTTGTGTTCAAAAGCCTTCCTGTAAATCTATGGGGAAGAGACATATTCTTCCAAATGGAAATGATAATGTTCAGCACTAACAAGACTGTCACTAATTTGATGCTGAAAACAGGGTACCTCCCAGGGAAGGGTCTAGGGAAAGATGAACAAGGAAGGATTTCTCTCATTATGTCCACACCCAAAAATGATCAAAAGGGTTTAGGGGCAGACCTTTTTTCTTAGAGACCACTGCTCCTCCTGCATTCCAGGCAGACAAAATATCTTGGAAGTCCAATGATCCTGTCTAGATTGATCAGTGGCCTATGCCTCAAGAAAAAGTTCAGGCAGCCTTACAGTTGGTGCAGGAACAATTGAGACAGTCACATCTTGAGCCTTCTACCTCCCTGTGGAATACACCAATATTCATCACAAAAAAAGAAAAGTGGAGCCTGGAGGCTGTTACAGGACCTTTGAGCTGTAAATAAGACCATGATGCTGATGGGGGCACTACAACCAGGCTTACCATCTCCTATCGCAATTCCCAGAGGTTATTCTAAAATTGTAATAGATATTAAAGATTGTTTCTTTTCTATCCCACTTCATCCCCAAGATTGTGTCTGTTTTGCCTTTTCCATTCCCATTGTAAATCACGTGGGACCAAATCCCCGTTTTCAATGGCGGGTTTTGCCCCAGGGAATGGCTAATAGCCCTACCTTATCCCAGAAATATGTGGCACAGATTATTAACCCTTTGAGACAAGAATTCACTGATGCCTATATAATACACTATATGGATGATCTGCTCATTGCCACAAAAGAATTATCCTCCACCCATGTGGTTGCCCAGGCCGTGGTTAGAGCCCTCCAAAGGTGGGGGTTTGTCATAGCTCCTGACAAAATTCAAGTTCATTACCCTTTTATGTTTTTAGGTTTTCAATTAGAACCCATTAGAGTACATTCCCAGAAATTAACTATCCGCACCTCACAGCTGAGGACCTTAAATGATTTCCAAAAGTTGCTAGGAGTTATAAATTGGTTACATCCCTATTTAAAATTAACTACTGGAGAACTAAAGCCCCTTTTTTATATACTCCGGGGAATTTCTGACCCAACATCCCCGCAAAATTTATCTCCTGCTGTCCTAGAGGCTCTCCATAGGGTAGAGTCAGCCATTAATCAACAAACCATGGGCTATTATAACCCCCTTCAACCCCTGTCTTTGACAGTTTTTTTCCACATCCTTTTCACTCACTAGCCTATTATGGCAAGATGATAATCCCCTTTTCTGGATCCATTTGCCAGCCACACCTTCAAAAGTTCTCCCTGTTTATCCTTCTCTTAAATGTCAGGTGATTATCCTAGGAATCAAGATGGCTACCAGTCATTTTGGAAAAGCCCCTGATACTGTTATTTTACCTTATTCTTCTGAGCAGCTTTCTTGGTTACAGTCACAATTTGATGAGTGGACTATATTATTATCCTCCTTTCAGGGAACCTTTGATACACATTTACTAGCCATTAGGTTGGTTCAGGTTTTGCAAACTACCCCTTTTGTCTTCCCCAAGGTTACCCAGCTGCAGCCTATATCCAAAGCCTTAACTGTGTTCATTGATGGGTCCACTAATGGAAGGGATGCTATCATTGTGGAAAGACAACGCCAAATCATTGAGACCACCTACACCTCGGCCCAGCTGGTGGAGCTCGGAGGAGCTTTACAAGTGTTTGAATCTATCTCATCCCCCTTTAACTTGTATTCAGATAGCCATTATGTGGTAAGGGGTTTGAGATCTTTAGAGATGGTCCCTAGTATTCAACCCAGCACTGCCACTTTTCAGATGTTTCTTAAAATCCAAATGCTCATAAGAAGTCAAGCCTACCTGTTTTTTGTGAGGCATATTCGAGCCCACATGGGACTTCCTAGACCCTTGTCTGGGGGAAATGATCCTGCTGATCAGGCCACTCGGCTTACATGCCTTACTATTGAGCCTGACCCACTGTCACAGGCTCACAGAGCCCATACTTTACATCATCTCAATGCACAGACACTCAGACTATGATTCAACATAACCAGGGAACAAGCCAGAAAAATTGTTAAACAGTGTAAAAATTGTCTTACCCTATTGCCAGAATCACATTTAGGAGTTAACCCATGGGGCCTTGTCCCCAGAGAACTCTGGCAAGTGGATGTAACTCACATCTCATATTTTGGGAAGCTTATGTTTGTGCATGTGTCCATTGATATCTTCAATGGGTTTTTGTGTGCCTCTGCCCACACTGGAAAAGCTACCAAAGATGTTATAAATCATTCATTGTATGACTTTTCTGTCATGTGACAGCCCAATATTATAAAAACAGACAAAGGTCCTGGATATAGCAGTCTTAAGTTTAAACAGTTTTGTGCACAATTACAGATCAAGCACATTAGTGGAATTCCCTATAACCTTCAAGGGCAAGGAATTGTTGAAAGGGCCCATCAGACCTTGAAGAATACCCTGACTAAGCTTGGGGCCCGAGAGACTATCTACACCCTCAAAGGAAATTCAAAACAGCTACTGTCTCATGTGCTTTTTGTGCTTAACTTTTTAACTCTAGTCATAAATGGTCACTCAGCAGCTGACCGACTTTGGCATCCTAAGACTAGTCTAGAGTATGCTCAAGCACTGTGGAAAGATCCCCTTACAGGGATTTGGAATGGCCAGATCCTATCATCATCTGGACAAAAGTCTCAGCCTGCATCTATAATTGCAAGGAAGGGGGAGCCATATGGCTCCCTGAAAGACTAATTAAGCCATTTAATACCACCCAGGGTGGTACCTGAGAAGATGTTTTATGATCTTTTAGGATCACCATGGATAGATCTCTCACAATATTGATGATGTTGGTCATGACAGCGACAGCCAGGCAAGCCCAGACCTATCAGGTTTTTAACTATACCTGGATTATTCAAAATCAGTCTGGAGACATAGCTAACTCCAGCTCCAAGATTGGTGCAGAGCCCCATTGGCCCGAGTTAGAAGTAGACATCTGTGTCCTCGAATTGGGTGTAGTTGCAGCCTGGGGCACCTCTCATTATTATATGTCTCAATTAACAGCAGTTAACACAGGTGATAAAAAGATTGATCCAGGTTGCAGCAGTGATACACTGTACTGCCCTGGCCTAACACACTGGAGGTATATATGTCTGTCCATGAACTCATCGAGATAGATCTCTAAATTATAAATGTGGCTATGAAATGATTTTTATTGTGCCACTTGGGGCTGTGAAACCACTGGGGATACCTATTGGACCCCATCTTCCTCTTGGGATTATATCACAGTTAAACGACTTCACCCCAGTTCCAAAGTCACCTCCCCTGTTCTGATTGATCCTAAGTTGGGAAGCACTGACAAAAAAAAAAAAAAAAAATAGAGAAAATGGGCTTGTCATTCAAACCTTGGCCAGAAGAGACAGATCTTTCTTTGGGTTCCTGAAATGTTCGGTAGAGACATTGGGGTGACATGACAAATCAGGCTGGATCCTGAGTGGATGTAATGTTATAGGTTGGCTGCTATAGTGCCAGACTCAGAGTTCTACCTTGATTAATGGTTCAATCACTGTCTTCCTCTTAAGCATGAGGTCTTGGGGGGTGCTCCCTGTGAGTCTCTTGAGCATGAGGTCCTGGAGGGTGCTCCCTCTGAGTCTCCTGAGCAAGAGGTCGAGAAGTGTGCTCCCTCTGAGTCTCCTGAGCACGAGTTTGTGTAGGGTGCTCCCTCTGAGTCTCCTGAGCACCAGGTCCTGGAGGGTGCTCCCTGTGGGTCTGAGCATGAGGTCCTGGAGTGTGCTCCCTCTGAGTCTCCTGAGCACAAGGTCCTGGAGGGTGCTCCCTCTGAGTCGCCTGAGCAAGAGGGCGGGGAGTGTGTTCCCACTGAGTCTCCTGAGCACAAACTCCTGGAGGGTGCTTCCTTGAGTCTCCTGAGCACGAGGTCCTGGAAGGTGCTCCTTATGAGTCTCTTGAGCATGAGGTCCTGGAAGGTACTCCCACTGAGTCTCCTGAGCTCCAGGTCCTGGAGGATGCTCCCTCTGAGTCTCCTGAATATGAGTTCCTGGGTAGTGTTCCCTCTGAATCTCCTGTGTATGATGTTCCGCATTACGACTCTCTGCCCATTCTCAGTCCAACTTTTCCCATGCATTTCACTAATGGTCCACTTTGCAAAGAAATCAATGTGCAGGAACTGCAACTACAAGTTTCAAGTCAGCAAGGAAGGTGAGTAATTAAAAATTTTGGCCAAAACAGTGCTCAGTTAAGAATAATTTAAAGACATTTAATGTAATGAACTTAAATGTTGATGCTCTTATTAAAATTTTTTAAAGAGTAAAGAAATTAAAATGAAAGAGTATAATTGGGAAGTCACAAAAATCAGTACAGAGAATAAAACTTGTCAAGTATATCTGTGATAATTAGCTGTGGTTCTGAGGTTTGTTACCTGTTGAATTCTGTGTCTTTAAAGGTTAAAGTGCTTTGTTCTCTTCTGCTGTGATGGGCCTCCAGTCACTTCAAAGAAGATATTAGAGATGGTAGGATAGAATTACCCAATTATGCAAATGACTTAAACATCGCATTCCACTTTTGTAGTTGTTTAAAGAATAAAATTAGAATTTTTAAAAAATGGTAATGTTCTTGGGTATATCAAAGATAGCCAAGATTCAGATTTAATAGTGTTGAGGAGTAACCAAGCTTGGCAGAAGCAGAAAGCTACAGCAAAAGATACAGAGATCTTGGGGTACAAGTTGCTGTCTTCTGTGAGAGGACAACAGCCTCCTACTATACAGATGTGTCCGTGTCTCTATTGTTGAACCTCAATCGGGTCCCCTCAAAGCCCTGCAATATTTGGGGAGACCTGACTTTCAAACAGCTTTAAGTCTTGCTATTTGTGCCATCTCTTCTATTTGTTTGATACTATGGTAACAGCATGAATGCATACCAATTGTCCACAAGAAATAATCAAGAAACTCTTTTCACAACCTATGCAGCCTTTCAGACTCCTTGGTTCAAGAGTCAATTAAAATATTCTGCAGGAAATTGCCTTGAACGTAAAAGTGTGGACTGGAGGACCCCAGGTCCCAAGGTTCATCACTGGGAAAAATGAGACACTGAAAGTTTTGGCTTCTCACTCAATTTAAATTATCACCATTTTCCAAAGTGCACTGATTCACTCACAAAGGCCAGGTTGCCAAGAACAAAATATCTCTGTCCTTCATGGACTCATCATCATAGTCCAAAAGTTTCACCTCAAAATATGGTAAGTGGAACTGCAGAATCCCATGCTAACTCACTTAGAATTTAAAAGTAGACCCTGAGCAAAGAAATGTGGACTATTTCTTCCAGGCCGAGCACAGCTATTATACTTGAGTGTGGGATAACCACACATGTTGTACAGTATATCACCTTATTCTCAATGGTTAATTGCCATGTTGGCTGTGCCAAGCTAGCAGGATATGCAAATGTTTGTCCTTTTGTAGCTTCCTCACCTGCCCCCCAAAGGAAGACAAGCCACCCTGGGGAAGGTCTTGTAAGCCCCCACTGCCAAGTGGATGAGTGAAGAGCATGGCTTTTTATATACTAAAGACCTTGTGGCTAGATCTGGACAGAAGGACCAACAAGCATGGATGTAGCCAGATGGAAGGAGGGACAGGAAAGGCACATGGAAGAAGAGCAATGTATTAGTCAGGGTTCGCTAGAGTCACAGAACTCATGGATAGTCTCTATATAGTAAAGGAATTTATTACTTACAGTCTGCAGTCCAACTCCAAACAATGGTAAGTAGCAGCTGTAGAATGGAAGTCCAAGGATCTAGCAGTTGCCCAGTCCCACACGGCAAGCAGGCAAAAAAGAGAGAGTGAGCCTTCCTTCTTCCAATGTCCTTATATAGTCTCCAGGAAAAGGTGTAACCGAGATTAAAGGTGTGTGCCACCACACTTTTAATCCCAGATGATCTTGAACTCCAAGATCACCCTGTCTTAATCTGCTAGAATCCGTAGCCACTATGAGTCAAGATCTCCATATCAAGATCCTAGTCAGAAACTTTTATCTCCCAAGCCTCCAGATTAGGGTCACTGGTGAGCCATCCAATTCTGGATTGTGGTTCATTCCAGATATCATCAATTTGACAACCAGGAATAGCCACTACATGCGTTTAGAGCTACATCGAGAGAAACAACAGCAGAAGTTGGGTTAAGTTAAATCTAGCTGACCAGCTGCCCCAGCAAACAAGACACAACCTTCTATTATACAGATGTCCCTGTGTCTTCATTCTTGAACCTAAACTGGGTCCCCAGAAAGCCCCACAATACTTGGGGAGGCCTGATTTTCCAAACTAGTTGTCTGTTCTCCTGGGAGATGCAGGCAGACCTACTATGCTGAGAGACAGTTCTCCCATATTTAGGAGATATTGTCACAGCTTCATTATCAGACTCATAGATATTCCAAATGTGAGCAAAGCTGCTCATGTGGTCTCTTCCCAAAGGGCTCGAAGCCCTGGCCCTTCAGCAATGCTGACGTAGACATTTGCCCTTGCTACACCTTCCCTAGCTTCCCAACGATGGACTGAGAGGGGCCACTCAACAGGCTCCAAAGACAACCAGAGTTTAATACTAACTTTATTAACCAGGCCAGAGCCAAGTGAATGCATTGGCAACTTTGTTACTTTCCTACTGCTGTGAGGAGATACCAAGATCAATGCAACTCTTACAAGAAGGCGTTTGATTTTCAGCTGGCTTACACCTTTGGAGGGTTAGTACATGGTAATCACGATATGGGGAGCAGCACAGCAGGCAGACAGGCATATGCTACAACAGTACCCAGAGAGCCTACATCTTATCTGGAGGCAGAGATCCAGAGAGACTGGGCCTGCTGTAAACTCTTGAAACCTCCTTCAATAAGGACACACTTCTAATCTTTTTTTTTTTTTTTTTTTTTTTTTTAGTTACTTACTTATTTCATATATATGAGTACACTGTGGCTGCCTCCAGAAACACCAGAAGAGGGCATCAGATCCCACTACAGATGACTGTGAGCCACCTGCTGGTTGCTGAGTATTGAACTTAGGACCTCTGGAAGAACATTCAGTGCTCTTAACTGCTGAGCCATCTCTCCAGCCGTCTTCCAATCCTTTTTAAACGGATCCAAATATATTAGCCTATAAGAGCCATTTTCATCCAGACCATCACAACTGGTGATTCCTAACTAAGAAAAAAAGATGTCTTTGTCTATTAAAGAAGTTAAAATGAGAGTCATCAAAGTCACCTAGCAAGTAAAGAAATTTGATGCCAAGCCTGACAAACTGCTTTGATCCCCAAGACTCACATGGCAGAGAGAGAGAACTGACCCTACAAGTTGTTCTCTGGTTGTGGTATTTATTCATATGTGCACACAGACAGACAGATAGATAGAAAGACAGACAGACAGACACACACACTGAGTTAGAGAGATACATGCACACTAAATACAATCTAATAAGCATTTTTGAAAAGTATAAACCAGGTGTTTGCATCTATCTACTGCCTTAAATTTCCTGTGATTGGAAAACATGAAGATGCTGCTCATGACTGAGGAATGCATGTCGGTTGGTCCCACAGTTCTTATCTTTTTTTTTATAATAGGTAAGTTTTTTATTTCAAATATTAATCCACCAATATTTCTATAGAAGCATTGTTTCAAAAAACATTCATCACAGGTTTGAGAGAAGAATAGATTACTAGAATAGAGTTAGGATTTTTGCCCTGGATTTATTAAAAATATTGGAGAATATTTTCATTTATTAGATCATAGAAGCACTTTTTTGTTACCTAAGAATTTCTTTTTTTTTTAATTTATTTTTTATTAGGTATTTTCCTCGTTTACATTTTCAATGCTGTCCCAAAAGTCCCCCATACCCACCCCCCCCAACTCCCCTACCCCCACACTCCCCTTTTTGGCCCTGGGGTTCACCTGTACTGGGGCATATAAAGTTTGCAAGTCCAATGGGCCTCTCTTTGCAGTGATGGCCGACTAGGACATCTTTTGATAAATATGCAGCTAGAGTCAAGAGCTCAGGGGTACTGGTTAGTTCATATTGTTGTTCCACCTATAGGGTTGCAGTTCCCTTTAGCTCCTTGGGTACTTTCTCTAGCTCCTCCATTGGGGGTCATGTGATCCATCCAATAGCTGACTGTGATCATCCTCTTCTGTGTTTGCTAGGCCCCGGCATAGTCTCACAAGAGACAGCTATATCTGGGTCCTTTCAGCAAAATCTTGCTAGTGTATGCAATGGTGTCAGTGTTTGGAAGCTAATTATGGAATCGATCCCTACATATGGCAATCACTAGATGGTCCATCCTTTTGTCACAGCTCCAAATTTTGTCTCTGTAACTCCTTCCATGGGTGTTTTGTTCCCATTTCTAAGAAGGGGCAAAGTGTCCACACTTTGGTCTTCGTTCTTCTTGAATTACATGTGTTTAGCAAATTGAATCTTATATCTTGGGTATCCTAAGTTTCTGGGCTAATATCCACTTATCAGTGAGTACATATTGTGCGAGTTCCTTTGTGATTGGGTTACCTCACTCAGGATGATGCCCTCCAGGTCCATCCATTTGCCTAGGAATTTCATAAATTCATTTCTTTTAAATAGCTGAGTAGTACTCCATTGTGTAAATGTATCACATTTTCTGTATCCATTCCTCTGTTGAGGGGCATCTGGGTTCTTTCCATCTTCTGGTTATTATAAATAAGGGTGCTATGAACATAGTGGAGCATGTGTCCTTCTTACCAGTTGGGACATCTTCTGGATATATGCCCAGGAGAGGTGTTGCAGGATCCTCTGGTAGTACTATGTCCAATTTTCTGAGGAACCGCCAGACTGATTTCCAGAGTGGTTGTACAAGCTTGCAATCCCACCAACAATGGAGGAGTGTTCCTCTTTCTCCACATCCTTGCCAGCATGTTTTCACCTGAATTTTTGATCTTAGCCATTCTGACTGGAGTGAAGTGGAATCTCAGGGTTGTTTTGATTTGCATTTCCGTGATGATTAAGGATGTTGAACATTTTTTCAGGTGCTTCTCTGCCATTCGGTCAGAATGATACATGCACACTAAATACAATCTAATAAGCATTTTTGAAAAGTATAAACCAGGTGTTTTCATCTACTGCCTTCAATTACCTGTGATTGGAAAACATGAAGATGCTGCTCATGATTGAGGAATGCATGTCAGTTGGTCCCACAGTTCTTATTTTTATCCCACAGTTCGCATATTTTCGGGTCTCTAAGCTTAGGTTTGAAAGAACAAAAGGGAAACATACCACAGCACAATCAAAGCTGATAAATGGCTGTTAGAACAGAGCCTCAAAGGCAATATTTTTTTTTTGTTTTTTTGTTGTTGTTTTTTGTTGTTTTGTTTTGGTTTTTGTTTTTATTTTTTATTTTCTCTACACCTTCAGTTTAAGTGTCTGTCCTTTGGTAATCTGGTTCTGTCCTTACCCTTAGCAAGTATCAGTAAGCCCTTTGGGATCAGGCAGCTGATTCATTTCCTACATGTGTAAGTGTCTCCTAAATATCAATAAGGACACAAGATAATGCAGTTGAAAATAAGTGGAAATTGACAAGACACTCCTCCACATGGGAGTACGAATGGCCAACAGGGATATTGCCACTGTCACTAAACAGCAAGGAAATGCTGTTAATGAGTATATATATGTGTATATATAAATAATATATATGTGTATTATATATATATATATATACATAATTGTCAAAAAATTGGGCAACCATTTAGAGAGAAAGTGGAGGAAGAGGGAAAGGACAGCTGGAAAAGAAGTGCGGTGGTTTGGAGGATGGAAATGAAAGAGGAGAAGTAATGTAATCACATCAAATTTTTTTTTTTATTTTAAAAAAGTGAGAGAGGATCTGACTAGGAGGAACCCACATATGTTGGAAGTGAAAGAACAAACTGGGAGCAGGGTGATAATCATCTTAGAGGCCTGTAACTGCTTACATTCAGTTCACTCAGTGGAAGACAAAGCAGCAAGTGGCCACAGGGTCACAGAAAGGCCCAGGAAGCAAGAGTGGGGCTACAGCGAAAGGGTCAGTTGAATGTCTGTACAGGAAGCAAGTCTATCCTCATCACACCCCTCATCCCATATCACCAAGACAGTCTCAGAGGCTCCAAACAGCAGAAGATCAGAATTCAATCCTTTGAGAAGTAGAACATAAATGGTTCTGGATACAGGGGCTACAAATTGTGGAAAGAATGAGAGTCCTGTGAAAGCAGGCGGAGGGCTAGGGAAATAGCTCAGTGGCCAAAACAGGAGGACCAGAGTTCAATCCCAGAAGTCATGCAAGGTCAGATGCGTGGGACATCATTC
This sequence comes from Mus caroli, assembly GCF_978045245.1. Lineage (NCBI taxonomy): Eukaryota > Metazoa > Chordata > Mammalia > Rodentia > Muridae > Mus > Mus caroli. The sequence continues at coordinate 53,066,335 of NW_028227270.1, read as the reverse complement.
TTGGAATTATACTTGGAATTCCAGCCTCAGGAAGCGGAGGCAAGTGGTGTGGTCCCTATGATAAGCTGACTAAGAGTAGTCACATCAGTGAGCTCGACCAGGGTTTTTTTTTAATTGTATATTTACTATATTTACATTTCAAATGTTACCCCATTTCCCAGGTTCCCCCTATCCCATTCTCCCTCCCCCTGATTCTATGAGGGTGTTCCTCCACCTACCCACCCACTCCAACCTCCCTGCCCTGGAATTCCCTGTACAGGGGCATCTATCCAGTCTTCATAGGACCAAGAACCTCTCCTTCCTTTGATGCATGACAAGGCCATCCTCTGCTACATATGCAGCTTCAGCCAAGTGTATTCCTCAAGACTCCAGAGAATCAAATAACCCTATTAAGAGAGCTTATCAAAGAGTTCCCAACTGAGGAATATTGAATGGCCAAGGAGCACCTAAAGAAATGTTCAGCATCCTTAGTAATCAGGGAAATGCAAATCAAACTGTAAAACCCTGAGAGGAGCCCCTCACTCAGGCCTCAGGACATTACCGGTCCCCCAAGAACTCAAGAGAGACCAAGCCTGATGGAAAATACATGAGGCTTTATTGGGGAAAGCCAGAGTTCTGGGGATGACTCATATCCCACGCAGGAGTAGAGTAGTCGACCACGAGGGGAAAGGGGTGCAAGTTTTTATAGGCCCTCAAGGGCGAAAGGAAAATGGGGGCATAGGGGATTTCCAGAACTAAACACTATCTATTCTCAAGAAATGAGTATGGGAGGGATAAAAGGAAAGAATCTGGTGCAGGTGTAGCTACTCAGGATTGGCTGTATGTGGTCGCTGGGGAGATTTTTCGACTCTTTCCCTGCAACAAATGTCACAAACACCTGGCAGTGAGGTGCAGCATTGGGCACACACCTGGGTTCAAAGAACGGTCAAAACATTGGCAGACACAAGGGTTCAAGGAGTGGCCAGAGTATTGTGCACCTCTATTTTTCTAAATCAGTGTAGCTACTTCTGCTAACAATGAAATCTATTTTGCGAATTTCAGGGCTTCTGTGACCTTTTACATTCTGTCAGGATCTTTCAAAACCACCTCACACAACTCAGAATGGTTAAAAGAAAAAAACTCAGGTGACAGCAGATGCAGACCATGCTGTAAAGAATAACGAATGGTCCCTGAGGATGGGTCCAAACACCACACTCTGCCCTCCCCCACACAAATATGCCTGTTTGGATGTGTCACCCTTATGGAAATGGGGACAGAGATTTTATAAATGAAGCAAGTTAAATGAAAAAAATCTATATATTAACTTGTAGGCCATCTCAGCTCTCCATTCTTTCTGCACTTTGAAAACCATGAAAAGGTAACCTCTGCTGAAGGAGAAGATGCTGCTAATATAGAGGAAGAGCGGCCCAGCTAAATATCTCACAGGTGAATATTGGATATTTCTGACATCCATAGTAAGATATCTTGATGGCACTGCTATCATCTTACGTGATGGTCTGCCACTTAAGTGCCCATGCCCACTGAAACTCCTCAGTGATTATCAAGACAAACAATGAAGATGTATAACAGAGCTGATGAAAGAACAAAACCAGGAAATACAGAGACAGCTCAGGGAATAAAGATATGGACCTGTGGAAGAATAACTGCCTCAAAGAGAGAAGGAAAAACAAGGCATCATAAAACAAAAACAAAATGCTTAGGGCCAAAAGAAATAATTTTGGAAAACAAACAAACCAGAATTTCAAAATAAAAACAAAAAAGGAAACTACTATAATTAGACTCAGTCTAGTACTCTTAAAAAAACAAGATTCTTAAATGTTTGGTTATAGGGCTGATGGGGATAAGTTATTGTAAAAGATAACTCTGTTATGTCATGGTTTATCAATGATGACTAAACTTATGACTTAAGAGGAGGTTAAAACACATGTCCTGGGACAAAAGTGATATGGTTTATGTTTTAAAACAATATGAATCAATCCCTGCCGTAGTGGCTAGTTTTGTGTGTCAATGACACAAACTGGGTGTATCACAGAAAAAAAGCCTCCCTTGAAGAAAGCCCTCCATGAAATCCAACTGCAAGGCATTTTCTCAATTAGTGATCGAAGAAGGGTGGGCAAGGAGACCCTCCTCCTAGCTGCCCTTCTGTTTGCCTTCAGAACTTTCAGCTCCTCCTGCATCATGCCTGCCTGGATCCTGCCATGCTTCTGGTATGATGATAGTGGATTGAACCTCTGAACCTGGAAGCCAGACTCTATGAAACATTGTCCTTTATAAGAGTTGCCTTGGTCATGATGTATGTTTGCAGCAGTAAAACCCTAACTGAGACACCTATTGGGTTCTGTATAAATAAAGAAGTACTCTGCCTGCTAGTCAGTCAAGTTGTACAGTTTCTTCCAACCGCCTTCCCCCAATTCCCAACCCTCACCCCACCCTGTACCTGACTCCATATCTCCTCTGTGCTCTCTGGACATCATAAGAGCTTTTATCTGGTAGATTTTGTTAACTCTGATTTTGGTGTCAAATCCACAGAGCCATCTCCTAACCCACCATGAAAATGATTACCCCTATGTTTCCATCTTTTGTTTGTTTGTTTGTTTGTTTGTTTGTTTGTAGCAGTGAGGTTCCAGACCACTTGTGTCAGCTTTTGTACCTAGTGTGCATCCACCTTCCTGATTTTGTTTTTTTTTTAAGTTGCAGTGCCGTCTTCTCTACACTATCAGTTTAAGAGTCTGTCCTTTGGTAATCTGGTTATGTCCTTACCCTTAGCCATCATCATTAAGCCCTGTGGGTTCAGGCAGCTGATTCATTTCCAACATGTGTAAGGGTCTCCTGAAGATCAGTAGGAAAAACAGAAAACGCAATTGAACATAAATGGAACTTGACAAGACACTCTTCCACAAGGGCGTCTAAATGGCCAACAGGGATATTGCCAATATCAGGAAACAGCAAGGAAATGCAAGCACAGAATACACTGAGAAAATGTGGGAATATACAATGGAGCAGTGGCTGTGGAAAACAGTGCAGAGATCCACAAACAAAAATAAGCAAACAAAACAGGCTAGAATGACCATGAGATCCAAAGGAACTCCAACCAGAGTCCCACAAAGACATCTGAATTCCCATGTGCATTTCAGCCCTTTCCACACCAGCTCAGGTAAGGAACGACTCACATTTCAACAAACGGAGAGACAAAGAAAGCACAGTACACACATGATGGGACATTTCTCTGCCTCAGAAATAAAAGAGTCGCTGGAATTTACAACAACAGACATGCGGGTGGAATACTTTCTCTAAGATAAATGATATAGTCACAGAGTGACCAATCTTAGGTCATGCTTTCTCAGTGGAAGAATGCAGAGTTGTTACCCAATATGTATAAAGCTTCAATTATGTCAGATAAATAAATATAGATATCTACTGGGAACATGATAGAGACCCTAACAATATAATCCTGGACACATCTGAATTTGTTGAAGAGGTAGGTCCTATGCTGTGCTCTTAATACAAAAGTAAACTAAGGAATATTATTTTTTATGTTCTTTTTTTTAATTGGGTATTTATTTCATTTACATTTCCAATGCTATCCCAAAATCCCTCACATGCTCCCCAACCCACCCACTCCCACTTCTTGGCCGTGTCATTCCTCTGTACTGAGCCATATAAAGTTTGCACGACCAATGGTCCTCTCTTTCCACTGATGGCCGACTAGGCCATCTTTTGATTCATATGCCAGTAAAGACATGAGCTGAGGTGAGGGGAGGTACTGGTTAGTTCATATTGTTGTTCCAGGATTATTATTTTTAAAAGACATAACTATGGGAGATGCTTAGACAGTTTAATACAGTAACTTTGTTGATACCACATTAAATTACACATAATAAAACATACAGTTCTTTGTATATCAGTCATTCCTCAAATTAGATCTATCACCTGTTATCTATCTATCTATCTATCTATCTATCTATCTATCTATCTATCTATCTATGCATGTGTGCATTAGATAGACATATGCACAGATTATTTATCAGTACAAACATCTGTGTGTGCTAATTATACCTTTCATTCCTGTTTATTAAGTTCAGGGATGAGGAGACGGAGATGCCCTCAGGACCTGAGCGCTTACATCCAGCTGTGTCTGAAGTGGGAGTCTTCTGCTCTAGGCATCAAGCCATTCTGCTACTGCACACTAACCTGAGCTACATTTCTATCTGGAAAAGGCCCTTTCCTCTTCATCTGCCTCCTCTTCTGTGGTTAAAACACAGGCAAATAGCTGCCATGGTTCAACAGGCACCTTCTTTGCACAGTCCTCCTTAAACTGCTGAGTCTGGTGTGGAGAAAACAGATTAAGTGTGGCTCACATAAAAAGAATGTCCAGCACACTGGCCTATGGCCTCCAGCAGAAGAGATCTGCACACAGATCTGAAGTCTCTGTTTAGACATAGGAATGGTGGCTTGTCTTAGAAGTCAAATTAACACACTCACTTCATTTGGGCATTTATTACCAAGTGTTTTTATCCATGCAAAATAATTTTTTTTCTTAGAGAAATGTCTAAAGTCCCACTACATTGTTCTTTATCAGGAAAGCAGATGCATTTTTGTCTATTGTGACACAAAATATTTCTTCCATGAGACATTCTAGACAGGCTGCAGTAAGAGTGCACCTCCATACTGTCCTGTGAGCTGGGGTAGAAACAAAACCCCAGAGTAGGCCCTTCCTATGGTGTGCAGCAGATTACCTCGGAAGCCTTTGCCCTCCCCTTCCTTTATACTCTGCAGGTCAAATGAGGACAGCTTCCTTTGTATCCCCTCACAGTCATTTGTTAGAGCCAATTTATCTCCCTTTACTATATCAACTTAGAGACACTGATTAAGTCTGAGACTTCCAGACAGGCCATGTTTTTAGGATGACAATAAAGTCACATGATTTATAGGTGTTGCCTGAATTCCAGACACATATGACAGGCAGTGTCAGGCTTCCAGGGGTAATTTAGTAGCACATACAGGCTAAATGGGCTCACACAGCAATTCATGCGGGGCTCTTTTATTTGAAAACTGCTCCTCCAGTATTACTGTCTTCCCATTAAAGAGCCTTAAATCATGTGAGACTGGCCTCATTGCTCCTCCTCCCACACCTGTATTCAGGATTATAGAAGAGGAAACACGAAAAGGCAGTCCTCCTTACACTACTGAAATATGGCCCTGTCTTTCCTGGTGGCTGGAACATAAAATTTCTCCCTCTGCTTAGGGCCTATCATTTGAAGCTAAAACGAATAGCAAATTTATAGGTTACTGTATTTTTGGCTCATAACCAGCTGTGTGCCAGACCACCCACTGGTAAGAACACTAACCTAATGAAATTACTGTTGTAACTTATAACTACTTACCAACACTTTTAGAGCCACATTCTGTGATGCTTTTTGCTTTCTTTTATTTTTATATATTTATTCTGCTAGCTTGGGATGGAGAGAACTGAGTAATCAGATTCAAAGATAACCAGATTATTTTTTAATTATCTATCCCATAGTGGTTCTCTTAGCCTCAACAGCAACACCTCAACTGGCTAAAATGTACAGGTCTGTGAGCTTACTTACCTCAGAAATGGAGACTCAAGAATTCTGCTGTCATCTGGGTGTGAGCTCCTCATCTTGTGGAAAGTGGGAAGATAAACTCCACCCATCTGTCCCTTACCAAGGACTCTGTCTCTGAATATTTCTAACAGGTCTGTCTTAGGGTTTTTCTGCTATGAACAGGCACCACGACCAAGGCAACTCTTATAAGGACAACATTTAATTGGGGCTGGCTTACAGGTTCAGAGGTTCAGTCCATTATCATCAAGGCCGGAAGCATGGCAGCATCCAGGCAAGCATGATGCAGGAGGAGTAGAGAGTTCTACATCTTCATCTGAAGGCTTCTAGCAGAATACTGGCTTCCAGGTAGCTAGGATGAGGGTCTTAAAACCCACACCCATGGTGACACACCTACTCCAAGAGGGACATACTGTCTTAGTTAGGGTTTTACTGCTGTGAACAGACACCATGACCAAGGCAAGTCTTATAAAAAACAACATTTAATTGGGGCTGGCTTACAGGTTCAGAGGTTCAGTCCATTATCATCAAGGTGGGGGCATGGCATTATCCAGGCAGTCATGGCACAGCAGGAGCTGAGAGTTCTATGTCTTCATCCAAAGGCTGCTAGTGGAAGACTGACTTCCAGGCAACTAGGGTGAGGATCTTATACCCACACCCACAGCGACACACCCATTCCAACCAGGTCACACCTATCCCAACAAGGCCACACCTTCAGATGGTGCCACTCCCTGGTCCAAGGATATACAAACCATCACACATACTTACTCCAACAAGGCCATATCTTCTAATAGTGCCACTCCCAGGGCCAAGCTTATTCAAACTGTAACAAGATCCATGGTATAATACTTTTGCTTAGGCTATTCAAAAGCATTATACCTGCTGATCAGCCAAGCCAGAGGTCTCGCCATACCATCTCTACACACGTTTGAGCTACCAGGAGGATAAGAGGGAAAAGCACTCAGGACAGAAAGTGTCATCATCTTGAGCTTGTGATTTCCTGTCTCAGCTACACATGAGCAAGGCACCACCTGGGGTAGAGGAATCACAGTGTGTCCTGAGAAATGTGAGCATAAGGAGACATTGCATATGGTGCTTAGTGATGCCAGCACCTGACAGAGCATGCAATTATATTTCCCTAGGAGAGAAAGAAGAAATGAAACAAAAAGAAATCTAGACTTGCATAGCACAAATTCCATCAATACACGTTCCAAACACGTATACAGATCATTAGTCTGTATCTGTCTTCCTTGCCAAGGGAACCAATCAAAGAAAAACCACAGGGCTTTGTGAGGAATACACTAAGAGCCCAGAATAGTTTCCTCCAGTGTGCATCTGTGGAAGATCTGGAGCCGTGGGAATTCCTGCTGCTGTGAAATTTACAGCCACTTCTAAATCTCCATTGTGTTGGGAGGTTTGGATACACAGATCTACTGCAAGGCGCTGAAGCAATAATTAAGTCAATAAATGAGACAGAAGTTGGGCATCGTTTTTGTCCAAGGTTTTACTAAGAATAACACAGAGACTAGGTAAAGGACAACTAGTTTAAGTAGGAGCTATCAACAATGAGTGAGGCCATAAAAATCATTCAAACAAAAACTGAGGACAGAAAGGGAGCTGTATGAGCATTAGTCTGGAGTCCCTGGAGATAACTCAACACTCAGTTTCATTCTCAATTCAACAATTTTCTTGCAGTTATTAAGTAAATGAAGATCATCCAAGATAGAGTAGGTGTTGGCGATTTGTTCCCAGCTTGTTATGCCTTGGGAGGTAACGTTATCTCCATTATCTCCGCTATGGCAAAGTGCTGAGAGTAGGTTGGGAAATGGAACACTGCACAGTGGAAATAGGGAAGGGCAGGATTGGAAGCCTTTGTCACCGTAAAGATTTCATTGGTAGGTTTAAGCAGAGCTCCTACATGATTGGTTTGTGGAACATAGTTGGCCTTTTCTGATTGATGCTAAGTTGGGAAGCACTGACAAAAAAATAGGGAAACTGGGCTTGTCAATCAAATCTTGGCCAGAAGAGACAAATTTTTCTTTGTCTTCCTGAAATGTTTGGTAGAGATATTGGGGTGACTTGACAGAGCAGGCTGGCTTCCTGAATGGATGGGAAGGTATGGGCTGGCTGCTACAGTACCAGACTCACGGTTCTACTTTGACATATGGTTCAGTTGTCTTCCTCTTCAGCATGAGGTCTTGGAAGGTGCTCCTTCTGAGTCTCCTGAGCATGAGGTTCTGTAGGATGCACCCTCTGAGTCTCTTGAGCACGAAGTTCTTGAGGGTGCTCCCACTGAGTGTCCTGAGCACGAGGTTGTGGAGGGGGCTCCCTCTGAGTCTCTTTAGCATGAAATTCGTGAGGGTGCTCTCTCTGAGTCTCCTGAGCACAAGGTTGTTGAGTGGGCTCACTCTGAGTCTCTTGAGCACAAAGTTCTTGATGGTGCTCCCTCTGAGTCTCTTGATCACGAGGTCCTTGATGATGCTCCCTCTGAATCTCTTGAGCATGAGGTTGTGGATGGTGCTCCCTCTTAGTCTCTTGAGCACAAAGTTCTTGAGGGTACTCCCTCTGAGTGTCCTGAGCACGAGGTTGTGGAGGGGGCTCCCTCTGAGTCTCTTGAGCACGAAGTTCTTGAGGGTGCTCCCTCTGAGTCTCCCAAGCACAAGGTTGTGGAGAGAGCTCCCTAGGTTTCCTGAGAATGATCCTGTGGAGGGTGCTCCCTCTGAGTCTCCTGAGCATGAGGTCCTGGAGTGTGCTCCCTCTAAGTCTCTTGAGCATGAAGTCCTGGAGGGTGCTCCATCTGAGTCTCTTGAGCACGAAGTTCTTGAGGGTGCTCCCTCTGAGTCTCTTGATCAAGAGGTCCTTGATGGTGCTCCCTCTGAATTTCTTAAGCACAAGGTTGTGGAGGGTGCTCCCTCTGAGTCTCCTGAGCACGAGATTGTTGAGGGTGCTCCTTCTCTGCCTATTCTCAGTCCAACTTTTCCCACGCATTTTACTAACGGTCCACTGAGCAAACGAAACCATTGGGCAGGAACTGCAACTGCAAGTTTCAAGTCAACAAAGAAGGTGAGAAATTAAAACGTTTGGCCAAAACAGTGCTCAGTTAAGAATAATTTAAAGACATTTAATGTAAGTAACTTAAATGTTGATGCGCTTATTAAAAAATTCAAAAAATTAAGTAATTAAAATGTAAGGGTATAATTGGGAAGTCATACAGATCAGTACAAAGAATAAAACTTGTAGGGTATGTCTATACTAATTAGCTGTGGTTCTGAGGTTTGTTATCTGTAGAATTTTTTGTCTTTAAAGGTTAAGAGTTGCTTTGTTCTCTTCTGCTGTGATGGGCCTCTGGTCACGTCGTCCTTGCATTAGAGATGGTAGGATGGAATTACCCAACTCTGCAAATTACTTAAACATCGGATTCCACTTTTGTAGGTGCTTAAAGAATAAAATTAGAATTTTTAAAAAATGGTAATGATCTTGGATATATCAAAGATAGCCAAGAATCAGATTTAATAGTGTTGAGGGCTAACCATGCTTGGCAGGAGAGAGCTACAGCAAAAGAAACAGAGAACCTGGCAGACAAGTTAGTGTCTTCTGTGACAAGACTACCGCCTATACAGATGTTTCTGTGTCTTTATTATTGATCCTCAATCAGGTCCCCTGAAAGCCTTGCAATATTTGGGGAGGCCTTACTTTCCAACAGCTTCAAGTCTTGCTATTTGTGCCATCTCTTCTATTTGTTTGATACTATGGTAACAGCATGAATGCATACCAATTGTCCACAAGAAATAATCAAGAAACTCTTTTCACAACCCAGGGAGGCTTTCAGACTCCTTGGTTCAGGAGTCAAGTAAGACATTCTGTGAGAAATTGCCTTGAACATAAAAGTGTGGACAGAGGACCCCAGGTCCCAAGGTTCATCACTGGGAAAAATGAGACACTGAAAGTTTTGGCTTCTCACTCAGTTTACATTATCACCATTATCCAAAGTGCACTGATTCACTCACAAAGGCCAGGTGGCCAAGAACAAAATATCTCTGTCTTTCATGGGCTCATCATCATATTCCCGACCACTCACCTCAGAATGTGGTAAGTGGAACTGCGGAATGCCATGCTAACTCTCTTAGAATTTAAAAATAAACCCTGAGCAAAGAAATTTGGACAATTTCTTCCAGGTTGAGCACAGCTATTATTCTTGAGTGTGGGATAACCATACATGTTGTACCATATGTCCCTGTATTCTCAATTGTTAATTTCCATGTTGGCTGTTCCAGGCTAGCAGGATATGCAAATATTTGTCCATTTGTCCTTTCCTCACCTGCCCCCTAAGGAAATACATGCCACCCTGGGGAAGGTCATGTAAGCCCACACTGCCTAGTGGATGAGTGAAGAGCATGGCTTTTTGTATAATAAAGACCTGGTGGCTAGAGCTGGGCAGAAGGACTAACAGGCAGGGATGTAGCAGGATGGAAGCACAGACATGAAAGGCACAGGGAGGAAGAGCAGTGTATTAGTCAGGGTTCTCTAGTGTCACAGAACTTATGGATAGTCTCTATATAGTAAAGGAATTTATTACTTACAGTCTGCAGTCCAACTCCCAACAATGGACAGTAGGAGCTGTAGAATGGAAGTGCAAGGATATAGCAGTAGCTCAGTCTCACACGGCAAGCAGGCAAAGGAGAGAAAGTGAGCCTTCCTTCTTCCAATGTCCTTATATAGTCTCTAGCAAAGGTGTAACCCAGATTAAAGGTGTGTGCCACCACACCGATAATCCCAGATGACCTTGACCTTGGAGATCACCCTGAGTTAATCTTCTGGAATCCATAGCCACTATGCCTTAAGATCTCCATATCAAGATCCAGGTCAGAAACTTTTATCTCCCAAGCCTCCAGATTAGGGTCACTGGTGAGCCATCCAATTCTGGATTGTAGTTCATTCCAGATATAGTCAATTGGACAACCAGGAATAGCCACTCCATGCATTCAGAGCCAAATGGAAACAACAACAGAAGTTGGGTTGAGTTGAAATCTAGCTGAGTGGCTGCCCCAGCAAACAGGACAACAGCCTTTGACTATAAAGATGTCACTGTGTCTTTATTACTGAACCTAAACAGGGTCCCCAGAAAGCCCTGCAATCCTTGGGGAGGCCTGGCTTTCCAAACTAGTTGTCTGTGCTCCTGGTAGGTGCAGGAAGACAATACTACGGTTCTCCCATATTAAGGAGATATTGTCACAACTTCATTATCAGACTCATAGATATTCCAAATGTGAGCAAAGCTGCTCATGTGGTCTTTTTCAAATGGCCCGAAGCCCTGGCCCTTCAGCAATGCTGACAGAGACATTTGCCTTTGCTACACCTTCCCTAGCTTTCCTAAGATGGACTGAGAGGGGCCACTCAAACAGCTCAAAAGACAACCAGAATTTAGTAAGAAGTTTATTAACCAGGCCAGGGCCAAGTGAACGCATTGGCAACTTTGTTACTTTCCTCCTGCTGTGAAGAGATACCAAGACCAATGCAACTCTTACAAGAAGGCATTTGATTTTCAGCTGGCTTACACCTTTGGTGGGTTAGTACATGGTAATCATGGTATGGGGAGCAGCACAGCAGGCAGACAGGCTCATGCTACAACAGTACCCAGAGAGCCTACATCTTATCTGGAGGCAGAGATCCACAGAGACTGAGCCTGCTGTGAGCTCTTGAAACCTCCTTCCATACGGACACACTTCTAATCTTTGTTTGTTTTCTTTTTTTTTTTTTTAGTTACTTATTTCATATATATATGAGTACACTGTGGCTGCCTCCAGAAACACCAGAAGAAGGCATCAGATCCCACTACAGATGATTGTGAGCCACCTTGTGGTTGCAGGGAATTGAACGTAGGACCTCTGGAAGAACAGTCATTTCTCTTAACTGCTGAGCCATCTATCCAGCCTTCTTCCAATCCTTTTAAAAGCATCCAAATGTATTGGCCTATAGGATCCATTTTCATTCAGATCATCACAACTGGTAATTCCTAACTCGGAAAAGTAGATGTCTTTGTCTAGTGAAGAAGTTAAAATGAGGGTCATCAAAGTCACCTAGCAAGTAAAGACATTTGATGCCAAGCCTGACAAACTGCTTTGATCCCCAAGACTCACATGGCAGAGAGAGAGAACTGACTCCTACAAATTGGTCTCTTGTTTTGGTATTTATTCATGAGTTCATAGATGACAGACAGATAGAAAGACAGACAGACACACAGAGACACACACACACTGAGTCAGAGAGATACGTGTACACTAAATACAAACCAATAAGCATTTTTTAAATGTTAAAACCAGGTGTTTGCATCTACTGTTTAAATTTCCTGTGATTGGAAAACAAGAAGATTCTGCTCATGATCGAGGATGCAAGTCGGTGGGTCCCACAGTTCTTATCTTTATCCCACAGTTCCCAGAATGTAGGCCCTGTAAGCTTAGGTTTTAAAGAACAAAAGGGAAGCATATCACAGCACAATCAAAGCTGATAAACGGCTGTTAGAACAGAGCCTCAAAGGCAGTATTTTGTTTTGTTTTGATTTGTTTTGTGTTTTTTGTTTTTTCCAGACAGGGTTTTTCTGTGAAGCTTTGGCTGTCTAGGAACTCACTCTGTAAACCAGGCTGGCCTTGAACTCAGAAATGCGACTGTCTCTGCCTCCCAAGTGCTGGGATTAAAGGCATGTGCCATCATGCCACCATGCCTGGCTCAGAAGCAATTTTTGTCTCTTCTTATTCTGTACAGATAAAGCTCCTAAATAGTTTATATCAACTGTCTTACACAGGAAAAAAATCATAAGATGACAGACATCAAAGATGTAACGTCAAAACATAGGATTTAATTTCCTTGATAAACACAAATTTCTAAAATCTTTGGCATTTAAGTGTGTGTGATTAGATGTTGGAAGTAGCTCTCTACCAACACAGTCTGTGATTTGTTCATTGATGTATCGAGATGCAGTCAGGAACCCTCCAGTCTGATACAAGGCATACTATGAATGCTTGTCACCAGGGCTCTTCTTTGAGAGGTGCCTACAATATGCAAGAGACAATGCCTTCATGCATCCCACAGTGTGAGAAAGGAGATCAGTTAAAACACTGAGCACATAGTGGTGGTCCTTTACTAGGATATGATAGATGGATATGATTAAGCCACTAAACCTTTGAGATAAGACCTCCAAATGGAGCACTCGGTGCAGGTCCTGTGAAAGCCTGACTGGAAAACTGACTGTGACAGCTATTCCTGGTTGTCAACGTGACTACATCAGGAATGAACTACAATCCAGAAATGGAGGTCACACCTGTGATCCAGATCAGGGGCTGGAAGACACAGGCTTCTGACTGGGATCTTGACAAAGAAGAGATCATAAGGCTTAAAGGCCATAAAAATCTTAGGCTCAGGCAAGGTAGTACATGCCTTTAATCTTGGGAGACTCAGGCAAGTAGATCTCTGAGTTCAAGGTCATCCTAGGACAAATCATGTTCCAGACCCAGGCATGGTAATACACACCTTTAATCTGAGTCACACATTCTCCTGGTGGCTTGCGTAAGAATATTGGAAGAAAAAAGACTCAGTTTTCTTTGCCTGCTTGCATTTACTTGCCAGCACATCTGTTGGAACCACATTCTTCAGGATCCCAGCTTATACAGAAGACCAGCTGAAACAACTACCCACATGGAACTGAACAACTGTTAGATTTTTTAACCCATTCACTGCTGCCCATTGTTGGGTGAGTAGGACTACAAACTGAAAGTCATTACAACAAATCTCCTCAATATATATATAGAATTTATAAGTCACGTGACTCTAGAGAACCCTGACTAATACAATGATGCCTGCTTACAAAACACAGGATCACCTAAGTGACCCAAAACAGAAATTTTTAGAAAAATACCTTTGATCTATTCTGATAGCTTCCAAAAACAAGTTGAATGTCAAGATATTAATGGATAACATACCAAGCAAGACCTCCCGAAGTTCCCAGGACAGGAGGATGGCTCTGTTTACTTCCCTGAATGACCCACTGTTAGATCTTAGCCCCAAATACACCATGTAGAGGAAAAGATGTTACTATTTGGAATGAATGAAAATCAGAAACAAAGAACATCCCATAGATCTTCCCTACTCCTCATGTTTCAAAATTAAGTTTTCTATGAAACCAATATAGGATTCATGGGATGCCTCACCCATTTGTGTCACAGCCTGTCAGCTATCCAACTTTTTGTTGGTCAGAGGCTATTATGAGGGGGCACTATACAGATACTCACAGCCAACCATTGGGCTGAGCACAGGGACCCCAATGGAAGAGTTTGGGGAGGGACTGAAGGAGTTGAAGGGGATTACAACCCCAACAGAAGAACAATACCAACTGACTGGACCCACTGGAGTTCCAGGGACTAAACCACCAACCAAAGACCACACATGGTTGGGTCCATGGCTCCAGCTGCATATGTAGCACAGGATGGCCTTATCTGGCATCAATGGGAGGAGAGGCCCTTGTTCTCTGAAGGTTCAATGCCCCAGCATAGGGGAGTGCTAGGGGGGTGAGGCAGGAGAGGGTAAGTTGGGAAGCAACCTCTTAGAGGCAAAGGGGATGATGGGATGGGGGTTTGAGGAGGGGAGACCAGAAAGGGGGACAACATTTAAAATGTAAACAAATGAAATAACCAATATTTCTTTTTAAAGAGAGGGTAACTGTGATAATGTGCAGGAAGTTGCTTCTTGGCCACTGCAAACTCCCAGTTAACTAGGGTTGGGGGTTTATGGATGTAAATCAGTTGCCAATGCACGTTTGTGCGACTGGTCTGTGAGCAGATAACTTGTGTACTTTTTCCTGATTAGAACGATCAACACTCAGACCTGAAAATATTTTGAATCTAAAGAAATGATTTGAATGCCTCTAATTTTCTCAGAGTGTTATAAATTCCTACAGCATGTCCATTAAACCCCACAAAGAAAGTCATTGCTCTTTTTTATATTCTAGGCAACTCTTTGAAACTTCTAATGTCTTCTCTTAGTTTTGACGGTTTATTACCTTTCTCCAACTCATTGATTTGCTTCCCAAAATAACATTGCTTTTATTTTCTAAGTTTTCATTTTTAAAAAGAAATTATTTTGTTTTTCTGATTAAACAATTAATGGATGTATGCCCAAACGTGCCACATGTGAAGAGTTACTAAATATCTCCCTTTAAAAAAAATAACTTATTTTTTTTATTTTATGCACATTGATATGTTTTTGTCTGTATGTATGTCTGCATGAGGTTGTCAGATCTTAGAGTTAGAGACAGTTGTGAGGTGCCTTGTCGGTGCTGGGAATCCAGGCTCCTCTGGAAGAGCAGTCAATACTCTTAACCACTGAGCCATCTCTTCGGCCCCTAAATATCTCACTTTTAACATACTCAGACTCATAAGTGTTTTACCACATGACGATAATGTAAAAATTACCCTCATGCACTCAAGATACTTGAACTCAGTTTACACTGCACTCTCTTCCTGTGAAAGCAACCTTAACCCAGTTCTTTACTGTTGCTTGTGTCTTTGTCAGAGTCATGGTGTCGATTTTACAGTGATGGCCTCCAGAGTTGTTTTCTTGGGTCAGAATTCTTTTATTTGGCACTGGCTTCAGTTCTTACAAATCTGATTCCTTCTTCAGTCGGAGAAAGAGAGAATTAGTCTCTTCAGAGATGACCTTCCTAATTGTTATCTAATGACATTTGTGCAGCCCTGAAATGATACACATACAAGCAACACTAAATAATCTCACTGGGTTGTATTAATATGCTAATGAGTATATATGTATATATATGTATATATATATATATATATATATATATATATATGAATAATTGTCAAAAAATTGGGCAACCATTTAGAGAGAAAGTGGGAAAGACGGAAAGGACCGGTTGGAAAGGACATGGGCTGGTTTGGAGGAAGGAAATGAAAGAGGTGAAGTAATGTAATCACATCATAATTTTTCTTTATTTTAAAAAAGTGAGAGTGGATGTGACTAGGAAGCATCCACATATGTTGGAAGTGAAAGAACAAACTGGGAGCAGGGTGATAATCAGCTTAGAGGCCTGCAACTGCTTACATTCAGTTCACTCAGTGGAAGAAAATGCAGCAAGTGGACACAGGGTCACAGGAAGCAAGAGTGGGGCTACAGCGAAGGGTCAGTTGATTGTCTGTACAGGAAGCAAGTCTATGCTCATCACACCCCTCATCCCATGTCACCAAGACAGTCTCAGAGGCTCCAAACAGCAGAAGATCAGACTTCAATCCTTTGAGAAGTAGAACATAAAAGGTTCTGGATACATGGGCTACATATTGTGGAAGGAATGAGAGTCCTGTGAAAGCAGGCAGAGGGCTTGGAAAATAGCTCAGTGGCTCAAACAGGAGGACCAGAGTTCAATCCCAGAAGTCACACAGGGTCTGGAGGGTGAGACATTATTCTTGGAATTACATTTGGCATTCCAACCTCAGAAAGCAGAGGCAAGTGGTGTGGTCCCTAGGATAAGCTGGCTAAAAAGACTAGTCACATTAGTGAGCCAGACCGTGCTTTTTTTTTTAATTGTATATTTTCATTATAATTTTCAAATGTTAATCCCTTTCCCAGTTACCCCTATCCCATCCTCCCTTCCCCTTATTCTATGAGGGTGTTCTTCCACCCACCTGCAACTTCAACCTCCCTTCCCTGGATTTCACTATACTGGGGCATCTATCCAGCCTTCATAGGACCAAGGACCTCTCCTTCCATTGATGCCTGACAAGGCCATCCTCTCCTACAAATGCAGCTGGAGCAAAGGCTACTCCTCAAGACTCCTGAGAATCAAATAACCCTATTAACAGAGCTAAACAAAGAATTCTCAACTGAGGAATATTGAATTGCCAAGAAGCACCTAAAGAAATGTGCAACATCCTTAGTCATCAGGGAAATGCAAATCCAACTGAAAGACCCCCAGTGGAGCCCCTCACGCAGGCCTCAGGACAATATCAGAACCCAAGAACTCACAAGAGACCAAGCTTGATATAAACCACATGAGGCTTTATTCGAGGAAAGCCAGAGCTCTGGGAATGACTCATATCACACGCAGAGATAGAGGAGTTGACCATGAGGGGAAAGGGGTCCCAGTTTTTATAGGCCCTCAGAGGGGAAAGGAAAAGGGGGGAGTAGGGGATTTTCAGATCTAAACAATGTCTATTCTCAAGAAATGGGTAAGGGAGGGGTCCAAGGACAGAGTCTGGTGCAGGTGTAGCAACTCAGGATTGGCCCGGCTGTGGTTGCTGGGGAGATTTTTCAATTCTTTCTCAGCAACAAATAACACAAACACCTGGAAGTTAGATCTAGCAGTGGGCTCACACCTGTGTTCAGGTAATGGCCAAAACATTGGCAGACACACAGGTTCAAGGAGTGGCCATAGCATTGTGCACCTCTATTTTTCTAAATCAGTGAAGCTACTTCTGCTAACAGTGAAAACTATTTTGCCAAGTTCAGGGCTTCTGTGACCTGTTACATTCTGTCAGGATCATTCAAAACCACCTCACAGCAGTCAGAATGGCAAAACAACAACAACAACAACAACAACAACAGCAAAAGCAAAAGCAAAAACAAAAACAAAAAACAAAAACAAAAAACAAACAAAACAAAACAAAAAAACAATTCAGGTGACAACAGATGCAGACCGTGCTGGAAAGGAAGGAAATGCTGTTATTGAGTATATATATATATATATATATATATATATATATATATGTGTGTGTGTGTGTGTGTGTGTGTGTGTGTGTGTGTATGTGTATAATATATATAAATATATATATATATATATATATATAATTGTCAAAAAAATTGGGCAACAATTTAGAGAGAAAGTGGGAGAAGACGGAAAGGACGGCTAGTAAGGACTTGGGGAGGTTTGGAGAAAGGAAATGAAAGAGGAGAAATAATGTAATCACATCACAATTTTTTTTTAAAGTGAGAGAGGATCTGATTAGGAGGTACCCACATATGTTGGAAATGAAAGAACAAAGTGGGAGCAGGGTGATATTCATCTTAGAGGCGTGTAAATGCTTACATTCATTTCACTCAGTGTAAAACAAAGCAGAAAGTGGCCACATGGTCACAGTAAGGCACAGGAAGCAAAAGTGGGGCTTCAGCAAAGGGGTCAGTTGAATGTCCGTACATGAAGCAATTCTATCCTCATCATACCCCTCACCCCATGTCACCAAGACAGTCTCAGAAGCTCCACACAGCAGAAGATCAGAATTCAATCCTTTTAGAAGTAGAACATAAATGGTTCTGGAAACAGGGGCTACAAATTGTGGAAGGAAGAAGAGTCCTGTGAAAGCAGGGAGAGGGATGGGGAAATAGCTCAGTGGCTAAAACAGGAGGACCAGAGTTCAATCCCAGAAGTCACTCAAGGTCAGGAGAGTGGGACATCATTTTTTTTTTTCTGTCAATTGCCTGAAACTTCTTTTTTTTAAATATTTTTATTACATATTTTCCTCAATTACATTTCCAATGCTATCCCAAAAGTCCCCCATAGTGCCCCCCACTTCCCTACCCACCCATTCCCATTCTTTTGGCCCTGGCATTCCCCTATATTGGGGCATATAAAGTTTGCAAGTCCAATGGGCCTCTCTTTCCAGTGATGGCCGACTAGGCCATCTTTCGATACATATGCAGCTAGAGACAAGAGCTCCGGGGTACTGGTTAGTTCATAATGTTGTTCCAACTATAGGGTTGCAGATCCCTTTAGCTCCTTGGGCACTTTCTCTAGCTTCTCGATTGGGAGCCCTGTGATACATCCAATAGCTGACTGTGAGCATCCACTCCTGTGTTTGCTAGGCCCCGGCATAGTCTCACAAGAGACAGCTATCTTTGGGTCCTTTCAGCAAAATCTTGCTAGTGTATGCAATGGTGTCCACGTTGAGAAGCTGATTATGGGATGGATCCCTGGATACGGCAGTCTCTAGATGGTCCATCCCTTCATCACAGCTCCAAGCTTTGTCTCTGTAACTCCTTCCATGGGTGTTTTGTTCCCAATTTTTTTTTTAAATATACAAACACTCACAATTTATTAATATAAGATAAAATTTGCCATCTTAGTCTTTTTTTTCTTTTTTTTTTATTTTTAATATTTTTATTACATATTTTCCTCAATTACATTTCCAATGCTATCCCAAAAGTCCCCCATAGCGCCCCCCACTTCCCTACCCACCCATTCCCATTCTTTTGGCCCTGGCATTCCCCTATATTGGGGCATATAAAGTTTGCAAGTCCAATGGGCCTCTCTTTCCAGTGATGGCCGACTAGGCCATCTTTCGATACATATGCAGCTAGAGACAAGAGCTCCGGGGTTCTAGTTAGTACATCATGTTGTTCCAACAATAGGGTTGCAGATCCCTTTAGCTCCTTGGGTACTTACTCTAGCTTCTCCATTGGGAGCCCTGTGATACATCCAATAGCTGACTGTGAACATCCACTCCTGTGTTTGCTAGGCCCCGGCATCGTCTCACAAGAGACAGCTATATTTGGGTCCTTTCAGCAAAATCTTGCTAGTGTATGCAATGGTGTCAGCGTTTAGAAGCTGATTATGGGATGGATCCCTGGATACGGCAGTCTCTAAATGGTCCATCCTTTCATCACCGCTACGAACTTTGTCTCTGTAACTCCTTCCCTGGGTGTTTTGTTCCCAATTCTAAGAAGGGGCAAGTGTCCACATTTTGGTCTTCATTCTTCTTGAGTTTCATGCGTTTAGCAAATTGTATCTTATATCTTGGGTATCCTAAGTTTTGGGCTAATATCCACTTATCAGTGAATACATATTGTGTGAGTTCCTTTGTGATTGTGTTACCTCACTCAAGATGATGCCCTCCAGGTCCATCCATTTGGCTAGGAATTTCATAAATTCATTCTTTTTAATAGCTGAGTAGTACTCCATTGTGTAGATGTACCATAATTTCTGTATCCATTCCTCTGTTGAGGGACATCTGGGTTCTTTCCAGCTTCTGGCTATTATAAATAGGGCTGCTATGAATATAGTGGAGCATGTGTTCTTCTTACCGGTTGGGACATCTTCTGGATATATGCCCAGGAGAGGTATTGCTGGATCCTCCGGTAGTACTATGTCCAATTTTCTGAGGAACCGCCAGACTGATTTCCAGAGTGGTTGTACAAGCTTGCAATCCCACCAACAATGGAGGAGTGTTCCTCTTTCTCCACATCCTTGCCAGCATGTTTTCACCTGAATTTTTGATCTTAGCCATTCTGACTGGTGTGAGGTGGAATCTCAGGGTTGTTTTGATTTGCATTTCCCTGATGATTAAGGATGTTGAACATTTTTTCAGGTGCTTCTCTGCCATTTGGTATTCTTCAGGTGAGAATTCTTTGTTCAGTTCTGAGCCCCATTTTTTAATGGGGTTATTTGACTTTCTGGAGTCCACCTTCTTGAGTTCCTTATATATATTGGATATTAATCCCCTATCTGATTTAGGATAGGTAAAGATCCTTTCCCAATCTGTTGGTGGTTTTTTTGTCTTATTGATGGTGTCTTTTGCCTTACAGAAGCTTTGCAGTTTCATGAGGTCCCACTTGTCAATTCTCGATCTTACAGCACAAGCCATTGCTGTTCTATTCAAGAATTTTTCCCCTGTGCCCATATCTTCAAGGCTTTTCCCCACTTTCTCCTCTATAAGTTTCAGTGTCTCTGGTTTTATGTGAAGTTCCTTGATCCACTTAGACTTGACCTTAGTACAAGGAGATAGGAATGGATCGATTCGCATTCTTCTACATGAAAACAACCAGTTGTGCCAGCACCATTTGTTGAAAATGCTGTCTTTCTTCCACTGGATGGTTTTAGCTCCCTTGTCGAAGATCAAGTGACCATAGGTGTGTGGGTTCATATCTGGGTCTTCAATTCTATTCCATTGGTCTATTTGTCTGTCACTATACCAGTACCATGCAGTTTTTATCACAATTGCTCTGTAGTAGAGCTTTAGGTCCGGCATGGTGATTCCACCAGAGGTTCTTTTATCCTTGAGAAGAGTTTTTGCTATCCTAGGTTTTTTGTTATTCCAGATGAATTTGCAGATTGCACTTTCTAATTCGTTGAAGAATTCATTTGGAATTTTGATGGGGATTGCATTGAATCTGTAGATTGCTTTTGGCATGATAGCCATTTTTACAATGTTGATCCTGCCAATCCATGAGCATGGGAGATCTTTCCATCTTCTGAGATCTTCTATAATTTCTTTCTTCAGAGACTTGAAGTTTTTATTATACAGATCTTTCACTTCCTTAGTTAGAGTCACGCCAAGATATTTTATATTATTTGTGACTATTGAGAAGGGTGTTGTTTCCCTAATTTCTTTCTCAGCCTGTTTATTCTTTGTGTAGAGAAAGGCCATTGATTTGTTTGAGTTAATTTTATATCCAGCTACTTCACCGAAGCTGTTTATCAGGCTTAGGAGTTCTCTGGTGGAATTTTTAGGGTCACTTATATATACTATCATATCATCTGCAAAAAGTGATATTTTGACTTCATCTTTTCCAATTTGTATCCCTTTGATCTCCTTTTGTTGTCGAATTGCTCTGGCTAGGACTTCAAGTACTATGTTGAATAGGTATGGAGAAAGTGGACAGCCTTGTCTAGTCCCTGATTTTAGAGGGATTGCTTCAAGCTTCTCACCATTTACTTTGATGTTGGCTACTGGTTTGCTGTAGATTGCTTTTATCATGTTTAGGTATGGGCCTTGAATTCCTGATCTTTCCAAGACTTTTATCATGAATGGGTGTTGGATCTTTTTTTTTTTTTTTTGTATTGTAATTTTATTAAAAGAACTTGCAAAGCAAAACCATCGCACACTGATATTAACCAGATCCAAACTCTATACATTTCAGTGAGCTTTTCTACAATTCGGAAGCTTTGGAGCTTCACACTGGGTAACTTACTAGGATGGAATTCCTCATACATTTTCAAAAAGCCAAGCACATTTAGGTCTACACATGTAACTTAATTTTACAAAGGAACATATTTTGTTGAAGGGAAAAATAAGAATTAACTTTTTCTTTCTTTTTTCTTTCTATCCACCCATTCCCATTCTTTTGGCCCTGGCATTCCCCTATATTGGGGCATATAAAGTTTGCAAGTCCAATGGGCCTCTCTTTCCATTGATGGCTGACTAGGCCATCTTTCGATACATATGCAGCTAGAGACAAGAGCTCCGGGGTTCTAGTTAGTACATCATGTTGTTCCAACAATAGGGTTGCAGATCCCTTTAGCTCCTTGGGTACTTACTCTAGCTTCTCCATTGGGAGCCCTGTGATACATCCAATAGCTGACTGTGAACATCCACTCCTGTGTTTGCTAGGCCCCAGCATCGTCTCACAAGAGACAGCTATATTTGGGTCCTTTCAGCAAAATCTTGCTAGTGTATGCAATGGTGTCAGCGTTTAGAAGTTGATTATGGGATGGATCCCTGGATACGGCAGTCTCTAAATGGTCCATCCTTTCATCACCGCTACGAACTTTGTCTCTGTAACTCCTTCCCTGGGTGTTTTGTTCCCAATTCTGAGAAGGTGCACAGTGTCCACACTTTGGTCTTCATTCTTCTTGAGTTTCATGCGTTTAGCAAATTGTATCTTAAATCTTGGGTATCCTAAGTTTTGGGCTAATATCCACTTATCAGTGAATACATATTGTGTGAGTTCTTTTGTGATTGTGTTACTTCACTCAAGATGATGCCCTCCAGGTCCATCCATTTGGCTAGGAATTTCATAAATTCATTCTTTTTAATAGCTGAGTAGTACTCCATTGTGTAAATGTACCATAATTTCTGTATCCATTCCTCTGTTGAGGGACATCTGGGTTCTTTCCAGCTTCTGGCTATTATAAATAGGGCTGCTATGAACATAGTGGAACATGTGTCCTTTTTACCGGTTGGGACATCTTCTGGATATATGCCCAGGAGAGGTATTGCTGGATCCTCCGGTAGTACTATGTCCAATTTTCTGAGGAACCGCCAGACTGATTTCCAGAGTGGTTGTACAAGCTTGCAATCCCACCAACAATGGAGGAGTGTTCCTCTTTCTCCACATCCTCGCCAGCAACTGCTGTCACCTGAATTTTTGATCTTAGCCATTCTGACTGGTGTGAGGTGGAATCTCAGGGTTGTTTTGATTTGCATTTCCCTGATGATTAAGGATGTTGAACATTTTTTCAGGTGTTTCTCTGCCATTCGGTATTCCTCAGGCGAGAATTCTTTGTTCAGTTCTGAGCCCCATTTTTTAATGGGGTTATTTGACTTTCTGGAGTCCACCTTCTTGAGTTCTTTATATATGTTGGATATTAGTCCCTTATCTGATTTAGGATAGGTGAAGATCCTTTCCCAATCTGTTGGTGTTTTTTTTGTCTTATTGATGGTGTCTTTAGCCTTGCAGAAGCT
Organism: Mus caroli; assembly: GCF_978045245.1. Lineage (NCBI taxonomy): Eukaryota > Metazoa > Chordata > Mammalia > Rodentia > Muridae > Mus > Mus caroli. The sequence goes on along the minus strand of NW_028227270.1, from coordinate 53,043,294 downwards.
TTGTAGTTTCATGAGGTCCCACTTGTCAATTCTCGATCTTACAGCACAAGTCATTACTGTTCTATTCAGGAATTTTTCCCCTGTGCCCATATCTTCAAGGCTTTTCCCCACTTTCTCCTCTATATGTTTCAGTGTCTCTGGTTTAATGTGAAGTTCCTTGATCCACTTAGACTTGACCTTAGTACAAGGAGATAGGAATGGATCGATTCGCATTCTTCTACATGTTAACAACCAGTTGTGCCAGCACCATTTGTTGAAAATGCTGTCTTTCTTCCACTGGATGTTTTTAGCTCCCTTGTCGAAGATCAAGTGACCGTAGGTGTGTGGGTTCATTTCTGGGTCTTCAATTCTATTCCATTGGTCTATTTGTCTGTCACTATACCAGTACCATGCAGTTTTTATCACAATTGCTCTGTAGTAGAGCTTTAGGTCCGGCATGGTGATTCCACCAGAGGTTCTTTTATCCTTGAGAAGAGTTTTTGCTATCCTAGGTTTTTTGTTATTCCAGATGAATTTGCAGATTGCACTTTCTAATTCGTTGAAGAATTCATTTGGAATTTTGATGGGGATTGCATTGAATCTGTAGATTGCTTTTGGCAAGATAGCCATTTTTACAATGTTGATCCTGCCAATCCATGAGCATGGGAGATCTTTCCATCTTCTGAGATCTTCTATAATTTCTTTCTTCAGAGACTTGAAGTTTTTATTATACAGATCTTTCACTTCCTTAGTTAGAGTCACGCCAAGATATTTTATATTATTTGTGACTATTGAGAAGGGTGTTGTTTCCCTAATTTCTTTCTCAGCCTGTTTATTCTTTGTGTAGAGAAAGGCCATTGATTTGTTTGAGTTAATTTTATATCCAGCTACTTCACCGAAGCTGTTTATCAGGCTTAGGAGTTCTCTGGTGGAATTTTTAGGGTCACTTATATATACTATCATATCATCTGCAAAAAGTGATATTTTGACTTCATCTTTTCCAATTTGTATCCCTTTGATCTCCTTTTGTTGTCGAATTGCTCTGGCTAGGACTTCAAGTACAATGTTGAATAGGTATGGAGAAAGTGGACAGCCTTGTCTAGTCCCTGTTTTTAGAGGGATTGCTTCAAGCTTCTCACCATTTACTTTGATGTTGGCTACTGGTTTGCTGTAGATTGCTTTTATCATGTTTAGGTATGGGCCTTGAATTCCTGATCTTTCCAAGACTTTTATCATGAATGGGTGTTGGATCTTGTCAAATGCTTTTTCCGCATCTAACGAGATAACCATGTGGTTTTTGTCTTTGGGTTTGTTTATATACTGGATTACATTGATGGATTTCCGTATATTGAACCATCCCTGCATCCCTGGGATGAAACCTACTTGGTCAGGATGGATGATTGTTTTGATGTGTTCTTGGATTCGGTTAGCAAGAACTTTATTGAGGATTTTTGCATCAATATTCATAAGGGATATTGGTCTGAAGTTTTCTATCTTTGTTGGGTCTTTTTGTGGTTTAGGTATCAGAGTAATTGTGGCTTCATAGAATGAGTTGGGTAGAGTACCTTCTGTTTCTATTTTGTGGAATAGTTTGTGAAGAACTGGGATTAGATCTTCTTTGACGATCTGATAGAACTCTGCACTAAACCCATCTGGTCCTGGGCTTTTTTTGGTTGGGAGACTATTAATGACTGCTTCTATTTCTTTGGGGGATATAGGGCTGTTTAGATCATTAACCTGATCTTGGTTCAACTTTGGTACCTGGTACCTGTCTAGAAACTTCTCCATTTCATCCAGGTTCTCCAGTTTTGTTGAGTATAGCCTTTTGTAGAAGGATCTGATGGTGTTTTGGATGTCTTCAGGATCTGTTGTTATGTCTCCTTTTTCATTTCTGATTTTGTTAATTAGAATGCTTTCCCTGTGCCCTCTAGTGAGTCTGGCTAAGGGTTTATCTGTCTTGTTGATTTTCTCAAAGAACCAGCTCCTTGATTGGTTGATTCTTTGAATAGTTCTTCTTGTTTCCACTTGATTGATTTCGCCCCTGAGTTTGATTATTTCCTACCGTCTACTCCTTTTGTGTGAATTTGCTTCCTTTTGTTCTAGTGCTTTTAGGTGTGTTGTCAAGCTGCTAATGTGTGCTCTTTCTAGTTTCCTTTTGGAGGCACTCAGAGCTATGAGTTTTCCTCTTAGAAATGCTTTCATTGCGTCCCATAAGTTTGGGTATATTGTGGCTTCATTTTCATTGAACTCTAAAAAGTCCTTAATTTCTTTCTTTATTCCTTCCTTGACCAAGGTATGATTGAGAAGAGTGTTGTTCAGTTTCCACGTGAATGTTGGCTTTCTATTATTTATTTTGTTATTGAAGATCAGCCTTAGTCCATGGTGATCTGATAGGATGCATGGGACAATTTCAATATTTTTGTATCTGTTGAGTCCTGTTTTGTGCCCAATTACGTGGTCAGTTTTGGAGAAGGTACCATGAGGTGCTGAGAAGAAGGTATATCCTTTTGTTTTAGGGTAAAATGTTCTGTAGATATCTGCCAGATCCATTTGATACATAACTTCTGTTAGTTTCACTGTGTCCCTGTGTAGTTTCTGTTTCCATGATCTGTCCATTGGTGAAATTGGTGTGTTGAAGTCTCCCACTATTATTGTATGAGGTGCAATGTGTGCTTTGAGATTTACTAAAGTTTCTTTAATGAATGAGGCTGCCTTTGTATTTGGAGCATAGATATTCAGGATTGATAGTTCCTCTTGGAGGATTTTACCTTTGATGAGTATGAAGTGCCCCTCCCTGTCTTTTTTGATGACTTTGGGTTGGAAGTCAATCTTATCAGATATTAGAATGGCTACTCCAGCTTGTTTCTTCATACCATTTGCTTGGAAAATTGTTTTCCAGCCTTTCTTACTGAGGTAGTGTCTATCTTTTTCTCTGAGATGATTTTCCTGTAAGCAGCAAAATGTTGGGGCTTGTTTGTGTAGCCTGTTTGTTAGTCTATGTCTTTTTATCGGGGACTTGAGACCATTGATATTAAGAGATATTAAGGAAAAGTAATTGTTGTTTCCTGTTATTTTTGTTGTTAAAGTTGGCATTCTGTTCTTGTGACTGTCTTCTTTTAGGTTTGTTGAGGGATTACCTTCTTGTTGTTTCTAGGGCGTGGTTCCCGTCCTTGTATTGGTTTTTTCCTGTTATTATCCTTTGAAGGGCTGGATTCGTGGAGAGATAATGTGTGAATTTGGTTTTGTCGTGGAATACTTTGGTTTCTCCATCTATGTTAATTGAGAGTTTGGCTGGGTATAGTAGCCTGGGCTGGAATTTGTGTTCTTTTACTGTCTGTATAACATCTGTCCAGGATCTTCAGGCTTTCATAGTCTCTGGTGAAAAATCTGGTGTAATTCTGATAGGCTTGCCTTTATATGTTACTTGGCCTTTTTCTCTTACTGCTTTTAGTATTCTATATTTAGTGCATTTGTTGTTCTGATTATTATGTGTCGGGAGGTATTTCTTTTCTGGTCCAGCCTATTTGGAGTTCTGTAGGCTTCTTGTATGTTCATGGGCATCTCTTTCTTTAGATTTGGGAAATTTTCTTCTATAATTTTGTTGAAGATGTTTACTGGTCCTTTGAGTTGAAAAATCTTCATTCTCATCCACTCCTATTATCCGTAGGTTTGGTCTTCTCATTGTGTCCTGTATTTCCTGGATGTTTTGAGTTAGGATCTTTTTGCATTTTCCATTTTCCTTGATTGTTGTGCCGATGTTCTCTATGCAATCTTCTGCACCTGAGATTCTCTCTTCCATCTCTTGTATTCTGTTGCTGATGCTCGCATCTATGGTCCCAGATTTCTTTCCTAGGGTTTCTATCTCCAGTGTTGCCTCATTTTGGGTTTTCTTTATTGTGTCTACTTCCCTTTTTAGGTCTAGTATGGTTTTGTTCATTTCCATCATCTGATTGGATGTGTTTTCCTGTTTCTCTTTAAGGACTTCTACCAGTTTGGTTGTGTTTTCCTGTTTTTCTTTAAGGACTTGTAACTCTTTAGCCATGTTCTCCTGTAGTTCTTTAAAGTCCTTCTTGATGTCCTCTATCATCATCATGAGATATGCTTTTAAATCCAGGTCTAGCTTTTCAGGTGTGTTGGGGTGCCCTGGACTGGGCGAAGTGGGAGTGCTGGGTCCTGATGATGGTGAGTGGTCTTGGTTTCTGTTAGTAAGATTCTTACGTTTACCTCTCGCCATCTGGTAATCTCTGGAGTTGTTATAGTTGTCTCTGTTCAGAGGTTGTTCTTCTGGTGATTCTGAGTATCGTCTGTCAGCAGACCTGGGAGACAGGCTCTCTCCTCTGAGTTTCAGTGGTTAGAGCACTCCCTGCTGACAAGCTTTCCTCTTAAAGGGAAGGTGTACAGATATCTGGTGTTTGGACCTTCTCCTGGCCGAAGAAGAAGGCCGAAAACAGGACCTTTCCCAGATGCTGTGTTGCTTTGGCAGGTCACAGAAGCTGTCAGCTTCTGTGGTGCACACTCTCAGCTGTGCAGACTACGTTCCTAATTTCAGAGGAGCCCTGGATCCAAGATGTGCTCCCTGCTCCTGAGGCAGAGGGCTCCTGTGCAGGGCAGACCACTGTCTTCCAGCTGGTAGGGTGCCGGATGTCTGCGGCCCCAAAAGGGTGCTGCCTCAGCGGCTCTGTGGCTCCCACCTGTCCCAGCAGCTGTCTGCCTCTGTGGTCCTCACTCTCACCTCTGCAGACTAAGTTCGGTGGAGTCCCGGATCCAAGATGGCGCTCCCTGCAGGGCAGATCACTGTCCTCCGGCTGGGAGGGTGCCGGATGTCTGCGGCCCCAAAAGGGTGCTGCCTCAGCGGCTCTGTGGCTCCCGCCTGTCCTAGAAGCTGTCTGCCTCTGTGGTCCTCACTCTCACCTCTGCAGACTAAGTTCGGCGGAGTCCCGAATCCAAGATGGCGCTCCCTGCAGGGCAGATCACTGTCCTCCAGCTGGGAGGGTGCTGGATGTCTGCAGCGCCAAAAGGGTGCTGCCTCAGCGACTCTGTGGCTCCCGCCTGTCCCAGAAGCTGTCTGCCTCTGTGGTCCTCACTCTCACCTCTGCAGACTAAGTTCGGCGGAGTCCCGGATCCAAGATGGCGCTCCCTGCAGGGCAGATCACTGTCCTCCGGCTGGGAGGGTGCCGGATGTCTGCGGCCCCAAAAGGGTGCTGCCTCAGCGGCTCTGTGGCTCCCGCCTGTCCCAGAAGCTGTCTGCCTCTGTGGTCCTCACTCTCACCTCTGCAGACTAAGTTCGGCGGAGTCCCAGATCCAAGATGGCGCTCCCTGCAGGGCAGATCACTGTCCTCCCGCCTGAAACTTCTTGACATAAGGGAAAGAACTGGGGACATCATTCTTGGAATTACACTTGGAACTCCAACTTCAGAGAGCAGAGGTAAGTGGTGTGGTCCCTATGATAAGCTGACTAAAAAGACTAGTCACATCAGTGAGCCTGACCGTGCATTTTTTTAAAAAATTGTATATTTTCTTTATATACATTTCAAATGTTACCCCCTTTCCCAGTTTCCCCCTTTCCCATCCTCCCTCCCCATGATACTATGAGGGTGTTCCTCCACCCACCCACCCACTGCAGCTTCCCCACCCTGGATTTCCTTATACAGGGGCATCTATCCAGCCTTCATAAGACCAAGAACCTCTCCTTCCATTGATGCCTGACAAGGCCATCCTATGCTACTGTGGAGAGCCGTGCTGAGAGCAATTGCAAGCCATGAGCAATCGCCATTATAAGATGGTGTTGGTCTCCGCTGTGCCTAACTAGTAAACAAGTCTTGTACACAGGTGTGAGAGTGAACTCACTCCTAATCACTCCCCATTCTCAGGGTGTAATAGTGGTGTGATGGGCAAGCAACAATTCAGGAGCTGACATGCCATATCAGGTGCTGAAACGCCATAGCTGAGGGCTATATAAGCGACTCCATTTTCTGGGGTTGGAGACTTCCCTCTTGAAGAAGCAATAAGGCTTTTTGCTGTAGAAGATTCCGGTTGTCCGAGTGTGTTCTTGCCAGTGAGAAAGGCAGCTCAGAATAAGTGGCGCCGAAGACCCGGGGGCTTTATACCATCACACTGGCGCAAAGGAGATCCCTCATTCGCGGGGTGGAACCAGAACTGTAGGACATTACAGCTCTCAGTAAGTTACGTACAGTCTTGAAATTTCTCCAGAGTTAGATGCCCTTTTGATTGTTTGCACGGTGATTGCACTTTTCCTTTTGGTTTCATTTTGCTTCTACCACTGGAACTGCTGACTGGTTCCCAGTCGAGGTCAGGCCTGGACAGCGCCTGGACAGCGACCAGTTTCAGTCGCAGTCAGGCCTGGACAGCGGCAGTATGGGGATCTCCCACTCTATAGTAGTGGCATTATGGTCGGTCCTGAAGCAGTGTGGCCTAAAAATCGCCACTAAGACTATAGAGGGATTTGTCAGGGAGATAGACCGTGTGGCACCATGGTATGCTTGCTCAGGGTCATTAACTGTCACCTCTTGGGACAAACTGGGGAACATGCCGTTGTGGAAATTGGTGAGATTGTGCTTAATAGACAAGGATTGTCAGCAAATGGTTGAAGCAGGGCAGAAAGGTTTGGACAAAATTCAAGACAGTCTACCATAGACACAGTGGGGAGAGAGAGTAAGAGCTGAGAGGAAACAAGGTGCACTGAAGAATAAAGACCTTTCCACGGGACTTGAGCCCAAGGAAATGAAATATAAGGGAAAAATGCCTTGGGAGAGATTAGAAAAAAGGATGGAAAGGGAGAGAAGAAGAGAGATTGAGCTGGAGAGGCACATAAGGAAAAGAGCCTCTACCCACCATTAGATGAGTTCAAGGCACTAGCTGTCAGTAGCTCAAAATTGTTCCTCAAAATTGGTGAGATTGTGCTTAATTAGATTGTGCTTAATTAGAGATTCGCAAAGATCAACTACATACCTTGAATGATTTCCACAAATTGCTGGGAGATATTAATTGGCTAAGGCCATTTTTAAAAATTCCATCAGCGGAATTAAAGCCCTTATTTGATATATTAGAGGGAGATACCCACAGCTCCTCCCACAGAGCACTTACCCTAGCGGCATGTCAAGCTTTACAAACCATAGAAAAAGCCTTACAGGATGCTCAATTACAACGCATTGACGAGTCAAAGTCATTTGAATTGTGCATATTAAAAACTGCACAGTTACCAACAGCAGTCTTATGGCAAAATGGGCCCTTATTGTGGGTCCACCCTAATGCTTCCCCTGCAAAAATCATTGAGTGGTATCCTAATTGTAGTTGCTCAACTTGCACTTCGGGGGATAAAAGCAGCCATTACTCATTTTGGGAGAGAACCTCATATGCTAATTGTGCCTTATACTTCTGCTCAAGTTCAAACCCTGGCAGCAACAACTAATGATTGGGCAGTCTTGGTTGCCTCCTATTCGGGACAAATTGATAATCATTATCCAAAACATCCAATTTTACAGTTCGCCTTAAGCCAAGCCATAGTGTTTCCAGTAATAACAGCCAAACACCCACTTCCGGATGGGGTAGTAGTGTATACAGATGGATCCAAATCTGGCATAGGTGCATATGTAGTAAATGGCCAAGTAACATCTAAACAATGTAATGAGACATCACCCCAGGTTGTAGAGTGTTTGGTAGTTCTAGAGGTCCTTGAAACTTTACCGGGACGCTCAATATTGTATCTGATTCCTTATATGTGGTTAATGCAGTTAATATGCTTGAAGTTGCTGGCTTAATTAGACCCTCTAGCAAGCTTGCTCACATTTTTCAGCAAATTCAGTCAGCCCTGTTACATAGAAGACAGCTTGTGTATATTACTCATGTTAGGGCTTATTCTGGCCTTCCTGGCCCCATGTCTCATGGAAATGACTTGGCAGACAAAGCCACTAGAATTATGGCTGCTGCTCTGTCCTCTCAGGCAGAGGCTGCAAGGGAGTTTCATAAATGCTTCCACGTGATGGCTGAAACATTACACCACCGTTTCACTTTAACCAGGAAAGAAGCTCATGACATTGTCACCCAATGTCAAAACTGTTGTCAATTTCTGCCTACTCCTCATGTAGGGGTAAACCGCCGAGGCATCAGGCCATTACCGGTCTGGCAAATGGATGTCACTCATATTTCCTCCTTTGGAAGAAATCAATATTTACATGTTTCCATTGACACCTGCTCTAGTGTTATGTTTGCTACACCTGTAACAGGTGAGAAAGCCTCTCATGTTATACAACACTGTTTAGAAGCGTGGCATGCTTGGGGGCAAGCCCACAATTCTTAAAACTGATAATGGGCCAGCATATACATCTACTAAATTTCATCAATTTTGTCATCAAATGGATGTCACTCACCTGACTGGCCTTCCTTATAATCCTCAAGGACAAGGCATTGTGGAACATGCCCACCATACACTCAAGTCTTATTTTATAAAACAAAAGGGGGTAGTTGAACAGACTTTGCCCTCAGTGCCAAGAGTAGCGGTATCTATGGCACTCTTTACACTTAATTTTTTGAATCTTGACGTGCAAGGTCGCTCTGCAGCAGATCGACATAGCTCAGACCCTGATAGACCAAAAGAAATGGTCAAATTGAAGGATGTCTTAACTGGTCTGTGGAAAGGCCCGGATTCTATTTTAATAAGATCCATGGGAGCTGTTTGTGTTTTTCCACAGAGTGAAGACAACCCATTTTGGCTGCTGGAACGACTCACCCGGAAGATAGTAATCAAGGATGGTGTGGAAGATGCTGACCTCCTGAGGACTGCTCCTGATCCTGACAATGCTGAACTTGTCTCAGGTTCCTAGTATGAGAGGCGAACAGAGATGGGCCATTCTCTCGACTTTCCCTAAACCAATGCCAGTTTGCCATGATGCTATAGTTTTTCAAAAATTCTTTACTACTAATAAAACTTTAGATTTACCATATCTACCCTAAGATCCCACCCGAGCACCATTAGGAGAAAATCGCTCTTTATTAGAACAGGGTTCTTTATGTTTTCAAATTAATGGACCAGGAAAATGTATCAACCTCACAGCTCGAGCTTTGGGGATGTTTAATTAATGAGCACCGAGGAGGTTGGATGAGCCCAACCCAAGAAACTTCCAACACAGATATAACCACTACAAATCGGACCTTTTGGCAGGAGGCAATTTGGGTTAATGGTACATTTCTACCACCTAACTTTACAGACAAAGAATGTCCCCACTAACCAAAAATAGCCCCTCATTGTAGCTTGGAAGATGAAGGGCTGATACAGCCTTGGTCTGATTGTCAATCCTCCATCACTTGTTGGGCAGATCAGAGTAAAACCTTTTCCTTTTCTCTCAGCATGATGGAATTTGTTATGAAAAAGGGACTTTTCATACAGGACTTTAGAATGCATCCCTTTCACAAGTGGGTGCTTTGTGGAGTCAATGGTGGTTGTACAGAACTCAATCCTTTGATCTTTATCCAGGGAGGAGCAGTTGGAAAGCCTTCTTTTACTGGCATCTCAAGATTTGCTCAGTATTGGGGAATACATGATGCCTCCCAGGACTCTTATGGATACACTAATACCAGTGTAGAGATCACTGGGTTCAAAAAACTTTGGTAAACCAGATTAATTATCCACCTACCCCAGTCTGTATTTACCCCCCTTTCTTGTTTATTCTTTCAAATGATTCACTTGGAGTCTGTTCCAATGATTCCTGTTGGATTTTTCAATGTTGGGATGTAACAAAGGACACCCGTGCCATGGTGGCACGAATCCCACGTTGGATCCCTGTTTCGGTGGAAACACCCTCCACCTTATCCCTGTTTGGACAAAGAAGAGATTTTGGCATTACTCCTGCCGTAATGATAGCAATTTCAGCCAGTGCAGCTGCTGATACAGCTGCGGGGTACCCTATGGCTAGTACGGTTCAATCAGGCAAAAAATTAAATCAGCTTTCAGCAGATCTGACTGATGCCATCACTGTCCAAACTTCTGCTAGTACCAAGTTAAAGGGAGGGCTGATGATTTTGAATCAGCGCCTTGACCTGGCGGAGGAACAGATAGGCGTTCTATACCAGATGGCCCAGTTGGGTTGCAAAAGAAAACTGGAAGCTCTGTGTATTACCAGTGTCCAATATGAAAATTTTACTCATGCAGCTAATCTGTCTAGACAGCTTTCCTTGTATCTTACAGGAAATTGGTCCAAGGGATTCGATGAGACTCTTGAGGCCATGAGGGTGGCAGTTTTAAAGATCAACTCAATGCGAGTGGACCTGTCATTGACAGAGGGCCTCTCCTCCTGGATTTCATCTGCATTTTCTTATTTTAAGGAATGGGTGGGGGTAGGTTTATTTGGTGTTGCCACCTGCTGTGGACTTGTGTTCATGCTCTGGTTGGTTTGAAAGCTCAGAACCCAACAAGCAAACAACAAGGTTGTGATAGCTCAAGCACTTGCTGCCATCGAGCAAGGGGCCTCCCCCGAAATCTGGCTATCTATGCTGGCCTCTTTTGTAGAGTTCGCCATAGGTCATTTAGTAGTTACTGTCACATAGCACTGTGGTATCCAGGGACGGGCAACTTTCCTCATGCACAGATCAACCCAAGACACGGGGCCCGATGGCAATAGGGTTACCCTATGACCGGAAAGGCTGTGACATTGGAGGAACGACCTAAGACAGGAGCCACAGCAGATGGACATGATTACACAGACCTAGTCCAGCCTCATTTTAATAAAATAAAAAGGGGGAGATGTGGAGAGCCGAGCTGCGAGCAATAGCGAGCCGCGAGCAATCACCATTATAAGATGGCGCTGGCCTCTGCTGTGCCTAACTAGTAAACAAGCCTTGTACGCAGGTGCGAGAGTGAACTCACTCCTAGTCACTGCCCATTCTCGGGGCGTAATATTGGGGTGATGGGCGAGCAACAAATCAGGAGCTGACACGCCATATCAGGTGCTGAAACGCCATGGCTGAGGGCTTTATATGCGACTCCATTTTCTGGGGTTGGGGTCTTCCCTCTTTTTTTTAATTAATCTTTTTTATTAGGTATTTTCCTCATTTACATTTCCAATGCTATTCAAAAAGTCCCCAATAACACTCCCCCCCCCACTCCCCTACCCACCCACTCCCACACCTTGGCCCTGGCATTCCCCTGTACTGGGGAATATAAAGTTTGCAAGTCCTATGGGCCTCTCTTTCCAGTGATGACATACTAGGCCATCTTTTGATACATATGCAGCTAGAGTCAAGAGCTCTGGGGTACTGGTTAGTTCATAATGTTGTTCCACCTATAGGGTTGCAGTTCCCTTTAGCTCTTTGGGTAATTTCTCTAGCTCCTCCATTGGGGGCCCTGTGATCCATTCAATAGCTGACTGTGATCATCCACTTCTGTGTTTGCTAGGCCCCGGCATTGTCTCGCAAGAGACAGCTATATCTGGGTCCTTTCAGCAAAATCTTGCTAGCGTATGCAATGGTGTCAGCGTTTGGAAGCTGATTATGGGATGGATCCCTTGATATGGCAGTCTTCAGATGGTCCATTCTTTCGTCACAGCTCCAAACTTTATCTCTGTAACTCTTTCCATGGGTGTTTTGTTCCCAATTCTAAGAAGGGTCACAGAGTCCACACTTTGGTCTTCGTTCTTCTTGCCGGTGAGAACAGCAGCTCGGGACATGCTACATTTGCAGCTCGAGCCAAGTGTACTCCTCAAGACTCCTGAGAATCAAATAACCCTATTAACAGAGCTAAACAAAGAATTCTCAACTGAGGAATAGTGAGTGGCCAAGAAGCACCTAAAGAAATTGCCACAGACCCTCTGGGCCCCGGTGTCTGCGTAAAAACAGGTCTCTAGAGTAGGTGGTCAAAGCTTAGTTGAAGTGACAAACAGAGACACACACACAAGAGAGGTTGTTGAATCTGAATGTAATTTTCTGGTCGAGCTTAGACTAATTATATTACAGTGAATATTAAAAATTGCAAATCATAACAGATACAGTATATTGAAGTTTTCCAGGTGCAAGAGGAGTGACTTCAAAAAGAATTTGTAGGAACCAGATAAATGTTTAGAGATTAGTATCTCTCCAGATGCAAGAGGAGTGACTTCAAAAAGAATTTGTTTACACTAGAGATTAGCACCTGCCTCTGATCAGCCCTGCGCCAGGCAAGAGTTTTACACTTTAGTGTTAATTGCTCCAGGGGGGGTTAATTCTTGACAGGCCTCAAGAGTAATGTAGTGTCACTGACCCCGAAATTCTCTAGGCCTTGTTAATTCCTATCTATGTCTGGAGAATTCCCATTTATCAGGATAGTATATTAATTTGCTCTTGGCATGGAATGTAGTCTGTAATAAGAATTTCTATCTCAGTGAGAATTCCAGTCTCTTTCTGCAGATAACTGAGTTAATGGCTGTGATTTATTGTTTTATTGTAGTGCTTAATTAGTTACTGAGTAGGTTAAACTCCTTGCTGCTATCTGGGATCTTGGAACACTGGGAAAGTCTTTAGCTATGTTAGAATTCAATCTAAAAAGTCATTACAATAAGGTAATACTAAATAGAGAGCATGTGAATCCATACACTAGAATAATGCGGGGGTGGAAAATTGATTTTATGGTTTATATGGATTAGGGAGAGGGTGCCAGACCCCGGGAAGAGAGTTTCCTTGAAACTCATTGCTTCATGAGTCAGCTTCCCAGCTTTCGCTTTGTCAAACTGACTCAACCATAGTACGTGGCAAGAAATGTTCAAAATCCTTAGTCATCAGGGAAATGCAAATCAAACTGAAAGACCCTGAGAGGAGCCCCTCACTCAGATCTTAGGATAATAGTGGATCCCCAAGAACTCACGAGAGATCAAGCTTGATGTAAACCACATGAGGCTGTATTCGGGAAAGCCAGAGCTCTGGGGATGACTCATATCCCATGCAGAGGTAAAGGAGTTGACCATGAGTGGAAAGGGGTCCCGGTTTTTATAGGGCCCTGGGGGGAAAGGAGAAGAGGGGTGTAGGGTATTTCCAGATCTATACAATGTCTATTCTCAAGAAATGGGTATGGGAGGAGTACAAGGAAAGAGTCTGGTGCAGATAGAGTAATTCAGGATTGGCCCTGCTGTGGTTGCTGGGGAGATTTTTTATCTCTTTCCCAGAAACCAATATCACAAACACCTGGTAGTGAGTTGCAACAGTGGGCACAAACCTGGGTTCAAGAAACTGTCAAAACATTGGCAGACTCACGGGTTTAGGAGTGGCCAGAGCATTGTGAACCTCTACATTTCTAAATCAGTGAAGATACTTCTGCTAACAATGAAATATATTTTGCCAATTTCAGGGCATCTGTGACCTTTTACATTCTGTTAGGAACTTTTAAATCCACCTCACACCAGTCTGAATGGCTAAAAGAAAAAAAAAAAAAACTCAGGTGACTGCAGATGCAGACCATGCTGTAAAAATAAAGAAGTGTCGCTGATGATGGGTCCTAACACCACACTGTGTCCTCCCCCACACAAATATGCCTGTTTGGATGTGTCACCCTTATGGAAAATGGGGACAGATATTTTATAAATGAAGCAAGGTAAATGAAAAAAATAAACTATTTTTTGGGAGCTATTAAGACAATCCTACTATTGATCTCTGAATTGGGCTTCTCCCTCTGAGAAGAAAAGTGGGTCAAAAGTGGGCCACTGATGCAATGCTCCGAGAACAACCACGGAATGTTCCAGCCCTAAGTCAGCGCCAAATGTCCTGACCTCAAAATGTACACTGATACCACCAAGTTCCTGCTTTCCAGTGTAGCTGCCAAAAGAAAAATTTCCACTGCCCCACCCCTCCTGCTGAGAAGTACTTGTACTTCCCATTTTACTTGTGCATTTCCACTGCCCCACCCCTCCTGCTGAGAAGTACTTCCCCTTTTGCTTGTGCATTTAAGCCTTGAGCCTTGATGAATACAGTGACACCTTGATGATAATCAGACTGCTACTGTATGTTCTTGCACTTGGCATCAGTCTCTCCCTCCCCCTATTTGGTTCTTAGGAGAAGGTCCCCTCAAGACCCTTGAATAATGGAACCTGCTAGACGGGTCAAGTGGTGCCAGATGTGGGGCACGAAGTACGACCACCCTCTGGAAAACAGATTCAAGAGGCACGGGGCAGACAGTAAGACAGCTCCCTGCCACTTTGCTCAAGTGTCACATGAGGAGAGATAGGCCTGGGCATTCAGTTGTTATCCCATTCACCATGGGGAAGGTTCTGTCCAAATAGACAGTTTTCATTCAAGAGATGAAGGGGTCTCTTAAGGAGAGAGGGATAAGAGTTAAGAAAAAGGATTTAATAAAATTCTTTTGTTTTACGGACGAGAAATGTCCATGGCTGGTATTGAATGGTCCTGAAATATACCCTTTAACCTGGAATAAAGTAGGCAAAGAAATCAATAGTTTAATAAAACAAGGAGAATTTGTCCCTGATTCCTTTTTTAGCTATTGGGGAATCGTCAGAGATCTCCTTAAACAGGCAGAAGAGGGCAGAGAAGGTGCCTGGCTCTTAGCCCTTACTGAAGATTTTTTAGAAAACTCGTGATCACCATCTTGCAAAAGCTAAGCTAAGCCACCAGTGAATCTTCAGTCTTGGTCGTCATCGATTATAGATGCCACGGTCCCTAAGGACACCCTGCCTTCCCCTCTTTCTCCCCTAATTACATTATATTCTAGAAAAGGGGCTACTGCTCATCCCCCTGTTAGACCAAAAAGGATTTACCCCATTTTGTATAAAGAGTTGTCAGATGAACTCCTCGATCCTGCCTCAGAGGCAGAATTGGATGAGGAAGCTTTTAAATATGAACACGACCACTATGGTCCTGGGCCTGGTGCCTATCTTACCATCGAGCCCTTCAATTTCCACCCTCCTCCTTATTTGCCCTCCTTTCCCCCTAATTGAAGATTAGCCTAATTCTCGGCCTCTGTATCTCTGCCCCTTCATCAGTTCAGCGATTACTTCAAACTAAAAGAGAACTTCAGACTCAGATTACCAATCTTAAAGATGTTCTAGGGCTTCAAAAGGAGCTACAAGACCTCAGTCTAGAGACTCAGAGTCTACAAAGAGCCCTCATGGGGGACCTTCAAGGTCCCATCTCAAAAAATCCTCAAACTGGTCACAAAGGTCCCTCTCAGAAACAAGGGAATAAAAATAGGTTTTTCCTGTCCCCACTCGAGCTCAAGCCCATCAGGTTGCTCCACCTCATGAGGACCTCCCCCCCCACTGGCTCCTCCGAAAAAGATCAGGAGGATCCAGAGAGTGATGAGGAGGGGGATCAAGCAAACTCTGATTCTGATGAGAGTGGTATGTCCCCTGATGAAGGGTTGGACACCAACAGCTAACCAGTCTACAAAAAACTAAAACTGAGACATATAAAAGATCTTCATTCAGCAGTCAAAAATTATGGGATTAATGCCCTGTTCACAGTATCTATAGTAGAAGGTTTAGCAGGATAAGGCTACTTGATACCCAATGAATGGAATAAAATTGTTCATTCTGTCCTCACTAGAGGCCAATATTTAACTTGGAAGTCAGAGTGTGTGGACAGAGGAGAAAATTTGGCTGCAAATAATAGAAAGAATCCTACTAGTAAGACAGCCTTCTGGATTGCGGATAAAATTTGCGGTAAAGACAATTTCACTGCAGACAAAAAACAATTAGGGCTCTCCCCTGGTGTCCTTGCCCAGACAGCACAGGTGGCCCTGGGAACTTGGTGCGCTGTCCCTGCTGCAGGGGTGCTAACTACGCCCCTAACCAAGATTATACAAGGGCCCCAATAGTCCTATACACAGTTCGCTGCCAGATTGCAGGAAGCAACTGAGCGAATTTTGGGACCTGAAAAGTTAGGGTCTGTTGGTCTGACAACTTGCTCTTGAAAATGCCAATTCAACATGTAGGGATGCCCTGAGAGGTAAAACCAAGAGTTTAGATATAAATGGTATGATCAAGCTTTGTAATGAGATAGATGTGTTTTCTCAACAAGTTTCTAAGTCTACTAACCTGGCCATTGGGGCTGCTCTACAACTAAATAAAGGAGAAAAATCTTGCTATAGATGCTGGACATTTTGCTAGAGAATGTCCTACACAAAGATAGAGCACCCTAGTCTCAACCATGCCTGCTACCCAACAAAAGCCCCCCTCCCCGGTCTTTGCCCTAAGTGCAAGAGAGGCCACTATTGGGCACAAGATTGCCAATCTAAGACTGATATCAACGGCCACCCACTAACTGTGGTCCAGGGAAACAGCCAGAGGGCCCCCCTGCAGGTCCCGTCTCCCCTGATGACAACTGCAGACAACCCCCTAGCCCCCACGGGAGATTGTTCAGGGCCATGGCAGGGAGCACAGGGTTGGACCTGTGTTCCTCCACCACCAGGATTATAACTCTTGAGGAGGGAACAGTGGTCATCAAAACAGGTGAATTTGGGCCCCCTCCCCAAAAGACGTTTTTTCTCTTCATCGGCCGAGTGTCCAGACTTTTACAAGGCCTAATGGTGACTCCTACAGTGGTTGACACAGACTACCATGGGGAGATATAAATCTCAGTTACTGGCACGCAGGGAACACTTACCCTTAGGGCTGGAGAGTGCATAGCCCAAGCCCTACCACTCCCATTATTTGGTCATTTCCCTTATATGAAAGAGGAGCGAGGACTATCCTCTCCGGGATCCTCAGAACTCTACTGGGCACAGAAAATAACCGATTCATGGCCCATGGTGACTTTGTTTCTAGAGGGCAAACAGTTTCAAGGGCTCCTAGATACCAGGGCAGATTTAACAGTAATTTCCTTAACACATTGGCCTGCAGCCTGGCCCAAACAGCCCACTGCCACTCATTTAAAAAGCATAGGTCAAACACAGGACACTTTACAAAGCTCTAAACTGCTAACATGGTCCGACAAAGAAGACAATACTTAAACTGTTAGACCCTTTGTGTTCAAAAGCCTTCCTGTAAATCTATGGGGAAGAGACATATTCTTCCAAATGGAAATGATAATGTTCAGCACTAACAAGACTGTCACTAATTTGATGCTGAAAACAGGGTACCTCCCAGGGAAGGGTCTAGGGAAAGATGAACAAGGAAGGATTTCTCTCATTATGTCCACACCCAAAAATGATCAAAAGGGTTTAGGGGCAGACCTTTTTTCTTAGAGACCACTGCTCCTCCTGCATTCCAGGCAGACAAAATATCTTGGAAGTCCAATGATCCTGTCTAGATTGATCAGTGGCCTATGCCTCAAGAAAAAGTTCAGGCAGCCTTACAGTTGGTGCAGGAACAATTGAGACAGTCACATCTTGAGCCTTCTACCTCCCTGTGGAATACACCAATATTCATCACAAAAAAAGAAAAGTGGAGCCTGGAGGCTGTTACAGGACCTTTGAGCTGTAAATAAGACCATGATGCTGATGGGGGCACTACAACCAGGCTTACCATCTCCTATCGCAATTCCCAGAGGTTATTCTAAAATTGTAATAGATATTAAAGATTGTTTCTTTTCTATCCCACTTCATCCCCAAGATTGTGTCTGTTTTGCCTTTTCCATTCCCATTGTAAATCACGTGGGACCAAATCCCCGTTTTCAATGGCGGGTTTTGCCCCAGGGAATGGCTAATAGCCCTACCTTATCCCAGAAATATGTGGCACAGATTATTAACCCTTTGAGACAAGAATTCACTGATGCCTATATAATACACTATATGGATGATCTGCTCATTGCCACAAAAGAATTATCCTCCACCCATGTGGTTGCCCAGGCCGTGGTTAGAGCCCTCCAAAGGTGGGGGTTTGTCATAGCTCCTGACAAAATTCAAGTTCATTACCCTTTTATGTTTTTAGGTTTTCAATTAGAACCCATTAGAGTACATTCCCAGAAATTAACTATCCGCACCTCACAGCTGAGGACCTTAAATGATTTCCAAAAGTTGCTAGGAGTTATAAATTGGTTACATCCCTATTTAAAATTAACTACTGGAGAACTAAAGCCCCTTTTTTATATACTCCGGGGACTTTCTGACCCAACATCCCCGCAAAATTTATCTCCTGCTGTCCTAGAGGCTCTCCATAGGGTAGAGTCAGCCATTAATCAACAAACCATGGGCTATTATAACCCCCTTCAACCCCTGTCTTTGACAGTTTTTTTCCACATCCTTTTCACTCACTGGCCTATTATGGCAAGATGATAATCCCCTTTTCTGGATCCATTTGCCAGCCACACCTTCAAAAGTTCTCCCTGTTTATCCTTCTCTTAAATGTCAGGTGATTATCCTAGGAATCAAGATGGCTACCAGTCATTTTGGAAAAGCCCCTGATACTGTTATTTTACCTTATTCTTCTGAGCAGCTTTCTTGGTTACAGTCACAATTTGATGAGTGGACTATATTATTATCCTCCTTTCAGGGAACCTTTGATACACATTTACTAGCCATTAGGTTGGTTCAGGTTTTGCAAACTACCCCTTTTGTCTTCCCCAAGGTTACCCAGCTGCAGCCTATATCCAAAGCCTTAACTGTGTTCATTGATGGGTCCACTAATGGAAGGGATGCTATCATTGTGGAAAGACAACGCCAAATCATTGAGACCACCTACACCTCGGCCCAGCTGGTGGAGCTCGGAGGAGCTTTACAAGTGTTTGAATCTATCTCATCCCCCTTTAACTTGTATTCAGATAGCCATTATGTGGTAAGGGGTTTGAGATCTTTAGAGATGGTCCCTAGTATTCAACCCAGCACTGCCACTTTTCAGATGTTTCTTAAAATCCAAATGCTCATAAGAAGTCAAGCCTACCTGTTTTTTGTGAGGCATATTCGAGCCCACATGGGACTTCCTAGACCCTTGTCTGGGGGAAATGATCCTGCTGATCAGGCCACTCGGCTTACATGCCTTACTATTGAGCCTGACCCACTGTCACAGGCTCACAGAGCCCATACTTTACATCATCTCAATGCACAGACACTCAGACTATGATTCAACATAACCAGGGAACAAGCCAGAAAAATTGTTAAACAGTGTAAAAATTGTCTTACCCTATTGCCAGAATCACATTTAGGAGTTAACCCATGGGGCCTTGTCCCCAGAGAACTCTGGCAAGTGGATGTAACTCACATCTCATATTTTGGGAAGCTTATGTTTGTGCATGTGTCCATTGATATCTTCAATGGGTTTTTGTGTGCCTCTGCCCACACTGGAAAAGCTACCAAAGATGTTATAAATCATTCATTGTATGACTTTTCTGTCATGTGACAGCCCAATATTATAAAAACAGACAAAGGTCCTGGATATAGCAGTCTTAAGTTTAAACAGTTTTGTGCACAATTACAGATCAAGCACATTAGTGGAATTCCCTATAACCTTCAAGGGCAAGGAATTGTTGAAAGGGCCCATCAGACCTTGAAGAATACCCTGACTAAGCTTGGGGCCCAAGAGACTATCTACACCCTCAAAGGAAATTCAAAACAGCTACTGTCTCATGTGCTTTTTGTGCTTAACTTTTTAACTCTAGTCATAAATGGTCACTCAGCAGCTGACCGACTTTGGCATCCTAAGACCAGTCTAGAGTATGCTCAAGCACTGTGGAAAGATCCCCTTACAGGGATTTGGAATGGGCCAGATCCTATCATCATCTGGACAAAAGTCTCAGCCTGCATCTATAATTGCAAGGAAGGGGGAGCCATATGGCTCCCTGAAAGACTAATTAAGCCATTTAATACCACCCAGGGTGGTACCTGAGAAGATGTTTTATGATCTTTTAGGATCACCATGGATAGATCTCTCACAATATTGATGATGTTGGTCATGACAGCGACAGCCAGGCAAGCCCAGACCTATCAGGTTTTTAACTATACCTGGATTATTCAAAATCAGTCTGGAGACATAGCTAACTCCAGCTCCAAGATTGGTGCAGAGCCCCATTGGCCCGAGTTAGAAGTAGACATCTGTGTCCTCGAATTGGGTGTAGTTGCAGCCTGGGGCACCTCTCATTATTATATGTCTCAATTAACAGCAGTTAACACAGGTGATAAAAAGATTGATCCAGGTTGCAGCAGTGATACACTGTACTGCCCTGGCCTAACACACTGGAGGTATATATGTCTGTCCATGAACTCATCGAGATCTCTAAATTATAAATGTGGCTATGAAATGATTTTTATTGTGCCACTTGGGGCTGTGAAACCACTGGGGATACCTATTGGACCCCATCTTCCTCTTGGGATTATATCACAGTTAAACGACTTCACCCCAGTTCCAAAGTCACCTCCCCTGTTCTGATTGATCCTAAGTTGGGAAGCACTGACAAAAAAAAAAAATAGAGAAAATGGGCTTGTCATTCAAACCTTGGCCAGAAGAGACAGATCTTTCTTTGGGTTCCTGAAATGTTCGGTAGAGACATTGGGGTGACATGACAAATCAGGCTGGATCCTGAGTGGATGTAATGTTATAGGGTGGCTGCTATAGTGCCAGACTCAGAGTTCTACCTTGATTAATGGTTCAATCACTGTCTTCCTCTTAAGCATGAGGTCTTGGGGGGTGCTCCCTGTGAGTCTCTTGAGCATGAGGTCCTGGAGGGTGCTCCCTCTGAGTCTCCTGAGCAAGAGGTCGAGGAGTGTGCTCCCTCTGAGTCTCCTGAGCACGTGGTCCTGGAGGGTGCTCCCTCTGAGTCTCCTGAGCACAAGGTCCTGGAGGGTGCTCCCTCTGAGTCTCCTGAGCACGAGTTTGTGTAGGGTGCTCCCTCTGAGTCTCCTGAGCACCAGGTCCTGGAGGGTGCTCCCTGTGAGTCTGAGCATGAGGTCCTGGAGTGTGCTCCCTCTGAGTCTCCTGAGCACAAGGTCCTGGAGGGTGCTCCCTCTGAGTCGCCTGAGCAAGAGGGCGGGGAGTGTGTTCCCACTGAGTCTCCTGAGCACGAGGTCCTGGATGTTCCCACTGAGTCTCCTGAGCACAAACTCCTGGAGGGTGCTTCCTTGAGTCTCCTGAGCACGAGGTCCTGGAAGGTGCTCCTTATGAGTCTCTTGAGCATGAGGTCCTGGAAGGTACTCCCACTGAGTCTCCTGAGCTCCAGGTCCTGGAGGATGCTCCCTCTGAGTCTCCTGAATATGAGTTCCTGGGTAGTGTTCCCTCTGAATCTCCTGTGTATGATGTTCCGCATTACGACTCTCTGCCCATTCTCAGTCCAACTTTTCCCATGCATTTCACTAATGGTCCACTTTGCAAAGAAATCAATGTGCAGGAACTGCAACTACAAGTTTCAAGTCAGCAAGGAAGGTGAGTAATTAAAAATTTTGGCCAAAACAGTGCTCAGTTAAGAATAATTTAAAGACATTTAATGTAATGAACTTAAATGTTGATGCTCTTATTAAAATTTTTTAAAGAGTAAAGAAATTAAAATGAAAGAGTATAATTGGGAAGTCACAAAAATCAGTACAGAGAATAAAACTTGTCAAGTATATCTGTGATAAATAGCCTGTGGTTCTGAGGTTTGTTACCTGTTGAATTCTGTGTCTTTAAAGGTTAAAGTGCTTTGTTCTCTTCTGCTGTGATGGGCCTCCAGTCACTTCAAAGAAGATATTAGAGATGGTAGGATAGAATTACCCAATTATGCAAATGACTTAAACATCGCATTCCACTTTTGTAGTTGTTTAAAGAATAAAATTAGAATTTTTAAAAAATGGTAATGTTCTTGGGTATATCAAAGATAGCCAAGATTCAGATTTAATAGTGTTGAGGAGTAACCAAGCTTGGCAGAAGCAGAAAGCTACAGCAAAAGATACAGAGATCTTGGGGTACAAGTTGCTGTCTTCTGTGAGAGGACAACAGCCTCCTACTATACAGATGTGTCCGTGTCTCTATTGTTGAACCTCAATCGGGTCCCCTCAAAGCCCTGCAATATTTGGGGAGACCTGACTTTCAAACAGCTTTAAGTCTTGCTATTTGTGCCATCTCTTCTATTTGTTTGATACTATGGTAACAGCATGAATGCATACCAATTGTCCACAAGAAATAATCAAGAAACTCTTTTCACAACCTATGCAGCCTTTCAGACTCCTTGGTTCAAGAGTCAATTAAAATATTCTGCAGGAAATTGCCTTGAACGTAAAAGTGTGGACTGGAGGACCCCAGGTCCCAAGGTTCATCACTGGGAAAAATGAGACACTGAAAGTTTTGGCTTCTCACTCAATTTAAATTATCACCATTTTCCAAAGTGCACTGATTCACTCACAAAGGCCAGGTTGCCAAGAACAAAATATCTCTGTCCTTCATGGACTCATCATCATAGTCCAAAAGTTTCACCTCAAAATATGGTAAGTGGAACTGCAGAATCTCATGCTAACTCACTTAGAATTTAAAAGTAGACCCTGAGCAAAGAAATGTGGACTATTTCTTCCAGGCCGAGCACAGCTATTATACTTGAGTGTGGGATAACCACACATGTTGTACAGTATATCACTGTATTCTCAACGGTTAATTGCCATGTTGGCTGTGCCAAGCTAGCAGGATATGCAAATGTTTGTCCTTTTGTAGCTTCCTCACCTGCCCCCCAAAGGAAGACAAGCCACCCTGGGGAAGGTCTTGTAAGCCCCCACTGCCAAGTGGATGAGTGAAGAGCATGGCTTTTTATATACTAAAGACCTTGTGGCTAGATCTGGACAGAAGGACCAACAAGCATGGATGTAGCCAGATGGAAGGAGGGACAGGAAAGGCACATGGAAGAAGAGCAATGTATTAGTCAGGGTTCGCTAGAGTCACAGAACTCATGGATAGTCTCTATATAGTAAAGGAATTTATTACTTACAGTCTGCAGTCCAACTCCAAACAATGGTAAGTAGCAGCTGTAGAATGGAAGTCCAAGGATCTAGCAGTTGCCCAGTCCCACACGGCAAGCAGGCAAAAAAGAGAGAGTGAGCCTTCCTTCTTCCAATGTCCTTATATAGTCTCCAGGAAAAGGTGTAACCGAGATTAAAGGTGTGTGCCACCACACTTTTAATCCCAGATGATCTTGAACTCCAAGATCACCCTGTCTTAATCTGCTAGAATCCGTAGCCACTATGAGTCAAGATCTCCATATCAAGATCCTAGTCAGAAACTTTTATCTCCCAAGCCTCCAGATTAGGGTCACTGGTGAGCCATCCAATTCTGGATTGTGGTTCATTCCAGATATCATCAATTTGACAACCAGGAATAGCCACTACATGCGTTTAGAGCTACATCGAGAGAAACAACAGCAGAAGTTGGGTTAAGTTAAATCTAGCTGACCAGCTGCCCCAGCAAACAAGACACAACCTTCTATTATACAGATGTCCCTGTGTCTTCATTCTTGAACCTAAACTGGGTCCCCAGAAAGCCCCACAATACTTGGGGAGGCCTGATTTTCCAAACTAGTTGTCTGTTCTCCTGGGAGATGCAGGCAGACATACTATGCTGAGAGACAGTTCTCCCATATTTAGGAGATATTGTCACAGCTTCATTATCAGACTCATAGATATTCCAAATGTGAGCAAAGCTGCTCATGTGGTCTCTTCCCAAAGGGCTCGAAGCCCTGGCCCTTCAGCAATGCTGACGTAGACATTTGCCCTTGCTACACCTTCCCTAGCTTCCCAACGATGGACTGAGAGGGGCCACTCAACAGGCTCCAAAGACAACCAGAGTTTAATACTAACTTTATTAACCAGGCCAGAGCCAAGTGAATACATTGGCAACTTTGTTACTTTCCTACTGCTGTGAAGAGATACCAAGATCAATGCAACTCTTACAAGAAGGCGTTTGATTTTCAGCTGGCTTACACCTTTGGAGGGTTAGTACATGGTATTCACGGTATGGGGAGCAGCACAGCAGGCAGACAGGCATATGCTACAACAGTACCCAGAGAGCCTACATCTTATCTGGAGGCAGAGATCCACAGAGACTGGGCCTGCTGTAAACTCTTGAAACCTCCTTCAATAAGGACACACTTCTAATCTTTTTTTTTTTTTTTTTTTTTTTTTTTTAGTTACTTACTTATTTCATATATATGAGTACACTGTGGCTGCCTCCAGAAACACCAGAAGAGGGCATCAGATCCCACTACAGATGACTGTGAGCCACCTGCTGGTTGCTGAGTATTGAACTTAGGACCTCTGGAAGAACATCCAGTGCTCTTAACTGCTGAGCCATCTCTCCAGCCGTCTTCCAATCCTTTTTAAACGGATCCAAATATATTAGCCTATAAGAGCCATTTTCATCCAGACCATCACAACTGGTGATTCCTAACTAAGAAAAAAAGATGTCTTTGTCTATTAAAGAAGTTAAAATGAGAGTCATCAAAGTCACCTAGCAAGTAAAGAAATTTGATGCCAAGCCTGACAAACTGCTTTGATCCCCAAGACTCACATGGCAGAGAGAGAGAACTGACCCTACAAGTTGTTCTCTGGTTGTGGTATTTATTCATATGTGCACACAGACAGACAGATAGATAGAAAGACAGACAGACAGACACACACACTGAGTTAGAGAGATACATGCACACTAAATACAATCTAATAAGCATTTTTGAAAAGTATAAACCAGGTGTTTGCATCTATCTACTGCCTTAAATTTCCTGTGATTGGAAAACATGAAGATGCTGCTCATGACTGAGGAATGCATGTCGGTTGGTCCCACAGTTCTTATCTTTTTTTTTATAATAGGTAAGTTTTTTATTTCAAATATTAATCCACCAATATTTCTATAGAAGCATTGTTTCAAAAAACATTCATCACAGGTTTGAGAGAAGAATAGATTACTAGAATAGAGTTAGGATTTTTGCCCTGGATTTATTAAAAATATTGGAGAATATTTTCATTTATTAGATCATAGAAGCACTTTTCTGTTACCTAAGAATTTCTTTTTTTTTTAATTTATTTTTTATTAGGTATTTTCCTCGTTTACATTTTCAATGCTGTCCCAAAAGTCCCCCATACCCACCCCCCCAACTCCCCTACCCACACACTCCCCTTTTTGGCCCTGGGGTTCACCTGTACTGGGGCATATAAAGTTTGCAAGTCCAATGGGCCTCTCTTTGCAGTGATGGCCGACTAGGACATCTTTTGATAAATATGCAGCTAGAGTCAAGAGCTCAGGGGTACTGGTTAGTTCATATTGTTGTTCCACCTATAGGGTTGCAGTTCCCTTTAGCTCCTTGGGTACTTTCTCTAGCTCCTCCATTGGGGGTCATGTGATCCATCCAATAGCTGACTGTGATCATCCTCTTCTGTGTTTGCTAGGCCCCGGCATAGTCTCACAAGAGACAGCTATATCTGGGTCCTTTCAGCAAAATCTTGCTAGTGTATGCAATGGTGTCAGTGTTTGGAAGCTAATTATGGAATCGATCCCTACATATGGCAATCACTAGATGGTCCATCCTTTCGTCACAGCTCCAAATTTTGTCTCTGTAACTCCTTCCATGGGTGTTTTGTTCCCATTTCTAAGAAGGGGCAAAGTGTCCACACTTTGGTCTTCGTTCTTCTTGAATTACATGTGTTTAGCAAATTGAATCTTATATCTTGGGTATCCTAAGTTTCTGGGCTAATATCCACTTATCAGTGAGTACATATTGTGCGAGTTCCTTTGTGATTGGGTTACCTCACTCAGGATGATGCCCTCCAGGTCCACCCATTTGCCTAGGAATTTAATAAATTTCTTTCTTTTAAATAGCTGAGTAGTACTCCATTGTGTAAATGTATCACATTTTCTGTATCCATTCCTCTGTTGAGGGGCATCTGGGTTCTTTCCATCTTCTGGTTATTATAAATAAGGGTGCTATGAACATAGTGGAGCATGTGTCCTTCTTACCGGTTGGGACATCTTCTGGATATATGCCCAGGAGAGGTGTTGCAGGATCCTCTGGTAGTACTATGTCCAATTTTCTGAGGAACCGCCAGACTGATTTCCAGAGTGGTTGTACAAGCTTGCAATCCCACCAACAATGGAGGAGTGTTCCTCTTTCTCCACATCCTTGCCAGCATGTTTTCACCTGAATTTTTGATCTTAGCCATTCTGACTGGAGTGAAGTGGAATCTCAGGGTTGTTTTGATTTGCATTTCCCTGATGATTAAGGATGTTGAACATTTTTTCAGGTGCTTCTCTGCCATTCGGTCAGAATGATACATGCACACTAAATACAATCTAATAAGCATTTTTGAAAAGTATAAACCAGGTGTTTTCATCTACTGCCTTCAATTACCTGTGATTGGAAAACATGAAGATGCTGCTCATGATTGAGGAATGCATGTCAGTTGGTCCCACAGTTCTTATTTTTATCCCACAGTTCGCATATTTTCGGGTCTCTAAGCTTAGGTTTGAAAGAACAAAAGGGAAACATACCACAGCACAATCAAAGCTGATAAATGGCTGTTAGAACAGAGCCTCAAAGGCAATATTTTTTTTTGTTTTTTTGTTGTTGTTTTTTGTTGTTTTGTTTTGGTTTTTGTTTTTATTTTTTATTTTCTCTACACCTTCAGTTTAAGTGTCTGTCCTTTGGTAATCTGGTTCTGTCCTTACCCTTAGCAAGTATCAGTAAGCCCTTTGGGATCAGGCAGCTGATTCATTTCCTACATGTGTAAGTGTCTCCTAAATATCAATAAGGACACAAGATAATGCAGTTGAAAATAAGTGGAAATTGACAAGACACTCCTCCACATGGGAGTACGAATGGCCAACAGGGATATTGCCACTGTCACTAAACAGCAAGGAAATGCTGTTAATGAGTATATATATGTGTATATATAAATAATATATATGAGTATTATATATATATATATATATATATATACATAATTGTCAAAAAATTGGGCAACCATTTAGAGAGAAAGTGGAGGAAGAGGGAAAGGACAGCTGGAAAAGAAGTGCGGTGGTTTGGAGGATGGAAATGAAAGAGGAGAAGTAATGTAATCACATCAAATTTTTTTTTTATTTTAAAAAAGTGAGAGAGGATCTGACTAGGAGGAACCCACATATGTTGGAAGTGAAAGAACAAACTGGGAGCAGGGTGATAATCATCTTAGAGGCCTGTAACTGCTTACATTCAGTTCACTCAGTGGAAGACAAAGCAGCAAGTGGCCACAGGGTCACAGAAAGGCCCAGGAAGCAAGAGTGGGGCTACAGCGAAAGGGTCAGTTGAATGTCTGTACAGGAAGCAAGTCTATCCTCATCACACCCCTCATCCCATATCACCAAGACAGTCTCAGAGGCTCCAAAAGCAGAAGATCAGAATTCAATCCTTTGAGAAGTAGAACATAAATGGTTCTGGATACAGGGGCTACAAATTGTGGAAAGAATGAGAGTCCTGTGAAAGCAGGCGGAGGGCTAGGGAAATAGCTCAGTGGCCAAAACAGGAGGACCAGAGTTCAATCCCAGAAGTCATGCAAGGTCAGATGCGTGGGACATCATTCTTGGAATTACACTTGGAATTCCAGCCTCAGAAAGCGGAGGCAAGTGGTGTGGTCCCTAGGATAAGCTGACTAAGAAGACTAGTCACATCAGTGAGCTCGACCAGGGTTTTTTTTTAATTGTATATTTACTATATTTACATTTCAAATGTTACCCCATTTCCCAGGTTCCCCCTATCCCATTCTCCCTCCCCCTGATTCTATGAGGGTGTTCCTCCACCTACCCACCCACTCCAACCTCCCTGCCCTGGAATTCCCTGTACAGGGGCATCTATCCAGTCTTCATAGGACCAAGAACCTCTCCTTCCTTTGATGCATGACAAGGCCATCCTCTGCTACATATGCAGCTTCAGCCAAGTGTATTCCTCAAGACTCCAGAGAATCAAATAACCCTATTAAGAGAGCTTATCAAAGAGTTCCCAACTGAGGAATATTGAATGGCCAAGAAGCACCTAAAGAAATGTTCAGCATCCTTAGTAATCAGGGAAATGCAAATCAAACTGTAAAACCCTGAGAGGAGCCCCTCACTCAGGCCTCAGGACATTACCGGTCCCCCAAGAACTCAAGCGAGACCAAGCCTGATGGAAACTACATGAGGCTTTATTGGGGAAAGCCAGAGTTCTGGGGATGACTCATATCCCACGCAGGAGTAGAGTAGTCGACCACGAGGGGAAAGGGGTGCAAGTTTTTATAGGCCCTCAAGGGCGAAAGGAAAATGGGGGCATAGGGGATTTCCAGAACTAAACACTATCTATTCTCAAGAAATGAGTATGGGAGGGATAAAAGGAAAGAATCTGGTGCAGGTGTAGCTACTCAGGATTGGCTGTATGTGGTCGCTGGGGAGATTTTTCGACTCTTTCCCTGCAACAAATGTCACAAACACCTGGCAGTGAGGTGCAGCATTGGGCACACACCTGGGTTCAAAGAACGGTCAAAACATTGGCAGACACAAGGGTTCAAGGAGTGGCCAGAGTATTGTGCACCTCTATTTTTCTGAATCAGTGTAGCTACTTTTGCTAACAATGAAATCTATTTTGCCAATTTCAGGGCTTCTGTCACCTTTTACATTCTGTCAGGATCTTTCAAAACCACCTCACACAACTCAGAATGGTTAAAAGAAAAAACCTCAGATGACAGCAGATGCAGACCATGCTGTAAAGAATAACGAATGGTCCCTGAGGATGGGTCCAAACACCACACTCTGCCCTCCCCCACACAAATATGCCTGTTTGGATGTGTCACCCTTATGGAAATGGGGACAGAGATTTTATAAATGAAGCAATGTAAATGAAAAAAATCTATATATTAACTTGTAGGCCATCTCAGCTCTCCATTCTTCCTGCACTTTGAAAACCATGAAAAGGTAACCTCTGCTGAAGGAGAAGATGCTGCTAATATAGAGGAAGAGCGGCCCAGCTAAATATCTCACAGGTGAATATTGGATATTTCTGACATCCATAGTAAGATATCTTGATGGCACTGCTATCATCTTACGTGATGGTCTGCCACTTAAGTGCCCATGCCCACTGAAACTCCTCAGTGATTATCAAGACAAACAATGAAGATGTATAACAGAGCTGATGAAAGAACAAAACCAGGAAATACAGAGACAGCTCAGGGAACAAAGATATGGACTTGTAGAAGAATAACTGCCTCAAAGAGAGAAGGAAAAACAAGGCATCATAAAACAAAAACAAAATGCTTAGGGCCAAAAGAAATAATTTTGGAAAACAAACAAACCAGAATTTCAAAATAAAAACAAAAAAGGAAACTACCATAATTAGACTCAGTCTAGTACTCTTAAAAAAACAAGATTCTTAAATGTTTGGTTATAGGGCTGATGGGGATAAGTTATTGTAAAAGATAACTCTGTTATGTCATGGTTTATCAATGATGACTAAACTTATGACTTAAGAGGAGGTTCAAACACATGTCCTGGGACAAAAGTGATATGGTTTATGTTTTAAAACAATATGAATCAATCCCTGCCATAGTGGCTAGTTTTGTGTGTCAATGACACAAACTGGGTGTATCACAGAAAAAAAGCCTCCCTTGAAGAAAGCCCTCCATGAAATCCAACTGCAAGGCATTTTCTCAATTAGTGATCGAGGAGGGTGGTCAAGGAGACCCTCCTCCTAGCTGCCCTTCTGTTTGCCTTCAGAACTTTCAGATCCTCCTGCATCATGTCTGCCTGGATGCTGCCATGCTTCTGGTATGATGATAATGGATTGAACCTTGAACCTGTTAGCCAACTCAATGAAACATTGTCCTTTATAAGAGTAGCCTTGGTCATGATGTATGTTCTCAGCAGGAAAACCCTAACTAAGACACCTATTGGGTTCTGTATAAATAAAGAACTACTCTGCCTGCTAGTCAGTCAAGTTGTATTGTTTCTTCCAACCCCCTTCCCCCAATTCCCAACCCTCACCCCACCCTGTACCTGACTTCATATCTCCTCTGTGCTCTCTGGCCATCATAAGAGCTTTTATCTGGTAGATTTTGTTAACTCTGATTTTGGTGTCAAATCCACAGAGCCATCTCCTAACCCACCATGAAAATGATTACCCCCTATGTTTCCATCTTTTGTTTGTTTGTTTGTTTGTTTGTTTGTTTTTAGCAGTGAGGTTCCAGACCACTTGTGTCAGCTTTTGTACCTAGTGTGCATCCACCTTCCTGACTTTTTTTTTTTAAGTTGCAGTGCCGTCTTCTCTACACTATCAGTTTAAGAGTCTATCCTTTGGTAATCTGGTTATGTCCTTACCCTTAGCCATCATCATTAAGCCCTGTGGGTTCAGGCAGCTGATTCATTTCCAACATGTGTAAGGGTCTCCTGAAGATCAGTAGGAAAAACAGAAAACGCAATTGAACATAAATGGAACTTGACAAGACACTCTTCCACAAGGGCGTCTAAATGGCCAACAGGAATATTGCCAATATCAGGAAACAGCAAGGAAATGCAAGCACAGAATACACTGAGAAAATGTGGGAATATACAATGGAACAGTGGCTGTGGAAAACAGTGCCTAGATCCACAAACAAAAATAAGCAAACAAAACAGGCTAGAATGACCATGAGATCCAAAGGAAATCCAACCAGAGTCCCACAAAGACATCTGAATTCCCATGTGCATTTCAGCCCTTTCAACACCAGCTCAGGTAAGGAACGACTCACATTTCAACAAACGGAGAGACAAAGAAAGCACAGTACACACATGATGGGACATTTCTCTGCCTCAGAAATAAAAAAGGCACTGGAATTTACAACAACAGACATGCGGGTGGAATACTTTCTCTAAGATAAATGATATAGGCACAGAGTGACCAACCTTAGGTCATGCTTTCTCAGTGGAAGAATGCAGAGTTGTTACCCAATATGTATAAAGCTTCAATTATGTCAGATAAATAAATATAGATATCTACTGGGAACATGATACTGAACCTAACAATTTAATCCTGGACACATCTGAATTTGTTGAAGAGGTAGGTCCTATGCTGTGCTCTTAATACAAAAGTAAACTAAGGAATATTATTTTTTATGTTCTTTTTTTTAATTGTGTATTTCTTTCATTTACATTTCCAATGCTATCCCAAAATCCCTCACATGCTCCCCAACCAACCCACTCCCACTTCTTGGCCGTGTCATTCCTCTGTACTGAGCCATATAAAGTTTGCTCGACCAATGGTCCTCTCTTTCCACTGATGGCCGACTAGGCCATCTTTTGATTCATATGCCAGTAAAGACATGAGCTGAGGTGAGGGGAGGTACTGGTTAGTTCATATTGTTGTTCCAGGAATATTATTTTTAAAAGACATAACTATGGGAGATGCTTAGACAGTTTAATACAGTAACTTTGTTGATACCACATTAAATTACACATAATAAAACA
Organism: Mus caroli; assembly: GCF_978045245.1. NCBI lineage: Eukaryota > Metazoa > Chordata > Mammalia > Rodentia > Muridae > Mus > Mus caroli. The sequence goes on along the minus strand of NW_028227270.1, from coordinate 53,012,014 downwards.
TACAGTTCTTTGTATATCAGTCATTCCTCAAATTAGATCTATCACCTGTTATCTATCTATCTATCTATCTATCTATCTATCTATCTATCTATGCATGTGTGCATTAGATAGACATATGCACAGATTATTTATCAGTACAAACATCTGTGTGTGCTAATTATACCTTTCATTCCTGTTTATTAAGTTCAGGGATGAGGAGACGGAGATGCCCTCAGGACCTGAGGGCTTACATCAAGCTGTGTCTGAAGTGGGAGTCTTCTGCTCTATGCATCAAGCCATTCTGCTACTGCACACTAACCTGAGCTACATTTCTATCTGGAAAAGGCCCTTTCCTCTCCATCTGCCTCCTCTTCTGTGGTTAACACACAGGCAAACAGCTGCCGTGGTTCAACAGGTACCTTCTTTGCACAGTCCTCCTTAAACTGCTGAGTCTGGTGTGGAGAAAACAGATTAAGTGTGGCTCACATAAAAAGAATGTCCAGCACACTGGCCTATGTTCTCCAGCAGAAGAGATCTGCACACAGATCTGAAGTCTCTGTTTAGACATAGGAATGGTGGCTTGTCTTAGAAGTCAAATTAACACACTCACTTCATTTGGGCATTTATTACCAAGTGTTTTTATCCATGCAAAATAATTTTTTTTCTTAGAGAAATGTCTAAAGTCCCACTACATTGTTCTTTATCAGGAAAGCAGATGCATTTTTGTCTATTGTGACACAAAATATTTCTTCCATGAGACATTCTAGACAGGCTGCTGTAAGAGTGCATCTCCATACTGTCCTGTGAGCTGGGGTAGAGACAAAACCCCAGAGTAGGCCCTTCTTATGGTGTGCAGCAGATTCCCTCGGAAGCCTTCGCCCTCCCCTTCCTTTATACTCTGCAGGTCAAATGAGGACAGCTTCCTTTGTATCCCCTCACAGTCATTTGTTAGAGCCAATTTATCCTCCCTTTACTATATCAACTTAGAGACACTGATTAAGTCTGAGACTTCCAGACAGGCCATGTTTTTAGGGTGACAATAGTCACGTGATTTATAGGTGTTGCCTGAATTCCAGACACATATGACAGACAGTGTCAGGCTTCCAGGGGTAATTTAGTAGCACATAGAGGCTAAATGGGCTCACACAGCAATTCATGCGGGGCTCTTTTATTTGAAAACTGCTCCTCCAGTATTACTGTCTTCCCATTAAAGAGCCTTAAATCTGGTGAAACTGGCCTCATTGCTCCTCCTCCCACACCTGTATTCAGGATTATAGAAGAGGAAACACGAAAAGGCAGTCCTCCTTACACTACTGAAATATGGCCCTGTCTTTCCTGGTGGCTGGAACATAAAATTTCTCCCTCTGCTTAGGGCCTATCATTTCAAGCTAAAATGAATAGCAAATTTATAGGTTACTGTATTTTTGGCTCATAACCAGCTGTGTGCCAGACCACCCACTGGTAAGAACACTAACCTAATGAAATTACTGTTGTAACTTATAACTACTTATCAACACTTTTAGAGCCACATTCTGTGATGCTTTTTGCTTTCTTTTATTTTTATATATTTTTTTCTGCTAGCTTGGGATGGAGAGAACTGAGTAAACAGATTCAAAGATAACCAGATTATTTTTTACTTATCTCTCCCATAGGAGTTCTCTTAGCCTCAACAGCAACACCTCAACTGGCTAAAATGTACAGGTCTGTGAGCTAACTTACCTCAGAAATGGAGACTCAAGAATTCTGCTGTCATCTGGGTGTTAGCTCCTCATCTGGTGGAAAGTGGATAGATAAACTCCACCCATCTGTCCCTTACCAAGGACTCTGTCTCGGAATATTTCTAACAGGTCTGACTTAGGGTTTTTCTGCTATGAACAGGCACCACGACCAAGGCAACTCTTATAAGGACAACACTTAATTGGGGCTGGCTTACAGGTTCAGAGGTTCAGTCCATTATCATCTAGGCCGGAAGCATCCAGGCAAGCATGATGCAGGAGGAGTAGAGAGTTCTACATCTTCATCTGAAGGCTTCTAGCAGAATACTGGCTTCCAGGTAGCTAGGATGAGAGTCTTAAAACCCACACCCATGGTGACACACCTACTACAAGAAGGACATACTGTCTTAGTTAGGGATTTACTGCTGTGAACAGACACCATGACCAAGGCAAGCCTTATAAAAAACAACATTTAATTGGAGCTGGCTTACAGGTTCAGAGGTTCAGTCCATTATCATCAAGGTGGGAGCATGGCATTATTCAGGCAGGCATGGCACAGCAGGAGCTGAGAGTTCTATGTCTTCATCCAAAGGCTGCTAGTGGAAGACTGACTTCCAGGCAACTAGGGTGAGGATCTTATATCCACACCCACAGTGACACACCCATTCCAACCAGGTCACACCTATCCCAACAAGGCCACACCTTCAGATGGTGCCACTCCCTGGTCCAAGGATATACAAACCATCACACATACCAACTCCAACAAGGCCATATCTTCTAATAGTGCCACTCCCAGGGCCAAGCTTATTCAAACTGTAACAAGATCCATGGTCTAATACTTTTGCTTAGGCTATTCAAAAGCATTATACCTGCTGATCAGCCAAGCCAGAGGTCTAGCCATACCATCTTTACACACGTTTGAGCTACCAGGAGGATAAGAGGGAAAAGCACTCAGGACAGAAAGTGTCATCATCTCGAGCTTGTGATTTCCTGTCTCAACTACACATGAGCAAGGCACCACCTGGGGTAGAGGAATCATAGTGTGTCCCGAGAAATGTGAGCATAAGGAGACATTGCATATGGTGGTTAGTGATGCCAGCACCTGACAGAGCATGCAATTATATTTCCCTAGGAGAGAAAGAAGAAATGCAACAAAAAGAAATCTAGACTTGCATAGCACAAATTCCATCAATACACCTTCCAAACACGTATACATATCATTAGTCTGTATCTGTCTCCCTTGCCAAGGGAAACAATCAAAGAAAACCACAGGGATTTGTGAGGAATACACTAAGAGCCCAGAATAGTTTCCTCCAGTGTGCATCTGTAGAAGATGTGGGGCCGTGGGAATTCCTGCTGCTGTGAAATTTACAGCCACTTCTAAATCTCCATTGTGTTGGGAGGTTTGGATACACAGATCTACTGCAAGGCGCTGAAGCAATAATTAAGTCAATAAATGAGACAGAAGTTGGGCATCGTTTTTGTCCAAGGTTTTACTAAGAATAACACAGAGACTAGGTAAATGACAACTAGTTTAAGTAGGAGCTATCAACAATGAGTGAGGCCATCAAAATCATTCAAACAAAAACTGAGGACAGAAAGGGAGCTGTATGAGCATTAGTCTGGAGTCCCTAGAGATAACTCAACACTCAGTTTCATTCTCAATTCAACAATTTTCTTGCAGTTATTAAGTAAATGAAGATTATCCAAGATAGAGTAGGTGTTGGCGATTTGTTCCCAGCTTGCTATGCCTTGGGAGGTAACTTTATCTCCATTATCTCCGCTATGGCAAAATGTTGAGAGTAGGTTGGGAAATGGAACACTGCACAGTGGAAATAGGGAAGGGCAGGATTGGAAGCCTTTGTCACCGTAAAGATTTCATTGGTAGGTTTAAGCAGAGCTCCTACATGATTGGTTTGTGGAACATAGTTGGCCTTTTCTGATTGATGCTAAGTTGGGAAGCACTGACAAAAAAATAGAGAAACTGGGCTTGTCAATCAAGTCTTGGCCAGAAGAGACAAATTTTTCTTTGTCTTCCTGAAATGTTTGGTAGAGATATTGGGGTGACTTGACAGAGCAGTCTGGCATCCTGAATGGATGGGAAGGTATGGGCTGGCTGCTACAGTACCAGACTCACGGTTCTACTTTGACATATGGTTCAGTTGTCTTCGTCTTCAGCATGAGGTCTTGGAGGATGCTCCTTCTGAGTCTCCTGAGCATGAGGTTCTGTAGGATGCACCCTATGAGTCTCTTGATCACGAAGTTCTTGAGGGTGCTCCCTCTGAGTGTCCTGAGCACGAGGTTGTGGAAGGGGCTCCCTCTGAGTCTCTTGAGCATGAAGTTCGTGAGGGTGCTCTCTCTGAGTCTCCTGAACACAAGGTTGTTGAGTGGGCTCACTCTGAGTCTCTTGAGCACGAAGTTCTTGAGGGTGCTCCCTCTGAGTCTCCCAAGCACAAGGTTGTGGAGAGAGCTCCCTGAGTTTCCTGAGAATGAGCCTGTGGAGGGTGCTCCCTCTGAGTCTCCTGAGCACGAGGTCCTGGAGGGTTCTCCCTCTGAGTCTCTTGAGCATGAAGTCCTGGAGGGTGCTCCATCTGAGTCTCTTGAGCACGAAGTTCTTGAGGGTGCTCTCTCTGAGTCTTCTGAACATAAGGTTGTGGAGGAAGGTCCCTCTGAGTTTCCTGAGCATGAGGCTATGGAGGGTGTTCCCTCTGAGTCTCCTGAGCACCAGGTCATGGAGGGTGGTCCCTCTGAGTCTCCTGGGCACGAAATCCTGGAGGGTGCCCCAGCTGAGTCTCTTGAGCACGAGACTCTGGAGGGTGCTCCCTCTGAGTGTCTTCAGCACGAGGTCCTGGAGGGTGCTTCCTCTGAGTCTCTTGAGCACGAAGTTCTTGAGGGTGCTCCCTCTGAGTCTCTTGATCATGAGGTCCTTGATGGTGCTCCCTCTGAATCTCTTGAGCATGAGGTTGTGGAGGGTGCTCCCTCTGAGTCTCCTGAGCACGAGGTTGTGGAGGGTGCTCCTTCTCTGCCCATTCTCAGTCCAACTTTTCCCACGCATTTTACTATGGGTCCACTGAGCAAACGAAACCATTGGGCAGGAACTGCAACTGCAAGTTTCAAGTCAACAAAGAAGGTGAGCAATTAAAAAGTTTGGCCAAAACAGTGCTCAGTTAAGAATAATTTAAAGACATTTAATGTAAGTAACTTAAATGTTGATGTGCTTATTAAAAAAATTCAAAAAATTTAAGTAATTAAAATGAAAGGGTATAATTGGGAAGTCATACAGATCAGTACAAAGAATAAAACTTATAGGGTAAGTCTATGCTAATTAGCTGTGGTTCTGAGGTTTGTTACCTGTAGAATTCTTTGTCTTTAAAGGTTAAAAGTGCTTTGTTCTCTTCTGCTGTGATGGGCCTCTGGTCACTGCAAGGAAGACATTAGAGATGGTAGGATGGAATTACCCAACTATGCAAATGACTTAAACATCGGATTCCACTTTTGTAGGTGCTTAAAGAATAAAATTAGAATTTTTAAAAAAGGGTAATAATCTTGGGTATATCAAAGGTAGCCAAGAATCAGATTTAATAGTGTTGAGGGGTAACTAGGCTTGGCAGAAGCAGAAAGCAACAGCAAAAGAGACAGAGAACCTGGCAGACAAGTTAGTGTCGTCTGTGACAAGACTACAGCCTATACAGATGTTTCTGTGTCTTTATTATTGATCCTCAATCAGGTCCCCTGAAAGCCTTGCAATATTTGGGGAGGCCTTACTTTCCAACAGCTTCAAGTCTTGCTATTTGTGCCCTCTTTTCTTTTCTTTGATACTATGGTAACAGCATGAATGCATACCAATTGTCCACAAGAAATAATCAAGAAGCTCTTTTCACAACCCAGGCAGGCTTTCAGACACCTTGGTTCAGGAGTCAAGTAAGACATTCTGTGAGAAATTGCCTTGAACAAAATAGTGTGGGCCAGAGGACCCCAGGTCCCAAGGTTCATCACTGGGAAAAATGAGACAATGAAAGTTTTGGCTTCTTACTCAGTTTACATTATCACCATTATCCAAAGTGCACTGATTCACTCACAAAGGCCAGGTGGCCAAGAACAAAATATCTCTGTCCTTCATGGGCTCATCATCATAGTCCCGACTACTCACCTCAGAATGTGGTAAGTGGAACTGCTGAATGCCATGCTAACTCTCTTAGAATTTAAAAATAAACCCTGAGCAAAGAAATGTGGACAATTTCTTCCAGGTTGAGCACAGCTATTATTCTTGAGTGTGGGATAACCATACACGTTGTACCATATGTCCCTGTATTCTCAATTGTTAATTGCCATGTTGGCTGTTCCAGGCTAGCAGGATATGCAAATATTTGTCCATTTGTCCTTTCCTCACCTGCCCCCTAAGGGAAGACATGCCACCCTGGGGAAGGTCATGTAAGCCCACACTGCCTAGTGGATGAGTGAAGAGCATGGCTTTTTGTATAATAAAGACCTGGTAGCTAGAGCTGGGCAGAAGGACTAACAGGCAGGGATGTTGCAGGATGGAAGTACCGACATGAAAGGCACAGGGAGGAAGAGCAGTGTATTAGTCAGGGTTCTCTAGTGTCACAGAACTCATGGATAGTCTCTATATAGTAAAGGAATTTATTACTTACAGTCTGCAGTCCAACTCCCAGCAATGGTCAGTAGCAGCTGTAGAATGGAAGTCCAAGGATCTAGCAGTTGCTCAGTCCCACTCGGCAAGCAGGCAAAGGAGAGAGTGTGAGCCTGCCTTCTTCCAATGTCCTTATATAGTCTCCAGCAGAAGGTGTAACCCAGATTAAAGGTGTGTGCCACCACACCGATAATCCCAGATGACCTTGAACTCGGAGATCACCCTGACTTGATCTTCTGCAATCCATGGCCACTATGCCTTAAGATCTCCATATCAAGATCCAGGTCAGAAACTTTTATCTCCCAAGCCTCCAGATTAGGGTCACTGGTGAGCCATCAAATTCTGAATTGTAGTTCATTTCCAGATATAGTCAATTGGACAACCAGGAATAGCCAATACATGCATTCAGAGCCACATGGAAACAACAACAGAAGTTGGGTTAAGTTGAAATCTAGCTGAGCGGCTGCCCCAGCAAACAGGACAACAGCCTTTGACTATACAGATGTCACTGTGTCTTTATTACTGAACCTAACCGGATCCCCAGAAAGCCCTGCAATGCTTGGGGAGGCCTGGCTTTCCAAACTAGTTGTCTGTGTTCCTGGTAGGTGCAGGCAGACATACTAAGGTTCTCCCATAATTAGGAGATATTAGCACAGCTTCATTATCAGACTCATTGATATTCCAAATGTGAGTAAAGCTGCTCATGTGGTCTCTTCCCAAAGGGCTCGAGGCCCTGGCCCTTCAGCAATGCTGACGTAGACATTTGCCTTTGCTACACCTTCCCTAGCTTTCCAAAGATGGACTGAGAGGGGCCACTCAAACAGCTCAAAAGACAACCAGAGTTTAGTATGAAGTTTATTAACCAGGCCAGGGCCAAGTGAACGCATTGGCAACTTAGTTACTTTCCTCCTGCTGTGAAGAGCTATCAAGACCAATGCAACTCTTACAAGAAGGCATTTGATTTTCAGCTGGCTTACACCTTTGGTGGGTTAATACATGGCAATCAGGGTAGGGGGAGCACCACAGCAGGCAGACAGGCTCATGCTACAACAGTACCCAGAGAGCCTACATCTTATCTGGAGGCAGAGATCCACAGAGACTGGGCCTGCTGTGAGCTCTTGAAACCCCCTTCCATAAGGACACACTTCTAATCTTTGTTTTTTTGGTTTTTTTTTTAGTTACTTATTTCATATATATGAGTACACTGTGGCTGCCTCCAGAAACACCAGAAGAAGGCCTCAGATCCCACTAAAGATGATTTTGAGCCACCTTGTGGTTGCATGGAATTGAACGTAGGACCTCTGGAAGAACAGTCATTTCTCTTAACTGCTAAACCATCTCTCCAGCCTTCTTCCAATCCTTTTTAAAAGCATCCAAATGTATTGGCCTATAGGATCCATTTTCATTCAGATCATCACAACTGGTGATTCCTAACTCGGAAAAGTAGATGTCTTTGTCTAGTGAAGAAGTTAAAATGAGGGTCATCAAAGTCACCTAGCAAGTAAAGACATTTGATGCCAAGCCTGACAAACTGCTTTGATCCCCAAGACTCACATGGCAGAGAGAGAGAACTGACTCCTACAAATTGCTCTCTTGTTTTGGTATTTATTCATGAGTTCATAGATGACAGACAGATAGACAGAAAGACAGACAGACACACAGAGACACACACACACTGAGTCAGAGAGATACATGTACACTAAATACAATCCAATAAGCATTTTTTTAAATGTTAAAACCAGGTGTTTGCATCTACTGTTTAAATTTCCTGTGATTGGAAAGCAAGAAGATTCTGCTCATGATCGAGGAATGCAAGTTGGTGGGTCCCACAGTTCTTATCTTTATCCCACACTTCCCAGAACGTAGGCCCTGTAAGCTTAGGTTTTAAAGAACAAAAGGGAAGCATATCACAGAACAATCAAAGCTGATAAACGGCTGTTAGAACAGAGCCTCAAAGGCAGTATTTTGTTTTGTTTTGATTTGGTTTGTGTTTTTTGTTTTTTCCAGACAGGGTTTTTCTGTGAAGCTTTGGCTGTCCCGGAACTCACTCTGTAAACCAGGCTGGCCTTGAACTCAGAAATGCGACTGTCTCTGCCTCCCAAGTGCTGGGATTAAAGGCATGTGCCACCATGCCACCATGCCTGGCTCAGAAGCAATTTTTGTCTCTTCTTATTCTGTACAGATAAAGCTCCTAAATAATTTATATCAACTGTCTTACACAGGAAAAAAATCATAAGATGACAGACATCAAAGATGTAATGTCAAAACATAGGATTTAATTTCCTTGATAAACACAAATTTCTAAAATCTTTGGCATTTAAGTGTGTGTGATTAGATGTTGGAAGTAGCTCTCTAGCAACACAGTCTGTGGTTTGTTCATTGATGTATTGAGATGCAGTCAGGAACCCTCCAGTCTGAGACAAGGCATACTGTGAATGCTTGTCACCAGGGCTCTTCTTTGAGAGGTGCCTGCAATATGCAAGAGACAATGCCTTCATGCATCCCACAGTGTGAGAAAGGAGATCAGTTAAAACACTGAGCACATAGTGGTGGTCCTTTACTAGGATATGATAAATGGATATGATTAAGCCACTAAACCTTTGAGATAAGACCTCCAAATGGAGCACTCGGTGCAGGTCCTGTGAAGGCCTGACTGGAAAACTGACTGTGACAGCTATTCCTGGTTGTCAACGTGACTACATCAGGAATGAACTACAATCCAGAAATGGAGGTCACACCTGTGATCCAGATCAGGGGCTGGAAGACACAGGCTTCTGACAGGGATCTTGACAAAGAAGAGATCATAAGGCTTAAAGGCCATAAAAATCTTAGGCTCAGGCAAGGTAGTACATGCCTTTAATCTTGGGAGACTCAGGCAAGTAGATCTCTGAGTTCAAGGTCATCCTAGGACAAATCATGTTCCAGACCCAGGCATGGTAGTACACACCTTTAATTTGAGTCACACCTTCTCCTGGTGGCTTGCATAAGAATATTGGAAGAAAAAAGACTCAGTTTTCTTTGCCTGCTTGCATTTACTTGCCAGCACATCTGTTGGAACCAACTTCTTCAGGATCCCAGCTTATACAGAAGACCAGCTGAAACAACTACCCACATGGAACTGAACAACTGTTAGATTTTTGAACCCATTCACAGCTGCCCATTGTTGGGTGAGTTGGACTACAAACTGCAAGTCATTACAACAAATCTCCTCACTATAGAGAGAGAGTTCATAAGTCATGTGATTCTAGAGAACCCTGACTAATACAATGATGCCCACTTACAAAACACAGGATCACCTAAGTGTCCAAAACAGAAATTTTTATAAAAATATCTTTGCTCTATTCTGATAGCTTCCAAAAACAAGTTCAATGTCAAGATATTAATGGACAACATACCAAGCAAGACCTCCCAAAGTTCCCAGGAAAGGAGGATGGCTCTATTTACTTCCCTGAAGGACCCACTGTTAGATCTTAGCCACAAATACACCATATAGAGGAAAAGATGTTACTTACTATTTGGAATGAATGAAAATCAGAAACAAGGAACATCCCATAGATCTTCCTTACTCTTCATGTTTCAAAATTAAGTTTACTATGAAACCAATATACGATTCATGGGATGCCTCACCCATTTGTGTCACAGCCTGTCGGCTATCCAACTTTCCTGTTGGTCCCAGGCTATTATGAGGGGGCACTATACAGATACTCACAGCCAACCATTGGGCTGAGCACAGAGACCACAATGGAAGAGTTGGGGGAGGGACTGAAGGAGCTGAAGGGGATTGCAACCCCATAGGAAGAACAATATCAACTAACTGGACCCACTGGAGTTCCAGGGACTAAACCACCAACCCAAAACCACAGGATGGGTCCATGGCTCCAGCTGCATATGTAGCACAGGATGGCCTTATCTGGCATCAATGGGAGGGGAGGCCCTTGTTCTGTGAAGGTTCAATGCCCCAGCATAGGGGAATGCTAGGGTGGGGAGGCAGGAGAGGATAAGTTGGGAAGCAAACTCCTAGAGGCAAAGGGGATGATCAGATGGAGGTTTGAGGAGGGGAGACTGGAAAGGGGGACAACATTTAAAATGTAAACAAATTAAATAATCAATATTTCTTTTGAAAAGAGAGGCTAACTGTGATATTCTCGGGATGTTGCAATGGCCACTGCAAACTCCCAATTAACTAGGGTTGGGGGTTTATGGATGTAAATCGGGTGCCAATGCAAGTTTGGGCGACTGGTCTGTGAGCAGATAACTTGTGTACTTTTTCCTGATTAGAACGATCAACACTCGGACCAGAAAATATTTTGAATATAATGAAATGATGTGAATGCCTCTAATTTTCTCAGAGTGTTATAAATCCCTACAGCATGTCCATTAAACCCCACAAAGAAAGTCATTGCTCTTTTTTATATTCTAGGCAACGCTTTGAAACTTCTAATGTCTTCTCTTAGTTTTGACAGTTTATTACCTTTCTCCAACTCATCGATTTGCTTCCCAAAATAACATTGCTTTTGTTTTCTAAGTTTTCATTTTTAATAAGAAATGACTTTGTTTTTCTGATTAAACAATTAATGGATGTATCCCAAACGTGCCCCATGTGAAGGGTTACTAAATATCTCCCTTTAAAAAAATAACTCATTTTTTTATTTTATGCAAATTGGTATGTTTTTGCCTGTATGTAAGTCTGTATGAGGTTGTCATATCTTAGAGTTACAGACAGTTGTGATGTTCCGTGTCGGTGCTGGGAATCCAGGCTCCTCTGGAAGAGCAGTCAATACTCTTAACCACTGAGCCATCTCTTTGGCACGTAAATATCTCAGTTTTAACATACTCATACTCATAAGTGTCTTGCCACTTGACGATAATTGTACAAATTACCCTTAGTTACTCAAGACCCTTGAACTCAGTTTACACTGCACTCTCTTCCTGTGAAAGCAACCTTAACCCAGTTCTTCACTGTTGAGTGTGTCCCCGTCAGAGTCATTGTGTCGATGTCTCAGTGATGGCCTCCAGGGTTGTTCTCTTGGGTCAGAATTCTTTTATTTGTCACTGGCTTCAGTTCTTACAAATCTAATTCCTTATTCAGTCAGAGAAAGAGAGAATTAGTCTCTTCAGAGATGACCTTCCTAATTGTTATCTAATGACATTTGTGCAGCCCTGAAATCATACACATACAAGCAACACTAAATAGTCTCATTGGGTTGTATTAATATGCTAATGAGTATATATATATATATATATTTGTGTGTATATATATAAATAATTGTCAAAAAATGGGGCAACCATTTAGAGAGAAAGGGGGAAAGAGGGAAAGAACTGGCTGGAAAGGACATGGGGTGGTTTGGAGGAAGGAAATGAAAGAGGTGAAGTAATGTAATCACATCATATTTTTTTTTATTTTAAAAAAGTGAGAGTGGATCTGTCTAGGAGGCACCCACATATGTTGGAAGTGAAAGAACAAACTGGGAGCAGGGTGATAATCAGCTTAGAGGCCTGCAACTACTTACATTCATTTCACTCAGTGGAAGACAAAGCAGCAAGGGCCACAGGGTCACAGAAAGGCCCAGGAAGCAAGAGCGGGGCTACAGCAAAGGGGTCAGTTTGATGTCTGTACAGGAAGCAAGTCTATCCTCATCACACCCCTCATCCCATGTCACCAAGACAGTCTCAGAGGCTCCAAACAGAAGAAGATCAGAATTCAATCCTTTGAGAAGTAGACCATAAAAGGTTCTGGAAACACGGGCTACACATTGTGGAAGGAATGAGAGTCCTGTGAAAGCAGGGGGAGGGCTTGGGAAATAGCTCAGTGGCTCAAACAGGAGGACCAGAGTTCAATCCCAGAAGTCACACAAGGTCAGGAGGGTGAGACATCATTCTTGGAATTACATTTGGAATTCCAGCCTCAGAAAGCAGAGGCAAGTGGTGTGGTCCCTAGGATAACCTGGTTAAACAGACTAGTCACATTAGTGAGCCAGACCGTGCTTTTTTTTAAAAAAATTGTATATTTTCTTTAAAATTTCAAATGTTAATCCCTTTACCAGTTACCCCTATCCCATCCTCCCTTCCCGTGCTTCTATGAGGGTGTTCTTCCACCCACCCGCCACTTCAACCTCCCCTCCCTGGATTTCCCTATACTGGGGCATCTATCCAGCTTCATAGGACCAAGGACCTCTCCTTCCATTGATGCCAGACAAGGCCATCCTCTGCTACATACGCAGCTGGAGCCAAGTGTATTCCTCAAGACTCCTGAGAATCAAAAACCCTATTAACAGAGCTAAATAAAGAATTCTCAACTGAGGAATATTGAATTGCCAAGAAGCACCTAAAGAAATGTTCAACATCCTTAGTCATCAGGGAAATTCAAATCAAACTGAAAGACCCCCAGCAGAGCCCCTCATGCAGGCCTCAGGACAATATCCGAACTCCATGAACTCACAAGAGACCAAGCTTGATGTAAACCACATAAGGCTTTATTCGAGGAAAGCCAGAGCTCTGGGGATGACTCATATCACATGCAGGGATAGAGGAGTTGACCACCAGGGGAAAGGGGTCCCAGTTTTTATAGGCCCTCAGAGGGGAAAGGAAAAGGGGGGAGTAGGGGATTTTCAGATCTAAACAATGTCTATTCTCAAGAAATGGGTATGGGAGGGGTCCAAGGAAAGAGTCTGGTGCAGGTGTAGCAACTCAGGATTGGCCCGGCTGTGGTTGCTGGGGAGATTTTTCAATTCTTTCCCAGCAACAAATATCACAAACACCTGGCAGTTAGATCTAGCAGTGGGCTCACACCTGTGTTCAGGAAATGGTCAAAACATTGGCAGACACACGGGTTCAAGGAGTGGCCAGAGCATTGTGCACCTCTAGTTTTCTAAATCAGTGAAGCTACTTCTGCTAACAATGAAATCTATTTTGCCAATTTCAGGGCTTCTGTGACCCTTAACATTCTGTCAGGATCATTCAAAACTACCTCACACCAGTCAGAATGTCTAAAAAAACAAAAAAACAAAACAACAACAACAACAACAAAACAAAATACAAAACAAAAGGAAAAAAAAAAAACCTCACGTGACAGCAAATGCAGACCGAGCTGTAAAGAATAAAGAAGTGTCACTGAGGATGGTTCATACCACCACACTTTGCCCTCCCCCACACAAATATGCCTGTGTGGATGTGTTGCCCTTATGGCAAATGGGGACAGAGATTTTGTAAATGAAGCAAGGTAAAAGAAAAAAAATCTATATATTAACTTGTAGGTCATCTCAGCTCTCCATTCTTCCTGCACTTTGAAAACCATGAAAAGGTAACCTCTGACGAAGGAGAAGATGATCCTACTATAGAGGAAGAGGTGCCCAGCTTAACATTTCAGAGGTGAATATTGGATATTTCTTACATCCACGGTAAGAGATCTTGATGGTATTTCTATCATCCTATGAGATGGTTTGCCACTTATGTGCCCAAGCCCACTGAACCTCCTCAGTGACTATCAAGACAAACAATGAAGATGTATAAAGAAGCTGATGAAAGAACAAAACCAGGAAATACAGAGACAGCTCAGGAAACAAAGATATCAACCTGCGGAAGAACAACTGCCTCAGAGAGAAAGGGAAAAACAAGGCATCATAAAAACAAAAACATAGTGCTTAGGTTTAAAGAAATAATTTTGGAAAACAAACAAACCACGATTTCAAAAAAAAAAAAAAATCAAAAAGGGAAACTACCATAATTAGACTCAGTTTAGTGCTCTTAAAACCACAAGATTCTTAAAAGTTTGGTTATAGGGTTGATGGGGGTAAATTATTGTAAAAGATAACTCTGTTATGTCACGGTTTATCAATGATGACTAAACTCATGACTTAAGAGGAAGTGAAAACTCATGTCCTGGGACAAAAGTGATATGGTTTTTGTTTTAAAACAATATGAATCTATCCCTGCCGTAGTGGCTAGTTTTGTGTGTCAATGACACAAGCCGGGAGTATCACAGAAACAGAACCTCCCTTGAGGAAATGCCTCCATGAAATTCAACTGCAAGGCATTTTCTCAGTTAGTGATCAAGGAGAGTGGGCAAGGAGACCCTCCTCCTAGCTGCCCTTCTGTTTGCCTATAGAACTTTCAGCTCCTCCTGCATCATGCCTGTCTGTATGCTGCCATGCTACTGCCATGATGATAATGGACTGAACCTCTAAACCTGTTAGCCAGACTCAATGAAACATTGTCCTTTTTAAGAGTTGCCTTGGTCAAGATGTATGTTCACAGCAGTAAAACCCTAACTGAGACACCTATTGAGTTCTGCATAAATAAAGAAGTACTCTGACTTCTAGTCAGTCATGTGGCACGGATTCTCCCAACCCTCATCGCCCAAATCTCAACCCTCACCTCACGCTGTCCCTGACTCCATATCTCCTATGTGCACTCTGGCCATCGTAGGAGCTTTTAACTGGCAGCTTTTGTTAACTCTGATTTTGGTGTCAAATCCACGGAGCCTTCTCCTAAACCACCATGAAAAGGATTTCCCACCTATGCTTTCATTTTTTGTTTGTCTGTTTGTTTGTTTGTAGCAGTGAGGTTCCAGCCCACTTGTGTCAGCTTTTGTACATGGTGTGCATCCACCATCCTAATTTTTCTTTTCAAGTGGCAGTTCAGTCTTCTCTACATTTTCAGTTGAAGATTCTGTCCTTTGGTAATTTGGTTCTGTCCGTACCCTTAGCCTGCATCATTAAGCCCTGTGGGTTCAGGCAGCTGATTCATTTCCAACATGTGTAAGGGTCTCCTGAAGATCAGTTGGGAAAACAGATAACGCAATTGAACATAAATGGAACTTGACAAGACACTCCTCCACAAGGGTGTACAAATGGCCAACAGGGATATTGCCAATATCACGAAACAGCAAGGAAAAGCAAGCACAGAATACACTGAGAAAATGTGGGAATATACAATGGAGCAGTGGCTGTGGAAAACAGTGCAGAGATCCACAAACAAAAATAAGCAAACAAAACAGGTTAGAATGACCATGAGATCCAAAGGAACTCCAACCAGAGTCCCACAAAGACATCTGAATTCCCATGTGCATTTCAGCCCTTTCAACACCAGCTCATGTAAGGAACGACTCATGTTTGAACAAACAGAGAGACAAAGAAAGCACAGTACACACATGATGGGACATTTCTCTGCCTCAGAAATAAAAGAGTCACTGGAATTTAGAACAGACATGAGCGTGGAATAATTTCTCTAAGATAAATGATATAGGCAAAGAGTGAGCAACCTTAGGTCATGCTTTCTCAGTGGAAGAATGCAGAGTTGTAATCCAATATGTATAAAGCTTCAATTATGTCAGATAAATAAATTGTAGAAATCTACTGGTAACATGATAGAGACCCTAACAATATAATCCTGGACACATCTGAATTTGTTGAAGAGGTAGGTCCTATGCTGTGCTCTCTAATACAAAAGTAAACTAAGGAATATTATATTTTTATGTTCTTTTTTTTAATTGGGTATTTATTTCATTTACATTTCCAATGCTATCCCAGAAGTCCCCAACACGATCCACCACCCAACCACTGCCATTTCTTGGCCCTGTTCTTCCCCTGTACCGAGTCATATAAAGTTTACACGACCAATAGTCCTCTCTTTCCACTGATGGCCAACTAGGCCATCTTCTGATTCATATGCAGCTAGAGACATGAGTTCTGGGTGAGTACTGGTTAGTTCATATTGTTGTTCCAGGAATATTATTTTTAAAAGACATAACTATGGGAGATTCTTAGATAGTTTAATACAGTACCTTTATTGATACCACATTAAATTACACACAATAAAATGTGCAGTTCTTTGTATATCAGTCGTTCCTCAAATAAGATCTATCACCTGTTATCTAACTATCTATCTATCTCTCTATCTATCTATCTATCTATGCATGTGTGCATTAGATAGACATATGCACAGATTATTTATCAGTACAAACATCTGTGTGTGCTAATTATGCCTTTCATTCCTGTTTATTAAGTTCAGGGATGAGGAGACAGAGATGCCTTCAGGGCCAGAGTGCCAATGTCCAACTGTGTCTAAAGCTGGACCGCACACTAATCTGAGCCACAATTCTGTCTGGAAAAGGGCCCTTTCAGCTCCATCTACCTCCTATTCTGTGGTTACCACAGAGGCAAACAGCTGTCATGGTTCAAAAGGTACCTTCCTTTGCACAGTCTTCCTTAAAATGCTGAGTCTGGTGTGGAGAAAAAGATTAATTGCGGCTCAGATAAAAAGAATGTGCAGCACACTGGCCTGTGGACTCCAGCAGAAGAGATCTGCACACAGATCTGAAGTCTCCGTTTAGACATATGAATGGTGGCTTGTCTTAGAAGTCAAATTAACTCACTCACTTCATTTGGGCATTTATTGGCTCGTGTTCTTATCCATGCAAAATAAATCTGTTTCTTGGAGAAATGTCACAAGTTCCACTACATTGTTCTTTATCAGGAAAGCAGATGTGTTTTTGTCTTTCGTGACACCAATATTTCTTCTGTGAGACAATTCTAGACAGGTGTGCAATTCCCATGGTGTGCAGCAGATTCCAAGGAAGCCTTCACCCTCCCCTTCCTTTCTACCCTGCAGGTCACATGAGGATAGATTCCTCTGTATTCCCTCACAGAGTCATATGTTAGAGCCAATTCATCCTCCCTTTACTATATCAACTTAGAAACACTGAATACGTCTGAGACTTCTAGACAGGGCATGTTTGCAGGTTGACAAGAAAGTCACCTGATTTATAGGTGTTGCCTGAATTCCAGACACAAATGACAGGCAGTGTCAGGCTTCCAGGGGTAATTTAGTAGCACATAGAGGCTAAGTGGGCTCACACAGAAATTCATGCTGGGCTCTTTTATTTTAAAACTGCTGCTCTAGTATTACTGTCTTCCCATTAAAGAGCCTTAAATCTGGTGAAACGGGTCTCATTGCTCCTGCTCCCACAACTGTATTCAGGATTATATAAGAGGAAACACGAAAAGTCAGTCCTCCTTAAACAACTGAAATATGCCCCTGCCTTTCCTGGTGGCTGGAAGATAAAATTTCTCCCTCTGCTTAGGGCCTAGCATTTCAAGCTGAAATGAATAGCAAATTTATAGGCTCCATTATTTTCAGCTCACAACCAACTGTGTGCCAGACCACCCAGTGGTAAGAACAGTAACCTAATGAAATTACTGTTGTAAATTATAACTACTTATCAACACTGTTAGAGCCACATTCTGTGATGCATTTTGCTTTTTTTTATTTTTATTATTTTCTGCTAGCTTGGGATGGAGAGCATTGAGTTAACAGATTCCAAGATAACCAGATTATTTTTTACTTATCTATCCCATAGGGGTTCTCTTAGCCTCAACAGCAACACCTCAACTGGCTAAAATATACAGGTCTGTGAGCTAACTTACCTCAGAAATGGAGACTCAGAATTCTGCTGTCATCTGGGTGTTAGCTCCTCATCTGGTGGAAGGTGGGAAGATAAACTCCACCCATCTGTCCCTTACCAAGGACTCTGTCTCTGAATGTTTCCAACAGCTCTTTCTGAGAGTTCTACTGCTATGAACAGGCACCACAACCAAGGCAACTATTATAAGAATATTTAATTGGGCTGGCTTACAGGTTCAGAGTTTCAGTCCATTATCATCAAGGCCGGAAGCATGGCAGCATCCAGGCAGGCATAATGCAGGAGTAGAGTTCTACATCTTCATCTGAAGGCTGCAAGCAGAACACTGGCTTCCAGGTAGCTAGGATGAGAGTCTTAAAACCCACACCCATGGTGACACACTTACACCAAGAGAGACATACCTATTCCAACAAGGTCATATCTTCTAATAGTGCCACTCCCTAGGCCAAGCCTATACAAACTAACAAATTCCACCTTCTATTACTTTTCCTTAGGCTATTCAAAGGCATTATCCTTGCTGATCAACCAAGCCAGAGGTCTAGCCATACCATCTCACACATGTTTGAGCTACCAGGAGGTTAAGAGGGAAAGGCACTCAGGACAAGAAGTGTCATCATCTCAAGCTTGTGATTTTCTGTCTCAGCTACACATGAGCAAGGCACAGCCTGGGGTAGAGGAATCACAGTGTGTCCTGAGAACTGTGAGCATAAGGAGACATTGCATCTGGTGGTTAGTGATGCCAGCAACTGACAGAGCATGCAATTATTTTTCCCTAGGAGAGAAAGAAGAAATGCAACAAAAAGAAATCTAGACTTGCATAGCACAAGTTCAATCAATACACATTCCAAACACGTATACAGATCATTAGTCTGTATCTGTCCCCCTTGCCAAGGGAACCAATCAAGAAAACCACAGGGATTTGTGAGGAATACACTAAGAGCCCAGAATAGTTTCCTCCAGTGTGCATCTGTTGAAAAACTGGGGCTGTGGGAATTCCTGCTGCTCTTAAATTTCCCGCCACTTCTAAATCTCCATTGTGTTGGAAGGTTTGGATACACAGATCTAATGCAAGGCGATGGATGAAGCAATAATAAAGTCAATAAATGAGACAGAAGTTGGGCATCGTTTTTGTCCAAGGTTTTACTAAGAATAACACACAGACTAGGTAAAGGACAACTAGTTTAAGTAGGAGCTATCAACAATGAATGAGGCCATCAAAATCATTCAAACAAAAACTGAGGACAGAAAGATAGCTGTATGAGCATTAGTCTGGAGTCCCTGGAGATAACTCAACACTCAGTTTCATTCTCAATTCAACAATTTTCTTGCAGTAAATGAAGTAAATGAAGATCATCCAAGATAGAGTAGGTGTTGGCGATTTGTTCCCAGCTCGCTATGCCTTGGGAGGCAACGTTATCTCTGTTATCTCTGCTATGGCAAAGTGTTGAGAGCAGGTTGGGAACAGGAACACTGCACAGTGGAAATAGGGAAGGGCAGGATTGGAAGCCTTTGTCACCGTAAAGATTTCATGGGTAGGTTTAAGCAGAGCTCCTACATGATTGGTTTGTGGAACATAGTTGGCCTTTTCTGATTGATGCTAAGTTGGAAAGCATTGACAAAAAAATAGAGAAACTGGGCTTGTCAATCAAATCTTGGCCAGAAGAGACAAATTTTTCTTTGTCTTCCTGAAATGTTTGGTAGAGATATTGGGGTGACGTGACAGAGCAGGCTGGCTTCCTGGGTGGATGGGAAGGTATGGGCTGGCTGCTACAGTACCAGACTCACGGTTCTACTTTGACATATGGTTCAGTCATTGTCTTCCTCTTAAGCATGAGGCCTTGGAGGGTGCTCCCTCTGAGTCTCCTGAGCATGAGGTTCTGGAGGGTGCTCCCTCTGAGTATCCTGAGCACAAGGTTGTGGAGAGGGCTCCCTCTGAGTCTCTTGAGCATGAAGTTCATGAGGGTGCTCCCTCTGACTCTCCTGAGCACAAGGTTGTTGAGGGTGCTCACTCTGAGCCTCTTGAGCATGAAGTTCTTGAGGGTGCTCCCTCTGAGTCTCCCAAGCACAAGGTTGTGGAGAGAGCTCCCTGAGTTTCCTGAGAATGAGCATGTGGAGGGTGCTCCCTCTGAGTCTCCTGAGCACGAGGTCCTGGAGGGTGCTCCCTCTGAGTCTCTTGAGCATGAAGTCCAGGAGAGTGCTCCCTCTGAGTCCCTTGAGCACAAAGTTCTTGAGGGTGCTCCCTCTGAGTCTTCTGAGCACAAGGTTGTGGAGGGAGG
The DNA here is from genome assembly GCF_978045245.1 of Mus caroli. Lineage (NCBI taxonomy): Eukaryota > Metazoa > Chordata > Mammalia > Rodentia > Muridae > Mus > Mus caroli. The sequence goes on along the minus strand of NW_028227270.1, from coordinate 52,991,974 downwards.
TCCCTCTGAGTTTCCTGAGCATGAGGTCGTGGAGTGTGCTCCCTCTGAGTTTCTTGAGCACGAGGTCCTGGAGGGTGCTTCCTCTGAGTCTCTTGAGCACGAAGTTCTTGAGGGTGCTCCCTCTGAGTCTCTTGATCAAGAGGTCCTTGATGGTCCTCCCTCTGAATCTCTTGAGCATGAGGTTGTGGAGGGTGCTCCCTCTGAGTCTCCTGAGCACGAGATTGTGGAGGGTGCTCTTTCTCTGCCCATTCTCAGTCCAACTTTTCCCACGCATTTTACTAACAGTCCATTGAGCAAACGAAACCATTGGGCAGGAACTGCAACTGCAAGTTTCAAGTCAACAAAGAAGGTGAGCAATTAAAAAGTTTGGCCAAAACAGTGCTCAGTTAAGAATAATTTAAAGACATTTAATGTAAGTAACTTAAATGTTGATGTGCTTATTAAAAAATTCAAAAAAGTTAAGTAATTAAAATGAAAGTGTATAATTGGGAAGTCATACAGATCAGTACAAAGAATAAAACTTGTCAGGTATGTCTATGCTAATTAGCTGTGGTTCTGAGGTTTGTTACCTGTAGAATTCTTTGTCTTTAAAGGTTAAGAGTGCTTTGTTCTCTTCTGCTGTGATGGGCCTCTGGTCACTGCAAGGAAGACATTAGAGAAGGTAGGATGGAATTACCAACTATGCAAATGACTTAAACATCAGATTCCACTTTTGTAGGTGTTTAAAGAATAAAATTAGAATTTTTAAAAAATGGTAATGTTCTTGGGTATATCAAAGATAACCAAGAATCAGATTTAATAGTGTGGAGAGGTAACCACGCTTGGCAGAAGCAGAAAGCTACAGCAAAAGAGACAGAGATCCTGGCAGACAAATTAGTGTCTTCTGTGACAGAACAACCGCCTCTAACTATACAGATGTGTTCGTGTCTTTATTATTGAACCTCAATCGGGTCCCCTGAAAGCCTTGCAATATTTGGGGAGGCCTGACTTTCCAACAGCTTCAAGTCTTGCTATTTGTGCCCTCTCTTCTATTTGTTGGATACTATGGTAACAGCATGAAATCATACCAATTGTCCACAAGAAATAATCAAGAAACTCTTTTCACAATCCAGGCAGGCTTTCAGACTCCTTGGTTAAGAAGTCAAGTAAGACATTCTGTGAAAAATTGCCTTGAACATAAAAGTGTGGGCAGAGGACCCCAAGTCCCAAGGTTCATCACTGGGAAAAATGAGACACTGAAAGTTTTGGCTTCTCACTCGGTTTACATTATCAACATTTTCCAAAGTGCACTGATTCACTCACAAAGGCCAGGTGGCCAAGAACAAAATATCTCTGTCCTTCATGGGCTCATCATTATAGTCCCGAAAACTCACCTCAGAATGTGGTAAGTGGAACTGCGGAATGCCATGCTAACTCACTTCGAATTTAAAAATAAACCCTGAGGGAAGAAATGTGGACAATTTCTTCCAAGCTGAGCACAGTTATTATTCTTGAGTGTGTGATAACCATACACATTGTACAGTATGTCCCTGTATTCTCAATTGTTAATTGCCATGTTGGCTGTTCCAGGCTAGCAGGACATGCAAATATTTATCCATTTGTCCTTTCCTCACCTGCCCCCTAAGGGAAGACACACCACCCTGGGGAAGGTCATGTAAGCCCACACTGCCTAGTGGATGAGTGAAGAGCATGGCTTTTTGTATAATAAAGACCTGGTGGCTAGAGCTGGGCAGAAGGATTAACAGGCAGGGATGTAGCAGGATGGAAGTACCGACATGAAAGGCACAGGGAGGAAGAGCAGTGTATTAGTCAGGGTTCTCTAGTGTCACAGAACTCATGGATAGTCTCTATATAGTAAAGGAATTTATTACTTACAGTCTGCAGTCCAACTCCCAACAATGGACAGTAGGAGCTGTAGAATGGAAGTGCAAGGATCTAGCAGTAGCTCAGTCCCACTGGGCAAGCAGGCAAAGGAGAGAGAGTGAGCCTTCCTTCTTCCAATGTCCTTATATAGTCTCCAGCAAAGGTGTAACCCAGATTAAAGATGTGTGCCACCACACCTTTAATCCCAGATTACCTTGAACTCGGAGATCACCCTGAGTTAATCTTCTGGAATCCATAGTCACTATGCATCAAGATCTCCATATCAAGATCCAGGTCAGAAACTTTTATCTCCCAAGCCTCCAGATTAGGGTCACTGGTGAGCCATCAAATTCTGGATTGTAGTTTATTCCAGATATAGTCAATTGGACAACCAGGAATAGCCACTACATGCGTTCAGAGCCACATTGAAACAACTGCAGAAGTTGGGTTGAGTTGAAATCTAGCTGAGCGGCTGCCCCAGCAAACAGGACAACAGCCTTTGACTATAAAGATGTCACTGTGTCTTATTACTGAACTTAAACCAAGTCCCCAGAAAGGCCCACAATGCTTGGGGAGACCTGGCTTTCCAAACTAGTTGTCTGTGCTCCTGGGAGGTGCAGGCAGACATACTACGTTTCTCCCATATTTAGGAGATATTGTTACAGCTTCATTATTAGACTCATAGATATTCCAAGTGTCAGTAAAGCTTCTCATGTGGTCTCTTTCAAATGGCCCGAAGCCCTGGCCCTTCAGCAATGCTGATGTAGACATTGCCTTTGCTACACCTTCCCTAGCTTTCCAAGGATGGACTGAGAGGGGCCACTCAACCAGCTCAAAAGACAATCAGATTTTAGTATGAAGTTTATTAACCAGGCCAGGGCCAAGTGAACGCATTAGCAACTTAGTTACTTTCCTCCTGCTGTGAAGAGATACCAAGACCAATGCAACTCTTACAAGAAGGCATTTGATTTTTAGCTGGCTTACACCTTTGGAGGGTTAGTACATGGCAATCAGGGGAGGGGGAGCAGCACAGCAGGCAGACAGGCTCATGCTACAACTGTACCCAGAGAGCCTACATCTTATCTGGAGGCAGAGACCCACAGAGACTGGGCCTGCTGTGAGCTCTTGAAACCACTTTAAATAAGGACACTCTTCTAATCTTTTTTTTTTTTTACTTACTTATTTCATATATATGAGTACACTGTGTCTGCCTCCAGAAACACCAGAAAAGGGCATCAGATTCCACTACAGATGACTGGGAGCCACTCTGTGGTTGCTGGGAATTGAACTTAGGACCTCTGGAAGAACAGTCAGTGCTCTTAACTGCTGAGCCGTCTCTCCAGCCTTCTCCCAATCCTTTTTAAAAGCATCCAAATGTATTGGCCTATAGGAGCCATTTTCATTCAGACCATCACAACTGGTGATTCCTAACTAGGAAAAGATGTCTTTGTCTAGTGAAGAAGTTAAAATGAGGGTCATCAAAGTCACCTATCAAGGAAAGACATTTGATGCCAAGCCTGACAAACTGCTTTGATCCCCAAGACTCACATGACACAGAGAGAGAACTGACTCCTACAAGTTGTTCTATGGTTGTGCTATTTATTCATGTGTGCACAGATGATAGACAGATAGACAGACAGACAGAAAGACACAATCACACACACACACACACAGAGTCATAGAGATACATGCACACTAAATACAATCTAATAAGCATTTTTTGTACATTAAAACCAATTGTTTGCATCTACTGCCTTAAATTTCCTGTGATTGGAAAACATGAAGATGCTGCTCATGACTGAGGAATGCAAGTCTGTGGGTCCCACAGTTCTTCTCTATCCCACAATTCTCAGAATCTAGGGCCTGTAAGCTTCTGTTTGAAAGAACAAAAGGGAAGCAATCACAGCACAATCCAAGCTGACAAACGGCTGTTAGAACAGAGCCTCAAAGGCAATATTTTGTTTTGTTTGATTTGTTCTTTGTTTTTTGCTTTTTTTTTTTTTTTTTTCCAGACAGAGTTTCTCTGTGTAGCCCTGGCTTTCCTGGAACTCACTCTGTAGACCAGGCTGGCCTTGAACTCAGAATCGAGACTGCCTCTGCCTTCCAAGTGCTGGGATTAAAGGCTTGTGCTACCACACCTGGCTCGAAGGCAATTTTTGTCTCTGTTTATTCTGTACGGATAAAGCTCTTAAATAATTTATATCAACTGTTTTACACAGGAAAAAAATCATAAGATGACAACATCAAAAATGTAATGTCCAAACATAGGCTTGAATTTCCTTGATATACACAAATTTCTAAAATCTTTGGCATCTAAGTCTGTGTGTGTGGTTAGATGTTGGAAGTAGCTGTATAGAAACACAGTGTGAGGTTTATTCACTGATGAAGTGGGATGCAGTCTGGCCCCCTAGAGTCTGAGACAAGGCACACTGTGAATGCTTCTCGCCAAGGCTCTTCTTCGTGAGGTACCTGTGAGATGCAAGAGAGAATGCCCGCATGGGTCCCACAGTGTGAGAAAGGAGAACAGTTAAAACACTGAGCACATAGCAGTGGCCCGTTACTAGGGTATGATAGATGGGTATGATTAAGCCACTAAACCTTTGAGATAAGACTTCTAATTGAAGCACTGCGTGCAGTACCTATGAAAGGGTGACTGGAAAACTGACTGTGACAGCTATTCCTGGTTGTCAACGTGACTACATCAGGAATGAACTACAATCCAGAAATGGAGGTCGCACCTGTGATCCAGATCTTGAGGCTGGAAGACACAGGCTTCTAACCCGGATCTTGACAAAGAAGACATCTTAAGGCCATAAAAATATTAGGCTCAGGCAAGTACATGCCTTTAATCCAGGGAGACTCAGGCAAGTAGATCTCTGAGTTCAAGGTCATCCTAGGACAAATCATGTTCCAGACCCAGGCATGGTAGTACACACCTTTAATCTAAGTCACACCTTCTCCTGGTGGTCTGCATAAGAATATTGAAAGAAAAAAGACTCAGTTTTCTTTGCCTGCTTGCATTTACTTGCCAGCACATCTGTTGGAACCAACTTCTTCAGGATCCCAGCTTATACAGAAGACCAGCTGAAACAACTACCCACGTGGAACTGAACAAGAGTTAGATTTTTGAACCCATTCACAGCTGCCCATTGTTGGGTGAGTTGGACTACAAACTGCAAGTCATTACAACAAATCTCCTCAATATATAGAGAGAGTTTATAAGTCACGTGACTCTAGAGAACCCTGACTAATACAATGATGCTCACTTACAAAACACAGGATCACCTAAGTGACCAAAACAGAAATTTTTAGGAAAATACCTTTGCTCTATTCTGATAGCTTCCAAAAACAAGTTGAATGTCAAGATATTCATGTACAACTTACCAAGCAAGACCTCCCGGAGTTCCCAGGACAGGAGGATGGCTCTATTTACTTCCCTGAATGCCCCATTGTTAGATCTTAGGCACAAATACACCATGTAGAGGAAAAGATGTTACTTACTTTTTGGAATGAAAGAAAATCAGAAACAAAGGTCATCCCATAGGTCTTCCCCACTCCTCGTGTTTCAAAATTAAGTTCTCTACGAAGCCAATATAGGATTCATGGGATGCCTCACCCATTCGTGTCACAGGCTGTCTGCTATCCAACTTGCCTCTTGGTCCCAGGCAATTACCAGGGGGCACTATACAGATACTCACAACCAACCACTGGGCTGAGCCCACAGACCCCAATGGAAGAGTTGGGGGAGGGACTGAAGGAGCTGAAGGGAATTGCAACCCCATAGGAAGAACAATATCAACTAACTGGACCCCCTGGAGCTCCCAGGGACTAAACCACCAACCAAAGACTACACATGGATAGGTCCATGGCTCCAGCTGCATAGGTAGCACAGGATGGCCTTATCTGGCAACAATAGGAGGAGAGGCCCTTGTTCTGTGAAGGCTCAATGCCCCAGCATAGGAGAATGCTAGGGTGGTGAGGCAGGATAGGGTAAGTTGGGAAGCAACCTCTTAGAGGCAAAGAAGATAATGGGATGGGGGTTTGAGGAGGGGAGACCGGAAATGGGTACAACATTTGAAATGTAAACAAATGAAATAACCAATTTTTTTTTAAAAGAGGGGGTCACTGTGATAATGGGCAGGAAGTTGCATCGGCCACTGCAAACTCCCAATTTACCAGGGTTGGGGCTTCATGGATGTAAATCAGGTGCCAATGCAAGTTTGGGCGACTGATCTGTGAGCAGATAACTTGTGTACTTTTGCCTGATTAGAACCATCAACACACAGACCTGAGAACATTTTGAATCTAATAAAATGATTTGAATGCCTCCAATTTTCTCAGAGTGTTATAAATCCCTACAGCATGTCCATTAAACCCCACAAAGAAAGTCATTGCTCTTTTTTATATTCTAGGCAACTCTTTGAAACTTCTAATGTTTCCTCTTAGTTTAGATGGTTTATTACCTTTCTCCAACTCATCGATTTATTGCCCAAAATACCATTGCTTTTATTTTCTAAGTTTTCATTTTAAAAAATAAATGGCTTTGTTTTTCTGATTAAATAATTAATGGATGTACGCCCAAACATGCCACATGTGAAGAGTTACTAAATATCTCCCTTAAAAAAATAACTTATTTATTTTTATTTTATGCACATTGGTATGTTTTTGCCTGCAGGTATGTCTGTATGAGGTTGTCAGATCTTAGAGTTACAAACATTTGTGAGCTGCTGGCTCGGTGCTGGGAATCCAGGGTCCTCTGGAAGAGCAATCAATACACTTAACCACTGAGCCATCTCTTCAGCCCCTAAATATCTCACTTTTAACATACTCATACTCATAAGTGTTTTACCACATGATGATAATTGTAAAAATTACCCTTATGTACTCGAGACCCTTGAACTCAGTTTACACTGCACTCTCTTCCTATGAAAGCAACCTTAACCCAGGTCTTCACTCTTGCCTGTGTCCCTGTCACAGTCATGGTGTCTATGACTTAGTGATGGCCTCCAGGCTTGTTGTCTTGGGTCAGATTTCTGTTATTTGGCACTGGCTTCAGTTCTCACAAATCAGACTCCTTGTTAAGTCAGAGAAAGAGAGAATTAGTCTCTCCAGAGATGACCTTCCTAATTGTTATATATTGTCATGTGGGAAGTCCTGAAATCATACACATACCATCAACACTAAATAGTCTCATTGGGTTGTATTAATATGTTAATGAGTATATATATGTATATATGCATATGTATATATATATATATATATACATAATTGTCAAAAAATGGAGCAACCATTTAGAGAGAAAGTGGGGGAAGAGGGAAAGGACTGGCTGGAAAGGACATGGTGTGGTTTGGAGGAAGGAAATGAAAAAGGAGAAGTAATGTAATCACATCATAAATTTTTTATTTTTAAAAAGTGAAAGAGGATCTGACTAGGAGGCAGCCACATATGTTGGAAGTGAAAGAACAAACTGGGAGCAGGGTGACAATCATCTTAGAGGCCTGTAACTGCTTACATCCAGTTCACTCAGTGGAAGACAAAGCAGCAAGTGGCCACAGGGTCACAGAAAGGCCCAGGAAGCAAGAGTGGGGCTACAGCGAAGGGGTCAGTTGAATGTCTGTACAGGAAGCAAGTCTATCCTCATCACACCCCTCATCCCATGTCACCAAGACAGTCTCAGAGGCTCCAAACAGCAGAAGATCAGAATTCAATCCTTTGAGAAGTAGAACATAAAAGGTTCTGGATTCAGGGGCTACAAATTGTGAAAGGAATGAGAGTCCTGTGAAAGCAGGGGGAGGGCTGGGGAAATAGCTCAGAGGCTAAAACAGGAGGACCAGAGTTCAATCCCAGAAGTCACACAAGGTCAGTAGGGTGGGACATCATTCTTGGAATTACACTTGGAATTCCAGCCTCAGGAAGCAGAGGCAAGTGGTGTGGTCCCTAGGATAAGCTGGCTAAGAAGACTAGTCTCATCAGTGTGCCAGACCGTGCTTTTTTTTTTTAATTGTATATTTTCTTTATTTACATTTCATATGTTACCCCCTTTCCCAGTTTCCCCCTATCCCATCCTCCCTTCATCTGATTGTATGAGGGTGTTCCTCCACCCACCCACCCACTCCAACATCCCCACCCTGTATTTTGCTATACTGGGGCATCTATCCAGCCTTCATAGGACCAAGAACCTCTCCTTCCATTGATGCCTGACAAGGCCATCCTCTGTTACATATGCAGCTCAAGTCTAGTGTACTCCTCAAGACTCAGGAGAATCAAATGACCCTATTAACAGAGCTAAACAAAGAATTCTCAACTGAGGAATATTGAATGGCCAATAAGCACCTACAGAAATGTTCAGCATCCTTAGTCACCAGGGAAATGCAAATCAAACTGAAAGGCCCCAAGAGGAGCCCCTTGCTCAGGCCTCAGGACATTAGCGGACCCCCAAGGACTCAAGCTTGATGTAAACCGCAGGAGGCTTTATTCGGTGAAAGCCAGAGCTCTGGGGATGACTCATATCCCACGCAGGGATAGAGGAGTGGACCACAAGGGGAAAGGTGTCCCCGTTTTTATAGGCCCTAAGGGGAGAAAGGAGCAGGGGGGAGTAGGGGATTTCCAGATCCGAATAATGTCTATTCTCAAGAAATGTTTATGGGAGGGGTCCAAGGAAAGAGTCTGGTGCAGGTGGGGCAACTCAGGATTGGCCCAGCTGGGGTTGCTGGGGAGATTTTTTGACTCTTTCCCAGCAACCCATATCACAAACACCTGGCAGTGAGGTGCAGCAGTAGGCACACACCTGGGTTCAAGGAGTGGCCAGAGCATTGTGCACCTCTATATTTCTAAATCAGTGAAGCTACTTCTGCTAACAATGAAATCTATTTTGCCAATTTCAGGGCTTCTGTGACCTTTTACATTCTGTCAGGATCTTTCAAAACCACCTCACACCAGTAGGAATGGCTAAAAGAAAAAAAACTCAGGTGACAGCAGATGCAGACTGTGCTATAAAGAATAACGAACTGTCCCTGAGGATGGGTCCAAACACCACACTCGGCCCTCCCCCACACAAATATGCCTGTTTGGATGTGTCACCCTTATGGAAAATGGGGACAGAGATTTTATAAATGAAAAAAAAAAACTATAAAATAACTTGTAGGCCATCTCGGCTCTCCATTCTTCCTGCATTTTGAAAACCATGAAAATGTAATCTCTGACGAAGGAGAAGATGCTCCTACTGTAGAGGAAGATGTGTCCAGCTAAACATCTCAGAGGTGAATATTGGATATTTCTTACATCCACAGTAAGATATCTTGATGGCTTTGCTATCATCTTACAAGATTGTCTGCCACTTATGTGCCCATGACCAATGAACCTCCTCAGTGACTATCAAGACAAACAATGAAGATGTATAAGGAAGCTGATGAAAGAACAAAACTAGGAAATACAGAGACAGCTCAGGGAGCAAAGATATGGATCTGCCGAAGAACAACCGCCTCAGAGAGATATGGAAAAACAAGCCATTATAAAACAAATACGAAATGCTTAGGGCCAAAAGAAATATTTTTGAAAACAAACAAACCAGAATTTCAAAAAAAAAATCAAAAAGGAAAACTACCATAATTAGACTCAGTCTAGTGCCCTTCAAACCACAAGATTCTAAAAAGTTTGGTTATAGGGTTGATGTGGGTAAATTATTGTAAAAGATAACTCTGTTATGTCATGGTTTATCAATGATGACTAAACTTATGATTTAAGAGGAGGTTAAAACACATTTCCTGGGACAAAAGTGATATGGCTTATGTTTTAAAACAATATGAATCTATCCCTGCCATAGTGGCTAGTTTTGTGTGTCAATGACACAAGCTGGGAGTATCACAGAAAAAGAGCCTCCCTTGCTGAAATGCCTCCATGAAATCCAACTGCAAGGCATTTCCCCAATTAGTGATTGAGGAGAGTGGTCAAGGAGACCCTCCTCCTAGCTGCCCTTCTGTTTGCCTTCAGAACTGTCAGCCCCTCCTGCATCGTGCCTGTCTGTGTGCTGCCATGCTACTGCTATGATGATAGTGGATTGAACCTCTGAACCTGTAAGCCAGACTCAATGAAACATTGTCCTTTATAAGAGTTGCCTTGGTCATGATGTATGTTCTCAGCAGTAAAACCCTAACTAAGACACCTATTGGGTTCTGTATAAATAAAGAAGTACTCTGACTGCTAGTCAGTCAAGTTGTACGGTTTCTTCCAACCCCCATCCCCCAATTCTCAATCCTCACCTCACGCTGTCCCTGACTCCATATCTCCTCTGTGCACTCTGTCCATCGTAGGAGCTTTTAACTGTCAGCCTTTGTTAACTCTGATTTTGGTGTCAAATCCACAGAGCCTTCTCCTAACCCACCATGAAAATGATTTCCCCCCTATATTTCCATTTTTTATTTGTTTCTTTGTTTTTGTTTTTTGTTTGTTTGTTTGTTTTTGTAGCAGTGAGGTTCCAGCCCACTTGTGTCAGCTTTTGTACCTAGTGTGCATCCACTTTCCTGATTTTTTTTTTTAAGTGGCAGTGCAGTCTTCTCTACACCGTCAGTTTAAGAGTCTGTCCTTTGGTAATCTGGTTCTGTCCTTACCCTTAGCCAGCATCATTAAGTCCTGTGGGTTCAGGCAGCTGATTCATTTCCAACATGTGTAAGGGTCTCCTGAAGATCAGTAGGGAAAACAGATAGCACAATTGAACATAAAAGGAACTTGACAAGACACTCCTCTACAAGGGTGTACAAATGGCCAACAGGGATATTGCCAATATCACGAAACAGCAAGGAAATGCAAGCACAGAATACACTGAGAAAATGTGGGAATATACAATGGAGCACTGGCTGTGGAAAACAGTGCAGAGATCCACAAACAAAAATAAGCAAACAAAACTGGCTAGAATGACCATGAGATCCAAAGGAACTCCAACCAGAGTCCCACAAAGACATCTGAATTCCCATGTGCATTTCAGCCCTTTCAACACCAGCTCAGGTAAGGATCGACTCACATTTGACCAAACAGAAAGACAAAGAAAGCACAGTACACACATGATGGAACATTTCTCTGTCTCAGAAATAAAAGAGTCACTGGAATTTAGAACAACAGACATGAGAGTGGAATACTTTCTCTAAGATAAATGATATAGGCACAGAGTGACCAACCTTAGGCCATGCTTTCTCAGTGGAAGAATGCAGAGTTGTAACCCAATATGTATAAAGCTTCAATTATGTCAGATAAATAAATTGTAGAAATCTACTGGGAACATGATACCGAACCTAACAATTTAATCCTGGACACATCTGAATTTGTTGAAGAGGTAGGTCCTATGCTGTGCTCTTAACATAAAAGTAAACTAAGGAATATTAATTTTAAAAGACATAACTTTGGGTGATACTTAGATAGTTAATACAGTACCTTTGTTGATACCACATTAAATTACACACAATAAAATGTGCAGTTCTTTGTATATCAGTCCTTCCTCATATAAGATCTAGCACCTGTTTTCTATCTATCTATCTATCTATCTATCTATCTATCTATCTCTATCTATCTATCTATCTATCTATCTATGCATGTGTGCATTACATAGACAGGCACAGATTATTTATCAGTACAAACATCTGAGTGTGCTAATTATGCCTTTCATTCCTGTTTATTACCATTTTTTTTGGTTCAGGTTATGTTTTCCTCCTCATTTTCCTTTAAAGAGGTGTGAACCCATTGCAGAAACAGAGTTTTAAACTGACTGGTGTAGTATTTTATGGAGTGTTGGACTTTGTGTCAGTCCTTGGCCAAATAACTTTAGCTCAATCTGATTCTTTGCAGGCTGCTCTTGTGTCTTATTTTCATGGATCTCTGATGACATCTGAGCAACAGGAAATTTAACATTCTCAGTCTGAGCTGTATCGGTTTGGTGTCTTACAGTCAGTTTACATCTCTGATGATAAACGTTGGTATCTTCTATTTTAGGAAAAATTTGTAGATAGAAAACTCAAAAGTTTTATATTCTTCAGTGTCAATTACTGCCTCCTCAATATTGCCCTCTGAGTCTTGGCTCACTCTTCATTAAATTATGTAAATCAACAAAGCATACCAAATTAAACGTGGAAAACAAAATGTTTCCTTAGCATGACTCCTCTACCTTTATTCCAAGTAGAGAAACTTCCTGTTTTAATAAACAATTCCCTTTAAAGAACTCAGACTTTTTTAGAAATGTGACTATATTTTTTCTGTGTTTTTACGCTCTGGGTATGTGCTCTAATGATGCCAGAGTGAGCTGCACAGGAACAGAAACCCCGAACTGAGGTATTCTCCATAGCACTTTAGAAGGTCCATAAAAGCAGGCTAGGGCAATGGTCTTCCTTCAAAACCCATCTTACCACGAAACGGAAAATCCAGTGTAACTAGCAGACACAATAATCTTCCCCAAAGCGACAAAATCTGCCAACCTTCTCCCTAATGCATCTGTCTGAGCTTAGACACAATGACAGGGTTTCCCACTTCATACTATCAGCGTTTGCAAACATCATTGTCGGGGGTCTGGCAGGATAACAGCAATATTGAACATGGCCTGTATTCATCCCTTCAGCCCTTTCTTCGCCATTGTTCCCAAAAATCTAATTTGTTCTATTTGTGGAAGTAAACATAGGCAAGGTCCAATCTCCACTTGAACCAGGTAATATTGTTGATTCCAAATGACTTGGTATCTTCACAAACGGAAACTTTCTCAAGTTCAAAATCACACACAAACTAACAAGTAGGTCACCCTTTACTTTTATCACCCTGCTGAGATCCATTTTCTGAAAACTTCCAGAAAACAGTCTGACTAAATTGGGAAGTGAACAGTAACAGAATTGAGGTAGAAACTAAGTGGGCTCCTCCTGACTCTGGGAAGGACCCCACACACACACACACACACCCGGGCTTCTCCCGACTCTGGGAAGCCCGCCATGTCCTCCTTGTCCTCCTTTCTGGTTAGCAAGTTGACCTTGGCTGAACCCAACAATACAGGCTTGTCTGTGGACAGCATTTCAGGCTCCTGACCAAGCCTTCCTCTCCTGCCTCCTTCTTCCTCTCACATGTCTCCTGACTGTGATGCAATGGTGGCCGCTCAGCTTGTGAGTGAACACTCTCTTCTGAGTGGCTACTCGCTGGGCGCTGATTCCCTCTGTGTGCGGCTGGATTTGAGGTTCTCTGGATGATGTTATTCCCTGCCCAGCATCATTGAAATGGCTCATCTCTGTACTCCAGAGCTAATCCAGCTCTTCACAAAACTCTGCTCCACAGGAGTTCCCATTGTAAAGAAAAGGGAGACCACAAATGACAAGAATGGGGGACAGCCTTGGGATTCAAACCCAGACACTATTGTGGATGCCAAGAAGTGCGTGCTGACAGGAGCCTGATATGGCTGTCTCCTGAGAGGTCCTGCCAGAGCCTTACAAATACAGAGGTGGATGCTTGCAGCCAACCATTGGACTGAGTGCAGGGTCCCCAATAGAGGAGTTAGAGAAAGGACTGAAGGAGTTGAAGGGGTTTGCAACCTCATAGGAAGAACAACAATATCAACCATCCAGACCACCCCCCCCCCAGAACTCCCAGGGACTAAAGCCATCAACAAAGGAGAACACATGGCTCCAGCTGCATATGTAGCAGAGGATGGCCTTGTCATGCATCAGTGGAAGGAAAGGTCCTTGGTCTTATGAAGGCTCGATAGATGCCCCAGTGTAAGAGAATCAAGGGCAGAGAGGTGGGAGTGGGTGGGTGGGTAGAGGAACACCCTCATAGAAGCAGCGGGAGGAAGGATGTGATAGGGTGTTTCCAGGAGGGAGGGAAACCCGGAAAGGGGATAACATTTGATATGTAAATAAAGAAATATATATATATGTATATATATATAAATGGGGGCAGCCAGCAGTGAGGGGTGTTTGTTGCCACAGTGATGCCCAAGCCTTAAACTGGGGTCTTGGCCTTCTGGGCTTCTGTCCCCTCTCTCTCCACGAACATGCTCAGCTCCTGTCCACTTTTTTATTTATTACCTTCCTCTCTGCAAATTCCAGCATCCCACTCCCCTCTGTGACTAACGCTCTTTCCTTCGTCTGATTTGTGCCGCTCCAGAGGAGGAAGAGCTTCCGTTCTGCGCATGCTCACTTCTTTCCTTTGCTGTTGAGTGACAAAACTGTTCCCTTCTCCTGGAGGGTGAGCATCCATGACAAAGGCACAGCAGGGCCTCAGGACGCCCTTCTGCGTTTTCCTGATGGGCTGTGCATGGAGGGTCCAACTCTTCCCACCAGAAGCTGACTCACTATGCCCTGCACATCAGAGGACATTCAGCACAGGGTCCAACTCTTCCCACCACAAGCTGACTCACTATGCCCTGCACATCAGAGGACATTCAGCACAGGGTTGTGGTGTCTGACAGGTCAATAAGCTTGTTCCGAACGAGTCTGTGTGAGCTGGAACAGGTTTCTTCACACTCTGGGGGCACCAACAGGGTGTCCACTTTTGCTCTACAGACATCTCTTTACACATCATATACCAACTGTCACATGCCGCTGCTGTGTGTAGGATCCTAACACACGGCTGCATCACCTGAGGATGCTGTTATTCTCACTTATTCTACGTTCTTCCATCTGGAAGGTCTGGGCTTCACAGAGGAAACAAAGTCATTCCTAGCTTTGATCATTCCTCATTACCATACCCAACTCTTCATTCGACAGAGACCCATAGACCTGTTGTGGAGAAGGCTGTCTTGCAGCTTCAGGCCATCCCAGGTCTTGCATCAAGGACTGCATGTAAAAGAGACAGACCACTGTGCCAGCTCTTATTGTTGGTGTCTTCATACCCATTCTTCCACATTCCCCCTACTTCTCTACATTCTCTGCCTTCATCTTGGAAGACATAAAGACGATAAGAACATGGATTAAAACATATGATGAGAATGTGCATTCAAACTCTGTCCCAACCCATATAAGAGCTGTGAAGGTCATCTTGTATCAGTTCACTCAGCATGGGTTGTAGTAACCACATTTCAGAAACCAAACACTCTGGAGCTGGGATGGCAAAGCTCATTCACGGTTCTCAAAAGGACTAAGGCAGATAGACTACCAGCAGGCTAGGGGGCTGTTTGTATTGTAATTTTAAAGCAGATAACATGAACACTTTGGCTCAATATTTATTGAATTAAAAACAACTCCAACCAATTCGATGAATAATTAATCACACCAGCAGGGGGGCCAACTGTATATTTTATCTCATATGGAATCCACTGTATAAATATTTGGTATTGCTTACGTCCACGGTGTCTCCACAGCACGGATGCTCTTCAATTCCCCTTCAGTACCCTGAGCATCTTTGTGCACTGCCCTGTGGAGACAACCTCCCTCTGACCCCAGTTTTCCTCTAATGCCAATGCTAATTGCAGTGAGAATCTAACTGAACAGCCACGCAGGAACAGGGTGTTTAAATGTGCATTTTAAGGGTCAGAAACATAGAAGACAACCCAGAGGAAAGTGGGAAATCTTGAAGCAGTGGTTGCTCAGGTGATTGGTAACAATTCGTCTTCATTCTGGCAGAGCCTGACTGAATTCTCACTGTCAAAGATTTCTTTAGAATTCAGAGCTCCTATCATTTAGGTAGCAAAGACCTCAGGGTCAATCAAAGTTCCAGGATGGTAAAGCCTCCTGTGAGAACTCGTTTCTCACACAAGTATCTATGCACAGCGGGAACTGGGTTAGGTAACTAATCATGATTCTAGACTGAAATAACAACGCTGAACAACACTGGGAATTCAATGATGAAGAATTTCAATGTCAGTCTAAAGCCAGATTCCTATTGAAAACTGGCAAACTTCAACTGAGCCAGAAATAAAAATGAGTTTGAACTATAATTGATACCACCTGACACCAGATTTCTCTCAGAGCCATTAAGTTACTTGGTGCAGCTTAAAAGTACTAGTCTCTAATTGTCCTCCTGCCGGCAAAAGTAAACGCAAGGAATCAGAGTCCGTGCAGAAATTAAAGTCATGGCAAGCATTTCTGGACACTTTTAGCAGGAATCTTAGACATCGCCGCAAAGCAGAGTCTCTACGACAGAGGTCCTAGTGAGGATGGCAGATCAGATGTGCGGGTGTGTAAGTCACCACAGGAGGAGTGGGAGCACCCCAGCACATGTGGGCTGCAGCGTGCAGTGGCAGGAGTACCCCACATTGTCACCCAGATTGAGGGGACTGAGAAATTGGCAGTAGTCATTTTCTTATTATGGATATTGTGTGAACAGGGACTTCGAAAATTACAATTGCAAAAGGAAGGAAGAAGGGGAGAGGAAGGGAGGGGAGGAGAAGAAAAGGGGGAGGAGAGGAGAGTAATATTGGAAGGGAGGAAGGAAGAGAAAAAGGGAAAGTGAAGAAGGAGGGGGAACAGAAATTAAACAAGGAGAAGGAAGCAGAGGAGGAGGAGAAGGAGGAAGAGGAGAAGGAGGAGGGGGAGGAAGAGGAGGAAGATGAGAAGGGGAGGAGGAGGAGGGGGAGGAGGAGAAGGAGGAGGAGGAGAAGGGGAAGAGGAGAAGGAGGGGGAGGAGGAGAAGGAGGAGGAGAAGGAGGGGGAGGAGGGGAAGGAGGAGAAGGAGGAAGAGGATGAAGAGGCTGAGGAGAAGGAGGAGGAGGAGAAGGAGGAGGAGAAGGAAGAGGGGGAGAAACTGAAGAGAATTCTCTTGTCAGAGGCGACTGCCCACAGTTATCATCAATTCCACACCATGACCTGCCATGCTGCTCAGTTCACTCCAGCCATGGTCATGAATTGCACACTGAATTTCCACTCTGTGCTCTATAGATTTTGTTTTAATAGATGTGTGTGTTGATGGGGATGGACGCTGCTGCCTTAAAGTGTGCTTGCCATGTATCCTGCCTCATTCAGAAGTATGGAGGGTCACGGAGCTCAGGCCTCGGTGGCACTGGAAACACTGAAAACAAAACTACAAAGACTTCAGGAATTCATTGATGTGATCAGGGCCGACGGAGCGGAGTCGATGCTGGGATGGACTTCTCTCTGAGACACAGATAAGGTTTTTCTTTCATTCTTCTAAAAGCAAGTTGTGTTGTTGGATCCCTGGGAGGAATGTGAAAGACATCACTTAGCAGATTATGCCAGAGACTGACCAGAAAAACCTTCTCAGAGAAAGTATATTTCTCCTTTATATCACCCCAAGTTACTCATCTGTCTTCAGGCTTATTTAGTTACTAAATTGGAAACCACGCATCTATTTCCTAAGTCTGTTTCTACACGTTCAGTTCCCAAAAGAATTATAGTAAATATCATAAAGGCAAAACCAAAATAACTCACAGAACGATTGATTTCAAACAGTGAGACAGAGTCTGTCAGCCATGTTGTCTAACGGACTTCTATCTAGATCTGACCCAAGTCATGTTGCAGGGAACGTTCTAAGAGAGCCTTTGCCTATACCACTCTGAACATGCGTAATCTCAGCCGCTCTCAGAAGCTACAAAGGCAGGGTCTTCCCTGGTTGGTATCTCAATGAATAAAGTTCTGAGGGTTATGAATGATTGGGGTTGAGTTGATACCACCATTGTCCTCTGCCCATGTGGCAACAACGTTTCTCTTAACCCAAGATGTTTCTGTTCCCAAAGACTGTACTGAGATGAGCTAAGTGATCATCACTGAGATGAGCTAAGTGATCATCACTGAGATGAGCTAAGTGATCATCACTGAGATGAGCTAAGTGATCATCACTGAGATGAGCTAAGTGATCATCACTGAGATGAGCTAAGTGATCATCCAGAGGTCTGAAATAGCTATGACCACACAGCTCTCC
The DNA here is from genome assembly GCF_978045245.1 of Mus caroli. Taxonomy (NCBI): domain Eukaryota; kingdom Metazoa; phylum Chordata; class Mammalia; order Rodentia; family Muridae; genus Mus; species Mus caroli. Next base: position 52,974,277 of record NW_028227270.1, on the reverse strand, counting down.
TGCTGAGATGACATTTGGACAGATCCTAATTCTGTTGTTCCAGAAAATCATTTGGGACACATTTTAGAAATGCCAAGCAGAAAAAGCTTTTCACACCCTGAGACCCGTTTTGAGGGACCACGCGTGGTGTGATTTAACTCACAGTGCTTCAAACCCTGGCTTTCACCTGAATCATGGGGAAGGCTGATGGATTCTAGATCCAAGCTTAATCAGACCCAAGGGGCAGAGGCAGACATAACTGGAGGAATTGCTAATGTGTAGGGGTGGATGGTACCGGCAGAACACAGAAGGTTACAGGCTAGCTTGCTTCTACAACTTTTGCCCTGCCCATCCTACCCATCCTTTGTAGAGACTTAGCAAGCACTTGAGAGCCTCGAGCTGTTAGCTGTGTTATATAGATGACCTCATACAATTCCCATAGCAGTGTTGGAATGGTGACATCGTTATCTCCAGCTCATAGAAGAATAAATTCAGGTTACTGGGGTGAATAGCTGGTCCCGTTTAAGCTGACCCTGAGTGTAAACCTGAAGCCTGATCCATTCTTTCATCCTAGGGACTTAGGGAACACAAAATGTCTGCTTTGAAAATTAGCACTTTAAGGGACCAGTGGTGAAAAATAAAAAACACTCCAGCTCATATCGGCATTGTGGAAAGCCACCTTATATTACCAAAATCTTGTGTGTGTGTGTGTGTGTGTGTGTGTGTGTGTGTGTGTGTGTGTGTGTGTGCTGGGGGTTGGGGGGAAAAGGCACAATGGAAAACGATGCAAAAGTTGTCCCAGGCTGCCATCTAGTGGTGCTTATATGAAGTGCAACCTTGCTCCCAATTGCGTTGGCCTTGAAGCCAGTCTGTTGGAAGGCGAGACAAAGCTGGACGCTAGACATCTATTTAATCCTCACTTACTGCATTCGCCCTATTTATGATCTAGGCATCCAAGGTGATACACCACAGTTTCTCAGGCAACGTTAAGCCAGAAGCGGCTCATCACAGGAGGTCTCTCCTTTCCCTATGCCCAGATCCGTTTCTGTCAACACCAATAAGCCATTCTAGCAGTCCCCAGAGTCAGCTGCCTTTATGGTCCATCTAGCTACGTTGTCACTGCGAGTAGTTACTATGACGGCCTCGGCTGGGTCATTTATAGCATTAGTTGTGCTGCTGTCGAGCAGTGTGAGAGTCCGGGAGGATGACTGCTGCATCATGGGACTGCTGCTGGTACCACTGGCAACAGGCATAGAGAAGCAGAGTAAGGAGAGCCAAGGATGGAACTATGTGCACCATACTGAACACTGCAGTATAGGGCCAAAGAGTGCCAGTTCCTCCCATCGCCTCCCTCCTCCCGACTTCAGTCTTTCCTATCTCTCCCTGAACAATTCTGCCCTGGGTACATAACAGGCAGTCACGAGGAGAGAGGCTCAGATTGGTTTCTAGCATTCAGAGAGGAGTTTATAAGGATTGGTGCATGCCCCCTACATGGGGGCAAAGAGACTTTCTTATGGGACACCTGTGTCACTGGGGGGCAGATTGCCTGCTGGCCATCAACAACGTTGTTGGAGTCAGAGCAGAGAGTATATCTCTGGGACATCAGAATGTGGCGATGTACCAGAGGCTGTACACACTAGCTCGTTCACTACATGGCAAGACCATAAAAGATGTTCATAAACCTTGGGCATTTTCTGCTTTGTCATGGAGGCTGTGGTTGCGCCGCTCATTACCATTGCATAAAGTATCCCGAAGCTACTAGAACTGTGTTGTTCTTAATGAAGATGGATGAGGCAGTGAAGACAAACAAGCAAGGCTGGTCCCACCCGAGCTCTAGTGTCTATTTTAACTGCCAGGATTTCCTTTGGTCCTGGTAAAAAAAATACTCTCCGCTGCGCTGATGGCGCATACTTCATGGCTGTGTATGGAAGGTGTACACTGGTCTCCATATGCAGATGTACCTCATCAGTCAGACGAATGATCCCTGCAGGTGCCTGGAGAGGTTTCGACCAGCCGACATCTTCATTCCATCTTTGTGTCACACAACTAAAAATAGCTAAGATGAAGGATCTCAGTAGGAGCAGATTTTTTTTTTAATACAGGGAGTATTTTTTTTTTGTTTTTGTTTTTGTTTCCTTTAATTTCGTGCACTGTGGTTCTTTGCTGGCAATAGGATTTTCTTCTGAGATTGGCTAAAAGCTGGGATGCAGACTCTTAAGTTTTATAAGGTGGCGGCGTGATGTGGTGGTAGCTGGATGGATCCATGCTGAGCGCCACCTCCCCTCCCTCCCAAGGTATCAGCCATATAACAGGTCTAGTATAAAATGAAGTTTATTTAGGATGTGGTATGGGGTTATGGGGAAGGGAGTAGAGGTGAAGAAAGAAAAAGGACAGAGGAGGAGAGGAGAGGAGAGGAGAGGAGAGGAGAGGAGAGGAGAGGAGAGGAGAGGAGAGGAGAGGAGAGGAGAGGAGAGGAGAGGAGAGGAGAGGAGAGGAGAGGAGAGAAGAGGAGAGGAGAGAGCAGGGAAGAGGCCTGTGGAGGGACTAGGCAACTGTTGGGCAGAGCCTAGAGGAAATGCTAACACATACCAAGCAGTTGGCTCTCGTGGCAGAAATAGCAGTTCTATGTAAAATTTGATGGATTTCTCAACAAACAAGACAATGCATTTACATGGTCTCTTTCTAAGCATCCTAAAGCATTGTCCTAGAAGACATTTCTGCTTGCACCTGTGAGCTCTAAAGTAAGATCCATTCTGTCTTTCATACACCCAGATTTGTGTCAACACCATGCCTAAAAGACCCCGTGTCTGAGGGTGGTAGAGTTTCTGTATGCCTAACTCATATCTCCACAGCCTATGCGGCCACTTGCGCATCGGGCTCTGTCAGAGCAGAGATGCAGGATAGTGCTCCTTCCAGACCCTGGAAGGGCTCCCACATTCTTGCTCAGACAAAGCATGTTACCTGTGGCATGTCTGCAGCACTGGAGCCATCCACACTTGTACAGTGCATGCTTGTACCTGTGCTTCACATCAACATCTGGGTCGCCACCATATCATATACAAAATGACATATGACATAATCCTGTGACAAAGGGTGGGAACAGTTTGCTGCAGCTCTGACTCAGAGCTCAGTACAAAAGAGCAGTAGCAATGGTGCAGCTAGCCGTTGATTGGTTAATAAAAGACTGGGGAGCCTGTGATTGGGCAAGAGAGAGAGAGAGAGAGAGAGAGAGAGAGAGAGAGAGAGAGAGAGAGAGAGAGAGAGAGAGAGAGAGAGAGAGAGGAAGGTCGGACTTGTGATTGAGTGAGGCGTTTCCAGAGAGAATATGGAGAGGTGACAAAGATGGAGAGAGAAAGGTCATCTGTGAGGCAGGATGGACCATGACCATGTGGCCAAGAGAAGCTTGCTCCGGAGATGCACATAGAACAGAGCAAGCCAGGCGAGACTTAAAAGCAAGTAACACGTGGTCTCTGGCTCGAATGCAAGTTAGAATAGCTCAGTACCTGCCAGATAGGCTTACAGCTCATTAATAAAAACACCAGGTTTCTGTGTTTCTTATTCGAGAGCTACACAGAAAAGAGTGGGGCAGAAAACTCCCAATAATCATATTTTTACACTATGTACCTTATATGTCATTAGATTATGAATCACCATCATAATTCATAGTTGTTTTTGTTAAAATGCCAAATACACTGCCAATATTGATAAATAGTCAACAGTCTCTGCAAAAGGTAGACTGTGTGACCCAAAGCCCCTTTGTTTTCTTTTTCCTGTTCGACGACTTAAGCCACGAAACACCACTTCCTTGGGCTCACACTCAGCTCTGGACATTTTCTTTTAGGTGTTTTTATTTATTTTATGTAAGTACACTGTACCTCTCTTCAGACATACAGAAGAGGGCATCGGATCCCATTATAGATGGTTGTGAGCCTCCATGTGGTTACTGGGAATTGAATTGAGGACCCCTGGAAGAGCAGTCAGTGCTCTTAACCTCTAAGCCATCTCTCCAGCCCCAGCTCTGGGTATTTCTAAGCAGTGTGGGATCCTGAGAATTTAAGGAGAGCTACTTTTTAAAAATGGAGATAGTGCTGGGTATGGTGGTGCACACCTTTAATCCCAGTACTTGGGGGATAGGTCTCTATGAGTTTGATGCTAGACTGATCTAAAATCAAGTTTCAGTATAGCCAGGGCTCTGTTACATAGAGAAACCCTTTCTTGAAAAACAACCAAACCAAAACCAAAAACTGGAAATCATGAAAAAAATATTCTGTTCCAGTTTCAGTCTACAAGCAGAGGAACAGCATGTGATTGCAATGGTGAACCCTTTAAATATATTTGTATTCTAACACCATTTCATCATGAAGCCCCACTCCTGTCTGGCAGGAGGCTCTTCCTTATGTACTTCCCATGGTCTTCTCTTAGTCCCATGTTCTTACCCAGCACATCTGGTACCTGAGCACACCTGATTAATCACCATCCTCTGCTTTTCAATGGCAGTTCTATAATGAGACACATACATATCAATAATGTTGGGGTCAGCAAACCCAATACAAACCTAAGCAGTCACAAGAGTCCAGCAAAGCAAAGTCTTTATTTGAATTAGGGGGCAAAGCTGACCAGTCAGGGACAGTAGCAACGACTCAGGAGCCAGCTGCATCTTCAAATGTTCATCTTAGTAAATATTTAAGCAGATGACAAAAATCTACTCTATTCAGACCGCTACTTATCCATCAGTGCTGCAGAACAAACGCAGGAGCTGAACTGTAACCCATGAGCCATTGTGTTACATAGATTTAAGCCTGAAATCCACAAACATCTGTGCCAAGTTATCCCAACAACAAGGTTTAGGGATGGGGGCTTCTTTAGAAACATGTCTTTGTGGTACACTTATCCTGCTTCCATTGGTTGCATTACTCATCTGTGGTGGGGTGGCTTGCCTAGCATTTATGTCTCACCTTAGCAACCAGGATGTACATTATCCATGTACATGCTTCTTTCTGCCAAGGAAGATGCCAGTTGTCCACAGAGGTCTTGGGAACTTAAACTTTATTTGAGCCCCTATTCAAAATGGAAGTTTTATTTAAAATGGCTTCAAGCCGGGCGTGGTGGCGCACGCCTTTAATCCTAGCACTCGGGAGGCAGAGGCAGGCGGATTTCTGAGTTCGAGGCCAGCCTGGTCTACAAAGTGAGTTCCAGGACAGCCAGGGCTACACAGAGAAACCCTGTCTCGAAAAACCAAAAAAAAAAAAAAAAAAAAAAAAAAAATGGCTTCAGTTTGGTTTCTTCTTACAATAGTGGAATCATAAAAGTAGAAATTTTCTTTTGTTGAACATCATCAATGCATGTAGAAGAATGACACTAGGGAAAAAAATAAATGTTAGAATTGAAGAAGTACTGGTTTCTTTTAAAATCACCAACAGATTATTAAAAGAAGGCAAGTGTGTGCTGCGCCTTAGTGAACTGCCTTTCACCACTGTCTTTGATTGCACTTTCCACATATTTATCAGAATTGATCTTTGTCCATCCATGTTCAGTAATCACAAAGCAAGGCCTGTCATCTCTCTCTTTCACATTTAACTGAAAACACTTTAGTAGCAAGTCTTTTCACATCACGTAAGAATTGTGTCAATAGTTAGAAAAAATGCTAAATTTGGAACACGTTAGTGTTACAACATAAAATGAAAAAAACTTGGAGATTAACTTATAAAAAGCACACCAGAAGCAATCCTACAATGTTTTTGAATAGCTTAGTGAACTGATTAACATAATTTGATGAATAACCAAGTCTCCATGATTAGTTTTTATCTAATTCACACTTTTTTTTCAAGGCAGATTTCTAAATTCCAAAGATTCATTTCAAGCATTGAAATGGCCTAGGCCTTTTCAATATTTTAAATATGAAATATTTAAAAATGAATATTTTAAAAATGAAAATGGCCCTAACTTAAGAAAACATCCGACCCAGGAGTCATGAAAATTTAATGGGTGTCAAAAGCAGCATTTGGATTTCCAAGAAATGTCAACCAACTACATTTAAAAAGAGGGATGTTAGCATTAAATAAAACATAGAGCAAAAAAGAGCTGATTTATGACCATATAAGTAATATCACTTTTATTAGCTTTGAGCGGGTGCCCCTTTCCAAATAGGAGAGGCTTACCCAGTCAGCCACATACTACAAATGCATTTAAATTATCTCCCTTTCAACTTCTTTGGAAATAACTCACTTGGATGTCCACATCAGGCAAACTGCACCACCTGAGTGAGGCTGACTGTGACTCCAAAGATGGGGGAAGAAGTAGAGTAGAATAGACCAGACCACAGGGATTGGTTCTACATGGCTGTCAAGATCTGTGCCTGGGGTGTTCATTTATTAACTCTGGTTTTGAGTAGATTTGGTTAGAGATTCATGAATGCTCAGTTTTATATTTGAACCTTTAAAATATTTATCATGAATACTCCAGAAGGCAAATAAAAAATAACATTATAGGGCTGGAAGGTGATGATAGATTGACGATAGGTAGGTAAATAGATAACAGATAGATGACAGGCAGGTCGAAGAATGAAAGGCAAACAGCTCACTCACAGTACACCTCAAGTCTACAGATAATTTAGCTGTAAGAAGCACTGTGGTTATGGAAGGTAAGGCCTAAATTTATTAGCATGGACATTCTCAATATTTCAGTTTGTCCACTGAAGTGAGTGAGACAAGATTAAAAGGAAATGCAATCCTTTGGTGAGAGAAATTTTGAAATTTTTTATTAAAGTTGAGTCATATTCAGTGAAACATTCCTGGAGCGAAGGGCCAGGGTTTGCATTGGGGAAGATATTAAGCACCTTTTAGAAGCCCCAGCTGAACATGGGGGGTGAGGACAACACAGAGGCCAGGAAGTCCTGGGCTTAAAGCACCGGAGGTGGGGTGGGGGAGATGGGGGGTGAGGTGGGGGTGGGGACAAATGTAAAATGAATGCCTCGAAATCCAATCAGGAAATCCAGGCTTAAGTCTAATTTAAGGTCTTTATGTTGCAAGTTATAAGTCATAAGCAGGTGTTCAAAAATCCAACCCTCCATTTGGCTGTAAGTTCCTTAATTATGGGGTTGGTAAGCCACACGTCTTAGTATTCCCATTGCTGTGAAAAGACACCAAGAGCACAATAACTCTTATAAAAGACAAGATTTCACTGGGGCTGGCTTACAGTTTCAGGGACTTAGTCATGGCGGGAAGCATGGCAGGGTGCCGGCAGACATGATGCTGGAGAAGGAGCTGCGCTACATTTTGATCCACATGCATCAGGAGACTGTATGCCACACTTGGTCAGAGGTAGCTTGGGCATGGGAGACCTCGAAGCCTACCCCTACAGTGACACACTTCCCCCAGCAAGGCCACACCTCCTAGTAGTACCACTCCTTATGGGCCTATGAGGACTGACTAATGACATTCAAACTATCACATCATGTTTATTTGTAACTTGCCTGACACCAAATGTGAACGATTTTTCCTCAATTGTCAATTCTCCAGACACCAAAACAATGCCCTACAATTCAATTACAGTTTGACTCTGATCAGAAATAATGTGTGGGCTGGAGAGGTGGCTCAGCGGTTAAGAGCACTGGCTCAATTCCCAGCAACCACACAGTGGCTCACAGCCATCTGTAGTGGGATCCGATGCCCTCTTCTGGTGTGTCTGAAGACAACAGTGTACTCATATACATAAAATAAATACATTTTATTTTTATCTATCTATCTATCTATCTATCTATCTATCTATCTATCTATCCATCTATCCATCTATCTATTTATTTTTTAGTTCCTAAAAGGGAGATTTCTTTTAATTAGGTATTTTCTTCATTTACATTTCAAATGCTATCCCAAAAGTCCCCCATACCCTCCCCCCCCCCCTACCCTCCCACTCCCACTTCTTGGCCCTGGCATTCCCCTGTACTGAGGCATATAAAGTTTGCAAGACCAAGGGGCCTCTCTTCCCAATGATGTCTGACTAGGCCATCTTCTGCTACATATGCAGCTAGAGACACGAGCTCTGGGGGTCCTGGTTAGTTCATAATGTTGTTCTACCTATAGGGTTGCAGACCCCTTTATCTCCTTAGGTACTTTCTCTAGCTTTCACTTCTGTGTTTGCCACGCACCTGCATAGCCTCACAAGAGACAGCTATATCAGGGTCCTTTCAGCAAAAAAAATTAAAAAAAAAAACAAAAAACGTGGAAGCCACAGGCCCAGGGCTTGGACCAACAGACTATCTCTACTTCAGATACCATCCACAACTGCCAGGCTAGCACAGGCACTTGTGAGCCACGTTAAAAAACCAGTGGTTCCCACAGACTCTCCTCATGCCTGTCAGAACAGTTCAAAGGAAGCAGGAAAGCACTTAGCCACAGATGGCTTCCTAGAGGGATGTGACTCAGGCACAGACTATGGAAAGAGCTGCAAGCTGCGTGAGGTGTGGGGTAGAAAGGGAAGGACCAACTCAGATTTTCCAAGCTTTCTCTAGCTACATACTGTTCACTACTGCTGCGTGTAATATTCATGCCTTTAATCCTAGCACTTGGGAGGCAGAGGCAGAGGCAGAGGCAGGAGGATTTCTTAGTTCAAGGCCAGCCTGGTCTACAGAGTGAGTTCCAGGACAGCCAGGGCTAAAACAGAGAAACCCTGCCTCGAAAAATCAAAAACCAACCAACCAATCAAACAAACAAAAACAATCCACGCTAACGCCAGCTACTGGTTGGCAACGCGGTCTTCTGCCCCCATGGCTATCCGCAAGCAGCGGTCCAACCAGGTTCGAACCCACGGTTCCCTGCTCATATCTTCCCAGGCCGTCTGCCCCCTCCTAGAGCCTACAGCTAGCTCTAAACCACTAACCCCTTATAATCGAGACTCCAGAGGCTTGTGATTTATCAGTCAGATTTATAACAGTAAATTCTCAACCCCCAAACCACCCACACAAAGAACTCAAAACTCAATCGATATTGATACAAGCTGCCCACCTAAATGGCGACAAACGTGCCCTATATTATTCTATTGCTCTTCTATGATATCCATAGCTACCTGTGGCTATTTCAGGCCACGTGTGGATCCAGTTCGCCTTCTTCCTCTATCATTTCCCGTCCTACTCTCGGTCTGTCCCCTGTCTACCTCTCTCTAAAACTTTTAGCTCTGCCTTCTTTTTGTATTGCCTTATATTTCTCTTGACCTGCATACAAACAGCAATCTACACACTACCGTGGTACATTACCCACCCAGAAGCTCTTCAAACCTGGGTTTCATTACGTAGGCATGGCTGAAGACTGATGACTGATGACTAGAGTCTCCAGCCTGCCTCCCTCTCTAGAGGTTGGGGATGGGCTAAAAACTTCTGACCATGGCGTCATGTCCCAGTGTTTTTGTGTTTGTTTGGAGACCCACTCTCATGTCAAAGCCACGGAGGACCAAAATTTTAGATACTAACCCTATTACAATCTTGACAAATTTACTTACTAAGAACAAGCTTGTAGGCTTTTAAAAAACAGTTGACAATTGTATAAATGATAGCATACACGAGAATTATACTTTCCATTTAAAAGAAATTTAAAATTTCTTTTTCTTGATGCATTCCTCTGGCTGAGACTCTTGCTCTAACAACTGAAGCCAGGACGGCAGATACTCTTGTTTAGTTCCGTATTCTAGAGACAGGGGGATCTTAAACCAGACTAAGGCCATTCCTAATTTACTGAGAGTTTTGGCTAAGAATAGGTTTTGAATCTTATTTTTAAATGCTAGGTTTTAAATCTTATTTTAAAATGCTCTTCATGTGTTTGAAAGTTCTGTAAAATATGACTTTTAATAAAGAAAGCTAGATTAAAGCAGAATTTTAAACCTTTGTGTGTATTATGCAGCTGTTTTCTTGCTAAAGCAGCATTGAGGATGCTGTGGCAGAAAATCGAGGATTAGCAGGTGCTGGGTATTTCCTCAGTCACATAAGGACCATTTCCCTTCCTTGTAGATACATGTTACATTGATTTGTGTATGTACATGCGTGTATGTTGTGGGTGGGCATGCATGTGGACATATGTTGGGTTTTCCTTGCATTCTTAGAAAAAGTGTCATATAGTCCTATGACTCTCCTTAAATATTATCTTTACCTCTTCAAGTTTTTAATAGATTAGGGTTATAGTGCACAGCATCTACATACGTGTATACACTGTACAGTTTCTAAATCAAGCTATTGAACATACATATGATCTCATTTATAAATCTCAGTACCATGGTTATGCTGCCTTCAGTCAACATATTTGATCATCTGTTTCATGGAATAATCTGGCAAGGCCAACTTTAAATTCCATGGATCTCTTGGAGTTACAGGTGGTTGTAAGGGGTCTGACATGGGTCCTCTGCAGGAACAGTGCTTTTGTGGAGGTCTTGGGCCTTCTCTCCAGTTCTCTCTGTCTCTGTTTCTCTCTCATGTAATATGGCACTATGTCCCAGAGTTTTGTTAAGTTTTAAATTCAAAATTCACTTTTTACATAGATATGGGTGCCCAAGTGCTGTAATTTGTATTTTGTAAAGTCCCACAAAGGCCTATTAGGCCAGATTTGGTGTCACCATTGCTAGGGAGGCTGAGACTGGAGTATCTATCGCCAGAAGCTTAAGGCCCTTTCCATTCTGTCTGTTACAAGAGTCACAATAAACCTCTTGAATGCAGTGTAAGCAGACACCAAAGCCTGTGCTGGTGTCAGCACAGAGCTCGAGTCTCCAGGATGCACTGGACTGATTTTGAGCTGAGATTGCAAGAGTAACAGGTTAGAAAGGTCCCTCACCAATGCCAGTGAAAAGCGGAAGCTGCATCCAACAGTTTACTGCATGCCTCACCCCTACCTAAACAAAAGCTAAGACTATCCAGTAAAACCTGGGGATGTGCTGACTGCTGACCTTTAAAATAGCACTGTCTACAGACTCATACAGGTTCATACAAACAGCCCAATCCCAACTCCAGAAGGGTCTCACACGGGAACAAACTTCTTACAGGTGTGGTGTCTCGAATGAGCGCAGAGTTTCATTGTGCTCACACAGCAGGTTGATGGAAATTTCATTCCTCACTGTTCATAGTTTTAATAAGGATCTGAGTGGCTGCATTTCATTATCACCAGCTGTGATAGGAGTCTTGATTGTTCTCAACAGCCACTAGTTTTGCCTTATGGATCTGTTGTTTGAGGTCATTTGCCAAGCGAGCAGGGGCAGGTTGGCACTTGTAACTGAGGAACACTGTTCTTTGTCCCTGTGTTGCTCCAGTCTACTGTGGCTAATGCATACAACTTACAAATGTCGGGATTTGAGTGTTTTCCTAACCCCTATCTTATTTATTGCACATAAAACATGTAATAGTGAGGAGAGAATATGCAAGATGGGAAGAGTAGAACAAAAAGCGGCAAAGCCTCACCAGGCTTGATATTACTCTTTCAAATCTTTAATTCTTATAATGACCTAGGAGTCTTGTGATGACTTCTCACCAGGTGGAGATGTGTTTTAAAGGTTGATTATTAAACAAGACCGTCACTATACACGGGAGGGAGGGTTTATCATGCTTGTGAAGGCTACGTTACAGTTAGGTTGACAGGGTCTACATCCTCACTGGAAACAAACCCCTGGGTGTGTCTTCGAGAGGTCTTCTACATTAGGCTGAAGTACACACGCACACTACATGCAGGCAGACCTGTTCCGTGCATTAAAGTACTGGAGTGTACGAAAAGGGGAAAGCCAGTGAGGCACTCATGTCTTTTCTTTCCTTCCTGACTGGACGGGATGTAACCAGTCACCTCCTCCTTCTGCCACCATGACTGCCCCAGCACCATGGACCCCACACCAGAACTGAGCTAAAATACCCTCTGTAAGTTGCTTTGTCCCAGTTTTTGTCTCAGCAACCACACACACAATGGCACAGGACCCTTTTATATACTTTATTTTCATATGCAAGAGAACTTGGTATTAGAAGTCTAACTGGAGTTCTTTCTTTTTTTTTTTTTTTTTTTGGTTTTTCGAGACAGGGTTTCTCTGTGTGGTTCTGGCTGTCCTGGAACTCACTCTGTAGACCAGGCTGGCCTTGAACTCAGAAATCCGCCTGCCTCTGCCTCCCAAGTGCTGGGATTAAAGGCGTGTGCCACCACGCCCGGCCTAACTGGAGTTCTTTAATCTGAACTGAATCACAGAAATATAGACATGTATTGGGGTCCATGAGAAGAACAGGGCGTAACACTACTGAGCTGTACACATGATGCCTTTGTCAGGGGAATGCAAATGCCCCTAAGCTGTAGGATGATGACACTAAAAGTTAACATGATGGAAACGGCAGAGTACTATATCAAATGTATTTCAAAATATATTTCTAGTAGCATGAAAACCCTTATTTTGTAGGGATTACCTCAAAATTAAAATATTTTATCAGAAATATAATTTTGATAATAAAACCACAATTAAAGACATGCAAAAGAATGCGTTGCATGTTTGTGCTAATTTAAATATCACCAGTATAAATATCCTTTGAATATACTTCATTGAAAGATAATATGTCCACAAGCGCTCCAAGATGTGCCCAGGCACGGGTGAGCCATGGATGATCTGTCCTCCTGGGGAGCCTATGTGCAATGGATGCCAGGTGGGAGCTGCTTCTTCCCCCTCCACACAGTGATGTGCTGGGTAGGGCCACAGGTAAGGAGTGGGAGACAACCTGTGAGACTGTCAGGCGGTTGTACCTGCTGTACCTGTAAGCAAGCTGTTCCTCACACAGCCGCCTCCAAGAAATGTCCAAACATTTTAAACTCATCTTCTGTAAAATTGACCTTTGGCACTTCAAGAAAAAACAAACAAACAAACAAAAACAAAAACAAAAACAAAAACAAATCCCAAGTGTCTCCGTTCCAGTTTCAAGACCAGATGTCCTGCAGATATCGCTTCTCTTGCTTTAACGTTGCCAGCGTCTTCATCGCTTCTAGTTTGTCAACGCCGGCTTCTTTGCTTATGATTCCTACAAGGGTGTCGTTGACATCCTTGGCCATATTCTTGGCGTCTCTAGAGACAAAATGGCACACTTTATAAAGCAGGAACTTCCCTTAACCAAACCCTCTCAACCACATCCCTAGTTCACTCTGATCCCTCAATCTTTGTTTTCTCCTCACTTCTCAGAATGTTTTCCAGGCATCCAGCTTCACTTACCGCAGGCCAAACCTTCACCCATGGTGGCCGCTCTAATAGAGCTGACCACATGGTTCCGTAGCTTACAATCCACCCCTAGGCTCCAGTGTCCTTGAACAGTCTTCAGTTTTACTGCAGGAGGGAGCTGGGCTCTAGCTCAAGCCCCTGCCTTCCCTCTCCCTCAAAGTGAATGGTCGACCCCCATGCTCTCATAGTCCCAAACCTTCATGCACATGAAGTGACAGGTCCCTTCACTGAGGACAGGACTTAGCTCTTGAAGGCACGGGAGGCATCACACACACCTATGTCACTGCCCCTTTGCTAACTCCATGTTAAGACTGTCTGAGGTCAGGGAGTGGACCTCATGTCTCCTTCTACATCCTGACATCTGAATGAAGAAACTGTAAGACAGGACCTTCAGATGTCACAGTTTACCCTTGAGAGGTGTCTAAGGAGCCAGATCATCTGTGTCCTTCCTCATCTTTTCCTCACCCACCCAGAGCATCTCTCCCCACAGGCCCACCCTCTGCAAACCTACAGGTCCTCTCTGCCTTCATCTCACTCGATTCTTCAGCTGAGTGCCCCACACTCAGGAAGATCCCCTCAGCTTTGGACGGGTTTCCTCCTTCACTGTCTCTGCACCTGCCCGCCCACTCCATGTGTGACTTGTGAGGTGACTCTGAGCCTATATCTCTGAACATGCCACTACCACTCCTAGGAAACTTAAGACTCAGTGATGTGGAGGGGCTATGTCAGGGGAGAATTTAAGAGTCTGGAGGTATCTGTGGTATCTCCATGTTCTCAGTCACCAGTTCCCAGCACATCTGTGTGATTGACTGCACCTTCTATTTAGAAATCTGACATTCAGCTTTAATGTGACCAAAATGCCATCACAAACATGCAGGTCAAGGACATCAACAAAATCTAAATGACAACATAAACTGATACAGTGTGTGAATCTCTGCATGTGGGAGCCAGAATCCACAAGGGTCACAAAGTCATCCAGACAGTCAAAATCAGCCTTTAGACAGCTCAAGCTATAAACAACGTCAAAGAAACAAAGGCAGGCAGCATATGACAAGCAAGTGCCATTCCGTCAGTCCTGTGTGGCCGCAGTCACATCACCCGGGCACAGCCAGCATTTCATCTTCTGCATCACAGTTACTAGGTCAGAAGGGCTTGGCTGACGGAGGGTGGTAAGTGCTCCAGGCAATTTAGGAGAAAAAGAAAATTTCCCATTTCAGAATCTCCTTATCTAGTTGGAAGTTTTAGAGCTGAGTTTCTACAATGTGTAACTGTCCACTTGGTGCTGTCTTTGAAGCTCACACGGAAGAGTGCACACAAAGCTTAGTGACTGCAGGAGTGACTCGGCCTTCTGTCTATCTGCCCACCACACTCTGACCTAGAGGAACAAGACTCTAACCTGATGACATTCTCAGAGTCAGACTCTACTTCCCTCTCCACTGGTTCAGTGCTGCAAATCAGTTCTTCAGCACAACAAAATCCATGCTGAGACATCAGTTTAAGCGATTAAGGTTTTAACATTCAGATGATCAGATGTTAAAAACATGTGCCCAAAGCAAAGCATTCTGCAATGCAAGAGCCAGTGTTCACACAGCTTTTCTGAAAAGAAACCCTGGCTGTTAACCGTGCCCTAGACCATTCACTGTGTGCTCACGTGTGACGTATGTAAAGGAATAGCTGTTACAATGATAACCGGCCCCTCAATCCATCTACAGTAGCAGCGGCTGGGTTACATACCCACACACATAAACGTAGCCATTCTCCTGAAGGAGGGTCCTGGCCACCTGCTGGCTGTGCCGCTGGAGGTTGTCTTGCACATACTTTGCTGGGGCCTCCTCCCCGTCAGGGGCAGGGTCTCTTGAGAAGGAGACCTTCAGATGAGTCAAGACCCCAGTCTTGAGGAAATGCCTGAGCTCCTCCCTGCGACACAACACCACACAGTCAGCGAAAGGCGGTGGTTAAAGATGCCAAGGTCTGCACATTACAGCTGTCCAATCACAAGGCAGCAACCTGTACCTGAACAAGTAGTCTCTGTCCTTGTGTCTGCAGCCAAAGAACAGCCACATTGCTCCAAATTTCCCATCTGGGTGTTGTTCTTGGAGTTTTTCTCTAATGTATAAAGGAAGTGTTGGATATAATGAGCACACAAATAAATAAATTTCATCAGGAAATATCACCAACAAACAGACCTGTAAAATCCATTTTTGTACAGTTCCAAGTGACTCATTTAAAATATCAGCATTTGCTGTATTTGGATATTATCTGGGTTTTCATGTTACAGCACTCCAGACTGACCCTAGACTCTTGTTCACACTAAGCAGATGTCCTACCTGAATTACAAAGCAGCCCTCCAGATTCCCCATGGTGACAAATCACTACAGCACCCAACGCTAGGTAAAAACTTTCTAAAGTAAAAATTTTACAACCGATACTCAATTATTCTAAAAAACTGAAGAACAAAAGGGACAGTTCTGTTTCCACCTGTGATGACAAGGGTTGTATTCTGCAGCTGTGATGGATATGTACCTGTGCTGGAGGAAGCCAACAAAGGGGGCTACGCCAGTTCCTGGACCCACCATTATGATGGGGGCTGACGGGTCCTCTGGTAAGTGGAAAGCATTTGTTGCCCGAGGAGAGATACATATCTGGAATATGGAAGTAGCTTCAGTGAGTTTAAAAGAAGGCAAGCACGTGAGAGTACATAATGATCACGTGAGTACACGTGAGTACAGGATGATCTCGTGAAGATGCACGCGTGTTATCCCACCCTCAGGGAAGCACCATGAACTTAAACAGCAGCATCACTCCTTGCTAAAGCCATGAGCGCATCTCATACTACAGAGGAAGGGAAAGTTTGCTTTGCAAAGACTTTCTTTTTTTACCCATATCATAGGTGTTTTTCCTGAGCATAGTTTTTCTTACATGTGAACTGGAAGCACAAAGCAAGGAATAAATGAAGAGGAAGGGAGGCTCGGGAAGTGCAAGCATCCCCTAGGATGGCTGCTAGGGGGTCACTTTCCTTTGAGTCTGTAGCCGCTTGGTATGTCCCCATGCCCCAGCGGATGACACCACACTCTCAACCATACAAATAGCACTAACTCAGCAAAGTCAAGTCCCTGAACAAAGGAATGAATACATAAGGACACAAAGAGGGACGGAGATGCAGCTGGGGCATCCTGGGGGAAGCTGCCATCAGGGAGGTAATCAGGGTACACTGTACACAATGTAGGAAATATTCAAAGAATACTTTAAAGCATTTTAAAAACTGTCTTTAAATGAGACATAGCTGGGAAGGAGCGATAGGAGACACTGCGGCTACACTGCCACCTGTCATCCTGGGGTCATCACTGCCCCCACAGTCCAGCCCAGTCACAGGAAAGGCATTATCTTCTACAGACAGGATGAGCAACAACAGCTGACAACCATTTGCACGTTTACAATGTGAGTGCAACACTAGTCGGGTGTGAGCCCAACTGTAGCAAAGCTGACACCACACCGGTTCAGTACCTCAGGAGCCAGAGCGTCACCACTGTCTGCATTCGAAACGTCTGTGTTTGGCTGAAGGAATGGAGCAACCAATGTGGCTAGCCAGCCTGTGCACACTCCCTTCCGTGGGGAGGCCGCTGTGGTGCTCGGTGGGAACTCTACAATGTTAAACACGAAGTGAAGCTTGTCTGGGTGGCGTAAGCTGGAGCTGCAAAGAACAGGCAAGCTCTGAAGTATCCAGCAGGAACGAACAACACTTTCTCACAGTGCTGGGGGCTCAGGGCCTCACCTGGCCAGTGCTTTAGATAAGAGCCATCTTAACCCTATAGTGAGGTATTTCAGGAGAGTTTCCAGTAGTATCTACTTGTCTTTAATGTTTCAGTAAGGTCTGTAGAAAGTGAGATGCCCCAAGGCTCTTCCTTCAAGACTCCCCACTCAGTATTTACCTGACTGATTTTTATTACCATGCAAATGAGGGACTGATACACTGGGTATTATTTATTAGGAGGACAAATCTGAAAGTCAGTGAGGAAAACATACAGTTCAGAATCACCAGGAGACACTGTCACAAACCTCTACCCACGCTTTGTTACATGCAAACAGTGCAAGACTCAGGGAACTCCCTCCCACCAGCTCACCCTGCACTGACACTGAAGGCACATGCCAGCTGGGAGTAGTGCCCAGGGACTGTGAGACTGGGGGCCACTGCCTTAAACAGGGGAACACCAGGTGGTCCATCCACCTTAACTGTAAATCCCACAACACAGAAGTCCTGGGGAATCTTCAGATTGCAATGCGCTCTACAGAGCAGGGAAGTTTGCAGCAAGTGGCCCAGCCACTAGAGAGCTGGACGTTGAGGTTTCCCTGATTTTGGAGGTGAATATTTTGCTAGTTAAGTATTCGTACCTTGCACATGAGTATGGTCGAGGCTGAAGTTTAGGAAGGTGCTCTAAAAATAAAACAAGCAGTTAGTTCAGGCCTACTGACACAGGAACAAAAGAAAACGCAGGCCTATATTTAACTTTTTTGTTTAGACTATTCGAAATAACATGTTCTCGCTTATCACATTTTGCAGTACATAATGCAGTGATACACTGTTCAGCCCTAAAGTCAGGATCCCTTTCCCAACGCTGGTCTCAGGGTGAGCGCAGTTAGGGCAGAGCAGGAAGATAGATGGTCAGCACGCTCATTGTTTTCGAGTGTCTAAGGATCATCTCGAGAGACACAGCCCAGAGCTTTCAGAGGTGAAAAAAAGTCAAGGCCTCAAAGATACCAAAGACAGATATTTTAGGAAATACTTAGGAGTAAGATGTACATTTCCTTCTTGTGTTCATATACTTAATAACTTAAGTGTATGGTGGGAGACTTTCTCAAAGCAACTTCAGCAGAATCCCAGTGGTTTAAGAATGTACAGCGACCTATGTAACAGCAACAGTAAATGGTCCATATTTGAAATATCTGCTTACAAATTTTAGAATTTTTGTGAATAATTTGTTTTATTTTTAATTTGTCTGGGCAAACCTTTTAAAAGTTCCTTCTAAGCTTGGTCTTAGTAAAGCAGGAAAACAAAGACTGGCACAGTGCTCATCTTAAGTTTTAGATGTGTTAATTTTTCTTAAAGAAATGGAAATTTTCAATTTTGTATGTCCTAATGACTTCCTCTGGCTCCTAACCTGTGTTTTGGGTAGGTACTACCCTCTACCACCCCCATTACACCACTAAGCCAGAAAGCACCAGCCAAGCTGGCTTAGAAAGAATGGGGGAGACTAGCTTCGTGTAATGATTTTGTTTTTGTTTTTGCTTTTTAAACATTTTAGGAGGAAGTCAAAGAAAAAGAACACTAAGTTAAAGTCATGGGAAGAGAAAGCAAGCCCTGACTAGTCATTCCCTGCACAGGCCTTGAAAGGCCCGATGGCTTACTAAGAGGCCTACATATGTTTTCATGGGGTAGACGTGAATGGTAACATCTGACTCTGCCCCACTACGGATAAAACAAAGGCCAGGCGTGGTGGCGCACACCTTTAATCCCAGCACTTGGGAGGCAGAGGCAGGCAGATTTCTGAGTTCGAGGCCAGCCTGGTCTACAAAGTGAGTTCCAGGACAGCCAGGGCTACACAGAGAAAACCCTGTCTCGGAAAAAGCAAAAACCAAAAACCAAACCAAACCAAAACAAAGGCAGGAAAGTAGGAAAGGCCACAGGATCAACCTGCATGACAAAGGCCCAGGTGTCCTGGAATGCTGTGATTCTGAATGCACAGGGACGGAGGTGTCCCTGCATTCACCCAGAGCACATGCTTCATGCTGTCACACCACATGCCTACTGGCTTCAATGAGGAACATCCTTTCCCTCTCAATACTCACTGCTAGGGAAAATTTAGCTAAATTACCTCACTGAAGAAAATAAATTAGAAAAGATGCTAAATTCTAAGTATAAAAAAGTACAACTGGATAATTAGTAGAAGGAAAAAATAACAAGGAAAAAAAAAGACTCAGAATGTGTGGAAGAGGGACCCCAATCTCTAAAAAGACGTTACCATAGTCTGAAAACAAAACCTGTCACGGGTTCCTGACTTGTACCCACCAGCCCCATTTAGCCAGGTCCATACTGTGTCTGCATGGAACTCACTGTGAGACAGGAATAGCTGGCCTTCTTCACTACACAGAGGCTCACTAACAGTGCAGGAGGCCTGCCTGGGGCCGTGGAAGGAAGGGGTGACTCACCCAGCAGGAGGCTGAGCGGAGGCTGGCAGGATGGGAAGGTGAGCAGGAGGTCCAGCAGGCAGACGCTGGCATCTCGGATGAAGCGGTTGTAATCAGTGGCTCCTTGTTTACTGCACAGCTCCTGCAGCCTCCGCTTTTCAGTGGCACTGCTGGTGTGCTCCGCAAGGGCCCGCAAAAAGGCCTGAGGAAAGAGGCTAATTGTGGGCTACTCTGGGGTTACAGTTAGCTCTGTGAGTTCCAGGCCAGTCACAGTTATAGGGTGAGAGCTTGTCTCAAATAAACAGATAAATAAATAAATAAATAAATAATTAAGAAATCAAACAAACAAATAAATAAAAGACCAAAGAAATGAGAAAGAACAGGCTCAAACAGCAGAAAATATTGCACAGTTTTAAAGTATAAATCATTTAAGATATCAGTTCTACTCTAAAGACTATTTTATACAAATGTTTACAACACGTGTGCAAAGACTATCACAGTACAGAAACTACTGCTTTCACATTATTTTTCCCCATAGAAAAACAATCTAGAACAGCTCATATGTTCATGAGCAAGCCAGCAAATTATGGTGCACCCGTTAAAAATACCCTCAGTGTTCTCCCCAGAACACGCAGACCAGACGTCTTGCTGTGGAAGAGGGATGAGATTCCAGACTTAAACTCTGAGGGTGCAAGCACACAGCCGTCACTTCCCACCTCACCTCCGTATAGGCATTCTTATACAGCATGGTTTGCACAGTATAAATATATTTTCGTATACTTTGTAAAATGTAAAAAGCTGGTAAAATTAAAACAGAAAGAAGTTCTTATCCAAATGAACTCTGTTTGCTTCCCGAGGCCAGCAGTGCAGCAGGCGCCTCCACAGAGCAGTGTGGGAGCTTGTCTTTAATTGCCACAGTCTCTCTGCTCAGACAGCTCCAGTCCAGGAAAGCCATTTAGAAAATGTCTAGTTTACACAATGTTTAGAAAAAAAGTCAGCAGCCCGCATTTGAAATACAGTTCCTGGTGTAACACTGCCCTCTAGTGGCTCAGTCTACCTCAAAGTTCCCTTCCATTTCCCCAAGGTTTCCCATGCAGCAGTAACCAAGTGGCAGGGTAGTAATTAATGCAGGAGGTGTGAAGACACATCTGAACACACTACTGTCCATAGCTCTAAGGGCCAGAATCAGGCTTACCTAAGTGTCCTCAACAGAGCCCTGTCCATCTTCAAGCAAGGGGACATACCTTTTTAGGAACTGCTCGTATTTCAAGGCACCAGGTGAGGATGAACTGCAGAGAACTCCCCTCAGGCACATGCGAAGGCAGGGCAGCTCCTTGCAGGTGAGGCAGGAAGAGGCCAGAGAGAAGACACAACCACAAACATTTTTAGAATGTGCATTCACCACACAGTGCTAGCTGCAGCACTCTGCACTACAGTGCTACCAAGTGTGAGGACTTATGGCAATGTTCCAGCTGCGACTGGATGAAATAAATACGCCAGGGGTGGGGTGGGGAGGCCAATTCATAAAAGGAAAAGAATGATAAAATTCAAAGTGTACCAAATAAAATAAAATGACCTAAAATTAAATAACAAATGGCAATAGATGATCATGTTCCATTTAGAATTAACTTCAGGGGCTGGAGAGATGGCTCAGTTACTGAGCATGCTAGCTGCTCTTCTAGAGGAGCCCAGTTCCCAAGACCCACAAGCCTTACAGTCTAGCTCCAGAGGAATCCAATGTCCTTTCCTGGCCTTAACACAGCTCACTCCTGCGCTCGGGCTCTCTCTCTCTCTCTCTTTCTCTCTCTCTCTCTCTCTCTCTCTCTCTCTCTCACACACACACACACACACACACACACCAGACGAAATAAAAACAACTCTTTTTGAAAAACATGAACTTTAGGACTGAATAAGTTAAAGATTACATGCAAGCAATATTAAAACTTTAAACAATAAAGTTTCTTTTATACACAGAAAAATTATTTTTATATAATAAAATATCAGTAGGAGAAATAAACTTGATAGGAATTTTACATAAAGTTTCAGGCTCTTCTTGTGCCCACAAGTGCTCAATACATGTAAAGTCCCCATACATGTAAAGAACCCATCAGCGCAGGGCTTGCTCATGGTTATGTGTGTACGTGTGGTTTGTGTATGTGTACGCACAGGCACGGCATATGGCTGAGCTGCAGCATCTACGCAGCCAGCACACAGGATGCTGGGCATGTCCGCCATCCGTCCTACCTTTCTTCTTAGTGTCCGTCTTAATTTTCAAGGAGACACGGTGCGCTCGCTTATCAGCCAGCTGCAGCCTCTGGAGCAGCTTTTCTACTTCACGATCACTGTTTGGACAGGTCACATTGAAGGAGTCTCCAGGTTGATGGGAAAACTCTATTTTCTAGAGAAGGACCAAGGTGAAATAGAAAAGGAAAGTCCTATGCATTAGAAAAGTCTGAGTATAGAGTAACAAAAGCTGTTTCCATGATGGCTATCTTAGTGCAGGGACTCACAACTAACTCTAACCATAAGAGAACTCAATGAATAAGTCCAATTTATCAAACTCTTTCATCAATAGTTATTCCAAAAAAGACCAATGTAGGAGTGTGTGCGTGGGTGTGTGGGTGTGGTGTGCACACAGGCATGAATACACCATGGGTGTGATGGTGCACACCTTCAATCTCATCACTTGGGAGCCAGAGGCTGGCAGAAGTCTTGAACTGAGACCAGCCGTTAGAGAGTGAGACATGATCTTTAAAATCCTATACAAAATATACATGCTAGGAGTAGATAAAGCCAGTAAGTTTGCAGACTGAAGTTCAGATTCTCAGAATCCATATAAATGCTAGTTGGGTTGTTCCCACTTGTAAATCCAGTCTTGGAAGGTGGAGACAGGCGAAGCCCATCTAACAGGAACCCGTTTATAGAAACCAGTCATATGGAGAGCTCTGAGTTTGACAGAGGGTTACCTCAATGAATGAGATGGAAGAGTATTCCAGGAAGATCCCTAACATAACCATCCGGCATGCGCACGCGCGCACACACACACACAGACACAAAACCACTAGGTTAAGATGCCTGTCATCTCTTTTAACTACCAGGAAGCTCTACTGAACTCTCACAGAAGAGTTCACATGCTCTGATTTCACTTCTTGGGACCTTCTTCAAGACAAATGGCTGAATTAATGGCTGAAGGATCCCTCACAGAGTGAGCAGATGCAGACAGGCTTATGGACAGAGTTCCGATGACCACGTAAAATCTCGGACACCACAGGCAAATGACCAGTACAGCCATTGGCCCCACGGGCAAATGTTCACTACTGTCACTTTTCTAGAGAGATTCCAAAATCTTTTCAGATTCTCCAGATAATCAGAACACCTGCCCGGAGAAGTTAGCACTTTCCTGACTGTCTAGCCTCAACTTTCTGCCTCACTGGCTGACCTTAAGTGGACAGCTTCCTTCTGTGGGCCTGACACAGGTGAATGCGGTCTGGACTCCATCAGTCTCTCGTGGCTTATGACCACGGCAACAGTGCTACATTCTGCACTGTCCCTGCACTCATGCCTCACATCTGCTCTCAAGTGGACCGAGGCGAGGAGGAAATGACAGACAGGAACAAATTGGCCAGGCGTCTTGCCAGAGATGTCTCCCCTCCTGGGTGTAGTACGAAAGTACCCAAAGGGCAACCGTGCTGAGAGTAAACTCAGCAGCAACTTACTGAAATGTCCAATTCCAACAGCAGAGTGGTCTTTACGGCATCATCTGTAGTCAGCCGAATGGCTTTTGAAATTGGAACTTGAAAAATCAGATCCCCTGAAGGCACAGGTGCTTGGTTTTCCTCCTTGAGAAACAAATGGGATAAAATATAATGAAACACAATTTCCAAGCTGGGAAGGTGGGTTGGTCAGTAAAATGCAACCACAAAGACAGTGTTCAACTCTCAGAACCACATTAAGAAGTCGCTGAGTCAGATGGAGCCCCAGGCTTACAACCATCCAGCCAAGGCTACTGGTGAGCAGGCCTGAGGTAAGAAGGGAATTCTTAGTTTTAGTTACTTCAGAGGCAGTCGTAACTAGTGGCCCCAGTAAGGACAGCACAGGTCTTAGGAAGCAGCACACAAACCTAATTCCTTATGATATCTTCCAGTTCCTCTTCTAACTTGATTTTATTACATTTAAAAATAGAAATCATTTTAACAAATGCCAGCCAATCAACTTTGCATAACTGGGAAGTCTGGGGGCAAGTCAGAGCTACATGCTGGAGGCCCAGTGGGGTGACTCTGGAATGTGACCCTCAGAGGATTTACTCGCTCAGCTCAGCTCAGCCCTCAGCTGGAAAAGCAGGAAGCACTCAGCATTCCAAGGTCACAGCCTGTCTCAGCCACCTCCCTCCCCTTTGAGAGCAGCCTAAATCTAATGAGTATAATGACTATACACCCAGGCCCTGTGCCCCAACTCCAGACTAACGAAAGAAAGAACCAGTCAGTTTTCGAGAATCCCAAGAGATGCTGAAGCCTTTGCTGAGAACCCATTACAGCTCAGCTTCTCATTGTGTCTAATCCTGCTCTTCTCCCTCCAGCCCAGGCACAACTGCTGAGAGAAACACCTCACAGTTTGACTCTAGGGATCAGTGACATCCAGGTTGCTAAAATGGAAGCCTGGATCTGGGCTCCATCTGGGTGGTGAGACCCTCCACACTGTCACAGAAGGAAGGCAGAGCTGCAGTAAGAGCAGTGTTAGTGCAGGGTGGGGAAAGTGTTATAGCCCCCCCACCCCCCGAATTACTCTGTGGTTAATTGCCCTGTTTCATGGAAGCCTCACCAAAGGGACCCCAGTGTTGTGTAGACAGTTTGTGTCTTTCCCCACAGAGGCCCCCCTCACCCCTTCTGTGGCAAGTGCAGTAAGTGGGCAGCTGGTTTCTGCGCTGCGTCCCTCTGCAACAAGTCCAGGGCTCCCTCCCTTCCCCTCTCTGGCTGCTGCCAGGAAATCCAGCCTGGCATTAGAATGGCACTGCCTATAAACCATCCCCCCACCCCGCGCCTTAATGAATACACCTGGAGGAGTCAGATGCCAGCTTGAGACGGGACCCCCCCCCCCCCCAGGCCAGAATCTAGCCCTCCCTCTGATAAACAGCCAAGCTCTCCAGGTACCTGTCCTTGGGACCTTAAAGAAATAACAAACTCAAAGAAGATTAAGGCCCCATCTTATATCATAGAGAAAAAGTAATTAGAGGTGACAGACAGTTATGGCCAGTCATAAAATTAGTTCCTGATAACCCCACAACAGACACCTGTTACTCACCCCTCCATCCCCCGACCCAGCTTCAGTTCCGTCCCTCCAAAAGGTTACAGCCCT
Organism: Mus caroli; assembly: GCF_978045245.1. NCBI lineage: Eukaryota > Metazoa > Chordata > Mammalia > Rodentia > Muridae > Mus > Mus caroli. The sequence continues at coordinate 52,949,560 of NW_028227270.1, read as the reverse complement.
CCACTCCCCTTCACCCTGAGCATTCAAGGAATTCCTGACCATCCTGTATATAAACCCAATGCTTTCCGGACTCAGCATCGCATGCCAGCATTTACCCTGTGAGTGCAGGGCATGTGATCTGAGTCAAGACTCAGAACAATAAAAAGACTCTATTGCAAGTTGTGCAATTCTTGGGCTCCTGTGGACTCAGGGCGTAACAAAAGGCTGGGAGAGCCTGGATAGGACTGATGCGGAGGCTCTGCACCTCGATGAACTCAGACCACCTTAGAGATGATATGAGCAAGCTGACGACTCAGCAACATCAAGCCATTTGAGGCAGAGACAGGCATATCTTTTCTGGGAGGGTCATATAGTAAATGCTTTTCTTCTTTGCAGACCTCTGGTGAGCACTTCCACAGACATCACACTGCACAACAGGCACGGCTGCTGCAGAAACAGGAGGCACAGCAGAGGAGATGCTGCGGACCTCTGACATAAAAACAAACAGAACACAAGGCATAGGAAGCCCAGAACATAAAGTAAATCTCTCACCTGGCCAAGAGACTCCTGAAGATGGACCTCCAAATACTCTGGGGGCACAGCAGGAATACTTAGAGAGCTCTGGGAGAGTGGGGGGACCGAGTGCACAAGCGAGGAGTCAAAGTCTTCGATCCGTCCCTGCTGACTCCTGTTTGTCTCATTTTGTTCCCGAAGCTCAGAATCCCTTGTCCCCACGTCCTCTAATCTCAGCAGTTCAACTTGTGACTGGATGTGCAACAACTCCGGCTTCATGGCAGTGCTCAAGGGGGCATCTGATGCCCGTGGAAGTGTGTCACTCATGTTTTCTTGTCCTCCGAGTGACTTAAAGTGCTTCGTGAGAGCAGCCCAGAGTCCATCAATCCACGGCTCTACCACAAGCTCTAAACTGGTACGGATAAAAAAGCAAGAAAACCCAAATGCCTAGGTTGTCCGTTTGTGTGTAACAATGATAGAGCAGTAGTTTGTGCGTTCGGCAGAGGACAATAAGCAACCGTCAGAAGTACTGAAGAGAATACTAAAAGTACAACTAATAAATTTTCAAAAGCACAGCGCTGTGCTGCTTAACAAACACTCTGTACATTCTGAGCACGCATACGGAGCAAATGAGCTGAGATGCAAAGCTGTTTTTGCCCTGGTAACAGGAATATAACTACTCTCATTTTGGCCATCTGCACTCTAGGGAGCTGGCAGTTTACAGATGTGTTCAATCCGGATGCCACTAACAGAGCTCAGCCAGACTCATGTTATAAATGATCACTCCATCAGCTGAAGGCACCACTTATTTTGTCTACTGAACTTATTGATCCTCTTCCTTCAAGCATCATCAAGAAATCACCCTCCATTAAAAGTAAATGTGTGACTAAATAAAAGCTTCCCTTTCCTTTCTACCAATCTGTAAGTGTTTTAATCAGTTAATTTTTAAAAGGAAAGTTCGATTAATCACACATTCAGAAGTTCAGCTAGGACTAACAAAGTCTAACACAGCCGCCATGTTCCTGAGATGTGTGAACAGTGGTGGTTAAGGAGAGGGCTCGGGCAAGACAGTGTCAGAACACTGAAGAAAAAAAATAAAAGAAGATCACTTCCTATCTCATTGGAAAGGCACGTCAAATCCTAATCACTGCGGTACGTGACTATCAGGAGGCTCATCTCAGACCTTTTTCTTCCTAGGACTAGGACTGTAGATCCATGACCTCTGCCCTGCATGTATCCTGGGAGTCCTCATGAACACACATTCATCAGTAAGTTACATGTAAAGCATCACTCCTGTATCTGAGTAAGACGACGCTACCAGTCATGCCGGAGGGAGCTAACACCCACCCAGTACCCACCCTGAAGAAGCACAGGGCTAAAGGCCACAAGCACTGGTCTGTCTGGCCATGCCCTGAAGCTTCGCAGTACACCCTGCCATTATCTATCACAGGCACAGAAACATGAGTGACCAAAGGTTTGGTCATCAAGAGGGGATGGAAGATGTCAACCCAGGCATGTGAGTGCAAATGCACTCTGGTTCAGACTAGGGGGATGGTGGGGGGTACATCACACAGCCATGTCTCCCACTGGCACCTTACTCTCAGACACATAAAGCACTTAGGCTCAGCGGGGAAGAGGTACAAAGTACTGAAACACACTTAGGAAGTTTAACACTTGATCGAACAAGTGACCCAGGATCCTCTGAAGACATCTATGTGCAGTACTATAGGAGATGTGCCTAATGGATCGAAGCATTATCCTACAATTAAACATAGCTCACAAAGACCTCAAAATGAAGGTGCAGAATGAGCAGGTAGTGTGTGGGAATTGTCTGCAGCTGAAGGAAATTATGGAAGGCAGGGGCACCAGGCAGGAGGAGAGGAAACATGAGAGCCCCATCAGCGAGAAGCAGGACAACACTGAGGTCATTATTCCCATAAACAGGTCATTTACTAAGCACAGTGACGGGAAAGTTGCTCAGTTTTTTACCTAGTCAAAACAAAACCACAACAAGAAAACGTGAGCTATTATCTGGCTACAGCAATGACAGCCAAAGGCTGAGCAGCAGACCGTGACAGGACAATGCTGAAGACCTGAAGAGAGACACATTAGGAGGACTGGGAAGGCTGTGCACAGGTTTAAATACCAAGCTGCAAAACATGAAAATGACAAAAGGGTGAATAGTGCAGCCATTGCGATGGAAAGAGACAGCCAAGACAAGCCATGTTCAGTGATGCTCAGCCTGCAGGGCTTGTCCCACTACAGGAGATGCAAACAGCACCCCTGTGTGCAGGGCAGAGAGAAGACATAGAGGTGATACCACTGTGGCCGGATAAAATGTTCACTCTTACACATACGTCTATACTGAGACACATGTGAGCTGTGCTGGGGCTTCTCTTATTCCATTAGCAAATACTGGGGGCTAGAAGGGGGACATGGAAGATGGAGGACACAGGCCAACAAGGTTCTAGTCATCAGACCTTCCTGGGTCCCAGAGCTAAAATGCTGAAATTATAATGAGACTCTCAGAAGACTGTCAGTGCTAAACCAGAGCAAGTGTTTATAAGCTAACCAACTTCCATCATGTGCAGAGTTTACTGAAAAGATAGATGTGCGGTGCCCTTACCCTACACAGTCATCGGCATGTCCGGTGTCGTAGAAACGCTGGGCTCCAAGCTCCTGAAGTCGTTTATCAATTACTTTCCCTCCGTTGCAGAAGTATGTGTATTCCGAGTCACCCAAGCCTGGAGAACCCAAATACATACTTAGGGAGAAGGAGGGTTCAGTGATACGATAGACAGTGACACAAAGTTTCTTAATACTGCCCCACACTCATAAGATACTCATCAAGTATAATGTATAGATCCACATTTCCTTATTTTTCCCCAGCAGTGTTAAGAATGCAATGTGTTTCTACTGTTTATCATGAAAGCACCAGAAAGACACAAAACAAATACAGGCCACGGTCAAAGAAATATACGTATTTAATCTTTCTGTTTCCATGAATTTCTTTAACAATATAGGAATCTGAAGTAACTCGTAACACTGGCTTTGAAACACAGTTATCTGTTCTGTACACTTTCCCAACTCTGAACACGGCTGCCAAGGGCAGCCTCTGAACCAAACACAGTCTGTGTGTGTGAGGGAGGCGTGGAACACAGCCACATCTGCTTGCTTACATACCACGGCTGTTTGAAGCCACAATACCCAGCAGCTATGATACCATGTGACCTACAAAGCCTCAAATACTCATCTTCATCCAACTGTATTCACCACTTCTGATCTGCAGGCCTTGGCACACCAGCAAGACAAGCAGATGCTGAGTAAGCCTCTGTCAGGTCAATTAAAGAACTGCGCCCGTCTTGTATGCTGAGAAAGCTAATGCTTCGCATCCGCTTGAAAATTCAAAATTGGAAACTTAAGTTTCTCACTTTAGTTGTCTCCGTGGCTTGACATCGGAGTGAAGGTGAGGTGGGAGCATACACGGGAACATCAATGACTAGAATGAGTGGGTCAGGCTTCAATGTCATCTTTATAGAAAGCTTCAAGAACATCTGAAACACTACTTAGACATACGCCAAACTGTGGCTGGGGTTCGAATGGGAATCTAAACAGTGTCAGTTATCTGTGCTGGATACTCTCCCAAGCATAGTTACCAAAGATGAGTCACACAGACTATATGGACTCATGCTGCCTCTCTAGTTATCACAGTTTTCTATGATAGCTCCTCTATTTTTTAGTTAAAATCTATTCTGTATATATAGACACATACATGCACACACACACACACACACACACACGTGTACACCATGGTATAATGTGGGGCAAGTGCAGGACACTGTCTGTGGGTCTTGAAGACTGAAATCAGGTCATTACCCTTGGTGGCAAGCTGCATTACACTCTGAGCTAACTACTGACAACAGGTCCTTCCTGTTCATATCAGAGTCACTGCTGGCAGGGCAAGTCAATGTAAAGGAGTTATTAAAACTCCCTTGCGGGTTCTAATGTGCTAGGGACTGAAAACCGCAAGGCTGAAGTCAGGTTCTTAGAGAACATAACTAAGAAGGCGTGTTCCACGCCTCCCTCACACACATTTCCGAAGAACATAACTTGGTTTTGTGACCTGCTGTTCCCTTAAACAATGAAATCCACCAAGTGCCTGCACCTTCAAAGACTTCTGCTCTGTTTTAGAAGGTTTGGAGTGAGGCCTAGACATTAGTAAACATTCTGAAACAGTTCCAAGGCTGCTGGAGAGGTTCTGCACCGCGTTTTGGGTGTGGCTAAGTGGTAAAGTGCTCCCCTCACTGCAAGGCCCTGGGTTTGACCCCCCAGACACACCCAGGACAGAGGGAGGAGAGGGTCAGAGCATTGCTTTGGGGTACAAATTGAAGAATGACTGACATTTCTACATTTTACATAGATGTAATAGTTATATAAAAATAAAAAGACCTATGCAACTTTATTTCAAGATTTTGAAAGATATATTCATATATCAAAGTAGTAACTGCATGTAGTAGAAGGGAAACAGTCAGTTACCCAATAATCCATACCGCAGGTGAGCAAAACAGTCCGGGGGGAGTGTCTTGTCGTGTATTTTTTTAACAAACTTGCGGGCTGTGTCAGGTGGGTCTCCTGTACCCGTGGTAGATACAACCATCACCAGAGGGCCAGTTTCTGTTTTCAGATCATACTACAAAACAAAGATGCTGTAAGTAGTGCAGATCTGTGACTTAACACACTGGCAAGATCAAGACAAAGCGACTGGAGGCAATGAACCCACTTTCCTGTCTTGCGTGCTTCCTTCCAATTTTTCTTCTGGCCGAGTTATCGTAAACATATCCTGGTCAACAGTGCTGTGACTAGATGCCTCAATAACGCTGCCCAGTAACTCAAAGGCTAGTTCACTTTCGCTGATGGCACCAGGAGGTCAGAAGGGTTTAACACTTTTCCCTCCACATGGCACACAAGAAAAGCCCCATCTACCCCCAGGCTGTTATCGAATTCTGTACTTCAGGAAAACATGAGAAGTAAACAGGCCCATTATCTGTCAAGGGACACGCTGAGCAGCAAGGCAGTACATGGGTAGGTATATGCACACACACACATATCACATATACATACACACACACACACACACACAAGTAACATGAGCAAAGGGGTTTTACAGGGTCAAGGTGAGGCAGAAACAAAGATAAAAGAGGCCCGTGGCTCTTTAGAGTTCAAGGCCATCCTGGTCTACAAAGAGCCCTGTTCTGTCCCAATAAACAAACACACTTTAAAACAATGAAAGAACGGAGGAGCAACAGGAGCTATCCCAGTGAAGATGGGCTGCAGTGCCAAGTGAGGCTGTGAGGTTTTTTAAACCTAATTCAAAAGTATATTTCTGTGTTTAGACTCAGCTAGTTGGCAGGAGGATCCAAAGTTCATTTTGCCAGAGCTACAATGTGAGTTCAAGGCTAGCTTGGGCAAACCCCCTGTAACAAAAAATGGGTATACTGCCTCATTCCACAACAAAGTACAGGAAAATGCACAGGAATAGCTGCCCTTACCTTTTCCGACTCACTGATACAGTGAAGATCTGCGGAAAACCCGTGTGACACAGCCTGCTCACTTATTTCTTCTGCTATGGCCTTTGCCTGTCCTCGCTGTGTAGCATAAAGTAACAAAAACCTTCTCATCACCTCAGGTCATCAGCTGCAACTCTAACAGTGAGACTAAAAACCACAAAGGGAAGAAAGGGGTACACTGTTTAATGAAGCGGGTAGCCCGCAGGACACCCAAACATAATTTCAAACAGCCTTCTCTAAACTTGTTCCTTAGCACTGATTTTAAACGAATCGCAGTATGAGAGAATTAAGACAGGAGGTATACAAAAGTGACGCTTTTGATTGCCTGGATGACGTGAAACCCACTCTTGATTTCTAGCTACTGTTGGGTCTTGTGTCTGTCATTCATTAGTGCCTAACTGTAGGAGTGATCTGCCTTTCTGCCCATTTGTACTCAGAATTAGGATATTAGCCTGAATGGTGAAGGCTAAGCCATGCTCAAACACAGTGTCGCTTACAAAGGCTATTGTTTCTGCCGTTAAAAAAAAAAAAAAAAAAAAACTGTAACTGGGGGCTCAGCAGTTAAGAGCACACTGCTCTTCCCATGGTTCTGAGTTCAAATCCCAGCAATCACATGGAGGTTCACAACCATCCCTAATGAGATCTGACGCCCTCTTCTGGTGCCTCTGAAGACAGCTACAGTGTACTTACATACAATAATAAATAAACCTTTAGGCTGGAGAGAGCAGGATCCTCTGGAGCAAGTAAAGTTTCTGAATTCAAAGTCCCAGAAACGACATGATGGTTCACAACCATCAGTACAGCTGCAGTGTACTCATATACATAAATAAGTAATCTTTTAAAAACCAAAACTGTAACTGTACCATGTTCACGTGAAACTGGGGAGTTCGTGTTTCCTGCTAGATCCTAATCAAAGCACTGGTCGTCATCAAAGATGGCATCATTGCATTAATCAGTAGTCAGCGTACATGGACTTTACACAGAGACGGTATTTCTAATCCATGCCTAACCCCGGAGATAACCAAGAGAAAAAGAAGATAAAGGGCTCTGGGATTCCACACTCCGCCATCCTATCCAGTGGCTAACGCTGAATGGTAGCCGGCCTACATAAAATTATCTTTTCCTGAGTGAATCAACTCTAGTTTCTAAGCACTTGTGGCTGATCCGCTGGGGAGCTAGGACACAAACCCTTCAAAGGTTCATCGGGAAGCACTGCTACAGACTCGACAGGACCAATGGGTGACACGTGGGGGCTCACGAGGTTTTGAGAAAGGTGGCGGAGCTGACTCCCCTCCAGTGCTCCCCGTGAACCCCACCGCAGTCTGGAAAACTCAGCGTCGCATCCCCACTGCGCAGGCGCGAGTCCAAGCTCCCCCCCCAACCGCTTCCGTCGCTCCCGCCGTCTCCTGCCGAATACCTCCAGGCGCGAATTCCCGCGCGGGACCCCGTTCTCAGACAGGCACCGTCCGGGAGCACTGCGCACGCGCGCGCCGCACAGCACGCATGCTCCGCACGACCGCCAATAGACAAGCGGGCGGACTTGGGCCAATCGCTGAGCGCCGGATGTGGGTGGGTGGGGCCTTAGTGCGGCGCACGCGCCGGAGTGTCCTCCAGGCCTTACATACGGACCGTACGTACGGCCGCGTACGGACGCTCCCGGGGCTCGGAAGCTCCGTGTCTGTCCTGTCCCGGGTGCGGCTTGGAGCCGCTCGGTAAGTGTCGCGGGGTTAGGACCACCGGGCTTCCCCAGTCGCGTTCCAGCGTGCTCCGTGGTCTCCGGTCCGGTCGCGCGGCGCCTGCCTCCGCCGTTGCCCTGCTCCGCTTGCTTTTCTGTGGTTGTTTTAATCAGTGCGTGAGCCCCAGCCCAGCTTCTCAGCGCGAATTGCCATGCTTTGCTCGGCTCATACCGGGAGTTTGAATCTTGTCGGCTGCTCCTCCTCTCCCGCAATTATCAACATTGACTTTCCCTTTCCCCATCACGTGAGTGTCGAGATTTGGAGGTAGAATTTGAATTCCAGCTCTTCCTCTTCGCGCCCAGCTTCACTGGACACAGGTAGTTTACTTGGGCTGCAGGGTCCTTAGCGGGAAAAGCGTCAACCAGATGAACTGAATTACCGTAACCTAGCCCATAGGCAGGACTTAAAGTAAGGGCTGGGCAGCGATCGCAGTTAAGGGTTAGGAGCCAGCATCTCGTCCAGACACAGTGAAGCCACAGGAAGTCAGCCCTATGATGCTTCAGTCCACCCGACAACACTAAGGTGTTCACGGGCCACTGAAAAGAAATTTCAGAACGAGCCAGAGCGCAGCAAGGTCAGTGAGTTCTGATTAATCAAAAAATAGCCTTTTTTGAAAAATGAAGAGACGCGTGAGCCTGAAAGCCTGAGTAGTAACTGATGTATATGATTAGGGGGCTTGGGGGGCTATTTAATCAGCAGCCAACTTTAAACATATTAAAGGAGGCATACCTTGGTGCACTCCCTTCAATTTGTCCATAGAACATGGCCTTTGAAGAGGAAGTACGTTGTGGTAAAACATTAATCTGAGATCCTTACATACACGTAGGACTCAAGGAGTTTAGATTTAAGGCATAGTTCATTTAAAAAAAAAACCAACTCTAGTGACACTACCTAGAAAGGGGTGTGCATGTCTTCTACAGGTGGCTTGGCTAATTATGGTGCAACTGTTGGGTGTCAGCCAATTGGGTGTGGCGGTCAGGACCAGGAGAGTGGGGACCCCTTCCTAGGCTTTTTCTTGTTTCCTGGCTCGGTGGGAAAAGTAAACCTTGGTTTTTAAAATATTTTTGCAAGGTTCTTTTTTTTTTAATCTTTGTCATGGGATACTCATTCTTAATTTCGTAGCGTTGATGTTGTCTCTCAGCATTTGACCATGGTTTTTGTTTTTGTTTTTCTTATGCTAAGTCACATGTTGTGAATTCTATGGCATGGCGTTCATCACCCTGCGGAGGGCCTTTTGTCATAAGTCCATTCTTTGGATACCTGGAGCTGTGGTTGCTCTGAAAATTCACCCTGCCAGTCATGCCCAAAAGGCAGTCACAGATCGCCTCAGTGTGTGCTTCTGCTCCCTACAACCTGAGCTGTTCAGGGTCAGATTCCATCACGCGTACTGTAAAAACTTCCACTCAGAAAAGGGTAATGACCTTCATCCCGTGGGTGAGCCATGGTCCCCTCAGGGGCAGGAATGGAACCAGCCGGGACAGAGTCTTCAAAACGAGGATGAAGAGATGCTTTTCAGGAGACTAAGCTACTTCACTTCCTTTGAGGAAGTGCTGAGTTTCATAAGTGCCCTGGACACCCTGCCTGTCCCTCTGGCAATGGCAGCTCTACTCAGGATCTGTGAGATAGGGAGGAGAGATGGCCAGCAGAGGCTGCCAGAAGGAGTGCTGGAGAACTGCGCCTTCCAGGCTCTGTGCCTCCGGTGTGAGCGAGACCCCTCACACCTGACCAATGCTGGTTTGGTGACAGCTTTGCAATTTCTGCATACGTTGTTGCCTGCAGATCCTCAAAGTAGCCTGATGCTGAGCCTGGTGGCAGAATGCCAACGTCGTCTCCAAAGAGGCAACCTGGAAGTCCACCATCTTTGTGTCCTTGGGGAAAGTCTGGCCATGCTTCAAGGTTCAAGTTGTGAGACCCTGAAGCTGGTTGTACGTCAACTTCAAAGTAAAAGTGTGGAAACGTTTGCTCCAGAGGAGATCGCGTCCGTTTATAGGATTCTGCAGGCGTGTCCTGAAGAAGTAGACAAGCACCAGACGTTCTTAAACACATTAAACAACTTCTCCATTTCAGTAGTTCCCTACCTGAGCCCTAAATCCATTAGCCATGTCCTCACCGCCTTAGTGGTCCTGGACCAGACTCACGCACTCCCACTGCTTATAAAGCTGGGCAAGTACGTTGTGAGATACATCCCCCGTTTTACAAACGAAGAGCTCAGAAAGGTCTTGGAGGCGTTTGTCTATTTCGGACACAGTGACAGGTTCTTCACAGAGGCCTTAGAGCAACACGTGGCCGCCCTGTGCTTCTCCCTGGACCCCGCTGTGGCCAGCTCTGTGATGGGGTACTGCAGCAGGAAGCGGATTCTCTCCAAGCCCATCTTCGACGTAGTCTCAGAGATCGTTGTTTGCCAGTGGGACAGACTTTCACCTAGTCAGATTGCCGAGCTAATTGAGCCATTTGGAAAGCTCAATTATGTGCCACCAAACGCCCCTGCCCTGTTTAGGAAGGTAGAAAATGTGCTCTATGCCCGTTTACATCACTTCCCACCAAAGATGCTACTGAGGCTCCTTCATTCATGCACGCTGATTGAGCGACATCCCATCAACTTCATGTCAAAACTATTCAGCCCCTTTTTCCTTCAGCGGCTGCAAGGTGAGGCGGTTACAGAGTGAACTGTAATAACTTGGGATGTGGTCAGGCACTGTTTACACTGAGAGCTCCAGTGTCGTTTCAGACTGCTTGCTCCGGAAGTAGCTGGGTGGTTTTATAATTATAATCCCTCATTTACATGCCAACATTCCAAGCCAACAGTTGTTTTTTTTTTTTTTTTTTCCCCAGGTAAAGAGTCATATTTGGACAGATTGAGCCTGGCACAGCTGACCCAACTTTTCCTAACCTCCGTCCTAGAGTGTCCGTACTATAAGGTGAGAACAGAAACACAAGTGGCGTGGCTTATGTCCCCAGGATGCTCATCTTTTGTGCACTAAACATCTTCAATTTCCTTTGATGTTGGTCCCAAACAGCAGAGCTTTCTCATAGGCTGGATTGGTCCCAGACATCTTTTGTCCTATTTACCCCCACCCCTGTTCCCTTTCCTCATTCTTGTCCTAGAAGATGGGTTTCTGGCCGTGTAGTTTCTTAGACCTCATCAGACACGAGAGATTCACTATGACAGATTTCCCAGCAGGCTCTCGCATTCACGTCACTGCTGTGTTACTCTAGACTGGACAGAGGCAGAGTGACTGCTGAGTGTCTCCTTAGCCATGCCCAGAGTTACTGCTGAGTGTCTCCTTAGCCACACCCAGCAGGTTGCCCTAGTTCAGCTGGCGCTTGCCTTTTCCACGCGGCCTGTTCTCCTAACTCACAAAGCTCCTGTAGAGTTAGAAATGGCATCCCCAGGGCCGGCTCACACCCCTGCCCCTCAGTGCTCATTCAGTGTCTGATTGAAGAGTAACATCCATGAATAAGAAACAGGACTAGTCTTTACAGCTGCCTGGGCTGCTCTGATGTCTGCCTACCCCTACACCCTTGAAAGACTAGTGTAAACAGCAGTTTCTCCGCCCAGATTTAGGGAAAACATGTGCACGCCCTGTGTGCTGCTTTCCCATTTGAAGCCGCAGGCGGGGCTGACAAAGGAGATGCAATTTGTTTCTGTCCAGCTAGCAGTGGCCTTCCCCGAGGCGTGCCAGATAGGGAGCCTAGGCCATGGCTGTGAATTCCGTGGCATTGTTCTGACTTTCCACTCACTATCCGAGAGTCTCTTTAAAAACCCGTGGACTAGATTCTTAAATGGGTGGGTTGAGGTGGGGCGGGGGTTCCTGAGTGAATTGTGGATGCTGGCAGACGTTTCCTCCTAGCAGGGATACACCTCGTCTGTGCCCAGCAGTAGGTGAAGGGGACAGCCATGACTTCCACGCCTCAGCTGTAGTGTGCTCGGTCCTTTGAAACTTTGTCATTTTCTCTCCTGAGAGGGTCTGCCCTGCCACGTGTTCAAATTGTATTTGAATGAGCAGTAATGGCCTTGATCACGCTTTCAGATGTTTATCGTTAATTTAGATTTCCTGCAAATTGTCTTTCTACATCTTTAATTCAGTATGAGACAAGGGTTAACAGAACTGTTACACATGTTTTCTTTAATTTTTATTATTTTTTTAAAGCAATATTGGTGATTTTGCTATACAGAAGCTTTAAAAACTTACAGACAGATCTCTGTAGCTTCTGAGTTTCCTAGCTCAGTAACATCTCATTTCTGTTTTGCCACACATTTGACTCAGCTTTTAAAATGACATTTCCTATCTTAACATACTTACAACTTAGGGATTTGTTTGTGTACTTTAATTTTAAAATTTTTGTTATTTGTTTGTGTTGGAATCTGCATATTTGGCCACTGCACAATGTGTGTCAACATGCTTATCTCACAGTCTCCTGTGTGCGTGTTTGTGTGGTGTTTACATTGAAGAGGTTGCACAGGATGCATGGGTTAACTAGTCATCTTTACCAGCTGGGACTTGTAGTCTGCCGTGGGTGGTAAAGATTATCTTGTTTTCCAGATGACTGGCCAGCTTTGTTTTATCCCACTACCTTTTCTTTAGAAATTGAAATGTCACTTTTACCACATTCTCCGATTACCATGGTTAGTTTTTATCAGTTTGATACAACCGGGAAGAGGTAACCACAGCTGAAGAATTGCCTCAATATGATTGGCCGTATCTGTGCTACATTGTCTTGATTGATTTGGGAGGGGTGGCTTACTGTAGGTAGCTCCATTTCTAGGCAGGGCTGCGTAAGAGCTGGCTGAACAGGAGCCAGCTGGAAGCATTTCTTGGTGCTTGTTTGAGTTCTTGCTTGAGCTTTCTACCCTGACTTCTCTTAATAATGGGCTGGGACCTAGAAGTGTAAATAAACTTAGATAAGCCCTTTCCTCTCCATGCTTTTGGACACGGTGTTTATCACAGCCAAAGAAAAGCAAGCTCGGGCACTACTGCTGAAAGCTTCATTGGAGAGCCAAGTGCTGGTGGCCACGCACATCTGTAGTCTCAGCACTCAGGAGAGAGAGGCAGGCAGGTCTGTCGAGGCCAGGACAGTCCTTGTTTGAGAACCAAACAGAAACTGTAGTTGAGAGTGATTATGACCTTGGAGGATTACAAAGACTCCTTAACCTGAGTGTTCCCGTGTGTGTTTTACTCATTTTAAAAAATGTGAGCTTTAGCAGCCATGTTGTGTATTGTCATTTTGAGAAAATGATGTGCCCATGTCTTAGAAACATTCCATGTATATAAAGTAATGTTGGGTCAGTCTTTTGTTCTAGTAGCCTTCAACTTACTCTGTGGCCTTATATCTTTTTCTTTTTTATGCTTGCATGTATGAATTCTAGGGCCCCAAACTTCTTCCTAAATATCAAGTGAAGTCATTCCTCACTCCATGCTGCTCCCTAGAGACGCCCATGGATCTCCATCTGTATAAGTCTGTGGTGATTGGACTTATTGATCTTTTAGGATCAAGACTGTATTTTGCTTCAAAGGTGTTGACGCCCTATTACTACACCATAGGTAAGTAGCTAAGGGGCTTGTTGTGTCAGAAGCATTCTGTCCATGTTGAACTCTATGTGGACTTAGTAGCCAGACATCTGTGAGATGCAGAACAGAACCTTCCCTCACCTGAAGGCAAGCAGGAGAGGTCAGCAGCATTGCAGTAGAGCTAGGACTCCGAGGTTGAGTTTCACACATTAGCCACAGGGTAGCAAGATGTCCTGGGCAGACCACCTTAACCTTTTTCTGCTTGAACAGTGACCTCAAGGCTGATGGAGTAAGTAGAATCCTAAGTGCTCAGTGACATCCTGGCCGCTGTGTAATCCAGGCCTGTGTTCTCTGTGGCACCATCAGCATCCAGAATTACCTAAGTACACGTTTGAAGAGTTGTTAATTCAGTTCCTCATCACAATAGTGATTTAGCCACACCTCAGTAGACACACGAGGCTCATTAGATGATTGAATTAGACATCCCCAGAACAGATCCTCATCTGCTGCGGGGTCCTGTCGTACAGCACTAGTGAAGGAGGCCATTTCTTCCCATTAGTCCCTCTGCCCTAACTGTTCTCTCAGGTTGCTGCATTAAAGAGAGTAATCACAAAAGA